>NC_050085.1:17467192-19884608 GCF_009764565.3 Dermochelys coriacea | reverse complement strand
TCGGTAACAGCATTTCACTACCCCTGCATTCAGTATTAAAGTGATTTGTAACTCAACACCAGCCAAAGTTGATTACTTTGAGCAAAACATCGCTTTACCTGCTTGATATCTAAGCAGAGCAGGAGCAAACTGTGTTTACATAAACCCAGTCTCTCCCCGCTTCCCATCTAGCTGTCAGGGAAGAATTCATTCAGACCCTGCGTACAGTTGAATGGGGGCAAACTTTCCACAGTTGTATCTTGAAAAGTATATATGGTGTAAAAACCATAGTGCATCTCGATGCATGGTAAGGAATGAGGGTGTAAGGGCATAACTGCTCGTGATGCATAGATCTAACTGACTCTGATGGTCTGTAGTACTGTTAATGATATCTTACATCTTGCAAAGTGCTTATCACCCCATATCCCAAAGTACGTTGGAAATTTTACATATAAAGTTTTCACTTCATTCACCATTGATGCAACAGGCTGTACTCAGAGATGGAATTTAAGTAAGTACCCAAGTTGGAAATTGGTCAGTTCACAGTGATCGTCACCCCTCTGCTTTCATGTGCCCCATAGTCTAGAATGACCATGAATAGTCAGAGTCTCAGATTTGTGTCTCATCCACAGGGCAGATTAATTGTATTTTTTAAGGAGTTATAAATAGCATAATGGGATGTTTTCACAGCACTGAAGAAATGTGATATTTCCACAGCATCTCACTGTGGAAAGTTTTCCAGCTTTGTGTGTGATAGGCCATGAAGGGAGAGCTGAGAAGCAGCCGGTTAATATCTAGGTAGGAATTGCCTGATGGAGAAAGACACGTTACACTTCCCAAATTTAAGGATGAACCTAGGAGGATTTTTATTTAAGGGTGGCTTGTTTACAGCTAGTCAAAAAAGGAAGAAGCATGGTTCACCAAGTGAGCCTGAGTCCTGAGGTGCTATTTATATTCCTGTGTGTAAAGTCTGATTCTTCCTTCCAGTATTTTCCAATTAGAATTGGAAAGTATTCAGCAAAACCTGGAGAAGGATAAATGGGAAGATACGGGCCTGAGGGATCTAGTGCTGATGGTGCTTGCCTCTGAACATGTGGTACAATGTATGAAACCACTCTGAGCAAAGCAGCCCTGTCTAGTACATCGAAAATCCTCCCCCTTTATAGAGTACTGTACTCTACTCATCCAAGAGGCTTGTTAATGCATCTGAGTGCACATGTAGGACTATGTTCCATTTGCTGCCTTTGCCGATTAGATTATGAACTGGAATTGTTAAGTGAGCAGCCAACCTCCAGGTCATGGCTTTATGTCAGACAAGCAAAGAATGGGAAAGTTGCTTTTTGGTCACTTGAACAAATTGGAGGTTTGTGAGACAATTTGGGCACCATTTGCAGATAGATTTCTGGATTAAATACTTCAAATGTCTCTTGTGTAAAGATCAAATTTTGAACTTGTAACCAAGGTTCTTTTCCAAGTATGTTTCTGTATGGATCCCACTCTGGGTGAGCAGGTGGTGGAATCTCCTTCCTTAGAGGTTTTTAAGGTCAGGCTTGACAAAGCCCTGGCTGGGATGATTTAGTTGGGGATTGGCCCTGCTTTGAGCAGGGGTTTGGACTCTGTGACCTCCTGAGGTCCCTTCCAACCCTGATATTCTATGCCAGATCAGAATCTTTGGAGATGGAAGGGTGCCGTAATGGGGGGAGGGTAGCAGGTTTGTGGGATGAGAAAGAGAGAAATATGAGAGAACAAGAAACTGGAGCAAGTCCATGGAAATCAGAAAGCCAGTTTTCAGATTTAAGTTGTAGATGGATAGTGCACCTGTCATGGTGATGGGGGCATGAATAGGAGGTTGGTGACAGAATATAGGTAGGAATGGGATGAAAACTGTGACAGAAATAATAGAAAGTCGGTAGGAATTATGTAGGGTAGGGAAGGGACAAATAGGAAGCCGTGGATGGTGCTGGTGATTAATTGGAAGCTAAGCAACTGGAGGGTGACATAACATCAATAAATTGCAGATGTTATGAGTACATTTGTCCTGCATAGAGCAAGAACATTTCATGAGCATCTTTGTCAACCCCATTCTCTCATCCCTTAATAGAAGATCTTCAGCAGCCTGGAGTTATTTGTATGGAAGCATTTTTCAAGCTCTGTGTAACTACTTTCTCTCTGACAGATGTGCCTTCTCCCAGAGCCGTTGCACAACCTAAACCAAATAACTCATGCTAGCCTGGACAGATACCTACATACATCCCAGTGGTGAAGGAGGGATTCCAAACCAGTCTTTAGCTTCTTCCTTTGCCTTTCTCTTTCTTAGGGACTAGTAAAACTGCTGCTCCCTGTCACTGGGAGATGGGTTTCTCAGTCACTAATTGTTCCCAAGGTTGATTAGGAGGACTTCGTTGTTGTTCCTCTGTTATTTATTTCCTCCCTTGAGTAGATGTTGCTGGAAGCAGTGAAGGGTTTTTCATGCTCTGAGGCTGAAGGAAAGAGCCAGATGAGATGAACCTGATTTTAGGATGTAAGAAGAGGTCACAGACATTATTTTGAATCTCTACTAAGCCAGGAAGCCTCTGCGAAGCACCTGGCCACAGCCTCATTGAAACCATAATTGTATTGTTATGGAAGAAACAGTCCAGCTGGGGAACTTGAGGACCAAAATGATCCTTGAGTCACTCACATGAATGGTGAAAACAGAGACGATATCTAATGTGAAATGTTGCGGCACTAAAGAGATCTGTTGAAACGTTCAAGTAGTAGGCTTCCCAGGCCGAGGGTAAACAATTAATAGGCTCTTGAGAATAGTGCTGGAAAGGGCCTACCTTTGGGATGTGCTCAGATTCCCGTATTTATATTTGCATTTCCACTCTTTGTATGTGTGTTCTGAGCTTTTCAGGGAGCCATTTGTGGTTGCAAAACAACAGGGGATCTGATCTGATGTGGTGATATTTTTTTTCTCTTTGGTAGAGAATATGGAATTTCTAGATTTTATATTATTTTAGACTCATAAATGGCTCCTTTGGGAGGGCAATGGAAGAGAAACACACACACGTCAGTAACAGGATAGATATTCAGGTGACGCAAATAAACTCCACTATCTACTTTAAAACTAAAAAAGACTCAGACTTCACACACTCCCCTAGAGCATTTGGAAGAGAATGTTTGGCCTCTTTAAAATTTCTGTCTTCACAGCATGGTGTACAACCTCCAGGAGCTGAGTTAAGGAGACCTGGGAGGCTTATGGCCAGTATGGGGCAAGTCACTTCTTTGTGAGACTCGAGTCATACAAATTGAAGGTTAATTTGAGAACTGATACCACCGTATATACTTTTCCTTAAAAACTCTTCATTGTGTTAAACCTACTATTTTTCTGAATCAGTCTAGTAAATTCAGAAACCGTAATCCCTGTAATCCATATAAACTTGTTCTGTGATACTGCTTAAGTATAATTTGGCTGTATTGAATATTTACATTTGTAGAGAAATTTAACGGAAGCCAAAAATGATAATTTACTCTTTTTAGAAAAGCTGTTTAAGGCCTATCTATCTATCAAATCAATCTCCAGGATATATATCCAGTATGTGTGGCGATGATATCCATGTGATAAATTGAATTTATACTCAACTTTGACCACCATACCTGAACTGTGCACACTAATCCAGCTCCACTGGGACTTTTTCTAACATTCCAAAACTCTGAGCAGATTCAAACAGATGCTGTACTTTTTTTTTTTTTTTTTTTTTTAAATCAGCCTGCCAGAAAAATGCTGCTTTCCCCCCTCCTAAGGATAGAATTTCCCCTCCCTCTGAAACACTACTTTGGTGTGGCTCTTAGGGTGAACAGCATTCAGTCCTGCACCAATTAAATATTTAAAACCAATATTTTTTCCCTGCAGGCTAAAAATGGGATTTTTTTTTTACCCATTGGAAAGTCAGGAATCTTCCTTTCCAATGAGATACACAATACTTACTTAATCAGGAAAGTTTCTGAGATATTGGACCATAAAATCCCAACATTATTGAATTAGCATAAGCATAAGATAAATTTCTACAATGATCTAGTTATTTTTTTCTCTCTGAGCATGTTTCTGTATGTACAATTGTACGTTAGTGTGTGTGAGTATATCATAATATCATGCTCAGAGAAAAAAACTGTAACTGTGTATACACACTCAGAGCTAACAGAGGAAGTAGGATGATTATACAAGACACAGGTGATCTGGATTCTGTTCCATCTCTGCCATACACTGAAGCCAAAATTTTCAAACATGGCCACTGACTTTGTGTGTCTCATTTTCGGGGGGAGGAGGGGTTGAATTTGGGCTTGATTTTTCAGAAGTACTGAGCACCCATAACGTCAGCTGACGACAGTGGGAGCTCTAGGTAATCAGCATCTCTGAAAATCAGTCTCATGGTGCCTTAAGTTGGACACCCAAAGTCAGAGGTCACTTCTGAAAATTTTTCAGGAGGGGTTGGGTTGTTTAGAATAGTTAGTGAACTAAGCTTAACTACTATGAGATTTAGAAATGCATATAAAGTGTGTGTTTGTGTGTGTAAATTGATTATATGAATCAATAGGGCCTATAGCAGTTGCAATTTGCCCACATGCTCAGGGTTCAGCTGATCGCCATATTTAGGGTTGGGAAGGAATTTTCCTCCAGGGCAGATTGGAAGAGGCCCTGGAGGTTTTTTGCCTTCTTCTGTAGCATGGGTCATGGGTCACTTGCTGGAGGATTCTCTGCACCTTGAAGTCTTTAAACCATGATTTGAGGACTTCAGTAGCTCAGACATAGGTGAGAGATTTATTGCAGGAGTGGGTGAGTGAGATTCTGTGGCTTGTATTGTGCAGAAGGTCAGACTAGATGATCATAATGGTCACTTCTGACCTTAATGTCTGAGTCTATGTTGTCAGTCAGATTCCAGGTAAATTGATGAGGTCACACTGCATGTGCCCTTCTCCCTCTGTTTATGCCCACTCCATTTTTCCCCACCTTTAAAAGATGATGTTTGTTCATCTTTGATTCCTAGTCTGACAGTCTCTTGGAATCTGATTCAAAATTCGAACAGCAAGCAGGGAAATGGAAAAAAAAACAAAACAAAAAACCAAACTTACTGCACAGTAGTTTGGATGCTAAACTACTGGTGTGCCTAATGCTTATTCAGTCTTTATTGGGCCAAATACTGTAATCCTGACCGAGGCAAAATTCCTTAGACCTCAGTCAGACTCAGTAGATTCAATGGAAGATTGCCTGAGTAACAACTGTAAGGTTTGTCCTAGTTATAGTTACAGCGTATTCATATTTGTATTGTAGTAGCACATAGAGGATCCACCTGGAGATCAAGGCCCCTTTGTGCTAGGCACTGTACACACATAATGGATTGATGTTCCCAGCTTCAGAGAGGTTATAAGAAACAACAGATGGGGAGCACAAAGTGACAGTGAAAGGGTTACAATTAGTGTAATTAGTAACAGTCACAGCTTCTACAGTCGGGAGAAAGCTCTGCATGGAGGTTTTGAGAACAGGGTTTGGTGTGGGGAATGTCTGCTGGCATTTGGGTTGTGAAGCTAGTTTATCCTGCTGCTTTTTAATCAGCATGGCCTGGCGTACTGCCTGGTACAGCCTGTGTATTCGTTATGTCTCTCTTCCTCTCTTTGCAGACGTCACCAGTATATCTTAAATCTGCAATGTTGTTTATATACTTAATTAGTTAAGCTTGGATGAACTGATCACTAGGGAATAAAATCAGGCACAAACCCAATGATGTTGGGTGTTTTATTTCTTACTCTTGAATGTTGGGCTAAAAAGGAGAGGGGGAAAAACATGTCTATTTTGATAACTGTCGTTATTAATCATGATCTCCGTTTTCTGCCTCTCTCCTCCCAAAGCCTTCACATCATCCCTGATTGCTGCTTTACAGGAGTAACTGGTAATTTATCATTCCTGTCTCTGTCACCAGCATGACAGCATATTCGCTTGTTATGCCCCAAAAGGGTGGATTTCAATCTGTCTTTTCACATCCTCTGCCAATTTGAAACCTCTTTTAAAAATAATTGTCTGCTAAACTTTCTTACTACTGCTGATATCAGATGCTCCAAAGTCCTCACTAGCCTGAGGAACAAGGCAGCAAACTCAATCCATGCACTCTGGAAACAGCCATCTTTTCCATCCAAGATAGGAAATATAAAATGCTGAATGTTTTGGCCCTGTTTGGATTCTATCCAAAACTTCAGATCTTCGGCCTAGAAATATTGCACCAGTACTTCCCATGTTCAGACACATTGGAAATGCCAAGAGGATAAACTTCTTCATAGCATTTGTACCCTTGGTCCTAGTCTGAATCGTGACATTTGGAACATTTATGGCTGAAAAGTTAACCTAACTTTTCCAGCATTGGGAAAGATTTAAACATCATTTAGGGTTTTGAGCAGAAGTTCAGGTCTGTTCTTTTTTTCAAGACTATTTGTGTATCTCTAATTTCTGTCATGATTTTCCTTCCAGTCTAACATCAAACTTTACCTTTCCAGGTCAAATTTGAATAGCTTTTCAAACACCTCTGAGATATTTGGCCTTTTCTCATTTCTCCTTCATCATAATCCCTTTGATCCATTTTTGGTAAATAGCAGCTGGCTACCACAAGCTCAATGATGTGTCTACTAGAAAACCCTCCAATTAAGGATTAGATGTGAGGATTAGGGTGAGATGATCTGCAGGATCTCTAAGAACATAGGGATAGTATTTTGTAAACAATGGACTTCTAATGTGTTCCCAGGGTGAATTTCATTCCCTTTTGTGACACTGACTCTTGAAGCCAGAGTTATTGCTGTTGAGGTCTTTGGAGATATTTTCAGTCTAATTTAGGTCTGTCACATTTCTAATGTGACCATCACTCTAGCGTCCAAGCACCGCTAATACTTTGCTTTCTACCCAAGAATCCTCAAGTGGTTAAAATTAAAATAATAAAACCTGGCAACAGCCTCTGAAATAAGTAAGTGCTATCACCCCCATTTTGCAGTGTGTGTGAGGGGGAAACTGAGGCACAGATCAGTTACACGACACAACAAAGTCCCATCACATGTATAGCAGAAGAAAGAGTAGAATTCACATCTGCTGACTCCTATTCTTTTTCCTTAACCGCAAGACCATCCTTCCCCCATTCTGTCTATTCCTTTGCGGCTCATCCTCTTAACAAAATTGACCATTTCCATAACTTTTAAGCAAGGAAATCTAGGTCATGCTGTTCAAAACTCTTGAATATGCCAATACCCTGCTATATCACAAGAGCAGACAGGGTTGGTGGAAAGGCACTATAGTATACACAAGAGTCACTTGGCCTAGAAGCCAAGCTGGTGCCCCCTTTAAAGCAGTTTTCTTTAACTGTGGTTGCTGTTGAGGTTAAGAGATACATTTATATTGAGTCTCTGCCAGTGACTATGCTGCTTAATGTCAATCACTGCAGGGGCTGAAGTGGGAGTTGAAAGCATTTTCAGAGTTAGTTTATGATGATTGGCTGTTACTTTTGTCTGGCCCTTTCTCTGTCATCTATTTAGACTGTAGGCTTCTCCGGGCACAGACTGCCTTTATTCTGTGTCTCTACAGTTCCTAGCATAATGACCCCCACTCTCAATCCAGGCTTCTAGGTGCTACCACTGTGTTATATCAGTTATATGGGGTCACTGCCCACAGAGGGGTAAAAAGTAGTTTTGGCCTGAAAATGTTTAGTCTTTCAGTGGAGCAGCTGTGCGATCATTTTATCTATAAAACATCTTGATTTCTTTTGGCAAAGACAACCTGAAGATGCAAGATGCGCTCAAAGACTTCACTGTGGGCTAGTTCAGTCTTTGTCTGCCATAGAAATATGATGGCATAGAAACAGGAGAAGCTAAGGACAACAGAACAGAGAGGGATTTTATGAAATAAAGTCAACAGTAGATGCAATCTTTTGCCATATCAGCACATGCATTGGATATACTTTATTGGACCATACCAAGAAGATGCAGCATTTAAATGGCATTCTGTACCCCCCGACAATGACAGATTTCATCTAAGTATATTCTCATCAAGGCCCATAATTTTTCTTAGAGACTTCCAGGAGGTGCTGCCTGTGATGGATGTTTTGTTGACTATATTGTTTGCAGGTTAGAGGGAGTCAGCCTGGGTTTGTCTGTTCACTTGATATGGTCCCTGGAAAGGCAGCAAGTTATAAATGTTTAGTCTGATGGGGAAGAAAGAAATGGTAAGCTTGAAAGGGTAAAAAGACAAAATCATACTACATTTATCATGTAAACAGATCTGGTCGTATCCTGATGAAGTTACCCAGAGAGAGCTGAACTGCGCAATAGTTGTGTCTGGTGCATTCATACTACAATTTTTTTTTAATACAATACACTTTACCCTAAAAAAAAAGTTTAACACTTGTCTCATCCCATCTCTATTTATCAAAAACAAACAAACAAACAAACAAAAAAAAACAACAACCCCACCCACCCACCACTGCGAATAGGAAATAAACAGGGATCTGGAAGTTGGGTATCTTATATTTACAATTGTTATCCAGAATCCCTAAACGGAGGGTGGGAAGAGAAACAGATACTTTTTTTTCAGTGTTCACATTTTGTACATTTGTATAGAGACATTTAGCAAGGAAAAGTCCATTTTAAACATCTAAAGATGTAGAATAAATCCTTACCATTTTTAAAAATAGAAATAAAAATGAATACATTTCCAGACATGCCATTTCAAGGGCTCTTGATTACAAACTGGAATATTTTGAAATTATGCACTTTAAAAAAAGAAGTCAGGTTGCTGGCATCCTTTTAAAGCTTGTTTATGAGAGCAAAAAAGAAGAAACCGTGTCAGGGTAAAACTTCCCCACTTCAGAGTGAGAGATTTTTTGCTTTGCTTCTAAATGGGGCAGCACCAAACTCTCAGCCCAGGAAGACAGGAGCTAAGCACCCTCTTGATTCTGGGCTTCTGCAGTCTCTGGAGGAAGCCAGACACCCCTATATATAGTTACCACAGCCTGACCCCAGCTGTCTGTGGGCAGTAGCACCACTCAGAATCCCTTCAGTGTTCTGTATGCGCTGTGTCCCTGCCATTCTTACCTTTGATCCACTCCTCCCAGCTGGACACCCCCTGTGATGGAGTTTGTACCAGGGGCCTCAGAGGGAAGCATACACTACCTTACACAAAGCTTGCACCAGGGAAATTCTGTCATGGCTAGATCCAAGGCACTAGTGGACATGGTGTTTTGCAATAGCATAAAAAGGCCATAATAGTGGAGGAGAAAATCCTATGGCTTCACACGCAAGTTTTCAAACCCACTCGGTTTTATCTTGTTTAAATGTCAATCTAAGTAAAACCACAATCATTGCCTGGTGTCTATGGTAGCCAGTCAATTGTCCCTGGGATCACTCAGGATAGAGTGTTTTTGAATATTAGGAATACTTATCAAATCAGCCTAAGATTCAAATTGGTAAAGAAACCCTTAATGGAGTCATTTGTGTGGTTTCTAGTTGGGTGGCAAATTTTTCATTCAGGTTGAGTGAAGAATCAGTAGCACTTCAGTACTGCGGAGCAGCACACCCTTGACTGATCAAGTCATTCACATTTTCAGGGACTCTAAAATATCTTCTCAGAGTGCCTGCACCAAATCCAACCCTGTGTGAATGTCTCCAGCACCAATACAATTAGATTAGGGCAGAAGTTAACCCCAGGCATTTTAGTATAAAATGCATCAGCTCTTATTTTTTAGTTTGTTTATTTTTTAAAGATCACCACAACTGCTTTTCATAGAATCTCAGGGTTGCAAGGGACCTCAGGAGGTCATCTAGTCCAACCCCCTGCTCAAAGCAGGACCAGTCCCCAACTAAATCATCCCAGCCAGGACTTTGTCAAGCCTGACCTTAAAAACCTCAAAGGAAGGAGATTCCACCACCTCCCTAGGTAACACATTCCAGTGCTTCACCACCCTCCTAGTGAAATAGTGTTTCCTAATATCCAACCTCCCCCACTGCAACTTGAGACCATTACTCCTCGTTCTGTCATCTGCTACCACTGAGAACAGTCTAGATCCATCCTCTTGGGAACCCCCTTTCAGGTAGTTGAAAGCAGCTATCAAATCCCCCCTCATTCTTCTCTTCTGCAGACTTAACAAGCCAAGTTCCCTCAGCCTCTCCTCATAAGTCATGTGTTCCAGTCCTCTAATAATTTTTGTTGCTCTCCGCTGGACGCTTTCCAATTTTTGTACATCCTTGTTGTAGTGTGGTGCCCAAAACTGGACTACAGTACTCCAGATGAGGCTTCAATGTCGAATAGAGGGGAACGATCACATCCCTCGATCTGCTGACAGTGCTCCTACTTATACAGCCCAAAATGCTGTTAGTCTTCTTGGCAACAAGGGCACACTGACTCATATCCAGCTTCTTGTCCCCTCTATCCATTAGGTCCTTTTCTGCAGAACTGCTGCCTAGCCATTCGGTCCCTAGTCTGTAGTGGTGCATGGGATTCTTCCTTCCTGAGTGCAGGTCTCTGCACTTGTCCTTGTTGAATCTCATCAGATTTCTTTTGGCCCAATCCTCTCATTTGTCTTTTCATTGGGATCATATTAGAAAAAAAATAAATAAAGTGCTTATATATACACACTAGATCTAGAGTGAAGGATAGTAGCTCTAATTCTCAAGAGACTGCAGCTTCTCTCCAGTGCATCTGTTTCCATAGAGAGATGCTGTAGTAATTTGACTTTTATAAAATGTATGCAATGTTTCATCTTTGAATTAATTCAGTTCAGTTGCACTAAAACAGCATAATCACTATTTATTTCATTATTATTTAAAGGCAGAGGGCAATCACTCTGTTCTGCTTGAGAAACTAGCCCTTGAGGGTTGATTCCCACTTTAAAGCACATACCACAACTAAGTTTGATTTATAAATTATTTCTTTAAAGAGAAAACAACAAGGGGTGGATACTTCAGCAGACCCTGGAATATCATAGCACACAATCACGTGGGACAGGACACTAGTGTTCCTGTGCTGGAAAAATACCCATTGGCAGTAGGCTGCAGGATCAGAGCTATTGAACAGAAGCAAAGTGCATTATTTATCCAAAGTGTAAAGAGAGTCAAGTTATAGTATGATTGTAACAAGGTTGAGCATTCACTGGCATGGCACTTCCTGTTGGTCATCTGGGAGGTAGCTCTTTTCCAGCCTCAGAGTGCCCTCTGGCAGCTGGTGTCTTGCCTGCCTCAGGCCCCTGTGTCCCTCCCAGACTCTGGTGCCCTTTATCTCAGCAGTACCCCCACACTCCGGGTCTTCCTTCTCAGGGGAACCCCCAATCCTCTATACCCACCTCACCAGCTATGCCAGTTATTATCTAGCCCCCTTTCTCTGGGGCAGACTGCAGTCTGTAATGGCCACTCATCACTGGCAAGGGGGTAAGACCAGCTGCTTTTGCCTATCCCTGGGCTGTATCTCTGTAGCCCCAGTACCTCTATAGGCCTTCAACCTGGGGAGTTACCAGGCTGGAAGGCTCCTGCTCCTGCTCCTGCTCCTGCTCCAGGTACCTTGCTCCTAGGCATCTAGGTCCAGCTCAGGAGTGAGACTCTAACCCAGCTCCTCCCTCACAGCCCTCTTACCAGGGCCAGCTGGGCCCTGATTGAGCTGGCCACACCTTTGGTCAGCTACTTTGTCAGTTTCCCACAGCTGTTCTCGCTCCTCTTATCTCAGAAGTGGGGTAACTGCCCTGCTACAATGATGCCCAAAAATTCAGAGTTATTTCTGCTGACTCACCAGAGCAGGTGTAATCTATAGGTCTTACTCAGGACAATAAAAAGGCTTGAGTTGCCATGCCCAGGGGGCAAGGGGTTCTGCAAGGAGAAATCTAAGGAACAAGCTGTGTTCAGAGAAAACTTAGGCTGAGGTTTTTGTTGTTAATTAAATTAACAATAAAGGCAATGCCTGTGAAGAGGAGGGGTGGGTGTGGGTGTTGTGGGACTCTCTACCCATTCACATGAACAGATCATGAATCAGCATTTGGTCACATTAATCCTGTTACATCATAAATTTCCAAAAACCAGTACTCTGTTTCCTGAAACTGTCATTCAGCAAAAAGAAAAGGAGTACTTGTGACACCTTAG
The DNA here is from genome assembly GCF_009764565.3 of Dermochelys coriacea. Taxonomy (NCBI): domain Eukaryota; kingdom Metazoa; phylum Chordata; order Testudines; family Dermochelyidae; genus Dermochelys; species Dermochelys coriacea. Next base: position 19,872,497 of record NC_050085.1, on the reverse strand, counting down.
AGACTAACAAATTTATTTGAGCATAAGCTTTCGTGAGCTACAGCTCACTTCATCGGATGCATTCGGTGGAAAATACAGAGGGGAGATTTATATAGACACACAGAGAACATGAAACAATGGGTTTTATCATACACACTGTAAGGAGAATGATCACTTAAGATGAGCCATCACCAGCAGCAGGGGGGGGAGGGAGGAAAACCTTTCATGGTGACAAGCAAGGTAGGCTATTTCCAGCAGTTAACAAGAACATCTGAGGAACAGTGGGGTGGGGGGGAGAAATAACATGGGGAAATAGTTTTACTTTGTGTAATGACTCATCCATTCCCAGTCTCTATTCAAGCCTAAGTTAATTGTATCCAGTTTGCAAATTAATTCCAATTCAGCAGTCTCTCGTTGGAGTCTGTTTTTGAAGTTTTTTTGTTGAAGGATAGCCACTCTCAGGTCTGTAATCAAGTGACCAGAGAGATTGAAGTGTTCTCTAATTGGTTTTTGAATGTTACAGTTTTTGACGTCTGATTTGTGTCCATTTATTCTTTTATGTAGAGACTGTCCAGTTTGACCAATGTACATGGCAGAGGGGCATTGCTGGCACATGATGGCATATATCACATTGGTAGATGTGCAGGTGAACGAGCCTCTGATAGTGTGACTGATGTGATTAGGCCCTATGATGGTGTCCCCTGAATAGATATGTGGACAGAGTTGGCAACGGGCTTTGTTGCAAGGATAGGTTCCTGGGTTAGTGGTTGTGTTGTGTGGTGTGTGGTTGCTGGTGAGTATTTGCTTCAGGTTGGGGGGCTGTCTGTAAGCAAGGACAGGCCTGTCTCCCAAGATCTGTGAGAGTGATGGGTCATCCTTCAGGATAGGTTGTAGATCCTTGATGACCACTATGGATGTAGAAGCCTCTACACCAACATTCCACACAAAGATGGGCTACAAGCCGTCAGGAACAGTAACCCCGATAATGTCACGGCTAACCTGGTGGCTGAACTTTGTGACTTTGTCCTCACCCATAACTATTTCACATTTGGGGACAATGTATACCTTCAAATCAGCGGCACTGCGATGGGTACCCGCATGGCCCCACAGTATGCCAACATTTTTATGGCTGACTTAGAACAACGCTTCCTCAGCTCTCGTCCCCTAATGCCCCTACTCTACTTGCGCTACATTGACGACATCTTCATCATCTGGACCCATGGAAAAGAAGCCCTTGAGGAATTCCACCATGATTTCAACAATTTCCATCCGACCATCAACCTCAGCCTGGACCAGTCCACACAAGCGATCCACTTCCTGGACACTACGGTGCAATAAGCGATGGTCACATAAACACCACCCTATATCGGAAACCTACTGACCGCTATTCCTACCTACATGCCTCTAGCTTTCATCCAGATCACACCACACGATCCATTGTCTACAGCCAAGCGCTACGATACAACTGCATTTGCTCCAACCCCTCAGACAGAGACAAACACCTACAAGATCTCTATCATGCATTCCTACAACTACAATACCCACCTGCTGAAGTGAAGAAACAGATTGACAGAGCCAGAAGAGTACCCAGAAGTCACCTACTACAGGACAGGCCCAACATGGAAAATAACAGAACGCCACTAGCCATCACCTTCAGCCCCCAACTAAAACCTCTCCAACGCATCATCAAGGATCTACAACCTATCCTGAAGGACGAGCCATCACTCTCACAGATCTTGGGAGACAGGCCTGTCCTTGCTTACAGACAGCCCCCCAATCTGAAGCAAATACTCACCAGCAACCACACACCACACAACAGAACCACTAACCCAGGAACCTGTCCTTGCAACAAAGCCTGTTGCCAACTCTGTCCACATATCTATTCAGGGGACACTATCATAGGGCCTAATCACATCAGCCACACTATCAGAGGCTCGTTCACCTGCGCATCTACCAATGTGATATATGCCATCATGTGCCAGCAATGCCCCTCTGCCATGTAGATTGGTCAAACTGGACAGTCTCTACGTAAAAGAATAAATGGACACAAATCAGACGTCAAGAATTATAACATTCAAAAACCAATTGGAGAACACTTCAATCTCTCTGGTCACTCGATTACAGACCTGAGAGTGGCTATCCTTCAACAAAAAAACTTCAAAAACAGACTCCAACGAGAGCCTGCTGAATTGGAATTAATTTGCAAACTGGATACAATTAACTTAGGCTTGAATGGAGACTGGGAATAAATGAGTCATTACACAAAGTAAAACTATTTCCCCATGTTATTTCTCCCTCCCACCCCACCCCACCCCCACTGTTCCTCAGATGTTCTTGTTAACTGCTGGAAATAGCCTACCTTGCTTGTCACCATGAAAGGTTTTCCTCCCTCCCCCCCCCGCTGCTGGTGATGGCTCATCTTAAGTGATCACTCTCCTTACAGTGTGTCTGATAAACCCATTGTTTCATGATCTCTGGGTGTGCATATAAATCTCCGCTCTGTATTTTCCACCAAATGCATCCGATGAAGTGAGCTGTAGCTCACGAAAGCTTATGCTCAAATAAATTAGTTAGTCTCTAAGGTGCCACAAGTACTCCTTTTCTTTTTGCGAATACAGACTAACACGGCTGCTACACTGAAACCTGTCATTCAGCAGGATATGATCTCTTCCTACAGGTTGCCATAACACAGAGGTGTCATTCAGCAATGTTATTAATTACACAGCAATTGAGCATTAAAAACTGGGGTTGGACTACTATGTTTCAGACATTCTTGCATGTTTATGGTTACTACATTGATTAAATTGACTTGAGTATGTTAAATAATCATGGGGGTTTTTTTATTAGCAGTGGAATAGTTATAGTGCTCTATTAAACGTAAGTTTTCTGTATTTCTAGTCTGTAAATAGAAGTGTTACCAAACTTGCATAACTGCTTTTTCCTTTCAGAGTAGCAGCCGTTTTAGTCTGTATTCGCAAAAAGAAAAGGAGTACTTGTGGCACTTTCATCGGCTGCATTTCGATGAAGTGAGCTGTAGCTCACGAAAGCTTATGCTCTAATAAATTTGTTAGTCTCTAAGGTGCCACAAGTACTCCTTTTCTTTTTGCTTTTTCCTTATACTTTGTGAGCTGTGTGTCTAGTCTTAGCAGGTTTGAATATTACCACTAGCAGCAAATGATTCCTACTGGGAAATTAAAAGGTCAGATCTTTACAGTAGGTATAGAAAGTAGTTTGTATGCCACAAATAATTAACCTGCTGCAGGTGGTAATGAAAGATCTTAGGGTGGCAGTTCACTTACTATGAATTTAAAAGGATGAGATATTTGTATGAGTAACAATAGCAGCTACAGATAAAGTGGCAGAAGTTAGATATTATGAGGGCTACCAATTCATACATTCTAGGGCATAAAAGTCCTGTATTATTATGTTGTACTACTGGATGCATTATGAAGGAGTTTAACTTCCTGTGAAAGATTGACCCTTGGCCACCCTCAGGAAGAAGATACTGGAGATGATGGAACTGTGACTGAATGATGGCCTTTTCCATCGTGGCCAGGCTCACGCTCCTAAGAATCTTCTGTCTGTAGGGTTAATCTGGCACATGGCTGCACCTGCGTCACACGGGTTAGTTGGGACCTCTGTGCCTGGTAGCACCTTGAGTGTCTCAGTGATGTGGTATGCTTTTCAGTTGAGTTTAGTATTTAAGTTGATTTGTTTAACTGACATGATTTTATGAGTGAAGCATGGGGAAAGAATACTGCCTTGCTGTTTCCTGTCTGCAGCAGGAAGCGGCAGGCAGGTCACCACAGGTATTTCAGTTTCTACAGATGGATCATGGCTCTCTGCCATTTCCTCGCCTTACCTGGTCTCAGGCCAGCATCTCATTAAATGCAAAGAGATACTGCAGGATTATGTTCTCAGCAGAAACTGTCTGGGCTATCTAGAAATGACAGTCTTAGATGAATGTGTTCTCTTTGTCTCCCTTTATTATGTTGTCATGTAATGCAAACACTTATAAATAAGTAAAGGCACTATTTTATAGGAATACAGAGCACTGGCACATTGATTATCATTGCATTCTCTGTTTAGGGCATGCCATGGGATGCTGCATAATTTAGTAGGATTTGCAGGAGCATTGTCTCTGGTACTAATAGACATGTAGGGTCTGGTTCTCCTCACGTATAACAGTATAAATCAAAAAGAAAAGGAGTACTTGTGGCACCTTAGAGACTAACAAATTTATTAGAGCATAAGCTTTCGTGAGCTACAGCTCACTTCATCGGATGATCCGATGAAGTGAGCTGTAGCTCACAAAAGCTTATGCTCTAATAAATTTGTTAGTCTCTAGGGTGCCACAAGTACTCCTTTTCTTTTTCCGAATACAGACTAACACGGCTGCTACTCTGAAACCTGTCAGTATAAATCAAGAGCAACATAATTAGTGAGTGGAGTTACACCTATGTAACACTGGGGATGAGTGAGTTGGGATGAAGAAGTGGAAGGATAGAGGCACTGTACTTGGATGAGGGTAAGATCTCAGTTCCTCATCTATGAAATGGGGATATTAATACTTATTTTCTCCCATTTTTTGACTCGCTTTTCTGTTTAAATGGTAAGCTCTTTGAGGCAGGGACTGCCTTTTACTCTGGTATGTACAACCCCTAGCACAATCAGGCCCTGATCTCAGTTGGGGTCTCTAGGCACTACTGTAATGAAACTAATGATTTGAACCAGGCCTGCAGTCCAGAAAAATGGAGGGCAAAGAGCATCTCCATTAACACAGTCTGAAACTTTGACTCCTGCCCCAGAAACATCCAGAGATCAGTTTTATACATGAACACGTAGAGGAGGCCACAAGAGTTAACAGCATAAAATTCTTTAATGTTAAATGTTCACACATCTCTGCACCTCCTGGTTCTGGCTAGAACTAGCAGTGAAGAATTAAAATCCTACGAGAGAGCCAGCTCTGGCAAGTTTCCAGAGAGACTTGGAAAAAACACCAAAACTGGACCCTGGGACCTTTTATTTTATAGTTATTTTGTGTGAATATCATGGAAACGCTATGAAGTAGAGTAACTGGGGTAATAAAAAAAAACTTGGTGATTTGAGTTCATAGATTCTAAGGTCAGAAGGGACCATTGTGATGATCTAGTCTGACCTCCTGTATAACACAGGCCATAGAACTTCCCAAAATAATTCCTGGAACAGATCTTTTAGAAAAACATCCAACCTTCATTTAAAAGTTATTAGTGATAGAGATTCCACCATGACCCTTGGTAAATTGTTTGAAAAGTTAATTACCCTCACCATCAAAAATATATGCCTTATTTCCTGTCTGACTTCCAAGAGGTTTGTGTGAAACTTTCTTCTGTTTTATTTTATGCGGTTTCCAATCTCCAACTCAGCTTTGCTGAGAATAACATAACAAAAGCCGTACTAGCTATTACTTAGCGTGTGTGTGTTAAAATAAATTTTTAATCGCCTGTAACTTTGTTTGCTTTTTCAACATCTTTTTCTAATGTAGTAAAGCAACTACTTTTTACTAAAGATTACTAACATGAAAAAAATACCATTTTAAAGCCTTTTTTGGGAAACTTAGAAATAACATGTATGTTGATGTATGCAGTGTAAAGGTTAATTAACCAGTCATCTCTTTTGCAGGCTGTGTCTTTTTTAGGCAGGTTTCCTGACTTTTTCCCAGCATGCTGCCCCTACTCTGTTCGATTCACTCTGCTCCCTACTTTGCCCATGAGTTACAAATAGGAGTCAAGCACTGATTTGAAAGTTAGTGGTTGGAGTTACTTGCTGAACCTCTCCAGGGATATGGATCACAGAAATATGCATCCGATGAAGTGAGCTGTAGCTCACGAAAGCTTATGCTCTAATAAATTTGTTAGTCTCTAAGGTGCCACAAGTACTCCTTTTCTTTTTGCGAATACAGACTAACACGGCTGCTACTCTGAAAAGAAATATGTGGGGAATAATTCATTCCAAATCTCATACCTAGTTATGGAGGTGATCCTATCTCTGGACTCTTGTTTCCTAAAGCAGAAAAATGTTTTGTGCTAGACCCAGGTCTGTCCTATGGAGCTAGACAGCTGCAGCTGAAGATTTATCACCTTTGCAGATGAGCCCGTATTTATAGACATCTTCACATATTCAAGCTAAGTGTGTGTGAGGTACAGCGTGTGTATGTGTGTATGGCATGATTGCTAGGGGTAAAATCCTGGCTCCATTGAAGTCTATAGAAAACTCCCATTAACTTAATGAGGCCAAGATTTCACTCTTGGTGAGCAGGAAGCTGATCTATTTTGCAGCTTATTGCACTCTCGTTTATTATTAAAAACAGAGATTCCATTACTGTTTATTCCAGTCTCTCTTGTGTTCAGCTGCTTATACCACTTCCATCTCAATGGTAGCTGGGCACCTAGCTCTTATATAAGATTTCAGAGTAGCAGCGTGTTAGTCTGTATTCCCAAAAAGAAAAGGAGTACTTGTGGCACCTTGGAGACTAACAAATTTATTTGAGCATAAGCTTTCGTGAGCTACAGCATCCAATGAAGTGAGCTGTAGCTCACGAAAGCTTATGCTCAAATAAAGCTCTTATATAGGTACTTTTCATCCACAGACCTCAGCATGCTTCTCAAGGGAAGGTAACTCTTGGTGTTACAGCATGTTAAAGAGGTCTGCAGGAGAACAGACTTGACTGTAGTTGCCCTTATCTTGACATTTGTCCACCATTTTGTCTAAGATCCATAGGTAAAATCTTTCACCCTGTGTGATGGTTCTCAGGCACATAGGACTGTGGGTCCTTGTTACCCTCTGCCTCCAGCAAGAAGAAGCCTTTCTTGTGGTACCTGGGTGTTCGCTCCGTAACACCGCCAGCCTTTCAGCCACTTGGTCGTTCTCCTCTGGGCTATGGTGGCCCTAACTTCACCTTGCAGGTTATCAGTACATGCACCCCAACCCATGAGTCCCTCTGAATTGTTCACCTGTAATATCCAGCCCCTGACACTGGACACTCACAGAAATTCTGGATCCTCTGCCCCCAAAGGTGCAGTGTATCCCAATTTACCAGTTTTACATTAAGCCACCACGCCTGAAAACCACACAGCACTTGTGAGCACTTATTATAAATCCAAAGTAGGTTTATTTAAGAAAGACTAAGGATTTAACTAGAAATGAGAGTAGCAGGCCTCATGGAGACTGGGAAGGGAGGGGAGCTTCATCCAGAAACAAAACAGATACTAAAGAAGGTGGATGTTCTTCCCAGATCCAGCGACTGAGCTGTCTGTTTTTGCCACCAAGTGTAAACCTTCACTATTAATCAAAACAGGAGATAGAGACCACAACTGAGGCACTCTAGCTGTTTATCTGCCAAGCTCCTTCTCCTTATCAGCTTCTCTTTAGGGTCAGAAACCAAACTCCAAGCTTCAGCTTCCCTCATGTTTGGCAAACACTTCATCTCCCCCAGTGAGAACAAGTTCAGGGATGCTCTGTGGGGCCTGGGCCTGTCCCACCAGATGCAGTGCCTGTGTAGACAATGCTGGGCCTTTAATTCAGAAGATGCTTCTTTCTGGCATGATACAAAGCTACACAACTGGTTTGCCAAGGCTAAGGGCTAGAGATCAAAGGGACACAAAACAGTTGAAAATTCTTCTTGTAGAGAGGGAGGGGGAGTTCAGTCATCAGTGGCCGTTTGCGGTAAGCAGACGGACTATGTCAGAGGCCATGCAGGAGGAGTATGAATTAGCTAAGCTTGCCCAAGCTTTAGGTAAGGCCCAGGCATGTAGGCCTTTTGATTTTTTAACCCTATTCTGTGATTGCTGTGTACCCCTGGGTGAATAAACCATGTGTTTGATTTGAAGAAGCTATTCTGAGTCACCTTGATCAGCAGATGGTCGCAGGCTTCCAAAGGGAAGTTTCTAGCAGGAGCCAAATCCAGTTGGGCTTCTCATGTTAACATGGTTGGGAAATGGGGGGGCTGCAACCCAGGGATCCAGCCTAAGAATGGTTGAAGTTGAGGCAGGCGAAGGTAGCCAAGACTGTCACCGGAGGGGGGCACTGAAGAGGGCCTGAAAAGGGGACTGAGGCATAGCTTGTCCTGTAACCATGACAATTAATCCCCCTTTATAAAAATCTAGACCAAGATTCTTTGCGACAAAAGTCACTTATAACAAGCATGAGTCCTGAACCACAGGGAAGTTTTGCGTACAGGGCAGAGATGGCCAGCAGCTGTGGTAGTTTTGTCTAATGTCTTGCCAGATGATTTGCTTTGCCAATATTGGTACACTGTCTTTGGGAAGCTGCTGGGACTGAGTCAGCTGTTGATGGGCACTTTACGTGCTATGTTTAATTATCCAGTTTTCCCAGGAAAGATTGTGTTTCATTCTTCTTGCTGAATGGCATTCAGCTGACTTGGTCAGCAACTGCAGTGCATCTCAGAAATATGCTCTCTAGTGTTATGATAAAGGATGTGTTTAACTCTATATTTATATAGCTAGACACATAGAGAGACATAGACCAGAACTGCCAGTAATTAGCGTTCAGCATACACAGTGGCTTTGTGGTTAGTGGGTTGGATGCTGTGACATACAGCAGGGATGGTGCAGTTGGTAGTGACAGGAGAGGAGAGTCAGTGAAATAGTGTTCTGTGGGTTACGGAGAAAAAGGATTCTCAGCAGCGAGAGGGATCTCCATAAATTTTGGCAACATTGCTGAAAAATGCAATTTGCCTTCTCATAGATCACTGGAAACAATGGGTCCAAATGATCAGATGTCACCATGCTTTTTCTCACTACAGCTAAAAAGAATCCAAATTGATTAGCACAGTCAATCAGGAGTTAGACAGTAAGTTGTCTGTGTAAGAATGGTAGTGTGGTCTAGTGGTTAGAGCAGGAGACTGGCAGTCAGGACTTCTGGGTTCTATTTCCAGCTCTTCCACTGACTTGCTTTTGATGTTGTTGCTGTTACTTCTTTGTATAATCATAGTGCCTAGGAGCCCTGGTTATTGACTTGGACCCCATTGTGCCAGGCACTGTACAAACACAGAACAAAAGACAGTCCCTGTGTGATGTTGGGCCAGCCACTTTGTCTTTGTTTCCTTACTCTCATGGTCTGTAAAATGGCATAATGCTTACATATGGTAGTGGTGGAGGAGGAAAGGGAACTGTCTAATGTTTGTTTTTAAGCACTTTGGTTTTCTTGGCTAAATGAGGCTCTGTAAGGGCAAAGCTTTATCTGTTGAGCATAGTTTAGCCTGCATTAATGACCTTTTTGCATTAGAGTTAGGAAGAGTGTGATAGAATTTGATTGCATGAAGAGGCAATCAAGTGCCATATTTAAGCATGGCAATGGAGAACCTCAGTGATTCAGTTCTGATGAGAGTGCAGAAGTTCAGTTTCTTCTCCGATCGTCTTGGCCCTCCAGGACTGGATATCTGAGGTCCTGAGGCTCTCTCAAGAGAGTCTCGGTGCAGTCCCACCCTGGTCTGGGAATGCTAGGAGCAGCACTTCAGTCTCTCCCCCCACCCCATCCAGAGCAAACCTGAAGCTTCTTTTCATTCTTGTGCTAGGTAGGGCAAGGAAAGCTCCCTCGCACAACAGTTTGCAGGCACTGTCTGCAGATGTCTTTAAACCCAATGAATATTCACACACATCAGAAGTTCACTGATTAAAATGTTAATTGTTTCTTCCTACTGGCTTTGGCTCTGATGTGCAACCTGATATAGGATTAATCAGTGGTATGTGACGTGCCAGCTATTGTAGGTATTTGGTGCATCTCTGGAATTAATGTCTTGGAGACCCAGATCCTAACACTCAAGTAAGAAGAAAAGGAGTACTTGTGGCACCTTAGAGACTAACAAATTTATTTGAGCATAAGCTTTTGTGAGCTACAGCTCACTTCATCAGATGCATCCGATGCCACAAGTACTCCTTTTCTTTTTGCGAATACAGTCTAACACGGCTGCTACTCTGACTCAAGTAAGAGTAACAGAACCCAGGGAGTCCCATGAATGTAAAGAAAAAATATCTATTGCTGCTATGGTGATGTCTATTTTACTTACACAACTAAGAAATTTTGACTCGACCTACCACTAGTGATCCAGGGTTCTTGGTTCAGCGTCTTACCAAGATGCAGTCAGATCTCCTCAGTATTCTGTTGTTTTCTCTATTGTGGTGTTAGACCTGAAAAAAGAACAATGGAATGATGCTGAATCACTGACTGTGGCCATCTCCATCTGACAGCAGGTGTCAATTTATCTTCTTCCTCCCCTGGCCTCCCATTCCTCCCTCATATTAAGAACGCAGCCTTTCATACTTGCCCATCCATCCCCCATATTACAATGATCTCCTTTTCTACTAAAACGATGAGTCTTTGTGGCACCTTAGAGACTAACAAATTTATTTGGGCATACGCTTTCGTGGGCTAAAGCCCACTGACTTTTGGGGCATTTGAAAGGGTTAACTTAGCAGCACTCCATCCAACAGGATTATGTAAATCCTACACATTAAAGTAGACTTAAACATTATAAGTAAGTATTAGGGAGCAGTGAACCAGTTCAGGAAATTCTGAACTGACAGAACTTTCACCTCTTCTCCAGGACCACACTTTTAAAGGACCTGTTGCATCTTCTCAGGTTGGATCAGAAGTGCAAGAAATCTCCAGAAAAAAAATTATTCTTTTGAAATTTCCTACCCAATTTTGCAGGCTCTAGAGGTTTGTGTAGTTTGGAGAAGCCACACTTTTGGAGGAGTATATACACTGAACCCAAGCTATTCTCAGCAATTGTTCCCTAGCACAGAGCATTTCTTCATTGGTCAATTCAATTATGCTGCCATTCGTCTTCCTCTCTCCTGATTTTCATCTACTCTGCATCGGGGTTTTGACAGCCCTGTACTTGAATGGCTCGTATTTGCGATGTTTCTGACTGCGCTGAAAGATGCAATTCTTTGGGGGCCAGCGACAGTTCTGAAACCAAACTCTCTCCTGGTTTTCTAGTGATGAGCGTGGTATTCCACACCTAGACAGACAGACACTGAGTATGAACTGGAAATGTACCAGTCCTCTTTGCCTTAGTCAATGCTGTTAGTGGCTGAACAGCACTAGGAAAAATTTCAACACCAGCATCAAAATTTAACTGGATCTGGTATTTTCGTATTGACCTCCTTGGAGTTTTGATACAAGCTACTATGCTAACTGTTCTTACTCTATTCTTGTAAATATTTAATGTGAAACTTTATACTGTGGTATTTAAAAAAAAAACAAAACAAGCAGTTTAAGTGTTTAGTGCTGAGCCACTTGATGTTCACTGTGCAGCCAGATAAAAGAATTCAACTTTTTTGCTGTTCTCAAAGAGGGAATGGGAACAGTTGGTTCCCCCTGGTGGTTTGCATTAAAATTGCAGTAACTTTAAAAGCATGTCTCACAAATTAATGCCTTTGATAGTGAATGGATACTTGGCTTGTACACATCAAGTGAAGCAGTGCGAGAGAAGGAAAAAAAAAAAAGAGACAGATACAAAGAGTCAAAGAGAGAGGGAGAACGCTCCAAACCTTGGGCTTTGTGGAATCATCGTCTCTTGCTTTCTATTTGAGGACGAAAGGCAGTCCAGGAGTCATTCTTTTTACTGAAGACAGCCTAGGGAAATTGCAACATTTCACATTCCAGAAAACAAAAGCTTCCTTTCAAGGTACAGCTGAACCAGGTGTTGGCAGTTTGTTACCCAGTAAACAATTGGATGTCACCCATATGTGCCCACGTGGGCTGTAGTCTGGTAGGACTCTTTGCCCGTAGAAGTGTAAAACTCTTGTTTTATTGGAAGGAGACCCATGCAGCTCCAACCCTTCAGGAATTCTCAGTAGGATCTTTCATAAACAGGCTCAGCTTGCTTTTCCTTGCAGCGAAGGGCCAAAACATTTCAGCATAGGTGTTCCTGTATGACAGGTGAGTTTATATTTCTCCAGAGACAGGCCTAGCCGAGCCCAAAGGCTCTCTGCTCAGTACAGCTGCTGTCTCTGGACTGTGAGAATCTCCGCTGGAGTCTTGCCTGCAGTGATGTGCAGCATGTGCCAGCAGTGAAGAAGCCCAGCGCCTTGGAGCTGGGAATTCAGATTGTGCACTGGTAAAACAAACAAAACAAAATCATCAGTAAAGGTTGGAATTCACAGTTCTCCATGTTATGCCTTTGGTGTTGCTGGGGTTTCATGTCAGTACTTGGCTCACATATGTCTTAGCACAGCCCTTTAGCCAAAGGTGAATTAATATATTTGCTGCAAGTCATGATGTGCTTTGAGATGCATGGAGGGGGGCTGATGGATATTCTGTCTGTACAGGGTAACTGGCCAGACTATAAAACAGCAGGTCTGAAAACATGCCAGTGCTGTCTGAATTGGAACAGAATTGCAGAGAAGTGATGTTGGTGACAGTGTCCCTTTAATAATAATCTTCAATGCCAGCTCATCTTTTTATGGTAATCCTGGTCAGTGGTGTTGATGCTTTTACAGATCTGTCCCACGAACTGGGAGGAAGCTTTTGGGGCTGGCTGGCACTGTGATTTATTTAGCACTTCTGTTTCAGCTCGCTGGGGAAAAGCAGCCCATAAAAACGTCCAGCTTATATTCACAAGCTCTCGTTATGAAATCATTGATGTGTCTGTCTTCACTGTGAATGACAATGAACTGTACCTATGGTCTGTCTCAGTTGGGTTTTTTCCCAGTGTGCAAAGGAAATGTTGCTCCTAACAGAATTTGACAAGCAAGCTTCTTACTTCTTGCTTGGTGAATGGAGACCTTGAGGGAAAGGCCTGTGATGGGACTCTAACTCAAAGAAGAATCCAACTGGTTTCAGTCAGAGTTAGGGAATGGAATAGTGACACCCCCGCTAGAGACAGGTGATTCAGATAATGCAGAGTAGCTGCATATAGGTATCCAGACTCCTAGTATCTCAGCCAAATTGCTCAGCCTTTGGATTTCACCCAGAGCTGATTACTGTGAGATTCAGAAGAAGCAGGAGAGGGCTTTGACAAGGCAGAAGGGAGCAGTCAGTAGGGGATTGAAAACTTTAGGAACATTTTTCTGTCAATTTAAAGAAGGCATCTGGTGTCCAATTCACTTTACATCTTTCACTCCATAAATGAAATCAAAATTGTGGCAGTAAATCCAACACTGGTCACCTTCTATAGGAGTTCTCTTGCCTTGTGTCTCATGGACTAATAGCCTTTAAAGCCTGAAGGGAACATCATGATCATCTAGTTTGATCTCCTGCACATTGCAGGCTACAGAACCTTACCTACCCACTCCTGTAGTAGGCCCATAACCTCTGACTGAAGTGCTCAAGTCTTTATTTAAAGACTTCAAGTCACAGAGAATCCACCATTTACTCTAGTTCAAACCAACAAGTGATCCATGCCCCATGTTGCAGAGGAAGGTGACAAATCCCAGGATCTCTGCTAATCTGACCTGGGGGGGAAATTCCTTCCCGACCCCAAATATGGTGATCAGTTAGACTCTGAGCATGTGGGAAAGATCCACCAAATAGACACCTGGGAAAGAATTCTCCGTAGTAACTCAGAGTCCTCTCTGTCTAGTGTCCCATCTCCAGCCATTGGAGATATTTGCTAGTAGCAGTCATTGATGTGCCATATGCCGTTGTAGGCAGTTTCATCATACCATCCCCTCCATAAATTTATCAAGCTGAGTCTTAAGTCAAGTTACTTTTGTTTTGTTTGCCCCCACTGCTCCTCTTGGAAGCTGTTTGAGAACTTCACTCCTCTGATGGTTAGAAACCTTCATCTAATTTCAAGCCTAAACCTGTTGATGGCCAGTTTATATCCATTAATTCTTGTGCCAACACTGGCCTTTAACTTAAATGACTCCTCTTTCTCTGTGCTGTTTATCCCTCTGGTCTTCTTATTGCAGGTGGGCTCCAGGTTGGATTAGGCTCATACATGAATCTGGAGTGACTTACTGCTTAATTGGAACAAGATTGGTACAATACCAAGCAAGGAGTATGAATGACTGCTGTCATGGGCTAATAGCAGACTCCATACAGTAATGGGGATGGGGAAATATCCTCTTGAATCTTGGGTAGGAGTAGGTAGGTTATATTACCTTGGTATTTGGTACTAGTGTGACTGCTATTGGAATACTGTGTCCAGTTTGATGTCCACAATTCGAGAAGGATGTTGATAAATTGTAGTGAGTTCAGAGAATGCAGGAGTCTGCTTTCCGCAAAAGAGGGTGAGCTGCACTCTCTCCCCAGGCCCTTTATTTTCACATTTGGCTCTACTCAAAGGGACTGGAACAGGTTGCCCTCCCTCTAGATTTTTCAAGATACAGTATGGCCCATACAAGGCAACGATGTGGCAAGAGACAGTAAGTACTTTCCAACCTCTGGGCTGCCTCAAAATGATTCCTGCTTAGTCAGAAGTGTAAGAATTAGGCAGTCATCCAAATACAGCTATCAGCTATCTAGTCAGCCAGGCTGTCTAGCAGAATAGCTGCTAATGAGAGCAGTGCCCAGTGACTGGATAGCAAGTGTCCATGGAAGTTCGTTTGCTGATCAGTTAGCGCTTTGTGAAGTTACTTTATATTGAAAAGATATAAAAACTTTGGCCTACTTAATGGAGTCAGATTTCAAGGTCCCCTAACATAGCGCATGGTGCTGGAGATCACGGCTGGCAGTGTAACGTGGCAGGTGGCTGTTAGCTGTTCAGTGGCCAGAAGTATGTGTTAGTTAGTGCTTTGGCTGGGCTATAGCAAACATTGTTCATGTGAGAATACCTCTTAGTTCAGGAGAGATGCATGATATCCAAGCCAACTGGAGGATGATGTGTTATGAGACATTGCTCTTTGATGTTTTAGTACATTGGTGCCACATGGACAGGGCATGTGTTCCGTACAGGGGCACCTCAATCATCTTTGACTTGTCACCTGTGATGGGGCAAGGACAGATGGCTATGGAAGAGTAGTGGGAGATGGATATATTAGCTCCAGCCTAAACAATCCCAATACCAGATTAAGTGAAATGGAAGCTGCTCCAGGTCAATTAAGACACCTGGGGCCAATTAAGCACTTTCCAGAAGGCAGGGAAAAGGCTAGGTCGATTGGGACATCTGAAGCCAATCAGGGACTGGCTGAAACTAGTTAAAAGCCTCCCAGTTAGTCAGGTGGGTGTGCATGTCAGGAGCTGTGGGAAGAAGTTGCGTGGTTGGAGAGGCTGAGTAGTACACACCATATCAGGCACAAGGAAGGAGGCCCTGAGGTAAGGGTGAAGTAGAGCTTGAGGAAGTGAGGGCTGCTGTGGGGGAAGTAGCCCAGGGAATTGTACATGTCATGTTTCGAAAAGGTCAGCTACCATAGCTGATACTATTAGGGTCTCTGGGCTGGAGCCTGGAGTAGAGGGTGGGCCTGGGCTTCCCCCCCGTCCCCCTTTGCCCCTGATTAATCACTGAGACTGGGAGACTACAGAGACTGTGCAAGGAAGGATAACTTCTCCTCACCTCCCTCGCTGGTTTATGATGAAAATGACTCAGTAGACTGTGACCCTTGTCTCTAGAGAAAGAAGGGTTACGTGGAGGGTCACAGTGAGCCTCTGAGGCTAGCGAAATCCACCAGGTAATGCAGGACCCATGGAGGCAAGGACAGAGCTTTGTCACACATCCCATCACACTTCTGTTGAAATCAAGAGACAGGGAGGTTTTCCCTTTAAAGGTTGTGGTTCTGGCAATGCACAGATGTGTGTCACTCCAATTGCTAGTACATGCATAGGAGAGGGAGCAGCAGGCAAGCAACCTCTGTGCATCAGTGGAACGTGAACTTGGGCAACTCTGCGGGGAGGGCCCAGATATGTGAGGCAGCTCTGCATGTGCGTTTTGCCACAGATTCTGGGTATGTTGTACAACAAACATCATGATTTAACTGGTTCACGATAGACGTAGTCTCTCCTCTTGTCAGCGCTTCGCTCTTGGCATGGAGTGCATCTTATATGTGGGGGGGATGTTGTAAATTCTGTTTTTGCTACTATTTTGTTGCTAATTTGAACCAATGTCAAGTGGGAAATGTTGAACTATATTAAATACCGAAGGGTGAGATTTTCTGTGGGTTCAGAGAAGCATCTAAAAGTGTGGAGTAGGAACTGGACTAGTGACCGGGACCAGCTCCTAGCATTTGGCAATGTTTGCTGGTTTGGGCTGGGCAAGAACCGTCTCTCTCCTGGAGTTTGGTGCTTCCTCTGTCCTTTGCAGCTAGACTAGGAAGCATCAAGGCGCATAAGAACGCAAACCACCACAACAAAGTTACTCATTTTCAGGCCTCGTACAAGGGCTTTGAGTTTTGCTCCAGGAATCTGGTTGCCTTTCATTTGATTTGAAACAGCCCATCCATCCCTACTGTTAATATGAGCCCGGGCAAACATATGAACAGTTTTCAGAGGGAAACAAGGGACCAGGCCTTTTGTGATTGAGAAAGAGAGTCCCCAAAACCCAATTTGGCTTTCACATGTATCTGGAATGTTTTCCACAACCTTTACCCTGTGATGTAAGCCATACATTTTTATTTGCTCATTGGGTACATCGACCAAATGCAATTGAAAAAGCTCTTCTGTTTTTTAAAAACATTTTTCAGTGTAGTCCTTCATTTTAAGAATATCACATATTATGATGCGAACACATTAGACATAAAATCTTTTCGGACAGCTATTCTAATGGGATTAGCGGGTCTATGAGGTTCTTATAATATCTGGATACAAATATAAAGCTTCTTCTATCCATGATTTGATGCACAGTTTAAAATCTGATGGTTTTTCCAATTTTTAGGGAGAATTTGGTGTTGGGAAGTAGAATCCCATTAACAGGACATAGGGCAGTCCTATCTCTAACCAGCACTAGCAGTCCTTCACTCACTTCTAAAGAAAGTACCTGCATGGGGTGAGCACCTCTGGGCCCATTCAATTCTTGGCCTCTGTACCGAGGGATCGATTGAGTGGCACTTTTGATGTGAATACCAGTCCACTGGCAACTAGACTGTGAGCAGTTACCCATTTCATATATATCACAAGCAGCTACCCAGATAGTTAGGACTTTCAAGGACTGCCAACCTGAGCCAATTTGGAATCAGCAACATAGGTGTGAAAATTTCTGTAACCTGTCCACTGAGCCATCCAGCCTGCCTCAGTGCTGATGTCAGTTTAGGCTGCACAGACACGAGTTTTACTCAATTAATGCGAGGAAGGCCATGAGGCGAAGAAAAACGGTCATGACCGACGCAAGGGCTTGGAGTTGGCGCACAATGCCATGCACCCTGAAACACCTCGCTGCAGCGCTCCAGCAGATTTGCAGGCTGTGACCGTGAGCCTGCTCATCTGTGACTAAATTCAATCCGTACATGTTCTTTATTTAGTAAGGCATTTGAAGAATAAACCATCTCATTCAGCAACATCCTTCCTTTGCCTTCATGAGGGGACCCCGTCAACTAACTTGCGGTCTCAGGGAATACTGCTCCCTTTAACGAATTTCAGCAAAAAGCCGAGGCAGCATTTCTAACGTTATGGTTCAAGTATTACAACCCAAGATTTGCTCCCTACTCTCCCTTTCTTGGGAGTTATGTTTTGGGACACTCACAAATAACCCAGTTGGTGCCCTGACATGTGTGGTCCACATTGCATTTGCTTTTTATTGGCCTGTAAGAATAATGTACAAAGACATTCCTCTCTTCCTTGAAGGTTGAGTTCCTTGATCTCTACCAACTCAGTGCCTAGGGTCACCCAGAATTTGCTTGATGTGTATGTGTTTTAGAATTGGGAAACTGGCTGTACATTGATAAGGGGCAGTCATTGTTCAGGACTCAGACAGATGCCATAGACTTGGAACCCTTCATTCTTAATGCTTCCTCCAGGCCTTTTCACAAGATCCTATAAAGTCCCTTGACAATAGTGAACGTTAATGGGCTCTTACCCTTACTTTCCATCTGCCTTTGGGCTATTTTTTGAAACTTGGTGGGTTTCTTTCATCTGGGAATGTTGACTCTCCATAAATAAAGTACCAGATGTGCTTGAATTGTTTTTCTTTTAAAATAGTTTGGAGATTTTCACAAAGAATAGCAATCTTTCTTGTTGCTAGCTATTTCCTTTCAGTGAGTTTGCTGGTGAAAAGGTGTCAGATTGACAGTGCTGGAGACTGGAGTCTGTCCACCATGTGGGTACTGCATGAGCAAGAGGGAAAGCTTTGCCATACCGCCCTACTGCTGTGTCCCGACCTAGAGAGTATCCTAGAGAGTATCCTTGGGCAGTTCAGTATCCATGGTCCATTCCCTCTATGGCCTCTCTGCTGGGATTGCTAACAAAGGGAATTATTTGCGTTAATTATGAAGGTGTTTTGTGGGATCTGGACATTTGTCTGCTAGAAACCAAACTGAGACAATCAATTGGTTTCACAGAGAATCCAAACAGCTATCTATTGTTAATGACATTTGGTCTGGCCGTTACTGACCTCTTCGTTCGGCCTAGTGACCGAGCGATGAAAGGTCAATATTCATCCTCCACCCATCTGGATCCCTTTGTGTTCTCTGCCCCCAATTTTCTTTCTTTTGGGTGATAGGAATTTTTATTAATGGAGCTGGCATTGTCTCAAGCAACTTTCTGACAATCAGAGATTGAGGCAAATCTTAAAGAAATTTTAATAATAAGCCTCCGTCAACTTGTCCTGAAGAATGTTACGGCTGTTCAGAAGTTTTTCCTATTAAGATTTTGAGAGAGCATATTATTCATCTGAGCCAGAAGCATGGTTTTGCGACTGTAATGAAATGGTGGCAGTGAATCAAATACTGACTCCAAATTATCTTGCAACACTTCCCTCAACACTGAAAATAAAATGTGTTGAGGTGGTGACAGTATGTCATTTGTACCAAAGTGAAATTTCATCACTTTCTAAACAAACAGATATATATTAAAAATCACTAGGCCCAGTGCAGGGGAGTGGGGGAAATCTCTGTCTTACAAGAGCAAGTAGATAGGGAACCAATCAGCCTCTTATTATTGATGGGCTGACCTGTTCAGATAGAACACAACCAGCCCCAGATTTCACCCCACAACTAAAAGGGTACCTCTACATTTGAGCTAGGAGATGTGATTCCCAGCTTGTGGAAATGTACCCACTCTAGCTGTGCCAAGCTAGCACCTAAAAATAGTAATATGCCCATGGCTGCATGGGTGGGGCTTAATAATAGGTGGAGCAGAGCTAGCGCAGGTATGTCTGTGTGAGCTGGGAATCTCACCTCCCAGCTCAAATGTAGACATAACCAAAATCTCACTCTCAAAAGCGTTTAGAGTTTCACAAAACTTCAGTTGACATTTTGTTTTTAAATTCCATATCCATTTCCACTTCCTGCTTTTGAATAAGTAAAGAAATGGAAATATTACCATATTAGGAAAGCTGTTCTTACTTCCAAGCCTATAAAAATGGAGTGTAATGAGAATTTCACAGAGTTTAAGTGAGGCTGTGATGAGCACATAATTAGGAGTTGAGAGAACTTGTTCAGCATTACAGCTTGATGTTCACGACCAAAATAATTTGGGGATGTTTGAAGAAGATAGACAACTTTTGGATGCTACTTTGAACTAGGCTTCTGAACCTGTCACTGACTGTTGGACACTGCTGAAAGCATCACACTAAATGGGCCATTTCATTTATCCATTGTGGCCACGCCTATATTTTATCTATAACGTGGCTCTATAGAAGATATATGCAGTGTGGATAAATGTAAACGGCCATTTTTGAGTAACCATAGGAACAAGTCTCAAACTTCTCAAAAACTCCAGAAAATAAATAAATATGCAGTTGAGCTAAGTGGCGTTTATGTCACACTGACTGCATTTCGTTACCATGCCCTATAAGAGAGGCCTATAGCAGAGGCTGGGAGGGTAAGCTGCTGCTAGTTCTAATGGTTGGAAGGAGGCAGAGAAATTTATGTGGATTCAACTGCATATGGAGAATGAATTTGAAGGGAATCCTGCACAGGTGCAGGGATAAAAGGGAAGTGGAAAAGAATTATGAAGATCTCCCAAAGCAGATGAATTCAGTTTTACATAAAACATGGTTTTCAGCAGGATATGTTTGAACTTCAGAAAAAGTCTTACTCCGTACGTGTCCCTGAAGCTGCTTAAAAGTGTACAGATTGTTTTGGAAATTTAACCATAGTAATATATTTCTTTGCAAATCCCATTCCAGTCATTTCACAGGTTTGTTTGAACCTCAGAGACCTGGGCTGCATTTTATCGTCCAACAGATTCATTGTAGTTTTGTAGTATGAACCTTGCAACAATGTTAAACTCGCTTGGTAAATGTCAAAGGAATATAGAAAGTTGCTTGGAAAATGAAATAAAAAAGTACAACGGTTAAATGCTTCAAAATCTCAATTGGCCTGGGCTCAGAGTAGACTCTGGCCTAGAACAGCATGAGGTGCTTGAGATCAGGGTTGAAGTGTATTGGCACAGTTGTGTGGGTGGATGGGTTTGACCAGAATGGGAGCAGTGTTGCTGGCCAGGGTTGAGTTACAGTATATTCAAAGAGCTGGATGAGGGAACCTAGACTAGCATCTGCTCAAGTTGTGTAAATACTACTAGTTTCTTTTCTGTATCAGCGCCAACACTAAAAGAGAGATCTAAGTTCATTGGCATTATCTAATTTAGAGTCAGATTCTATTACTTTTACTTGTTTTGAAAGTACCTTACTCTACAAGTAACCCTATTGGACTCAGTGGGATTGCTTGTAGAGTAAAGTACTACTAATTGACAATTACGGGTATAAGAATCTAACTTTAAGAATTTTTTAAAGAGATCCTTTAAATATAATTAGGAACAGTATGTGAGGTACATTTAAGTCTTACTAAGGAAAGTACAGTAATTCTTGTTGTACTGGATTTGTCTAGATTTACATCAGACCATTCGCATTACTTTAATTATTGAGTGTGTGTGTGTGTAGTTGACTCTGTGTGGGTTTGATGATTTATCCAATAACATTAGGAAGCTTCTTTAAGGGACAGGTTTGCTGGAATTCCTGGATACTTCCTGTATATGACCTTGGAAATCAAGAATGGGTGGAGCCTGTTGAATTAATTCTAGGCGACCCATACTTGGTTTCAAGGGTCAGCAGGTAATCTACAGAAGAAACACAGGAAGTATTTTATTTGCTATTAAATACTGTTAGAATTGCCCTTGATTATTGAAATGTAAAGGGGGAGGAGTGAACTTAGTTAATATACAATAATTAAAAAATGCAGGGTTTTTTCTTAGTCATTATAGCCAAAATCATTATAATTCTTTTATAATCACTTTTTCCTTTGAAAAGCCTTTGTGTATTTTTCTGATTCATAGTGAAAAACTTCATTCCCTGAACAAATTGAGTAATTTACAACTGTAGTGAGGTCGAGACTCACTGCCGCAGCACCTCCTGCTGGTCGTCTTGGGAATTAGCTCTTTCTAGCTTTCGGAGCACCCTCTGCAGGCCGGTGTCTCACCTGCCGCTGGCATCCATGTCCCTCTTGGACACCGGTGCCACTGGTTCTGCCCCAGCAGTACCCTCACACTCTGGGTCTCCCCTCCCTCGGGAATTCCCAACCCTCTAAACCAACCTTGCTTCAGTGGCTACTGCCAGTCATCATCTAGCCCCCGCTCACTGGGGCAGACTGCAGTGTAATGGCCACTCATCATTGGCAAGGGGTTAGGACCAGCTTCCTCTGCCTATTCCCAGGCTGCCCCTCTGCAGCCCCAGGAACTGCCTTGCCTTTGCCAAGGCCTGCAGCTTGAGGGTTTACCAGTCTGGAGCTCCCCAGCTCCCTTTGCCCTTCCCCAGCACTGCTCTACCTCAGGTACCTTGCTCCCAGGCAGCCAGCCCTTCCTACTCCAGGGCTAGAGTGAGACTCCTCAGCTTCTGGCCCACAGCCCTTTTATGAGTGTCAGCTGGGCCCTTATTGGGCTGGCCCCAGTTGTGGCTGTTTTCCGAATCAACCTAGCTTTTCTCAGCCGCAAC
Organism: Dermochelys coriacea; assembly: GCF_009764565.3. Classification (NCBI taxonomy): domain Eukaryota; kingdom Metazoa; phylum Chordata; order Testudines; family Dermochelyidae; genus Dermochelys; species Dermochelys coriacea. The sequence continues at coordinate 19,850,494 of NC_050085.1, read as the reverse complement.
CCTCTCCAGGGCTGTTTTTAACCCCCTGCCCACTACAACAACCAAAACCAATTTGGATAATTGAATTCCAAACCAGGCAGCACTCGCCTTACAAACCTCAAAGTTAGGCTAGATTCAGCAAAAGTTGAATCAACCCAGAATTACGGCTGAGTTAATTTTTGAGTTGCTGGGTTCATTCAAACCCAAAAGTTAAAATGAAACTCAGGAGCTGTGAGCCCCATGTGCAGGTTTGCATGAATCTGCCAACTGTTGCCTGCCTTTAGTGATCCTTAAGAGGTCTTCGGTAGAGAACGACATAAAGGTCTGAATCTTACTGGATTTGCTGGAGTCTGCCAAATTCTTCTGGAAGTCTCATAAATATATGTTTTTCTCCATGACATTTCTGGTTATGGTACCAGCCAGTACCTGAAAACTCATGGGTGAGTGAGCATGAGAAAAGGACATTTCTAAATCCCAAAAGAGAGTGTTCAAAAGGGTTTCATTTTACCAAACCAGTTTTCCCATCTTTAGTTGTTCCCCTTGGGCCTGATCCAGACTCCCATTGATTTCACTAGCCTTTGGGTCAGTTGGTAAATTTTCTGTAGTGCCCTTAAATTCATAACCCATAATAGTACTTCAAGTTGGGCTTTGGTTTCTCAGGAGATGGATGGGCCACTGGGACTGAACTCTTCTCTCATGCTTAGAGATTATTCTTCCAGGGAATATTTGAAGTAAATTATTGGGTAACTTGCACTGCCACTTACCATACTGTTTCTGTTTGTGTCTAGATGGTTTCATTTTCCGGGGCTGTCAACCCAACTCTTTTCATCAACACGACGTTAATCCAATAAATTTATATATGTAATGATATGGTAGAGTAGTGTAGATACATCTTCTGATATATGAAATCGTGGACAACCATAAAATGGAAATAACCATGTTCAATATGAATGATTTTCACAGCAAATGACTGTTTGCAGAGTGAATTTTTGGCCCTTTGGAACAACCCCCTTTTGCCTCTTGGAAGAATCCAGATTCCTTTAAAATGTTTAAGAAACACTGTACTAAGCATAGGCATCAAATTACCAGCTTTTAATGACTCTGACATTTGCTTCTTAGAGACAGAATCGTTTCTTGAAAATGCCGTTATCCAGAAATTTAACCTGATTTATAAACTGAGAAGGTTTTAGCTGGAGCAGAGCCAGTGAAAGGAAATCCTACTGTGGTCGGGGGGAGGGGCGGGGGAAATCATTTTGCAAGGATTTGGGTGATCGAAAGATAGTAAAGGCTATGTCTACACTGCAAGCTAGGGGTATGAGTCCCCTGAACAGGTATGCATACTTGCCACTATCTGTTATTCTGTGGCTACACTATTTATGCTTGTACTAGCTCAGTGGGAATCACCCTAGCTCATATTGAAGAGACAGCCTCAGACAAACAAATCTTATCTGATCTGTAGACCTGAGCAGATCTTGAGTGGTTTGCTTTGCAGGGTGTTAATATAAACCCTTTTCATTTTTCATTCAGTTCTCTCCATCTGCAGTCCCAGGCCTGGCTTTGTTGTTTTTATTATTGTTAACATTTATTATTTATTTCTGGTAGGGTTCATGATCTTGCCACAGTAATAGGGTGCTGTGCTAAAACAAATTTTTGGAAGGATAGATAGCCTTTTCTCTGTTGTCCCCCCGATTTGCCATTATCAATCAGCTAATTTCTCGTAGGCAGTAGGGCAGGGATGAGAGGTCAGAAGACTTGTGGAAGTGGAGAGGATAGTGCCCCATGCAGACAGGTTTGTGAAGAATGTTCCATGCATAGGGAATGGTGCAGACGAGGATAGGGACACTGTTGTGGGAGAAGCAAAGAAACTGTTTCAAGGTTAATGTCACTGGTCATGTGGAATGATGGGACTGAGGATTGAAACTCCAATACTCAAAGCCTATCTCAGCAGAAATGGTCACGTTTTGGGTGGAAACAATGGAAAATTCTGAATTTCAAATGTTTTCCACCTAAAGCCACAAATGGGTCAGAGCCATGTAAACCTTGGCCCAGGTTCCCCACAAAGTCTGTGAGCCTCAGAGATCTGTTCATGCAGCTGACCCAAGTTTCAAGTTTGTGGCAAAATATGAACGCAGAAGTCTTTACCGTTGTGCAGTATTGTGCAGCTCTGCTATTGGACGTGTACTCGGTCCTCTTTCCCCTAGCGTATGGATCTCGGTTCCTAGCTGTGGGTCTTCTAGAGATAGTTTAGTCCTGTGCTTCATGCTGGGGAAATGCTGTTAGTCAGGATTGGGAAAAAGATAGGAATTGAACATTGTTTTCAAACTCTTTCCCCTCACCCTCTCAAATACTTAAATTATGTAGGGTTCTGTAATTCATTTCCAGGCTACAGATTTTTCAGAATTTGATTTCTTAGACCTGCACTATGTTCTGAATTGTTGGGTTTATGTGTATTGGGATAGATCTACTGCTGCAGTAAGTGGGTGCAGTGGGTTGCACCTCACAGCTTATAGCTTCAGCCAATTTGCCCCACAGTCATGGTGCAGAGCTTTTCGACTTTTTGTAAGGAATTGAATCTCTGCCCTAAATACAGCTAATCACGTGGCAACATAGAGCACTATCAATGGCTAGGCCCACCATGTACCCAGCAATCTGAAATGAATATATGGACTGTATCCAGCTTCTTGACCTCACTTACATGATTACTACCATGGCAGTTAGCTACTGAGATCGGATGAAAAACCTGTAAAAGTCCCCAGTGCACCTCAAGAAATGTTGCCTGCAGGAAATTAAAATTATGTGCAGTGGTATGAAAGGCATATGCCTGCCAGCGCCCATAGTCTCACTTACTAAGTTCTGTTGTGGCAGATTACTGTAGCTGCCAAGTATTCAACATCATAAATCAATTTATTGGATGGAGATTTACTAATCCCCCAAACCTTTTAGCAGACTTCATTGTTTAACTAGCTAAGAAGCCATCACAAGATAACTAATTGCCTCTCAGTTAACAAACTTTTTTTCCCTATCACTTAAGCCTTTTGAAATATTTAACTTGCTACATGTATTCTTGCTGAATTGCAGTGAAAATCATAAATTAGATATTTTATTGCTTTCACTCGTGGATGACTGGATACTAGTTGTATTTCTGTTCCAAGCAAACATTACTGATCCTGCTCACAAGCATTTGATGTTTAGCTGTCGAGCCATATGAAACTTGGTGTCGTTTTTTTCTCGGGGATTTCTTGCAAAATTTTTCTACTGTTCAGATTCAATGGAATTCACCCCCTCTGAGTTTTGAGGTAAGTTCTGGATTTTGAATAAGACCAAACATTCAGTGTGAAACATAGTTAAAACCAGGTTTCAGAGTAGCAGCCATGTTAGTCTGTATTGGCAAAAAGAAAAGGAGTACTTGTGGCACCTTAGAGACTAGCAAATTTATTTGAGCATAAGCTTTCGTGAGCTACAGCTCACTTCATCGGATGCATCCGATGAAGTGAGCTGTAGCTCACGAAAGCTTATGCTCAAATAAATTTGTTAGTCTCTAAGGTGCCACAAGTACTCCTTTTCTTATAGTTAAAACCACATTCTTTTACTGGGTTTCATATGAGAACTATGAAGAATTTGCATGTTTTCTGTGAAATGATGTGAAAGTTGGCCCTTGTTTGCTCAAATGTAGGCCTAGTTTACTTGAAAAGATTTCAGAGCTTTCAGTGAACCTGAACTGAGTTTGAATTTGTTCGGAAATACAAATACAAGAGACTTTTGAATAAAATTGGGTTTTATAGCTCCCCCCCCAAAAAAAATTCCTGCAGTTCTGATATTTCACAAACCTGCAGTCACAGGGCCAGATTCTGCTCTCAGTTATGTTGGTGAAAACATGGTTTAACTTATGTGAAGTGGGAAGTTGCACTGGATTTACATCAGCGTAGAATAACTGAGAGCGAGGCTGACTCATGATCTGTGTACTGATTAGCTACTTGCAATGTCAGCTCAAAGTATTTACTGAAAACTCCTCAAAATCCAAAAGGATTTCTATAACTAAGTTCTTGACACCTAATTCACTGATTTTTTTTATTTTTTTTTGGGGTCCGGTATGCTTTTAATTTTGTGTGGTACATGGCTTACATAAAATCTTTAATGTGGACCAAACATATTTAACGAGGGAATGCCAGCAACAATCTCACTTTTGTAAAACATAATGAATTGTTTTAAAGGTGCATGATAACCTCCTGGGAATGATACACAATCTCCTTTACCAAGCACTCAAAAGGTCTATTAGGACTGACTCCAGCCCAGCTGCTTCTGGTTAGTTCAACTTCAGCAGATTCTGTTTGATTTAGTGACCAACCTCCACCACTGTTTGTTCATGACACCTGGCTGCTGGTGACAGCTGATTCATGGAGAGGCAAAATAAATCTCAGTGCCATACTTTGGGGCTTGATTATTATTCTGTAGCCTTCTTTACCTAGAAGTCCTATAACCCTGTAGGTCCATGAGGATGACCAGAGGGTCCCAAGTTCATGATAGTAAAATGTTTAACTCTTTCAGTCCCTTTTTTTTTTTTTTTTACTAAATATGGATCATTGGTATCCTTTCGAGAGTCATTTCCTACTCTTATTGGTACTACACAGTCACAAAAATGGTATTTTTATTGGGTGAATTTTGGAACAGCATTGGGAAGGTAGTTACAAGTTTTGACATTGGGGTAATTCCTATGTATTTGTGGTAAAAAAAAAATAAAGGCTCACAGAGATGCCAAAAGGCTGTTGGGTCATGTAATCAATTCCCTTGTTACTACAGGATTGTTCTCTGCAGTATTCCTTAGGGCGTTGCTCAATTTTAAATGAACCAGACATTGGGTATTCTATTACTTCATTTGGGAGGCTAAATATTATGTTCTTCAGTAAAAAATTCAGGGTAAAACAATGGAAAGAACAGGACAGAATCAAAACGGAACTAGAACAAAAGCCAGTTTCCCTACCAATGACTGCCGGGAAGGGAGGGAGCATAATATTAGAAAAATATAAACAAGGCAGTTGTACTTTTGAGGAATATTGTAAGCGTTGTGATGTATCATCCAGTGACATCTTGTGACTGAGTGCTCTTGACTCTCTAGATGGATAGTATGCTTCAGTGATGGAGTAAAGAACTTTTATAGCCTCTGGTCATATTCTTTGAAATCTACAAGCTCCAGGAATCTGTGTTAATCTATTTATACCACACTCATTGCTGTAGAATCTGAATACTTTATGAATTTTACCAAACATCCATGCAAAAAAAAAAAGGTTCTGTCCTTGTGGGAGTTTGTTTAATTAATTGTCAGAAAGTTAATTAGATTATCTATCCGTGATTTAAAGAGAGAGTTCCATATTGAAGAAAATTATGCTAGTTTCAAATATATTAGACTTCAGCTGCACAACAAACCCTCAAACTTTATGAAATTCATGTGGTTTCAGGCTTACTGACAAATTTGTACCTCCATCCAGATCCATCAGAATTTGCTAAGATTCATTATGAACCTTTCTAGCAACCCTGGGACTGATTTGTGGTTTTGCATCACGATTATGTGAAATTCACTTCTGATGTGAACCGTGGTGAAAGATCGCAATTTCGACTGAGTCTCCCTTTGGGATTTTAGTTCATTTGACTCTGAAACCCAAGACCACACTCAGGAGCTCTGAGATAAAACATACAAATAGCTAAAACATAAGAGTTTAATCAATCTCCTGCAAAGTGAAGTAGCTAGATTCGGTGTGACTTTGTTCAGTATGAGCCCATTACTTTTGTTATTTTTGGGGTTAAATGAGGATTTTTCCCCTTTAGAGCTTCTATTTGATCCTGAAGGGATGTCACTATGCTGATTTGCGGCCTTGCTGTCTCTTCCACAACAGATTGATATAATAAGCATAGAATTAGGATTTTGTGCAGAAGAGGCAAAGCAAGAGGCAAAAACTTCTTATTAAACCATCAAACATTTTAAGGATGAGCAAAATGAAGACAGAAAAACCGTGGCTTCATAAACTCTTTTCTTTATTAATAAACTTATTCAGGCTACCCCCAGCATGAAAAATCCTCCTTTAATCTGAACTCATTTTGACTACACTCTTCATATCTAACTCAGCCTGACAGATACTTCATTGCCTTGAGATGCCCTTTTAACATCTAAAACATCATTTGGGTTTTCAAATTCTTAAGGCCTTTCAAAGCGTATCAAAATCCCAGAGGGTTATATTTCTTAACTCCCTTCCTGTTGCATAGTGAAACTCAACATCCCTCACAGAGACTTTCATCCTCCAGGTGGCATATATCTGACCAATCCACAGTCAATGGTGTTGGGACTGAATAACAAATGCATCTTTATGGTTATGTTAATAATGGACAAGGTTGGGAAAATAATTCTTCCTTGTGCTTGCAAGCAAGTGCTGTTCGCATCATTTTAGAAACATTTTCTGATCATATGTAAAACACGTTCTGCCATGTGTCTGGCTATTGTATCCACCAGAGCTGGCCTTTGCCTCAAAAGAGATTTGTAATGTCCCAGTGATATGTATATACTGTCTTGGATCTTTGATGAAAATGCAAGGAAGGCATTTTTAACTGATGAATATTTACTCCCCAGAGCCAAGTTAAATACATCCCTGGAAAAATTTCTAGAATAACATGTCTTTCCGTCCACCATTACTGTGATTAGGAGATTAAACTGTAAAAGGTTTAATTAAAATGTTTGGGTTGTTTTTCTTTTTTAACCTAGTGGAATGGAAATCCATTTGTAGGGATAACTCTGAGCGATAGTTATGCAGCGCTCCTCATAACCCCATAGTAGCCTTTCTCTGTTCCACAGTATGTTTGGAATGAACTGTCCTTCTGGGGGTCTCCTAACCCTGGCAGGTTGCTGGAATGAGAGGATTAAAAGAATGTAAACCCTGGAGGATTTTGTTAATCTTCACGAGGCTTTAGGATTTTGAAAAAGTAAAACAAAACTTGTGCAGCCTCATGCTTCAAAAGTAGAAAGGGCACCTCGAGCCCAGACAGATTTGTCAGCCCAGTGGATAAAGAGGATGGAAGTTATTAATTACAGGCTAATCATCTGGTCTTCAGGGAATAAGAGAGATGAAAAATCACTCATCCCTTTGTGTGAAACATATGTGAAGCACAGGTCAAAGTCACCTTTATTCAACAGCTTTCTCATTCACCATCTCTGCTCTTCGTACATACAGTAGGCCAGATTCTTAAATCCCCTCTAGCTGTAACTAGCCATTTGAGAATTCCTCTGGGGAGCTTATGGGCATAGTTTGGGCAAGCCTCTTGTGGGCATGGAATTTGCTCCCCCCTCACATAGACTCATTGGTCTACGGGAGCTGCCCCCCTAAATATAGAAGTCAAACTATACCTAAGGATACATTAAAGCCCGCAGAGCCTGATCCTGTGCCAGTTGTTCCCATTGCTCCCACTGAGCATGGATGCAGGAGAAAATCAAGCCAGGGTAATTCCTTCAGAATTTCCAACAGAATATCATCTCTGTGAATTGAATCCAGATCTGGTCGGTACTCTAGGTTTGTACATTAAAAAAATAGAGAAGTGAACTGATTTCCCTTGCATATGCATCTTCAGAGATACCCCTACACATCACTCACACGTACACATTCAGACACCTCCCAAGATGTCTAAGGAGAGTGCTCCTTGAAGACCTCCAGAATTATGTGACTTCTCCCAACTAGGATGGTGGTCTGATTGCTCCACCATGGTTGGCATGGCATTTCCTCTCTGGAAATCACTGCCATTTTAGGATGCTATTGCCTGCTTCACTGAATTTTTCTTGGGAACTGTGGGATCTTCTTCTTAGTCCATTCCAACGAAGTTCTTTGCCAGCCTTGTTTGTTTCTGTTGGAAATGTGGATGTAATGTGCACATGGTATTTTTCTAACTATACAAATGCCAGTTGTGCTGCTCTGATAGTGTCTGGTTTTCCTAAATACACATTCTTCACAAATATTGTTCCTTTCATTATTTGTGATGGAATTAATGGAAACTAAACATTGTGAGACCAATGAGATTAAGCTCCCTTATTTTGGCCATTGTTTAGAAGGAGGCTTCTCACTGCCTCCTCATCTCCAAAATACAGACTGTTTAAGCCCTTTCTCGTTAGCTAAATGCATACAAATAGTAACTTTATGTCACTGGTAGTTCTGAAAGAGTTTATATTCATGTATATGAAAGTAACATGGAAGGAAATACCCAGCTGCTGCTTCAGTGGCCGGTGGCACAACAGAACTGATCAACACAAGCAGGTCCAAACTGCACTTCAAAGCTGTAGAGGCTCAGAGCCTACAAGAAGTTATGCCAGAATTGATACTTTGGCCCTTCATCCCCACAATTGAGGACTGGTTCCAGCTTCTATGACTAGATCTTTCAAGGCATTGTGTGAGCTAATGTTCCGCCTACCCGCTGTCAGAGGAGGGATGGTCTTGTGGGTAAGGCACAGGACTGGAACTCAGGAAATCCAGGTCTTATTTCCAGCTCTCCTACAGACTCCCTGTATGCCCTTGGGTGAGCCACTTAATCTGGGATAATTTTCAAATTCTGTTAACTTTTAATGGTTGCTCTTAAATCATGTAGGCAGTTCTAAAAACTTTACCCTTAATTTTTATTCTTAACTAATTTTATTCTTAATCTCTCTGTATCTCAATTCCTTATCTGTAAACTAGGGAGAACAATCCTTCCTCCCATCCTTAGTCAGTCTGTCCATTTTGTCAGGTTAGGTTGTAACCTCTAATCTCTTTTATTATATGTATGTATAGTGCCATGCACACTGGGGCCTCTAGGCATTGCTGAATACAAATCAGAACAATAATCTGGTCAACTAGAGCAAATGAGAGACTGATCTGGGATGGAGAGCCCTGTGAGAGTCATAGGTGACCACAAAGAAAATGTCCAGTGTTTCAGTTCATACATTTTTTGGGCAGTTGAATTTTCTGCCTTGGCTAGTGAAACATGATGTACAATCAAGTTCAGGTTTCAGAGTAGCAGCCGTGTTAGTCTGTATTCGCAAAAAGAAAAGGAGGACTTGTGGCACCTTAGAGACTAACAAATTTATTAGAGCATAAGCTTTTGTGAGCTTCAGCATCCGATGAAGTGAGCTGTAGCTCACGAAAGCTTATGCTCTAATAAATTTGTTAATCAAGTTCACTGACTCTTGTTGATCTATTGTGGGTGCAGAGGGAAAGTGCTTTTGTTTTCCTTTCCTTTTGAAAGTGAATTTAGTGCAGTTGAAAGGCTGACAGTCCTGGAGACTGAAGGCTTCTAACCTGAGGTTAGGTACATGCTTCTCCATTGTGCCTCAATCCTGACCAAGAGAGATAGCTCTAAGGAGAAGAGGATTGTTCAGTCTCCATAGCCCATTCACTTTGGTTTCTTTGCTGGAATTTGGGAGAGATGGGGAAAGAGGAGCTCTAGTCTGTTGAAATACTGCGATGCATGTATCTTTTGAGTTTGAAAGGGATTGGTTAATGACTGCAGGTAGAAATTAAATGAAAACAAATGTAGAGAGTGATCCCTAAATGCTGGTTCTCAGTTTGGACTGCCACTGTGCTGTTCTTTTTACAGTAATACATCTCCGTTTATTGCCAGCTTCTGGAGACGATGTGATGCTCCGGGCCCTAGCCGTCCAAGGCAGCAATAGCTTTTCTTCCCGAACATCTTGCACATGCAGTGATGTCTTTGAGAGGTAATGTTTATGACACAGGTTGTTACAGTGGGAAAATGAGCTCCACAAAGCACAAGGGGTGTCTTTCTCTCATGGAGAGCAAATCATTTCCACAGAAAATCAAATTTACCCTTCTGGGCTCATTTCAGGCTGCAGTCTGATTTGATTTGCTGTTGATTTTGTGAGACACAGGCTAGAGAGTGAGGTGGATTTAACTGTTTAGTAGAGCCCCCCCCATCCAGGATCCTTGCGTGCCTTCTATGCCACTCCAGCCCCTAGCTGTCGGCAAAGCTCAACCCCTCATGGCGTGTACACCAGGGGAAGCAAAAGGGACTCTCCCCCTGGCCAAGCCATAGGACCTGTGACACCTGGTCTCCACTGGAAATTGCTACCACCTGGTCAAGCCACAAGGAGCCATGCTGAACCAGTCTGATCTGGACCATATGTTGCCTACCCCATGCTAAGTTAGGTGGAGCAGAGTTGTTTTCAGGAAATTGCCACCTGCTGGCTATGCTGGAAGCAGCAGTTCAGTTCCTATCAGGAAGCTCTTTGCAGGCATTGCAATGTGCCATCTTATCAAATGCTGGTTATGAATAATAAAGACCCATTTTGGCTTCAGCATTCCTATTGGCAAGAATCTGCATTGCAATGACGACTTTAGAATGTGACAGGTTTCAGAGTAGCAGCCGTGTTAGTCTGTATTCGCAAAAAAAAGGAGTACTTGTGGCACCTTAGAGACTAACAAATTTATTAGAGCATAAGCTTTCGTGAGCTACAGCTCACTTCTGTAGCTCGCGAAAGCTTATGCTCTAATAAATTTGTTAGTCTCTAAGGTGCCACAAGTACTCCTTTTCTTTTTTTTAGAATGTGAGGATCAATAAGAGAGGAGAAACAGTCTGTGTCTTAGCATTTTACATGGTTGCTAAACTGTGTGTCACAAGTACCAGCTACGTGCACCAGTGAACCCCACCAGGTTTTTAGCAGCAGCACACCCTAATTTACTCCTTAAGATATTGTGTGTGTGTGTGTGAGTGGTTTAGTGTTGGAACAGAGGACTGGACATCAGGAAACTTGGCTTCTAGTCTTGCCTCTGACAGGTTTCAGAGTAGCAGTGTTCTCTGTGTGTGTGTATATAAATCTCTCCTCTGTTTTTTCCACCAAATGCATCCGATGAAGTGAGCTGTAGCTCACGAAAGCTTATGCTCTAATAAATTTGTTAGTCTCTAAGGTGCCACAAGTACTCCTTTAGTCTTGCCTCTGCAACCAACTCATTGTGTGAGCTTGAATAAGTCACTGAACCCCTCTTGTGCCTAACTTTACTTGTTGTAAAATGGGGATCGTACTTGTCTGCCCAGCACGAGTTACTATCTCACAGGGTCAGCATCTGCAATGCTCTTTGTGCTCCTCACATGAAAGAGACTGTAGAAGTGCAAAATATCATTAACGCTAACACCATTTGGCATAATGGGAGTTCTGGCTGCTCTCTCTGAAGTAGTTACCGGTATTGGATACACTCACAAAAGAAAGTGGTCACACAAGTGCCTAGAAGTCTGGAAGAGAATGGAAAAGTTACCTCCAGATGGTTGAACTGACATCTGGGGATGTGGGGGGTAATCCAGTTAGGTACCTTCAACTCAGGAAGAATGTCCTGCTAACAGCTACGTTCTTTGATTGATACTGTAAATCCCCAGTACCTGTATTTTGTGACGTTGCAGAGATGTGGATCTCCTTCTGAGAGGCAAGTGACGATTTGGTGGGTCTTTGTGTATCCATCCCCATCTATGAGTTTTTTTACTGTGTGTCCCTCTGTAGCAGGGTGGTCACCCTGCTCCTGCCTGGAAGGGCTTAAAGCAGCCTGGGAGAGGGCTGTGCCAGAGAAAAGCTGGGCTGATGGGGAAAGCAGCCACAGCTGTAGCCAGTGCAATCAGGGCCCAGCTGGCCCTTATAAGAGGGCAGTGGGCCAGAAGCAAAGGAAGTCTCTCTCTATATGTTGAGAGGGAGGGGCCTGATTGCTGGGAGCTGAGCAGGGTGCCTATCAGTGGAGCGGAGCTGGGGAACTCCAGCCTGAGAAACCCCCACGCTACAGGCCTTGATAAAGGCCTAGAAAAAGGGTACTGGGGTTGCAGAGGACAGCCCAAGAGTAGGCAGAACAGCAGGTCCAGACTCTCCTTGCTGATGATGAGTGGCAATTATACTGCAGTCCGCCCAAGGAGCGGGGGCTAGATGGTGACCGGCAGTAGCTAAAGACTGAAGCGAGGTGGGGCTAGAGGGTGGGGGTTCCCTGGGGGTGGGGGCCAGATCTGTGGGGGTACTGCCAGGGGGCAGCACCCTGGCGTGAAAGGGGCACCGGGGTCCGAGAGGGACTCAGGGCCCAGCAGCAAGTGGGACACTGGCCTGCAGAGGGTGCTCCGGAGGCTGGAAACGCGAATTCCCTGGACGACCAGCAGGAGGCGCCGCAGGGGTGAGTCCCGCCCTGTTACACCCTCCCTTCTCCCTACCCCACAAAGTGACAAGGAATATGATGTGTGTTACCACATTTATTTTGCACTAACTGGTCACAGGTCTCATTCCATGCGTTCAGAATAAAACACAAGCCTCTACAGAACACGTTAGGCACAATGATGATCATTCTCCTACCAACCGTCCCAAACCACCAAATGGGGAACAGAACAAACCAGCCCTCCCGGCTTCCAACAGCCAGTCCAAGCTGCCCAGGTTTGGGATTCTCAGCACCTTTTAATGGTGATTCTCTGAGTTTGGGAATTCGGTTAAATTCCCAAAGCAGGAAAAAAATAATTGTTTGTCTAGGGGTTTCATTACAAACTTTTGTGCATCCCAAGTATTGGCCTTCTGCTGAAAGGAATGCACAATTTCCTTGCTATGATGTGCACAATAGCGTATTTGAAAAGTTTCAATATGTAAACAAAGGTGAAATCGTTGTCTCTACTTTTTCTGGCTTGTTTTGATAAATGCTATAATCATTTTGCGGGAAGTACAGTGGTTCATGTTGCCCAAACATGTAGATGCAGGATTTGGGCAAATAGAATTGCATTCAGAAAACCTGCTCTGGAATCTGGCAGTTGTGTAGAGTGAAATGTAGCATGCACTAGTGTTGGGAGGTAATAAATCACAAAACTGCAGGTTCTGCGCTTTTTATCTCTCTTTTTCAGCCAATGGTATTTGGTAATCTCCTGAGGTCGGAATTAGAAGGGTCTCAGGGAGGTAAAATGAAGGCCTCTTTGATCGCATGCTTATTTTACTTTATTTGGTCTCTTTTTCCAACACGGTCATATTTCAACACAGCTTCAGCCAAAATACAAATGTCCCACAGCAAGTGATTTGTAAGTCTCACAATTTGTAAATTGTCAAAGTTTCAAAATGCATCGTGAATGTCTGAAATGAGAATAACAATTCCACATAAGCTGCAGACATAATTTATTAAATGTAATTGGACAGCATCATAATAAAAAACAGAAATTACTCAGAGCAGTTCATCCCCTGAAATCTTCCTGTACAACTTGGAGCTTTTCTCATTTATTCTTTCTTCTATTTTCCACTCCCAAAACCTAATTTATTATAGGCTTTCACAGCCCTCATGTTTAATACACTTAATTCTCCATTGGTTTTAAGAGGTAAACTTGACAGGTCAGGTCACTACAGACATCTGAATGTTTTCTCTTGCTGTTAAAAAAACAAGCCACTGCCAATGTTATAATGACTAAAGAACACCACCCAAAGGAACATCTTTGTGAATAGCTTTTCATGGACGGTCCAGATGCAGCTTTCCAGAAATACTATGTCAGGCCCCAGGTTAATTCTCTTTGCAGGAATGTATATGTTGTAATATGAATGTGTTTCCATGATGACATTTATGCATGCGTTTTCACCTTTTCACATTCATTTCCTTCCATTTATTTTAGCTGTTTTCTATTCTTTGGCCTGCCTGCTGCAAAGTCCTTCCAGAGCTTACGTGATTGCCTTCTTCAAAACATCTTATACAGTTGACATGGAATGTCTGGCTCCACAGCAGAACGGTGTTCTTTTCCAGCATAACCCTGGCTCCTTGGTGGTCGTCATTTTGAGAATGCAGTGCTTTCATTTCCTGAAAGTGCTCATTGTCTCACTTCCTGGGGGATTGTTTCTACATCTTTCTCTCTGTCAGTGTCTCATCTGTTTTATCTGTGCAGCTCACCACAGTATCTGAGCATCTTGTCTAGCTCTTACTTTGTCATCTAGGGATAAGCAGCATCCTTTGGAGGAGCATTTCTTTTGTTTTAACAGCTGTTGGACTGTTCTGATGTAGTGAATTCATGTGGAAGGAGCCATGAAATTTCTTCTAGTGATGGGGGAACTCAAACTTCAGGAGGATTGTGGTGAGTTTGGGCAAGCTCTCAGAGCTGCAGACGCTCCAGTTGAAGATTATTCATTCCCCTTGGGTCTGCATATTTGGGCTGGAAATCTCACAAGAATAGGATCCTTCCCAAGATGCAAGGTACTCCCTGTCATTATAAAAATATTGCAAGTACAGCTTTAGTCACAGATCTAGAAATGCAGAGCTAGTGCAAGAATGAAACATGCCAGAAGGATAGAGCTATAAGAACATTGCATTTTGTTTGATTCTAGAAGATGGGATAAGTGTTCAGGCTGGAAGAATGATCATATTCTTCCTGACATGCTTTGCCCGGAGCCTTCCTTTCTTCCTGCAGTCAAGTATTTCTTTGGGAATGTATCTTTTTACAGAGCACTTGAATATAATTCATGGATAAAGGGGTGGAGTTTACCCACCAGCTGAAAATATCCAGACTAGCCTTTGGTTCTTAAACTAGAGGAGGGCCAAGAAGGTCTAATTCAGGTTTTGGTTCTGCACAACCTCATCATGCAAGCTTTGTTTTTGCAGAACCAAGAAGCAATGGTTGGTGTGAAATCTGGGTTTCAGTTCATCAAACTATCCAAATTTGGGGACTGGGGAGTTTCAGGTGGAAAGTGGTGGGTTTGTCCCCTCTATATAAGCATACGACACAAGCCTGTGTTTGAAGATTTGCAGGGTACATTAAAGACACTAATAATTAAATTAGTTCATAAGAATTTCATCTTTATGCTGAAGTTTGTGCATGACAAACACCAAGAAATTTCCCCAAAGCATCGGAAATTCCATGTATTGCAGTAATAACTAGCAGTTTAAAATAAGCGCTGAACAGAACTTGTGCACTGTTTTAAAGCTGCCACCAGGAGGCATCCATTTTACAAGAACAAAAAGCAAGATGGGATGGGATATCGGAGAGAGATTGGCGCCTCTAGCTGTTTGCAGAGGTGCTGAAGATTGTTGTGTGGAAACTTCTCTCTGAATGCTTTTCACTGAGACTATGTGATTCATGGCTTTGTCTGAATGTGACCAACAGGAGCTCCGTGCTCTTGGTTTGCCAGTTTATTAATTTTCCTAAAAATGCTGATCCTCAATACTTTGCTAACCGGAGAGGCACTGCAGCCTACAATCCAAAGAATTGTAGGTTGCGATGCCTCACAGGTTAGCCAACTATAATGACAATAGCATGAATCTTCTTAAGCGGAAGTAAAGTTAAAGTTAAAAATATAATAATATATATTTATATTTATTATTATTATATAATAAAAATATAATAATAATTGAAGGTGCTATAGGCAAGTGTCTTTACTTTGCAGGATGATCTGTGTGCTTGATGTGGTTACTGAGGAGTTGGTTTGAGTATTACCCCAAAATTTATACTCTTCTTTCTTTGGCATTTTGTTGTGGCTCTCATTTGATGACATTCTGATTTACTCCTGACATACAGTAGATGGCTAATGTAATCTGTCTAAATGCAAGCCCTCAGCTTCCCAGTATTTTGGCCATGGAATTTTTCTTGGCAACTCTTTTTTGCATCTGGTACCTCTCTTGATGAGGAATCAGTTTTTGGACACCTGCATCATCCTGGATGTCAGCACGATGAATATCACATCTCATGCACTGCCACTTACTGTAGGAATTTTATTCCAGTTACCAGAATTTGCAACTGTTCTTTATATTACACCTTGTTTTGAATCCTTAAATTAAGATCAGCTGGGAGGCTCTAATCTTGAAGACTTTATGGCTGGAGGCAGGCTTTTTCAGTCAAAGACCCCAATTACTGGACTCCTTCTCTCTTGGGTAGCCCACTGGACCCCACGTCTTGTGACCATCAAATGACCTGAAGCACCTGCCTGTCAGTGACCCTTGCTTAAAAAAATTAAAAGTGAAACAAACAAGTTCAGAGGTGAAGTGAAAACCTAATTGTTTTACCAAGAATGTTTTTCATTATTCACTGTTACCTCTGTAAAAATGATACTATACGCATCTCAGTTTGTGTCTTTATATACTGGTACCATTGATGTATGTCTAGAAAAACAAAACTGTGTCCTTTTATGAAGATTATTCTGAGATCGGCGAAGGACAGCTTTTAGAAGAGGCAGAGTCAGCAAAGTCCTACCAGCTTGGCCAAAAGGAAGGCTCGATTTTGGCTGCTGCAGGTTCTGTCTACGGGACTTGCAGGCTGCAAGTTAAAAGACTCCGTTGTAGAAATGTGAGCAGTGCCACGTTGGGTTTTGCCACTAGGTGAGAGAAGCTGCTGATTGATTAAGTCCTTGAATTGACAAATACACCTGTCATCTCCATTCCTCAGACTGGAAGGTTGTACAGAGTCTTCCAGAAGTCTTGTTTCTGAGTTCAGTTAATCTTCTTTTCTTTTCCCTGTGGCACATGCTGACTTTAGCAAGATTTCAGGTGGGTCTATTTTAGAGCAAGTGACTTGTCTAAAAAAATATATAATCATTAGCTCAGCCTAGATTTCATTAGCGTTTATTGTCTGAATGGTATATTCTAACAATGGACATCCAGCTGTCTGTGCATTACTTTTAAATTAACAATACAAAGCAAGAACAGGTTTCAGAGTAGCAGCTGTGTTAGTCTATATTTGCAAAAAAGAAAAGGAGTACTTGTGGCACCTTAGAGACTAACAAATTTATTTGAGCATAAGCTTTCGTGAGCTACAGCTCACTTCATCGGATGCATTCGGTGGAAAATACAGTGGGGAGATTTTATATACAAACACAGAGAACATGAAACAATGGGTTTTATCATACACACTGTAAGGAGAGTGATCACTTAAGATGAGCAGTTACCAGCAGGAAGGAGGGGGGGGAAGGAGGAAAACCTTTTGTGGTGATAATCAAGGTGGGTCATTTCCAGCAGTTAACAAGAACATCTGAGGAACAGTGGGGGGGGTGGGATGGCGTGGGGGGGGAAATAACATGGGGAAATAGTTTTACTTTATGTAATGACTCATCAACTCCCAGTCTCTATTCAAGCCTAAGTTAATTGTATCCAGTTTGCAAATTAATTCCAATTCAGCAGTCTCTCACTGGAGTCTGTTTTTGAAGCTTTTTGTTGAAGGATAGCCACTCTCAGGTCTGTAATCGTGTGACCGGAGAGATTGAAGTGTTCTCCAACTGGTTTTTGAATGTTATAATTCTTGACGTCTGATTTGTATCCATTTAGTCTTTTACTTAGAGACTGTCCAGTTTGACCAATGTACATGGAAGATCAATGTATCATGCATTCTTACAACTACAATACCCACCTGCTGAAGTGAAGAAACAGATTGACAGAGCCAGAAGAGTACCCAGAAGTCACCTACTACAGGACAGGCCCAACAAAGAAAATAACAGAACGCCACTAGCCATCACCTTCAGCCCCCAACTAAAACCTCTCCAACGCATCATCAGGGATCTACAACCTATTCTGAAGGATGACCCATCACTTTCACAGATCCTGGGAGACAGGCCAGTTCTTGCTTACAGACAGCCCCCCAACCTGAAGCAAATACTCACCAGCAACTACACACCACACAACAGAACCACTAATCCAGGAACCTATCCTTGCAACAAAGCCTGTTGCCAACTCTGCCCACATATCTATTCAGGGGACACCATCATAGGGCCTAATCACATCAGCCACACTATCAGAGGCTCGTTCACCTGCGCATCTACCAATGTGATATATGCCATCATGTGCCAGCAATGCCCCTCTGCCATTGTAGATTGGCCAAATTGGACATTCTCTACGTAAAAGAATAAATGGACACAAATCAGATGTCAAGAATAACAGACATTCTTGTTAACTGCTGGAAATGGCCCACCTTGATTATCACCATAAAAGGTTTTCCTCCTTCCCTCCCACTCCCACTTCCTGCTGGTAATAGCTCATCTTAAGTGATCACTCTCCTTACAGTGTGTATGATAAAACCCATTGTTTCATGTTCTCTGTGTTTTTATATAAATCTCCCCACTCTATTTTCCACCGAATGCATTCGATGAAGTGAGCTGTAGCTCACGAAAGCTTATGCTCAAATAAAAGCAAGAATAGAGTGAGTTCCTTTCAAGGTGCTGTGTATGATCTTCCAGGCAATAACGGTCCTGGCCTTAACTTGTGTCCAGTAACTTGTCAAAGAACTATGCCTTACTTTGGCTTTTGATACAGATAATGAGTTTGGAGTCAGATTAATCAAAGTTAACTGCGGTGTGTATAGAAATGGGATTCCCACTTCTGCAGGCAGGTGAGCATGCCCTCTGGATGTGTGAAGGAAAATGAATTAGCTACAGTAGCTGAAAGAAATGTACAGAGTACAGTACAGTCTGCAGCTCATGATTCTGCCTTCCAGACCAAATGCCTTAAAAACCATACTGGTCTCTTTTTCTGACCGGTTTAAGTAACACGTGTTCTTTACAAAGCAAAGAACTAGCTGCTTGAACCCAAATACATTTTTTGAATGTCTTGTTAGGTGCCAAATGTCAAGAATTTCATAGTGAACCAATAAATCTCTTTAAAACCTCCTCACACATTTCAGATGTCTGATCAGAACATAACATCTCCAAATTTGGGTTTGTTTTGGATTCTGTAGCTGAAAATATGAAATGTCCCAGTTTTGCCAAGGTAGAATATTCATTTTCTTTTAGCCATGATGTGGAGTCTCCTAAAAATCTCCCCTGCAGCCTATTCGCACAAGCCACTTTAGAGGTTGCTGCAGAATTTGGTGCCTCTGCACTGGTATGGAGTATTACTCCTGGGTACATCCACAGGATGGGAGGGTCAGTTTATATGCAGTGACACCTGTACAAGGGAACACACTGCTGTTTGGTAACCCTCTATCTAAGCAACCATATTCAATAATCTTCAAGGTTTCCGCTATTGTTTGTTTGATTTTTAACTTAAATTCTCATGTCTGCTAGGCAGTTGATTTTTGCTGGTCCCTTAGTTGTTGGCTGCAGGTTGCAGAGAGACTGAAGTAAGAAATGGCTTTTAATATGAGGTTCTATAGCGGTTGATATGCTGTACATTTGGAACATTGGCAGCTCATGAAGATAGTCTGTTAGTTTTGAAGTAATTAAAGTAACTTTCGCATATTTCAGTGAGGCATGAAAATGTTGCACTACAGACAGCAACTCCGGCACCTACCAGTACTTAAGAGGATGGGGCGTGTAGCCAGAGAATGGCTTCCAGAGGGATTATGGGGAGCATGGCGCCTCAAGGTTAGGGGAAAGGGATGTATAAACTTCAGCTGATTTGGGGCTCTGATTCTTAAATCTGTTTCTGATTCTGACTGCTGGGCATTACTTTCTGCCCACAGAGTTTCTTCTGTGCCATTGGCTTATACCACACAGTTCAGTTAAAGAATAGTGTCATATTTTCATTAGATAACAGAGGAACCAAAAACAAGAATGGTGCTTTCCCCTTCTCTGAGTTGGTAATCACTCAGGAATTCTGGGTGCAAATTTATTGTTCTGCCTTTTCTTCAACAGAGGATTAAAGATTTTGCTTTTAAAAGTTGACACAATTTAAATTATGTTGAGTAAGTAATGAAATTTGGTGTCAGAAAGACACTCTCTCTGTCTGTGGGAGTATTTGCTGAAATGACCAGCTGCTGCCAGCTATTGAGTGAAAATTATTCCCTATAGGTCCCCAGCAAGAAATAATTGAGCAGAATGCAATGTAAGAGATGCCACACACTGTTGAGTCTTATTAAACAAGCTACACATAAACTTGATGGCATCCAGAACTGATCTGGAATTAAAGGTCTGAAAATTGGTACTGAGTATAAAAGTAGAAATGGGGTTTTAGATTCTGAGACTGAGATGGACTTTTTGCTAGTTTTCTTTGATAATGCGAGCAAACCGTGCAAAATTATCTTGGAAACCAGCCTTTTGATTTGGGATGATTAGTCTCTTTTTTTTTTTTTTTTTTAAACTCTGAACTCATAGTAGTTGGTGAGAGATGAATTCATGTTATCCT
Organism: Dermochelys coriacea; assembly: GCF_009764565.3. Classification (NCBI taxonomy): domain Eukaryota; kingdom Metazoa; phylum Chordata; order Testudines; family Dermochelyidae; genus Dermochelys; species Dermochelys coriacea. The sequence goes on along the minus strand of NC_050085.1, from coordinate 19,830,476 downwards.
TTGAGCTTCCCGTGTCAGTAAAGATTTCTGCTTTTTTACTCTTTGTTATGTGTGTGTTTTGAAAGTTCCTGCTATGTCATTTGAAGATGGATTTCTCCTGTTTCCTTCATGTCCCCTCATTAATAAATATCCATGATGTGTTGTGCATGAGCCTTTGAATGGGCTCATTAGACTATTCAAAGACTCCAGTGGGGTCAGCCATGTGACTACCTGCTGTGATCTCCTCTTCCATGTGGAAGACTCAGCTTACATGCTACCCTGTGTCTTTTGCTCTATTGGGCCTTTCATAGATTCATAGCTCATGAGGCCAGAAGGGACCACTGTGATCATCTGGTCTGACATTCCCCCACCCCACCCATATAACACAGGCCATAGGATGTCCCAGAATTAATTCCTATTTGAACTAGAACTTTAGGAGCTGGGAGTGCCTGTTGAGGCTTAGGGAGCTGCTGGTCATAAGGAGTGCATCGTAGGTGAAGTGCTGGTGAAATATACACATGAAGAAGTTGTCATCAGATCAGAGGCAGTGCTAGCCCATTGGGGCCCTAAGCAGGAATATTTTGCCTCCCCCAGCACATAGTAAAAAGTGAATAGCGGGTGTCTTTTAGCTGCTCAGGGCCCTAAGCAATGGCTTAGTCCGCTTATGCCTAGCACCATTTCTGCATCAGATCATCAAAGGGAAGGTCTCAATTTTTTTATGTACCACCAAGAGTCAGTGTTGCCCTACTGGATATGGGTGTGCAAAAAGATCATGGTTACTTAGGGATTTATCTGTGATTCATCTGTTACAAGTAGAAAACTGCAACCTCAGATGAATAATGAGCCGCAAGGGGGGGCGGGGAGGGACGGAAGGGGGTTGAAATAGTAGTACAGAAAATAGAAATTATTATTCAGTTTTCTCCATGAGGTTAGTGGGTGTTTAACAAATTTGGCTGAGAAGTAGCTAACTCCTGCTAACCAGTTACTTTGCTACATCTCATCCTTCCTTAGTTCTACATAAATGCTCCCTTTCTTTATGCATATCAGCAAATTAGTCATTTTGGGCAGGTCTGGAAACAGAAACTTCTTTGATTAGCAAAAAGAAAAGGAGTACTTGTGGCACCTTAGAGACTAACAAAAGTGCCACAAGTACTCCTTTTCTTTTTGCGAATACAGACTAACACGGCTGCTACTCTGAAACCTTCTTTGATTAGGGGTCATAGCAGTAAGTATAAATTACAACATCACAATAGCACTTTATCTTCTTAATATGGCAGTAAACATGAGAACTATTTCAGAGGACAAGACTAATGGTCCATCAGGTCTGGTGTTTGTGGCTATTTCTGAACGTTGCAATGAAAGCCTTAAACCTCCTACTACTTCACAGCTAACTGTGAAATTTGATTACATGATGGGAAGTTTCTTGCTCTTTCAACTGGTGATCCAACTGAAATGCAAGGATTGCGAATCCTTGTGGTTTTTATCCTGCATCTCTTCTTATCCATGCAAATATCTGATCCTTTTTAAAAATAACATACGAGGCTATTAGGGTAAAATTTTTCAAACCCAGGCTCATAAATTGCTTCTGCATAACACAAAGGTGCACCCGTTACCTCAGTCTCTAATTTTTCATGCACAAATGGGTATTACTGGGGGAAATAGGATATATTTGAGTGTAAATATCTCTGTGCATGCAAACATATGTACTGCATGTTCAGTGGGATAAGTACCTATTTTGTAGCTACATTTTAAGCTTTAAAATGTATCCCTTAGCATGCACTCAGGAGAATTATTTTGTACAATTTACCCTTTATTTTTTTTATTATTGGCACTAGATATCTAATTAAAAAATAAGAGAGAAGTGTATGGAAAATAGACACACTTTTTTTTTTATCTCACATTAATCATCCTTCTGGTTTGGTTCTCCACTGAAATCTCTCATGTTCTTTTTCCCCCGCTCCAATTTCTCATCTCTTTCAGATGTCAATGAATGCGAAGCCGGGTACAGTGGTTGTGAGTCCCAGTGCTGCAATACGATTGGGAGCTTCTACTGCAAGTGCCCTGATGGGCTGAGGCTGAAGGGAGACGGGAAGGCATGCGAAGGTAGGAATGGGATGACAGCCCATTGGCGTGGGCCAGCCATTGGGGGCTTTGATGAATTCCCTTGGCTCCTACAGCTGCATGTATGTTACAAAGAATTGCTTTGTAGCCTGTGACGGGGCAAGGCCAGATGGCTATAGAAAAGTAGTGGGAGACAACAGAAACTGTGCAAGGAAGGATAACTTCTCATCACCTCCCTCGCTGGCTTATGATGAAAATGGCTCAGTAGACTGTGACCCTTGTCTCTAGAGAGAAGGGTTACGTGGAGGATCACAGTGAGCCTCTGAGGCCTAGCGAAATCCGCCAGGAAACGCGGGACCCACGGATGCAAGGACAGAGCTTTGTCGCAAGCCTTAGAAATTCTGAAATTATAAAGCCAGGCCTTACCAAATTTTATAGCAGAGTAATGCTTAAAGATTTCTACAGAACAGATCGGATCTTCCTGTGATTTGTAGAGTAAGAGTCGGCTGTTGTAGTGGGTGCTTTAAAGTGTCTGTCTGTAGTGTTGAGACCCTTTGCCCTTCTGCTGTTCAAGACCCTTAGCCCTCTTCTTCTTTACAATCCAGCTGTATTTAAAATACTGTCTTCCACACAAATTGTATCTCAGGATGGTTTGCAAGATAAATAATCGTGTAGATGGGGTGTGTGGGGGTGGGGTGGGAAGGGTAGGAATAATAGGGTTTGGGGAGATTGGATGGGGGTTTGTGAGGGAGGTGTGTATAGTCTGGAGTAGTACTGTGGAGTGTATAGGAGAGACTGGGCATATTTGGGGGTGGTGTATGTGATTGCACATGGAACACAATAGTTGATCCCAGACCCCTGGGATCATGCCGCACTCCGGTAGAATTCTTCCTCTTTTTGTAATTTCAGAATGCAAAATAAAATTTTAATTATATTGACATCCAACACCCTCCCCTTATGAGAAGGAATAGGAGGAAATAAGGTTTAGCTTTAGTATATTGGATGGGACCGAGCGTGGGACTTTTGTTTTCCTTTATGACAACTGTAACTAGGAGAGCAAATACAAAACATATACCAACTACATGCTCCATAGATGTTTGATTGCAGCTTAACTGCTTGGTTTGACACATGCTCTTAATTACAGTATGTCTTTTATTCCTTCATCCAGGGTACCTTCCATTTGAAAGCCTCTTCTTGCTACTGGGAGACAGCAATGGTATCTTAAATTTCAGCCAGATTTCCAAGGGAATGAAAGGCCATTAGCCGGGAGAGGCCATCTAGTATCTTTCTTTCTTTCTTTCTTTCTTTCTTTCTTTCTTTCTTTCTTTCTTTCTTTCTTTCTGTTGGACAACGTTATTATCTCACTCCTAATAGAACTTCCTTTTGTGAGGGGAAATCACTGAATGCTCTCTCTTCAGGAATGTAACAGTTCTGTTTGTGCCCATTCCCAGCTGTGTCCTGTCTCTGAGAGGAGAAGGGCTGTTTGTGGTTTCAAAGCATTTTAGCCTTCTTGACAATGTTTTGGAAAACTTTTGGCTGAGCTGGTTTTAGGAGGACAGATTTGTTCTGATTATTCAAGGAAAGGGGGAAGTATGCTTGGAAAACAGGTGGTTGTTTATATTTGTAGTTTAAAGAAGCCTGCTCTTATTAAATAACAATACTCTGCAGTATTCTGCACTAATGCTCCCAAGTAGGAAAGCTTGCACTAGTAATGTAATTAATCAATTATATTTCAGTACTGACAACACCACCAGTTGGGACAATTGCTGAAAGAACATTTTCTTTTATTGCAATAAAGCAGACTTGCTAATTATTTTAGCTTGTTAAATTTCCTTTAGTCTCTTCAGCTAGGTGAGAGAGAGAGCAATGCAAAATATATAAATTTGGAAAGATTTCAAGTGAACTTTGGTGGAGTTTCTAATTTTGGGGAGAAATTTATGGTTTTGAGTGGAAATCTTGCAGAATTTGATACCTCATTCTGGGGTGCTTGGATGGTGATCAGTGAGAGAGAAGCCTCTGTTGAAATATTCCTCCATTTTTTTCCATTTCCTAGTAATTTACAGCATGGTGGCTGAAGCCTAAAACAAACATCCTGGAAAGGCAGAATTGCCTTGAGTTTTCTGACGTCAAATCCAGACTTGAATAAAACAATCTTAAATCAGCCAGCACCTTTTGAGATTGTAGAGCAAGTTAACAGGCCTCTCAACGGAGTCTGTGATGCTAAAGAAAAGTCTTCTGTGCCAGGATTGAAATATCCATTCCTTTTACCCACTTCCACATAAAATGCTCCTCTTACAAGTACTCACCTATTCCTTTCCCCCCAGGACTGACACACCACTGGGCTCCATCTAAATGGTGGTAAGTTTGCACTGGCCTTCTTTGAAAACTGAAACTCTCCTTTACAATGGTCCTGGGAATGGGAGCAGTATGTCAAATGAAGGGGCATCCACAATATGGGATTGTGTGGATTCATGTGTAAAAGCTGCTCCTAGAAGAAAATATCCAGCTAAGTTGGCATTTTTAATTTCGAGGTGTCCAGTTTATCTTCCTTTGAACTGGTGCAGCAGTGTGAAATTGGAAGGAAAATGTGAGCATAGATCCAGCCATTTGCTTGAATAGAAAATCCAGTTTCATCTTACTTGCTGCTTGTTTACTTCAGTCAAAGTCCCTGTCCCATCTCCTTCTGCTTGTTTTCTATATATATTTGCTCTTGTTTTTATGTTGATATAAAAAATGCCCTTCAGCAAGGGTCCAAGCCATTAAAAAACTACTAACTGATACCCCCTTTGCCATCCCCTGCTGGGAATTCCTTGTCTCGTGTCATTTCCTAATAAGCATTTCATACTGGCTGGACACAGAATGTCATTTTAATGCTCTTCAGAGAGTGGCAGAGTCTGTCCAAAATCACGTAGCCTGTTCAGCATCAGTATTGTCATCTCTTCTAAAATCGTGTCTGAGGGGAACGTTATATTTTTGTATTTAAATTACTTTTGCAATAATAGTTTAATCATGTGATTGAGAGTACTACAGAATGTGAATATAATGGATAGCACCTTAGCCATTAGGAAGAATTAATAGATCATTCTACAGAGGCCTGGTGGTAATGCTCAACTTCCAGGAAGATTAATTTTCTCATTTTCTGCCATGTTCGTACCTTAGTACCAGTCCACACCGTGGTTTAGGCATGAATCATTATGTTTATAAGGAGGGTTTTATAGGTCCATGACTTCACCCACAGAGTAGCCCAGAAGTTAGAGTACTAACAACTAAATTTTAAAGGACAAGCTCTCTTTCCTCTACTCACACAGTCCTGACGTCATTCAGTCATCCAGCAGAAGTGCTCAGTTTCTGGGCACAGTCAGTAGCATGGATATCTAAAATGATACCAGTTGCACCCACAGAGGTGGAAAAGGCTGTCTGGTTTGAGGCTAGGATGAAAATCAGGCTTTATGGGTAAATCCTGGCCCTATTGAAGTCAACAGGAGTTTTGCCGTTGTCTTAACAGAGCTGGGATTTCACCCAAAGAGTCTTTACATTGTTCCCCATCTTCCACTTTGAAATTGCTATTTCCACAAAATAGGCAAAGAGATGCACATTTCTATGTTCTGTAAAGTGAAATGTGACTGTGAAATGTAATAGTCTAGGCCCCAAAGTAAGCCTCAATCATATGGACATTTCCCCCCTAGAGCTTGAATTCATTATCATTATACAGCCTGTTTTCTACTAGTTTTCTACTAGAGCTAAATTCTGCCCCCTCCTCCCCAGGAATTATCTGCTATACGAGTTCTGCTGTTATCTGCTATACCAGTTTTGGGATGGCTGGACCTCAGTGTTAGACTATTGCAAGAGATTATTTGATAACCAGAGCCAAGAATTAGTTGTATTTTTTCTGAATGTGTGCCAATCCCAGCATTAGCTGAAATTGTATGAAAAGGACACCTTTACCAAGTTCTTACAGCATTAAAAATATAAAGAAAACATATTTTCTTTAGTAAGAGTTAAAGCACCAAACTCAGCATGTGATATTGATATATTATTATTGTCACACGTTTTGTAGTAGAATTATCAGTTTACTACACTGATTTGCTTAGTGGGAGAAAGCAGAAACTATTCAAAGTAATTAATAAACATTACTGACATACTGGGAGAGAGCCATTTTAGTGAACATTGATTTGGACATCGAGGAATTTTTGAGAAAAAATGTTGCATCCTTGCCAGTTTGGTATATTTGTCATGTTTTGTTTAAAATAGCTGAAAAGTATTTCCTGGCTTGTTACACACATTATCAAGATGTGTGAAAAACAGCTTTGTCCTTATCTGAGCCAAGTTAAGGCATTTTGAATCTCCCCAGTATTCCCTGAACAATGATTAAAAAGAAAAGGAGTACTTGTGGCACCTTAGAGACTAACAAATTTATTTGAGCATAAGCTTTCGTGAGCTACAACAGATGAAGTGAGCTGTAGCTCACGAAAGCTTATGCTCAAATAAATTTGTTAGTCTCTAAGGTGCCACAAATACTCCTTTTCTTTTTGCGAATACAGACTAACACAGCTGCTACTCTGAAACCTGTCAGATGATTAAGGGGTTCATGATACTGGTGGGAGTGAACCACCCAATTACACTCTAGTACAGATCATGTGGTGCTGTTATACAATACATATGGGCAAAATGGTTTGGCTAAAATTAAAATTGACATGAACCTTTGCCCCAAACATAGACTCAATTAAATTTTTTGTTTGTTTGTTTTTTAAATAGCTGGGACCATAAAGGGCAGACATTTCATGAGCGAGTCTATTCCTATGGCATTTCCAGTCCTGTCTAAACTGACAGGTGCTGGAAATCTCAAGTCTCTTTTAATATTACCAATCCAATTCCCACTTTACCGTGGTTTGAATAACCTCATCCAAAGCTTTTGGGTCTGACTCTCCAAAATTTTGACCCTTTTGTGGTCACTTATATCTGTTCAAAGTGGGTTCTGATTTGGAAGGCATTTTACACAAAATTTGCAGTCATTTTGCTCAGGTGTAATTGTGATGCTTCCTCTGGGTGCCCAGGACGGAAAGTCACCTCATTGCCTCTTTCTTGTAGTTTCTGCATGTCAGCTCCTGGACACTGCCAGCCTCTCTTCCACTTAAGCATTAGCCTCAGAATTCTGCCAGCCCTGACTTTGCCTTGCAGGTATCAAAAGGTGCATCCCGGTCCCCGAGCCCATCTAAGTGCATTCCTTGCAGTGTACAGCTCCCGTTGCTGGTGCTCACAATAATTACCAAGTTTCAGAGTAGCAGCTGTGTTAGTCTGTATTTGCGAAAAGGAGTACTTGTGGCACCTTAGAGACTAACAAATTTATTAGAGCATAAGCTTAGAGCATAAGCTTTCGTGAGCTACAGCTCACTTCATCCGATGAAGTGAGCTGTACCTCACGAAAGCTTATGCTCTAATAAATTTGTTAGTCTCTAAGGTGCCACAAGTACTCCTTTTTTTTTGCGAATAATTACCAAGTTCACTTGTTTGAGTCAACTGAGGAGTCGCGCGTTGCTTAATAACACAGCACTGAGATGTATTTGTAATAAAAACAAAAACAAGTTTAATATCGTAGAACAGAGAATCAAAGACTCAAATGAGTAGTGGGTAAGAATATTGGAAACAGCATGGTTACATACGAAACAAAAGGATAACACTCTTCTTGGAGTCTAAACTTAACTTTAACACACTAAAATCCTTGTCTGAAGTAAGTTCTCACCTCAAGCAACTTCCCAGCATGGTTGGGATCCACTGTTCCTGGATGCACAAAGTGTTCTCTTTCTTCTTTCCTCAGTGATAGATAACCGGGATGCTGTCCCTGTCCAGAAAACCCTGTCCAGATATAGTCCAGAAAACCTTTGAAGTGTGTCCTTTTGAAGTGCACCACCAGATAACACTCTTCTCCTCTTTGTTTTTTTTCCTGTGTGCTCTTTGACTTCACAGGTTTCTGTTGACTTGGAATGTAAATGGAGCTCCCATTGTGTTTGGCTTTCAGTGCTTAATTTATGACACAGAAAGGGATAGGTGAACAGACGTGCTTTGTCTGACAGAAAACCCAATTCTGAACTCTGCTTTGTTTCCTTTTCATTGTGTATACATAAATCCTTATACAGTGTCTGTACATATCCTTTGCAATGATATTAATAACCAGTGTGTCACTGTCTTTCATTTGACATCTTACAAGACACTATTTATGGATAAATACCATGAAAGCAGTGTGTTAGGTATAGTGAGTTTGTCAGACCTGATAGAAGTCACTATTGCAAAACAATGAACCCTTTGCCACTTGGCATTGAGGGGCTCTGAGGGTCACAGTAAGTAATTATATGAGGGATAAAATAGTGACAAATCATGGTGCTTGTGCTGAGCTCATCAGCAAAAATTCTTATTCCTGTGGCAGTGTGTACTCTGCTTCATCTGGAGCAGTTTAAATTTACTCTTGTGTGTACCTCAGAACTGGAAATCGCCTTCAAATATCCTGTTTGTTAAGGGGTATGTAAAGAAGAGTTAATAGGCCTAGATCCATTTTTGTACAGTGTGTGTTTTTTTTTTTTTTTTTTTTTTTTTTTTTTTTTTTTTTTTTTTTTTTTTTTAAAGTAAAGGCACAAGAGACACAAAGAGAGATTTAAAGTTTGAAACTTGCTTTTCTTACTGGAAACCCTGTTGGACTTTGAATAAAACAATCAGAACTCCAAAGTGCGAGGGGCTCTGCATCCTGTCCTCCTCCTTGGTTCCACGTTGGACACAGAGGTTCCCAAAATTGAGATGGAATTCACATCTTTGAGAATATCCTGAGAGCATGAGCCATGGGGGCAAAGGCCACTGTTTTACTGTCTTCATCATGTGACTTGATTAATGGCTCTTGTGATATTTTGGTGACACCAAATCGCAAGCCCCTTTGGAGTCTTCCCCTTTGATGTATCTGTTAGACAAAAAGCCACACAATAACATCAGCAGGGGTTTGGGATAAAGGTGAAAACCCCAGGACTTGATGTTTGTGTTTAGGGTAGGAAACTTTGTGGAAAACACTTGAATCTCAACAACCTGCTCTGAGGGCTTGGCAGCCCCTGAGATGAATGTAATTTAATTCTTGGGGAAACACATGCCTCATGCTAACTAGTATTGGAGGGATTTGTTATGTTGAGTCACTCACTCACAGTAAAAGATATAGAAAATGAGAAATGCAGTTAAAAGAAAAAAAAGGGGAAAAATCAATCCTTTCATCCCATGGTGGAGATTGATTGGGTAATGGGTGGGATCTCAGAAATGGGTGCAGGTTTTCCTTTGACCCAGAGGGAACGTAAGAATTTCTGGGAAGTGATTGGCTGTCCCAGAGTTTGACTGACTTATTGACAAGTTGAGAAGATCTCATGCCACATCTTCCATGGATACATGATCTTTCAATTAACTCCTGCCATCTGGCATGTTAGCAACTCCCATCAGAGGACTGAATTAAAAGAGCATTTCTTTTTCACAGTTAAGAAATAGTCTCTGTTTAAAATGAATTCACCACTGGTGTTTGGGTCTGATTTGCAACCCTTAGGGCTGAAGTCCCCTTATCCGCGGAACAGGTACAGCACAAGCAGTAGCAGTGCATATGTGCCCATACTGTTTTCACCTGTGGGCTAGGGGGAGCATGTTTAGACAGAAGAGCGGTCAGAACTTAGGCAGTCCTGGCCTCCTCTGCTGAGACTAGAAACAACGGAGCCATTTAGTGCTGTGATGTACCCAACTATGAACTAGACAGAGGTTGCCAAACTTACTTCATTATTGGTGTTGAATAGCCACTCATGGTGCTAACTTTCATCTCTATGGACATGAATTGAATTTGAACTGGTGACCTAATGCTGAGAGTAACTATATCTCATAGCAATCCCATAGTGATTTCGCCCCACCAAAAATTTCTAACCTATTTAGGTGTGTATTGTAAACGTGGTATGGAGTGTCATTAGTATGTTGCATGTAGTGGCAGAAACCAAGATGTGGCTGATCATGTCTTGTGGTTGAAGCAGTGGAAGGGCCTAGTGGTCTGTGTGGTGGCAGTCAGGTTGGAAACTGGAGCCAGAATCAGGCATGAAGAGTGGGGTTGGAACAAGGCGGGTGTAGGGCTGGAAGCTGTGCTGGACAAAGGTCTATGGAATCCACCACCACTGTCAGGCAGGGGAGAGTTCCAAGCTGTGAAGTGACATTGGACATGGAGCTGCTGTCTTTCCTGGAAGCTTATATACCTGCCCTGAGAGGCAGCAGACCAGCTCCTGGCTTGTGGATTGGCTGAGCAACTAGAACAGTAGGTTCATTGTCATACTTTTAATGTACCCTGCCTGTTCTTCTGTTTTGACATTGGGGTATCTAAGTCATCTGCCTGGCATCTTTCCCATGACTGCCCAACAAGTGCAGACAGAGGTAGGGCAGAGAGACAGACTGCTTTAGCCAGGGCTGGGTGGGTGGTACAGAAAAATGCTTTCACTCAGTTTTCTTTTTTTGAGTTATTTGGGCAACTTATTAGCTCTTTATTCCCCATTCTCCTATGAACTGAAAGGCTGCCTATTGACTTCAAGCATAGTGTCTGTTTAATCCTATAGTTGCTCTGAGGAGAGTTGTGTTTGGATCTCAAACAGATTCAGGCGGGAGTTCAAGATTCAGGGCTGGGACTATTGAGGACCAGAGCTTGGAGTTGATGGAGCCTTTTGCGTAGAGGCCTAGAGGCAGTGGGCACATAATGCTTATGAATAAGAGGCTTTAAAGTTTCCTCAAAGGCAAAAATGGGATGCAGCCTTAATTATGGAACGGCTATTGCACCTCAGTAAGAAGTAAATCTGCCTGCCAGACTACTTGGCCTTGCAGCGTACTAGCTGCAAAGTGCTGTTCCAGTTGATACGGGAAGTGTTCCCCATAAGGAGACTGCAGAGGGTTTGCAAGTGTGACTGCAGAATCTGACTCGAAGGTCTAATGTAGCACTGGCTTTCTAGATACATTCTCAAGTGAGAAGCTCCATTTCAGCAGCAAAACTGGAGAGTGTAAAGACTCAAACACAACTAGGGCTAGCATTGTCAAAGAATATCCCGTTATAATCTGCAACATTTAGACCAAGAGTCATAAAACAAGGTACCCATTTGTTGTTCAACTACAGGTCCTAAAGTGTCAGCAGGTTCAGAATCATGGCACAGTTTCTGGCCATTAGTTTTGTTATTAGCTGCTGTTGCATTGTAGAATTTGTGCAGGAAGTTTGTCACCATCTTGAAAGGTTTCCTGTGATGTACAACCCTAGACAGACTGAGATGCAACTTTTTTACTGTCAGGAGAGTGGGCAGCTGTAGGACAGTGACTCAATACAAAATTAAGAACTCTTCCAAACAGCGGTGCATGTGGTATTGTGAACTGAGCATGACTTGCAAGTGGTCCCCAAAACTCTGAAGTGTGGTCCTCACAAACCGTTATTTTTAGGTTGTTTGGGTAAATGTCACTTCTTATTCATGGAGGAAGCATCTTTGAACTTTTGAAACCCTTCTGAAGACAGGGGCATCAACTGAAATGAAATTTCAAGTTTTAGCTGGATTTTGTGAAACAAATGTAGTTCTGCACATAGGGGGCTCTATTTATTTAATTATCAACTAACATTTTCCTTATGCACATTTAGAGGGGTTCAAATATCTGTCTGGAATACTTTTGGGCATTCAGTCTGTGACTGGGATGTGTTAAATTTCCCCTTCAGTTTATTTATGTGACTCTTCCAAAGTCAATGTTACAGCACAGCACAATGATAGAACAGCTGACCTGCTATCTGCATTGTCAGAATGTCGTAGCTAAACAGATTGGAACGTACACTTCCTCTCAGTGTAGACAAACATATCTGAGTGGTGCCAAACTTCTTCACAGCATAGATTAGTAGGGAATCAAAGGCCAGAGTGGCAAGTGAATGCTGTAAACCATAATCACCCGGTAGTCTTGCGTCTTCTGCTTTGTGCAGTCTCTAAATCTAGGTGAAGCTTCCTCTGTTTCTCCTTTAAATCCCTAGATTATCCTGGAATCCATGTTAGACTAGCCTGATTTTGATTTTGAATTCAGGAATTTAATAGTGAAATGCCCCAGTTCATCCACTGATGATGCTAACCTACAGGAATTTCCCCCTCTCTTTAATACCATTTGAAATGAATTGTCTGTGGCTCTAGTTCTAGGTCTAGTTGTTATCTGTTTGGGGATGGAGCTAGAATTTGAACATTTCTTTTGAGCATAATTAGCTTGGTGCCTGGAATGGAATGTGGGCAGAAGGCTGCGAGTCTGGACTTAAGAGTTCTAGTCCGGACTAACTAACTCACTGTGTCAGCTTGTGCCTCAGTTTGCCTGTGTACACATGTGCCTCAGTTCCCTCATGACTGCACATTGGAAATGACTGTAACACTTGTAAAAGGCTGAAGATTTACAACCCTGAGAACCAGAGTCTGCTGTTTTATTCACAGAAAGCATGCAGTTGGGGTAGTATCAGTGCAAGCTACCCTCATCCGACCTAGTCAACGTGCTCCCCATCTGACCTGGAAGGAACATCTCTGGGTAAAAAGGGGGGGGTCATTCTCTGTGCCCGCTCAGTCTTTACCCTCTCTGAGACTTCAAGGGTGACAATTTGTTCCTTTTGTACCACTGTTTTGTTTCAAGTGAGCAGTGGAGAATGAAGCGTGGGCCATGGCATTGTTTCCAGGAGACTGGAGTAAAGCTGCAAACCATTTGTCCTTCTCCCTGGCTTGTCAGATATCTCCCCACAGGCAGGAAGACCCAGAGCAGTTCATCATGCTACATCACTGCATGCAAGACAGTGTTGCAGATGTAACTACGACGTGCTGGATATGCAGGGAACCCAAACGGGCTTGGGAAAACATGCCAACTGTCCCACCCAAACTGCCACTGAACAGAAGAAGCACCTGCACAAAACTGGTGTGTTTCCATAGTTCACAAATGCCAACACCACGCTGGGAGATTTGTCAAGAGAAAGTGTTGTGAATGCACTGTCAATAGCACTGACAAACTAGAGGACTCCATCATCCACCTACTTTGTATCAGCAAATTGAGATTCAGTATTACCTTCCTGTGCATTTGTGTGCACACATGCATACACTCTTCTCTCCTTATGAACTCAAACAGCTGCATTTCTAAATGCTTCCAACTTGTGTTCAAAGTACAGGCTACACAGCTGGCATTTCTGACACCAGAGTCCACACACATTTTTTTTCCTGTGTGAAGTTACTTTGAAAATAGTGCTCGAAGGTCTCTTCTTGCTGTGTTGGCAGTTTCCACCAGCTAAGACGAGGGTTGTTATATGCTGTCATGGGTCGATGTAGTCCTCTGAGCCTCCTACAGGACCTGTTCACTTCACTGGCCCACTCTGCTCAGTTGCTCTCCTTAAGTGATGGTTCTACCTAGGAAAACACAACCTTCATTGAGCGAGCTGAACTGAAAGGGTTAAAAACTATTGGCTTTCCAGTGCTTGCCAATTCCTATTCCTTCAGCTAAGGTAGTCTGGCAGGTATAGTCTGTTTAAAACTAGGGAATAGAATGGAAATCATATACACAATGGCAGCTGGTTAATTGAAGGTCAAAAGCATTAACCCAAAAGCATTAATAGCCAAAGCTGCCCCCTGGAAAGGGGAAGAACAGCAGCAGGTTAAAAGGGAAGCTCTGATGGGAGTCTCTGAGCTCCAGTGTACTGAGTGCAAACTTATTGTGCTGATGAAATGCAGCACATGGGGCTGAGCCCACCCAGTGGTGGGATGATAACTGGTTTGTGCTGCAGAAGAATCTGGAGGCTGAAATGTGAACAGGCCGCATGAGAGAGAAGGAAGCTGCGGTTATGGGGAGAGTATCAGATGTGTATAGGGTTTTGCTGTCACTTCCTACTGTATGCACTACAAGCCAAGCTCCCTGTGACATATGGAGATTATTAGCTTAACAGATAAGGCTTGGAAAGGGACCCTCCTGTCTCAGTGAAGGCTGGTGTGTAGCTAAAGGCCAGTCTGTTGCCAACCCCCTGCTTCCCCAGCCCCGGAACTATCAGTCCACTTGCTTAAAATAAACTGAACATCTGGTGAAACCAAAAAGAAAAGTTCCCCTGTACTAGAGAATTGCATAATTCAGTTATTATGGGACTTTTACACCTTCCTCTAAAGCATCAGGCATTGTTCACTGTTGGGAAAAAAGACACTTAGTCTAGATTGATCTCTGGTATTTGAAAATCATATGTTCTTGCTCTTGTAATCTCGCCATGAAGGCTTATCATGACACACAATGCAATAACTATAACACAGCCGGGGCTGATAGTCAGACATCTAGTAGCATGCTAAAAGACTTAAGGAAGATCCCAAACATGTTTCCTCCAAGCTAGTAAGCTCTCTGTCAGGGGTTCTCAACCTTTTTCTTGCTGAGGCCCTGCTCAACATGGTATAAAAACTCCAGGGTCCAGCGGGGGTGGGGCTTCAGACCAGGTGGGGACAGCACTGACTTCAGCCCTGCAGAGTTTCAGCCGCAGGTCCCCGTTGCTCTATGTCATGCCTGCATGCAGCATGCTTGCTACACTCATGAGTGCAGGAGCAGCTCTTCTCCACCCAGTATGCTTTGAGTGAACATAGCCAAGGAGCATCTGTGACTTCCACAGTGGATTATTCCATTGCTTGATGGACCTTACTCCATATTATCAGGCATTAATTTCCCTTGTCTGCCCCTTTGCTTCCCTTCCTTTTAGTTAGTATCTCTTGGGTATTTCTGGATTGTTTGCATGTTCCCTGCTTGGCTGCCTCTTCTCCCTTGCACAGTCCCTCAGACTCTCCTTACATGTCGTGCCCTCTAGTCTTTATTGCACCTTTTCTTTGGATACTCCAGTTTGTCAAGGTCTTTTTCTGTTTTGTGGCACCCAGAACTGTACTCAGAACTCTCTGTGGTCTTCCTGAGGCTGAGGAATTCAGAAACCTCTCCAGACTTACAAAATACACAGTATTCCAATGTTACATCCTAGAATAATGTTTGCTTATATTGCAAGAACGTTCTGCAGGGATTGCACATGAAATTTGCTAACTAATTTCACCCCAGGTCTTTTTCTGGACTGCTGCTCTCAAACCAGTCTGCTCTGATTTTAGCATTTCTAGTTAGATTGTTTTATCCATTGCCCACATTTATCCACCTTTCACTTCATGCTATTGGATGGTGCCCAATCTTCGAAACTCACTAGTTCGAGCTACAGTTTCACTGTGTTTACAAGCCTTCTTAATTTGCTATCATCAGTACGGTTGATTAATGAGCCTTTTATTTTACCTCATCCTTAACTTGTCCATAGAAAAGGGTCAGGTGCAATGGAATTCAAACAAGAAAGGGAAAGGAAAGAAAAGTAGTTTTCGCTTTCCACTGGGAAGTGTGATTAAGCAGATTAAAACAAAATTCTTGCAGTGATGTGTCTATTTGACTAACCATCCCAGTGCCAAGAACAGATTTTCTGTTAACAGTCCTAGCTTCCCTGCCTTTCACATTTACTTAGTAGAGATTTACTATCAAGGTAGTTGGGTTTTCAGGGGGTTTTAATTCATTTAGCTAGTAAAATATTTATTGCATCACTTATAAGAACTGTGCATATCTGTCTTGTCTATCCTTCTGAATGGTCTGAGCACAGGACTCTGAGTCAAGACCTCCTAATTTGTAATCCTGGCTCTTATTCTGATCCCTTCTAACAAAAGCTAATTAACCTCTATATGCCTCATTTTTCTTGTCTATAAAATGGGGCATTAAAGTCCCTCAGATGGGTGTTGTGAGGATTAATTTGTCAATGTTTATAAAGCACTTTGCAGGTGAAAAGCATTATATAAATGCTAAGTATTCCATTTAAGGTTGTAGGTGTTTGTTTATCTGTACATTGCATAAGGTGATAAAGATGTAGGCCCAGATCCACAAATGTATGTGGGCTCCTAACTTCCATTGATTGACATGTAAGCTTCTTCCAGTTATGTTGGACGGTTAGGACTTTAATAGACATTCCACATGTGTTCATGGAGGTCAGAGGGTGAGTGAAAGGTGCGCTGTAACAAAGCATGCTTTGTCACATCAGCAGTTTTAACTGACTTTTGTTTGTTCAGACTGTTTTTAAAAAATAATGTATTTTCTGGAAAGATCATGTTTCTTCCATAGAGTAACTGTCCAAGTTCTTGGTTTAGAATGTTTCTTTTAAACTCAGAATATTAATGACAAGTGTGCAGTGTGTTACAGTGAATGAATATTCTGAGGAGCTGAATGATTCATGGAAGGTTAGGTAGCTGCTGACATTTGGAACAGTCTACTCAAGTGACTAGAGTCCACCTTCCTTTGGAAAGTATGCTGTGATCACATTAGGCTTTTGTTTTCCTCCTGGGTTGGACTCTTTCAGTGTTGCATATTCTTCATGGAGTGATATTCATTACAGTCTAAACCACAAATTTTAATTTGGAATTTTGCTATGGCCAAATAATACCACTAAAAGGAGCTGCTATTCTCCACCACTCGTATGAACACCATGTTATGAAACATTCCAGAAAGCTAATTGTGTTTTATGAGATGGCCTCTGGAAAATCTAATAAGCTATGCTTACCCCTCTATTTTTTAAATTTAGATTCTATCCTCCAGAGCACAGGAATTGATAACATTATTACTTTCTTAAGGTAATTGGTGTGGCTTGAATGCAGTGCCTTAATTTAGAAATATTTCATCAGATTAATAAAAAGACCCAGTAAAGTTTCTTTACCTTAGTGGTTGCTAGAGAAACACCATGCCTTAGCCATACTCTCTGCTCTCTTGTTCTCAGTTCGGGTCACAGGAGGACCGAAAGCTTTGGAGACACCAAATATAGGGTGTTCTCCCATCGCTTTTGCTCTCTAGGACAGTCTGTGTAGGGCAAAGATCCAAAATATGGAACTCTTTTTTTTAATAGATGGAGAATGTCTCCCCAACCTTTTCATACCATGTTTTCAGTTGCAGGGTTTGAGAGCTGTTGGTCAGGTGTCACTTGCAGAATGGGAGAGCCATCAGTTGGTTAGCTAAGTATCAGTCCCATGGGAGGAGGAAGAGGATGTTGATTTTAGGTCATTCCTGAGGGGGATAAGGCAATGATTCTGGTGTCAGATGGCAGGAGGCTTCACCACTCATTGGTGACAGGGTTGGGGAGGGATCCTGGTTGGGGGTCAGATGGGAAAGGGAGGGTTTCCTCATTTGATGTCAGTCATGGACTGGGAGGCTTTGTACTTCGTCACTAAAGACTGCAGTCCACGTTGCCTTGGAGCTTTGTTTTCTGGGATCTGTTACCTTGTAATGTGTAGTGGTGGGAAATTCAGCTGGGTAATAGGTGAGTGGTATGTCGGTATCCTTTGGCTTGTTTTCTTTTCTTGCTGTTTAATCTTTGGGATTTATTTATTTATTTAGTCTTAAAGCAAGAGTTAAAACCCCGCAATGTCATGCTGGCCTTTTAAGGCCACTCTGAGAGGATTTGTGGCTGTCTCAGTTAGGGTGCAGCAGACATTTTGGCAGGGATTAGGAGTCTAAGCCACCTGTTCTAATCCACTCTAGATAAAATGTGGTTTGAGAACTATCTGCTGGCCTGCAGGAAACGAGCTGGCCATGCAAGTCCAACCTACACCCCAAAACAAATGAATCACTCGCTATTGGCATTAATGGGCACCCTCGATGTCAGTGTGAGCAGAGAGGCCAAGAAAAGAAACATGGTTTTGTGGTTAATTATCTGGCCTGGTACTCAGGAGATGGGGTCTCAGTTTCTGTAACCTTGTGCTGGTCACTTCACCACCTCAGTCCCTGAGTTTCCCACTACTAAAACATGAATAGTAATAATGTCCTATGCTGGTGTGAGGGTAAATCAAGAATGCCAGGTGCTGAGGTGCCATGGCAATGAGTGCCATGGAAAAGCCTGTAAATAACTGAAAAGATTTAATGGGTCACAGAAACTGAACTCTTCTCTCACCAACTGTTCCCTCCAGGTATGTGTTGAGACACATTTTGGGGGGGAGTGCGGGTAGGGATTGGAAGCTTGCTCTGTGGCTGACTGTGTTGTACCTATTCTGCAGTTAAATACTGGTACCTTTCACCAGCACGAGATTGACTTAAAACTATAACAGAATAGTAATAACAGATCAATTCAGCCATCGCTTGGAAAAGAGAATCCTGTCTGTCGACGTGCTGTGTTCAATACGGCAATTAAGGATAACATAAGGACGTTCAGATGTACAGCTTCCACTGGCACCAGTAGGATACAAGAGGACAGTGTAAAGCTCTAAGGAATTGCTGTATTTTCATGAACAAAAAGAAGAATACAGTCAAAAGGGTTTTGCTGGGGCTGTAATTGTTGGCTCAGGTGCCTGTGGATGTAGTTTGTGGGCTTCTTTTAGCATTGTGCATGGACAACAGACCAATACATAATGAACTAATGCAAGCTCATTTTCTTTTTAATATTAATAGAATATTTGTATTAGCTTTGATCATCTTTTTTCTTTGTGATCTTTATTCAGAAGCAATCAATGCAAACATTTGAAAAAATGGTTTTGTTTGCTGTAAGATAAAAAAATCAGTGAAGAGATTAGCACAGATTCCTAGGCTTCCAGAAATGAATTGAAAGTATTATTAATGCTTTTTAAACATTCTAGGAGAGATTATTTGTATTATTTCATTAGTAAGACTGTATAATGTGGGAACAGTTTGCAAGTTTTTCATTTTTCAGCTGGCATCTAGATTCAAAAGATAGGTTCGTGCAGAACTAACCTTTGTTGTTGTTTTTTTAACAGAACGTAGTGTTCTCTCTCCCCACATGCACACATGCAAACATTTACATATCCACACAAGGTACGTGCAACTCATAATGCACACAGCCACACATGCACAACACATGCTGATCATAGCACACAGATTGATAGACAAGCCCTCTCACAAAGCCCATACACACAGGCTCCTACCACACACGTGCCCATGTGAGCATGTGTGTACACACACACGTGTATCAGTCCAAGGCAAGACTCCGTTAATCAATGTCCGCATATAGCCCTTTTCAGTAATGCCCAAGGATGCCTTTTGCACCAGGAATAGCTTAGGATGACAAATGGCTCATGGTGTGGCACTATGTGTACAGAGTGGTGCCCAATATGTTAGTGTTTGTTCAAACAAGCATCTTTGTGCTTTCTCCCATGCTGCCTCTTGTGCCTGGGAGGACCTACCTGTAAATACCCGCAAAGCTACCTGATAATCCTCCTTCAAATCGCTCCTTAAAACACTCCTTTGCAGTGATGCCTATACAAACATTAAGAATGGTTCGGCTGCCAATCATGTTGACCAGTCTTGTCTCGTTCTTTACTTGTACTCCCATCAGGCTGTCTGTATCCATCTGTTATCTCTTGTTTTATATTTAGATTGTAAGCTCTTGGGGCAGGGGCACCTGTTTGTGCTGTGTTTGTACAGCACCCTAGCCCAATGAGATTCTGATCCATGACTAAGGCTCCTAGGTGTAGAGTAAAATAATCATTTGTGAGAGTCATGTTTTCAATAAGCATTCAGAATGATGTGGTGATCTCCAGCCCCTAATACGACTGGTCTATATAATGTACTGTTCACAGGAGCGTAAGCTAGCAAAGCCAAAACTCATGTTTGCCAGTCATGTGACAGACTTGGGACAGTTTGTGTAACCCTTGGGTACAGCACAGATAGTGGCAATTTTAACTTGCCAACTCCCCCAACCATGTGCTTCATCCCATAACTGGAGGAACAGCCTCTAGAGATAAGAGTAAAGTCTGTATTAGCTATTTAACTCCTGACCTCTCTGCTCATACAAGAGAACCAAATAGTGTCTGTCATGATCTAGAGGTGCTTAGGAGCTGATCTGAGACCACCAGTTCATTTCATACTAGTCATGGAACAGTTGTAAGATAGTAATTTTTGATTGCTAGTGACCTATATTAATGGACAAATTTTGAGTATTGCAGACACAATTGTCCATTTGTGTGCCCAAGCTATGTGTGCAAATATGGTATCGGGATTACAAATGCCATTACAGTAGTTGTACACAGAGATGATGATTTGAATTAACTGACCCATTGCATGAGCATTTACCATATTTGCATGCATAGTTATATATTTGTCTGCAAAAGTGATGTGCAACAAAACACAAGCAATTGCTTTTGAAAAACTCTGTCTGGCCCAGAATCTTAATTTGCTTAGCCATTAAAATACATTTCAATCTTAATTTTATGCAGAGTTTCATTTGTAACATTATCCAGTACTGAACAGTGTATAATTGTGTTTCTTGCTCACACAGGCAGCACTCTGTGGTTCTTTATTTTCCATTTGAAAAACAGGAAATATATTCCTGTGCATCGGTCAGAAACAGAGCTGGCCAAATAACTTGTAAGGAATAGTTTATTTAATTCACTAATTTTTACCTTGGTGGGAATTGTCTGCAAGCAGATTAATTTTTTTCAGATATATTCATTATTCCAAATTATTTGCTGAATGTTTGCCTCGAATAATGAGGTTTATAGCTTGTTTGCAAGCAGTCTGTTTGAATAACAAGTTAACCCAAAATGTTTTGATTTGACACTTAATATGTTTCTGTTTCCTAACTGGATGTGTTATATTTCTTAGCATCAGTTTTCTGATAGAATATTTATGAATACAAATTCAGAATTCACTTCCTGCAAATATTCTGCAGTTTTCATTTTCTTTCAGTGAATGTTTTTGCTGAAAACAGCAAACATAAAGAAGCAAAGACAATCAAAGTGAATTCATTAACATTTTTGAATCACTGATGGCAGAATATTATTTTGCACTATTCACACAGTTCTAGTCATGAACCTACTGTCTATTAAGAAAAACCCGAACAATATATGAAGATGATCATAACAATCTGTACATCTAAATTATGACACAAATTTTGCACACAGTTCCCAAATTCCTGCTTTAGGTGTACAGATGCATGATGTCAGCTGAAGTACACCAGTCTCTAGAACCGGACACTAGAGAACTGGAGAAAACTCGTCTGGGTAAAGAGTCCCCATCTCTGGAATTCCATCCCTCCCACTTTCTGCCAAGAACAGAGTTCAGTGCAATGTGCCGGACTCCTCTTTTTGGCCAGCATTTGCTTGAATTTGGGCTAGGACTGTGGAGGTTGGGCTGGTTGATAGGGGCAGCTGTTGCCTAGTCTCGTTGATGTTTCATTTTAACATATACTGTGCTGTAAAGCCACAGCAACAGGGACATAATTATACACTAATTGATGGCCTATTTTTAGGCATCCAAATGAACTCATGTTGTGTTTTGTTTTGTCAGGGTTTTTCCTCCTAGAAGAGAAACCGCTCTTCTTGTTCCACAGTGTGTGTGTGTCTTGGGATATTTTGCTCTACTGTCACTAGTAGTGTCTAGGCAGGACTTTCCAAAATATGGTGTTGATTTAAAGCCCATACCCCTTCCCCCCCCACGCATTTCCCCCCAACTCTCATATTTTCTTTTTTTTGCTAACATGGCCAATTATAGAACTCTGGCTTGGCCAAAACCCAGCTCCGGAGCTGCTAGCCAGGAATTTTTGGTTTCTTTCAGTTTGTGTGGTTTTTGGAGGAATGTGATGTCACGCACAAATTCTGGCTCAGCACAGAAGAAGAAAAAGCATAGCAGGGGTGGGAGGAGAGTGAATGAATGTAAGGGCGGAGACACTTCTGCTGGGTTTGGCCTTTACCTGCAGGGGGCGGGTCGAAAGCTGAGAACATAAAAGGGAAGGGGTGTGGGAGGGCTCCTAAGAAAGCTTGGTCCCAAACTACATCTGTTGTTAGGAAGCAGTAGCTGTTATTACCATGGCACATTGTGCATCTGTGAGTCTTTGCAGGGCAGCTTGGCTCTGTGGGCAGTTTGCCCTGTAGGTGACAGACATGTTTTGGGGTAGTTTTATTTGAATTTAAGGGTTTTTCTACCATTTTTTAGCTTGATATTATTTTCTCTTTAATTTGTTCTGGAATCCTGTTTTCTGGCTTTTCATTCTTGTTGGCTTTTCACCATGGGAGAGGAACAGAGGCTTTTTTGGATGGTGCTCTGGTACATTGGCCTTTTTGGTGGCATCCCAGGTGCTGCTGGTGTTCACTACCGCTATCTCTGGAGAAGCTGTCACCCCTGTTATATGGGGCATGCAGGGTATGGAGTTGAGATGAGGCCAGGTATGTATCCCTGCTATATTCACAGTTACAGGGATGCTCTTGACAGGCTCACTTTTGAACAATGAACCGATATGAGGTGAAAATGTTTTTTTTCTTTATTGATAGCTTGGAGACAGGTAACTGTAGTATAAGGAGTGACTGCCATCCTGACAACTACTGAAATCACACATCAGTGACCTGATTGCCCATCTGATTGTGTTTTGGTGTAAATTTTAAGCATTATAGACATATTCCTGCTTGAATGGATTTATTATTCTGAAAGTCATTCTTGGCAGAGAGGCTTACTTCATGGAAATTCTTTTACGTCAGTTTCTATAAAGTTATGTAGCTGCTGTGCAACAAGCATGTTAAAATAAATTAGTATTTTGTTATGGGTTGTGCTGATCTGAGTTTTGCAAATCACTCAGGGCAGCAAATGAAATGGTTAAATGCTGGCTTTCTGACTGATAGATTGATCAAGCATGTCTGGGTTGTCTGACCAGTGCATGATGAGACCATATACAGTTGCGTGACTCTGTGTTATTCAGTGTCATTACATGTAATGGGAAATGCTCTTAGTGTGTTCATTTTTCTAGCAGTAATTAGAGACAAGAAGTAAGGAGCATAGCTGCTATTTGCACACACGTGAGTGCTGAGAGGACAGCCATAGACCGACTGGAAAGCACAGCAGACTACATCTCTGAATTTAAGGGTCCAGACTTATTAGTGTCTTTGTTAAAAACAAATTCCTAACCTCTTTGTCTCGAGCCTGCTGCTCTGTGGATATTTTCTGGCACAGCCAAGCAGTTGCAATTAAGAGTCACACCACATCTTATGTGGTTATAAACATTAAGAACATTCTGCTGCTATAATGTAATATTTTGTCATCTGTTCTGCTGATATGAATTCTGCAAGTGCTAAAATAGGAGTGACAGCTGGTGTTGGGCACAGATCCAGATGCGCACAAAAGCGAATTAATAGCCTCCGCCTGTTTCCGTCCCCTGGACTAACAAGGAATGGAGGACCAAATTCTGCCCTGACATCGGTGCCAGTGAGAGGTACACATTCTGGCACCAGGGTTGAATTTGACTAGTCACTTGGCTGAGATAATTAAGAACTGATTGTGTTCTTCAAAAATTCTCCACTGGTCACTAATCAGAAATGGCCTCATGCCTGCTGGTTTCTGTGTACTGGTTCTAATTGTGAAACCATTGGGCAGCAGCTAGAGAACTCTTGCTTCCCATGCTGGGGTGACTGGATTTGTGCAGGGATTTGTTGTGTGCACTCCTGCACGTGTCTCCCTGGCTGTATGTTCAGCTGACTTACTGGGCGATAAAGGTTGAGACTGTCTGAAAAGTCAGGAAATGACTGTGAATATGTGGAGTCCACAATCCACCAAAAGTTTGTAACCATTGACATTTGTGAGTCATATAAATAGCAAAGAATGCAATATCTCTGCACAAGCTAAAACCTATGAACAATGGCCACAAGCTGCTGTTTGTGGAGGTGATACTAGCAGGTTTACTAGATGCCACACACCTTTGGAAATTGGGTGTGTTACTCTTTCTGTTGATAGACCAGCTGTTTGTTTTCAAACTCACATCATTTGGAATGTCTTCATCAGTTTATCAGCTTCCACAAGTTCAGACTCTCCCTTCAAAAGATAAAGATTGTGTCTGCGGCACCTGAGGTCAAGTTTCACACCCAAATCCAAGGCTCCAGCATAACGGGGATTCACAGAAAGCTTAAAAACCCAATAAAAAATTGGCTTACCTGCTCCTTTCTTTTTTTATTATATCACTTACCTGATTCTGATCCCACTTACACCAGTTTCACAGCTCGTATGGCTGTGGAGCTACTCTGATTTACATTGGTGTGAGATCTGAATCTGGCCCAGTATCTCTGATGGTCCGCCACAATAGAGCTGCTGCTCCTGAGGTTCAGGAAGGTAGTTCAATGCTGGCAGTCAAGATACCAAGCAGCTCTCAAACCCTGTCCCTTTGGCTACTGTTCCCCAGATGAAGACTTCCACAGCTGCAGAAGAAGCCTCGTTCATATAACAACATAACAAACCAATTGAAAAATGGTCATCTGTGTAACCATAAATTCCTCTTGTGCAGTTCTTTTTTTTTTTTTTTTTTTTTTTTTTGTCTTCCAGGCTAAAGGAGGATCAGAGAGCCAGACATATTCTCTTTTAGGACAGAATTTAGCCGGTAAGCCAAATATTTCTTTCTTTGAAGAGATTATGTCTGGCACCCTTTTGTAGTAGGGAAATAACCAAGAGAGAAGATTTCCAAGAAGAGGGAGAGCAGAGAAGTAGTGAATAGACAATAAAAATCTCTCTCCCTGGGCTCCTTCTAAAGAGAAGTGAATTATTGGCCTACTCCAGCATGAAGTATTCAAATGGGATGTCTGACAAAGTGGTGAGTTTAGTACTGGGGATGGTGTGAAGACTAGATCACTCAAGAATATTGTAGATTTTTGTTGGCAGGGATGAGGCTTTTCCTGCCCAAGAGATGACCCTGGATCTGGGAAAGGAGCTAGATTTCTGAACTGTAATACTCCAAGATGCATTGGTTAAACCATCTAGTGCTGCTGCTTTCTTCCTACATCAGCACAGGTGATGTTTGGGCCTAGTTTTGAATGTGTTTGGACTCATTTATGGAGACCCTGTGTAATCAGATCATTTTGGCTCAATTTATTTTTGAGTTGGGGACCTAAAATGGAAATAAAATCTCAAAAGGTGTGAACTGAACCAGATGATGTAAAGGAAGATTCACACAAAGTACAAACACCAAATGTCTCACTCATCTACCGTGTACCCACCTGTCCAATGGACATCCTACTTACTACAGCTCCAGGAGAGCACTGACTGAATTAGAAGCACAATCAAATTCAGTCCTCCCACATGGTAGGGCAGAGCACGTGGTCAGTAGTCCATTGATAATGGTATGTTTGATACAGTACCATGGTAGTTTTCTTTGGTGATCCTGCTTCACTGACTGCACTTCTTCCTTTTGATCCATAGGCCATAGCATGGGTCCTGGGTCTGTCTTTTGTCTCTTTATTTTTTGCAGCCACATGCATTGGTTAAACTTGGGCTGCACTGACCTTTTTGCCTGCTTCAGTGCTAGGATTCCATGCAATGCACATCTCCATAAAAATATCAAACTGTTGTCATGCAGCTAGAGAAGGGCAGCAAGCCAGCATTTCAATATAGTACATGCTTATGGCTGGCACCTTAATATATTAGAGTAGGTGAGGGGGAAGCGTTTTGCTGTATGAGTGCAGTACATATCTTTTCAAATCTCAGTGTGTTGTGAACAGAAGAATGGTCAGAACAAACTAGGTCAGAACAAAGGTCCATTTAGCCCAGTGTCCTGTCTTCCGACAGTGGCCAATGCCAGGTGTCCCCAAGGGAATGAACAGAACAGGTGATCACCAAGTGATCCATCCCATTGCCCATTCCCAGCTTCTGGCAAACGTATTCTGTAATGCTTCTGTAATGTATTCCGTGACACAGGCTCTATGCTGGGTTACTTCTGTGTAAAGTGTTAGTGAAGGGTTATGCCTTCCAGTGCCAAAGGCTCCCTCCGAGATCCTTTCGTTACTAGATAAAACAGATTAGTTGTAGTATCTATTCTTGTGTTAATATCCAATGTGTTTTCTTTTGGGGACCTATGCTGTGATCTTGCAGAGGACATAAATGCATGTAACATAGACATAAATGCAATACAATACATAACACAAAAAGAAAAGGAGTACTTGTGGCACCTTAGAGACTAACAAATTTATTAGAGCATAAGCTTTTGTGAGCTACAGCTCACTTCATCGGATGCATTTGGTGGAAAAAATACATAACACAGTTGATTGTTTTTGTTTATACCAGTTGATCTCAATGAGACTGTGAGTTCCTTGGGGCAACGTCCTGCTTTTCCACCAGCTTGTAATGCTGTGTGTATTACTGTCATTTATACGGTGCCAGGAGTGTACATGGCCCATTACAGGCCAGTTCCGTGCATAGACGTGCTGTACAGTCAAAATGGCACAGGGCACAGTGAGGCATGATAATCATCAGTCCCTTGATTAGACTGAAATGTGAGCAAGGGAAGAGCTGGGCTGACTCTCCCAACTGTGCGGCTTTGAGGCAAAACACAGGTGAGTTAAGGACACATTAAGTGACTTGACTCTGAATTTGGGAGCCTCTTTTGGTTAAATAACTCCATTTTGCACTTCTATTTAATCAGATTAAATATTGTGAAATCGCAATAGCGAGTGTTGCTGTTTTCTTGCAGGCTGGGGATAGAGATTGAAGAGCAGTTTTGACCTCTTAGTCACATGAATAGTTTGGGCTTCAATGTGACCCCATCTGTGGTGGTTTTATTGCTTCCACTGAAAAGTAAAATGCTCTCTCATCGTTTCCCCGAGGGCTGGAGACTGCTTGCTTGCTTGCTTGCTCATCTTGATGGATCTGTCAGTTTCGTTGGTGTTTCTCCCTGGGCCTGGAGCCAAATTGAAGGAGGAGGGTTATGAAGAGGAAAAATAAGATCCTGTTCCAAAAGCGAACCTGCCTGGGGCTGTAATGTGTGGGATGCTGGTGGCTGGGCATCTCCTGTTGGCTACTGTTGTGGTTTTGGTTTATTATTTGTATTACCTTAATAGTGCCTAGAAGCCCTAGTCATGGACCAAAAGCCTATTGTGCTAGGTGCTGTACAAACACAGAACAAAAAGACGGTCTTTACCCCTAAGAGCTTACGGTCACATTTTAAGACAAGAGTCCAGGCAGTGTCAGACAGAGGAGCACGAGGAAACAGTGAGACGATAATGATCAGTATGGTGCACAGATTTCTGGAAAGCACGTAGGGCCCCATTCTACCCTTACTCCTGTGCATAATCTCATTGGCTACCACAGATCTACTCATGTGAATAAAGACCAGGCCCATGCAGGATGGGATCCCTGCAACAGCTTGAAAGCAATGGTTCTTACAACACGGTTGTAATGCCACTGATTTCTCCTCTGTAACCAGCATGCTTCTGAATGCCTCTCCAGTTATTGCAGCCCTTTGTACCCAAGGATAGCAGTACCTGTGTAAGGGGCTTCGAGAACCTCGGGTGAAAGGTGCCCCAGAAGTGGAAAGCATTGTTTCGTTTTAATATGCTCATCAAGAGCACCACCTATCGGACAGGTGTGGGGAAGGAGATCACCCAGCCCAGGCAGAATAGAGATCATCTGGGCTGGTGGGCGACTCTAAAGCAGGGTTGTCCAACCAGTGGCCTTCAAGGGCCTCCGAATTAAGAAGAAAATGTGTATTTGATTACAAATTGGAAGTGTTGCTCCTGAGCAGCACCCTGCAGAGGATAAATAGAAGTGCCTGCATCCGTCCCATTGCTGCCTCCCACTGCTTCCCCTCGCCTCCCCTGTGGCTCCAGGAACTGCTCTGCAGCTGGGGCCTTTAGAGCAGCCACTGTCTCTTCCCAATAGCAGCTGTTCAGCAGCTCCCCCACGGGCCGCTTCTTGCATTGCAGGGCAGGGAGGGGAGAGTAACTCTGGCTGCTCCACTTTTTGCTTTCCTGCTGGACTTCGGGAGCCTCCCAGGATGGGAGCTTAGCTGGCCCTGCCTGAACCTGGTGAGACCCTCGGCTACCCAGGGCAGCCAGGAAAAATGGAAGAGAGAAGCTGACAGCTGGTTACAGCTCCCTGATGCTCTCCCCTGACCCAGCCCAAGTGCAGCCACTTCTCTATGCTGTGTGCCCTAAGGCCGGGGGGACTCCACACCCTCTGGGAGAATCCTGGGCAGGGGCCTTGCAAGTGGTTACCCCTCCATTTGCCCCACCTCAGGCAAGTGGGACGGATGACCTGCCCCAAAGTATTAATTGGGATCCCTTGATCTTTCTTAATCAACATCTTCAGGCCCACAGGCTGTAATGGGTGGACACTGCAGCTTGACACTGGAAGCCTAACACTGTCCAGGCACATGCCATCAGCACCTTCCCCTTTCCCCTCATTGCCTGTGTGTCGTCTTGGTGACCAAAGCACCGGAGAGAGCCTCAGCAGCAAAGTATGGTTTGGTATTCTTAACCAGGAAAAAGATGGAAAACCTGAGAGTGATGGGGGCCAAATGGGGAGAGGGGTGAGCAGAGGGGAGCTCCTGCAGAGAGGACACAAAAAGGAGATGAAAAACCTGCTTCCCCCTGGATGATTCTCTCATTGTTGGAACCTGCTGTTGCTGTGTTTTTCATGGACTTTATCACAATGGATGCGGGGCATGACAGAGCCCTAACAGCTCCAGATTGCCAAGTGGGTAGGAGGGGAACAGAAGGAGAAAAAAGTGACCACAGACCAATTATTTTTTCTTCCAATGTCTCCAGGTCCCATTCTGTGCCACTGATTTCCAAGGGGAATCTGCACAGTGGGACAATCAATCCGGGTCAGTATGCATATTTTCACTGCTCCCTGAACTGTTAGCAGTCTGTTTGATTCTGCAACTTGTTGCTTTGCTGATTCCACCCCCTTTCAGCCTTAGGATTTCCTATAATTGCTGTAATCAACTTTAACAAACTGGTACTGAAAAGATAAAGTAGCCCAATCTCACATGCACTCCTCTTTAGAGGTTTTAATTAACCTTTCCTCCTTCATCCCTGCTCTGTAATCCAGGCTAATTGCCACAAAGATTAAAACCTGGCACTGGATGTTTAGTCAAATACAACAAACCCCCAAAGCATCTCTAGTGCCTGTGCTTACAGCTAGGATTCATCGTCTCCTCTCACTCCTTCTCCTCAGCCTTTCATAGGAGAGAAGCTGCCTCTGTGCAAACTGTTCAGTAATTTGCAATCTGCTGCTGCCCTCTCTCCAGTAAAACTCTCTGATAGGGAATTTTTGTTAGAGAAACATTTTGGTTTAAATCAAACAGGGAATCACTCTGTCAGGGTAATGAGATTAATCACCAACATCTTATGTCCTCCATTACTTCAGCTATTGTCTTGTGTTTTGTCTTGCCTGTGTTGGATTATAACCTCTTTGGGTTACAAACCGTATTTGAAGATATGTTTTGGAAAGTGTGGTGTATATGTACAAATAGCTGTCTATACCAATAAAGGATTAACAGTTAATCAGAGAATTTTACATAGTTCGGGGTGAGTGCTTAGTGAACCAGCTACGCAAACGATTGCTGCTTGAACTAGAGGATCATTCCTTTTAACTGATGCAAGCATGATGCTTATTCCTAAACCATTCTGTGGATGGCACGACATTCCCAAATACTTGTAGGTCTGAGTCTGTCTGTTACATGGCAGCAAGGTACGTGTGCATGCACACACACTCACTGTGTACCTAATTCCAGCAGATCTCAAACTTTTTCATATTGTTGACTTCATTTTAAAATGGAGGTCTGCCCCAACACAGCTCCTCTCATAGCCTCCAATCTCAATTCCATACTGTCCTTGTAGCAACTATGTCTGGAAAAAATGATAGGGCAGTGCAGAGATCAGGTAAAAGCCACCTGCAGAAATTGAAGAACCACTGGATTATATCATGCTCCAATATATGGTTTAAAAGGTGCACTTCATCCTCCAGGCTCCACTGCATCCTCCAGGCTCCACCATTTCAGAAGAAAGATCTCCGGTCAAATGCAGTGCTGGGCACACGAAGGTGATGCCTACCTGTTTAGTTATCGTCACTGTGGTAACAAAGTTGAATCTCTTTCGGCAATATTCAAGGCAAGAATGGAAAACATCCTGCTGTTTCACAGATCCGTGAGAAAACGATCTCTGCTGTCCGCATCTGTGTGAGGACGTTTGCGCGGCTGTAGAAGCAACAATGCAGGACTCCCGAATGGCACAGCTAAGTTCAGCCCTCCCATCTTGCAGAGCGTAGTATACTGTTGGCCCAAACTGCAGCTCTGGAGCGTGCATGAAGGTGCCGCTTCTCTCTCCTTCTCCGTATTAGCGAATTGTTTGATTTGCAGAGCTACGCTGTTACATCCCTTCTAAAGACATAAAACTGAAGATTCTTTTGGAGATTAAAATTGTTGTCTTCACAGCTGAGGTATGAGGAATTAGAGCTTTTATTTGTTCACTGGGCCATACAGTATATATCCAAAACCAACTCTGCTAATACAGAGGGAGATAAGATACTCCAGAGGCAGAAATAGAAAACGATTGGTTAGGTGAAAGGGTGTGGTGGTAAATATGGTGTATACCTCTGCTGTTGGAACTGAGAGAGGCTTGTGTTGAAGCATTGGCCTCCCTCCAAAGCAAAGGAGGGAAGGGGTAGGTTAGACAGCATATGCTTACAAAGATTTGAAGTGTTTAATTATGAAGAGGAAGAGGAGCTATTTGGGGGAGCTATCTTAGGGGCAATGGGGTGAAATTAAGAATAAATTTAGGTGGAACATCAGGAACATTTCCTGATGGTGAGATCTCTTGGGTGTGGAATAGTCTCCAGGGGAAATGGTGGAAGCATCGTCAGGTGACATATTTAAATCTAGAGTGGACAATGTACCGGAGGGAACAATGTAGATGACTCAATAGGTTCCTCAGTCATTTCTGACAGGTTTCAGAGTAGCAGCCGTGTTAGTCTGTATTAGCAAAAAGAAAAGGAGAACTTGTGGCACCTTAGAGACTAACAAATTTATTAGAGCATAAGCTTTCGTGAGCTACAGCTCACTTCATCGGATGCATCCGATGAAGTGAGCTGTAGCTCACGAAAGCTTATGCTCTAATAAATTTGTTAGTCTCTAAGGTGCCACAAGTTCTCCTTTTCTTTTTTCAGTCATTTCTGAGATTCTGTGATTTCAAATACATTGAACAGTGCACTGTCTTATGACAGGTCCAGCTGCACTTGGCTTTCCCTGAGGTACATATAGTCTAAATTGGTCCCATGTTTGACTCCATGCAAGATTTTTCTGCCAGCTGTTGTTAATATTCACTGCTTTTCTCATTCCTTCCTTGGTTTCCTTTTCTTAGTTTGGCCCTTCCCCTTTCACTCCTGTTCACCATTGCTCGGACAAACAGGTTGTACTTGGAAACTCCACTGAAACGAACACACGCTTTTATTACTGACACCGTAAACTCTGTGCTTTGTTATTTCTCCTGGCTGTATTGTGTCCTTGTGGGCAGGCTCATCAAACAGCTCAGACGGGATGGGCCATAATTATTTTCACCCCAGAGGTGTTCAAGAGTGAAGGCCATTGGCTGAGTGCAGCTACCACCCATGCTGTACCTGTTTTGTGCCAAATGACTACACTCACTAGGGCTGTTAAACAAGCACATATTCACTTAAAAAAAAAAAAAAAAAGCATGTGGGATTTTCAAAAGTGCTCCGTCTTGGCCTAACTCTACTCCCATTGAAAACAATGATCAAATTCCCATTGACTCCCATGGGGGCAGAGTTAGGCACTCTTAAAAATCACACCCAGCATGTGAATTATTCCCGTAACTGTCTGAATCACCTGAATGTTGGGATCTTTACTCCAGCTGTTAAAATGTGTAGGAGGTTGGCTTTCCAGTTCTCCCTGCACAGCTGTTGGATTGGTGTTTGCATTGTCAATCTGAAACCAAAAGCAGAGAAATACCATCTTCCTTCCCACAGTGAGACCTCCACTCAAGGGAGCCAAACGTGAACAGGCAGATCTCAGAGACATTGACTCATTCGAGAACTGCAGTTCCCAAAGGCTATGTACATATTGATAAAGAAATGTAGGCTCTCGGGCATGCTAAGCAAATGGGCAGTTGCTTGACGCAAACCATATTGACCCGATCCCTTTAGTAATACAGTGAGCTGCCTTGACAGCGCTTGAAGAGCCTGCTAACTTTTCTTAAAGGACAGGTTATAGGAATGTATGTAGTGTTGTTGTAGCAGTGTTGGTCCCAGGGTATTAGAGAGACAGTTGGGTGAGGTAATATCTTTTATTGGACCAGTGTCTGTTGGTGACATTGTGACAGTGGTTTTTATTTTGAGGACACTTGTCCATTAGCAACTGGACCAAGAGCCACCAAATTTGACTGTTGGTGTGTTAATTGTTTTTCCTCCTTCTCCAGCTTATCCCTTGTCTGTTGATGTGTTACTGCAGTGAAGTAATCTCACTCCTTTTGTGACATCTCAGTCCCCAAAATGCAGTGTCACAGGCAGAAGCTGGGCTCGAAAGGAAGGGAAACTCCCATAAATAACTCATAATTAACAGTAATAATAAAGGTGCATACAGAAAACCAGAAGTAAATGAACCTTCTTTCAACCAGATCCTCTCCTTTCTCAGCCTTGTCTTCATCAGTGAGAGTTTATTCCACCTTAATGGTTTTCTGAGACTCTTCAGCTGCCTCGAACCAGGGAAAGTGTTCAGGTGTCCTCTAGATTTTCACTGGAGGTGGATAAGATGCTTCAAGTGTTTGAACTGTGCCAGCTGGGTCTGTACTGAAGCTGGTTACTGTAGAATGTTTCTTTACTTTGCTAGTTTCCTCTCTGCTAGTGGGACAGTGGCCTTCAAGCTAAGCACTAAAATAATGGGTCAGATGGAGAAAATTTTCTGACTGTTTAATAATTCCAGCCTGTGCTTGTATTGCCCCAGGACCACGTGAGCAGGAATGTGTTTGCCAGATCCCTCTCCTTCCAGCCATTGTAGCCAGTGGAAACGGGCACAAATAACAGGTTGGCAGCTGTTGGATTTTTTTGTAGGTTTTTCTAAGTAATTTATATTCATTTTGGGGAGCAGGGAGTTTCTCCTTTTCCCCCTCATTCTCCATGCAAAGGACTTGATCTTCTGGCCAAAGAGTTTGGACTCTGCCTTCTGTGGAGCTCATCAGGACAGCTTCTACATCAGAAGGTCACTTTGACATCAAGGCGAGGAACCCCATCCCTCCCCAAAGATCTCCTGGTGTTATCTCTGCAGTGCCTTTGGCCACTATAGACAATGGGAGTAAGGTGTCGTTCTCGGATCCCATGCTGCAAGCATGGTTTTGTTTTGTTGCTAGGCCTTCCAGATAACAAAATGATTTATCCAACCTGCATATAGAGTAAATGCATCACAGGCTTTGGTACCCTGTAGAAGCTAAGTCTTGCAAAGACTTAGGAAGGAAAATGTTTTAGCTGGAGCTAGGTTGGCTTGGCAGGCATTTTAGGCTTTCACCACAGGATACCAATTGGAGCTAAGATTTCACGTCAGAATTTTTTAATTGTTTTTACTTTAAAAGGTACCACTCTATTTATTTTTTAAAAATGCCTTCTTCCCCCTGAAAGACGGCACTGCTCAGTCAACAGTGTCTGTTGAAATGACGTTTCTCCTGGGAGTTAGGAGAATAACTAGCTCTTTAATAGAGTGATTTTTTTAATCCACAGGCTGCAGCATGGTGTGTCTCGTTCATATAAAGATATTAATAGAAAACGGTATGTGGTGGGAGCCTTGAGGAAGGTGTTATCTGGGCATTTGAGCTGGAGACTAGAAGTCAGGACTCCTGGGTTCTTTTCCTGACTCTGGGAGGGGAGTGTGATTTAGAGGTTGGAGCAGGGCTAGGCAGTCAGGGCTCTTCATGTTTATCCATGACATTGTCCCTGACTGCTCTGTGACTTTAGCCAAGTAACTCAACCTCTCTGGGCTTTAGTCCCATCACTGACTAATGACAGGGACCTTGGCCACATGTGTGGTGCTGCATAGTTTATTAATATTTTTCAGGTGCTTTGAAGTCCCCGTGTAAAAGGTGCTGGAAGGAAATGATAGCGTTTCTATTATACTCTGTAATCAAGCCATAGGAGCACAAACCAGGTTCTTTTTGTGGTTTTAGGAAGCACTCTGTCCTTCCAGGGTTATTTTGTCTCATTTTTCAAAGAAAGGATGAAGACTTATTAGATCCCTTGCACAGTCACAGCTGTTGAAACAATCAGTAGAGGGCAAGAAAGGAATGAAAACAGTTAGGACTGGCAGCTCCTAATGCGGCAGGTAGAGGGGATTCCAAATACGATTCAAGCGTGTGCTGGGACCAGCTCCTGCAAATGGCTTATGTGCAAAGGCACAAGCAGTTACGGAAAACACCCTAGAATGATTAACTGAGGAGTTGTTTCTCAATGTTAGTAACAATCAGTGCTGACATGTATTTGTTCATCACGCAGCCAGGACATATTGCTCTGCTGGTGGCTTGACCTATGTGCTGGGTTGGTAATGTCTGTCCCACTGTACTTTTATGTATCCAACATGAATCGCTCCCTCTGCTGCTGCTCGCTGTGCAGTGAGGTACGGTACGGTAGCTGTTGCTGAGTAAATCCGACAGGGGATCTCCACGGCAGTGCATTGGCCAGCACAGCAGGTCTCTCGGGAATGCTTTCCCCCCTTGTGTACTGTAAATCCTGTACCCTGGAAACCTCCCAAGTCCATAAGCCTGGTGCACAGAAATTCGATTCCTGCCTTAACTGTTTTGTTTATTTCATCACATATTCGTTTTAAAAGCTCCTGGAAGACTGACTAAGAATGGGGAGGCTCAGGCTGAGAGAGGAGGGTGGGTTTGACAGGCTTACTAGAGGGAGGGCTGGGTGTCATAGGCCAGGAAGAAGAGGGGCTTTGAAGAGCCCGTACTCTGTGAGCTGTCTGCAGTAGGGAAATCATGTTGGCTCTGCTAGAAGCAAATCCATGTTCAAATTAGATTGAACTACAAAGCTCTGCGTATGATGTTTCCTGACAGAGGGACTGTAATTGTGGTTTAACAACACACGCAAGCAGCCGCTACTGTTTATCTCCCTAAATGAACCCAAAGCCACCTACGTAAACTAGAACAACACATGCCTGCGTTCCTAATAGCCAGCATGACGCTCCTTGGACCTAGTGTTTATGAGCCACGGTCCTGGCTTTGGTCAGTTGTCAAGATCTGACCTTTTCTTTTAAGTTTGTTTATTTTAGACTCTGTATAGTAGGAGTGTTTGTCCTCCTCCTCCCACTCAACCGGTCTGAAGAAGAGGACGTGCAGCTTCATATTTGGTATAACAATAAATTTGTTAGTCTCTAAGGTGCCACCAATACTCCTTTTCTTTTTGCGGAAACGGACTAACAGGGCTGCTACTCTGAATCAAGTTACCCCGATTGTTCAGTGTGTGTTGCTGGCATGAGGGTAATGAAGGTGCTTGCAGGGGAGAGTTATCCTTAGTTGTACTCTGTGCTGTGAAACTCGTGTCTTGTGATGCACCATGCTAAAGTAACTCCTCTTCCTTGTTCAGTTCAGTGGTGCCAGCTACACTGTAGTTGCTGCTCTTCTGTATATTTCCAAATGGCGTTTCCCTGTGTTCTGTCACCTGATACAATCTTAAACACTCTTCTGTTGAAAATCTTGCTTCTGCCTGCATCCTGAGTTCTTGGCTATCGTAATTCTCTTCTTTATGGTCGCCCGTATACTATGCAATAGTGTCACTACAGAAAGGCCACTCTACCTAAAGGAAGAATTTGTTTTGATTTGAGAACCTATTATTACAGATTAGAATAACAAGTGATTTAACAAAAGGTCTCACATTTTCAACAGTCTCCTAGGATTATTGTTTCCTGTTACAGACAGGAGAGAAGGGCATTTAATTATACCAGCCTTTCTTTTCCATTGTAGTTTTCAAATTTTAGTTGCAATCTGATAGAAATATTTCTGGGCTCATTTCTTAGGGCCTTGATACAGTCATGAAAGGAGTGTTGATGCAATGGAAAAGAAACTGAATGATAACAATGTATACTGGTTTATTCTCTCAGCCAAGAAGCCAACTGTTTCTAACACAGAAGAGAATGGTGTTCCTGCTATACTATTCCAATTACATTGGACTAATATGACTTTCAGCCTCTTAGTAGGAAGGGAAGAGAGGAATCAAAAACAGAAGAAAAATGAAATCCAGACTTGTGATTTCTCTGTATGGATCTATAGCTTAGTATGTGTGTATATATGTATGTGTGTGAAAGTTATATATTTTCTAATTAACTGAACTTCTCAAACACAAACTGCTCTTTACCTAAGGAATCCTGTGTCTCTGAATCCTGCAATTAATTTCAGTGTATGTCTAGCTGAGATAGCACTGGATAGCATGAAGCTCCCGAGGTGGTTATCTTCCTTGTTTCTACAATATTTAAGGACAACTGTGTATGACTTAGTCATTGTGAAACAGGAATGAATTCCTTGTTTTTAAACACAAAACGTCTACTTTTTCATAGCCTTAAATATGAGGTGGGATAGGATGTGTGCCCAAGAAATAATGGATTGGTTAACATTTGAACCCTTGAAAGAATGCTCATTGTTTGGAGGAAAAAATTAAGATTGTTCTGGCAAGGAGAATGGCTTTTATTCAAGCCCAGATAGTTTCAATTATGGAAATGGAAACACAGATGAATGCTGGCCAAATGTTTCAGAGTAGCAGCCGTGTTAGTCTGTATTCGCAAAAAAGAAAAGGAGTACTTGTGGCACCTTAGAGACTAACAATTTTTTTGAGCATAAGCTTTCGTGAGCTACAGCTCACTTCATCGGATGCATTCAGTGGAAAATACAGTGGGGAGATTTATATACACACACAGAGAACATGAAACAATGGGTTTTATCATACACACTGTAAGGAGAGTGATCACTTAAGATGAGCTATTACCAGCAGGAAGGAGGGGGGGGAAAGGAGGAAAACATTTTGTGGTGATCAAGGTGGACCATTTCCAGCAGTTAACAAGAACATCTGAGGAACAGTAGGAGGTGGGGCAGGGGGAGAAATAACATGGGGAAATAGCTTTACTTTATGTAATGACTCATCCACTCCCAGTCTCTATTCAAGCCTAAGTTAATTGTATCCAGTTTGCAAATTAATTCCAATTCAGCAGTCTCTCCTTGGAGTCTGTTTGTTTTTGAAGTTTTTTTGTTGAAGGATAGCCACTCTCAGGTCTGTAATCATGTGACCGGAGAGACTGAAGTGTTCTCCAACTGGTTTTTGAATGTTATAATTCTTGACGTCTGATTTGTGTCCATTTATTCTTTTACGTAGAGACTGTCCAGTTTGGCCAATGTACATGGCAGAGGGGCATTGCTGGCACATGATGGCATATATCACATTGGTAGATGCGCAGGTGAACGAGCCTCTGATAGTGTGGCTGATGTGATTAGGCCCTATGATGGTGTCCCCTGAATAGATATGTGGACAGAGTTGGCAACGGGCTTTGTTGCAAGGATAGGTTCCTGGGTTAGTGGTTGTGTTGTGTGGTTGCTGGTGAGTATTTGCTTCAGGTTGGGGGGCTGTCTGTAAGCAAGGACTGGCCTGGCTCCCAAGATCTGTGAGAGTGATGGGTCGTCCTTCAGGATAGGTTGTAGATCCTCGATGATGCGTTGGAGAGGTTTTAGTTGGGGGCTGAAGGTGATGGCTAGTGGCGTTCTGTTATTTTCTTTGTTGGGTCTGTCCTGTAGTAGGTGACTTCTGGGTACTCTTCTGGCTCTGTCAATCTGTTTCTTCACTTCAGCAGGTGGGTATTGTAGTTGTAAGAATGCATGATAGAGATCTTGTAGGTGTTTGTCTCTGTCTAGTTTTTGTAAAGTCCAGCTACAAGGAAGTTTGTTTCAGAGTAGCAGCCGTGTTAGTCTGTATTCGCAAAAAGAAAAGGAGTACTTGTGGCACCTTAGAGACTAACAAATTTATTAGAGCATAAGCTTTAGTGAGCTACAGCTCACTTCATCGGATGGAACTGCCTCGTGGCTGGACTTTACAAAAATTAGACAAGCCATCTACAACACACACTTTGCTTCTCTACAAAAGAAAAAGGACACTAAACTCTCGAAACTACTACATGCTACAAGGGGCCACAACAGTGGTTTCCTTAATCCACCCAGCAACATTGTTAATCTGTCCAACTATACTCTTAGCCCAGCAGAAGAATCTGTCCTATCTCGGGGCCTCTCCTTTTGCCCCTCAACCCCCACGAACATGATACAGTTCTATGGTGACCTAGAATCCTATTTTCGACATCTCTGACTAAAGGAATATTTCCAACACACCTCTAAGCAACATATTAACCCACAGGGACCTTCCTACCAACACTACAAAAAGAAGGTTTCTGGGTGGACTCCTCTTGAAGGTCGAAATAACAGACTTGACTTCTACATAGAGTGCTTCCGCCGACGGGCACGGGCTGAAATTGTGGAAAAGCAGCATCACTTGCCCCATAACCTCAGCCATGCAGAACACAATGCCATCCACAGCCTCAGAAACAACACTCAGGTTTCAGAGTAGCAGCCGTGTTAGTCTGTATTCGCAAAAAGAAAAGGAGTACTTGTGGCACCTTAGAGACTAACAAATTTATTTGAGCATAAGCTTTCGTGAGCTACAGCTCACTTCATCCAATGAAGTGAGCTGTAGCTCACGAAAGCTTATGCTCAAATAAATTTGTTAGTCTCTAAGGTGCCATAAGTACTCCTTGTCTGTATTCGCAGAAAGAAAACTCTGACATCATAATCAAAAAGGCTGACAAAGGAGGTGCTGTTGTCCTCATGAATAGGTCGGAATATGAACAAGAGGCTACTAGGCAGTTCTCCAACACTACTTTCTACAAGCCATTACCCTCTGATCCTACTGCAGGTTACCAAAAGAAACTACAGCATTTGCTCAAGAAACTCCCTGAAAAAGCACAAGAACAAATCCGCACAGACGCACCCCTGGAACCCCGACCTGGGGTATTCTATCTGCTACCCAAGATCCATAAACCTGGAAATCCTGGACGCCCCATCATTTCAGGCATTGGCACCCTGACAGCAGGATTGTCTGCCTATGTAGACTCCCTCCGCAGGCCCTACGCTACCAGCACTCCCAGCTATCTTCGATACACCACTGACTTCCTGAGGAAACTACAATCCATCGGTGATCTTCCTGAAAACACCACCCTGGCCGCTATGGATTTAGAAGCCTCTACACCACCATTCCACACAAAGATGGGCTACAAGCCGTCAGAAACAGTATCCCCGATAATGTCACGGCTAACCTGGTGGCTTAACTTTGTGACTTTGTCCTCACCCATAACTATTTCACATTTGGGGACAATGTATACCTTCAAATCAGCGGCACTGCGATGGGTACCTGCATGGCCCCACAGTATGCCAACATTTTTATGTCTGACTTAGAACAACGCTTCCTTAGCTCTCGTCCCTTAATGTCCTACTCTACTTGCGCTACATTGATGACATCTTCATCATCTGGACCCATGGAAAAGAAGCCCTTGAGGAATTCCACCATGATTTCAACAATTTCCATCCCACCATCAACCTCAGCCTGGACCAGTCCACACAAGAGAGCCACTTCCTGGACACTACGGTGCTATTAAGCGATGGTCACATAAACACCACCCTATATCGGAAACCTACTGACCACTATTCCTACCTACATGCCTCTAGCTTTCATCCAGATCACACCACACGATCCATTGTCTACAGCCAAGCTCTACAATATAACCGCATTTGCTCCAACCCCTCAGATAGAGACAAACACCTACAAGATCTCTATCATGCATTCTTACAACTACAATACCCACCTGCTGAAGTGAAGAAACAGATTGACAGAGCCAGAAGAGTACCCAGAAGTCACCTACTACAGGACAGGCCCAAAGAAAATAACAGAAGGCCACTAGCCATCACCTTCAGCCCCCAACTAAAACCTCTCCAACGCATCATCAAGGATCTACAACCTATCCTGAAGGACGACCCATCACTCTCACAGATCTTGGGAGACAGGCCAGTCCTTTCTTACAGACAGCCCCCCAACCTGAAGCAAATACTCACCAGCAACCATACACCACACAACACAACCACTAATTCAGGAACCTATCCTTGCAACAAAGCCCGTTGCCAACTCTGTCCACATATCTATTCAGGGGACACCATCATAGGGCCTAATCACATCAGCCACACTATCAGAGGCTCGTTCACCTGCGCATCTACCAATGTGATATATGCCATCATGTGCCAGCAATGCCCCTCTGCCATGTAGATTGGTCAAACTGGACAGTCTCTAGGTAAAAGAATAAATGGACACAAATCAGACGTCAAGAATTATAACATTCAAAAACCAGTTGGAGAACACTTCAGTCTCTCCGGTCACATGATTACAGACCTGAGAGTGGCTATCCTTCAACAAAAAACTTCAAAAACAAACAGACTCCAAGGAGAGACTGCTGAATTGGAATTAATTTGCAAACTGGATACAATTAACTTAGGCTTGAATAGAGACTGGGAGTGGATGAGTCATTACATAAAGTAAAACTATTTCCCCATGTTATTTCTCTCCCTGCCTCACCCCCTACTGTTCCTCAGATGTTCTTGTTAACTGCTGGAAATGGTCCACCTTGATCACCACAAAATGTTTTCCTCCTTTCCCCCCCCCCCTCCTTCCTGCTGGTAATAGCTCATCTTAAGTGATCACTCTCCTTACAGTGTGTATGATAAAACCCATTGTTTCATGTTCTCTGTGTGTGTATATAAATCTCCCCACTGTATTTTCCACTGAATGCATCCGATGAGGTGAGCTGTAGCTCACGAAAGCTTATGCTCAAGTAAATTTGTTAGTCTCTAAGGTGCCACAAGTACTCCTTTTCTTTTCTGGCCAAATGTGTTTCTCTTTGTAGAAAGTTTTGCCTCAGTTTGTCCAAGTTTGTTTTGGTGTGAAAGCCAGAATACCATGGATACCTGTGCAGTAGAAGGAACTAGAAAGGGCAGACAAGAAAATTGTAACACACATTTCAGAGTTTCATATGTGGGGTGAAGTTGACCTTAAACAAATGTCATTTTATTATGAAAAAGTCCTCAGACAAGTCCATTATTCACAATTTTTCAGTGGGATAGGATGGTTTTCTTTGCTTTCTGGCCTTTAATATCATGTAGAATTACTGAGCACAGGTTAAATATCTGTTACCTTCCACCCCAGGGTTAGTTGTATGGCAACAACAGGTAAAGTGAGACCTGTCGTTTGTGAAATTTAAGTGCTTTGGAAAAAATTGGGATGAACGAGCTCAATAGTAATAACATTTAGTATTCATATGCATTCTTTGGTATGCTTCAGGGAGAAAGTATTTCTCACAATATATACATACAACACCTCTTGGGCTCTGAGCTGCAGCCATGCAGATAATGCAGGGAAGGAGAGGGAATGTTAGCCAACATCATATGGACAAATCCCTACTTTTATGATGTCCTAAATTTTCAAAATTTTTATGCACAGCTTGTGCACACTTGGCTTATCTGCATGACAACCCATGCACACAAGCAAGTCAGACTGGTATTTGCAAATCTGCAGTTTGTGTATGTGCATCAGATGTTGCATGCAGGCTTTGGCAAAGTTGAGCTTTAGTGTCCATACAGAGAAGGGAGGACCTCTGTTCAAGGTGCTCTTCAGTGAGCCCTGTCTTTATTACAAAGTAAATTGCATGGAATCTGGTCTCTCTGGCACAGAAAGATGAAGGGCTGAGTCAACCCTGCTAGGATCCAACCTGTAATTCCAGGGAAACTAGGGATTTAAAACTTGCTGCTTTAAGGTATACTTTTTGGCTATAGTCTGTAAATGTTAGATGTTTACTCTTGTCATTATTATAAATAATTTTAATATGTATATAGCAAATGGGACAGCCCAGCCTGTTTAGAGTGAGAACAAGAATGCTTTAGAGCAGGGGTGGCCAACCTGAACCTGAGAAGGAGCCAGAATTTACCAATGAACATTGCCAAAGAGCCACAGTAATATGTCAGCAGCCCCCCATCTGCTACCGGCCTCCAGCACCTCCCATCAACCAGCAGCCCCGCCAATCAGTGCCTCTACATGCCTCCCGCCCGCTGCAATCAGCTGTTTTGCAGTGCGCAGGAGGCTCTGGTGGGGATGGGGGAAGAGCGAGGGCATGGCAGGCTCGGGAGAAGGGGCAGGGGCCTTGGGGGAAGGGGTGGAGTGGTGGCAGGACCTGGGGCAGAGCAAGGGGTTGAGCAGTCAGCACCCCACAGCATACTGGAAAGTTAGCACCTGTAGCTCCAGCCTCGGAGTCAGTGCCTATGCAAGGAGCTGCATATTAACCTCTGAAGAGCCACCCCTGATTTAGAGTGTGTACAGATCTTAGGCCTTAGAAATGGGATTTCCCCCTGGAGTATTCCAGTAGTTTAGTTCAGTCCATCTCTACTCTCTTTATCCTGAGTGTACATTCAGATGTCTGAAAGTTTCACAGAGTAACTGATCTCAAAGTGGGGACGGCACTGTTGCAGAGTCAAGTCTGAAGGATAGTTTACTTTGAATGACTCGTGATCTACATTGGTGCTCTTTGCACGTCTGTCCTTGTGATTTTTCACAATGGCCTGAATGGTTAAAACCTGATGATATGGCGCTCTCCCCTCCTGTCCTTCATCCATTTCTCAGCTCTGGAGTCTGTGAACAACCAGGAGAAATGCTAAGGTTAGCTACTTTCATGCCCACGTTACTGAATGTTTCTGTTCTTCTTCCCATCTGCAGATGTTGATGAGTGCCAGGTTCACAATGGGGGCTGCCAGCACAGATGTGTGAACACCCTGGGATCCTATTACTGTGAGTGCAAGCCCGGCTTTCGCCTGCACACTGATGGCAGGACCTGCATTGGTAAGTTGGGGCTTTTGTTCTTTTGAGAGCATCTAATTCTCCTTATCCCTTTTATCCCCCCGTGCAGCATTGCATGGAACACAAACATGGTTTCCTTCTGCCCACCCCTCTTGCTTCCATTGTCCATGCAAGGCAGTGACATGTTAAGAGGACAGAAATCAATTGCTGATTTCTTATAGTGTTTCTTATAGGTTTTTCTGCTTCTGGTCCAGTGGCTACGAGGCATAACATTTTCAAAACCAACCAACCAAAAAATTTATTGTTTTGAATCTCAAACCACCCCCTCCCCAACATCAAGGTTTCTTGTTAAGTTAATTTGGGTAAAAGGTTCAGGTTAGTCCTTATTTTATCTGAGTTGATTTGCCTATTGCTTCATGGAATGCACTGTTGTAGCCTAGATGTGTCGAATGAGGCTAATAAGCATAGA
Organism: Dermochelys coriacea; assembly: GCF_009764565.3. Lineage (NCBI taxonomy): Eukaryota > Metazoa > Chordata > Testudines > Dermochelyidae > Dermochelys > Dermochelys coriacea. The sequence continues at coordinate 19,787,248 of NC_050085.1, read as the reverse complement.
CTCACAGATATTAAGGTCAGAAGGGACCATTATGATCATCTAGTCTGACGTCCTGCACAATGCAGGCCACAGAATCTCACCCACCCACTCCTACAATAAACCTTTCACCTATGTCTGAGCTATTGAAATCCTTAAATCATGGTTTAAAGACTTCAAGGTGAAGAGAATCCTCCAGCAAGTGACCCATGCCCATGGTACAGAGGAAGGCAAAAAACCCCAAGGGTTTTCGTTAATGCTGTCATTGTGGCCCTATTAACCTCAGAACCAACAAGATTAGCTCCATGTGTGCCCTGCTTGGGTTTGAGGCTGACCTCAGTCATTACGTACAGTAATTTGTTCTGAAGGATGTCTAATCCAAAACCAAATGTTAGTAAACAGTCTAAAGATGTGGGAGCCAAGTCAGGGGCAGTGAGAAGACGTTTGTGAGTTGCAGGCCCATTCGAGCTTGATGAATCCAGCTGGCAGTGGAGAAAGAGTTTTAGAGAAAGAAAAAAGGAAACCTGTTGTACTCAGGCAGAGCCATGGTCTATCAGGCAGTATTTCATAAGACGTTCAGTAAGAGGCTATCTTACACTGACTGTATATTGTACCTTTTGCTCGCTAGAAACGAACATGCCTTATATCTGTATACTAACAATATTCCAAAGCTTTCCACAAGGATCTCAAAGCCTCACAACATCTTTGTAGGGGTTCTCACTTATTAGCCAGACATTGCTGATGTAATGTGACCACCTGTTGGGACAAGAAAGGTATTTGATCCCCATGGCTCATTCAGTCTTTGGCCTCTGTGCTGAGTGCAAGTAGGGTGTCAGTTTAGGTGGACAGTTATCTGCTAGGAATTAGACCCACAGATCAGACTGTAGATGGCAACGACTTTGGTCCAACATGGGCTTTGAACTGATGGCAGGGAGGTGACTGTCTCATTGTTGTACTGTGTATGGACAAGCCCACCTTCCTGCCTTTTGTGTATGTTATGAATGTTTTGAAGATGGAGTTCATAGCACGCATCAGTGTACTTTGTAGCTAATGGGAGGAAGCCTAGGACCAAAAAACCTTCTGAAGTGGGAGTTTTGAAAAAGTGAAAAAGGGACTAGTCATATTTTGAGAAAAGCAAATCCCCTTTGAGTGGGTGAATCAATTTTTTAAACTAGTAACAAATTAATTATACAGCAGCACATCAAAGAAGATCCATCCTTGATTTAGGGTCTTAATTTTCTCTCTTGATATTATCAAGTTAGCATACGTGGGAAATATTGGAGCTTTTGTGCTCCCTCTTATGGTAAGTTTTCCTGAGCCAAGGATTAATGAGTTCTTGGCAAGGAGGAGTAAGGGGATAGTGTTGTGCCAAGGAAACAATCTCCATTTGATTCATATCCCATCTTTTGGGGAAATTATAGGATGAAATCCTGCAGTTCTGACTGTCTCAAGCAAAGCTCCCACTGAAGTCAATGAGAGCTTTTCCTGCTTAAGGATAAAGTCAGGTTTGAGGGATTTGGCTCAAATTATCTACACACACAGGACCAATTAAACCATAATTTTTATCAGAGGGATGAGAGTTAGTGGAAAGGGTGAAAGTGTAACTGAATATGGTTAATATACAGCTACTGAGGGTCTTATTGGTTTCATATCTGATGTGATCTAAAAAAGCAATGGGAGAACCTCAAAGAGATTGCAGGTTCTGCTCTTTGCTGAATGTCTCCGGAATACAAAACGGGGTTGGCAGTTTCCCCAGAATAGGCTTTCTAGTGAGACTTCAGATACTTCCTTCAGTTTGGAAATTTTGCAAAAACAACCTGCTTTGCGGTAATCTGGCTCTTCCGCTTCCAGACACAGCCCAGACCCAGAAAGCGTGGAGCATGCGCATCCAGGAGGGCTGTCAAACAGACAAGCAAAACATTCACTCTGTTTCCATTCTCTTTGCAAAAGGGAAAATCAGTTGCCTTTGGATCGTTTTCCCCTGCTAGCTCCTGGCGTGTGGCAGTGAGGCCAGCCAGCGTATTTCGCAGCAGCAGCAGGTCTCTTGGGTCCTGGTGCAGTCTGTTGTTTGGAAGAGAAGAAAACTTCTCCATAAAACTACAGTTGATCTAAAAGCAGAAACATCTGTTGTAATTCTGTGTTGCTCTTCAAGAAAAATAAGACTTTATTGCATCCTGCAATCAGCCTTTATCCGCCAGCTACGGTAAATAGGGAAAGAAGTTAGCACAAGAAGTACTTTCTAACATTCTATATTGCATCCCTAGTTTATTCTGAATTGGTTTATACTTTTAAAAATTTCTGGGTCAGATAGAACTAGTTGGGTCTCTTTCTTTCTTTCTCTTTTTCTTTCTTTCTCTCTTTCTTTCTTAGTTTAATGGTCCTAGGATTTAATCAAAGAAAGACAAGCCTCTGGTTAAGAACCCCAGAGAACACGGTGCATTTTTAGTTGCATATAACATGCATGCACTCTGAGTTCCACACTCGTGGAATACATCAAAAGTTGCTATCCATATTCTGGAATTAATTGTGTGGTTTGCTAGAAGACTGGAGTTATGGCATTAAATTTCTCATTACAGTAGGAAGAGAGGAGCCAGAGAAATAGGGAGTTTCATAGTTTTCGCTATATCTTTTCCAAAATGTTTTAGACGTTTTGTGAAACATTTTGTAGAGCTTTTTAAAGAGTTCTTCAAAAGTTAAGGAAACGTTTCTCCTTCCTTAATGCTCTGAAATCTTTAAAAGGTGCCATATATTTGGCCTCATTAATCCAATCCAATTCCTAGTTCAATATGGTTTTCAAACCTAGATCCTAGCTGTTGGTGCTGGGTTTTCTCTCATCCCTGTTCTTTTCATTTCAGAGCACACACTGCAGTAAATAGGATATATTGCTCCCAACTGTGCATAAACTACACACAGGACTTCTCTTCTATGGACTGTTAACATGAGCAGAATGGTGCCCAGTCAGGGACTAAGAGTTGAGTCCACATTCTCAGTGAATTAAAAAATCTTGGATGATCTGTTAGAAATGAAAAAGGCCCCAAGACTGCACCCCATGTAATTCTGTCATTCTTTTATTTTATAGGAGACTTTACACATGTGTATCTGTAATTTAAATGCAGAGAGCTTGAGTTTCCCTGCATGTGCACAGCACTCAGGGGTTTTCCCTGCTCGACATAAAGCGCTCCCTGTGTCGTATATTGCCACTAAAGAGACAGAGGGGGAGAGAATCAACACCCTGGAAACACAAAAGGCCACATTTTTAAGGGCAGTAAAGGGGTTGGGCTTTTCTAGTGGACCCCAGTTTTTATTGATGCCTGGGTTTTTTGAGTACTTCCCCCTGACAGAGATCAACTTTCATTTCATGGGATAGGGTAAGGAGGGTCAGCACTGAAGGTTAGCCTGCTGCTAGCTCAGGAATGCACTAGGAATGAGGAGACAGGGTTTTAAACAGAAGATGTAAAGGTTTGTATTGAGGAGTTTTCAGAGATAATTAATCTTATTATAAAATAGCCTTTCCCTGAAGCAGGGAAGTGTGCAGCGGCTTTGCTCTGGAGGGCCAGTAGAGTCTTCAAACCACATTAAGAATGGCTCCTTATTCAGCGCTTGATTCTGAGAAACCCACTGCAGTAATGTTCAGGCACACAGTGAAAGGGTCACTCTTGTCCCAGCAGCTACAAAGAACAGTGTTTAGAACAGCGGCACCATGCTGGATCTGCAGCACTAGGAATCTAGCGGTGGAACTGTGCTGTGAAATAAGTTCCCCATCTACCTTTTCCTCTGAGAGTCCAGTCATGCAGCCACTTGGCTGCTACAGATCCAGGCATCACCTTCTGAGCACATCCGATGAAGTGAGCTGTAGCTCACGCTCAAATAAATTTGTTAGTCTCTAAGGTGCCACAAGTCCTCCTTTTCCTTTTGCGGATACAGACTAACACGGCTGCTACTCTGAAATCTGAGCATATGTAGTATTTCAGACATGGTAGCCGGCGTTTGGTTGGTTTCCAGGCCAGTTTCTTCTAACAGTTCTCCCCTTGGCTCCCCCTGCTGGCTGGTGAGCTCAGCCTTGCATGGATCTGAAGATTGCATCTGAAGAAGTGGGGTTTTTTACCCATGAAAGCTTTGCCCAAATAAATCTGTTAGTCTTTAAGGTGCCACCGGACTCCCTGTTGTTTTTGTGGATACAGACTAACACTGCTACCCCCGATACTTGAGCTCAGCCTTGAGGTTGGTGTCGGCCTTCTTGCTCTTGCTGCTGCTGTTTTGAATTCACTTTTCCTTTGGGATGCTGTTTATTTGCCATTTTTGCAAATTCTTTGAGTGAATATTTGCATAAGTGGAACAAATTCCTGGGTGTAGGGGATTCTGAGACTTTTCAGGCCAAAGACTGCTTAAAAAAATGTCTGAGAGAAAACGTGTGTGTGTGTGTGTGTGTGTGTGTGTGTGTGTGTGTGTGTGTGTGTGTGTGTGTGTGTGTATGCCAGTCATGACTGATGTGGCCAACCCCAAATCAAGCCATAAATCTTTTATGCCACACAGCACCATTACATATATCCTATGTACAACACTTATTAACTTACTCTTCCTCCCATGCTACCCACCGTATCCACAACTGTACACCCCAAAACCCCACCCCCAAATGTACCAACCACATCATGATATTTCTAATGTTGTCAGGGAGGCATCCATTTAAATTGGCAGTTCATGGAGTGTCGTGTTGCATGGGAAAATCCAGTGGCAAAGGAATGGCAGACAGAGACAAGAAGCTAGTGTCTCCCAGTCCATTGCTGTAACCACTTGAACCAATAACCCTCCATTTGTGTATATATATGCTGCTGTTGCATGTGTAAATGTACAATTTGTTAGGATTTAATTCCCATTCTGTGGTCTAAAGTGTTGTGTTTTCTTCTTACTCATTGAACGAAGGATACTACAGAGTGAAAAGTGACCCCTCCCATTTGGAAGCATTAACCTCTGTCACAAAGGCCCCCAAAACCAAAAAAACATGAGGGATGATCATCATTAACTGGAACATCCAGTTAACTAAAACTGATTTTCCATGGAGTTCCATGAACCTTCTTGCTTTTTTTCTATATGGAAACTTTACTACTTGTATGGAACATCTATGCAAAAAAATTCCAGTGGGAATCCAATCAGGCCTATGCAGGCTGCAAAACTGTTCTGCATTAAACTTCCCAGGAGGGATTAGCAGTAAGATGCATGGTACTGGAGCTCATCTACCAGAATTAAGGTGTCTCCAGTCATTAAACCTGACCTCCCATTATGGGAGGTATTGGGACAGCTTCTAAAATCTCTGGAGCTCAGGGCTGGCAGGACCTGACATTATTCCAGCATGCCTGCACCTCTGTGACAAAGTACAACTAGAATATGACCTATAATATGAATAGACAGCTTGTAGAACCTCCACACTATATAATTCATAAATTAATATTTCTAAAAAATACTACCACCAGAACAGCTATAAAGTTACAGCATTCCCATTTTAGGATTGATGATTTTTGTCCTTCCACACTTTCATGATAGAATAAAGTACAATACACTCATTCTAACTCTATAATAACATCTGAAACCATTTGTTCACTAGGATCAAAGTTGACAATAGGGGAGTTTTTCAAAGCTCATAATGGAATAGAAAAGTTGGGTGCATTTCTGTGCGCAGTAAATTGGGTTGTGTTTGTGACTCTGTCTTCCCGCCACTCCTAGGCCTCTGTTTGGCTCCTGCCATGAATGCTTATGCCAGATGAGTGTCTCTATTTCTATGCTTGTTTCTTGGTGGATGGTTTCTACCCCTTCAACTTTGTGTTGTGGGTTTTTTTTGGTATCAGTAGCTGTATCCTATCCAGTTGCTGACTGCACTTTAATAGTCATGAACAGCCAGTGAGCTGCAGTGTTGAGAGGTGTTTTGAGTTTGTAGAAGTTACTTAAACATACGATAGTCCAAGCTGTCAATTAAAAAAACCAACCCACAGAAAGTACCCCACATTGTGAACATGAGGCAGCCAAGGGGCACTCTTTTTCCCAAGATTTATTCATTATGCAAAGTATGTTCCAGGGAACAGTGAAGAGGCTTCCTGTTCCTTCACCACACTCTGATACTTAGACTGATAACACAGTGAAGTCTGGAAAATGCAAGCAATCAAGCCAGTCTTCACTCAGTGGGTCACTTTGCAATAGTCCCTGGTCCTTGACAGTGTGCCTGCTTTTTGTGGTGTTTTCGCAAGTACATGAAAGTGGTTCACTCCGCCAGTGCTCAGTCTAGATAAATATTTACCCTGCAAACTCAGAGGCTTTGCTATGACTTGATCTTTGAAATCACGTGGTTTTTATTAAACCAACATTCTTAACAAGTATTACAGGGCTGGTTCTTTGAGGGCTGTAGGAAAGTGTGTAGCCTGCAGCAGAACAGACCTGAGTCCTCACTTAACAATAACCTTAATTTATTCTTTAGTTTTCTTCTTTTACAAACCCTTCCCCAGTTCTAGCACTATATGGGAAGAGAAAATTTCTCCTGCATAAATGAAAGTCTGCAAGGCCAGGTGTACCTGAAGGTAGAGGAACTATGTGACTGAGTGAAAGAGACAAGCATAAAGACCAAATTAAATGATAACCCAGCAGATACACTTTTAGTCACATATGGTTGATCCTTTTCAGTGGCAGGCAAACGTCATGATTTGGAATTTGGTTCAAAGCTGCACCCCAAGATTGGATGCTTACATGTGGACACACATTTAAAGAAGGGCACAGCAAGCTACATTTGTAGATTCAATTAAGAAATTGAGCATCTAATCGGTGAGGAAATGTTTTCTAATTGTTGTATTAGTTGTTGTCTGCCAAGACTTTCAGTGTGCTGTATAATAATAACCACAGTTAAAACCTACTGTAATGAACTGCTTACTATGTGTAGGTATGTTGTCTGTACCGCTGCACTCTGCTGGATGGAATCAGAACTTTTCAGCTTGTGCCATAGACCTCGTATTGCGTAGTTGCTGAAGGACATTCTCCCATATTTCAGATATGTAGGAGCTTGTGCTTTTGGAGCAAGAGGATCTGGGTTGCATCCCAGTCACATTCTGAATGACCTGGGCCCAGTAGTGTTGTACTAACCTGGGCAAAACTCCCCTTGAGTTCATGGGATTTTTATCCGTGCAGAGTCTGGAGGATCAGGTCACTTCTTTGTGTGCATGGGCTGCATTTCAGTGTGGGATATCTTTCAGTTGCAGCACAGAAAAGTCTCAGTGCAGCTAATGCACAAAATTCCTGAAGTTGGAGAAAATAGATCGTAATGAAACAAAGAATGAATAATAAATGCAATGGACTCCCTCATATTCCATTCTGCTGAAGGAAACATGGAACATATATTGATTCCTAATGGAGCTCTGAGCCAAGGTACATAGGAGTCTTGCGGTCCAGAGCCACCATCAAGCATGGATATTAACTTTAAGAAGATGTTGGCAATACTAGTGAGCAGAAATGAGGTGCCAGAGAGTATTTTGGAAACAGAAAGAGTATCTTGCTAAGAAGTTTCTAGTTAAAATATGTCAACCAATGAATCCAATTCTCTGAATGTTTTCCTATCACCACAAAACCCACAAAGCTGTTGATTCATCAACGATACTGACTAAAGCAAATCTTGTCTCCAAAACCCCACTAGAGGAGGCTGGTTTGCTGTTAACCCTGAAGGTTCAAAACCTGTTGCAGAACTCACACCACAAATAGAGTAGCACAGAGAGAGGATGAATACTCTTCTAGCTCTTTCTTTGGGTTACTATTACATGTTTGTGATGGATATTCCTATCCTATCTCATTCTTTTAAATATTCAAGAACTAGAAACCAGGTAAAACATTTTGCTGCTTTCTTTCCTGTATCTTGTGTCTCCTGTAGCTGTTTACACCTGTGCACTTTGCACAAGTATAAATGATGAGGCAAGCTGCAAAGCAGAGGAGAATCAGGTCTTTTAGGTTCCTGATACATATAAAAATGTATTGAAAAGATTTTACAAAGGGAAAGAAAGGAAATAACATAATGAGATGCCCAGCAATTTAATGCTTATAGCTGTCTAGGCCAGTGCTTCTCAAGCTATCTGATGTGGGGGACTGGTAATTTTTTTTCCAATGTGCTCGCAGACCAGCAGCTGACAGCTCGCGGACCGGCACCACTTTGAGTAGCACTGGTCTAGGTAACACAGTTACACCTGTTACATTTGAAATGTATATTTTGGCCTGTTTAGCACTTTTCCTCCAGGGTTCTCTAAACAGTTCAATTTGTGCCTCTCAGCACAACCTCTTATTAAACCTATTTTATTGATGGGTAAATTGACTCACGGGAGTGTAAATGAATTAATTTATGTCACAGTGAGACAGTAGCAGAGTCAATAGCACCCAGGACTCCTGGCTCCCCCTCCCCTGCTCCACCCTCTAGGCCAGGGATTCTCAAACTGGGGGTCAGGACCCCTCAGGGGGTCATGGGATTATTAGATGGGGGGTTGCGAGCTGTCAGCTTCCACCTCAAACCCTGCTTTGCCTCCAGCATTTATAATGGTGTTAAGTATACAAAAAAGGGTTTTTTAATTTATAAAGGGGGGGGGGTCGCACTCAGAGGCTTGCTATATGAAAGGGGTTACCAGCACAAATGTTTGAGAACCACTGCACTAGGCAGACTCCCTCCCCTAGAAAAATGCTTCCAACTCCCACTCTCACTGTATACACTGGACAAAGGGGCCCTAAAAGCTCCAGATACAGCCTGGGGACAATTCCCCTGGTGTGGGAACCGAGGTAGAGAAAGCCACAGGGTGTCTCCTGAAGGCCCCTTTGCAAGCCCTGGCTCAGGTGTTGTGCTAAAGTGCGGGTGAGAGTGGCATGGCAGAGAACGAGTCTCAGCACAATATTGTGGCGATTCTGTGCCGCATTGCTACCCATAAGCAGCCAGAGACAGCCCCGGAGGGCTGCCTAAATTCTGCCAGGCTCTCTTGAGGCCATGGAACACTCTAGAATTTGTAGGGTGCAAAAGTTAACCCCCCCCCCCCCCACACACACACACTTTCCTGGGGCTGTGATACGTGTGTGCTGCTTAGAACAGCACAGGAAAGCACAGAGTCTCACCCTTGCCGACAACTCATTGTGTGATCTGTACCAAGGCTGCAAGAAATTCTTGTACGTTGTCCACATTTTCTGCTGCTGAAATTTGACAGCCCAGTGTGACGCAGCTTCAGTACAGAAGGAAGGGAAAACAAACGGAGATTTCTACTAAAGAAAAGAACATCACACTATCCTGAAATTACCTCCTGTCCCATGCTCAGAAATGGATGGGAAGAGGGGGATGGCAAACATCTTCCAGTCCTTTTATATGGTTTCAGAGCCTGTTTCTTTTTTTCTTCTTTTTTTGGACTCCATTGCAAAATGAGAGATTTACTGTGAGCCAATTGCTTTCTTTGGCCTGGGAAACAGAGATGGTCCTTATTAGCACACAACATGTTTCTGGAGATTGTTGGAGCTTAGATTACACAATATATCCCTATTTATATCATTAAGAGTATGTTAGACAAAGAAATCTCAAGTATACCAGGGATTTATTGGAGTGGATGGAAGGACTGTGTTTTGATGTTTTGTGTGTTGCTTAAGTTGCACACACAGTGCATGCTCTGCAATTGCCTAGAACTTTGTTTTTCCATCCCATGTGTTGTATGGCCAACTTAGACAGATGTGTTTGAAAATTTAACCCTGACTATGCACGGTGGTGTTTAACACTTAGAAATTTCCTGGAGTTGAAGGTTTAGTATTAAGCGTTAGGGGGTGAACCCCCATACTGACTGCTTTGATTGACTGCATTTGTGTTTAAAGAATTTCCCTGTTACTTTTGATGGCAAGTCAGATGGGCTTGAAAGAAAAATAGTGCATAAGAGAGAGAGAAGTGAGAGCAGGGGACAATGAGTCAAGGCCACAGATTCTGTGTCTGCCTCGGCCACCAACTTGCTAAGGTATGTGACATTTGGCGTCGATTCAGCAAAGAACTTAAGCGTGTGCGTCACAGAGTGACTTCCTCCATGCCGCTCCCTTGTGGCCCTGCAAGCTTCTCCCTGCCTTGTTTTTCCTCTTCTGGAATCCTCAGTAACTCCCCACAAGGTTTCCAAGTATAAGTAGCCTGTTGCAGGGTTAATTAATTGCAGAAGTCCCACAACAATTGTCTGGAATTCCCCAAGACAGTCCCAATAGCACATAGACTCTTTCATGTCTCAGTAAACCATCAGCACACCAGGTACTGCCATGGCGTCTCTTACCATGCTCAGCTGCTCTGGTGCAGCTCTCGTGTCTTGCTTTAGACTCTGGCATCTCTTTAGACTGTCAGGTATGGGCCTGTCATTTCACCAGGCCTCACTCCAGCCTTTCTAAGAGGGATGCTTCTCCTCCCGTTTTCAGTCTCTGATCTAGTTCTCGCTCTTGCCCAGAGATGACATTGGGCTCCCCTCTATCATTCCCCAGCCTTCAGCCCTGTCTAACCCTCCAGTTTCAGCCCTCTGGCTCAGAGAGCCAGCAAGCATCTCCCTCTGATGCTCTCAGCCCTCTCTGGCCATGGCTGTCCGACCTGGGGAAGTTTGTAGGTGACCCCTGCATGCTGTCTTTCTGCCTTCTGCTTTCACCAGCTTGATCTCTGGCTCCACAGCCCAACTAGGGAACTCTCACCGCTCCCTCCTTCAGTGGCATCCTCTCCCTGCAGCTATCAGCCCAGCTTTGCTCTTCTCCTGAGCTCTCTGCTTCTCTAGATCCCTTGGCTTTTTTGTCTGCTTCTCTGGACTCTGAATTGTCATATGTCTTTGGGCTGTTCCTCATTTATTACTCCCCCGAGGTAGACCTGCCCTGCTTATTGCACCAAACTAGGTTGCACCTGGATTGGAACAGGAGAGCTGGGCCTGATTGCATTTAAGAGGCCAGCTATCCTGTTACAATGTGCTTAACTTTAGACATATAAATTAAGCACTTGCTTAAGTGCTTTGCTGATTCAAAGCTGAATCAGGATTGGTAAATGGGATACAGAGCAGTGTAAGCAGGTAATCTAGAGAGTGAATGAATGGGAGTGGACATTGCACTTACCCCTCTACATTCTGAAATTGGTCCCTGGGAGATAGGGAAGAGAGACCTTCAAGTGAAATGTATTTCTGACAGCTTCTACTGGCATCTGCTGTTCTGAGACTGCAGGAGAACTGCTGCCTGCAACCACAAGGGCTCAGTTTGACTTTCAGCTGCAATAATGAGCCAGATGCATGCATTTGCCAAACCTGACCCTGAGGTGTGCTTCTTTGCCAGTTGGTTCAGTCCATTCTATTATCAGACTAGACGTGGCTTTCCATGTGTGGCAAACACTGGCACTGTCCATGTTGTATCTGTGTTGGGGTCAGCTGAGGACCTCGGACTCCAGGGCTGTCAGCCCAGAGCCTTTCCCAAACATAAAACTCACTCTATTTCCATCCTCTCTGCTTCTAGTTTGGTCTCTTTTAAAGTTGTGAAATATCATCTGTGGAAAATCTGTCTAGTTTTTCTCTCACAAATCCACATGATACACAATAGGACACTGGGTTTGGCAGCACTGTCACAGAAAGGGTCAGCTAGGGAAAGCATCTGGGGATGGACATTTGTTTTAGTGTGGCTTTGTAAAGAAAGGGATTAATAATTCAAATCAGTCCAATAATGAGTCTTAATAGCCTTCACTCACTGCTCTGTGAGACTGCGTCCTAAGGAGGCCCAGGACTAAACGGCCCTTCCTTTAAGAAGAAAAAAAGAGGAAGCTGTTTACTCTTTAGTTCTTGCCATTCCCTGTGTTTGAATTCAGCCAGTCTGCTTCTTTTCCTAGCACATCTTAGTGCTTGCATCCAAGAGCATTGCTGCTATTCAGTGTAATGTGGGTGGTATATATTAAAAGCAATATGATGTTATTGCTTTGATCCTTTCCACTATAAACTACTTCATGCTGAATAGCCAGCGATGCCAACCACCACCCTCTTGTCCATATGCCTCTTGCCAGAGAATGACGTCTGGCTCCTATTACTTGTACCAGGCTGGAATGTCCCCGGCATTTAACACAAATAGAACACTAGGGTTCATTAGTCAGCATGTCCACTGTCAGAATTTATGAGGCTCAGATGGGATAATTAGTCTTTAACAATAAATTTGCTAACACAATGTACGGCACTTTGGGGAGATGGGGAGGAGAATGAGAGGAAATAAAATACCTGTAAGAGCCCAACATTCCTGCTGCTTTACCTTTTGGCTTCTGTTTATTAGTTCTCAAATATTTTGAGTTGGCTTTTGCAGTAAGGTGTTAAGGCACTTCACAGCCCATTGTCACACCATATTTGGTTCCAGTGCTGCTGAAAAGTCATGGCAAAGACATGGTAGCAGTCAGTCACAGTGTTCCAAGGGCTTTCTTCTAAAAGACCTTTGTCGAGGACTTGGTGGTCAGTCGCTTGGTAATGGGATGTATATCCTTTCACTAATTGCTTACGTCCAACCCAGCTTTATCATGACTGTTAGACATTGCCATCTGACAGTGCTTGGATGGTGTCCATGTGTTCACTTTGCCTCATTACGGATGATTGTCCCTATCTCAAAAATCCACGATCCCAATTGTTAGCATGTGGCATCTGGTTGGCATGTCTCAGTGGAAAGGCTAGGGACTAAATGGATGTGGGAGATGAAACCTGGTTTTGTTAGCTGTGGAAGTGGTCCTTTCAAATCTGCTTTGGGGAGCCTGCACTGCTGCTGTGTGACTGTCTTCAAAGACTTCCCTCTCCTGGGCTGTGGTATTGGCATGATGTTGGCTTTCAAATGAAAAAAGACAAGAACTTTGACTTTAGGTTTTAAATCTTTAAAAATCTGGTGTATAGAATTGATGGGTCATGAAGGCAACTTAGACTCCAGACTCTAATGAATAGTTTCATACTGTGAGCTTATTCTGGATTTAAGATGTGTTGGATTTTAAACTTTGGCCTTGTGTTTCTCCCATATGGAGATATTTACTGGCTGAGTTTAAGCATTATTTTAATGATTTTTTTTTAAAAAAAACCCAAGAACTATAACTGGTTTATAGAGGCTTTGAATATGTTTTTATTAAACATTTTAATATACCAGAACATTTAAAATTGCCACTACCCAGCTTTGTTATAACTCAAGTAATGTACCTATAATTTTTCAGTAATGCCAACTACTTCTATTGCCTCTGTCAAAGTAGAACAAATTTTAAAAAATCAGGAAAATTAACCCAGGCTGATAGTTCTTGCTTCAGCACCGTGCAGCATTCTTCAACATTTTGACCCAGTTAAGTTAGTTTTATTCCCAAAAATGTTGTTTAGTTAATCAGAGACTCATGTTTGCCTTGATGCAAATGGAAGTTCAAACTGTTCTGTATCATAGAGGTCCTGAGCTCTGGTTTGAACAGATTCAGTCTGGAGAATTGTTTGTAGAAAAATCAAAACATTTGTGTGTGTGTGTGTGTGTGTGTGTGTGTTTTTTCCCATGTGTACCCTGGATCAAATGTCTGCGCAACCATAGTGAAGAATATTGGGGTTTCGCTAACATTCTGGTAAAAAATAGACTTGCTTAATCAAATAGCTTTCAGTATTTCATTGGTCTACTTTGCTACAGTAGAAACTGTTCGTTAAAAAGGTACAGGTTAAATTGATTTAATTAGGAGGGAAAATGAAAGCCATTGAACAAGCCTGAGAGGTCTGTTTCCTTAGTGTAAACATCCAACCTCAGGTCATTTTTCATAGATGAGCTAAGGAGCTGTACTGTATTTGACTTACAAGTTATAAACACCATGAGTTGTCATTTGATATAACTTCTTAGCCTTTTTTTTCTGGGCAAAGTCCTCTGACCTTCTTTCCAGCTGTTCATAACCCTTTCTATAGGAGAAGGTCTTTGTGTTTCAAAGTGAGCTATAAAAAACAAATGAAAAATCAATTTACAACTGCAATATGTGCTGAATTCCCCACTGACGAGGCCAAGGGAGGCATTCTAGCACTCCTACCCCAGTCCGATGAGGGAGGTGTCCTGCAACACCCCAAATCAGGCTAAGAGGGGCACTCAGCATACCTTCTAAGGAGGAGGTATAGAGCTGTGGCTCTTAAGCTTTTTTTTCTAAGCCCCCCCCCCCAACATGCTATAAAAACTCCACGGCCCACCTGTGTCACGACAACAGTTTTTCTGCATATAAAAGCCAGGGCTGGCATTAGGGGTAGCAAGCAGGGCAATTGCCTGAGGCCCCTTGCTACAGGGCCCCTTGCACAGCTGCATTTCTTAAGGTTCAGCTTCAGCCCCGAGTGGTGGGGCCCCGGGTTTCAACCCCACGTGAGGAGCTTTGGCTTTCTGCCCTGGGCTGCAGCGAGTCTAATGCTGGCCTTGTTTGGCGGACCACCTGAAGCCTGCTAATGGCCCCTCAGGGAGCCACAGACCCCTGGTTGAGAACTACTGGTATAGAGCACCCAAAGGCGAGTAAATGGTGTTCAGTATCCCTAGCCTAATAAGGGCAAGACGACAAACGTTCTGAACCTCCCAAAGGTTCAGTTCACTGGAGTTCTGGCCAGAATTTCAGTCCCACTCCATTCAGAGGTTAGTCATGTGTTTGTTTTCCTGTGCACCACCCTGGGGATAGGGAGGCTTCAGTAATTCATGTTTATAAAGCCCTCTGAGATCCCGGGATAAGAAGAGCTATGGATTCTAAGTGCTATTGGTGCTGCATGTTGTCGTCTTGCAATTTATGTTGTAAAATAATATTTAAAAACGAGTGAGCTGGAACATTGCGGTGTCTGCCAGAGAAGCATATGCTTTTACAGAAGATAACTTTATAGGAACATAGGGATCCCGTGGAAAACGGGCAGTTTTATTAGCATTAGCTTCCCAGGATTAACTGGTTAGCGATTCTTTTGGAGGCTGCTCAAGAATTGTGATTACCTGAGCAGTGCTGGTTTGTGGAGAGTTGCTTTTAGTTAGGGACTGTGGCAGTCCCCTCATAAGATACTTCCGTATTGGTACAGCAATTTCTTCTGCAATCTGAGTGATGGGAGCCCTTTCTGTGTTTCCATTATAGATGGTATTTCCATTATAGGTGGTATTTTAGGACCACACACACACACACACACACACACACACACACACACACAAAACTCTAAAGTATGATGCGTAATGCCACACACACACGTTTTTAATCTCTCCTAGGTGTGTGGTGACCAAAAGTCAGTGCGGTTGGATAGTTTTTTGGTGGCCTGTATGAAATAAGCAGGTTTCTCAGTTCAGTTATTACAGATACTATGTTCACATATCCATTCAAACCTTTGTTAGTATACTTGTTCATCTTAGTGGAGAGGCTAAGGATTGAGTGGTAGGGGAGTGGCACTATATGTGAAAGAAAGCCTAGAGTCAAATATAGTAAAAAATATGAAATGAATCAAACTATACCATAGAATCTCTATGGATAGAAATTCCATGCTTGAATAATAAGAGTATAGCAATAGGAATATACTACCGAACATCTGACTGGGATGTTGACCGGGATTGTGAAATACTCAGGGAGATTTAAGGGGCAACAACAACAGAAACCCCAATAATAATGGGGGATTTCAACTCTTCCCATATTGACTGGGTAATCACCTCAGGATGAGATACAGAGATAAAATTTCTGGACACTATTAATGACAACTTCTTGCAGCAGCTAGTACTGGAACCCAAAAGGGTAGAGGCAATTCTTGCTTTAGTCCTAAGTGGCGCACAGGGCCTGGTCCAAAAGGTAAATATAGCTGAACTGCTCAATAATAGTGACCATAATGTAATTAAATTTAATGTCCTTGTGGGGGTAGGGGGGTGTCCCAAAGAAACCCACCATAGTAGCATTTAGCTTCAAAAAGGGGAACTACATAAAAATGAGGAAGCTAGTAAAACAGAAATTAAAAAGAACAGTTACAAGAATGAAATGCCTGGAAGCTGCATGGAAACATTTTAAAAGCAACACGATAGAGGCACAAAGTAAATGTATACCCCCAAATAAAAATAAACAATAAGAGGACCAAAAAATTGCCACCATGGCTAAACAATAGAGTAAAAGAGAAAAAGACGTCCTTTAAAAATAGGATGTCAAATCCTACTGAGTAAAACAGAAACTCTGACCAGTCAAGTGCAAAAGTATAATTAGGCAGGCCAAAAAAGAATTTGAAGAACAACTAGCAAAAGACAAAATCTAACAGCAATTTTTTTTTAAGTACATCAGAAGCAGGAAGCCTGCCAAACAGGAAGTCAAGGCCGTTGCGCAGAAACTAAATGAATTCTTTGCATTACTCTTCACTGTACAAGATGTGAGGAAGATTCCCACACCTGAGTCAGTCTTTTTAGGTGACAAATCTGAGGAACTGTCCCTGATTGAGGTGTCAGTAGAGAAGGGTTTGGAACAAATCAATAAATTAAACAGTAATAAGTCACCAGGCCAGATGGTCTTCACCCATGAATTTTGAAGGAACTCAGCTATGAAATTGCATATCTGCTATGTAACCTATCACTTAAATTAGCCTCTGTACCAGAGGTCTGGAAGATAACTAAGGTAATGCCGATTTTTAAAAAGGCTCCAGAAGTGATCCTGGCAATTACAGGCTAGTAAGCCTAATTTCAGTACCAGGTAAATTGGTTGAAAATATAGTAAAGAACAGTAGAATATGATCAGACATGTAGATGAACACAATATGTTGGGAAAGAGTCAGCTCAGCTTTTGTGAAGGAAAATCAGGCCTCACCAATCTATTAGAATTCTTTGTGGGGGTCAGCATACATGTGGACAATGGGGATCCAGTGGATATAGTGTAGTTGGACTTTCAGAAAGCCTTTGACAAGATCCCTCACCAAAGGCTCTTAAGGAAAGCAGGCAGTCATGGGATAAGAGGGAAGGTCCTCTCATGGATCAGTAAGCGGTTAAAAGATAGGAAACAAAGGGGAGGAATAAATGATCACAGTGGAGAGAGGTAGCTAGCAGGGTTGCCCAAGGATCTATACTGAGACCATTGGTCTGACTAATATGGCCATGCTTATGTTCTTATATTACTCTTTAAGGGTAATTTACCATAGTGGGGAGCAGGCTAACTGAGGAACCTCAGTGGAGACAACCTGCCATCCAGGTCATAAGAACTGTTTTTGTTTTGTTTATGCAAAGTTCCTTGGCACAGAGAGTTGAAGTGACCTGCTCAAGGCTACATAGAAACTTAATGGCATGGCCAAGAACAGAACTCAAGAATTCAGATTCCCAGTCTCCTGTGCTAACCACTAGATGGTACTCCCTGTCAGCACATCTCTCTCTAAACTCTCTACATATCTGTGTTAACAAGAAGACAACTAAGTGACTTTGATATTTATAACACAAGTTATAAGGTGAATGGAGAAACAAGCCTACTAACTTGTGTGTGGAAGTCGCATTTTTCAAAGCAGCAAATTGGAGGTTAGGATACAGGATTTATGTGCAAGCCTGCAGCAGTGGTGTAGCTAGGTGGAGCGAACAGGGGCAGCGGACATAGAAAAAGGTGCCACCCGCTTGTACTCCCCGGGCAGTGCTCCGGTCCTCGGCGGCACTGAAGGCCCCCGCCGCCGAAGACCCAGAGCGAGTGAAGGCCCCCCACCTAGCTGGAGTGCGTGAAGGCCCAGAGCGCCGCCGGTGAGTAACAATTTAAAAAGGCGCCTATAAATTAAAAAGGCGCCACTTGTGCTCAGAGGGGGAGCAGCCGCTCCCCTGGCTCTGCTACTGGCCTGTAGGTGTGGCTTAGAACACATACCCCTAGATCTTTCCAGCAGAGTCTGTGACATAACTTCATGGCCTCATCCTATGTAATCAGAGTGTCTTTGGTGTGTGTCCAGTCCAGAAAGTTAATTTTCTATATCATTTTGTTACGAGGAAGCATTTGAATATGCCACAGATGGCCCTTCACTAAACAGTAATTATTGACTTGAATTAGCTGGGCTATTGAACCTGCAGTCAGTGCCTTTGAGAACAATTGCAAGAGTTTCAGTTATAAACAAGCAGTCCCCAGTCCCTGCCCTCTGACACTGCCACCTGCTAGGGAGGGATTAGCGTTTATAAAGCAAACATGCTTGTTAACTTCCCTCCCATGTAGCTTTCTGAATTTAGCTTTAGATTATGTAATCCAAGCCAGAAATTTTCTGGCCTATGTTCCTTTCCCTGAGGAGCAGCTGGGAGCTGTACTGGGAAATAAAGATTTATAGTAAACAGTGTTTTAAAGATGCTGACTCACGCTGCTGAATAGAGCTGCTCTCATCATTGAAGAACAGTGCCCTGGGTCTGGGTGTACTGCCCAGAATATCTTCATAGCACAATATTGTAGCATATATCTTGTGTATTGAATATAGAATAGATGCTTATGATAACAATAATCTGTGTTTATATAGCACAGTTTAAAGATTCACCAGGAACTGCCTCCACTTATGCCAGGATTGAATATGCTCCAGAGTTTGGAATTCTTATTAGCCAGTCTGATTCCTTCTGTATTTGTAAATCTGCATATTGGTACCTGTATTTTGCCCTCGCTCTTGCAAAGCAGACTCTTGCATACTGTTTGTTAGCCTGCTCTAATCATTTTTACCCTTTGCCCTCCTAGCTGTGAACACCTGTGCCGTCAGCAATGGTGGATGCGAACACAATTGCGTGCAGCTGACCCTAACACAGCATCAGTGCCAGTGCCGGTACAATTACCACCTGAAGGAGGATGGCAAGCACTGTGTCCGTGAGTCTGCTCTGAGCACATGGAATGAATTGTGAATTCAGAGGCACTCCTTCTCTTTTGTCTTTGCTTTCTCAGGTTGCACCCACAGCTAGATTTATTTAAAAGGAAGTCCAGTGCTGTAGGAGTTCCACATTGTTGATTGATATTCCCATGTTCCCACTCACATTCCTACAGAGGAACCAGCTGTGAAACGGTTAATAATAATTTAGAGACTAGCTCGTAGCGCTAACTGAACACAAACCAGGGGGATGCCACAACTGCTTGCTCAGATGTGGAGCACATCAGATTGGGATGTTGCACTGTAGTAGAAGCTGGTGCCAATTCTGCTTATTATATTGCCTTTGACATCTTCTGGGAATTATTTTGGAAGCTGAGGAAGAGCAAAAAGGAGCCTGGCCAACCCAAATGAAATCATATTGGGACATGCTCTCCTGAGGAAGTAAAGGAGCATCAGTATATCAGTGGAACAGAAACCCCTGCACTTTCCTCCTGCCGTAGGACAGATTTAAGGCTGTCCTGCCTCTCCTGCTGGGGAGGGGAGGAAGCTTGAAGAGGGAAGGAGCAGAAGCTCAGGCTTCTCATGCATAGCAGTTGGCATAAGTGCTGAGAAGGGAGGTCTTTGTTGTGGAGCTGCTGGGAGAACAGGACCATCTGGGATCTGATAAATGGAGCATCCGATGGGATTTCACAATTGCATATCTGCCTGGCTCCTGGAACAGGTCGGAATTAGCATATCTCTTAGTAAAAAGCCCTTGGAAGAGATTGGTCCTGCTTTTCCTTCTTGATTGCTGCACAGGGATGGGACTGCACAGTGTTCTGCTAGAAATGGTTCATTAAGGTCAGCCCATTGCTTTGCCAGGACCTTACGCTATGTACACCCTCCTTCTCAGGTGAGGCATAAAACCAAGGTCCTGAATATTCATATATAGTAAGTAAAGATCCCCAGATATCACCTTCCAGGTTGTCCTGGTTTAATCACAACTTAATTGCATTCCGTCTACCTAAAACTCCCCTGGTGATTTCAGATGGATAGGTTGGTGTTTTTCCACTTCCTGTCCTGAAATGTTGTGTAGTGTGTGTTAGCTGTTGAATAGCTGCCATGCTTCACCCCAGAAGAGTCTGCACTTTATCAGGGAAGTGACTTTGGTGTACTTAGAGTTTTTACAAACTTTGTAAAGAACTTAGAGATCTTGGGGGGCAGCTGATGCTGTGACAGTTTGACAGATCTGACAGTTTGCACACAGAGCCTGTGGGATAGGCATGTGCTGCCGGGGACTGCTTGGTAAATGCATTTCCAGTGAGTCCCCAAAAGAGTTCAGGGTTCACTTTGAGTTTTGGGCCATGTCCAGGGCAGTCCTTACAGCAAAATGAGGAGCTTTTCTCCCAGGAATGGAGCTTCTGTCTTGTATTCATGGATTATATTAAATGAACTACAGTCTCTCCTTGATCTCCATGACCACTCAGCGCTTTATTCTTCCATTAGGCTAATGCCAGCAAGAGAGAGGATCTGTTTGAAATGATGTTTACTTGCTCCCTGCTCTGTCTCTGTAGTGAGGAACCCATGTGCCAATAGGAATGGAGGCTGCATGCACCAATGCCAAAATCGCCGTGGACTAGTGCAGTGCGAGTGCCACCCCGGCTATCGACTGGCAGCTGACAGCCAGGCCTGTGAAGGTACAGTACCCACAATGCACCGTGCATGGAGAGAGACACAACCCTTGGTATTGTTAATGTTGGTGGCTAACATAGTGAAAAATTAACCTTACGCTTTTCCAGAGGTTCAGCTCAGGAAAGCATCCAAGATTTCTTGTGATTAGTTGAAATCTGTCCAGCAGCCATACTTCATCTGTTCACAGGAGACTTCCAGCCCCATTGCTAGATCAGTGAATAGTTCCTGATTGCAGCCCTTCTGTTTGCTGGTGTCTCTGCTTATGGTCCTGACACCAGTGGGGGGGGAGGTGCAGTGGAATGTAAGGAATCGCCCCCCCAAAAAGTCGAAACACCGAAAATGAAATGCTTGGTCTCTGGTTTGAGTCTGTGGCAGAGGTTTTGGAAAAGAAGATGGTACAACCCACTATTCCCACCAACGTAGGCTTTTGAGCCAGTGATCCCTGCTTCCAGAAATGCAGTAGTGCAGTACAAAGGAAAGACAATCGTACGCATTTCCTAGCTGTGCACAAGACATGTGGCAACCGATTCAACAATGGATGTTTGACATATTTCTCCCCCACCCCAACCTTCCCACTCTACTTAAGTTCCAGTTAGCTCCATCATGCAGCTGTACATGGCTATTTCCAGCTTTTATCTCTTAGGAGGGACCAGAGACCAGTCTGTGTGTGCAATTCAGAAAGGAGCCCCACAAACCGTCCCTCTCTTGAATACACTGAAAGGCAGAGAGCTGTGCTCCTGGAGGGCATTCCACTGCCAGAGCCGCTCTGCTTGGTTTTGGTAATTGCCTGTCTTTCTCTTGCAGACCTAGATGAATGTGCAACTGGGCTGGCCGTGTGTGCACACAGCTGTCTCAACACCCACGGCTCCTTTAAATGCACTTGTAACCCTGGGTATGAGCTGGGGGAAGATGGCAAGCAATGCTACAGTAAGTATTGACTGCCTTGCCTGGGCTCACTAACCCACAGACAATGAGGGGAGAGAACTTGGTTTTGACAGGGGGGAAAAGAAGGGAAGTAAACAGTGAGGTAATCCTTGACAAAACCTGTGTCCATTGTTGTTCTATGTGAGCTGATACAATGAGAGTCCTAGGCGTTTTCATTGGCATCTTTCAAGGGAAGTTTATGGGATTGCTTATTCTCCCACCAGGACAAGAACTGTGCCGGGTCTTTAAAGGGATCATGAAACTGCCTGCAGTAGTTTTGATGATGTATTAATAGTTGTCTAAAAACAATGGACCAAACTCTGCGGCTCTCAGTCCTCCCTAAATTGAAGTCGGTGAAATTGCAGAATTGTTACTGAGGCAGAACTTGATCTAATGTGTACCCATCAATTCCCTCTCGGGGAGAAAAGAGGCGTTCAGGGTTATGAAATGATAAAGCACATAAATTCTTTATCAGGCTAATAAAGACCAGCAGTGATAGCTAATTGCCTGAAGTGAAGTCACTGGCACGTAAAGCTCTACTGTCCATTACTGACATGGTAAAGAACCATCATAGATGTCCTTGTTGTTATTAATCCCCTAGCTCCCTGCCCGATGTCAGGAGAGAGGCAGGGCCAGCATTCGTGGCTTTCATGCACCCATGCCAGGATTTTACAAGAGCTGAACAAAAATATCACGTTATTTTGTGATGAAAATATCGAAATTGTTCTTTTGAAATGATGTATGGACCTGAGCCAAAATCCTCTCTGGGGACAAGTTCCTTTGTGTTTGCAAAGCTTTTAATTAGCTAGCCTGATTTTAAAACATGTAGTTAATAAGTTTCATATTGGCCATAAATCAGCTTAATTAAAGCCCTTTTTTTAGATCATTTGGCAAAAACCCATGTATCTGTTTGTTGCTCATGTTTCTTCCAGCATTAGAAGAAATGGCTCCAACACTCCCGGCTAGCAGAATCTGAATATTTCTATAATTATCTCTGTGCTGCTGCTGCTCCAGTTTCTAGCTGTCATTAAATCTCTGTGCAGAACCTACAGAAAGGTGATGCGCCAGATTGGGGCTAGCAGCATGCGCTGGAGCACGTCCGAAATTGGCAGGAGTGGCCCCTTTTCAAGGCCATTTGAAAGGTTGTATAGAGGCTGTCCCACAGTTTGTCCAGAACAGGATTTGTTCTGGGATATTACAGGGTATAGCCTGGGATCAAGTAGCTGTGAACTGCATGTGATCTGTTTGTGCATCATTTCCTCTCCTATCAATGGCCTCCACCCACTACAGCTACCCCCAATCCCTCTCTTCTGCACATTATTCCTACTCTTATTATTCCTGAGGGCTGTGCATAGACAGCCATAATGTGTGCACACAATAAAGCCTGCTTGTTCTGGGAGTCTGTTATCCCAAATACTGGGTGCCTGCCAGAATGTGGTTCTGTAAATCCAGGTACGGCAGAGATGGCTCGGCCATGATCCCCTGGAAAAAATCCTGTGTAAATATTACAAGATGCTCGATAGATATCCACACGGTATGCTTGTTTGCTTTCCAGGGATAGAGATGGAGATTGTGAATAGCTGTGAGGCCAGTAATGGTGGCTGTTCCCATCTATGCCGTCACACTAGCTCCGGACCTGTCTGCTCCTGTAACTTTGGCTACCAGCTTGATGAGGACCAGAAAACCTGCATTGGTAAGGGAATCAGTCTGCCCTGCAGAGATGGCTCCGTTGTGTGCTGAGTGATGCATTGTATCCATTATGAAGGGTTAAAATCCATTGCTGATGTAATAACCTAGTATATGGATTTGTGTACAGGCCCAAAGTCCAAAGTTTGGTCAAGAAGTCAGAGGCCTAGCAAATAGTAATTAGCTAAGTAAAAGCAAAATAACCAAAAAATAACATTGCTTTTGCTAAAATATGCCTGGTCAGCAAAACGCCAAATGTTGGTGGCAATAATTGTATCTTATTCAAAGTTGCAAATAGAACAAAAAAGCTCTGTTTCTGTTGTGTTTAGTTTCTTCTGTATGGAGATGTTCTTCCCACACATCCAACCTTAAGTTTATAAAAGGTTCAAGCATGTCAGTATAAGATATGGCCTCCTCCCACCTCCTTTCTCGGGAACCAATGCCTGCCTTAAAACACAAATAAACAACTTAAAAGACAATCTTTATTGCGATATACTTTCACTGTTTCTTTACTTTTACCTCTAAATATGTATCTGTTGGACAATCAAAGAAGCTACTTCATTCCTAAGAACCCCAAATCAAAATTCAACATATATATATTTTATACTAATGCATTTGTTAAAGCACTAATTAAATGTTAAATATTAATTTGTCAACATAAGACCATGGGCAAAGACATTATGTAACCTTTGACCATTGGCTACTGTGCTATCATGTCTTGCTGCTAAACCTATCAGGGGGTGTGGGACTGCCTACCCCGTCACTTTCCCCCGCCCGTGAAAAATCCATATATTCCATTCTAATCAATTAATTAACAGTGTCTCTAAGCCTAATAAGCAAGGTGACACTCCGTCAGCACTGTACGCAATAAACTCCTGTGCTTAACCTCTACACAGTGAAAATTTATGTCCTTCACATTAGAACTTCCGTGTGCTCCACAGGGGCTGGCATATCCATATGGTCCTGCTGTGTTTTAGACAACTCTTAATTGGGGAGGGTCTGTGCTGACTGAGCTATGAATAAGATTCCAATCTATGCAAAGAGGGATGGTGCCTTCCTCAGGACACCATATGGATTTATATTAAAATACTGAAATATTGATGGTAAAAAAAAACCAAAAACCCTCAGTTCAGTGAAGAGCACTCTAGTAAAATACTGAATACTTTCTCTTTCGCAGTGTAACCATCCATTCCTGTTAATCTCTGATACTGCCTGAATCTGAGGTCTGCACCCTGCTCTTGCAGGACAACGGACTTGATAATCTAATCGTTTTTTAAAAATTCTTCTATTTATTTGCAAGGAGGGATTATAAAATCTAGACTCTTCAGCCAGTTCAGATCTGAATGGCCAGTCCTCCTTAAGTACTATACAGAGTACAGTGCCTCTAGTGCAGTGGTTCTCAAACTTTTGTACTGACCCCTTTCACATAGCAAGCCTCTGAGTGTGACCCCCTCTTATAAATTAAAAACTTATTAACTCCATTATAAATGCTGGAGGAAAAGTGGGGTTTAGGGTGGAGGCTGACAGCTTGCGACCCCCCATTTGAGAACCCCTGGTCTAGTGGAACTGGATGATATTGGCTTTCTCAGCAGTTGAGACTCTTGCTGATGCACTGATCTCAGATTGTGGTCCATGGAGATGCTTCTGTTCCAATGGTGAAGCACCTCCAACTTCAAGCAGTAGTAACCTAATGTGGTGTTGTTATAATCTCCTGAGGCTTTTCTGGCCAAACAAATCCAAGCACTTTGTCTTGTGCATAGTTCCTGTATATCTGTCTTTGCTGGGCATCTCTGATGTAAAATCAGTTGCAATCCAATTTGTGGATGAGATGGCAAACATCATGGAGGGCAGAACTAAAGAGCAGAGTAACCTGAAGAGATCTGAGCAGTGAGGGCTGCAGGCAGCAAAGGGAGATCTAATATTAATATGTTCTGCACCAAGGGAGGAGATATAAACAGCACAAATACAATGTAGGGCATACTCAAGCAGCTGCACCCATCACATTAATGGGAATCTATTTTCATATTGATCCCTTTACATTTTCTGAATGCTGCCATTCTCTCTAGCCTAGCACTATAGCGGTTGTTGCAGGAAAAGTGAAGGATCAGGATTGCGGGAGGGGAAGTGCTCACAAAAGGATCTTGATTTTTAAGGAGTGCTCCGCCATATGAAAATGTGTTAGACCCACTGGGCTGTATGGCTGAGAGCAGCACCTATGGGTGGCTAAATCACTGCTTACTCTAAACTAGTGCTCCTTGGAAAGCGTTTCCTTCTGAAGGATACAGAAGATTAGTTCCTTCTTTGTGAACAATGAAGAAGTTAGCCTGTGGCTGGGGATGTACTTTTCTCCTTGGCGTCCCCTTGTGACTTATTTCGGGTTCCCCTAAACCTGGCACTGGTCTAGGAAACGTACCCTCTCCTCCTGCTTCAGTGGCAACACTACTGAAATAACTGACTGTATCACTGGGCAAGACAGATCGGCCACAAGCCAACAATCTATAACTCAGCTGCATGTAGGTGTATGATGGATGTATTAACACACTGGGTAAGAAGGAAATGCAGCTTGAACTTTCTGTACATAAATGCCATAACCTTGATGTGTGCATTTCACTTTAGACTATGTAGTTCCATGTGCCACTGGACAATTAACCTAATAGAAACATATTGTAACGCTCAGTAGCCAGGCATTTCCTGTGTCAATAAACTTAAACAGGTATTTCCTGTGGGGCTGGGTCCAGTGTTTAAACTTAGATAACCTTGGATGTTTCTCAGGTATGGTGAGTATGAACTTGGCTGGGTCAATGCCTAGAGATCTTTCAGATGATTTTCAGAGAGGGGTTAAGAAACCCTATAGGTATTCTGTCAAATCAATCATACGTATAGTGCTGTGTGTCCTGAATAGTGCAAGAATGTATGGGATAATGGAAGAAGGTTATCTACTATCTGTAAAAATGGAAGAGTACAGGGTGGTGACAGATGATAGGGAAATAATTTGACTGATTCCATATAAAACTTATTTGTGTGGAACTGGAAAGTCCCAGTTATCGCATGACACAGGAGACAAATCTGGTTCAAATCTGGTTCTGGTGCTGCTGTTTTTCATTTGGGCTCAGGGATCACTTTCCCTTTCACAACACCATCTGTAATGAACAGATTCACTCTTTCTGAAATAAGGCACAATGGACAAGCCATCACCGATTTAGTTGAAAGGAGTACTAGCTCTGCCTCTTGCATAGCTGAGCAAGAGGAAGTTCTCCTAAGACCAGCTGGAGAAGTAAAAGTATTGTCTCCAGAAACCTCTTGAAAAAGGAACACCTCTCTCACTACAGTGCAAGATAAAAGAGAGGTAAAGTGGCAGTTAAACTTGGCTTTGCACAGTAGGCTCATAAATGCCTCACCCAAGTTGTTTGACATAGACCTGAGTAGTGTTGGTTCTTCCCTGGCAAGTTTTAATCACAAAATAATAATCTTCTGCACTCTCAGCTTTCATCTGGGGATAGCAAAGCCCTTTACCAGGGAACCCCCTGGGAAATATGTAGGTATTCAGCCCATTTCATAGATGGGTAAACTGAGTTCCATAGAGATTAAGAACCGGACATTTTCCTTTAGATGGAGCTGCAAGTGCTTATCGCTTCTGAAAATCATGATCTAACAAACTTGCTCAAGGTCACAGTGAGTCAGTGGCAGGGCTGGGAATAGAACCGAGCAGTTTTCACTCCCTGTCCTTTGTACTTGACCACTAGACCCCACTCCTTCCCTAGTTCACTTACAATTATGTTATGGATATTGTGTCACTTTCCAAGTACAGTCAGATTCACATCCTGTCTTTGAAGGTAAACACCAAGGCTTTTTAAAAAAAAAAAAATCCTACACTGTTTAGGGACCTATGTGAGTAACATGAAATTCATGGAGATTTCCAACAAATAATCCAGATGGCTAGCTACATCTCTAGAAGAAATGTTGACTCTATCTTTCTCATCCTTATCTGCTGCATCCAGGGTTCAGGTTTCTCTATGTGGCCCACTGCAGCTCACGCTGTGGCACCTAAGAAAGCAGTGCCTGCTTTATTTTAGGTTGGTATGAAGTTGTCAGCTGTTGCAAAAGAAGGGAAAATGATGTGCAGATATTATATATTAAAACATATTTATTGCTGACTTCTAAAATGGCATATTGTTTCTGTTACTGATTTGGGATGCAGACCTTTTTCTGTAATCTTTGCACTTTACTTTTAAACAAAATCACAGGCCAGAGAAGGGAGCTCATCAGCCAAATCAGAAATGGAAAGGCCTGGATGAATGCATGTGTCAGCTTTCTCCAAAGCAGAAACTCTCAGATTTGTGCTAGCTGATGTGCTTTGTTTTCCGTCTTTAGATATCGATGACTGTGACGCTCGTTCTCATTGCTGTCAGCAGGACTGTTACAATTATCCTGGCGGCTATGAATGTGTTTGCTATGCTGGATACAGGCTCAACACCAATGGTTGTGGGTGTGATGGTAAGCAGCAATGCCTAGCTGGACTGCGGTAGGTGAAAGAGGAAAGACATTGGCTCAGCTCCTCTGCATTACAGTATTGTGTTAGTGACAGCTACAGGCATGGTCCTTCCACTAGTCCTGTTATGCCTGGTTTTACAGTTACATTGAACTTATTATAAATGTTAAGTCAGATTTAAAGGCTTATTTTTGGTGATTTCTCTTAGGTTTTTTAGTAGGAGAAAAGAAGCAAAGAAACACGCAAGTAAGACAGAGATTAGCTGCAATATAGTAGCAGCTAAAGAGCACAGTTTGGATCCAACCCAGAATTTCCCAAAGTTGAAGAGAGTTGGTTTGGTCCCATCTCTTCTAACGATTCATGGAAATGTCATTTTTTATTGCATGTAATTTTGGCTTTGGAGGGACCCAGGCAAATGCCAATCTGTTTACAAAAATATAGCTAGGAAGATAATGACTAATGTGAGCTCTGAAGTGAGATGACATGAAATACTTCCAGATGGCCCCAAACAGCTGGACATTTCTTCTAATTATTTCTCCCAGCAAATGTCAGTTTTTCCATCAGTTCTGTTCTGAGTACTTCATTTAGCCAGTCAGAATATAATAAGTGGGTAGGATTTTGGGTTTCCATTCCCCGATGATGATCTGTTTTGTCACTAGCATAGCTATCCAGCCCCATTTGATGTTATTAGCTGGAAGATTAAGTTAGTCCAACTGGCCCAGCATACATAGGCTGATTCTTAAAACTGGGGAAACTTATTTTCAAATATCTGTCGTTCACTTGCTTGTGTGATCTTTGTTTAATGTAAAAGAAGTGTTGGTAGGTTTGCATGGCTGAACAGGACAGAAAATGAGATAAAGTTTGTTTATCCAGAGATATTGGTAGAATAAATAAAAAGCTCAAATGGGAAGGAGAAATGATTCTAATCCATTCTGTGATGTGGTGAAAATAGTTCTAGAGCCTGAAGACTTCTATCAGACCTGCAACGTCCCTCGGCACAAAATTGATTTAACTTTAGAAAGTCAGGCAGAAATAGTAATACTTGTTAGTCTCTGAATTCTGTGTATGCCTTGGAGTCCCTGACCAATACTGGACACTTCTCTTATCTGCATATGTAGATATAGTCCCATGTATATATTTTTAGATGTGGATGAGTGCTCCTCAAATAACGGTGAGTGTGAACACACGTGCCAGAACCTGGTGGGGTCCTTCCAGTGCAGCTGCCAGATTGGATACAAACTGGATGAAGACCGGAGGAGCTGTATTCGTAAGAGACCTCTTTTTGTGTGTGTGTATGATTTCCTGTTGAAGATATTTATGTATAAAATCTTCAACCGGAAATAATACCAAGTGAAAACAAGGGTTTTGTGTGTGTGTGTGTGTGTGTGTGTGTGTGTGTGTGTGTAATTATATATATACACACACACACACACACACACACACACACACACACACACACACACACACACACACACACACACACACACACACACACACACACCCTTTTCCTTCCCTTACACGGTTTTCATTTGGTGTCATTTCCTTGTGCAACTTTGTGTATAATCCAATCATTTTCACTGTAGGGAGGCCAGATCTGAGCTCTCCAGAGTAGTCTAGGGGGGTTTCGATGTACATCTTTTGAGGTATGGAAGGCTTGAGTCTAAATCCTCCAGGCTGCTTTGAAAGTATGCTGGGTGGCAGAGCAATGATTTATTAAACACTTTCTGAACCGTTGCTGGCTTCTTCACAGCT
The DNA here is from genome assembly GCF_009764565.3 of Dermochelys coriacea. Lineage (NCBI taxonomy): Eukaryota > Metazoa > Chordata > Testudines > Dermochelyidae > Dermochelys > Dermochelys coriacea. Next base: position 19,757,980 of record NC_050085.1, on the reverse strand, counting down.
CCATTATTGACACAAACTGCTACTATGAACTGTATTATCATAAGTGTATGGAAAATCTCTGCAGCTTACAAAAACACAGACAGAACAATTTCCCTGCTTGCACAGAGACTTTCCTCCTGGCAGGGTTGAGATTTTCCAAATAGTCTAGGGGCATTAGGTATACATCTTCCATTAAGCTTGTTCTAGGATGCAGGGGGTTTTCTGATGAATTATGATGATGCAGTTCAAGGGAGCAGCTGAAGCACTGTGGAGAAGCCAGGAAAGGCTGGGAAATGGGCAAACAAATCGTAGCTGTGCCATGTCCTCTAGCCTGTGCTCTCATTTTAAATTTTAACCAATTTTCACTTCAGCTTCTGAAAGGCATATTTGGATTGGAAATGTCAAGGTAGCTCTGTCGTACTTAGGTTATAAAAACAAAAATAACAAACAAGATAAGAGTCCCTTTGCAGCAGCTTGAGATGGCTGTGGATCAAGGCCTTGAGGACCTAGCTTATGTGGCAGAACAGTCTCCTGGAAAATCAGATCTCTCTGTAAATATAAAATATAAGCCTTTCAAGTAGACTTTTTTTTTTGAGGCAGTCAGATACATGATGGGAATGGTATAAAATTCTATATTGAAAGAAATAAGACTGTGGGGGAAGGAAAGAGACAGGGAATGAATCACAGTCCCCAAAGTGGCCAGGGACAGTTGTGCGGGTCACTGGAGTAGACTCTATAAAACACTAAATCAGTACAGAACCATTGACTCTGTCAGATCTTGTTGTCTTTTCCCACTTTTTATTGCACATTTTTCTGCTATTTGCTAATCTCTTGTTCATCTCTCATTTCACTCGTCTTTGAATCTCTCCTCTTTGGATTGGTGATTTGGATGGAAATGTTTGCTCTTTCCCCATGGATTTTCCCAGCTCTGGATAACCCCATGGAAGCCCTGGATGGCCAGCGCCCCGTCATACACCCTATTCCTCATGTCGCCATCCTGCGCGATGAGTTCACCCAGCTCTTTGATGAGGAGTATGAGGAGGAGGAGGAAGAGGTGGAAGCAAGAGGAGAGCACACGCTTTCGGAAAAATTTGGTGGGCATTTTGTAGCAAGGGCATGTGGAAAATTCTCTGGTGTCTTTAGTAATAGCAACACATTTGGAGCAAACTTACACGTCCAAAGTTGCACATGCAACTCAATGCACTCACAGAGTTTGTCATGTACAAAGCCTACATTACGGCACAGGCTGGGGGAGCTGTCATCCATTGAGCACATGCAGGTTGGGTAGCTGAGCACCCAGCTACAGTTTCCGCGTGCAACTAGTGGCTTGCGGATGGAAAAGTGGTGCCCCTCCGTTTTACAGATACCCTCAGTTGTATTATGCAAACTTGAGCATTCACAGTTGTAAACCAGGGCTCACAATTTGTCTCTTAAGATCTTAACCTATTTAAAAGCAATATCTTGTCTCGGAGAACTAGTTTGCTGCCAAAACAGAAGAAAATAACCCCCCATACTCCTTCTTCACTTGTGAGTTTGGACTCATATTTTACCTCTCATTAAACACCAAGTGTGAAATCCTGGCTCCATTTAAGTCAACAGGAGTCTTGTCATTGATTTCAGCCAAGCCAAGATGTCACCCCAAACATTCCAGGGTCTTGCTGCTTATGACATGAACTGTCACAATGGGCAGACCATTTCCAGACTTTTATGCATTCCCCACATGTCCCAGACACACCACTCCAGCACCACTGCTCTACATGTTACTGGCGCGTTTGCTGGAGATTCAGTGTTCCTGAGTGGTGTGGGTTTGGCTGCCCAGCTGAACCCTTCAGCTCGATGAAGCAGCTTTTGGAAAGCCCACTCATCCGCAGCTTCTTTTTCTTCCAGTCTGCTTGGAGGACACCTTTGGTCATGACTGCAGCCTGACATGTGATGATTGCAGAAATGGTGGAACATGCAATGAGGACCAGACTGGTTGTGACTGTTCGGAGGGCTGGAGTGGAGTCATATGCAATCAAAGTGAGTTAAGTTGGAGAAAGGCAGGACGAGAGGGGTAAGCAAAGGGCAGGCTGGTTTTATAGTGTTTTTGTTCCTTCCAAAAGCCCGTCAAAAAGAAGAATGAGGTGAGCACAACTCTCCAGCTGGTCTAAATAGCAGTAATAACCCTGGCTTTTCTTTGCCCATTGCCTGCATTTTCCATGTTTGTTGGAAAATGTTGGCACAGCATGGATTTTGTCTGGTGACTACAACCCTAATAAAGTTCTCTACCTCTCGTTACTATATAGATCCCAGAGGGTATGAATCTATAGTTCAAACCTGCAAATGTTTGTATGTAGTGTTGGATCTGAACGTAGCTTTCAGACTGTACACACAAACCTATCGGCAGTGAATTAGACATATTACATTCTTTAAGACTAAGAAACTATTTAAGGCTCTAATGGGAATCCTCTAAATTCCTCCTTCCAACTGAACTTCTGGCTTCAAAGCTGTTGGCAGCTTAAATGAAGGAATATTTTCCCCTGGGGCCTCTTTCCGTTTAAACATTATTGGCATTTGATGCCCATTTCAGAGAAAGGGTTGCATTTAGCTGTTATTTGTGATTTCAGTTTGAATTTGATGCCCAAAATCTGGCTTGTCCAACCAGTACTTTCTGGAGTCCTTATTTTGCTTTTTAAATATTTGGAACTGTATTTGCAATGAGTTGAAAGGGAAAGGCTAGGTTCCCTACCCCCTGGCTGGGTTCATGCTTGTAAATATTAATAGAACTCCATGGTCCTGAGGCAAATCTATTTTTTAAGTAAGTAACCTTAGGAAAAATTAACTGTGTGTATTTCAGAAGAGAGTACATGAAAATGAATACATATATTGCCTAAATGGTAATGAAATTGGCATCTGGATTTCAGGATTTATTTTCTAAAAAAATATTTTGGCATCTACCTTTCAGCAAATAAATGCAAAGCTGAAAAAGTTTGTTTTCCAGGTGTTTTCCATAGTGTAGGATATAATGACAGGTGGGGTTGTTGTAGGAAAGAGGAGAAGAAAACGTCAGAGGCTTGAATAAGTTGCTAAACTGAATCGTATCTCCAAATTTTGTTCAGCTTTCTCTAAATTTCTATACACTGTGAGGTTTTTATCCACTGAGGTTTTTGGCTTATTCTTACTGCTACCATCATTAATGATGTACACAGAGCTATAGAAGGCAAGATTCCAATCCTGAAGAGTTTACAGTCTAATTCAGACAAATACAATACATAGGATAACAGGCCAAATGCAAGAAGGAAAAAAGAACATAGTCGGCAGTGAGGCCTTAGTCAGAAGATTGAGTATTAGCTGGCACCAGAGATCAGAAGCACCAGTTGAGAGTACACCTTATCAGCTCATCCTCTGATTTTCCTATGGCCCCGCACCAGCACTGGGATGCATTGGAGTAGACAGGTACAGAACAGGCATGCGAATAGTCCCACTGCACTATATTGGTTTCATACATCCCCATGTTCCTTTCTCTGCTTCACTGTCATCCATTTGAATTACTGCTACGTCAGGACGTGCTTGCTGCAAGACAAGCAGGGAAAGGTCTCACTGACTTTGCTGGAACCCTTTGGGCTGAGTGTCAGACCTTATTGTAATTAATCTGTCAATCTAGGGCAGTGGTTCTCGAACTGTGGTCCATGGACCACCAGTGGTTAGCCAGCTCCATTCAGGTGGTCCGTGGATATTTCCCTCTAAGGTGCGCACCTGGGCCGCTGCACACGACAGAATGAAGGGCCACCCACCTAATTAGCGGAGCCGCAAAGGCGTGGCTCCACTAATTAGGTGCCTGGACCCTGGAGAAGATGCACATGTAAGGTGAGGTGGTGGCCTTGGGGGGAATAGGGAGTAGGTGGGAGGGAGCAGTGGGGTGAGAAGAGGTGGTGGGGGGAATTTGGGACCTGCAGGGCTGCGACGGCCAGAGAAAGAGACTACTTTCCCCAGCTCCATGGCTGTGATTGCTGGGGAGACGCTCCTCCTTCCCAGCCCCAGCTGGCGGGGGAGAGAGGGCACATCAGTCATGTTAGAAAGATTAAGACTACTGATATTAAAATGAGTCGTGTGCTTTTATTTGTAGAACAAAAAAAGTTTATTATTAAGGGTTTTTTTTATATAGCGCTTTTATCCAAAGCTCTTTACAATAATTAGCTAATGGTACAAACAACATTTGGAAAGATGTGGTCCGCCGAGACCCTCAGCAATTTTCAAGTGGTCCACGGAAAAAAAAAGTTTGAGAGCCAGTGATCTAGGGCAATAGAAATCAACAAATAGCTGTGACAGTACTATCGCCTTTCTGACCTCTGTCTCTCTGTCCCCTCACAGCCTGTCCCGAAGGCACCTTTGGGAGGAACTGCAGCTTCACCTGCCACTGTAAGAATGGAGGCACGTGTGATCCAGTGACTGGGAAGTGCCGCTGCCCGCCTGGGGTCAGTGGAGAACTGTGTGAGGATGGTATGGTCAAACTTCCCAATCTCCTGCTTCATGCAGTAATGAGACTCCCCCTTTTCGCTCCCCTTAGCCCAGTGGCATGATGGTGAGGGAGGTGCTTCTGTGCAGGAAGGCTTCATTCTAAGCAGTTAGACAGCAGGCTGATAGAAACACTGGACCACCCTGTGCTCCTGGTTCTGTAACTGAAGGCACAGTCTGGCCACACTCCCTGTGCCACGCACGTTGTGAGTAATGTTTCATGCACAGATTAAGCAGGGTGGGAGCTGGGGCGGGCAGAGCAGAAAGTGTCAGCACAGGACAGTGGACCAGGAACTCCTGAGCATCAATCTCAGCTCTGACACTGACTCTTTCAGTGACCTTAGGCAAGTCATTTAACCTCTACACCTCAGCTTCCCCATTTGTAAAATGGGCACAGTGATACTGATTGCCCTCACCAATGTGTTGTGATGATTAGTTAGTGTTAATAAAGTACTGGAAAAAGGAAAGAATTATATCAGTGCAATACATGTGGAAGAAGGACAGAGGGATATGTGCATAGGATAGGCGCAGTCTCTCTGCTATTCTGGGCCCTGAATTCTTGCACAAGGTGCTGAGGGTTGTACCTTCCTAATTATCTTGCTCTCCTCTTTTTACTGTAGAATGTGTTTTAATGAAATTGGGGACAGAGCAAGAGGAAAACAATATTTCTTAACTGCTTACAAGCTCTGTTCCCAGAGCTAACAGGGTAGTTCATTTGCTATTTGAATTGATACTTTATAGTGGAGTGTTTGCTCTAGGGATAAATGGAGATCATAGCCAAGTGTGATGCCGGGCGTTCACTGTCCACTTTTGCTTCTGTTAAAACTTAGAAGCACTTTACATAGGAAGTGCTCTATTGTTCAGTTTATATTCTTTAATCTGCTGCCTGACACCTGTATTTTAAGGGCACCTGGCATCTTTTAACCTGTTGCTTGGAACATCACTGTGTGTGAGACTCTGACACATCCCTAGATTCCATGTCACTTGCTGGGTCACGTAGTCTTGTGTTTAACGAGACTTTTTTTTTTCCATATGAAAAGGGTGATTGAAAAATCCACTCAACATGAATCAGCGTTCTAGGTCATGCCCAAATTCCTGCACCAAGTTCCTTGCAGCCCAAGTTTAGCAGATCAGTGATGTCCTCCTTGAGACACAGGGAGCAGTAATGGACACTGACTCCTAGGCAGATGATTGTCTTGGGGAAAGTTCAGTGGAAGGCAGCCCCAAAAAAAAAAAAAGTACCATGTCATGAGAAATAGAAGTGCTGTGGAAAGGTGTCATGGTTGTCACTGAAGGGGAAGTAGACACTGGAGACATTTGAGAATATTCGCTTCCCATCTTCTTGCACAAAAGGGATCAGTTAAACTGGTGTAGATATTGATTTATTTTTCACCCCGAAGGGTTAAAATCATGGAGATATAATCTAAAAACGTGAAAACAAGGAAGCGGTAAAAAGAAAAGGAGTACTTGTGGCACCTTAGAGACTAACAAATCTATTTGAGCATAAGCTTTTGTGAGCTACAGCTCACTTCATCGGATGCATTCAGTGGAAAATACAGAGGAGAGATTTATATACACACAGAGAGAACATGAAACAATGGGTTTTATCATACACGCTGTAAGGAGAGTGATCACTTAAGATGAGCTATTACAAGCAGGAGAGCGGGGAAAGGGGAGGAAGAAAACCTTTAGTAGTGATAATCAAGGTGGGCCATTTCCAGCAGTTGACAAGAACGTCTGAGGAACAGTGGGGGTGGTGGTGGGGGGAAATAACATGGGGAAATAGTTTTACTTTGTGTAATGACCCATCCACTCCCAGTCTCTTGAATAGGAGTGGATGGGTCATTACACAAAGTAAAACTATTCCCGCCCCCCCCCCCCACTGTTCCTCAGACGTTCTTGTCAACTGCTGGAAATGGCCCACCTTGATTATCACTACTAAAGGTTTTCTTCCACCCCTGCTCCCCCCCCGGCTGGTAATAGCTCATCTTAAGAGCTGTAGCTCAGGAAAGCTTATGCTCAAATAAATTTGTTAGTCTCTAAGGTGCCAAAAGTCCTCCTTTTCTTTTTGTGAATACAAACTAACATGGCTGCTACTCTGAAACCTGTCATCTTAAGTGATCACTCTCCTTACAGTGTGTATGGTACAGTGTACTAGTTACAGTGTGTATGGTAACACCCATTGTTTCATGTTCTCTGTGAATATAAATCTCCCCACTGTATTTTCCATGGAATGTATCCGATGAAGTGAGCTGTAGCTCACGAAAGCTTATGCTCAAATAAATTTGTTAGTCTCTAAGGTGCCACAAGTACTCCTTTTCTTTTTGCGAATACAGACTAACACGGCTGCTACTCTGAAAGGAAGCAGTAAGAAATTCCATCAAAATGACTTCATTCAAGTGGTTAGGAGCAGACGGAATCCATTTCTGGAGAAGGCAATTGAAGCAGAGTATATATGAGTTTGAGAGACACCCAGACGTTTTTCCTTAGGAAGGAGGCAGCTGAGGGGCACAGTGAAAAAGCAGGAAGGTGGGGTTAAGATAAACAATAAAGAGCTGGCGAATTGGGCCAGATAGCCTTCCTTCTTCCTAAACTGTCTGATGTTGTTATCAGATGGGAGAAGGCTTGTGCTACCTGTACCTCTGATGTGGGAGTGTTCTGCTGATGCAGTGTATTTGGCATATGCTTCTAATATAAAATTCTTCAGCATTAATAAAAACCTGGCAACTGTTCTATTCCTTTAACAGTTCAAATATGATTGTCAGTTTTCCCAGGAGGTGGCTTAGTTGTCTAAGTGTCAGGACTGAAAAAGCTAGACTTCCTGGAACTTCATGTTTCGCTGCCAGCCGGATTGACTCAGCCCTTTGTCCTTCCAATGTGGAAACAATGGTGCTGGGTGCTCTGGGGAGTATCTTGGATGCATAAAGGGAGGAAGTACCATGTGATTTGCTGGGTGAGGTTCTGTTTGATCTAGGGGGTCATCAGAAATCACAGGGCATTTGTTTCCCACTGGCCTTTATTTCTAACCTGATGCTTCCCATCTTGTACCCTGGATGCAGCTGCATTTCAGTGCTTCTGTGCATTTCTGGTTGTAAAGCACTTTGGGAGCCTTTGCACTGAAAGGTGTCCTGGAACTGACAATGGTAATTTGATGTTTTTTAGTTGTTTGTAGAGGTATGTCTGTAGTATGGGTTTATCGTCATCCTGTAGCATAGGATGTGTCACACTAGATCAAATCACTCTCTATCAAGTCCAGTATCCAGTCTGTGGTATTTGCTGATTCCTGATGCTTCAGAGAGAGTCCCAACACTCCATAATGCATCTAACCTAATAAACAGCCCTGTACATGAGGTGAGAGATGCAAATCCTTTCTGATCTCCGCAGCCATTGGATAATGCCCAGAAGCATATGATTTGATTACCCCCTTATTGATATCTTACCTCACAGAGAGGCAGACATTATTCTTGGTGACAGAATGATCCATTCCTTCTTTCACATCCAGGTGCCCTGTAGGACTGTGATAATTTGCTATCATAAACAGGCAGTGATTTTTCAATGGGAGTGTTCTTGCAAAGTTCCATTGTAAGCACCCACTGAAAGTGACGTGATACTCCTGTGCTGGGTGTTCTTACCGGAGTACATTTTCCTCTTTCTAGGCTGCCCTAAAGGATTCTTTGGGAAACAATGCAGGAAGAAATGCAACTGTGCCAATAGAGGTCGGTGCCATCGAATTTACGGGGCCTGTTTGTGTGACCCTGGACTTTACGGACGATACTGCCATTTAGGTGAGTCTGGCCAGCCATAGAAGGGTTGGCTGATGGCTGGTGTGCCCCTGATGGCTGGGTGTGGTGTAGGTAGCTTTCCTTTTCCAGTACTCTCTGCCCATGGTCATGCCATCGTCTGCTTCTTTTCATAACTTGGCCCTCCAGCCAGGTCACATTTTAGTCCCCAGCCATTCCAGGGTAACAATGTCCTTACCCCATCTCTGGGTCCCATGATCCTCGTATCCTTCCCTCAGGGCTTTCAGTTATTCTTATCCTCTTATCAGGGGCCTCATGTGGACTCCTTGCTACTGCTTGCCTGGACTTCTTCCTCTCTCTTTTTCAGGCCATTTCCCCACAACCTCTCTAGCTTCACTCTTTCTCAAGGCTGGGAATAGCAGGGCTCTCCTCTGGAATCCCCCAACAAAATCCCTAACTAAAAGTACAACAAACACACCCAACTTCTTTCCTCCTAAGGCTTGACATTTCATCCCTCTCTGTTTCACAGTTGAATGCCTCCCAGGGCTCTCTCCAGATCCTGCCCTTTTATCAGGGCTCACCACTGCAGCTTGCTCCACCCTGATGGCTGCTCCTTGTCTCTCTCGGTATCCTGCCAGACTTCTGTACTTCAGGGAGAATCCCCCAGGCCAGCTATCCCCCTGGGCCTCCTCCTTGACCCTGCCAGTCTCTCCACTCTCTACAGCCAACAACGGACTGAAACATTCTCTCCCTGCAGCCCCCTTCTAATCTGGTCTTCTTTTCTTTATAGTCATCACCTAGCTTGGCTTCATCTGTAGTTAGGCCTGGTTCCCACCCTCCAGGTGCAGCCAGGTGAGTTAGTTAGCCTCTCATAACCTTTTCAAAGCCAGGATGAACCCCTTCTAACACCGTTACCTTCTAACACCGTTACCTTCTAACACCGTTAGACAGATCTTTCTAAGAGTTCCCTTTGGGCAGGGTCTTTGGAGGGTGATAACGCTGCTATTGTTTGTCCTCTGCTGTTTGGTTTCCCAAAGCACTTAATGATGCTTTCCCAACACATCTAGCCTGCCCGAAGTGGGCCTATGGGCCCGGGTGCTCCGAAGAATGCCTGTGTGTACAGCAAAATACCCAGGAGTGTGACAAGAAGGATGGCTCCTGCAGATGCAAACCTGGTTATCATGGCAAAAGGTGTCAGACAAGTGAGTGGTTAGGTGACATGGGCTGTTTAGGGGAGTATTTCCCTAGGCTTTCCTTTTTTCCCCCCGCTCATTAATTTTACTGGGAAAACAAAGAACCACTAAGACCCTCCCCAAAGACATCATGTTAATTAGAACAGGGGCAAGCCCATTCAGCCTTGGTCAGCTAACTTAGGGTGTCTAGTTCCACACACATTGGATGCTGGTGGAAACTCCCTGAACTTGTGTCCACAGTCCAGCTAGGTGTGATATGTTAGATCAGTGAGGGATCTGTTAGAGTTCCACTGCAGATACCTCGAATCCCTGATACTCAGTTTGGGCAGCGTGTTCTTCCCAGGTCTGTCTGCTAATGCCGAATGCTTTTTCTTTTCAATGACTGTCATTAACAGCGTGTGACTCTGGCTATTATGGTGGTGGCTGCAAGAACAAATGTAGTTGCCCCTTGGGAGTTTCCTGTGACCACGTGAGCGGAGAGTGTCAGAAAGAGTGTCCCGAGGGTTACCACGGGGAGAACTGCGACCAAGGTAAAAACGGCATGTGGAACTGGGTTGCGGAAGGGCAAGTGTTGCACCATCACAGATTGTGCATGTATCATATTCCACTTTTCAGAAGCTCAGTGAGCTTTGCTGGCAGGTACCTCTGAATGCCGCTGTTCAGCTTGTTATAGTGTATCAAAACCACAGGGGGTTAAGGAGGAGATTTCCCAGGTACTGCAGTAACCAACATCTCTAAAAATGGAGAGAGAGAATAACTCTTCAGGCGGAATCCAGATATTTTATGCTTTGCAAGACTGATTCCTCTTGCTATAGCATGACTACAGTGCTTGGGGTCAATATATGTACATCTCTATTCTACTGTTCTAAAGGTTACTTGCCTCAAAAGTTACAAAGGCGTTAATGACATATGTAACAATTTTTAAGCACGCTGTCGATACAGGGTAGATTTTTCACAAGTGCCTACGTGACTTGGAAGCCTAAGTCTCATTGGAAGTACAATATAACTGGCTTCCAAATAAGTGCCAAACTATTTAGAACACCAGTTTTTAATACATCGATATATTTACAGAGGCATTTACAGCACTTTACATTGAGGGTGGCATATTTCATTGTAAAATTCTTATTAGACAAATAAAAGACACAGACTCTGTACAAGGGTTGGTGTGAATGGTTTATTTCTAGGCAGGCACTTCTTTGAAATGAAGCGTTATTAAAGCCGTTTCTGTGTGGCTTCTGGCCTAAATTCTCAAAAGCCACTACTGGTGTCTTTGGGTACTTCCAATTTTGGATCCCCAGTGTGGGACACTGTAAAGGGACCTGATTTGGCTTCTTTCAGATATTTCAAGATGGGCATCCACAATCGCTAGTCCCTTTGAAAATATTGCCTCCATATGTTGACGGGGCGCTGTACCGTGGCTAGAGTTTGTCTGTTAGTTCTCCAAGGATGAGCCCTGATTTATTGCCTCTCAAGTTCACTGAAGGGCTTGTGAATTTCAGAAATGAATTGGGACAAAATTCTTCTATGTCCCAACTTCCAGTTCACACATACCACTTTCTTGTGTACTTCTCCTTGTTAGGCCAAATATCTTTCCAGGGTGCCTGCAGTGCCCTGTGTCAGCTGCTGCCTATGCAGAATCTAAACATCTATTAGGGTCAATTTAAGCTTCCTCTCCCTATAGGAGCGAAGCCAGAAGAAATAAGCTGAAATTGAAATGGCTTTAGATGATAAAAGAACAGCCAGGAGCTGTATCAAAACATTGCAGTTTTTTAAATGTGGAGGGAAACATTTTTTAATACTGACTCTTAATCAGAGCAGGAGGAAAAAGCCTCACTTTATCCTGCCATTTGGGTGACTCGGCTTTTGTAGATGAAGATGATATTTAGCAGCATTTTCTTCTTCTTCCTTTGACATTTGTTTATTTTCAGGTGTTCCATCCCTGGCAGAATGGAGTCAGAGTCTCCTTTCTGCGTTTTATTCCATATTAAAGCTTTTTTGATCTGAAAGAGGAAAAGAAAATCTTATATTTCAGTGGTCTTAAAATTTAACCTGGTGCCCCCATATGATCCTTTTCTCAGTGTTCTGCCAGGGCCAGCCTGGCAACTGGAATACATGGCTGAACCTCCTGGGTAACTGTGGTGCAGTGCTGACTGTACGAGCTCCCTGGCTTTGTTAGTTCATGGCAAATGTGCATGTTAGATTTTCTTGCAGTGAACTCTCGTAGGTTAATGTAAAAAGGCAGTAAAGGAACTATTGCTGTGAGGTGTGAGGGGATGATTGACCAGGAAACATGACTGCAACAGAACTTGGAAAATTGCACTTTGGTCCAGCCTCCAATTTGGCCCACGGATCAAAAAGCATCATCCCCTTTTGTGTAGCTGTTTTGTTCTGTGGCGCATTTAATTATTGTTATTACATATTTCTGACATTGGTGCTTATGGGCCAGCCAAAGGAGGGGCCCCATTGTACTAGGTGCTGTTTCAAACCCAGAGTGGCAGACAGCCCCTGCCCTGAAGAGCTTCGGTCAGAGTAGACAAGATAGACACAGGTGGAGGAAGGGCTATAACACACCAACAGAGTGACCTGTGTGATTGCAGCATGTGACATGTTCATTCATCAGTTCTTGGTCCATGGGGATGCAGAGGGGAGGAGTGGCCCCATCTGGGCCCCATTTTGTCTCCTCTAACCATAGTGCCAACTTCTTGGATCTGGTAGGAAATATCCAAGTGCTGTGGTCTTCAGACATAGAAAGGAAAAAACCCACAACATAAAAACACTTGCTGCTGCTCAGTGTCCAAATTCTGACTGTAACTACCAAATGTTAGTGTAATTTAGTAGCATGTGCTTGTGCTGAATAACAGCACAGAACATGTAGCCCATTCATTTCATCAGTGAAGGAGAAAGCCATAGATTTTCACCAAAATATTCCAGTAGAGCAAGTCAAAGGGTTTGCTTTTATATCTATTCTACATTCCTGTGAAAAGCCAATGACAGCGAATAATCTATCTTGATCAGCTTTGGCTCTGTGCCTGCAACCCACGCTTTCTGCTGACATGACTACCCTCTTAGCAACAAGCTCTGTGGCTTAATTTTGTGTTTGAATAATAGTGCTGCAAAAAGAGATGGGGAAATAAGAAATACACTGTGCCCACACTCTTCTGCCCGTCACTTCAACCAACTCAAACGGATTCTTTTTTTTTTTGAGGTTCGTAAGAGTTCTTCTCTCCTTTCTTTCCTCCAAAAATGTTTTCATTGTCATGTGCTTCCTGGTACTATCCAGGTGTATAAGTGCCAAAATACAGCGAGAAAAGTTGTTTGTGTGGGGTTAATTTAGCTCTGACTGTAGGCAGGAGGTGCTCAAAATCTTGTCAGCCCATTCTTGTCAGTTTTCTAGACCAGAAACTTGGGATAAACCCTGTAGCTGAGCACACCTCAAAACTTTGGGACAGTTGCATCCAAACTTCATAGCTGGCACGCTTTTGTGGTAAAAGTCTGATCTTTGGGTTGCAAATCTGTGCTGGACTGCTGAGCCCTGTGAGGATTGTCTCAAAGTGAGATTCATGCTTGAAGTGAGCTGTAGCTCACGAAAGCTTATGCTCTAATAAATTTGTTAGTCTCTAAGGTGCCACAAGTACTCCTTTTCTTTTTGCGAATACAGACTAACACGGCTGCTACTCTGAAACCTGTATTCATGCTTGTGTCTCCCATCATGGCCAATGTTATGCCCATGGGACTGACCAAATGCTAATGCCACTGATTTTTCTTAGTGATTCTTCCATGCCAATCAGGCATTATTCTCCTGCAGTTCTTGCCCTCTTTCTCAGATATTCTGCCCTCCTTGCCAAATCTACGAGAGTTTCAGGAATTTACCAGAGGAGATGCAGATAACCTTTGCAAAGTTTTTGCTTCGCTACAGAGTTCCTAGCTGCCAATCACCTGGGAAGCAGGGGTCCTTCCTAAGGTCACTGGTGGTCTCAGATCTTCCATATGGCAGAGAACTGTGCTGCCTCTGGAGCCCCTGAGCTAGTCCAGAGGTTGGACATTTCGATCAGGAGATGCTTTTTGAAAGAATAAGAATGGAGCTAACGTCCTCAGGGAAGAGTCACAGGAAATAACACAAATATTTTCATAGGAATAATAGACTGTTGACTCTTGTTTGGATCTGGAAACTATTAAAGAGCAAAGACAAGCATCTGCCACCCATTAGCAAAGAAGAGAAACATTAGAAAACTCTTCAGTGTTGCTTTAAATCTCTGAACTGGTGTGGGGGTTTCCCCCCCTCCATCTTTTGTGAGTGTCAGTGTGTTACAATGCCTGAGGCTTATGAAACGCTGGGGCACATGTACAAACACATTCCAAGCCTGGAGCTCTCCTCAGAGATTCAAATAGGATTTAAGGATCTTTAACTTTGAGGCACTCGGTCTACGTGGGATTTAATTACTAAACCAGATCGTTCTGCAAAAACCAAAATCTGGCTTTCCCAAACAAGTCTCGCACAGTGAGCGAAGGAAATGAAAGCGTGTGTTCCTCTTGTGCATGATGATTCTCTCTCTCGCTCGCTTGCTTTGCATTACATTATCCGTTGTCGACAGTGCTGACTCATAAAAATTGGACTCGATAATGTCTGAGAACTTCGGTCTTCGCCTTTGAAGTGTTTTTTGGGACTTCAGGTTAGGCAATGATTTGGGAGAGTAGAGATTTGATCCATTTGAATATAGTGTTCTGGCATGCAAGTGTGTTCACATCTGTCCTCTAGTGGATGGGAGGTCAGATGTGCTGAGGTGTTGAAAGCCACTCCTGTAGCTCAAGGGGTGAGGGATGCAGTTATGGGGGTTCTTAGGGCTATTGCTCTTGGCACTTGCATGGGGTTAACTGACGTCAGTGGTGTCTGTGTGTGTGCCAGTATGTGTCCATTTTATGTGTGACTCAATATAAGCATGGAGGCTTTTTGCATGGCATTTGCCCTCCTATTGTATCCTGCAGCGATATCATAATGTTGAATTGAGGCCATTGCAATCATTTTGACAAATGAATGGTATCGACTTCTCCACATATTGTACAGTTGAGGCAGGAAATCCCTGACCCAAACAGAAATATCCTCCTTAATTGCTAATGGAACACAGGAAAAATTAGCCATGTGAATATCCTTCCCAGCCTCCCTTACTATGTTTTTGGTTTTGGGGGGGAATTCTCCTTTCGCTTCACTGAGCATTAAGATTTAGCCATAGGTAAATTTGACAGACATTACATTGGTCGGATTACAGAAACAAGATGCCAGAAAATGGGTCAGTTGCGTTTCTGTACAAGGGAACCACTGACATGAGGTCCTCCATTGTTCCAGGGCAGGAAGGAATGCGGGCTGGTTTACAGACAATGCCCAGTCTTGGTGGAAATATACTAAAGGTGCTAAAATCTGGCAGCTCCTGACGGTGGATGAATGTTCGTGCTCTGGGTGTGCCTCTGATAAGGACACTTTGCAGGCAACAAACCATAGGCAGCAGGGGAAGGCGGTTTGGCCTCAAATGGTAGTTACTGAACACATGAGCTATACTGTGAAAGGGCAGGTAGCAATAGAGGAGCTCATTTCAAATAGAAAAGCAGTGTGGTGCTGTGAAATTTCTGTGCTGCCTCCTTGTCAGGGACCTCTCACTGGGGGCCTGGTGGGTAGGATGAGGTCTGGAGGGGGGAGGAGGGCATGATGGCTAGGGTGAATGACAGCGTGGCCACACACACACCCCACTAAGACATATTCCCTCTGCAGCATGGAGCGCGTCAGCGGCTGTGTCTGGTCCTGTGTTCACACCACTCTCCTCAGCAATATGCAGTGTGGTTATGCTCCTTTCCACTGGAGGGGGCCATTTCCCCTCTCCCCTTCTGACACATGCACCGGGAAGCAGCCATAATGTGACCCCACAGAGTCAGGGAAGAGGTATCTCCTTTGTGATGATGTGAGGGATCTGAGCTGTGACTGGCTGAAAATCTTCTCTTGGAAAATGTGTCATAGTGAAATGTGATTTCTCCTCCATTATTTTAACTGTAGAGTGCCCAGAAGGGAAGTTTGGGGTTAACTGTTTACAATCCTGTTCCTGTGGCAGCTCCCCCTGCGACCGGCTCACTGGGAAGTGCATCTGTTTGCCGGGTAGAACAGGACTTGACTGTGGCCGAGGTGAGAAGGCAAGGGGTTTAACTCTGCGGGAGAGTTAAACTGTCCATTTGGGGGTTTCTTTTTCTTTTGCTAAATTAAAGAGGTTTTACAAACCTCCTGCAAATAGATTGCGTGGAAGTTTAAAAAAAAAAAAAAAGGCAGCATTATTCTTGTGTACAAGACACTGACAATAAAACCAGCTAGTCGAGGTCCATTGTCCAAGCTGAATGACGTGTAAGCAAGTGAGGAATGAAAAATGAATTGGAGTATCCAGGTGTTGAAGTCTAAGGAATTTTTCTTTACAGATGGATATTTTCTTTTTTTTATCATCCTCACCATGTCCCTTTAATGTCTGGAAGACCAGAGATCCCTAAATAAAAAAGTTAGCTACAACAGCTGGAAGATATTAGTCATATTGAAATGTCTTAGTTCTAATAGCTTGACTGAGCAATATAAGACACATGTACGGCACTTAATAGTTCCCCCCAGCCATTGGAGGGGCTTGCTATCACTTTAACAAGGATACTTGACTCAGCTTTAGCAGTTCTCAGCTTCTTGGCTCTTTTTTGGAACTAAATGCAAATCTTAGGAATGCTGAGCAAGATCTCTGTCTAGCAACGTGCCTGAATGCCGACCACTTGCTTGAAACATTTTCTTACTGAGGAGCAGGTCAGAACTCACTAATTATAAGATCAAGCAGCAAGAAACACATTGGAAAGTGCTTGGGCTAGCCTAGATTGCAGAATTACGTGCTTGCATAAAGCAGGCAAGAAAGCAAACCTATCTCAATGCACAGCAAAACCAAGTGATTAGCTCTTACAATTTTAGGATGCCATTGTGGGGAGTGCTGAGCACCATCATTTCCCATTGAACCTAGTGGGAATGGATGGAAAGCAGCATCGTGCAGAAGGCAGGCAGAATCAGGCCCTTTTTTAGTGCCCGTAAGCGGCTGGTCTCCTTTACCATATGTCCCTCACATAGTTGATGCTGGGCTTCAGGTGCACGAGCTGCCTGCACGCAGTCAGTGCATTGAGTGTTCAGCTCCTTACTCAGCAGCTGCTTTGGGATGCCTAGAGACTCCAAGTGCTAGAGAAAACTTGGTTCAGCCTATTTGACCTCAGTAACTCTGGCTGGAATTTTGTGTCGCTGTAAATCCCCTGGCACTGGATGAATTGTTCTTTCTGAAGCAGTGGTATTTGAGATTCCCAGCAATGTGGCTTTGGTGAAGAGCTGGTGGGTTAGGGCTTGTACACACAAAATGTCATTTTTCATCTAGAATATCAGAAGAAAAACAAGCAAAACAGGTGAAGAAAACAAACAGAGCCTGCTAATGCATGTAACAAGCAAAGTGGATTCAGAAAACCAGCTCAGGAATTAATAGCATTTGCTGTGGGGGAGGCAGCATTGCTGAGTTTGTAGAGACAATGTACCTGATTCCACTCCCGGTATGGAACGGTGCAACAGAGAGAATGTTTTGGCTGGTAAGGGAAGAAGATTCCAGAGAGACAGGAGTGGTGCAGGATGATGGCATTCATAGAGACTCCATTGTCATAAAGATAACTGGCCCCAGCAGCTGGGATGCGTGTAGTCTGTCCTCCAGCTCCACACTGAAAGAGAGGAAATTCAGATCACGAGAACACAAGCCTCACTTAAGTCATAAAGAAACAATAAAATAAACCTGTCTCTTTAGTTCTTTTTAAATGGCTTTGTGGCACGGTTCCCAGGGCTTGCAGGCACCCCAGGGCTGTTATATTTGAAAGAATGCTCTGGAATCGAAGAAACAGATTTCCCAGCTCTTTCCCAGTTACATTCACGTTGTTCAAACTCCTGGAAAGATTGCCTGATGGGGGAAGAAAAGGCTTGTTAAGTTTAACTATTGACTTCAGTGCTGCCTTTCTAATGTCATTAGCTTCCCTCCCTTTCCTGGAGTAGGACCTGTCGATCCAGGTAGTAAGGAAAAAAGCTTAATTCAAAGTAAATAACAATAAAACTCCCTGGAGAATGTAAACTGAATGTAAACTTTCTCTCTGAAAGTATTTGCATGAGGGTGGAGTTCTGTCCGGGAATGTGGGCTGGTAGATGAGAGATGGGAGTGGGGGGGGGGGGGAAGGGAACAGATTTGAAAACTCATTAGTGCTTTTGGGGGCAACTTTTGTTTGTGGCATTTGCTTTTCCTGTCCCCAGGCCCTGATGTGAGGAGCAGCAGTAACAACAAGGGTGAAAAAGGTGTAGAGTGGGCAGCATGGTGGTCTTCAGCCACTTCCTAGTGGACTGGTGTCCGCATTGCCATTGGTACTAATTGCCACCGTATTAGTATTCTCAGCAGAACGGGGTCCATCCCCAGGGGTGGCCTCTCCAAGGCAGGGTTTTATGCACTGGCTGCACAGAAGCTTGCCCTCTCCCTGCCCTTACTACACCGGCTCTGTGGAGAAAGGGAGCGTGTTGTCCTCCAGGGCTGAGGAGCTGGCACCTTTCCCCAGCACTAACTGCCCTTTGGAATAATGAGTGGAAATTCCTCTGGCATCCATCTCTGTCTGTGCTTCAGCTTGCCCCGATGGCCGTTGGGGAGTGGGCTGCCAGGAGATATGCCTGGAGTGTGAGAACGACGCCAGCTGTGACCCGGCCACGGGTGCCTGCCTGTGTCCACCTGGATACATTGGCAGTCGCTGCCAGGATGGTAAGTGGGGCCATTTAAGGCTGGATTTGTTCTGTCTCAGTGAATGTGCGTGGGTGGTGATCACTAGGATTCCTACAGGCGAGGCCTGGACTATCCTACTTAGTGATCTGAGCCTGTGGTTATCGGTCACCACTGGGCTAAATAAGAAACGGCTCTTAGCATTGTACATCCTGAGTGCCGGGCATTAGCTGATGTCCTTGCAATTCCTACGAGCTACCACAGTCCCTTTTATAGGGACTATGACTATGCTAGGAGGACTATACCAGCGTTGCTGCGATGCCATAACCCCATAGTGGAGGTGAAGCCTATAGCAACAGAAGGGGTTTTTCTCTTGGTGTAGGAACACCGCCACCCCAGGTGATGGTAGCTTCCATCGACAGAGCTGGGGGTGAGGTTGGCATAGCTACACTGGCCAGGGGTGTGCATTTCTCACACCCCTAACTGCAGGGGTGCTGGAACCATTTTTACAGTGGGGGAGCTGAGAGCCATTGAACCAAACTGCAAACCCCGTACGATGGAAACCATTTCAAGCCAGGGGGTGCAGCAGCACCCTCTCCCACCACACCCTTAGTTCCAACACCTGTGCCTGACTGATGACACTATGTTGACCTAAATTTTAAACGTAGCCTACACCTGGGAAACCAAGGTACCAAGAAGTTGTGCAGCTGGCCCAGAGTCACACAGTGAGTCAGTTCCTGGGTCCCAGTGCTCTGCTCAGACAATCCCTCTCTGATCTGGCAGTGGTATGGAGCTAAAGTCTAGCTGCTTGCAGGTAAGTGGCTTAATCGTCCTGCTTGTCCGACGTACGGAAGGAAGCATTATTGCCAGAAGGAATGCAGCTCCTCAGTGCAGGTTCCTGGACCTGGCCAGCATCAGGCAAGCAGGGTTTTTAAAGCATGTGGCTGGGCCAGTGTTGATGGCCCTGCTCTAGAGCCACTCTGGAAATCAGGGTGTGTAACACCACATGCTGCCTGTCAAAAATGTAACTACTGCACCGTTTGCAGCAGTTTGCTTTTAATATCTCTCTTCCCTTGCAGTGTGTCCAGCTGGCTGGTTTGGGCCAGGCTGCCAGATGAGATGTAGCTGTGGGAATGATGGATACTGTCACCCGGTGACAGGGAAATGTAGCTGTGCCCCTGGCTGGACTGGGGATAACTGCAGGAGAGGTACAGTACTCTTTGTGTATCATGGACATTGTGTGGAGGGCACCTCTCAGTGTATGTTCACTTTCATCTGTCTCCGTTCTGTCTGTGCAACTGTCTCTCACAGCCCCTCTGCCTGCTTGCCCTCCCTCTCCCCTTCCGTGTTCTTTGTGGGGATTCAAGCTGCACAAAGGACCCTGTACAAAATGCAGTGGTACCCTGTGTTACCTTATCCCCTAGTATCAGAGGGATAACCTTGTTAGTCTGTATCCACAAAAACAACGAGGAGTTGCATCTGAAGAAGTGGGGGTTTTTACCCATGAAAGCTTATGCCCAAATAAATCTGTTAGTCTTTAAGGTGCCACCAGACTCCTCGTTGTTCTTATCACCTAGTCTCTTTCTATTGCCCTGGCCTGCGGAGTGCTGGCTGGGTTCCTCCCTCTCTCTCTCTCTCCGTCCACATGGGCTGTGCCCATTGATGGAAGCCACATGCACGCAGAGGAGAGAAGAAAAGCCCCTTCTCCCCCATGTCTTTGCCCAGCTGAGCAAAGGGCACTGCTGTTCACGGCGTGGTCTCTCCTCTGTTTCAGCCTGTGACGCTGGCCACTGGGGCCCAGATTGTGCTAACACTTGCAACTGCAGCAACAGTGACGGAAGCTGCAATATGATGACAGGACAGTGCATTTGTGAAGCCGGCTCCACGGGACTCCATTGTGATCAGAGTGAGTGTTGTTGGCAGGCTGATCTAGCCCTTGGGTTCCAGGCTGGAGCGCTCAGCCAAGCTGAACTCTCTTAGCTTCTATGGTAGGAAAAGATGCTGGCGTGGCAGCCCTGCTGAATGAAGCCCTCTGTTTATCCACGACGGTTAAAGCACAGGTAGAAGCAGAGCCAGCTTCCCCCATCATGGCACATCTGTTGGGGTGGGGCTGGTTCTTTTCCCAGACTCGGTCTCTTTGCTGATGCAGTAGAACACGGAGTGATGAACTGACCGGTTAACCACACCCCTCATTTGGAACCAGAAGTACGCGATCAGGCAGCAGCCAAGACCAAAAGAAAAAAGCAAACACTGTACAGTGCTCCGTTAAATGTAAACGGCTACAAAAAAACGGGGGGGGGGGGGGAGAAAGTTTAAAAAAAAAAAAGCAAAAAGATTTGACAAGGTGTCACGGAGTCACCGGCTGATGCTCTGGAACTACTCCATATGAAGCCAGTCAGGACTCTAAGGTAGGAAACTGATTCTGGGCTTGTTTCATTTAAATGAAGATGGTTAAAAGCAGCATTTTTCTTCTGCATAGTAAAGTTTCAGAGCTGTATTCAGTCAATGTTCAGTTGTGAACTTTTGAAAGAACAGTCCTAATGTTTTGTTCAGTGTTATGAACAACTCCATTCCCGAGGCGTTCGTATGAGGTTCTACTGTATTACCAATGAGTGCCAGCTGTGATTGGTGTTTTGGTGACATGGATCTGTTCCCGAAGTCCTGGAGCAGAGACCACCAGTCCACTGCAAACAACCAGCCATCAGATAGCGCTACTTTCATTCACTGCTGCCCTCACTCGGCAGGGTGTGAACCAGCGGCCTCGCGTAGCCTCGTAAAGTGACCCTGATTGGAAGGACACTCTGGTCAACGTTGGTTACCTTGTATTTGCTAGAGTGTCCTGAAGGATGGTTTGGGCTAAACTGCCGACACCGGTGTCAGTGTCACAACGGAGCTGTCTGTGACCACGTCAGTGGGGCATGCACTTGCAGCCCTGGCTGGAGCGGGACGTTCTGTGAGCGTGGTGAGTACCCTGGTTTTGCTCCTTAAGGAGAGCTAAGGAACCTGTCATGTCTAATGAAGTCTCCATGTCACTGGAAATTGTGCAGGACCTCTTACTGGAAGTGTTGGCAAGAAGCACCCAGCAGAGCTGTGGGGACTATTGCACTGTCCCAAGCTGGCCCCAAAGTTTAATTCTGGAGATAGCAGGTTCATACAAACAAGTGAATGATGGTGCATGTAAACAAGGAGCCTCCCTGTTCGCACATGCATGTGGGTATGTTCTGGCAGCATGAAGGCTATCTGATTTTTGCATGGTGCATGCATTTGAAAAGGGTAGCTCTGCACTTCCTGGTTCCCACTGAGATTGAAAGAGCCAACAAAAGGCTGCTCTCACCTTATCTCTTATCTCGTACTTTGTCAAAGCTCCCAAGCTTTGGAGTATTTATCCAAATCAAGCTGATGAACGTTTGGAGAGTCCCATCTTCAGCTGTAAGTGCCTTGGGGCAGGGACCATCTTTGTCATTATGTGCTTGTACAATGAGATCCACATCCTTGATTAGGGTCTTTAGGCTACCTCTATACTAATAGCCCATTACTGGTCCAAAGCTTCTAATTATGGTGGCTAAACCCCACAGCCTTAACATCCATCAATGTATTTGTAAAACAATTCACTAACCAAAAGCATCTGCAGTTTTGAACAATCTTCTGAGTTTGCCAAAGATTCAGACTGACACTAACATGTTTGTCTGTTCCCAAGGGAGATCACTGAGGACGCAGTTAATCCCCACGCACCACTTTTCCTCTTAGTCACAAACCTGGGCCAGTTTTGCTTTTCCAGAATGTCCCTAGTTCCACGCCTTGCAAACAATCACCTGCAATAAGCACAGTAACATGGGTTTTATATGGTGAAAACCAAATAAGTGAAAAACTCCCTCCCGAGCTGAGTGAGACCTTGAAGAGGCCATTTCAGTTCAGACCAGGATTTTGCTGTAGAGCTTTGAGCCCCATGGTTTTACGGTAGATACTGCAACAGACACCCCCCCGCCGCCCCTTAGTGATGGCTAGAGGAAAGCCCACTCACACTATGAAGGGGAACACCAAGAGCTGGCAGCCGCTTTGATGGCAGATTTGTCCCGGGGGTGCAAGACGGGAAGGAGGTGAGTGCTTTTTTGGGCACTTAGTCTGCCAGCAGCCTCACAGTCCTGGAAGGCAGAAGGGGAGCCCATTTCACAGCCAAAGGGAAGACACCATTAGGCCCTGAGATGAGCGCTTGGTTATGTTCTCACTCCGATTGGAGCCCTAAATGCACAAGAGAAAGTTGAAGGGGGATATGTAGTTTTTATGGGACAGGAAATGTATCCCATCAATGAACCATGAAATGAGTTCTTGCTACACAGGTGGGATAAACCATAGCACTGAATATGCAGGAACAAACATTCCTCTTCCTGCCCAGTTTGTAATATGTTAATACAGAGTTTTACAGTATTGTTAACAGCTGCCCACCAAGGATCTCCAAACAGGTTATAAACAGGAATGAATGAAGCCTCGCCCCATGCGAGTATTAGGGCTTGTCTACACAAACACTCTAGTTTGCAACACATGCAGTATGAATCTGGCCTTTGCTAGCCTGCCATACATTATTCCCATGTGGACCTGCTGACTCATACTAATAGTTCCTTCCTGTTCTTTGATCTACACCATTGCAAAGTGGGGTAGATAAAGTACACTAGGGAACTGTTCTTGCCCATCAGCATAGTCCACACAGATGGATAATGCACAGCAGGTGAGTGCATGGTAGATTCACACCCCAGCTTGCTGTGAATTAAGTGTTTGTGTAGGCAAGCCCACAGTATCGTTCTTATATAATAGGGAAATGGAGGCACAGAGAGGATAAATGACTTCTCAAGATCTGAGGGTGAAATTCACCTATGCACAAAGAGCTAGCACAAGGTCCTCGCAACAAGACTTAAGTGGTAGATAGTCTTTGCATGGCTCACCCATAGATAGTGAGCTAGAGTGGGGAACAAAACCCAGAAATCTGGACTTCTGGTCCTCTGCTTTAACCAGTCAACACAGCTTAATTCTCAGATACTGTATTGGTTAATATAGTTATATTAATATAGTTCCTTTGATAGGACAACCTGGGGCACTAACACAGGTGTCTCGAATAACCAGCCCTTGCCTTCTGTGGGACATGGCTCTCCATGGCAGTACCCTGCAGTTCCAAATTTGAATCCTGTCATGGTGCAAGGGTGTAAATTCTTTATGAAGTTGCTACAAATCCATTTGCAAAGCACTTTATTAGCAGAATGAGCTATTGTGTAGTATCCCTCTCTCCTTGGGAGATTTCCAGCCTTCTGCACACACCGACGATTATACAAACATTTCTGGGCATTTTCTGTTTTCCCAGCCTGTCCCGATGGATTTTATGGACTGGAGTGTCAGAAAACCTGCACATGTCTGAATGGAGCCCGCTGTGATCATGTGACAGGGCGCTGCACGTGTCCCGCCGGCTGGATTGGCCTTAACTGTAACCAGAGTAGGTGCCGAGGTTATACTATTAAATCTATCCCAATAGAGGATTCCCATTTGCAGGCCACTGGTGCCTTTGAAGATGAACTTGGTCAGAGACAGCTTGCAGTCAATCATACAGTATCCATGTTTCTTTGTCCTGGCACGTGATCCAAAGAGATTGGTGTCTGCATCTCTTTTGCTTCTTATTCCCACCTCTGTTGCTTTCATGCCACAGAAAGGAGTGTGATGTCAGGGAGGGAGAAGCAGCAGGAGTTGATGGATGCTGATTGAGGCGTTAAACCCTGGGTGGCACTCCTGGCGGATGATACTACATGAGAACAGTAGCCCTTGAAAAGGGACGTACCAGGTACATGGATCAGCTTTGAAGGGGGTTTTGCCCTTCCATCCAGAAGAACACCAAGTAATTTACAGACGATGGGCCAGATCTTAAGTGGTGTATATCAGCATAGCTTTAGTGAAGTTGGTGAACCTGCTCTGATTTGCACCAGCTGAGGATCTGGCTCTATGTATAGGAATCACATATTCAGTTGAAACTGCTGTGGAAGGTTAGATTGGCTAAAGGTAATTACTCCACCTGGATTTTGTCCAGGATGAAATTGTCACTCCAGTGAATATTTATCAAAGCTTTTCATGAGGTGCCAGCAGCTCTTTAGGAGCTTGTGCAGTAATGAAAGCTAGTAATGCTAGTTTGAAACAAACATGGGGGAGGGGGGAAGCTTCTTTCCTATGTGACACACAAAGCTTTGCTGTTGCCTTCACATTGGTATGAAGAGTCAATGCAATTGGTTGTGCCAAAATAATCAAAGACCCTGCGTAAGTCTTGCAGTGATGAAATCCTTCCTTCTCCGAGTGCTGCTGCCTCTCTAGTAGGAATAGTAGGAAGGTGGGGGTTTCAGACGTAGTTTGAAGGCAGGTCTCGGACACCAGTGTCTCCTGCGACATTGATGGCTTTCACCTTCAACAGATGTGTGCTATTTCCACAGGTCTTTTCCACTTTTGATCTTCTCTCTCCATTTCAGTTGTGCTCTTTATTTGATGCTGAGAACAGCTGTGCCAGCCAGGGAGGGTGAATTGACTCAGAAAAAATAAGCCCCCCTCTCCATGGCCCCCCCAGACCTTAACCCTTTTCTATAACCCATGCCCATGGGAAGGTTTGGAAATGCTGAGTTAGCTTTTCTTATTTTTACATCTGCCTATTACTGCCAGATTTCAGCTAGGGCCAGATGTGGAAGTGCCAGAGTGGGCAGTTCTTGTGCTGCATCTAGCCTGACTATAATCAGGAAATCCCAGAAGTCCCAGAGAAATCCTGTTCTTCAGTCTATAAAAGTGGGCTAGAAATCTTGCAAGAAGTTCGGAGACACTTTTGACCTGGATCTGAATTGCGCAGCATTTATCTGAAACAGACTCCCAATCTCAGGGAAATTTTGGAGGCAAATTTTGTCTATTTTGCAGTTTACCTCCAAAAGTTTTGAATGGCTCAGTCTCTGCGCCCATAACTGCAGATAGTAATGAGGTTTGGTGCATCCGTGAAAACAGCTTCCTAATGGATTACTTTCAAAATACCATGGAAAAATAATGTCCATATTTGTAACTACAACCATATATACAATCTGACTGTTATTTTCTCATGATAGTGTAAACAATTTTTTTAAAACAAACACACACACACTTTTCATGAGCAGGCATAGCTGGCAGTTAACTTGGCCTTCTTGTAATATTTTGGTTGGTGAGGTTGCTGGTTCATCCCCTTTGTCTTCTCCTAAACAGCTGAATTTCTGAATCAGCAGTAAAAGTCTATGTAACTAATACCTGTTACTTAATTGTTGTGCCTACTTCTGTTTCCCTGCAGCTTGTAAGGATCACTGGTATGGAGATAATTGCAGTCAGGCATGCAGCTGCTTTAATGATGCCACCTGTGACCATGTTAGTGGACAGTGTCTCTGTGCGGCTGGATGGACAGGAGCCACCTGCCAGCAAGGTAATACAACCTGTGGTCATGTCCTATTCCAGACTGTCTTCCTTGTCGTGGGGAAAAAATCAGCGATTGGAAAAAAAAATTCCAAGTATCTGTGTGAGTTGTAGTTTGAATAAGCCTAGCAGCTGGCTGCGTGGAGTGCTCTAGTGGCATGGTGATGAGCCTGGATCATGGTTCAAATCATTTCCACTTTTGCTGCACATGCTAACTCTCAGTAAGGGCATTCTGGCCTTGATCCAGCAAAGCATTTAGTCCCAAATCAGTGGGACTATACATGTACTTACAGTTAAGCATGTGATTATGTGCTTTTTCTGGGGGGTTCCTACAGCAGCTTAACATAATATAAGAACATAAGTACAGCCATAAGGGTCAACCCAATGATCCATCTAGCCCAGTATCCTGTTTTCCGACAGTGGCCAGTGCCAGATGCTTCAGAGGAAAGGAACAGAACAGGGCAATTTTGAGTGATCCATTCTCGGTCATCCAGTCCCAGCTTCTGGCAGCTGGAAGTTTAGCATGCAGAATCAAGCACTAAAAGAAATTTAGATAATGCAGATATAACCAGTTTTACTTGACTATATGATAAACGACAGAGAAGTTGTTTTTCCGCCAAGGTGACTGCGTCCATCCTATGTTCTTTGGTAGTGAAATGTGGTAGCATTGTCCAGATGTGGAAAAGCAGGGTGTTCTGCAAGTCAAGATTGAAGTCACTGGCTGCCAACCTGTGGCACTAAATTCATACAACTCCCTTTAAAAATAATGCAGTGTGTTCCGGACTAAACACTCTCCAACGGTGGACCATTGAGTTGCTTAAATTTCAAGTCATCAAGTTACTGATCCCACAGCCTCCTTATGCAAGGCACAGATATCCCAAGAAACAGGAGCACGTTCCACTGGATCCTGCAGCGACGTTGGGAGGCTCTATTTGTGACACCCCAGCTCGTTTCTATGGCAGCAGCATGTGAAGTGGCAAGCATGGGGTTATGGACCTCACTGCAGGGGCAGGAAGGAGAAGAGAAATATCTTCACTAGCAACAAAGCTTTTGCAGGAAAACACAGGCCAAGCATAGTTCAGCATCAAGGCTCTTTTCTTCCAAGTTTACTGTGTTATGAAAGACACACCCCCATTTCACCTTTGGAAAAGCCAAGTTTATAGCAGCCTTGTGCCAAGCTGTGTTTAGATGATGAGCCAAAACCACCTTCCTTGTTCCTATAAACCTCCAGTCTTCCAATCACTTGCAGTGCCACGTTTTATTGAGACCTTCCCTAGTGGGACCCAGGATTCTAATACATTCCCCCAAACTCACTGTTTTGGGCTCCATGTGCCATTTCCCAGAGGAGGGATCAATAACTAGAGCTGAGGTTCCCAACCCTTTTTTTGCTGCCCCCCATAGGAGTCACATTACAGGGCCTTCCAGGGCAAAAAGTGACTCAACCAGGGGAGTGTGCAGCTCACACCTGGGTTGGCGGCAGGATCCGGTTGGCTCCATCCATGGAGGTGTCCATGGCAGCGCGGCACAGAGTGGACCAGTGTTCCTTGCCCTTCTCCTCCCATCCCCCCGCGCCTGGAGCCTCTTGCTCCTGCAGGCTCTGGTGGGTTTAAAATACACGGGGTTGCAGCCGGCCAGGTGTCCAGGGCAGCAGGGGAGCCCCCAGCAGTGAGGGAGAGGAGGAGAGCAGCAGGCTGCTGCTGGAGCAAGATGGGGCGGGACTGAGTGGTCTGCAACCCCCCACCACCTCACGCCCTCTGGCAGACCTCATGCCACCATCACCGCCACAGCCCACAGGTTCTGCCGTGCCTGTTGGTAGATTCCCACCAGCCTGGCGAGCTTCGGAGGGGTCACTTGGTGTCATTGGAACCACTGCACTGGGACAGAGAGAGAGTAGCCAGGAGCCAGGCTTGCGTCTACATGTCTGTAGTTGGTGGGAGCTGGAGCTGATCCCTACTTCGCACACATGGAATGGGGGAAGCCTCGGGCAGGGCTCAGGAGGTCAAGGCACCACCAAATGGCTAAAGTGGGAGCTGTGGAGAAGCTCACAGAGGGTGGGGAAAGCGTGGGAGAGAAGAGAGAGTTTACGGTACTGAGAAGATTTTCCATGCAGGCGACTCCCTCACCTCTCGGCTGTTTCTCTCCCTTCCCTTCCCCACCCCAGCCCAGTCCCCTGTGACCTGACACGTCTTATATGCAAGTAAAAATGCAGAACGTTCCTGTAAGCCCAGGTAGGCAGCCCTTAGGCATTACTGGATTGTGTTCTTGTTACTTATTTTTAGAGGTAGCAGCTCCATTTCATTTCTATCTACTCCTAACCCCCCCTGCCTCCCACAATACGACAGGCCTGATCTCTGCATTTTGAACCCAGTGTTGAGCTGCTTTCTGACTTTGATCTTTGTCCTGATTTTTCCCCAAGTGTGTCCATATGGTTTCTATGGCACGAACTGCCACCAGCACTGCCTCTGTCGGAATGGCGGAACGTGTGATCCCGTCACGGGGCACTGCACATGCCTAGAAGGATGGACTGGATTGGCTTGTGAGCTGGGTAAGCACCAGGAATGGAACAGCCATGTTAACCACGGGCCACTGAAACCTGCAGAACGTTTGTTGCACATTTGACCCACTCCAGAGAAGTTTTCCCTAATTTCACTTCAGTCATTTCATGACTTCAATGTCCACACTTCTATTTTTAGCATGCTAGCTCGAGCAAAGCTAGCGCAAGTCTGTCTACTCAGGTTGGGGGCTGCTCCCAGCTGTCGTGTAGACATATCCTTACTTTCTGTCCCCAAGGGGGAGTTGTGGGTTTGTATTTCTGGACTAAGCTTCTATTGTGCTATTTCTAAAACCACTTCAGTCAACTCTCTGGCTTCCCCTAGAATGTGCGCAAGGATGGTATGGTGTGGATTGCCAGCAAGTCTGCGACTGCCAGAACAGGGGGCTGTGTGACCGTCAGACAGGCCACTGCATCTGCCGGGCTGGCTGGACTGGGCAGCAGTGCCAAAGCTGTAAGTGAAAGTCCCAGGAGCCTACCAATGGCTGTAGCTTCTACTTACCTGCCAGGACAAGGGAACAGGTTTGGTTAGCCTGAGCCCTCCCTCAGACGGAACCTTTCTGAGGTTCAGGGAAGTCTAGTTACCTTGTTTTTTTTTTTTTTTTTTTTTTTTTTTTTAAAAAGGCTGCTTTTGATACAAAGAGAAAAGCACAAGTCCTCTCTTCTGGAGGTAGCTGCTACTTTGCTTGATGCATCTGTTGTAGGTGCCAGGGAATTATTGAGTAAATAAGGGCCCAACATTTGGCTTGCACAGCTCAAGAGAAAACAGCTTTGCGAACTCGTTCTGCCTGTCGCTGTGCTCCCCTTAAGGTCTGAACAAAAGAAATGTTATTGGTGCCATTCCCTGTGTGTACCCAGTGCTGTACAGTCACGAAAAGGCCACATCCCTTCCCAGAGATCCCAACATGTCACCCTGCTCCCCATGAAGTCAATGGCAAACCTGCAGGAGCAGACCCTGAATTAGACAGATACACAGCCTACCCCTGAGCAGCAGATGGCAATGGAAGGCAGGGTGAAGCTGAAATGTCATAGGAAAACCTCCACCTGACCCAAGACTTTAATAGCTTTATGCTGCTCCAGATCACCTTCCCTCCTCCCCCTTTCCAACTTCTGAGCTTACTCGCTGCTGGCACCCTTGTGCAGACCCGAAATGCCTGGCTTCTGTCCTAAGCCCCAGCAAGCTCTTACGCCTGCCTTCCGCAGGCCTCATATTCAGCTTATCTACAGACTTTACTAAGTACTCTGGCAATCCCTTTGCTATTAGCTAGTGTTGAAAGGAGAGCTCAGGGACTGGATCAAGTCCCAGAAGATCAGCAAAGGGGAGCCCCTCCCCTCCCAGAAGTCCCAGAAGCCACAGCAAATGTAGCCCACTGTGAAGGGGGTTATTAAGTCTGAGGCTGGTAATCAGCTGAAGCTGTGGGCGTGAGTGACTTGTCTGCTGCAGTGATTCCCACCCTCAGCAGCATGGCTAGGAAAGGCCCTGACATTTACAAGGTGTTGACTGTGTCACTGTTTTGGTTCTGGGCTCTTGTAGATAACGTGGGGGTGTGGCTGCTTTGTTCCCTGGATCATTAGCAGGAAGCAGACTGTGGCCTGTAATATGATGTTGCTGGAACATTTCTTAATGTGGGACGAAGGTCAGGCAAGTTTCAAGAGCTGTTTGAGGCTTTGCAAAGCTGAGAAATCCTAATCTTCTCCTTCCCGAGTATCCCTTTCATTAGTATCCCTTTCATTGATGCACTCTCTGGCTGAGCTGTGTGTACATTATGTGTAGCATTGTCCTGCTCCCTGTCAGCCTCTCTTCACACAGCAGGTCATTCCAGGGCTCTAGTAGCTTTTGTCATCTCTCTCTCTGAACCCCTTCTATTTCTGCTTGATTTTTCACCCCCCATCATGGGCATTCCATTGATCTGTATAAGGCAGCTCTGGGGGATTTCAGACTCCGATGAAAGCAGGATGTGCTCTTGTGAGGTATCCAGCCTCATGGTTAGAAGAAAAGTATCTGAATTTTTGGATTCTGCTCTGAATGGAATCTTGAGAAGCGTCTGAGCCTTCTCCAAGCAGAATATCGAGTGTTCTGCTATGTGGCATTGAGCTCCTCTTGGGCCAATGTGCATGAGGGGCCAGGGCAGAGTTCTGATGGTGCCTGTGAAATTTATTTTGGTGTTTTCCAGACTTGGATGTGGTGTCATGATGCAAATTGCAACCAGCGACACCAGTATATGGTTCTGCTTCTCCTTCCAATTAAAAAGTGCAGGAGAGAATTACCCACAGAAGCAAATGCTCAGTGGAAGATTCCAAATGTCTGCTCAGTTCCCTAGCCTCCCTGCTTGTTACCCTCACTTATTTGCATTGGACCATAGCCATCTAGTTCTTGTGTCTGAGGAGAAAAGTAGAGAATGAGATCCGTGCCATGAAGAGGTTTGACTGGACTTGGCGCACCCTCAGTACAGCCTTGAGTACTGTAACGTGAAACACACATCTCGCTTAACTGTCCACAATCTTTGGGGACTGGCAGTCACCATCCTTTTGGCTGGGTATTCAAGTCAGCCTCAAGGCACTTTACCAGATCACAGGTCCATGTCACTGTGTTATATGGAACTCTTTGCGCATGACCCTTCTCTAGTCAAGTTGTTGCTTTTCACAGGGCAGCTTGAAGCAATGGGTCATCATAACCAGAATGATGATTTGCAGTGAAACTATTCAGGACTTTTTCTGTCTCACTGTAGGCAGAATTTCACTACATCAAGACCACTGTCTATACTGACATTAAGATTTAAAAAGCCCAGCAATGCCTATCCCTTGCTAGCTTACCCCATCGCCACCAAAAGTCAGAATCCTTTATTTGACTTCTTTTTAGGGATTGTTTTTTAGAAAAGTTAGGTGTGCAAACATGCACACACAATATATGCACAACTATGTCCCTAATCTAGGCTTGCAGTTACCCCAATTGCATGTGCAAATTGGGTGAGTGCCTGGGCAAATGCACCTATTTTGTCATTTGCACATGCAGTTACTGAATTTGTGCACTCAGTCATGTTGACTAGCTGCCAATTAGATGTGTAGCTTGTGTTTATGCAAGTAACTTCTCTAAAATTCAGACAATGACTGTCTTATCTGGTTTTCATCTGCTTTAAGAACCAGCCTCTCACTTCCTCATAGATGACAGGAAGAAAATGGCCCTGATGGTGATACTATCCTGGCCCTCCAGCTCCCACTAAATGGTGCCAGGAATAATGCTTCCAAAAACATTTGGCGCTGTTAGAGAGAGAGAGAGACTTTCACACCACTTTAGGAAGAAGAGAATGTTTGTGCAAAGAGCAGTTTGTCGGCTCACAACTTTCTTTCTTCCCCTCTTCCTGTCTGGCTCAGCTATTCTCCCCGCCTCAGCACACACTTTCTCCCTGTCCCAGATTCTGCCAAAGTTTCTGACCTCATGGTCTGTTGTCTCAAAGGTAATGGTGATGTCACAAATCCAACCGGATGTGCCAAGTTCAGCCCTGATGTAGGTGTGTGCAACTCTGCTGACTTCCATGGGAGTTGGAACTGTTTAGGCCAAGGCTGAATTTGGCCCAACTGACCTTATGACCTCGCTTTATGAACAGAAGAATCAGAAAATCCCTCTCTCAGAAACAAGCAAAGATTGCTACAGAGAGTGGCAAGGAGATGCTGAGTCAATGGATTGCCCAGGGGCCTGGCGATTTCAGAAGATGCGTAATGGGAGATGGAGCCTTTTCCCTGGTGCTCACTGATTCACTCTTGCCCAGAGCAGTGGTGATTAACATGTTATTGTCTGGGGACTGTACAGTGGCCAGTGTCACATGAGTTTATTCCCAGTCAATGAGTTTCCCCTTTGACCAGGTAAAGCAGCAGCACAGTTGGATCCCTTGTTGATGGGCTCAGCCGAGAGGACAAGGACTGACTGGGCTACAGAGATTAAATTCTCCTCTCACTCCTCAACAGCTGTGGTACAGGGATCCTTTCAGGTCAGGGCTGAAGTGCTCCAGCTAAGCAGTGTTGGGAAGCTTGCCCATGCTGTATTCCCTCTGGGGATGAACGAAGGGCTCCATTCTCCAGAGCTGTCAGGCTGGTACCTATCGCCACCACCACAGAAAGGAAACTAGTCTAATCTATTTGATCCTGTTCCTAGTCTCGTTAGACCCAGCTCTGCAGACTGACAGATCCCATCTGACTTGTCAAACATGAAGTGAAACATAAAACTTAACCCCTTGACATGAGAACACGAAAGGGACATAAAATAAATGTTTGCAGTTCTTTGTGCCTGGAGTGCATAGTTTGAATTGCCCTGTGCAATGAAATCAGACCATACCCGTATTCATTCTGTAGCACCCCTTTAACCCCTACCTCTCTGTACATTTGAATCTCTGCAGCTTGCCCGAAGGGTACGTTCGGAGAGCACTGTGCAGAGCAGTGCGCCTGTGGGGCTGGAGTCTCATGCCACCACATCACTGGCGCCTGTGACTGCCCCTCAGGCTGGAGGGGCCAGCGCTGTGAGAAAGGTGAGAGAATCACGTCGCCTCTGCATCGTCTCTGCTGCTCGGGTGTGCAGGATGTTCTCGTTACATTTCAGCCTCAGATGAAGTCACGGAGCCCTGGACGTTTTGGGAATGAGCCTGATTTCTCTAGAGTAACAGACGAAGTAGGACTAGATGGCTCAGGGGATGGGCAGTGGGCTATAGAAAGAGGCTTGTACCTCAATTGCTGTAACAAATGCTGCTGGCTGGCTGATGTCAGAGTTCGACCCCGGTACACTCCCCAGTAGACAGATAGCCACAGCATTACTGGCACTGCTAGGCACCAAGACATCTCACCAGAGGCCCAGGACTAAGTGGGTCCCAGAAACTGAACTCCCACTCACCTCTCTCACAGTCCCTCCAGGCCAAGGCAGCTGTGGGGAAGTTTGTGTGGCTGGTGCCCCACTGTACCTATTCGATTAAGAGGACTGTTTTCTTGGCTTGTCAGTCTGGCATCTCTCAGTGCACTAGACAGAGAAGTATGCTGAGGAAAGGGGGCCTTGGGATGATTGGGGGAAGCAGCCAGACTTTGAGATTTGCTCACTTACGGAGACATCGGTTTCTTAGCAACTCCTTGGACGGAAGGTGCCCAGGTGGGACATGACGTGTCTTCAGCTCACATCAATGTTCAGTGGGGCATTTCTTTCATGTTTCCAGGAAGGCTACAACAATATTGCATTAAACCTTTAATTACACTTTATTTTGGGGCCATAAAATTCCTGCTGGTGCTGGGTACTAGGAAGAATTCACAAATCTTTTGTCTTGATTTCTTTTCCCCACCTTGTTTCCTTCCTACAGCCTGCCTGCCTGGTTCATTTGGGAAGGACTGTGCCAGCCGCTGTGACTGTCCCCCAGGAACGCCTTGCAACCATGTCACTGGCCAGTGTGGTTGCCCTCCAGGATTTATGGGCAATGGATGTGAACAATGTACGGAGGAGGGAACAGCCCTTCTACGGTTACTAGCAGAGTCCAGGGAACTAGACGGCTCAATCCATTACTACTAAAAATTCAATGCGTTGCCAAATAGCAGCTCACACTTTGGCAGGCGGTGCATGCCCACATAATCATAACAGAGCAAAGGGAGCCAAGTGGGAAACCAGAGCTGCATATTCCATCCAAAGGATTAGCAATAAATCAGAGTAAGACAGAGCTCCTGTGGATATGAGCAAGTCTGGGAGAGACAGAGACATGTGAGCACTTTCTTCAGTCTGTAAGTGTGTGTATTTCAGATCTCTCTCTGCATGTGTGGATGCATGATTGCAGAGGGCATCTAATATCTGAAAATACTTCCAATCCTTTTCAATCCCACTCCTTTGTGCATCCTAGCAGCTACCCCCATGCTCCTCAAAACAGGATACACCAGCGAGACTGGTTCCGATTTCCCCTTGCTTTGAGTGGTGGATGAAGACCATGCACACTAAAGGCCATTCTAAATCATGGCTCTGGGTTTTGATACCAATAAGTCCTGCTCTATAGTGGAGTTCTAAAAATGACAATACATTAGGGAGTAGGGTTTGGGGGGAGACCATGAGCCCCCACAATAATGCTGTGGTGTCTTCATCTTCTCTCTTCCTACAGCCTGTTTGGCAGGGACCTTTGGGCTGAACTGCGCTCAGGCTTGCCAGTGCCCAGAAGTGAACCAAGACTGTCATCCTGTCACTGGGGAGTGTATCTGTGCGCCTGGTTACCATGGAAGAAATTGCCAGCTAAGTGAGTTTGCTCTAACCTTTGTCTTCAGCATTGTCAGGGTTCATGTGACTTCACCTACAGCCTCTCTGTTGGATGGTAGTCAATCAGGGACTGTGTTCTTCATGCTGAGTGTTCCAAGGAGAGTCCATGGTAATATATCAGGGCATAAGCTGATCATCTTGTGGGGTCAGGAAGGAAGTTTCTGGTAGCATTCACAATTCCCTAATCAGAGAAAAGGGGACTCCACCTTCCTCTGCAGCACTGGATACTAGTCATGGCCAGGAACTGAACTCCAGGGGCCTTGGGGCTGCACCAATATGGCACCTCCTGTATTCGGATTGGCTGTCATCCCAGGTTCCCACTGTGCTTTCCTTTCCCCTCACTCGTGCAGCTTGAGATTTTAAAAAACATTTCCCAGATTATGTCTTTGTGAACCTTGCCGGTAATGGGAAAAATGATTCTGCCCATACAGGCATTTTCTGTTCCCTTTAGTCCTCCATCTGTCCCTGCATATTCACACAGCCCTCCATCAATCCACATGCATACATGCACTCTCTCACCCCCATACACACACTTCCTCTTACTAATTAGTGAGTTTGTGCCATGAAAAACAATTTAATATACACAAGTGCCATATTCTGCCATTTCCCATCTAACCCATGGGCAAGTTGGCTACATAGTATGACCAACAGAGAATTTTGTACTGTTGTTTTTCTCTACGAGTAAAACTCCTTCGATT
This sequence comes from Dermochelys coriacea, assembly GCF_009764565.3. NCBI lineage: Eukaryota > Metazoa > Chordata > Testudines > Dermochelyidae > Dermochelys > Dermochelys coriacea. The sequence goes on along the minus strand of NC_050085.1, from coordinate 19,722,837 downwards.
AGTTTCCCTCTGCCAAGAGCAAGGAGGGCTATTTAGAGATACTTTCACCGTCCTTTTGACTGCGCAACTGGAGGAAGGGCAGGGATTGATGGGCACCTTATTGCAGCCCTCTTAAAATAATATTCCCCCAATTTCATTTTTGCTCAAAGTTTTTCTATGCAGTGATTTTTAAAAATGTATTTTCACTGCACTAATAGCTTTTCCATTAGGAGCCTCCTTGAAAACCAGTGACTTAGCTGATTATTTTTTATAGTTCTATAAGATTTGGCTAATGAAAGATAAAATGTGGAATTTGGCCTGCTTTTGAGAAGCCAGTGTCTTGGAGCTGTGAGCATTTCCCCGTGTTTTATGCTGGGCTTTGTGTCCGCAGGTGCTGGGAGGATGAAGGAACCCAGGATGGCCTTACGCTTTGATTATTTCTGTCACAATATGTGGATTGTAGCTAATCAAAACAGTCCACTCCATCATGCAGTCCATTAGGCAAGAACAGACCTGGCTTCCTGAATCTTCATCCTGCTGGTGTGCATGTCATGTCAGCTGGACCGCTTTCTCTTGCTCACCATGAGATCTTTGTTCAGATTAGTCAGGAAATCAGCAGCTTCTCGCTCAAAATATACAGGAAATGACCTTCTCCCACCTCCTCTCACTGAGTGAAGTGAATTGGGTGGTGTCACTCTCTGGCATATGTTCCTACCAACACCATTTACTCACCAATGTCAATTGTTGTTTTATGAGCAAGTAAACCGTGGTTAACAACGTCTCTACAAACATTTATGTTGATGAGTAAATCGGCGGACCCCTTAGATTGCCATGATGCTACACACTATTTCGAATCATCTTGCCTTGTCATCTGCGACCTAGTGTTTAAAAATAAACATTGGGGAGGAGAAACTTGCATTGTGAACATCCGTGCACGTGCCACATGATCGGTGTCTGAGCTTTGTCATTTTTTCTAAGCGTTGGGTTTTTTTTTTTTAATTTTCCCCCAGGATGTTCAGCTGGTTGGTATGGCCCCAATTGTGAGCAGCAGTGTAAGTGCAAGAATCGAGGACACTGTGAGACCACCACAGGGACATGTCAGTGTCCCGCTGGGTATGTCGGAGCAGACTGCGGTATCGGTGAGTGTGCAGATTCCTTTGCTGCCATGCACACGAAAGAGAGTAGCAGTTGTGATGCGGGCCACAGTCTAAGAACATTGCAGGCAGATTTTAAGCAGCACATTTGTCTTCCAAGTGAAGCTTTGCAAAACGTTACACTGAGTATCTTTCACTGCCTAGTTTAGAGAAGTCTGCTAGCGGAGGAAGTGCTGGGAGTGAATTCTCAATTATTACTGAAATGCATGGACCATTCTTTCTTCCTCTGACTCCCAGTGACTTCTGTTTTAGATGATTCACTGTCCAGAACTACAGTAAAAGCAAAAATCCATAAGTTTGGGGTGTTTCTTACACTTGAAAGGTTTTAGACATTGAACCGGAAGGGAGTCACATAGTAAAGGTGCCACAAAACAGAATAATAAACCCCCCTCTATACATTACTAATAATATCCTCAATGCGGGACAATCTTGACAGCTTTGGTTCATCTTCTAAGAACAGATTCATGAAGCTGCTTCCTCTTGGGTTCCAGCAAAATGTTTTCTGTCAAAACCCCTGCAGGAGCAATAGTGACCCTGCCAAAAATACCTTTGTGGAAGAATTTTCTTATTACTGATTGTGGGATGGGTGTTTTTTCTCCAATTGTTGTTATGGTTCTAATGATACATCAGCTAAACAAAGGGAAAGTGAATTGCTGCAAAAATTCAAGCTGTTGCCAAAATGGATTTCACCAGAGAGAGCTACAGCAAGAGGTAGGAGTTTAAGATGATCATGATGTGTAGACAGAGATAATTTCATGCTTCCTAACTGTCAGGGTGATTAAGCATTGGAATAAATTGCCTAGGGAGGTTGTGGAATCTCCATCATTGGAGATTTTTAAGAGCCGGTTGGACAAGCACCTGTCAGAGATGGTCTAGATAATACTTATCTAATCCAGTCTCCTGCACTCATGGCAGGACTTGCCTCTCAAAGTCCTTTCCAGTCCTATGATTCAGGGCATGAGTTGCTCAGCTGCAGTGTCAGGAAGGAAGTCTTTCTCCCGAGTACAACACTACACCATTGGCTGTGTGCACTACTTTTTCTTCCTCTGAATCACACAGGAGAGGATGGTGGACAAAGAGCCTGTCCACTATTACAGCTCCTAAATAACTGACTTAATTTCTTGCTTTTATTGAAATAGAATCACTTTCTTGCTGGGTTTTTTTTCTGCACCATAATTGCTCCTGTGTCTGGAAGTGCTTCATTAATCTGGCAGTTCACCCTTGCAGCATCCCATTGATTGGCTCTGGAGCCTCTGTTAAGATGCTTTCCTCCTTCACCACAAGTGATCTAGATGGCTCTTATTTCTTCTCTACCAAATCAGACCTAAGATCACACAGTTAGTGGCAGAGCCTTGAAAAGAACCCAAGAACCTTCCTTTTCAGACTCATAGACTTTAAGGTCACAAGGGACCCTTCTGATCATCTAGTCTGACCTCCTACACAGCGCAGGCCACAGAATCTCACCCACCCACTCCTGCAATAAACCTCTCACCTATGTCTGAGCTCTTGAAGTTCTCAAACCATGGTTTAAAGATTTCAAGAATCCTCCAGCAAGTGCCCTGTGCCCCACAGCCTGCTTCTAAGAATGCTAATGTCACCATCTCTTATGGAAGTGAATCCTCTCCTAGGCTGTCCTATTGGTCGCTATGGCAAGGACTGCATGCACCTGTGTTCCTGTGGAGAAGGAGCCACCTGTCACCATGTGACAGGCATCTGCATTTGTCCAGCAGGAAGAACTGGTCCCAGCTGTGAACACGGTAAACATTAACCATGGTGCCATTTAACCAAGACTGGGTATTTCACCACCATGGTTGGAGAGGGCTGTAGGGTTGGGTACAGGCAAGCTACCCCACCCCCATTGGTGTAGTGTCTGATCACATCAGATTTCGGTTCCCACTCTCTCCTCCTTTGTTTTTTTCAGTCTGCCAGAAAAACCAGTATGGGGCAGGCTGCATGCAGACCTGCTCCTGTCAGAATGGAGGAATCTGCCACGCAGCCGACGGCTCCTGTTTGTGTGGGCTTGGGCGGACCGGGAAACTCTGCGAACTGGGTAAATCCCCCGGAGGTGCTCCGGCCTAGCACCAGCCTGGCAATTGTTTAAACTAACGGAGTTTGTGTTTAGACTTGATGCCCTCTTTGCCGTAGCCACAGGCGTAGCTGCGCCCTGTGAGGCATGGCCTAGCCACAGGTCACTGCAGCTCAGGATGTGCTTGTGTATGAGCCATGTGCCAATTAGTCTCTGGATGCGTTCCCCGCAGAATGCCCCCCGGGGAAGTATGGCGCCAACTGCCAGCTGAACTGTGCGTGTCGGAATGATGGGATTTGTGACCAAGTGACAGGAGCCTGCCACTGCCGCAGAGGGCACTATGGGCACTTATGTGAGCAAAGTAAGTTCAAGCAGCAGAAGTGCTGCTCCTTCTGCCTTCCGAGGCTGTGTTGCAAAGATGTTTAATGTGGGCACCAGGAGACATAAGGCAGAGGGGCCAATCTGACTTGCGTACGGGCAGTTTGAACATCACAGCACGTGAGAGGCCCAGTGGCACCACTACACACACACACTCACTCACTCTCTCTCTCTCTCTCACACATACACACACTCACACAGAGAGAGAGAGAGAGAGCGTGAGCGAGCTGGGGAGGGGTTTGGGCTAGATCCCAGGAGGCCATCAAGTCTAGTATCCTGCCTCTGGCAGAGGCCAAAACCACAAGCATCAGCACATTGGAAGAATTCTTGGTAATGCCTGGGGCCAGCTCACCACTGCGCTGTCCTGGGGAGGGATAAAAAGGAGGCGTGTGGACAAAGCAGCTTGGTGATCCACTTGAGCCCTGACATGTGGCCTTCGTCAACCTAGTGTTGGTCATAACATTGCACAGCCCGGCTGAAATTGCATTTGCAGTGTTTGTCTGGCAGCCCTGTACACCACTAATCAGTCAAGTTAAAGAAGCTGTTGGTTTGAATGTCCTGTTCTTTGTGTGAGCTGGGATTGTGCACACATAAGCTGACCCACGCTAGCAACTGCTTAAAAACAATCCAGAGTACAAAAAAGCAGCAACATGGTCCCTACTGGAATGTTTGTGTTTCTTTACTGTGCTCAGGTCAGACAAATAGATCTGTTTCTAGGACCTCAGATTCCTTAGCAGTATTGTGGGAAAGGCATTGCTACCACACACCTGCATCAAAGGGAAAGATTGGGTAGTTTCACACACTCGTGGACTGAATTTATGGCTTATTACAACAATCTGTAACCTACCAGCACACCTGTTTTGTCCTATAACTGCAGAGGTGTTAATGGGCTATTCTACCTTGAATGGTCCCTTAGAACATGTTCTTACTACTTAAGCTAAACTATCTGTTCCCTCTTGCATTTAGCCCAGAGTACCTTTCCCTAACCTCTGTGTGGCTCAATAGCTTGACTCTCTCACCAACAGAAGTTGGTCCAATAAAAGATACCACCTCGTCACACATGACATTTTGCATTTTTCATCTTAAATCTTCCCCTTTTGTTCACTAAAATGGCAGAGGACTTTCATGGGCAAAGCCTACCATGGCCTGCACAATATTTCAGATGCGTGAAGAGTTTTTTGAGCTTACATTTTTTTGCTATTGAGATTCATGGAAAGAGTAAAACTTTACACTCAGCAATCTTCCTGAATTTCAGGAGCTGACTGGATAGTTTTCAAGCCCTTTGTTCTGTGTTTGTACAGCACCTGGCACAATGGGGGCCTGCTCCGTGAGTGGGGCTCCTAGGCACTACTGTAATAAATGGTGATTGTGGCTCCAGTGTGCAGCATGGAGCTAAAAGACAGACGGAGAGCAGTAGCCTGCTCTCTAGAAGGATAAGTGTCAGAAAGACCACTGTTTAATCCCCCCCCCCCCACCCCTTCATAACACAGAGCAGGATTGTCCCTCTGCATCTCAAAACTTCCCAGTGTAAAGGGCTCATGTTTCCTCCCAGGGGTTAGCAGGAGGGTGAGCTGCTGAGACCCCCAGCGAATAAGGCCCCACTGAAGTGCTCTATGCTTACTAATGAACTTTCCAACTGGCTTCCTTTGCAGCCTGCCCTCCGGGTTTCCATGGACTTCATTGTCAGGAGTTGTGTGATTGTCAAAATGGAGCAACTTGTGACCCAGTGACCGGTCAGTGTCTGTGTCCTGCTGGCTTCCACAAAGATCGCTGTCAGAAAGGTATAGATGACTTCAGCGTATTTCCCATCAAAAGGTGAAGTGTTGTCACTGCATACACAGGACCCAGTGCTGATCTCTTATACTAGTGTGCAAATCTACTTCCAGTTGGCATAAGTGGCACTCAGCATTGTGGGGAAGGTACTGCTGGCAAACAGGACTTGTGTTAAGATAATCTTATAATGGCTCTGGCTCAGGAAGTATGAGGTAGTATTCACTAATCAGAGTGCTTGCCCCCCACTCATCAAACATCAAACCCACTGAATTAGTTAAGTAGTGCCAGACCCATTGTGGTGTTCTCTCGCCAGACCCAGACCCATTGTGGTGTTCTCTCGCCAGACCCAGACCCATTGTGGTGTTCTCAGGTAGCTGACACCAGGGAAGGTGGAGACAGCAATGGAACCCTGGAGTTCTGTTCTGATCCCAGACAACATTTCTTCACAGTGATTTCTTAGACGCCAGTTTTCTGCTATCTTGAGCCAGTTGGAATGACTCAAATTTAGGCAAGCAGAGGCACAAAAATACATCAATAATCAAGCAATTGTTTCTCTCTCCTCCAAAATTTGCTGTTTTGCACAACACTCCATGGGGGGTAATTGGCCAATTGCAGAATCAGCTTCTGTCACACAGGCCTCCTACTAATGGGGTGCAGGCCTGGCCCTGCCTGCAGAGGGAAGAAGCATGGAGGGTTTCCTGGTGCCTTGAGATCATTTCCATGTAAAGAAGATTGTCTCTTGTCTTGGGGGGGGGGGGGGTGAGTCAGCATTGGGAAGACTGGCTATGTGGGAAAAAGCACTGGTCGAAGGGCCAAAGATCCTTGTGCTGCCCGTCACCCTTTCTCTTGTGCTCACAGGCTGCGAGGAGGGGTGGCATGGAGAGGGTTGCCAGCAGTTGTGTGACTGTGAAGGAAACGCACCATGTGATCCAGTCACTGGGCGCTGCCTGTGTCCATCTGGAAAAACTGGTGCCAAGTGTGACCTGGGTGAGTGTGGATTATTTGCAACAGACATAACAGGTGTCCAAGTGTGTATGAGGGAGGGTGATCTAAGGACAGATGTGCTATCATCACTTCCTGTCTGGGGCTGGGACTACTAAAGGGAGGGGCATTTTTGTGGCCTAGCCAGACGGCATGGGACCTGGTTCTTCTTGCACCAGCCATACACTAATGCAAGAGGAGAATTGTGCCAGTTGGCTCTGTAGGTCACATTCATAAAACATAAGTACTAATGTTATATTGAATGATTGACATGGAGGACTGGATGGCTCCAGGTGTTCCTATGGGATGCGGGACTATTCACCTCTAGGTCTCCCAGCAGTGACTGAATGCCATGGTCCATCTCACCCTTAGTGGATGGGTGGTCCCCTGACATCACACTCCTCTGCCCCGATAGTTAGCTGGAGTCAAGAAGCCAACAACCAAATGGAACTTGAACTCCCCTCTGAGCCCTTAGGGTGGTCTAACAAATCCAGGGGTAAGGTACAGCATCCCATCTCTCTCGTGGGGCAAACTGCCCCCTTACCTTTCACCAGGCCTGTGCTTAGTTCTGCAAGCTAATGTGCTGAAATAATTCCAGCTCCTCCAAACAGTCTCTCTGCCTTTACCTCTCCAGACTGCCGCACGGATAAATTTGGCCCAGACTGCGCCCTGACCTGTGACTGTGGCCTTGTCAATTCTTTCTGCAATGCTCAGAATGGCCAGTGCACGTGCATTAACGGGTACATAGGACCTACATGTCAAGAAGGTAACTTCAGGCAGCAGTTCTGGTATTTCCATAGTTCCCATTGTAACCCCACACCAGTAACTGATTGGGGCAAGATGCAAATGGTTGTGGTTTAGTGCTTTTAGTACTGGGGGGGTGCCCTCATATTGTTAGTCCTGCAAAATTTCAAAACCCAGAGGGCATAATACAGCCTAGTGTAGACACAATCCTCAGCTAAAGCAGCCCTATGGCCTGGACCTGACAAGCTCTCACCAAAGGGGTTTCCATTAGGCAGGTAGAGTGGTTGAGCTTTCAGCCATGCAGGGTGTGACTGCAGCCATAGCCTACACTAATGCAGATACTAACAGCAGCAACACCATGGCCGTGTGGTGCTAGCTAGAGCATGCCTTCCTCAGGCAAGTAGCTACATTAAAGCTAGGTGAGAAAACCAATAGCATTTGAGTAGGTATGAATCAGTCCAACCGAGGGCAGTGGCGCAGAGGGCATTCTGACCTGCGCTCCTGCCCTATAAGAAGATCTCACATTGTTATCTCATCTCTTGTAGCTGTGGCAGCTAGAATATCCTACCTGTTCTCTCCCAGGGAAGTTTTCCAGCCTGTGAAACATTAAGTCATGCAGCCACCATGTTCGAGGAAAACAAGAGTCAGCGTCTTCTGGTCTTTCTGCTGAACCTGTCTTAACTAACACTAACCACACAGGAATTCAGCCTAAGAGGTTTGACGCTATAGCACACAACTCAGCTTGTCCCTGCAAGGAATCTGTGAACAAGTGTATAAAAAAAGCCACGCACCTGGGAAAAATGCTGTTGGAATTTCATGCTCAATTGAGGATCACAAACTTTGGGAAGCATTTTATTTTTACTCTATCATAGAGACACAGTAGTTCAAAGGTGGTTTTTCTCCAGGGGGCAATTAGTGGACTTCTGCCACTCATCTTCTACTTTTTTTTTATTGTCTGTGTGGAATTTTAATCAAAATACATATTTATGTAAAGATATTTATGGGAAGATGTACAAATGTGTTTTCATGCTTGTAGCCAACGATCTCTGGCCCCAGCATGTGGAGGTGCTGCATCACTTGATTTTTGAACTTGTGAGCAGTCTTTCCTGGTAGTTTATCATTGGCCACCATGCTGTAATAAAATAAACATTCAATAAGTTAGTCATAAGAGCACTCGCATTTAAGTTCCAAAATGTACTGTAAGTCCTGGTTCTATAGAGGAGCATTTGATATTTGTGGGTGACAAGGACTCTGGGGATTGTGCAAACTTTGTTAAACTAATGAGACTTGATTTACACGTGACTGCTTCTTCCAGCATCACAGGAAATGCAGTCTGGTTTGTAGTAGTATGTATATAAAATAATGGGCTGGAGTAGCATCATAGATCAGACTCAGTGTTTGTAACCTCGTCTTTCCAAGGAGCTGAGCTACTAACCTGTTTATCCTGGAGATGTTTAAAGGTAAGTTTGTGTAAGGTGTTTTCCACTGCAGCAACTTAATGGAGTACACCCTTCCTCTCCACAGCTGGGTACAAGAAACTTTGTTGCTTTAAAAGAAACATTAACTTTGGTGAAAAGTTATTTATACATGTTCTACTCTGGTGAGTGCTTGAACACAGTATTATGACAAAAACAACATAAAGTGGTACCTGGTTTGGATTATAATAAAAGCTATAGAGAATATGATTTCACTGCTTAATCTCTCCAAAATGCACTTAGGACCAGGCTGTGTACCCTAGTTGAATGCATAGGAAAAAGCAATACTAAGCATTTTTGCTCTGTAGTGCAATTCATACCACATTTACCCAGCTACAGTTCAGTTTGTTCTTGTTGATGTCAGCACACAATCCCAACTTCACCTTCTTCCTGGGAATCATCTTAGACAAACACTGTACATGCAGGAAAATTAAACTTCAAAAATGACACTGTCCAACTACAACAAGAACCTCAAGTTTGAGGCTGAGGGTTCCACCTTTGTCTGCCGCTACATTCTGTGACAGAGACAAACTTATACAACTGAGCTAAGGACCCTTCAACTGAATAACAAATCTGGTTGTGCATTACTGGCAAAGGGGTTTAAAATAGGTCAGTACTAAGAAAGCACATCACATAGGCAGCAGGTTTAAGTATAGCTCTGATGTTTGCATTTACCCATCAAAGATACAGTTTAAATAATAAATATAATCACCTTTTTTTGTTTTATTTTAATTGACAGGTTTACAAGCTACTACTAAACAGCATTGAGCATTTTCATGCAACTAGGAATCACATCGCTCTAGTTTTAGAGGCAACATAAACAAACTGTCTTAATATAGAACAGGATAGGTCTCTACATGTGATTGATAGTCTGACAAACCATAATTGCCAGTGTTGTCGGAATCATGTGAGCAGCTGGGCCAGACCCCAAGTGCGACAGCTCCCAAAGTTAGTGAAATGTTTACATAAATGGTGGTTTTGATAATAATAAGGTCAGGACTTTCAACCATACTAAGCATTAGAGATGGGTGGGAAATCATTTTCCAAACCCCAATCAGGCCAAAAAAGTTGAAGTCTTACAACAAAATACTTCATTTTGATCATTTTAAAAATTGTTTAAAATAAAGAGGAAAAAAATCTAAACTTGCTTTTCTGAACCAAAAACTCATGTCATTTTGAAAAAGTCCTTGCAGGAACAGATCAGTTTCAGTGAAGTTTTCCATTTAGGAAAAAAAAAGTTTTGAGGAACTGGCATTTTCCAACAACTGGCTTAACTCTGCTCCCATTGATGTTTTGTGCTTTTGAAACCCTGGCCCCAAATGTCTCTTCACAAGCTGTGCTACAGCAGGACTTCTGCAGGATAAGTTAATGGAGTCTTTGATTGAACAGCTGTGATTAATTGACAGTACTGCCTGGAGTTTGTGCATTTCCTTCTGTGCATTCCATAGCCTAGAGTTGAGCACAAGGGACTGATGCAACTTGAATGGCAGTTTCATCAGAATAGTTTACACCAGTTGTGCTGACTACAGCAACAATATCATGGCTAGGGTTCTGTTTACCCTGCCAATCTCCCCTGTTGGACATCATTGGGTCTACCCTAGCACAGGGGCAGTTCTATGTTTTGGCCACAGGTGCCTATTGAAGTCTATGGCAAAGCTCTTTGTGCTGGACTTGGGCCCTGATAGTTTAAACAACACCTACAGCGTAAGTCAAAAAGCAAAATCTAGTTGGATGCAGGCAGTGCCTACAAAAGTAGTGGAAGTGTGGGCAGTTTCACTCCAAGCATCTGAAGAAGTGGGTTTTTACCCACAAAAGCTTATATCCAAATATATGTTAGTCTTTAGATGCCACTTACCTCCTTATTGGTTTTGGGCAGTTTAGTCTTTCTTAGGAATCCACCATGATTGTGAAAATATTGTGGACATTGCCTGACTTCACAAAGTAGTGACATTTCACCTTAAAATACACTGCTGCTAGGACAAATGTCGTAGTCCTCACATGAAGACTGTTGATTGCAGTGCTGTTAATACCAGATCTTAGAGACAAAGCAGGTGAGATAATATCTATCGTTTTTTGGATCATCTTCTGTTGGTGAGAAAAGCTTGTGAGTTTACCCTAACCATTTGCATGGGCGCATCCTTGAGGCCAGCCACAAGTCAGCATAAGGCAGCTGGGGCCAGGCTGTTGCAGAGAAAAATGCAGTTTCATGTGAATGAGTTAATTGATAAGATCCATTGTGACAAAACTAGTGTGGTGCTCAGATGACAGTGGGTCTGTCTGAGGGAGAGAGTGAGAGGCTGCTACAGGCTTGAACACAAAGGGCTAAGAATGACAATTTAACCTGGTGGAATTGTTTGCGTTTGTGAAAGAGGAGGCTAAGTCTTTGGGACCAGGGTCTGAATTCTGAATATAGGGTGGATATTTGAAAATAAAGTGGTGATTTGCATGTTTAATTGCTGTGCTGGTAATTTGTCACTGGGTCTGGTGCATAAAAGGCAATGCAGACACTGAAAACAAGCTAGATGTATTTAAAGAACAATCAGTGACCTAGTAAAACTGATTGCTAGTAGGACCTGCTTTATTGTATTACTGGTAACAGTGCAGGTTCATAAAGATCACTGGGTAGCCATTGATTGTCCTATAGGTGGTAAAAATGTGTTTCATGGTATACTAGATATTTAATATTAAACTACATACTGCATAGCCAAGGCTTATCAAGGATGGGTCTACCAGTGGCTACTTGGTCACACACACAAGCCTCTGCTCTAGGTGTCGTGAAACCTCTGACTGCTAGAAGCTGGGAGGGGCTGACTGGATCACTCCCTGGGAAGCAGCTGGCATTGGCCCCTCTGGGACAACTGGAAACTGGACAAGATGGACCATTGGTCTAACCCACCGTGGCTGTTCTTATGTTACGCTATTTCAAAGGGGTTCTGAAATGCTTAAAAAGCAGGCAGCAATTCCGGGAGCGTTTGGGGCTAGTTGCTAACTGACACAATGTAAATAAAAGTTTAGAGCCCTGGCCTAAACAGCAGAGAGTTGACATGCACCTGAGTGTTCTTTCCAAGCAAAGCTCTGGGAAAGCAGAATCAGGCCCACACTAACTTTTTGCAACTAAGAGAAAATTGTATCAGTGATAAAACAAGGACACTCTTCATTGGCTGCAGTACTTCATACCAGACTGAGCTAATCCACTCCCAGAGGCATTTTACTGTTTAAAAACCAAAGTCAATCCTTTGAGTCAAGCCACAACTAATGGACAAATGTATTAGACTGGAAATGAGGAACTTAATATCCCATTTCTTAATCAGATTTGCAGCTTTCCAGTCTTTTGGGAGACTAAGCTGGAGCCTTTCACTGCCCTGAGAAAGATAAATCTGTTGTCCAATGTCAAAACTAGCAAGAAGCAAAACATTTGTTTCCTGACTTCCATTCAGCACAGTGTGCTGAGTTAGGATCACTGTGGTGTGGACCTGGAGGGCAGATAACACTTAGTCTCAGGAACCAAACAAAATAGCTATCATCATACATCATGAGCCAGAACAACAGTCCGGGCACGCTGAGTTTTGAATTTCATGTGAAATCCACAAAATACTATTATTTTAACATCTTGTATTCATTACCTGCCAGAAGCCAAAACATTCAGTGAGTGCACAGTTCCAATTCTAGCACAGAGTTGCTGTGATTTAGTTTTACCAAATGATCTTACCCTTTATAAAACAACTGACAACTTGCACGCACTGAATGTTTCAGCTGCTCCCAGCACTTGATGAAGATGAGTCACTATTACCCTGATTCTAGAGCTAGGGAAACTGAGGTTGTGTGATGCATCTAAAAAAAAAAAAAAACAAACTTTACAACATACACAGGAGTTCAACACAGGACAGAGTCAGGGGGTGTTCTATGACACATCCGTCTCTGCTGCTTTTCTTACTCCCCCCTCATTGCTTAGCTAAGGCAATGATGCCTTCCAGCTAGAACCACAGGACAGACGCCTCTCATGCGCAGCTGCATCATTGGAAGGGGTGCATTTAGAGATACAGTGGTGTGGAATTACGATAAGGTAGGTGCCCAGGAGGTTGAAAGACTGTACTCAAAGAGTAATTACCCAAGGTTTGCTGTCAAGCTAGGGGCGCCCCACACTAGTTGATATTTTCCATTAATGACTTGGAGTGGAGAATATGCTTATAAAATTTGCAAGCAAATGAGGAGAGGCTGAGGGAACTGGGATTGTTTAGTCTGTGGAAGAGAAGAATGAGGGGGGGGGGGATTTGATAGCTGCTTTCAACTACCTGAAAGGGGGTTCCAAAGAGGATGGATCTAGACCGTTCTCAGTGGTAGCAGATGACAGAACAAGGAGTAATGGTCTCAAGTTGCAGTGGGGGAGGTTTAGGTTGGATATTAGGAAAAAACTTTTTCACTAGGAGGGTGGTGAAACACCGGAATGCGTTACCTAGGGAGGTGGTGGAATCTCCTTCCTTAGAAGTTTTTAAGGTCAGGCTTGACAAAGCCCTGGCTGGGATGATTTAGTTGGGGTTGGTCCTGCTTTGAGCAGGGGGTTGGACTAGACCTCCTGAGGTCCCTTCCAACCATGGTGTTCTAAGCAACACCAAGCTGGAAGGAGTTTGACCTTGACAAATTGGAGAATTGGTCTGAAATCATCAAAATGAAATTCAATAAAGACAAGTGCATAGTAATTAAAAAGGGGGGGAAATCAAATGCAAACTCCCCCATGGGGAATGCTTGGCGAGGTAATAGTACTGCTCCCAAGAAGCTGGGGTTATAGTGGGTCAATCTGGTGATGTGTTTGTGACAAAAGCGAGTATCTGCGAGTGCATTAATAGGAGTGTCACATGTAAAACACGGAGGTAATTGTCCTGCTCTACACACCGCACTGGTGAGGCCTCAGCTGCAGCACTGTGTCCAATTCTGGGCCCCACACATTAGGAAAGATGGGGACAAATTGGAGAGAGTCCAGAGGAGAGCAACAAAAGTGACCTCTGAAAAACCGAACCTCTGAGGAAAGGTTAAAACTGGGCAGAGTTAGTCTTGAGAAAAGAAAGACAGAAAGGGACGCTGGGGGGGGGGGCGCTGATAAACAAATACGTCTGTAAATACGTTAAGGGTGGTTATAAAAAGAGGATGGTGAATCAATTGCTTGCCATGGCCACTGAAGGTAAGACAAGTAGTAACAGGGTTCACCCGCAGCAAGGGAGACTGGGGTTAGCTATTGGGAAAAGGGGAGTGAAGCTCTGGACCAGGCTTCCAAGGGGGACTGTGGAATCCCCAGCAGCACTGGAGGTTTTTAAGAACAGGTTGGACAAAGACCTGCCAGGGATGGTCCAGGTTTACTTGGTCCTGCCTCACTGCAGGGGGCTGGCCTCTAGGACTCTCAAGGTCCCGTCCAGCCCCACCTTTCTATGGTGCTACAGAACCCTAACCATCGAAGTGCAGTCACAGACCCAGTTGGGATGGGACATCAAAAAGAATGAGGCAGAATTCAGACAGTTTGAGAGGCCCAAACAAGTACAAGCCAGCAGCAGCACAGATCACATGCAGCACACAATGCATTAAAATAGAAGCTTTCCCATTTGTGGCTCCAGCTATGGGGATCCACGCTGCCCATCCCCCATGGCCAAGGTGCGTGTCTCGTTAATGAGAATCACTAAGCAAGCTTAATTCAGACACTTGGTTTGTCACTCCTATGGCTGAGATTCCCAATTCAAGCGCTCAGCTGTTGCTAAATATAAAACTACCTTTCAGACAGCACCTGGCCCAGTGGGGTCCTGCTCCATGGCCTGGTAATAGAGACAATTAGCAGCAAGCAGCACAATGAGCTGAGCCTTATTCAAACTCCCATCTGCAATCACAATCCAGCATGCACGTCGCACTAAGTGTTGATGTTTCCGAAGCTTAGGCTGCCACCTACTGAACATACTAATTCAGACTGTCCAACGATTAAAATAAAATAATCTCAATTAATCACAAGATTAAAAATATAGTTGCGATTAATTGCAGTTTTAATCGTACAGTTAAACAACAGAATATCAATTTAAATTATAAATATTTTTGGATGTTTTTCTACATTTTCAAATATATTGATTTCCATTACAACATGGACTACAAAGCGTACAGTGCTCACTGTGTATTATTGTTTTTGATCATCATGTTTACAGTGCAAATATTTGTAAACAAAATAGTATTTTTCAATTCCCCTCATACAGGTACTGTAGTGCAATCTCTATCGTGAAAGTGAAATTTACAAATATAGATTTTTTTTTTTTAAACATATCTGCACTCAAAAACAAAAACATAAAACTTTAGAGGCTACAAATCGAAGCAAGAAGGGGCATACAAACGTTTAGCATACCTGGCACGTAACTGCCTTGCAATGCTGGCTACAGCAATGCCATGCAAACGTCTGTTCTCACTTTCAGGAGAATTGTAAATAAGAAGCGGGCAGCATTATCTTCCGTAAATGTAAACAAATGTGTTTGTCTTAGTGACTGGCTGAACAAGGAGGAGGACTGAGTGGACTTGTATGAGGTGAACTGAAAAATACTCTCTTTTTTATGGGTTTCAGAGTAGCAGCCGTGTTAGTCTGTATTCGCAAAAAGAAAAGGAGTACTTGTGGCACCTTAGAGACTAACAAATTTGTTGAGCATAAGCTTTCGTGAGCTCTTTTTTATGGTGCAAATATTTTTTTAAAAAAATCAGTTAATTTGTTTTGCGTTAACCACATGCATTAGCTGCAATTCATTGACAGCCCTAATATTAATTGAAGGATAGTTTGGCATGAAGGACAGTTCCATAGCGCTATTTATTTCAGGGTCTCAAAGCAATTCACAACTCCCCATGAGGTAGGGATCATCCCCACTTTGCAAACAGAGGCTCAGAAAACTTAGGAGACTTACCCCAAGTCATGTGGGAATCTGCAGCAGAGTCACAAATAAAATCCAGATCTCCTAGATCCCACTCCTGCATTTTAACCACAAGCACATTCTCCCCAACGTTCTCATTGTCCAGCTCTAATTTGTCCCTGCAAGAAAAAACAAAGAACAGGTCAGGTGTGTTCCTGAGTTGGTCTATTCCAGAGACTTATGACTCTGACCCACATCACCCACCCTTAGCACTTCAAACAAAATCTGACTCAATACTGCAGTTGTGGGATGGAGCAATTTTGGCCTGCACTTGAACAAAGAGCTGAAGTGACCCTGACCCCAAGACACAGCCAGTTTAGCCCCACAAATGCCAAGCAATTCTTACCTTACAGATTTGCCACGGGAAGTCAGCCACTCCTGCCAGCATCAAACCAGGCCTCCTCCAAAGCAATGCAATGACTGCCCCAACTGAAAAGCAAAAACCTCATTCACTGCATGGAAAAAACGCAAACGGGGGAATTAGTAACCACTTTGCACAGGTTTTGAAACTCCCATTTCTATTTAATACACATTTATTTCGCTCTCTGGGAGAATAACTACTCACTCCTGGAGTTTCCCCCCTTTGACATTTCTGAAGGATGCATGCAGGCTGCCAGGCTAGCTTGCCTGAATGGCTATGTATTCCTTTGACTGCGTGATGTTCTACACAACCCCTCCAGATACTCTAAAGTAAGTTATTAGCCAGACTTCCTGCTGAGTAGCTCCAATGACATAAAACCAGCAAACACCCTCGCCGCTCATAACAGATCAGGAAGTTTATTGGCTTAAATATTTGCTATATACGATATACAGCAGTGTTCACGTCATCTGGGTAAGTAACAATTACAAAGGCGCAAGGTGCTGGAATTCCACATTGGAGCCTTCAGCCGCATTGCGCATTTCATGGACAAAGCAGACAACAGGCATAATCTCACGCCCACCGATACACAGATGCGGCAGCAGTCAGAGTGGTGTGGAGTATTAGAACGGGCTCACAAAGCCATGCGGGGCGTGGAACACAGCACTGTCAGCAGCAGGCCTTGGGCTGTCCCCCCACAGCATGGAGGCCAGAGTAATTTCAAACATAGTTTCCTACTAAAACCAAGAAAAAAAGAAAAAAAAAAACACCCAACACATTTGGGAAGTACAGAGAACTGGAAGAAAGAGAGGGGGAGCCAAAGCTTTAATTCTTTCCGTAAGTAAAACTGATGCACTGGGGATGATTTTGGGGGTGGTGAGATTCCAGGATTCCTTCACATAAAACGCTTCACTCAACAAAAGTGCTTGAAATGGCAGAGCAGGGCGAGCTGCAGGAGATCGCCCAGCAGAACTGTAAAGTATGAACCATGCCCAGTGGGATGCTCACTGCTCTCTGCACAGCTAGGGACGATCTGTTACACGACTTTCATTCCTAAGAATTCCAACTCCCAAAGCCGTTCCTGGGGCGGGAGGTCACATACAAGTTTCTTCCTGGTCAAACCATGCCCCTCATCCAGACCTATAAAGAACGGTGATTGGCTCAGACAGTCCTACATCCCAGCCCTTCCCCACCTTTATTGTGTTTGTAAAAAGAAGCCATATTAGAAAACAAAGCAAGATATTTCATTTGTCTCAGACTGCAAAGAGGGAGCAGTTTGATTGCAGCCACATTACCATTCCCAGCTTTGAACCTCACTGGAAAACAGCCCCCAAGAGATCACACCAAAGGGTAATCAGACTGCCCTGGTTTGAGTATCAAAAAATTAAGTTGCTCATTCCTTATTCTGGTGGGTGGGGGGTAGGGGGAAGAGGAGTCTGAGGATTTCCCAGGACAGTCAGACTTTCCATTCTAATCAATACATAATAGAGATGCTTGTCTGTAAATACGTCCTCACATCATGGCAGAGACCTTCTTACATTCACAGAATTTAAAGGCACTTACGGGCCCTGCTGCTATGAGAGAAACTTCATTAAAAAAAGAAAAGGAGTACTTGTGGCACCTTAGAGACTAACAAATTTATTTGAGCATAAGCTTTCGTGAGCTACAGCTCACTTCATCAGATGCATCCGATGAAGTGAGCTGTAGCTCACGAAAGCTTATGCTCAAATAAATTTGTTAGTCTCTAAGGTGCCACAAGTACTCCTTTTCTTTTTGCGAATACAGACTAACACGGCTGCTACTCTGAAACCTGTCATTAAAAAAAGGCAACCAAACCTCCACCGGTGCCCAGAGGTCACTACTTGCAAGTTGTTTCACATTGGCGATGGTTGGAGATGGTTTTTAAGGCCAGGCTTTCATGCCGCAGCCCGGACACTGCTTTTAACAAGTAAAACTAAAATTTAGAAACAAGTTGTGAGGTGATATGGGGGAGGGGATGGACAAAGAGGAGACGAACCTTGGAGATAGCATAGTGCCAAGAGGATAAATGATGCATCCTAATCATTGGTGACAATAGAGATTCCAGGTGCGTTAGGTGACTATGAGACTCCGAGCCTCAAGAACTCCAGTTCTGGGGCTGTGGAGGTGAAAGCCTTTTAACCCTGCAATGTCCCCCTAGGTGTCAGCCCCCCTCACAATGTTCAAGGTTTCCTCATTGTATCGGCTTCAGTTCCCACCGCCCTCATGGACTCTGTTCTGCCAATAGCCCCGCTGTGCTTCCTGGAGAAATACTGTATGGCCAGTGGTTCTGAGCACAGCGAATCTCTGCTGCTTTCTGACACGTTACAGCCGTCTGCCGGGAGCACTCGGAGGGAGGCACAGAGCAGCATTCAAAGGGGAATTCAGGCATCCTTCGCACCTCTCTAAACCTGCCCTGGGTTTTCCTGGAATCCAGGCTCCCAGACAGAACACAGTAACCAGCGCCGTAAATACTGTGCACTCAGCCTTATGAAAACAAGGTGCTAAAATACAAAGATTACATGGCACAATCCTCCAGCGACTCCAAAACTATTCACATCCTCCAAACAGTCTGGATCAGCCACAGGGCTGACTTAGACGATATTTCCATGAAACACCTTGGCGGGGGGGGGGGGGGGGGAAACAGAGGGAGGAATGAATTCAAGTGAGCCAGACTCAGTAACGAGCCCACTCCTGGTCAGACAGAGGCCGCAGGTGGGTTTTAAAGGCTGCTTCTGTTCCCAGCTCTCGAGAGCTCTTTGGTGGGCTTGGCTCACAACGTGCTTGGTATGAGAAACGCTGGTGACCACACAGCCAAATGGGAACCTCTGAAGGGAAGTGGAGCAGCTACAAGTTACAACAGATTTTCTGGAGCAGCAGCAGCACTGACCAGAGGAATTCCCATTACAGTCGTTTGCCCCGTACCAAGGCCGCTGGCTAATTCCAGTTTTTCCTCACTCATTAGCCCTTTCTTTAGCCCGTCACCCTCTCCTTAACGTTTACTCAGGGAGTTGATCGGGTCGGGTTGAAAGGGAGGGAACCAGAAAGACTGCAATGGATAAAACTAATCCGCCCTCTCTCTTTAAGCCTGAACTGCAGTCATAGGATCAGAAAGCTGGCTTCCAGGCACTTTTCATTCTAACCGATGAGAGGGCTCCTTGCTGCAGCCTGACTGAAATGGCCCTGAAGCCTCCTGGACTCTCAGAAAATGCATCCTCCCCCCATAACATCCAGCCCAAGACACATGCCAGCTGAAAATCCACATGAGAACAAGTAGCTTACGTGGGGAAGCATTGCACCAGTTGCTCCGCAGAGGGTTTGTACCAGGCATTGGCACAGCCTCCTCCAAGTCTCTGGGAATGTGAAGCCTGGAGACTCAATGTTGTCCCGGTGACCACTCCCCACTAAGACTCAGCTGGCCTTTTCGAACTTAGAAACACCCTGCAGGACAAATCCCAAACCTCTTGTGCAGGGCGCATACAGAGCACTGGGTAGTTTCTCCTACGCTTAGTTAGTGTTAAGAACGCTGGAGAGCACTCGCTGCCACCCCCCTTCGTCCACAAGCCTCCAGCTGTGAAGGATTCACCCTCTGCATGGGCGCAGAATCACATAAGCAGCCTTCCCTGGTTTGAAGGACGCTCAGACTTTCAGCAGCTCAGGTCACTTCATCGACAGAGCCTCCCCAACACTCCAGCCAACATAGAGCTAGACACAGCTGCTAACCATCTACTGAAAATGAGGACAGACTATTCAAATCACTAAGAAGGAAAAATATCCATTTTATAGATACACACTTATCAAACCACACCTGGACGTGTTCTCCACAATACAGTGGCTGCAAAGAACCCCTGTAACTAAACTGCTGCATGTTCCATTAGGGTCCCTGACAAGTGCTTGCCCCAGGACTAATAGCAATAGGTGATTTCAGAGAGAGAATAAAGGTGAATTGGAGACAGCGGCACACAAACTGAAATATCTAACTAAAGCCCCAGCTCCACATTTGAATATTTCAGAGACGTCTCTGGGTTGGATTTCAAAGCAAGAAGCCATGGCTTTAAATTCCATGCAGCAAATTCCAGTCGATATTAGAAAACCGTCCAGCTGCATACGAGGGGCCAGGGCAGATCAGACGATGTGAAGTAGCTCCTAGGGTTACTGAAGTCTTCAGAGAGAAGATGACACATCCTGAGTGCATGCACAGAGGTTACACAGTCCCTCTCTCTGCACAAAATGCTCACGTCTGAGTCAAGTTAGTTCCTCTAGAGAGCGTTTTCTTAAAAGGAAGGGAAATGGAGTTTGCTCCGAAGATCAGCTGCATGGGAGAGACACCAAGGGCATCAGCGGGTCTGGACCACAGACTTTCCTCTCCTCAAAAGTCTATGGGCTCAGCCGGCTTGCGGCTCATGGCCTTATAACTGGCTTATTCCAGAGAGAGAACGTCCCCCGGGGCCTGGGACTCACACATCCGTCTCTATCCGCAGCCGCTCCATGCGCCGGACGTTGCTCTCCACAGCGTTGCGGTTGGTGATGTGCTGAGCGCACGACTGGGGAAACCAGCCTCTCTCGCCATCTCGCAGCCTCTCACCCAAGTACCAGCCTAAGAGAGGGAGTGAAGATCTCAGTTAGACGGGAAAAGAGAATACCTAGATGGTGAACATACACAGTCTGCTCCAAGCCCCTTGCTCCAGGGCACCAGCCAGTCATGAACTGCCCAGGGCCTGGAAGAAGCTGCCCTGGCTTGACCCACACTTCCAGGTTCCCAGCTCCATGGCAGGGACCCTGGGGTAGCCCACACGTGGAGATCCCTGGAGTTTTGGACCCTGGACACCCCAGCTGTCCAAGAGAGCCCTGCCTGGGAGCACACGACAGAGCATCCAACCCAAACTGAAACTCTTTCATCAGAAAGTTTCTGACCAGCTCTAGTCATGACTGTGAATGACACAGTGGGCTATGGATTCACGTGGATGTCCAGCTACTGCTCCAGACAGCTCCTATACAGTCCTGGCATATTCACTGGGTAACGCGGCAGTGTCCGCCATCCCCAGCCCTCAAAGCACTTCCCACAACACCTCCATGAGGTGGAGCCATTCTTCCCATGGGACCGACATGGTGAAGGGAAGGGACTTCCCCAAGGTCAAATGGCATTCCGGCAGCATCAGGATCTGAGCCCAGGGAAACCCGCTCCAAAAAAATGCATCCGATGAAGTGAGCTGTAGCTCACGAAAGCTTATGCTCTAATAAATTTGTTAGTCTCTAAGGTGCCACAAGTACTCCTTTTCTTTTTGCGAATACAGACTAACACGGCTGCTACTCTGAAACCCGCTCCAAAAAGTAAGAGGTACCTTTTCGGAGAGCAGGTTAGGCTCCAGTCTCCCCCTAGATCACACTCCCTTCCCAGAGCCAAGAACAGCACTCAGGAGTCCTGGCTCCAAGTCCCCTGCTCTTCCTTCTCTGTTTGTTACCTCAGTCACGCCAAATCACTTACCATCCTCCTCGCCGAGGACCAAGACGACATCCGCCTGCTGCAGGGAAATCTCATCCGTCTGTTTAGCCAAGTAGGCCCTGATTATCTCCACCTGTCTCAGCTCTAGTTGGAGGAGAGAGAAAGAGAGAGAGAATGCGGAGACTGAATGAAACACAAAGCGCAGCGGGACTAGACAAAATGCCGGATGATGCTATGGCTCAACTGGACTCTGCAGCCAAATACTCAGAGCTGCAGTCACAGGTAGACGGGAGAGGGCTGGTCACAGAGCGGACAGGCCCTGCCGCATCACTGCCGGCTCCTAAGGGACGGGAGGCCCAAGGCACAAGACAGACAGCCTTTGCTCACACAAGGAGAGCTGTAAAACGGTGCCGAGATGCAGGTGCAATTGGGCAAGTCCAGAGCAGATTCAGGTTCCAGTGACGGCCCCACAACCACTCAAGCTAAGCACTCAGGCAGCAACTTCCAGGTGCTGCTCACCCCACCCACATCTCTGCTCTCGTTCCTCCTGTACCCCGCCCCGTGGGCTCCCCAATCCGGTCTCCACTTCACAACCTCCCTTGCACTGTTCCCCAGCCCTTGGGGCAGCCTAATGCTCTGCTCCAATCCCTCCGTACACCCACACCTGCTAGAAGTGCCTCCTATTCCTCTCTGCATCTGTGCTCTGCCCCCTCTCTCTGTCCAGAGCTGGGCTCGTCTGTGCATGGCTGCAAGCTCTCAGGGCAGCGTGCACGTCTCCCTGCGAGCCGGGGGTGAGTCCCCTGCTTACCTACAGGCGCTAGCTCTCAGCGAGCTAGGAGAGAATAAATCAGCACTGTAGCTGCAGTGGCAGGAGAGGCACGGCTGAGCCGCACAGAGTACAAACTCGCTGGTTGCAGGAGAGTAAATACTCAGCATGGCTCAGCTAGCATAGCTCGACAGCTGCTACATTGCTATTGGGACTCACACAAGCTTGGCAAGGGCCGGTGCGTATACAGGTACGTAAGCAGGGGAAATTGCACCGCTAGCTCATAGCATGGATATAACCTAAAAGCTGACATGGCACTATAGATAAATGATTACAGGCCTATTAATATTTGTGACAGTGCTTACAGCAGATGTAGGCAGAATTTTGGGGATAAGTCCTGTGGAACTTGATTTTTTGACCCCAAACCAGGCAAAACGTGGCAAGTTTGGGTTTTAGGGTCATTTGATCGCAAAGCAACAAAGCGGCAGGAGGTGGCACAAACCAAATGAGTGGAACAAACATGTACCCATTTCCAGTGGCTCTAGTCCTACCCTTTGCTCTTACTGTTAAAGCTTTGGAACGACTCCTCTATGATTTGAGCTGGTGAAGAGTTTGTTACCCAGGCTGTTCAGAGCTATGGGTCTTTGGGAAGGTGATTCACAATGCTGCCAGATCTCACAATTTTATCACAAGTGTCGCAATACCTAGGGAGTGGGAGATGGGAAGGGGGCTCTGAAAGCCCCAGCTTCTGGAGTCATGTGATTAGCAGAGAGTCTCAGTTTTCATTTAAAAAGTTATTAGCCCTTGTGGTCATGGAGAAAAGCCTGAAAACAGGATCTGAGTTAATACTAAAAACTCAGAAACCAGGAAGTGGTGAAGCCCCCCGGTCCAGCATTTTTAAATAATTTTTAAAATCCCATGATTTTTAAGCCAGTCTCATGATTTGCTTGGAGCCCTTGCATAAATTTTCAAACACTTGGGGCTAGCAATGCTAGATTCATAACAATCAAATAAATCAACTGCAACCATTTGAATTACGTACTCCAGAGACCATGCACACAGCTGGTGGGGCTAACCAGAAGTTGGAGAAAGAAGATTTTTATTTGATCAGCTTTGAGTTTTTCATTTGGCACATAATCCACCCCCCCCCCCCCCCGCTTCCATTTCTGCAGAGCTTGGAATTAACACAACGTTTTTGTTCACTTCCTGGTGTATTCCCAGACAAGAACGGATTTTGGAGTCACAGGACCATGCGAGTTAACAGCTGCTGAGGCAGAGCCAGCAGAGGGAGCAGAAGTCTCTCTCTCTATTCGGAAGAGCATTCCTCCTCCAAGGAGAACCATTTCCTTTCCCTTATTTAGCATCCCACCCCGCCTTTATAAGGAGCTCACAAGCCAATGACAGAATCGTAAAGGGACAGATTAGAGTTAACTGCGGCTCCGGAGTAAAAGGTCTGATATCTTCATGGGAGGCAAATGCTGGTAGCAGGAGAACATGCGACAGATTAGAATGGGTCTCCCAACAGGAGAATTAGACTCTTTCATAATTTAATACATGCATGTCCACAGCACAAGCAAATCCCTTGGAGTCACAAACTTTCCAACCACAGACTTTGACCTTTGGAAGGAGATCTTTAGTCCTTAACCAGGGAGAGTCGTACAATAATTAACAGACATCAGTGTGCAAGCTACAGACGTTAAAAATAAACCTTAATGACGAGGGCTGGTTATCAATAAAGTTTTACCTCCTTTACTACCCACGTCATCTGTTTTGTTTTCTCTGTGCATCAGAGCAGTGATCCAGCGAGCCCGATCACTCCTGTCAAGAGTTAAAGACCTTGTTATGTGCAGGTAACAAGCGTGGAAATACCTTACATTATAACCAAAAGGTTCTGCCAGGCTGTAGATAAGATAGAAATACTGGTCTCCTGCACATGCTAAATTCCAGCAGCTCTCTCCCAAAAGAGCCAAACATCTGAAAGATGCAACTTTAAACAAATAATTTAATCTCTATGAAGTGGGTCTGGACTTTATTCTCTGCAAGCTGAAACGGAGAGATGTAGCTCTGAAGCAGAAGCAGTGTAAAAGTTTGCCGAGTATCTATAGGATTGTGTCACACATTAATGAAAAAAATCAGGTGAGACAATAAAGTAGTGGAGATGGCTGAAATATATACCCAGGATCAGAGGCAAAAGTTTGGGGATTCCCAAAAGAACTGTCACTTCTTGTGAAACAGGATCGAGTCTAAGGGATGAAGGCTGATCTCGTCAGGATAATGGGACTATGTGCCATTTTGACCTAAGAACAGCAGGAAGTGAAAGATTTCAGAGTAGCAGCCGTGTTAGTCTGTATTCACAAAAAGAAAAGGAGTACTTGTGGCACCTTAGAGACTAACAAATTTATTTGAGCATAAGCTTCCATGAGCTACAGCTCACTTCATCGGATGCATCTGATGAAGTGAGCTGTAGCTCATGAAAGCTTATGCTCAAATAAATTTGTTAGTCTCTAAGGTGCCACAAGTACTCCTTTTCTTTTTTAGGAAGCGAAAGAGAAAGACAAGCCTCCATAAGAGAGAACAGGATTTAACAGCAGCAAATGGAAGTTACTTATGGCCTGAGGGTATAGGGAAAGGTAGGTAGATAGATAAGGATAAGAGAGAAAGCAAAAAGGAGGCAGCAGCTCATGATCTAGAGATTCCAAAGCAGGGAGGGGAAAAGCCAGGCTGGAGACCTTGGGAAATGAGTTAGCGGCTGCTTTCTCTGCAGAGCTCAGCAATTTGCAGAAGACAAATAGGGAAGAGTTAAGGCAGAACTTATTTCTGTGCTATGGGGGAGGAGAGGTTTTGGTGGCCTAACGTATTTATTCATGTGCTATAAAATCAGGCACCGGTGTAACACAAAATAACCTGTTACACATGTTCTCCCCTCCCCACCCCATCTTGAAAAAAGAGAGAGAGAACGCGAAACAGCATTTTATTAAAAAAAAACCCAACCAAACAAAAAAAAAAAACCCACACAACACACCACTCACACCCCACCCACAATCCAGGAAAAAAAAAATCCACAGCCCCTCTGTATGTTTAGGAAGGAAGCCCACAGAGCAACACTCACAGAGACTCTGCCGACAGCACAATCGTCTCCTCCTTCCCTTCGCTGTTCCTCTTCATGATCACTCGAAACGAGTGGCCGCTACGGGCTGCACCACTTGATCCTGGCTTCCCGGGGGGAGACGAGGGACTGTCAAGGCTTTCAATTTTCTCCACCATTATCTGATCCAGCTTGGCATAGTCCATAACTATGTAGCTCTCCTCACTAGAGGCAACAAAGGCAGCGGGGTTAGAACCTTCCAGTGCTGGACATGCTGCTCGCTTCCAGAGCCATGCTCACCAGGGACGGGAACTCGGTCTTGAAAGCAGCTTCCCTGAAGGTTTACCAGAGCCCAGCAAATACCAGGACACACAAGGTTTAGTTGTTCCATCAGGCCTTTTCTTAGCTCATTAACTCCCGCTTCCCATCAAGGCCAAGTGGTTGGGCTCTCCTATAGACTTCTGCTGGCACAGCATGGGCTGATGAAGTGGGATACAGGACCAACGTAGCTGTGCTGGCAGAAGCCTCAAGGGCAGATGCCATCTTGCCAGCAAAGCTGCTGCTACCGGTCCTCTATCCGACCTGGGCTACTGGCTGCGGTTGGACCTCAAAACGTAAGAACAGCCACATTTGCTCAGACCAAAGGTCCACCTAGCCCAGTATCCTGTCTTCCAACGGTGGCCAGTGCCCAATGCTTCAGAGATAATGAACAGAGCAGGGAAATCAGTGAATGATCCACCCCTGTTGGCCATTTCCAGTGCTTGGCATGTATTGCATTCCTGACCATCTTGGCTAATAGCCATTGATGGAACGGTCCTCCATGCAGCTATCTAATTCTTTTTTGAACCCTGTTATCCTTTTGGCCTTCACAACATCCCTGGCAATGAGTTCCACAAGTTGACTGCGCATTGTGAAGAAATTCTTCCTTTTGTTTGTTTTAAACCTGCTGACTATTCATTTCATTGGGTGATCCCTGGTTCTTGTGTTATGTGAAGGGGTAAATAACACTTTCTGATCCACTTTCTCCACCCCAGTCATGATATCACAGACCTCTATCTTAATCTTTCCTCACGTGGAAGCTGTTCCATCCCCCTCATCCTTTCTGTACATTTTCCAATTCTAATATCTCTCATTTGAGACAGGGTGACAAGAACTGCACAGGTTTCAGAGTAGCAGCCGTGTTAGTCTGTATTCACAAAAAAGAAAAGGAGTACTTGTGGCACCTTAGAGACTAACAAATTTAAAGTACTCCTTTTCTTTTTTAAGAACTGCACAAAGTATTCAAGTTGTGGGTGTACAATGGATTTATACAGAGGTAATATGATATTTTTGGTCTTATTATTTCTCCCTTTCCTAAGGCTTCCTAACATTCTGTTGGCTTTTTGTGACTGGCGCTGAGCAGATGTTTTCAGAGAACTAGCCCTACGTGTTGAGAGGCAGCATGATCCAGGGGACAGGGCACTAACCTGCTGGATGACCTGGGACAACTCATCTCTCTTTCTGCCTTGTTTAGGCTGTAATCTTTTGCTGCAGGGGCTGTCTGGATCAGGCCCTTAACACATAAACCATCACAATCCACCATGTCCTAGAGCCAATAGCAGAGTGTTTGAGACAGGGGCTGGTTTGATTTTGGCTATTGGCAACCCAGAGTTCAGTTGCCAACTGAACATTTAATCATGACTTCTTTTTCTGGGATGGTGAATTTCTCAAGCCACCATGGGAACTGATGTAGCATTCAAGAGCATATATAGTCCATAATAAGCTGAAAGAGCCATGGAAACGGGCAGAACTGCAGAGAGATCCCCACTCAGAGAGAGAATTCGTATTTCATCTCCTCAGCATGTGCACGTTAGTAATTACTCAGGAGCAGCAGTTCACTTTAACTCCTCTAGCAGTAGACCGTGGTGTGTTATTTCCATATAAATCCAATCCTCAACTTTCCACAGCAGCAACAGGATTCCAAATGGAAACAGACAAAAGTGACCCCAAAAGACTTTAAAGGCTGGCAAGCACGAGAGACAAACATTCAGAAGGCAGAGAATTTAATCAGATCTCTGTGCCAACTGGGGGAGTGAGAGGAAACCAAGGAATCAAATTATAGAAAACTGTTTAAGAAGCAACCTTGCAGGGCTAATATTCCTCTTTATGTGGTGCCAGCTTGGCACAAATGGCACCAGAACGAATCAGAGGGAAGGTGCTTACCTTTGGTGGAATGAGCTTTGCAAGGTTATGTAGATAGTTAGATAAACACACAGCCTTGCAAAGAGCTCTCCTGGAAGTGCCATTTTTTGGTCAGGCAAACCAAATATTAAATTCTACCCCCCCATCTTCTTTTAGACTGTAAGGTCTTTGGGGAAAAGGACCATCTTGTTCTTGTGCCTGTAAAGCTCCTAGCAGAATGGGCCCCTGATCCACGACTAGGGCTTCCAGGTGCTGCTGTATTATAAATATCACGAGACCAAGTCAATGTTGTGCCCAGGTGGGTAAGTTTTCATACTAGCTTTGCAGGGCTGTGATTTGGTGGTCATGTTTTTACTTTAAATTCCAAAGGCTGGCTATTGTCTTCCTTGTCCTCTCTCATTCTTGACAGTGTGTGCTCTGCTTGAATTTTGGGAGAGAGGTGGTTTTTTTGTTTTGTTTTAAGATCATCACAACCTTTCCTCAACCTGGCCTCTGAGAACAAGCGGTGGATGCCAGCTCCATCACACTGTTTTCACTGCCCATTGTTAATGCTCCTGAATAGTTGGGAGCAATAGGTTCCAGCAAAAGGGCCATCACAATGGGGTTAATTCGTGTACCTAAATTGCTCCTATTTGATGACTTGTAAGCAAAGGATTTGGTCAAAGATCCAAAGTTTTAAACATTCTGTTAACAGGAGAGCTTCATAGCTGCAGGCTAAGGAGTGTCTTGAACAAAAGGCTTGGTGCCTCCTCCTCCTCTTTGGTTAACTCACTAATAAAAGGGCAGGGATGACGTCTTTCCTGCAATTTCCTGTATGCATTTCTTGCCCTTTTTTGCCTCTAACATTGATCAGAGAGGTTCAAGTGACAGCACTGGAGGGCAGAGCCACTTCTTACCCAGCGGGACAGGAACAAGTTTCTACCCACCTCACCCCTAACCTGTAACCTGCGGAGAGAAATCACTGGGGTTTTTGGTTCGGAGCCAAACTGAAAAATCCAGGGAAAAATATTCAGTTGCATTGGACCTGAAATGAATTTTTTTTTTTAATTTGCTTGGTCTCAGGCCAAAACTAAACATTTTGTTCAACCTGAAATGATTCCCCCCCCCCCCCCAATTTCTTTGTTTTGTGTCATCTTCAGGTGCTTTTCCATCTGTGTTTTTAAAATGAGCTGAATTTCAAAGCAAAATGCTGTTGTGAAGTGAGATAAAGTATTTTGAGCAGGCTGAAACAAAACATTTAGACCTGCCTCAAAAAATCTGCCTCACTCCATTCGCACTGGGCCCCAATCCCGCAGGAAACATCTCAGCAAGAGGAGGACATGACCCATTCAGTCCCTGGCTTCTCTGCCGAGGTTCTCAACAATAGCACCCTAGGGAGTGTCAACTGGGAGGGGGTTGTTTTGGTTTGGTTTTTTGAAATAAGGACACCCATCATGTAGGAGCTGGAGCAAGGGCACCAACTTACTTAACTACACAGGCATCAAACCACAGTCAGACGGCCAACTGCACTCACTATGGAATGGATTCAAACCGGTGATGGGCATGAATGCTCCACATCTCTCTGTCATTCTTCTGAACCACCTAGTCAACTAGGGCTCTAGCTTTGCAAATACACAGACAGACATTCATGAGATCATGCATCCAATGAAGTGAGCTGTAGCTCCCAAAAGCTTATGCTCAAATAAATTTACTAGTCTGTAAGGTTCCACAAGTACTCCTTTTCTATTCATGAGACAGTAATTTACCACTAGGTAATGCACCCTCAGTGCTACTGACCGCTTCAGGTGAGGCAATTGATAAAAAGTCTCTTCTTATGAGCTCAACAAGAAGAGACCATAAATATCCTCTCTTACCTTTTCTTCTTGGTTACAATCAGGACGTCATTGAACAGAAAAAGATAGCAGTTAGCCCGGCCAAAGCCTTTGCGGAAGATACCAGCATCTTCTGAATGGGAAAGGGAGATCTCCCCTCTTTTCAGCAGCCAGCGGGAAGCAGAAATCAGTGGGAAAGGCTGCAACAGAACAAGAAATGTAGTCAATTTTGGGACATAATAGCAACAGTAAAAGAAGAGTCTGAAGTGATCACCAAAGGTCCCCTATTGCATTGTCAGTGGAGAACTACGCAGCCATTCTAAAGCCAGATGCAGAGAGCTGGGCTCTTTGAAAAAATCTGGACTTGAACTTGGGCACCAGGCAGTTCTGAAAATCTGGTCTTTAGTGAGCTAGTATTGAAGGAGTTTCCTGGTAGAACAAGAGACAGCTATTTTAGCTACATGAAACCATCTCCAGACCATGCAGAGTGACAACAGTGACTTCATTTCTCTTGCTCCTCCCACCAGGGGGATTGGCCTCAAAAGAAATTCTTTTAAATGCATAGCAATTCTTAAAGTAATTAGTCCCACCCGTCTGTTCTGATCTCCTGACTGGTAGTGCGTATGGAGTGCCACCAGGCTGACAGTGCTCTTGGCAAAAAGCACAGATCCAATATTGCATGTTAACAGTTTGCATCTTCAATTTTAAATGGCAGTAAAAAAAGACAGCGGGATGAACAGCTTTTGAGCAAGATTGTTCACTCAAATCAACCAAAGTTCTTGTTTTAAATGACAGCAACAATATAAAACTCTTGAGACAGACGGATTTTCAATGTGAGTTAGGTGCCTAACTCACTCAGGCATTTTAGTAATGTTCACTAGGTGCCTAAATACCTTTGTCAATCTGGCTGCAAGTATTGAAAAAGCTGCCATCACTGCAAAGCATAAGAAGAGAAGCCCAGGGCACATTTCCAACAAAGAGGACTCCTCACCTTGATCTTTCCAAACTCCAGGTGTTTCTGAAGTGTGTACATCTGCTCGGTCCTCTCCATCGTGTGGGCTCCCTCATTGCATTTCTTAACTAGCTAGAAGCAGAAAGACAGAATTATTCCAATGCTCAGCTTGTGTTCTCTTTCTACACAGTGGACACAATTGGACAGCCTGGAGTTCTTCACTGCCACTAAACTGAGGCATGAAGTGAGGCAGGAGGGTTGGAGACATGCACCAGAGATTTAAAAGTTTGGAAGAAGAATTGGTTTGCTACTTTAAAGCACCTTCTTTTCTACCGGAGCTGTGACACGCTTGCAATGTTGGGCAATTTTTGCCTGCTCTCGCCAAGATTTTCCAGCCTTTTCTTCCTCTCTTGCTGGAAAGCAAAATAAATGCAGTTCCCTCCCCCTACCTTTTGCCACGCAACTCCTGGCAACATTGCCTAGGACTCAACTGATTTAAGGGTGACAACAGACAGCGGCCACCCTTCCTGCTCCCCTCTTCATGGCCCAAACATGCCAGATTTCTAGGATCCCTGTTGATCAGTTTGCCATGGAAAAAAATGCAGAATTTGCAATTTTAAAGAGAATCTTTAATATTTGCATTTTGTGAAAAAATAAAAACATTAATTAACAACTAAATTTTACAGAGAGGACCAGTGTCATTTATTCAATGCACATAATCTCCCCCTCTTGTGGTTGACTTCTGAATGCACTTTAAATTTACATAGCTAAACATACTCCAATAAACTGCTTCCGACTTACAGAGGTTACTCAACAGTATATAGGGGTTCATGTCCAATTTCATTTCAGCCTCCAGATGCGAGTAACTAAAGTTATGAAAAATTGCCAAAAACTTTAAAAATCACCCTTGAAGACTGAGCCACTGAGTTTGGCAAGGACAAATTTCACATTGATGGTGATGTGTCATTCCGTACTGTATGCAGCAAGGCTGTACATTACATCCAGAGGCAGACATAAGAACATAAGAAGGGCCATACTGGGTCAGACCAAAGGTCCATCCAGCCCAGTATCCTGTCTGCTGACAGTGGCCAATGCCAGGTGCCCCAGAGGGAGTGAACCTAACAGGTGATGATCAAGTGATCTCTCAATTGTAGAACACATGGAAAGTGCTAAACAAACTAAATGAAAAACGAAAACAAGAGGCTGAAACAGCAGGGCCATTGACAGCAGTAAAGAAACACTGCACTGGGACTGGATTGCACTGCACTTCTATTAAGTTTATTTTATAATAATGACTAATGGCACTGGTAGGCTTAGAATTTGCTTAAAAATTGTAAATATATATATCAATCAATAAAACATTGTGCTCAACTGATATCTATAGATATTGTGGCAAGGGGAACTGAAGTCCAGCGTTTCATTTTAATTGCGGGAAAACAACAGATTTTTTTTAATTGGAGAATTTTGGTTATAATCACGGAAAACTAGGATCCCTGATGATCAGCCAGCCTTCCATCTCTGTTCTGGACAGCTAGCAGCTACAAGTGATTGACTGATCACTCCTTTGCTCCCAAGCCTATACGATTTGGCAACACTAGGACGGTTTCAGTGGCGTCAAACTCTGCACTTTCCCTCTCCACTCACTATTCCCTCCTCTCCCCGGCCGGACTGCCATCTGACTTCAGGATATCTTACAGCATCCTCTCAAGTCCCTCCACAGCTACCAGATCCTTCTGAATCAGGGACCCTGGGCTGTTCTGGAGCAAGGCAGTCTGCTTTTCCCCGCTTCTCGTCTCAGACACAACGGTGAAGTGCTCCATCTCCCTTCAAAGCCATCCTGGGAGGCACTGGGTGGAAGGTCCCATTTTAGTAGCTGTCTGAGGGAAGACTGCTTTATAGACCACAGGGAATGTGAGACGAGTTGTTAATTACAGGGGAGAGCATGGCCTCTCGACAGCGTGCAACTTCAGACTACAGTGCTAGCGGCATCTCTTCCACTGACAGCTACCCTTCAGTGTGATTAAATCATGCACATGTACATGCCCCCCCCCCCACGGGCTCACAAAGGCCAGAATATAGCAGCCTCTTAGTGTGGGGGAAGAGGCTACTTTAATACTAATGCCAGGAATGATCACAATTCTGTGTTTGGTTGGGGGGGGGGGGGGGGGAGAAGAGGTGGCTAATTCTTTGATTTATAATGTTGAAGTACTGCCAGAGGGATCAGATGCCTCTAGATGTGTAGAGCAACAAAAGGGTAAAGACAACTGTAACTCATGTGGCTGACTTGTGAAGTCCTTGCAGCCCCACGAATCAGGTCTCCTATATATCACGTAAGCATGGCAGGTCTTCTTGCAGCAAGGCAAAGCACCTGCAGTTTACTATTGGACAATACATACAGCTTCTTTCTTCCTTCCAAAGCTGCAGACGCCTCACCTTGCTGATGGCTTTCAGGGCTTGAGTGGCAGCTTCATAGGCTGTGCTGTACACGTTGGTTTTCTGACAAACCGTCTAGAAAATGGAGAGAACATTAGAGGATCCTTCCAAAATAAATGTCAATTTAAACTGCTTTGCTCTATTCCCCCACAGGTTCTAGGATGTGGCAAACCCAGGGTCCTCTCCCAGATGGGAGCTCATAACTAGCACATGCAAGTGAGGGAGGGAAGGATGCATGCAACATTGAGGAAATTATAAACAAAACCAGGAGAAGCAATTCTTTTTCTACTTGGAGGCATCTTCTCCACTTGGCCTCTTGGTGTTTCTTGTAGATTCTACATAGGGGCCGTAAAGAAAACAAGGATATTAATATGTTCTCGTCCCTTTGCAGAAACTAGCTGTGTTGAGCAAAGCAAAACTGGCTCTTCCCCACTCCCCTCCCATTCGAGGGTTGCTGGATTCAGGGATTGTACAGAGGTGGTGAATCTTTCAAGGACTGCTCTCTTCCGAGCTTCCTCGTGCACATCACTGCTAGCCCAACCAAGGGAGCTCCGGGCTTTCCCCACTGCATGACCTAGATGCCACACCCTCTGTGCTTTTTTGGGCATTGAACAGAGTCTCAGTTTTGCAGACCATTTCCTGCCCTAGGCCTTTGCACCTCCTCCCTCAGGGGCAAGGCAGCGGCATTAGACTGTGAAAAAAGTACTTCAGGAACCAGGGCAGAGCGATAGGGATGAGAGAGACATCATAAGCCACACAGGGTCATTCCATAGCAGACTGTGCATTGAAGGAAGTAGGGAATAGGGCCAACCAGCATTCTGGGCTGGAGTTCAAGCTCTGGACAAAGATTCAGGTCAGTTTCCGAATCGAACCTCCCTTGCATAGCTATAACACCAGCCAAAGACCGCCAGGAGGCAGGTCTCAAGTACTCTGCTGTGCTAGATTCATGGCAGGGCACAGTGGGTTCAACGCACTCGGTCCCTTTGAAAGGTGCCAGGGAATTCCACTTGCTGGTTCTTACTTACGTCCATAAGCAGGGGGAGGCGTGTTACTCTTTGCATGGGGAGGATGAGGAAGGAGCTCATTGGCAGGCCACCGCACTCTGGCTTCCTCTCAATTTGTTTCAAGGCCTCTTTAAACGTAGCATTCGTGTTTCTAAAATGGGACACAAGGATCCTCCATTAGGCTTATGCTTTCCAGATCCTTTATGTGCTAGAGAAGCTAATGGCCTAGAAATGACGTGGGCTCTCCAGGGTTTCCAACAGATGGTTACAGCACCCAGGGAGACGTTAACAATTGGGACACATGCTTGGTTCAAATAATGCCTGTATTAATCCCCTTGGAGCTTAAGAAAAGGCACTGGAGACACTCAGTCCTCCCCAGGGGTGATTATATCAGTACTGACATCGCAATGGACGACATGACCTTGGCACAAGCCGGAGAAAGCCTGACTGTTTGGAAAACACAGACATCCCAGAGAGAGATCCTCGCTTCCCGGCTGGGGTCAGAGCCTCTCCAGATCCACGAAGGGAATGGATCAACCCCGAAAGCACTTCCCCTCAGGATGTTGATAATTTGTGAGTGGTGAGGACATTCTTGGACGCCCTTCCTCCCCCCTCATTACACCACCTCTGCTCACACAGAACAATCCCAAACAAACAATCATGCTATTGCTAGCTGAAGGTAGGTCCCACAGTCACTGTCCCAACTAGTAGAGCATTGTCCCCACATCTAGCTTTGAACAGCGAGCACACTGCAGCCTGGGGACAGACACAAATTGCTTGAAGAAAGAGACTTCTGAGCTACAAGAGAATTTGCTGTGTGTGACTCAATGGCGGGAGCGCAAAACCCATGGAAAGTCCCACGCGTGGCTCAGCCTGGGTTACTACTGGCTAGCTACAGACCCCAAAGCACTCTGTGCAGCAATACTCACAGAAGCTTCTGTAGCGTCCTTTGCTGGTAGACTTCGTTGGAGCAATAGACAACGTAAGGGTTGAAGCGGTTTGACACGTGATTCTCTAGGATGTCGCTGATGTCAGGGATCAGTATATTTTCCTGGTGCCGCTTCTCCAAATCCTCAAAAAAACTGCCAAGAACAACACATACACAGGGTGATCGGTGGGGTCACAGGAAGCAGACTGTGTGTGTCTGCGTACAGGGATGCTCTCTCACCAAGATCCGCCGGCTCGCCACTTCTTTTGTCTCATAGAACTTCTTACTCATCCCTGGATTCATCTCGCCTCTCCCCATACCAACGACTTTCCATTCAATGGACTTCACTCCCTTATTTAATGTCCTGTGGTCTAGAGACTTTTTCCTATCAGTATTATCAGCTCTTCCCCCCCAGTGCACCTCCTCCTCACAGTTCAGCTCAGGAAAAAAAAACACCTAACTAGGCTAAAATATCTGGTCCAAAAGCCAAGGCCACTTCTGATTAAGTGGGCGATTCACAAACACCTCGTAGAACAGGAGGAGCTGGGTCCACGTGGCTGTGACTACCCTGCACGAGCAAGGGCTTGTCTACATGAAGAAACTGCCCAAAATAGCTATTGTAGAATAGCTCCCCACGTGGATGCTTTGCTCCATGATAGAAGTCCCTTTTTTTTTTCCTAGAGTTAGTTTGCTTCCAAAGTAGAGTAATTATCCTGAAATAAAGTGACTCCTATTCCAGAACAGAGGGTCCACAGAGGGAGCTATTCCAGTATCGCTATTCTGGAATCATTTATCCCATAACAGCTATTCCAGTCACTTACCCTGTGCAGACAAGCCCAAATTCTACCAAGGCAGAGCCAAGTCTGCTCCCCCCAACGCCTGTGTTCCCACCTGCTGACCAGCAAACTCAGACAACATGCAATTCGCGGTAGTGGGTATTGCTGGGAGAGTCTCCATGCCACTAGATTCTCGGCAAGCTGCCGAAGTGTCCTCAGAGAGGGTGCAACATTTGGGCAGACCAAGCTATAA
The DNA here is from genome assembly GCF_009764565.3 of Dermochelys coriacea. Taxonomy (NCBI): domain Eukaryota; kingdom Metazoa; phylum Chordata; order Testudines; family Dermochelyidae; genus Dermochelys; species Dermochelys coriacea. The sequence continues at coordinate 19,687,399 of NC_050085.1, read as the reverse complement.
ACATCCAGAGAGGACTATGACTCTTCTCCCATGGTTTCTGAGTAGCAGCCGTGTTAGTCTGTATTCGCAAAAAGAAAAGGAGTACTTGTGGCACCTTAGAGACGAACACATTTATTTGAGCATAAGCTTTCGTGAGCTGTAGGTGCCACAAGTACTCCTTTTCTTCTCCCATGCTATCAGAGAGACACCCTGCCTCAGACATCATGCCCCAGCCAGCCTGCAGCACCAGGACTAATTTCTCCATCTACCTGTGTACTATTTTAAGGCAGATCTGCTACCATGACAGCCAGAAAGCTCGGATTAAGACAGGAGGAAATCTACTAGGGAACCAAGATTAACTCTTTCCTTAGAAAGAATTTTAAAAACAAAAAGCCATCCACTCCCAGCAGAGCTGTTAGAAGCTGCCTGCAGGGAGGCATGGAGCTATGCATGTGGTGAGGCCAGCAGGACAGTGTAACTCTAAACCGCCTTTCTATGTTTCAGCCCCAGGGAGGTGCAGCTTCCGGGTGTCAAGCCCACAGAGTCACTTCCCAGAACAAGCAGGTGTCACACGGGGATGTGCGTGCAATCACGGGGGATTTTATATGGGCCTAAAGGAAACAGCAGAATGCTGGGGAGGAGCATATCAGCGTGCTAAGCCGCAATTCTCCTGTTCCCTGCTGAGTCTGCCTCTCCCGCACATGCCTCACCCCGCCATAGGGCGCAGAGAGAGGAAGCTTCCCCAAGTGAAAATCCAGAACTCCTGGCCCAGGAGAGAAGGGAAATCTCAGAGGCCCCCGAAGCACAAAGCCAGCTCAGCACAGCCACATGGCCTGCCAGGCACTATCAGACATCACAGCCAGTAGCACATGAACAGGGAGAGGTGATGAGAGGGGCTTAAGCCTCAGCATCTGAAATTTCCACCAAGGAATAGTTCATGGTCCTAAATATCAGACCTCAATTCACAAAGGGACATTCTCTAGACACGCTCAGAGAAAATCCACAGGAACACATACACACGGTTCAACAGAGAGACAGGCCCGCAGCCCCAGCGTCTGGAATTGAATCTGAAACTCCCCCAAGTTCAGGTGTGGGGTTTGAGTTTGAGCCTCTAGAGGCGTTACGCACACACTGCCCCAATCTTAGAAAGGAATGAGCCATCACCCCTGGCGCTAATGGAACATAACTGGGATTCATTGCCGCACGAGGGCCATTCTTGCTCACATGATCACCAGGTTCGGGTCTGACATTTGGCCACCCAGGACAGGGGAGGCCCTGGCAGGTCTCAGTCTATCCTGATGTATGCGCATGCATGTGTTAATTCAGATCTCCAGAGACCCAGGAGCTCCATATAATGAGCTCTCACTACAGGGCTCTTAGCAGAGAGGGGAGGCTTTGCAATAGGTCATAAAAGAAAGAGCCCCAAGCCAAGAGCACCTGGCCATGCATCACATTACAGTCAGTGAGCATGGACCTCGGGGGAGGAGAGAGCCAGCAAAAAGCTTCCATACGCACAGAGGGCTCTTGGAAAAAAGTTAGGTTCTAACTGACAGAATGATGGATTTCCCTCTGCCCTGGGCAACCCAGCTCGGAGCAGGATGGTCTGCTCTGAGCTTTGCAAATGCCTAGAATTGCTCTGCAGCTGGAGGCAGATCCAGTGCTCAAGGAGAACAAGGGGTCTGTTCTCTCAGCACTGCAAACCAGGGGCCAGGCGAGCTAGTGCAGTATAGGAGAGACAAGAAATCCCTCCTGGCCCATATGCACTGAGGGAAGGGACCTCCCTGAAAGCAAGGTCGGGGGGGGTGGGTGGCACAGATTAGCCCATCCACCAGCTGAATAATTATGTTTAGCTTTTATTATTTTGTTTTAACTGATTATTGCTCAGGAAGGTGAAGCAACAATTTTTTAAATCATAGCAATATTGCTTATGATACAGGTACTCTCCCCTCCCAAGGGCCAAAGGAATCAGCCCCCCCGACTCCTTTCACTGAAGGGGACCCCAAGGCACACAGCAATTAAGTGACTCACCTAATGTCCCAGAGCAAACCAGTGGCAGAGTTGGGATTAGTGCTCCAGAGTTCCTGGTTCTCAGTCCTGTGCATATCCCTCCCCCCACAACAGATTCTTCATGTCAGTTGTTTTAGGAGTAGTTTTATTGCTCCCTCCCTGCCAAAACCCTCTCCAGGCCAGTTCCGACCCTGCTCTCTCACAGGGCAAGCTGTAAGTCAGACATTCACAGAGCACCCATCTGCTGCAGGTCGCGAGCCCCTGGAACGCCCCCAACACAAGCTCCCAGGCCTTGTCAAGTCTTTGGCCCGTGCTTGCCTTTGTTCGTTTTTCACACAGCCCAGCTCGCTGACAGCCGACAAGCTTTAGGTTCAGTGCAAGGCCGGAAAGGTTCATCTCCTCCTCGAGGGCCGAGGCCAAGCCTGCCCTGGTGGGTTACAGATGTAGCCGTTTCGCTTTCAGCAGCCCCTTAGCAAGCTGAGGCAGAACACGCAGCAGCTTGTCGGAAGGCTCCCAGGCAGCCTCTGCTCTACCAGCCAACGTCACGTCTAAACTCGCCCAGGGCTTTGCCATGAGACTCACCTACACCTGCGTCACTGGGCCAGAGACACGAAGGGAGAAGACACCCCACTCAATTTACTTTTACAACTTACAACAAGGCTCTTCTAGGATACAAGGATGAGAATTTGAAACCAGTCAAGGGAGCCCAGTGGAGTCTACGCAGGTTCGAGTGCAGCTTTATCAGAAGGACCTCCCTACCCAAGCACGTGAACTTCACCAGACCACCCGGCAGTGCAGAGCAGCAGCACCAGGAGGCCTTGGACTGCCTAGTTCGAGGAAAGGACCATGTGCTCGTCCCTGTCTGCACAGAGAACTAGCCACATGAACATACAGCGCTAGCTCCCCGGTATGCCAGTCAGGTGGGCTCAGCACCGTGGCACAGGGGCTTAGCAGAGGGGAAGGGGAGGCAGGAGGGTAAATGGTACATTTGCTAACAACAACAGATTACACGCAGACCTATGGCTTGCCCAGCGGCGCCCCCCGGTTGTTCCTTCAACAAAATGAATCGTATTTAAATAGGGAGGACAGCCAACCAGGGGACACAGGGAATTCCCGATCACACAGGGTCTTTAATTCAAGACGTGATGCTTTTCTAAAGCATAAGCCGCAGCTAAGCAGAAGTTATGGGCTGGATGCAGGAATCACAGGGTGAGGGTCTCTGGCCTGGGCAATGCAGGTCAGACTGGATGAACATAATGGCCCCCTCTGGTCTTAACATCTGCGAAAAGTCCTGGTGCCAATTCAGCTATTTCTTGGAGGATGGGGCAAATTCTGATCCCTGCACTCCCCACCAACAGGGACCCCAGGTCTCTCTTGGCCAGGAAGCCTCCCCTCTCTCTTACCCATACAGTGCATGAGCTGCTGCCACCAGGAGTTGAGTTCTTAGACTCCCTGGCGCTCCAGTGTACAGGAGCAGACAGGTATAGGTGAGCCAGGTTGTAACACCACTTGGCCCAGCTGCCCTCCATCTGTACAGAGGGGCAGCCAGGCCAAGGTTCAGTGGTGTTGGGACTAAGCAGTCAGAGCAACACTAGACCGCTCCAGCAGCAGCTGTACTGATTTAGTACAGGACGACTGCTTAAAAGTGGTTGGGGTCAGGCCCCCACAGGGCCTATGGAACTTTAAGCAACTGCAAAAACTGGGTGTGTGCGCGTTTCCTTCTTCCCCTCTCCAGCACCCCGATAGGCACCACTACTGGGTAGATTTTCCCCATGCGCTCCCCTCCAAGATTTACCTTTTGCTGATGCTCAGGATCTCGCCGATGTTGGAGAAGAGGTGATGGTGCTCAGTCTGGGTCATTGTCTCCTTCAGCTCTTCGGATTTCATGAAGTGACACACCAGGATACCCAGGCTGTGCAGGTAGGAGTATTCAGAGGTGATAATCTCAAAGATCGCCTGATCAAGGGGGCACAGGGGGAAAAACAACAATATACCCATGAGGACTGAAACATCTGAGCCTCAATCATCCCACAGACAACGTGAATGAGTGAAGCAACATGATGGCCCATGCAGGACTGTAAGAGGCTAGAGAAACTTACACTGCCACAGTGTCATTCCATGGAGAGGCCAGAAGACCTCAGTCATTGATGTTTGAAACATAGCAATGGTCACCAGCAGTAGGTTCACTAATGCACCCACTAGTGCACCCGAGAAGTCTCTCCTAGGACAAGGCTCCCATTAACCTAACCCCAGGTGACTGACGGAGCCCTCATGTATTCATAACAGCTTCTCTCACCTCTTGCCTTTTGCGTTCCTCTGGGGTTATTTTTTCTAGGATGCCTGCTTCCTGCACCTGAACGACAGAGAAAAATCACGCTGAGTGTGAAGGGCTGTACTGCTCCCAGCACCAAATACAGAGTCCCACATGCAGCCCGGGAAAGATATCACCGATGGTGCACCATTGCCCAAGGCATCCGGCAGGGGCTCTCCCCAGCCTCCTGCATTCTGTGGTCTAAGGATGTAAGAGCCGACATAGCAGGTCAAACACCCAACCTGGCACTTTGCCTCCAGCAGCGAACAACGGATGATTCAAAGGAGGATTAAAATAATTCCCAATGCATGTGGTCAACGGTGGAAAAACTATATCCCGGGACAGATTCTTCCTGACTCTTGCAAATAATCTGATTGCATCGGGAGCATGAGATACAGCTACCCCAACCTTGCAGGGTGCTATGGTAGAGTAGAATGTTTTGGTTTGAGAGTTATCAGGTCACTATTTCCACAACACTCTCAGCCAGAGCAAACACTGAAGCAGGTACTAGCAGTTGCTAAACTGGCCTGCGGGACAGCTTTCAGGTGTTAAACTTCATTACTGGGTCTTACAAGTTTCAGAGTAGCAGCCGTGTTAGTCTGTATTCGCAAAAAAGAAAAGGAGTACTTGTGGCACCTTAGAGACTAACACATTTATTAGAGCATAAGCTTTCGTGAGCTACAGCTCACTTCATCGGATGCATTTGGTGGAAAAAACAGAGGAGAGATTCATACACACACACACAGAGAACATGAAACAATGGGTTTATCATACACACTGTAAGGAGAGTGATCACTTAAGATAAGCCATCACCAGCAGCAGGGGGGGGGAAAGGAGGAAAACCTTTCATGGTGACAAGCAAGGTAGGCTAATTCCAGCAGTTAACAAGAATATCACAAAGTAAAACTATTTCCCCATGGTATTTCTCCCCCCCACCCCCCACTGTTCCTCTGATATTCTTGTTAACTGCTGGAATTAGCCTACCTTGCTTGTCACCATGAAAGGTTTTCCTCCTTTCCCCCCCCCTGCTGCTGGTGATGGCTTATCTTAAGTGATCACTCTCCTTACAGTGTGTATGATAAACCCATTGTTTCATGTTCTCTGTGTGTGTGAGTGTGTGTGTGTGTGTGTGTGTGTGTGTGTGTGTGTGTGTGTAAATCTCTCCTCTGTTTTTTCCACCAAATGCATCTGATGAAGTGAGCTGTAGCTCACGAAAGCTTATGCTCTAATAAATGTGTAAGTCTCTAAGGTGCCACAAGTACTCCTTTTCTTTTTGGGTCTTACAAGTGACTCTCTTGGGAGGCACCTCTTGAGAAGTTTAATAATTGTACTGGGATGGGAATGGGCGGTGAATAACCAAACCATGAAAACAGACCTGTGGCATGGGAGGCAGTGACCCTTGGAGGTCCATATTCTAGTCCAGGCGAACAACGAATCCTGATTTTCATAAAGATTTATACTCTCCTATAGCAGCCTTTACTATTATTGGGAAGTGAAAAAGGCATTTGTTTTTCTCCTGATGTGATTCCTCTATCAAATAAATGAGTTTAGGAAGCTTTTGGGACGGATGGATACACACACACACACACATTGGATTCTGATGTCTATCTGGAATGACAGCCCAGGGACCTGGGCTGATAGCCAATTAGACGCCAATATGGATCTCATCTGCTTTGGCAAGGAAAGTGAAAGAGATTTTTCTTTACTAAACCCTTTGACCCGCAATGAGCTCCTTCTCTGTGAAGGTTTATGAACAGTCACCTTTCCTCCTGCCAGCCACACCCTGAGGCAGCCGCCCCATCCTACAGCTGGGTGTACTCGGGCACTTGCCCATGTTGACAGAGCAAGCCAGGGACAGTCAGGAACACTGACTCTCAAGTCCCCAGTCTCGTGGTGTTAAAACCCCATTTAGTTTGGTTGAAAAAAAAGCAGCCACTACCCCTGTGGGTCACATCCATTTCCTGGCTTAGCAAGATTTACACAGACTCAAAGACAGCTCTGAGCCAAATTTAAAAGAAGTGCTCATAAAACCTCCTCAGCCCCTAGGGAGGTTTGCATGCAGTGAGCTCCAAGTCTGGTTCAAGGAGAGAAAACAGCAACCTTCAACCCAGATACATCTTGCTCTTCTGCGCAACGGATCAAGCTCCTTTCTACACATTAGTACAAGCCCACACCATCTACGCAGCCCTGCTTGCCCCAGCCCCTCCGGCAGCAGGGGCACACACCATGGGATATTGAAAGAGAAGGAAAACCAGAGTCCAGGACTAGAAATCCCTCTGGTACTTTGCCTGGAGTTAGTGGGAGCAGCAGCAGCGGGCTCCCTCTGGCACGCCACAGGGAGGATTCAAGGACAGGACGAAGTGGCAGAGTGCGAGGCAGGGCTCCTGCTCCCTACCTCAGGTAGCTGGCTCCAGGTCACCTGGGCGGGGCGATAGCTTTTCACCACGATTGTGGCAGGAGCGGAATGCTCCTCCAGAACGGAGTCCTCCTCCAGCAAGTCATCGTCTGACTCATGGTTGATGGAGTTCAGCCCTCTCTCACGGATCTCCTGATAGAGCCGGGGCTCTCGAGAGAGGACACGAGCCAGGAAATTACACATGGACTCTGAGAAATCGTTCCCCTTCCACCCAGAGCCCACCTCCCCCACAGCCCTTTCCACAAGGGAAGGGAGAGACCACAGGGACCCTGCATTTGACAGCCTCCGGAAGGCCCCCAGGAGCAGGCTCTCCTCAGCTGGGGCAGGATCCATGGCCAGGCTGGGATGTGGCACAGGGGCAAGGGAGAGTGCCGGGGAGAGGGATGAGATGCAAGTGCTGAATGTAACATGGCCAGGTCAGGGGGCCTCTCTGGCAAATCAGGAGCCTCAAGGCACTTAGAGAAAACATACAAGGGGAGAGTTTTTACAATTACAGGCCTACAACTGCTATGTGCAGAGCTGGAGCTGAGGGGAAATCCAGGCAGGACACACTGCAATAGACAGGTCCTGCTCCCAGGAAACAGGGTCAGGAGCACAAGCAGCAGCTGGGGTCTCAGCTCTTCGTAAACATACCAGACAGAGAGAGAGAGAGAGAGAGAGAGAGAGAGAGAGCGCGCACCACGGAGGTAGTTAATCCTCACATCACCCTCAGCAGGAAGGGCAATGTTGTGGAGTCCATTTTACAGGTGGGGCAATCAAGGCAGAGGGGGCCAGTAGCTTGTCCTGGGCCAGAGGTGGATAATGTCAAACATGGCAATAGCGCTCAGGAGTGCCTGGCTGCATGGTGTGGGCTCAGGGCAAGCCTCTTTCAGAATAATGCTCAGGACCACTGAACACAAGCTCAATGCCGTCTCAGATGAGATTCTGCACCAAGTAATTTAATTATTTCCAGAGTGCCACTGTGATTCCTAGCACTCTGCTGAATAAAGAAAGGCATGTTCCCTGCCCAGGCCAGCTTGCAGTCTAGGTCAACGGTTAAAGGCAAGAGCAGAGGAAGGGGATGAGGTGGACAAGCAGGACGACAGTCAGATGATGCAGTCACACGGGAGGCTGGTGCACACACCTTGGTTGTTACACTCCCCCAATCCCTCAAGCGTGAACGTTCATTGATTTGATACGATCACTGCTTGGGTCAACCCTTCCTGTTTCGAACCCAGGAGTAGCGAGCCCCATCCGCTGGGCAGGCTTGTTTGCATGGCTCATTCCCACAGGGAATGCTCACCCTGGCTGTTCTCTCAGGCTGATCCAAGAGGGCATCTCCCCATGGCTGTGATGACAGGAGGCACCTCTCAGCTGGGAGACATTCACTTACCCTCCCCGACGCCCAGCTGTGGGAACAGTGCCATGAGAGAGAAGGGTGATGCCAGCAACACCAAGGAGTTTGGGAACAGTGGGGGTGCAAAACAACTCACCATCCTTAAAGGAGCCCCCGTGTCTCTGCATCCGCTTCCTCCCGAGCGTTCTCTGCAAGAGTGACAGGAAAGAGTCAATAAGAGACATGGGTAGACAAAGTCGAACCTCATTCTGACAGCTCTGGAATAACAAGCCATTGCTGGAGTCTGATTTCTTCAGGTTCATTTTACAGGGAGCAGGAGATGCTCTATTGACAGCCCTGGGTCCGCCCTTTATCCATCAACTAAGCCAACTGTCTGTGCAATCTCCGCATACACATGCTGTTTCCCTCCCCCTCAACGTCCCCAACCCAGACCTGGAGGGACACACCCCAGGGAGTTCAGTCTTCAGACATCCCATGCAAGCTGCCAACTCTGGAGTAGATACGACACCGGTAAGTGTCCAACAGGGAGTAATTCTGCGCTGACAGGGGAGGGGATGCACTAGTTGAGCAAAAGTCGGTTCCATCTCTAGACCTCTGCCACACTCCACTCCTTTCCCCACAGGTCAGGTAAGTGCTCTTAAGTGGTATCAACTTTTGGCCATTAGCAGAAGTGAACAGCCAGCCCGTTATCAGTCTCGGATGGCTTCCTGACAGAGCAGTTCTATTTCCCACCCCCTTTGTCCTCACCTGGAGGACTATAAACCGGCAAGAGGAAAATCCCAGTTGGTGTCTGGATGAAATGCAAACAGACGCTGAGCTCTGTAGCAAAGTTATCTAATTAGGTCATGTGTGTGGAGAGAAAGGGTGCTTTCTTTAAGTATAGACGTTTCTCATGGCAGAACCCTTTACTTACATAAAGTCCCATCAGGTCATAAGTGGACAGCCATAGAGGGGCATCAATGACAAGGAGGGGCCGAACGATTTTTACTATGGGAAGATACCCAGAAGATGCCTCAACTTACCTACATCACAAGCTAGAAAGAGAAACTCTACTCTGTACCAAAAATAAGGGGCTTGATTCTCCTTTCATGCCAGGGTGTCTCCTTTGCCTTTGGCAGAGTTCCCCCCCCAATTCTGATCTCTGGAAATCCAGTCCAGTGGACCTAAGCGGAGTTATCCAGAATGGGAGCATATTTAAAAAAAAAAAAGTCAGGGGCCAGCTTTGAAAATATTGGGCTAAGTGACTTACTCAGGGTGACACAGCAAATCGGTGGCAGGGCTGGGGATAGAACCGAGGTGTTCTCTCAATCTCGTGGAGTTTGTGTTGGTTTTTTTTAAATTTAGTTCCTTAAAAAAGGAAGTTACCTAACCAGCTAGTAACCTAGTCAATACCATCCTTGTCTGTCAGGAAAAACATGTGAATTCCATTGGTCTTGCTTGCAGATTTGGTTGCTTTTAATAAAAAAAAAAAAAAAAAAAAAAAAAAAGTGAGTGACTCAGCTTTCATCTTGCATTACCTAGTTTTGGGTCAGAGCAGCCCTAAAGTTATCTCAGTATTTCTTTTAGCTGGACGCAGCCTCTCTACGTCTTGTCACGGCACGTACACAAATGATACCTGTGGTTAATCAGTGGTAGTGCCTGTTTCGTTCGTTTTTGGGATTACGCCACTCTTCTACAAACACTAGCTCCGAGCCCGGTGCAAGTCTGAGAACTGATCCTGTAAACACGCACAGGGTTAAGCTGGCTCACGTGAGCAGCTTCACTCATTTCTGTGACTGGACTGTCTGCACTGCCAACATGCGTCAGGCTGCAACTCACCTGTGCTTTCAGGGCATGTCTATACCATGTGCTGAAATACACTTTTGTGCTTAACGACCAGTTCTAAACAGTTATCTAAACTCAGTCCATTCCCCACCAGCTGTTACTTGTACATTTGTGAAAAGCACTTCAAAACAAGCAGCTCCCTCCCACCCCCAGCCACGAGCCTTAGATGCAACTGTGAGTGAACAAAGGAGCCAGGCAGAACATGAGCTGATGTTAAACAGCTGGATCTCGTCCTTCCCAGAGGATTAGTCACCGCATTACATCAGCTAGACAAAGCCTGTTCTTGCCCCCCCTGAGCCCCACAACCTTTCCAAGTGAGTTTAGTTGCTAAAACTTAACCTGGACTGATCTCAAACCCTCCCCCCCACCCCACCTCCCAAACCCTAATTCTGAAAGGCACAGCAATTCTGATGGTGTATTTCATTTAATCTCAAGCAAGTACATACAACGACCTGGCTGCTGTGGATAGCCATAGACAGCCCAGAAGATGCACTGGAAGCCTGGGACTTAGTTTATTTATTGTGCTTTGGCCTCTCAACCCCTGCTGGCCATACCTAGGGTTCAAGCTGCAGTAATTAATGCCATCTGCAGGGAGTGAAGTTACAGAAATTGGATCTGCTAATGGGAGAGAGGGGAGGGGACAGAAGCGTCTGGATGGTCTATGATAATTTCGCAAATTTCACATGTGTGAAAGCAAGGGGATAGAAATCAGACCCTGACCCTCTCAGCTGTGTTAGACTGTGAAAGAGCACCATGTCTGGACACTGAGCTAAGGCAGAAAGAAGGGCCCTGCAGTCCTTCCAGCACATCTCCTCACTGTCTACAGCTGCTCTTCAAAAGTGTGTCCAAGTCATCAAACACGCAAGTAGGGTGATCACTAGCAACCTACACCCAAGGAAAGCAGAAGGCCACCCAGATGGCGAGGATCAGCCACTTTTTCCCCAGCCAGTATTACACTTGTGACTAACCACCAGCCATGGATGCACTAGAACCAATCGAGGGAACGGCAGAGCTTCAAAACCTTGATTAACTGGTTTCACAACACAATTCCACATGCATTTGGAAGCAAGCCATTAGGGGAGGTGACTATATATGGCTCAACTAAGAGACACACCGTCCCTGCTGGCTGAGTGACCAGAGACACCACAGTGTTCAGCTGAATTGTACAGATGAGAACAAAGCTCTGGTCTGAGCTTTGGCCCCAGGAACACCCAGGCAGCTGCCGCTTCAGCTGATGGAGTCTGGCCAGGAGTGGTGGTAGAAGAGGTAGAGTTTATTATCTAGTGTGTACGCTCCTTGGGTGGCCGGACCATCTTTTTGTTCTTTGTTTGTACAGCACCTAGCACCATGAGCTCCTGCTCCATGACTAGGGCTCATAGAAGCTAAGATATTACAACTCTTAATAACCTTTTGTTCAGGCAAGGGAAGATCTGGCATACCCCAGGTGACACTCCAGCAGGAGGAGGGACTGGAAGCACACAACAGGGCCTACCTTGGTTCTCCCTGGGCTATGCGCTGGGTGTGCGTTGATGTCCTGCGACACTGGCTTTAGGGTGGCGACGCCCTTAGAAGGCTCCTCGGCATTCCCGAGCCCCTTCATGGCAGCCCGGTACGACGTGTTCCGTAGGTTGCGCTTGAGCCCGCTAGAATCCATCTCGATGTCCAGGTCATCCAGGGAAATGCTGGGGGCTGACATCCGCTTGGGGTCGCAGCGAGCTGCCTCTTTACTTGGCATGGCCACGGCGAAGCTCTGGTGGCGGGCGGGGGTCTTGGATTTGGTAGACACGGCCAAGCTTTTGGGGATCAGCTGCTGGGTGCCCATCTTCAGTGCGGCTGGGCTCTCTGTGCTGAGGACGACGCGGCAGGGCTCAGTGGGGGACGGGGAGCGCTGGGCTGCGAACATGGTGCTGTCTAGTGCTGCCATGGAGCTGCGTTTCCCAGAGGGAGGGGTCACGTTTGCATCTATCCGTAGCTCTGAATGGAACTTGGGCTCCAGGAGAAGGGCCTTGTCGCTCACGGAGCTGTCAGAATGCCTGTGAGACATGCTGGCGCGGTGGGGAGCCAGAGACCCTGCAGAGAGAACAGAAAGGGCACAAGGCTTAAGGAGCTCTCCCCTCTTCCAGGAACAGGGGTCAATGAAAGAGATCCAGGACCAACACAGGGGGCCAGGACTGGATGGGGTTAGTTTGTTCAGTTGTGGTTTGTTTGTTTTTTTGAAGAGCCGAACAAACATCTCCCCCAGCATTTGCAGCATTTTGCGTTAGCATAGGAGAGTCTGGAAAATGAAATCTAGAGCACGAGCTAGCCTAGGACTTTTGTGACGGGAGAAATTAAAAAACATCCAGCAAAAAAAAAAAAAAAAAAAACAAAAAAAACAAAAAAAAACCAATCAATACACAGAACAGCAGACCTGGGGGAAAAAACCACCGAAGAAATTACATGATCTCATTTATTAGATTTCAACTACACCTTGAAACTCAAACTGAGATTTTGACCCTGTCGTGCTAGGCCCTGCACACACATGCAGATAGAGACTGTCCCTGCCCCAGACTACAAAAGAAATAAGACAAAAAGTGGGAGGGGAAAACAGACCCAGACAGGTGAAGTGACCTGACCTGCTGGTGGCTGGGAACAGAACCCAGTCTCCCATGCCCGAGCTGTATGTCGTGAACATCAAGGCAATCTGGAAGCAACAGCTAAGCTAGAGAAGTTTAACAAATGAAAAAAGAAACTGAAGTGAAAGTAGCACAGCCTTGCCCAGCACGTAGGCAATCAATGAGTCAAAAATGAACCAAGAGCTGCCTATATTACCTGAGTGCCATCAGACAGGCTCACACTAACTGACTGTGGCTGAGTTCTGCTAGAAGAAATGGAGACCTCTTGCAAACAGTCAGCTGGCAGCATCATGGGCTCAAGTGAAACCCAGGCTCATGGAGCTGAGGGGGCTGCAGTACTCATGCAGGTAAGAGAATGTGAATCCCCACCGTGGACCCAAGAAGCCCACAGCAGCTCTGGGGAGTCTTTCAAAAACAAAGACCATAAAGGAGCTGTTTGTTCTCCCATCAAAACATTCTCTGTGAAAAACCAGAGACAAATCTCAAGTCCCCCTTTTCCTCCCCGTGTTAGATCCCATTCACCATTATACCCAGTGAGCTTCTGAATAAATACAGGCAGTTATTGTCCAGCCCATTGTGTGGTTCCTCTTTCCTCTGCTTAAACACTCAACAGGAGGCAAGTTCCTGCCCCCAAACAGCCCCAGGAGACTGGGGACAAGGAGGGACTTCACCGCACACCGTCCTTTACACGTAGGTTCTATCCAGCAGTCTCAGCAGCACCCCAAGTCCCCCACCTTTTAATACTGCATCGTTCAAAGGAAAGGAAAGCCTCTGGGGAAGGGACTCTCGTTCCCACCCAGATAGGACAGCAACCCGGAATTCCAGGGCTTGAATTTTGTACCAGGTCTCCCCTTACCTTTTATCTGTGGCTACATCAAGTATTAGGTATATTTAAGATATAGAGGTGACTTACAAGTATTAATTAATGTTGTAACACAGAGCCCCAGGCCTGCAAAACAGCGTAGCCAAATTAGGCCTTAGGATAAATTAGCATAAATTAAGTTAGTAATAAACCTACTGAACTTTTATCTGTGTTTTGTGATATGCTGATGTTCTGAAAGTAACTGCTGACCTTGGATAATAATGTCTATGAGAGAGCAGCAGCCACCGCAAGATGACCATTGGTAACTGGGGTGAAATGTTATGCGGACAAGGTGACGTAAACGTTAACAAGTACAAGGGAAACAAGCTAGCCTATGAAAACAAGGCACCCCAAAAGTAGTGGGGTATGGAATTTCAAATAAGGAGAACGGGTTAAAACCTTCATAAAATGTCTGAATGCCAGCAGCATCAGTTAACACATTATAAAAGTCGTATCCTGGCCGGCGAGCGTTACTCAAGGGAGTTCAGGGGGGCGGAGAGGGGGGAGACGCCAGGATGATAATCACTAGTGAGGAAGAGGATGAAGATTGGTTCTTAGGGTTTTTCCATAAGGCTTGGTGGGAGTAATGCAAATATTCTGTATTGGTCTCTCTCCTTTAGCAGGTTGCAGTGTTTGGTTGGCTAATGAAAGCAATTAACATTGAAAGAGCACGATGTGGTCTCTGCTGTGCACCGTGGGATCCCCCTTCTATTGATAATCTCCCTATGGTAGGGCATCTTGGGGGCTGAACTCTAACAGATTAAAGTAGGTGCAAGCCCTCACTTCGGGATGGGTAAACACAGATAAAGCTACATGCGGGCACAAAATAACAGCACCTGCAATTCATTCATGATTTCCCCCCCCCAGTCCAATTGGCTAATTCATAGCGGGTGCAAAACTGTGGGCCCAATCACAAGAGGTGGTTTGGTTTGAAAGACAACACAAGTGAAGGTGCCACTGATCAGGTGGTTGGTACTGAGATAAAGTCAGTCTACTGCCCATGGGGGGGGGGGGGCAGATAAAGAATATCTACTGTTCCTTTATATCTTTCATGTGTTTGTACAGCACCTAGCATGAGTCTCCAGGCCACTACAGAAATACAAACACAAATCTGGCCACCACTGGGGAGTTCCTCCCATCCCTAAGGTGAGGTAAGGAGAGGAACACACCCTGGCTACAGGGAAAAAAGAGACAGATTTGGCAACTCTGGCTGGGTTTCAAAGCTTTGCCACTTCCTTTGTTTGGCTCTAGGGCTGATGTCAGCAGAGCAAGTTCCAGTTCTTTGCTCCAAGCAGGGAACAGGAAGATGAGTAGGGTGCAACCACCACCTGCTGCACTTGTCCTTTACTTATTGCTCTCTATTCTGCTTCCTGCACACTTGCCCTCTGCTGCCACACTGGGCTTTCTCTGAGGAATCCACACCATGATTCAATAGCTGCACTAGAGAGAACGCACCTCAGCTCCCCCAGAGGTTCCAAAGTCTCTAGGGCCATTCGGAAAGCCAGGCACGTGCCCTGTGCAGAGCAGAGAGCATACATGAGGGTGCAAAGTCCTTACTGACAAGTTTGGGGTGACCCCATTTGCAAGCAGCTGTCACCTCATAGACCCCACTCTGCATATTGCTTTTCTGGGAGAGAAATGCTAATGTGATGTGCAACACAACTGACGCACTTACACTCACACCCCTTTTCTCCCCATTACATGATTTCAGAAAAACATGCTCCAAGTTGTCCATACTGAGGTCCCATTGTACCAAGCCCTCACTGAGCCATTCCCCATCAACCACCATCGAACAGGAAACACAGACCAAGACTTGAAACATGTTCTTCTTTACAAGCACTGGCAGAAAGACAAGTCAGCCCGGACTACAAAAGCCTGTTTGATTGAGAGATGCTGCTCATTTTCATCTGCTTGGACAAGGGATGCGTGCCCCACGCTGGCCAATGTCCTGCCAAGCATCCTGTCGGGGGGAGAAGAGTAAAACCGTCATGCTCCACTCATTGACACAGGCGGTGCTGCAGAGAAGGGCCCTTTTTAACAGCAGTGGAAATAAGGCACCTAACAGAGACGGCAAAATAGGACACTTGCCAACCTACAGCCACTGCACTTCTCCCGAGGTGCTCCGGGAAAGAAAGGTGGGTTCTGCTGTTCTGAGCACAGACCTCGGAACCAAGAGCTCCTTAGTTGTAATCCCAAATCTGACACTGAGTCACCATGTTACATCTGGCAAGTCACTTCACCTCTCGGGGAGAAACAGGGACATTTGGGAACAGCAGCACTAAATAATAAGAAAAATGGGTCCACGCCATGAGGTAGGGTCTGAGTTCTGATCCTACCTTGTTTGAGGGATGGGAGAGAGGAAGTTTGACTCTGACCCAATTCCGGGGCAAGAGTCAGCTACAAAATTCAGATTCAAAGCAGCTTCTGAACCTCTGCAAGTCTGGAGGCATTTGGATCCAGCATCTCGGTTTAGCTTTTGTGGGCAACAGATTACCCCACATCTGCTTACAGCGAGGTTCTTACACCTTCCACTGAAGCATCTGATCAGGCCACTGCCAGACACAGGATACTTGGCTAAATGGACCACAGACCTGATCTCCTCTGGCCATCCCCATGTTCACCACCTCTAGTATTACTAGTTATCATCACTTTGATTCTCATGACTCAGAAGCAAGGTCCACGATCTGCTCCTACCGAGGAAGACAAAGACAAAGCCCAGCAGAGCATAGTGAGCTTTCCTTGAGCTGAGCAAGCACGGATTTGGAAGGGCTCTAGAGAGGTTTCACTCCCCACAGTGCAAGGTACAACTTCACAGCAGCTTCTAACACCAGTTCCTAGACCAGGAGCTTCGGCATGTGCTTTATAGAACAGTCCCTTAACCAGCTCTCTCCCCTGCTTTGAAATCGACAAGGAGTGACACGGCCCCGTTCGGTACGTTCTCAGCCTGCAGACACTTACGTACGTGCCTTATTCACATGAGCAGTCCCTTTGAAGTCAGTGAGACACCTCGTGTGTGTGACGTTAAGCGTACGCCTATGTGTTTGCAGGATCATCGCACAGGAATGCATTCAGGAGCACCTTAGCTCAAGTCCGATTACACTGACCCACCAGCTACCACTAACCAGATCCATTAGGTGGGCCCTTTTCTTACCCAGTCACTAAGCACTGAAGAAATGAACCAGGCTCTCCAACCTAATTCAGGGCAAGGGCTCTTCCCAACCTTGCAGGGCTGGGCTACAGCCTTCCCCTCTCCCGCCTGGGACACTCATCCTGAAAACGGCTGTGTGTGCAGATATTACATAGGCTCAGGGAGGCTGGAGGGTGGACACTCAGGAAGGAGGGAGAAACTAGATCCAGCTTCTTCTCAGACCAGCTGAGCTGTTCAGAAAACATGGCTCTTAATGCCATTTCTACCCAACATTCCCTTCTGTGGAAAATGCAATTAAGAGGGAAAGACTCAAACATGCCTTCTAGTATTGCCGAGCCGACACTGGTGGGGGATCAGGGAGTTTTCATTCTGGGCAGCAGCTAGTTCTGAAGTCGCTCAGCTCTGCCCTCTGTCGGAGAGGGCCAGGGGGTGAGTCTTTGTCTCAAAGATGCTAATCCCAACATACCACATTCAGCTTCTCACTCAGCTAGCTCCACTACATGAGACGCCCCCAGAACCTCCAGGTGGATTTGGACACATATGAAAGGCCAATTTCATGGGTTTGTCTTATTTGATGTTTGCATATGCTGTGTCCTGAAGCATGAGATTTGATCACCCTTGTATCAGTAGACACTACAGATATTACTGGTTGCAAAATAACATAACCCTTGTAAAAATCCAATTGCCAATAACCTCCCAGCAGATACAGAGACACCACTCTACTAATTATCAACCCCTACGGTCAGTTTAACAAAAGAGCCAGCAATTAGCCCTGCCACATCCTCCCCTGGGCCCAGCCATTAACCATTGGATGGGCTATAATCCTTTGCAGCTGGGGAAATTGTTTTATCTGCAATTAGTCCAGACTGTGCCACGTCACACTAGGAATGGAGTGAACACCTGCTGCGAGTTCACAGGTCATTGATATCTGTCCGGGAGACTGCCTCTCCCCGAACAGTTTGTTCAGTGGAAGGTAGAGGCAGGTGCTTTTGCTTGCTTTGCAGTACCAGAGATTGCTGAATTAAAATAGCAACAAACAGAGGAGTGCTTTGCACCTACATAGCCACTACCATTCTGGGTCCCCACAGCACCCCATCAACATGAATTAGAGCCTCACGCCACGCTGCCACTCTGCACTCAACTATTCCCATCAATAAGAAGTCACATTTGACTAATATCTTTTGCTTCAAGTACTTCACAAACTTAAATGTCCTCTATTCAATCTATATACCTGTGGCTGAAACCCTGACACCTCTCAATTGAAAAGCAGCAGGAGCAACAAAACAGAAACTGCAGGGGCCCTTTCAGATGGCAGTTCATAATCACCCCAATTACACTTTGGCAAGGACACTGGGGGTGCCCTCCATGCTATTTCACAAAATAGCATGCAATTCTTAACCACAGGTCATATACAAGACCTCAGTTTTCCATCTCATCCAGAAGACTGTGTCCAACGTCACCCGAGTAATTTCACATTACTCTAAGCACTGGCTCAATACTGGCTCTCAAACAGTAGCTCCATCTGATGAATCAACAGCACCAGCTTTAAACTTACCTCTTGCACAAGTCTCATTGTTGCTATTGCAAGTTTAACTTACAGGGGCTTTTGTGGAGCCTAATTCGCTACTATTTGCAAGCGCTCCAAGATCCTCAAATGGAAGGTACAAAAGCATTCTCTCTTTTTGTTGGTTTATTCCAACCAAGAGCTTGGAGCTGTACAGGATAACAAAGCAGAGACAATCCCTGCCCAAAGAGCTTACAGTTTAAGAGACGAAGATGAAGATTTGCAAGAGAAACTAGTGATTTTGGGTGCCCAGCCTGAGACACTTGAAAGGGACCTAGTCCGCAGAGTGCTCTATCCTTTCTGAAATCCAGACCCCTTTACAGTGTCTTAGCTGGGTATCCAAAATCACTAGTCCCCTTTGAAGCTATTGGCCTGACTAGGGAATTAAGAGGGAATAGCTTAGTTCTTCTTTATGCTATTATTTCTCAGTCCAGGAGAAGGATCACCTAAGTATTCGGATCAGTGCTACCCAGGTCACAAAGCTCCTCGTACTGTCTTGCCTTGCTACTAATTATACATAAAACCCACTTTAAAGGGTTTTTATATATTTCTTCATTTATTTTGCTTCAATGCTCAAAGCAAGACTCTTTTGAACGTGCCTTGACCAGCCACAGAAATTAAATACAGAACAATTACACAAGTCTAATAAATGCAATTGAGGCAGGGGAAACTATGTCAGATTCCTCTCCCTGGAACCTGCCCCCCTTCAGACAGTCTGTTTGTTTATTTTGTCATTCCAAGAAAGTCCCTGACCTACTTGGTTTCAGCAGCCGTGCTGGCTCCTGGGATTTATTTCCCAATGGCTGGGCAACAATTTATTCAGTGCGTATTTTTAGATTTGATTTTGGATGCAAACCCAACAGACAGTTTTTGGTTTCACAGTGCAAGGGAGAACATGATGGGCAAGAGACCATTAGCCAGGCACAGGCTCTACGGAAAAGCTGCCCTCCAGTTAGGAGCAGTTTGCCGATTCTCAAGGAGACGGTGAATCTCGTTGTTCCAGCAGCACACCGGATGCCAGGACTCCTAAATTCTACTCATGAGTGACATTGGGCCTTTTGTTCAAGTGCTCTGTGCCTCTATTTGCCCACCTGCAAAGTGGGTGTTCTACCCACCACACCTACACTGAGGGGTATTGTGAGGCTACACAGCTCGTTACCTGTATAGTGCTCCTGGGATTCTCCTCTGCTGGGAAGATGCTAACAAAAGAGCCAGGTCTATTACATCATCACTACAACAAAACATGGGGTGGGCCCTGCAAGGGCAGCCTCACAGTGGGGACGCTCTGCACTCTCCCCACTGGCAAGGCAGGGTGGAGGCAGCGAAAAGGGAACATTACAAAACCAATCCCAGCCGGGAGAGCAGGGCCAGACATTCAGAGGAAGTGTCCCCCACCTGCAGGACAGCCGTCGGAACCAGGTCTGTCCCATTCTCCAGGGCTTGGTTTGCAGAGCCAGTCTCCACCCCTGGATGGGAGCACTCCCTTCTGGAGGGCTGGGAACAGGTAAGCGAGATGGGCAGTTCTTTAAAGAAAATCAATCACACCCACCAACTCTGGGTTAGCAACTAACCTAGCTCTCACATCCACTCCGCTTTCAGTTCCCAGTGGTGGTAGCAGTAACATCTTGGCCTTTGGGGGACTCCCAGCTCTGCAATATGCATCTGTTTAATGGCTTCTGTAGACATAACTGGGCTCTTAACACCAGAAGGAATTAGTCTCCAATAGCAGTTTGTACTCACAGCTTAGAGCTCCTTGATGCCCCAACAGCGTTTCACTGGCCACACAACATCCCTGAGGTGTGGGGAAGCCTTGTAGTAGCAATCTTAGAGATGGGGTGGTGAGGCACAGAGATGTTGGAGGATTTGCCCAAGTGCACGCGCAGTGTCAGTGATACAACTCACCAGCTACAAGTTGCAACATTTGTATTTACAACAACAAAAAGCACAGAGACACACCTGGGGCTTGTCTACACACAAGCTGGACTGTTTCAACTTTACCAGGAGAGTCAGAAGAGCATGGCCACACAATTATAGCTATTCCCAAACAGGAAAGGGAGCATAACACCAACAGAACTGTATTCATAACAGAGGTTGGACCAGTATAACTTCTCTAGAAAAAATAGATCTCCCATTCCTAACCAAAATAGTTCTATTGGTATAAAAACCCACGTATAGGCCAGGCTTTCCATTCCATATATGCTGCTGAAATGGCTAGATACCAAATCCCACTGCATCCTGGACAATTAACTGAAGCTCTCTCAAATTAGTCATCACCAGTAGAGCTCAGTAGATGTCCCAGGAAGGGAGTCAAGAGAATAAACTATCACCTTAATATAGACTCTCATTGCATCTCTCCATGCTGCTGTTCCCAGAGGTCAGGAAACATGCCACTCTGAGAATGGGAGATTGTTAAACCCTTTACTGAGCAGAGTTCTGCAAAAATCTGAGCTGATGCACTCTACAAAAACACAACCATAAAAAACACCCAAAGAGCTATGCTAAAGATTTTAGCATGTGGTTTTCTAGCCATTCCCCCACTCTCTCCCAGTTTTGTGGCTACAAATAAGGAAGGACAGGCTTTCAAGTTTGATGCAGAGACTTCACGTGGGGATGCAGTGGTAATACAAGTGGCACTGCTGCAGACCACAAGTAGTCTCAAATCAAAACATGACAGCATGGGAGAACTGCTGGTGATCATTAGTCATCAGCTACCCCAAACAGCTACACCGTCAGGCTGCCATGAAAGCTCACTATCCCCGTTCTCAGTGCCCATGACTCAGGTGTCTCAGAGCAAATACTGTGTATGAACCACAAGGTGAAGTGATAAAATAGTCATAATCCCGCGCTCTTAGAGAGCACTTTTCATCCACATCTCCCTTTAAAACGTCAGTATTATCTCCATTTTAGAGATGGGGAAACTGAGGCACTTGCCTAAGGTCACCCAGCAAACCAGTGGCAGAACCAGGAATCAGATGCAGGCCTCCCGAGTCCCACTGCAATGCCCCATCCGCTGGCAGGGGCACCAGCGGCGTTTGCCCTCCCGGTACCCCCAACAGAACCACTCTCACTTCACGGGGTCCCAGCCGCACTCGGGTTCAGCCCGGGGGGCTGCTGGGCCCACTATCAGCGAGCGGGGCGGAGCCGCTGCATGCCAGGTCACAATGCCACTTGACCTGGGGGCCCGCTGCAATGGGGGTGCCAAGGCAAACTGCCCCTTCCCCCGCCCTGCCAACAAGCCGCACCCAGCTGCGGGCCCCACGGCTCCGTGCCACCCAGCCACGAGGCAGCAGCGGGGGGCTCCTCTCCCCAAAGCAGCGCTGGGGCCCGGCTCAGCCGCAGGGGAGCCGGAGCTCCCAGCCCGGCCGAGCCCCGCGCTGGCTGGCGGGTCTTGCCCCAAACATCCAGCAGGAGGAAGCCAAGGTGCCATCGCCGCCCCGGGCTGCCCGGCCCCCCAGAGCCCGGGAGAAGGGGGGGGCGCTCTGCAGAGGCGCCGGGGCAGCACGTGGAGGGGGGGTCCCGTGTTCGCGGCTCGGTATCTGCAGCCGGCCCCGGGGGGGGGGATCCCCGCGGCGGAGGAAGCCGGACCCCGCAGAGAGGCGCCCCCAGCGCCCCCCCCCCTCCTACCTGTGCAGCGAGCGAGCCCGGAGCCCCCCCCCGGGACTCAGCTGCGGCCGGGAGCCTCCAGCGCCGCCCCGCCGCCGGGCAGGTGCGTGTCCCGGGCCCCGCGCTGCCGCCTACGGACGGAGGCGGCGAGAGGCGCCCGCCCCGCGGAGCCCCACCCCTGCCCGGCCCGCCCGGCCGCCCGCGCCTTGGAATTGCCCTGGCCAGGGGTCCCGCTGCAGCCGGGGTCCGTCCGAGCCCGCGCTGGGCAAACGCTCCGGCCCGAGGGCCCCAGCCGGGTCTGGACGTGGGCTGGCGGGCCATGCATGCTCATGCAAGGGGCGGCCAGAAATGAGGAGTTCGGGGTGTGGGAGGGGGCTCCAGGCAGGGCTCTGGGGAGGAGGAGTTGGGGGTGCAGGAGGGTGCTCTGGGCTGGGTTCAGAGGGAGATCAGGGTTGGGGTGCAGACTCCAGGCAGCACTTACCGCAAGCAGTAGTATGACCCCTCTCTGGCTCTTATGCAGAGGCCTGGCCAGGTGGCTTTACACACTGCCCAGTCTGCAAGGGAGACCCCTGTAGCTCCCATTGGTTGTGGTTCCTGGCCAATGAGAGCTGCGGGGTGACACGTGGGATGGGGGCAGCATGTGGAGCCCCTTGGCTGTCCCTATGTGTAGGAGATGGAGAGCAGACATGCCACTGCTTCTGGGAGCCACAAAGAGTGGGGCAAGGCCCTGACCCTGCTCCCTGGCTGGAGCTCAAGGGCCGGATTAAAACATCTGCGAACTTGCTGAAAGTGCATCCAGCCCATCATCCGGATCATTAATGAAGATGTTGAATAAAACTGGCCCCAAACCGACCCCAAGGGCACTGCGCTTGTTGCTGCCTGCCAACTAGAGATCGAGCCATTGATCACTACCCATTGAGTCAGGCGATCTAGCCAGCTTTCTATCCACCTTATAGTCCATTCATAGCCCGTACTTCTTTAACTTGCTGGCAAGAATACTGGACCCCCGGGGTGCTACCGAAAGGGAGATGAGCTGGAGATGGAGGCTGAGGGGTTGGCAGAGCTGGAGGCTGGTGAATGTAGTTGGCACTGCTGGACACCAGAGAATCTCAGCTTTAGGTTTGTTTGGGGTTGTTTTTTTTCCCCCTCTCCAAAGTAACTCTCTCTCTCTCTCTCTCTCTCTCTCTAACAGTGGCTGAAAAAAGCCGGAAAAGGTGAAGTGAAAAGCCCTGAAAGCTCAGAAACCAGAAGGCAAAGACAGACCCCAAATAGATTACAAAAAAAACCCTCATGATTTTTAAGCCAATCTTGTGATTTTTGAGTGGCTGGGGTTTACTCTACAGTTTACCCTTGGCAGTACTGTATCCAGATAACAAGCCTCTTACGCCAGCATTACCTTCTCTGTCTACCTCCCCAACAGGGCTGCAGTGTTACTGAAGTCAGGCCCTGCCTTGCCCCAAGAACATGCTGAAGAGCAAAGAGCTCACTAAAGAAGCTCAGCAAGTTGTTTTTAAAGTATGATTTTGGAAGAAATTCCAGCAAAATGAGGTAAGCCACTTGTGAGTGCAGGGGAGGACACGGCCTTGCCCCTTGTGGACATAAAGGCAGCAGCTCTGTCCTGGGTTGGGCTATTTAAAAATTGGGTCAGTCTTCGGGCTTCAGATGTCAATGGTGTGTGATATTAAATCAAGGTTTGCTCTCCTCACTAGCAGCTGTAGGGTAGGGTACTCTATGAGCCCCATTCCCAGTGCCCAGCAATGCCATCATCTGCTCGTGAGTGTAAATCATTAGCACTGCTAGGAAGGAATGGAGAATTCCCATCTGGGTGCAGCGAGGCCCTGCTTTGCACAGATCTGAAGGGCAAAGCTAGGCGCAGGGCAGGGGAGTATCAGGGTCCGGTGAGTTTCGCCTCAAGGCAGAGCCCTGTGGCTACATTCGGGGGCAGAAGGCGGGAGCTGTGTAAGGCCGCCCTCTGCTGTTCCAAGGGTTGTATTGCAGAGATTTCAGGAGACCACAGGTGCTGCGTATTTAGGGCGTCAGACCAATTTCATTACAGTGGAACAGATGCTTGGTTTCCTCGGGGCGTGGGATAAAGTTCTTGGTGAACCTACCTGGGGGCCTTGATCCTTATAGACGAGTTAACCTGAAGCATGGGAGTAGGCCCATGGACTCTTTGTGTTTATCTGCTCAGGCTCTTAGTCTGGAGTAAAATAGGACAAATGGCTCGTTACAGTCACATGTCTGTGCATGTGCACACAGGCACATATAGTATAATACGCTCCTACCCGGGCTGGAGGCATGCCATTATTTCCAACACTTCATTACGGTGAAATAGCAGCAAGTTGAGTGCACTGGGTTGCCTCCCAGCTAGATTAATGGAGCAGCTGCTTTGCTGGCTAGAACCTTTTGCTGAGAAGAGCTGAATTTGTATATTTCAAGGTAGCCAATATCCTAGTATGAGACCCTAAGAACGTGTTAGTGTGGATAAATAAGTAAGCAGAAAAGGTTTATTTGGGGGCCAGGTGGACCCCAGTGATTTCAATGGGACTCAATGCACATGCAGGGATCTGCACTAGCAAAGCCTCATGCAGGATTTGGGCTTATCTGGTACCAGTTAACTGGGGTTCAGGGAACTACGATTAAGGGGGACGAGTGGTCAGGAACTGATTCCATGAAACATTAATCTGGCATTAACATTTCCTGCTTGGGATCCCGTGGTGGCCTTGAAGCTAATTTTTAATAATTTCTCACGGCAGTGTCCCACATGCAAACACTTTCCAGAAGGCTCTGCCCGCTATATGTGCTTTAATTTTAGCATGAGCTAGTCAAAGGGCCCACTGTGTGAGCTAGCAAAACACACACACACACACTCACTCTCTCTCTCTCTCTCTCCTTCCTGTTGGATAACTGTGCTCAATTAGGCACAGGGTTGGGAGGCACCTAGACACAGGCACACATAAGTAGAATGCCTTCCTCCCCACCAGAGATGCTGCAGGAATAGTGTGGCTACATGCCCGTATGCTCAACACGGGCAGCCCCATGCCCAGCTCTCCCTTCCCCTGCTAGGACAGGAATAATCTGAAAGGGGGTTTGGATACCGGAAAGTGAATTAACACGCAGGCTGTGCCCAGGAACTTGTCCGTGCAGCGTGCACATTAATCCCTCTTGGGTCTCCTGACACACACGATCCAAAGCATCTTCCCTGCAGATTTTTGCAGCGATGTAAGGGAAAGGCCAGGGCTGGGGAAAGAGGGGACTTTCCATCCCTCTGCATCAGCCCCTCATTGGCCAGGTAGAGCCAGGTAGTCAAAGAGGGCCTGAGGAGTGGGTGGGGGAGGGATGGTGAAAAATGAAGTGGGGAGCTGGCAGGGCTCAGTGAGCCTGTCTGGGGAAGGGAGTTGTCGGTATTAATCAAGTTTTCTGCTACTGTTGGATCCCTCAGTCTCTGTGGTGTGTGCTGAATGACTGTGCTCTCCCTCCTCCATAGGTTGCTATATTTTATATTTCTGGCTCCTGGTGGATGGCCCAAAATATTTATAAACTGACTGTCATAATGGATTGTGCCTGGGTACCCTCCAGCAGTAGGCTGTACCACGACAGGGGCTCTTGCCTCAGTTTCCCCTTTCTTCCACCCAGGAAGGAACAGTTTCTCAGTTTCTGATAAAAGTCCATCTCTGGACATAATTTATTCCTTCCCACCAGTGCAGCAATTCCTCAAAAGCTTTGTAGGAAAATCATTCTCCAATTCTAACAGCAAACATCTCAAGACACAGTGGGTCTCCATTCCCCTCTCCAGGGACATCATCACCAAATCCCAGGTTTGTCCCCTTCTCCCCTCTGTCCCCCCACCCTTCACTCCAGTCTCTGCCCAGAAGGTTCCCTGCAGTGCTTCACTCCTCCAGGCCTCCCTACCTGTGGGTCCTGCTCCTGCTCAGCAGGATCCACTCTCCCAAGCAGCCCTCTCACTTCCAGACTCAGCTTCCCCTAAGCAATGTGGATCCTCCACTTTTTCCCAGAGGCCATTGCCCAAGGCATCTGGTCAGCCAGGGTCCCCAGCTTTGAACAGTTCTCACCAACAGGCCTATTTCAGCTCCCATTCAAACTCAGCTCTCTCCAGGATCTTCCACCGCTCTCCCGTAAGCAGCTCCTGTCAGCTCTTCCTGGTTGCTTCTGATCTCTTCCCTGAGTCTCAGGCAGCTCTCGCCCACACCTGTGTGTCTGATTCCCTCCCTCTCTCGCCAGCTGCCCTCTCTGAGGCCTCCTTTGGGAATTAACTGACCGGCCACAGGTGCACAGCCTCTTCCTTCTTAAAAGGCCACTCTTGCCCTGGGGCTCTGCCTCTCATCAGGGTCATTTTATAATCATTGCAAGAGGCAAAGAGAAAATTCTGAGGTTCCCTGGAGTGTCACACGAATGAAGAATTCAGACGCCTTCTCCAGAGCAGAAGGAGAGACTGAAATGTAATGATAAACCGCTCCCTAGTGGCACACGGTGATATAGCTATGAGCTGGCTGCCTGGGACGAATTCCCCTCTCAGAAGCGAGGCAGGCACATGGAGGCACATTTTGCCCAGCAGCACCTTGGCTTTTATGCACCAGCTGAGGCCTTGCCCATGCTGGGAAGTCATGGGCTCTTTTTCCAGCACTAGTACAGCCACGCTAGTGCTGGCCATGGTGCAGTCACTATTGCAGATTGGGTACAGTGGGTTTTCTCACCATGTCGTGATACTCCAGTGCTAGGGCTGTTGCCTAGCACTAGTAAGAAGTAGTGCTACTGGCTAATGGGTACAAGTGTCTAGTGTGAGTGCACCCTTTAAACAAGCACTGATCTAACTACAGTTTCACTCTAAATCCAAGAGAGAACCTTACAGTCCAGCAGGATTAATTCCTGTTTATCCAGGGACATGCGTCACTAGAGCTTCAAGGTGCCTGCCAGAAATGAAAAACAAGCTTGGAACCCTACTCATTTCCAAGCCTTGGTTCTGCTCCTTTTCCCCCCATACCTTCCTTCTGGGCCATCCAAACAGCATTGTTCCTGTCTATATAACTGTTGTATCGCGAGACTCTCACTAAACCACACTAACACTGAGGAAGAGCTCTGTGAAGCTTGTTTTTCTCCCCAACAGAAGTTGGTCCGATAAAAGTTATGATCTCACTACCTTGTCTCTTTAATATCCAGGAATGGACACTGCTATAGCAACACTTCAGATGCTAAAACCCAGTTACACTTTCCAAGTACAGTCATCTGTCACTGGTTTCTCAGCATTCTCTGTGCCTTTCTTCATATCTGAGCTGATTGGCCTGCATTATATAAGAACTGAGATGCATTTTCACCCCAAACTTGTTCCCAACACTTATCAGGAGCAATTTTTTGTTCAAAAAACTTAAACCTTTAAAAAAAAACCAAACAAACCCCAAATCTCCATGCTTCTCATTTTGCTGAGGGCTGGGAGAAAGGAGATCTGAGGATAAACTCCAGTTCCTACACTGACGAGATGTGGGACATTTGCATTAGCATTTCCAGCATGGGTCACCTCAGCATACAAGTTTCAGGATCTTTAGAAGTTCCCCCCCATCACTTGTTACTGACATCGATAATCTTGGGGTCTTGCCTCTGCTGTCCGTGGGCACAAGCTGATGTAATAAGGGGCATTTTCTTTGCCTTTGAGGATGGCACTGCAATGGAATTTGATGTGGGCGTTATTGTACCCACAACAATTGAGCTTTTCATTGCAGATCTTTTCCTTCATTATTTTCCTGACCTATTA
The DNA here is from genome assembly GCF_009764565.3 of Dermochelys coriacea. NCBI lineage: Eukaryota > Metazoa > Chordata > Testudines > Dermochelyidae > Dermochelys > Dermochelys coriacea. The sequence continues at coordinate 19,659,967 of NC_050085.1, read as the reverse complement.
CGTAGCGCCAGTGTTCATATGGGCATCTTCCCTCGCTGGGCTCTCTCCAGGAAATCTTTTTGCAGTGACCTTAACATGATACAGGGAGCTATTAGCAAGGCTGTTGGCAGAAACTTTGTCTTCACTCTGTTTGGTGATGGTGGTTGGGGGCAGGGAGATGGCTGAAAAGGGCACATCTGCTCACGTTTCTAAGGCTGACTCTCCAAGCCATCTCTCTACCAATAGAAGAGCTATGATGCTGGCATCCAGAACCATTGTTGCCAAGGGTCAAAGCAAGGAGGAGGCTAGATCAAGCTATCCATGGGATTAGGGGGATCAAGGTATTGATTAGAACTTGTGTTGCTTTAAAAAATACTTTTAGAAATGAGCCCAGTCCAGATCCCTTGCACTGAATAGCCTTGAGTGTGGAAATATTCCGATCCAGAACCAAATTTTGCGGCTGGCTCCCTTCTTTGCACTGATCCAAACCAAAAGCACAGCTCCAACCATCCCAAACTTCTTCAGACATTGTGGCTCAGCCCAGGCCTAATTATTCCTATATTTAATTTCTGCACTTGACCTAACACAAGAGAAGTTGTTTCCATAGTATTTCCAGTCCAGCCACAAGCAAGAAGGGACCAGAAAACTCCCAAGACAGAGTGCCCCTTTGATGGCGTTCAGATTGTTTGGAGAAGGTCTGCCACCTTCAGAAATTCTCCCATCACACTAACAGTCGGCAAACGAAAGTATCAATTTTCAAATTGTCCCCTAGGCTAGGTCAGCAATGGAAAGTAGGTGACAGCTAGCACTCTAGTGAACAACTGGGACTGTAGATTTAGTGACAATTCCAGTCCACACAGTTATATTCGCATCTTGCGTTCCAGGAGTGAAAAGCAGCCCATGTAGAGACCAGCATGCAGCCCCACTTGGGCCACTTAAACCCTGTTCTGAGAGCCTAAGTGGTACACGGGCTTTGTGCTGGCTCCCTGCATGAGGGAGGCCTAAAGAACCCGGATTCCCGTTGTTACCTGTCAGCAATGGTAAGGCTACCAATTGGCAGCAGCTGGCCCAGTTGCAGCAGACATGCCAGGGATCAAATGAGTCTAACGTGCTGGTTGTCTCCACAGCTGGGTGTAGGCACCCTGGAGCAGGCAGCTGTGAGAGACACTGGCACTTTCACTCCAGCGGATAAGTGGAGGATTGCAGTCCAGCATCTTTCACCAACACTAAATTCACTCAGAAAGGGTAAAAAGAAAATATCCTCGTTTCACAGAGGGAAACTGAAGCACGGGGAGATTAAGGCCCCAACTGAGTAAAGCACTTGTGACCCCAGTGATACTACTCGTGTTTACAGCAAAGGCATGTGTTTAACTGTCCTGCTGAATTGCAAGTCTAAGAGACTGGCCCACAGTCATGCAGGAATTTAACCCAGATCTCTGAATCACAAGACTATCGTTCCTCTAATCTTCTTGACCCTCACCCTCGCTTTTGGAAGTCACCCCTCATTTGTAGACAAATATACATATAACTGCATATCTGTCTACCACGCTTCCTCCCACCTTTCATCTGTCTTGTCTGATTCGATCGTAAGTTGTTTGGGGTGGGGGCAGCCTCTTACTCCGTGTACATTCAGTGTCTAGCACACTGAGGCTCTGGTCTACGCTGGGCCTTTAGGTACTGTGATAAAAATAATAATAATAAAATCCTCCTATACACTTCAAATATTGATCTTAAATCCCTTGATTGCATCATTTAATTTATTATGTTTTGTATGTTAAAGAAAATAAGGTTATCAACACAGAACTTGAGTACTTGTGTGGCCCAGCAAGTCAGCAAAACCTGACCCTGCTCGGCAATACTGTATGGATCCACCCCACAATTGATAACACACATTTTGCTGGGAACAGATCTTTCCTTGACCTTCATTTTTTCCTCCCCTGTTGATTTTTTTCCCCTCCCTAAAAATGGAGCCTTTTTCTTGGTAGTTTATGGTGAGAATCAAGTGCTTTCTGGACGACAAAGTCCACTTGTCAGCAATATTCTCTTAAATGTCTCTGTTCTCTCTCTAAAGCCTGCCTGACAATCACTCTATTATTGGAGCTTTCTTATCCAATAGATTTTTTTTTTTTTACTCCCCTCCAGGGCTAATAAGGAGAGAGGTTGCCAGCCGCCACAGAGATGCAGAGGATTTCAACTCAGAGTTCGGCTGAGACTGAAACCCTTATATGGCAAACTCCGGGAAAGTGCTATTATGTTGTATGCTGGATACTGTCATTTGAGCACTATGAATTACTTTTTGAAGCATGGCCCATTCATCAGTTTTGTAATGCACATTGTTAGTTCAAAGACCCTGCTTTCAAGTCATTTTTGCTCCCAGCGCCCCCACTGAAACATCTGACCGCCATCTCTAGATATTTCACTAATTCTTTGCTCATCGTGTTGAAGGGAAAATATTTGCCATGTATTTTAATTCCTCCCTCTTATAATGTACAAGACTCACCTGCCACTAAGAATTTTTTGCTAAGCAAGAGGCATCCCTGTTAGCTAATGCTACTGGGTACTCGAACATCAAACTGTCTCTTCTTGACCTGGGAAGAACTACTCAGGAGGGTTAGGGCATCAGGAACCTAATTTACCTTAAAAAGAAAAGGAGTACTTGTGGCACCTTAGAGACTAACAAATTTATTTGAGCATAAGCTTTCGTGAGCTACAGCTCTCTTCTCCAAAACATCCAGAAGTTCTGCTTAAAAGATCTCTTGCTGCATTTCAGATGTGGCCATGTAAAGGTTATGCTCATTAAGGTCATTCTGCAGTATTTATTTACAATGCAAATATCCTGCCAACTTGGGGTAGGCCCTGTTCAAGTGGTCACCACAGGTGCTTTACTACTGAAAAGTGAGTTCTTGCCATTTGTGCTCTGTCAGACAGAGTTGCTTAGACTTGTCCTTATCCTCAGAGCAGTCCTCGTTGGCCTTCTCTGAAGAAATACGGCCAGCACTTTAGAGTTCCTCTTGCCATTGGAGAATCCCTCCTGGGTCTCTAGGTCCATGTGATGTGTAACTTACAGTGGAGAAAAGAATTGACTGACCTAACTCTGTGTTAGAAGACAGCAACAACAATGGAGTGGGTGGGTGGAGGGAATCCAAGATGCTGTTTGCCACAATTGAGACTATGAAAAAGTCCCAAACCCAAACTTTTACAAACCCATCTTTCCCCACACCTTAAACCAAACAGCCATAATAGGCCCCATCCCTTAAACAAACCTGTATTCCCATGAAAACTCATGGGGTTGCTGGTGAGTTTGTTAGGCCCAAACATCTTTATTATGATTTCTCTACTGTCAAAATGAAAATGCTGGACCACTTTCAGGCATCACTTTGTCGTACTTTGTCTTGTGCCAAGAAAGTTCGCAGGGCCATTGCTTAGAAAAGCACACAGGTTTATTGCATATCAATCTCATGTATAAATTCATTGTAGCATTGGAAAGATTACATTTGGTATACATTCCTATTCTACAGCATTAACCTCAAAATCAGCTTTCCTATTCATTATTTTAAAGGTCTTTCTCTACACAAATACATTTGCCTTTTATCACAAGCATCAAAATGAAATTTGTAAAATCGCTTTTTTTAATTATTTTCTACACTTCATATCTTTTATTTCATTATGCTCCCAACACAGCGATTTCATATTAATTAATAACTGCCATCTCTTTTTTTTCCTTCCTTGGCAGTTCAAGGCTCCTAGCCTTGGACGCAAAACCTAATCACATATACAATAAGTGCATCTACAGAATTTTTTTTCTTTTTGATAAAAATTTCACAAACAGACACAATAATGACTGCTAAACACAAGTCATGCACAGTTTACTTATAAACATAACAGAAGCAATATACAATCAAGAATGATATGGAACAAGCACCATCCTCTTTCTCAATGTTTTTTAAACATATGAAAACCAGACATTTACAATTGATTTTTTTTAAAAAAAAACAAAACACTATACAGTTCTAAAGGAAAAACACAAACAAACCCTAAATAAAATCTGTATTGTAACAATGGGAGAAGGAATGACATATGATGCACAGATTTATGATTTTTGCAAGCATAATATATATATGTTTTAAATTACATCTTCTGCAGGCTGAAAATGACATCAGGGCAAAACAACTCTTACTTTTGAAGAGAGTGACGAGAACGTAAAAACACATTGAGAAATATTTTCAGAATTACTTTGTTCACACGTGAATTGCACATTTGGAAATCAAAGCTGCCTTTTTCTTTTCCTCTCTCTTTTTCGTTCTTTTCCAAAAGTGGTAATAAGAATCAATGACAGAATAAAGAAAAAATATTGGAATAATGCAATAACATTTTAATCACAGTATCACTCAACACTACAGAGAAACAGTTTCATGGCTTTAAACACTACTGACCATCAACTAGGAGCAGAGCTTTTGCCCTCATGTTACCAACACAAATCTGAGCAGATTGTTTCACTCCTGCTTGTTTTTAAACAGGCAGCAAAGTGCAGGTTCCTACACCATGATGCTTCCCCCCCATCCCCACCACACACACACACAGACACACACACACACACACACACACACACACACAAAATACAGCACGTAAAAATTGAATGTAAGTCAGTAGATTGAAATAGGCTGGAGGGGTGAGAGGGGGCTTACAGTCCAGTGCTTTGATGCTTAGAGTCTAAACATGTTAATATGTCATTGTGCAAGTGCTTTCATAAATGTTTCATATGAAATGAAAAAGAGAAGCAGTTTTCAATAACTATTGAATTTCTAAGTGCTGATTTTGGGGAAATCGAGAGGCTCCACTAATCGTTTTGAGCAAGACAGAAAATCCTAACTTTGTTTTTTGTCCTGGAATGCAGTGTAGCATTTCAGCTCATGTTTTGTTCTTAACCCTTTCAGTTTGGTTTGCTGCTAGCATGCTGCTCTGCCGGCTGGGCTCTGATCATCCAGTGATGTAAGGGCATGTCGGACCCAGCTGGTATGTTCAGCAACACAGTAGATGCCTTCTGTAAGGAGGCACCAGCAGCCCAGCAAGTGTCTTCAACAGGAACATGCCTGTATGTCTAACAGCAAATCTGGTGCATTCTACCTGGACATACCTGGATCGTCCAAAAACAAAACAAGTGCATTGTACCTGGATGGACCTGGCACATTCCGTAGCACAGCAGTTGCATTGCACCTTGAACATTCTGTATCTGCCAAGTGATTAATATCATTATTTTGAATGCTGGTATCTGAGTGAGCAATAGAAAGGAGTAGCAGGAATTTTTTTTTGTTTTTATAATTAGCTCATATATAAAATTTCTAAATAAAGTAGCAATCAGTAGAAGGAAGGGTCCTTCCGTCTTACAGTTTTATTTCAGCAGTACTGAACAGTTTGGCATAGCCAGAGGCTGCTAATAGCCTCCTTGGATCCACCTAGTGATTTGAACAATAACACAGCAGGTCCCATTTCTCACCCCCCGCTATTATGGCAATATGGCTACCTGCTGCAGACATGAAAACAGGTAAAATAAATAGCCCCCATCCAACAAAATTCTTAGTTATAATCACCTCTTGGATGGTACCGTTGATTTCAAACAATTACCAGGCCTTATGGAAATCACTCTAACTCCACCCCTTGATGTACCACATCAACAGCATTGGTTCCTGAGCATAATATGTTAGTGGTGTAGGGTGCACATGAGCTACATAGCTGCAGCAGAGGTCCCAGATCCTTCCCCTGGCTAGTTCTAAAGGAGAGTCTAAGTTCTGATTGTGGGATCTTTCTTGCCTCTATTTATTCTTGACATAAGCAAGTCTCAGGAAACATCCTTCAAAATAAGCGATTGGTTTTTTGATAAAGCCCCAAAAACATTAGCTACAAATCGCAACGTTTTGAGTGCAATTAAAGAAGGGGCTAAAGGATAAACATAAATTGGATTAGGCATTGTATTTGCTTATCTTGCTTGGAAAAAATCTTAAAATGTGTAGCCAGTGCTGGTTTAGAGAAGTCTGGATACTTAAATTGACAGAGACCAGCTAGAAGAAAAGGAAGGAAACAAAGTGTGGTCTTTTTTTGTTTTTTAAGTAACAGGAAACAGAAAAAAATCATTTTATGATTTAAAAAAATTTCATCTTCTTAATATAGGGCTAGACTGTGTCACCCTTACTCATGGTGATTGGTAACGAACTCCTCAAAGAGCCCTGTTCAAATCAGTAAGCTACTCAGCCCCAGAAATGGTGGCACACCCTGGTCCCTAGAAGGTAAACAGATATTGCTCATTGTCAGGCACAATTAAGAGCTTTTAACACATTGTTCTTTTGAAGAAACAATGCAACAAATAACAGGGCAGTGTCCACAGACTGGAGGGAAGACAAAAAAACATTTCTGTTTCTAAGATCTTTGCCCATGATTTGGAGATGAAGTCACCATGGCAAGTTATCCCCATACATGGAGAAGCAAGGCTGACCCCCTCTTCAAAAACCCATGCCAACTACTTACAGACAAAACTTAGGATCGGACCCTGCAAATACCTACTTCTGCTCTTAGGGCTTGATCTTGCAAAATGCAGAGCACTCTTGCCCCGATCCAGAAAGAGACATTAGCATGTGCTTAACTTTAAGCATGTAGTAGTCCCATTGATTTCAAAGCACAGGCTTACCCATTTTAACTGAATAGGGACAGATGTGCTCCTATGCTTAAGGTTAAGAATGTGCTTAAGTGCTTACTGTGGGGAGTACTATGTGGTAAGCACTGTCGGTGATAGTGTTGATAGGAGTGGGCCTCTGAGCCTTAATCCTGCAAACACATACATAGTCCCATTGATTTACTTTAAAACTACACGTTTGCAGGATGAAACTTCACCTTGCAGGGTTCTTCTGGCGTATGTTTGTTTCTCGAAAGAGTGAATATTTTAGTGATATAATATTGCTGACAACCTCGCTATATACTATACCATTTTATTTTTAGAAGAGCCACCTTTTAGTTCTGGTAATTATACCAGTTACTTTTGTAAATGGCTACAAATGCCAACTGAATCAGTGTTATCCTGCAGCTACCCATCTACACTGCTCCATTTGTATGTCAGGTATTTACAAGGCAAAGATTGCTTATAGTTAACAAAAATTATACTGATGGGATTTTGTTTCCATTCCTTTATAAAAATAAGCACTGATTTCTCCCCTCCCTCCCCCAAATATGGCACATTTGCATTGCATGCCATCCTGGCTACAATATGGAATTTCACAGTTGTTTTTATTTACAGTTTTTGTTGCTTTATTTCTCTCTCGCTCGCTCTCTCTTTTTAGTTTGTTTCTTCTGTTTTTTATTAAGGGCATGTTGGAAGGGTTTTTTGTTTTGTTTTTGTTTTCTTGTTGTGATATTTTTTCCAAACAATAAAAGAAATAAATAGAACACATCCTACATGCAAATGTAATTGAAACTCAAATTTAACAAAACATGATTGTCGGGAAAAGCGGCAGCAAGAATAGCAGGATTATTTAGGGTCATTTGGCACATAAAAAAAATCTACTCCCTGGTTATCAATCATACAACATACAACCTTAATTACACAATTTTGGTCCTTCACTAGATACTTATATTAACATTATTTCTTCACAATAATGATATCCAATGCAAAAAATACTGTTAAGGAAGAAATAAAATAAGAAAAGAATTAAAAAAAAATTACAAGTTATATACAGATTAAGGTAAATTCCATTAGGAAAAAAAACAATTATTTTATTATTTTAAATTGGCCCCTATGGGAATAATTTAAAGCCCAAGTGAATGGCAAGTACTGTAATGTTAGCATAGGCAGACGTGCCAGGGAAAGGAATGTTCCGTCTGACTCTTAGAGACTGGTTTCTTTTGACATTGTCAGTTCTTGGGCTACACTTAGTCAAGAGCTTTGTGCAAACATTTGAAACTGGGGAGGGTATAGATCACTGTTGGATTCAGAGCCTTCAGCGCATATACATGATGACTTGGAGAAACTAGCAGGAGGGTTGTCGTCTTTCCCTGGGTGAACTATGGAGAATTATTTGATGCTGCTAATTATCCTTTCATTCCCTCTACCCCAGTGGCAAACAGAGGTGCAGCCCCAGGGGCCAGCTGAGTCCTCATGGCTGACTTCTCTGGAATATGACGTGTGGCCCATCAGGACTGCAAATCTCAGCATGCAATGCGCCACTGTAATCTGAGCAATTGCTTCCAGATGGAGCATTGCATGCTGGAACCTCCTCTACTGCCATGATCTGCATCTTCATATTCAACAGCAGAGCAGCTGCAGTCTGTTCCTGCACATATAAATTAGAGGCCCAATCTCACAAACACTTACTAGTAGATGTGTTTACTTCTGTGAGAAGCTTCTCTGAAGTCAGCTATTGACCCAGTTCTGCAAACACTGACTACTAGGTGTAGCACTTACTACAAGTGTACATGCAGCTTTAAGTGTTTGGAGCCTGGTCCAAAGTCCATTGAAGTCAGTGGAAAAACTGCTAGAGTCAGGCTTGTACAGAATTGGGTCCTTAGAGCATCTGGAGGCTCCTGGGTGAGTTGCTGATGCAGCACTCAGATGGGCAAGTTTGTAGCACCTCTGATTCAACTTAAAATCACTTGGTGGCAGGCACCTGTCTTACCTTCAGGCAGCCCTGATTCTGTAACACCATATCTAGACATTTCTCAGCGCACACATTAAAATGTCAGAGTAGCCAATGTTATTCTTGTAATATTTCTAACCCCTTTCAGAATTATGTTCAGGTTTAGCTTTACCTATAAAAATCACAGCTAGAACACCAGGTTGTTATTACAATGTAGAAATAGCACAAACTAATGTCACAGGATTTCTGGAGGCTGCTTTATGTCAGCAAAAGAGCTGAGACTTCAAAGCAATTTAAAATCATCCGTAAAAATTGCAATTAATTTTAGATCTAGAGAGAAAATACATTTCCTTAGCCACATGCTTGAGGAGTTGAGCTGCACTCATAAGGTTATTAAAAACAAGGATTTTTTTTAGCCATATTTTCAAAATTATGGGGTAAATGATGGCAGGGTACTTGGCATAAGCAACCACCAGCAAACCAACACAAGGGCACAGGGCAGAGGTTTCTCCCCCAACTTTGAAGAGAGAGCATTTGAAAGACCCTCTGGGAGAGAAACTACATAGCAGCTTTCTAGGGTCGAGCTTACGGGGCATTGTCTATGTATTTGTGTGCATGTATGAGCTGCCCCAGCAACGCTCCTGCACCAATTATTTTTGCTCTTGGCAGAAGCTAGCCCTGTTTGGACATTGCATGTTGGGGAGCGTGGCTTCCCACAACAGCGACTCACAACAACACTTTGCAGTGTAAAGATGAGTGCTGTTGTGGGGGGTGCAGAATTTCACACTCTTTCAAAGAGCCAAGTTAAGTAAAATAGGTCAAATTCACCATTCCTTGGTATAACGCTGGTGACTATATCAGAATTATACCAGGGATGGATCAGTTCTAGATCTCTCCCCCGCCCCATGACTGCTATTCAACTGAAGTGAATGTGGTGTGTGAGGGGGGCAAGGGGTCGAATGACTTCAAGTTTTAGTTTATCAGCAGAAACCAGCTGGCTCAGTTATATTGTCTTGTAACTGTAAAGGGGCCAGTATTTGATTGCACCATTGCAATTCACTTATGGTTTACACTATTCTTAGAGATGGTGGAATCCTAGGACTGCTTCAGAGCTATCCAGTTTGGAGAGTTTCTTTTTAACAAATTAGAAACCAACAACTTGTGGATAGATACAAATTTGCGAATTGTAGGGTAGATGTGACAGGTTTATTCTCCCAGACAAAAGCCCAGACGACTCCCTGCGGCCCTCTGATCCATCTTCTGCGTGCTAGAATTTCTGATAGGGCAGTCACAGCATCACCACCTCCTCACTCGGACTCTGAACCAGCACCTTCTCGACTCGTCAGAGATGGTTGATGGGATTAAAGGTCCCCGACTCTGAGGCTGCTCCTGCCATGTTCAACCAAGCATCCAGAGAATTCTGGGAAGAAGTGTGAAGGGGAGCGTTCTCAGAAAGGGACAGCATCATTGCATAAGCCTAAAGGCGGGGAAGAAGCAGAGAAAGGGGAATGGGTGAATACACACTCCTGGTCCTGGAATAATCCACATGAAGTATAGAGTCATTTAACTATTTACATACCAGAAACTCGGGACAGTCAGTGCCATTCACTTTGGTGTGGGCTGGGAATCCTACCTGCCAATTCATACTTATGTTCACACATGAGGAAAACCCATGGACCTTGCCATAGAGTTTTACCAGGAAGCAGTGGGTTTAACTTGCTTCCTTCCTTGCACCTTGCACTTCATGACAAATGCTGACACTTGCATCTAGGCTCCTCTCCTATAGGACATTACTTTTCCCACCGAACATATCCCGGGAGTTCTGGCCTTGTTTTTTCACATAGTTTTCAAAAGTGCATATGAAACTGTGTGCGTTGCTGACTGAGTCGTGCCGATCCCCCCCACCTGGGCATGATAACTTTGCGGTACATCTGGGACAGGACAGGAGCTCATGCCTGTGAAACTTTGGCCTTCAGAAGTTATTGTTGACTCATAAAAGGAGAAGTGTAAATGGGGGTTCATATATATAGGACAAAAGTGATTCAGTGGAGATGAGCTTGCGCATGGCATGTTGTTTCATTTACTGAGCATTTCCATTGTGTCTGGAGGGAGTTGGAGCGGGTGTGTAGTGTGTGTCCATTTGGCAGTGTAAGCATGGTGTGTGTTTGCAGGCATGACTGTGTGTGCTCATTGCAGCACTACCAGCTGACAAAGCCTAGTCTGTGAATGCGCAGAGACCACGGCTTACTGTAGAGTAATTTGGTTGCTTTGCTGCTACCCAGGCCTTCTCCTCCTCCACTTTTGTTTTTCTCATCCATTTTTTGCATCTTGTCACAACCCAGGTCCTGATCCTGCAAAGATTTATGCAAGTGCTGAACTTTGCACATTGTGAGTTAAAATCTAGGGAATTATCCACGGTGTGTAACGTTAAGTACGTGTATAAATCTTTGCAGGCTAGGTGCCCTAGATTGGATGCTCTCTTTACTGCAGATGTCTGTACAATGCTTAACACAAATTTAATAAATAACAGTAATAAAACTTCCCCAAAACTCCAAATACAACTTCCCCCTCCTCCAAAGGAAGCTTAAATTCAGATCCAGTTCTCAGTCTGCTGCTACTCTGAAACCAGTCTGACCATTGTATCTCATGCTCGTCTGTATGTGCTGCAGGGCGTTCTGCTTTATGGGTGTTTGCATGGATGTGTGCATTTCAATACTACAGTGACAGTGAGCCAAAATTGATAGAAAGGTAAGATTTCTGTGCTGGTCTGAGCGAGATAAATATTATTTTCCCACCATATTGCCTGCACGTAATACATGCAGAACAGAGAATTTTAAATTGTCCAAGTTATATCATATCTGACAATATGTAAGATGTCTTAGATCTCCCTTACTACAAAATTACTTTAAAAACAATCATGTGCCAGATCTAACATTGCAGTCAAGAAAAATCAAGTTGTGCCTAAATAGTTAGTATACTCAGCATATTAGTAGAAGGACACAGACAGAGGCATGCAAGTGGCTTGTGTTGAAAGTATAAATGAGCTCTTTTTTCACTAGAAAAGAACTTCAGTGCTATCTTCATAGCCAAAATACTCCCTTAGGTGCAGTCAAATCTGTACAAAATATCCACACTTCCAACAGGCAAACCCCACCTCAACTTCCTGGCCCCAGTCTTAAGCAGTCACTATAAAGTAGCCTTAGGGTTTCCAGCACAGTCCTCTTTGATCTTTAATTAAAGACCCATGTCTATTAGGCAACTGCATTTAGTTGCACCTTTGGGTGATCTTTAAGATAAATTATATTATATTCCTGTTGCTTAGAGGACAGAACGACGCCAAGTACAGTAGCTGATCTCATCCCCAGTAAAACCTGAAGCAGAGGTAAATATTCTCAAACCTGCACTAGTATTCTTAAAAGAAGCATTTGAACTATGTGGCCTCTTTTAAGCAGATAAGAACAGATGGTTAATGGAAAAAAGTTTGCAGGTTTTGTGCAGATTGTTTCTCTGAAGCTTGTCTCAACGTATCCTCTTTGTTCTAGTAATGTGGCTGGACATCTCACAGAACGGCAGCCTCATGAGATCTGTTGCTGCTTTATTTGGACCAGGATGCAAACTTCATGAGAACAGAGCCTCTCGTGCCATTTCTGTTTATGGCAAAACCAGCGAGCACAGAGCCATGCTAATTTAAAAAAAAAAAAGTTTTCCAAGCTCTTTCAAATTTCAGGATTTTGTTTTGAGTTTTGGAAGAAGGCCTGCATCAGCTTTTGCTGTGCCTGAACTGGTATGTCTTTTGATAAGAAGGAGGATTTTATTTTAAAGGTGGAGTGGCATTAGGTTTAAAGCTTAATGCACAAAACAATGGCATTTTCTAAATTTGCTTAAGATAATGCAATTCTCCAAGCACGTCTAGAAACTATCATTCTGAATCAGATTTTATGTTTTTATTATTAAATCCTGTTATATTTTACTGCTGTTTCAAAGGGCCAGATGCTCAACTGGTATAAATTGTCATTATTCCAGTGAAACCAATATATTCCAATATATACCAGCTGAGGATTTGGCCCAAAGTTTGTAACTATTGCATTATTATATTTCTATATACAGTTCTATAGACAGATATAGATAGATGAACTACATCGCTATATAGCTATAAACCTGCACTCACTCCACAAAGTTATAAGGGTATGTGAAACTGATTATATACAATTTGAGTTAACAATTCCCTCCCAACCCCTATTTCTCCTGGACTGCAACATGGTAGCAAGCAGATGTGATTTACAAGTTAGTCTTCACCATCAGAATTCCAATTCAGCATGGACAGAACACAGACCTGGCTAAAGGAACACAGCTGTCTGATAATCCCATGCTAAATGCTGGAGGTAAGCTCGATAAAATGTTCTGTCATATACCTACCTGGTTTTTAGCCTGCCTGTACAGAGTCTGTTTTATTGTCTCAGAGTCTAAGGTGGAATTAAACACATCTTTAACTTCAAATGCTTCCTCGGCTGCTTTGCGAAGATCCAGCCCCTTCCCAAAATTCGGCATCTGCTCCAAATCTAACAAGCCGGCTTCGTCCTCCTCAATACACCTGTACCAATGACCAGGGGAAGGGGTTGACCTGTTGTTAGCTCATCTCACCGTTTACAATCTAACCAATGTGTGTGTTGCTAACTCGGTGCCTGCATGCACATACCATGGGATTCTCACAAGCCACATGCATGAAGAGACAGACAGACAGATGGACCAAAAAATGCACATGATGCAAGGAGCAAAGAAGAAGTGGAATGCATGGTTACACACATACATCTCAAGCATTAGTGCTACCATATGTTCTGTGGTTCGGTGTGGTTACCGTTTTCATTCTGGTCTCCTATTCAGAGATGCCTGATTACTAGCTATTCCTGAAAGTTGGAGGAATAGAGCCATTGCACCATATTCCCTCCCCAGGGGTTACAATAGGCTTAATTGGAAAACAATGACACACTGAAAAAACCCTCTGAATATAATAATACTTTCATCCATAGATATCAAAGCATCATTAGTGGATAGAAACCTGTGGCACAAGAGAGGCTAAGATCTACGATTTCAATAGAGGACTTTAATGTTGAGTGCCCAATGTTTTGGACCAACATGAGATATCTACGGCCTGGTTTTCCCAAACACCAATGACCCCAATGGAAGTCAGTTTGAGTTGCAGATGCTCCTCTCCTCTGAAAATACTGAGAGCCAAAAATAGACTTTTCCTGAACATTTAGGCTTAAAGGGACTTAAATGCTAGAGCGCATAGTGAGTCAATGGCAGAGTGACGTATAGAAGCCTGATTTCCTGCCGTATCTACAGGAGCACACTTTGGATGAACTTTGGCATGCCAGCTCATGGATGCAAAGCAACAGATTTTGTGAAAGGCAAGTGGGTAAGAGAGCTAACAGAAGGAGTGGATTCCATTTTGCACCATTGTTTATATCTTTACAATCAAACACTGCTATAGTTTATTGCACTTTCTAATGTGCAGTTATCCTAGGTTCTTTCACGCTAATGCTCTACCTCATACTGTAAACTACATCTGCAGCAGATAGTTGCCTATTTTTGTTTACACAGCTTTACACTGGGATGCTTTGTATTGTCAACCTGGATAGGCACGTGAGTAAAACAGAATACCAATTAAATATTAAAAAAGTGTCCTTTTTGTACCTGCAAATGTCTTCCTGGTGGTTTATGAACCAGGGTGCACAGCATGGATGGCACAAAAAGCAAACAAAGGCATGGGGACACATCCACTCTGCCCACACAAAGGCCAGCCACACCATCTCATCTGAAATTAATGCAGGGCCTTGCATCCTGAGACAAGAGGATGCTGCCATTTTGCTGCAGATAACATGGGTGGGGTAGTGGAAAACTGCCATTATCTAGATTTCCTTGCATCAGCTCTCTTTTCACTGACCAGGGTTTAAAAATCGAGACACATTGCCACTGTGTCAGGTAGAAGAGTTCATGATACATTGAGGAGGCTGGTTTTTTCATGTGCTGTTTGCCTTTCCCGCTGTGCATTTTTCAGGCCTTGTGTATCTGTCGTCTTATATTTTTGCATTTCAGTTTATTTATTTGTGCTCTCCACCATGGTGAAAATGAAGTTCCTAGAGCAAACTGGAAGTACGATTCATGGTTTGAAAAATAAAGTGATACCGCCCATGACCTGTTAATGACACAGGGTGAGAAATCTAACCCCATTCTGCTTCCCAGAGGAAATGGCCCCACCCACCTTCGGGTATGGTCAAAGCTCATGGTGAGGGATGTGGGCTCTTCATCCTCTTCATCTTCAAACGTTCCTTGGGGCTCCGTCGTGGGTGATACTGTTTCATCCTGTGACTTCCCTGTCAAGCTGTCGTCATCTTCCTCCTCCAATTCTTCCTCCTCCTCATCCACATCTTCTGGTTTCTCATTTGCTAACCCATGACACTGGGAGTTGCTATCAATGTCTTGGATTTCTGGCCTGGAAAGTTTGAGCACCGGGGAAGGAACCAAGATGTCAGTTGAGAGCAGCAATGCATTGCCACTTTGGTGCAAGATTCAGGCATTTAACCATTTATTTGTTATTTATGGTTCAAATGGCTGGGAACAGAAAATACCTATTAGATGATCGAATCCATGCTTCCTCACCAATGCAAGATTGTTCTCTACAGTGTATAGAGCTAATAGAGTGAGTCAAATGTATTCCATTCTTAAAACTAGATTTTGTCCAGTCTGGTTTTAAGTATCTTCACCCTTTGAACTGTAACTTCTATGGGCCAAAGGCCACGTTTTTCTCTGTGCTTATAGTACCAAAATAACCACTCGCCTATCAACAAAGCTCCACATTGGGATAGGTTTCATTACAAACTTTCCCTAATGGCCAACATACATCTTCTTTTGTCCCATTGCCCCTTGCTATACCCATATGGACATGAGAGTAAGTAAGCTGCCAGAAAAATAAAACAAACCAGGTTAAGAGAACAAGATCCCATTTGGTAACAATATATAGGTGGAACAGTCTGAGATGCTGCTAGATCAAATGATAGAAGTTTAACTTTAACTTCTTCACCCAGAAAGTTTCCACAAACAAATTAATTATAAAATCAGGAACATCATTGTCCTGTTGCTTTTGTCGAATGTAGGTTACACTAATTACATGGAGGTCCCATACAAACATTTTTAGCTTTTTTCTTAAACCAAAACAAAAAAGCTTTCAAATTTGGTATCAGCATTGAATGATTATTTGTAAAAACAACAGAGCAGCAGGAACATAATTACAACTGGCCCTGGAATGGAGTGACATTTGTACAACACAGAATGTCCTTTTGGGTTCCCCTGTAGATTAAATATCACTCAGTCAAAATAAGGTTTAAAAAATTAAGGGGAAACTCAGATGTTTTCCAAGCCCTGGATCTTGTCACTTAGTCTAAACACATCATCAGCATGTTTGTTTTAGAGAATTTTGATCGATTTTCTTTAAGGTACAGGCCCAAATTTGATTCTCCCTCTGGATCAATTATACCAGCCTGTGGAGGAGTTCTCCTCTTGTCTATTTTTTAGTCTATATCAGGCAAGGTTGAAAGATTCCTAATTTCCCTCAGGAAATACAGTGAACCTTCCCCTCCCCCCCACCCCATTTTATTTCCACGTGTGCAATCTAAACAAAAACTCTGCTGAGAAGTCTGTATCTGAGATGGGGTTACTTTATCTTGCTTTCAGGGGTGCGATGAAGGCAACAGAGTAGGGAAGGAAATGGAAAACATGTCTAAATTTCACATTTTTACAAGCATTCTGGGTGAAGTGAAGTGTTTTATTCCACATGTAAAGTTCTAAAAGACTGTCGCAACTGTAGCACTGGCAATGAACACAAGGCTGGCCTGCTGGTAAGTTCAGCGCTGAATGCAGTGTAATCATCCAGCATTAGCACAATTTGTTCTTTGTTTATGAATGCAACAGAATATCCAGGGCTGGATTCATGAGTGATGGAGAAAACGAAGGGATCCATAGGAATAGAGCTGGGCAAACACCAAACTTTTTTTCCCCAGGAAAAAATAAACATTTGCCAATATCTAAACATTTGGCAAATTCTGGGTCAGTTTCACCTAATTGTTGATTTGGGGCCTTCCCCCCTCCCATCAAAAAAAGAAAAAATAATCTGAAAAAAATGAAACATTTTGATTGGACATTTTTTTCTATTGAAACATTTCAATTTTTTTTGTTTGAAACAACTTTGTTTAAAAATTTCTTTTAATTTTACTTTAAATATCAAAAGGGTTAAAGAATAGCAGAGTGAAGAACTGAACTGAAATGTTTCATTCAACCCAAAGCAATTTTTTTGAACTTTTCAATTTGCCAGAAATTTCTAAAATTTTCATTTTCTGTCCTATGTGAAACATTTTTTTCCTTTTTGAAATTGCCATTAAATTGAAAATGATGTTATTCACCCAGCTCTACTTGGGAAGGGGGATCCAACATAGCAGTGAGCCCGAGATGCCAGGTGACTTTTGGTGGGAAGGGGATGAAGGGGGAAGTCAAAGGGCCAAATTAAGACTTGCTGTGAGGCAGTGCTGTTCCACAAAAGCTAGTGGCACTCACTGGAGGTCTAAATTTGGCCCAAGGAGTGCAAAGTGTGGAAGGACAGAGAGCTCATGTCTATTCTATACAAACAAGCTATGAGAGGTTGAACAAGGAGTCTGGGTGGGAAGGGGCTTGTTGGAAGCATCTATATGGGGAGAGGGTGATGGTTTTCTGAAGGGGCTGCACTTTGGTGGATCTGGGCCACATTTCCTGTTAAGCCACTGCCATTAACGAGCCTGTTCTGAAGGGCTCTCTTTGATGGGAGAGGGATTCTTTTATATGGATCATGTTTCAGGTGAAAAGGGTGAGACCATTTACCTATGTCTGCTTCCATGCTGAGGTCTAAGCTCAGACTCAGCGATGGAACACAGCACTCGGTTTATTTCCATCCAGGCAGGGTCAAAAACCAAGTCATTACACACGTGGCTTTACTGACACCTACGACGCTGCATTCCTCCTCATCCCTGCTGGCAGTCTTGAACCAAAACCCAGATCTGGTGCTTCTGTGCTCCTTTAGCAATCTCCTGGCTTCAGTGAGATGGTCTGAGTGGTTGGAGGGGGGCAGGTCAGCAATAATGGATATTTTTAGAGGTTTTAGAGTGGTTGGAGGGGAGAATGAGGTTTTCACAAGTCGTTCATATTGGGGATAACTCTGCAGAATACAATCAGCTCCCGCAAAGCTGCATTCGCTCCAAATTTGCCTTCACTAATTGTTCTGTGGCCATTTCCACAGGCTCGAGTGGTTTCACACTGAAGGTACATTAGGGTATGTCCACACTGCAAAGGAAAACCTGGGGCACCAACTCTCAGATCCTGGGCCAATTGACTGGGGCTTATGGACCTAAAAATAGCAGTGTAGATATTCCTGCTCGGATGAGAGCCTGGGCTCTGAGACTTGGCGCCGTGGCTTTTTCTGTGCCTCTTGACACTTGGAGCTGGGTGATGAAAGGAATTAAAGATATATGGTGGCCAGGCCTTTGGAGTAGAAATGCACCAAGAGCACTTGCAGAACTCTCCCAAGAACAATATTGATCCCAGAGGCAAACAAGAAACTAAATGTCTGTATATCATGAAAAGAAGAAGACCAGACTCTTAAATCAAGGCTGAGTTTTGAAAAGTGAACCTCTTGACTTATGATGAGTGTCTGATTCTTCCTCAGTAGTGCCCTTCCCCACTGAATTCTGTGCTCATGGGAGGGTCCTCCACTTACACTTGCTCCCAAAGACACCACTTCCATTCCTCACAGGCTGTACACTAGTCTGAGCTTTACCACTCATTCTGTGACAGAACTTGGGCTCCTTAGAGACTTAGACTCCTTATACAGAGCTTTCCAAGGCTTTTCTGCAAACTTGATGGATCACTTGATGGTTACCTGTTCTGTTCATTCCCTCTGAAGCACATGACACTGGCCACTGTTGGAAGATAGTCTACTGGGCTAGATGGACCTATATGGCTGTTCTTATGTAATTTCTGCCAAAAACAGAAAAGAATTGGGACTCCTGTATAAGGAGTCTAAATTGAGTGCCTTGCGGGATTCTCATTATTACTCTAATCTCTTCAGACTATTTGAAATCAAGCCCTGAACATGGAGATGGCTGGCCAGCCTTTGAACAGTCTGGTAAGAAGTGTCCATTAGTGTGGCTTTGTTTGTTTACCTTTTATCTGTTAAAGTTGATGCTTGATTCATCTCGCTATTTGCAATAAAATTTCTGATTTCAGAGAAATACGAGTCCTCTTTCTCGTCTAAAAGTGCATGGTTGTCTGGCTCCGAGTTTGGGGAGGAGGCACTGGTCCCAAGGTGGTTAGTAATGACTCCAGAGTGCTGGCTCACTGCACAGGGGACAAGGGACAGGAGAAATATCAGGTATTGCCAACACTGCTCTCAATAAAAACAAGGAGGAAAATTAATGCAATAAAGCATTTACTGCATGGTAAGAATTTACATTGAAAGTTTCAGGAAAGTTTCAGGAAACAAAAATCTTGGCAGAAAAAGCTGATATCTTCCAAAAGTGAATGTGCACAGAGAGACTTAATTAGTATCTGTATAGGGACGGGTTATATTATTAAGTACTGTTATCTATCTATCCTAGGTTCTTCACATAGTGCACAGTCAACCTATGGAACTCCTTGCCGGAGGATGTTGTGAAGGCCAAGACCATAACAGGCTTCAAAAAAGAACTAGATAAATTCATGGAGGATAGGTTCATCAGTGGCTATTAGTTAGGATGAGCAGGAATGGTGTCCCTAGCCTCTGTTTGCCAGAAGCTGGGAATGAGCGACAGGGGATGGATCACTTGATGATTCCCTGTTCTGTTCATTCCCTCTGAGGCACCTGGCACTGGCCACTGTCGGAAGACAGGATCCTGGGCTAGATGGCCCTTTGGTCTGACCCAGTAGGGCCATTCTTACGTTCTTATTTTCTTATCTGCCCCCCACTACTGCAGTATCTGAGCACCTCGCAGGCTTTAATGAATTTATCATCACAGCACTGTGGGCAGGTAGGGCAGGGTTATGGTTCCCATTTGACATATGCAGGAACGGAGGCATGGAGAACTGAAGGGCCAGAATTTTAAAAGTATCTAGGCACCTAAAGGTGCAGATAGGCACCTAATGAGATTTTCAAACATGCCCAGGGCACTTCTGAAAATTCTTAAGGGGCTTCAATACCTTTAATAAGTGACTTGCCCAACGTTACACAAGGAGGCTGAGACAGAGCAGGAAACTGAATCCATGTCTCCGAAGTCCCAACCCTAAGCACTGCACCACGCTTCCTCTCTGTTACTATGGAGTTAGCAGTTCTAAATAATACGTCAAGTTTGTACTGTCACATACACATTTCAGTATTACTGGCATTTACGGTATAAAAACATGGGAGAAGAAGAATTCATTATAAACTTCTGTTTCTATTTGTTTGTAGCTTTTTCAATAAATTTCTTCTCGGCTGATAGTTCATATATTGGATTTCAATACACAGGTTCCTTCTTTCTCTTTGTGGGGTTGGTTTGTTAGATTTTTGCTTATGTGAAAAACAACTTATCTGCTTCCGTTATGTGAGCATCTAAAAATATATTATTTCAGCTTTAAAAAAGTTTGTGTGTGTGAGTGAGTGAGAGACAGATATACAAATACATTTCTTTGTAATTTTAGAAATGCAACATCTAAAATGAATATTTTTCTTTTGCTGCCCAGTAATATTCATGTACAAGAATGGATATTTCCATGAAGATTCTCACATGTGACCCAGAGTGACTTAAATTGGGGATTTCCCTCTCCAGTGTCCCGAACAGAATTACACAGCAGGGTTGACCTCCTACCTGGCACATTCTCATGTTCATGTTTCTTAAGGTGTCGGTCCAAGTTGGTCTGCTGCCCAAAGCATCGGTTACACAGGTGACATTTGAATGGCTTCTCCTTGTTATGGATGTTTCGAACGTGCCGCTGGAGGTTAGAGGAAATGCTGAATGACCTGTCACAGTATTTACACCTGTAAAATAGAAGCAAATGCCAATGAGTGCAACCGAAGGGGGAAAAAAACCTACCATCAAACATTGCTCTATAAATCTTTACTTGACTGTGGAGCTGAAAAGCATGGGGCATTAATCATCTCAGACAATTCTGATATTATTATTATTCAAGATGCAGAAAGAAGGGGTTAGTATTAATTAAGAGGTTAGCCAGTCCAAACAAATAGGAACTTAAAAGTAAATAGTTACTAAATAGACCACTACAAAAGGAGAATTTATGTCTCCCAGGTTTTTTATTTTGTAAAGAAAGAAGAAGGGGGAGAAGGAGATAGAAAGGAAGAGAAAGAAAACCCCATTAACTCATAGATTCACAAGTGACAGAGTCATTTGGAGATAAAATAGACTAGTGATTTTTTGTGAAATTTCTAAAGGGCTGAAGGAACAAAGAAGCGCTCAAGGTGTAGGCCTATTAGCATATAATTAAAAATAATTAATTAATATGTATATTGTGGTAGTACCCAGCATCTGCAAAATAATCTTCAGACACAGAGGGAAATGCACTCCCTGCCCTAAGGAGTATATGCAATCTAAAAATAAAACCATGATTTATTTAGCAAATGAACATGCAAACCAGAAATGACATTTGTAAAGGTGGGGGAAACTTACCCATTGGTGGGAAGTTAGTGAATGTAAGGAGCCATGGTAGAGAGCATTGGGAAAGACTCTCCTTTCAGATAAGTCTCTGCAGAACCCACAGTTGATGTGTCAGCAGTTCATTTCCAAACTACGCCGGCCCAACACACTTTATATTCAGTGTCTTTGAAACAAAGTAGGAGTATACAGGCCTTTGCAAATGCAATGGTGCCTTGAGAGCCCAAACCCTCTGCACTCATTTGTATTGAGGAACAAGAATGTACCTAACTTACTGAAGAGGGCAGCTTTGAGCCACAAGGAAGGTTTTCAGTATTGAAGATTTCAAATGTTAAGTCCTTTTTATATCGGTCTGAATCTCAGTAAGTTAATACTCATCAAGTCTCCTTTCCCCAAGTCCCATCACCACAATCCGCAACAACAGTGAAATTCTTTCTCCTCTGTGGACTTTTGCAAATCGTTTAAACTTTCTGGACCAATTTCTGCACTCACACCAGCATAAATCCTCAGTAACTATACTTATTTTAAAGGGAGTTGCTCTGGATATATACGGGCATAACCAAAAGCAAAATTTGGCCCATTAAACCCAGCTCCTGCAGAACACAACATAAACCCTGCTGTTGGGCAAGTCTTGTTAATTTTATGAAATTTCCTAGTCCCATTTACTTCAGTGAGAGGCCTTGGGTGTGAGGAAGGCAATCAGGGTTGAACTCTTGTACCATGTGGCTCTGAAACTAGAGTCAGCCCATCAGTAAGACATAATGTTGGTTTTTTAAAAAAACATAAAAGATTCAAATGAGGGAGGGGTGGAAGTGTCAAAAATCTATGCTCTGGCGGCGCACACACACCTTCTGGATGTGCTGCAGCTGTGCCTGTGACTTGGTCTCTAAAATATATGTTCATATATTGTTGGAAGTCACAGAGATACACAGTATATATGAAACTCTCCCTCCAAATATTTATGGATTCCACATCCACCTCTGTGTTCCCTACAGTTAAATCACAAATGAGGATCAGGACATTAGCTATAATGTACCTTCATCCTCAACACACGAGGAAACACACCCAGTCTTTTGCTTTATCACATTTTTTTCAAAATGCCTTTCTCCAAAATTCTTTTCCAAACACATTTCTTTTTTAACTCAACTCTTACAACATGCAAACTGAACCAGCGATGAAAACAGAGCACGCTGCCTCTTTGGACGCTTGCTTTTGTTGGCAACAAGAAAGCCAAAAAACCCATGTTCTGTATTGATGAACCAAGTTTTGTACAGCGCCCTTTCCCTTCCTCAAATTGAAGGGTCTGATTTATATTTATATTGAGCATCTGCACCTTCTACTGAGGCCACCCAAAGATGAGGGTGCCCATGACTTCTTGTAATCAAGATTAAAAGGTCCAAATAACAACATGTCCCAATTATTCCATAGATGCCTGGCTACCAATTCTTCCTCTTTGTTTTCTAGTCTTTGGAACTATAGTAAGAACATCATACAGGACAATGTAAGAAAGTATGCTCTTTGACTCATCAGTGTCATATTTTTGAATACTCACCTACACACAGAGCTAAACAAACCATAAATAAACAAAGGTGATGCTAAAATTGGCAGGAACCCCCCAATTAAACCAACCCAAAAGCATGTTAAGCCACTTCAAGTAGCTCTCTATTAGCTGAATGAACTGCGCTTCCAAAGAACCGGCCGTCACACTGAGAAATTGAGTTTGAACTATGTGTGTGCTGTAAAACAATCAAGAAATTCTCAGGAATTCACAAGGTTTGACAAATCAAGGGAAGCTGTCTATGGGTGAGAGTGTTTGGGAGGAGGGAGGGGCACACACACCATAGCTCTGGCAGTTCCCATAGCGGGTATGACCACAGATCACACAGGCAGGTCAAACGTCACTGGAAGTGCAGGAAAGCAACACCCCAAGATCACTCCTGTTTTGATTTGAAGGTACATCAACCCTTATCCTGTCTTCAGGCTTCTAGCAATATAAAAAGGAAGGGGAGAGGGATACTGTAAAATGACACAGATCTCTAGAAATGGACAAAGGTCATTTAGCTTCTTGAATGCAGAAGCTTCTACTTCTCTGGCCTAGACTTCTGCAAACTTGCCCCCCTAAGGTCCGCTCCAAATGCTGGTAAGACTAGCCTTCTGGCTACTGCTCCAACCACTCGCTCTGACTACCACTGCTCTGGCCACTGCGCTCCCAGTAGCTCTTCACTAACTGATCCGTCACCTCCACACCAAACACAAGCTTCTTGTTTTTGCGTTCAAGGCTCTTCACAACTGAGCCCTGCCTCGCTTTGCTCTAATAACCTCTCCTTAGCATCTCCCTCCTTCACTCAGACAGTGATACCAGCCTTCGCTGTCCACCAGTCAGTGTCTTGTGTATTGGAAATACTCCTTGATAAAAACCCATACAGCTTATTTCTCGTCCTCCCTCAAATCCCTCCTTAGGGCTCCCCACACCACCCTGCCTGCTGAGCGTGACTAGATTGGTGAGAACTCCTTCCATGGCCTTCCTTTTCTTATTCCCTTTCTCTTCCTGAGTCTACCATTCCTCACCCGACCTCTACCCGCAGTTAAAAAATTAAACCCCAGCCAAACATGTAATTCCCCAAGTGGTGCCAATTGCTTGTATGTTATATTCCAATCCCTTCTGTCTGCTTTGTGTCTTTTAGACTTTATGCCATTTGGGGTAGTGACTGCCTCTTATCTGTGTTTGTACAGTGCCTGACACAATAGGGCTTCACTCCTCACTGGGGCCTCTGACTGCTACCATAATATATAATTGTTTACTGCTGGTGCTACTATTGTAGGTCTACTTGCCATGTCCGGCTCACATTACTCACATGAGAAGTTCCAGGGACTTCAAAGGGAGTATGCATGAGTAAAGCAAGAAGGATTTGGCCCCATGTTTGTCAGTTTATTTAGATGTTCAGGAAGCCTTTGAAAAGTTTCGCTTGACAGGCCCTTGCTTTAACTATGAGCTATGGGGATCCAGGGTAGGATATGGAGAATGGATAAAGAGCTTTTTAAAAAAACAGAAAACAGAGGGACATGTGAAGGGAGGTATTTCTAATGTCTGTGAGTGCAGGGACGAGGGAGACGTACTGTATTAAATGTGGTCCCAGAGGGGTCAGAACTTGGATCTCTGCTGGTTTTAATCTAAATAAATTACCTCGACAGAGAGACCAACTTTAAATTTAGGGAAGAGGTAAATGCAGTGGCTGAAGGAACATAGAACACAAAAGGAGTTGCATTTGGTTTGTAAACTCACTGACAAATTGCTAGTGAAATTTATTGCTGAGCAATTTAAAATAATACACCAGCAGGCTCAAAAATAATAAGCAGGAACAAATGATGGATAGCAATGAGCCAGAGCTGGGGAACTTTGAGAAAGATCTCAGAGAAATAGTGGACAACCCTTAAGACCTCAAGGAATACGGAGACATGGTTTAAAAAACCAGTTGGAGAGAAAAAAGCAGTTAGAACACCGATGTATAATATTGTGTAATGGAGCTAGTCACCATAGAACTAAGATACTCTGATTAAATCACAACTGGAATATTACGGTGCCTTGTTCTTACTACACTATAAGTAATATGATTCCACTTGTAAAACTTTACATTTATTTGAAGACTCAATAACATGAGCTGTAAAGACAGTAAAAGCCCTTAAACATATGGGTCCATATTCCTTCCCTATGTAACTTCCTAGTCTTGAGTAGAGTTTCACCAGAGATGCATTTAGCCCAGGATCTTTAACAGAAAACAAAAAAGAAGAGATTTTTATTGAACTATGTGCAATCTTAAACGACATGGTAAACGTCAGCTGTAGTTGTTAGTTTCAACTTAGTGCAGACAACAGGACATGGGGGCCTAAAAGGAAATTAAAGAAAAACAAATTCAAAACAGACGTCAGGAAGCACATCTTTATAGAAAGAATCGCAGATCTAGGGAACAGCCTAACAGGCAAGGTTGCCAAGGCTCCAGGATTGGGTGTAATTCAAGAATCAATTAGATGGCATCCTGGAGGGAATGGACTTTTGAAAGAGGGAATAAGCCTTGTTGAACCAAATGGCCTTTGCTTGTTCTTGATTCTGGTTTTATGTAGTTTCAAAGCAGGAGGGGGAAAGCCCCCACAAAACACCCTTGTATTCTTGTGTTTTAAACAGTAAGAGGGTCATTAAAAAAACCTGCTTCTTCTGAATCTTGCTTTGCAGTCCAAGGAGAAGGATGACAGAGCCCTGTTTTTTTACTACCTGAGTTGCCAGAGATATTTGACATTATTTCACAACAAGCCAAACTTATTTTGTCCTCCTCTGAAGGAAATTGAAATAGTTAAGTTTGATTGCTTTGTTTTATTCTTGGGTTCCGAAACATACTGTTGAATTTTAGACCAGATGGGGGAAAAGAACTGTAGATAGGAAAGAATGCCATCTAAATCCATTGTATCACATAGATCTGCACACGTCATGATACAGTCAAATCATCTTCAGCCATTTTCCTTTTAAATACGTATGTATAGTACATTAGTATGTGTGACTCAGTAACAAAATAAGTAGCACTTTAAAATTTCAAAACATTGTACAAACTTTAGTTAATTAGCTCCCATCATGTAATGTATTTTTCCATTTTACAGATGGGGAAACTAAGACATATACAGGTAAAGTGACTTGCCAAAGGTGAGACAGTTTATCAGTGACAGTCAGGAACAGAACCTACATCTCCTGATTTGCTAATTCTTGCTCTAACAAGACTGCTTCTGTATTCATGCATGTACATTTGTATCTCTGGGTCTGTGTTCCATGTAGGTGGTTTTGTTTATGTTTGTGCACATGTGAGTTTGAATAATCTTCCAAATTACAAGCGTGAACATAGGAACTGCTTAAAGAATCAAAAGAAAAGTTGCAACAAGAACAAAAAAATCCTGATAATCAGCCAGGTCCCTTAACCCAGACAAAGTCAATGTTTGCTAAAAAAGCTTTCAAAACAATTATTGTTGCTAAAGTTGGAAATCGCAGTTCTCAGAGAGCAAAAGAAAATCAATGATAATTAAAGTCTTCTGTAAACATAGCACTAACTCTCAGGAGTACTATTCCAATGCAACATTGTCCAGAAGTCAATCCTCTATTACAAAAACACACACACAGAGCTCATTTTCTGGGAGAAGACCAGATCAAATAAATCTTTATTTTCCTAACCTTTGTTAGGTTGCATGTCTCCTTTTTTGGAAGAAAACTAGACTCACCATCTGTGCATAATTGGGAGTGTGCATTTTGGTGAAACAAGGGTGTGGAGTGAATATGCAGTATTCATTCACCTCATATCAAATAATGGAATTGAAGAATTAGAAGAATAGTGAGTGGTTACAAAATATATGCCATTTTAGAGAGGCCTTACAAATAACTCTTTACGTAATGCTTACAAACAAACTTTAACTCTCCTGGAAAGGTTTAAATAAGGGGGAAAGTGGCTTCATTAAATTAAACTAAACCACCAAAAATGTCTAGTATGTTTAACTTAATTAAGTTAAACTAAACCACCAAAAATGTCCAGATGGCCTTTTGCTGTTCCTAAAATTGTTTATATGTGCCTTTATGTGGTCAATATCACAGGTCTCTGTAGTGAGCATAGAGATCCCTATGGTATTAATTACTAAAACACCATCACAACAATGAAAGGTACCTGAATTGTTGATATTAACGCTAAGCCTCAATAACAGTCACCAAGACTTGTTCAGAAAATTCTTATAAATATTATGATAAACTTTGGTGTGGACACAACTTGTCCTTCTCTTGTGTGAGCTCAGTTTTGCATGTACATATGCCTACAAACATTTTATTTCTAAATTTTTGTGAGCAACTAATAAAACGAATTGAAAAATTGAAAGGAAAAAAAGTTTGGCAAATTTTTGCGCCATCATTTTTCAGTGAAAAATATAAATTTTCCAGCTAGCTCTACTAAATTTTCAAACATTTGTACCAAGTGGATTTTGCATACAAAGCTTCTAGCACTTGAATGTGCCCCGGCGGGGCAAACAGGTATAAAAAGAGTGTGTGGGGGTTTGTACACATGCCATTTTGTGCACACACAAGTGCAGACTAAAGGGTGAAAATCAGGCCCTTTACTTATGATGACCAATACTTTCACACTAAGTTCATATTTATTTACTTATTTAGATTTCAGAAAAGATATACAAAAAAGGCTCAATAATCTGTTATTCAAGGCACCTCTGGCAAACATTAAAAGAAAACTAATCTAGCTAAACCCAACAGCAAGCTCACTGGCAACCCCTACAAAACAGTTGAATATTCAAAGACAGTTTTCAGTTCTCATTGAAGTGAATGGTAATGAGAGTGTTAATCAATATGT
Organism: Dermochelys coriacea; assembly: GCF_009764565.3. Taxonomy (NCBI): domain Eukaryota; kingdom Metazoa; phylum Chordata; order Testudines; family Dermochelyidae; genus Dermochelys; species Dermochelys coriacea. The sequence continues at coordinate 19,632,286 of NC_050085.1, read as the reverse complement.
GTAATACTACGTTTCTACAATATTGTGCAGGGCTAACGTTATTGAAATCAAGGGAATGGCACAGCGGTAAACCAGGCCCTCAACATGTAGGAACGGGATATTATCTGGACAAGAGTATCACCTGTACGGTTGTTCTCCTGTGTGTGTCCGAAGATGCCTTGTCAGATTCGCTGACCGGGGGAAGATCTTACCACAGTACCTAGGAAGGCAAAAGTCAAAGTAACCATGAGTGCCTTAATGCTCTGCAATACAAGGCCAATTCATAACATTCTGTTTCACCCCCATACTCTCTGTCACTTATTTTGGTAACATTCCCAAATGACATTATCCTTTCTCAAATGACCTGTGCAACAACACACTATTAAAGTGCAGGAGAAGCTGGTACAATCAATTGTATTTAAGATGCAGACTAAAAGGAAAAGGGCAAAAGGCAATTGGTTATGCTCAAATACTGAGAATGAACAGGAAAGCAGGATCAAATACCCATCATTACATGACTATAAATTACCATTGTCTGGAAGAACTACTGCAGGTGCGACCATCTGCTTCGAACCAGGTGGTTCAGCTTTAGGAAGTGGTAAGAGACCAGAAAGCAGGAAAATAAGAAAGGGAACTGGATTTCACAATAAACACAAAAGGAGGAGTGTATATATTTACACACACAGAATGCACCACGATAATAACAAATAAAGCTTCAAAATTCTGCCACTGCAAAACCTGACAGTTAATGTTTCCATGTGGGGAACATGAACCAGCATGGATTTACATGATGAATAACAGACTCCAGGGATTTCTGAATACCTAAGTAAAATCTTGGACTAAAGACTAAATGTGAACTGTGGACAAAATGGATGCACCCACCCTCCCAAAAATGCAATGGGAATTGGCATAAAAAATTGGTAATTGCACATAAAAATATGGGTGTGTAGACACAGATTATTGTTATTCAATATGCACGCTCAGATATGGGGTTTTGCAGTGGAATGGATCCAGAAATATTTTTGTGACTGTGCCTACTTTAGACATATTGCTGCATAAATTATCATTTTAAGTGGCAAAGTTTCGGATAGTTGAGGCTACAATGAGCTTGCATTATAAAGCCTTATTTGAGCCCCTCCCCCACATAAATTTGGTTTAGAAAATTCTATTTGGCCTGAGAATTGCTAGATTAAGGCTATAGGTAAAAGGAGGATGCTGAATTTTCTTCAAACAAAAACAGACAGTTTTAAAATTTATGTGTCATCAGAATCCTCTTCTCAGATTCTGCTCTGTGTATCTTTTCTCCACACCCCAGTGGAGATGGTTAACTCCTCCACGTGCCCCATAACATGTCTGTATTGGATGTTGCTTTAACAAGTATGGAACCATAATCCCAAACGGAGCATCTCAGGTTAGTTCTACTGGCAGTGCCTATTCTTTACCTGCAGGTATAGCGCTCCTTGCCCTTGCGCAGGATGGGGTCTGACAGCGTAGGGGGCGGGGACCGGAAGTTGAAGGAGTGATGCGGGAGGGGCTGCAGGGATGTGCCAGTGTCTGCTTTCATGGCTGCAAAACTCTCCAGTTTCTCTGTCATGGTTTCTATGGCTGACATCTGTTTGTACAAGTAGAGAAGTCATGTTATGAAAAGCCACTGAAAGAAGAAAACCGGAGGCACAGAACATGTTTCTCAGCTGTACTGTGTGTTTCCGAAGCTACTGCTGGCTCTAGCCCACATCCTCAGAAGCCAGCTCCACAGAGTAAAATGAAGTGAGCTGTAGCTCACGAAAGCTTATGCTCAAATAAACTTGTTAGTCTCTAAGGTGCCACAAGTACTCCTTTTCTTTTTGCGAATACAGACTAACACGGCTGCTACTCTGAAACCAGAGTAAAATAGGTTCACTTGAAACCAGTCAGTGCACTTGGAAATAATTAACCAGGCTCTGAGAAATCAGCTGAAGATTCAGCTGATAAAGCCAAGCTTGGCTGTACAGTAAGCATCAGAATTTAGAAGCTGTACCAGGCACATTTCTATCATCTGCTATGCCCATATGTTGACTTTTGGCATTAATAACAATCTCAAAACGCACTTGGCTTTTCTCTCCCCCTATCTAAATGAGGCTTAGGGCGGTGGTGGTGAAACTAGATAAGAGTGTTGAATGCAGAAGCTGTAGAGCAAACACTTCCCTCAAACACAAAACAAACACACGCTGGGAATGTAGCATACAGCATTTTATTTTTAATAGAGCATCCACTACACGTAGTCTCACCAAGGGCTTCAGAAGGAGAGGGAGAGACAGACAACCCCAGTGTTGAGAAAAGGAAGGTTTCAGACTGGAAGTAGCTCACAGGGAGGAGGCAGGAGAATTCTAGATGTATGGAGGGGAAAAGAGAACAAGTGAAGGAGTGATCTCCAGCCATGGAGAAGGGACAGCGACCAGGCTGAGCTTGGAGGAGTGAAGAGAGCAGACAGGGAGTAGGTGGATCTGAGGTCAGAGCTAGGATGGGGTGAGTCCCCAGAAAGTTTTGAAAGCTAAGAGGGCAGTGTTTTAATTAGACACAAAGAAGGCTAGGAAGCTAGTAAAGGTGGTGAAAGGGTTGGTGTGATAGGGGCCCATTTCCTGGAGTAGAAGAGAATTCCAGCCAAAATAAAATTAATGTGTCACCAGAATCCTCTTCTCAGTTGAGAGAGTGAGGGTTTAGAGAGGCCATAAACTAAATGTTTTAAAAACTTACAGAAGGTGTGTGTGTTTGGGGTGGGAAATGCAGGGTTGGAGGATCCAGAAAGCCACAGTGGCATGACACCGAGTATGTCTACACTGCAATTAGACATCTGCGGCTGGCCCGTGCCAGCTGACTCAGGCTTGCGGGACTTGGGCTAAAGGGCTGGTTTCCTCAGTTCATGCTCAGGCTGCAGCCCAAGATCTGGGGCCCTCCCACCCCACTATGGCCACTGCTCTATGCAGAAGGTGCATGAGCAGGGATGGACAATACTAACGGGTCTTTATCATCGGTAATTTCTAGGATTTATGGAAGCTGATTCATCAGTGGCTGTCATATCATACAGGACTGGGATCAGGGCACTGGAACAATTTGTATCGTGGGGGTGCTGGGAGCCATTAAACCAAAATGTAAACCCTGTATATGATGAAAACCACTTCAAGCCTGGGGCTGCAGCAGCAGCCCCAGCACCTCTAGTTCCAGCACCTATTCATGGGATTAAATGACCAAAGTGTGATGGGTAAACAGACCCAGGGGACAGCAAATAAATCCAGTCACATGCAAAAATAAATATGGAGAAAAAGCAAAATGAAACGTCATTAATTTCATTAGACTCAAAAAGCTCATGCAGAAAATTGCAGGGAGAAATTCAATTTAGAGGAACTGGCCAATGTTATTAACATTTGTTTCTCCACCCACGAGGAGTCTTTTAAGACACCAAACTGAAAATTTGGGTGAAACAAACAAGCAAGCAATAAAACTGCCTCCTTGCTGCAGATTACATCATAAAGAAAAAGTGAGTGATAGGGGGAGTGGGATCCTGTGAGCTGGAGAGCCAGCCGCAGAGCAGGGGAGACAGCGAGTGAGCGGAAGGGAGTAGGAAGCCATATATCAAAACCTAGATGCTCTAGTGTACAGGAAGGGCTGACCTTTTACACGTTTACACTATATTAAACTGGGTTGGGGGGAAATGAGAGCCAAGATATTGTTTGACAACCATCCATAAACCTTAAAAAAAGAGGAACAGTAAAGCCATTTCTCATTAATAGAGCCACAGCCCGTTAGCTGGAGACTCAGAGCCTATGATAAATAGTAAGTAACACTTAGCACCAGCCATTTGAAAAGGTTACTTGAGCATTTACAGCAAAAGTCCAGCCCTAGGTGCCAGTCATATAACAAAACCATCATGTTAAAATGCTATCTGGATCTTTCAGAGCCATGTCACTTTGTCCTTTGCTGGAATACCTGGAGATATCTTTTGTTGTGCCCTGTTCTTTAGGCACTTAGTCAGAGATGTTTGCTAGCATGACAGCTGTGGGCTTATTTTAAAATTCTAAACACGGGTCATGGCCTCTCTAGTGGTAGAGGTGCTTTGTTATTTAGGGGACAAGTGACTAGTATAATAAAAAGAAAGGAAGAAGAAAAGAAAGTTAACAGGTGGGAAAGGGTTTGCCGTTAAGTAATCATGAAGTCATACCATTTATTTATGTTTTCTAGAGGTTTGTTTAAAATAGACAATGTCAGACTAATGGAAATCATTGGAGAGGGGCTGCAGAGAAATACAGGATGCAAAACTAGAGCTGTGTAAAATTCATTTGGCTTTAAGGGAGAAACGCCTTTTGAATGTTCAGTCTGTACCACACATTAGGGCTCAGTTCTAAAGGCTCCACTACCCAGAACTTCCTAAAAGGTCAATGGGACCATTCACATGAGGAATGGCTGCAGGATCAGGACCTACAGTAGAAGTGAAATCAGTGTATTTCTCAGTTGTGTTCCAGTTCAGAGAAATACTGAAATAAATACAAACATGCATTTAGATTAATATGGGCTGTAAGAAAAGCAGAGACAAAGACGTATAAAAACGCTTTAAGGCATGGGATTTAGGCAAACAACATCCCTGACAGTAAACGGTGGACAGTATGGATGAATGCCACACAACTCTAGACAAAATCGTCTTCTCTGTCAGCTTCCATCTTTATGATCAGATTAACTACATAACAAGGGAACAGTACGGTCATTTAATTATTCCGATCAGAATGAATTTACAGCTCAAGATTAAATATCCTTTGTACAGGAACCTATTGTACTTTTTAAAAAAGTAGTTATCAGGAAGTTTCAGACTGAGTGATATTTAGGTTTTGGACTATTTTGTGTAATAAGCTATTAGAGATAACCAGGCCTTCCATATCTTTTTTTTTCCATGGGAAGAGGAGGGGGTCTGGATTTCATGAACAATGTTAATAGCCTTCCACCCAATGCCTGCTCTTATTCGAGGCTTGTAAGTTTCTCACCATCTTGCTGGACCCCGGCTTTGCCTTAGTAGCTCCTCCCTGCTATCAGATCCTTTACAGGCAGATATCCCCACTATTCTAATTCACACAAACACAGGATGTTCCTGACCAGCCTGTCGCTATTATCCAGCTAGCTTGAAGGAAAAATCAGGGGAAGTTATTAACCAAACTCTCGGGCCGATGCGAAACAATGAAGGAACTAAGTTTAGCCGTGAAAGCAGCCAGTATCCAGCTTTCACAAACCCGTGGGTTATTTATCCAAGGTGGGAAATGCTGTCAAAAGAGAACAATGCACGTAAATATAAATGAGACTACAATAGCGACCACAGAGCATTTGGAGAGAGCAAATGAGGGGAGCTGGCGGCTATCACTTAGAAAAGGACAGCATGGCAGAGTTGACTGTATTATCTCTAAAGGAGAAATGAGTCATACAGAGCATCAGAGTAATGCTAAACGATAGAGGTTTTAGTTTGTACTTGGCCATGAGTTTCACATGGGCCTGATTTTCACTGACAGTCACTCTGGGCTTAGGGCTTAGTCATGCCTTTTAAGCACAGTTCTGCATGAAGGGCCCACTGCTACACCCAGCAGAGGGTACTGTAAGTGGCTGACTTTGCTAGCTCCTGCTTGGGGGATTGACCCCTCTTCCTCCCCATCCCCTTTGAGATGTATTGCACCTTAATGAGGCACAGATTACTCCTGGGGGAATACTGTGCCACTGCGCAATGCAGAATTTTGCAGAAATTAATGTGCATGCAGAATTTCCTTTCCCCCAGAGAAATGGGCTGCAGTGCTGTGAGCCGCCACTAAGGGCTGCTGGACTTGGCAGAGCCTAGCTCGCACACTGAAAACACTGCTGGGGATGTGGGGTAGGGAGGGAGCTAGGGGATTCCTGGCAGCTGCAGTTCCCAGCCTGCCGAGGGAAGGAGAGGGCACCACGCAGGAAACTCCATGCAAGCCCCGGACTGAGCATCAGGCTGTTTCTCCCTCTGGATCCATGGACTCTGCGGGGAGGTGGATGGGTGTCTGGGAAAGGGCAGCCCACTGCTGGGTTCTGGGGGGAGTGGGTATTTGGACTGGAGGGGCCCCACGGTTGGGCTCTGGAGGGAGGAGGTTTGGGTGTATTGGCTGGAGGGGGCCCTGCAAGTGGGCTCAGGGAGGAGGGGTTGTGGGTATCTGGCCCCGCAGCTGGGCTCTGGGTGGGGAAACAGGAACTGGGTTGTCATAGGGGTTTCTTTAACTCTCTACTCCTGGGGGAAACTTTGTGTGTGTCTGTATTGTTACAGACATATTTGCTGACAGGTATTTTGAAATAAATTTCCAAAATAATTGAAATTGGTGTGATTATGTAGTGCTATTTTGACAAATAAAATTTGCAGAATTTTAAAACACTGTGTGCAGAATTTTTAATTTTTAGGTGCAGACTGCCCCCAGGAGTAACCGATGAAGCAATTTCTGAGCTCTTGGGAGCATAGGGACTGTAACTGTGCCCAACTGTCATGCAGGGGCTCAAGGGAGGTGAGGCACAATCTTGTTCTTAGTAGCAAATACATTCTTGAACTAACTGTATCAGGAGGGCCTGATTCTCCACTGCCCTGCAACTGGTGCAATTGTTATTGTGGTGTAAATTGAGCACTGCAAAATGCTACTATTCTGATTTGGTAGCGTCTTACTCCCACTTTGCACTGGTTTAAATGACTACACAAGGTGCAGGGCAATGAAAAATTAGATCGGCATTTTGGAAGAGAGGAAAGCAAGAGGTTAGACGGGCCCTTGCAAGCTGCCCAGCCCTTTCTTACTTGGACCCTGGCAAGATGAATTTGGTTAGCACTAAAGGACCAATAGGGCAGTGATTCCATCATTCTAAAATCGGGTATGAAATTACTTTGCTTTAAAAATAAGTGCTGGAAAATACTGTCGGGTTTAACCAGGGAGGTACGAACAAAGTGACCTAAATGTCACATCTCCATCTCTAATTTCTTGGCATCCTATCAACACTGTGTTGTGTTTCTCCTGGTTTTACCTGTGGGTGAAAAAGCAGCGGGGAAGGTCGCAAGTACTTCTCCTTTAGGGCACCCACTGGGTCTGTCACCTTCCGCTTCTCCACCCTGCTGGACAACAACACAGAGGGTTACATACCCTACAGGGCTGTAAACGGGGAAGAAAACTAATAACAACAAGTCATGTGCAGAGCAGTTGAAATATATTTAAAGACTATGTTTCTGGTAATAAACACACCTTGCCATCCCTTTCCATGGGAATCGCAAATGGGATCCCATAAAGCACATAGACAACAGTTCTTTGAAAGAACAGGCTCAGCCCATGCTTTATATTTTGGGTGATACTTTACAACACACACCACAACTGTTGTGCTAGAGATGAACAAAAGGGTTAGATGTGCCCACGCAGGAGTGTCCTGGTGCCTTTGCTGCATGGATATGCCACCTGTGCCCTACAAGGTTCATCGCTGTTGTGGAATGTTCTGATTCAAGACAGAAAAGCTACTAAGTCTGTGGCAGCCATAGCAAGGAAAGACCTTTGCCCTAGTTTGTCTTCATCTTATGGTTCACGCTGGGCCTGATTCTGCAGCCCCAAAGTGTGCTAAAATCCAACTGAAACAATTAGGTGTTTTGTATTTATTTCCTCTCTCTCAAAGCTTAGGTATACATTGCAATTGGCTTTGTTTGGTAAATGCCTATGACCAAAATTTTCAAAACTATGAGCTGAAACTTTGGATCCGAAGGGTATATCTACACAGGGAAGTTAGTGTGCAGGGAGCTAGGGTGTGAATTTAAAAAGCACTAGCTTCTGAGAATTAACTCCCTGTGTGGACACTCTTAATGCTCACTGAGACTGCCCTCAGGCAGTTTAGCTTCACACACTTCCAAAGTGCATTAAACTGATGCACACAAAGACGCTCTTAGTGCATAATAAGAGCGTTCACACAGGGAGTTAATGCATAGTAGCTGATGCCCACTTGCACTAGCTACTGTGGGCTTCTTCCCCATGTAAGCAAGCCCTAAATCTACATTTAGGCTCCTAAGAGTTGGGTTTTCCAAAATGCCTAAGTGACTTAGGAGCAAAACCCCAGTGAAGGCACTTAGGCTATTTTGAAAATCTCAGGTTTAAAAACCTAAATATGGATTTAGGAGCCTAACTTTTGGCTCCTATTTTTCAAAACAATGGCCTTAATGTCATGGCATCATAGATTTGTAGTGAAACCACGCAGTGAAGTCATCCAGCAAAAGTGTGAACTAGCCCGTTTGCTGGGGGAATAATGTTATAGAAAATAACTCCTAGGAATGTAACTGCATCTTTCAAACCTTGGAATAGATCCTATCTCTGTTACACCAGTGAATATCCAGCGTTATCGTAGTGACCTTAATTACATTTCTCCAGTGTAAATGAAAACAGAATCCGGCGTTACATCTCAGCCACTTGGTACATAGTTTAAATAGCCAACAGAGTTTAATCCAATGAGGGGCAAAGTTCTTGCACAGTGCTATTTAGTGTATTAATTTAATTTGAAGCTACTCTTTCTAGAGAAAAAGAAAAAAGAGGATCTGAAACTTAGTCCCAATTATAATGATTTATTTTTTAGTGATTTGGACATAAAAATCATGAACTAAGTCATTTTTGCTTAAAAAAGACAAATTGTAGAAATAAATTTCAACTGATCCAGTGTAAAGTGGCAGATATATTAAACTGCAGCTAATAATGGTGCAGCCAACTCAGCCTTCCTTCCTCCATGAAGGGCTGAAATTAGCCATGATGTATTCATTGGGGGAAGTACCTTCTTGAGCTGCCTAGAAGGTTTCCCATGAAACAACCCAACCTCTATCAAAAAAATGGAAAAAAAAACATTTACATGAGGCCCTGGGTGAAGCAATATCACCACATTCTGCTCAGTTCTGGCACCTTTCAATGCCAAGCACTGAACACAGTAAAGGGCAGATCTCCCTGTCAGAGCCAAATTCCACAGTGACTAAAGGATTAAGCTGATCTTTTCAGCCCAGTGCCTGAGAACATTACCTTAACAAGGCTGAGTTGAAAATTGCACTGATTTCAGGCTGTCTGGCTGCATTAAATTATATCACCAAGAGAAAATGTCAAGGACTTTGGGGGTGGGGAGAGGGATAAGGGGAAGAGGAGCCAAATGATGTGAGAGAGTCTGATAAAGTTTAGAACCAAAATATTTCCATATTTTTTCAAGCTAGGACTTGGAAGCTTTGCTATTTAGCTCATTACATTAGAAGTCTGATTTGCAAGTGACTCCACCACTGACTTTCTATTTTAATATTTTACTGAAACTATTTGCATCCCATGGAATGCAGCAAATGACACCCTCATCCTTCACTTACGCCTGTCTTCTGGTCCTTTGCGGTTTTCCCGAGACTGCTATTTTAACTGGCAAGTGCTTTTTTCAACCTTTGTTATTTTAGCAATCCTTCTGAGAATACCCAGAGGTGGTGGAATCCTAAACTGATTCTCAGATCCCACCCAATCCACTTTATTTATTGTCCAGACATATTTTTACAAAAATAAACACTGGACTATTTACATCACTTATTTTTCTGGAGGAGGATGATCATGATAGGTGCCAGACAGAACATATTATATGTCCCAGGTCATGGAGTAGCCTTCTTTCCACCCCAGAAAGTAAGCATGTAAGTAAGCAATGCAGAATCAGCCCTGAAAGTGCTGGCAAAGAGACTGGGGCTTTCTTAACAGCAAAGCAATGAGGGCTCACTAATCCTCATCTTAGCTGACAGCTCTTTGGCCTAGTTAGACATTGACATCATTTTTTCCCACACTTATCAGCCATGCAATAGTAGCAAGGCAGTGCATAGCAGGTGTTTTCCTGGGCTACCCTTCAATTACTCTGTGCACCTCCCTGAGCACATGGACAAAGTGCTCTGGGACCCACATGCCAGCAGAACTTTGAATCTCTTCCATTAAAAGGATTGCCAAACTCCAACTCTAAGAGTGTGCCCAATAACGTTCTGAGACTGGGCTAGAACTAGACTCAGTTTTCCTCACCACCTCTTCTTGGAGGACCAGTGCAGGTACACAGCCATGTATTGGACGCTCCAATTTCCATATAGGAAGCAATACAGAGACAAACCACTACACCTGTGGAGCCAATCTGGAAAATGGAAGCTGGAAGCTCAAATCTAGCATTTGCATACTGAAATGGACACTCAGGGGGCCCCAATACCCATTTTAACTGTAAGCGCCTGATTTGGTGCCCTAGATCACAAATCTGATGCACCAACTTACTACGGGTGCTAAAAATTAGTATTTGCCACTCCACCGTGATTGTGGTACCATGGTACAGCAGGAAGATACCCAGGATATTGTTGGCACTGGGGTGGGAAACACAAAGTGTTAATGGTGCCCATTTTTTGTAACTGAAGTCTCCACGGGTTTTTAGTGTTATAAAAATTTTTAAAGGGCTCTAAAATAAAAGGACTCAAACCTTCACTGTAAGTTGGAACCCAACCTTGCTCTTTCTGGAGGCTCAAAAACCAGGTTGGTTATTTTTTTCTACTAAGCTTTCACATGCTCCCTGGGTTCAGCTAGTACCAGGAGCAAAACACCATGAATTAGGCTTTCCTCACTGGCTGAAACCAGGAAGCACGTGAAACCTTGTAAGGAAGACATGCTTGCAAGATTTGCAGACAAGAGAGTTTTGGATAATAATGCGGCACTTAGCATTTACATAGTACTTGTGACCTGTAGATCTCAAAGTACTTTGGAAAGGTGGGTATAAATCATTATCCCCATTTCTACAGACAGAATAAAAACAAAAAATAAACAAGGTGAAGGGACTTGCCAGAGGCCATAAAAGAGGTCAGTGGCAGAACTGGGAATACAACCTATGCCTCTTGACTTTCAGAGTCATTCTCAACTCACTAGAATAAGGGTTCTCACATACTTCAGAACTGTTGCATTCTTATCTGAATCAAACTTTTTGGAATTCACCCAACATGAGATGCCATCTTAGTGTTGGCTAGGTTTCTTAAATGGGCCACACTCCTTCTTGTTGAAATAGGAATATGGCCCTTTCCCTACATAAATGTATGCCTCTGGATAACATCAATGATTATTCTTTTCAGTTATACAGCCCTTTTCATTCACAAATCTCTAACTGCTTTAACAAAAGAGGGCAAGTACAATCAAATGTAGCATGCTTTTACTGAATCATTCTTCTCTTCTTTCCACCCACCCCCCACATCATGATCTGTCTTAAGTCATGAACCCCACCTTTGAAATGAGCCTGTTGGAAGAAATGATTAAGGCAGGGTATGTTAATACCTGTATATGGGGTCCATGAAAAAGGGTGATGGCTTAGCATAATGCAGGGATGGCTGCTGAGGGAGCTGAGATTGAGAAATCTTGGGTAGTACTTCACTGGCCATTAGTTTCCTTTCCCCATAGATGTGGTTTTTTCGGGGCTCCCTCCCTCCGTTCTGGCTGGCTCGGATGCGATTGCCGATGCTTAGATCCAGTGGCTGTTCCTCCCCAGAAGACGGGGCCGGCAAGACCTTGGGTGGTGGCAAGATTGGCTTAATCTCTTTTGGTTTTGTGGTGAGATCAAAAGGAGATTCTGAGCTGGTGCTACCCACTTTGTGAAGGTCCCTGGGTGACTTTGGTTCTGCCTTGACCAGCAAGTTGTGATTGAGGGTCCGGTCCGTAAAAGGATACAGTGAATGGGGAAAATTGGGGAGGAACTGAAATGGGAACATGGAGTGATATGGGAGGGAACCTATCTTCTTCTCCTGCATCCCCATAAAGCCAGGGCCAAAATATTTCTCTGCAATAGAGGCAATAGCTTTTATAGAGTCATTGGCTGCCCCCGTCGTGGGTAGCAGCTGCTCTTCTGGGGGAGGGAAAAAGGAGTGCTGAGAATAGAAAAGAGGGAGCTCGTTCACATTGTTGGTGGAACTGGTGGACACAGAACTGCTGACAAAATCTGGCTTGTTCTCAGTCTGTTTGCTTTTGTCTTTCATTTTGTCCCTATCACTCTCTGCATCGCTCTCCAGGTCAGAGCCAGTGCCAGTGGTGGTATCAAGGTCTGTGCCTGTGGTCGTGTTGATATCCTCGAAGTCGCTCCCATCAGACATGTCGCTGTTCCTGGCTTTTAGCTTGTCCAAGTAGGAGTTTTCCAAGCTGCTTTCGAATTTCTCCTCCCCTGAGATGGGCTGGTTGCTGTTGCTCACTGCAGAAATTAGAGGCAGTGCCGGGTTCCCCAGGGGGCTTGGAAGCTTTGCGTCTTGGGTGTGGTTGAGGGGACTCTTGAGCAGAGGTGTGGGAGGCAACAAAGGGGGCCTGGGGTATAGAGAGGGAGGAAAAATCCCTGGGAATCCTGGAGTAAGGGCAGGAAATGCTGGGGGAGCAGGCGAGAACGGAATACCCCCTGGGTGAGGTCGGGATGGAAAGTAATCATTGAATCCCAGGCTGGCATGGTTGAGGTTGGGTGAGGGTTTAGATTTGTCCATCATGGAGGTGGGCGTTAAAGGTAGGCCAGGGGCAAAAATCCCCCCTGTGTTGTAATGGTTCTTGCCCTCGCAGAAGCGCCGGTGCTTGTTGAGAGAGGAGGTAGTGCTAAACATCTGGCCGCAGTCCTTGCATTTGATCTGGGTGCGACAGTCCGCGTGCATCCGCTTGTGGCGGCAGAGGTTGGAGAACTGCGTGTAGGATTTGTGGCAGACCTCACCTAAAGCATCAACAGAAACCAAAAACAAAACCAATATGAAATTAATATGAAATTGCTTCGATCCTGGGATGAGCAGCTTCATGGGTGTTTCTCTCCCCCTCTTCACCTAACCCCTCTTTTCCCGTAGAGTTAAACAAATGAGGAGGAGCGGGCTTGCAGGTAAGTCACTGGTCTGTCAGATCTGCCTTCAGCTACTGGTTCTACCACAGACTCTCTGCATGACCTTAAGCAAATCACTTAATATCCTTGAGCTTCAGCTTCCCATTTATAAAATGGGGATAATAATTCTACTTTTGTCTGCCTTGTCTATTTAGAATATACGCTTCAGGGGGCAAGGTCTGTCTCTTACTGTGTCTTTGTACAGCTCCCAGCACAACAGGCTCCTGACTGTGGCTGAAACGTGGAAGAGTTACTGTAATACAAATAATAAATAATAACCAGCAAATTTCCCTGTGAAAAAGTTCCAGGGGATGCAAATATCTCAACTTGCAGCTTTGCCCCTGCAGATCTTCAGAAACCCTGATGTAATGTGCTATTCTAGCTCAAGGATTTTTTTATTATTATTTTAAATAAAGATAATTGTGCATTTTAATCATAATATCTATTTATATTAGCTAGTTTGCTTTCCTTGTAGTCTGGCATGGCAGGAAGTATTCAAGGCTGAAGGGAGAAGAACTTTGCCTCATTTAATCAAGTCGATCATTTTTTTAAAATGCCATTAATAGTAAGTTACCGCTCCACGGGGATGTTCTATAAATATTCCTCAAACCAGTGCTCAGCTTCAGAGAGGATCTTGTATTTGTTAAATTAATAGGGGCACCCTAGCAGTGACAGAGTTAATGCTCTGTCAGCATTTTCCATATAGACTTCTAATACGAGGCTTTCAGAATGTGACTTGCTACAACTTTTACAAGGAAGGACTCAGCCCTAGCAGGGTCGGGCATAACGGTGGTTCAGAAGAAACAGGAATTAAACCCAACCCAAACTGTTTCACAAGTCCAAAGAAATTTAACTTTTTCAAATGTCCCTTCTGCATTTCATAATATTACTGCCTAACACTTCTACTTCACCTTCTACCTGAGCACCTCAAAAGCACCTTATAAGCATTAAGGTGAAATTCACCCCCTGTGCAGATTACCACCACAAGCCTTATCCACCATTCACATATACAGGACAAAAAGAAAAGGAGTACTTGTGGCACAAGTACTCCTTTTCTTTTTGCGAATACAGACTAACACGGCTGCTACTCTGAAACATATACAGGACATAAGTGGTGCAAAGGATTTCAGCTGGCCCCTAGCACAGGGATAAATTTTATCTGTTAATGAATTAAGGTTTTCACTGACTTTACAAGAGAGTTGTTATCACCATTTTACAAAGAGAGACACTGAGGCAGAACAAGGTTAAGTGAATTACACAAGTTAGTAGCCAAGCAAGAATAGAATCCAGATCTCCTGACACCCAGTCCTGTGGCTTAAGGATGGAGCAATACTTCCTTCTGTGGTAAAGGCCTTTAGGCCTGGGTTAAAAGTGATACCTTTGCTATAATTTATTATCCACATCAGTACTTGAATGGAAGTATCAAAACACAGCAAGAGAAGCTGTTCTAATAATATTTCCAAACCAGACAAATCCAAGCATCCATGGAAAGCTGATGAGGAAGCCAGTTCTACTGAGATTTCAAGTAATGATCAGTGAAATTTCACCAGTTTGGCAATTCAGTACACATGAGCACCCAAAAATGCAGAAGGATCTCTCAAGAGCAGACTAGTTCTCATTGTGGTGGTGTTACTACAAGAACTGTCTTTCGTCATGCTATTTCAGCACTCATGCTTCTGGCCCTGGATGCAACTCAGAAGTGCAGAGGCAGTGCAGAACTGACAAATAGCAATCAATTTTTTTTTAAAATCAAAAGAGGTTAAAAGGCCAAATGATAATTTTATCAAAGTTGTTCAGTCCATACCTAATTTCCAGTATTTACACCTTGAACTGTGGCAGCTTGTGCTTGTGTATATAGTGTGATGATTTTTCTATACATTCTTCAACAAAGATTTTCAAAGGAGGGTTTTGGGTTGGTTGGTTGTTGCTTTGCTTTATTTTTTTTTAACTATTTCCTTGTTTTTTATTATTACTTTTAAAAAGGTATAAAGAGAAATGAATCCCAAACTATTTTGACTTAGGGCAAGTGAAAGTGATTATGGGTTTGTTTTATTTACACCAGAATTTGTTCATAGGGATCTGCCAGAGTCTGAAAAACACAGAAGTTACAGGAACTTCCTCTGTGTTTCAGCAGCTGCTACTGATTCTCATTGTTACTGAGCCCAAAAGACATGCCTGTCATTGGGCAACCTCAGAACAATGAAGTCAATATGCTGCAATAGGTAGGCCAAGGTAAGGATAGAGCATCCATCCTTAACTCTGAATTTCCTGGCTTTGACAGTCGCATCTCTTTGACTCTTTTAGTTCTAGTGTGCGGAAGTGTTTCTCCCTGCATGCTTGCGTGTATGCAAGGAGAGCATCTGTAGGCCTCTGCGAATGTTTGTATGTATTTAAGAGAACATCTATATGAGTCTATGTGAAAACAAGTATTTCCATGTGTGTGAATTTATAACTCCCTCTCAAATTACTAATAATTTTTGGAGAAATGTCACATTTTTGGATTTATTGAAAAGATGTTTGTATATTTTTCTTTCCAGTGGAAAATTACCCCCTTTCTAATTTTAACTATGTGTCCTTTAGCATGTGCCAAAAGATGTTATATTGTGGTTTGGAAGAGACATAACAATTCATAATAAATAGCTAATCTACTTTAGAAAATTACATCAGAACAGAATGCAATTTTTGTAAACATTTGTTGGCTGAACATTGGATTTGCGGGTTAGCATTATCCCTATGGTAAATGTCTTTAATAATGCAAATAAACAAGCAAAGTATAATAATCTCATGTAGAAAAAACTTATGGAAAGATGAAGGGTAATATTCAAAGCAAGTTTGTCCAAAGAAGAGGATTGTTTTTTTCATTCTTCCATGCCCTAAAGAGTCCCTGCAACACCCTCATAGTTATGCAAACAGGCATCTTTGTGCTGCTAAAGATACCAGAGTTTATTTCATCATTCCAAGGCAAGCAGGGCCTAAAAATACTTGTTTAAAAGCCCAGGTGTGTAATGATTTTGGAAATCCATGTGGAATCTTCTCACTTGCTGTTCTGGATTTTATAGTTATAAAAGCATCAAAACCAACTTTCTTTATTATCCAGGCACAAGACTGCAAAGACTTTCTATTAAACAGAAAGAAAAAGTTTTGCAGGGGACTCTGGCCCCAAGGTTCCATAAGCATAGTCAGCACACCCACAGAGCCCCATCATTTGTTACCTTTTACCCAGTTGTTAACAGATTCAATATTAACACTTGTCACACATGAACTGGGCAGACTCATTCTCAAGTTATTTCAAACCTTGATATGGATGAGGAGAACACTTTACCCATAATTGCTTTGGTAAGAGAGTGAAGAGGTTGTTAGAAGAAACAGTTCATTTCAATGTAGAAATATTACGAGATTCAAATTCTCTCTCTCTCTCTTTCATGTGCCAGTTGGCATGAGATGCTAAGCGAAAGATCATATCATCATCTCTCTAGTCAGCCAAATGAGTAACAACAGTATTTTGTATTTCCCCACTGACGCCCATCTGATGAGCTCAATGCACATTAATGAATTTCGCCTCACACCTACCATTGTGCACTGTTCCCGTTTTGGGATATGGAGGCACAGACAAGTTCAGTGGCTTGTACGGTGGAACATCTGGCCTCAGCCTCAAAGCCAGGAACCGAACAGAGATCCTGTTTTGTGCTTTAACTATACTGCCACCCTTTTTTTGTGAGATGGTGAGTGGTAGCCACCAGAGCACCCCGTGCACATTTCTAGTGATGTAGAATACGCTTTCCTGCACAGTTACCAAGATGCAAGGGGCACTATAGAGATTAAAAAAAAACCCCAAAGGCAAAAGAAATAAGATGAGGATCTTTCAGGCATTCCCAGGGTAAATGACCCCGTTGGAAACGCCCTCCTGAATACTACAAGGATGTAGCTAATTTGCAATTTAAATGGTTGGAGAGTATTGTCTAGATTAAAGTCCTCGGGAATAAAGAAGAAAAAAACGCCTTTTAAAAGTTCCTTCTTTCTTGTATGCTGCTTTCCCAAATTCTTCACCCTGATTGTATGATTTAAAGCCCCCAGAAACACATTTCTAACAGAGAAACCATTAGAAAAAAAGAGAGAAAGAAAAGATATGAGAAAATGGCATCACTGGGCCTGCTGAGAGACTCAGCTTTTAACTTGTCAAGAAAGTCAAAAACTGCCATGAATGTTTACTGAAAAAACAAGGAGCTTGCAAAAAAAAAAAAATCTCTGCGGAATTTCATCTTGTGCTCTGACCTATAAAATTACAGCGGCTGCTCAAAGAGGTACAGCCAGTGCTGGGGGCCCCCTTAGGATATGTACAATTACAGTGCAAGCCAGGATTGTGTGATGGCCGTGACAACTTACATATGAAAGGTTTGACAGTACTGTGAATGTGCTTGTGTTGTTTGAGGCCAGACGAGGTGGCAAAGGTTTTGCCACAGTCCGGGCAGGCATGGGCTCGCGCACCAACGTGCTGGGAACGGATGTGCCGCTGGAGGTTGCTGGGGTCAGTAAACACCTGAGAAAATGAGAAAAGAGAAAATGCTTTTAGGGGACAGAAACAAACATGGCTGTGGCAGAGGAGGGAGGGTTGGCTGTCTATTGTTGTTTATCATAAGTGTTCTTGGGATAACAGATTCTGAGTTCAACAGTGCAGGATTTTCACCTTGCACTGCAAAGAGATAACAGATACAATTAGTGCTGACTTGTATCATGTTAACCGGTTGGCACCCAACTCATCTCACCCTCTATGCAGTCTATGGTGTATCCAATTGTATACATAAAGTTTTGCTTCTGAATAGCTAAATCTATCTGCCTGACAACACACATGCTTCACAGTGCTCACCTGAAATCTAAAGAACCTTGCAATGCTTGGGAAAAGGCTATGAGAATGGTTGCTTGCAGGTAGATTGGGTTCCACATCCAAGTTTACAGGACTGGGTTAAACCCCAGGCTGAGGAGTCTTTTCTTTGCTTCCTGTTACTCATGTTACCTTATTCTGAATTATGGTTACAATTGTCATTCCTCAAGAAAGTAAAACCATGCCGATTGCCACTGCGTTTGATTATTTCCGCTGAGTCGTTTCTCCAGCTCACCAGGTCTTTTCCTGGATGACGCTGTGAACCCACGCTGCATCATGCCCTGAACCATACCTTCACACAGTTTTCACATTCAAATCGTTTGCCACTGTCATGTGACATCTGGTGACGAATCAGGTTTGATTTCCAGTTGAAAGCCTTTGGACATTGGTCACACTTGTACTCCCTCTCCTCAGTGTGGATTATCATGTGCTGCTCCAAGCTAGGAAAGAAAGAGAGCAGAGAATTCAGGCATACAGCCACAATAAATGAGCCAATGAATAGTGTAGTCCTTGACTGGTTCCAGTTTAGGGTCAGGCTGAGCAAGACACTTGCTGACAACAGAGCTACAGTTACCATAATCCTGTACTTTAGGGTCACTGTATTAAGGAGGTTTGAGAGAGGCCATGGTGATTAAAGATGGTGACAGACAAACAGGTCATAAGCACTGTTTTTTTCACACCTAACTAGTTGACCCAGTGCTTGTCACATAACATGACTTCAAAATCCTTTTAAAATAAAGTGAACAACGTATTAACAATGATGTGTCTAGGGAAATTTTCTTCTTTTTTTCCTTTTTCTTTTGACATTTAATTTCACATTGAAAATGGGCCCATTCTGCCCTCCAAAGTTTGTTATGTTTTATGAATTTTCTCCCATTTAATGTGAAAAAGAGAGAAAATGGACCTCAATCCTGAAGGTCCATGAGGGAAAACACGAGTGACAGAGACTCCAGCAGGATCCCGGCAAGGAAAGACAAGATATTAGCTGTTGCTGCTGAACCTATCATGTTGCCATTTTCATGGGCACAAAGCCCATAACTTCCCAGAACACTGGGACTCAACATTTGAAAGAAATGTGATAAGGTGCAAACACATTTCACTTTTAAATGTCAGACATCTTTTATTACTTAACTCGGTGATTTCAACTTCTGCCAACTGGATGATGATGGCAAACCCAAGTGGCTGCTGAAATAGTGCCATTACAGAGAGAGCTGTTCAGAGAAAGCTGCTGTATTTCCCCCTGCCAAAGTGTTCTCTCTGCCTTTTCATCTTGAGTGTGTGTGTCAGTAAGCAGCTCTCCTGCTGAGCCAGTAAACCAGGGGGTGACAGTAAAGGGAAGCCAATGTGATGGGTGGTGGGATCAGTAGGAAGGGCAGGAAATTCCTCTGTTGAGGATGAATATAAAGAGCAGTAAAGAAGATTTACCCCATTAGCAACTCAAGTACCAAAAAAGCTGGAAATTGTTCACCCTGTAAACTCTATGATCCAGAGAAAGGAGGAACATTTGCAACTCCTGTTGGCTTCAAGCATAGATCAGTGGGAGTTGCAGATACTCAGCCGTATAGATAAATTCCACAGAACTATAAGACACACTGAAATTTAACAGAAAATGAAATCATCTCGGTAGGTTTTATTAAACTGTCCCTATAGAATTTTAAAGGAGGTATACAATTTTATATTAAATTCTATGGGATGGTTTTAAAACCCGATAGAAAGGTTCTGTCAGTCTATTAAATGCTACAGACCTATTCCTCTCAGGATTAGCCCCTATGGCTGGGATTTCAAAAGGAGTTTTAGGAAGTTAGGAACCCAGGAGTTAGGTATTTAATTCCCTTAGTTTCTTGTGAAATTCCCAGCCAAAAAACTCATGGGATTGAAAAATGACTTGAATTCAAATATCTGTGACCTGATGGCATTTGCTGGTTCACAAGTTACGACAACTGTGTATGTTGCTGTTTCAGCACACCTCTAGTGCTTGGTTAGATTTCTGTCTGCCTGATAACCATTTATGATTAACCAAAGCAGTTTAAAATCTCACTACTCCCTGGGATATCCTCTCTTCTCCCTTCAAGTTCTGATTGTTAATCTTCATGAACAAGACACTAATAAATTGACTTCCTGTTAATCATGAAGAATAATCATCCATTCTGATAAAGAAACTATGTTCACCATGAAATTGTATTATTTCCCTGTGGTTAATTGCCATTTATGATTTTATTTAGAGAAAACATGGACAACTAAATACAATATTTACAGGAAAATATCTATTGAGATTAGCACATCTATTTACTTAGTCATCTCCTAAATGCTCAATTTCAGCTTTCTAGTGATATTCTTGATTTGATCCATATTAAATTCCAAGAAATTATTAGGCAAACTGACTGGACTTATCCTGCTGTCTTAGCAAGGCTTCTCTAGGAATAAAGTGGAATGTTCAGATTTACTGGGGACCAAACAAGAATAGGTAGTTTCCTCCTGAAATGGCATTAAATTTAATCTCTGCATGGAACTATATATTTGGAAAAGAAAATCATAACTGAAAGCCTAAGCATAAGAGGTGATGAATTTAATGTACACATAGGCATAGTTAACACATTTACATTAAAACCTTCAATGTACATAAGAACATAAGAACGGCCATACTGGGTCAGACCAAAGGTCCATCTAGCCCAGTATCCTGTCTTCCGACAGTGGCCAATGCCAGGTGCCCCAGAGGGAATGAACAGAAATGTAATCATCAAGTGATCCATCCCGTCGCCCTTTCCCAGCTTCTTGCAAACAGGGACTAGGGACTCCATCCCTGCCCATCTTTGCTAATAGCCATTGATGGCCCTATCCTCCATGAACTTATTCTTTTTTGAATCCTGTTATAGTCTTGGCCTTCACAACACCCTCTGGCAAGGAGTTCCACAGGTTGACTGTGTGTTGTGTGAAGAAATACTTCCTTTGGTTGTTTTAATCCTGCTGCCTATTAATTTCATTTGGTGACCACTAGTTCTTGTGTTATGAGAAGGATAAATAACACTTCCTTCTCAACACCAGTCATGATATTGTAGACCTCTATCATATCCCCCTTAGTTGTCTCTTTTCCCAGTTGAAAAGTCCAAGTCTTAGTAATCTCTCTTAATATGGCAGCCATTCCATACACCTAATCATTTTTGTTGCTCTTTTCTGAACCTTTTCCAATTCCAATATATCTTTTTTGAGATGGGGCGACCACATCTGCATGCAGTATTCAAGATGTGGGTGTACCATGGATTTATATAGAGGCAATATGATATATTCTGTCTTATTATCCTCAGTTCCTCAGATTTGTCACCTAAAAAGTATGTCTCAAGTTTGGGAATCTTCCTCACATCCTCAACTGTGAAGACTGATGCAAAGAATTCATTTAGTTTCTCTACAATGACCTTATCACCCCTGAGTGCTCCTTTAGCATCTCAATTGTCCAGTGGCCCCACTGGTTGTTTAGCAGGCTTCCTGCTTCTGATGTACTTAACATTTTTTTGCTATTACTTTTTGAGTCTTTGGCTAGCTGTTCTTCAAATTCTTTTTTGGCCTTCTTAATTATATTTTTACACTTCACTTACCAGAGTTTATGCTCCTTTCTATTTTCCTCACTAAGCTTAAACTTTGAAAGGATGCCTTTTTGCCTCTCACAGCTTCTCTTACTTTGTTGTTTAGCCATGGTGGCTCTTTTTTGGTTCTCTTACTATGTTTTTTAATTTGGGGTATACATTTAAGTTGAACATCTATTATGCTGTCTTTAAAAAGTTTCCATGCAGCTTGCAGGGATTTGAGTTTTGGTGCTGTACCTTTTAATTTCTGTTTAACTAACTTCCTCATTTTTGTGTAGTTCCCATTTCTCAAATTAAATGCTACAGTGTTGGGCCGCTGTGGTGTTTTCCCCGCCACAGGGATATTAAATTTAATTATATTATGGTCACTATTACCAAGCGGTCCAGCTATATTCACCTCTTGGACCTGATCCTGTGCTCCACTTAGGACTAAATCAAGGATTGCCTCTTCTTTTGTGGGTTCCAGCACTAGCTGTTCCAAGAAGCAGTCATTTAAGATGTCAAGAAACTTTATCTCTGCATTCCATCCTGAGGTGATATGTACCCAGTCAATATGGGGATAGTTTAAATCCCCCATTATTACTGAGTTTTTTATTTTAATAGCCTCTCTAATCTCCCTGAGCATTTCACAGTCACTATCACCATTCTGGTTAGGTGGTCGGTAATATATCCCGACTACTATATTCTAATTATTTGAGCATGAAATTACTATCCATAGAGATTCTATGGTACAGTTTAGTTCATTTAACACTTTTACTTCATTTGATTCTATGTTTTCTTTCACATATAGTGCCACTCCCCCACCAGCACGACCTGTTCTGTCCTTCTGACATCTTTTGTACCCTGGTATTAAATCCGGGTCCCATTGATTATCCTCATTCCACCAAGTTTCTGTGATGCCTATTATATCAATATCCTCATTTAATACGAGGCACTCTAGTTCACCCATCTTATTATTTAGACTTCTAGGATTGGTATATATTGGTAAAATTCATAATAAAGGGCTAGAAGTTGTCTCATACTTTAATGGCTACTAAAGAGAAGATACTAAATTGAAGATACCCTGTTTTTTCATTCAGTTTTTTTTTCCAATGTATTATTTCTTATTCACTTCAGAACTGATTGGAAAGAACCTTTTCCCATTGACTTCAATGGTGAAGGAAGGGCCCCAATTGATATCCTTTTTTAAAATGGGCCTCATGCTGGGTTGACAGAACTGATCACCTCGGCTTGTCCACAGATCTAGCATAGAGGGAGAGGCAGTACAATCATACCAGTCTTGACCTGAAAAGGGGGAGGTGGAATTCAGTCCCCATGCCTGCTGTTGAGATGGCCAACAATCAGAGCTGACTAGCAGGATGGATTTTCTAAGGCAGTGGGAAAATAGTCAATGGATCATGACAGTGGACCCTAGGGCACGAATTGAGACCACAACTCACTCAACATGAGCTGCCAACCAGCTGCCTGATTGTGAGTGATTTTCTGAAAACACCTGGTTGGAGCCATATTCAGAATGGTGGCCTACAGTTGAAAAGCCACAATCAGATACCAACCCTGAGCCCTCCAGTTCCCCCTTGATTCACACACTTCCAAATACTATTTTGTGTTTGGATAATTCCTTCTAGCTTTCCACATCCCACTAGCTAGGTACGTTCCTGCTGTCTCAGCAATACCTGTATTTATTGGGGAACATTCTCTCACAGTCTTTGCACTCATAGACCTGCCCGTCGCCTAACCCTTCCTGTTTGAGCTCCTCATTCAGTGTCTCATACAGCGAGTTGACAGAGTTGCAGGCATATTTCTTGTGTCGCCGCAGGTCCAACTTCGACTGGAAGAGTTCATCGCAGTCCTCACAACGAAATGTGTGCTCTTCTGAAAACAGGAAGACAAAATAGTTCAATGTCAGCATTAGAAAGTCCCGAATAATTTTACTTCTTTTGAGCAGCTATTTCTCCTGTAAATAAAATGGCATACATTGCACATAATCTGAACATAGCATGTTTGCATGTTGCAGGTACAGAATGCACATCCATACACTGGTCTGATGCAGTTAGTATCAAGCATGAATGGTGTCATTACAAAAGTCATACAACCTGAAGAGACCACGACTTTTAGAATGCTCTTTGCTGCAGAAAAGTGCCTTCACCAGCAGCAGCTTGAACTCCTCTGTTTGCTTTTTGTCCTCAGCTCAGTTGAGGCTTTTTGCTGATACCTACAGGAGTTACTGGATTTACACAGTGTTGGGTTTTGGGTGTCTTTTTTATTTGTGCAATTAAGTGCTTTTAAAATACAAATAACTTTGTGGCTGTTTCCTTCAATGGGCCTGCCAAGAGGCGGGGAGGAAACCTTTGCAAACCAGAAGGATTCCTGTCTCAAAAATAAACCTGTAAAAAGATGATAATTATATTTCTGCTAGGAAAAGCTCCTCTGCTTGAAGGCAACCTGGAGAACACACTTTTCAAGCGATTCCCTTTCCTCCCAATCCTCTAAGCTTATGTAGCAGCCACAGTGCACTATGAAGCAGGAGGAGTTCAAAACCAGAGCACCGTGCAGTGAAGAAAAAGGAGCCAAATTCTTTGTTTTTTAAAAAAAGACCTAATGCACATAATAAATTATTGTAGTCAAGGTCAAACAAATTAAAAAGAGGGCAGCTATTATTAAGTTTACAAGGCAGCATCCTGACCATAGTGCCAAGTCAAACAATCAGCTCAGAGCTGTAAATTTTCCAGGAGAACGACTTCTGTGAAGGAGTTGGGACAATCCGGGTTTCTCCACCCAGCAGTCAGCTTGAAACAGAAGCTTTTGAATGACCATTTAGTCTCTTTATGCTGGATTCCCTCCCTCCCCTTTCTCACTCCCCACTCTATTTCTGAAAGTTGTCTTTGCAATTCAAGTTTCATTCTTGCACTTCAAGAGCTTTACGGCAAATTTAAAGCCTGTAGCAAGACTCACTAACTCAAAAGGCATAAAAAAAATATTATTTTTAAAGGGATAGAGCTGGTAGTGAATCTCATGATCTTGGCTAATATTGTTAGCTCTGACCTGGCTCATCTGTGGTATAAGAAAGGAGATGAGCGGATAAAAGATGGCAAGCATTCCTATACCCTGACTCCCCTGTGTGTATGAGTCTCTGTCGGCCCTGCACTGGTGTTTCTAAGATGTATAACAAACTTTTTATCTGATTTCCATGCTATAAGGTACCCGTGCTAACCAGCACAAACTTTTGCACAAAATATCATCACCTAGTGTTTGTTTTACAAGGCCCAAAAGTGTGTTTGGTGTAAATCAGGAGGACCACTTCTGGAGTCAATATAGTTACACCAACATAAGTGAAGTCACAATCAGACCCAGGGTCTTTTAGTGCTTCCTTGTTTGTGATTAAAATATTAATTCTCCTCCCTAATTTTCAGTACTGCCTAGTGCTATGTAATGAAACTAAACAATATCAACAATAAATAATAATTACCACTCACAGCACTTTGTACATCAAATAATGTTAAAATATTAACTAAACAATTTGCTCTCACAGCACCTTCGCGAGGGAGGTCAGTGGTGCCATTCCCATTGGACACAGGAAGAAAATGAAACACGGAGAAGTGAAGTGACTTGCTGAAGATGAGAAGAATGGACAATGAGAGGCAGGCACACAAAGAGAAGCAAATTAACATTTTCTAAAATGAAATTTTTATTCAAAAATTTTTGATCCAATTTTGAAAAAAGGGGGAAAAATTGGTGAAAATTTCCCTTTTTCCCCTCCTTTTTCAAATAGCTTAGATGGACAATAGAATATGGGTCTGATTCTTCTGCCACTGTTGATGTCAATGGCCAAAGTGCCCTGGGCTACAGTGGAAGCTGGATTGGGCCCCTTTTTCTAGTTTTAGAGGAAGGAACTATGTTTATTAGAAATCTTGAGAACTGAGCCAATCTGTAAGTGACATGTTTTGTGTCACCAGGGAGGGAGAGCTGTAAACAGAAGCAAGAGAAGCTACCCAGATGTAACAGAAGGTTGAAAGGCAGTGTAAGCTGCAGCACTTGTTGTATTTATTCTATTTTCAAGAAATTGTTTCTTATAAAATAAAATCATGAATGGGCAAATTACATTGTCACATTTTATGTGATGTGACAGAATGATGTAATACAAGGTGTTTCCAGGCTAAATTTAAGACACCATCAGCACACATCTATTGGCTAAATTATGCCTCTTCTGGGACAGAGCTGAGCTGGGCAGCAGGATTGGTGTACTACGTGAACAGCCTTTCCTTATCTTTGTCCAAGGCATAATACATCCGAAGGTGCTGGGACAGACAGATGGGCCAATTGCTACAATATTGCAAGGATCAGCCTGCACACCTTCTTTTGCAGCCATCTCGATGCGGTCAACAGCCCAGGCTGATGGGGCCACCTCACAAAGACACTCCACTTCTGTCATACATTAATTAAATCTTGATCTCACTGCGTCCTGCAGCAGATGATTATTCCATGCTGTGCCTATATCTCAACATCTAATTCGCATTGCAAGTTGTACTGCAAAGTGCGGTTGTTGCTGGCAAAAATGCCTACATTTTTTTCCTGTCTTTGCACTCCAGAGAATCAGGTGATGATACAGGACCAGTTTGAGTTGTCTAGTCCCTCCCTCCTCCCACCTGCATGATAACAGGATCTTCCTCTATGGAGGTCCCTTGATTATCTTGAACTGTTCTGGCAACAAGGTCATCTACTTTAGTAACTCATCCTATTGATCTACTCTTTCTTTCTTTCTTGAATAGTTAGTGAGCTGGGGAAAGCTCTGGTCTGGAGAATTAATCAAAAGTTCATCTGTTTCTCTATAGCTTCTCTGAACTTTTTTTTTAAACTTCCCTGGTTAGGAAATCCCAGGAAAGCCTGATCTCTTATGAAATTCTCAATGCATCCTAATTCCACACAGGACAAAAATATCCCATGACTCAATGCATTTTGGTGCTTCATCTTTTACCTCAAACTAGGAAATGCAGAGGTGGATGAGGTTTTTTTTTCCTTCAACAAGACAATTTAATAAAGAATGTCCTCAAACTTCAAAAATCCTTCAAGATTTAGGTGGTGATTTTGGTTGGCTCTTATTTTACCTGAACCAGTTTCTAGGTATGAAATGTACAGATGGATATAGGCAGATTTAGCAGGAACACCAGGGCACATGTTCTCAAGGGAGAATATTTCATTAGATAGCTAGATATAGGTAAGTAACACATGTACACACATATGCACACACACTACATCACAACACTACACATACTACTTTAGAATCCCTGCTACCATTAAGGAGAGTAACACCTCTTTTGCTTTGATGCACAGCTAAAGAGATTATAATTCACATATCTATGAAACACATTTGTTACAGCTGGTAATTCTTCTTATTTGGCTAATTCTGCCTCCCCCACTGCTCCCGTCCTGCCCGTTGTCAGAATTACTGCAAGTTGTGCATGAGTGGCCAATCCTCAGTTGCCACAAACTGGCCTAGCTCTATTGATACCAGCTGAATATTGGTCCAATAAGGCTTCTGTTAAGTAATGACAGAAAAAACAAGGCTCCACGTGGCTTGACTAGTTCACTCAGTTCAGCCACCTCCATTTTTTTGGTTTTGCTTTGTGTACCTTTTTTGTGCAACAAATACTTTGCAGATAAAGCTCTTTATGCTTTAAATCTTTTGGGGAAAAAAAGTATCTATTTTGAGCAAATTCATGAGAACTTTCTTCTTCCCTTGTCAAGAGCAACAGCTTTTTCATGATCATGGAGGATGGACAATATGAAGAGAAATGGATTTTCTTCCTGTGGAACACTGAGAAAAGAAAACATATACGAGAGACACGAAGATGACTGAGATTGTGGTAGACACACCCTCAAAATGTCCTCACTAGTTGTATTCGATTCTCAGGAACCTTAGAAATAAGCTCTGTCAAACATTTCTAGAGGGAAGAAATTGACTGGCACGTAGATTAACTGAACACCCCAAAATGACACATAATACTCTTCTTGCATTTGGAGTTCTTAATTTTCATGCAAACAAATAGTTACAAACATTAGCAAGTTTGGCTCACAAGACCCTTGTGTATTGCTACAGGGAAAGAAACTGCAACACAGATAAAGGCTAGTCTCAGGATCTTGTAAGAGTGGATCCCAAGTCACAGAGGAAGCTCAGAACTAAACTCAGATCTCCTGACTCCCAGAGCTGTGTCTTTATCCCTAGATCATCCCTCTACCTCCAGTTGATGGTATTTGGATTCATTAAGGGGTTTTTTTCCCTTTAAGCACAATACATAAAAACTGTGCCCTTCAACAACAGGTTCCTACTTCAGTATTTCAGCAAAAAGAAAAAGAAAAATCCAACAACAACAAATTGCTGCCAGTGCTCAATGTCTTGTTTGTCAAATCTGTGGTTATATGCATCTATCTTAAGTTCCGTCAGTAACACGCAGGACAAAGCAGGAATGTAACAGGAAAATAAATCAGTGCCTAATAGCTTTCAGAGAAACCAAGGGGAACACAATTATGTGGCATCTACATGCTAATCTACCAGACTCAAGTCTCAAAGGAGTTCAAGAGCCCTACTCAAAATTCCTGCAGTGATAAGGGGTCTACTGCATTCAACTGGGGTTTGGATAAAAGATTTTTATGATAATTATCTTTGTGTGGAACATTTTTGCATTTTCTTTCTTGTGCAATTCAGAGTTTAAACGGGGGGAGGAGGGAGTGGGACAGGGGGAGGAAATCATTACTGAAGGTGAAAAAGTATTAAAAAGACAAATATTGGCTGTTGGGCTATTACAGTTTGAAAACAATTAGCTGGCAAAAGTATGACACATTATTGGGAGGAGGCAGATAAATGTTATATAATGACAACAATGGCGTATTATAGGGAACAAGGTGTTTTTGCTTGTTCAAATAAATGTCAATTACAGCCAAAAATGAAATCTCTGAAGCAAAACAGCTTGAGTTTTCTTCCTGATTTTGTGCCCCCCCCCTTTTTTTTTACACAAATGGTCAAGGCTACATGTAGTTTTTATGCAATTATTTTGAGGAAGAAACTACTCATATCTCTGTCTTGCTCTCAAAAATGGCATTAGTATTCTGAGAGAATACTGAAAAAAATTATTCAGAAACATGAACCTGAATTATTTAGTTAATTTGTATCATTTGTGTTTGGACTCTTTTTTCATTCATTTTTTCAGAATACTCTTAGCAAAAGAGGTTTTTGGTAGGACCATTCAATGAAACAGCAAATATCAAACAAATATTGCAGAATATTCACAGAAAGTGGAGTTAACATTTATAATCCTAAATATTTTCATTAGAATTCTGAAATGAGGAGTTAAATTAATCTACCAGTTAGGGAACAAAACCCAGCGTGTGACCAGAATGTCCAACCAAAATACCTTAGTTTTCAAATATTGATTAGATAAAGCAATAGGCAAATAGATCATGAGCAATCCATAGGATGAAATAGATTTGTATAAATCAGTCATCAAATAATAATGAACAAGTTTGCACCTATCATGAACCATTCCCACAGTCAATGTGTAAACAGAAAGGATGGACTAAATTCAGCTAATTGTTCACTGGAGATCATTCAACCCCTCTCTTATATTAGTCTTTAACATTCATCGTCACCAAATTAGAGCCAAACTAAAGAGCACATTAAAATATATTAGTTCTTAGCACATCTACAGTAGTTTTAGTTTCAGTGTAACACATGTGACTTACAAAGGATTTTTTAAAGAGATGGGTTGTGCTCTTTTTTGATTCTTTAAAGGAGGCTTACAAGATTATATTTTCAAATTACTTTTTGGTGGTTTAGGTTTTTACTTTAGCAATACCAGAAATAGCATGTCTGGTCTTCCTTGTTTTTGCGGAGAGACCACTTCCATACCTCAGAGCCCTTGTATTGTGAGCTCTGTCACTTTAAGTGAAAGGAGGAGGGATATTGAATCTTTAATGAACACATCCTCTTACCAAAATGTTGATTAATGTGTTAAATAAGTATTAATAAAACAAAACAAAACATAGGAGCTTTGGAACTGTCAGACCGGGTCAAACCAAAGGCTCATCTGGCCAGGTCTCCTGTCTCTGACCATGGTCTAGCACCAGCGACTTCAGAAAAAGAATGTTGATATTCTTGCCACCTATATAAATAGCCAGTTTTTAAAAATTCTTCTAAAACCAAAGCCCAAGTTGTAAATAGTCTATTTCCCTTCCCCTTTCAAAAACTGCTCCATTTTCACTCTTTGTTTTCATCATATCATCATATCACCACTTCTCCAATAGTCAGAGAGTATTCCCCTAGAGATAAAACCTCTATTTCTAATGAAATACAAGCAGAAACCCCTCTTCATTCTCCCTTTGATTTGGAAAAATCATTTCAATCCATCTTTAAACATCATAAAAAGGAGAAGGGGGGAGGGGGAAGGACATAAGCTCAGTTTTTTCCCTTTGCAAGGTTTCAGAGTAGCAGCCATGTTAGTCTGTATTTGCAAAAAGAAAAGGAGAACTTGTGGCACCTTAGAGACTAACAAATTTATTTGAGCATAAGCTTTCATGAGCTACAGCTGTAGCTCAATGAGCTTATGCTCAAATAAATTTGTTAGTCTCTAAGGTGCCACAAGTACTCCTTTTCTTTTCCCCTTTGCAAGTTACCTTTAATTTCACATAGCGAGTGCATGGCATAGTCAGAAACAGAACCCAGGAGTCCTCACTCACAGCTCCTTGCTGTATCTATTATGAAACTCTCACTCCTCCACGAAAGCATAATGGTTCTTTAGATGTCCTATGTGGTTACTGAACTTTAATAATTAGTATTAATGTATTTAGGGGGAAATGATTATGCTAATGTAAGAGTGAGATAAAAATGCTCAGCCCCTAGCTCTGCTCAATGCACAGTGCAAGATACCCCTAAGCAATCTGCTCACCCATTTGTGCCAGGCACCTTGACCTGCCATTCCAATATGCTGCCAAGAAAGACACACATTGCTGGGCAACATAGCAATAAAGATATTAACTTTAATTGTGATCAATTCAGGCAGCTTGTCACTCTAACTCAGAGGTGGGCAAACTACAGCCCGTGGGCCACATCCAGCCCGCGGGCCCGTCCTGCCCAGCCCCTGAGCTCCTGGCCCGGGAGGCTCGCCCCCAGTCCCTCCCCTGCTGTTCCCCCTCCCCTGCAGCTTCGCCGCCGCGCGGACAGTGGGGCTGTGAGCTCCTTCCGCTCTGAGCGGCATGGTAAGGGGGCGGGGGTGGTGCACGCGGCGGTGGGGGGGCTGGGTAAGGGATTCCAGGGGAGCAGTCAGGGAACAGGGAGTGGTTAGGGGCAGGAGGTCAGGGGACAGGGAGCAGGGGGGCAGTTGGATGGGGTGGAGGTTCTGGGGCTGTCAGGTGTCGGGGAACGGGGGGCTGGATGGGTCGTGAGAGTCCCAGGGGCCTCTCAGTGGGCAGAGGTGTGGATAGGGGTCGGGGTGGATGGGGGGTTGGCTAGGGGGTGGGATCCCGGGGGGGCCAGTTTAGGGCAGGGGGTTCCAGGAGGGGGCAGTCAGGGGAGAAGGAGCAGGGGGAGTTGGATGGGTCGGGGGTTCTGAGGGAGACAGTCAGAGGATGGGAAGTGGGAGGGGGCAAATAGGGGGTGGGGGCCAGACTGTTTGGGGATGCACAGCCTTCCCTACCCGGCCCTCCATACAGTTTTGCACCCCGATGTGGCCCTCAGGCCAAAAAGTTTGCCCACCCCTGCTCTAACTGTTCAGCTGAATGTCAGCTGATGTTGTGGAGCCACCGTATTATAACAGCACAATGGCTGTTCCAACTTTGCCCTGGCCACATTTGCCATGTGATCTAAAGACACAGCCTGGTTTGCAAGTCTCATAATGGTTTGGCTCAGTTTTACTGCAAACAAACCACCACGATCACCTGTACCCACCTACGGTATTCAAAACCATAACATTCCTTAACATTATATAGTCATGTAGCTGGGCCAGTGTTTCAGTTCAAAAAGGTTTTGCTCAGACTTCACTAACTAAGACAACCAAACTAACCAGTGAGAAAAGATCTCACTATAAAACGTCTGAACAGGCTGCAGTTACATAAGAGAACAGGCAACAGGCTTAACTTCTTACAAGATGTGCTTTTGTTAGCACCTCTGTGCACCTCCCAACTGGGGGTATCTAATAATAAGAGCCTCACCTTCCAGACTAGGTGGCATGTTCCCAAGAGAATAGGCACCTTCCTTCATATACACCAGCAGTTCTTCTCCTGGCTCAATTTCTTTAATAACTTTATAATAGATCTGGGGATAGGAAAACAAAAAGGAGACAAACACGTTAAATATGCAAAGCAACATTTTATAATTTTAGGCAATAACTCAAATGATTCTGGCTAAGAGGGGAGGCTGTCACTTGATTTGTTTGATAATTGCTACCGAGAGCTATTTCTCTGCCTTTATTTATACTGTACGTGTGTCAGAGTTTCATGCGGTTTGAATGATAAAGTAGTATTTACAGTAAGAGCCTCTCTTATCCAGATTACACAAAAAACTTCCCCCCACCCCACCCCCATAAGGTTACTGACCTGATATTTGTTAATGTAAATGGAAAACAACATTGACAGAGAACTAGTTTTGGTCCCTGCCTGTCAAGGCCAGAGTCAGGCTTGTGCTCAGAGGTCCAGTTCTTCAGCTGATCTAAATTAGCATAGCTCCCCAGAAGTCAATGGAGCTACATCAATGTACACTATGTGAGTATTTGGCCCTTAAAGATGCAGTATCTCTTCACAAATCCCTTATGCCATTCTGTCCCTATTCAAAATATTGTCAGCCAAACTTGGTACTTTATAGGCCAAACATTTTGGAATTTGGCAAGTACAATACTGCACCTCTTAGATATCGGTCTTGCTGAACTGAAGCATCATCAGGGGAACATAGAAGGCATTCATTCAAGGGCAGAGCCCACAAACAGTCCTATACACTACTTAAGCCTCCACTTAAACTGCATAACACAGGGCTTAAATGGTCTGAAAGAACTTACAGAGATCTCCTGCACTGACATGAGCTTTGACCACTTCTGGATAAGGCATAAACCTGAACAGAAACCTAGGGATACATTTATTAGAGGGCAAAAGCACTTGTTTTATTTATACAAGATAAACATTCATTGACTACAACAGACTATAATGATGCAAGCAATACGTGTGCATCAACACATGACAGGTACTGTTTATTAAGTTCACTATGTTGTGTGCACTATTATTTATTATGCAGTATCCAAAAGTGTGTTAGAGTCTTTACAGGACAAGTAAGAAAAGCATGAATTTATAAGCTGACAGTCTATGGCCCTCCTTCTGCAAATTATTACATTTGGGCAGACACCTGCACCCATGCAGATTCCAGTCAGTTTCATTGAATGTGACACAATAACTGAGAGTAACAAACAACGAGGTGAGGAAGGGTGAAGGTTACAGTAATAAGATCACATTGTTACTTTTGGTATGTGTGCCTGAGGTTCCATTGCATTTATTTATTTTAATTAATTAATTGTATTTTACACACACACACACACACACACACACACACACACACACACACACACACACACACACACACACTTACTTCTTGTGGGCAACACAGAAAAGAGTTTTTAGGAGCAAGTTGACTGAGGGAGGGTGGATCTCCAATAATCAAAGTTTGGGGGGTCACTTAATGAAAGAAGCAGCAAAGAATAAAGCACAGAAAGGGGAGTGTTAGAAGGAAGCTAATAGTGGGGGTTGAGCTGGGGTCCCTGGCAAAGGAGAAAGGGAATATGCCAGGAGAAAAGGTTCAAGAAGTTCTGAACCTTAGATGTGTGGCCAAGGTTTCCAATTTTCCAAAGAGTTTGCTGGACTTTGCCGTATTCTAATAGCAATACCTGAGAATTCAATGGATATTAGCTATTAACCTTAAAAGTCAATTGTAAGGTTTTGTTAGCACTGGGCAATCCTTTTAGTAAGGGTGAATAAATACCATGATGTTTTACATAACAGGCTCATAAGAATTTTCTTTTTTCAAGTTAATCAATGATAAGTCTCCCTCCCCCACCTCCCATGCAATTTCCTTTTCTGAATATAAGCTAGATTTTATTCAGCACGTTCAAAGTTCACTGATTTAGTAACAATAATAACTCAATCTCTGCCAATCCACTGATTCCACAGGAAACAAACATACAGAATTCCTATAAGTCTAATGGTGTGTACTGATCAATATCCCTAGGATGAATATTTATTCACAAAGTCTCTTTCATTTCTCCGTACAGACACTGCGATATACAAGAATGGCCAAATTCCCAGAAGTTCTGAGCATCTGCAACCCCAGCTGAAGTCAATGAGAGCTCAGTACCTCAAATGAGTTGGGCCTTCATTGTTTCAGGATCTGATGATGCCAAAACTTACATAAATTACTATTTTTACTCCCATAAGGAGTCTCACTGAGTTCAGTGGGGTAAAGTTGAATACCGTTACTCATCTGAGTTTTTTTTTCCAGAATGAATCCTTAGTGAGATCAAAAAATCTCAGCTACATAAATTAATTAATATTCCACATTACAGATGAACACAGAAATGGTAAAAACAACGAGGAGTCCTTGTGGTACCTTAGAGACTAACAAATTTATTTGGGCATAAGCTTTTGTGGGATATAACCCACTTTATCAGCTGCATGGAGTGGAAAATACAGTAAGTAGGTATAAATATACAGCACATGAAAAGATAGAAGTTACCTTACCAAGTGTGTGTGTGGGGGGGGGGCAGTGCTAACGAGGCCAATTCAATTAAGGTGGATGTGGCCCATTCCCATGCATCTGATGAAATGGGTTATATCCCACGAAAGCTTATGCCCAAATAAATTTGTTTGTCTCTAAGGTGCCACAAGGACTCCTCATTGGTTTTACGGGTACAGACTAACACGGCTACCCCTCTGAAACAGACATGGTAGTTTACCATATGCCAGTTAACTCTCTTAAGTATGAGATTATTTATTAATAACGTATATGGTTGAGGAGTTTATGCAAGGGTGTGATCCTGGGAGTAATTACATTTAGGGGGAAATAATATCTTGCTTATCTCTTGTCTGTTGTTCCTCTTTTCTGTTTGCTTGTCATTTTAATTTGATACAGTCTAAGAACTGCACTGAAATATAACCATGATACATTACACATTCAGGACCTGGTTCTCCTGAAGCAAAGAGAAAGTTTTGTCTGAGGAAAGAATTGGCCCAATGTGTCAGCATCAGATATCAACTTACACTATGATTCATTATTTTTATCCTGTTAAAGAAAGAGAATAAACTGGAAAAATGTATTTACTAAGTACATAACTTTTAGTTTATCATTACTAGGGCTGTAAATTAATCGCAGTTAACTCACATGATAACTCAAAAAATTAACTGCAATTAAAACAAATTAATTGCGATGAATCATTCTGTTAATCACTAGAATACCAATTGAAATTTATTAAATATTTTCAGGTGTTTTTCTACATTTTCAAATACATTGATTTCTAATACAACACAGAATACAAAGTGTACAGTGCTCTCTTTATATTATTTTTATTACAAATATTTACACTGTAAAAATGTTAAACAAAAGAAATAGTATTTTTCAATTCACCTTATACAAGTGCTGTGGTACAATCTCTTCATTGTGAAAATGTAACTTAAAAATGTAGGGTTTTTTTGTTACGTAACTGTACTCAGAAACAAAACAATGGTTTGTCTGAGGGATTGGCTGAAATAGGACTGAGTGGACTTGTTGACTCTAAAGTGTTACATTGTTTTATTTTTGAATGCAGTTATTTTTTGTACATAATTCTACATGTGTAAGTTCAGTTTTCATGATAAAGAGACTGCACTACAGTACTTGTATTAGGCGAACTGAAAAATACTATTTCTTTTGTTTTTTACTGTGCAAATATTTGAAATAAAAACAATAATACACAGTGAGTACTGTACACTTTGTATTCTGTGTTGTAATGGAAATCAATATATTTGAAAATGTAAAAGAACATCCAAAATATTTAAATAAATGGTATTCTATTATTGTTTTAACAGCACAATTCATTGTTTTAATCACTTGTCAGCTCTTACTATTCAGTAAGATATCCTCACTCATTATCTGCAGTAATAAATAGCATTCAGGGATATAGCTTTGATTCAATACATTTTGATTATTCAATTAACTTTAAATATGATTTTGTTGAAAAATACATTTGGCTGGCCTAACCATAAGTGAGAAAGAGCAGACCATTACTTTTCTTATTTTTAGTGACTTTAACAGCACTGATGTTCTTTCAACAGCACACCTAGTAGTTTAATTGTGGGGGGTACATTATTACGCCTTCTGAGTTGTCCCATTAGGGGGCAGTCTTTACCAACTAAAATAAAAGCTTGTAAATAAATACCAACAGCTACAGGCGCTCTCTCTTCACCCCTACCTTGCAGAGCAACTCTCACTGCTTTTTATTTAACAGTTGTTTTAAAGCCATCTCATCCCAACCTCCTTCTACCAATTTTGCATGCATATTTGGTATGCATATTCCTAAATCTACCATCAACCAAACTTGGAAATAAAAGACCTAAATACTGTTTGACATGATTACCTTAAACATTATGGGTTTCAGAGTAGCAGCCGTGTTAGTCTGTATCTGCAAAAAGAAAAGGAGTACTTGTGGCACCTTAGAGACTAACAAATTTATCTGAGCATAAGCTTTCGTGAGCTACAGCTCACTTCATCGGATGCTGTAGCTCACGAAAGCTTATGCTCAAATAAATTTGTTTGTCTCTAAGGTGCCACAAGTACTCCTTTTCCTTAAACATTATGATCAGTTTCAAGACACTAAGCATATCAAAACAAGGAACTGAATGAAAACAAAAGTGCCAACAATAACATGGAAAGAAAAAGAGTCCAGTATAGGCAAGAAATTAAAAAAGAAATAAGAAATTAATTGTCTAACCTGTTTTCTCTGGGTAAGGTGCATCAATTCGGTGACTTGAGTTAAGTTTAAAGCTTTCCAATAAGGTACCCCAGGATCAGTGGAGCTGGTGACAAAAGCCATCCTCTATACTTAAAGAGAGGCAGCTGGTATTTCAGGCCTTGTGACAGCTCATGCACTGAAGGACCATCCTGACTACAGCATCATCATTCTGTGCATCTCTTGTACAGAGGGATTTCTTTAATGATCCTTTCTCGATTATCTAAACTCAAGTCTTAGACACTCCCCCTAATCTTATCAGTAAGGACTGGTCTCTCTTGAGACCCTCCCTACGTTATGCATGTAATAGAGACTACAACATTGCTGCAAATCAAAGGAAAAGGAAGTTTGGGTTATACAGCCAGCAGTCTAAGTTTCAAAAGGCGGTGGGTTTTATTTTCACAGCTCCTTCTTCATTAAAAGGCCTAAGATTCAAAAAATTGTTATTTGAATTGCAAGAAAAATCCCGATTATGAAGATCAACTAATACAAAATAAATCATGGCAGGCAAAAATAAAAAACAATTTCCATTATTACTAAATACATTTAAGACAATTTATTTGATTTCCCCAATTGTCTCTATTTGTGCTCCTTTATTTTAAAAGTCCTAGAACTTCAGCCAGAGATTAATTCAAAGAATTAATATTACAGTCCCAGCAGACCAATGAGTCCTAACACAAAAGCTGTTTTAAGTTCTGTTGTTTAACTTGGAATTTTTATCGGTAACATGGACATGATATCAAATAGCAAAGGGGAAAAATAAAATCCATCTGAAATTGACTAGTATCCCATTCTCGCATTTTCCAGATTTAGCTTGTTTTGAATCATTGCGAAATTCTCAACAAAATTTCTCTGCTTGGATTGCGACTAACTGCTTCCCAGATCTACAATAGCTCTGATCCTCGAAGTCGATGGGACGGTGTGCGGGCTCAGAGGGTCAGCCTATGCAGAGATACTTGCAGGATCAGGGCCTCTCGCTGTAAAGTGCTCTGAGATCCTCAAACTAAAGACTCTATAGCCATGCCACACATTCTTATTTTAAAAAAATATATAATGTTGAGAGGCGAACATATCCCTGGGAGAATATGCTTAATCATTATACACAAACCACAATTATTTGCCTTCTGGATAGACTCCAAAGAAAAACTACAGTTGATATGGAGTGTTACTTTTTTCAAAAAAGACTCTTCTTCATTTTCACATAATGCTTATTTCTTTTCTGTCTCATGCAAAGACACGATGAACCAAATACTGAACGTCTTGCTCTGTTTTCAGATCAGTCATTATACAGTCAAGACTCCCAATGAACTCAATGGAAGTTTTGCCAGAGTAAGAATTATCAGAGGAAAGACCTTAGGGTTAGTCCCAGTAGGTACAAAATTGATAATTTAGTGCCACTTACTCACATCTATGTCAGTGAACCAAGAACAACTCTGAAATCCTACCTAAAAGATACCTACTAATGAATATATACCTCTCTGAGCCAATAATCCAAAACCAACCCAGTACTGACAAATCTTCAGGAATATCTAGTCCACAGACACTCTGTTTTGTACATAGATCTAAAGAGCAGATGGTCTAAGATCAAGAGTGAAATCCGGGCCACAGTGAAGTCAATACTTACACTCTCATTTCTTCAGTTGGGGCCAGGATTTCACCCCGTATCTTCAAAACTGTAATAATCAATGGATCACATCAAATCTAATTCAATATATCATCATCATCATGTTTGCTCCCTTCCATATGTTTTCAAAAACAAAAAGCAGCTGACGTAAACAGTAATAATCAAGAAATATAAAAATACAAGATCGATTAATTACTCTGAAAAAAGTTAGAATCTGCAGGAGTCACATTCATTTTATCATATTCTTTCTTATCATAATTAACTTAATCTTGCAATTGTGCTACTGAAATTCTGAATTAATTAAAACTACTGCTGTGTTTAAAACCCTTTCCCTTTTGTTTGCTATGAACTGAAACATATCAGATTAAATAGTACATAAAAGATCATATTTTTGAAATAATTGATATTCTGTACTTTCATCAAAGTCCTATTAATTTACTTTTTCATTTTTCTTACATCAGAAAATGTCACCATTAAAATGTTAAACATCAAACAAATATTAATGGCCAGCTAATGATATTTAGCATGAGAAGAAAATACAAAAATATAGTTTTAGAGCAATGCTCTCCCAGAGACTTGAAAATGTTACACTCCTGTTTGCACTTCTTGATTTTCCTAATAATTTCTTGCTCTGGCTAGATATGGCTTATTAATAAAAAGAGACAAATCTATGTTCTATTGGGGCCCGAACCACAGCACAAAGGAAAGACTCCCAGTGACTTCAATGGGCTTTTGGACCAGGCACTTTTATGAGGTCCTTTTATTTTTTCCTCTTAAAAACTTGTTTCTCAAGCTGTTTCTAAGGATGATAGCCTGGTGATGGGGATATCTAGGGGGAACCTCACTCTGAGTAGCATACAACATTTTGCAGCATATTAAAAATCATTTAGTACAATCACTGATTATGCAGAATTCTAAGTCCCATCTCATTAACACTACATCACAGTGTAGTCAAAGACTGTACATCTTTACTATAAAAAGAGTATTCTTGAAACAGACAGACATTTAAAAACAATGTGGTAATTGTCTAACTCTTTTCAATATCCATGCAATAGACAAAGATGAAACATGTGGAGTGAACAAAGCATGTCTGAGTACTACCTCGTTATTCAAGTATCTTTCATTAGAAACAGCATTGTTTACCTGTTGCATGAGTGATGGCTGCTATTTACTTAAGCTTCAGCGTGGTGGCATTTTTCTACTTTTAAAAAGGTATACATCACAGAACTGAGAAAACAGCTGCAGTGTTCAGCCAAAGATCAAAAAGTGCACCCACTAATTGCATCAGAGTGAAACAGAAGTGATGTACACAGTTTGAGACAATTTAAACGGAGAATTACCGCTGTAGTTTTTTTCTCTCTTTCATGTAGTTAGTTATATTAGAAATTATGTGACCAACACTAAAAGTATTTCTAAGCGCTGTTTCTAAAGATGCAGTCAGATGTATGTAAATTACACTACTCCAGCGTGGTTTTGCCTGAATCAGTATTGGGTAAATACTTCAGGACTGGGATGGTGTATTTTGCTTTTGCTTGGATGTATAGTGGACCAGTAAGAATTAGCTTCAAAACCATCATGCTACAATTTATATTTGGAGAATTGGTTTTAAAATGGGCCTGGAGAATAAAATGTTACAACTAGTGTCTATGAAGAAGAGCAACAATTTCCTTTAGAAGAAGTTAAGAAAATGTTCAGCAATCCACATGCTGCTCTTAGTCACGCGTCTGTAAACCCAGAATAATTCTCTTGGCATTATTGAAGCTGTTCCTGCTTCACATGGGTGTCGATGAGATCAGAGCTCAGTCCGATGTATGCACAAATAAGAGTGAAAAGGACCACGTCCCAATGAAAACATGTCTTATTTTTGTCTGGACAGCAAATGGTTTTGATTAAAAGCTTGCCCTGGCTTTCATCAGCACCACGATGTTTAGTTATTTTGTGGGTAATCTTTTATTACAGAGCTTTTGTTTTCTTTACATGTTTAAATAAAAAAGATTAATCTTTGCAGGCCTACTGAATGGGTGTGGTTGAACCTTTCTCCATCTAGCCTGAGTCCCAATCTGTGGACAGAATGTGCACCAGGCTGTACCCAAGAAATTAACATTCACTTGTTTGTTAGGCAGAAATTGAAAATGTTCATTCACTTTGAAAAGAAACATTCTGCTTGATGGTTTAGGGCTTGAGCCTATTAAGTTCTGAGCCGCCTAAATTCTTATGAGACAGATACTGATGGTGCTCAGGACCTTGCAGAATCACACCCCAGAGAATTATTCACAGTTTATAGTGCATAAGGAAGAAGTGTAACCTCAGCTCTGAAAATCTGATATGATAAATGTATAACACCTGATAACTGGGAGGATTAATGCCAGTAAACCACTATTGCCCCAACCCTACAAACATATACGCATGTGAGCCCATGCATGTGAGCAGCATTAATTACCCATGGGCATAAGTATTGCAAGATCAAACCTTATCTGAATGTTAATTATTATTTTATTTACACTGAATTCTAATAAGTGTCAGGCAGAGTGAAGAGCGAAATATGATTTTCCCCATCAGTATAAATGAGGGTCTAATTATAGAGGCTTTAACTAGCCACAATGTAATTTAAAATGCACTTGAAAGTCTAAAGTGTGTCTTCATTATTTTGCTCAGTATCCTAATGCTTCTGATGGGTAGGATTAGAAATTCCTAAACCTGGATTTTGGTGTCTAGTGAGTGTACAGTGACTAGGAATCTTAAATTGGCTAAAAT
This sequence comes from Dermochelys coriacea, assembly GCF_009764565.3. Classification (NCBI taxonomy): domain Eukaryota; kingdom Metazoa; phylum Chordata; order Testudines; family Dermochelyidae; genus Dermochelys; species Dermochelys coriacea. Next base: position 19,591,579 of record NC_050085.1, on the reverse strand, counting down.
CCTAAATATAACATTTTCTTCTCATCCAAAAGACAACTTTGGCTAGTTGCAATGATTTGACCCTACTCCCATTCAATTCAGTGGGAGCAGGAATTGGCTTATAGATATTTTCACTTTAACTGAAATTAATACTTCAGCCCTGAGAGGTAGGTTTGTTATTTTTTTCTTTTCTGTTACTTCTTCATTTCATATTCCTGTTTTTCCCCCCTAACATTAAAACAACTTCAGGTGCAAATCCTAGACCTATCTGTACGTACTGAAACTCTTCAGGCCAGACTATCCACTAGCGATTATGCAAAACAGAGTCACACTTAGATAATGGCAATAGATTGAATATTTCTAAGAAAAGAAAATTGTGTTTGCATTTTGTTTTTAAGATGGTGTGGAAAACGGGAAGGGGGAAAAGTAATAATATTAATCCAGCATGGACACACTTGCTGGTATTTCCCCCATGTAAATGTTAAAATTGATAATAATAATGATAATAAAGCCTACAAGTATTTCAATGAGCTGCTGATTATCCCAAATATTGTAAGACCTATTGCTGCCCACAGATTGTCATAATGAGCTGCTTGAGAAAAAGTACATCCTGACCTCGATGTTGTTATGCCTATGATTTTTTCACATAAGTGTCTGGGACTTCTGGTTATCAATCACCATTGTCTGCTGCACTTTGTACACTGGATCTTTTTATTCCTACCAGCTGGCCTGACCTAAAAGTCTTCATTGCTTCAGGAAAGAGGCTGGAGGGAGAAAACACTTTGAAATGCCTACCATCTAGTTACATTCTGGGGCCTTTTTATTTCCCTCTTCTTGAATAACCATTTTGCCACCTTTTTGATGTATGTTTTAGTGAATTTATAATAAAGCAAATACACAGAAAATGGCTAGAATGTAACAGAAGGTAGAGAAAGCAGGTCTGGTGTGAGTGTAATACAGCAATTCTTTCTAATCAGACTGCTACATAAATTGAAACTATGCACAACCAAGAAGCTCCAGACGAAGGAAAAGAGATGCAATTAATTGGTCTTAAAATCAAATGTGATACAAATAATCATTTAGCCTTCTAGCTGTTGGCAAAATATATACATGTTGCTCTCAATCAAACCATTAATCTGGCATGCTTAGAAAAGGCCAGTTGTCTAAAGGTTAATATTTCACACAGAAAAAAAATGTATATTAACTTCAAATTGGCATATTTCTACTCTCTTTTATTTAGTCTAAAATATCTTTGCAAGAAGCCCGACCTTGGAAGTCCTCATCCCACTCCAATGACCACTCTTGGTTGTTTGTATTTATTACAGTGGCTACACTGGTCATTTCAGAAACTGGAAATGGCTTTTTCAAATGCCTGGTAAAGGACCTTTTTGGTAACAGCAGGTGTTATAGAAGTAGAGTTGCTTGAACAGACAGTTGGGTGAAACTACATTTTTTAAGGCAGGGAGTGAACAGAACTACCTGGAGACAAGGCTAGTAAGGTATAAGGTGGTGCGAGAAGGTATTAGACTGTGTATCCAAAGCACTGGAGCTGCTGAATCTATTGGGAGTCCCAAAGATATGAGTTAATGTAATAGGCTGAGCTCAGATAATCTGTGGGATGCACTAAAAGGAAATCAGACCATTTGTAGCCTGCCTGGAGACCTGTATAATCTGCACAGAATGAAGGACTGTAAAGGTCTAGGTAATAGGTAAGGGGAAATGTAATGGCTTCTATGATATTTATCCTGTCACTCTCTGAAACTGAGATATGGAATTCAGCTCCATGTGCTACAAAATGCATAGAGCAGCTTTTGATGTAAGGCATGGAGCTGATGACAAATGTAAGGCTCTTGGTTATAAGGGTTCTTGTTTCAAGAGGGTTCGTGATGAGTAGTGGATGGGCATCACAGCAATCAGGAGTCCATTTTATATAAATAACCCAAAGTTTGGATGCTTTTATCCAAAAGCTCATCTAGACCATGTTGGTCTAGGAATCAGGCTACAAATATTGCAGTATTTTGGCTTTCCCATTTTCACTCATCTCCAAAGTCAAACTCTGTAGGAGCATGGTAAAATATGAATGAGAAAAAGTTGATGGAAATATTTCAAACTTCTCTAAGTTTGGATTTTGGACTGGGTCAAGCGTTGTGTGAAAAGTTCAAATCAATTCTCATTTTATATGAATGGGCGTGCCCATCTCTATGTCAGACTCAGAGCAATATTTTGGCTTCCATTTCTACTGAAAAGTTTCTTGTAATGTTCTCCTTAGTAACATGCATGTTAGAAATATATTCTCCCTCACGGTTCATTCTTTTATGCCTCCAAATGCCTATCGACAATACTAGGTAGTAATATTATCAGTATTGCACTTCTCATTGAGATATGCCTGAATCAACACCATGGACCTGAACTTTACTCAATTTGAGATCTTATAAATCCCCAGATCTAATTATTCCTCGTGTACCCATTTCGATTTTTTAATCTTCCAAGCGCTTTACAAAAATTAGCTAATTAATCCTTGCAAGATTTTGTCATCTGTCTAGAAGGGAAGATGACTCAGCCTTTGGGAATATCATTATAAAAATCGTATTAAGTCCTTGTAACATCTCCTCCCCCAGGAGAGCGTGCTACAGACATTTCCACAACATGCCTATTACGTTTCTAGTCCTCTCTCAACAGTCCCCGAAACCATTTCCCCCTCCCATTTAAATAGAGACAAAAACTTAGTTCACAGCTTGGGAGCAGACTTTCTATCCATCACTGTCAATGTACAGCATGCACTTTCTACTGTTCGAACTGCGATGAAATACCAGCATCGATCTCCATTCATTCATCTATTTTTTAATCACGAGAATTCAGGTTTTATGCTTGCTGTCAATGCGTTGCAGTTTTCCCCTACTAGAAAAGAAGCGTGTGGGCCAGGAGATTCCCAACCATTCCAGTGCCCTTAAAAAGATCAGAGCTGCTGAATGGACATCCCACTCAGCCACTTGGAGTCAGCCAAAGCGCTGGTGTTCTATAAATCTTGCTAAATTATGGGCACAAACACCTATTGTGACTCTGGATTGGAGTATATAAGCCTCTGTCTTGGATTCCAAAAAACCTGGAGATAATCTGCTGATTGTAATTAGGTTCCTCTTGCAGCATTTGCAGAGAAAGTGAAAAGAAAAATGTGCATTTTCTTGAGTCTCACACAAAGAAGAGATAACATCCCTGTGAGGGCTCCATTACCAATGCTCTCCAAGTCTGAAGGTGCCAGAGAAGGATAAAAATAAACAAAAGAAAACTGCAGCTATGGAAACTGGAAACATGATGTCTTGAAAACGAAATGGCTCCAGCCTCATTTCCCCACCATTTCCATGTTGTCCTACATTGTGCAACCTTATGGACAAACTTTTAAATTGCATAAATTCTGTTCAAGACCCAGTGTAATATCAATTTGCTACCAGAGACTGTCACTTCAGGAACAAACAAGTCTCCTTAAAAACTTTTACAAATGGATTCCTCTGGGATTTTATTCTGCTTGCCATGTGGCAGTAAAGCAACCTGAGTTACTCACACCACCTTTTCAACCAGGCAGCAGCTGATACAATGTGCAAAACTTTTTTTGGGGAAAAAAACCACTTAGGGCCTGATTCTCCACTGCCTTGCACCTTGTGCGATCTGTAGGATGTGTAAAGAGTTACCAAAAAAGAAGGGTGGATTTTTAAACCCACTCTGCATAGGTGTAAAAAACTATACAAGATACAGGACAGAGGAGAACCAGGCTCACCATTTAGGAGCAGTTCTGTGTCTGTCTCCTGTCAGACAGACAGACTGCCTGGCTATTTGATTATTTGCTTCTTTCAGATTTTACTGGTATGAATATCTGCATGTGCACTAAAAAAGGATCTTTGTTTCAGTTTATCTGCTCATCGGGGCGGCTCTACCAATTTTGCCGCCCCAAGCAGTCACTGCCGAATTGCCGCCGCGCCAAGAGCAGCGGAGCTGCCGCCTAAAAGCCGCTGTGGTGGGAAAAGCGGCGGAGCTGCCGCTGAATTGCTGCCGCGGGACACAGACTGCAGCCCCATTCTGCATGCCACCCCAAGCACCTGCTTGGAAAGCTGGTGCCTGGAGCCAGCCCTGCCGCTCATGCTGCTTATTCCTCATGCAAATCCATAATACTTTCTCTGTGATGCCATCATCTCCACAGTAACCAAGTGTGATATCACAAACATAATTTTATGGCTAGTGTGTGTTTGTGTGTGGGCGAAGGGGAGCAGGGGATGGGGGGAGAGAATAAGCAGCTGACACAGAAAAAAAAATTATATCAAAGTTTGGATTTTTTTTATTTTTATCAATTGAAATTTTTAGGGTTGTGTAAAAGTATGTGGGTGGGCAGAAAATTTGTATTTAATGACATTGAGATTAAAAAAGTTAAAGCTTTATAAACTGTTAAAACAAATCATCAACATCACGTCAAAACATAAAACAGATCATAATTGTTTTTACACTTCATTTGCTAGTCTATTTGTAACAAGCCTAATTCAAAAGTCCAGATTGCTGGATTTTGACTCTCATAAATTCTCAAGCAGCATTCTTCTGACTGTGCCTATCTGTAAATTTCAATTATTATTGATGGAAATTTATTTTTGTTGGTTTGTGTGTGTGCAGTGAAAATTGACATTTACTAATATTTACTGATGAAGATCTAATCTTTCCATGCCTAAGTATATGTAGGGAGTGGAGAGCTAGTTCACCTAAAATAAAACGTGAACCACATATTAGCTTAAAACTCAAAGAGAGTGGAGGAAAAATACCAGATGAAAGTCTGTTCCTGTTGTATTGTCAATTTGGCCCTAACTCCAGAAACACCACAAATCTCAGGAGAAAGCCTAAATTAATCTTATTCAATTTGATTCCCAGACCAGAGATGCTCAGAAAAGCATGCAGATTTATCTCAACGGAACCTAGTAAATATATCCTCTGAATTTCCACATGGTGATGTTTTGCTTTTCCCCTAAATACAAAGCAAACCTGTATTTGTTAAAGTGATCAGTTGAATGTAGCAACCTGATAATTGCCAAAGCCATAAAAAAAAAAACACATGGTGATGGCTCAACTAAGCAGAAGCATACCTGGTCATTAACAGGACATACAGCTAGATTTTGTTCATCACAAGAACAGGCCACTCGGATGTATTTCAGCCAATTTCCAGCACCAGTCTGATTAGCATCAGCACAGAATTTCTCATTTCCCAGGTCATCAGCGATCTGAAGAAGAAGAAGAGATGGAAGAAATTTTTTCACTTGAGATGAAACGATGAATATGGAAATCAACAAGTGAGAAATGTACTTTTATCATTATTTGTATTGCAGGCCCCTCAAACAAGAAGTAAAGCTAGAGAAACAGCTTGTTAGTCGACATCACTAATAAAGATATAGAAACAGAATAACATCAGCTGAATTACAAAGCTGCTCAAGTCCCAGTGAAGATCCTCCACTGATTTAAGGGGCACATGATCACATCCATAATGAGCAAGGAAAATAAAGCTCCCGTATCCATATAGCTGTTACAACTAAACAGGTCACCTTTTCTGAACTGCTTTCTATTAACTATTTAGGTACTTATATGGCTCCATCTCCACCTTATCTGTTTCTATTATTAGGTTTAAAAAAGGAGCACAGTACTTACAACTGTAAATAAAAACAGACATTCAGTTCTGCAAGAACAAATCAGAACTATCTCTCTGCCCACCAACCTCTGTCACCCTTTCCCACTAGTTCCTCGTCCCAGTCTCCTTTCCAAGCCAGTCCCAGATTCCTTCACAACTCCAGTTCCTACTCCCTGTCTTCCTCCACTTCCCTGCTCATTGTCCCAAATGACTCCCCCAACTCCTGCAGGTCTATCTTTTGTCCTCTCTGCGTTGAAATCCTGCAGCTTCCTCCTCCATGCTGCCGAGGTCCAGGTCATTGAGAGCACAGGACAGACAAACTTCTTGCTCTCAGTTTTGGTGCCTGGTCGTGGCCCCAGCTCTGGCCTGCAGCAGTCCAGAGCAGTAATTGCAAGGAAAGTCCTACTCAGTCCTAGACAACTGGTGCCTCCCCATACGGGGCGAGGAGGGGGCACAATCTAAAGGGGAGGAGACATGATCGTCCCACTTGTCCTCTGCCCACTGATACCCCCCCCTCCACCAGGCCTGCTGCACTCTCCCCGCCCTCTGTTGCCTGTGTGTGTATGTGGGAGGGCCCTCGGTCCATCTCTCCCTGCACCTCCCCTGGCACATTCAGCCACTCTCCTTGGCAGCTGGGCAGGGAGTGGGATGGAGCCTGAGACAGCCTAGATGGGAGGCAGCCGCCGCCTGCTCCCTGCCTGGGCTTGGCTGCTGGGGACAGGGGCTGAGCGAGCCGGAGCCCCCTCTCCCCTCCAGCATGTTCTGGTTCGCTCGCCCCCCTCTGCCCGGCAGCTGGCGTGGCAGATTTTCATGCAAAAGGCACATTCCTGACACAAAGACTACCACTCTCTTGCCAAATTTCAAGTTTCTGCTTCAAAGCTGAGGATGTTAGAGCTTAAGGAAAGGTCACCAGAATTTTTTTTTAAACACGGGCAAAACAACATCTTTTTCTTCCCTGGCCTCATTCTTGGAAATGGCTGACCAGTCTGAGGCTGAAATTTTCAAAAAACATTCAGCCTGAGTCCGACACCCAGTGTGAAAAATTTCAGCCCAAATGGTTGCAGTTATAAGCAACTAAAAAAAAAGGTCCCAATAATGGGAAATATCAGGCAAGCCTAATAATAGTGTGGTGCTACTATCCCTGCTTGTAATAAGGAACACATGATCATCCCTGTAGCTACTCTCTCTCTGGATCACTGTACAGCCTCCCCTCGGAAACTCCACTCGAGCCCGGCTTCCTTGAAATAATTTAAAAAAAAAGTACACACATCCTCGCAGGCTCCTGATAATCTAATTTCCTACAACAGGATACAGAAATTGAGATCTCCAATTTAACTGGGTCCTAGACCATAAAGGGCCTTACAGATCATAAGCATAGAGAGCCAAACAGTTCTGAGCGAGAAGCACTGAGGTTTCAAACGTTCAGACCAGCATGGCACCTTCAAGAGATGAGCTGCTGCATTTTGCACTAGCTGAAGCTTCTGGATGGACTTCAATTGTTGTGCTAAGTAGAATGAACTGCTATAAACTAGCCTTGAGGTTACAAAGGTGTGAACTACTTTGGCAGGGTCTGCCTCACAGAAGAATATTCACAGATTCTGGTCCAGCCACATACAATGTTTCCTCAGTGAAAGTCTGAAACTAACGGTAAAAAAATGATAATTAACACTTAGCCTACCAGAGAGTGCATGACTGGTTAGATTAATGCTTATATATCAAAGTAACAAGTAATCTGAAACTCCCATAGACAAAAGATTTATATTAAAGAAATGAGGTAAAAAGAGGATATATCTCAAACAGAAAAGCTTCAGAAGTTTGGAGGGTTTTTTAAAAAGGAGGCAGTTCTCCTGGGAAAGGAGTGCATTTGTCAACATGGACCCGACTTGTCCTAACTGCAATAATAAAAATACTCTGGGTAACAAAATCAGGATGTATGGTTGATGTTCAGCTGCTGAATTAAACACTGTGCAGAAGCTTGAAGGTAACGAGCAAATCAGGTAGCATCCGGCAGCATCCCCCAATCTTCACGACATTGTCAAGGTGGATTGTACATTATAGTAATGACAATGTGAATAAGGTCAAACACTGAAGAGATACTGTCAAACAAGATAGCAATGTCCAGGACTACAAGCATGATCTAAATTATAAGCTTTCTTTTTGCACTCTCTGAGGGCTGGGGAAAGATACTTCAACGAGTGCTGGAAGAACCCAGAACTCAGCTCAAATTTGCTAAAAGACTCACAATTCATGAACCACTGAGACCTTGTGTTTCAGAATGAAGCCTAGCCTGGCTAAAAATCACATGAAGCTCACTGGTTTGAGCTTTCAAGCCCAAATTGAAACTCTGGGGGCGTGAAATCTCATGAACCAAAACCGGAAAAAATATTTATGCGAAACTCTGAGAACTGAAACCCTTGTTTTTCACACACTCCTCCAATCTGTAAATAAACTGAGCTGACATGAACCACGGCCCAGCAACAACACCGAACTATGTTCTATCCAATACTTTACTGTATCACAATGTGTGTTTCTCTAGTTTTGATCAGGACACTGAAAATAAAAACAGCATCCTGTTGCAGTGTGAGATAGTTGGCAGATACAGGGCCCATGCATGGGGTTGGTAGGCAGGCCATCTGTCCTGTTTTAAACTGGAGAATTTTGCTTTTCTAAGGTTTGTCCCACGGCCGGTACTGAAACAAAACTGGATAAGGCTTTGTCCGGCATGAGATGGGAGATGCCATTTTGAAAAGTGTGCTGCTCTGCCCGCGCTGCATGGCTCACATAGGTGGGGGCAGGCCCCCACTGTTCCTGGAAGTACTGGGACATCTGGTATTCTGGGAATGCCTCTGTGGCCACCCTCGTGGTGGGGCAGTTTTGTAAGAAATTAATACAGTTTATGAACATACAGCAAACACAGCTGAAAAGGAGAAAAAGTATTGTTAGCACTTCTCTTTAATGGGGACTCTGTCTATCAACACACTCAGGGCTTGCCTATACGGTGCATTACTCCACGCAAGAGGGATGTAAATTCTAGTGCATACTAGCGGGTTGTGCACTCAGTGGCCTGGGTGGATCCTGCTGGATGCCCTAAAAGTTCCCTAGTGCACATTAATGTAGGATTGTTCAAAATGGGACTACAGGAACATGCACTAGAGAACTTTTAACGTGCGCCAACAGGGTCCACACAAGCCAGTTACTGCACAACAGAATTTATACATCTCTAGTATGAACTAATGCATGGTGTAGACAAACCCCCAGACTAAGGCACTGGACTGGGATTCTGTAGATCCAGGATCAATTTCTGGCTCTGTCATTGTCTTCCTGTGTGTGACCTGAATCTCTTACTTTGGGTTTGTACAGTGCCTTACCCAATAAGGCCTTGATCCTAGTTGGGGCCTGTACACATTGCCATAATATAAATAAGGGAGCATCAAAGAGCTACATATACTCCAGAATGCCTTCCATATTCAGAGGTAGGACTTTCACTACCACCTTCAGTTTGACTTTAGATATGGTAGCGGCCTGGACTCATTCAAGAGTGCTACATTTCATGTGTGCTACATTTTGGTGCAACAGAGAAAGCTGAGTCTGAATTTCGTTCCTTTGCTGCAATGGGATATTGCCCCTCATAGCTGTTTAGAACAGGAAGAGCTCATAAGGGTTGAGTACAAAGCAAACTTAATAGATATGGATAATAATTAATTGATTTGTTTTAAAACAGCTAACCCAATTAATTTTATTTAGCAATCAACCTGGCCTCCAGTTTTTTCAAGGAGCAACTTTTCTTTAGTAAATAATTGCATTAACACTTTTTTCTATGCCTACAATTAATAGGAGGTGAAAATGTTAGTAGTTATAGGTTTAACTACTTGATCTGAAGGCACAAAGAGGTAGTTAGTTGTGTAATTACTATACTTGCCTGCAATTTAATATGGATGCAAAAATGACACAGCAGAACAACACACACACACACACACACGAGGCTGGTTGTGTAAAGCTGACATTTAAACACTAGTTTCTGCATTAAGATATTAGTATTTGCCAAAATATACCATATAGTTTCCCCCCGTATATGGAAGGGAAATAACTGCAATATCTCAGATATCATTTATTGGCAAATGTTGACTTTTTGATGTAAATATTTCAACACTTCCATATTTGTCTGACAAGCTTCAAATGCCCCACAATGTGAACTGCTGAAAAAGGATGATGTTCTGACATCACATAAGATAGGCAGAATTGACTGCTTACTGAAATAAAGTACTGCACAGCCAACTCTATGGTGTAGGCATTTTAACTAAGTCCAGTACACCTCAAAAGATACCAATTATAAACACCCACATCCTTTTTGATGCTTGAGTCTATAGGAAAAAAATTGATGAAAACCATTGGCAAGTAGTCCCACACTACCTAAGCGCTATACTGTTTTTTTTTGTTTTGAACACACATGTAGAGAGAGAAGTTTAAAATACCCCATAAAAGCACACCTAGTTTTCTGTCCGTTTATGTTGAAAGACGATCAGAAACTTAGTGCTTGCTAATTTGTAGCATCAACTGTTTCCAAATCAGTTAAAGACATTGCCCAACATTTTAAAAAGTGACTAGTGATTTTGGATGGACTAGGCAGCAATTCTATCCTTGTGTCACGTTAAATTATTATGAATTGTATTACAGTAGCATCTGGAGACCCCAACCAAGATCAAGGCCACTTTGTGCTAGGCATTATACAGACACATATTGAGAGACAGTCCATGCCCCAGAGAACTCACAATCTAAATAGAAAAGACAAACAAAGCGTGGGAAGGTTGAAGTATTCCTATCTGTATTTTAAAGACATAGAATTGTGGTACGCAGAGATTAAGCAACAGGGAGTCTGTGAGAGAGCCAGGAATTGAATTCAGCTTTCTTTTTAACCACAAGACCACCCTTCCTCTCTAAATGGCATAGACTTTTACTTATCGATATTGGCAAATGCTTCACAAATTTACAAAGCACAAGTGCCCCAAGAGGTCCCTTTCTTTCTGAACAGCCTCAGGTTTGCTTGATGGTCCAGCCTTAGGTGTCCTGTATTGTATATTCAGCAGCAGCAAACGGAATGATACAGAAAAATGTAGAAGTTGTGTTTGTACTTAGCCAGTGAATCTGAAATAACTGAGTTGAAATCTAACAGACCAAATTCTGCCTTTTGTTTTACACTCTAACAACCTCTTTTATGCCAGTGAAGTTGCACAGGTGTGCTTGAGAGGGAATTTGGCCCACGGTTAACTGAATTAATCAGCTCTCCGTAAAAATCATGTGTGACTAGATATTGATAAATCTTTGGCAAAAGAGAGAATTTATGGATATTTCACTCAGTGTCAGGACTACAGTAACTGCATTCTTCCTTGTGTATCTTACTGTCCAAAACAGGATACCATTGCCAACAAAGCAGAGTTCACAGGGAAAGAGGAACATATGTCTTGACTATACCCAGCTCTACCTCTCTTTCAAATTAGAGCATAAGCTCTTCAGAGCAGGGACCATGACTTGGTATGTGCTGTAGGTCACTAAGCATAAAAAGGCTTTGGGCTGTATTGTAATATTAATCAGGATAAATAAAAATATGTATGATCCCTCTGCAATCTCTCTCTCTGATCAACTTCCCATTTCTTCTTGTCTATCCATTTTATTGTTGTGGATTTCCCCACTGCTTTCTTAGACTCAACAAGTCAAAAATTGAATTTACCTTTTTTTCATAACTTCTCTCACCCATTTCTCTATCACATTCGACAGCTCCACTATCCTCTTCATCATTCGATCACCAAACCTAGGGTTAAGCAATACGCCTTCATTTCTTTCTCTCTTCACATCCAACCTGTGCCACTTCTTCTGCTATAATCCACCCCTTCCTCTCTGTCCACGCTGCCAGGGCCATGGCTTGATCTCTCTGGGACGATTGTTAGTTTCTTTGCCTCCAGGTTTCCTGCCTCTCCCCTCTTTAGTCTCTTCAGTTAAAACAATCCTCCAATGCTCCTGTCTTCAGGTGTGTTTGTATAAGGGGTTTTGGATAGGCCCATTAGAGAAAGATGAATTTTGAAGCCAGGTCTAAAGTTCTGACCAGTTTTGGTACAGACACATTTTTATCTAGCCAAAAGGAAATTGTTGTCATGTTCCAGGGCTCACTTTGCAGCTTCCTCTGCTTTCTGCTGAACAGCATTGAGGATCTGAATCCAAAGGGCTCATTGATCTTGCAAAGACTCCAGCTTGTAATTTATTAAATCAGAAATGCTGAGTTATGAAGCTAAAATTATGGAAAAATTCTCTTAAACGTTTACAATTTTTTTTTGCACATCATTTGAGGTTTCCTGCTTCTCTAATTTGTGGGCTCTCCATTGGGTTGTTTCTTTCAAATTTTAATGGGCAGAGTCCAACATTTGGCTTTAGCAGAGGTGTGCCATATGGACTGGAATGCTTGCAGATCTGTCGTCAGTTTGCCTAATGGATTCCCAGTGTGCATGAAGAAATGAAGCGCCCATGAGTTTGCCATCAATGACCCAGCGTCCTGTTGCTATAACACCACTCCCCAGAAGCTGAGAGTGCAATAAACCTTCTCATCCCATAGTTGCAGGATCTGCCTTTGACAGTTTGGCTGATGTACGAATTTTATTTGGCAGGAGTGAAGGAGGTTTTTTCTTTAATGACCCACAAGCAGATTTAGAGCAATAAACTGTTGCCATAAGGTTTTGTTGTGTTTTTTTAAAAATAAGGAAAAAATTTGCTACAATTTATGACTTTTAAAAGTTACTGAAACAGAAAGTCCATTCTTGCAACAAAATGAAGAGGGAAAAAAATTGTCCAGAGAAACCCCTCTGTCAATGTGTAGACACGAAGCCTGGATGAACTCATAAATTCAGTGCTCTGCCTGCAATTAACCAGGCTTCCTGGTGATCTGACAAAGAGTTAATAAGAAATGTGTCAGACAAAAACAGGTCATAGTACTGAAAAGTCAATGGGAGGTGCAACAGAACCAGCCCTGTTCCCTGGCTCCCCACTAGCTTGGAGTCACAGGAAGAGCTTTGAGGGATACTGACACAGAACTACTTTATAAAGCATAAAGTACAATGTCTGGCCCAAATTTAAGCCCCACCTACATGACTGAGAGGCTTCTCTCCATGCAGAACATGAGTGCGTTGTGAGAAAGATAACAAGGATTGGAGGAAGGGTGATTTCTTCAGGAGCCAGGACCTTTGTACATTTGATGGATCTGCCACAGACTTCTTATATGACCTTGGACAAGTTGCTTAGGCATCCTGCAAATATTTATGCACATGCATAACTTTACTCATGTGAGTAGTCTAATCGATTTCAAAGGGACCACTCATGTAAGGCAAGTTATGTGTTTGATTAAATGATTGCAATATCAGATTCCACTAATGATTGCATTAATCTCTCTGTGCCTGAATTTCTGCATTTGTAAATTGGGTAACTACTATTCTCAGGCATATCATGGGCTTGAATTCATTAAGATTTGTAACACACTTCGGATCTTCAGACTGTGGGAGACTGCATAACTAAAAATTACTCTTATTTATACCAAAAAATAGCATCTCCAATGGCTTGGAAAGCTCAGAATGTGTGAAGCAAAAAGAAACGCTTGCAAGATGTCTTTCCTTTGAAACAAGTATGTTAATGGCAACTATTGAGACTGGGTTGAAAAAATGAATCCATGGACCAAACCAGTTAGAAGTCTCTATTCTCAAACACAGGATTTGTGTCTTATGGTGGCCTTCACAGTTGCTGGGCAGCTTTATTCCCATTAATAGGTCTAGTGATGACAACAAACAGCTACAAGGGATGGGAAATAAACAAGTTCAGATTGAAAAAAAAAAAGATTGGTCTTGACCTTTCACTCAAACCAAACTCATAGCTGAAATGAAAATGTTTTGTCAGGTTATGTTTCTATTTCTAGGTAATATTCACCTCTACATTATCTGGTTTCAGCAAGGCCTGGAAGCAGAAATACCAGTGTCCTGCAAGAAATATCGTTTTGGTCATTTATTTCATTTATTTTCTCATAGGGGAAGAACAAAACACCCTCTCCTCCAAGCCCCACCCCACAAAACCACACCCAAAGACACACCTAGAAATCCCATGAAAACAGCCTGTTCTTTCAAAATGTCCTGCTCAATTTCTAGACCAAGAGAGTCTGGATAAGCTCAGACAAACTTTGGAAAGGCCTTTGAATTTCTTGTCTCCTATCTGAATCAAACCTTCTAGCCTTTTGAAGGTCTGCCCATTATTAATTGCTATTTTGTTCGGTACCAACAGACAACTGCCAGTGAATATTTCCAATGTATCAGCTGGCTTTGAGTAGGGATAGAGGGCCTGAGAAATTGCAGTGTCCTTATAAAAAAATTATTCTATTACATGGATATGTCTTTCAAGCACAGCAGATTGATTCCAGCTGAGTGTACATTAGACCTGACTGTAAATACAAAATCTCACCAGAGAGAGCAATAGCAGCAATAATAATACAGCATACTTGTCTCCAGAGCTAACTAAACAGGATTTCCATGTAAGCATCTTTCTGCTCTAGAAAGCAACCCAGACCCAGCATGTACTAGAAGGTTTAAGAGAACTCACAATTGATCTACGTGACAGGGCAACCTTTGTGCAAAGGCATAAGGATGAGAAGTTCAAACCTTATGATAAAAATCAACAACTATTCTGCTTTTCTTCTCCCAGAAAAAGATCCCTGCTTATTTTCTTGCTTTAAAGGTGCAGGTTCATTACATAGAAGCCAACTGTAAATAATACAGTATGTCAAAAGAGGTGCCACTCATGCTAATTACTGCCGATGCATGTAATCTTTTCCCCTCTCTTTCTCTTTCTCTCTCCCTGCCTCCTCCCCCACAACCTCACTCTCCTTGAGAGGTAAAGGCTAAACTTTCATAGCAATGGCTAATCATCATGCAGAAAACCAGAAAGTAAAAATGTCAAAACAGAAGAAGAGTTTCAAGCTGATGGCAAGCATTTATCTCAACAAAAGCTCGTGTTCCACCAGTAACATAATTCATACCACACTGATTTAAATTAAACAGTAGGCTGTAAAAATAATGTTTGAATCAGATCACAGATGTTGTACACACAAGTCAGAAATGGGATTGTCTGACTCTTTATAACACACACACCAAACTTTGAAACTTTCTTCCCAAGAAAGAGCTCAGAACATATCTTTTTTTCATAGTGCATTTTGCTTTATCAAAAAACAGAACAACACAAAAGCAATAGTCTACTATATTTTAATATTAATTGTTCATCAATGTCTGGAGCCTTGTGGATGGAAAAAGAGGCAAGTACTTAAAATAAAAGTGCTTGACATGGTAAACAAAAGATGCAGAATATTTGTAGGTACATTGAGATTTAGAATTTCATGCAATCTAATTCCAGTCTGACTGGGGAACTGGGGTGGGCGTGGGGCTCAGAAGCATGCAGAATAGCACAAGTGTTTTTCTAGTGCTGTTCAAAAGGATTGAATGTGGCATGATTTGGGTATGACTGGCTTGCTATCATTTAAAAAGGCTTATATAGTACTGAACCATCTTTCTAATGAAACCATGTCAACTAGCCAAATCATTGTTTTCATATGACAGATGGGTAAACTGAAGAGAGACACAGCTTAAGAGAGTTGCTCAAGGTGATGCAACAAGTCAGTGTTTTCTGACTTCTGGTTCAGGGAACTCCTTTCTGGATACTAAGCACAAGGGTGCTATAGTCCCAAGAAACTGCCATGCAGGGATTATTCTGGGTATCATTGGCTTTCTCTGAAGAAATGAACAGAGATCATTCCTCAAGATCAGAAGGGTATATTCTACATTCTTGATCTCCTGCAGTTGCAGGGAGAATGGGCATTTGTAGGCTTCCGTTCTTATTGTCTTTTGCATTTCTATGTGCTGAACAGACCCTGAAAAGAGTAAACAAGAGAGAGGAAGGATGTTCTTGTGGGCAAAGCATTGGAATGGGACTTGGCTGGTGTGAGTTTAATTAGTAGGCTGCCCCACATCACCTGTGTGACTTTAGGCAAATCACTTAATCTCATTGTGCCTTAGTCCCCCGTCTGTAAGATGGTAATCACAATGCTCCCTTTCTCCCATCCTTTGTCTGACGTGCCTAAATTGCAAGCTCAGTGACTGTCTCTGACAGCGCCCGCCACCAGGGGATGCTGAACTCAGGTGATGCCTTTTGATGCTACTGTGTTAAAATAAACAAACAATAGTGATAAAATCAGAATGTACATCTTTCTGTTACATTAGAAATCAAGCCACAGAATCAGCAGGTCCCCAGCATGATACTCAAATGGGTTCACCACTGTGAAGAAACCGTAGCTTGTCTTTTTTAAAAAAAATCTATAATCAACTTGTTTGGTGGATGAATTTTGGACCTAAATTTCACCAGCTCTAAATTCACCATTTTTTTTTAAAAAAAGGAGAATTCGTGAACAGCGTCCACCTGTGATGAGACATATAGCACCGAACTATCTCCAGTGCAGAAAGAATACAATCCTTTCTTACGTCTGATTTGCAATCTCATGTCAGCATATGCTACTGTGTTCAAGCAGGTTAGAAACATTAATCTAACAGCGTACATTTTTTCACATATGAACATTAAATTGCACAATATTATAAGCCGAGAGCTTGCACATTACTGCAGCCTTGGCCGTGACCTTACACCTTGTGAGCAGAGAGGCTTAAAAAAAGAAAAAGAAAAGCAGTACCCTCCCCCAGGGTTGATATTGCTTTGAGCATATCAGAACCGAAGTTTCATTTACACAGGAAGCACTCCCTCATCAAAGGTGCTACAAATGTATGGGGAAGCACAGTCCTTGTAACCTTTCTTGCCAGAAATGAGTAAGGCAGCTGCATTGCAGAGGAGTCTCGTGCTTTTTTGAAGGTGTGAATTAGATGAGTTTGTAAACTTGGTTGGCACTGGAGAAAAGAATAAAAGAATATTTGTAGGTTTCCCTCCCAATCAACTTATTTGACTGCAAACAAGAACAAAGACCTCTGTTTAAAAAGCTTGGCAAATGAAGTGGCCACCTCACAGAAATAACGTGCTGCTCACCGATAATGAAGCTGAAATGTGTTATTTTCTTTATGTGTTATTTGATGTTAACCAAAAAGGAGGTGCAAAAATGAGAACATGAAGGCTGCACAATTGTTCCACAGCAACATCGTAGGCTCCTACCCTGCTGAAGTAATTATGATCCTGCATAACAGCTGTCCATGAACTTTTCTTTGATAGATAAACAAAAAACCCCAATAACACTATAACCAATCTGTAGCTATTTAGTACTTTGTGGTTGCCATTGTGCCATGACTTTCTGGAGGCAGAGCTCATATCTTCCTGCCCCTAAAACACAGACTTCGACCCCTTGAATGAATGGGAGATCGCCCTTAGCTGGTAGCAGGATAGGGCCTCTGACATGTAGGCTACATCTGCACTACACGTAACTGGGGGCGGTGTGCAGGGCCCAGAGAGCTACATGCCACAGTGAAACACAAGCTGCCTCCACACTGCTGTGTGTAGCTCTGTGTGTCAGTGAAAGGCTCTGACAAAGCTCCAGCAGTGGGACACTATAGTGCTAAAAACCAGCAGCACAGACAGGGTACATACCCACACTCTGCAAGTGTTACTTTGCTTGCCTAAGCTGTGACTCACTGTCTTCATTGCTGTTTATGTCCATGATGGGAGCTACCTGAGCATGTACTCCTTCTGTACCTTCTTCTTGGTGGCTCTGTGGGTTGATGGGGGAAGACACCTGGTGTTAGGGCCCCACTTCAGCTCAGAGAAAGAGAGCCAGTTGAGCTCCCACCCTACTTTCCCTGGTGCTTCCACAGCCCCCTAGGCCGTGGAGCAGCCAGAGCTACTTTCTGGCTGGTGGGGGAGCTGGTGATCAGCTGCAGCAAAGAAGTGACAGCAGCTGCTCAGAGCACTGGGGGTCCATACCAGAGCTGCTCCTGTAGCTGCTGGGGAAGCAGTGGAAGGCAGTTGGGGAGGCAGCGTTCTGGTCTGCCTCCCTGTAGTGTTGGAGCTGCTTTGTACACTTGAGGCATCATGGGGGGGGGGCGAGGGGGGTGCCTTTCAATTCATAATCAGACACAACTTTCCTGATAAATAGAGTTGCCCTTGAGAACTGTAATTTAGAGTCCTCAGGCCCAGAGGCAGCCCAGAGGCCCTGAGATGGACACCATTGTCCTAGACAGTTCATTTTGACTCTCTGTACTTATGTAGTGCCTGCCATCTGGGGAGTTAAAAACTCTTTTACAGAAGTAAGTGAACGAACCCTCTCAATGCTCCTCTCAGGTAAGTATTATCCCCCTTCCAAAGGTGCACATAAACGGAGACATGGCAATCAAAGTGATTTGCCTTCCAGGCCATGCAAATAATCAGCTGTGGACATAGAAGTCCTGACTTCTAGTCTCGTGCTCTAACTGTTAAATCCTGCTGGCTCCCAGTGGAAGTGATCAAACTGTGAGAGAATTTCTGATCAATTTTTTAGTCTTTTCTAGCTTTTCCAACCAGTGGTATCTTTTTTGACTTCCAAAGTAGAGATAAGTGACCCTGTCCAGGCACATTTTAAAGGCATCTGCAAAGGAAAGGTGTGAAGACTGATACGCATCATGTGATCCGCAGATAATATGCTATTATCTACACTCCAGTGGCCCCGGCAACACCATGCTGTGTATGACAGTACCTGCAGGGACAGCACCTTCATACTGAGAGTGTGCATGTTTGCAGGGTGCTTCAGAGGTATCCACATACATGAATATCTCTCATTTTACTGGCTAGGTGCAGCTTTAGTGTGGGTCCCTGAGTTTAACAGTACCTACAGAAACTGCACACACACCACTCTGAGCATTGCAACCCAGTGCGGGGGTGCATGCTACTCAGGTTTGGCCTGGCCACCCTTCCATCATGATAGAGGGCTGGGGTGAGTCAAATCTGAGTGAGTGGTGTTGTGACTGGTCCCTGGTGCATGGGGTTGCAACCTTGATGCAGAGGCAGCTGGGCCAAACCTGAGTAGTACTGCATCCCCGTACACCAGGTCGGAATGCCTGAAGTGGGGAGCCAGACTCAGTCCCATCTGACAGGAGCCTCCAGCCCCTCTCCTGGAGCCTCCCTTCCTCACCGGGTTGGGATTAGAGTTGCAGTGCCAGAGCAGAGGGTACTGCTACCAGTGGTTGATGCCCCCTCAGCAGTTTAGTACAGTGCACCCATTGAATCAGGAGACTACAGCTGCCTCTGTTAATGGCCCTTTATGAGATACTCTCAGAGCCCTGTGCTGATTCTGTTTCTCTTCCTAAACTACTCTGAGTGTTGCTGTAGAATCATAATAGTTAGAGATGGCAAAGGCCTGTTAGGTGATCCGGTCCATCTCCCTGCCAGGAGAGCATTATTCCCCACAGTACATTCTCCAGTGATTTTTCCAGTTTAATTTTAAATTACTCGAGCAGTGGGGTTTTCATCACTTCCACAGGGAGACTTTGATAGTTACATAAACCTCTTTCCTGACATTCAACCTGAATATTCCTCCGCCCAGTTTCATCCCATTACTACTTCCTCTATATTATTATACTATGTTAGTTCCTAGTCCCCAGTAGAGGCTCATTGTGCTAGGCACTGTTCAGATAAGTAACACGGGGTTATATTTCAGCAAGGGAGGTTTAGGCTGGACACTAGGAAAAACTTCCTAACTGTCAAGGTGGTTAAATACTGGAACAAATTGCCCAGGGAGACTTTGGAATCTCTGTCATTGGAGGTTTTTAAGAGCAGGTTAGACAAACACCTGCCAGGGATGGTCTAAATACTTAGTTCTGCCTTGAATGCAGGTGACTAGACTAGATGGCCTCTCAAGGTCCCTTCCAGTCCTATGTTCTATGATTCCATGAAAGATGACAGTCCTTGCCTCAGATAGTTTACAATCCTTATACTCTTCCATACTATCCTCCCTTCTTAGTGTTCACGTCTTTCAAATAGTTACCTAGACTTATATCCTCCTATTGTTTGTCAGACAGGACGAGCTATATATAGGAAGTTGCTGCTTTTGTGTTTTGGTCAGCCCACTTAACCCTTAATCCATATATGATACTCTGATCAAAATCATACTAATGAAGGATTGATTTTACTTCATTATCAAGCTTGGTGGTTTGGATTTGAGCTCTCAGCCTGAGGAAACTAAGTGAATATCTTGATAGCCATCACAAAGTATATTTTTAGTTATAAAGTGGTGTAAGAGTAAATTGCATGTCTGGTCTCCAGTGCCTTCAGGATGAACTTTAGCTCAGACCAGTTTAAATATAAAATTACATACTCCAGGGAATTGATTTTAATGAATAATCTGCCTTTTGGGTATTTTCAGAAACATATATTTTGAAACTCTAAGATCTAGAATCTTATCTCAGTGTCAGAAGATGGTTTAAGGTGTCATGTTTAAGGCAAAAGCGTAATTACAAACCCAGACTAAAAGGTCAACATTAAAGGTGTGCACCAAAACCTTGACCCAGGTTTATTATGTTGAGACATTGCAGCCCAGTCAATCCACTAACAGGAGTCTCGGAACAATACATAATCTGACATACTATATATGTTGCGATTGCCTAGGTGAAGCAGGTTTGACTTAAGGGGAATCTGACAGCTTCAACACAGAATTTCCTTTCCTTGTGGGCTTATTTCTCACAATCTTAAAGACACACCTGCCAGGCAATAGAGTCCAATATTTTGATTTACCTTAAAATCATTCTAATCCAATGGGAAATGCTTCCTCCATTTCTAAAATTCACTGATTTCAGGCCAAAAATGAATCAGAAAAGACAAACAATAGCTACTGGCTATTGCTAAGATGTTGCAGAGCCAGACGGCTGTCCAGCTGATGGAGTTAAAGTTAACATGCACTTTTTTATTCTAGATCTGTCCTAACATAAGGGAGGAAACATATTCTGTGGTTAAAACAAGGGACAGCAAGTCAGAAATCCTGGGTAGTTCTCTTGGCTTTGCTGATGACTCACTCAGTAGCAAGTCACCTAATTTCTCGGTGTCTTCATTTTTTCACTTGTTAAAGGGGGTTAAATGTTTGCCTGTTTCACAGGATTTGCTTATTATTATCGTCACTTTATACATGATTTTTATTATCTGTCTGGGTTGCTATATCATCACCATGGTATCTGAGCACTAAGATAAGACATATTCCCTGTCCCCCAAAAGCTTGCAATCTGAAAAAGCCAAGCCAGCCACACACAAGACAAGACCCAAGCCAACAGGTCAGAAAAGAAAAGGTATGAGAATCGTTAAATGATGAGGGAAAGGGATTAATTGTATGTAAACCTGAATGTGGTTCCCAAATTTCTTTAGGATCATCTCTTCCAGCTTTGAAAAAAAACATTGGGGAAAAACTATAAGGAACATCCAGGTACTTTGCAGACTCACCCAAAAGTCCTCACTGACCCCTTTGTAGTTGGAAAGAATATTTGGCCAACGTATTTATGGCATTATTTTGATGTACTATTTTATTAAATAAAAGATACCAGATAGCATCCGAGATGAAGCATTACTTAACCTTTCTTCAAGTTATGAAAAAGTCATGATATGAATGATAAAGAGGAAAAAATTAAATCCCTTTTTCCTTTAGCAATTCTTCAGCATGCAAATTACAAATACCATAAATACAAACGTACTGAGAAATTAAAACCATATTCCTGACAATATTACCTACAGTCCATTTGAAAGCACCTACATAGTAAGTTCAAGCATTTATTCATAGCCTGAAATGCTGCTGAAAGAGTTTATTAAAACCTAATCCTACAGTATTTAAAAATTTAATTGTATAATATTTCCATGGTATAATTGTTTCTCGTATATATCTGGCAAACCCCATGTGTTCTCAAGGATGAACATAACAGAGTCAATTATCCCAAATTAGATATGGGTATACATAAGCAACATAGCATTTTAATTGGGACATTTCTTGGCATTTTTGAAAGAACTATACAATAGCAGAATCTACAAGGATGATACGACACATATGTTTTCTCCCATGAGCTGCCTGCTTTTATTAATTACTCTGCCAGAGATATGTTTATATTGATGTTGTCAGTTTGTGCATAAAACCTCATGGATAGAAATGGTTTAATTAAAGCAACAAAACATGGTTTATGGGTAGTTAGCAAATCTGTTACATGAAGTCAGTAAAACTTTAATAAGTGATTAAACAGAAATAAATCCAAGGAAAAGACTTGTAACGAATGCATCTTTTTACATTTTACATGCAAGTATATTATAAAAGCAGCAGAATTGTCAATATTAGAACCTATCGGCTGCAGCACCCTCTCTAGGTGAGCTCACCTGGCTTCAGCTACCATCTTCACTCTTATGATTCACAAATCTACCTCTCCAATCTGAACTTGCTCCCTCTCTGTCCAGTCCTGCTTCTTGGTCTGTCTTACCGACGTCTCGTCCTAGATGTTTCATTGTTAACTTAAAAACTAAGCATTGCTAAATCCGAACTCCTTATCGTCTTCTCCCCTTGGAACAGGTAGGGAGTTTGTTCCCCTCAAGCTACATATGTCCCAAGATCAGTGCAGATCTTGAGTCATCACCAGAAGCTCAATGAGTCCAGGCTGCTCCCCCACAGTAGGGCAGGTCCACATATATCCCCACAACCTACTGCTCCAAAGCACCCATAAGGAAGCCTCTCCATTCATTCAACTGAAGTGGGCATCTCTCACCCTCAGAATTACTTCTTGGGGAGTATCCTCATAAGGTTAAGCAGAGGCTGTCCCTCGTCCCATCTCGGGCCATGCACCACGCGAGGGCATGGGATCTATGGGATCAGGAAAAGAAATTAGCAGGCGATGGAAGTTCTGCCAAATTGGCATCCCCTCTACTGCCAATATCAGAGGAAAATCTGGCTCTGAACAATTATGTAAATGCTCATAAAGTGCTTTGAGAGGGAATGTGTTCTGGCAGTGCTAGCTGTCGAAGGACATGGCCCCATCACTGCAGTAGCTGAGCGCTGCACAGTCTTTAATGTATTTATCCTCACAACACCCCTAGGAGATAGGGCAGTGCTACTATCCCCATTTTACAGATGGGGAACTGAGGCTCAAGAGAAGCTAAGGGCACGTCTGCACTAGAGCTGGCAGTGGGCCCCCTCAGCTCAGCTGGAGTTAATGTCAGTGTGGACATGGCAATTCCGGTGGAGAATTAGGCTAGCCACCCCAGCTCTGAGCCAGGGAGTTGGGTGGACTTGAGAGGCAATGGCCATGCTGCCGCCTGAGAGGCAATGGCCAGGCTGCTATTTTTAACATGCTAGCTCAAGCCGAGCTAGTGTGAGCCTGTCTACCCAGGCTTGCTCCCAGCAGCAGTGTAAACATCTCCTTAGTGACTTTCCTAATGTCACATGTGAAGTCTGTAGCAAAGCAGGGAATTGAAACCGGGCTTCCCAGGCCTCACCGAGTGCCCTACCCATCCGTTCTCTCTGTGACAGCATCGTTATGTACAGTCACTTAACAAATAGAGATGTGTTGCATTCCACCTAATGTGCTTTCTTGGGGCTGGCCTGTGCCATCCAAGGCCTTGCTATACGGTTTATTGATGGATTATGCTATATCCCAATAACCTCACACATCAGAGTCCCCTCTCATTTAAAATTAAGTAGCCAAATCAGGACAACCTCAGAGGTCCTAAGAGACGGTAGAAGGGAATGCATCTGGTAGACCTATTTACTGGGGGTGTTCATGCCCAGTGTGCAGTTCCTCTTTTCTCTCTTCCTCTCTTTCTTTAAACAAAGTTCTTGTTGTTGACGGACGATGTTGTGAAGAAAGACTGTCACAGAACAAGAGCATGCACTAGGATGTCGATCTCACATTCTAATAAATAAATAAAAATAAACACTGAACCTGAAGTAAAAGATCCTTCATTAGACACCTTTAACCATTTTTTTCTACTCCAAGCTCAGTTTTTACTGGACTGGATCCAGTGATTCCATGGTAATGTAATGGCCTTTTTCTCTTTATGAACAAAAGTCCTTTTCTAGTCCTAAGGGCTGACAAGTTTATCCAAATATTCTCAGTTTACTACCAGCCTCTTTTTGAATTGATATATCCAATAAAAGGACACTTTGTATCTTTAAAACCACACGACAGAGCAGTAAAGAGCAACAAGCTAAGGAAACATGCTCAGACCACTCATTCCTGTCAAAGAGACATAGCAGGAGAGAGACGGAACAAACGGAGCATGTGCATGGTAGATCCCCCCGCCCCCCCCCGGCCCACCAAATAACCCACTTATGGCTGATAATTCAAAGAAGAGAAAACACATATAAAAGCAATTCTTTCTCCCCTCCCGCCCATCTCCCCAATCAGAACGTCTGCACACACGAATAGTCTTTTCCATGTTTCTGCATCTTATTTTGGCTAAGCTTGTCCAGTCTGTTAGCAGCTGCCAAATGCATGAAGTAATGAGAAAACATAGGGAGAGAAAACTGACTTCATTCCAGCAATGCTGAAGCTAACACAGCCAGTATGTACTGTGGCTGTCAGCACGCTGTTGAAGTGGACCTCATTAGTGAATTTGACTTTAACAGCCAGACAAGATCCATTCCTTAGTGCCACCTCCTCCCTCTGTTAGTCACATCTAGCCTGCTTATCCCTTTGGTAACTTATTTGTCTCAAAATGGTTGCAACATTTGTACTAGAGTATTTTTTCCCCACTCCCCTCAGAAATGGCCTATTGTTTGTGATAACACTGATCATCATTAATCACCAAGTCTACTCTGGATTTGAAAGAAGAGTAGGAAGAAGTGACATACACCACTTACTCTATATTTATGACTTCTGTTTAATTGCTACAATACAAGGTTCCTGACATTGCTGACCTATTGCTGACATTCACAAACTGCAGCTAAACTACACAAAATACAGTACCTTTCCCCCATGACTTAAATCAATCACAATGCAGTCAGCAAGCTTCAGCTATCCATAATGTAAACAAAAAGCTTTCTTTTTCAGGGTGTTTCCCATGAACAGCTGAAGTTTGGTTAGAATTAAAATTCGTCTGTGGAGTAAAATTAAACATCTTGAAGATAAAAAGGGTGGGGCCAACTGCTCTGGTAAAACAAGAATTAAGTAATCCAGACCTCTAACCAAAGCTAGAATAGTCATCATATAGCTTGGAAAAGTCTCCTTGACTTGATTGATTAATTGATTACATACTTCTTGGTTTCTTTTGGGGCCAGAATTGAAAATAATAGAACACCAAGAGAAAGGTAGCTCTCTATAATATTCTGGTCTGGGCCAGAAATCTGGGTAGATCTCACAAACATATGTCCCATCATGCTAAGCTTCAGTTCCAAGGTTTGAAAGCTTAGCCAAATGGACCCCTTCTCTGCTCCAGAAATACGCGCTTCGTTACTCAAAATCCTTCTCCAGGGCAGACTCTATGTTGATGTTGACCACATACATGGACAGACAGACAGACAGGTGTAAATAGGGACCAAAGGAAGAGACTAAATAGATCAGAAAGAACATCTACCATCACTGTAGTGGAAATGTCAGAGAACAGAATGTTGGGAACACACTACAGCTGCATGAATATTACTAGCGGATGAATAAGGTGTTAGACACATGCTTTTTTGTGTTATTTGACCATCTCCAGAGCTAGTTGCATACTAGTTATCAAGTCATTATACAGCAATTAATGGTGATCTTTGCTGAAAAGATTATTCAATTAATATTTTTCTCATATTGGACTAGTTCTAGTACATGTATTAGTCTCTTCAAATAATTTCACTGTGTTCCACAGTAAACTTTGCAAATACTTGTATTTATAAATACTAGTCTTATTCTTGTAACATCGAAACACAATTTTCAGCAGACAAATATCCATAAATCTCTTTTCCTTTGCCTTATTAGAATGATTGCTAGCTAGCTAAAATGAACCCAACTTATCCCCAGAACATATGCTCAATTTTTGACAAGGAGTTTGCAATAACATGCAAAAGAACATAGCTGAGACTAGTGCTGTAATTTCCATGGCGCTGAGTGCCACAGGTGCACTAATATAGGCATTAGTGAATGATTAGGCCTCATAAAATATATGAATGCTGTTTCTTTAAGAAGCCATAAAATTTTATTGAGGAAAAAATCCATGTGTAAGACTTTTGGTTTGTTTCATGCGGTCATTCAGAATTTCACTCATTTCTGACAGGACTATGATAATTAAAACTGTGCCCTGGGTCTGGTTTCTATAAAGTCCATCTGGCCTTCCGCGATGGAGAGTTTTGGAAGTATGCAATTGCCTGGGCATCAAATAACTATTTTGCCATCCGCAGTAGTTTAATTTTGTCCTTGCAGCAGGGGAGCAAAGTCAGAGGGGCAAAAGATCATTAACGTACATGGTTAGAGACGGGCTCCCAGGGCAGCTGGCTGGCCTGTATTTGTTAAAATGCTTGACACCAATGGGCCCCATTAATGCACGGGTTAGATACAATCTGTGGAAACGGCTCTATTATAAAGGGATTATTTGGAAGTGTTCACTAGATGGGGGTGGGTGTGACTGAAGGACTTAAAACTGTTACATTAACCCTTAGGGCACTCAAAGCGGTAACAAGCCTAGCATTAAAGAGCTGGTGTTTGTCACATTTGCTTCACTTCCCCTCCTTCTCCTTAATGTCAAAGAAACCAAAAATGTCCATAACATGCTCTTCTATATTATAAAGACGAGGCTTGTTTTCTGACAATTTTATGGTTGTAGCTGAAACCCCACCAGAATCATTATGCACACACACACACACACTGCACCAATGATTTAAAATAAATTTAAAAAATCAGCAAAGCAAAGATCAGCATGGATGGAATGGCAACAAGGAGAGGCTCCACAGGTTTGAATAAGCATCCAAATCTTGTGTGATAATGTTTAATTTATTTGAAAAATCAAGCGGGAAATCACATGTTTGCAAGCTGAAAATCTGTTTGCAGACTGAGATTCTGCTGTCTCAGACAGTGCCACATTTCTGCTTCCTTTTCCCTGGTGGACACCAGGAAATATGTGCAAAAATATTTTTAAAAATAAAATTTAGAAACCTCATAAAAGGTCAGTTCAGATTTTTTTTGCATCTGTTCATACATTATCCTTGATTAAATAATATTATTAATAATAATTTGTATGTGTGATGCCCCAAAGAAGAGTTTACAATTTAAGCATAAGAATAGAGACAATAGATAGATACAACAAACTGATTGGACGGACAAAGGGGAGCACAACATAACAGTGAGACTGATGTAATTAAGCAACAGTCATTGTTTAATAACAAAAATTATTTATTTGTTCCCAAATGACTGTGTTCTTCCACCAGTGGCCCATTTACATCGTTCTGCGAAACACTACATTTTTGTAGTTGGGACCATTCACTTGGTATGACTTTGTATACTGCCAACCAAGCACCTGATTCACAAGTATTTACGATGATATTTGGAAAGTGATAGAAACAATAGTTGCAAGAGTGTCCCATTTCCTTCAACACTGTACCACAGTTTGATGCAGGAATGCAAGTTACTAGCTCTGCTACATTGGGTAGCCCTGGAAACACTGAGAGAAACCATGTGTTTATTAACTATTCCCCAGATCCTACTTGAAAGAGCAACAACAGATATCTGAGTGGAAAACATGCTTTATGGAGAATTATTGAATCTGTGATTCTTCCAGTACAGTAGAATGCTTTTTTTCTGACAAATGATTCACTATCAGTAATCTGAAATAATTAATTACTATTAGAATCTTTTTGAAATGTTTAATAGTTCTACTTAGAACATCAGGTTAAAAATAGCAAAATTAAAACTTTCTCTCTTATAATATAGAGACCCAATCTACAAATACTCACTACCTAGGGCAGGATTTATTATCACAATTGACAGTTTAGGAGTCCTGGCTGAGGTCTAACATAACATAACATGTCTAATAAGGTGCATGTTAGCCTGCAAGATTGTAAGGCAAATTAGTTAACCATACAGTATAATGTACTACAGAAAAAGTGCAGAGCACACACCTTCTGAAAGTGAAGCCCCTTGAAGGTGTCTCAAATGGGGCACCAAAAATGGAGGTCAGAGAATATGCTGAAAAGTTAGGACCTAGATATTTTCAAGGCTGCCATCACCATGTCATCCGTTAATTAAGGGAAACAAAACTTTCCATTGCTCTCCAAGGTTTCATTTTTTTCCACTTTGTATTGGTTAACCACAGCCCTGCAATTAGCAATTAATCTAACCAAAATAAGAACAAATTGAATCAGTAGACTCAATAGGAAGAAACAGCTCTAAAGTCCATGCACATTCAGACATGGTAATAAGTGAAGGTTTAAATGGGTTAAAAAATACCCAGTGGTTAAAAGAAAAGAGTTTAAATTCTCTGTAGCGCCTGAAGTTCACCACAGAACAGAATTGTATAACGTGACGCCTGGCACATTGTTCCTTGCAACTTTATCTCACTTCAAAAGTCTTTTTGTGCCTTTCAATGGCATATTGTGTAACAGACACTGCCGTGATTGTTAAATCAGTGTCTTCACTAAATCAAACAGAAATGGTTTTGCTGCAGAAAATGAAAGACGAGAATGGACTTGTAACCATGTTACACAAATGGGACATCATGAGCACATCTGGTGTCACTTTATTACTTACCAAGGATGTTCCACTTTGGAAAATACAGAAACACCTTAAGTTTAAAAAAAAAAAAAAAGACCGTGAACTGTATAGGAGTTCAGCATAAAAGCTCTACTCCTGTGTGTGAACTCAAGGGCATTGCCCAGAGTTTGAATGACAGCACACTGGGCTCCACACCTGCAAACTTTCTACCTCGCCTTTTCTTGAAAACATAGGTGTAGGAAAACATATTGTATGTGTAAGCAGAGTCAGGATGAGCTCTATCCTGACATTTGATGGCGAGTCCTGGTGTGTTGTGGAAAAAAACTTCAGGGGCTGATCTCATTTGCATAGGCACCCCACCCTGCCTAGATGGTCACTTTGGCTGCTGTAGGAGCCCCAGTTTCTCTGTTATTGGTGCAGGAATAAACTGTTATTATCCTGATTATGTGAATCAAGGACAGTGGAACTGTACGTGGCTTTTTGTTATGATGGAGGGACTCACCATCAACTAAGCAGCATGCGCTAGGCAAGGGTCATGGGTTCTAAAATCCCAGTGAATGGAGAGAGGCTAGGGATAGGTATTAATATTTGGTGGTATGGGGCCACTGGTGAGGGCCTTACATGCTGATTGCACTTCCTCCTTTCTCCACTGTAGAATATCAGAGCTAATTTTGATTCCATTAGGAGTCTAGTTACAGGCTGCTGAGCTGAATTTACTTTGGGCTAATGGTACACCAGCACTGAGGCTCCCCTACTACAAGCTGAAATCACAAAAGAGCTAAACTTACTAAGAGCTGAAATCACTGAGTGTTGTGTTAAACAGTGGGGGAGCCTGAAGATATATTGTGGAGCAGTTTGCACGACGGCTGGTGGAGCAGAGCAGTTTTCGGAATGGCTGGCAGAACAGAGCGGCTCTTGGAGCAGAGCAGTTTGCAGGATGGCTGGCAGAGCAGAGCAGCAGGTGGAGCAGAGCAGTTTGCGGGATGGCTGGCAGAACAGAGCGGCTCTTGGAGCAGAGCAGTTTGCAGGACGGCTGGCAGAGCAGAGCAGCAGGTGGAGCAGAGCAGTTTGCGGGATGGCTGGCAGAGCAGAGCGGCTCTTGGAGCAGAGCAGTTTGCGGGATGGCTGGCAGAGCGGGACGGCTGGCAGAGCAGAGCAGTTTGCGGGATGGCTGGCAGAGCGGGACGGCTGGCAGAGCAGAGCAGTTTGCGGGATGGCTGGCAGAGCAGAGCCCCATGTCGAAGGCCTGGAGCAGCTCATGGGGGTGGCTGGCAGAGCAGAGCCCCATGGAGAGGTGGGGCAATCAGCATTGGACCACGTAAGGTGCCCCTTAAATCCCCCCCCTCATCTCCACCCGGATTGGGAGGTAAAACTCTGCAGATAAACTTTCGAACTCTGGGGCTGCCCTGACCAGGGACAGAGACTTTTGGGTTGTTGGACCTTTGGGACTTTGGGTGATTTTGGGTTGCTGGATTCAAGAACCAAAGGGAAAGGACACACCACAATTTGCTTGGGGTGGGTTTTTGCTCATGGGTTGTGTTATGAATCCTGTTGGTGGTGTTTTCCCAACATAATGCCACATTGTTTCTCTCTGTTATTAAAAGGCTTTTTGCTACACTCAAACTTTGTGCTTGCGAGAGGGAAAGTATTGCCTCTTGGAGGTGCCCAGCGGGGGTGGTATATATTTGTCCCAGGTCACTGGTGGGGCTCGAGCCGGTTTTGCATTGTGTTATTGGAATGGAACCTCTAGATACTGAACCTGGCCCTTGTTGCTGCCAACTCTGATGGGCAGAAGGGTTACATATGTACATCAGGATGTATTTTTTTAGTATCCGACCATGTTGCTTTTGATGACAGGAAGGTTCCTGTGGATTCTCTCATTATTTTTTTTTTAATGAACCCAGTGTTAGATCTCTTCCTTCAGCTGCATATACTCCTGTTGTGTGTAATGAGCTGTCTAGCTTGAGAAGTTTGGGCTAGAACTGTGGCAAAGTGACTGTATGTACAAGTTATAAATCGTTAGGTGTGCCCGTTCCTAAGACATGATCCATGTGGTCTCCAATAGTTAGAGATGGGTCTGAGATACAAAGTTCTGATTCAGAACTTAGAAGTTCAAGGACATTTGGATCTCAGGTTATGGCTCAGCCAAGTAAGGAGATATATACTACACAAACACACAGCGTTCACCTACACATGGAATCAGGCAGGGGTCCTGTGGAAAAAAATAGGGTTATAATAATGTTCTGCGGCTCCTTCGGTTGTAGCATGGGCCTGGCTCTTTAGAACATTCATGTTCAATTATTATTCTGGATGGCTGACAAAATTTTTCTGAGGAATTCAAGTAAAAGAAGGGAAATGGTAATTTTAACAGTTTATAGCTGAGCTAAACCTGAATTGAATTGCAATGAGCAAGGAAAAGGTACTTCTTTGGCCCCATGGCTTTCTTCCCAATGAATTTAAAAGCCTGCTGCAGATAATGTAGATTTTAGGAAAAGAGGTTGTAATAAACTTTTATAATAGATAGTGTTGGTCACCCTAAATATAGAGCACCCACTATAATGTTAACATTTGTTACCTCCAGGCTGGGCTACTGAAATTCACTGTATTTGAAGCAAAGTGTGAACATGATGCATAAACTCAAGGTGGTACAGAATGTGACTGCCTGTGATCTCCATCTTATAGACTCCTGTGAGCACATCACACCTATGTTTAACTCCCTCCACAGGCTTCCTATGCCAGTTTAAGGCTTTGGTCCTAATCTTCAAAGCAATGAATGGATTGCTACACTAAAGACTAGCTTTTTGATTTATGAACCACAGCAACATCTGCACTCCCCTGGGACACATCAGCTCATAAAGTCCTGGACAAAGCACACAAGATCTGGGGACAAAGTGTTCTCACTCAAGGAGAGCAGACTCTGGAGCATACTTCCAGAGGAGATTGGTCAGGCTCTAGATTTGCCTATCTTTAGGAAATGCTGCAAAACCTTCCCCTTCACAAAAGTATTTCTATCATAAGAACAACACTCACTACACTGACATCCCCTTCTCCCTAATCAACTCCTACTATATTAGAAAAATGAATATAATATAAAAATATCAAAAGTACCCCCTTAATCCAAGCAGAGATTTTTACCCCTTAAAGGGAGAAGTGCTAGAGACCCAGTGAAGTCTAATAGGGATTTCGCTATTACTATCAATTGTATGTGAAGAGTACTCAGAGAGACTAAGGCGATTGGCTGAAGTATAATATACCCTAAAACAGTTTTGGAACCCATAGCCTGGATCATAGCCAAACACCCAGCATAAATATAAAGAGAGTTCTTTGACTATCGAGTTCCCGATTTTTATGTTTAATCAAAAATTCCAGCTTGGTTTGATAAGAAGTTTCCTAGGATCATCCAGCTCTAGAAGTCAAGAGGGTAAATGCTGGCAAAGAACAGGAAAATTGTTCTCTAAAATCTCCAGAGGATTATTTTCTGTAGAACTAGATACATTTGATTAATAACTGAGACAACAAGTATTTGTTTTGAGGCACAAAATAAAGTTGTCTTAGTGAAACAACTGATTAACATCATATTTCTACACCCACATACCAAAACTCTCACATATGGCCATCATAACAGTGGATATAGCAGATAAAATAATTATTTATATTATTTATGCATGCCTTCAAATGTGTGAAATATTTTCTTGATATGCTCAAATGTAATTATATCCTAATTTACTTGGTGCCCACTTAATTACTAATGCTTTTAATTAGACTTCTATATTTTATGTAACTGGCAATACTCAAAACAATTGGCTGTATTGTACAGTAACCAGCCTGCCAAATAGATCTTTGTAAATTTACCTCTATAGTTTGTCAGCGTTCTCTCTAAATAGCTATTAATGAGTGTGAACAGAATTATTTACCAGAGTCAAAACAAAAGCATGCTTGTACTAACTTGCAGAAAGGCATATCATATACCTAAATATGATAGACCATTATCCCATGCCAAAGTTTATACAGAATCACTTTTGGCAATGGAGCTACTTCCCTTTAAAGATCACATCAAAAAAGACACTTAATTCCTCTTCAGATATTGTAGATATGGATTCATTAACCTTATGTCTTTGTTAAGTCAAATAGAGAGAAATTTTGCTAGAAAAATAAGAGCAAGATTGCCAATAATCTAGAAAAAAGGTTTCTAGAGGGGAAAAAAAGTCAGAATAAAAGAAGCTGTGAAAGTTTATGAGGATAAACATTGATGACAGGTGGAGTAGAGACTGAAATTTGAACTCCAAAGTAACTGCAAATAAAGATTTGTTACAGATGGTTTTAATATGACCTAACACTAGGATGCCAGCTACAGAATCACTTTTTACTGTAGGCTGGACAAAACTAATAATACAGTTATGGAAACATGTTACACTAAAGCAGATACATAAGGAACAAAGCTCTCTAATGTACATATACTATTCTCTAAGGAGAGCAAGATAGGATTAATATTATATATATATATATATATTAAAAGCATGCTTGAAGGAGACATCGGTGCTCATTTTAAACAGGTAAAATCAAGTTAATCCTGTATATGGGAAAAGTCTTGAAGATGTACAACCTAGGCATCTGTTTAATTTATGCCATGGGTCTTTTGATCTTTGAAAATGATTCTTCTTTATTTTTTAAAGACTACATTTGGCAAATGGTTTGTTTTTTTTTCAGTCTGCCAAGCTAAAAGAATGCTTAAGCTGACAATATTAGCACTACTGGTTATAATTGTTTCACATTGACTTTTCAGAAGGGAACATTTGGCCATTTTTCAACTATTAACAATTTTCTATTCTATTCAGCGTACCTCCAAGAGTCCATTTCCTTCAAAATGATTTGAATTATGTGTGATCTCACCCTCCCTCTCTTGGCATGAATCATCATGTATATTGTAGTGAGTACGTAGAGAAAAGAAGGTAAAAATCATACATAATTTCCTTTTGTTAGGTCAAATTATCTCCAGTAACTACTTGTACCAATATAGCAAGGTTAATTTCAGATGAACTCCATCTGGTTTCCCACTACAGGAATATTGCTTATGTTGCTCAAGATGCTGAAGACATTTTAAACAGGGAGGGGATACAAATCACACACTTCTTTACTGCTCTTTGTTTACAAAGGTTCAGGCTATGTCTCCACTTAAAATGGTACAGTAGCACAGCTGGATCATTTCAGTGCAGACTGACCAGAGGGTTTCTCCTGTCACTGTAGGCAATCCACCTCCCTGAGAGGTGGTACTTAGGTTGATGGAAGAAATCTAATGCTGTCTATGCAGGGGAGTTAGGTCGGCATGGCTGTATCTCTCAAGGATGTGCATTTTCACACCTGTGAGAGAGACAGCTAGGCTGATGTAAGTTTTCAATGTAGACCAGCGCCCACGGAAGGAAGGAAGTAAAAGATTGTCCTAGACAATTCAGAGAAATTTTCAGTCTGAATCAGACCCACGGTCCAGTTTGTTGAAGGTCCTGTCCCTAACACTGGCCAGCACCAAATGCTTCACTGCAAAGTACAGCTTCCCTGCAGCAGGTAGTTATGTAGTAATTTGCCCTCAGCTAGGGTGACCAGATGTCTCGACTTTATAGGGACCGTCCCGATTTTTGGATCTTTTTCTTATATGGGCTCCTATTACCCCCTCCCGTCCTGATTTTTCACACTTGCTGTCTGCTCACCCTACCCTCAGCAAAAGTTTCTTCCTAAACCCCATTAATCTGAGATTGGTTTATGCCCTGAAGCACGGGGGGTGGTGGTGGGGGGGGGGTTATGTCCCTTTCAAAGCTCTTCAGTGCACTCTATAAGGATGGGAGGCCAATTTCATTTCAACGTGGGCCAGGGATGCAATTTGGATGACTGTGTTCACAGCCTGTGCAAAGTCCTCTTGAAGGCACCGTACTAAAATGCAACCAGGCTTCTTCTGAGG
Source organism: Dermochelys coriacea (assembly GCF_009764565.3). NCBI lineage: Eukaryota > Metazoa > Chordata > Testudines > Dermochelyidae > Dermochelys > Dermochelys coriacea. The sequence goes on along the minus strand of NC_050085.1, from coordinate 19,557,327 downwards.
AGCAATGCAAACCCTCAGAAAGGCTGTGGTGTGGCAACAATGAAGCCCAGATATTAGTTTGCAGAGCAAAAATGCGTTTAGGAGTGGTAGAGCTACATAGCCCAGCAAGGCTGCACCAACACTCAGAGCTGGAGGTGCGATTCCCAGCTCGAGCAGACGTACTTGTGCTAACTCGCATCAAGCGTGCATGCTAAAAATAGAAGTGTAGTCATGACAGCATGGGCAGCAGCATCACAAGCTACCTGACCTGCGTACAAACCTGCCTGGACCCCATGGGTCCCTACTCAGGCCAGCTAGCCTGTGCCACCACCCACCACTGCCCGTGCTCTGCACATACTCTACTACTTTTAACATACTTGTTTGATTAGAGTAAGCAGGGGTATGTGTACTTGAACTAGAATCACAACCCTAGCTCCAATTGTAGGCGTAGCCTGAATGTACCGACTATTTAAAAAAAGAACGAGGAGTACTTGTGGCACCTTAGAGACTAACAAATTTATTAAAGCATAAGCTTTCATGGGCTACAGCCTACTTTATCGGATGCATAGAATGGAACATATAGTAAGAAGATATATATATATACATACAGAGAAGGTGGAAGTTGCCGTACAAACTGTAAGAGGCTAATTAATTAAGATGAGGTACTATCAGCAGGAGAAAAAAACTTTTGTAGTGATAATCAAGATGGCCCATTTAGACAGTTGACAAGAAAGTGTGAGGATACTTAACACAGGGAAATAGATTCAATATGTGTAATGACCCAGCCACTCCCAGTCTCTATTCAAACCTAAGTTAATGGTATCTAGTTTGCATATTAATTCAAGCTCAGCAGTTTCTTGCTGGAGTCTGTTTTTGAAAATTGCCACTCTTAAGTCTTTTACTGAGTGGCCAGAGGGGTTGAAGTGTTCTCCTAATGGTTTTTGAATGTTGTGATTCCTGATGTCAGATTTGTGTCCATTTAATCTATTTCACTGAATTTATGTGAGGAACCAAGAGGGAACCTTGCAGGGCTGCCATGAGATCTGAGGAGCACCCAGGAGGTGGCCATGCATTTACAAGCTTCCATGCTTTGGAGCAAGGACTTGAAATCTGGCTGGGGGGTGGGGTAAGGAGGGCTGCTATGCCAACGGTATGCTTTTTGCCATCTCCATGAAAGTAGCCCAAATTTGGCCAAGGTCAATTTAAGTGGCAGCTTAGCAAGGGGGACTGTAGCATATCAGGGGAGACATCTTCTGGCCAGAGAACACAGCACCTAGAGGAGCCAATGAGGTGGCATTTCTGAATCCAAACATTTGGGTTTGGGCTGATCATTTTCAGCTTTTGAATTTTCCTTAAAAAAAACAACCCCCACTTACAAAATTGCTATAGCAACTCCCCCCCATGTCTTTTCTGACCCATGCCAGAGGTGGGGGGGGCCATGGGCAAGTGAGTGTACGTATTTTTATTTTTTTTTTAGGCCAAAATCCTGAGACATTCCCAGGTAGAATTTTGGCAGTGATAACATGCAGGATGCATTCACTCACTGACTGGGTCCAACTTGTGATGATATTTACTTGGGCGTCAGGTCACCCTTCAGGTAGGTGTTTTGTCCCCATTTACAGGCAGCTCCTAAATCCAAGCACAGAGACTCAGGAGTTTGGTAGATAGCAATAACCATTATTGGTTACATCTGCATTATACGATCAGTCACTTAATTCCCCAAGTCCTTAACCATCATTCACCAATTTTGCCGCCCCAAGCAGTCGCCACCGAATTGCCGCCACGCCCAGAAGAACAGCGGAGCTGCCGCCAAATTGCCGCCATGGGACACGGACTGCTGCCCCATTCTGCATGTTGCCCCAAGCACCTGCTTGGAGCCGGCCCTGTGTGTGTGGAACCTGGGTGTAGCGGGGTGGTGACCTGCTCCAGGGCTGAAAGGGCTTGAAACCAGCCCTGGGACAGGGCTGGGGTTGTGAGAGGGCTGCTGCTGAGGAAAGCAGCAAGCCTCGGCTGATTGGGGAAACAGCTACAGATGGGCCACGCCCCAAGCAGGGAGCAGCTGGGTCCTATAAAAGGCTGTGAGCCAGGCACTCAGGCAGTCCCTCTCTGACTGTAGAGAGGGAAGGACCTGGCTGCTTGGGGACTGAGCAAGCTACCTGAGTAGAGCAGCGCTGGGGGGGAAGGCAAAAGGAGCTGGGGAGCTCCTGCCTGGAAACCTCCCAGGCTGCAGGGCCTAAACAGGTTCTTGGGCTGCAAAGGGGCAGCCTGGGGCTAGGTAGAGGCAGTCGGTCCTATCCCCCTTTGCCTGTGATGACTGGCTCTTATACTGCAGTCTGCCCCAGGGAGCGGGGGCTAGATGATGACTGGAAGTAGCTGCTGAGGCAAAGTGGGATTAGGGGGTTGGGAGTTCCCTGGGGAGGGGAGATCCTGAGAGTGGGGGGATCCTTCTGGGGCAGAACCTCCACATAAAGGGGCATGGGGGTCCGGGAGGGACATGGGGGCCAGTGGTGCTCCGGTGCTGGTGAAAAGAGCTAATTCCTGGACAACCAGCAGGAGGTGCCGCAGGGGTGAGTCTCGTGCCATTGCACTGGGATAGATTGTCTGGACACGGTCTGTCTGATTGTTTTAAGGTACTTCTCAGTGAGGAGGAAGGGCTAAGTCACTAGGTTGACTTGTCACAGATTTTTCACACAAGCATTTCCTGCAGCCCCATCGATCTCAATTGGTGTTACAGTATTTGATTATGTAAACAGACCTCTGCCCTCCAACACTCAGAGATTCTGGATAAAGGGAAGGAAGGAAAGACTCTTCCACCCCAAATTCATTATCTTGGGAGCTGACCCCCTGGGATAAGTAAGTAGGGAAAGGGTCTTCTTTAGGGGAAGTTATGAAGCTCTTGTTTCTCAGTGCGAGCACGCGCTCTCTCTCTCTTTCCTTCCCCAATTTCTGGAATCTCTATCTAATTCTAACCTTACATTCCAACTGAAATAAATTTGGTTGTCTCATCTTAGTCTATACCTTGAGCATATAACACAGCTGTCACCTCTGACCATCTTCGTTAAAATCTGTAACAAACTGAATTGCATCTCAATTCTTAGAAAACTAGTTTTTCCTTAGCATGGTAAATAACCAGCCATGAGTCAGGGTAGGAAATGCTCCATTGTTACTGCTTGGCTAAGTATAAGAACATATATTTAGTTTTCATAATTGATTGCTTTGTGCAGGCACAAGGTCTTAAAAATATGACCAAGATTTTTTTGAAGCAACTAATGACTTGGAGTGCCTCAATATAGGGAGTCGTATGCTGAGCACCCAAAAATTCAGACAAACTTACTGGCCACTTTTGAAAAGTTTGGCATATTATATGCATGTGTGTACACACACACACACACACACACACACACACGAGTGGCTTCCCTTAAACTAACAAGACATATTCTGTCTTCAACATGTAACAGAATCAGTACAGCAATACAGTTATAAATGAAATTATTTATCCTATTAGCGATGAAAACAAAAAAATACAACTTATAATCATGCACAAAAGGGAGCCACAGTTTGTCAGTAATATCTATTGTTTTCCCTACTGATACATATCTATCATAGATAATAAAGACAACTATAAAAGTGGAAGCTTGAGAACTACTCCCTTTATCAAAAAGGTAAAGACAAGGCATGCAGGGAAATTAAGCTTTTCATCAGTTGCCCGGTGTTCTGACTTCAGGCTGAATGTTGTTACCATCTGATGACTGTCTGATAGCCCATGTGAAAGGGTCTGGTGATTTAGATCTGGTCCTAGTTTAGGACGTTACATGGAAGAGGGCCCAGAGATGGGGGTGTGAGAGACAGAAAACGGGCTTGTTAGACTTGCAGCTTGGACAGAATGAAGTAGGGGAGCAGAAAGAGATGATAGGATGGTATATGGCTACATTAGCATCAGTACACATGGATAATGGGTGGCCGATTCATGTTTAGTGGCTGTTCCCTAGCCGGTGATGTCAAAACATGAATGGTATGCTGGCTCCGCTGGAACAAAGAGTAGTTCCAGTAAAATTCCGGCAAAATTTCCTGCATTTACCTAAGAATATTGTAATTGTTAACTGGGCAGCTTTCACTTCAAATTCCTACAGCATGCCAGGTTATCGTGCTGAATAATGAACGCACCCTCTGTGGTGAGCATTGATGAAGGGCATCTGTGCAGGACTACCTTTTTTAACGTCCTGGCAGGCTGGGGTTGGTGGAATGCCATAGCTCAGAACATTGAATGAAATCATCAATAAATCTAACATCAGGAGTAATGCATTTTTACCATTAACCGTCTGTAACTTGTCCTGTACACCTGATCAACCTTGATCACCATCTCCAAAGATTAAAGGCATTCTTGCTGCCGAGAGTTAGAAACAATCTTTTGAGTAGATGAGGGTGGAGGGGATGGGAAAGCAAAACCAAAACCAAAACCAAAACCAAAACAAAGCAATCTAATTTGAAGGGCTCCATTCCCTGGCAGTTTAGAAATAGCAGGAATAAACACAGTTTAAAATACACCGGTATAATTCTAAACCAGCTAGCAGAGAAGCAGCCTTACCTTTCTTGGGACTTGTGAAGTAACACCATGCCTTCCTAATATGCTGTGTTCTACTCTTCCCAGGATCAAACTCAAACCATATACTGGGGAAAAGAATTCCCAAACTCCACCCATGCAATAACAGTACAATGGCTACTGATCTAGCAGTTGCTGCCTTCTAATTGCAGCAGAAGAATTCTCTTGCTACACAATTCTTAAGTTCACAAAGAGAAATGCATTTGAATAGAGTATGCTACAAAATGATTACCCAGGCATATGTACTAGTAAGCGCCAGAGGAAGCCACACCTTTCTAGATTTCCTTTTACTCACTATGCTTATATTTTGAAACTTTTATGAACACCAAACATGAAAAGCCTACTCAGAGTAATCCATTGTTTGTTAAACTGGATAATGCCAGTAGCCTTTGGGCCCAAAAAGTCAGGGGATTGTCTGTCTAATGCCTGTTTTTAATATGAACCCAATTTTTTTTTCCTGTTTAGTATAATTTTATACTGGGTGGACATATTTAGGGCCTGAATGGTTTGACAGTAATGATTAATACTGTGCATTAGGAGATTCCAGTGAAAGTATTCAGGAGCAAGCTGTGCAGTTTGGTTCTCATCAGATGGTCAGGCCTACTGGCCTATTAAAAACAGCAGGAGAGCTGCAGACTTAATCACAGAGGCTGGGCCCATGGAGGGAGGAAGAGAGAGGTTTTTTTTAAAAAAACCCAAAAGCCCAGAAGAAATAGAGAATGAATCAAATGATAGAGCAGAGGTATGTGAAAATGCAGCTCAAATCACACCCAAAACAACAATAAAAATTAGGAGAGAGAGAGAAAGAGAGAGAGAAAATGAAGATTAAAAAAACAAGAGAACGATTTTAAAGATAGAAACTGCCTCCATATCCAAAGCAGGTAACATTGCAAGAGTACATTGAAAAAATAATACAATAATACCAGCACTATGGGCGAGAAAGTAATTTTAAAGCCAAATTGCAAAAATCCTTAAAACATGAGATAAAAGCAAAAGGGGGAAAAAAAGGGTGAGCTGATGGAGGGACCCAAAGTGGAAATGCTAACAATAAATGCTTGATGTGATTGCAAGCACTGAGAGAATGTTTGAAAGCAGATTTATGAAGAAAAATCAGCCAAGAAATTATCTCTGAGGAGCAGGAAACCCTTCTGCAGTATGTAGCCCTAATACAGGTCTCAGTTAAGTCACTGTGAGTTTGGTCCTTGGTTTAAATTGGACCAGGAATGGGTTCTATGCCCCTTTCTGACGCCTGCTGTGAGCAGGGTGGCAGCTTCCTTCTGAAATACTAAGTCATGTTGTTCAGTGTGTAGGTGATTATGGGCTCGTGGCAATCTGTGTGACTAAGCAGACAGGTTGCTGCATTTCATGCCATTTTGAGCTTTTCCAGGGGATGAGTATTTATTCTTAGATATGATGGGTTGCAATAATTAAGCCTGGTGGTCACGAATGCATAGCTAGGTCTGATAGGCACAAGGACAATAATCTGGCAGAGGGATATTGGTGTTTTTGCTTCTCCAGCTATTTGCGTAGCCAGCTGCACAGGGGAGTCCCAAAGGCCGCAGAACAATTGAGCAATCTGAAGGCATGCCCTCTCAATAAGGGTATCTCTTACAGAAGATGTCGGTACTTCGAAGCACTTCCCTCTTTTTTCACCAGCATCATCTCTGCTGGTGCTGATTTTGGCTAACTACTGGGAGAGGGCGTTTGATCTAAAGGAGATGCACAGTGTTGGGGTCCCCTGCACACCGTTGGTGCTTTAGCCTGTATTATCTCACTATCTCTTTCAAAGGCTGCAGAGAGACGCAGAAGATATAGGGGAGATGACTGGGCCTTGTGCTGAGGTGCGGACCTGGCAGGTGGATGAACAGGTGCCCATAACAACTATCTGGGTTTGACCCAAGAGGAAGGACTTGAACCATGTCAGGTTGTTTCTGTTATGTCTTTCAGCTTCTAGGATGCGAGGCAGGAATATGTGCTGATCCGCAGTATCTAATGCTGCACAGAGGCTCTATCTGACGTTGTAGATACCTCCTAGTTCTACACCAGGCTGTTGTTCCTAATATTTCTTCTCTGGCGTTGGCATCTTTCAGATGTTTATGATCTTTTGTATCTTACCAGTCGTCACTTAGCCAATTCTGTTACTCTTTTTAATTATTCAGTCACACCAGCCCTGTGATTTGAGAGCCCAAATATAGAACTAATCTACTTTGATAACTAGACTCTGCATTGAACTTTTTGAGCCTTCTTGGCCAGGTAAATAGGGACATGTTCTCCATGGATTTCACTGGGCAGCGATGTGTCTGCAAACAGTGAATTGCCGGAGCGGGGCCAAAGGCTTCAGTTATCTTAAATGTAACCACATACGCAAATCTTTCCAGGATTGGGGCCTATATGAAAGATCATTTCACTCACCACTGAAGTGCAATTTGATCAAACTGTGTAAAGATTTGTTCCTGAAACCTGCCCTTGTATGAAGTAGAGATCTTGGCCCTTCAACAAGGCATGTGTATTTATTCCATTGTTCGGAGCCCAGTCTGTCAGAACATAAAATGGCAGTTTATATGTCTGTCTCAGGAGAAACATAATATTCACCAAAGAAGTATAGTCCTCACAACTGATTCAAATCCCAGGACATTCCAGGCAGCCTAATCCTGATGACAACCCCGGTGCTTACTTCACATCCCTCAGCACTGAGAAAGGAGACTTGGAGCCATAAAAGATGTCAGCTCAGAGCTAGTAAGGAACATTAAGGCTCCAGCTAGAAAAGATATACCTCGGAACGTGGCCTCTGCTCCAGCTGTCAAGAAACACCTCGCCTGTGACTGCAGCTGTTTCGACCCCTATTGGCGGAAGGAGAGTCAGTGGGACGGAAAGGGTAGTCACTGGAAGACTGTCAGTGTCAGCAGGAGGCAGCTCTAAGCCCATGGTCAAATTTCAGGAACTGCTTCTTAATAACGTTGATGCTGTGGGAAATTTAGCTTGTGTACTGTATAGGCAAGACATAAAATATATGTACAAGCTAAGTATAGGAGTTAGATTTTTGACCAGTGGGACCCAGTATACAAGGGAAGCAGATTAATGGGTTATGACACCCTTTATGGGGCCAGTTGGCCCATTAAAAAGTCACACATTACTCATCTGGTCTGTTATAAAGCATAAGACATGCTAGCAAGGAAGGCTACATTGCCAATATATTTTTAGGGATACCAGAAGAAGGATTCCTAAGGCCTTGAAGAGAGTGGCCAACACTTCTAAGAGCGAGTGCCTGAAGCTAGGCACCTAACTCCATGACTAAGGCACTGAAAGAAATGGCCTAATTTTCAATAGTGCTGAGTGCCAGGCAGCTCCCAGTGAAGCTAATGGGAGCTGCTGGGTAATTAGTACCTTTGAAAATAAGTCCCCCTTATTAAAGTGTTTATGAATTTAGAAGTCTACCTTTAGGCACCTAGGGTGTGCCTGTGTGCTGAGCAGGCAGGGATGGGGATGTTTGTACCCTCCCAGCTCTGGGCTGCTGCCGGGGCTGAAATGGCCCCAGTGTAACTGGAGGCTGCGTAAGTTGCAGCAGCCCAATATGAGCTGCCAGGGGGCAGCAGCACTAGGTAGAATCACCCTAGCACCATCCATTAGGGCCCCATCCCTTAACATCTCCTGTGTCTTGCAGAAGGGGCCTGATGGAGCAGCCTGTAGCTGTCTCACTCAGTTCCTGCACTAGGGGAATTGTCCTCCAGCTGGATCAGGGGCGTCTGTGGTCTCCTTATGCTGACAAAGTGCTGTAGTGGGAACGTGAGTTCCTCCCTCCATTTTTAAAATCTTGGCTCATTACTTTAGGTTTACAGTCTTATAGTCAGGTCAGCGGGACAACCCCACGGTAAGAACGATTGATGGGTTTTCCCTGGTTGTCAGATAGAATATTTCCCCCCAGTAAATGTGTAAATCGATAGCTTTATAGAAAGGTAAAAGGGGGGTAAAGAAAGCTGTCCTCTCTTTCTGTGTTTGCCCACAGGTCAAGGCTGTCCCAAACCAGGAGCCTGACTTGGGAACATGCCAAGATGGCTTTTTACTAACTGGAGGCAGTAATTTAAAAAGAAAAAGTTAGGCCGATCCAGGTGTGAGAGGAGGATGTTCTTTCAGGACTCCCATCCAGCTCTTCCTTAGGGCAACCATCTCCCGCATACAATAGGGAGTGAGCTGGAAGTGCCTAAATGCTACACCATAACCAATGCATCCGATGAAGTGAGCTGTAGCTCACGAAAGCTTATGCTTTAATAAATTTGTTAGTCTCTAAGGTGCCACAAGTACTCCTTTTCTTTTTGCGAATACAGACTAACACGGCTGCTACTCTGAAACCACCCAATAGAGGGCACACTTTGGCAAACCAGTGCACTATGATATGTTTACATATTCTGGTTTTCAGCTCACACTCAAAACAATGAATATAACAACTGTTGTAATTGTTCTTTAAAAAATAAACACTGGAAAAAAAGAAAAACAAATCGAAAATAGGAAAGCTCATTTAAAAGGTCTTTGACATCCTGTCCACTATGCCTGATGTCTATTATACAATATTTCACTTCCTGTTCATGGTTCACTTCCTCTCCATGGGTTATTTCTTTGTTGTATGTGGTAACAAAGTGGTAAGTGGCTTTTATTGTGTAGTTAAATATGTGGGAATGTAGGATAATGCATGGCACTGCTTGAAAGATTGTGAGGGGTTTTTTGTTATTGTAACCACTGATTCTGTTCAAATTTATGCTGTCAAGAGGGGAAAATCTACAATTACTAATTTTTTTAGAACATTACAAGGCACTGAAGTAGCCAAAAATAAAAACCAAAAATACGAGAACATATAGAAAATGAAAACTAGAACCATTAGGTATGTTCCCTCCTGAACGCCAAAAATGTGATGACACAGATAAAGGCTTCGCTGGCACTGCTTGTACCCAAACCTAGGAGCTTGTCTATTAAACCAATGAACCATGTAAGAAATGTATTTATACATAGGTTTCCCACTCAGTCTCCACCCCATTGAACACAATGGGCGTTTGCCTGTGTAAGGACTGTTACCATTTGTAATTAATTAAGGAGTATTGTGTACATATACCCCCTAGTACTGTTAATGAGAGTCACGAATAAACAAAGTGTAAGCTCCACACTATGTCCAGTTACAGTGGAAGTCCAGGAGTTACTCCAGATTTCAGCAGTGCGTCAGAATTTGCTCCAAGCTTCTACAGCATTTGAAGAGCTCATTGGCTCTTTCTTTTAAATACATTCCAACTGTAGATTCAGGTTCTATTGAGAGACAATCAGGTCCATTCTGAGTCTTGGGGAATGGTTCAGGTGAGGTCCTGTTTAACCCAATTCAGTTTGCCCATCTCTAAGAAAGATTCCTGCAGACACATTAATAGCTAAGACAAGGTAAAAATAAGATACTGTAAACACTATTCCATCTCCCAGTTTGTTATTTTTGGAGCTAATTTTCAGAATTTTATATATACATTTTTTCTCTCATGCACACAATAATAAAGAAAGTACTAAACAGAGCCAAGAATGCTTCCCTTCGAGGGGACCCCACCAGCATTTTGAGTTGCACATTCCCAGAAGAGCACAGAGAGGGGCTTAGAAACTTGCTCACAGTAGAAGTGATTTTTTTTTTAAGACTTGAGGAAAGAAGGGAGTGTGACTTGGGCCTGATTTCAAACTGAAATAAGGATAGAAACTCCATATTTTCTGGAATAAATGGTGCATTAATTATGGAGAACATGGTCTTATGACTTTATTATTATTTTTTATAGTTGCCTGTTGACCTCAGAGGCAACCGTCATCTCCTGTACTGCAAAGCAATAAACTACAACTACTAAATTGGCACCCTGTGTCTGGCAGTTTCCACAAAGAGGCCAAGGTTTGCATGGACTCTAGGATATGGGCAAACCTCCAAAGGTTTGGTTAGAATAAGCATCCAAAAGTTCAAACACTTTCCTGAAACTTATCCAGGCTAACTCAACATCTGGAGTCTTGTTTATTTTTTAATTTACAATTTATAAAGATGCACCCACCATAAGATCTCTGGGCACATATGTAAAATAAAATGGAAATGAAAGCTCGGTGAACAGTGCAAACATTTTCTCTTGAATATTCAATCACATTTTTTAATGAATTCACTTCCTCCATCCTGGTGCCCCTTGGGTCTTCATTTCACACCAGCTTTCACCCAGTCAAATTTTATTGCCATGAAAATTGGGGCAAAGTGAATTTCAAAGCAGCATGTGAGTGTATTTATAGAAAATAAATGTTGCCTTCACACATTTGAATATCCAACCTGGAAGTGCTTGTTCTGTCATCCTATCGGGCAACAGAAAGAATACCACATGACTTATCTAAACAACACAGCTGAGATAGTGATTATAAAGGATCAAATTCTTGCAGGGAACTGTTTGCAATTAATCCATGTAGTTATGAATATCCACCAAAAATATTATCAAATTAATTCAAATTATATATTTGAAGAAGAATTCATGATCAGCTGTAGGCTATTCTATGAATAGAGAAAATATTATTAATTATTGGCCCTGGTCTAATAAAAATAGACATTTTGATCAAAGTTAACCCAGGATGAACTTTCCCCAGACACTACTTTAGAACCTTTATCAGTTAATAACCTGAACAAACAGATGTAGCCTTAAAAAGAAAAGGGGTACTTGTGGCACCTTAGAGACTAACAAATTTATTAGAGCGTAAGCTTTTGTGAGTTACAGAGCCTTGAAGATCAGCAAATTTGGGCTCTATTGGTTCAACATGGGGAGCTATTTCTAACATCAAGGGTTGTCTACGATAGCAGTCCCCCCAAACTGGTTTGGAAATCTAGAGTTCTAGACCTTTGGCTGGGCTCAAAATACAATGTGAACATCCTTTATTGTATTGTTTCAGAATATGTAGCCTTGGCTGGAATGGGTTGCCAACAATTAAAAATAATGAGACAAAAAGTCATCAAGACTTTTTTCGGTCTCAAAAAAGATAAGTTTAAACTTCCCTAAGAGTGTTAAGTGAAGGTTTGGGTCAGCTCTTATTTAATCTGATCCTCCAACACTTATGGAGAAGGAGCTCCTCTTTACACTTGAACTGGTCTATATAGATTAGGTTGAGGCACTTTTTTTAGGGCAAGGTGGGGATGCTTGTAACGTTGTGAGGGTAAATAGAGGACTTTTTCTTCTGACCTGTCACGTTTCACCAGTGCTAACTTCACTTTAAAAATTAAATCATCATTAAAAATGCAACAACATCAAAACTACAAATAACAAAGCCTCTTAGGTGTTCAAAACCTCTTTTTTAAATGTCTGAATAACAATTAACCCCAAACAACAATTAATTTGTTTCCAGTGGACAGACCCAGTTCAGTAGCAAGTGCTAAAAATACAGCAACAAACGATGTGGTATGGAACTCTTTGAAAGTTTGCGACGCTGATTAAATAAATTAGACCTGAGTTGCTAAGATGGGAAGGACAGAAAGTTCAATACTGGCACAACAAGAGATTGCCAAGGCATTGACTTGTTTATGAAGAGAAAAATCCACCAAAAAGGGGAAAAAACAGAGCACGGTTTACCTGATTACCGAATTCCAGACTGTTACTATTATTAAAGCTGACAATATGATTTTCAAACCTAGCATAGCTGTGTGTTTTTCAGATGAGTGGAAGAGAATGTCTACTTCCTGCATTGTGTTCTCTGACTATTGCCAAACACAGTCAGTACTGCACATGGAAAAGGGACTAGGGAAGCATCTCCGTGCAGAGGAGAGGGGAGCAACAGAAGCAGCAATAGGCTTGAAGAAAGAAAACTTGGCAACTGAGTGAGTTTTGACATAGCCACAGATCTGGGCTGTCAGAACAGTCTAATTTGGGGTGTCCTAGAGATCTTTCATTCTCCCTACCCCTTCACCTTGCTAAGTCATCTTCAAAATCTTGACTTCATGATGGTCTTCTCCAGCTGAAATGAGATCCAGAAGTGATCAATGACGCTCTGAGCATTGTCCAGTGGTGGTCAGTAGACAATGGAGCTCACATCACCTCTGCCTTTTTGTGTATTTCTACTACACCCCACCCTGCAAGAATGAAGGCACTGCCACAGCTTGTCTAATTTAATTTGACTCTGCAAGTCTGCTCTTTTTAGCTCTCATGTGGACCTATAGGGCGAGACATTTTAATTTTCACTAACAAAAAGTTTATGTTGGAAAACTGAACTTTTTAAAAAGAGAAGCAGAACGGGCCCTCCAAATACTTTGGGTCATCAACAAAACAGGTCATTGTATAAAGGTACTAGGCTCCTCTGATATGTGCTCGATTAAATAAAAAAACCTTATCTGAATATTACTGAGCCTTCAGTATAAGTTCACAGCAATGTAAGCCTACATGTACAATAAGATTTACTAAAGCCTTTCCTTTTCAAGAAGATTCTGCATTGTAAAATCCAGTAGAATAATTCTTTTATTATACACAAATAAAATGCTTGGCTCTTTATGATGAGAATGAATGAGCCTGAGCACAAATATTCATATCCTACTGACTTCTCATAGCTCCAACCAGCTGTGGAAACTGGGAAAAGAATGTATGTTATTCTTCTGGAAGCATTTTTGTTGTTTTTGATTGGGTGCTTGAATCTGACTGACAGCAAGAGAATACAGGGACAGGACTTCTAAACACTCTACTGATATCTTCACATTATTTGGATTTGCAGGTTATCAGTGGGGCAGCAACTTCAGCTATGACCTCATTAACTAATGTGGCCACATCAGCACCTTTCCACAGCCTTTATCACTCATCATGTGTCATAAAGCAGCCCGTTGACACCTCCTCGTGAACACTGGTTGTATCTTATCTCCTGCAGGGATAGGACCCTAACTGGGAGACAGAGAGCATGTCTAGGAATGCAGCTAGGAGACAAGTTCACCAGCAGCAGCTGACAGAGGATGATTTCTCAAACAAACATGGAGTGGGAAATTAATGGGCTTTGGTTTTCCACTGACAATACTGAAGAGAAATACATTAACTTATGACTGCTATAATTCAAGAATTATTACTGTAATTTCAGACTATAGCTACTGGGACATTTCTATCACTCTGTATCCAAAATACAGCTGCTTTTCCTATCTTTACCATTACATGAGGAAAGTCCAATATATTTAATTTTCAGAAATATAGTCTTATTTGCAGGAACTTGGTGGTCTAACAATAGGCTCCCTCCCTTTTTTTGAAGGTTGTGGCAGTACTTTTGTCCTAATTTTTGTCCATAAAAATCTTTCGTTTGCATCTCTTATAAATAGGACGGGGGGGGGGGGGGAATCCACCCTAAACCACTAGCTCCCAAACAGCTGGATTGCAAAATAAAATTATGCCAGGACGTCTTACCTTGTTACACTTAGCAAGAATCTTGTTCCAAAAATGCTTTTTTAAAAGGTATATTTTGCAAGAAAAATAGCCCATTTAAGTGGCAGAAGCTGTGCATTCTCATCTTGATGCACAAAGAGGACTCAGCGTGGAAGTGAGTCAAGCACTGGGATAGGGATGGCTTTATGTCACTAGCACATATATTTTCAGAGAGCAACAGTGAACAGCTCCCCCCCACCCCCATACCCTTTTTTCCCCCTCCAGAGCAACAAAGAGGCTTTGGGCATGAATATTAAAAAGAAAGTTGAATGGAACTGCTTTATGTTCATATAAAAAAGGCATGAAACAAGTTATTCAGAATTAAATGAAAGCGACTGGAACACAAACGCCAAGGGGGAATATGTTGGTCATCACTGCTCTAAGTCACAGTGGCTGTAATAGGCAATGGCTATAGAAAAGAATACACACCCTGACAAATCCCAATAAGAACAACACATTGCATGCCTTGTAATCTGGCCCCATTTGGGGCCACAAACAGGAAAGATGGTCTGGTGGTTGCAGCACAGAACTGGGATGCAGAGCATCTTGCTCCAGCTCCCAGATATGACACAGACTTTCTTTGTGACCTTGGGCAAATCATATGATCTCTCAATGCCTCGGTTCCCCATCTATAAAATGGAGATAATAATCCTTCCTTTCTTCCACCCGTGTCTGTTTAAACTGTAGGCTCTTTGGGGCAGGGACTGTCTTTGACTAGGTGTGTGTACATCACCTAGCACAAGGAGGCCTTGATCTCATTGAGGGCCTTTAGGCATCTGCTGGGACATAGATAATAGTGCTATTATCAATGGGTGTCACTTTCACTCTAGGGAGTGTTCGTGAGACCTCTTTCCCTACATTCTCCCGGAAGGACAGTGAAGCCTTCAAAAGTTAGTAGCTGTTCAAAATGTGAACTAACTGCCAAAGATCTTGGGCTGTCTCCACATTAGACACAAGAGCGCCAGATTTTGCAGCCTCTTTCTGCAGTGGAATGTTACTTTTTTGGTCTCTAGTCCTTCTGCACACCATGGATCATAGCCACCTTTTATAACTAAGTGGGAACCTGGGATCTGGTTCCTTCACTGTCATCCCATATGTTCTATCCCAGTGTAACTATCTTTGGGTGAAAAAAAAAGGAGTACTTGTGGCACCTTAGAGACTAACAAATTTATTAGAGCATAAGCTTTCGTGAGCTACAGCTCACTTCATCAGATGAAGTGAGCTGTAGCTCACGAAAGCTTATGCTCTAATAAATTTGTTAGTCTCTAAGGTGCCACAAGTACTCCTTTTCTTTTTGCGAATAGAGACTAACACGGCTGCTACTCTGAAACCTATCTTTGGGTGAGATTTCTTAGAGATTGCAGTGCCTGGCAAAAAAAAAAAAATCTGATTTCTCTTTTGTCCTTGCCCATGAAAGAGAACACCTGCTGCTAAGTGACCATTAGTTGTCTTCTCATGCTTCTCTTTGTGTCATCCAGGGGACAGATCACTGAAAAGGGATGCAAAATGCTCTGTCCCTAGAAAGCCTGAGTGCACTGCCTTCCATCATAATCCATTCCGGGGCAATAGCAGTTAGAGCAGAACATGAACAAGTAATTCTAGTCCCTTTCCACCCAATAGACCCTGATTTCTCTGTTCTAAGTGCATGTAGAGCTTAGAATATGAAATTCCTGAATTCTAGAATCAAGAGCCAGAGAGCAGAGAACCTTAGTAAATCTCAGGGGAATTTTGTACCAAAATATAGTTTCTGTGGAAGGTTATATTTGAGGGTTTGGCTAAAGTTGCCAGTTTTATTTGTACAGTGTCAGTAATGGGCTAGATAGTTCATAAATTAATGATCCTTTAACAGGGGAAATGAAATCTTTGTAGAATCCTTGAATACTTCTCTCTGTAGCTCTTGAACAGAATATCATTTCTTCACAAATAATAATGTCTCTTTTACGGCTATCATGCATGTGAAGTCATAAAAAGGAGTTTGCGTATGAATGCAATGTGTTCTTTTCAATGTGCAAAAAACATTTTTTTTAGGCATCCCATTTCCTAACCACATATTTTGTAAATTGTCTCATACTATAACCGAGTAAGATCACCATGTGGAAGCTAAAGACAATAAAACTCACATGGTCTGACAATTTGGCTGCTAATACAAGCTACATAAAACCACTAGATCCCATATTTTTCCTCTCTGATCCAAATTGTTCAGGGAGCCTTGAGGCTAAAAGATCGCATGGAGTCTACACTGGGAGAAAGAATCTTCCCCATGCCTTTTCCAGACCTTAAACTTGATCTTTTATTAAACCACATTAACCCAAACATCCTCCCTTTATTTCTCCCCTGCTGGGTAACACCATGTCAGAACACGAGCTGCCAGGAAAGCTCAGTGTCCTGCTGAAAGCTGTAAAGTAGTCTGACTAAATGCACAGAACAGAAAACATAAACACATTGGGCTGACATATTTCTCAGGGATTAAACTGATCAGGAACATCATTACGACTACTCTCACATGCTATAAACAAAAGGGAAATCTGATAAACTTTTTCCATACCCAACCTGCCAGGAAAAGCCATTTTTTAAAATTAAATAATCCTCCCCTAAAAAGGTTCCATTTCATCAGAAATAACTAAATATATCACAAAGCCCATATTGTTAAAAGCTGCACACATTCAATTCACCTTTATATACTCTAGGGGCAGCATTGTCTTAGTGGTGTAAGCGTCAGGAAAGGAGCTAGGGATTCTGAATCCCACCTCTGCCACTGTCTTGGAGCAAGTCACTTAACACTTCTATGTCTCAGATTCTTCATTTGTTAAAAAGGGCTAATAACACTTACCTATCCCGTAAGGGTGGTATTAGCATTAATTAGTTCATGTCTGTATAATGTTTTGAAACATAAAAGGGAGACTTCATCATGGATGCTTCACAGATTTAAAAAAAAAATTCATTGGTATTTTGTATTTCAGGTATACTTTGCTTTGTTTTTACCATAATGTAGACCTTGACCTTCGGCCAAGCCACCTTTGTGAATCTGTCAACTATCATATACACAGCAAGGTTGGGCCTGCTCTGCATTTGCACAGGAGACTTCCAAGGGAAAAAAACCCATTTGCCTTAGGAAATGGTATTGCTGACTCAGCAGATTCTGGCCCTTACTGATCCCTTGGTCTAAAATAGCCTGAAAAGGTTGACCTTCCTGACATGCTGTAAGGCACACTCATTTATCCAAGATTTTGGGGAAGGAGTGGTGCTGCTTTTTGTCATCTTAAGGCTGTGGTATTATTTGGTTTATTTCTGGTTATTCTTGTTCTGGCTTTGGGGAAGCTGCTAAATTGTTATGACAGCTAGAGCCCAATGTAGCCTCTATTGTGAGTCTAAATAAATACATAACTGAATAATGACTGAACATGGCGTAATGGATCAATGTGACAGGCAGGATGTGGTGACGATGTCTCTCTTGGTGACACCAATATGTTTTCCTTTGACTCAGAATTGAACTAAGGTGTGTGCAAGAGAGCTCAGAAATGCTGGCTCTTTAGATCTGGGATTGTAGACGTATGGGCACACACACACACACACACACACTATATATATATATATATATATATATATATATATATATATATATATATATATTGAAAATGCAACACCTAAATTGGCCTCTATAATTCCCATGCAAAATCAGGTAACTGAAGTAAAACAAGCATTTGCACATAAAAAGTATGTATATGCACAGGCAGTTTTTACCTTATTCACACAATTACTCCTTTATACATGCATACATGTGCACTGGCAGCCATGCTTTTTGTTTTCACTGCTTTAGGAATTTTGTTTCATTGGCTGATTGGTATTCTTTTGACTCTTAATGTTATAAAAAGATCATTTTCCTTCTGATGATCTTTACAGAGACATGTCTCTTATGAATGGTAACATTTAGTTAATAATTTAACACTGTGCTGTCTGCTGAATTTTCTGAACCAAAAATACGATCAATGGGGCAAACAATTGGTTTATTGAATTTCCTGTAGGCTTTATTTCCTGAAGACACAGATGAGAATGCAAAGAATAGCTGCTATGCAGGGTATACCATTGAAAAATTAGACTAAATCAATGCAAGTTGCCAAAAATAATTGTTTTATTCTCTCAGGGAATGTTCAAGACGCTATCGGATGCACTGACCCATAAAGTTGATTCTTGAGAAGTGCAGGTATTTTGGCATTTATTGGCATTTTGTCTGCAACCTCAGAGATTTTGCCAAGTAAATGCCTATACTTCATTCTATTATTTTTAATGTTAGTGTTAAGGGCTGGGGAAGGGAGAGGAGGAAGGAGAGGAAAGACAAGCCAGCATACATCCCCTTGCACTGCAAATATGAAACCATCTGTATTCCCAACTCAATGGGTGAATCAATGCACATATGCTCATTGCTTTTACTTGCTCAAATGCTGGTGTACTTTCCAAGAGCAAGGAATCATAGAATATCAGGGTTGGAAGGGACTTCAGGAGGTCATCTAGTCCAAACCCCTGCTCAAAGCAGGACCAATCCCCAATTTTTGCCCCAGATACCTAAATGGCCCCTCAAGGATTAAACTCACAACCTTCAGTTTAGCACGCCAGCGCTCAAACCACTGAGCTATCCCTCCCCACTTAAGGAGGCCAAGGACTGAATGGACCAGGACACTAGGCTTTCCTCATCCCCCTACAGGTGGGACCTTCTAGGTCAGGGCTGATTCCACTTTAATGGAGGCTAGCATGTGAGAGGTTTGTCCTGTCACTACCCTTACGTCGTGCATGAATACAATAGGAGTTTCAGTCCCAATAGCTATCAATCTGCCTCCTTTTGACAGACCTATATCACACGACTCTCCTTTTGCTGAATATATCTTACTATCTAGCACAAGATATACTCACAACCATGGTTAGAAGCCTTACAGACTCATTGAACGAGGAGCATAGGTGATGGCTGACATTCCTTCAGAGATGAAACATAAGAGGGGAAGTTATGGAGTTCAGCAGTCATATGATAGAAAACTGTATAACTGATGTACTTCATAGGGAGAAGATGGCAATGAATCCTAACAGCACAAACATCTCATCTGAGACCAGCCAAACAGATGGGACTATACTTTTGCTTTATTATTTTCCCCCAGCAATAAAACATACCAATATTTGCATGCGTCCCTTTTGATATTTACTTAATACGTTCTCTACAATGCTGCATTAATTATTTTAAACCTTTTAAATCAAACCAATATTTAGCACATTTTCTGATGCCTCAGAATCTCCAAATCATTTAATTGTCCGAATGGGGGATTGTGGATAATTCTCCCACAGAATATTCTTAGTAGTGTCACAGAAATGAGTCAACCCTGTAGTAACAAATGCCATAGAAAAGTGAATAGCTCTAAAATGTAATTATATTGAGAACTGTACCTCTAACCATACAAGCATCTAGAGCTTGCTCAGGATGGGATTTTACTTCCTCTATTGATTTTAAGCTTACCGTAGGCTTGCAGGTGTGGAGTGATTTTTTTCTTTTTTAAAAAAGAGAGATTGCACACTAAGCAGGTTTTTTTCTAAGCACTCACTTCTCTCATTATTAGCGCTGCCAACTTTTGCAACACAATGTTCCGTGTCAGATAAATGAAATCTGTTCCTGTCTGTTCTGTAACTGATACCAGCTCCATAGGGATGGTCCCTGATCCCAGGGCCTCAGGCTTTGTTTAATACTACCTCTCTGCCGTGTTGTGAATAGAGCCCATATACATCAGAAATAGCCAATAGTCATTGAATCTCAGTTACTCTTATCACCTTACTGAATGGGCTGTTCTGGGACATGCTGAGCAGCCTTAGTAATGCTTTTTCATTTGTTATTTGTAACATTAAAGACGTTAGCTTTTTAATGTTTTATTTTGTTTAATCTACACTTGAGCTATGTGAAGAAGTGAATGTTTCATAAAGGAAGTCTAAAACCCAACTTGTGATCTGAATATACAGCACATGCTATGCACACCTGTATGATGCAATCCTTATAATGCACTGTATATTCATAGAGGAAAAAAGTAGTTAATGAAGACTAATTGCAGGATATTAAAACAAACATGCTCCAGTCTGACATCTGAATGCTTAGGATGATGTGCACCGATATCTGCAGTGTCCAAAGTACTATTACCCCTCGGGACAATGGAGACAAAATGTTAGAACATTGGGTTTATAATGTGAATAATGGATTTTTTGGTTTACTGTCAATTCTGTAAAATCAGAAAAAAAATTGCTTTGGGTTGAACTAAAAATTAATGGTTTTGAAATCCTTGCTGAATCATAAATTGAAAAACATTTTGTTTTGAGTCAAATGAAATTTTTTGGGGACAAAATGTAAAATTTTTGTTTATATTTCTGCCATTTTAGAATGCTTTTGATTATTTAAAAAATAAAATAAAAGGAAATTTTGAAATAAAAAGGTGTTTTGAACTAAAAACTGCAATGTTTTGTTTTGAAAAAATTCAAAATGAAATGCTTTGATTTTTTTCAGATTTGGGGAGAGGCGGGGGTGGGTGTCATCCAAAACAATTCGGCAATAGTGATACAAAGTCGCAAAACATTTCAGTGCAGCCAAATGCACATTGTTGAAAAAAAAAGCTTTGGTCAAAATAGAGCTTCACCCAGCTCTATTTATAAGTGTATATGATCAAAATTACATGACTAATTCCTGGCACTGATATTTTCTTCACAGGATCTCAGAACCATTTTACAGATGGGAAAACTGAGCAATGGCTGGTCAAGTGGCTTGTGTTGGCTCATGCAACAAGTCAGGGACAAGGGGGAGAAATGAATCCATGAGGCCTGTGTGACTCCAAGATGGCTTCTCTAGCTACTAAGTCAAAACTAGACCTGCACTTGTAATCTCTGTTAGTGGCAAATGTGAGTTACTGTGGATACCTGAGGAAGAACAAAACCTTATCTAGGTGTTATGCATGATCCTCTGTAAACCTCAAAATCCCGAAAACCCATCTTTCTTTTTTGTGCTATCCAAACTTACAGAGTGTACAGAAAATGCAGATTTTCCCCAACACTTCTACAGCCAAGTAAGTTTCAGTCGTGGAAGCTATTTGCTTTCCTTTCAATTTATGACAGTGTGGGATTTTGGTTTTTCTAAAAAGAGCTTTGGCCATTTGAGAAAGAACCATCCATTTCTTTTAAACCCTGCAAATGACTCATCTGGGCAGAGATAGCTGACAAATTATGAGAAAAGAAATATAAAACATCTTGAAACTCAACTTCCTTTCCCACCTGAGTATCTTAAAGGCACACATTGTTAAAAAGGGAAGAAACCCAAAACATTCAAAAGTTCATTTATGGAAAATGAAAAATGAGTCACATTAAAGCCTTGTTCAGAAGGCCCATAAAAAGGAGAATTGAGAGGGCTCAGTGTTTATCAATGGACTCAGCCAGCAGCATTGCAATGCAATGCTAATGACCCCAAGAACGTGAACCTTTTGGTCAGCAAAAGAGTCTTTTATGTAATTTTGGCTTGTCTTCCTCACTTGGCTTTGCCGCTTCAGGGATATAATGTAAAGTGGTTTCACTCTACACAGAAATAATAAACTCTTAAAAATTATTCCTGGGTAACCTATCAGTTATTCACAGACCCCTCCAGTATCTGGAATAAGAAATCAGGGACAATACTAATGACCAATATTAGGGACACGTTGAGAAAGAAAAGACGGGCCAGTAAAGAGGCAGAAAGACGCAAATGGGAGAGGCTTTGAAAAAAGCAAGCGAGCACTAACTCAAAAGTATTCATGTAAAATCTGACCTTCCTATTTTGGTCTTTTTTTAACCTATTTATTACAACAACTAAATGATGCTTTATTTATTTGGTTTTGAACAAAATCAATAAACATGACTGAAATAAAAAAAGAAATAGAAAAGGGAGTATGCTGCTAAGACTCCCGGGCCTGGAGCTGAAGAGCCCTCCGTGTGAACTGAATGTGAATTTGAGTCCCACTGAATGGAATGGAAATCCCACAAGTGCATGGCTTTGCCAGATCAGGCCTCCAGTGATTATTGTGTTTGAAGACAACTCCAAGGTTCCTCTCCACTGAAAGTATAGATGCTGTAATTAGAACCATGCAACACCTAGCACTGTCCTTTCAAAGGGTGTCAAGTAAATATTTTTTTTGGTTTTAAAAGTTTCTTGATCTTGGAGTCCCATGAAGTTTGGGGTTTGGACAAACCCAAATTCTTGATGGGAAACCTCAGTCAAAATTTGGCGCCAGATGTTTGGCTTTGGTTAAGCTCCCTTTGTACCACTTATATTTCATGGTGATTTCTATGGGGCTATTTGCACTCTGTTCTTGGGAGGCTATTTGTCCCTCAAGGAGCAGCTGGATAGTCCCCTGGTGCAGAGCAATCCCCTTCCCACTTTCGGTTGGTATGAAAGTGACTGTGCTGGCTTTATGCCCTTGGCTCCCCCATTCACAGAATGTGCATTCTGCAGCATAGGCTATGATCCCGGGCTGGTGGAATGATCCCTTGGGGGCTGTCTGAGTTCAGCCACTTATCACTAGGATCAGGAGAGTTGAAAAAGTGGCTCAGAGTTATCCAGTTGAGAAATACTCCCCAGCTGGGATGAAAGCAGTGTAAAACTGAGAATTTCATGTCATTTTACTGCAAGAATCAAATCTATCCCAGCTCCACTTGCATAAACCTAGTCTGAGTTTATAGTTTGTAAACACACTCCCAAATTGGGTGAGTATCCAGTGGCTTCAAGGTTTACTGCAAACATTTTATCTAGTTCTAGCTGTAACCTCCTATCTGTTTCCTTGAACAATAGTTGGTAATATTGTGTCATGATACCGATATCAATCAACAGCTGGACAGACACACATACACACACACACACTCTCTCTCTCTCTCTCTGTTGCATGCATATGCACACACCTGTCCCCCGCTATTATTTTCTGCTCCTTTGTACTGTGGCAAACAGGACCTAAATTGTGTGACGCCCCAGGTACATTTAAAAATGAAGGACTTTATTGAATTTAATATGAGGTGTTCAATACAGTAAGTACAGTATTCCTTGTGTTATTTATTTTCATATTAAATTAACTTTACTTGGTTCCTGAATTTTTGGTATGCCATAGATTTTTGCATGGATCATCTGAAGCTGAGAGCCTGTAGCTAATTTTTTTTTTTTATGTACAATCAAGTTAACATATACACTGGGGGCCAAATTTTCTTTTCACTTGCTTTGGTGCAAATCTGGAAGAACTTCACTTAAAAGTGAGTTACACCTGCATGTAGAGTTAGATTAGACTCTCGCCCACATGTCAGTACAGCCTAAGCAGAAGGTAAAGTATACGAATATTTAATTTAATTAAGAAAAAATGAACTGGTTTACAATCCTGTTATTATAGGCACCTACAGTAAATAAGAAGCAAAAAGAACCTAATTGAAATATAAGGCAATATGCATTAAATAACTATTTTAAACAAACTATTGGAATTTACTTTCTGGATTAATGTCCACTGGCTTTTTTAAACCAAAAGTTAAAGGTTAAATTCCAAAAGCCTCTCGATCGGCTTGGCTCATCTGAAATGCTATTTATTTGTTATGCTTGGCCACTTTAAAGTAAACTAAATCTGCTCTGCCTCTTCTAGAATGTTGTGAAATAAATGTTAAACATTTTGCTCACCAATTCTGATGTGACTGAGAAAGTACTTTTCATAGGTGAGTTTTCATTGGGTCCAGTGGATCATTTTACAAGTTTGAAGGGCCTAATTGTCAAAAAAAAAGGAGGGGAGTGGAGTCAATAAAATCTTCAAGCTTGCTTCCACTTCTGAAGGGGTGTTTAACATATGGAAAGCAAGTACTTTTATTGCTATAGAAGCCATCTCCAAGGAATATTCACCAAACTACTACATGGTCTCCCAGCCCCCCCCTTCCAGAAGCAGGTTGCAGGTCATTCTGTGAACTTAGCCACTGACAGCCATGAACTAATTACGGAATGAAGCTCTGATATTGCATTTTGAGGCCTGCAATGCAAGGATGAATCAGACTGGGATGAGACTGAGTTGCAAAAATGCAGTATCACGATGCAAATATTCGGTGCCAGGGGTCACACTGGCTTCATATGCTGTCCTCCATGTTGTCCCATTGAGATTAGCAGACTTCTACCAGCAAGGAGTTTGGCCCAATATGCTAGTTTTGTGGCCCTTTGATACCATTCAAAGGAGAACATTTATTTTTGGGTTATTTCCCTTTCTCCAAGAGGACCCAAAGAAGTAGGGATTTACCTGTAGCAAATGCTATTGCTTTGTTACTAGGAGAGTGTAACAAAAATATTTCTCACATCTCCCATTACATTTAATAGTGACATGCATGCTCATATCCCAGCAGCATGGAAGTTGTTCTCCTGCAGTAAACTTTGCACTGCTTAAGTTGAGCATTGTATGGGAGAATCTGTATAATAACTTCCATCTAGCTCACTGTTAGTATCAATCAGCACTGCAATATTTAAATGCCAATTAAATGAAACTTTAATGTTTTTATGGAATTGGGCATGAAAATTGTTGCTTTATGCAAAAGTTTGATGAAAGGGATCATTTTGCATTTAAAATGTGCATTTCTGGATGTTTTTAGTTAAGAAAAGCCATCTTAGTAAAATGGGCTCATGTGAAATAGAAAAAGGGATTGTTTGCTTGAGAAAAAAATGTATATTTCTTAGCAAAATTTTCCATGAAAATAGGTTCATTGTCCAGTATTCCAGGAGACAAAGAAACCCACCATGTCAACATTTCACATATTGTTATGAATATTTTGCACATTACTATTATTGGTGCAATGACCAACCTTGGGTGGGCCCCTATAGAATTCTGCACTAATTTTAAAAAATCTGACCCTATATTTCTCTTACAAACATTTTCACAAAAGAAATATAATTGCCCTTCATGGGTGATGAAGTACTGTATTGTATGTTAATTACCGGTAAACAGGTTTGTTTTTCATTTTTAATTTCTTCCATTAGCTGTGGAATAATAGAGACAAGATGGTAACTTTGTGGAGCTCAGGGTCTGAATCCTTTCCCTAACTGTGACACATTTACAATATAGTTATTTCCTCTGTCTCTAAAAATCACTTTTGTAACCCGGGGGGAAGTTACTCTTTGCTGTCAGGGAGTATCAGTGATATCAACATTTTTTGACACCCAAAATGTTATTAATGCCTAAACTTCTTTTCACAGGAATCTTTCCACAGCAGTTATTAGAGACGTGTTGATTACTTGTATAATTGAGTGGTACTGTTCGTAACAACACAGCAGTCTAATTGAAATGTATGAGAAACAATTAAGAGTAATTGGAATCAATTAACTGATGATTTTCCTGGGAACTGGTACCCAATCTGCGGTGAATTCTAATTATGTGTTCAAAGTCTAGGAAAAAATTGAAACCATATTATAGATTTTGAAATAATGCTGAGTTATTGCCATTAGAAGAGCTGCTGTCTAAGCATAAATTTAAAACCAGGAAGGGTGACATATGTAATGTAGACAAAAACAAACAAACCCCACCAGCTCAGGCTGGCATTGCTGCAGCCCCCGTATCTGTATTAATGGCCTTATGTACTTCTGCTGTATCCATGGCTAGTCAGTTTGCCGGTCCTTGGAGCAATTTTATAACCAGAGCAATGTTTAAAATAAGAGACCTTCGGTTTACTACTATGTACTTTACAGTGAAAAACTAGTGATGCATTCTTTATTATCCACAGGGCTCCTGCCAGCTCCAGCCTTGCAGTCTCTACTACCCTGAGATCTCTGGAGTTGCTGCCGATGGGCTGTGTTGCCATCTCTATTACCTGCAGCCCCTGAGGGTGCTGCCCAGAGCCAATGCTGCGTTCTCCATTACATGTTAAACTTGTTAGGGCAGGGGTGGGCAAACGTTTTGGCTTGAGGGCCTCCTCTGGGTCTGGAAATTGTATGATGGGCCATGAATGCTCACGGAATTAGGGTTGGGGTGTGGGAGGGGGTGAGGGTGAGGGTTCTGGCTGGGGATGTAAGCTCCGGGGTGGGGCCAGAAATGAGAAGTTCAGGGTGCTGGAGCGGGGTCTGGGCTGGGGCAGGGAGTGTGGGGTGTGGGGTGTGAGGGCTCTGGCTGGAGGTTCAGGCTCTGGGGTGGGGCTGGGGATGAGGGGTTTGGGGTGTAGATGGGGTGCTCTGGGCTGGGATCGAGGGGTTTGGAGGGTGGGAGGGGGATCAGGGTTGGGGCAGGTGGTTGGGGTGCAATGCGGGGGTGGCTCAGGGGTGCAGGCTCTGGGTGGCTCTTACCTCAAGTGCTCCTTGAAGCAGCAGCATGTCCCCCCTCTGGCTCTGCTATGTGCTGCCCTGTCTACAGGCGCAGCCCCTGCAGCTCCCATTTGCTGCGGTTCCTGGCCAATGGAAGCTGCGGGGGCAGCGTGCAGAGTGGAGCCCCCTGGCTGTCCCTATGCATAGGAGCCGGAGTGTGGACATGATGCTGCATCTGGGAGCCGCACGGAGCAGCCCCCAACCCTGCTCCCCAGCTGGAGTGCCGGAGCGGAGCCAGCCCCAGACCCGAGCCCAAGGGCCAGATTAAAACTGCTGGTGGACCGGATGCAGCCCATGGGCCATAGTTTTCCCACCCCTGTGTTAGGGCATTGAGTTTGAGAGACATATTCATATAGCAGGGGTGCCAACTTGCAGACTGACTCCTGCAACTTTCCTCTCCAAGTTCTACTCTCACTTTTAAATTCTGAGCCTTATTTTTTCACTGATGCACCAGTACGACTCCCCATACAAATAACAAGAATGGGCATCAAAAGGTGAGTAAGACTCCCAAAGAACTGACTCTTCTTTTGCTTCTGATGGCTTGCCCTCTGCTTCAACAACACTGAATTGAGGGTGTTGGAGTGGTATTGTGGGGGTGTCAAAGGGACTTTGACTGGATTCTGCTCCACTGGAGCAAGGCAGGTGCATCAGTGGCAAAGAAAAGTGGGGGTATTTACCTGTAAAGAATGTTATATAATATTATTGGGGTGATTGCAAACACTCCAGGCTCACTCTGGGACACTCAGCAGACCGCATCTGTCTTTTAACTTCAGCTTGTGAGTGGAGTCACCCTGTCACTGTTAAGTTTAGTGTCTATCCCTTATCAGATCAAACCAGGCTGGAGTTTCACCGTTCTGACTCCTGCCATTCTCCTTGCATTCATTCTTACTTCCTGTACGCTGAAAGTCAAGCTCCCATTCACAAAAAGCCTGGCCTTATCTCTTTACCTCTTGACCCTGAATCATGGCTGCAAGTACAGGATTTAATTTCTACCAGTGAGCGAATAGGTGACAAAGTCCTTTGGTGCAGTGCCTTAAAAGAATAAAAGAGAGGCCATTTTTAGATCTCTTATTTACGTTCCATGCACTGAATCAAATTTGCTGCCAAAGCTCATTAAAACAAAGCTCAGCTTCTGAAAATAGAACTTAGAAGTTAGGAATTCAATTAAGTCAAAATCAGAATTGAACCTTAAGCTGTGAGAGATGTTGGTAACAAAATCAAACAAAACATGGTGGTTTTGGTGAAAATTCCCCTTTTATATGAGCCCAAAATTCGAAGCGAATCTCTCTCTGCTCCGAGGGTTCAAGTGGCTAGGAATCACAACTGGAAAATGTTTCACAGGAAAGGCCGTGAACATAACCCACAGTTTCTCTTAGTCCAAGGAATTAATATTTTCCTATAAAAGAATGATTAATTACCCTTCAGGAAAGTCCTATAGAATTTTATAGGGGCTAAGGCCAAGATTTCAAAAAAACAGGAGCGAAGGTTAGGGTTCTCGATAAGAGATTTTGAAAGGCACAAATGGGAGCTAGACTCAACAGCCAGTGAATTAGGCATGTCATTTTGTGCTTTAGAAAGGAGTTGTAAAGTGCTAAGGACCCTGCAGTTCCCACTTAGTTTAACAGGAGTTGCACTGTGTTCAGCAATTTGAAATTCAGGTCACTTACTGAAAAACTTTAATAAGGATTTGGGAGCCTAAATTTATACTTTGGTTCTTTTGGCCTTTGCCAAACAAAGTTATTTAGAAATTACTCTAAAAACAACAGAATTTAATAGAGAACAACATTCCTGCTATATCATTCTGTAGAGTGGTTAAAAAATTCCATCATATCACATTCTAGAGGACTTTTTTATAAGGATAGAAATTAGAAACGTGTGTGTGTATGTGTTCGTGTGCGCATGCTTCGCTGAGACCATATAGCATAACGGCTCTTATCAGGATTCACATTTATACTTTGCCTGACTTTGAAAGAGTGTTATCAGGTCTCACAGGCACAGCACTTGAGCTGAAAAGCTTTTGGTAGGGACAGGACCCACAACTCAGTTAGGGTAACTACCACATGAGTGCCTGTGAAAATTTAAAGAGGAAAAATATAGCCTTGTTTCTTTAATGCCTTGGGAGAAAACACATTTATCCAAGACTGCTTGTGTTGCAGACTACATAAAAACCCTGGCATGGCTAAAATAATCATTTCTGTTTAAAGGTTTCGAGGTTTATTTTAAGAAATGTTGTGTAGAGAACTCATTACTGCTAACCTCCTGCGCTGGACAAACAAGGGTTAAGAAAGCCAGTGGAGTTTGACAAGTACAAGGTGAAGTGGGTGGTCACAGGAGTCTAAAAGGCACCCTTAACCCCTCTTGGCTGGGAATTCAAGCTGTTCTCTGTGTAGACCCGCACATCATCACTTGTCGATAGAAATCAAAATGAGACGGCTGTGGCAGACTGGGGCTTTCATTCTTAAAGGGACAGTGATTCCAAATAGCTCTTCAAAGTGGTCTTTGCACTTTCCTTTCGCCTGACACATATTCTGCCCTCAGTGCCCTGCCAGCCTTGTTAATGGGGAGCTGTATTAAGCTTTACTTAAAGATACCTCTCTGTAATTGAGGATTTCAGGATTTGACTACTGCTTTGCAGGTCAAAACATGGGAAAAATCAAATCCTAACTGTGAGATCGCCTTCTGCACATACTGTTAATATGGATCCCAAAACACTTCATTCCCACTTCCTTGAGGCACATACTTGTATTAAGTACAGTTTAGAAATCACTGGAGTGTTGATATCATTTCTGTTGGTTGTAGAAATGCATTATCTTTTGGTCTCTCTGGCAGAAATTAGGTAAGAGAGAGACCGCAAAGGATAAACAGCTCAAGAAACTACAGAATAGGGAGTTATGATGGCTACTTTAAACATGTAGCAGAGTTCAGACACTTAAGTCATGTCCTTTTTTGTTTGAGTTTATACAGCGCCTAGAACCAAGGGGCTTTGATCCCTGATTTGGGCCTCGAGGTGCTACATCAAGACAAATAATTTATACTAATAAATGGCTTTGTTGCATTTGGTGCCCTCTAGAGCCCCAGAAAAGGGGACAGGATTTGCCTCAGTGAAAAGGCTGAAGAAGCTAAAACTAGGTTCAGCATGTCTTACTGTCCCTGGAGTCACCTCAATAATGGGGGAAAGATACCTGAAGGGCCAGATCCTGCAATCCTTTACTCACTTGGAGTAGGCCTTGCTCAGACAAGTTGTGCCATTGACACCACTGAGCGGGTCTGAGTAAGCGCTGGCGGGATCCCAGTGTTACCTCTGTGAACTTGTTTCAAGCTTCCAATGTCAGATAAAAGTGACATGAAAGCATGTCTCTTTACTGCATTCAGAACTCTCCTTTGTCCCACGCAGTGCAGTGAGAGCTGACAGTGTACAGTAGTCATCAAATTGTTCAGCAAACTATGTCATGTACAAGATAGGCACAAAAAGCCTGTATTTAACCAAGTGTTTGTGGCCTTTTGAACTTGTGATGAGCTTTGCATGTTTTCTCCTCTTTGCTTTTTGTAACTGCTCCAAGCTCCTGGGGCAGGTGATGAAAAAAATCTAGGCAGGGCTGCAAGGAGTAACAAGCGCATGGGCAGAGGGGTGAGACAGATGAGGCAGGCATTTGTTATCACAACAAATATAAGCATGATCCCATCACACAAGGAATACAGCTGAATGAGATCAGGAGCAACAGTACACTAAAAGTACAACACCTGCATGTCTGCATGACATTTCCTTTATTTTTATATGAAGGTGGAAAAATGAAACCACCACCACCTCGTACTCCTATAAAGCACCTTCCCTCCCCACAGAATCTCACTCCATTTTATAAACATTAATCCTTAATACCCATGTGAGGAAGGTAAGTACCCATCTGCAAATGGGTAAGGTGAGGCACAGAGAAAGGGGAAGTGACTCGGCCAAGGTTGCAGAGAGAATCAGTGAGAGAGACCGGAACACAACACTAGAGTTCTAGCGATAAGACTACCTCCCGTGCTCTGGAATGAAATTGGGTATTCATTCTATAAATGCTTGTGAAGCAATAGCTGCCATGCTAACAGAAGCCTGCAGTGATTGTGGTAAAAGTCCTGTAGTGGAGTCATTTTTTCTCAAAATAAATTCATTGAGAGCAGAGGGTCATTTAAGGACTTTCGTTATATTTCCCTAGTATAGATAGTGTCTGAGTTATGCATAGGATGGCTCCACTACACCACAGATACCAGTGTACCCCTCCTAAGAACAACTGTGCAGCTCATGGCATATTGTTTTGCTTTACCGCATGGTCTCTGCTATGAAGGGGTGTATGCTTGAGTTGGCAATGGAAACCCATCTTCTAAAAACATGCATCTCTGCAGAGAGTTCAGAGCAGACATCTCATTCACATTTACTGTGCCAGGGCGCATTGGAACCTTAAACGAATAGTTTAGAAGTGAATCTCAGTCAGACTAACACAAAGAGCCCAGTTTTCAGAATTACATGACATTAAGGTGACCTATTTCTGCATTTGAATAATCAGACATGGACTTAGGTGCCTATCATAGTTTTCCAAAGAAAAAAATTGGGCCCATTATCATTTTCATCCACCTTTATAAAATCATTTGTTAGCTTTCCATATAGCCCTGGCGTGAAGCTAATAAAGTTAAGCTGGGATATATTATTCAGGAGATCTCTATCCCCAGCCAAGGCACAGAAAAGAGTAAATGCCATAATTTTACTGTGTCATTACTAGAGCATGCAAAAGTTCTTCCTTGGCAATATCTCCTTCCTTGCAACTTCTATCTCTCTGTCTCGAAATAAGGCCTCACTTCATTCCCCAGATGTCAGTGTATTGGTGCTCAGAGTATCAGCCAGTGTGTCAGTGATTTGATACATTCAGTATCAGTAACATGATCAGCTGGGAGGTCAAATAACTTATTGTCAGGATAAACAGAATTACTATAATAGGCCAGTCTAAGTTTGTTGGCTCTAATTGTGTATGGTTTCAGTGAAAAATGAATCCCAGTGCAGGAGAGGGGACGGGAAGATGGGAGCTCCAGGAAATGGGGGCTGGAACCTATTCATGTCAAATTAGACTTGGGAGGGATGGAGGGGGTAAAGAAAGCTTTTTCAGACAGTTGAGTAAGTGTATCAAAATCTGGCCTGAGCGCTGTTAAATAAGCCTGTACTCTCGGACTTGCCCCTGGCTTGCTGGGTGACTTCAGGGAAGCCACCACAGCTCACATTTTTAAAACTGCTAATTTCCATTGCCCAGCATAAGACGCCCAGAGCCTGATTGTGAGAGGTGTTGTTCACTTTGAATCTAACTGTGGTGGATAGAAGCTGTAGGTGCTCAGAGCTAAGCAAACCAGACCTGTGGTGCCAAGTGGGGCACTTAGAAAGTGGGCTCCCCGGAATGAGGATACTTTGAAAACTTCAGCCTCACCGTCTTAGTGCCTCTGTTAACTCAACTGAAAAATGGATATAACCCTTACCTCCCATTCATCTTTAGAGAGTGTTTTGCATTTCTACTGAGGATTTTCAAAGTATTCCAACTATTAGAATGTCAAAGCACTTGTCAGTACCTACATCCCGGACATCAGTGCATCCTCTGTACAAGGCTGCTAATGACTATCATTTGAACGAACACACGCTCAGTACCAATGTCTTTTTTTGGCTGGGAAATGTGTCTTTCCCGATCGGTAGAGTCACATGCACACACAGAGTGTGCGTACAGACAAACTTTGCTAAGAATACATTTTACAGTATTCACGGAGCCTGCAGAAGTAGCAGCGTGAGGCAATTGAGCTCCACATTCAATCTTCTATGATAACAGGTTATCTACATAGCAGCCTGCAGGTCGGGCCTCCCATAATGAGAGATGCCTGGCAGTTGACTGAAAGCTGATTCCTGTCAGAAGCTATTTTCTCTCAGAGACAGAGGAGACATTGTACCCCTTGGTGCTTCAGTGTGGCCTTGGCTACTGGCAAAAGACCACCTTTTTTTTTTCTTCACTGAGACAAAACAGAATCCCCCTGCTGTCAGCTCTATCTGGGGCTGCTGAAAGGAGATGTATAAGCCCCGTAATGCTGCTGAGGAGATAACTGTCAAACAGCATGAAAAACGCTGCCTATCTACCAAGCAAAGGAACTGAAGCACCGTCAAGACTACAACTCAATGCTCAACAGTTTTTGGCATCTGTGAGGTCTTTTTTTTTTTTTTCTTCCTTCCAGTCACTCATTAATACTCTGGTGAAAGAAAATACTGTGGACACCAGCAGAATTCAGAACCTGCTTTCTACTCAAAGTATTTGGGGGTTGGTCAACTGATTTTTGATTGGGAATGTGGAAACAGGCATTGTTGTTCTTGAAAAGGAAGAAAAGAAAAAGACAGATTCTGTAGCTTATGGTGTGAATGTGAACTACATTTTCAACCTGGCTCGCAGTGTTGTGCTAATCAGAAAGGAAGAAAAAGGCCCTTCCAGAAGCAGAACTCTGCACTGAAGTCACAAGGACTGCAACATGCACTGCTGAAAAGCTGCAGTCTTTACTTAATGCCTTTTCCAGGGTACGTACACGTGGAATTATAAGCTAAATAGTCTGTATAGATATTCAAGAGACTGCAAGCCAGGTGAAGGATGTACTAACATTACAAAAGCCAAATAAAAAAAAGTCAGAGACTGCAAGGCTGAATGTAAGATGAAGTGATTTATTTTATGACCCACAAGAACATTTGTAGTAATGCTGCTAAAAGCATGGTAACCTAGTCTGGTGCTCCACAGTATGCACCACAGCGGCCAGGACCCTGTTCCTGTACCACTCCCCCAAATCCCCGACTGCAGGACAGGTGCTCAAGAGGCTTGATACAGTGGGGTGCTGAGCACCCA
The DNA here is from genome assembly GCF_009764565.3 of Dermochelys coriacea. Classification (NCBI taxonomy): domain Eukaryota; kingdom Metazoa; phylum Chordata; order Testudines; family Dermochelyidae; genus Dermochelys; species Dermochelys coriacea. Next base: position 19,524,105 of record NC_050085.1, on the reverse strand, counting down.
CTAGGAGCTGAGGGTGCAGTCAGCAACTCACTAGACCTGTTCCATCCCTCTCTGGATCAGGCCCTCACATAGGCAGGATATTGGATTTGCATTTGCCATATCTCATATGGCAACACTTAAGCCCCTACATTAAAAAACTTTGGCACTCTGAAAGAAAACAAACCAAGCAACTCCACTCCATGTTTGGCACAGAAAAAAAATAGAATAACAAAGTTTTCTCCTTAAGAAAAACCATGACTATGTTAAATTGCATTGAGCTGCAATGTGAGGTGTGGCACTGCAAATATAATGAAGTTCCAGAGGGAGAAATGCGCTCCATTTCTAGTACAGTATCCGCAGGTATATGGAAACCAAGGGCTTGTCTACATGAACATTTCACTTGCGGCAAGCTGGGGTGTGATTCTACCCTGCACTAGCTTGCTGAGTGCAAGCTGTCTGGGTGGAGCCTGCAAATGCCCACAGACAATTCATTGGAGCACTTTGATCTAACTAAGCTACCCCCGGTGTAGACAGCACTCTGGCGATGGGAGGGCTCCTCTCATCAACATGGCTACTGCCTCTCGGGGTGGTGGAGAACCTACCCCGATGGAAGAAGCTCTCCTGTTGGTGTACAGTAAGCACTACAGCAGCACATCTGCGGTGCTGTACATGTAGATGAGCCCTCAGTGTGTGGCAGGCAAGTGTGGGAGAGATTCACACACTGGCTTGCTGTGAACTGAATGTTCATGTAGACATACCTAAAGCGTCACCATTGAAAGTTTTGTGGTTTTGTGACTGAAATTGAGAGGGCCAATTTTCTGCTGCTGTGCGCCTTGTCTAGCTATTTATACTGTTGTAAAATGGGTGTGAAGTGCTACCATTCTGACTAGTCGTGTTTTACACTCGCTTCGTAAATGACTATATGATGGCAATGGAAAATGAAGCCTTACACTGGAAGTCAGCAAAGGAAGTTTCTGTTTCCAGCTGTGTCACAGACTTCCTTACACTTGGGGCAAGTGACCGCAGGACAATCCTGCTGCTACTGAAGAGAAGGCCAAGACCCTCTCTCACCTTCACAGGGAAGTGTCTGTGCTTCATTTTCCACAGCTGTAAAGTGGGGTTTAAAACGTGATTAAAGCACTGTGAGAGCCTCACATGGCAACCCGCATTAAAGCGTAAAGCATTGATACTGGATTTTGAACCAAGGCAAGATGTTCCAGGTTAAACTATATATGAACCAACCTGTTCCACAGTATCCTCTACTTGCTTCCCCATCTGTAGATACTTCAAACTGCACAACAGGAGTGAAACTCTGGGCTCGTGGCCCCCAGTGACTTGCTCTTCTGTGCTGGAACCAGCCTGGAATTTCTGTCCTTCAGGGCAAGATGCCCCGGAAGAAATTCTGTCTAGCTATCTGAGGGTTTTATACTGTAGTATAGGGGCAGCTTCCATATAAAATCAACAGCAAGGACAAACTCCTTAGTGGACTCCATGGAATCTCCAGCTCTTTTCCCTTTATGGGGAAAAGCTCAGCTTGGAGTATTTTGTTTGTTTGCTTTGGTTGATTATTGATTTGTTTGTTACACCTTTTTGTTTGTTTATTCTGGGATCAGTGGCCCATATTGTGTGTCAATGTGCTATGGTACAAAAGCTTTTTCAAAGAGGAACGTTTTGTAGAGTTTCCTAAAGACATCAAACTCTGAATTCTTAATCTCCTCTGGAAGTTTGCTCCATAGCTAGATCCCCTTAGCCAAGAATGCCTCACCCCCGAACTCTCACACACATGTGATCTGCATTGTCCCAGAGAACTGTCTCGCCAGGTTGGATGTCCCAATGCTGCTATTTTCACATTACCTCTAGATGATGCCAAACCCTTGGGCAGATGACAGAGACACACTTTTACACATCAAATTCAGACACACCAGATCTGAATTTGGTCCAATGTCTTCTAAAACAATTATGTAGAAAATCAATTTCATACCACAGACCTTATGGGGAGGAACCTGAATCTGTTGGAGCAAAGGTCCCAAATTGCTATTACTTGCTTAAACTAAAACCTGCCTAAAGGCAGCTCAGGCTTTCTTATTCAGAAATGAATAGTTAAAATAGTTCTGTTTTAATCCAACACTGAGCCAGGAGTTCAAACTTACCCTAACTCGAGGTACAGTATGCACAACATCCACACTAGGTATGAGTAGTACATGCAGTAATCGCTTACTGCTGCTTCCCCACCTAGAGTTTTTGCTCTATTCATTACGAAAAAAGACTTCACTATTCACTGTCAGTCTAACATTTCCTTATGGATCTTTTGCATACATGTTAGAGCTGCTGAGTGTGTAAATACTGGAGATCTATTTCAAGTGCAGTTGTAGACATAAGCAAAAAGCAGTCTTGGCACCGCAAAAATGAAACATTTCACTACAAAAGCTGATGGTGAATTGGGAATCAATGATCACCATGACGACTTAAACTGCAATCTAGGTGATCATTTTTCACTATTTAACTGACAATAATGAACCTGATGAGACAACGCTAGTTTGGAACAAGAATCAGTGAGACTACTGGTGCAGGAGTAGTAAATATAATCCACAGCAGTCCCTTGGGCTGTTGGGCTGGCTGCAGTACAAAGTGCTCCTCATCTTAGCCTCTGTTCCTGAAAGTAGCAGTATATATGGCTCCTGGTGCTGTGTTGGCAGCATAAGGCATTGCATCTAGGTATACAATCCTGGACACATTTTCCTTTGGCTCACATTTGACTGCTAAATACAGTTGTAAATATGATCCTAGGGAAATCCATCTCAAAGTCAATGGACCAGAATCCTGTCATAAGAATGAGGGCTATAGACACTTGCACATTTGGTATTTTACATCTACACCCCAAGACAGTTTGCTTATGCAATGAGAGTCAGATCCCATCCTGGTGTAGGTGGCATCATCCTGCTGCCTGAACATGCATCTCACCTATTTGATGATAAAGCTCTACATCATATTAAATACTTTTCTTGACACCTTGGCATATTTTAAATGTTATTTAAGAAGATAAGCATGGTGCCTTCAAACTGAGTTGCTAAAATAAAATACTGAGGCGGCATACTGCAGGAACTGAAAGCTCTGAAGTCCTAAATGGCCCCCCTCTTCAGTAGTTTGAATTCACACATGAGATGAGTTTTTATGCCCTTGTTGTGGAGTGGCCCATCATTTAATATTTTTTTAACCTAAAAGTACAAGTAGCTATCCAGCTTTCAAAGCCTTCCCTGTATAAGTGTTTGGATATCAACAAGAAGCTATATATTATGGGGCCAGGGCAGCTACGCTGGGGCTGGAAGCTTTAGTGACTGCTGGGACTCCCTGATGGAGACTGCAGTGGGGCTGTACAGAATCAGCCCAGGCCACACATTCTCCCTGGCTTGCCTCACTCACTTTTTGACTGGGGCTGGCCACCAAGGGCCTCCCAAATAGGTTGGTGGCAGTGTTCACCTTGTACCTAAACCTCCATTTGCAGATTCTCCACCACTAGGGGACCCGTGCTCTGCTTTGTGCCTCCAGTAGCCTGCATAAACCAGGAGTGAATTTAGTGAATTTGTATATTTTACATTGAAAAATGTCTTTCTCCGGTTCATTATTAATTAAAATCTACAGGCATCTCCTTCTATTTATAGATTTCCATCCAGTTAAAGAGGCCTTGGGATGAAAGAGTCCACCAGATGTTTTTATCTAAGCATCAATTCATTTGGAAAGTTCCAAACAAAAGGTGTAAATTGAAAGCATAACGTAGCTGGGACACAGCGTGCGATAAATTGCTGCCTAAACCATCATGATTGAGACCTCAGCCCACGAAGTGATTAATCAGATACTTCCTTTTTGTTTTGATAAATGATAAGCAAATCTACTTAGTTTATGTGGATTGTGCCTGCAGGGACGACTCCTTCCTCTAGGACGGCAGCAAGCCAAAATCTGGTAAATACTAGTATTTTTGAATTATGTCGACCTGTATGTTTATTTCTGTTCTCCAGGAAAAAGAGAAGTCTGTAAGGAATTTCTGGTTTCACTCTTTGGTTCTGCTTTTCCTACATTTAACCACAATATCATTACCAAATTTTAAAAGCACTTTTTGATAAATAAACTCAATATCCTTTGGTCTATACATTTAACAGGTGACAGCAGGCTCATGTGCACTAACCATTACTCTTCCTTTTATTGAATGAAAAAATAATCCTTATTCATGGAGCATGTCAAGTGCAATATTTTCAAGTCACAGATTTTTATAGATTTACATAACCAAGCCTGCCCAGTACCACAGAATCCACTTTAGAGCTTATCAGCTGCAGAAAACAAGGCTAGAACTTGAGGACTTTGGCGTTAAGACTTGGATATTAACCATTAGAAAGCTAAGAAATGCCTCTTTGACATCATTACATAAGAAATCACATTGTTGCATGCAGTGGCAAGAGGTTGTAAATAGCCTGAGAAAAACCCCTTATGTTGCTTCAAGGTTCCTAGAGACTTTTGAATTGGAGCTTTTACTACCTTGGATTAAAGAATGAGGTCCAATTCTGGTTTAGTAACTGCAACCATTCTCAACACACTCCATCCTGACCTGTAACTATTTTTAAAGTATCACTATAGTTCTGGTTTCTAACACAGGGCATGATTAGTGCTCTCTTCTCTTATGCTGACATTTGGTTCACAGGTGGGAAGGGATACATTACTCCTAATCTGGAACACTGCTATTTTAAAAAAGTGCATCTCTTCATCCATCAATAGATGCCTATAACATCCTACTGAAACTCGTAGCATCCAAAAGCTTGACCCACCTCTGTAGAGCGTTGAAGCCAATTATATCCCATTAGTAGAGAAAGAATTGAGAAATCTCCTCAGAGGTGAGACTTAAAACAAAATTAATGCATGTTGTAGCAAGCTGAATAACTGAGCATTTTTCCTTTAATTTTAACCCTCAGAACCAAAAAGGCATTTTACAATAATCAGAGTCCACTTTTTAACAACAGCACCTCTGCCAGTCTGGGTGTCTTTGATCAGAAATATTATTGAAGAGAGTGGAAACTTGAATGTGTGAATTAATGACTCTTGGAGCTTGATTGCCAACTCAGGAAGCCTGGTATTTAGCTAAAGCCTCGTGATATGTATGAGGAGAGTGTTATCTAAACCACTAGGAAGACTATAAAATATCTTAACAGCTTCTGCTGCTTGGCTGGAAGTGGGGCTCCCCTAGTATCTAATATGAAACAAGTGGTCCAGCCTGTGAAAGGCAGTTCTATATTCAGAGGCCCTAGCGGCGGGAAGCTGAGGGGTCGTCTCAGAAGCTCTCAATTGTTTTTAAATTCTGTTTTTACAAGGAGCGTGAGATTTATAGGCTCTTGAGGGGAAGAAAATGATGTAACTTGAGTAAATCAACAGGCCATTTATTCCTGGCCCTGTTTCCTCTCTGTCACTGAGCTCTGGAACTAACCCCCAAGCACTCTGCCTTTGTAAAAAAAAAAAAAAAAAAAAAAGCCAACCCAAACTGCAGACATCTTGCAGTGATCATTAAAGGCACAGCTCCCTTTTTGTTGTTGTTGCCTGTTTCAAATGTGGATGCCTGAGCTGAGCCCACAGAATCTACCCATACACCCTGTGTGCCTGCAAAACAAACCTTGTGAGACACTGGCATATGCGCTCATGCAAATTGGGTAACTGTGTCTAAGTATGTGGGGAACATGCAAACCCTGTGTTTACATGCATAGTGCGAGCACATAAAGATTTGTAGATGCCTGTAGCATTATATCATAATTTCGTTTTTACTTATACTAAGGGGGGGCAAAAGACCAGGACATACCTTGAGTTGCCTGATGAAAAAGCTTTCTGAAAGCAATGTGCTGCAAACTGGAGTGAGTTTTGGAAACTGTACTTCCTAAGCTAGCACTGTACATCTGTTCTTCTGCAGTTGTTATTATTTCATTGTTCTTATATTCTGATTCTTCTAATGACAAATCATCATTAAGGAAGATGTTATTTTTAAAATTGCCCTTAATACTGCAGTTTAGCTTCAGAGTTGCTTGGTAACACCTCATGGCGCACAACACAGTCTGTCTGTATGGCAATACAACTTTTAGTTTGCTGTATCATAATTAGTGTGTTGTTGTGGGGATAAGATGATGCCCGGAATTCTCTTCCAATGATCAGCCTAGAGAATCTGGATGATGTTCGCTTTGGTGCACAAGGTCCATGAAAAGCCCACTACAATAGAGTCCCAGTCCTGACTGGGACTTCTGAATGCCACTGTAATATGATTGGGCTGGGCAAGAAAAGGGGCCAACAGTGCAAAGGGACTGCTCATAGGCCAGCATGAAGGGTGCTTCCTAGGTACTTATTTGGTGTGCATCACTTCTGAGTACCAGTGACCACCATTCCTCCTTTTATGCACCTTCCTTCCAAAACAAAGTGAAATAATTAAAATAGGCAATGCATAGTCAGGGACCTGCTGCAGTTAAAACAGGAAACTCTTCTGATTAAAAATGGACTTCAGGAGTCTTGAAAGTGAGGAGCACAGACCTGAGGAGGCAGATGCCCAGAGTTAGCAAGACCGACACTGCAGGAATTGCCACAGCAAAACCTTGATCACCAGCTGAACTAAAGCATGAGTGCTGGAACCCCTAAAAGACAGGGGGGTTTTGGGTGCAGACACTAAAATTAAGCCCATGGGTAAGGTTTCTAATGCCTAAGCACACATGTAATAATCACTTATTTCACAAACCAAAATCTGAACAGCTGAAAAACCTGCTCTAAAGCCAGGAATGGCTAAGGGCTCCAAATAAGAGAACAATTTAACCTTTGCACTCTTCAAATTTCAAGCCTTATTAGCATCTCCTAATTTGCCCCCTTAACCTTGACCAGGAGGAGGAGATTTTTATAAACACAATTTAATTGATATACCCTTTAATACCTGACTACCACCCCCTTCTCAATGCCATTCTCTACCCAACAGAATAAAAACCTTTTTTTGTTTCTAGATGACACACAGCTGCTACCTCCAAGTAACTGCTGGAGTGAGCAGAGCAATTTTACCGTTCAGGCCAGCTAGCCAGGTTGACCTCTCACCTTTGACAGTGATCTTTATCTAGACTCCATCTTAATTATTTATCTCAGGAAGATCAGAATGAAAATGCTTCTCTCCAAGCCCCTACTGTTTCATTCTGTATAGCTTTTTAAAATCAAGTTCCTTGTGTAAGGGAATCCTAGCAGGCCATCTCAGAAATTGCTGCATCACATTTATAACAATATGTTACATTTCCAAAGTAGATGAATTGCAAATCAGGCCCCTTTTCTGTCATTTGCATTTTTATTACAAAGCCATACACATTGTAGGCACCAAATTCAACTCCTCTGTTTTCTTATTACCTATTCTTGCAACAAACTTGCTGAGAAAGAGGAATTATATTAGTACTTTCTTGGCAAAACTGAAATAGCTTAGGAAGAAGTTTAGAAAACTGCTTGTATTACATTTGTAACATTCAAACTTAGTAAATGAGAAACTTTTCTCTTAAAGTCAAAAGTCAGATCAGATAGTAAAGCTTTCTCATTAATAGGAATGTAAAAGATTTTCCATCACTTTGGGTTAAAGTATGTCATTAACATTTTTGTGGTTAAAAGTTGAAAAGTCTAACAAAACAAAACACATACAAAAAAACCAACCAACCAACCAAAATAAAACTCTCAGACAAAATAACACTTTTAAAAATTAGAAAATAGGAATAACTTGTAAATGAGAATTCTTCAGCAACATAAATAAGATTTAAGCAGAAAGGAGTTGTAACTGCAGTCTTCATAAAGTTATTAAAAATGCAACACTTTGTCTTCCTTGTAATTGTATTTAGCCACATAATTTAAGAAAAACTCCCCCCCCAACCCCACACACATACACAAAAAGGAAGAAAAAGAAAAAAAACTTGTAAAATCCAGGGTATAATTTTCTTCAATCAACCCCAGCTCATGACTGCAATTACCCAAAATCTTTCCGAACCTTGCTGTGATACACCAGGGACGGGTCTTGGAGCCTCTGTGGGTGGCAACCTTTCATCTGCCTCTCAAACTGTTCTTTATTGTAAGGTTTCAAATTAGTGCTAGCAGCAATGAGCAAATTTGATAATTCAGTCTCAAATTAGTTAATGTAACGTGCCAGGAACCACTAACAAGGGCATAACAAAGGTGAAAATGTATCTTTCCATAGTTGGGATGCACAGTTAACCAGTCTGACATTTTACATTAGAAAAGTTGCTTTTTGTTTTAAGTCCTTTAAGGGTTCCCATCTTTTGCTCTTTGTGTGTTTTTTCTCATTCTGCATGGTAGAACTGACTATAAATATGACACACACAGTTTTTGTGATGCTATATGAATTTTGTCTGGATAATGATGACACAGATAGGATCTGAAATCGGTAGGTCATCAGAATCACATGTACTGAGTGAGCCTTTCTAGATAATAAAGTTAACTGAAGATATATTTCAATGGCAGCTTTCAGTGAAATGAGTCAAACTAATGATCCACATTTCAGATCCTTATCTGAAGTTTACCCAAACTCATTTGTACTAGAAATCAGGCTGAAATATCTAGTGTTCCCTCCCCCCCCCAAAAAATGTAAAAAAAAGTCTTTATCTTCAGTTTTCCAATAATTCTTGATTTTGACTTGAGACTAAGAAGGCAATTCTTTCTCACTGTAATTGGGTCATTTTGCTCTAGTTAAAGCAAACCAGGAAGTAAAAGATTTTTTTTACAGATGTATTTTATTTTTAAGAACAAGCTTCCTTTATTTTTTCAAACTTTTTAAAAGGGCTCTGGGTTTGGCCAAGGTTTTGAGTTCATTATTATTTAATCTGGCTCTTTGCTTTTAAAAGGTTCTCTCGTCACCCCTTCTGTTCAATGTACATGGGAGGCCATTAGGAGGGCTTAGGATGAGATGCCCTGATATCTTCAGTATGCTGAAGACACACCTCTCTCTCTCTCTCTCTCTCTCTCTCAATCTTTGCCCCATCCAACTGGGCTGAGGCAGTTTAGTGACTTACTCAATGTCTGGTTGAGACTGACAGTCACCGTTACCCTAGCTGAGGCTCAACACAGACAAGACAGTAGTAGTGTTAGTCGACTCGGGGAATTATGTGGAAGAAATGATGAAAAGCATGTCAGTCATCTTGACTGAGGGAGTGCACCAGCCACTTGTTACATAATTCTTGCTAGATCCAGGAGATCCCATCCTGGATGTATATGTAGCATTGGGGTTTGTGCGTCTGTTTCTGCATTTTTCAGTATGTGCTTGGTGAAAAGTATGAGAATTTTTCTTTCCAAAGCAGATTTCACTACAGCTACCCATCTCTTAGTCACCTCAAAACTTGACTACTGTAGTCCCCTGGCTCTGTGGCTTCAGTGTGGGACTATTCAAAAACATAAGGGACTACAGAAGGCAGCTGCCTACTTATTATGCAATGTTTTACACTTAGACCAATACTCCATACAGTCAGTGCCACACTTGTTTCCAGAAGGAGTTTAAGGGGCTGGTTTTGATTTACAAATGCCTATATGTAGGGTTACCAGATAGCAACTGTGAAAAAATGGGACAGGGCATAGGGGGTAATAGGTGCCTATATAAGAAAAAGTCCCCAAAAATGCGACTGTCCCTTTAAAACTTAGACATCTGGTCACCCTACCTATATGGTTTGGGCCCTGAGTGGCTGAGAGATCACTTCTCCCTATGTCATGCTACAGTTTGCCGTCAGCGGACCTAGCTGAGCTAAGAGTTTCCTGGCTTAGAAGAGAGACAGTTGGCAGTTGGCATTTTCTATTGGGAGTTCTTGACCGGGCAACTTGCTTCCTTCTTTTGCCCAACAGAGAACTGAATTTATTGACCTGGACATGCTGTAATGCTCATCTGTTTTCATGTTCACTTGAGAAGAAGCGAGAGGATAGTGGGAAGAGGTGAGTGGTTGTTAGCCCTTCCCACCAAATCATTGTACACATTGATATAATAAGGTCTTTTTCCTAAATTCAGTGTTTTACATATTGTTGCAAAAGGCACCTAAAGGTAAGGGGACACACCTCTGACTATACTTATGAAGAGACAAAGTCAAATTAATCTGATCGGGTTTGCCAATTCCCAGTTCGAAAGGGATGGTATCTCACATGCAGCACGTACACATGTCATGGGGAAGACATGGTGCAGGGCAGAAAGCCATTCTAGTGATCACTGACTTAGCAGAATGGAAATGTGTGTTATTGTAAAAAATATAATTGACATTGTGGGCATTCTTTTAGCAGCAAGTCTAAAAATCCCACCAGAATGTGTCTGCCTACAAATGAGACCTCACATGCAGTGAAGTTTGGTTGGCAGAACCCCGCATGGCCCAATGAGTGGAAGAAGGCATGTAACATAAGGCACAAGAGGGTGGAGACAAGGCAGCCACCCAGGGAAGGGCTCTACAGCTCTCTGCAAGCTTGGGAAATGGAGGGAGGGGAGCTTTGCACTGAATCTGTATTTGTATTGTATTGTATCTGTATACAGATTGGCTATCTGTATTTGCCACAGGCCACTGAATCTGTATTTACACCAGAGGGCAGAAGGAGTACAGATGTTTCATCCCATAGGCTGGAGTAACAGACAAGCCTTGTGGAGGCTAGGGAAAAGTTGTGTTGTTAGAACATTAGCTAACACGGGATAACTAGCACCTTTTAACAATCGATTGTAGAAAAGGCAGTATATTACTTTGCCCATGCTGAACTGGTAGAGCGAAAGCCTACGCTTCCTCTAGACTTTCACTCCACCAGCTTAGCACATGTTAAGGACAGGGAACCTTGTCTATGTTAGACTTTATAAACTTGTCAGTTACCACCTGACATGTTCTAACGACACACCTTTAAACCCAAGTCTATACAAGGCTCAGTAGGGAGAGAGGGCTCAGATGGGCTTTACTGTAGCCTGCTCTGGAACTAGGGGGTGGATTCTGTGACTAAAACATTACCTAGCTCCCCACCCCACAGAACGCCTATTTAATTTGGGCTGTGCACTTCAGGAGGGAAGGTTGTTGGGAGGAAGTGAGTGAAGTTCACAGGTAATTCACGAAGCAGGGGCATTAAGGGCATAAGGGCATCTTTAAGGGCATTTTTTGGCATAAGCTGCAAAATGTTTGCTAGGCACAGTCCAACCTTTCCAGGAGGAATGTTTGCCTGGAATGAAAATAGTATTGGTAATATCTGAATGCTGGGCAGTTTGCTTCAAACCCTGGGAAGCTCTGAAGCAAACTCTGGAAGTTAAGACGGAGGGCAGGCCTGGAGAGAGTTTCAAAAGCTCCAGTGTTACGCTGAACTCCTTACTTTAATCAGAGCTGAAAGGCCTCCGGCCCAGAGCCTAGCGACAGATGATTCTACCCTGAAACGTTTTAAAATGGAACAGAAGAAGTTCTTTATCTGTGTGGTCTGAGCTCATTGACTCCAGGAGAAAACTCCAGCTCCCACTTGACTGAAAGCCAGGTCTTGTTCTCCCATCTGATGGATGAATGAAATTTAGAAGTTTGATACTGTCCCCTGAGATGTCATTTAAATCCACAGATACATTCAACAAGCAGGCCAGTGTCACTCCTTAGCTCTTCTCTCCAGCTCCCTGCCTCCTTCTCCCCATTCACCGCAAGATGCCGTCTTCACTCTTTTATTATTATGAAGTGAAGACATGACTCCCATCAATCTAAACCACAACAACTACCTGGGGGGAAAAGTCTCTTATTTGTGGTTCATTGAAATTAAAAACAAACAACCCCTTGTCCCCCCGCAAGATTAAGAATAATTACTGAGCATGTTATAAATTGTACACAAAAGGAAGTATTGCATTTTCTTTAATAGGGGAGTTCCCACATGTTTTTATGTTTTGATGGAAATGATAAAATAGTAGAACAAGCAAGCAAGCAAAAATAAACAAAAGTTATTCGACCTCTAGTCACCTGTCTCCTGAAAAAACTAGCTGTGAAGTTACCATTTTTTCAGATTATGTAAACAAAGGGCACGGGTGGGGGGGAAAGGGGAGAGGGGGGAAGTACTTGACGAGTGCAGTTTCTTATGGAGGAGTTAGGTGTCAAATTATAGAATGGCAGCTCTCTCTTGTTGTATTTTTCTCCTAGGGCACTGATAATGTTCAGACAATCCTTCGTATCAGTAGATGTGGCATTCCAGTATAATGGGTCTACCCATCTTCTTGAGATTCAAACATAAATCCACCTCCCACCCTAATGGTTTGCAAAGCAGTCGTGGCAGTTTGATTTATTTTGGCTGCTTTGCCCTTGCCGTCGACTCTCAGAACTTAGAAAGCAAAAGGATGCAGCAGAAAGGCAAGTAACTTTTTCTGGACCATCCACATGCCTAATTTACCATTGTGACAACCACACAGATCCTCCCCCTGAGCGGACCGGGATGTGGGGCAAGCATGGTAGAACTTGACAGAAAAGGGATTCTAGAGCAATGAACAGAATATGGTTTTTGCATCTGATTACCTAGCAGTGATCTGTGCTCATTCAGTCCATCTCAGGCCGGATAGTGCTAATGTGCACATTTCTCTCTATGTAATGTTCCGATCACTTTATCATGAATAGGGTACGAAGACACTCAGAGCTGCTACTGTTGTAATCCATGCAAGATGAATAGCAGAGAAAGCCTGAAATAAAATCCTAGTTTCCTGTCCCATATGTTGGCCAGACTGCTGGGAAAAGGTCGGGGGCATCCTCACTCCAGACTAGTAATTGCAAAAAATGAGGGCACTGAACCCTAAGCAGTAGATCAAAGGATGAAGGAGAGGACAGGAGAGGGAGGGATTTTACAGGGAACAGACTGACTATGAGGGCAAAAGATTAAGGAAGAAGAACTTCTGGTAACAGAAGAGAGTCCGTGGAAGTAAGAGTGCCTCGATATATCAGAGCAAGATAACTAGGTAAAATCATGGGCACTGCATTACATTTTCTGGAGTAGAAGTAGTTTAATATTTCACTCAACGGAGATTTATATTTTTACAATCACTGCAGTGAACACTATAAAGTACAGCAAAGATTTCCCTTAGTTACAGAAGAGTTGAAACTGCAGCGGGCGTCAAAGAGGATGTTCTTCAAAATTCAGAGTGGATTTAGTGCTCAGGACATTGCTGGGTGAATTGTACTTTGGGAAAACATTGGCAGGTGCTGCACTAGCATCCCTGGCAAAACTCTGCCGAGCCCGGCCCAATGTGTTATTCCCAGGCAGCTGAAGTTGTGACACACAAAAATCCGAATGAGAAGGGGGTTGACTCATTTTCAATGGGAATGTGCCTAAACCAGGATTCAGGCATGAAAAGAACATGTTTAAACAGGTTTCAGAGTAGCAGCTGAGTTAGTCTGTATCCACAAAAAGAACAGGAGGACTTGTGGCACCTTAGTTTAAACACTGCGCCAACACTTTCTTCCATGTCCCTGATTAGCCCTGCAACTCCTACTTAGCCCTTCATTTTCACTTTGTTCCCTCAGACGCTTGTCCCATGCCCCCCTACACTGATTCACAGAGACCCTTAATACTACCTAGTACCCACTAGCACGCCCCACATTCCATCACACAGATGGTCCTTAAACTATGCCATCTTTGTTTGCACTTCTTTGCACCATCTTCCCCTCGTTTTCACTGTTGCTAAAAAATCGAGCAGTTTCTTCTTAAACAGAAAATGTAAACATTTTCTCTCTCAAGGCAGATACTGAATAGCTGCAAACTAGGAACCTGCTGGTATTGAGACAGAAGTGCGAAGTGAGTGTCTGTCTACACTGTACATTAAAAGAGGAATTCTCTCGATTTTGAATCTCTCTGCATTTGCACATACGACTCCATTAATTATGTGTTATATTGAAATAGATAACATTATGCAACCAAATGTTTTCCATACCAAATTGATAATAAATCATGGTTTTGCGAGTGCTAATAGTGCTCACATTTATTCCTATTAATACTTCCTGGTTTTGAAAGCTGGACCAGTTCCAGAGATAATGCATTACAAGCCTTCCCGCTGAAGTATTTGGGTTCATCTAGGCTCAATTCCAGTTATAACTGGCAGCTAATACTTTCACACATTCACAAATCCCTAACTCCTCCCTGAGAGCAGAGGAGAGTGGAAAGGTTTTGGCTTGGGTCAGCAGATTGCAGAGTATTACAGAAATGAATGGGAAATGATGCAGTCTTCTCAAAACATCAGACTATAACAGTAAGATCTCTTCATAAATGTATGTGCTGGTGTGTAATAGATACATAATTATATATGTCTGTACTTACATACACGCCCGCATAACTCTCTGCACAGAGATCCAGAATCAAGTGTTTCAAACACAGAGAAATGCACAGTATATATTTACTTTCAACCCTACAATAACACCACCGACAATAGCATTCTCAGACAGCCCTACGCTAACAAACCACCATACAAGTAACAAAGTAGCCCCCAGAAGCAACCCTACAGTAATACAGTATGGAGGAAACGTGTTAAGAAAGCGGGCTTGAGTTTGAAATAGTTAAAAACATGAGAATGGCCACACTGGCATCAGACCAATGGTCTATCTAGCCTAGTATTCTATTGTTTGACAGTGGCCAGTGCCAGATGCTTCAGAGGGAATGAACAGAACAGGGCAATTATCAAGTGATCCATCCCATTCCAAATCAGAATTTTATTTTCCTGACTCCAAGGTATCTGGTTCCAGGCAGGACGAGAAGTGGAAATACTGAAATACTGGGTGGTGGGAGTGAGAGGACCATGGAAAAGCCTCTTTCTAACCAGAATCAAAACAGGAAGTACCCCAAATCTTGTGAGATATCTTCTCCTATTTGCAGAAAGCAGGGGGCAATCTTGAGTCCATGGGAATGTTACTGCCCACCGGTGGGAAACGGATCAGGCCCAAAAGGTTCAAGGTGAACTCAGACACTGTGGAGAAGTAGCTGAATTTTTAATGGCTTCGTTTGGTTGAACATCCAAACTTTGGAAGATTGCCCTTCGCTAATATTTACACACAAATGTCACTTTGTACATTATAAAAGCAGCATGGCCTAGCAGACTGAACATGGAATCAAGAGTCACTCAGAGGAATTCTTACAAATGATTGAACTTGGTTCCTGCCACTGACTTCCTAATGTGGCCTTTAGCCAGTCACTTAACCTCTCAGAGGACATCTACACTGCAGTTGGGAATGTGCCTCCCAGCCTGGGTAGATAGACATGAATTAACCCAGCTCGAGGTAGCAAACTAAAAATAGCAGTATGGATGCTGTGGTATGGGCTAGTTGCCCAAGTACAAGCCCACCCAACCCCGGAGTCTAGCCCATGTCACTTCACATGCTGCAACATCCACACTGCCATTTTTAGCATGCTAGCTTGAGCAGAGCTAGCGTGTGTCTGTCTACCTGGGCTGGACGGCATGCTCCCAGCTGCAGTGTAGACACACTCAGTGTTTCAATTTCCCCACCCACAGGAGGGGATAACAATACTTACCTACCTTCCTGGTAGGGTTGTTGTAGGGATTAGCTATTGTTTGTAAAGCACTTTGAACATTAAAAAAGCTATATCATGAGATATGTCATTATGTGGCCTCTAGAACAGAAGTAAGCAATTGTTTCATATACAGCTAGCAGTTTAAATTAGATTTAAACAATTGCACATTGCTTTAAACCTAGCCTCCAAAGAGGGCTCCCAGACCACATCCTATTCAACATATAATCACAATAAAGAAAATTCTGAATAAACCCAAATTGTTAGGCTTCTACTAGTATTCATTATACACACCAAGTAAATCATAAGTGTATGTATTTATGGGATGCCACTACTAGAGCTTCTAGGGATACCTATTGTTTCTTAATGAATAAATAGGAATGCCTTCAAAACTATGTGAGCTTCATAAAAGTACTCATCACTTTCTGGAACGTGTATCTGTTAGTGTACATTATGCCCTTTAAAATACTCCGCTATATGTGAAGATCACACATGTTCATGACCCATATGTACCTTTCAGGAGTTATTTCTGGAAATGTTGAATCTCATAACAGCAATAAAAGGAAAATATTGTTGTAGCCAAAATAAATGTCTATCTGGAACATGTTTAAAAAGCACTGGAATATTTGTATAAGATTTCAATTCCAGCCTTTATAGAAGAACAACTTGGCAGTTCAGAGATATCAAGGAGGAGGATAAATTCATAAAGACCTTCTTACTTCACTTGAGTATTTAATGAAACTGCTCAGGGATATAGAATGTCTGAAATTAGATTCTTTTGCTTCAGTAAGATCAAAATGCCTTTGTTGGCTCTTTAAAATCCCTTAAAAAGGATAAAATCTATATAGACAGTATAAAACACACATTGCACATTTTGATACAACCTACTTAAGCTTAAAATGTTTATGCTCCTCTTAAGGCCTGGCATTTTAAACATACAAAAGCCTGCATGTGTATCTTTTAGATATGGGTACCAGTAGAGAGGGAGAGGTAAGCACAGCAAAGAAACACAAGCACAAGGAGGGGAATGCATCAGACTTGACAGGGATGCATGAAAAAATTCATAACCTAAACAAAAAATGGGTGGAAAATATGTTTTCATTGTCTCACCCTGCTAAGACAGACAATATTTTATAGGTTGGTCTCAATATTTTTCAAAGTTACTGTTAGAAACATACACTAATTCTGCCTAATAAAATTACAAACAAGTGTTCCTGTCAATAAAAGCATCAGCAAGAAGCAGTCCAAGAGAATTCTAATCTTTCACTTTAGCTTCTGACAATCCAACTGTGCACTATAAAGTAGAAATTTCGTAGGTCAGGTCTCCTTTCATTTATAACTCTCTTGTGTAACTGAGGGCATTTTCAAGAAGAAAAGGATTGCTGGGATATCCAGACAAATGGATGTTTATGTGGAAAACAGCTCAATATTGTTTGTTCCATATAAAATGCAAGACATTTATTTGTAAGGTGCTCATTGAAGTCAAGGAAATTTCACCAGTTTACACTATCTGAATATCTGGCCCAATGTCCTTACAGACTCCTTGTCTTCATTGTTTAGCGACCCTACAATTCAGAAGCATGACAGAAATATATGATCTATTGACCTGGCAGACTTTTTTTCCCCCGGGAAGAAAAAACAGATGATCAAATATATCGAATCTAGACACAGAGTAATATATATATACACACACACTAAAAATACGAAACATTATATATATATATATATAATTTTTAGTGTGCGTGTATATATATATTACTCTGTGTCTATATATATATAATAAAAACAACAACAGTGACACTTCTCCCAAACCAGGAATGGTATCTTGTAACACTGGAATGATTGTTGCTGGAGTGATCTGGTTTTCATTAGAGGGAAGTGATGGGTCCAATTTCTGCTCAGGACTGTTTGCTTGCATCTCCCTGTTTGTGTTCTGTGTTGGCAGTTAACCCTTTAATTGATGCATGGTGTAGGCTGCTATGCATGTCCTGCCTACTTCTGGCCCTGTGTAGCTATAGGCTATAGATAACGGGTCTGTTTTAAGACAGAAATATCTATACAATGTGATATAAAATTACTCCAGGTAATGTCTGCAGCCACAAAGAGTGGATACGGAAGCTTTCTGTCTCTGATCTCAGATTGGAAGGAATTAAATTGATTAAGGGGCTGCAGAGAATGATTTATGCTGAAAGAAAAAAATAAATATATAATTGTACCAAAGCTGCAAGCAGGCAAATTAAGGCCAGGTTGAGGGCTCTTTGAAAATGTGGCCCTTAAAGTGAATTTAGTGCTTGTGAAAGATGATGTCAGATTAAGAGCCCTAGGAATGAAGGCCCCTATTTATCCAGAGAGTAGGTTCAGAATAGGCAAATGCAATGGAAGGTTCCCCCACACTCGTTACCTCCTGCCAATGTGGATTTGGAGGGATCTCCTTTTAGAGGTAGTGTAGTGTCTACAAAAAGACATTAGACAGGAATGACCCTCCGATCACTACTGATTTCAGCCAGAGTTGAACTGGCAAGCCTGAAGTGAAAAGCTCAATGTCCCATTACCCATGTCACCAAATCCTCCATGCTTGTTTTCAGCTTTTTCATTTGCCTGATGAGGAGGGAGCATATGCATTTTTTGTACGTTAAAGTAATATTTTGGGACAATCTGGCTGCATCTTTATACATCATTCTTTGTGAGGGACAGGTATTATTTCCCATTGTTTTGTTACATTGAAAACAACTGTCTTACTGCTCAGCATGTCAATCACATGAACTCCCTCCACACAAAGAAAGTTACAGCAACCCCTTCAAAAGGATGCAGTTAATCTTATGCAGGACACACATGAGCCACTCTTCTACATACTACCCAAATAGTCAGGTGTCAAGATATAGGGCCAAAGTTTTCTGTTTTAATCCCCACTGCCAATCTCCATTGCACAGACTAATTTTATGCAGTTCAGAACTTGCATAGCTGTCAATGGAAGTTTTGCATTCAGAATATGCGGTACAGATACACAATTACAGATGTGTAATGAGTAATTTGCTGGATGAATGTCATTTCTTTTTCTATTCACAGACTGCCCATGAACACACTGTGAAACTCTCAGATGTATTCACTATTAAAAGGTACCAAAAAAATGTGATGACTATTACTTGGTTTGCAAACAGTTTACTAATTAACTCTTGAGATGTCCCAGGATGCCAGCCTCCATCACATACTTGTTACATTTTCAAACAAGCATCTTCTTGCTTCCTCCCAGGCCGCCCCTCACATGGGGGAGGCGCCCCTGTAAACGCCATGAAATTAACACATTATCGTCCTTCAAATCCCTCCTTAAAACTCTCCTTTGGCCTGATGCCTACAAAAAACTTGACAATGATTAGGCTGTTGGGCGGCTTAGATTACTGCCCATCAGGCTGACCAATAGTGTATCACTTGTTTTCTTGTACTCTCCTACTTGTCTGTATCCATTGGTTGTCTTTTGTCTTGTACTTAGTTTGTAAGCTCCTTGGGGCAGGAACTGTCCTTTTCTTCTGTGTTTGCCTAGCACAATGGGGTCTGGCCCATGACGAGGGCTCCCAGGAACTATGGTAATACAAATAATAAACAATAGTTACACAAGTCCTGTTGGACTTCTGTTTCCTCATTGGACTACTTGTTTAACTATCTATGAGAATTTCAAATTGCATATTAGAATGTAAATTTTGCTATTCACACTCAATGGTACTCAGAATCAAACTTTGCTTTCTGAGAGTAGTTATTCTAATAAAGCTCTTTCACCAGCATTTTTGTGACAAATGAACCCAGAGAGGGCATGCGTGCAGTTTATGCCAATGGCAATTTAAAAATTCACACAATTGTGCATGCCAACTCTTTCTGAGGTATTTACCTAGCTCTATGCACAATGTAGATCAGTGGAAAGAATTTTGCCCAAGCTTTGGAAGGTTCCACAATAATACTGTATTTATTTATTTATTCTGTAGTCAGAAATTGAAGAGAATTTGCATTATTCACGTCTAAAATGTGAATAAACGCCAGCCATATAGATTGCATAGAGCAGCAGCTGCTCAGGCACCATGGCTAATGAAAGGGGATTGTTCAGTATGTCCTGTCAGACAGAAGTTGGAAGGATTGAGTCTTACATTCCAGTTTACACATCTTTCAGGCACAGAAATCAGGTAGAGCTTGCCGAAGACATGAATTCCTGAGTCAAGCTATGCACATCTGCTACCTCTATAAAACACTGTCCAAACAATACACAAAGGTGTTTGATTTTACAAGTTGAGAGATGTTTTTAGAGTTACAGAGGGAAGCATTGCAAGACATGTACTTCATTGTTCTACCACCATTTTTAACGTGCCAAAAGCAAGTTAGTCCAAGGACCACACAGCAAGGCCAGCAAAATTCAGACTGAAAAAGCAGATGAGGTGTGGTATAGTTTGGGCCCCACAGGGAGCTATTAGATCTCATAAAAAGGGCACATTGGTACTAGTACAATTTTGACTCCCTGAGGAATTTTTAATGTGGGTTGATTTTACCATGGCTAGTTCAAATGACAAAGTTACATGTGGCAATATTTTACTGTATTCTTCTGATTTCAGGATTCGGTAGGCATAACAAATCTTTGCAACTGGAGCTGGTTACAAACCCCTAAAATCCTCCTCTGAGGTAGCTCAATAAATAATATCCTACCTTCATATGGTGCTGTTCACGCCAAAGCTTCCCTAACAGCACAATGCAAAAATTGTGTTTTGAAACATGAAAGTCTCTTGGTTTCACATTTCGTTACAAACTCAACTCAGCCCAAGCTTGTTGAAAGGGTTGAAAACTTATGCACATTGTTAAAGGAAAGCGTTAGGGCTGATCTATGAACTTTTTATTATTATGTATATATTAATTAATTAATTCATTATTATTATTTATCATTTGTAAAACCATTAGCACCCAAAGACACCTAGTTGGAATGAGGACTCATCGTTCGGAGCAATTCTCAAACACACAGGAAGATACAGTTTCTACCCAGAAGAATTTAGGCTCAGATTTTTAAAGACATTGCTCTGCTCTGCATAGGAAGGCCTCAGTGACTCAGACAGCTAAGTTTCGTTTTCACACATGACTTACGCACTTTTTCATGCAGTAGTAGCCATGTCAGTTCCAGAATATTAGAGACACAAGGTGGGTGAGGTAACATCTTTTATTGGACCAGAGTCTGTTGGTGGGGAACTTTTGTCCCATTGGGACTCAGGTTCCTATGTCACTTTGGGAAATGGGATGTAACCATGTAAGTCGCTTCGGAATTGCAACTCTGAGAGGAGCAACAGCTCAACAACTTTAAAAATCTGGGCCTTACAGTCTGAGCCCCTGAACCGGCAATGAGTCCTTTGTGGGCAGATAGCATCCTGCACCCACAAAGAGAGGGAATGTGCACCTGCATTGAGCTCATTGCAGAATTGGGGCCTGTTTTCAAGCCGAGTGGGTGTAACAAGCAGAGGGAATGGGGAGGGAGGATGAGAATAACCATGGTGAGATCTTGTGGTTTCACAGACTAGTTTACATGCAACTTGATGTACCAAAAAAAAAAAAAAACTAATACATAACACAGATGTCAGCAATTCCCGCCGGAAAACCATTAACTAAAAAATTCTGCTGTGTTTGTTGCTTTGGGTTTGTTCAGACCCCAGACCCCAAGGATATAAAGCTAGGCAGACTGAACCCAGAAAAAAATATCTGATTGAACAGAGGTTTCCTTCCCTCTCCTTTGTCTCAGAACTCCATTTGTTCTTGTTGACCCCACCTGCTAGCTTGCGAGACCATCTCTATATTTGTTACCTGTTATAAGATTATTTAAATACCAGGTTTTAGATACAAAATACAAAGTCAAACTCTCACCCAGCTCAACAGCCTCTAATATCTATCTGTCATCTGCTCTCAGCAGATTTGCCTTGCTGTCATTGATGTCAACTGGGTCCCCCTTTAGTGGAAAAAAAAAAGGAGTATCCCTGGTAAAAAAAAAGAAAAGGAGTACTTGTGGCATCTTAGAGACTAACAAATTTATTTGAGCATAAGCTTTCGTGAGCTACAGCTCACTTCATCGGATGCATTCGGTGGAAAATGAAAATCCGAATGCATCCGATGAAGTGAGCTGTAGCTCATGAAACCTTATGCTCAAATAAATTTGTTAGTCTCTAAGGTGCCACAAGTATTCCTTTTCTTTTTTGCAAATACAGACTAACACGGCTGCTACTCTGAAACCTATCCCTGGTAAGAATCCTTTGGAGAACTAATTTTAAAATGAAGGCAAAGAATTCATTCTCTCCTATAGCTCTGGTTCGGATGCATCCACAAATATTCCTAATCACAAATCCAAGTAACATCTAGGCACCATAATGAAGATTAATAGAGGCAGTTTCTGTCCCATTGGCAGAATATTTTTCTCTTCTCCTCCTTCAGCTAGGTCATATTTCTATGGGTCCTTTGGAAGGACTTACCTCGAGGATGGAAAATCCTGCCAGACCTTTTATTGGAGGGAAACCTCTCTTGGTTTCCCCTTCCCTTTAAATTGAACATTCTTGTAGACATACTTTGTAAAAGAATATCAAGATAGTAATAGTGAAACAGTGTTTTGTTTGTGTTCTTGCCTTAAACCCAATCCTTAGCTAAAGTTTAGCATAACCACAGTATGTCAGGTCGTAAAGTATTTATGGCGAAGTGTATATGGCAGCCGTTCTACATAGCCCCCAACACATTTCAGACCCTTCAAAACAAAGTCCTGGATGCCTTTTTTCTGCTCAGACAATTCCTTGCATTACATCAATACAATATTTTGCTGTACTCCATACAATTTATTGCAATTTTGATATTTTAAATCTTAACATTAACTGCATGTTTTAGGGGGGGGTAGGAAACACAAATAAAGCTGGGAGTTTATTCATGAAGTGACTGACTGATGTGGCCAAAAACAGGGCTTAAAACCAAAACCAAACCAAAGCTGGCACAAAGACAGCAATGTAAGAGGATGGAGTGCTGGGAGTTCTAGTATTCAGCTCCAGTATCTCACCTCGCTATTATCTCTGCAAGTTGGATAATTTATCCTCCTCATGGCAAGACAAAAGGAGAACTTGCAAAGGGGGAAGACAAGAGTAGACATTTTGTAACTGTTGAGTGTTAACGTTTCTGCACATAATTTTTTGCAAAATGTTTCTAAATGGCCCCTGTCAGCTGAGTTGTATTTTGTTATTTCAAAGTGACTGTGGGAGTCTAATCCAGTTCAAACCCTTTGTAAATTTGAATGGAAGTGCTCCTGCACAAAGGGCAAAAAATACCGAGCTGCTGTTAGATATTCAGGAAATCTAAATCTAATTTGCACTTTTAATCAGACCTACAGTCTCCACAATGCATGGATTTGCTTCCCTGTTTTTCTATTGCACCTCCAAACCTGGTATCTATTTGATTTCAAAATGCAATTCTCTCTTAGTTTTTGGTAACAAACAAACAAACAAACCAACCTACCCACCCCACCAAGATCATTTTTAGTACTGGGCGAATAATAGATTTTTCGGTTTGCTGGCAATTCCGAAAAATCAGGAAAAAAGGTTAATTTCAGGTTGAAACTGATTTTTTTTAAATGTCCAGTGAACCAAAAGTCAAAGACCTGGCTTCAGTTCCCTCGCCCTGTCTTATATGGAGAAGGGATTTGAAAAGTAGGGATTATGAATCACTATGAATTGCTGCTATGAATGACAATGCATAGTCACTGGGCCAGGGAATGACAATGACTCCATAGTCTGGGGATGAGGGCACTCACCTACGATATGAGACACCCGGGTTCGAGTCCCTGCTCCCATGACTGTATAAGTATTTATACAAAGTGAAGCACTTCCACAGGAGAGATTGAGAAAACCTATGCTAGAATAGCCCACAGCTCAGTGACAAGGGCACTGTCTTGAAATGTGGGAGACAGATCCAGTTTCAAATCCCTTCTCCACATTCAGGCACTAGGAAGTACTGAACCTGGGTCTCCCACATGGGTGCTCTAATCACGGGGCTAAAAATTATAAAGAGGGCATCTCCTCCTCCTCCTGCAGTTTTGTGACCCCACCCCCAAAAAAATCAAAATATTTTGGTAATGCCAAAATGAAATTAGTTTCTATATTGAAACATTTCAATTTTTCAATTTGGTTGAACTATTCGACACACTTGACATAAATTCGCAAGTAGATTTGGGTCGACCAAAACTACATTTTTCAGTGAATAAACTCTTTTGCTGCACAAAGTTCTAATAATGTTTCTCTGCAACTCAAGCATTCCACTTTGGGAGGTGGTGGGGTTGGGGAAGCATTGGAAAGATTTTATATGTGCCACAGGCAAAGTATATTTAAAGTTCAGGAAAAAGAAAACTTTTCCATGCATATCAAGATGACAGGCTTCTTGGAACAGTCATCCACAGTGTTCTTTTTTTTTTACTGAATATTCTGTATGACAAACTTCTATTCTGCATGAAAAATAAGTGCAGAATTTGTGACCACAAGCTACTCTGAAGTTCAGAGATTGGTAACACAGATCAAAGAGCAGAATTTTGCTCTAAAACATGACAGGCTTGTTTTGCTTAGCCCTCAGTGTTAACAGTCTGGTCAGAGAAGAGTCATGGACCATACAGTTTATGCCCTGTCCATTGATGCCAGTGGGTAAACAACACCCCAAATGATTCTTTGGAATCAACATTAACATTTTACATTTAAAACAGAAGCTTTCATCCAGGATCTTCGAGTGCTTTAAAAAGCATGAATTAAAGCATCACAGTGTCATTGACAGATGAAGGTTATTCCATCCCCTTCACATATACCTAAACTAAGGGATAAAGAGGTGAAATGATGTGTCCAGTAAATCAGCGTCAAAGTCAGACCCAGGAGTTTTGACCTCAAGTCCCCTGATCTAACTGTCTCACTTAATTTTTCAGACATTCCTTTGCTTCCCAATTATATATAATCTTACAGAAAATGAAGCCCATCAGGGAAAAGCTGAGAATTTGCTTTGCTGCTCAACTCAGAAAGTCAAGCTGAGCATAATAATGCATTAAAAGACTATCTAATGAGACACATTGCTTTTTGCTAGCAAAAAAGCAGCAGACTCTGTTCCTGTTAGGTTACAAAAGTTATCTGTAATGAATTAAAACAATCATTCAACAGGACAGCAATCTGGTAGAACAAGCTTGAGTTTAGTTGAAATTCAATTCCCCAGTTGTTCAGAAATGTTGATTTTCAGGCTTAGAATTAGTTACCACATCTCTATTGGACAATCTTGTCTTCCTCCTCTCTTTAGTTTCATTAATTCAAATGAAATAATGAGAACATTACTTCCAAGTCAACCAGACTTTGTGTCCTCCTCAGCACACCTAACTCCTTGAACTTCTCCTTTGGTGAGTTAATAAATAATAATAAATAAATGTTCTGCACTTACATAGTGCATTTCATCCAAGGATCTCAAAGCACTGCACAGACATGAATGATTTAGCTCTACAACTACTTTAATGGGGAACTGGAGACACAGAGATATGTAGTGACTTGCCCCTCAGTTCCATATCTGTAAAATGTGGATAATATTTCTCTACCTCACAGGAGGGCTATGAGAATAAACCCACCAATACTCTGGAGATGCACAGATACTATGGTGATAGAGGCCATAGAAGTACTCAGATAGGTAGTTTCTCTGTTTATAGACAGTGAAATTTCCCTCTAATGGGAGTAGAAGGGGCATTACTTGAACATTTAAAAATGATACTGAATAAAAACTACTGCCTGTATCGTAGAGGCAATCTGTCACTGGCTGGGTGACCGTAGCTGTCCTAACAGGTCTGTTCCATCATCTCGAATTCTAAATGTCTAAAGTTGGAGTAAGAGGAGATTTGATATTCTAATAGTGACGATAATAGAAACCACGGTAATTGACACCCACCCACGGTGGTGATATTTCTGTAACAGAGAGAGATTGGCCCACTGTGTTTAAAAACCTTTACTAGAGAGGAAGTCTGTTCCTTAGGGGGTAAAACACAGGAGTTGTGGCCATATTTTCCAAGGTATTTAAGCTCCTAAAAAGGCAGATGGTTGTCTAGTGGGATTCTCAAAAGTGCCTGGGCACCTAACTCTCACTGATATCCTTAGAAATCTGGTCCTGGACATCTGGTGATCCAGATTCTTTCCCTGGCTCTGCCACAGATGTCTTCAGAGAACTAGACAAACCATATAACCTGTCCATGCCTGAGGTTCCCCCTCTCTAAAGAGTGGGAAATAGTCCCTTCCTACCTTGCAGGGGTATTGTGTGGATGAACATGTAAAGCTTGTGAACTGACATTGGATACTTGGAGAGAAAGTATTAGAGATGGACAAAGTATTTTTCATTTAGAAAAAGTCTAAATGAAATGTTTCAACAATTTTGAAACTTTTTTCCTAAATTTTTTCAAGTCAAGAAATTCATTGAAACTGACCTTCTCTTGCAAAAAATTTCAGCTTTGACAAATCAGCATTTTTTCAGATGAAAAACGTTTCATTAAAGAATTCCTGACTGGTTCTAATATTAACCTCTTTCATATGGGGAGTGCTGAAGCTTACTTAGGAAATGTTTCTAAAGTGCTTTAAAGAGGTATGATACTTGGCCCCCCAATACAGCAAAATTTATGTGTGCATACATGTGCTTAAAGCTAAGTAAAACTTCACAGAACCAGGACTACAGTGTTATAAAAGAAAATTTAAAAAAATGGATTTGTTTTAAACAGCCCCAGTGATAGATACAGATGCTATCCAGTTCTTTATCCTGGTGTACTTTGGGAAAAGAGCCAGAATTCCCATGGCTAACTCAAAAACTAAATTGGATATTTGAAGAATATATTATATGTGAAATATTTTAAGGGATTTTGCTATCTTCATTAAAATTTCCTTGTAACTTTCTACTCAGTCCACCTGGAGCTTCTGCTTCCCAGCTGGCACAGTCCATTTGGATCACTCAGCAGGCTACCTAGTACAATTAGTGATGATCTGCCCTCAGGTAAAACAGGAACGTATTCATTTAAGGATGTTATTTAGTCATTTCTGGCTCCTTTGGAGAGGTCTTCTGCCTACAGAGCTTTGGAGGAATAAAAAAGACTTAAATTAAGCATGGTCCAGACTAAACAAAAGGAACAGTGGGAAAGTCTTGGTATATGAAGCTAGGAAACAGGACAATTGCATCTGCTAGAAGGAATGAATCCACAGTTGTTCTTACTTTAGAGAAATTTATCCTTTGCAAATACTAACGATCCAAATGCTTTCTCGGATAATATGAAAATCTATTGTTCCCTTGAGGCACACACGTAATTCCCCTAATACCAATAGGATTTAGCGGGTGGACTTAATGCAGTGAGTGGGAGTTCAGGGAAACGGAATCCTGCCCAACAGCAGCCACAGGCTCACTGGACCTGTGCTTTGGCAGCAGGAAATCCCTCCTGGGAATGGTTTGTGTGCAAAGCAGCTAGGATCTTTCCGGTGCTAGGGTGGCTCTGATTGGCCTGAAAAGTGGGTGCTGCTGAGCTGGAAAGGGACATGGATAGGTTGGCTAGAGAACATACTGAGTCAGCAACAACCCACCAAACAGCTCCTGCTAAGCCTCTATGCAAACTAAGCCTGCTCCCCTACCTCAGGCCCCATCATAAAAGCTGAGGGAGAGTAGCCACACTCCAAGGCTTCAGGGTGAACACCCCTAGGTGCCAGGAGCCTGCTAACATAGGGTAAGACTGTAATCACTCTGTGCACCTGTACAGGAAATTAAGGAGACACAAATCTTCCCCTTACACCTCTGTATGGCTAATCTGGATTGTCAATCTGTGCCCCAGTGGAGAGCATGCTCCTCAGAGCCACTACTTCTCCCCACCGACGTGGATGGCAGGAGGTCAGAGAGCTGGCTGTGCTCCACCTTTGCGTCAGCATGCACAACTTTTCTGGCATGGGGAGAGAAGTTTCATAGATTCATAGATACTAAGGTCAGAAGGGACCATTCTGATCATCTAGTCCGACCTCCTGCACAACACAGGCCACAGAATCTCACCCACCCACTCCTATGAAAAACCTCTCACCTATGTCTGAGCTATTGAAGTCCTCAAATCATGGTTTAAAGACTTCAAGGAGCAGAGAATCTTCCCTCAAGTGACCCATGCCCCATGCTACAGAGAAGGCAAAAAAACTCCAGGGCCTCTTTCAATCTGCCCTGGAGGAAAATTCTTTCCCGGCCCCAAATATGGTGATCAGCTAAACCCTGAGCATATGGGCAAGATTCACCAGCTAGATACTAAGAAAATTCTTTTGCATCTGGTTAAGGCACTGCAGCAGATTATTCTGCCCCAGGAGCAAGGGGGGAACCAAGGGAACATCCAAGTCACAATTTCCTCCTTTGGCTCTTCCTGGAGCAGTGCAACTATATGCTATCTCTTTACTCAGAGCAAGAGGTTAAGTCTCAACCTGCATTTGGGTTTAGTAAATATAAGTCGAAAGCTATAGGCAGTTTCTGATTTCTGTCTGGCTATTTTGCTTTGTTTCTGCCTAGTCTCATGGCATCAGACCGTTGACATTAGAGTTAGCCTAGCTCAACGAAAAGTAATGGGTAAAAATATATGCATAATTTTTTTTTCCTTTCTTGATTCCACCTGGACATTCTAAAGTCGAGCTTGCCATTCCTCCTCTTGGCTGCATGTCACATGAAGAGAGCCTATGAATAACTGGCTAGTGTAAGCAGTAAGGAGGGATCTGAATTAGCTATGTGGGATGTAACAATGTCTAGTCAGATGAAATTAAGGAAGGAAAATTTAGGCTGAATATGAAGAAAACCTTCCTGACAGTGAGATGTATAGTATCAGCCCTTGGAAGCGTGTCCCGAAGGGAAACACTAGAAGGCCATAGCTTTTCACTTTTAAAACTAGTTTGGACAAAACGCTAATAGATGTGAAATAGAGAACAATCCTCCAATGGCACAAGAAAAGGACTAGTTACTCTTTCCTATCTCTAGATGCTGTGATTTTATGACTCATCCTAATTGTTCTTTAAAGAAAGTATACGTACATCAATGCTATGTCTAAAAGAGTATCCTGATGATTAAGTGGCTAGGTGGATAGAAAAGTGTGTGTTTCTGTGAACGTGTGCACAGTATGGGCAAGCACACACGTGTGTTGGGATAGTAGCAGGCTAAGGATGGAATGGCTTAGGACAGGAGTTTCCTTCATTCTGGGAAAGGGGTTACATTATTTAACTACTAAACATGACAAACAGATGTAGAGTGGATGCCATTTGGCTGAATTTTAGTTTTGATTAACAGTTGATTTTAAAAGGCAGGATATGGCCCATGAGAAATAATCCCATAATTCCTGGGACATGAACGAAAGGGACCAGTGGATGAACAAAGAGGAAAGAACAGAAGGAACAGGTACTCTGCATTGTCAAGCAGTATGCACACAGGACCTCTCAATAAATTCTATTCAACAATCTTAAAAAAAAATAAAAAGCATAATATCAGTTGAGACAAACATTTCCCCAAAGCAAATATTATTCATTAATTTAGCTAAACTGCATTCCCATGTGATCATCAGTTCATGGCCTGGATACCTTCATCTCTTTATTTATGAAATAATAACGGAATTATATTTAAAAGCAGAGCATCAAAGTTCAGTGCCTCTGATAAGTTTGCACTCTAACTTTGCCCCTGGCAATACAATCCCTCTTATTAATGCCTTGTCCTGGTTCATAGATGGATGAATCACTATACAAATATCAATACAACCTTTAGCCATATATTATCAAAACCAGTGTCCATAGCGATATTAGAAGGTTTCATTACAATGCTGTGTGTAGGTGTGGATTGAGATGCAAATGTTTATACTGATTACCATAATTTCATATCCAGGAGCCCTGAATGATTTTTGCTGTAATAGTTGTAATGTGAAGTGCAGATTATTTTCAGAAATCTCAGCATCAATACAGATGCTGAACTGAATCTTTTGACATTGTTGAGTATCTCAGTGGTTCCTGATTACACAGATTCCAAAAGGAGTGGAAGGCTCTTTATGCACAGCACCTCACAGGATTATGCCAAGATTTCTGAATACAGTTTTCAACTGGGCAAGTGGTTTTCTGGCTTTTGTTGTTGCTGTTATTCTGTGACTCCTTAAATGTTATCCTTCAAATAAACATGGAGGGTTTTAAGTCTTAGCATTTCCCCAGAATGCTCCACACTATGAAAGAATAAAATGACTTCAGGTTATTCGCTCATGTCAAGAATCCAAGCATATGCGATTAGCTGCTGCAATTAAACCAAAATAAGTAGAATGGTGTAAAGCTTTGGTAAATGTATATTTCACTGTATATGTCAGCTTCTTAAATGTAGCTAGAGGGATTACTAAATTATTTCTGAACAAACAAAAATCTTTATTGATAGAAAGAAAGAAAGCCTATTTAATCTTTCTTTCTTGGAAGTTACCTAACATTAGTGGCCTACATTTTCTAAAGTGACTAG
Organism: Dermochelys coriacea; assembly: GCF_009764565.3. Lineage (NCBI taxonomy): Eukaryota > Metazoa > Chordata > Testudines > Dermochelyidae > Dermochelys > Dermochelys coriacea. Next base: position 19,494,096 of record NC_050085.1, on the reverse strand, counting down.
TGCTTTGAGGTTCATCAAGTTTTAGATGCTAAACTTAAGCTTTCTTGAATGGGTTCAATTTTCATGAAGTGTTGAAAACCAGGCCCTGTAACGGGTCATATGATGGGCACCCTCTAACTGTGGCAACAAACATCAGTCACTTTTGAAAGCGTAACTCAAATAGTTTTCATTAGTAGGGCTGAGATTACCAAAGGGGCCTAAGGATGTTAGGCATTCAACTCCCTATGACTTTCTCTATGAGTTGAATACCTAACTCCCTTTACCCCTTTGAAAATCTCAATCTTAATTTTTGGATGGTGGACTGCTCCATGTAAGTATTAATAGTGATCATAATCATACTTAAAATAATGGTAATCATGAAAATGATTAATATGAAAATAAGCATGACCTTATATTTGTACCACCTTCATTACAAAGAATCTCTGTTTTCCTTATTTAAATTGATTTGCAAATTTCAGTTTATACATGGATCTCTTTTCAGGAGTGGGTGAGGTTCTATGGCCTGCAACGTGTGGGAGGTCAAACAAGATGATCACGATGGTCCTTTCTGGCCTTAAAGTCTATGACATAGCCATTGAAGTGCAATCATCTCTTTGGTGAAACTTAGAAACTGTTAAACAGCACACAGTGCATTACACATGTGAAGAACAGCCTGTCCAGTTAGAACTAACTTGCATCCAGCCTGTTACATACTGTGATATGGACCATAAAAGAGAGAGAGAGACCACTGTAATATTTTAAAATGCCCAAGTACAAATCCTGTTATTTTATCAAACTATCCCACAAATGCAACTGAAAAGATCATTCATATTTTCGACTGTCATTAAAAAATACCAAATAAACTGTAACTTGTTCATTTCCTTTATCCTCAAATATTTACTGTCTCTAGACAGTGCAATCAAGGGTGAAGGTTATTTGTGTCATACTTGCCAAGAAAGCGCCCCTTTCAACACTTAGGAAACACAGTCAAATTGTAGATAAAGAAGCAGCCAAAAATTATCCTGTCTTTTTCAAGTATTATTTATCTCCTTGATGTTCTTTATTTCTCTTAAGGTGGAGACATTAGCTAGAGTAAGGTCCAATAACTTAGAAAATTGAATTCAACAACTATTCAATTTAATTTTGCTGCATATGAAACTAATGCTGGGTGAATGTCAAGGGTCAATGCTGTGCATGATCTCTAACAAAAACCCAACTAGATTCTATTCCTTTTCGTAAGAAATAGGTCACAAATTTATAAAAACAAACAAACACTACCACCACCTTATTCTTTGATAAAACTCCAGGCAACAGCCAATAAATAAATTAATATGAGAAATTTGGCTGGATTGCATGTTGTTTATTGTTTCTTTGTATTTATGCAAAGACATTTTGTAATTAAAGAAATTCCTACTATATGACCTAGCACTATTAACATACATATTCTATGAGCTGACTTTGTTTCTGCCCATTTGCAATGACTAATCACAACAACCTTTTGAAAGTAGTATACTCTCAGTCAGAACAGTGAATACTCATCAGCATAATTGATAAAACAGTTTCAGTAGATCAATGTGCTTGAATTAGCCCACTCAAAAGCACTGGTTATTGCACAGTGTTCTGGATTGGTTTATTCTAACACTAAGCTCGGTTTTGAGGAGAGGAAGAAAGTATTTGTTTTGCAACAATTTTATGCAGAACTGTAGTTTGTGTAACAGATTAGGGGCCTCAGACTGCAAACCCTTAGCCAAGAGGATCTTTACTCACACAAGTAGCTCGGTGACTTCCTGGGGCTACTGGCAAGAGTGGGCTTACAGGATTGACCCCCTATTTTTGCAATGTGCCTCAGATCCTTTGTCACAACAGGGTGCAGTGTAACGGTAAGATTCCATTATTAATATTATATTATTATTCCCTCACGCCACCACAGTTTCAAGGAATTAGCCCTGTGGAAAAACTCCACCTTAACAGCATTGTCCTAAGATCTCAGACTGCATCACTTTTTCACAGCTGTGGGAGAAGAAGCCCTCTTCCCCAGCTGCTCAAGTTGGAAAGCTGGGCCCGCTCCTAATAACATCGGTAAGACAGTTAATAAGACTCCTGATGAATGATTAGTATGGATTTCTGCACTGCTAATTTCCGTAACTATCACTCTTTGAAAGACAGCTCAAGGGATTTTGGGTTCAGGGTGCCTCTGTCTCTGCAAACACAGACCTGCATTATTTGAAAAAGTTCAAATTGGTGTATCCCGTTTCAGTGATCTAATGTGCACTGCATTTTAAAATGATACAATATTTTGAAACACCGACTTAATTTACTAATGCTTTCAGTTTATAAAAGCGTTAGTGGAGCTAAACTCTCACAAAGGCACACATCTTATTCTTCTTAAAACAACACAAACAGGGCATGGGTTTTAATTTTATTTTTAGCATCCTCTTCTAAGCTTCATACTGAAATTTGCTTCCATAAAGAATTCCAGCTGTTCTTCCCAACTACAATGCACACACTTGCTTGCAGCTGTAGGTCAATTGCAAGGGCTGGTTTCTCATTGTCCTTGTTGGTCACTGTTATTGTATGGTTGTGCCTGAGATTCGCACTGTTGAGATGGATTCGTTTTCTTAACTTATTCTTAGTAAAAAGCCAACATGTAGAATTTATTTTGAAATCTCTCTCTATATTTAGACATCATTCTAGATTCCTATTTACACACATGAATCCCGCCCCCACAGCTTGTCTACACAGTGTGTTAGTTTCCACCAGTGGGGTGTAACTTCGTGTCTGCACCGACATGTACTCACTGGCTCGCGTGGACCAGGCTGGCGTGTAGTACAAGTTCCCTAGTGTGTGTCAATGCATTTCAAATACATTTCAAAAAGTACATATTAATGTTCACTGGGGAACTTTAAGTGTGCTCCAGAAAAGTCCATGTGAGCCAGTTAGCATGTGACACACTCATGTAATCTAGAATTTACACACTCACTGGTGCTAACATACCATGTTGCAAAGCCCTAAATTTTATTTTAAAATAAATAAGGAAGCTCAAAATTTTAGATCTGTCAAAGCTGAGACTGCCCAGTAAGTTTTGTGCTATACAGAAAGTCTCTCTAAGGCTTGTGACCTATTCCATCTTGGCATTTCTCTTACCACGGTCAGCCCTGCAGCTGCTTGATGCAGGGATTCAATCTGAGAGTTCTGGGGACGAACCAGTAACAGTATGACACCAAAAGTTCCAGAAGTAAATAATGTTAACTAATAATTATTCATTTAACACCAGAATTACATTCCTTTTGGTTTTATTAATTAAATCTCCTAAATCCCAGTAGGAAAGCCTAATTACAGCACAGAGACAAATTCAGAGGTTCATTTAAGTTTATCTGTGTGTGTGTCATATTATATGTCATATTACACATATATATGGTGTATGTGTGTGTGTGTGTTAATGTGTATGTTTGTGTATAAACATATACAATACATAAAATACAGCCTGATTATGTGGACTGGCTATTGTGTCATCACTATAATATTCCTTCTACTCAGCCTCAAGAGCATTCTGTCCTGGAACAAGAGCAGTGAAAGTACCTGAAAGCCTGAGACAATGTCCAAGTTCCTGTCAGACTGGAATGTAATTAGTACAAATTAAGCAGCATCCTGAAAAGGGGGAGGTCAGAGAGAACTGGCAGGGCCGAGCAGGGTCATTACCAAGCATTTTATAGCAAACTAAGGCAGGGGGGTGTTTGAATTACTAATGCCACTGTAGTTTCAATTCGCTTTGTGTCTGAGACTGACTTTTCTAGCCAGGCTGGACCAGATTAATCAGGTCAGTATGTATCCATTGTATCAGCAGCAGCCAGGGAGCCACTGATTGCAAATTCAATCCAATAATGCAGATTTCCAGATGGGGGGGGTTGTTTTAAGTAGGAGAAAATGTAGGGGACCCACTAAGGCTCCCTGGTCTGTTTCATTCCAGTGCTTGCTCTTGACATGAATTTAGTCGTGATAGAAGCTAGACAGCCCTGGAGACAGAAGGAGATACAAGTCCTATTTATCTCAGTATCGCACACTTAGAATGGAGTTCAGAACAGGAGTGCTGCAAATCAAATGTGCCTAAAAATTTAGCATGTTCTTCTTACTTCTAAAATTATTTGTAGTTATGAAAACTAAAATAAATAAATAAAAATAAAATAAAAATTAAGGGCACAAATTGCATCCTTAACAGGAATCTTTCAGGTTTCAGAGTAGCAGCCGTGTTAGTCTGTATTCGCAAAAAGAAAAGGAGTACCCGTGGCACCTTAGAGACTAGCTAGGAGAATTCTCTCCTCTGCTTTTTCCACCAAATGCATCCGATGAAGTGAGCTGTAGCTCACGAAAGCTTATGCTCTAATAAATTTGTTAGTCTCTAAGGTGCCACGGGTACTCCTTTTCTTTTTAGGAATCTTTCAAGAATTCTACAAGATGTTTGGTCTTTCACCAGGGTCAAAGGACCAATTGCACAAAATCATATGCAGCCATACAAGTCAAACTTTGTAAGTTTTAGTTCATCTCCAGGAGACGGACATCCTAAGCAGCATTTAGTTATGTGATCAGAACTTATTATGGATCATTAAAACATCTGAGATGAGAATCTGAAATTACTAACAAAGGTTGAAAAATTGCCCCATTACATATTCACTATCTACCTATTTATGATACTGTAGCTGAAAAAGTCATTAGCTTCAGTGGAGTTACTTCAGATTTAATTTGGTTCTAAACAAACTCACACTGTCAGCCATTTTATGGCAATGGAACTACTTGCATGAGTAAAGATTATTTGTGTGAATAAGGGTTTGTGGGGTTAGATTCTGTTTCATCCAAAACCAAGCAAATGTACCAGAAATGTGAGTGAAGAACATTTGCCTTTTGGCTGAGATATTCAAACTGTTTAGACAGACACTCAACTCCTATTGAAAATTCATGGGATTTGGGCACCTACCTCCTTTAGGCCAATTTGAAAAGTCCAGCCTTGAAGTCCGATGTACTGTAGCTGTGTTTACTCCAGGCTTTTATATGTTCTGTATGCAACTCAAATTATTTTGAGAGACCCATAGTGAGGAAATGAAGACCACCTGGTGGATACTGTCCCCATCTGTAATTTAGAGAGAATTTGCACCACTGCCTATGGTCATAGAGCAAATATGATCTCTATACATTGTTCATTTGCTGTTAGTGAATAACAGCGTAAAGAGACTTTTCAAATCTTAGAACAGGTATTTAAAAGCCAAGGCAAAAGAGACAACTTTGAGGATGATCACACACTCTGTTTTAGATAAACTTTGTCATCTATGTCCAGGCAGTAGCCACCCATCAAACATCTTAGTGCTATAGACTTTCCTTGTGTCTGACAAAACACAAAAACCCCTCTGGCATGGCAACAAAAAAATAAATATCAAAAGAACATTTGAAGAGCTCAATAAATTGATCATATTTTGCTGAACCTTCACCCTTGTAACGACAGTACCATTTAAATGCTAATGTCATTTTTAAAAAAGTCAATTACAGGAGTTTTAAAGTAATGGAGTCAGCAGTCTTGATGTAAATCTGTTATATTAATCTGCTCCCTACCCTGTATCCATGGGCACTGATGCATTCACCCCCTTTTCCCTGGAGGTAATGTTCCCTCACAGTGGTACCAGTAATTGAATCAAGTTGATACAGACACCAAAAATATTGTAAGTCTTGTAGGTAATGAAAAGCATATGTTGATAAAGCCAGTTGCTGTATTTTTGGATAAGGGAGCACTGACATTTTGGGAATTCTGAAATTAAAGTTAACCCTTTGGAGATTAAGTGACCTGGGCTCTTTACTGCATAGTCTGCTAATTTTGCTGAGGAAAACTGTTTGAAAATCCTCCATACTATACCAACCAGCCCCTCTTTCTCCACACACCCCACCCTGCCATACACTTTTTGTTCTGAGTACATTTAATCCAATAATGTATGGTTTTAACTAGGGATGGATGAACTGGTTCAGATTAAATGAAAACAGAAGTGGATGTTCTCCCAGGCATGTTCCAGTCATGAAGAGAACCTTTCTGAGGTTCTGAGTTTGGTTAATATTTTAAAAACATATTTTCCATGCCTTGTCTCTTCCTGGCTTCAGCTGAGACCACATGTGGAAAGAACATGAGAGGTTATGGTGCTTAGATCCAGGTGGAAGGAAGATGCAGTGGAAATCAAATGAAGAGAGCCTGTATTCACAAGAGTTCTGGTATGATTTTTAGACCAGACAAGTTCAGATAAATATCTACATTTTGAATCAGTTTTCCAATCCCACTAAGGTTTGTCTCTCACTAAAACAGAATCTTACAGGTGGATTCCAAAAACAAGCATGACTGATGCACTATTTGAAAGGGCACTGGAAAACCATGGAAATGACCATGCATGCCTGCTGGTGCATTGTATTGCAACAAAGTATTGTATTTGCATTGACTCTAACCTCTCACACTGAGAGCCCATTATATGTAACTGTCTGTAAAGCACAATGTACATAGATGGTGTTTTAAGAATAATAAAATAAACCCAGACCAGTACTATGTAAGATAAATATATATTATATAAAAACAACATTTGAAGCAGGACTTTTATCTGGGAGCAAACTTTGGAGAAAGACCAACATTTTGTAACTCTTCAGTCCATGTTGGCCAATAATGATGTATCCAAATTATGTAGGTTTTTAAAATGGCTCCTTTAGATACGGTGCATATTAAATAATGATTTCTAAGGGTTTTTAGAACCACAATTTACTGTGCATGCTTAGTATCCTTCATAGAGTTCATGGGTTATTAGGAATAATACACAAACTCCTGTTGCTATGTTTCCAAAAGAACTTTTATGGTGAATAGTTTTGCTGAGTCATAATTTACTAACTTTAAAAGTAAATACGGACATCACATGCCAGCTATTATCAGTTCTTACAATCCCTTATGTTAATCTGAAGATTAAAAGGTTAATCATATTCAGCAGCACAAGACTGTCATTTTCTAGTCTAATAGAGACATGGGGCCTGATTTTGGTTTGGGCTGTTACGTAAGCCAATAGCGCTATATGCATAAGCCGCTCTTCTGGCGAGGTGTATTCGGGACCAGCACAGGAATAGAGAGTGAAGGTGAATGGTCAGTTGCTTTACAGTGGGATGCTGGAGTGGGTCCATGGGCATTCAATTTTCCCTTATCCCACAGCTCTTGTAATTTATAATTTCCCACCACAAAACATACTGGAGTTACTCAGGGTTTACACGAATACACCTGAGAGGAGAATCTAAAATTACTAACGTGAGCAAGGGTTGCAGAATTGTCCCATTGTGCATTCACTATCTACCATATTTGGCCTAATTTTTACATCACAAGATTTTTAATTTCTAATTTTGACATCCAAATGCAGACTGTGTACAAACACAAGTATATATTCTTATTTATGTTATATATCAATATATATGAAATCAAGCTTGATTTTTGCATTTTATATATAAATATGGATACATATAAAAATAGAAAAGGGAAGTAAAAAGATGAAAAAACATGCGGATTATTTTTTTCTTTTATATAAGGATTAACAATCATTTTATATACCGTACTTTTAAAATAAATCAGAAACAGCGTTTTCAGACCAGTTAATTGTCTCTATATGTTCAGTATGTTATATAAACACGCTGCCTGTTTTCTGCTAAAGAGAGGCCGATGCACCATAAATCAACTTCTGCCACTCCTGTCCTCTATAAATTAAGTTTCAAGTGTGGGACTAATAAAGTTTTAGCAAACAACGTTGAACACAGATAAAATATTTCCAATGAAGTTATAAATCTAAACAGTTTGGAGCAGTGTGCTGCTCAGATCCTTTGTTCACTTAGGGCCTTATTCTGATGTGGTTCTAGGGCTAAAGGGATCCACACAGTTTTAAAACAAGGTTCAGGGAAGACAGCTCCAAGTTAACCACAAAATTCAGAACATGTCTAACAACATCTCAACATTCTCAAAATCTGGAACTTTCCCAAAATACTAACGGCTCTAATATCACAAGAAATCAATCTAGGGTTTTAGAGAAAGTCTGCTGCTACCAATAGTGTCCGATTGTTTTATTATTATGAAGTTTTCCCTCTTTACTCCAGTCCCCCTACCCTCCTCACAAGTGGCAGAGGGGTTGTAATCCTCAGCGTTGGCTCACATAGTAGTGTTTACCAATGGTGCTCAAAGTTAACACCATTCTATCATCGCCTCACTCAAGAGAGTCCCTCATATGAAACTATTACACTGTACAAGGGACGTGCTCTTATGTAACAAGGCAAAAGCTTCCAAGACAGTGTTGCCGCAAAGCTCTCTTTGTGGGTATGCAATATCTGATTCTTCCAAAAGTTTTTGGAAATGTTTAATAAACTGAGTCAGCAGGGCAATATTTAGCCACTTCTATGGACATGTTCTGTCCTCGGGACAAAACCCCTGAATTTGCCCCACATATTAATTTCTATTTTTGCAAAGAAATTTAAAAGTTTAGCTAGAAATATTACTTCTTACAGCAAAATGACAGTCTTCTGCTGTAAGACCAGACATTTTTGACAATTGCACTTTTCCCCACAAACCTGGGTAAGTTTGATTTTAAATTCTATTTCTTCCTTAACAAAAATTTCCCCACACAGTTCTGCTCTCAATGCTCTGAAAGTCATGCATCCAAGAGCAGTTTATTTTACTGGAATAATAAAATCCAGAAAAGTGCTGTCATTTCTGATGTAGTGTTCATGGATCCAGTATTATGAACAGAACCACAATCCTTAAGGATTTGACTTGGACTTAAACTGTGACATGGTTTCTAGGAGAACTAACCATCTTGTAAATCTATACAGGAAAACAAAGATACATATGTATTGGGGCAAATTCTTCTTTCACACCAGTGTAAAATGAGTAGTAACTTTCTTCAGGTAAGTGCAATTACTTCAGGCAACACCTGCATAACTGAGAGCAGAATTCAGCCCTGTTATCTTTAATAATGTTCATAAAATATTAGACACGTGAAACAAACAAACAAAAAAACCTGAAGTATTATGATTTTCTCCCTGCCACTGTATGAAAAGGCGAAAATAAACTTATGCTGGCCAGAATGTTTGGATCTTTAGCATTCATATTTGTCAAGAGGTATTAGTTTTATTTTATTATTTTGCTTTAAGCAAAAGGCACTCAGTAATAGATACATCAAGGCACATGTTTCTGCAGAGTATATTTTGCCTCAGAGTCCAGCTTTGAACTAGTTAAGTGAGGCTTGTTCCACCCCTTTTCCCTAGAGAGCATTGCTCTGTTACTAGCAAGGCCAGACCTATTGTGCCCACAGTTCTCAGCAAACACCCGTGAAGTAACTAGTGCTTCCTTGGCAAATTTTTACTAAGAATGTTTGGGTGTGGGGAAAAAAATAACAAAAACTACAAACAAACAAGAAGAAGCAACAAAAAATTACACACACACCTTGGGGTGAAATCCTGCCTCTGCTGAAGTCAAAAGGAGTTTTCCCATTGACTTCAATACATCCAGGATTTCACTTCCTGAAGTTAAAGTAATAACATGGAGCAAAAATCTGAAATATAAAGCGGAGCAATCTGCTTGGTTTAACTGGAACATTAGCAATAGGGCAGCATTTGACTCTAGAATTGGGGTTCTTTATGTGCAGAATTACAATGCAACAAATAATTACAGTCATGTCCGTCAGGTAAGCATTATTATTTTTAGAACTGATTTTGTTTTTAAATCAAATACAGCACTATGCCTGCTCTTTAAACAAGCATAAAATTCTGTATGAATCAAAGCCCCGTACTATTTATTAGCCAGCCAGAAAACACAAGAATTTGGGTTTTGTTTTTAAGGTTCAGATAAAGTTGGCAGCATCTGTGGAGAGCATTTTGAGAAGAAGAAGAAGAAGAAGAAAAAAATATATTTTATTTTAAGTTTTAAAACTCTCTAAGCTCAGCCAAAAACATATTTGCATATTACTGTAAATTCCATCTTTCAGCAACAGAGGGCGCCTTCATACAGTAGTTATAACCAGTGTTACGGCAAACAATATGCTTAAGAAAAAAACATGGCAGTATTATGTGTAAAATATCAGTCTGACCAGTTTTTAAAACATTTCCTCTCCTGGTATATGCTACAAAACAAAAACAACAGAAAGCATACAACAAAATATTCAACATTTAGGCATTGTGTCATCTCACATTTATCTTCTGGTTATTAAAAAAGGTTATTTTTTAAAATTATGGTTCTTTTCCGTTTCAAGCGTTATGTTTTTTCAAAAGGAAGGTACATGTATACATTTTACTATTTTACACATTCCCCTATATTTCTTCAAAAAAGGAAATCAACTTCACCTTACTGCACTTGAACAATTACTAGAGAAGTCAATGCACATAGCTGTGTTCTGTCGTTCTGATCTTCCTTGCCACTTTAATATTTTCGTATTCTGAGCATCTGCTGATCATTTTTATTTTTCAAAGGGAAAATTATACACACAGTGAAAAATTAGGCAACTTAATATATTAAAATAAATTCTATTTGCTTCTTTTTAAGCTCTTCATGTAACAAACTACATTGAAATTCCATTTATATTCTAATAGCATATAACTTTAATGAGGTTTGCACTGATTTCTTTTATGAATACTTTAGCTTAAGCCTAGAACAAAGCTACTGTATCTTGACATATTACTCTATAAATGCCAAATCCTACAACTGTTTACATTGAGTTAGATGGTACAGTGTTACCATAGTCAGACTGAAGGAATGAATGAAGAAAAGTTCTCAGAATAGCATTCATTCATAAGAAGTTAGTACAAGTGTGAACTGACAGTCATTACATCACAATTAATATTCTAACACATTCTCAGGCTGCAGAGATGTTATCTTAAAATTATTTCTTCTAATATGGATAAAGTGTGGCTTACCTGGTCAGTACAGACTAGGCAAAATTTTTAAAACAGTGTTAAGTCACTTTGAAATCTAATCAGTTTAAAAAATGAATTTAAAAAAGTCTAAGGCACTACATTTGCTCTAGAGTTTCCCTGCCATTTTTCTGTGATTTTACAAACACATTTTCCTGTCTCTCTCCCTTGTTCCTGCAGGAAAGACTCTCACAAACAACAGGGGAAACTGATTAACTGACTAACAGGGAAGAGAGTGAAAATCACTGTACACCAAGTGCTGCCAAAACAACGAAGTAAACAAATTGGAAAAACTATTAAATACTTTCCCTCACATTTACAGTAACCTTAAATGCTTCTTGTAACAAAACAGATAAAAACAATGCAAACAGAAGTATGATTTTTTTGGATGAAGCTGTCCCCTTTTTCTGCACTAGGTCTGTACTTATTAGAAAATGTTTTCCCTAGCCATTTAAAAGTGTTTTGCCTGGCACACAAAGTTCCACCTGTGTCAGCAGAAACCACTTTTAAACTGGGGTTTAAAACAGTTTATATCCATTGGTTTAAAAAAATGATATAGTCAGGGTCTTATAAGCGGGATAGCTGGTGAAATCTTTCAGATAAAACAAGAAGCATCCTGAACTTCTTCCAAACCCCCAATCTTTGGAAGTTAAAAAAGGTTTGGTTATTTGTTTTTGTTCCTTGGACCTTTGTTCTTCCTGTTTGCATCTGGAATCAAGATTAAGAAATCCTGTTTGCATCTGGAATCAAGAAATGCGGTAACAAAAATGGTTCTTGCGATATCTCGGACACAATCTGTCCAAGAAGTACTGGAGTGTTATTAAAAATGCAAAGAAATGGATTAAGCTTCTGGGTTGAAATCCTGGCCCCATCAAAGTCAATGACAAAACTCCCATTGACTTCACGGAGGCAAGGATTTCACCCCTGAACTTCTGGATGCAAATGCAACTGAACTTAGAGGTTCTCATATGACAATTTTAGGCAAAAACAGGAAAAGAGTGGCTACTTTTAGGTAGAATTCTTTCTTAGCCTTCCATCTGAAACTTAAGGCCATTGTAACTCCACTTCCAACTGAAACCTGGACATATCAGCTCAAAGGAGTACTTTTTGTCGTTAAAATTTTTTAAAAACAAGTGGTTCAGACATTTTTATAGGCATAAAAATAAAAGCCAAGCTGGTTAGTGGTTTCAGATGTTTTTTTATTTGCAATTCAGAAAAGGACTTTATTTATAAATTGAAATAGTACTGTCCGCTAATCCAGAAGGTGGGCTAGTGCCTTTAGCTATATTTGAAGAAGCAGGAAAAAATATTTTAAATGGAAGTTATTTCATTTGGAAAAATGAGTGCTGTAGTTGGACAGTACATTTATTTTTTAACAAAACTCTTATAAAGACTTTTAGATTGCAGATTTATAGCCTTTATGCACCTCAGCTGTAGGGATATGATAGAATATAATATTTAATATGGAGCCACTGCTGTGTATTGTGTCTGCATACTAATAATCCCTATAAATATAACTCGGCAGCTCCTCTGAAACCCATAAATATTCAATGAGACAATAATCTATTTGGGGAGTTTAGAGGTAACTGCCATTGATCAAGTAATCTAACCTGAATCATAGGGGTAGGTACATTGAGAGTAACTTGGATTAGTGGTCTGAGCACAAGAATGGGAATCAGGAACTCCTGAGTCATAATCCTGCCTCTACCACAAATTCTTTCTGAAGCTTTGGGGAAGTCATTTCCTTCTCTGTAAAATGGGAATTATAACACTGACCTAAACCACAGTGGGAGCCTGTGAGGATTAATACTTGCACTCTGAAGATGACAAGTGATACCTATAGGAATTACGCTCAGCAGCTAAACTGCTCACATGGCACATGGAGAATGCTCATGACCTTCTTTTTGTTCCATGCATAGAGGCCTGCAGCACTCAAACAGAAGAGTTTCCATTAATTTTCAGTAGAATTAGGGCTTTTAGTCTCTGCAAGCCTCCAGTCCTCTGATGGAAGAGGCAATCACAAACTACTGAGCAGGTCTGGATGTTGTAGGTTGCAACATATTTACATGCTGGTCAGATGGGCCAATGCACCAGAAAACAACAGTGGCTATGGATAGTCTCAATTGCTTGCATGCTGTCCAGTGCTTCCTTGCATTTTTTACATAAAACTTGCCCTTTCTGACTGATACAGTGCCAACATCTCAGGCTGCCTAAAGTGGGTTCTGGTGGGAGCAATCGTTTTCTGCCCTTTGGTGGAGCAAGCCAGGTATGGAGGAGGAGTTAACATTTTTCACTGGAGGTGAGGACAAATGAAAGCATAAACCCATTGCTTGTCAGAGGAGCACAGGAAGCACCACAAAACGCTACATTTTATTCACTTTTTAGTATTATATATGAATCATTCTCCAAATCTGAATCCAAACATGTGCTGCAGCCAACTTGCAGTTTGTATCACTGAAACTAAGGTTGACATCAATAAAAGGATAAAAATGATCCTACTTTGTTCCCAGGAGCAGAGCGAGCATAGGTCAGGAAGGTACACTTCTATGGTTAATTTGATTGTTATTAAATAGTACAACTAGGAGGGAAACAGTTTTGATGCCCTGGAAATAATTTCAAGATTGAATTGGGACAGACATTTTATTGTCAAGTCAAATATTTTATTGTACTGAAAAGCTGTATTGAAAAAAAAACGGTTGCAGGTCAATCAAGATGTTTTCATCATTTCAAAATGGCTTGGGCAGATTTTTATTTATTTGTTTGTTTGCTTTTATCATTAGCTTAAATGTCCAAATGAAAGGTAATTTTGAATTGGAAAACTGGAATTTTGCATTTGGAAAATGCTGAAATGAAATGTTTAAACAATTTTGAAAAAATGCTTTTTAAAAAAATGTTTGAAAGTTGAGAAATTCACTGAAACCGACTCTCACAAAAAGTTTTGGCTTTGACAAATCAGCATTTTCTGAGCAAAAAATTTTGTCAAAAAATTCCAGTCCAACCCTACTAATTTATATTCTGATAGGGTCTAGAGACCCCAACCAAGATCAAGTACTCATGTTTGAGTACCCTATATGAGTACCCTCTGTACTCATATTTACATAGTAAGAGCTAGTTCCATTCCTGAACAAAAAACTAAATAGGCAGACAAAAGGTGGGAGAAAAAGTATTTCTAATCCAATTTTGCCATTGGAGAACTGAGGCACAGAGAGATTAAGTGAACTGCCCAAGCTCAGACAGGAAGTCTATGATGGAGCCAGGCACTGAACTCAGATTTCCTGAGACCCAGTCATGCCTTAATCACAAGATCAACCTTTGTCTCAGGCACTATGTACCCAAGGTTATGTGCAGTCCCCTCCTGTCTAAGTACTGGTGTTAACATTATTAGCGGAATTTTTTATTCTTGTAACCAAGCAACACATTAGTTCTTGATATAAATTCAGACAATAGTTAACTACTGTGCATATTGTTATAGTAGAGTACCGGGGCCAGCCAGTAGATGGTAAGTGTTCGGTTACCGTAAGGATCATGTCCCTGGAGAAGGACACTCTGGTAGGAAACAGGAAGTAAATTAGCAAAGGCAGGTTCCAAAAGCAGGGTTAAGAGCAGTATGACTGTGAAGTCTCCTTCTACACCCATGTAAACAGCACTCTTTCTTTCTGATCTCCTCATTGTTAGTCACTCGGTTTGATACACTGAAAAGATACAACTACTGCCTCTATTTCACCCACTACTTACAGGGCCTGACTCTCTGTTGCCCTTCACCTGGTGTAGTCATTTACATCTGTGCGATGAGTGTGTAAAAGGCTACAAATCAGAATGGAAATACTTTACTCTTACTTTGCAATGGTGTAAACTAGTGATACTCAGACCTCAGTGGTTCAGGAGCCAAATTAGTGATCAATATTACCCGAAAGAGCTACAGTAGTGTGAATTCATTGTTTCATGTACTATTTTTATATATATTATTCTCACAGCAAAACAACTGACTAAGAATTATTATTTTATCAACTGCAATTACTTAATAACATAGTAAAAACATCCCGATTGGTTAATAACTTAGATTAACCAAAAAATTAAAGCACACAATGTTTTAATATCCTGTGCTGCAAAGAGCCGCAGGAGACACATTAAAGAGCCATCTAGGGCTTGCGAGCCTGAGTATCACTGGTGTATCTGTATACTGATACTCAGTATCAGTCTGAGTATCACTGGTGTAAATGTCTATACAATGGAGAAGCAGGCCCAGAATATGTTGGTTTTGTCTTCATCATTTGGCCTTTGCAGCACTTCCCTTTGAACTTCTATTACTGAGAAGAGCTTTCAGCATTCTTATCATGTGCAGGGCACACCAGGTGGATGAAACAGACAAATGGAGTGGGTTAGATTATTTCCAGTTGCTATGGTTTTATTGTTTCCTTTTGGGTTTTGTGAAACTCATACGTAATGCACGGAACTACATGAAATTCACAGGTTTTATTTTGAGCCATAAAGGTTAATCAGAAGCCAAAATTCTAAATTTCAGTGGGGAAGAGGACTCATGCAGGCTGAAACTGATGAAAGTTTGACCAAACTCATGCAAAATATAAGCACTAAGGTTCAGTTCTAAAACTCAGCTCTAAAACACACCTGTGGACTTGACACATGGATATGGACACAAAATATACACGGCACACACATAACACAGATTTTCCTCTGCAGGCTTGTGGGTTTCCCCAGAGAACACATAACACATTAGGTTGAGGACTAGTCCCACTGGTTTTAATACCCTTATACAATCACAGGATTTTCTCTGGCTCACGTTTTCTAGCAGCCAATCCCCTAGCTCTCCTCACAGTGTTTATGTTTAGTTTCTCTCTGATGGAAAGGAAACTCTCTGGGATGCTAAGACTGTCACCTCCTCAGCCTCCTGAGCTGAGATCATGGCTCGTTATCACAATAAGGCAGCACATTAGCTGTCTCCTGGAATTGTTTCTCCTCAAGTCAGTTTTTTGTTTTATAACTCACCGCTCAATGAGTGATTCCCTTGGTTACACACTGTTCTTGTTTAGGGGTGTTAGAAAGCACCATAAATGGTCACCTGCTCTGATGGAAAAGACAGGGACAGCCGATTTATACACACAGGAGTACAACTCTGTTAGCACCTTCTACCTGCCACATATCGAATTCCCTATCCTCCCACAAATGGTAAGCAGAACTGGTTTTTGGCCTCTGGGGCCTTCAAATGAGTTCATACTTACAGGGCCTTTCTTCCCTCTTTCTTTCAATATCTTCCCTCATTACACATACTCCTCATTGTCCAAGGCTAGTCTGTAGATCCTTGAGGCAGAGATCATACATTCCTATACACATCACAATACACAACTGCAAGGATGATAACCTGCCAAACTATGCCCAGCATCCAGCAGACCCCCTGAGTCTGGCGTTACATTGGTTATCTTGCAAACCGGAGGACCCCTTATCTGTAGGTTTCACAGTTTGGAAAAGCCAGCTTTGAGAGTCAGGTCACTAGCCAGCACAGAACATCCTATAGCCCCAGCCACACATAATGCCTACTTTGACATGTCTTACCACCAGCTACATTTGTATTGAGATGTCCAAGACATTTTCATTTTCCTGTTCCCCAAAGCATCTCTCTCCCACTTTCAGTCCTTCCCTGGCCTACATGCCATTTTATTTGGAGTCTTGGAGCCTAGGATGCCCTGTGATTGTGCACTCGCAGTAAAAGGCTGCTGTTTTTCTTTTCTTTTATTTCCTTTTGTGCTGAGAAGAATCCTGCTTTTGGTCTCATTTCTCCTGGGCCGTTCAGATCGGCCAATGCCATAGCACAGGCAGGCATGTTTCTAAAGAAGCAGCAGCTCTGCAATGTGTGTGCTCACTCTGTATGGACTGTGCTGAAAGCACAGAGCATTTCAATGTTTCCTTCTCACTGCGAGGGCCAGCATGGTTACTTTCTCTCCGAGGCAGTGTTCATTACCCTCCTGTGAGAAGGCTACCTTCAGAACTCCAGTCAGCTAACCACAGCTGCAGGCCTAAACAGTATCTCCTCTTATTCTGTGATGTGTCCTGCCCTCCTGTCATCTGAACATCTTGTTCTTTTAAATGCTTTGATCTGACCACATTTACCCAAAAAAACAACTGCTTCTTGGGGGCCCTGACCTCAGACTGCGTCAGTATCGCTAAACAACATTTTATTAGTTTTCATCTCCCATAAGCCTATGGGAGATTAGCAGCCAGCCATTTTCACACTTCAAGGAGAGGACTACCAGGCTCCTCAGCAGGATCTCCACCAAGTCAGATCCAGTCAGTACCTCTGTCTATTCATCTCTGGTGAAAACTTCCCAATTATCATCAGCCATTTAATAAAGGAGCCATGCACAAAATTCCACAGGTGTTTGTTTTTGCAACATTCATAGTTTCTTCCACAAACAGACTCTCTCAGTCAAAAATGCATGTTGAGAGAAAGCTGCATTGTGCTACTTACCTAAACATGTACCTTGATAGATTTTTAATATGGACATGTTGAGAGACATGGACACAAACAAGAAACAACCCAGGCCTTAACACTTGGAAAATTCAGATCCAGTTCCAAACTGCAAGCTCCTATCTGAACAACAGGCCAAACCAGAACAGCAGCTTTGAACACCCTGGGGCTTTAGAGCAATTTATCTCTGAACTTTGCAGTTCATAACCATCTCCATTTGTAACTGCGGTCAGCGGAAAAGTCCAAATAAAATGAGGCGAACCCAACTGTTGTGAGTCAGCTTGTGCACGCGTTCTCTCCATGTGCGGTCCAGCTCTGCACTGGTAGCTGGCTCAGCAGACAGAACTGCCTGGAAAGACCACAAACTCAATTCAGTGGCAAAGATGCTCGGCCACATTTATTGCCCTCAAGACACAGTACTAGCTCCCAGATCAATGTCTACAGGCACACTAACACACAAGTGCAAGGATTAAGATCAGTCAGCAGTGGGACTTTCTGCTGCCGCCTACGCTGGACAAATGGTTAAGGTGACGTACCCTGACATTTATAGACTGAGACACACTCTGGGATAAAAAATTTACGTACCACCTTACTTGTTTCATGACATCTGTTTGTTACCTCCCCTTGTTCCTGATATCTTGGAGAAAACATCCTTATTCATTGTTTTGTCAAATCATTTTGTGTTGTACTAGATTGGGATGTATCTGTACTAGCTGGAAAATATTTATGTAAATATCTAGTGCCTAGTACAGTAGCACCAATGTTGCCAAGTTCATGTACCAGACAGTGGACTCATAAGTATCCGCTTTAATACATGGCCTGGCTTTGGTTCACAGCCTCTGGTTCAGGCCTCAGATCTTCCACCAAGCTCAGTGTTCCAGGCTCTCTATCTCTACTACACCAACCACAACTTTTGCTTGAATATTTAGAGAAAACACTTAAAAAAACGCACACCTCCCCGCACCCAACATTTTCTCACATCTGCGCCCTATGGTTTGTCCCGGACGAGAAGTTCCAAAATAATGCAGAAGAAAAGCTGCCCTTAGGGATATTTCTAGCTCACTCCAAACCAGGACAAGCGGATAATCTAACAGGTGTTGAGCACCCCTGGGACATTCAATCTGAGTTTTTAAGTTCCTGAGCACCTCGTCTGATCTCATAAGATTTACAGCCTGATTTTTTAATATGTCAGAAGGATCTGAGCTGCTAGCTCACACTTTGTAGAAGCTTCTGTTACCCATTCAGTTTAACACATTAAGTTTACAATTACTGTGTGTATTTTACACTGAAATACAAAGGCTATCGCTTGATTAATACTTGGTAATACCTTTTTAGAAGAGTTCTGTACCATAACTGCAATGTTTTTCAATTCACTATAGAACGTCCCAGTAATAGCACAGCCCATGAATCTTTGAGGGTTCTTGTAATAGCTTTTAAACCTTATGTTGCAGGCTGTTTATGGTGCAGTTGCACTTGCTTTAGACATTTCTTTTAAGTTGCTGGTATTATTTAAGAGAGATATTAAATTCAAACAGCTTTATGGTTGCTAATAAACATCTATTATTATTACAGACATTCTGACATAAAAATCTCATACAGATACTTTCTCTAAACTATGCAAATTTGATTGATTGGGCCACAGTGGTTTATTTTACACTTCAGCGGTCACTAAATATATCGTTAAGATTTTAAAATTATAGTTTGTGCAATCTGGGAATAACTTTGCACTCAACCTGTAAAACAGAAGTCACTTCACCAAAATTCCATGGGAAAAAACAACACAGCGAAAGTAGGTTAAGAGAAGAAAAGTTTTGCAATATTTTATACAGTCTTACTCATACGTTGTTTGTTTTTCCATTTGTAATGTACAGCAGATAACCTGTTATCACAAGGATGAATGAGAGGTAGTATGACACTTTATCGTACTTTGTTCTAAAACTAAGATACAAATATCATTAAAGTCACTATGATCTACATCACAACAGAACCCTAGGCCCTTATCCATCAGTGTATAATTTTAAGCATGCATGTAGTCTCATTAAAGTCAAATTAAGCAGGTGATTAAGTGCTTTCTTAGATCAGGGTCTTACTTAATATGCAGTCCTGGCCCTTTAAAACAGTTTTGCTCCTGCTGAAAGGGTGGGTCTTAATGGTAACTTGGGAACTCAATACTATTCAATAGAATGATCCCTGCAGTGCAGAAATTCTCCTGTAAAATAGAATTTTTAAAGGACCAGGAACATATTCCACTGGGTCTGCAAAAGCTCATTGTTTAGAAAAAGTGTATTAAAAGGAAGGAGAGGTTTGCATTGGTTTAGTACATCTGCCCCCTTTGTTGTATTTATGTATGTAATAAAATAATGAATTATTAATATTAAACAGCAGCAGCAACACCACTGACAACTAGGGACAGGATCAAACATGTTTAACAAAATGGACTGAGAGTAGTTTTGCAAACTATCAGTCCTCCAGATCTACACAGTAGGTGCTGCTTTGATTGCTTCCATTTCAACCTGGACCCCTTCAGCAACGAATAGAGCAGGGGGAAACAGACCGTCAATACTGATCCATGGAAGCAATACCTCTCTACCTTGGCACTTCTAGATAGATATCACAAAGCAGAGACATCCTGCCTCTTCTCTCTTATGTGTGTGCTAAAGGATTAGGAGGACATAACGATATCTCACATATACATGGTTCCTCTATTTGTGTAGTATGACATAATTAGGCCTTGCACAGTGGTTTTCAAACTGGGGTACACATATCCCTAGAGTACATGAGCTCTCATCAGGAGTATTGCGAGAGAAAACCTGTAATGGCAGACAATCTTTTTATTTAGTAAGACTTGGCAATCTAATCAACAACTAGAACCTTGTTTGAAAGACTATTTTTATCCAAAGCAAAAGTATATAATAAATAAAATAATAATAATAATTGCAGCTGCAATATCTGGGACAACACACTCCAGGGCTTGTGTGTTGTGTTGCATTGTGTTATCCCTTAGACTTTCTTTCTGTTTCCATAGGTATATTATAACCCTATCTCCAATGAGGGTACAGGGTGGACTACATTATTTGGAAAGGGGTACGCAGCCTAAAAAGTTTGAAAACCACTGGTCTTGCGTAAAGAGGGTTTTCTGTTTGGCAGAGGAATGGAGAGGAGAAATGATGGGATCCCCCATACCAAGGGTCCTGTATTTGGGGAAGCAGCATTGGCTGGTAGGAGCAGAGAGTTGATTTCTCTAGTCTTGCCTATTTTATACTCAAGTAGTAATGTGCAGTTTGACTCTTAAATTCCTTTAACAGCCGAAGATTTAATCAAGGCCAGATGCAGGTGCACTATGAACCTGGGTCTAGGGACTCAGCTCCTGAAGTTATATGATTTCATATTTCTCTCTCTTTTCTAAGATGCTTGAAGAGAGGGTGGGATGTGTTTATGGGAGTTTTATTTGTTACATTTAACTTATCGGACAGGTGCCCAGACCACTGGGCACACCAGTAGTTGTACTTTAGAAATTTTGAAGAAAGACTATATGTCAGAATCTCAGCTTTTCTTTTTAAGAAACCCAAAGGCCTTATGTTTGCAAGGAAAAACTCACAATCATGACCAACATGTAGCTAATGCAGTGATGTCTACCAAGTCTGCAGACAGCCTACAACAATAGCTCTGAGAGCTATGAAATGCCCCAGGCATCTCAGTGGGGTGTTGTGACTGTCCACACTATTTTAGACTCATAGATTTTAAGGGACCATTGTGATCACCTAGTCTGACCTGCCATACATTGCAGGCCATAGTCTTCACCCGCCCACTCCTGTAATAGACCCTTAACCTCTGGCTGAGTTACTGAAGTCTTCAAATCATGGTTTAAAGTCTCAAGTTACAGAGAATTCAGCGTTTACACTAGTTTAAACCTGCAAGTGACCCATGCCCCATGCTACAGAGGAAGATGAAAACCCCCCAGGGTCTCTGCCAATCTGGCTGGGGAAAATTCCTTCCTGACCCCAAATATGGCAATCAGTTAAAGCCTCAGCATGTGGGCAAGACCCACCAGGTAGATATCTGAGAAAGAATTCTCTGTAGTAACTCAGAGCCGTCCCCATCTAGTGTCCATCTCCAGCCATTGGGAATTTTTGCTACTGGCAGTCACCGATGGGCCACATACCATTGTAGGCAGTCCCATCATACCATCCCCTCCATAAACTTATGATTAGATTATGGTCACCACTTTTACAAGGCTATGATCACATTTTGTTCAAAGTATGCCTTGTGAGATATCAGTGGAAAAGTCATAATCTGCTGAATCTCATTATCCTGCTAAAGTATGTGTAGTGACACTATATATGAAGTTATAAGAATCTACTGTATGATTGTTATCGAAATATGTTGTTATTCTGGCTAACACCCATAAACCAGTTTTTCAGAGACAAACCCCAGACCAGTGTTAAAGAGTCATCACCTACTTAAGTGGCCATCCTCCAGCACCAGAAGCGGGCAAGGGTGTAAACAAGAAATTTACATTTCATCACAGGGATGATTCAAACCTCATGTTCACAACAGACGGCATGTCACCATGACTCAGCAAGGATATTTCTAGCACAAACAACTGAATTATAAAGACTTGACTTCACCTCTCCTCCTCCCATATCTCTGGTCATGACATCAACGACTCTCAGGAACTGAACTAAGGGGATGTGGTCCCAGGCTGGAAGGAGATCCAGCCTGTGAAATTTACAACAGCGTATGGAGAGACAAAACCTTTGCTTTTCAGTTCACCTAGCTTGTTAAGTTAGGTATTAGCTTGCATATTACTTTTATTTTCTTTGTAACCAATCCTGTCTTTTATGAATTGTCAAGTGCAATCACTTAAAATTTATCTTTCTGTAGTAATCTTAACCAGTGTGTTTGGATTAGAGTGTGAGGGAAACTCCTTTTGGGATAACAAGGCTGCTACATATATCGTTTTCCTATGACGGACTTTTATGAGCTTGCATTGTTCAGCAGCGTGCTGGACAGTACAAGATGCACATTTCTGGGGACCAAGGCTGGGACTAAGAATTTGCAGGTGTTGTTCTGCAGTTTAATTCATGAGTGACTGGTGAGAGTGCTTATGTATTTAGCTGGGAGTCAATTTGCATGCCGAAGGCTGCGTGAGCAAGCCAGGAGGGGATGTTCTGACAGCCGTGTAAAAGGCACCCCAGGCTAGAGAATTAATGGGACACAGATTGTACCTTGGGTCATGTCAAAGGTGTTAACGTCAGGAATCACTGCTATGGGGTGCCCCATAAACTCTATCCCAGCAGAGGACTCTGTAGGTGTCAGGAAGAGAAGAGTGCAGAGATCCTAGCCCAACCCCATTTCCATGCCCAGCAGATATGCCCCAGAAAAGACTCCTGTTGTCATTGTTTTCCCGAGGGGAGGACCCTGTGCCACTTCTTGAGGGTGCGGGGAAGAAACGGGTCTTCTTCTCTAGGAGGAGAGGGGTGCCCTTATGTCACCACCACTCCATATGGAGAGCCCCCACATTAGACTGTGCTGAAGAGCCCAGGTTGCCTTAGTCCAGTTACAGGTTTAGTACAAAGGATGGGGCTCAACAAAACTAGCCATGTTATTTTCTAGGCGAAGAGATTCTCTGTGCAAAGTCTGTAAAGCACTAAGGTGCAAAAAGTGCTATATTAATGTAAGATTATTATTGTGAGTAGTGCTGGCTAGCCCAATAGGTAGGGCCCTACCAAATTCACGGTCGTGAAAAACATGCCACAGACTGTGAAATTGGATTTGCCCCAGCTGGGGGCTCCTACCATGCATCAGGCTCCAGCTGCTAGTCCCGGCGGGGCTGGGGCGGGACGTGACTTCCTCTTGCCCTGCATGGCCACTCTTGGAGGGAGATCAGACCCACCTCCAGGTACCTACTCTGGCTGCAGGAAGCTCGGCAGTTGCTGCTTTCAGAGCCCAGCTCTGAAGGCAGTGCAGAAGTGAGGGTGGCAATCCCATGCCCCTCCCCCATCAGCTTTGTGATCCCCCCATGACCTCATTTTGGGAACCCCCATGGTTACAACATCAAGCAATTTCAGATGTAAACATCTGAAATGGTGAAATTGACTAAAATGGACTGTGAATTTGGTAGGGCCCTACCTATCAGCACTCGCACATTGGTAGACAGGGACGGTATCTGACAATCTGTAATATTTAAACTTTTCCAAATCAGTTCTTATTCAAAGAAAGGATGGATTTCTCCTGTTACAGTCCAGAACAGGTTCATTCAGATTAAGAAACAGTGTAATCTGTCATGCATCTGAAAGTGCAGATTTTTACCTGAACTTGTTAAATTGACTCATAATTGGTATATAAGTTGTAGCCTGAGTTTATAGAGGAACTCAGTAGAATTTAAATGCGACATTTTTGCTTACAATTTTGATTCAATTGCAGTGTCATTTATTACTGTACTTCTCATATTAGCTTCAACTAAATGTCCAGTGGTTTCAAATCTATCTCCACTGCAGTGAAGCAGAAGTGGAGTTTGTTTGCCTAACAGTGTTCAGACACTGACCACTGGGGAACAGGTTGATAAATGGCCAGTTTATAATGCTGTCATGCCAATTTTGTCCTATGGGAAATGTGGGAGTCTCTCAAAATAGCTTATTACCAACCTGTGGCAAAAGCAATGATCAATCAAACTGATCAGATATGGCAAACATGGTAACTGATATAAAGAAGATGTCTTACTGCACACTTTGAGGTTAACATGACAAATGATAGGGTGAGAAAGACTAACTAAATAAGAAAAAAAAGATAGCACATTAAATGCTGAGGTGCAGCGTAGTTCAGGGATGTGAGGTTAACATCAATACCTTTTAACATGCACTCTTTCCCCCCATTCATCAAGGCAAACATAAATGCATTTACTGCAAATATCCTGGATAACCCACATTACTTATTTTATTTAAAGTCCCATAAGAACATAAAGACCATAAGAATGGCCATACTTGTCAGACCAATTGCCCATCTAGCCCATTATGCTAATAGACCTATCCTCCATGAACTTATCTAATTTGTTTTTGAACCTAGTTACACTTTTGGCTTTCACAAAATCCTCCGACAACAAATTCCACAGGTCAACCGTGTGTTGTGTGAAGAAATATTTCCTTTTGTTTTAAACCTGCTGCCTATTAATTTCCTTGTGTGACCCCTAGTTCTTGTGTTATGCCAGGGGTCGGCAACCTTCGGCATGGCGCCCATCAGGGTAATCCGCTGGGAGGCTGTGAGATATTTTGTTTATGTTGACCATCCGCAGGCATGGCCCCCTGCAGCTCCGGTTCACCGTTCCTGGCCAATGGAAGATGCGGGAAGTGGCAGGCCGTAGGGACATGCTGGCTGCCGCTTCCTGCAGCTCCCATTGGCCAGGAACGGCGACAGGGAGCCATGTCTGTGGATGGTCAACGTAAACAAAATGTCTCGTGGCCTGCGGATTACCCTGATGGCCGCGTGCCGAAGGTTGCCAACCCTTGTGTTATGCAAAGGGGTAAATAACACTTTCTTATTCATGATTTCATAGACCTCTACCAAATCCTGCCTTAGTCGTCTCTTTTCTAAACTGAACAGTCCCCATCTTTTTAATCTCTCCTCAGAGGGAAGGTGTTCCAGACCTCAATCATTTTTGTTGCCCTTCTCTGTACTTTTTCCAATTCTAATATATCTTTTTTGAGATGGGGTGACCAGACTGACACGCAGTATTCAAGGTATACAATAGATTTATACACTGGCATTATGATATTTTTAATGGTTCCGAACAGCCTCTCTTTTGACTGCCATTGCACATTGAGCAGATGTCTTCAGAGAACTATCCACAATGACACCAAGATCTCTTTCTTGAGTGGTAACAGCTAATTTAGACCCCGTCATTTTGTATGTGTAGTTATATTACCCACTGTGCATTACTTTGCACTTATCACCAGTGAATTTCATCTGCCATTCTGTTGACTAGTCACCCAGTTTTGTGAGATTCTTTTGTAACTCTTTGCAGTAAGATTTAGATTTAAATATCTTGAGCAATTTGCCATCTCACTGTTTACCCCTTTTCCCAGATCATTTATGAATATGTTGAACAGCACTTGTCCCAGTACAGATTCCTGGGGGTTCTTGCTATTTACCTCTCTCCACTGTGAAAACTGACCATTTATTCCTACCCTTTGTTCCTATCTTTTAACAAGTTACTGATCCATTCCCTCTTATCCCAGTAACTAACTGGCTTTAGTTTTAAAAAATACTTTAGTTCTAATAAGAAATGTACAAAATTCAACACTGTGCATCTTTAGTGTTTAAATATCAAAATTCACAATGCATTTGTATGCATTTCCTATATTGGTTTTATTCTGTATACTGCAGCCAGTATATAAAGCAAGAATTATAGTTGGCTCTTCAGCCTGTAAAGAGTGGATAGTGTACAGTTTAATTTGAAAGCTCTGTACAAGCTATTCAAAATAAAATGCCTAAGTTATAGTAAGGCAATGTTAAGGTGGAAGAGAAAAGTCAGGAAATACCAGCAGCATGAGTTAATAAAGATGCTGTCCTACACATGTGGATAAAACTGCATTATACCATATTATTTGAAAATTAGTATGACTGTAAGTCTACATCCTAATATATACACACAGGTTGCAAGAATTAAGGTTTCACGTAGAACTTCAACATTTTAGCGCTTCACTGGGCAATTCCTACATTGGAACATAGACATTTTCTTTTTCCTTAAAATGTCCTAATGTTGCCACCACTGGAGCAATTCCACTAGAGGGAGTAATGATGGGAGCAAAATGTAGACAGACCACCAGCATTTTAACCAGTGTGTCACTCAGATCTCCTCTAAGTGGCTGGCAAAGGGAGAAAGCCTGGTCTACTAGCTAGAGTGTTAGATAGGGAGTCAGGAAACTGGGGTTCTATACCCATCCCTTCCACTAACCTGCAATGTGACTGGGGGCAAGTCACTTCCCCTGCCATTTGGGCATGGACTGTCTTTCACTGTGTGTTTATACAATGCCTAGAATGATGGGTCCTTGGTTGGGTCATTGGCTAAACGGTGGGTGACAGCAATGGAGAGACATTTTAAGACAAAAAGCTTTAGTCTAAATCGCAGGCATATAGGCTGTGTCTTGTCAAAGGTCACACAATGACTTAGCAGTCCAGCTAGGAAGAGGACCCAACTATGCTGACTTCCAGTCCCTTAACTACAAATATCTCTGGATTAGCTGTCTCAGCCCTGAACAGTATTTGAAGAAAATGTCCTAGTATCTTTTCTCCTTTTTAATTTCCCCCCCCCCAACAGTAAGAAGGGATCTTGTAACTTCATGTACTCTCCTTCAAAATTCTGCACAAATGGCCTCGATGTTGGCCAAATTGTGCCAGTGTCGCATGTATGGAATCACCATTGCAATTGATTATTATTTATTATCGCATCCAATCAATGCCAAGGCTCCACAGCACAATATACTGCAATTTTATCAGTTACCTAGAATGCAATGGGAGCCAATAGAAAACAGTAGCCAGAAAATAAAAGGAGTTTCAGAAGCTTCACTGGGAATGTAAACTATGCTACTCTCAGACAACTCCTCAAACTGTGGGTTGAATGCAAACTTTTTTGAACTAACTTAGCCCATTGTCCAAATTCACAATTTTTCAAATGTAACAGATGCAAAAAGGAAAAGGGTAAGCACTGAGATTCCCTGGAGTGCTAGTGACTTCACTTCTAACCTTCATCACACCAGGCTATTCCAAACTAAGCCTTATTTCCCTAAAACATTTCTTTAGTTTTGTTTTGAAAATCGTCTCTAACAGAGGTGGGCAAACTACGGCCCATGGGCCACATCCGGCCCATGGGACCGTCCTGCCAGGCTCTTGAGCTCCCAGCCAGGGAGGCTAGCCTCCGGCCCCTTCCTGCTGGCCCCCCTCTCCCGTAGCCTCAGCGGGCCATGCCGCCAGCACTCTGGGTGGCAGGGCTGCGAGAGCCGCCAACCTGCTCCGGTGCTCAAGACTGCGCTGCGAAGTGGCTGACTCCGGCTAGGCAGTGCGGCTGCCAGTCCTGGTGCTCTGAGCAGCATGGTAAGGCGGCAGGGAGCGGGGGGGGGGGTTGGATGAGGGGCAGGGGATCCCAGGGGGCAGTCAGGGCAGGGAGCAGGGGTGGCTGGATAGGGGGTGGGGCCCCAGGAGGGGGCGGTCAGGAGACAAGAGCAGGGGGGATTGGATGGGTCAGGGATTCTGAGGGGGGCAGTGAGGGGGTGGGAAGTGGGTGGGGGCCAGGCTGTTTGGGGAGGCACAGCCTTCCCTACCCGGCCCTCCATACAGTTTCGGAACCCCGATGTGGCCCTGAGGCCAAAAAGTTTGCCCACCCCTGGTCTATAAACTCTTTGGAGCAGGGATTATGTCTTCATATATGTTTGCACAACACTAATTAGATTGATGGTGCTTCTGAAATATAATATTTTATGTTTCAGAGTAGCAGCCGTATTAGTCTGTATTCGCAAAAAGAAAAGGAGGACTCATTGCACCTTAGAGACTAACAAATTTATTTGAGCATAAGCTTTCGTGAGCTACAGCTCACTTCATCGGATGTATTCGGTGGAAAATACAGTGGGGAGATTTATATACACACACAGAGAACATGAAACAATGGGCTTTATCATACACACTGTAAGGAGAGTGATCACTTAAGATGAGCTATTACCAGCAGGAAGGGGGAGGCGGAAGGAGGAAAACCTTTTATAGTGATAATCAAGGTGGGCCATTTCCAGCAGTTAACAAGAACGTCTGAGGAACAGTAGGGGGTGGGGTAGGGGGAGAAATAACATGGGGAAATAGTTTTACTTTGAGAAATGACCCATCCCCTCCTAGTCTCTATTCAAGCCTAAGTTAATTGTTTCCAGTTTGCAAATTAATTCCAATTCAGCAATCTCTCATTGGAGTCTCTTTTTGAAGTTTTTTTGTTGAAGGATAGCCACCCTCAGGTCTGTAATCGAGTGACCGGAGAGATTGAAGTGTTCTCCAATTGGTTTTTGAGTGTTATAATTCTTGATTTCTGATTTGTGTCCATTTATTCTTTTACGTAGAGACTGTCCAGTTTGACCAATGTACATGGCAGAGGGGCATTGCTGGCACATGATGGCATATATCACATTGGTAGATGCGCAGGTGAACGAGCTTCCAATAGTGTGGCTGATGTGATTAGGCCCTATGATGGTGTCCCCTGAATAGATATGTGGACAGAGTTGGCAACAGGCTTTGTTGCAAGGATACGTTCCTGGGTTAGTGGTTCTGTTCTGTGGTGTGGTTGCTGGTGAGTATTTGCTTCAGGTTGGGGAGCTGTCTGTAAGCAAGGACTGGCCTGTCTCCCAAGATCTGTGAGAGTGATGGGTCGTCCTTCAGGATAGGTTGTAGATCCCTGATGATGCGTTGGAGAGGTTTTAGTTGGGGGCTGAAGGTGATGGCTAGTGGCGTTCTGTTATGTTCTTTGTTGGGCCTGTCCTGTAGTAGGTGACTTCTGGGTACTCTTCTGGCTCTGTCAATCTGTTTCTTCACTTCAGCAGGTGGGTATTGTAGTTGTAAGAATGCATGATAGAGATCTTATAGGTGTTTGTCTCTGTCTGAGGGGTTGGAGCAAATGCGGTTATATCGTAGAGCTTGGCTGTAGACAATGGATCGTGTGGGGTGATCTGGATGAAAGCTAGAGGCATGTAGGTAGGAATAGCGGTCAGTAGGTTTCCGATATAGGATGGTGTTTATGTGACCATTGCTTATTAGCACCATAGTGTCCAGGAAGTGGATCTTTTGTGTGGACTGGTCCAGGCTGAGGTTGATGGTGGGATGGAAATTGTTGAAATCATGGCGGAATTCCTCAAGGGCTTCTTTTCCATGGGTCCTGATGATGAAGATGTCGTCAATGTAGTGCAAGTAGAGTAGGGGCATTAGGGGACGAGAGCTGAGGAAGCGTTGTTCTAATTCAGCCATAAAAATGTTGGCATACTGTGGGGCCATGCGGGTACCCATAGTGCCCCTGATTTGAAGGTATACATTGTCCCCAAATGTGAAATAGTTATGGGTGAGGACAAAGTCACAAAGTTCAGCCACCAGGTTAGCCGTGACATTATTGGGGTTACTGTTCCTGACGGCTTGTAGTCCATCTTTGTGTGGAATGTTGGTGTAGAGGCTTCTACATCCATAGTGGCCAGGATGGTGTTTTTAGGAAGATCACCGATGGATTGTAGTTTCCTCAGGAAGTCAGTGGTGTCTCGAAGATAGCTGGGAGTGCTGGTAGCGTAGGGCCTGCGGAGGGAGTCTACATAGCCAGACAATCCTGCTGTCAGGGTGCCCATCATCTCAGGCATTGAGATCTCACATCAGCCACACTATCAGAGGCTCATTCACCTGCGCATCTACCAATGTGATATATGCCATCATGTGCCAGCAATGCCCCTCTGCCATGTACATTGGTCAAACTGGACAGTCTCTATGTAAAAGAATAAATGGACACAAATCAGATGTCAAGAATTATAACATTCAAAAACTAGTCGGAGAACACTTCAGTCTCTCCGGTCACTCGATTACAGACCTGAGAGTGGCTATCCTTCAACAAAAAAACTTCAAAAAGAGACTCCAACGAGAGACTGCTGAATTGGAATTAATTTGCAAACTGGATACAATTAACTTAGGCTTGAATAGAGACTGGGAGCGGATGGGTCATTACACAAAGTAAAACTATTTCCCCATGTTATTTCTCCCCCACCCCCCACTGTTCCTCAGACATTCTTGTTAACTGCCGGAAATGGCCCACCTTGATTATCACCATAAAAGGTTTTCTCCTTCCCCCCACCCTTCCTGCTGGTAATAGCTCATCTTGAGTGATCACTCTCCTTACAGTGTGTATGATAAAACCCATTGTTTCATGTTCTCTGTGTGTGTATATAAATCTCCCCACTATATTTTCCACTGAATACATCCGATGAAGTGAGCTGTAGCTCATGAAAGTTTATGCTCAAATAAATTTGTTAGTCTCTAAGGTGCCACGAGTACTCCTTTTCTTTTTGATAATATTTTATATACATTTTCAAGGTATTTAAGATGAACTGTGCTGCAACACACCTCTTTAAAGGTAGTTGCTGCTTTCTAAATTCATATATATTTCATTACATTTACAAGAGCTAAATAGTCAAGTTGCAGATGATCAGTTTTAATGAATCCAATTTGTAATTTTAAGGGCTTAGCCATGTAAAGCATGGACACACAGGCATGTTACACCACAAGATCTACATGTCACTCTATTGGGTTGATTATTTTTGTTGGGTTTTTAATGATAGGATCTCTTTGAACACAATTATTATCAGAATTCCCCTTTTACCTTCCCTGAGCCTCATATTTCTGTCATTTACACAATGTAACAACAGAGAGCAGAATGTAGCCCATTATCTCTTTGTGCCCAGAGGAGGGAGCATCCATCATGTTATCATTACACATATCTGTATTGTTAATTCTTGGAAAGTTGTTACAGGGTCTGTTGAGCCTGTAGCCAACAAATGATGTTACTCACTTGATTGGGTTTGTAAAAACAAAGACTTATTTGCTAGCAAAATCAATGAGACAATAATTTATGGTTTCCACAGCAGCTAGCATTTAGAGAGGAACTCATCTGATTGTACATGTCAGTCAAAAGTCGAGAAGGGAAAAATGTGGTGGATTTGTTTTTGAAAACCTTACTGGTTGATTCAAAATCAGATGTTTGGATATGGAATCTATTTTATGCAATTCCTCCAAGTTTGGGTAAGGGTTACAAATGTTGACTCAGTTTTCTCCAATTCCCCTTCTCCCCCCCCCAAAATACTATTATGTTTAAGACAGTGAAATAAAATTCAACCCTGTGGATACATGCCATTTGATGGCCCATTTTAGATCATACCAAGAATGCTGGATTCTGAATGTATTTTTACTTTGTTATACATAATAAATTGTCAGTCATTTCCAAATATGTTTAGAAATCTATATATTCAGAAATATTTCTGGATACTTTATACAATAGTAAGAGTGACAAATGCAAATATATATTTTTTGCTGAAGGTCAATTCCCAGTGTGCTCACAAACACTCATTCTTTTTGCTTCAGATGCAGAAAACTGCAAATAGAAAAGCTAAAAAATGCATCAGAAAATAAAGCCGGTATAATGG
The DNA here is from genome assembly GCF_009764565.3 of Dermochelys coriacea. Classification (NCBI taxonomy): domain Eukaryota; kingdom Metazoa; phylum Chordata; order Testudines; family Dermochelyidae; genus Dermochelys; species Dermochelys coriacea. The sequence continues at coordinate 19,462,494 of NC_050085.1, read as the reverse complement.
CTACCAAACTTGCAGAGTGTCAGTTCTAGTTTTTTGTACAGATAGGTTTTAGACTCTATAATAATCATGCAGCTAAGATACAAGGTCTCTTGTTGGCAATAACCTACATGACATGACTTAGAAGGCAGGTGTTACTGTAATTAGCTATTGTTTGACTATCAAAAGTCAGAGCTGATTAAAGCACTAAGTACAAGTGCACTATTTTATTTCAAAGAATATTATGAACTGCATGCTGGGACTCTTTCACTGCGGACCTACCTTCTGGAGTCTGCTAAGAGCCCATGCCAGCAGTAATCAAAACTAAAATCTGCATAAACCTTCAGGGTTTTAATTCAAGCAGAGCCCTTTCATTAGAAATATGTTACTTTATGAAATCTGGTCGCCAGCAAGGGGAGAAAAATGTGACTTCTTAAGAAAAGTGAATGGCATCTCTTTAGTGATTAACCCAAGATTAATGGAGGCTCCTACTGCTAGGCCTAAGTCCATTTTATTGCTAATTCATTTAGGTACTATTTCAGATGTACTTGATGAAAGTCACCTGCTAAGAAGTCATGTTTTGGCAAGCAAGAATAGCCATTATGGTCAAATCCCAAATAGAATTTTTATTAAAGAAGTTTTGAAAAGTGTCTTGTATTAGTCAGTCTCTTAAGGACATATTATTTAATGTACTCAATTAGTTAAAAATGTGGGGCCTAAGTCACTAATCAAAGAATCAGAGTTATTACATGTATTTTTTCTCTACATAGATCTTTAATGTTCAAGTTAGGGTGAGTATTGTCTTGAATGTGTGACACACATACACAGACAAAAGAAGCAATACTAAGACTTGTCAAGAAGTCTGTGGGATTTGGGATACGTGCTCCATCAGATGCAAGAAATATGGGACTGGCAGAGCACTTCTTTATTCCCTATGGTACTGTGAACAGTGGGAATTAATGCAAATCATTTTGCAATGAACTGTACATAGCCACCCCCTTTGGGTATATTTTGTGTGCGCGCAAGAGAGAGAGAGAGAGAGAGAGAGAGACAGATGTGGAGGTTGATATGCTCTGGCACAAACTGGTTAAGTCCATTCATATCAAGAGTTGCATTTTAAGCTTTTCTTCCTTTGTATATTATGTTTTTTGGGGGGAAATACCCCAAACAAATAGGGCTACAGATTTAGCAGTTGGTGAGCTCCTCGTGCACTGCTTTGTCACAGTCTGTCGGGCTTCAGGCACCATACACACAGCCAGCATAACCATGTCCAAATCCTATCCCTTATCTTTCATGGGCTAACTGGTCTTTAGGCATGTCTCATGTGTGATGGAGAGATAGCTCTACATAGGCTGTGCACTCTGATGGCCAGCTCCAGACATGCACTCTTTAGGCACTTCCTGACTCTGACCTTCTAAGACGAGGCACAGGGCTCCCTCTCAAAGAGGCAATACATGGAATATGACTAATGACTGAGGAGAGGAAGGCCAGATGAAAAAGGTGCTCTCTCGTGATGGCTCTGGTAAACACTAACTATTCTCTCCCCTCCTCTTAAAATAACGTACAATGTCAGAACAAAGGTTCAAGACAAAAAATTTAGAAGTGGAAAAGATGGATTTTCTCCTCACCTTGTTTCCTCACACCCCATAACGTTCGATGGAGAACTTGACAAGTCCACCAGTAGTAACTCAGGGCCTCCTAAAAGCCACACAAGATAACCTTATTTTACAAATCCTCTCGATGCCTTAATACATATCCCATCATTTCTGGTGTGAGTTGCATGTTCACATACAGAGGATGGCTGTGCTAAACATGGGAACGCCCCCACAGCTAGCTAATGATGTTTGTAATACCTCTCTCTCCCTGGGGGAGGTCAAATGTAAGATGTTAGTGGAAGTTCATAGAAGCCATACCATTGGCCTGTTGTGGATCAACTCATGGGCATCTTGGCCATGTTCTCTCCCAGCCAACATCATGAAATTTTGCAGGTGAGCCCTCTTCTCACAATGTTGGAGTGGGGATTATGGATATTTTGTGCTGCTATAATCCCTGTCCACCAATGATGGATTTTCCACCACTGAGGTCCCCTGGCCAGGGCTATTCTTGGGAGGGGCCAATGTTCTTTTATTGGGTTCATTGGTGCTGATTTTTGTACTACCAGCACCTCTCATATTGTACTGTACCAGGAGCTCATGCTCTGTTCCTTTCCAGTATCTCGCTCTTAGACGTCTGATTGCCACAAACAACTGCAAAATTAATATCCTATGGCATTTGAAGAGTCTCTTCTACTAGGAGTCCCAGGTGCAGTATCGTATCGGGAGTCTTGTGTTAGTTTGGATCCAATGAGACACTTTATCTGACTATATGCAAATGTAAATTTGCACATGCACAAACAAGTGCATGAGAAATTTGCTAATACAATTTAGGAGGCTCTTTTGAAAATCTGTCCCATTATTTTCAGAAAATAGAAGTCTGGGGAAAGAAGAAAAAGTACATGTGTATGTATGGCATCTTTAACTAATCTGAAGGTTTCTTAAGAGTTTGAAAGGTTAAAAGATGACAGATGATTTGGTCTCTGTCCTTAGAAAAAAGTGTGTGTTTAAATATGAATATGTGGATTCTAATTCTACAGATTCCATTTTGATCAGTACTGTTATTAGCTCCTCTAATCCATTTAAATTTTTTAATTCAATCAATTATGCAGATAAGAGCAACAAAAACAAAAAAAGAAACTCTGCAGGAAGACATAAGACAGCTTTGATTGCACGTTTAGTTTCTTAGGATGTGTTAAAAACCAAACCCAGAATAATTCTGCCACAAGGCACATCTCTGATACTCCTGGGCAAGCCGAACCTTTTATCGATGATGGCAAGAAATGTCCTGGTGCTTTTACTAGTAACGATTAATGTGGTTTGAAAAGGCAACAGATTCAGTTGCAAAGAGTTATTTTGGTTGGAGACAATACAAAAAACCCCAGCAATGTGTGCTTTTGAAATAAATTTCTGAAGGGGAAGGGTTTCTAAAAGAGACGCCTACATGTGATAACAAAGTTAACCTCATCTGTTCCCTCTTGTGTGCTGGGGCACTCACACATACAAATCTTGTCCCTCGTTCAACTGTGTTTGTTCACCTCCATAGCCCTTCGGTGATTTAAATCTGTGTCTTACTATCCTATAATACCCTTGTCTAACAGTTCTTTTTAAATGCATGTGTTAATTATCTTGCCACTGCTGTAATTTCTCCCTGTGGTCCATTAATTAAGAGGTCACAATCTAAGAGCATGTTTACCCAATAAGCTTTCTTTTTTAATTATCCTAATTGCTTGAATACTGACAAAGGCTCTGTCCCTCCCCTTTCCCTCAGTGGATTAGCAAACGACATTAAAAATCCCACACAATGATGGGTTTGTTAAATATATACATTTATATCCCCGCCATGTTGTATCATCAAGGGTCACTGGAAAAAACATGTTATATTCGTATAGCTGCGTAAAGCACAGATAAAGGTATATCAATGAAGCTCAATTTATCAATGCAAAAATTACATTGGTCAGGAAAAATATTAATACAACTTTTAAATCTCCAAGGCCATGAACTGAAAAACAGGATGGTATGGTCTTAGTCTATGGTAAGGACAATCATAGTTTATTAAAGAAACCCGCATCTGTATGTTTGCAATCTGTTTGTATCACTTTGGATGAAAGCAACCAGCAAAAACAAGCAGGGAGCGGCTTTTATTTTACAAAAGAACTATTATTGTTTTTTTCAGAAATGCCAGTCTCCAGTATGTCTAATGGAGTCTTGCATTTTGTTAATCCGGTCACAGTTTCACTTTCTGTTGTTTTAGCAGTACTGAGCACAACATAATCTCTAGCATCTAAAAAATGGAAAAACATAGTTCACATTTGTGAGTACTTTACAAACGGAAAATGTGCTATTTGAGTTCCAGGTAAGATTTTAACACAAAAATAGGAAAACTAGTATTTTTTTCCAGGGCTCTTTTCAGAGTGTAGAACAATATTTGATAAGTCAACAAACATATTTTTTTTGTTTAATAAAGCAAATGTTTCATTCAGACCAGTCATTTCTGGGAGTATATAACAGAAGTATAATTAATTAGAAATTGCTTAGGTAAGCGTGATTGATGCATGGTAAATAGATGTTTCCAGCACTTATTGTTTCTCCTTGATGGATTAGGAAGAGTTGTTTAACAGTTCATTTGACCAGTCTCTCCTGGTGTTTCTTGAGTCTGGCTGTGCCAGTCAGCACCAGCAGTTCCTTGGTAGTTTAAGTCTCTTTAATAAAGATTAAGATGTCAGAGGTCCTGCATTGCACAAAATCCCAATTTTATTAACTTTTCATTATCAGCTGAAATATGAAGGGCATTTCTTTTCCTCTAAAGCACAGCATTTTGGGGGTGAGGGGGGCATGTATATATACAATATGCATTTATGATGATTAAGAGCTGGTTTATTCAACCCAAGCTCACACCAGTGAGCGCCTATTCATGTGAGCAGTTCCATTAACATCAATATTACTGCTCAAGAGAGTAATTCACCAATCAAGCTGTAATTGTGGACTTTCATACAAGTTAACAAGTTGTTTCTAGAGGGAAGTGTGGCAGCCTACTTACACTTTCTGTATTCCCGCCAATAGTGTTTTCGTTGAACAGTGGCAGTGTACACTGTCGAGGCCGATAAAACTGAGTCACAACATTAAATCCACCAGAACAAAAATATCACTGTTGTTTGGTTTCAGTCAACATTTCTCTTCACTCTGTGCAGACACATCGAGAGCACAGACTGTAAGAGTCCAATAGTTCACTGTACACTTACCCTCATTAAAACGGATCGCAAAAGCATTTGAAGTCCACTCCCTGGCCAGAAACACAGATCATCAACTCTAATGCCATCCATCTGAACTTAGGCAGCTGCTGATAAAGTTAAATTGCTGAAGACAGCAGCACAGTTTGGCACTCATATGCCATCTCTGTATAAAGAACTGCTTTTGATCTTAATATCTCTGTCTCTATATATACACACACATGCATACGCACACAGTATGGTCAGTGATCCATCACACAAAACCCAGATATTTAAAGTTGCTCCTTTTTCCTGTCTGATCAATTAGGCTCAAGTTTTAGGGAGCTTCTGAAAGCTGCCATGTTACAAATTCAACATATTTTATTGGGAAAAATCCTTTGAGAGTCACCTGTTTTTTGAAGCTGTCCATCAAAGCAAGGACACTGTTGCTACAGCCTGATGCTTTCTCAAAGCAAAATGGATACAACTGTGAAGTGTTGCAGAAAGGTGAGATCTATACTCTTCCACCAAGTACAACATAAGTCCTAACGGGATGGCACAAGAAAACTGAACACAAACCTATAAGAGAGGTGGTTGAGAATTTTTCATCAAAATGGTTCTTAAATCACCAGGCTCTAGAATCACTCTCTCTCTCTCTGGCCCAATAAATAGCTAAGTATTTATACAATGTAGAACTGCTCCACAAGGAGAGAGTGATGGAGTCCCATCCCCAGACTATCCCACAGTCAGGAGGTGAGGGTATGCTCCTGGGACATGGGAGACCTGGGTTCAAGCCCTGCACCATATCAGGAACATCCCAGGTGAGTGTACAAGCTAGCAAGTGTACTAGCAAAAATGTTTAAAGGTTTTGGTTCCATTCCAATGTGAAACAGGAAAAATTTCTGAAATCTCAAATAATATTCACGGGATGGAAAAACTGTTTCTGACCCAGCGCTATCAATAATACCTTCCTGTTAGTGTTAATATCTATTATATTTGGTCCTGCAAAGTACAAGACATTCTCATGCTACTATGTAAGAATTTACATAGAGAAGCTCCAATGCAGCAAGATAAATAACATTTAATCTAATGGCCCCTGTATTATATGCAAGGCACTTCAGTTTGGGTTTTTATAGATATTTCCCCCAAATTTCCCAGGTTTTTAAAAAAACATAATTTGAGTTTTACTAGTTTTCACCCAAAGTTTTCAAAGTGCTGAAACTCCCCAAACCCAGCTCCCCACTTTGGGAGGAGAAATGGCTGCTCGGTCCCCCCCCCCCAGAGTACCCACTGGACAGTGGAGTGCGCCTGCACACAGGAAGGTAACTTCCACTGGGTAAATCAGGCAGGGTGCTGGCAGCTGAGACTGTCAGTCTACTATGGTGACAGGCTGAAGCCTTCTCAACTGCTACATCATGGATAGCAGGCATCCTCACCCACCTGCCCGCTGCATCCTTAATCCCTGGCTCTTTGCTGTGCTTTTTAAACCAGTTTTCACCTTTTTAAAAAAGGAATTTGGAATAAGCACTGATAAATTCTCAGTAAATTTTAAACTAAATAAAAAAAAACTAAAATGAAGGTCCTTAATTACATGTCTGTCTCTATACCACTTTAAGTATATGTTGATTTGTATAAATACAGATGTTAGTCTAAATTCTGCAGTCAGTTTACTCCTATCTCTCTGTTCAAACCCTCCTTGATTTTGACAATGACTCTGATTATCCTATATCCTGCAAAAGTATCCCTAGTGCTACATCATGACCTGGTTCACGTTAGAGGCTTTGACCATCAATAACAAGCAGTGGTTGTGTAGAATTGGTTATAAATTGACTCATTGAGCGGCTTCTACCATCACATATAGATTTAGACCACTTTTCCTTTTCACCAGAGGGAGTATTCATCTTGTCCTTTGAATACATGGGCATTGCAAAGAGGAGGAGACTGTAGCATCAGCTGAGCAAATAGCTGGCTGCTGTTTGTATCTTCAGACCTAAGTTAAAGTCTACAACTTGTAGGCAACCAGCTTTGAGGGAAATGCTGATTCTTCTTCTCTGTTTACTCCTTTGATAAAGCAGGTCAATGTATCACAAACTTCAGTCCATCAGTATTTAGGAAGGAGGAATACATATGCCATAGCTTGTCTGTTTCAAAAGTATGTATGTACAAAAGGCATGGTAAGTGGGTGCTGAATGGTTGGGAGTGGCAATTATCAGTTATACATATCACTATAGTCTCTCAGCTTTTCAATAGCACATAGTTCCTAATACCATGTTTACTAGATCAGGTAAAAAGGGACTCTTAATACTGTGCAAATATGACTTACCAAAGGACTTTGCTTTCTCACCTATTCTTGGGCTTTTCAAATCAACATTATTAATTGGCTGGCTTATCGGTAAGTGGTGTCTGGCAGTTAAAAGATGTTTCCACCCATTGCAATGATACATAGAAACTGAGTAATGTCAGCCACAAGGACAAATAACTTCAATGGCTGAAACAGAGAAATATTTTGACATACTAAATCTTCTTTTTTAAAAAAATCACACCATTCCAAGATTAATTTGCTATCCTTTAAGATATTAGTTATTTCATATTAACTTGTCATTGTCTGTTTTATATACATTACAGATTCATTCAGAGGACTGGTTCATAGGTATCGTTTAAGGATATTTTTACATCTTTGTTTTCCCCCATCCTCTCTCATTTTCTGTTGAGCAGGTGTGTGTGGTGGGAGGGGGAGGAAGGAGGTTTGAAGCTTGCACTGCTGCTGTCCATGCTGTACCTGTTCTGGAGATAACTTTCAAGGCTCTGAAAACTGAATTCCTCTGAATTTTCCACCTTTCATGAGCACTAAATCTACTTTAAAATGGAAAAAGACAATTGACTGACATGATAAGGAATACTGAAAATCAGAGAACGCGTAGCACAGGATTTATATGGAGCACAGAATTTACCTCCATTCATTATAGAAATAACAATAATAAAACAGATTAATGCCCTGACTCTTTTCCACTCACACCTACTTTACCATGCCTCAATCCTGACCCGAAGAAGGTTCACACTCCATGAACCATTTGCTTGTTGGTTTCTTTGATGCTGCTTCCAAAGAAAGAGGTATAAATTGTGCCTCTATGATGATAATTTTTTGTGAAGGCAACTGACCACTAGGAACTGGTCTGAGATTACCAACTCTTTTCAAACAGGCTACCTAACCAACATAAGAACACAAGAATGGCCATACTGGGTCAGACCAAAGGTCCATCTAGCCCAGTATCCTGTCTTCAGACAGTGGCCAATGACAGGTGCCCTAGAGGGAATGAACAGAACAGGTAATCATCAAATGATCCATCCCCTGTCGCTCATTTCCAGCTTCTGACAAACAGAGGCTAGGGACACCATCCCTGCCCATCCTGGCTAATAGCCATTGATGGACCGATCCTCCATGAATTTGTATAGTTCTTTTTTGAACCCTTTTATAGTCTTGGCCTTCACAACATCCTCTGGCAAGAAGTTCCACAGGTTGACCCATTAGACATTGAGGACTTCAATGATAATAAACTATTATAGAAACATTATGAAGATTTTACCAAGCTTACATAACACAGTATATGAATTTGGGATTCAGGTATTTAGCTACAAAAGGTGTTTTACTGCTCTCATGGAAATTTTCTAATGAAGCAGGATCAGGCCCAAATATTTTATTTTAAATATTTGGTATTTCAGGTTTCTCTTAAATAGGAGTTACTTGCCATTGCCATCTCAATGGTGCTGAAATTATCATTCATGAATCATGATGCTTAGAGGCCTTTTTTGTTTTTTAGAAGAAGCGCTTACTTCATAAAGGTGGACATTTAAAGAAAAAAGAAAACAAATATTTGATGTTCTGTGTTAGCATGAGCAGGGAGAGCATTGTGTACAGAGGGTGAATTCAGAGAAGTTATTCTACGATGATAAAACAAGCTGGGAGAAGAAAGGTTGCTATCAAAGATAAATCAAGGCTGTTCAAACACAGAGAGGGGTATGGTCTATTTGGCTGTAGTTAGGGGCAAAGGTTCTGGCTTTTTCCCTATTTTATATGTAACATTTCACTGATCCTCCTGTTTTTATTTTTATTTTATTTGGAATTTAATTTCTTAATTTATTTTCCATCTAAAAAGGAAAGACCTTCACTGATATGGAGAAATTGCAGAGTTTGTTGACACCTCTTCTTCTTCCCTTCACTGTAAATCATGCATATGCTGTTTTCCTGAAGGATGCACATTGAAACACAATGAGAAATACTAGACCCAAAGCAAACAAGTTCTGATAGATTTAAAAAATAATGAATAACTACAAGAACAACCAAAAATAGTAATGATTGAGAACTGTTTAGTTATACAGTTTCCCCCAATCATTTGTGAGTGAATTTATTATTCATTACATTTACTATCTATTGGATTGATCCCTTTTATAAGGTGCTAAGCAAAATACAATCAAGGAGCTGTGCAAGTTTTTTCACAAGATTTCTGCCAATATCACTTTGGACATGCAGTGGTCTCTGTTCTTCTTTAGAAATCGGCCATTCATGTCAAATTGTATCAATTTTTGTAGTTCTGCCTTGGAACAGAACCACCAGTTTGGATAAAAGAAGAACAAACACTTTTCCTTCTACTAAAACCACACCCAACTCTGAACCATTTTTGAGAATTGAAAAAAAAAGTGTTTCCTTATTTTTCTCATGATTATTTATTTTCATGAGCTGCTAACACTTCAATACACTGTGTGAGGTCAGAAGCAGAGAAACAGAACAGCTGAAGGCAAGAAAGCCCATTTTCTAGATATTTCCAGCCCAGTTAGAATAAGGGATCACTAAAAATCTCACTTTAAAAAATGCTGTTATGCACAAAATTCCCCCCTAAGCATTGCAGACCCAGAGGGTTCAGATACGTTTTAGAGAAGCAGCTGAACTTGAGAGTATGTATCCAAACCAAACAGACTCCAAAATGTCTGACGGTTATCAATGACTTTTTCTCCAACCTCTGTATCATGTGGTATACATGAACAGAAAGGGGCCTTTAATCATCTCCAGATACACGGCTTTCATGGTCATGGATATTTGACTGGGCTCTTTTTGTGCAATGATTTTGAGTCACAAAAACACAAACATTCATATGGAGGATGCTTGAAGCCTTCACCGGCACTCAGGATTAACACAGGCATGGTTCCAGCATAAAATTATAAATCGTGCTTTTATGACTTATTTATCAATACTACATTCTGGAAAAAAAATCTTACTAACTGGCTAAGAAGAAATCGATCACTTACATTAAGAATATTAGCTAATGAAAATTGTCATAATAATAATAATTATTAGTAGAGATGGGGACAAGCAAAAGTACAGCTGAACTTCCCAGAAAACAGGTAGTGTTTTATTAGTGTAAACATTTATACACTCCTGGTCATCATCATATTTTAACTCCTCCCAATATTTAAGGACTTATCCTCGCAATGTTCCCATGAAGCAGGCAAGTGTTGTTCATATTTGAAAGATGTGTAAACTGATTCATAGGATATCTTATGCGACATGTCCAGTGTAATACTGTAAGTCAAAATAGCAGACCCAGAAATAAAACCAAGAAGTTCTCCGTCATTCCTGGCTATAACTATGAGAAAGGAAGAAAATTCACTAAAGGTTTCAATATAAAAAAAATCAGTCATGCAAGAGAATGACCAATGGAAGACAAGCTTTAGTTCTTTCAGACAAATACAAATAATTGCAGAAAAACATTGTACAAAGTTATTCCATTGATTAATTTTGACGTTAAATATTCAAGGAAACAGGTCTCATACTATAACTAAAGAACCATGAAGTCGATTTTGGTGCACTAACATCTATGTTTGATTCTGGAATTTCCACTCCAATCTGCCTATAATAGAAGTGGAGTGGAATTAATTTTTTCTCCTGGATCTTGTTGGCTGGGTTCTGAACCAAGAAATTGTCTATTGGAAATTCAGAAACAGTGTCCAGTAATTCAGGATTTCCATTTAATTCCTCTAGGCCTGAGGAAACAGGCTATGAAATAACACTCTGAAATTATTCTAACAGGGGACGTGAGTACCTGTCTCCAAAGTAGTAATTAACAACAAGGAAAACTGTTCAGTAACAGGCTAACATCCCTCTATTTCAGGCCAGCATTCATTGATTTAAATGAAATATGCTGCAGTCAACTAAGTCAGTATGAGAGCAGTGTTGCCTCAAAATGGACCAAGATTTCCTAATTCCGGTAACGGGCGGGGGGGGGGAGCACTTGTCTAAATAAAATTGAGCAGAAGCTGGAGAGCTGGTCCTGGAGCATGGGAAGCTTCCTTTCACCACAAATATTCTCAGTATCTACTCTACCGTCTTTTGCACTAAGTATATCACAGTAAAGTCTAGAGGTACAAAAATTAACATCTCTTTCCTTCCCTTCCTCTCCCACCCAAGAGCTTCTCTCAGGATTATATGCTTGTACTTCACAGAAGGTATGAATTGGTTTAATATGTAGAATGAGTCATGAACATCAAAAAATCAGCAGTGACGGTAGCATACCCTCACTGCCTTTCTTCTTCACTTCTTGTGGTCATTCATACTAGCCATTTTAAATGACATATAACTCTGATTTATGCACAGGGATTTTTCTTGCTTTTGCAAGATACATAGGGCCAAGATTTGTTAAAAATTTGTGTCTACAGTTAGGATTCTAAGTTCACATTTAGGTACTTTAGTAAATGGTCTGAGAGTTTCAAAAGTGTAGAGCACTACTGACGTCAATAGGTATTCTGTACTTCTGAACGCAAAACAGGGTTTTCTGCACTTTGGCAAATTAGGCCAATTAGGTGTCTAAATAAATATTTAGGAGCTGGACTTTACGCTTCTATTTTTGAAAATGTCCTTCCTGCATCTGTTAAGTGATGGTCCTATAATGTGCAAATGGATCTAAGTTTGTCAAGTGCAACCAGAATTCAAGCCTCTTCAGATAGCCCTGGTGGACAACAGCACTCTGGTGGATAGAAAAATTCTGCAACAGCAGAAAATGTACATGAAGAAGATTGATAACACTCACTCTCCCTGACTCAAGTTGCCCCAGTCTAATCAGGGAATTTTCAATGAGTAACATCTATGTAAGAGAAAAATTTCAGCATAAATTATACAATTCATAACTGAAGGCGGAAGGATGAAGTTCACATTCTATTTTTTCCACTATCTTATCTTTAGGGTAGTGTGGTACACTGCTAGGAAGAAGGTGCAGTTAATACAAGAAAGCTAAAAACAAAGCCAAGGTGATAGAGATTAATGTACCTTAGAATGCTTCTGATTATCTGAGGACAGTCTGAAGCTTCACTGCACCTTTACTGGTGATATATTAAAACTCTGAAAGTTATCACGTGACCTTTTGTCCCTGTCTCTGTATATACAGAGCTGTGTGGAACTGTGTAAGGTTCTAGAGGATCTGAAGTGTTAAAGTTGTGCGTGTAGCCATTAAGCTTAGTGTGGGACATCTCACATTTGAAGTACCCCATTATTTGTAATCTCTCAACTCCTGGCTGGTCTGGGTTATTCAGCTATCAAGTGCTCTGACAGAGAGAAAAACCATTAAAGTACATGTCTGAATCCTACCTTGTTGTTCACATATATAGCTCATAGATCTCTTGGAAAGCCACAATAGCAGATTATAGATTATAGCAGTGGTTCTCAACCAGGGATACATCAACTTATCTAGATCAGTGTTTCTCAACCCAGGGGGGAGCAGGGCCAATATTAAAGGATGGCAAGCAGGGCAATTGCCCCGGGCCCCATGCCACAGGGGGCCCCACAAAGCTAATTTACATATTTCAGACTCCTGAAAGGGGTACAGTATTCTGGAAAGATTGAGAGCCACTGGATTATAGGATTTTATTCCAGATTCTCTAGTTCTTTTCTCTATCATTCTTGGGAACTCCAGACTCAAATGGGAATGAACAATATTTGCTAAAATCTCAGTTGCTTCTCAACAGAGCCCTGGCTGTTCCCATACTAAGTGCTGATTTCTCTTTTCTTAGAGAAGGAGGAAGAAATGCAGCAGAAGGCTGAGCAGAACCATTTGTAACTCTGTATTAGTGTAGTCTCTGAACACTTAGTTAATTAGAAAATGTTTGCAAAGTACTCTGAACGTTAAAAATACAATGTAAATGCTAAATATTATTCTTAGAGAGTCAAAATAAAGCTTATGATGAGTGACGCTTGAATCTTTTCTGACATTTTTTTCCATTGGAAAATGCTGATTCTACAAAATCAAGAGGTTTGGTGGGAATGTATGAATGTTGTCAAATATTTTGACAGTAAGTTATTGAAATGTTTCATTTTGATGTTTTACAAAATATTCTGTTTCCACTTTTCATCCCAGTTCAGCCTGAAATTAAATTTTGAAATTCAGGAATTCCATATTTGGCCCAGCTCTACTTAACATCCTATGCTTTATAGAAATTGGACAGCCTTCTATTTCTGTTCATCTGTATCATGGTTCTGGAAATCAAGGAGTTCATAAAATGGAATGAAAAGAAATAGTCATTTTGAATTACAATTAATATTCATTTAGATATAGGGCCAAATTTTTCATTTGCCTTAAATCAGCCTCTAGCTTTGTGCTTGCAAGTTTTTGTCTGTGACCATTTGTGCATGCAGCTGCCATGTCTGGTTGCACAAAGAGCAAAAGTCTTGTGCAAAATAAATCAGATTATTTCAGCACACGTTTTATAGGCAGAGGCTCTCCATGTCAAAAGAAAGCAGTTGTCTGAGAGGCAACATCAAAACATATTGTTTTCTGAACTAGGCACAGGACTCAAGTGATGTATTGGTTATTCTGTCCCTCCTACACACATTTCTGTCCCCAAAAAACCCTAAAAGGAACATTTTTTTCCTCCTAGGTTTAAGTGTCTTGGAAAAGCATAGGCCATCAGTATCTAGATCATTACTATGACACTTTAGGTCTTGTTTCGTTTATGTTTGTGCAATGCTGCCAAGTGCTAATTCACGCTTCTCCAGTCTCTCTCTCTTTCTTCCCCTCTCCCCTTGTGTCCCCCTTCTCCCCCCTATTATTGTCTAGGCTTTTTAGCAGGAGAGGTCTAATAGGCCTCCTAGCTTATACATATTCTTCACTCTAATAGTGCTGCACATTTTAATTAACTGAATAGTGCAGGCACCTGAAGATTACAGATTTTATTACTACCACCATCTGGCTTCTATAATGTACGTAATATATACAATAAATCCTGCGTCCAAACAATTCTGCAAAGAAATCTGTCCTACTCAGTGTAATCTATTCTTACAGCACTAATATATATATATAGAGAGAGAGAGAGAGAGAGAAAGACAGAGAGCATCTAAATAATTGGTGGCAACATACACACACACACACACACACACACACACACACACATCTCTTTCCTAGATTAGAATATTAGTTACAGTCTTCTTGGTTTTCCCAATCCATCTCATCTAAGGCTCTGAATTTAGATCTAATACTGCCACATCTACCCTCTGTGTGCAGAAAGGAATTACAGGGTGGGTTGGGGGCAGGGGTGGTTGGGTTAGTTTTGTTTTTTGGGTTTTTTTTACCTTTAAGTTAATGTACAGTTTTGAAGTCCCAGAGGCTATCGTTCTGAAATTTGTGATGTTTTGTCTGCTTTGGTGATTTAAGGTTTGTCAGAAAATGTCAGAAAGGCCATGAGGCCAAGGACTTCCTGATGACTGAGGATTTTCTTTCACATGACCTTCCTGAAGTTGATTTTGGGCTCCAGACAGTGCTGCCTTCAGCTCTGACGGGGGCCGGCTGGCAGCAGATTCATGGGGATCTCTAGGGCATTCTGGCATTTTTAAACTAACTGGAGGCTGTAATACCTCCTAATCATCCAGAATATTATTTCACAAGTAATCATCTTGGAGGCAGTACATAAACTCCAGACTTTTATTTTATTTTGCAGCTAATTCCCTTATGACAGACAGCATACTTTCAAGTGTATTCAAACAATTAAAAACACATCTTGATTTAAATGAACAAATGCATAAGCGGAGGAAGTGTTTTGGATTTCACAGATGGCATTCTCTTTGGTTCTTTTGACAAGGACATCCAGAAATGGACTCATACAGGTGAATGTAACATGGATAAGAAATGGTTAAATAACAAATATAGATTTCTGAATAATTTCACCAGCAAAAGTACTGAGTTCCCTCACTATGCCATGCATAGTGATATTATTTAGGCAGCTGCCAGGTATTCATAAAATTGTTTGAGAGTCCTATAAATAATTATTCTATTGAAAAGTCACATCAGAAAGTGTTATTCATTCCCCTCCTCTTTAAAAAGCTTCAATAATCCAATGAGGGAGCAGAAACAATACCAGGTGATTTAGTTGGTCAACCACACAAGCATGAACTGATATGAAAAAATAATCAATGCAAACATTTTGTGAATAACCCAAAGGCTGAAAATTATTTGATCAAAGTATTCTGTGAATACTTACTAATAGGCCAGAAGAAATCACACACTAATCAAAAAAGGGCTGTAATTAATAGCTTGGCCAGCTTTAGTTGTCATCATTTTTGCCTTAGTGAGATGTGCCTGCACCAGTGCTGGCAAAGGACTGTTACACTGGTTGTAGTGTTGTTGTTTTTTCAAACTAAGTAGCCAATAGAGATGAACTAAGATTGGAATAATTTATCTGACCACTCCCCTCCTCAAACTTTCAGGGCAGAGATATAAAGGGACATAGATTCATACCAATCTGGTTTTTGATTTTGACATATGGGCCACCTCTCTTTCACCCCACCACAAAAATATTAAATACCCATTTCTGCTACTGAACTCAGGTTTCCTCAAAGTCAGAGCATTTATGTTTGAGGAAAGCTGAAAATCCAGGTAGGCAAGGTGACCTCCCATAGCTGTCAACCTCTGAAGTAAATACACATTTTTATCTTAACAGATATCATTGTAATACAGATGTGTATCACTTAGAACAATGGGTATAAATAACTCAGAAATACAGTTTAGGCACTTTCCCCTGAGATACATTGTTCACTTAGACATGAAAATATAACAGTGGGCTATAAATTAGTGTGAAAAGAATTAATTAGCTTCATTGCATTCTGGTGGCTGTGCTGATTTAATGGAGACTCCACTAGAGTGGATGGTGAAAAAAATCAACGTAATTTACCAAAAAAGTCACATTTATAATGAAATAAGGAAGTCTTCACCCTGTCTATGCTTTGCATTAACACACAAGCCGAGGCTGTGGTAATTTACCATCAATCACCCTTATCATCCACAGTACTGACAATATTGAAAATTGAAACTGTTGCAAAGGTGCGGAGTTCACATGTTCTTGCATTGCATGGGGTTAGAGTTCACTTGAGCATGCTGGAGATGGAGATATGAACAGAGAAATATTAACAATGGTGGGTCTTCTTAACCTGACCTGATTTATATATTTAACTACCAAAATAAAAAAGCCTCTTCACAGAAATATTTCTCTCTCTCTCTCTCTGACTCACCCTCCCCCCTTTTTGCCCCCTTCCCCCAGTTACAGCACTAATCACACAATTGAATCAGAGAAATTAAATCTACAGCATTAGTAGTACAAAGGTATTTGACCAACACTTGGTTTTCTGACTTTTCTGTGGCTGCTTTACACCATTTTTACTTTATATGCTTGATTTCAGCAAAATCAAGGATGCAAACTTCTTAGTACTTAGTTTCCATGGAAACCTAAGCTGACCTCAACATTATTGTTCTCAAGAGGGAACTGACTTTACTATATGTTCATTCACTGAATTAATGGACTCCTGGTTCTTTTATTAGCAGCCCTCTAACAATGGAAAGAGAGAAATGTTGTAAAAAAGACACTCAGACAACTGTTCCCTCCTTTGTCCATGGCTTATTGGAATGACGCAAGTCTATTCAAGAAAAGATTATAAAAATCAACTCAAAGCTGCCTCTGTTTGTGGCAGCTAAACATACTTCTATTTCATAAAGATATAACCTATAAAATGAGCAAATTAAAGTTCTTAAGAAACAGCACCTCTAAGGCAGAGATCATGTTGAAATTGGATTTTAGATATGACCACTGGTTATTGCTATTCACTCCGATATAGTTTTGTGAAACATCATCAAGGTCTGGTTTCAGGCACCTCATAGAATTGGCTTTGAACTATTGCTGGGTTAATGCTTTTTATGAATAGATAGAAATAAAAACACTAGCTAAATATAAACACAGAGACCGACAGTATCACAATTTAGAAATAATTACATTTATTCTGCACCCTTTCCATAACCACTGCAAGGACCTTTCTAACAGATCACACTTATCCTAAACATATGCAGTTAGTGGCTCAATTAATGGAACTATAAATGTCAAACAATTGTCACTACAATTTGGGAATTTTTTGACAGTTTCAGGGAATCCACTCTTCACTTTCTCTGTGTGTTTGTGTAAATAAATAAATAAATAAATAATGTGGTGATAAAGTGTTCTGTGCAGTACAGTAGACTAATGTGAAATGCTGTGAATCCATGAACATTAAACAGTTCAAGTTAAAATCTTTAAGTCACTCTCTCAGTGAGTATCTAATATTATGATAGACCCTGCTTAGGCCTCAGGCTGTATGGCCTAGCTAGTAATTGCTCCACAAAAGACAGTTAACAGTTTCCCTGCTCTTCCCTAACTACCTTCCTGACTGCTTATTGAAGTCTGATTTCTTACTCCTCTGGGTCATCATTCATCAGCCCTAGAGATCCCGCTGGGAGAGACTGACGAGACCTTTCCATATCCCTCGTTACCAGAGGCCATTTCTGATGGCCCAGGCTATAGAAAATGTCTTCACAACAACCCAGTGGGACAAGCTATGGTTATAATACCCAAATAATCATTTCACAAATTATCATAATTATCAATCAATCATCCAGTTTGAACAATGTGTTTCTGAAGTATCAGATGGTTTTTGTGACCTGTAGCATTTTGTACACAATAATAAACCTAGAGAGATTTATAGGTCTATCCTGGTTCACATTTGCAGCAATGAAACTAAGTTAATTTTTAATTAAAAAAGCCCACTACCAACAACTTTCCACTTACATAGCATACTTTGTGCCATATTACACTTTCTAGATGGTCAAGGCTTCCAAAGCTAAGACCGTTTGACTTTTCTCTAAACAATGTTCAAGACTATCAGTTACTTACTTTGGAAAAAAGGGTTACTTTCAGATTATATTTTCTTTCCATCTGTACTGTATTAACAGCTTCTTACATTTTGCAATATAAAATAAAGTGAGACAAAAAAGAACAAAAGAAATGGTGGGTTTTTATTTTTTATATATCTATATCTATCTATCTATATATATATAGAAATACCAGACTGAATCTAACTCTTTTAAAGCTGATGGTATCTCCCTCTCTCTGTGTAGTACTGTCTTGTTAATGGATAAATTCAAGCTCTCCAGAAAGTCAAAGAATAAATTTTAAACCTTTTGCCAAATGTCTATCCTATTGGATTTTGATAAGATGGCTATTGAGCTTTAATAATGTCTTCTATCCATTTTCAGCTGGCCCTTAACATGTCTCTTTATTTGTCCCTAAAGCCTCTTCAGCGATGCCTTTTTATTACAAGTCTCTCAGCTTGCTCTCAAGGGAAACAGGCTCGACAAGAGTGATAGATAGATAACTCTATAGATTATCTCCCACAGATGTTTTCTCTCCAGTAGCCCCTTAGGCTATTCCCTCTAAGTAAACAGAGACTAAATAGAGAGTCTACTGAAGAGAGAAGTCCCTGAGGTCTCTTGTCACCACAGTTAGAAAAACAGTCCATCCAGAAGAGGTTGGTTGGGAGCCCTATACCCGGAGCCTCTCTCAGCATGATTCTCAAATGTTCATCCAAAGTGACTTTTAGAGCAAAGTTAAATACAAGTAGCATTACCCATCAGAAATAAAAGCATCATGCAATGGACATTGGCATCATTTCCTATCTGGACAAGGAGTATTATCTTTCATCTCCCGCTCAAAGTTAAATCAAAATGATAATGATATAAAGCTGGTTTTAGATGTATTATCTGCAGTGGGAAAGCTTGGAAAATGCAGACAAAAAGCATATGAGCTGCCCTTTAAGAAAAATAAAATAGAGGGCAGCAGATTTAATCAGGGAAGATGTTCTTGAAAATGTGTATGAGAATCTGTGAAAATATCTATATCTATGCACATAAAAATGTGTGTGCGCATGCACCTATCTGACGGCATATATGCAGTGCACTAAAGAAATGTGAACTTTACCTGATTCTCTTTAAGCAAATACTTCAACCTCCAGAAAAAATAATCCAAACCATGTATTGGCACAATGCAATCAAAGCTAACAATATGCAAATATACAAAAATGTTTGGCAGTTCACTTTGGCTGGGATGCACATGCTTAGAAGTTTGAATTATTCTGTGAACTATATGAATCTATAGATTTCACAAAACTGGGCTGGAAACCTCATGGGGAAAGGTCCTCTTACTAGATTCCTGGGACTTCCTGCTTCCTGTGAGGCCAGTACCATCACAAAAATCAGCCTTCTAGTATTAGTATGACACTTCTACTTCTAGCAGCTACAGAACCCAGACATGTGGAGGCCATAACATATTGTGAAAAAGTTAGTTGATCCTTAAAAAAAACAGTCTGTGTTAATTTCTATTTTACCCCAAGCTAAATGAAAGCCTTTATTTATTATACTATAGAGTAGTGTCCTCTAAGTAAAGTTCTTGAGCATTTCACTAACAGTTTATTAATGGAAAAGGACGAGCAGAAAGTAGAACATTTCCTTCAGTTGGTAATTTAACCAGGAAAAATGATGTTGAGGGTTTAAACTAAACAAACTTCACGTGTCTCCAACTATACTTCAATTCTGTCAGTCTTCCCTCCAAGCTTTCCCTTTTTTCAGGTCTTCCCTCTCCTCCACTTCTTTCTCTCACTCCCCATTTATGTTCCCTGCTATTGCCCCCTTCAAAACCTTTGATGCAACAGCCACCCAACTGACTCATTTCCAAACAATGGTACCACTGCTTGGTTCTGACTTCCCTTGTTTCCAGCCTGGACTGGCCCACCCACTACATTCACATCTGTCTTGGTGGCTGGATGGGGAGTAAGCCACATTCCTGTCCTCCAGCATGCCTCCAAAGGAAGACGATTAAATGGAAATCAAATCTCAGAAAATTGTGTATCCCATTGGGTATGGCAATTTAATGATTCAACAAGTTTGGGAACTGAAATGTTCCTCCAGTGGCTTCTTGCACTGTCATAGTGAAATGTAGATAAAGCAACGATTACTCTTATACAAAATTAACCCACACAGCCTTGTCCTGATGCTGCAAAAATCATTCAGGATTATTTTTCATTCATTCTTTTTCCCCCCTCCTTGCTGAAAAACTGTCCAGCAATGGTCCTTTCAAAAGCCATTAAGTTTAAACTTGAACTCTTTACCTTACTGCTTTGACCTTTTTTACCCTGGCTGTAAAACCCTACTGCCCATCCTTCAGTAAATTTATCACCTCATAAACTCCCACTAGTGCTTCTCTACAATGCATTTAGAAGAAAAAGTCACAGTGGCAGTCCCTCTGTCAAATATCATAATTGTCCAGTGTTACATTTGAAGTAAGAGAATTTTGAAGATGCAATTTTTTTTTACATCTGAAGATATCTGTTTAATGTCTCCTCCTACTCTTCCATTGTTCAAAGCCTTCTTCTTTTTAGGTTGAATGTGGATTTGTGATATTGTAATTAAAGACTACCAGATAGAAATAGCTGAGCAGTCCCTGGGCCATGGAGAATTTACTTCCATCTTTGTGATAAGTGGGTTATGATAATAAGAACTTGTCACCTGGTCACCATGTCTGCTCAGACAAAAGGATCCCACTGAGGCACAGACAAACATGAAATTAGTTATGGAGACCAACAAGGTAAAAAGTTCAGCACTATTGCTACAGGTCCTCTTGCAAGGTCAATGGATGGTCAAAAGACATTTCACAGAGGAAACTTTAGCTTCCAAAATAAAAGCTTATTTTGCTCAACCTGGTGAGAATAGAATGGTCCATACTGGACATAGATGTGTCTAAATATCTGTTCTCAAACTAACTCCAGAGCCTGACAAGTATTAGATTTCACTATGTTTGGCAGAACTACACAAGTGTTTTCTTTTAACTTTCAGAGCTAAGAAATGGTATTTAAGATGGCCTAAATGGGTGAATAAAATGGCAGTTGTTGCAGTTTTCCAACTTAAAAATTTGACACTTTTGAATCTCATGTGTGTCTATTTCTAATAAGACAATAACGTGAAAGGAATTAAAGGCAACTCATGACTCAAACAAGGATAAGCTACCCCCTCTTATGGGCATCTAGGTAGGCTATAATCAAATGTGACTTGCTATGCTTTACCTTATAATACCGTTAACCAAAGATACCAGTGGAAAGAATGTTATTTTTCTGTTATTTAAAATAATCCTGACCAAAATACTAGACAGGCTACTGACACATACTTTATGGGGTTGTCAAACAGTTACAGTATACACATTTATAAAAATTATAATACAGCTAAAATACACTTGAAACCAGATTTTCTCTCGAAATATAATTTAAGATGTCACAAACTGAGGAAAAGCTTGGTAATACATAAGACTAGTTAAATTCTGTTCTTTTATTCATGCATACCAGGTCCCTTTGATTTCAAATAAACATCATATGGTGAACTGACTTCTACTTAGAAGTAAGGACAAATATCATTTCACTGGAAAATGGGGTTTCCAGGTTTGAACAGCTATTGCCTAGGCTATACCGTAACAAGGATTCCTTTTACATATATACTGGATCCACAAATCACACATAAAAGTACCCCCAAATAAAACTAGGGGTACAAACCTAAGCTCATAGAAATGGAAAACCAAGCTCTGAAACCCTTTTTCATGTTTTTTGATTCACACATTTATTACACATTTGTATTCAAATGAAAATGGAAAACTGTCAAGATACTTACAAAGCCAAGTAATGAACATAACTTGGATAAAATTAAATCTTTTCCTACCTTTTTTATACAGCCTTCTTGGGATGCCACCTCAGGATCAGTCAGGACTTGCTGTAAAATAATAAAAACAAAAATAAGTCAATTTGCAATGAAAAAAGAACATTATTAGGTATAAAGGCCAGAGTCCTTAAATGCAGCAAACTTGTGTAGACGTTTTCAAAGTTAGATACAATACTTACATCAGTACTACTACTATGAAAATACACTACACTGGACTTGAGCAGTCACTTTATTCTGGGATGTTTCTCATAGAATTAAATTAGTCTAAAATTGGTAAATGGTTAAGACTGCTGCTTCAGGCCCCAATTCAGCAAAGCACTTAAGCAAATGCTTAAATCCTACTGAAGTCAATAACTAAGCAGGGTAATATTAGCATAAATTCCACTTCTTGGGGGCATATTTGACTAGTGCCAAGGGTTTAGTGATTTTTAGCTAGCTGTGAGGTTCTCAATCCTGTTTTTAAATAATATGTTACATTTAATATAAACAATGATATTAAAATCTACAATAATAAATATAACAAAACAACAACAAAGTATAACAAAGATTAAAAGATAACAAAAGAAAGGTGGAAAGCCATAAATACTATTTTGTTCCTATATTTTTATCCAGTACAATAGTTTACTTCATTGTAAGACTTTTTCAAAAATAGTATGGCCTCTTAAATGGATGGCTTAGTAAGAAAGACAGGTTTACCAATGGGATGTCCCTGTTCAAAGCATTCCGCTCAAGCCACAGCGTACATTCATAAAACACTTTCCATACCAAGGGATCTCAGAATACTTTATGTACTTGGAGTTATACCAGTCCTACTGATATTATTATTATTCTAGAGCACATAGAAATTTTGCAAGTTTTTCCTCACAAAAATATCTCATTGAAAATGTTCAACTGTTCTAGTTAATATTTCTTTAGATTTGATACACACACACACACACACACACACACACACACACACACACACACAAAGTCACAAAAAGCATCCTGCCTAGAGTGCAGACAGAGAAGATGGAATGCAGTGGAAAATCCAGAGGTGGTGATGCAGTCATTTCTGGAATTGATGCCAGGTAACTACCAGCATCCAATAAGCTGTACAGCAGCACAGTTCTGTCTAAAAACTGTTCTAGTTAATATTTCTTTAGATTTGATACACACACACACACACACACACACACACACACACACACACACACACAAAGTCACAAAAAGCATCCTGCCTAGAGTGCAGACAGAGAAGATGGAATGCAGTGGAAAATCCAGAGGTGGTGATGCAGTCATTTCTGGAATTGATGCCAGGTAACCACCAGCATCCAATAAGCTGTACAGCAGCACAGTTCTGTCTAAAAAATCAATTAGATGTAAAGAAATAATGTATTGAAAAATAATTAAGCTAAGTCTGCAGAAGATCCTAATATATCTGCGAGAGAAACCCTCACACACTTAAGATGCTAACATTGGAGAGAGAAGAAATAAATCACAGTGGTCTCAAAGCATTGGTGCTGGAACTAGGGGTAGTGGAGGTGCTGCCACACCCACTGCCTTGAAGTAGTAATACCAAATATCAAAAACATGGTTTCCATCATCAGCACCCCTGCTATAAAAATTGTTCCAGCACTCGTGAGAATTAGATTGGATTGCACACCATTAACGATGGCTTCCCTTGATTCAGCAGCATAGGCTTGGTGATGGGTATGGTATGGGTTTGGAGGAATGAGCTGCTGGCAATCTCTTTCAGTTGAGATCCAACATTAGGGTTTTCCAACCCACTTGTGTTCATTAAAGACCTTATGGCATTTTTTTAAACAGTAGGTGTTGTCCTAACTCCAGAGATTTGGCCAGATTCTGGTTTGAATTATTCATATTCTGCCTATTTAAATTCTTCCTGCACTTGCATACAGTATTCTCCATGTCCTCCCCCATGCAGTTGTGTAGTGCTGTGATGTGCGGTAAGAGAACTGCCCCGGGATTCTGCCTCAGAGTGACTGCACTTCAGTGATGGTGAAGGTTAGATATAGGCAAGAAGGCAGATGGGCAGGTTAAGTATTTAAGTTCTATAAAATGCTGTAAAGATTCAGTAGGGTAGGTATGCTAAAGCTTGAGCCAGTACTCTAGCTCCAATTCAACATAGCATTTAAGAAATTCCATTGATTTTGTTGGGACTACTCACACATTTAAAGGAGAGCATCTGGTACATTTGATTGCTAACAATTTTCTGCTAAAAATTGTTCTGGGAATAACCTTATGGCATTTTTTTAAACAGTGCTTTTTAAGTGCTCGTGTGGGGCTGGAATGCTCAACACCTTGCAGGATTACACCCTAAATGCAATGTCACAGTGCATTCTGGCTGTCAACCAGAGCAGCAAGACAGTACAAAAAACTGAGATGGAAATTAAAGTTATCAAAATGAGAAATGTTACACATTTTAAAGAAAATTTTCCATTTTAAAAACAAAACAGACCCTCAGTTGGTGTAAATTCACTTAGCTCTGATAGCTAATTTATATCAATTATTATTATTAATGTATGTCAGTTTACACCAGGTGAGGACCTGGCCTGAAGTTAGTGGGCCTCTGTGATCCAGGGCAGGTGAGACTGACCCATTTACTGAACTCAAAAATGTTGGCAAATGTTTCTGAGCTCAGCTGTAATAACAACATGTCATATTTTAAATATTAAGAATTCTAACTCGTTCTATATTTTACATAACTTTTAATAGACACTGAAATTGTGGTTTGGAAAATAGCTAAAAGCAAACAAGAGTGAAAGGTGAACACTAGAGCAATATAAAAAAACCGTGAAGAGAAATCAGCCACCCAATATGCTGAAAGTTAAATAGTTTAACATGCACCGTTACAAGCAGATTCCACTGTTGGAACAACCTGATCTTTGAAGGTGCTAAGCCCTCACTGCTCCCACTAACTTCACTGGGAAGTAGTGGTCCTCAGTGCCCTTTGAAAATGAGGCCACTAAACTCTCTATACTCCAGTGTGATCCTCTGTATGACAGTTTAAATACACCAATCGTATGAGCCTTAATTTATTTGTGAAACAGTGACACACTCAGATGAATAAATCCTTGCTATTATATGCAAAATATCATAAAATACTATTGATTGTAAATGTCAGAGCAATGTTCTTGACCCATTCAGAGGTCATATTGCACTGATTTTACTTGACCATAAATGAACAGAAAAAAGTGAGAACTAAGTGCAAGTTGGGATGTGCTCTAGTGCTCTCTAATTGGGTTGCCATTTTTGAGTGCTCACACCTGCATGGCCTTGATGGTTCTACAGTGGCCCTGCCTTTGTTTCTCCTTCTTAGGGCGTCTTTGAAAATGCCCACAACCTGGTTTGGCTACTCCAGTGACTTGGTCCTCTGGCTAAAGTTGTTTAACAAAAATCCACCTCTTCTGGGGTACACTAGTCAAAAAGACAAACAAAACCCCCACAGAGTCTTCATACCAGTCTCAAGCTGGGCCTGGCCCCTCATCCCTGAGGGCCTGTTTTCTCTTTACAATTCCTTTCAAAATTCAAACACAAACAGGCTTTTCCACCCAGTCCTCCCTTCCTGAATAGCTTTCTTCCAAAGTCTTCTCCTCCTAACAGAGGAGTCTCAAAGTTCGCCTCCTTGGGGCTATGCTTATTCCTGCCAGTTGCAGACCTGGATCAGCTTCCCTCTGCTGGCCTCTCCTGCTGAATTTCATTCTTCTCTGGATTGGGAGAGGTCAGCAGGCAGGCCTCCTTGCTCGTAGGCGTCTCTCCTCTTCTGAGGGAAGAAACAGGTGATAAACTATCCTGTCCCAGAACTCATCCTGCATGACTGCGAGAGAGGGGAGCCTTGCCTGACCCTGCACCACAAGGCTCCTTGTCCCATGTCCTTAAAGAAACAGTCACTTGGAAACACCCAGACACTACTTATCATTCCAGGACCACTTCCTCTCTCCACACATGTGCTCCAGAACATGGAGCAGGACCTGCTCACTCTAACATGGGACAGACCCACACTGTTACATGCTCTGTACACATGATTCAGTCAGGAACTCCTGAAATTGAATCCCAACTCATAAACAACTTTCCTTTATGGTTTTGGATAAATCTGTGCGGAGGATGTAAATTCTGTTTTCCAAAGGATTTTAGGATTTTTATGTATGGCTTGTTTCAAACTGGAGTGAAAACAAAATTCACTGTGAAGGAAAATTCTGAAAAAATTTGTTTTGGGTTGATGGAAACATTTCATTTCAACAAAATCAAAATGTTTTCACTTCAATTTTGCCTTTTAAATTTTTTGTATTAAGATATACAATACAAAATTAAAAAATATTCTAAACAAAGCTTTTCATTTAAAACTGAAAAACTGAAGCTTTTCATTCAAAAAATTTGAAAACAAGACACTCTGATGTTTTCAGAACTTTTTTCCCCTTTTTTTTCCTGAATGAAATTCTGTCAAAATCAACTGAGTTTGTGAGACATTTTCATTTCAGCAGAACTGCCTGTTTTGCCAAAGTTTCTCCAACCAGCTGTAGTTTTGGATAAGCCAGTCTGCCTTGTGTAAAACAGGATGATAATACTGCTGATAGACTAAGCTGCAAAATTTGGGTCGTAATTTGAATTTTTCCAAAGTTCCTATTGTTGAATCTGGGGGGGGGGGGTTGATTTTACTCGTCATAGAGCAATAAGCTATTGAATCAAGATCCAGATCTGAACCTCTTCCAAAATTCAAAAGTGGGAAACAATGCTTTAGCATCTGAGATTTGGTTTGGGTCCAATCTCTAGGTAATACTTTCCTCTCTTCTACATGCATTATGAGGCTAGATTAGTTAATTCTTACAAAAGACTTTAAAGTGGAAGGATGGTCTTGTTGTTGAGACAATAGACAGGAACTCAAGAAATCTGAGATTACTTTCCAGATCTGCCACAGACTTCCTCTGTGACTTGGACAAGTCCCTTAATCTCTAAACACCTCATTTCTCCATTTGTACTGTGGCAATAATAATAATTTGTGTGTTTAAAGAGTGTAAGATCTTAGGGGCAGGAGTGGTCATTTACTCTGGGTATGTCTACACAGCAATTAAACACCTGCCACTGGGCCGGTGTCAGCTGAGTTGGACTCACAGAGCTCAGGCTGCAAAACTGTGGTGCAGATGTTCATGCTTGGGCTGGATCCCAAGCTCTGGGCCCCATGAGGTGTGAGGGTCCCAGAGCCCAGGCTTCAGCCTGAGCTTGAACATCTAGCCTGCAATTTCACAGCCCAACAACCCAAGCCAGCTGACATGGGCCAGACACGGGTGTTTAATTGCTGTGTAAATGTACCCAATGTGTTTGTAGGAAAAAGGGTCCCTGATCTTAATTGGGGTCTCTGTGTACTACTGTAATACAGATAAGCATAATCCATCATAATCATACAAACAATACGAAAAGTACCATCATAAAGGATGCCTGTTAGCAACACCAAAATTGAAAATTCACCCATTGGGTAATTCTAGCTCAAGCTGGACTTCATTTTATACGAATGCCATAATACTAAATGCAGTGCTTGACACGCACAGAGGGCTGCAATTCTGCAGTTAACACAGATGTTCATAAATGTACTCAAAATTTACAGCATATGCTTTTTCTATCAACTGTTATGTTGTTTTTAGCCAAAAGAAAGGCAACATGTCAGCAGCAGCCATGTCTGAACATTTTTTGTTACAGGAATCTGTTTGGAGGTATCAGTCCTCCAATAGTTGAAGAACTTCACTGGATTTTATTTCCTGGATTTAGGGAATTGATGGCAGCAGAATCCTGACTTTGGTTACATTAGTTAGGGATGTGCTATAATTTTTGCAAAGCCTCCCAAATGTATACTAAACATGTCAAGTAACGCCATGTGATTCTTTTTGAAAAACAGTTTACAAGCTGGCATTCTCCAGCTGCAGTTAACCCTAATTTGATTACATTACTGAGACAGATCACAATGAGCTTATGTAAATAGTAATGTTATCCATTCATTCCCTGAGCTCAGATAAACTGTCATTTAAAACAAAAATCTGAAATGGGCATGGTGTGACATATTCAGCAAATTCTAGGGTGAAGAAGCTATATAATGGGCCAAACTCTCCTCATAATATCATAGCAAATACTGATTCTTATGTATTTCCTACAGATTTACAACCATGTATCATAGCGTAGAATTTATCGAATGTTTTCATCAAATGAAGAGATCAAAGCTGTCCTGTACATTTTTTCTAAATTTTTCTTCAGCTGTTTACTAACTAAGGCCCTTATACAGAAAGGCATTGCTATTCATGAAGAGCCGCTTAAACATGTGCTTATATCCCATTGAAGTCAAGGGGATTTAAGTATATGCATAAAGTTGAGCATATGCTCAAGTGCTGCCATCTATGATTATCTAAACTATGAAAATCACAACTGCAACTTGTATGTGCTAACTACAGCATTCTTCACAACAATATGCCAAGGCTCAATACACTTAACTATATCAATCATAATAATGATACTTTGAAATTATGTATCCAATACCTTTCAACCAAGAGAGCAGAATCAGATTCTAAACATAAGAATAGGAGCCTTGATCACAATTGAAGTAGGATTCTTCTACATGCTTTTGCACTGTAGACTTTGGGGAGCAGGGATAGCTCAGTGGTTTGAGCATTGGCCTGCTAAACCCAGAGTTGTGAGTTCAATCCTTGAGGGGACATTTAGGGATCTGGGGCAAAAATTGGGGATTGGCCCTGCTTTGAGCAGAGGGTTGGACTAGATGACCTCCTGAGGTCCCTTCCAACCCTGATACTCTATGATTCTATGATATCAGTAGAAAATCCTGAAAACACAATTATAAACCTAGGCCCCATCCAGCACTGTGATGTATGAGAACGGACTCCTGTGCCCAAGTAGAACCTCACTGAAGTCAATGGGATCCCACCTGAGCATAAAAGTCTGCAATGGGGAGCATGATGTAGGCTCAGGTCAATTAAATTCTAGTATCGCAACTATTTGCTATCTTGGCACAATACTAGGAAACTATGAATAAAATGATAGATTCATGCATAACAGGACCAGTTTCTTTCAAATGGTTATACATTTCTTAAAAGAATCTGTGATGCGCTAGTGAGGAAGGTCACAGTAGGCCTCTCCATATACACCAGAGCAGGATTTAACCTTGCACTGAATGCCATTAAGGTATCAATTAGTGCACTATAGTCCCAACAGGGCATTGTCCGTCACCTAAGGGAAATGGCCTACCCTGCAACTGACTAACAACATTAGGGTTACCATATGTCTGTATTTTCCTGGACATGTCAGCTTTTTGGTTCTTGAATCGCCGTCCGGGAGGAATTTTTAAATATCTAAAAAGTCCGGGATTTTGCCATTATTATTTTTCCCCAGAGAAGAGTTGATCATTTGAGAAAGAAAGTGAATGTTGATCACTCGAGAGAGTGCCCGCTTTTTCCCCCTAGCTCCCAGCGCTTGTGTCGCAAAACAGCTGTTTCGAGCAGCTGGGAGGGAGAATGGGAAACGAGGTGCACTCAAGGGAGGTCCAATGGGGCAGGGAGGGGGTGGAGTTGGGGCGGGCACTTTGGGGAATGGGTTGGAATGGGGCGGGGAAGGGGTGGAGTTGG
The DNA here is from genome assembly GCF_009764565.3 of Dermochelys coriacea. Lineage (NCBI taxonomy): Eukaryota > Metazoa > Chordata > Testudines > Dermochelyidae > Dermochelys > Dermochelys coriacea. The sequence goes on along the minus strand of NC_050085.1, from coordinate 19,433,008 downwards.
GGCTGGGCTGGGGGGGCACGAGCAAATCCCCTTTCCCCCCGTGGAGTGTCCTCTTTTTTGAATGTTCAAATATGGTAACCCTAAACAACATGCATTAGCTGGGGGGTGCACACTACCAAAGTGCATCCCATTTGGTCAGGCAGCTGCCTATTCTGCCCTGCACCAGGAAGATGGCTAAAGTATTCACCCCCTGTACCAACTCTCTGCTCCCTTTCTGCAGGCTGGCTTAGAGGAAAATATCTCTGCTGGGACCTAAAGCAAACTAGGTATCTCAAGCTTTAATTATTCTTTTAGGGCTTGATCCAATGAGGTGCTGAGGGCTCTGACCCTGATCCAGCTAAGCACTCAAGCATGTTAGTAACCCCATTGAAATTAATAGGGCCACACACAAATTCTTTTGCTGGATTGGGGCCAGAGTGCCAAGCACCTTTCAGGAGATAGCCCTGAATTATAAAAGGCCAAAATCCATTTCAGCTGAATTCTAATCATTCCCCCCTCGAGAACTTTTGCCTTGTACTACAAATCCTTCATACTCATGGAGAAACTGACAGCGTTTGGGACACTTGAGTTCTAGCAGTCACTGCAAAGAGGGTACAATTATTATTTTCCCTTCCTCCTGATGCACAAAAATGGATGTCCTTTCATACTATATACTTGTCTGTGTTTTAGTGCATTAACACATATAGGGACTTTCACTTTAAATCACAATCAATGGCCACTCTACCTTGAATTTTTCTGATTTATCTTTCTGGTTAAATAGTGGCTTCCTTGGAAGTGCACAAGGAGACCTCTTCTTTTTCACCTCCAAATGATATGAGACAAGTAGCAATATACTTTGCAAAAACAAAAATAAGAAACAAAACACCCTCTCCCCTCCCTCTCCTGATTTCTGTCTCTTTCATAAAGAAAATATCTTTCTATCCAAAGGCTGGTGGAAAGCCTGGCCTTTTGGGCCCAGATTTTTAAAGATATTTAGGCATTGCTGCACTCAGTGTTGCAACAGCTAACTGATTTAGGAGCCTAAGTCTCATTTTCAAAAGGGACAACACACAGAGTGGCAACACTTAAATACCTTTAAAAATCTGGGCCTCAGTGTCAGTCTCAGTAACCCCACTGTGATCATTGGAGTTATTCAGGATTCACATAGACAGAGCTCAGAATTTGACCCTGAATCTTCATAGTCATTCACATCACTGGCCAAATCACCATTTCTCATCCTCATCTCTACAACTCGATAAAAGCATCCCACTGCTGTCCGCCTTTATTTTCTTTATTTATTAAAATGTTCAAATAGTTTGCCAATTTTCAGATACAGAAATTAAACCAAAAAATTGATCTGTTCAAAAATCCAGTAGTTTGGCACTTGTATAACAAAAGAAAAATCTTTATTTTTATAGATTTTTAGTACCGTTTGACATTATGTGTAAAGCCTTTTTATGTTAAATTTATTAGACAGCCAAGATATTAATGTTAAAAAAAACACTTACTACAGAGCTATAGTAACTGTCCTTATGTTTATAACGTACTTTATACTTTATGTGCACTAACGGTGTCTGAATGTAATTCTATGCATGGAACTTCATTCATCACTTTATAAAGCAAGTGAACAATTGTGCACTTCCTTCCTGCCATTACTATTTATTATTATGTTTTTGCATATTATATAATATGTAAATGTACTCTCTGTAAAACACACACACACAATTTTAAAAAGTTATAGAACCCTATACAAAGCCCACTGAAGTCAACTGAAGTAAATATGCACACTTCCAACATTTTTGGATCCTTATATACTGTAATGATTTTTAAAAGTATCAAAATCATGTTGAAACTGTAGGGACGATCTACTTGAAACACAACTTTAGATAAATTTTTGTTTATTCTGCCCGTTTTCTCTGCATTTAATAAATAATTGGACATAAACCCAAATTGGAACACCACATTTTAACCCTCAGATCTTAACTTTGGACTCAGATCCAAATATGTAGGTGATCTTTGCAACCTGCATAGTGATTTTTAACCAAGTTTTTTTAAAAGATTAAAAGTGATGTTAAATTACGTAAGCCTTAAACATCCTGGTGAGGAAGGAACATTCTTTTTACAGACTGACAAACCAAGGCACCGAATTCAGGTTAGTTGCCCAAGGTGACAGGGTGAATCAGTGGCACAGCCAGGAACTGAAACTAGAGGCTCTGAGTCACAATCTTCTGCCCTAACCAACTGAAACATAACCAACTGAACATACTGCTTCCTTATTTAATAAAGTGAAATAATTAACAGTTTGATTTTAAAAGTTACCAAAGTTAAGAAGTCCAAAATTACAGCTAAAAATATCCTTAATTCCCTTTGCTGAGCCTAGCAATTACCGGGGTCCCCAAACAGTGTACGATGAGCTGCAATATCTAGGCACAACAGGGCAAATTCAAGTCCTTGTCATTATTTGAATACGGACAGGGAAGGAGTTGGTTTAATATTAACCCTATCCAGACGCTTTCTGTGTAAACATTATCTCTCATAACGTGGGTGTCTGTTTTCACCTTGCTGTGCAAAGCTGCACTCTTCACCTGAGCCTCCTGACGTTCCTCAAACACTGCCTTGATTAATGGTCATTTTTGTCTCACCATTCTTCACTTAGAAATACACCATCATGCAGATACAAAGACCTCGCCTAGGAGCTCCTTTAAATTAAGGTCACTCTGAGACCTCCCAGGGAGAGTTATAGGAAAGGCCATAAATGATATCAAATGATAATAGGGACAAAGTGAATTGATTAAAAAAACCCCACAACCTTGTAAAGCTAATGTTGCATACAAGAATTATTCTGCTGGTACAATTTGGAGGGAAGGGGAGTTGAGGATCCCCTCCTGAGCAGAGAATTGTGCTCATTTTATGAAACAAAATAGATATCAAAGTTAAATCTGAAGTTGACCCCCCGGGAACATCTTTTCATCAGGTTTGCTTTTTGTTTTTGCGTTGACAGCTTTTGATTGTCTCGTGAGCTGCTGGTTTCAGCTCACATTTTCTATGGGTGAGTATTTTATGCCACTCATCACTGCATGGACTTGTGGAATTAAAGTTTCTCCCAACCCTCTCTGCACCTGATGTGCATTCAGACCCTGGAGAAGAAGCAGGACAAGCTTGTGAAAACTGGCCAACAGCAGTGTGAGGAAGGCAGCCTGTCAATGACATTAAGCAGGATGCTATGGCTTGTGTAGTGAGACACCAGAGCAGTCCTTTAAAACTCACTTCTAGGACTTAGGACATCTCTATTGTACACACGTCACCATGGCAATGTTACTTAACAACAAAGGATGGGGAAGATGGGCACCATAACAAGCTCTTTTGATGTTATTTTAATAGTTCTTTCCGGTGTTCATCATAAATAAAAAGTGTTTGCGATTTGCAGTATTTTCTGAAAAATGACAGGTGAAAAGCCATAATAATCTGCATCAAATGGGTTTGTGAAACACTTCTGAATTGAGGAACTTTTCAATATTCTGTTCTGGGTACTTAAAACTGAGGTACCTGAAATTAAGAGGAAATGGAGGAAAGATGTTCTTGATACTTATTTGAGAGTGGAGATGGGAGGCAGCATTTGCTTTCCTGATTGGGCGGGATGACTGAGGATGAACAGCATGGATTCGTTATTCTGCCCAGGGAAGGGCTCTAAATAACCCAAATGCTATGAGTCACTTGAGTTAGAATTTGTGTCTACAGATAGTCTTGTCTGGTTTCATTCAGAATAATAATGTGTCGAAGTTGAAGCCAAATTCACTCTTTGTCAATCGCAGGAACAAAATCATTATGTTTCTCTTAAACAGCTTAGATGACACTGGTTTGAATTGGGACATCTAATTTCTATCAGCATATGGGGAAAAAAAAGAGTATAATTAACCACCAGTACTTAATAGTTACAGAGACGTTAGGTTATATATGTAATAATCAAATTATGTAACATTAAAATATGCAACATTGTGATGCTTTTAATTAAAGTTGTGGTATATCATGATATAGTTTGGGAAGGAAGTTCTGTGGCCTGTTTATACAGGACGTCAGACTAGATGATCACAGTGGTCCCTGCTAGCCTTGGAATCTATGAATCTGTGGCATAATAGAGCAGGGGCCCTGGATATCCAAGGAGCTTATCACACTAAAGGATAAATTCTACCTTCAGATTAGCATGTGCATATCCCATTGCCATTGGAAAGGAGAGTTTGCAAAGTCCGAGAGTTGTTACCATTTAGCAGGAATTTAGTGACCAACATAAACTGAGATGGTGGTCTCAATCCACTTCTAGCTGAACAGGTTTCCACATCAGTAAAACCAGTAGTACACAGAGTGGCGTCAAAGACTGAGCAGGCCATGGAGAAGGACCTCACTGCTAAAGGCAGGTCAAGCACATTTTTGGAACACTGTAGAGCAACCCTGCCTGGCCACTTGCCCATGCTGTATCTCTTCTGGCAACCTTCAGGAGAGCTAATTGCACTTTTATAAAGATGAACTATTAGAGGATATTCATGTACTAGTAATAAATAACACCAGATACCCCCCAAAACAAAAGGCTGTGGATTCAGAAAGGAGTGAAAAAATGTCAAGGTCAGACGATAGGGAAAACAATGAATGTCAAACACTCAGAATAAGTTAAAGAACAAGATTGCAAGAGAGAAAATAAACATGCAAATTACATGCATGGTATCTGAACTCCTGCATTTCATTTTAAAGACATAACTCCTCCACAACATTGTGATCAAATTCTACTGCAAATACCAGGAAGTAAAACACAATCTAATGGAGAGCATTTGTAATAACTTCAATAAGCTGAGGACTTGAGACTTTCAGCCAAGACAAATAAGAGAGGGTACTGATTAGTAAATGTCACCATTTCTCTTGCCAAGCACTCAGAGTACTGGTGATAGGAGGGTATTAAATATAATCTCTCAGTCTTTAGGGGCTGTTTGATTTTATATTGCATTCTTATCAGGTTCTTAAAGTCCAGTGTTAATGAGCATGAGAAACACACGTGGAAGTCTGGCAGTTTTGCTAAAAGAAAAAGTATTTCATTCATTGTATGTATTCTTTGGATACAAAAAACAGATGCATTTGCCTTTCATACTACTCCAAAGCATAGGTACTTGTGGCCTAAATTCTTGTCTATTCATCCATTTTCAGTAGCCCAACCTCATTTTTAAGAGCCACTTATTTAATCTATTTAAAAATAGGTTTAATCAACCCCCATTACCACACCCATTTCCTGCTACTATGACTGCACTCCTTAGGGACTCTGGAGCTAGGATGAAATTTGTACGTGGTAGGCCCATACCTATGGAAGTCCCAAAATATAGAGTGAGTTAGAGCTTCACTGCTTCCAGAATGAAACAAAAGCCCCATCTCTCGACGTGAGCTGTCCCACGGCAACATGCCCAAGATAGCAAATGATTAAAACAGAAAAAGAACAGAAAAGAACTTTTACTATATAGCAGGGGTAGTCAATTATTTTTTTGTCAAGGTCCAAATTTTTGGTTAAGCTATAGTCAAGGTTCAGACTCACGAGAAAATAAAAAAAATAATAATGATAATGATAAGTAAATAAAAAGATTTTGCCATCTGGATTTGGCCTGCACTCTGCCTATGGACAGGGCAGGACTCACAACCACGACACCTCCTACTGGCCATCCTGGGAATTAGCTCTCAGCCCTTCTAGTCCGCCTTCAGCTAGTGGCGTCACGCTTGCCCTCAGCTGTCTCCCCTCTTTGGGCCCGCATTGCTCCCCAGACCGCAGTGTCCTCTTCTGGGCATGGTCCTCTGGCTGTGCCCCCACTCCGGTATCTCCCCCCTTCTGGGGGACTGACAGTCCTTCGTCCCACCACTTGCCTCACCAGCCAACTGCAGTACAAGGGCCAGCCCCTCGTCTCAGGGGCAAACTGCAGTCTGTATACCAGCCACTCTCCTCATTGGCAAGTGGGGTGCAAGTGGGGGAGGACCCAGGCCCCCCACTCCTCTGGGTCCTAACCCAGGACCCTATACCCGGCAGCCACCTACTGCCCTCCTCCATCCTGCTGCCTATTTTCCCTGGGCCACTTCCCCCATAGCCCTAGCAACCTCTGAGCCCTTGTAGCAAGGCCCCAGCCTGGCAGTGGTCAGCCAGCAGTTCACCCTCGCGCTCTGCTGCCCCTGCCCCTGCCCCTGCCCCTGCCCCACACTGATCTATCTATGGCACTTTCCTAGGCAGCCAGTCCTCCTCCCTTGCCTTCCAGGGAGAGACCCTCTCTGCTCTGCTGAGCAGCCCTTTATATATGGCCCTCGCCAGCCCTGATTGGCTGCTCCAGCAAGCCTTCCCCCTATTGGTGGGCTCAATAAGTCCTTTCCTGATTAGTGGGTTCTGCACAGCCTCCCTGGTGCTGATTTTAACCCCTTCTTCTCCCTGAGTGGGGCAGCCACCCCACCATACCCCGTGAAACAGTTTCTAAGTGCATCATGAGTCAAAGGGGAGAACATTGACTGGATTGACTGCATGTTTTGAAAAATCTGATAGTACTCAGTTTATGACAATGGAGGTCACATTTCAAGGGCTTAGATAGAGAGATATGGCCTGATCCAAAGAACACTGAGTTCAGCTGAAAGCCTCTCATTGACTTAAGTGGAATTTGGATCAGGCCTACAATCTTAAGGGCCAAATTCTGCCATCTTCACTCACAGCGAGTAGTCCTTTGCTCCGTGAATAGTCTTATTGATTAGAACAGGTCTATTCACAGTATGATTCAATGTAAGGATGACATAATCAGGCCTTCAGCTTTTCCCCCAAGTGAATATTGACAATTATACCATGTAGGAAATATTAAAAACATTTATTTTTAGTGCGTGTGGTAGGTGTCACATCCATTATTTGATATAATTGAACTCTGTGCACTACAGTTCTGTATGCTTTAGCGAACTACAGGATTTCCATCCCTCAAACCAATGACTGATTCTCACTGTTAATTAATTAAGGAACACATTTCTTTCATTTAACGTTTTTTCCCATCAGTCTTGCTGAAATTCAGCCAGACAGAAACCCTTGAATGTTAGAAAAAGGTCACTCTTAAAATTCCAAGAAATCATTTGAAAATAAGGTTTATGGGCGAGTATCCACATAATTGGCTTGCCAGCTAAGCAATCACCCAGATAAACATAATAATATGTGCAGGAGGGAACTGCACTAAAATAAACCCACTAAATCTGGTTACTTTACTAAACTGGAGAAGTCTGGACAGAAAGGAGGAATGTGACAGAAGTGTCTCCTGAATGAGACATGGAAAGGAAATTTTCCCAGAAAAAGAAGTGAGAGCTTAATGAGAAGCCAGGCATGGCCCTGACTCAATTTGAGACTCTATTTTCTTGATCAGTTCTTGTATTAATCTTAATTATTTTGTAGGATGTTATAGTCATCTTTAGAGGTGGGCCTTAGCTGTAAAGTTCAGAATCAGAGTCTGAGTGCTGCCAAAGTGTGAGGGCTTTTGAATCTCCTGTTGTATAAACAGAGGTCTAGGCATGAAGTTCAGCTCTGGACCTAGCTCTGGAATGTTTCTAGAGTTCAAGGAGGTTCTGACCCAGGTTGACAGTTCAGTCCCTTGTTTAATTTTATTTAGGAATGAACAAACCAGTGCTCATGATGACAAATAGCAATGAAAATCTTTATCCCAAACTCAGACTGAACCCAAAATATGTCTGAGGTTTGAAAAAAATTCAGGATCTCTAATCCCATTCTTTTCAGCTTCATGGCTTCCTCTGAATTCCTTGCGTATGGCTGGGTCTGGATGCAGAAGGACCTCCTCCCCCACGGCCTTTATGAAAAAGTCCTTCTGCATGTAATAGAATGTTGTATCCCTGTTATAGAATTTCATATAGAAAAGACCTCATTCTGCATTAAACTGAAAAGGGTTTTAGAGTAATTTCTATTGTTGTCATCCCTTTTAAATTCTATGGGTGAAATCCTTGTCAAAACTCCCCTTGACTTCATTGGGACCAGGATTTCAGCCTATATGTCTTTTTCATTAAGGAAAGGCCATTTTTTATTAATATTTCTGGTCTGACCAGATATAGTAAGTACCTGAAATCTCAGAGTGTTTTCCACATTTCCAGAACAATTATGAAGATTGAGGAGGTTTGTGTAGTTTGGATTGCACAGTGGTCCTATGGCTAAATCACTCTTAATAAACTTGATTATAGTTTGGATCACGTAACTGGTAATTCCTGATTCTAACTACACTAGGAATACCAGAGAAAGTCTTTCATGTAGTATTTTGGCACTTCAGTCAGGACCAAGAAGAGAAGAGTTACACACATACATACATAAACAAAAGGAAAGTTCTGAATTTAACTCAAATTAACTTAGTTTTTCTGAGGAGATTTTTTTTCAGACCATCTCTTCATATATGTTCATTTTCTAAAAGATAAAGTAAATTTCAATAGAAATGTTGATTAAAAATATAAAAAAATAAAAAACTGCAATAGAACCAGGGAAGTCTTTTGACTAGAAGCAGAAAACTAGGAGAAGAACTTCTGTTTTCAATCCCCAGCTCTGAGAAAGGCACATTATCGAGTGGTTAAAGCAAGAATCAGGATGCCTGCGTTTTGTTTCCACCTCTTCAGTGACTCAGTTTATTCATCTGCAAAATAGGGATAATACTTTTGATACTAACATTACAAGCTGATTTTCAGGCTTAATAAGCTAATGACGGTAAAATGATTTGAGCTCTTCTGATGAAAGGTGCTTCAGAACTACAAAATGCTATTAAATTTCCATTCAAAGTTCCATATTATTTGAGCAAAAATTGTCTTGAAAAGTTAAACACGTTGTTCTGGAGATCAGAGATAAAGCTTTGCTATCGGGAATAAAGTAAATGAATTAGATGGTTAGCTTCATATGTATGTTCCATCCATCTTTTGTTCACAACCCTTTTTAGTTATAGAAATGACCTTGATATTGACAGAATAATATAAATGAATTTCTTCCTCACTTTGTATATTGATAACCTGTTTGTTAAGATGATCAGTAATAATCATAAGTAAATAAGGAGAGATCATACATCTTCTGGTAATGGCAGCAGTGACATACACTTGCTCTAAAGTATTAAGATCTCTGAGCTTAGGTTGAAGAGATCATACTTCATACTAAATTGCAGCCTTCTTATCCAGGATATATATTGGCCTATATATCTACCTAGGAAGATGAAGTGTTGTTGTAGCCATGTTGGTCCCGGGATATTAGAGAGACAAGGTGAGTGAGGTAATATCTTTTATTGGACCAACTTCTGCTGCTGAGAGAGACAAGCTTTTGAGCTTACACAGAACTAAATCTTGAAAGCTTGTCTCTCTCACCCAACAGAAGTTGGTCCAATAAAAGTTATTACCTCACCCACCTCGTCTCTTTAGGGAGATGAACTCATACTGTAATATCTAATCTGATCTACTCCCCCAAAGTATCTTCAAAATATCCACCTCAACCAAGAAGAGAAGAGTTAAAATGGCTTTGGGATCGAAATCTACTAATCCCCACAATAATCTGATATAAAGGGAATATCTGTGTATGTATCATATACAGCTAGTTAAATGGCTTGCCTGATCGCTCAGTAGTATGGAAGGTGCTCCCAATTCCCAATCCTCTGATCTAATCTCTAAACTGTGCTCCCTAGACTTCAGTTGTAAGGTGCACAAGTTCAAGCACACATAAATATCTGCAAGCACAGGCATGTCCTTTGGAGCAATGTATTCATCACCCACACTGGGCCCTGGTTTTCCATGTCCTTTGCAGAAGAACTCCTCTAAAAGCAGTACAATATTCAAAAGATATTTTGAATGATGTGCTATTGTTCGCAGAATGTCAAAACATGGTGTGCACGTGAGTAGGCTCATTATACAAGAGAGATGTGGGACTGGAGGGAGGTACCTTTTTATATTGAATACTTTTGCACCAAGGCAGTTACAGACATCATAGGTTTCAGAGTAGCAGCCATGTTAGTCTGTATTCGCAAAAAGAAAAGGAGTACTTGTGGCACCTTAGAGACTAACAAATTTATTAGAGCATAAGCTTTCGTGAGCTACAGCTCACTTCATCGGATGCATCGGATGCTGTAGCTCATGAAAGCTTATGCTCTAATAAATTTGTTAGTCTCTAAGGTGCCACAAGTACTCCTTTTCTTTTTACAGACATCATAGTTCACTTTTATTCATCCTTGGTAAGAATAATTGAAGACAGGCTACTAACTCATCAATAGCATGTAAAACCAAGAAACCAAGTGCTGTTCCCCCCTTCATCAGCAGAGATTAACCAGCAAATACTTCGATTTCAGACCGGGATATCAATGGCAAGCAACACCAGTTCAGTTCCATACAATCAGCGGCACAATGAGTTCACCAGTGAGGTCAAAAAGTCACTCTTCATGGGACAAAGCCTTGTCAAATAGGAAGGCATCAATTAAGAATGAAACCTTTGAGGCTAACAATACCATTTAATCCTCTCATCACAACACCTTCCCCAGTTACCAGTTGTAAACTAATAAAACTAGGAGAACATGTACCCATTAGCAGAGTTTCTTCTCATGGCCTCAAGCAAGGGAGAAGAGCCAATAGTCTAATTTGTGCTTGCTTTGGCTTCTGCCATCTCCCTTCCTGAATGATGTAACCTCTATACTTATGTAAATGTAATGATTATATAGTCAGACTCCAAGAATTTGAGTGAGAATGGATGAGATTTGAGCTTACTTCATTATTCTGCTTGCAGTCTGAATTTAAAAAAAAGTTATTTTGAACCATTTTACCATGTTCAAAGGGGATGTTTATAATGGAATAAATTGTTCTTATGTTAGGATAGCATGCTTTTGTCTTTTACATGGTCTCTAAGAAGCCAAGTCTTGTCTCTGCACAAATAATACAAACTTTGTCAAGCTCACTAATAGTCTTCTAGATGTTTCAAAGTTAGCATGTAAACACATGCACAAAAAAAAATTGCCATTGACTGTAAATAGTATGTCCCAAAAATCCAATTCAATAAATTGTATCTATATCTAATACTGATTTTAACTATATCATAAGTAATGACTTTCCATGTAAATGTAGCAGTGCAAAACAACCTTTCCTAAATAAATACCATAGCTGAGATGTGCTTAAATGTAGATTTTTGATCATTAATCACCCTTAAAGGAAAAGAAAGCCAATATGCAATGTTCATTGTTCCCAAAAATCTAAATTGGGAAATGCACTGTCTGATTTAGCAGCTTAGTTTACCTGCTTGCACAGTGAAAAGAATGGATACAAGCAAGTCAGAGCAGACTTTTTAATAGCTGGTACTGTCTGGGGGAGTTTTGGCTGTCTGGGAACGTGTCCCTACCTGGCACCCTGACAGAAAGGATGGGATATGTTAGTTTGATATTCATCAGCAGTATGGTGCAACTGTCACTTTAACATGACAAGGTTGTAGTCAGTCCATGTGATGTAGTAAGAACAACGACCCCTATTAATACATGATAAGAACTGGGAAAGAAATGTAAGGCTGGTCTCTGAGAAGAGCAGATGCTCAGAGCCTCAGTTAGAGCCCTCTAAGCCCGGTGGGTTTGAGGGGAAAAAACAAAAATGAAAATGAAGAGGAGTTTTGACCAGTATATTCACTACAGGTGATTTTTCCCCTGTGCAGAAGGCCTGTGGAAAGTCAATGTATCACTTAAGTTTCATTGAATCTTTTAAAATATGGTTTAAATGGATTTAAGTTGAACATAGCTTTGTGCTGACTCTGCAGGAGGTGAATTTCAATCTGTTTGTGTACTTCTTGGTGCAATCTATGTTTGTTACAGGAATGGTTTGTGCTATTGTGTATGCCATTGTTTTGCCACTTGTCGCCAAGACTCACTGCAGATCAAAAACAGGATACCCTTTTTTAAATTGGTATGTTAACTTGAAGAACGGTTCCCAATAGTAATGGTTTTGTACAGGGAAAAGTAACAATGGAGGGACGGAAAAGAGCATTTTTTCTTCCTTTATTCGGAAGTAATATTAGGCAAATGATATTCACTATGAAGAAAGGTTAAAGAATTATTCTATGGATTAACTTTAGCCATTGCGTAATCAGTTTCCTATTTAAAAAGCACACAGTGTTGTTTCTTTATCTGAGTAGATAGGGGGTGCCAGGTGAATTCATTTTTAAGAGCTGTAGAAACAATCTCAGACACTACTGGATAATATTATGCTTGGAATGATAATATTGTGTTTGGAAAGGGTCAATATTTTATTTAATCAGCCAGACGGAGAGTGGGTGGCAATTTCAATGCATTTTCTTGAGATAGGAATTCAGAAAGTCTAAAGTGAACTCAGTTTCTGTTTCTGCATGAGCTGTTAATACCTTTTACAGGTGGGAATTAATTTGCATTGAGGGTACTGAAAACCATAATGCTATATGGCTATGTTCATCTGGAATGCTTCCACCTTTACAATCCTGATCTTTTACATCCTAACTATGTATCTGTTTTACAAATCTGCTAAATCCAAGGAATTGACAAATTAGGGGATTATTTACTAGTGCAGGCTAAGAAAAGAAAAGCTAAGGTAAGTGGCCAGATGTTAATCTTTAGAGCGTCACTTCTGGGGATCGCACACTGGAGCGGGTAGCTCCATCGTCCCCTTGTTAGGGAGTACAACATGTATTTCTTTCTCCAGCAGGGCTGCTTAGCTGACTGGTACAGATGATGTAGGATTATAGCATCACCCTTCCCCTTTCCCATTAGGGCCTGCACTCTCCAGCAGGATTGCAGATGGGGGTGTATGGTGGAAAGCTGATTTTGCCTCTCACATGCCCCACTTGTGCACCCACAAAGAGGCAGGCCACAATCTAGCCATAATGTTGATTAAAATGGGGCAATGTATAAAAGGAAAGTGAACCTGTAGTATAGCTAGCACTGCCATCTTTGGAGGTAGGGGGGAAAAGTACTATGCACTTTTAATGTTACCAGAAGCCTTGGGGTAGTAGAAGAATCCACTAAGGAGTATCCATTTCACGATCTCCTTGTGGTAATTATTGTATCTCCTTTATGAATGGAAGACAGGCTTATGGGCTGACATTTTCAAAAGAGATCAGTTATTCCAAGCACCTCCATTTAGGTGCCCAACCTATATAAAGGGTTCTAATTTTCAGAACGTGGGTGCTCAAAACTCTCTAACAACCACTCCTCTTTCAAGTTTCAGAGGGGTAGCCGGGTTAGTCTGTATCAACAAAAACCAGAAGTCCTTGTACCATTTCAAAAGTTATTTTTCCTCCCTTGGTATCCTGCTGTCAATTGAATTGTCTCGTTAGACTGACCTCACACTTGGTAAGGCAATTCATCTTTTCATATATTTATATCTGCTCCTGTATTTTCCACTCCATGCATCTGATAAAGTGGGTTCTAGCCCACGAAAGCTTATGCCCATATAAATTTGTTAGTCTCTAAGGTGCCACAAGGACTCCTTAAGGAGTCTCAACCTTGGCACCCAATAACCAAGGCATCCAAAACTCACCAGTCACTTTTGAAAACTGGCCCATGGCATTTAAGCCCTTCTAATTGTTTGCTCTCTTGGCTGGCACATCCCTCAGAACAACGGCAAATATTTATTATCATTATAAATTTGAAGAAGCGCACACACATAGCCATCATTGTTATTAAATGCTCCAAGTGCAGATTTGTAGAAAATCTTGGGGAAATTCAACTTTGAATATTGATTGTAAGGCTTTTTTTGTTTTAATCCGATGCCAAAAGGAACACTGACGGTAAAAGATATCTCTCTGCATGATCTTGCCAAAAAGCATTTCTGTTTATGTCTTAAATGTACCACCAATATTTCATAGACACAGAAACATCCATAATGCATCCAGATGCTGGAGATGAATTTTTTTTAAGCTGTTGAAGATGGTTTAATAAAGTAAAGCACATTTTTTAATGGCACGTCCAAAGTAAATAATCACTAATCTAAGTACAGCTAGAGATTCCATCTGAGTTGTCAGATAATCACGATGTGCCACCAAGGAATTGCAGCTTATGAGAAATACACAACCCTTTAATGTTCTTGTGAATTTGACTCTTCTTATCCCTAAATGCTCCAAATCTCTTTAGCTTGTAAAAGTGGAAAGCAAGGATTGTGAAACTAACAGACTCTGTAGTGTTTGTCAGTATCCACTTCTGGGTCGTCAAGATCAACTGGCTCCTGTTGTTCTTTAAGCAATGGAAGAATAAACTTATTAGCAAAGGTGCAGTGGTTTGCCCAAATTTGCCCATGGCACCTGTTCTAATCAGAATGGAAATTGACTAACTCAGACAGTCCCTGGGCACCTTTCCTCCCAAGAAACAAACGCACAGCTGTAAATGAACATTATGAATGAAAATTAAGAATTGCTGCAAAAATGTGCCTGGATCCATTCTGGAACAAATACTCAAACATTTTTGCGGTCAGGGTTGTTTTGCAGAGCTTTGAGAATTTGGCACTGTATTTTACCATTTTGCCAAATTTTAGAAAACCCCACAGGATATTTTGAGATTCTTCGCTCTCGGGGAGCAGAACCTGGCGGTGTTTTGGATTTAATTATTCATGCCCTTTCCCCACAGCCTTTCCTCTTGGGCTTCACAACATAGTTTTCCCTTAATTTAAATCACTGTTTTTATATAGTAAATTTAATTTATATAAAGAACATATTTCTAACTAAGCAGAATCCCGGGCAATGCATAAACAGAGATTCTTGTCCTGGTTTGGGATGAGCTGGGGAATAAAACTGAGAATGAAGAAAAAAAGCTCACAGCATTACAGAACACATCTTTTTTTGCCAGTGCCAAATGTTTTTAAATTTGATTGTAAATTTAGAAGCCACAATGGTATATTTTCCCTCCATTAGTCAGATACTCATCTTGCAGGTGAACAGAATATTAAAATTACATGAAGCACAATAATCTGATTGACATATTTCTCTGGGGCATGAGTTTGAATTCAATCATCTCTTACCCCGTAAAGAATCTTATTTTTCTGTGCTCCCACTTTTATCCAAAATGGAATGATAGAGTTGTTTCCTGGAATTTTACATTGCTTTTAAAATCACATTGGGTCAGCTTTCATAAAACGGTGTGAACACAAAACTTCACTTTAGGTCAAATTCTGTGGCCTATATTTATTGTTACTAAGTGGTAAACATTTAATGCAATCCTCTATGAAAAACTAATGAAACTGTGAACACTTCTCAGAAACAGTAACAAAATCTGCCTGGAAGGTAGCATTCTATTAACCTATTATAACTACGTACCTCAAACTATAGCAGATAATCTGCTCACCTACTCCTTTTCTGAACAATTTAATCTACAACACTAACTTTTAAATTTGAGTTTCTCACATTCTTGAAAGTCTTCCAGGACTTGCAAGTAGCAATTGTACACTATGCAATCCTGCCCGTCTGAAGGGCTTTCCCACAAGTTCACCCGTTATGTATTCCATTATTTCGTTTGGACAGTACGTTGGAAGGTGTTCTCTAGGCCCTCAACCAGGAAGCAGTTCTGCAGGAAAAAAGGAACACTTGCCCTTTTTGGAAAATAAACAAGGGATTACATTCTGATCCCTCTTTGCTCACCAAGGGTTTTGTCTAAGCAGTCAGTATAAGTTGCCTGTATACTTTCCTCATTTGGGAATGAGGAGAGAGCACACAATTGTAATAGGAGGAACCAATTCAATCTTAATTTTTTTCTTCTTCTGCACAGGGTAAAAATCCTCCTGATGTTGTGCAGAGGAAGATTTGGTTTTGCAGGACTGTTAACTTTAGTGAGAAGCTAAATAAGTGACTCCGAAGATAATATACAAAAGTAGAGTTTATGACATTATCTCCAGAGCTATAACACTATGATTTAAGTTTTATGCATTTGGGGGGTCACATTTATTTCCTACAGATTTCATGCAATCTGGTTCAATTATAAATTTGATTGCTTTTTTGCACAGTATAAAATCCTTTACCCTTGCACCATTTAATTGTGTTCCATAACCGAACTCGTATTCATCACGACTACTGCTATCCCCTAGCCCAAAAGATAAACCATCCAAAGGGTAATAAATGTCAAACTCTGATTATTGATGCTTTCTGTGAAATTGATTATCTATTTGAGGTGCATAGCACCGTGATTTATAGCTGTCTTTTACGTTGCACTTACACAATGGCTTTTCTGAAAGATGAATATTTTGATTGTTTCAATAGATTTTCTATTAAATCTGAATTTTTCAAAAGAGGCTCACAATAATTGCAGTGCTTGTTTAACTGGAATAGCACCTGATTGAGACTGACATATGCTACCTGTTTCCATTATCTTACAGAGTGGGGAAACAAGTTAGGCAGTGCACTGCAATGTGAAATTAAAAAAAAAAGATTATAGTGCAGGGAGGAATTGCACTATCCTAAATTATATCCTTCGTTCAAAAGCTCAGAACAAAACTGCGGACATTTAATACTCTTTTTTGAATATATTCACACCAATTGATATTTTGGAAGAAAGTTGGCCTGATTCCCCATTACCCTTCACCTTGTACAGTCATCAACACAAGTGCAAGAGCTGGTGTAGTGTTTTACACTACCAGACCAAAGTAGTATCCTTTTACACTCATTTTGCATTGGTGTAAGTGACTACTACAAAAAGTGGTTAAAAAAAGATCAAGCCCAAAAAACACACAAGTAAATGGAGAAAAATATATAAACAGAAAGAGACCAGTATGAGGGAAGGATAAGAATATGCTTAGAATATGTAACATGATCAGTGTAGCTTCAAAATTCTTAAGAAAAAGACTATGGATCAAATTATCTGATGGCACTGCTGACTTCATGAGACTTACATCCACAGAGAATTCAAACCTTAGGGCTGAATTTCAAATGCTAGCAGTTTGCATGCCACCCACAAAACTAGCTGAACTCATGATGTGTGTGTTAGATATAGGCTTTACAAACTAGTGGAGAACCAGTAGAGTTCTTTTTATGGGCATAATGGCCACTTTGCACAATGCAAACACTAGTTTTCAGCAAAATATGGAGATTTTGAACAGGCAAGTATTGCAAATGCAATTATGGCACTGGTTTAAAAATATGACTCATAGTGTCTTAGATTATATGTTGTAAAATGGGACCTGGATTATGGCTGGGGAATCTATTTTTGAGAAGGTAAATTTGGGCTCAAAAAATAAAAAATGAAAGCCTTTTTCCAGGCTGAACTATCTGCATCTCCAACTATTATCCCAATAAGAAGTTTATTATACTAAGAAACAAAGCTCTTTGTGTGAGAATGGGTGGTGTGTAATCTCCTGAACACCTGAACAGAGAGAAGCGATGACCTTCAACTCATCAATTCATTGTTTTTATTAGTCCCAGATAACAGGTGTTATAAACTCAGAGACATTTACTTACTAATGATACTCAACAGATGCTTCACAGACCATGCTTTTATGAGCCGTGTCATGCTTAAAGTGATTCCAGAGACATTCACCTGATAATTTACTCAAAGAAATGCTTTATATGACTGATCAACAGAGCACCGATTTTCACTATGGTTGTTTCATCAGAAGACATTACAACTGACTTGGCTTCTGTTTTGCAAACCAAATCAGCTCAGAAGATGAACTGTCAGCCAGATATACGCAGAATGAGCACCTCATCTACTATTAGATACAGCAAACACAAGCATGGAAAAAGCATTTCTTGTTATAACTCCCTTAAGGTGTTTTGCTTGAAACTCATATGAAGAAATTCATGCAGACTTTTTATTCTCAAGCACACACAATGAGAAAAATTGAATATCAGCACAGGAAACAGGAAGAAAATCCTGTGGGGAAGGAGAAACCAATTCTCAGTTAGAGATGGGACCAAATGTTCACTCCCTTCTGAACATCTCTAAATTGAAGATGTTAA
Source organism: Dermochelys coriacea (assembly GCF_009764565.3). Taxonomy (NCBI): domain Eukaryota; kingdom Metazoa; phylum Chordata; order Testudines; family Dermochelyidae; genus Dermochelys; species Dermochelys coriacea. The sequence goes on along the minus strand of NC_050085.1, from coordinate 19,415,088 downwards.
TTTCCAAATCCCAACCTTGTGGCTGAACTCCCTATCTCTACAATAGGTCAATACTCTATTATGGTTTATTATGTGTATTTCAGTGATTTTTAGGGACCCCAACTAAGATCAAAGTGCTAATGTGCTAGGAGCGGTACAAACACATAATAATAAACTATCCCTATCTCAGACAGTTGACAATCTAGAGATGGCAGATAAACATGGAAGAAAGGAAGGTTTACTATCCACTTTTTACATATGGGTAACTGATGCCCAGGGGATTAAATGACGCAAATAATCTGTGGTAGAGTCTGGAACTGAGTCCAGATCACCTGAGTCCCAATCTAGTGCCTTCACCACAAGACCAGCCTTTCTCCCCAGATGCAAACACTGTAAAACACGGGAGAAGTCCAGAACTAGATACATATCAAGATTCTGGCTTTGTAACTTGTCTTCTCTCTCATCAGTACAACTGTCCCCTTCACTATCACTGTTACTGCTATCTGACAAAAAGCAGCTCAGACCAGAAATAACTATCTTACATTTCTATAATGCTTTTATCCATGCTGAAGGAGCCCAAAATACTTTACAAACTATACAGGCCTATAGGATTCTGTTCACCCACAACTGAAATATTGCCATCTCTGGGGAGGAACATGACAGCCATTTAACAGCCTTCAGCAACACTATAGAATAATTCAGGATAGGAAGTGAAGAAATACCATTACCAACTGAAACTGCTTGGTTAATTTATGGAGGCAGAATATAGTTACCCAAACTGAAATTTGGCCAGAACACTGGGTTTATTAACTTTCTTCTTGTCATTAAAGATCCCATGTCATTTTTTGGCACAAGTGATCAAGATACCAGTTTTATGCCTTGTTTGGAAGTCATGAGCTGTAGCTCACGAAAGCTTATGCTCTAATAAATTTGTTAGTCTCTAAGGTGCCACAAGTACTCCTTTTCTTTTAGACTCTCCAGTAGCTCTCTCCTCACTAGCATCGTGCTGGGGAATTCATTCAACAGTGACTCAGAGGGATGAGAGCCACCTACTTAACCAAGACCACTTCCTGTAACACCATGGGTTTTACTTGGAGGTCTCCCATCCAAGTATTGACCAGGCCCATCCCTACTTGTACTGAGAGATGTGACAAGATTGCAGCCCACATTGGTATGGCAGCAGACATTATTCTAACAGCCAAAGATCAGGCTTCAGAAAAGGCTACTTGGAGATTTCTTCTGTAGGAAAATGCATTCCAGGGATGGGCATGTGGGCCCCCACAACTGCCAGGTCTGCCCCAGGAGAAGCCTGTGGAGACTGGCTCTGAATGGCGAAGCTCACTGAGCAAGAGAGCACATGAAAAAGACCACAAGCAATAGGGAAGCAGTGACAAATTCTTCCTAAAATTACACACTCGGGCCAATTTGCTTCGCTGCTCAACTGCCGCTCAGAAATGTCAAGGCTGTTTCCACAAAAGCACAAAAGTATGCACTGAAGTATTTGTGGGCACTGCGGCGGGGGTTACAAAATGCAACACCTGGCTGCCAAAGCATTGCCACACAGCCACACACAGTCAGAAATTATTATAATAATTTTTAAAGAGCATTAACCTATGTTTTTAGCTTGGAGGCTCATATTGAAGGCCTAAGACGGAAAACGAGTGAGAAAAAGCAGAAGATAGAATGGGCAATCTGATACGATGGAATTCCCTGACTTCTCCTCTCCCACACAGTATAAACGTTTGGCCTCGTGGAAACCCATGTGAAGTAACTCTTTGTGGGGAGTGGAAGCTTACTCCACTTCCCTGGCGGGCACTGATTGGCAGAATGCCCCCTTTGTGATGACAGCAGTGGTTTGGAGGTGGAGGTATTTGCATATGTAAAGTCCTTGGACTTCTTCCAGTCTTGATGCACTGAGAATAAAGTTGTAGTGCTGAAGGTGGGAAGAACTCAGTGGACAAGATGATTCTGCCAGCACACCTTTGGCTTCTCGTGAGGGAGCTGCTGTGTGTGTGAAAGCCATGAGGACCGCACACTACCCGTCCCCTTTGGCCTGTGTTTTCAGCTCCTACTTTTTAGCTGTCTGACAAAGGAACAACATCAGGGAGAGACTCTAATAATGGAGCTCTGCCAGGGCACTTTTTATTTTACATGACCTGAGAGTAAAACAAATCTTCAGTGGAATTTTTAAATCACAAGCACCATCGCAACTGGTACTATTTGTCCACCTTCTTGTTGGCAGCCTAAACAGAAGTGCTGTGAATTCCCTTCTCACTGAGGCAGCACATCCAGATCAGATTGAGGCATCTTAGCAGGGTGGCATGTGGAATTTGCGCTGCCATGTTATTTCTCGATGCATTCTGTGGATGGATGAATAAGAAAGGAAGAAATTGTTGAGTATTTAGATCCACTTTGCTTGGGGGGAGGAGAAGAGAGAAGGGGTTTTAGATAGAAAACTCTAAAATGTGTTTCTGAATACTTGGGGCCAAGTTTTGTACAAAGATAAAATTGCAAATTCCAATGCAGGCAACTGAGGCTGCTCACTCAAGCAAGCACAGAATGAGGTCCATAGATTTCCCCTTTCCCCCCCAAAAAACCTCTCTAAATCCTCCCAAAACTTTTAATGTCTCTCTCCTTTCCTTCCTGAACCAGAAGCTAGAAAGTATCTCTTCAAAAGAAACTATTTCTTGGTTTCACTGACTGACCCACTTTGATTTCATGCAAAGTGCTCTGTAGTTCAGAGATCTTGCACTAAGAACTAAAAATTCGGCTTCCAATTCTGTAATATACAAAAACTGGCCCCGTGTACCCAAACAAAGTGCCTTTCCTGACTCCTTTCTTCAGCTCAACTATGCAAAGTAGTGTTTCTTTATCAGATCATAAACAGCAGCCTGTTGAGATTCACAAGAATGATGATTTGGAGACCAGCTCTTAAGAATAGCATCTTCAGGCTTCGCAAAATAAAAGATACCAAGTCTGCACTGTGAAGGTGTTTTGGAGTAATTTATTTTACTTAAGGCACGTATTTTTTTTAAACAGAGACACATTGAAAATGTTAGCAGTGTTATCATGGCAGCTGTGCACAGATATCAGCAATAACTGTGACGGCTGGGCTGGACTATGCCGTTGAGGAACAGCGTAGGCATCTGCTCTGTTTAATACACAGGAAGCACAGGGCAGTTTTTAAGAACTATGCAGAGGATAGGAGGATGTAATGGAGCCCTTAATGTGTTTAGGTTTCTCCACTGGAATCTAGTTTTATCGGGAAACAAAGGTCCTGATGGGACTATCAGTGAAAAGAAATCCAGAACCTGTCTAGTAAGGAAAGGGACTTGTGGAGATTGTTATGTCAAGGTGTACCAGCTTTTCTCCAAGCAAGATAGTCATACCGTAAGTGATTTATACTGTGAAGTAGTTTCCTCTACAGAAACATATTTGGATTCTGTGTTCACAAGAGGCTTTTCAGCGCAAATAAGGTACTACTTACCCGACACTGAGTCTTCATAAAAAGTAAAGAGAAAGGATGGGATGGGGGGGAGGAATCTCAAACCCACTGGAGTTTCTTTTAAAAGAGCCCATAATATCATAATAAAAAGACAACAATTTGTGGAGATGCTTGCCAGGAAACCTAAACAGCTTATACCGGTTGCACATCTGAGATGTGTCACTCACCACATTTAAATACAATAGTAATAAAAACTTAACACTCGTACCACTTTACCTCTTCCAATCACTGTACAAACTTTAACTAATCAGTCCTCACAACACCCCAGCATATAGGCTAGTATTTTCCGCTTTACAGATGAGGGAAACTGAGGCAGCGAGGTAACGCAATTTGTCCAAGAATGTACAATGAGATTTTTATTCAGTTTAAATGATAAAAATCACCCTCGCTCTGGGTGTTTTGACATAGTTTATATTATACTGTAATCAGTATTTGAACCCAAATACTGAGCTATGTATTCTAAGATAAATGAGAGTCATTGGGCCTCAGGCTTCTGAATATGCCCATGTACTCAATACCGTCATGTAACAGGAGAACACAGAAGCAAGATGAAGTCACGGAAAACCCTGCACGTTCGGAGCACCCCATCGTTCCGTGGGGCAGGGTTCAGATCTGAGGATTTGGACTGGACAATTTAAAAGTTTGGCAAATTCTGATTTTAAACAAGCCCAAGGTGGTGTTTGGATCCAGAATTATGGAGGAGGCCAATCTCTCCTGAAAATGATTTTAAAAGGTTTTATCTGAAAAATCTCAGCCTCAATATTTTTTTCATGTACTATGGTAACATTCCATCATAAAATATACTCTCTGAGGACATGTATCAACTCCTCTAGTCCTCTCCCCAGTGTTTCTTTTCTCCCACTGCCTCTTCGGGCTGTTGTCTTCCTCTGATAGCTCGTAATTTAGCTTACACCATTAGCTCTTCCAGTCAAGGACTCATGTTATAATGTACCATGTGCATCTCTAGCCCTTATTGTTTCTTTTGCACATAAATAAGAATAATATGGCCTCTTTTACACATGGTTTTGGTTCACCTACAGAATGAACACCAGCCTCCCTGTGAAATGCTAATCTTGTTTGGGTAACTACTGGGCACAATCAGGTGAGCTGGTATTCAGATTATTTTTCCATTCGGTTCCTAGAAAAGGTATAGCCAGGCTAAAGTAATATTTAACCTCGCTACAGCAATTAGGAATCTCCAGCTCCAGCCAGCAGCTGAGGATGATACTACAGGCTAAATTAATGCCAAACTACCCCTCCTCCCTTTACTCCCCAATCCCCCCCTTCTCCTGTACCATCCCTTTCCCCCACCTCCCCCCACAAGCACCAACTAAAAAAGGGAAAGAATGAGAAAGTGAGTGCTCTGTAGCTGGCACTGCAGACAATGTATGTCTTGTGTGAGTAATTTAGCACTATGGCCAGTCAATCTGGTTTCTGGGCCCAATGCCCTGACCCTCTTTAGAGCTGCTCTCTCTCTCCAGCACAGTGTGAAACATTTCCTTTCACAGCACTGACACTTTGCAGATTGAGACGTCAGGCCTGTCCAACTGCAGCAAATTAGCAATTTTTCTTTTACTAATTGGAAATAAAAATGTTTGCTAAGGGAATAATTTGTAGGAATGCAGTGTTAGGTTTCCGGATTTTTATAAGGATGTTTTAAACTTTATATATATGCACTTTTCTTCTGTTTTGATGCCTTGCACAGTACATTTTAATAGATTACTCAACTGTTAACTTTACAGACTCAGCCTTCCAAAGGATTAGCGGCAGTTCTTAATTTATCTCTCTCTCTCTCTCAAAGGCCAGCAGGGCCTTCTTAACGTAGTCCCCAGTAAAATTTTGCCTACTTTTGCAGTAGGCAGTGAACAGGAGCAGGGCTCCAATGGGTTAAAAATATACTTGGCTACTTGGCATCTGGATGAACCTTGGGTAGGCAATTTGTAAAACCTTCAATTCACAGCTCTCCAAAGTTCCCTTCGAGCTTTGTGGGCAGGAGGGGGGAGAGAGGGAAGAGATGAGCAGCGTATTCAGGAATTCAATGCAACGTTAACCTGTCACAACTGGGTGATTTCATAATTCTGAATCTGCTTATTGGCACACTGGTTTCCTCCCCCCACCACCACACACACACAAACAGTGAAGATAAAAAGCCCCCAGTGTTGTTGTATTGGTATGTACGGGATGCAAGGACGTTCTTATGTTCCACTGCTCCAACTTAATTGTACTAATGCAGCTTTGTTCCTTTGATGTGAAAAACTAATATCCTGAAAAGGGTTTGGTGGTTGTGGTGGTTTTTTAAATTCCTTTCATAAGCAAAAGTGGGCTGGGGACATGTTGATCTATCTGTTCCTATAAACCACTCAGCAGTTTGGCATACAAATGACAGTCAATAAAAACCTATTCAGTTAAAAAAAATGTTCTTCAGGACAATGGGATCAGATGGGAATTTTCTCATCTAGAGGGAAACAGAATGAGAGAAAGAAAGCAAAATGCCTTATTGTCAGGTGCTGTTGCCTAAATAGTGTATTTTACATTCATATTTCTGTGTCACTGGTGAGGAGCACAAGATCTGCTAACAGTTAGGATCCGTGCAGTCGTACATTAGCTCTTATAACAATGATAGTACATAAAGAGTTACTGTTCCACCCTCCCCACTCTCTCCCCCCCCCCGCCCTTCTGATAAAGCATTTGACAGCCATGCCTAATAATTCTTTCTGGGGAGTTTTTTTTTTCTTGATGTCTTTATGTGAATATGAAGCTGGAGTGAAAGGCTTTGGGTGACCCCCGTGAGAGAGAAAAAGTAGAAACTAGAGGGACAGAGAGTGAGATACAGACTCCCTGCAGAGCCATAGGCATCTTCTGTGGCAGCTCACAACTTGCCGTCAGAGGGCCTTTGTCAAAGAAAAAGGACTCTTCTTCACTCCGGCTATGACAATAGGTGTTTTGTCAGAGAGGGACAGGATAAAATGCGGGGGTGGGAGGGGGGATCCTCATCGGCGAGGGGTGAGCCTTTGGGGCCTGCAGATGTTGGAAGGAGGATGATTTATTACTCCAGTGTCCTCAGTGGCATTTGGCTACCTTCCCAGACCCCAGCACTGGTGACTGTGGTGGGAGGAGGGAAGCTGCTGCATAACTGAGGCATCTCCATACCTTGTATGGGCAAAGTAGGCGGAAGCAACACATAACTCTCCATGTGAATGTGGGTAAGAAGAGGAATCAGGATAGAACTGCACTTGCAGAATTCTGCACCCCCGGAGCCCGCATCAGAATCATGGCTTACAGAGAATTCATTGGATGCATCTGATGAAGTGAGCTGTAGCTCATGAAAGCTTAAGCTCAAATAAATGTGTTAGTCTCTAAGGTGCCACAGGTCCTCCTTTTCTTTTTGCGGATACAGACTAACACGGCTGCTACTCTGAAACCAGAGAATTCATTGTACAAGAAGTTTTCTAACCCCCCAGCCCAGTGTGAGGATCAACATTTTATTTTTCCCCTGCTGAATTATTTAAGAGTATGATGAAAGGGATGCACTATTAACTGTAAATCACAAACACTGTGAAGCAATGTGAGGACCATTGTTATTTATATTTGGTAGCCACAGTCTTTATAGGTAAAGACTAAAGTTACCTGATCCACTCACACTAAATTCTGAGTGAAATTTGAGGAAGTACCGGTATTAATTTGTTTGTTTTTTGGTGGGCATGTGCATGGGTGTGGGAAGATTATCGCTTCAATAATTCCTACAAGCAGCTCAGAAGAGCGGCTAGTGAATTATCATGAAAGAGAGGTGATTTGCAGAATACCAAATGTTAGTCCATGTCTAAGCAAGGGAGTATGCAGTGGGTAGAGTAGCTCCTTGCTCTATGGCAAGCAGATTCTGAAGCTGGCTGGCTGATCCTGAAGACAACTTGATCTGGTGCTTAAATGGGAGGGAGGGACCCTGTGGTGCCTAGGGCTGCAGACTGGCTCAGAGCAGTAGGGGAGGATTTATTCAAATCACTTCAGAGAAGTAACTGAAATTGTGGATGTCTCTTTGAACCAAAACAAATCTCAGGCCCATTGGAAGTTTGCCTATTACACCATACATCCAGTACATATATAAAAAAACATCATTCTGAATTGCCAGTATCCCAGATCACTGAGCCAGGAAGTGCTGGATATCTTCCAGGAGAAAGGAATCACAGCCGAACAAGAAATACACAGTAAGACACTGTATTGCCAGGAGTTTGATTTAGGATTTTTTCTTTAGCTCCTTTCCTCTTTTAATATGTAGTTTTCCACCATACTTTTTGCATAAATACTGTATCCTAAAGATGACAGCCTCCTTTAACAGATTGACTAAAAAACCCCATTTTCTGCTGAAACACGACTGCATTTGCTTCACTTTTGCAAAATGCAAACCCAGAGACTATGTTAAAATTGTTCCCTAGAAATTACTAGGCGGATACATAGAAAACAAAACATGAATGGGGGGAGGAGAGAAGAGAAAAAGAAAGGTGTAAAACGGAAGTTGGAACACCAGCTAAATGAATGCAACAATAACTAGGGTTGCCCACCTATAGTCTCATCTAAAGCCATTAAGGTAAATGGAACAACTGCCTTTTATTTCAATGGTCAGGCCCCTATAGTGCCTGTCCTGAAGATCTCAAAGCACTTTAATAGCATTGATACATTAGTCTCTAAACACCCCTTTGATGTAGGTACTTATTTCTGTAATGCTCATTTACAGAAGGAGAAACTAAAGCAATAAGAGTATCGGTGACTTGTCGAAGGTCACAAAGGAAGTCAATTGTGGAGTTAATAGAAGAATAGTAACTAGATTTCTGCTTCTAATCCCTCGGTTTTAATCACTAGACAATATCTCCCATTCCAGGTTCTAAGGTGAAAAAAAACAAGATTCATCAAGTAGCTATGGAAAAGCATAAAAAGCGTCTGCAGGATGAAACCTTTTCACTTAAGAATAGGGTTTGGGTGATTATTTATGGATTATTTGAAGTTATCTAAACCGCTTTTGTTGGGCAGTTGGGTGGAAATTTGATGAGTTACAATCAAGACACACATGCAGGGCCAGATTTAGAGGCAGGCAATCTAATGCCAGGCTTGGGGGGGCACTGGGCTCAGGGTGCCGTTTTAGTGGTCAGAATGAATAAATACAGATTTACAGATCCTAGCATGCAAACCTATCATCATATATGACAGGGATAAATCATGCATGCAAATTATGTATCAAAGTCATGAAATGGGCTATAAATGCAATAAAAATAAGGTATTCAAAGTTTAACAAATGGGAGGGGTGCACCAAAGACACTCCTCGCCTTGGGCTCCATTTGGTCTAGGGTTGGCCTTGCACACATGCTATAAGAAATGTCTTTCTTTAAGTATTTCTTCTGAGCAGAAAGCATAAAGTACAGAGGCATGCCAAAAATGCAATTCCCCCACCCCACCTTACTTTTTCAAATCTAACAGATTACAAGTTGAGGCTGGTTTTTAGATCTGAAATTAGTTTGTCAAATCATAGTATAAGTTATCTATTATCTATTGAGCCACAAGCCAAGAACTTAGGAAACCAGTCAGCGATCACTGGGCTTGATAAAAAGCCCAGTGAAATGCAATGGAAAGACTCCCATTGATTTCAATAGGCTTGGATGAGGCCCATAAACTGTTCCTCAGTTCTTACTGCGGTCAAACACATTGACAACAAACATTTCATAGATACTGTGTTTGGACAATCTTAGCTTGTACAGTTTAGGAGGAGTTGAAATTAAAAGAATCTGAGAAACTTTCACTTCACTTTACACTTTTAAGTGTGTGTGCGCACGCGCAAGTGTGTTCATAAGTACATAAATTCTTCTTATTTAAGTACAGTAAATCCTGTATATCATGTGATGTCAAGTTACTTGGCTCCTGGAGGACTTCATGGTTTTGAAAGTGGAATATATGTCAGGCTCAGCTGTAAGAGAACATACTGTTAAAATCTTGCTTTGTATATTTTTGTTAAACAGACAGTATTTGGACTTTGGACACGGATAACACTGCATCTTTAATGCTTTGTAAATTGCCACATCAGCACTAAATACCTCCACTTAATTTTTCATTTTGATATGATGAAACATTTTTTCCCATGGAAAGAAAAGTCTGGTCTTTGTGAGCCTGGCAGTGCCACCCCAAGTTACAGTAAAGGTTAATCACAAACAAGAGACAAGTAAATAGACAAAGAGCATCATACACTTCACTTTTCAATGGATGTTTTCATAAATGTATGAATAATTTAAATGATCATTGCTGAGTATTTATTCGAGTGTTTCAGGGGAAAAAAATGCCTCCTCTTTTTTTTCCCCCCTTGATTCTTTTCATTTTTGTCTCATCTCTTTTATGTGCTGCATCGGCTGTTTTCTTGCCATCTGAATCCGTTTTTCAGAACAATGGGATGTATGAGGGCTGAGGGGGCAGATGAAGAATACAGCCCTTGTTGAACACTCTGTGACTTGACATTGATTAATGAGGGTGCGGACATGGGCAGAATTTGAGAGAGAGAAGGGGAAATTAGAGGACCTGAGGGCACCAGAAGGAGGAGAGCAAGAAGATGACAGAGAGAATGCCAGAATGATGCCAGTGAGACTATGAGATACACAGAAAGAATGAGAAGCAGTAGTAGAGTCACTCCATACCACCTACTCCAAAGCATTAGGATGGAGCTGTACATGTTTCTTATATGGTAAGAAATACACAATGGTCACAATGGACCACATTCTATATATTGTCCTGTCTTGTTCTAGGTTTATCCTCCAGAGAATGACTTGTGTTAGTTGGACCACTTTCCCTCATATTAATAGACGTCCATGACAAAATGGCAGAGAAAATTATTTATTATTTCCACTATTCTCCCTACAATCTAAATAAACAGTGGGTTTGTAACTTTTCTATAGGAGTCTATAAAACTTTCCTGAAAAAGAATGCCTCAAACCAAGGTTTTTCTGACTCAGCTGGGTTGCTTTTTTTTTAAGCCAAAGCCACTTTGGGGAGATTTGAGTTTTCCAAAAATGCTTTAATTTCAGTAAGATGCTGCTTTATTTTCTCATATGGATAAATTTTGAAGACTTGATCTCATCAGAAAAGAGCAGGGTTTTATGCTATGAAAAACTGGCATTTCTGAAAGGAACCCACAACTCCCTTTGGGAGAATGGGCTTCAGGTGTGTTTAACCAGTTGGTGACATTTGGGTGAAAGAACAGTATACTTGTTGAAATCTTCTAAATGGTTTAGGACCCTGACATTCCTGAAGTCCTTTTTTTTTTCAGCTGAACTAAATAGAAAAAAAAATCAGTTCTTTTTGATTATTTCAGTTCTTCAAACTATTTAAAAAAATTAAATGGATGAAACCTTCAGATTTATGTCTAACAAACAATGAAACAGATAGAAGTGCTTGTGAGGTGCTTTATAATATTGTTCACAGCTTAATTCCATTTCTGATCATTTTTCTGAGATTGGTATAATCTGTCTGTATATTTGATATAACAGACACCTGACTGTACTCTCTATTATAAAAAATAAAAAAAATCTAAAAAATATTACTATTGTAATTTAACTAAAGTACATCTGGAAATGGTCATATTAGATAATATCAGCTTGGGCAATGTGCTTATATAGTCCTGACATTTAAAATACAGGGATACAAGAAACATTTATTTTCCCACCTTGAGAGGGACCAAGAGGGCTCTGGTGGAGAGATCATAAAGATCAGCAATATGTATTTAGCGGCTAGGTTATTAGTTATATATATTTTGGGTGAAGGGGTTCCTTTAGTCTATTTGTATTTTTAAAATATGTTAAGATTTGCCCAGAGCAAAGGCTACATGCTCCATTTTATAAAATGTATGTATAAATTGAAAGTCAATTAATAAGTAAAACAAAGAAAGTGTTGTGTAGCACAAAATATTCCAAATCATAGGAGTTACATGGCTAAATGGCAGTATTTTACTGGGCTAAATCTCTCAGAGGACTCATAATGGGTGCTGGCCATGGCATCTGGCACACAATTATAGACAGGTACAAAGAGGATGTGCCTAACCCCTAGGCAGCACTGCAGCTGGCCAATGACAGTCCTTCCTTGCAAGCGGGCTTGCTATGGGTCATGGTTATGTGTCTAAAGGGGTGGGTCAGAGACATTGTCAGATAAGGTAAATAGCCTTTAATCCACCTTCCAGGATTGGCTGAGCTCTCATTGTGACCTTTGATCTTGCCCATGCAATGGACTGTGCATCACTGCACACCTTGAAATTGCGCAGGTTCAGGCTGGATAGACCGTGGATTATTAGGATGCACCAGGATGAGGGTATCAAAGAGTGGGCAGGCAGGAGCCAGCTGTAGGCAGCTGTCATCTCTACCAGTCTATTGCTGTCACGATAGGTTAAGCGTTAGCTTGTTCCAGTGTTTCAAAAGGCAATTAAGTTATGGCCACTCCGACAAGCCTTGTTGGCTCCTGCCTTTTCAATAGCAGATGGAACATTTCACTCCCAGGTTTCTGACTCTGATAGAGATGAAAAGGTCACAAGTGATCAAACTCATCTGAAGGCTGTTGGGGGCCCACAACAGCCTTCATAATGCAGACAACATCTGATGGGGTTTGTCTGCAGTATTAAAAATGAAGACAGCACCACAATTGGGCCCTTTCTCGTGTGCCTCAGCAAAAGGTCCAGGGCCAAAATAAGTCCTGGACACAGAATTACCTTCTTGCTTTCAGAGATGGTCATTCTAGAATAGGGTTGAGACAGATAGAGGTTGTAATGCATGGGATTACTTCCAATGACTCTGCCAAACCTTTTCTGGCAATTGGACTTGACTCCAGGGTACCCTGCACCTTTCTTGACTGACATTTACTGTCTTGTGTTTCACTCTGTATTTTAAAGGTGGGATACAAGATGCAACATATCATTTCGTAAAGCAGTTTTTAAACTAAGGGCTGAGGGAAAGCAGACAGTTGCGGAGGAGAACGTGGTTCGGACAGAGACATCCCTTAGGAGAGGATCTACCATTGGAGATTCTCTATGTCCTAGTAAGGAGGAGAGGATGGAAGATGATAAAATACAGATAGTATCTGATGAGAAACAGTCAAATGAAAATAAGTTTCATTTGATTACATCATGAAATGGGAGACAGCTAAAAATTGACAAGTTTTTAAAGTGCTTATAAACCAATGCTAGAAGTCAAAATAATAAGATGGGTGAACTAGTGTGCCTCATATTAAATGAGGATATTGATATAATAGGCATCATAGAAACTTGGTGGAATGAGGATAATCAATGGGACACAGTAACACCAGGGTACAAAATATATCAGAAGGACAGAACAGGTTGTGCTGGTGGGGGGTGGCACTATATGTGAAAGAAAGCGTAGAATAAAATGAACTAAAAATCTTAAATGAACCAAACTGTACCATAGAATCTCTGTGGATATTAATTCCATGCTGGAATAATAAGAATATAGCAGTAGGAATATATTACTGACCACCTGACTAGGATGGTGATAATGACTGTGAAATGCTCAGGGAGATTAGAGAGGCTATTAAAATAAAAAACTCAGTAATAATGGGGGATTTAAACTATCCCCATATTGACTGGGTACATATCACCTCAGGATGGGATGCAGAGATAAAGTTTCTTGAATGTTTCTTGAACCTTAAATGACTGCTTCTTGGAGGACCTAGTGTCCTGGAACCCACAAGAGGAGAGGCAATTCTTGATTTAGTCCTAAGTGGAGCACAGGTTTAGGTCCAAGAGGTGAATATAGCTGGACCAATTGGTAATAGTGACCATAATATAATTAAATTTAACATCCATGTGGCAGGAAAAAAAACATCAGCCCAACACTATAGCATTTAATTTCAGAAAGGGGAACTACACAAAAATGAGGAGGTTAGTTAAACAGAAATTAAAAGGTACAGTGCAAAAAGTCAAATCCCTGCAAGCTGCATGGAAACTTTTTAAAGACACCGTAATAGAGGTTCAACTTAAATGTATACCCCAAATTAAAAAACATAGTAAGAGAACCAAAAAAAGAGCCACCATGGCTAAACAACAAAGTAAGAGAAGCTGTGAGAGGCAAAAAGGCATTCTTTAAAAAGTGGAAGTTAAATCCTAGTGAGGAAAATAGAAAGGAGCATAAAATCTGGCTAATGAAGTGTAAAAATATAATTAGGAAGGCCAAAAAAGAATTTGAAGAACAGCTAGCCAAAAGTAGCTAGTCAAAAAGTAATAGCAAAAATAATTTTAAGTACGTCAGAAGCAGGAAGCCTGCTAAACAACCAGTGGGGCCACTGGACGATCGAGATGCTAAAGGAGCACTCAGGGGCGATAGGGCCAACGTGGAGATAGTAAATGAATTCTTTGCATCGATTGTCACAGTTGAGGGAGATTCCCAAACCTGAACCATTCTTTTTAGTTGACAAATTTGAGGAACTGTCCCAGATTGAGATGTCATTAGATGAGGTTTTGGAACAAATTAAACAATATTAAGTCACCAGGACCAGATGGAATTCACCCAAGAGTTCTGAAGGAACTCAAAAGTGAAATTGCAGGACTACTAACTCTCGTCTGTAACCTATTATTTAAATCAGTTTCTGTACCAAATGACTGAAGGATAGCTAATATGACGCCAATTTTAAAAAGGGCTCCAGAGGTGACCCCAGCAATTACAGGCCAGTAAGTCTGACTTCAGTACCAGGCAAATTGGTTGAAACTATAGTAAAGAACACAATTGTCAGACACATAAATGAACATAATTTGTTGGGGAAGAGTCAACATGGTTTTGTAAAGGGAAATCATGCCTCACCAATCTACTAGAATTCTTTGAGGGGGGTCAACAAGCATGTGGACAAGAGGGATCCAGTGGATATAGTGTATTTAGATTTCCAGAAAGCCTTTGAAATGGTCCCTCACCAAAGGCTCTTAAGCAAAGTAAGCAGTCATGTGATTATAGGGAAGGTCCTCTCATGGATTGGTAACTGGTTAAAAGATAGGAAACAAAGGGTAGGAATAAATGGTCAGTTTTTAGAATGGAGAGAGGTAAATAGTGGTGTTCCCCAGGGGTCTGTATTGGGACCAGTCCTATTCAGCGTATTCATAAATAATCTGGAAAAAGGGGTAAACAGTGAAGTTGCAAAATTTGCAGGTGATACAAAACTGCTCAAGATAGTTAAATCCCAGGAAGAGTACAAAGAGCTACAAAAGGATCTCTCAGAACTGGGTGACCGGGCAACAAAATGGCAGATGAAATTCAGTGTTGATAAATGCAAAGTAATGCACATTGGAAAACATAATCCAACCTATACATATAAAATGATGGGTTCTAAATTAGTTGTTACTTAAGAAAGAGATCTTGGAGTCATTGTGGATAGTTCTCTGAAAACATCCATTCAATGTGCAGTGGCTGTCAAAAAAGAAAACCAAAAGTTGGGAATTATTAAGAAAGGGATAGATAATGAGAGAGAAAATATCATATTGCCTCTATATAAATCCATGATACGCCCTCATCTTGAATACTGCATGCAGATGTGGTTGCCCCATCTCAAAAAAGATATACTGGAATTGGAAAAGATTCAGAAAAGGGCAACACAAGTGATTAGGGGTATGGAACAGCTTCCATTTGAGGAGAAATTAATAAGACTGAGACTTTTCAGCTTGGAAAAGAGACGACTACGGGGAGATATGATAGATAAAATAATGACTGGTATGGAGAAGGAAGTATTTTATTGCACAAGAACTAGGGGTCACCAGATGAAATTAATAGGCTGCAGGTTTAAAACAAACAAAAGGATGTATTTTTTTTTACACAATGCGCAGTCAACCTGTGGAACTCCTTGCCAGAGATTGTTGTGAAAGCCAAGACTAACAGGATTCAAAAAAGAACTAGATAAATTCATGGAGGATAGGTCCATCAATGGCTATTAGCAAGGATTGGCAGGGATGGTGTCCCTAGCCTCTGTTTGCCAGAAGCTGGGAATGGACGACAGGGGATGGATCACTTGATGATTACCTGTTGTGTTCATTCCCTCTGGGGCACCTGACATTAACTACTGTTGAAAAACAGGATACTGGGCTAGATGGACCTTTGCCTGACCCAGTATGACCATTCTTATGTTCTTGTATTAACATATTATGGTCACTTTTCTAGATGACAGTTCTCCCCTCTTCCCGGTAATACCACAGGCAGAATTACAGCCACAGATTTCAAAGAGTTTCATGCATCTTCATTCTGATTTTAACCATGGCCCAATATTACAAGTTGCTGAGTGATCTCAACTTCCAATGAATTCAGTGGGAGGTAAAGACACTCAACACAGTGCAAGATGGGATCATAGGACTTGAGCCACAGAGGTGCTGAGCAACTGGAAATCCACTAACTTCCGTGGGAGATGCACAGATCTGATTCCAAAGTAAGGGATATTAGAAACCTTCAAAGTTAGTACTTTGCTTTTAGAATTAGAAGTGAAATTTGTTAGGTACAAGCTAGTGGAGGGGCAGAAGCTGCACAATCATCTTCTGCTTACCTGTCTCCATGGGTGTGTGTTGTGTCTTCAGGTTTTTGTGGATGGGCATTGTGTGTGGGATGTGTTTTTCTTTCCTGCTGCACTGAAAAGAAGTGGTGGGGGGGAGGGAAAATGAAGGAAAGAGGAAACAAAGTACAGCTCAGCGTAGCTAGAAATGTAAGAAATGGGCTGGAACGAGGTTAGAAGGCCCTTTGCATCAATGTTTCTAATAGGATCCATGTACTAGGATATAAAGTTAGACAATTAAAAAGCACAAAGGGCCAGGGTTACAGTGGGGGGAAATGTATAAATGGACTTTGATTTTGGATTACGTATCAAGTTTAACATTCATTCCCACGGTTTATTACGGAGAACCTTAGTGTGTATTTAAGCTTAGTGAATCACAGCTGCCCAGTCACTGCTCTGCAGATACTAAGGATGCAGTATATCAAATGGGTACAAGTGCATTTTTATTAGAGCTTCTAAATGACAGAGCTAATTGTCTTTCATTTGAGGAATGCAGCATCCTTCAGCTAAAAGAATGCTTTATCAGACACATAAGGACCATTTCATTCATCAAGTGAAAAGCATCCACCTCTGAGGTGAAACCGAGCACATTTTATAGGTCATGAAAACACTTCATGGCCTATACAGGATACGAATAATACACTATTCAGTGGAAACTTCAAGGGGAATATAGGGAGGAAGGATGTCATCACTTTCGCTGGGATTTGACCAGGTTCCTGGGGTTTACAACTCTACTCTCTCAAAAGAGCTGTAGTTTCTGCAGTGGCCACATGGAATCAGGAACCCAGTTTATACCTCACCCAAAAGACCAAATATACTAAAATATGGAGATGAACTGGCTTTCATCTTTTGGTTATGCAAGCACTCTTTCATATTAGCAATTCATACCCCCAAAAATACTCCCTAAACACAAACCTGACCAGGATGCTGCGGTCTTGCACTTTGTTTCATTGTGCCAGAGTCCCTAACTTCAAAGTCTCAGCAACTCCCCTCCTACCCACCCTCCCTCTACATCTAAGACAAGCAGTCCAGTGATCACCTGCAATGGCAGCCCCAGAGGGTGACCTGAGCCTTAGAGCTACTGCTGCAACAAATGAGGGAGCTTAACTAGAGCAAGACTGGCATAAAAAGGAAAGAGAAAGAAAGAGAGGAACAAAGATTCCGTCCAATTTGCTCTTTTCGGCATTGTGAAAACTGGCCTGTTTCCCAGTATATCACTCTGCCATTGAATAAGGTCAATTGCAGAACAGTTCTTCAGTCGGCCTGATGGGTTTTCATGAGAAAGTGAATGGAGTGCAAATTAGCCAAAGTCGTCACAAGCTTTTTTACTGTCACTCCAAACCTGACAGTCCAAAGGAAAATGAGGATTAATAAATCTAACGAACTTTCTCTATTATCAAAGCCAGGTTAGGAAACTATTTATTGTCTCTTTTTTCTCCATGTTTCATCCATTTTGCTTACTGTGGGTGAAGCATTTTAAGAAGAATGGAACAACAGACACGCACACACACACACACACACACACACACGCTCGCATGTGCACACACACAGCTTAGCCTCCCCATGCCTGCTAGAATATGCCATGGACATAACAGAAAATAAAGGTGGCTGCATCTTTATAAATCCACCTCGCACATAGTACTTACACAGTGTACAATTAGCTTAGCCGTTAAAGACTGAAAGGACCTATTACATATGAGTGTGTGTGTGTGTATGTGTATCAAATTTCATAAATTACAAAATAATTAGCAGTAAAAATATACATTAGTATAGAATAAAGAAGGTTAGAACATAGCAGTAGAGCCTTTAAAATGAGATGCTGTTACTGAAAGTGAATAAAAATCCTGATTCAACTTAAGCAAAAACCATGTTTTTAAAGATATTTATGTAATATAGGATCTGTTGAAGTTCCCCTTAAAAGTTTCATTATCAGATAGTCCACCACTCACTGGAAGAAAACTTAATTGCGGGATGAAGCCTGATTTAAAAATGGTCAAAGTCAACTATATTTCAAAATTCAAATGAAATTGGTTTTACTCTGCTTGTTCTTCAGAAAAGGAATTTATAAATTGTTTGGGGGGGGGTTGTTTGATTTTTGTACTGTTTTAGTAAAACTACAAGTGCAAGTACAATCATCAGCTCTAATGTAGACTGATACCTCCCTTTTTATATTTAGGGTAGAAATGTTGCTGCTTTGTAAATAGTGCACTAAAAGGGAAATCTTCTAAATCATTTGGGTTTCTCTTGAGACAACCCATTGCCTGGAGCACCCAAGGTTTATGGGCCATGTGACAGCACTGCTACCCAATATATAATTTACTCCTCCAGAAAATTGAAGACTTTATAATGTATTGGATATGGTGGGATTGAAGTTCATGAGATCTCATGGTGTAAGTCCAAGGGTAGGATTTGGCATTGAATATGCAAAAATTATTTTCTTCCCTACGTGTGGAAGTGGAGCAAAGAACTGAAGCTGTAACACTGCACTGAATTCAGATGAGGTGATCAGACAAATTTTTTCCCCTTAAATTGAAATGAAAGATCCGATTCATTGTTATTCTATTTTTAATAACCAAATGTTCATATTGTGCAGAAATTTGGCACTTCCCAAATATCAGATTTGTTTGTTACATGTATGTTAAGATACTAAATATTACAAGAATATTAACTATTTTCAAACATTAGTAGAACAAATCAGAATAGTATGTATTGACTGGCATGTCAAGAAAATATGTATCTTCCCTTGTACCGGAGGTACTTGAATAGCTACTGGTCTAGAATGCAAACCTTTACTAGTTGATGTTTTAGGAAAACTGCTACAGATAGGAGAGGCTCTCATTGCACATTCTTAGGGAGTAAGGGCCCATGAAACAAACCCAAGCTCGACACCCAAAGGGTGTAAGAGAAAACTAACACTCTAGTAACCATAAAGCGAATGTCCTAAGCACACCATCCTGCATGCCTGACAAGACCCACATGTGGGACACAGAAAGTTTTACTACATATAATATAATGTGTTGCCACTGCAAAAGTGCCTTCCTTCTGAGAATCTTGAAGCGTTTACAAACTTAAATGAATTAGGCTCTGGATCTTGTGCTGAGAACACAGCATGCAGATGCCCAAGTATGCATGGTTCTCAGTGCAGGATCAAGCCCTTAAAGCACACAGCCCTCCTGTAAGAAAGATGGGGGTGCGGGGATGAGGCAAAGCTAAGTGACTTGCCTTTAGTCACTGAAGTAGTCTGCGAAGAGTCAGGAATAGATTTACCCAGGTCTTCTGGCTCCTGGTGTAATCTTCCTCCTAAGTATTTATTTTGTTTGCGTTCTAAGGAATTTACGTGTGCAAAAAGTTAAACAACTTTTACTATGTCCTCCCTTTCATGAGCCAACATTTCCGATGCAACTGGGGGAAGTGAGGGAATACCAAGTTTCCGAGGAATAGAAATACACTTGGGGTGAAAATAAGGGACAATTGAGAGGTATAAATACTTTCAAACAGTGTAGAATCCAGAATTTTAATACAAAGTCCCATGTTATTGTGAAAAAGGGGCTTGAACCAAAACAGACAAATAGAAGCAGCCCTGCCAACAAGTGCATTTTAGAGAAACATAGGCTGCTGAATCACAGGAGCAACCTAGAATGATGCGATCGTTCCGTTTCTTTTTGTTAATAGGAAAAAGGGTTACTATTTCAAATCTTGCTTTTTGCCTGTTTTTATTTATATGATGATAAGTAAATTTCCCTCTCTCATCATTTCACACCCATCATAGCTTATGTCTAGCAAAGAACAGGGATGGAAGAGAGAAAGAGGGTGACTGTCAAATACATGGATTTAACTCTGGCAGCTAGTCAATGAAGAGTTTCTATTGCTTTAATTTTTTCCATTTTTATGTTGTCTGAGATCATCGAAATTGCAGCAAGTAGGGCATTAAATACAGAGTTTGACAGATTCATGATTGGAGTAGTTGAGTAAAAAATAATCAGTTTAGAGTCAAGTTAAGAGTTTGTTGTAACATTTCTGTTTTCACGTGACGCCAGAAGAAAATCCTCAAGAGGAATGAAGTGCTACAAGATGACAAACCAAGGAAAATGATTTACCATTCAGAAACAATCTGGGTTTTGTTAAGCGTTTTCCCATCTCCCATTTTTATAGTCACTTGTCATTCTATTTAATGAGAGAAAACCTTTCCTGCCCATCCAAATTATGCTATTCAAGATATTAAAGAAAACACACACACACTGCAGTAAAGGTAAAGTTGTGCTGCAATCATCAAATCAGCCTTCTCTTCTTTATCCCAACTGTATATTCTCCTTTTAAATGCTCAAGCATTGGTTAGAAAGCCATACAAGCAACATAGTCCTATCTGCTTACCACTTAAATTGCTGGTATTTTAATCTCATCAAAGGATCTGAGTTTTTATTCCTGCTGTTTTGACTTTCCCGTCTCTTAGTCTTGTCACATTCACTAGTTTTGAATAAGTGCAGAATTTACATTTACAGAATTTGCAATCTGCAAGATTGTTTAAGTGATTTATCAAACACTGTGATTAAACACTTATTTTGCTGTTCCAGTTCTGAATCTCATTTAAATTGACTGGGCTTGACTTAAGCCTTTTGAATGAACACAGAGAAATGGATTTGGGCTGTGGCAGGTACAGTGCAAAGAGACACCCTTCCACCTCTTTATTTGACACCTGTGGAATTCTGCTTCACGGTCATGTGCAATTCTCTTTGTTACATATCTTATCAGTGCTTTATTTGTGCCAGGGCTTTCCAGGGCTGAGCGCCGGCGCTTGTGGGCTTGGCAGTTCATCGCCTCAGCACTTCTAGGCTTGCAGCATCAGTTATGAATGTAAAAAAACTGCCTGAGTCCTGACACCTCTTTCATTACAAGTTAAGCACTACATCTTATCTTTGATAAAAACAAAAAACCAACAGGTGGACAGGATTTATCTCATCAGTGGGCCAGCATGATGTTTCTGTGTCTGGCTCATGTTAGATTCTACCATGTAGAAATAAAACGTAACATTATATGATTTTTTAGAAAAGAAACTAATATTAATTTCTCTATTTCAGAAGCTGAATAGCCTGTGATATAGTCATGCTCTGTACTACCATGAAGACTACATTACCTAATTAACAGCCTCACCACCACCATTTTAAATGCATACAGCCGCTGGCAACATAGATCTCAAAGCACTTTTCAAACCTCAATCAAGTGACATACTTGGGAAGTAAGACAGTAGTGTATTATCCTCAGGTAGCATTGGGAAGATACCAAGTGTTGTGAGCCATAGGCAAGCAGTTCTTCAGATTCCACAAACATTACAGGAGAACATTTTATATGGGCCATACCAGAAAGAGCCATGCAGGAGAACTCTTCTAACAGTTACAAAGCACTGCACTGCAGACAAACATTAATCTTTGGAAGGAGATTTCTTTTGACATGGAAGAGAAAAATACCTGTAGTTTTAACCCTGGTTTGCACCACTCTATAAACATACAGTAACCCCCCCCGCCAACATTTTATTATATTACATATATTTGCACTCCTGAGAAAGAACAGCCACTATTCCACATACAGATTATATTCAATTAAGAAGCACAGAATGGTTTAAATCTGAGAGAATGCCTCTCTATCTGTTACACACTTGAGGTCAGCAGAGGCACTGGAACAATTTCAGTATAGAAAAAGAGATGTATGCCTGCAGGAGAGAGCCTCTCAACTTTGGAATTTTTTCCCTATCCAATCTCAAATAGTCTCAATTTGGGGACTTTCAAGGCCTGGTGCAAAGCCATCTCTTTCCTGGGGCTTTTGGGGAGTGGAGGTTGCAGTTATGGCTGCAGTTATGCAGTTGTGGGTATTGCTAGGCATTTGTTTGGGTTTGTATCGTTTGTTTTTGATGAAACTGTTCATTTTCTCTCTGTGTAAATGTTTTCATAACAAAGGCACCTAACGCACAAGTCAGGCACTTCTTAACCATGAATAAATCAATCAATCGTTGCTATCTTTTTCCCCCAATCTCACATCAGGATTGATTAGCATGGACGCCCACACTTGTACAGAGTCCCACTGAACTATGTAAGGGTCCACACTAGAAGATCACTTTGCAGGATCAGGGCCTTAATTGAATGCAGTGTCCTGATGAAATCACGCTACACAAGTTACATTATTAATGTCAGTTCTAAAATTAACTGAGGGCTTCTCTGCCACAATACTCTCCATTTCCACAGCACAGGGTAGAGCCTCCTCCTAATACATCAGCACCTCACAACTGTTTACTATTATTGGTGATCTAACCAAATAGTAGGCTATTTGAATTTCTGACCTCCAAACCACAACCTCATTGATCACAAAATACCATCTGGAACCAAAAGACCAAGCTCCATGCCAACTACTTTATATTTCAAAGACCGCTAAGCTATCTGTCTCTACCTAACTTGGGCTAATTAGAAGTCAGCACACTAAAACCGATCATTCTACCTTCATAGGTTTAGAAAATCCAAATGATCACATCCAAAAAATTAGAGTCTATAATAGATAATATAGATTCGTCTATATCTAAATCAACAAAAGGGAATTAAAAGAATTCTAATTCAAAAACGTGCTGCACATAAATATTGTGACAAAGTTCCTCATCTACCTTGGTGGGTCTTGTGCTTATTGGCGGATTTGCTCACCTTGGAGCTTCATGGCAGCCCTCAGTTTGGCTGTTTTCGTGAACCCACAGTCCAGGTCAACTCCTCCTGTGTCTGACCCGGAGTTGGGAGGTTTGGCGGGAACAGGGCCCGCCCTCTACTCCGGGTTCCAGCCCAGGGCCCTGTGGAATGCAGCTGTCTAGAGAGCCTCCTGGAACAGCTGTGTGACAGCAACAACTCCCTGGGCTACTTCCCCATGGCCTCCTCCCAACCCCTTCTTTATCCTCACCATCGGACCTTCCTCCTGGTGTCTGATAATGCTTGTACACCTCAGTCCTCCAACAGTCCGCGTTCTCACTCTCAGATCCTAACGCCTCTTGCTCCCAGCTCCTTACACACGCACCACAAACTGAAGTGAGCTCCTTTTTAAACCCAGGTGCCCTGATTAGCCTGCCTTAATTGAGTCTAGCGGCTTCTTAATTGGCTGCAGGTGTTCTAATCAGTCTGTCTGTCTTAATTGTCTCCAGAAGGTTCCTGATTGTTCTGGAACCTTCCCTGTTACCTTACCCAGGGAAAAGGGACCTACTTAACTTGGGGCTCATATATCTGCCTTCTATTACTCTCCTGTAGCCATCTGGCCTGACCCTGTCACAATATGCACTGAACTCCTCTTGGCAATGCTTTGTTGATTGCAACGGTATATACAAAAAGTACAAAACAGGAAAGTAAAGTATAGTACAAGGTAGTTAAAACATAGCTTTGGAACCTGATAACCTGGTGAAGTGCTCTGAGCTCTGGATGTGAAACTCCTGGATTGGAAATAAATATTGGTGAGACTCAAATGATTCCTCCTCTTATATTTGGACTTATAACAAGACTGAAGTGCATGAAGGGGTTGCTAGATTCATTCAAATATTCTCAGGTTTGACACTCTGTCTTAGAGGGAGAAAAATAAAATTAAGCCAATTACAATAACCATTTTAGCTTCTCTTTTTTTTATTACCAAATACAATTAATGACTTCCTAAAATGTTGATTTAGAATTTAAGGGAGAGCAAGTTTATTTTGTACAGACACATTTTCATGTCTACAGTGTCATTTCCAGTGCCATGACCTGTAATAAACAAGACAATGGGAACCAAGGGAGATTAATAAACATAAGCAAATGTTGCCATATGTCTTTCCTAAAACAAGTAGAGATGGGACCAGGCCACAACACCCAGGGTTCAGAGGTGACTGCATCCAGAATTTTTGTCTTTAATAGGAAGTAAGCAAAGCAAAAATATAGGAATAGGCTTTGCTTCAGATAATTCACAGTGTATTTAAATATATTTTGCAGCATAACTGATTTAATTCTGTCTTATTAAACCTATTGCCGTTCAAGTTCATGAGGGATGATTATTTCCAACACTTCACCCAAATCCATGTGGGATAATATGCTCCCAACACTACTGGCTGTAGGTAATACCATCTTAAAATCAACCACTCATCTCACATTTGAACAAAAGTGAGCTTTCCTACCCATTTTCCCCAAGAAAGGAAGCTCGGAGCCCTTTTATGCATTGTGAATGGCCCACCTAATTTAGACTGAATTATACCCTAACCTTCATTTCCCCTTTACTTCTTTGCTTCATTCAGGGGTTTCTGACTTCAGCTAATTCACTAACAATTCCAGCTGGTCCTTCCAAGCTCCCGGTTCTTTAGCACATTGTCCAAGGAAACTATGTGCTCCCATCTACACTGGTATTCCACTCTCCAATTAACCTACTGCTGAGACAGCTTTACCTCTCTTCTCCAGCCATTCCGCTGCACACTCTCTTTTTTAACCTCTTACTCTTTGAATTAAACTTTATAAGAGCCCTTTGAGGTGAGATGGGGCTAACTTTATTTGCTAAATCTGGTGTTGGTGACACAGGACTACGTAACACATGATCAAGTGTTATAGTCATGAATAAAGGAGCTAGTTGATCTAGAAACCATTTCCAAGCCAAGTATTAAACTATATGTTTAAGATACAAGTAGTCACATAACAAAGATTTCAACACTTGCTGTATGACAGGCATATCCTTTCTCTTATTTATGGTACCACACAGAGTCACTAAGGTTAGTCAGAGATATGGCTAGTGTTGGAGTTTCACTGCACTACAGTGACATTGCTCCCGACATTAACTTTTATGTGGATTTGTATTCTCATATTTTAAGACAATCATTTATCATTTCTGCCAGACACTTTTATTTTGCATGACATCACATCACAATGAATTCCCCCTACCACGCAATGAGTGAAAACACTGTTTTATACCTTAGAAGTTTTTCCATGTTTAGTCAAAACTAAAATATCCCTTGAAAAGTCCACTTTTCAGACACAGTAGTTTGACTGTATTTCATTACCTGATAAAGGCACCCCCCCCACACACACACAACCCATGAAATGTCTGGCTGATTTTATCTACTGCCAGTAACATGTATGATGTGTGGTTCTACCTTGGGACTTATTAGACAAGTAACTATCCTCATTTTACACATAGCGAAACTGAGGCAGGGAGGGTAAATGACTTGCACTAGGTGACTCAGCAAACAAATGCAAAGCCAAGATTAGAATTTAGTGATTCATAGACCCCAGATCCCAGGCCAATCCACTAGACCACACTGGCTCTCTGCTTAAAGATACAGGAAACATGGTAAATTATTTGAGCTCCAGGGTTAATTTCAGAGTAATCTGAAAGGAAGTTAGTTTGACAACATTATTCTAGGCCCTCTCCCAGTCTAGTTGCACAGCAGAATTTCATCTATAGTCACTAATTCACAGATATACTCAGCCAATAGACTCTACCAATGCAAACTAGGGAAATATGGTCTGGGTAAAATTATTAAAGTGGATGGCAGAACTGCCTGAAAGACCATATTCAAAGACTAGTTATTAATGGTTTTCTGTCAAACTGGGGGGATATATCTAGTGGGGTTCCTCGGGGGTTTGGTCCTGGGTCTGGTACTGTTCAATATTTTCATTAATAACTTGGATAATGACACCAACTTGGGCGGGGTTGCTTGCAATTTGTAGGAGAGGATTAGAATTCAAAACGACCTTGATTAATTGGAGAATTGGTCTAAAACCAACAAGACCACATTAAATAAGGATAAATGCAAAGAACTACACACTCTTAGGAAGGAAAAATCAAATGCACAACTACAAAATGGGGAATAACTAGCTAGGTGATATTACTGCAAAAAAAAGATCTTGGGGTTATAGTGGATCACAAATTAAATATGAGTCAACCATGTGATGCAGTTGCAAAAAAGGCTTGCATTATTCTTCAGTATAAGCTGCATCTTCACTAGAACAGTTTGCCGGTATAGCTATACCAGCAAATCTTTTCAAGTGTACACTAGGGCCTAAATTTTAAAAGTCTTAAATTTTCATTTAGGCATTTTTTAAGACCTTGAGCATTCTGAATAGACAGAAAATCAACTTTTCTTATGCAATATCAGTGTCTTGTTTCCATGTGAATAATATGTATTGTTTATAAAAATCAAAGGTAAAATAAAGGTAATGAAAATGTAATTGGTGGCTATTAAACACCTGCATCCCCACAATTCCTCCTTTCTTGTAAATTTGCTTAGAACTAAGGGAGCATAATAGCAGCACCGTTTTCAGAAAATGGTTTTCAGAATCAGGCAGTGAGAAAGTCAATATAGAGTACTATGTCCATTTGTTTTGATTTATCTCACTAACTTCAATTGACAGTTAATTCATCAGAGTAGGAAAATGCCAGTCTAGTGAAAACACAACTCATGAAGGAGAGAGAACAGGGTGGAAAACGTAGAGAGTGGATAATACAGGTAATAAATTAAAAGGTATAGTATCAGTATTTTATCATTCGCATCCTGAGTTCAGCTATACCCCGAGTCTTGCCAATTATAATTTCTAGTAAATTGTAGACATTTATTTTCTCTCTATAAAATGAAGTCCCTTAATCTTTCACCTGTATTTAGAGATTATCAGCCATATCAATGGTGATAAGGAAAAAATACACATATATTTTCAAGTTTCAAACAAACAGCCCCTCATTCAGAAGTGATGTTTAAGATAATGTAAGTTTCACATCAATATCAGGAAGTAGATCCAAGTATGGGGACTATCATGAATTGGTGTAAATTGCATGCTGGGGACCAGAAGCAAGGACAGTAGTAGGAAAAGCAAATAAGATAGCTAAGAAGGTATTATTAGGTGTCCTTTCTCTCCCCCATACCTCTTTATCTTACACCTTTCTTCTGTCTCTTGGGTGCGTCAGTTACACTAGATTAGAATCACAGCACTATATGGAGAAGAATAAAGAAGGAAACTCTAACCCATATTGTCTCATAAATTGCATTACATTAGCTCACATCTCTAAATCTGAAATTTGCTAACTGATTGCTATCAAACATTGTAACAAACTACTGCATGTGGAATGAGAACTTGCATGGTGAATTTCTGGTTACTATGAATCCTTTTAAAACCATGAAAACTTGGAAAATAGGACTTACAACAGAAATACTGGGAGACCACTAAGTTGGTCAATTGCTATGTAAGTGGGAGTGGAATGGGAAGACCAACTTCTTTATGTTTCAGTTATTATTATTATTATTATTGCCTGTTATTTGTTCCATGATGACAATTTGCTTGGCAGTGTACAAATCACAGAAAACAACATTATCTCTGCCCCAAGGAGCTTGCAGCCTGTCTAGAATCTGCACTTCTTGACATTCTTTTATAAAACTTATTAAAACCTAAGTACAAGTGCAGTGGACTGTGAAAAGTTAAGCTCCTCTCTGCCCGTTTCCCAGGAAATTGGACCACAGCCAAAGATAACCTGTCCTGTTTAGAGTATCTGCATTTTGCTTCAACAACACTCCAGAAAAAGGCAGTCTTTTTTTCTCCTGCAGTATTGAAATTCAGTTTGGTGATGATCTAAGCAAAAGATCCTTAACTTCCTACAGTCTCTCTAAATCATTGTCTGAAGCAATGGTCCAGTTGGTATTCAAGAGACGCACAAACCTTTTTTGTCTTAATGTTAAAGAGGAGAGCAGGTTATAAGCTTGAGAACAGTGTAGTGAGTTTGCATTGTGTACCTTTCCTAATGAGATATAATACAACTCGAGTTAAAGTCCAGCCCGGGTCTGAGGGGAAATAAAGCACATTAACCGTAAAAACCCGGCATTTCCAGATAACTAGTGAAATAACTGCAAGGGAACATGTATATTGTGAACATGTGAAGTGGAACAGATAATTCAAACAAAAACAAAAAAAAGACTGAACCTTCATCCAAATCTTGACTCAAATCAGAATCTCTGAGGTTTATGAAGGTTTGGTTACTATTATTTTTAATTGTCATGTGCCATTCTATTTCCCAGGCCTATTGTGGCTCAAGGTCCGTTATCAGGATGCTATTTTCTGGTCTGAATGGTAGTGGGAAGAACTGGAAATCTCTCTGCCACAGCTTTCCTTGAGAGGTTTCCAGCTCTGTTTTGTAGGTTGGGCCAATCATAGCCTTAGATAAGCTTCCAAAAATGTGGCTCCTTATCCAACCCCATATCACCTTTAGAGATTTGTCCATCACTTATCACCGTGTGCAAACACACAGCATATGTCCCAAATGGGCCTTCTAGCATTCTTTTTCAACAAATCTTCAGATTTCCTTCTGGGCAGGCCCTCACAATTAGAACTCCATCTTTTGCCTTGTACCTTCTCCTTCATTAAAACAGGAGGCTAAAGCCCAGCAATCAGAGTCTAAATCTTCTCTCTCCACTAAAACTGTACACCTCTGTACCTATGGAGAGTTACCCATTATCTGATCATTCCAATATACGGTGCACCTGATACTTACTGTGTAACTAATTAAAAATGCAAGCTCTTTCAGGCAGGGACCATACCTCCCTTATGTCTTGTTTGTGCTATGTACTCAGATGGCAGACAATACACACATAAAACTACAACCACGGCCAATGAAGTTTAAGCCAATGGCTTGTATTTAATTCTTCCCTTCCAAAAGCTTTCAAGACAACTCAATTAAAGTAATCCAGCACACTGATGCAACTTTTATGGATAAAGATTTTTTTCCCTCCCAACACACAGAAACTCCTGCTTTAGCAGTAGTGTATTTGAAAGCTATTAAACAAAAATAACCCCTTTTTTATTACATAAAAAGAGCAAGGAAGCCAAAAGATATAAGAACTAACAAAAGAAAGATCTAAGACTGATGTCCTATCGTACTAATGATAGCTTAGCTGATTCCAGTAAAATAACGGCAGCTCCCTGTGCTGCACAGACAGAATCTTCATCCAAAATTATTTTTGATTATGTTTTCCCATTATTTTCCCAAAGAGACAAATGCCTTCTCCCCACCTCACAGTAGCACCTCCAGGTTGGGGTAGCTGCCTCTGCTGTGCCTGCTGTGAAGATAAAGGGGACTTCTTTTAGCTCTGCCCTTTTGACACTTCTCACCATTACTAAATTCACTGAGTTAGAAATAAACAAGACAATTAACTCCTGCCAATATTAAAGATAAGCTTCCAATATTGTTATTTTTAAAACCCTGTTTATTGGGTGAAGGTGAGTAAATAGTAGCCGGGGGTTGCTACACGGGAAGATTTTTGGTACACATCAGAGCTTCTAAGTAATCTATTTATTTTGGGAAACAAGTTCAGCCTAAAATTGCAGAAGCCTCCTGTGGCTTAGAATTTTCTGAAACAGCCGTAGGCCTATTGCAGTAGGCAGAACACTAAATTCTGCACAACCCCTTTTATCTCTCAGTGCCGACTGAGTGCTCTATCAGTAGGGACCCGAAACAAGAGGGCCAGCAAAGAGGTGCAGAACTCAGCTATCACTCAGACCTACCACTTTCTGATTTCAAGGCAGGAGGCTTAGCCTCTTCCCTACTTCACTCCTCTTCTCCCAAACGTTTGGTTGGTTTCTTTTCTCCCCTCCCCGAGTTTAAGGCAGTTCACCACTTATGGTCATTTACAGCTTACATCTCAGTAAATCCAGAAGGTGTCTGATGAAAAAGAGGGACTAGCCAAGCATCTTAATCCCCCTGTTCATTCATGCTCTCTGTAATGTTCTTTCAGGCCTCTGCTGAGAGACTAGGCTGAAATGAAGGCTGATAAATTAGTCTGGAGGGAAACAAGGCAGATTCTGCTTGTAAAAGGTCATTCCAACTTTGTTCTGGGTGAGGGTTTATCTTGACTGCAGCTGCGACAGACAATGGCCGGGGCCTAAATGGTAGAAATCCTAGCTCTGTTCATGAAATTACTGTGCTGATAAGGTAGAATGGACTTTAGTAAGATCTAAATGGGAAAAGGGAGGTAGTGGTGGTGGGGGAATTGTAGGCTTTTCTGAACATGACTGAACAGGGATGACACAATACGATGTACAATTAAACCAATGATTTGCCCAAGCATTCTCTCAAAATGAAGGAACATAACTGCCAGATAATCAGATAAAAAGGAGCAAAATACCCATTTACCTCTTCTGAATAAACTGCAAATCCCAGAACAAACTGGTTGGAATACAGTGGTTTCTATATCATAAAAGTTATAAAACAGATTAAATACAATGGTATTTCTCAAGGGTCAGTGTGCTGTAGTGTTATTTATCAGACATGTCATCACTTGAGAGACCTACTGGAGATTTACTTTAGAATTAGCAATGTCTTGTCAAGGCAGGGTCAGGTAGGCCCAGCTAACAGCAGCAGATAAGATAGACCATTTGGATGTGAATACTCCTCAGTGCAAGGGATATTTTTTAAAATACATTCGTAGACTTCTGAAGCCAAAACAATAAGGGATGGCAAGTTCTGACTAACCACCCTCCCATTCTGTGCCTTCTGATGTGTACACAAATTGACTTTCCTTCGGAGAGAGATGCCTCTCCTTTATTTACACATCCCACTTGAATGTGCATGTCTTTGATCAATGCAAACACATTAAATGGTCACAGCGTACTCTTGCCAGGCTGGAACCTGATTAAGCTAACCAGCTTCCACTTAGCCCAGCGTCTAAAATGATCCTGTTATCTGTTTACTTTCAGAGAGGGCACAGAGAAGCAGGAAATGAAGAGAGATGCACAAATGAGCCACGGTGGATATTTTATAGGGATGGCTGGGCACAGTAGAAAAAAAAAAGTATGTGGTTTGTGAGAGGGGTAGTGCCGGAACTAAATAATCAACCCCGCCCTACGCATGGTAATGCCCTCCCAACTCTGTTTGGCAAAGCTACCATCCTGCTTACCACCCTCCCGAAGATTCACTTCCTTCAGCAATGCCCATTAGCCAACTAACCAGCCCAAAACAATGTATCTCTCCATTATTCCTTCCTCAGGCATTCCCAGTAAAGCCTGTCTTTCTTTGTTTCTCTCTTTCAAAATGGTAAATTCTTCAGGGCAGGGATTTGCTTACTGTACAGGACCTTGCACTTTGTTGGAATTAAACAAACAATAAGGACGAGGGTGAGCAAGTAAACGTATATATATTCCTGAGCCAGGAATTTGGTATCCTGATCTTCTCCAAAATCTGAAAGGCTCCAGATAGGCTCAGACTGGAAACTTTTGTACCCCTCTGAATTTGCAGCTGGAATGGGAGTTGCCAAACCACCTCATGAAAAAAAGCACAGAAACCACCTGTCTCTTTAAATATGAAACTTTCAAATATAAAAATAGCTTTCAAGTAATTTATCTAATATTAAAAATGTCATTTTGAAACATCTACCATTGTCTGTTAACGTCTTGTCCTATGCCCATAAGATAGAGTAGCGCTAGGTGTTGGCAACCCAATCTGAAACCTATTTTCAGGTTTCATTACAAACTCAAAACTCAGCTCAAGTTCACCCAGAGGTTCGCTAAGGTCACAAACCTTTAGAGTCTAATTCTAGGCCGATTAATGATTTTGCAAGAAAATCATGTTATATATGGGGCTTTGAAATTTGGCAGCTTTCTCTAACTTTGACGCAAAGCTGAACAAAGTATGCAAACAACTTCCACTGGAGATTCTGAGTGTGACCCAACACTGAAACCCAGGAGCTGGGGATGAGCTACACAGAGAGAACCTAAAGAAAATAATTAAATGAATCCTTTCATAGTGCAACCACTAAATTCTGCACAGAGAATGACTTATTGCAAGTCACCTAGTGATGCTTCTGTACTTTGGAATCATAGATGAGATAGGATAAAGAATGGTGCCTTCCAAGTAACATTTTGATTTAATTCTAACCTATTGATCATTTCCCTTACAAAAGACTACTGTGTTCTACTGCTCCATCAGCCAGAACTTTCTGGAAGAAGAAAAAAAATAAAGCCTGGAATGATATGAAGGTTAACATTCCAGAGGAAGAAATAGTGTCCTGTACCCTGCAAGGCTTCTGACAATGAAACGGCTATTTTTCAAGTCCTGTGGTCACAAGTGAGCTATTCTTGGTTCTCTCTCTCTCTCTCTTTTTTAAAATATGTGGATGATAAAATACTGTTTCAGAAGCTGGTATTCATGTATGTCTCTCAAAGACGAAAAGAAAATATTTATTTCCTTTTTCTGCTTGTGAATCAGAATGTTCTATTTAAAGAAAGTGCCCTCTGCCGGATCACTCATGAGTTATTACCCCTTAAGGAAATAAAGGAGAAATATCAGGGAGGTATTCTTAGTCATTGCCTCTGTCTCTTTTTTTCCCTTAATTCCTTATATACCCATGTTTCAGAGCAGTGCCTAAGATAGTGCAGGATTTCTTGGCATTCCTGGGCTAAAAAAGACTCCCTCTTCTAACCCTGATGTCATGGTGTTGGTGAAGCATCAGTCAGTGGCACTGATTTATATGGTTTCACTTTGCAATGTTTTGATATATTTTTCACCTTTGACTACTGTTAAAATTTGGTTAAACGAAAAAAGCCCTTGACATAACTAAAGAGGGGTAATTTCCCTTGATGACACAAGAACCCTTCCTTCCTGGGGTCAATCAAATTTTAGAACCCAATTCCAAAACTTTTCTGAAGTTCTGACATTTCAGATGAATGTTTTTCCACTCTGATTTATGGACCAGAACCCAGTATTAGGATGCCGTCAGGAAAGCATGACATATTTTCTTAATGCCACTCACAGCAGAGAAACTAACAATTGAAAGGGCCTGGTGGCTGCATCATCCACTCAGTCCAAGAGATGATCACTCCAAAACAGAGTTTAGGCAATGTGTTGTGGGAGACACTGGCACTGTTGATGCCCGTACTGTACCTGTTCTGTGCGAAAATGACTCAGTCTCTGGGGCTCATCAGGGCAGCAACTTTCAAGGGTCCCAAAAATCACACAGATAAAAAAAAGTCTAAAGAAAAAGTTCAATAGATGTTTTTTTCCCCAAGAGGCTCATTTTTAAAAATTCACACTTCATTTGCCAAATTTCAGCTGACTGCAAATGTCTACATTCAGGTTTGCAACCCATGAGAATAATTTGGACACAAACTTTAACTACCAAGTTAGTAACAATGATGCTTTAATAGCTGTTAACAGCTACTAGAAAATATAGCTATACGTAGAAAGCCCCACAATGACCTATTGTCCTGTTTACCATTTAAACAGTGCCCTGCAGACTGTTGCTTTTGCAGAATTATGCCGTCAAAACAAAACTTCCGGAACTGCGAAGGAGCCCTGTGTGAAAAAATATACATATTGTAAAAGTATCATGCTCCATCTCTGGGAGGGCTGTGTGCACTGTTCTTTGGCAGCCCCTAAGACCACCTTATCCCCTGCAAAAGCACTAGAAGCGGCTCTGAAGGAATGATTCATAAACTCCTGCCTTCAGAGAAGTAATGGTTACTATACTAACACTACTCTCAAGCCAGAGGGACAGGGAGAGGTTGGGGGGAATGAGTGAATCAGAAGATATAGAAAGAAAAGCTACACGGAAATAGTATCATATCCTTTCAGTCTAAAAATAATCAGAATGTACATTAGTAAAAGTTGGGGCAAACAGATTCTCTGGTTCGGTTGCATATAGCTGAAGAGCTCAGATGCTTCTCCAAGCCACTCTGGGCTAGAAAGGAGGTGATGAATACAAGCTCTCTTGGGAGATATCTATTTTGGTGCCTTCCTAGTAAGGCTGAGCTAGCAACACAGCCGGGATAGGATCTCTCATGTTTTAGCACCCCCACTTTGCATTCCGAATCTGAATTCCAAAACAAATTTGGCGGTTCAGTGTCAGTTCAGTTTAGGGTCAAGGATTTTGGTTGGCTTTTACTCTAATGAAACTGTTTGCCCTTCAAGATATGGGGAATATAAATTCTTTTAGGGCCCTGATCCCCTAAAGACTCTCAGAGACTCATCCGATTCTTAAGTTGGGTTCTGTGTTCCTCCCAGCAAGGACCAATCCAGAAACCATCGCTTTCTGAAATCTGCTCAGATTCTTTTCTTACTTGACTTAATTTCGTTTAAGCCCTGAGGAGACGTGACTCTCCCACAGTTCCCAGAGCCAGTTCTCTGAAGCACATTTTTCCTCAGTGTGTGTGCGTCACAATTTCTTAATGGCAAAACAAAACAAAAAACCACACACACACACACACACACACACACACACACACACACACACACACACACTGCTTAAATAGTCTCTCCTGCGGGGAGGAAAGAGGTTGAGCTATTATGCGTAACTGACAACATAAAGTGTCTCAGACATTCAGCAACCACCAGCATTTACAGTTGGCCCAGATGTGATTCTGGAGCTTCCAAGCAAGGAATGCTTGCTGTATCTTGAAATGCTTGCTCTTAAGTTATCCGCACAACTATTTTTCTTGGTAGGATGGTTTCTTGGTAGGATGCACTGATTTTGTTTTGTTTTGGTTTTTGCGCTCTAAAGGGCAAGTCCATTTTGCCTCTCTGAGGCTTATAGGACAGGTGCAAGAAGTCTCCTTCTAGGGCTCAATGGATTGTCACTCTTAAAATACAAGTTGGAATAAAGGGACTAATAATTCTGTTTTATCAGTTGTATTTATTCGGTGATGAAAACTCACCTAATGGCATTTGGAGCACTGCTCCCAAGTTCCCCAGCGTTCGGTTGCTATTTTTCCCTCCAGGATGTCAGTCCCAGCCATCTCTTAATTAGCAAAATAAACAGCACTATGATAAATGTCAT
Source organism: Dermochelys coriacea (assembly GCF_009764565.3). Lineage (NCBI taxonomy): Eukaryota > Metazoa > Chordata > Testudines > Dermochelyidae > Dermochelys > Dermochelys coriacea. Next base: position 19,380,277 of record NC_050085.1, on the reverse strand, counting down.
TATTTACTCAACAAATGATCATATTCATTGTGGCGTTGGGGTTTTTTAGACCCCAGGGGCAATAAAGTGAAAACATGGTATGATTTATTTGGGGTACTTTGACTGGTATGTTCTGTGTCAGCAGGCAAAGGATCAGGACAGCAGAGCACACTGAAATGCAATCACATCACACCAAAGAATCAAGGGCTTTTAATTTGGGTTGCATCCTCTTTTTAAAAAAAAAATAAACAGACAAACAAGCAGTGTGGTGGTTTCCAGGAATGATTGTTTCAGAGAGTACAGGCAGAGCACACACCGAACTGCATGAGCATTTATTGAATCATCTCCTTGAGGGAGGCGGGATAATCAGGTCGACACATCTCATTTATTCTTATGAAATGAGAGTGAATCATTCACTGCCATGCCATGTTAAAAAAAAAACCAGAATAACAGGTGTGGTTTGAATTAAAGAATATGCTTAAAACACAGTCCAGAAAGCAAATATTTGAGAAAAAATGTATAAAGAAACAATGTGGTTAAAGAAATGAAGCAGATAAAATGGGAGATATTCACATAGTGCAAACCTGAACCTTCCTGTCTCACTAAAAGGAAAAATGTCTGTAATAAGCAATATGCATCTTTTTTCTCTTTCAAGGTCAGACACAGCCTTCTGTATTCCCTGCGTGATGTTTTAGGCTATTAAGGGAAATAATGAGTAAGCTGAAAGTTTCAGCATATGGCATTCTTCTTTTGTCTCCTGGAGCTAGATGTTTTGCATCAGTACCAGGCATGGGTGAAGCTGTTCCGATGAAATTAGAGTTGACCCCTGCCTCAAACAGGACCTCCTGAGCCTATTCTGAAGTTTGAAGAAGTTCAATTAGCTTTTTTTGTTTTGCTTCAATTTTCACATGCCTAGCCTCATCCAGGCCTAGAAACAGAAAGTGGCTCTTGCAGTAATTCCATCCTGACCAGAACGGATTGGTCCATATTTACAAGAAAGCCTATTCTCACTGGTTCCCCGGACCAAAAGGGTTTGTTCCTTATTTAAAAAAAATACAAATGGACCGGAGCTACAAAGTACAGAACCAGAGTCACATTTTCTAAAAGTCATGGGCAGTGATACTGTGTTGCTTTCTATTAAAAAAACCTCAAACCTCACCATATCGTACAGTAATGACCTCCAACATTGCGGTACCCCTATATTTACTTACAATGATTGGGGGCAATTTCTGGACAATTAGAGATGGGGTCAACCACATCGCAAGATCTGGTGAAACTCACATTTTTGGGGTGTGCAAAATCTAAGCCAAAAGCCTGATCTGAAGTTTCCAGATAATCCTTAGTCTTTGTACTCAGATGCTACTAAAACCATTGATGGAAGACATCTGAATAGAACCAGTCTATATATGGCAAAAAGAATGTGACTCTTTTTCACTGTTGTCAAAATTAGAAATTATGGTGAAAAATGTTGGCTACATTTAGTACTGAACCAGTACCCAAAGGTGGTGCTAGTGAGTATTACAGCAAGCAAAGTTCAAACAAGATGATCCCCCCCCTTCCCTGAGATCTTGATCCCTCATGGTTATTATAAGTTCCAGTGGCATTCTTCATTAATATTAGTCAAAGATTGCTTTAATACCTCCCATTATGAAGTATATTTTGGGCATGAAAACAAAACCATCAAGGGAACAGAAAGTAGTTCTAACAGGACTTTAAAAAAAAAGTCTTCAGGATTTTTTGTAATGTTATTCATTTTTAGTTTAGAAATTTCAGCTATTGGGAATGAAATTATGTCCACTTATTCTGCAAGAAAATATGAAACTAAGAATAATTATCTTTCATTAAATAAAAACACTAGTGAAATGCACGTCGTGTGGCACAGCAAATTGAACTGTAGTATTCATAGACCGTGTAGCTGTCAGTAAGTAAATAATCCTGTGAAAGGATTCCACTTTCCAGCATTATAAATCAAGGAAGATTGAAACCACAGGTTACACAGAAGTACTGTAAAAAAATAAAAATAACGTTGAACTACAGTTGAGTATTTACTGGTATGGAAATAGCTAACACACAACTAGCACTATGATCTTTGTGAACATTTCTCACAGTACATTACCAGCATTACAATCATTGATCATTATTACTGCAATAAGCAGCACTGGGATATGAATCTCCTTAAAATTTTGAAGTACTACCAAAAATTTACTGATCATTCTTTTATTGTGTCCAGTTTCCTATGTAATGACTTTCATTGCCAGAGGATGGAAACACTTACTTGCTCTAAATACTGGTGATTCTTTAGTACAAGGGCTATGAGGTGAGACAGCACAGGAAATGTCTTTTCAGGTTTTTCCAGCCTTATACTCAAATGAAATAGCAATAAAAAGGCAAAGTCGCTCAACAAATAAAGTGGCAGAAGCACTATTTTTAGATGTATTCCAATTCAGAAATCAAAGGCCTCCAGACAGGTTGCTTAGATGTAACACATGGAAGATTCTTTAGTGACTAAAAGTAGATTTCAAAAAAGCAGTTAAAACTATTATTAAAAACTGCTTATCACTGACTTGAAAATGACACAAACTGAAAGGAGAAGGAGCACAAAAAACAAGCGATTGGTATTTGAACTCACAAGGAAACCAAGGTCAAAACAGATAGTGTCAGAGTGGGTCTAAGACTGTTTGAGAACGTTAGATTGAGGGCAAATATTGCTAGCTTTCTTGCATGAAAAGTAGCTGGCAGGTCAAGGAACAAAGAAATGCCACAGAAATGTGAGGAGCACCATAGAGAGAGAAAGTTCTCTCATGTATACCACAAAAATAAATAGTATCTCAGAGTCAACATATATGGCAGATAATAGAAATGGTTTGTGCCAGTCCTTGCATTCAGTGAGTAATGGAGATATGGAACATTACTTAAAAATATGAAAGTAAACAGAGACTTCTATCAGAAGAATACAGCAGACAAAAATAAAGTTACCTCAAGGTTACAGGAGGAAAAGAAAGCACTCTGCTCCAGTGTTCAAACTCCCTCCAATTCCAGCACTTGTGAGTCAAAGAGATGGCACCATATTTAACCCCTGATTATTCTAAGGAGGACACACATGCTCAAAGACCAATTCTATATGTATCAGGTTCGGAAAAACAAGATTTACTTCCATTCACAGTCACTCCCATTTCTTAGCCTGAGAACCATTTACTTGTAATGCTCCTTGAGGAATATTTTCTTTTATTCAACATGGTGTTACCATGTTGCTCAGAAGAATATTTAATCTGTGTGAACAGTATTTCATGTGATCCCAGAGCTTCCCTGGATCCACATCCTCCTGAAATGACCAAATATTTCCAGTGCTTTAATGGGGGGAAAGGGGGGAGAGGAGCGTCTTTTCCAAAAGCATATTTTGGACGTGATATTGACCAAACATTCTATACACTACAAACTTCACAACAGAAGGAGCTAACTCCAGGATGAACCTATGAGGCACTTCCATTACACATCCAGGAAAGTTTGGCAGTGAGTATACTTTTCTTTTTCTTTCTTTCTTTCCTTTTCTTTAAACGAGAGAGAGAGAGAGAAAGAGAGAGGGAGGGAACCCTGACTCAGTCATTCATTCATCATTCAACCAAGCCCCGTTTCTAGCACTTTAGGAACTTTGTACCATACAGGAAGGCAATCACTAGTTGAGATTTGTTTGTGTGTGTGTGTCTTTTTGCTTTTTTTCTGCACTTTGGACATTTTAAAAAAAGTAGACAAAGACATCAACTGCAGCTAGACACATTTGTCGGGGCTTTGTGGAATCTGATGGCAACATCTAAAGGGTCAATGAATTTTGGGGAATGTAAATATAACTGGAGCTGAGCCCAAACATATTTTAAATGAAATTTGACCATTTTTTGGTTTATGAAAAGTCTGATGTTTATGAGTTTGGACAAAAATGTATGGCCTATTGGTGCCTTTGCCAATCATTCTTGGAAGTTTTTTTTAATTGCTATTTATGATTGGTCACTTTATGGCATTTCCATTTTTTATCTCAAGCAAAATCCATTCAGTTACAAGACAAATTTCATTTCCTACAGAAACAGTTTTGAATTGTACTATTGTTCATTTTGTTTGGGAACATTCATACACATAGAATTCCATGTGTGAAAACATTTGTGAAAAAAAATCAACAATGGTTTCACAGACATTATGAACTAAAGTATGGTATTTAGTTTGCAAACATGTTTATTTCCCCCCCCCCCGCACACACACACTGTTCCTCACATGTTCTTGTCAACTGCTGGAAATGGCCCATCTTGATTATCACTACAAAAGGTCCCCCATCTCCCGCTCTCCTGCTGGTATTAGCTCACCTTACCTGATCACTCTCGTTACAGTGTGTATGGTAACACCCATTGTTTCATGTTCTCTGTGTATATAAAATCTCCTCACTGTTTTTTCCACTGCATGCATCTGATGAAGTGAGCTGTAGCTCACGAAAGCTTATGCTCAGATAAATTTGTTAGTCTCTAAGGTGCCACAAGTCCTTCTTTTCTTATTGTGAAAAACTGTCACCTCTATTCACCCAGCTCTGCAGATGACAGAGTAAGAGGTGTCCTCATTGTTATAAAGTGCATTGTTTCAGATATGAGGATCGTTGTTAGGATGAGGATAAGGATAGACAGATCGATCAATAGATTTCTTTTTCAAGAGATATACTACTCAGTGGTTCTGATTGTAGGTGTGAGCTTATTAAAACCAGCAAAGGTTTTCTAAGATTTTGGAATTGCACGTGAACAAAACTGAAGTAACTGCATCATGTATTTTCCTTGAATATCAGCCAGGATAGGAAGGAGAAATACCAGAAGAAAGGCAGCTCTTGTATTATCCAGTTTTTAACCTGATCAAAACCAAAAAGTACTGGAAACCTTGCTAGAAAGTGTTTTCCCTAGGGTTCTCTAAAGCATTGAGGTTAATAGAATTTCAGGTGTTTTAACATTGCTGAGCATCATGGAACTGAAAATGTGGTCTTGTTTTCCAAACAGTCAAGGCTCTGGATTAAAAAAAGCACAACCTTCCTACAGACTTTTAACAACAACATGTTAAATAAAATTTCTCCAAAACTGCTAATTTATGGTCCAGCTTATATAAAATTCTGAATTAATTCTCCCCTGCGTAAGACTGAGCAGTGCTGGTAAGGAATATTTTCAGATAGGAAAGGTGGAGAGGTTGGAGAAGGTTCTAGGGATAAACTCAACAGTCAAGCAGAGAGGCAGATAAGTGTTTTAAGGATAATACTGTTTTCCTTTTTCTAAAAAATTTCCTTGTTCAGTTCTGGGGGAAAGCGACTCTTTTTCTGTGTTTCTTTACTATTGTCACATGGCAAAGAGCTCCAGAACACTTGCTTCAAGGATGTTAATGGATATAAGTTATTTTTCTACAACTAGCTAAAGGACTAGTTTGACAAATATGGACTGGTCATCTAAGGTGACATACTCAAGTACTTTGCCATCTGTAAAATATGATGTGATTAATCTTGTTTGTTCTGTTATGACAACAAGTTTAGAAAATTGCAAGACTGTGTGTTTTAAGAAATGATACAACGTCACTAAAGCTAGCCTTTCGATAATGGTGCTAGAGCAATATTTGTGGCCTAGAGGCTATCCAGCAGGATTTCTGTTACTTTTTAAAGTAGTGCATGTAAACTGTGGTACAAAATAAGCCAGGGAAATATGACATTAGCAAAGTACTGCCTTTCTATATACTCTTGTCCCCAGGCCAGTCGGGACTCAATATAGCTTCATAAGTATTTTGTATACAAGACAAATGAGCGTGATCAATCATAGTCAGCATGCTTACCTCCCATCCAAAGTTTGTTTCCTTTAACGTGGTCCTTGGTATTGTCATGTAAGGTCCAAATCTTTCCCCAACTTCAATCTTCTTTTTGGCCCAAATCCCCAGCCCTGCCCCTGGAATCGAGGATTCTCTCAGTTCAAAGTCTGGCGGGATTGGAATGTCATCAGGAATGTAGACGGGAGCTTCATAAGGTGAGCCTTCCTTGGGGGTGAAGTCCTCACTGGTAGGAAAAGGTGATGGAGGTCCGACGGGGATAGGGGACATAATACTGTCCTCTGTTTCCTCCTCTGCACTTTCACCAGCCAGGAGATCAGGGTCTGTCTCATACATACTATTTACAATCTCACTGTCACCTAAAGGGGAAACAACAGAACAACACATTCTAAAATCCTGAAGTCAACAGTTAGTTAACCCCTTCCCTGGACAAGGAACATCAATGTGCAGTGGACATTCTAGAGGGTGGGAATGGTGCGACAGGAAAGATGATCCTGAGCCACAGAATTCAGATTTACAGCTTTCCCCAGTGAGTTTGGGATTTTTCCAGAGTTCCCCTGTAATCTGAAGGTGTGTGGATCCAGTGTTTTGGTGCAGATATGTCTACAATAATGCACAGCTAATGACAGTGACATTAAGGAGCTACCTTTGCTTGGTTAAATATTCAAGTCCAGCTGATGAACAACTATTACTTTAGACAGCCCTGTGAGCATCTTACTGCATGCCACAGGTGTTCACACTCCAACAGGTCGGAAAGTTGAGATTTTACTGAAAAAGCAATGGTGGCCTCTAGCGAGGGAGGAAAAAGGAATATAAATACTGTAGTGGCTAAGTGGTATGCAAAATGGCATTCATTGAAGAATGGAATAGAGGACAGCAACCATGACTATCATGTGGCACAGGCTCAAGATAGCAATGCCAGATGGCCTCCAATGATGGAATGAGGATAGAGGACTATGGAGAAGGTGGCCAGAGTTCTCTGTTATTGTTTATTGTTTTAATGAACTCTGGGTATTTTACATCAAATGCAAAAAGCCACATTAAAGCAAAGTTATGAATGAAAGTTGCATGTACAAAGATCTGATAATTCTAGTGAATTTTCACTTTCCTTAGGGGTCACAGGATAAAGCACATCTGTACTGGAGAATGTAGGTACTCAATTTTAGCTCATTTACAGTACGATAGGCAGTACTTGCGAAACAGAGACACTAATAAAGGAAACCAATGTTGATGAATCTTGTTTCTGTTTTCTGAGCAACTCTGAAGAGGAGTCTTTCAGACATGATTCAGAGGAACACCAGCACCAGCCTCATGCTCATCTCTTCAACACTGAATGTGAGGAACATCTGCAAGGGCATGTTGGTCATGTCCATTTCAATGACCAGGTCCATTTCAGTGACCACTCCTGTTTGCACATCCCATAACTGGAGCATACGTAACTAATCTCAAGGCTGGGATCACCATTAATAGCCAGCCCCAGTACACGTACAGCAGATTAGTGCCTAAGGAGCTCTGTTCTGTGGCATGAGCTGTGACCCTAAGAAAGCCTACAGCACCTGTGGCCCAAGTTTGGCCAGAGCTGCCAGACTAGTTTTAGGTTTGGTTTATTTGGTTCAATGGGTTATTCAATTAAAGCTGTGGCCAATTTGACCTTCCAAATATGTTTCTGTCTTTATTTGCGGTTTGGCACTCAGCAATGAATGTTCCTTCTCAAGCATAATTATAGCATCACTAGCTTATAACATCGCATTAAGAGTAATGTATCATATATGCTTAAACAGTGGACATTTTAAGTTACTTTCTCAACCACACTACATATATTGTTTCATAAAACTTCATAGGACAGGGATGTGGTTTAATGCAGTGCTACAATGCTGAAACAGAAAGCTATGGAAAAGTTGTATAATATCAGTTCCAGAAAAATATTCCATGTAGCATTTCACAATCTGGTTAGAAACAGATCAATTCAAGAACTATTTTCAACCATATTTTCTAAAGAAACCAAAACCTTTAAAAGTCATGTGGCTAAAACGCTTATTTAATTTAGCAGCATTCAGAACTGTAATTAGGCTTTAAATGGCCAGGGTTTTTTTCTTTTTCTTTTTTAATTGATTTGTGTGATCTTTTCAAAAAAGCAACAGCAGAACTGCAGCTGTTTCCCTTGTACCCAAAGTTCTTAAGTTGTTTAGGTTTCAGAAACACCCACATAAAACATTTAAGTGGGATGTATACAGAATAAAGGTAAAATTGTAAGGAGGAGCAATTAACATTATTAGTCAGAATTGGTAACCACATCTGGTTACAAACAATGTGCCCAATCCTTGGAAAGCTTAGCACCCTTGACTTGAATTGATTGCAGTTGGAGTGGAGGCTGCTAAACCTTACAGGATTGGATCACAAATCAGGTTTGAAAAAAGGAAGGTTTGTTGTTGTTTTTACAGTAAATATCCTTAATGCTGTGAGGCTGTTGAAGATCCATTCTTCCAGAATAATTAGAAAATAAGTGGTATTATTTTACAAGTACAAATTATTACACTTGAGATAATTGCAAGGAAACACCATTATTAAAGCTATCACCACATATATCAATGTTCTGGTCTGATTTTTGCTTCTAAAAGCTAAATAAACCCAAAGAAGTTTTAGGAACTAGAAACCTGTTCTGTAATGTTTTGAGGGCAGTTGAATAAGAAAATGCAGTGGAACCTAGAACTTGGATACAGTGAAAATCCTGCAGTGAAAGAGAAGACAATCTGAGATTTTTTTTTTTGCACTGCTATACTCAGAGTCTAATTTTGCTTATTATGACTCTTCTTAGAGTATTTTAGTTATTGCTTATGTTACAGTAGCACCTAGAGTTTGTACAACAGCTAGCACATAGATAGAGACAGTACCTGCCTCAAAGAGTAATCCAAATAGATGAAACAGACAAACGGTGGGAGAAAGAAATTATGTTTACCCCCATTTTGCAGTTAGGGAACCGAATCGCAGAGAGATTAAGTGACTTGTCCAAGTTCACCCAGGAGGGCTGTTACAGAGCTGGGAACTGAATCCAGATCTCCTATGTCTCCATCTAGCACTTTAACCATTCTTACCCGCTCTTAAAGGAGAAGAATGTGGGGAGTGGGGGAAGATAATACTATAGGTGGTTTTCACTGTAGTTCCTTTCCAAATGGGTCTCTTTAGCAGAACCTCTGCACTCCACAAACACCTTCTTTAAGCATGATTAGAGGAGGTGTATTTTTCAGTAAACAGACAAATCCAGAGCAGGGTAATTTGTAAAAGTACCTCGGCTGTTTGCAATCCAAACACAGGCCTGCAATCACTGCTAACCAGCCTCAATTACAGCCGAAGTGTTTCCAGTCACTCTCTTCTAGGTCACTGGAAGGCCTTGCCAAGAACATGAGATTTTTAATGACTTTGGAAATATGCTACACAATAGAAAGTTATTTACTTGTAAGAAAACCTGAAATTCTTTATTTTGGTTTTGCAGTGGTTTCAGGGTATAGGTTCACAACTGTGCTGGTCATTCCAAAACATTCTTCAGGGAGGCCTAAAAAAATAAGGAAAGTGTGTGTGTGTCAGGAGGAAGAGAAAAAAAAATATCCAGACTACAAGCAGTAACAGCAGTGTCTGAATTCTGCTTTGTTGATGTGTCTCTCACTTCCAGAGAGCATCCATGTGCCGTGTTGCAGGGGATTTTTTTCAGTCTAGCGCCCCCTTTAGCAATTCTGGTAAACACCTGTGCGCTTCCTCTTGCTCTGGCGGAAAGGTAGATGAACCCAGGCCTGCCTTCTCCTCTGGGTTTCAGCCCAGGGACCCTGTTTTAGGTGGCTAAGGACTGTTTCGTCAACCTGTCAGCCGCTTCCCTGAGCTGCTCCTACCATCACCCCAGCCTTCCACACTAGAGCACTCAGCAGGCCAGCCTTCTTCTGTCAGTCTCTGCCTGCCCTGTGAGGGAGGAGGCAGCCTTTATACTGGCCCCCTTCTCCCAGTTCATCCCCCAACTGGCTGGAGGAAGAGAAGAGCCTTGCCCCACCCCTTCTGCCAGGCTCCTGATCTGACAGTGCCTTTTTTATCCCAACCACTACTTATTCCTGGGACCACTTCTTCTGTGTCCCTGTCCCTCCTTAGGTCCTTGTATATCTTTCCTGGGTCTTTCAAAATCCTTAAAGGGATATACCAGGCGGTGGAGTGGGCTGACCACTAGACATTACTTCTCTTATGAGCAGGCTACCCACTATGTGCCTATAAAACATTATCAAATGGGCTGATTTCTCTAGCCAAACTCATCCATTTTGGTACACACACATCTCACTTAGCACACAGACAAGTGAAGAGATTTTCCTCAAGCTTCCGAAAGAAAGAAACCCAAACCTCCTTAATCAATGAGTTGAGATTCAGCATAAAATAAATTTCGGCCCCTTTTCCCCCGGAACATTATTAGGAAATGAAAACAGGAGCTATCATGGATCTCCATAGTTTCTGCTAGAGTGTTGGCTACGACACATGCTATAATACATTATTTGAATCCAGTGTAATAAATCGATATTCACATGCCTCCTGCTATATTGCAGCCAAACTGACATTATTTCCCAATATTCATTTACTTCAATAAATATGGGATGTATGTTTGGCAAGAGGACAACAGTTTTAAGAGAAACTTGGGGGAAAATTTAAATTAATATTCCCAAATATCAGAGCTAATAAGATAGTTATTAGATAGTGAGTAAAACAGTAATGGTTCTCCTTAAACTATATATACTGAGGGGTAGTAGCAGCTATGTCTTAATAAGTCTATTCCCTGGTTGTTAATTCTAAATAAATAAAAATAAACGTACCCTGCTAAGTTAGCATGTTGGCTCAGGAATATACAGCTCCTGCCATTGTAACTGGAACAGAATGTGACCTTGCTACTCCCTTGTGATCCCAGAGAGTATGGTGGAAGGGGTCTCTACAGTAGTACCTGACTTTTCTAGAGCTAGATTCAAGATGCTGTCTGGTTTCAAAAGAAAGGAGAACCCTAGCCATTAAAATGATAGTTAGTCAAAGTGAACCGGGAACAGCAATTATTATTGCAGTAGGGAAATCTTAAAGCAGAACCGTGGTATTGGCTCTTAAAGAAGACAGGGCAGACTCTCGTGATGGCAGACCTGAATTTAAAGGCAGGGAGTGGAGCACAGAACAGTGGAGGATGGCGGCAACTGAAAGTGGGTCAGTGAAAATGACCTGCAAAAAAGCAGACTCTGGCGATGCACAGAACTCCAGGCAATCGGCCCAATTTTCTAATTTGGAAACATACATTAGATCTCCAAATTCCACATGCTGGCACTCAAACTGGTACTTATAATTTACAAACAAATAAATGTGGGCATCTATTTACAAAGCGTGCCCATCAGAATTGTCTTTCAGCTGAGCATGTGTTTAAAAAATTGCCAACAATTAATGATGCATAAATAAAATGGTGTAAGTGTAAAAACCATAATCACCTCCCCACACAAAAGTCTGAGTCCATGGATGATGGGCCTTGTACCAAGCATGGCACCTGGATTCTGCTCTCTCATTGCAGGAGTCAATGGAGCGACGCTCTATGAAGACTAAGGGCACGTCTATCTGCATATCTGCAGCACTGTAAGCTCTCTAACTAGCCGCTCTCAGCTTACGGGACAGAGCTCTCCCATCAGCTTAATTACTCCAGCCCCTGCAAGCAGCAGTAACTATGTTGGCATCGCACTGTCCACACTGGTGTTTGTGTCAGTGTATCTTATATTGCTCTGGGGGGTGATTTATTCATACCCTGAGTGACCTAAGTATGCCGACAGAAGTTGTAATGTAGACGTATCATGATCCTGATGTTCCCATTATGCCTCTGGCATTTAGGCAGCAACAAGCTCCTCCACTCCTGTCTCAGTGTAAATGATTGAGAACCAGGCCTTTTGACTCAGAGGTACTACTGAGAGAATTCCAGAGTCTAGGGCCTCATCTCCCAGATGTTCAAATCTAGTCTCGTACCAAGAGCGTCTCTGCTGATCTTGACCATCACAGAAGCACATGGGAAGAGAGTACGCCAAATGTCAGTGTGAATGCCAGATAGGCTTGAAAATGGAGCTGGGTCATCTTGATTCTAAACAGAGTATAAAAGAAAACCATGCCAATTCTGGGGAGCTGCAAATGAGCAAAGTAAAGGAAACAGAGGGAAAATGGGTGATTCTCAGGCTGCTAATATTTGGGGATTTTCCATGAAGAGTCAATTGCTGAGCTATGACCCTCAGATGTAGGGGAAATGGAGCTTTCTTCATCCAAAAGGAAAAGGGGAGGGGGGAGAAACATACACAGATGAAGGGAAAAAGAAAAACACATTTGTCATATAATACAAGGAGCTGAAGTATTTTGGGAACAGATTTACCATCTCTCAATTAAATATGAGGCAGCATGACTGTGCTTTCGTTGCACAGTAGTTTCCACTATGATAACAACTCCAACAACTGCCTCATTGTGGGCCATGGAGAAATGAGAGGGACTCCCACGGTGAATATTAATGACTGACCTCTGATGTAATCATGGGGAAAAATAGCACCCAACAAAACTTACAGTTTTCACTTCAGCATGGAAGGCATTTCTTGCTGCCAAATAGGAACTATCAGGGGAGAATAGCTATCACAGCAGGGCTCTGCTTAAGGAGTACATACTACATCTCTTTTATAGCCTCAGAATAGGCCTTCTGTATTAAAGAAATATCTCCTCTTCTCTTTTTGAGACCTCAAAGATTCTTCTGAGTTTATTTCTTTTTTCTCCCCTAAGAAACTGTATGGCCCACTTCACTAAAGGGAGAAGACTTTGCTTCTTCACTTGCTGGCTCTTTCTGTCCCAGATTTTGGGAAGCATAGCAAACCCTCTGCTATAGCTTACAAATGTTTCCTCTAGTAAAAAGTGCAGCCCTGCTTACGCAAACATGTCCCCAGCAACAAGCTTTCATAAGCATTATATGCCATAATCCCCAAAATACTTGTGGTTGCTGTAAATGTTTTCTCTTCTGGTATTAGCAAGTCAAATTATTTTCTACTCTATGATTAGCCTCTTTTGCACTTAAGAAACAGGAATTCCAACAGAGTTGAAAGCGTAGTGGGGCTTAGCAAAGCTCAACCTGTGAGATACTTGAAATGGCGCAGGTAGACAATAGATTTTACTCTCTAGTACAGACCAGTTAGTATTGTTGCTATTTGGACATACCAGTCCAAATTTAATTTAAAAAGTAATCCCGAGTGACCCCACTCTTGATCTGACGTTGTATAGTTTTTGAAGGTCAATGAAGTGTGGTTAGCTTCTCCTCCTTTCTTTTCAGTTTCCCTATCCTGCCATACTTTCTGGTACTGGAAGTGGAAATACCAAGTTACCATGAAATTGAATATTCTCATGGTAATTCTGACCTAGCCGATACTGGGTGGGTAGTTCTAGAAACCTCCTGGGATCTGCGTGATGTCAGAAATTCTTCACACGGGCATCTGAATGTAGGGATATTTAGCACAACTGAACCTTTGGCCCATTAACTCATTGGCAGTGTTTTCTGCCATTTCTCTACCCCCTCCCACCATACACTAGCAAAACAGCCTGGCTGCACAGGGGGGAGGAACATCCCAAGAATGGGTAGTGTGAACATGCATAGGAGCTCCAGAAGACATTCTGCCTCTGGTTTTCCCCCCAGGGCAGTGCAGTTCCACACGAACCTTACTATTGGCCGTGTCTACATGGTTCACTATAGCACTTGGCATACACCCATTTAACTCAACAAGAGCACTGCTGAAAAACTGTAAGGTTTAGCTGTATGACTGATCCAAAGCCTCCTGAAAAACCAAAGCACCGAAAGAGCAAGAGAATTCTCATGCACTATGTTCCAGCTTGAATATAAGTAGCAAAGTTTTATAAAATGAGTAGGGGACTGTAATGCAGTCATTGTCCTGCTCCTCTCTGAAGTATAATCATCACTCTCAGCCACAGGAGTTAAACAGATTTATTGCAAAGTGTCTAACTTTGTAAAATGGTTGAATATTGCCCCTTACATTCAACATAACATAGATGGCTTTAGGCCTGTAAATGTGTTTGAGGTTGGTCTTTTGTGTCACGCTACTGGGTGTAAGTGCTTTTTTGGAACCTTAGCTGGAGATGACCCACGGAGACCCAGCTTGGAGCAAGTACCTCTAAGAAGGGCGTTCAGAGGCATTCTCGAAAGCCATGCATTTTGTCAACCTGATCTAGCTGAGAAGTGGCATGGCCTGCTGTGGAAGTGAGACTGACCATGGGAATTAGCTAGATGTCACTACAGTATACTTGTGTGATGCTGCACTTCTGAAGTACAACGTTTGCTTGCAGCTCCTGGAATAAAGTAGCCCATTAGCTGAATGTTGGTGTTCTCTAATCTAAAGAGGTGTGGCATTCCTCCCTTGTCCAATAGCTTTTCAAAGCTGATACAAGCAAGTAGGACATTAAGAGTACCCCTCTGGAGGCAAATTATCTCAGGATATCTATGTAATACTGTCAAGTCTAGCAGGGATATTTTGCTGTAATGTCTGAACAGAAATAACAGAGCACTGTGTGAGATCTGCAATGAGTGACTTCCGTCCAAGAAGCTTACCCAAGCTATTACAAACTCAGTAGTGTAAAGGCATCTTTATATCCCAATTGTTGCCTACAGACAAGGAGGATTGTGGTTTCAGTTTGGGCTACATACATAATGCAGGATGCTTATGGGGCAAGTCCTGCCACTAGAGGGTGGAGTCCAATATTTGGTTAAGCCTCTCTGGTTTCTTCCCATCACATAACATATGATTGCTGGTGGAGGTGCCATCACTATAGTATGCTAGTAACGCTGCATTAAACCTACTTCATATTTCACTATCAAACCTTTTGGCTGCTCCCCTCAATGTTGTTCTAAATTCAATTTGGCTGGCAAAAAAACAAAACAACAACAAAAATACCCCAAAAAACCCCCCAGAAAACAACCCAGGGCTTCAAGAGGATTCTCTAGTGGATTTGGTTTGCATCAATACAGCATTCATAAAAACCTTCTGATATTTTCATTTTCTTAACTAAAAAGAAAGTTTAGGAAAGTTTAGAGCACTCTTCCCTTCTACTGAATTTCATCACAGATTTTCTGGCTTTTATTTGCAGCTTGTGGGATGTTGCCATTCACTAATGACAGCCATCCTGTCCTACATACTCCCTCCTCTACTGGCAAGTATTTCAATGCTCTGGAATGTCTGATCATGTGAAAAGCGCTATAGAAATACAACTTGACCATATTGTTATTGTCATGAAACTAAAATTAGACCTTCAAAGCTCACTAGCAAACTTAGTAAAAGACCATATTGAAAGGTTGTTTCCACAGATAATCAGATATGGGGATAGGCTTAAAATCTGTGTGACACCAATGAGGTTTCTGCAACAATTAAAGTGATGCTTTATTATTGGTGATAAGCCTCATGAATAATCTATTTGGCAGCTGCAATAAATATATTTATATAAATAAATCTAGCAAAGGAAATGTGCATTATTTCCTACCTAAAAAGTAGCAGAACATTAATGAATGCACAAAATCAATGAGGTAGATTATTTTTTACAACATAGGATTGCATTAGCGATACACCTAATTATGTGAAATGATTAAACAACTTTTATATCCACAGACATTTGGAGGAACATTGCAGATTCTTTAGCCTTTAAGACATACAGAATCCACCCACACTGAACTCAGCTCAGGCTGCCAGTGTCTGAACTGATTTGATCAGCAAATAAGTGTGCTCTTCTTTCAATTGCACTGACCTCGTAAGACATAATATTGGGCCCAATCCTACATTCCTTCTGTACTTAAAAGTCCCATTGACTGCAGTGGGAGTTTTGTGAGCAGAGAGAATGCAGGATTGAGCCTATAACACTTTTGTCATACTCCATTGCATTATTCTGTTGGCTGACATACGGTGACTTTCCAAGCTAAAATTTGGCAGACAGTTTAAGAACTGGATGTTCACAGAAAATGGGCCATTTTTACTTGCACATAAAATAGCAACAGGCTCAAATCCACAGTGCTGCCAGGGCTTCAAGAGGATTCTCTAGTGGATTTGGTTTGCATAAATACAGCATACATATAAAACGTTCTGATATTTTCATTTTCTTAACTAAAGAGAAAATGTCAGGCTCCCAATGAATTCATACATTTCTTGGAGGCTAATGTGCAATCTCAGCTCAAGGAAAAGAATTTGTATCAAAGAGTTGAAAATCTAAATATCAATATATTAACTATAATTGAAATATATCCTGAAGGGGATTGGTTGATTAATTATTGAGGATTTTTTTCATTTTATTGTTCATCCTTTATAACTGATACTTCTTCACAAGTTTGAAAACAGATATAGCCAATGACTATCATGGTGTTGTCTCCAACTGCTTCTTATCGGGCTACTGTCTACTATAATTTAAAAGACACTGTCAAGCAAACACCAAAGGCATAAAATATCCATTAGCTTAAGACTTCCCTGAGACCTATTTCTTCCACGTTGACTCCAGAGGAGAAGCAGCGGCATCAAACATTTGTTTCAACCGACAAGTGAATGTATCCATTCTCTTTATGGCAGCAGAACATGGCAAAGCTCCTGCAGTATTTTTGCTGTAGCCTCAACTTTTCTCTTTAAAAATCTATAATGGAAATTGTTTTGGATTCTTGCTATATTAGCAAGAAAATGTGAAAAATTGCACAACTCCAGGAAAACAGGGTAAAAATTGACTTTTGGTCATTTTTATTGGGGTGGCGGATGCCACAAAACGACTTCTCTTTTCCCATTCAAACATTCTCATATGTATTTTTCCATAGCAAAAAATTGGTTTTGGTGCCTCAGAATCATAAGCCAATGGAAATGGTGCAAAAGAACAGAATTATAGCCCTACCACAACAAAGCACTTAAGCAGGTATTTAAATTTCAAAGTCAATAGCAGCCACAGTGCTTGGTACCTCTGAATATCAGGCCTCTCTTCTGGAAATAACCTTGAGGGTTCTCAACAAGCAGCTGTCTTGGATTCCCTCTGGAAGACTGTTTGGGCCTCCAGTCCCCAATCCTGTTTCCTTACTCTGCTCTCCACATCTAATAAAGCCTCTGGAACTTCATCCTGGTGGCTCATATAAAACCAATTAGTGGGTCTCAGTTCAGATCTGAGATATCATGTTTGTTAATCACAAAGAATACCCCCTGGCACCAACTGGCACCCGGACTGGCAGTTCCTATTAAGGCATCAAGCACTGAATGGGCATGGTGATCAAACGACCCTGTTCTGACCTTGGCCAAAGTTGAAATACAATGGCAAGGCAGAAGCTTAGTGCAGGGCAAAACTGCACTGTGCCTGCTCACGCTGACCCTATTGTTTGAATACAGAGCCTGGTTCTCAAAGGGGAGGGGCACCTTGCAGCTCCTGTTTGCAGGGACTGGAGTTGTGCATCTCTGAAAAATCAGACCCACACTTTCCAGGGATGTCAGTCCAGGCGTTTTGTAGCATTGATTCAATAGCGATGCCAAACAAGGCAACACACAGTGCAGGTCCCACTGTCCACGTTATCTGGTCCAGCTTCCTCTGTTCACCCCTCTCTTTACAGATTGTTCAGTGAACTGTTAAGGATGCTAATAGTGACATTTCTTTCGTGGGTAGGCGGCCTCCTGCCTGAACAGGCAGAAGGCAGGGTTTGTTGTTTTTAGCTCTCAGAAGGTGAGAGATAACCGGGGCTGAAGAATTAAAGGATCTCTGGACTGCCATTATGTTGTATTTTGAAAGTACTTGTTTTTCTTAATTCCACAAATGGTGCTAATTAGTGACCGCTGTGGGGATAGGCTTTGCTTTTGGTTCACTAGAAACGGGACGGAAATCATAAATACAATTCACTGGGAGAGCAGAAAGTAAGTTACTTCACATTTGTGAATTTAAGTAATTTTCCCCCAAATTCATTGTGGGAATTTCTCATCCCCATCCAAGTTGCATATATAGAGATCTACAGTATTTGCCAATGGACATTGGACAAAGAGCAATAAATCCAGCCGCATCTGGGTGAACACTGAAGTAAGAAGCATCCAATGAAAAATCATTTGTACACACATGGAACACGTGGCCTACATGATTCTTAGACCCTTGGACAATGCCCTCAGACTTTTCCGTACAACTCTGGAATGCCCATAGAAGGGAAAATAGAATCTACTGTGTAACTGACCATTTAGAGATGTCACTCACTCATTCATTCATAAAAATCCTTGGTTTTCACAACCTCCCACAATTGCAAGAAAGACCTAGACAGGCACTTAAAATAAATAAGCGTGAAGAGAACTGACCCTAACTGAGAAGAGGATGGGCCAGAGAAGAGGATGGGCCACATTGCCATTGGAGTGCCATATGGTCTCTTTCTAGCTCAGAATGTTTCTACTGCATGTAATGATTTGGTCCAATTCTGCATATAACTTGCAGTTTAGAATGATTCCACTATTGCTTGGTATGTTTTTGCCTTATTTTTCAAAAGTATAGGAAAATATCTGATGGACATCTTTCCAGCTTGGGACAATGTGATGCCTCCCTTCAGTCATGTAGGTAATTTTTCCTTTTTGTGTTATGTCCCAGGGGTTCAGAATAATGGATGATGTGAGAGCGGAGAACATAATGCACATCAAGTAATTTATCTGATGAATATAACCAATTTTTCAGTGTTGGGACAGTCATGAGCAGATCACATTTTTCTTGAACTTATTCATTATTTTAAAGTATCCAAAACTTTTTAAGTTTTTTTAAATTTCTGTGGATTGATCATGAACAATTTTGTGTGAGGATCTGGTATTTGAAATTCACTGTTAAAATGCATTAGGTAGCTGTGATTGTTCAGATAAGTCACATCACATCATTTCTGTTCTGATTGAATGACTGATCAACTCATTCCACTGTGCACGTGGATTTAAAGTTCAGTTTCCGCAAACCTCAAATCACCCAAATCCATGTGTAAAGCACTTGTAATGGAATGCAAACTAGGCTGAAACGAATCAACAAATCTGAATATGCACCCATCTCTAGCTGACATCCACATTCCAACTCCTTAGTTCATAGGCTGCTGCTTCCCTTTTTATTGTGTAATTTAATTCTTGTGCATCTCATGTATCATTTAAACATCAGTGGAGCACAATATTTTCATTTACATGACTGTCTTATCAGATGATCTTACAGCACTGTAAAAATAATAAGGCTCAATATTTAAAAAGGGTAAATGGGATGACCTGGGTAATTATAGGCTTGTCAGTCTGACATCGATCCCAGGCAAGATAATGGAGCAGCCGATATGGGACTCGATTAGTAAAGAAGTAAAGAAGGGTAATATAATTAATGCCAATCAACATAGGTTTGTGGAAAATAGATCCTATCAAGCTAACTTGATATCTTCTTTTGATGTGATTACAAGTTTCGTTGATAAAGGTAATAGTGTTGATGTAACACACTTGGAGTTCCGTAAGGTATTTGACTCAGTACAACATGACATTTTGATTACAAAATTAGAAAGATATAAAATTAACATTGCACACATTAAACTTATTCAAAGCTGTCAAACCAATGGGTCTCAAAACATAATTATAAACTGGGACCCATCATCAAACAGGTGTGTTTCTAGTGGGGTTCTGCAAGGATAGGTTCTTGACCGTATGCTACTTAGTGTTTTTATTTACGACCTGGAAGAAAACATTAAAATCATCACTGATGAAGTAGGCAAATGACACAAAAAGTGGGGGGAGTGGTAAATAAAGAGGGCAGGTCATTGACACTGAAGATCTGGATCATTTGGTAAGATGGGCACAAGCAAAGAATATGCATTTAATATGGGTAAATGTATATAACTAGGAACAAAGAATGCAGGCCAAACTTACACAAGGGGAATCTATCCTGGGAAGCAGGGACTCAAAGAGATTTGGGGGATCTGGTGGGTAATAAGCTGAACAAGAGCTCTTAGTGAGATGCTGTGGCCGAAAGGGCTATTGCAGTCTTTAGGTGCAGAAACAAGAGACTCTCCAGTAGAAGTCAAGAGGTTATTTTACCTCTGTATTTGGCATTGGTGCAAAACTTGCTGGAATACTGTGTCCTGTTCTGGCATCCACAATTCAAGAAAAATGTTGATAAATTGGAGAGGATTCAGAGAAGAGCCATGAGAATAATTAAAAGATTAGAAAACATGTCTCAGTGATCGACTCAAGGAGCTCAGTCTATTTAGCTTAACAAAGAGAAGGTTAAGGAAAGACTTGTTCTGCAGGTACCTACATGGGGAACATATATTAATAATGATCTCTTCAATCTAGCAGATAAAGGTACAGTATAACACAATTCAATGGCTGGAAGTTGAAGCTAGACAAATTCAGACTGGAAATACGATGTCATTTTTTAACAGTGACACTAATAAACTGTTGGAACAACTTACTAAAGGTCATGATGGATTCTCCATTAATGATAATTTTTAAAACAAGATTGGAGTCTAAGAATTATTTTAGGGACATTTTATGGCTTGTGTTGTACAGGAGGTCAGGCTAGATGATCACCATGGTCCACTCTGGCCTTGGAATCTATGAAAACACTTAGGAGGAAGGCACAATGTTAAGATGCTCATTTTGTAGAAGGGTAAATGAAGGCACAGGAAAGTTAAGTGACATGGCCAGGTCTCTCAGCAAGTGAGTAACAGAACTGGCAATAGAACTCAAGAATCCTAATTCCCAGAACCCTGCTGTAACCACTCAATAACACTGCTTCTTGGCAGTTAACACTTATCAGGATAAATTCATGCAAAACATATGATCCCAAGATATTCATTTTTGGAGTCTTACTCGAGGAAAGTCATTTTTACATGCCCTTGAAATTGGCTCCTGAGTGGATGTGGATTTTTATTTAATCCCTCTCCAGTGTAAAACCACAAAAAACAAAATTAAAGGATAAGTCGGTGAAATGCTCTTCTCATATAGCAGGTACAGAAGTTTCAAGGTTACTACTAAATCTGAGTTTCCAGCCTAATGAAGCAGCCTAGCATCATCCAGCCACTACAATCCGCATTTAAGATAGTGACAAGTGTAGCTTTCTTCATCTCATCTCCTATGATAACAGCCCTTTAAAAGTATTTCAGTCTTAGACAAAACTAGGAAATGCAGAGGTATTCAAAAGTGGAGGGGATGGGACCTAAAACCAACATAAATAACTGAACTATTCAAAACTTCACAATTGTTCAATGTTTGGTTTGAATTTTAAGCCAAGATTCATTTAAGATTTTCAGCAAAAGGTGAGTCTGTTCTGATTTTATCTTTATTACTTCTCCTATCCTTAGGTTAGACCCAATTCTCTTATTAAAAAGGTAGAACTCTCAAAATATGAGCACCAAAAATTGGTAATGACAGAAATATGGAACTGAGGAGTTAAACAATCATATTTAAAATAATCTTTCTAAAAAAAAGTCTCTGTAGAAGCTGGTTGTAAAAAGAAAAAGATTTAAAGATTTAAAGTGCCTTCAATTCTAAATACAAAATTAAGTGTTTTCTTTTATTAAAGGATTTCTGCTGGCGGAATGGAGAATAAATCCTGTAACAATATTTCAAAGTGTTCCTTAATATGCATTTTCCTCTAGTAAAACCAGCAGGGAGAGTGTCCAAATAACTCTTCACTAAATGCCAGTATTATATTTCCAGTAAAAGTCTAGTTCAGCCAGGCATCAAAAATATTTTCACAGAAGAGCCTATTAGAATCAAAGTCTTATTACCAGGAGGTTGCTGTCTGCAGCTAAACTTTACCTGATTGCCTCTCTGTTTGTTTGCTTGTTTTCTACATGCCCAGTATTACATTTGAATTTGAAACGTATGAAAACATTTCTTAAAATTCTACAGTGTTGTGCAGACAGTTCATGGCCTAGTGAGATATAGCAGATAGAATTGGATTCCTTTAAAGAAAAAATATGGCCAAGTTATGCATTGTTAAAGCCACTGGGGAAGATAAATCAGTCCTTGGGGATTTCTATGGCAAATTATTTGCTAAAACCAACTCTCAGTGATGAAGGAGCAAAAGAAATATAGAGTACATAATACAACCACAGTCTTTAATCTCAACAAGCTTTCTGCAAATTTAGGGAACAAAATATGAACAATTAATAAAGCAGAAACCGAGCCTGGAAAAGAGCTGATTCTTAGAGAAAAATCAGAATTGCATTTTGCTGCTTTGGCTATTTTCTCATCAAGTCTTGTAAAGCATGAAAAAGTTCCCAGTTCAATGGAAAGTTCTTTTATGACAATGTGAAAAGGTAAAACCTCTAAAAAAGAAAACCGTTTGAAAGATAATTTGTCTGGTAAGAGAAATTTAGTCTCGGTAAAATAAATAAATAAATAAATAAATGTAACAAGTTGAGGTCTCCAAAAACTAACAAATGATGCTTGGTATTTCTCTCAGTCCTAAACTGCAGAACAAGAATAAAGCATTTGTAACTCTCCAAAAGGAGACATTGCATTTGGAATTCACATCTCTGCCAAGTGAAAGCTTTTCTGCTGTTGTCACTGTCTCATTGTCATTCTACTCACTGCAGATTCCCTAGGGTCCAGAACAGGAGTCCTGGCATTATTAACATAGCAGATTAATAGCAGTGGGAAAAGACATTTTCAAAAACATGCTAAATATTAATAATAATCAATAACAATTTATATTTCCTATCGTGAGCTAGACAAACATACCTTGGGCATGGAAGGGAGGGGGAAAGGCAGAGCAAAGGAAAGGGACAGTGTTAGCAGACTCTGCAGAATAAAGAGAGAACCAGTGAATCAATGCAGGACAGGGGTCTAAGCCGTGAGATGGATGTCAAAAGCCAGGCTCTGTTTTAAGAAGAAAGAGATGCAGATTTTAATGTAACAATATAAAATAGATTTTCTGTGACTGGCCAAAAAAAAAATTCTTCCACGTTCAACAATTTTATATCATGTCATAAACAGAAGAGCTGTACAAACCCCCTGAAAAATTTCACCTTACAGTTTTCACCATTTGGGGCAATATTGTACTCTGCAAATCTTCCTTTCCCCCAAACATGTTATAATGATTATTTTTTTAAATCAGAAATTTGTAAATACCCACATTTCTACATTTGTGTTTCACAGCTGCCTTGTGCTCTGAAAAGGGTTAATTTTCAATTCATGAGAAATATATTTTAATGCAAGAAATCTGTGAAATTTGAGTTTTTCAGTGAAACTGGCTCACTATAGTTCATAGCAAGTTTAAAATATATGATTGTGAGTAGTTTCAATCTTCCATTGTAAATATCTCACACAATTTTAGCTATCATCAGCTGATGCATATGGAACAGTACAATGCAGAGTCCTGTTGCTTAGAGAGGATCCTGAAAGAACAGCTTGAATTCAAACCAGTCCAATCTCTGTTTTCAAAACCCAGATCTGGCTTTTCCATCTTGGGCCATCTCAAGACTTCTTAGAATATGGGATATGGATTCCCATCTGTCACTGAGCAGCTGGGCAAGGCCCATCAAATATTGGTTCACGTGAGTTTGGGGGGATTTTGTAACATCCTTTTCCCTGCAGCCCCAAATACCAAAGCTTCACTTGAGTATAATTTTCCAAACATGAAACTCGGAGTGAAGGTTTGTAGAAACCCCACTCTAGGAGAAATTTACAAGGGTGGGGCTTCCCAGACAAAAATGGCAGAGGAACGGGTCTCCTACTTGTGAAGGCTGAAGGCTGAATATTTGGAGATTTTATGCAACTGCACTAATTTTCCTAGGGAAGAACATGCATTACCTTTCTAACATAAACAAGAGCAAATGTCCTGATTATCAGCACTGGATACTGACAAATTTACCACCTGAAAGAAGCTTTATGAACACAGGTATTACTGCACTCCAAGCTGGCTCTGGCATCTTAGTGGGCTGGGGGTCCAGGTAATTCAGGCTGTTCCTTGAGTATCTGGGCACGGTTTCTCCCTGTCCTAGAGTGGGTGGGAGGCTGTGGCTGGTTTGCTAGCCCCTGGACCTAGCTGCTTCTTGCCCATGGATGAGTGGAAGATCTGGGGGTTTGTCTAGCTGGGTTGCCATCTCTTAGCTGGGTGCAGAGCTCTGGCACATCCCTTGCCCCGTATTCCCTTGCTTCAGGGGTGGGGAGAGTCCAGCTCCTGCTGCTTAGCTAGGAAGGGCCCTGGCTCTGGCTCCTGCTCCCTGGTTGCTACTCATAGGCTTCTCTGACCAGGGAGATACTTAACCATAGAGATGCAAGCCTTGAGTATCTCAACTCGCCACCTGGGAAGTTTAAGCTGCTAGGTAAGAGCTGCTGAGAGAGTAGCTAAAATGAGGAGGCTCCTGGCTACAAGAGGCAGCTGAGAAGGGCCAGCCTAGCTGCCCTCCAGGATCTCCCTCCCAAAACCCAGCTTGTTTGGGGTGAGGGGAAGTCAAGGTAGAGTGAGCTCTTGGTTGGCTTTTGGATTTTATTACAGTGCCATTGAAAAGTCTCTCTCCAGCCCTGAATGTAGGTAAAGGTGGGTGTGACTGGGAGAGACACCTACAGCCCGATTCAGACCAGGGATCTGAAACTAGGACTCCCAGCTCTCCTAGGAGTGCCCTGATCTCAGTATCACTTCCTCTGGCCCCGTGGATATTTGTATAAAGTGGAACAGCCCCAGCAAGAGAGTCTCTCACTCTCTCGTTTTGACCAGAAATTCCTGACCTGAGAAATCCTCCTGACAAAACATTTTGTTGAAACTGACCTTTTCCACTAAAAGTTTCTGTTTCAATCAATCAGAATTTTCTCACAAAAACCATCCTGTTGAAGAATTCCCAACCAGCTCGATGACTCACGCCCCTCAAAATCATAAGATTTTTTTAAAATAATAAATGTTGGGTTGATTTTGAATTTTGTCTTCTAGTTTCTGAGCCTGTAGGGTTCACTCAGGCCCTGTTTTCAAGTTTTTCTTCACAACCATAAGGGCTAAACATTTACTTTACAAAGAAAAAGAAAGCTAGGAATCTCCTGTAATAACGTGCCTCCGGGAGCTGGAGCTTTAAAGAAGAACAAGCATCACAAGACTCACAATAAAAACATTTAAATTGGCAACACTAAACCTCAGATCTGAATCTGACTTTCATGGCTGAAGTACATCTCTTATTTAGTCCTCTCCTCACATCACTAACTCAGGGTTAACTTGACAGATTCCAAGCAGCTTGCAGAGAAAGACTCCCAAAGAAATCCTAAATGAACACTGCTGATTGGCCAAAGAGACAAGTCACTGCTGCTCTTCTTAATTAAACCAAACTCTCTTTCTCTTACCTCCTTCAGGTACCACTGCTCTGATAGTCTCTAGAAATGTTTAACTGTCATAGGGAAAAGAATATTTGACATGGACAAAATTCATTTTAAAGACAACTGCAAGAAACACAATTCAACCTATTTTTAAGCCCAGTTCTCCACAGAGAGCTCTTTCTTTTTCCTCACGTTTCATCTCCTGGTTTCAGTGAATGTTTGTACAGTGAACACCCTTCCATGGAGACTGCCACATTAGAGTTTTTCCCTGGTCACTGACGTGCTCTTTGCACACAGGCTTTCCTCTCTAATTAAAAAAAAATAAGTCTCTGACAAAGTGCTAAGCATGTGTTTAATCCTAACTCTTTACTCACATGAAGAAAGCCATTTACATGTCTGTTCCAACCGGAAAGTGTGCTAGAGTTTTTCCTGTAACATTCGGATACAGGATAATGGCAAGTCTCACAAACAACGAGGCATGTTGTAATAGTAAAAATAAATTGCATTTATAACGCTTTTCTAACACTTTGATAACAATATTTAAACTTCATAACATCCATGAGCAACAGAAATGTATTTCTATCCATTTTACAGATAGGCAAACAGAGATGGGAACAAACACCAAACAGAATATTCACCCCTCATAAGCACACAAATCTCCCATTATCTCCAATGGGAATTCACATGATTCCTGGTCACATATGCTAGCTTGGAGGGCAGCAGAAACACTTCAAAGATACTCAAAACAAAATCTGCACAAGATGAATATTTCTGACTTGATCTTTGAGCAATAGACAACTGACCACATTGCTTGGCGCCTTGGTGTAATGTTGCGTGTCCATGACTTGGAGAAGAACTGCATTGTGGAGCTAGAAACCCGGCACCAGGTACAGAAACAACATGCAACTCAAGCAACACAATCAGGCAAATGGTTCTGTGGTCAATGCAGTAAACGTCGTTCTTCCTGAACAGGTTTATGGAGTCATGCAAAGACCCATTAGTACAAACTGTGATCAGTGACGTTGTCCTCAAAATCAGGGTGGCCTGTAGTCATTTCACGCTCTTATCATTGAACCACCTGACCTCGAAACCCCACCATCCGATGTTTACATTTTATCTGGGTTCATAAGGGGTTTAGAGGCTGATATATGGCACTTTTGAGTGAGAAGGAGGGGAAGTGGAGTAGGGGCAAGTGTGGCAGACTTCACTGTATAGCTACCTTCATATGTACAGTATCCTGTCTCAATCCGAGATCCTCCAAAGCAAGCTTAGGTGTTGCACCATGCCACCTGGCTCTATTTAAAGCCAATACATTATTCAAAAAAGGATTATTTATATTGAAAATCCTCCTGGGACCCCAGTATTTGTATTACAGGGCTGCTGTATCCCCTATTTCCTCATTGCTTTAATATAGCCTGAGGCAGAGTGGGTGAAATGAGTTGCGATGCCACTGTAATTTTTATCAAGGCTTGTTCCTGGTAAAAAGCCTCTTTGTTTCAAAGAAATGTGATTTGGCCTTTTTCCTCTTCTGCTCTATTCCTTGGTTAATATACCACTTCCACTTGCCCTGGGGCTAGGAAAGGTATTCCATTGAATTGCTCAAATCTCACTGTTTTTCTTCTAAATCACTACTGACTCTTTTTTCCTCAACCCTTGCTAAGCACTATCTAAGCTGACAGTCTGAATCTCGAGATTTGATTTCTGCCTTAACTCTTCATCTCCTGGATTTTAATGCTGATGAGGCTATATTATAGAGACGCATGTCAGAACTGGTCAATCTGCTCTTGCAAAGGACGGTCATGGTACAGAGGGAGACAGGGCAGAGAAACCCTGGCTAAGGGTTTTGTTCATTTTGTAAAAATGTAAAAATAAATGACTTCTGCTGGGCTGATAACTTTCATTGTGAGTCATGTGGCTGTAAAAACTGTTTTATAGGGATAATTACAGACAAGTACATTGGGAAATAATATACCTGAAAAAAATCAACAAGGAGATATGCAGGGTTCTTGGTGTAGTATTTTGGAGATCTAAAGTTTTTATTTCACGTGACGAGCAATTCTCTCTTATGCACACACAACAGCTTGATAAGACTGAAGATCAGCATGGATACTTGATCAGCAAGGAATTGTTTTTGAATTATCATTGTTATTTTCAACGAAAATGGAAGCCAATGTTAATAGGATCACACAAATATAAATATAAATATTAAATGATGGTGAATATACAGTTAATGGGGTAATCAAATATATTTCTGACCATCGCACATTGACGTCAAAGGGTCCAAAATCAGTGAAGTAAAAAAACAAGGTCTGAGCTATACTAAGACAGCAATTACCAAAAATTAAAACACAACAACAGAAAAAGCAAGTAGGAGTCTCCACATCTTCAATACACTTCTGCTCGACTGGTCACTTAAAGGGGACCCACCAATTCATGATTTTCCCCCAAGGAAAATCTAAATATTTTCCCACATGACATTTATGCCTTATTCTACAGAAGGGCACAGGAAAGTCTTAAGCCCTGATCCTGCAGTGAGCACCAAGCAGGCAGGTTCCTGCACCCCCACTGAGCTCCACTGGAGGACTGCAACAAACTATGAGAAATGGGAGATAAATAAATCACTGGCCCTCTGAGCAGAGTACACACCCTCCCCTCTGGAGCAGATTTCAGACTAAGACCCAAGACTCCAAACCAATCCTTCCTTCCTTCTTCTGTGGCTTCTGAAGCTTCCCGAGCAGATGAACCGACATGCAAATCGGGCTGCTTAGCTCCAGGGAGGACCCTACATGGAAACACACGGGACAAGGGATGGGAGGGGAGGTACTTGGTGAAATATTGTTCTTCATAAGAACTAGAGCTGGTCAAAAAATGGAATTCCCAGCCCACAGAAACAATGCGATTTCAAACATTCATTTCATCCTGAATCAGAACAAAAAGTTGAAATCTTGGAAATTTTCACTAAATTAAATATTCTAAAATATCAAAAGGTTCAAAGTTGAAACATTTCATTTTGATTTTATGCTCTATTATTAAAATATCAAAATGATAAAGTCATCATGAAGCACTGACAGTATCCTGCAGAAAACTGACCAAGTCGATACATTCCCACAAAGCATTTCAATTTCATTAAATCAGCATTTTCTAAACATTCAGTCAGAAATTTTCTGACCAGCTCAAATAAGAACTTCAAATAAGGTCCTTCATGCAGCATTTTTATAAGTTAGCCCACATGCACAAGTATTTGGTGAAGTATTATTTAAAATATTAATAGACCCATAAATAATCAGAGTAAAGGTTATGCATAGGTCCAAAGATTAATTTTTTATTTGGAGAAGAATTGATATGTGAAGATAAGTCTCCTGGTGCTATGTCTGCATCACCAAGATCTCTCAATTTATCGTTCGTGTAGTTTTTAATGCCAGGACACAGTTGTTTGCCTTTGCTTTTTGCACGTTACCGAGCTCATTTTTAAGCATAACACTTCTGCACCAGTTCTGAGATTGTCTAACTGAGTTATGAAATGTTTTGTGTCTTGCATTTCTCATATTTTGTTTTGCCAAAAATTAGCCTGGATTCTCCTTTAAGATACACGCCGGCAAGAGAGCTTGAGAGCAGGACTGATAGAAAATTTGCAAGTATTAATTCAGTGAAAATCACGATCATAGTAATCTTGCATTTATACAATACCCAAAATGCTTTACAAATTTAAACAAATACAAAATATATAATGCAATCACTTTACATATCTCTGTAATGCAGTCACCTCTGGGGTGAAATTCAGGACCTATTAATTGGCATCCAGTGACACCACACCATATCCAGCCGATACTGAAAAAGCAACTGAGCTACCTTTGCGGTTTCATCAAAATGCCATGGGTTAAAAGCTACAAAATATTTTTTTAAATGCTACTTATTTTCTTATTGGTTCACGTTGAGTTAATTTTATTGAATGCAGCAATTTTTCGTGTTTACATGGATATAAAATTTGCACTCAAACAAAATTCATTAAAAATAGCACAATCAAAAATGATACAAGTTCTTAACTTTGTCCTGGATGATGCCTATGCCTTGTTAAGAGAGAAGAGATTTTTTTTAACTGTTTCTCTTTGCTTTGCAGTAGCGCAGGAAAACTCTCTTTTGGGGGGTTCCTTGCAGGAAATTGCCTGGATGCATCACATGAAACAACCTTTCCTAGAGCACAGAGAGCATACAGAACACTGTCAGATCACTGCTGTGCCCTACCATCTGGAAGGTGCACCTGGGCACATAATAGTCAGTCCAGCGTAACATTTGGGTATTTTTTTTAGGGTTTTCCCCTTGTTTTCCTTTTCCAGTTCCTTAGCTTTGCTGCTCTCCAGGAAGCCAGCTATGTGAAATCTTTAAAGGAGTAAGATCTCAGGACAGGTCAGTCTCTCTTTTCTTCCCCTTCACATACAAGATGTGTATGGTGTATTCACTGTTAATAAAGATTTGATGCAATGGGGAAGGATTTCCAGTAGGGTTGTGTTGTTTCTGTTTTCTACATAACACTGGAATTCTCAAACTGCCCTGGTGGGTTCAACTGGCCAAAAGTGCATAGAATACCCTTGGTATATGTAAAAAGGGGTGGACTGAGACTCTACTTATCTTTATTGTGGAGATGCAGCCAATGGAGACTATAGGTCCCAGAATATAATGATCTGAAGATTTAAGCAGATGGACCACTAACCTCTGGGATCTGTTCCAAAATCCCCGTGGGCTACGCTTCCCATGTTAAAGAGGAGTTGCACTGCCCTGCTCTTTCAGCTGCATTTGGACCTCAGACTACAATTTGGTCACCCCCGAATGTCATATTGGGACCCTGACTCAAAACAATGGCTTTAGAGAGACAGTAAGGAAAAGCTAGTGCAAGCTCCTTCAGAATTAAAATCCTCACTAACCAAAGCCAGACTTTTCTGTGACCAGTACTGATGGGTAGCTGACTTGCTGGCAGATAACAGAATATTTGTCCTTACCGCAGGTAAGAAGACAATAAAAAGTGGCTGGTGACTTCTTTGGTGCCACTGTCTTCCTCGGCTAACTGTCTCTGCCCCATCCTATATTCTGTGGTGGCTTCTGAAATCACATAGAGGAAGGCTGCAGCTCACCCAGAGGAACTGCAGACGTTAGCAGTATGCTGACTACCAGTGTAAGTACTCAGAGCCATAGAGGACTTGCGTGAAGTAAGGAGATCGGGCAATGGATAGGGTGGACATCATGGGTTGGTAGGGAGCAAGATGGTGGATTCTTCAAAGTTATGCACATGAGAGTAGGTGGGTGCATTTGGGATATGCTTAGGGTGGGGAACCCTCACTATTGTTCTGCCTTTGCTGGCCTCCCAATATTTCAAGTCTCTTTGGCTTTCTATTCCCCACCCAGCTCCACACACACACATTTTAAAAAAGCCAACGTTCATTGGAGCAAACTGCTTTGGCACATGAACAAAATCCCCAACACTTGCCACATCCTATCACAACTGTAATAAAGATGTTTATAGTTTTAACCATCAAATAAAGTGCTTAATTCCACCGAGCTTGTCCCCTCTGCTCATTCACTCCACGGCTTCATTTAGCAGGCCAGCGGTAAAAAAAATTCATTAATTTTTATTAACAGGGAGAGCCATTTGTTCCCTGTGACAATATTTGACTTGTCGAAATGATTTTCACCTCTGCCATGAGGTGCGCACTCCCCACATACATCACCCGATTACTCCAAGAGCAGCCAGAGTTGCAGTCATTAGCCAGTGAATTAACGACAATCCACAGCGCTATTAATCACACTGACAAAAGCGTTAGCTTGCTGCTGACCCGAGCACGGCTCTGGGACACGAACAGAGGAAAGGAGAGCATAGCCACAGGGCTAGGAAAGAGAGAGGTTTTTCTTTGGTAAGCTGGAGAGGCAGAAAAAAAAAGAGAAATTAGATAGTCAGTAACAGTGGAACAGAAGTGACCTATACATGGAGACTGGGGGAAGGCACAAAGGTTGCAGTAGAAGATGTAAAGATAAACATCCAGTTGTTTCATTGTCACTAGGCCTGTTTCCACTAAGCACTTCGGGTAAATTTCTTTTTAAGCACCTAGGTGACTTAGGAGCACAGGTCCTTTCAGTGGGACTTAGACGCTTTTGTAAATGATATTCTTTGTGAATAGATGATGATGGTTGGTCAAGGTTAGGTGTTATTTTCCAATTTACTGCTCCATCTCCAACATTTTGCCTTCCCTCCCCCAGAAGAAAAAAATGGCCAAAAACTGTTGCCTCTGTTCCTAACGCTCTGGACAATTATGGCTGGAAATACAGTTTAAAATAAATGATCGATGTAACTTATAGGTTACTATGGCCAAATTTTTGAAAAAGCAACTGCTGATTTTCAATTTCAGGCTGGACACTTCGGAAATCTGGGATGCCCAAAAATCTGAGGTACCCATATTTAGTGGCCAATTTTGAATACTACCCTATATAAAATATCAAAGAGATGATTACTCAAAAGTGTTTCAATACAACTGCCTAGGTACGCATGACCATATAAATAATAAATACGGTATTCCTTATAATAATTAAATATAATAACTGTTTTCACCTTAAAGATCACATGACACAGAGTAAGTTTGAAGGAATGTGGCTACCATTTGAATGCATGGGAAAGCAGAGACTTACATAACTCCTGTAAGGGGGAAATCTTTGCAACAGCTTTGAATGTTCCTGCTTTCCCATGCATGGAATGGAAACGGAACCGCATTCTTTCAATCCTGCCCTGTACCATCCGTCTGTAACTCCCACTAGAAAAGACCAGTTTCAACAGAGAGGCTATTCACAGTTATGAAGATAATAAAGCCATGGTGGGAATGGTAAAAATTTGTTTAGAACATTATTTTTTTTTAATACAAATATTTTTACCTAATAAGCATTTAAGGCAGAATATTCAAAAGCGCTCGCTATTTCCCGGCTCAAACCCACCTATGATGGGATAAGTTACTGCATTTCGCTATGATTATTATTAATATAAAGGCATTATAGAGAAGTTAACAGCAAACTACAACCCTAAGTTATAATTATATGTACCCTGCCTTCATTGTAACCTCGCACTTCTAATCCAGTATTCAGTGCTCTCCATCCCCTGAGTTAGACATTCCCTCTCTCTCTGAAGTGGGATTGTTACTAGACAGGTTGATGGTATTTTGTTTTTACCATACAAGAGAATATTAGGGCCTGTTTCTTGTTACTCACTTTCATCAGTTTAATTCTTCTCTGTTAGGGAGGAATGTTGTGAGGAAGGCTGGGTTCGGAAATCCATGATTTCCTGTCATTTAATTCATTTCAGCCAAGCAGAAGGCAAGGTGATATTCCAGTTTAATGCTTCTACTTAGATACAGTAATAACCAGGGGCTAAAAAGGATTTTGTCTGCTGCCTTTTACACCGCCCTGCCAAAAACCCCAAATATCCACCTTGTGCCAATCCACAATGGTGATTTTGATCTATTGACATCCTACAATAACTTCAGCATCAAAGAAGAAACCAGAATGGGTGTAGCTGCAAATCATGAAACATGTCTGCATACAAGGTAAAGCTTTACCTATCCCAAGGCTCTTATAGGCATTATGAGTAACTGGTAACCGGTGCTGGAGTTACTAGCACTAGTCCCGTGTTAGCATCATCCCAAGACACACATACAAGATACACCCCACTCTATTTGATTCCATTTTTTGATGGGAGACCCTCTACATTTCAGGCTTGATGCAATCACCACAACCACCGACAATCCCCCTCAATCTCAGGCCACATGGAATGCCAGGCTGGAGCCCAATGACCCTAGACCAGCTCAGTGGTGTCAGCCAGTCAGGTTTAGGTGACAAATACAATATCAGGAACCTCCACTGCAGGCCAGATAGTCCATCTCACTAATGCAGGCACTCTTCCCACTCCCAATCACACAACCAGTGTCAGAAAGACACCTCCTACCCTCAATGCATCCTCTTTACTATTCCATCTTGGCAGTCTCCCACCCCAGATAGTACTCATCCCCCTGATACCTCCCACCCATCCAATGTTCGGTGTCTTTCACTCATACACAGGAGGAGAAGCTAGCAGAATCTCCCACAATCATTTAAGGTTTGTCAGGTCTATCCAATTAAAAAAAATTAGTTTACCACAACACTTAAATTCATATATTTTTAAGGGCAGAAGGGATCATTCGATCCTGTATACCACAGGCCAGAGAATTTTATCCAGTTACTCCTGTATTGATCCCACTTGTGGCAGAATTACCTTCGTTCAGCCACATGCCATGGCAAAAAGCTCCATATATCGGCCTAGGCAACAAGAACACCCAAACTTTAGTTCCCTTCTTCTATATAACTTTGACTATGCCGTGCCATGCCACAGAACAGGCAGCTATATTTGAGCAGGCAATTTATCAGCTTTCAAAATCATTATTAAGAAATACACGGAAGGCATAAAAGATGTTTTTTTTTTAAAGTATTGTGTCTGATTACTGGCAACAATCCCACATGGCTTGAAGTACTAACTGGTATTGGAAGTGACTTGCAGCTTCCCAACTTTAAGAGCAAAAATTCTTACCCCTTTCAAGCAGCTGCCTGAATGCTGCTGCCTTTAATTGGTTATTCTTCAAGGCAGAGGGGAAGGAGAGGAAGCTAGATGCACTGAAATTACCCCGGCCATGACTTCTGAACCAATATTTGTTAATGGTCACGAATCCTTTTTTATTTTATTTTATTTTATTTTATTTTAGAAACAAGAAGTCCAAGTTATTAATATTGCAGAATGTGTTATCTCAAATTGGTTGTTACACTGTTTATCTGACCTGAGACAACATAATAGTATTTTAAATCTCTTTCAAACTTAGGCCCCCCCCAAAAAGTTCCTCAGGTTATTCAGTGTTATATTGATGCTACTGGTAAGATAGGTAAATGGAATATAATTCACTTATAAGGTTGGTGTACAGAGACAGATGGGTTCATAAGAGAGGCATGGGAAGTATAGTAGCACATATACATGTATGCACTGAAGTAGGGTTCAAGAGTATATGTGAAAGGAGCAGAGTTTTCCTCTTACCTTTCCTCCTACCGTAATTTGTAAATAAATACTTACATATACCTTAAAAAGTTAGATTTGTACCATAGTGTGAAATGATTCTGTAATGAGGTTATTGGCAATAATCAACAAAACGGAGTATTTACTTTGAACATTCTTTGTGGGACTTGTTGTATTATGTCTTTGCTCAGCACAGAGCATGATGAGGACTGACCATAATACAAGGATTAAATCATACGGACAGACCCAAAGATCTCACATTAATAATAAACCTTTATAAAAATTTTCTAGTAACCACATAACTGCTGCAAAATATAAACAATGTAGCTAGTAGGGTAAGTACTGTTCACAGCCATATACCTCTCTTGGAAGTTCTGACATTCCACTGGAATATTGAAGAAACACAACACTGAAAAGGTTAAAAATCTATGTTAGCTGCTAAAAGAATAAAATTAAAAAGCTAGAAATCTATCTTAGAGGCCCTGATTCAGCTAAACGTACACACAGTTAGAAAAAAAATATCAGGGCACCAATGTAGAGGAAATGGCAGAGCTGTGAAACTCCACTTTGGGGTTACACTGCAAACTCATTCTCTCTATCTGCAAAAAGAAAAGGAGTACTTGTGGCACCTTAGAGACTTTAAAATTTATTTGAGCATAAGCTTTCGTGAGCTACAGCTCACTCCATGGGATGTATATAGTGGAAAATATAGTGGGGAGATTTTATATACACAAAGAACATGAAACAATGGGTGTTATCATACACACTGTAATGAGAGTGATCAGGTAAGGTGAGCTATTACCAGCAGGAGAGTGTTACAGTGTGTATGGTAACACCCATTGTTTCATGTTCTCTGTGTATATAAATCTCCCCACTGTATTTTCCACTGAATGTGTCTGATGAAGTGAGCTGTAGCTTACGAAAGCTTATGCTCAAATAAATTTGTTAGTCTCTAAGGTGCAACAAGTACTCCTTTTCTTTTTGCGGATACAGACTAACACGGCTGCTACTCCGAAACCTGTTTCGCCAAAGTTTGCAAACTTTTTCAATCAAACCCCAAACTCAGTTTTTTGCAAACCTTGTCAAATACATGTGGTTTGAATGGAAAGTACCGGTAATTTTGACTGAGTTTCTCTTTGAATTCTGGCATTCGTCTATTTAATAATTTCTCGTAGACCCATCACAATGCTATCTGGGCAGCAGATTTTTATTTGAACCTGAAACTAGAATTGGAAGTATCAAATTCTACCCCAATCAGAACCAACTGAAAAAAGTTTGAAAGACTTGTGCCCCCCAAAAAACAAAGCCTTCAGGAACCTTAGAAAACAGACAGAACTGTGTGACGGTGATGAGTAATTTGCATAATTTGTTTGTTAATTATCAGTTACTTGTCACTACACAACACTGAACATATGATTTCTACAGACCTTCTCCCGTCTGCTTTTCCCTTTTCTAAGCCCAATTCTTTCATTGAATTTCCCTATCATGACCTCTCTCTACTTTCCAGAGTTCTGATCTGACATATAAAAACCCTGCAGAATTCTCAGGCCACCTCTAAAAAAAAGTGATTGATACTTGCGGGCTCAATTGAGAGCATGTGCAAAGTTCTGCATTTGTGAAAGCCCAGCTCAGCTGGGTAAGTGTATATACAGATGGACAACCAGATGTAAGTCATCCATTTTGCACACTCATTTGTTTGTGTGCACGTGCAAATGTAGGTCTTTTTACACACTCAGATTTATGGGCCACAATTTGAGGGCCACAGAAAATCTGGTCCTGTGTTGTTTTTTTCTTTCCACTTACTGGTTGCTTTATACTTTATCCTGAAATGCATGTAGAATGAAAACATTAAATGTTACACAGACTTTTTAACTTAGGGTCTTCATCCCCACATATTTTTCATATTACTCATATTCCCCTGCTTGACTTAAACTCAAACAGGCCTGGAACAACTTCATTAACATAAAACCACATGATAATAAGAAACAGAGCCTTTTAATGGTTTATTTTCTTATTATCTTATGATATATTTCATCCTCTCCCCGTTTTCGGAGTGCTACTACATTCTCTCTTGTTTTCACTCTGGTTGCTGGTTCTAACACAGCTCCAGCTTGGCAGCAGGAAGAAACCAAGCAGAAAGCAATGGATTCCATCTATGGAGGCCACATAATGTTAAGATCACAAGGTGCCACGAGCAGTGTTGCTGCCCTGGTACTTACGTATGGAGCGTACCGAAGCAATTCTCCATTGCTTTACGCTGGGGCTGCAGTGCTATTGTCTCATTGTCATCCAATAATATCAGCAAAGACCACAGAGTGTTCTCTGTTCAGAGAGACCATGGTGGCAAACAATGTTCCTGGCTTTTGTCAGAAGAAAAGGAGAGCTCCTATGGAGGGAGCATCTCCACTGTCAATTTGTCTGTCCAGAGGTTCCAGTTTAGTTGCTAAGAATAGAGGAATTGCCATATCAGGTTAGATCAATGTTGCTTCTAGCTCAGTATCCCGGCAGTACCAAATACTCCAGAGAAATGTATAAAAAACCCTATAATATATAATTTTGCAATAATGGGGCCATAGTTTAAAGTTCCTTCCTGACCTCAACTAGTTAGCCTTGTCTGATGTCCTGGACCCTTTCTGAAAGTAGTTTCCTGTCCCATCCCATTCCCCCTCTCCCCCCACAAGATTTCTAATAATTCCTGAGTTCATTTGGCCTGGGAACATGGCAGTAAAAATTCTGTCTTGCAGTAAATTTGGCATTCTACTTCCAATTGGAGCTGAACCTCAGAATTTCAGAGTCACGACATTTTTCTTTAAAGTTAATGAAACTTTTTGAAAGATCAAAGAACACCTGGAGTTTAGGACAAATTAGGTCAAAATTTTATGTTGGCTCTTTTTTTGTTCTATTTTAGTTATCTCTATTTTTAAAAAATAAATAAAAGTTAATTTATTTATAATTTTTTTTTAGAATTTTAAATGATGTAGATTTCATTTTTCCTTTACATATAATAAAAAAATTCACAGAGGTTTGTCTGCTGAAGAATTTCTGGCACTTTCCTTTGCTATTCTCTACACAATAACCTGAATCCCCAATTAATCAAAAAATGAAAGGTTCATGTATTGCACCCTAACTTAGAGTACTTTAACTGAGCACTCATGGCCAGTATGTAATCTGTTGCCTGGGAAGTCAGTAGCAGCCTCAAACTTGTCTTTAAAAAAGGAATGGCAATTTCTAGGATTCACATTTTATCATAGCTCAAAGTAGGTTCTCTGAATAAATGGGAGAGGGAAATCAATGAGATATATTAGCACCGGTGCATATTTTTCATTTCCTTCTGTCTTTCCTTCCAAAAGAATATTGGTGATGAATTTGCAAATGGTCCTGGATTATGACAGAATTTTTTCCCCTTCATTATTTATCCCCGCGCTGCACACCTCTATTAGAGACTACAGTGACAAATGCATGAATAAAAGGCAAAGACAATATTTTAGCATTGCAGTGTAAATCTCCTTTTACGCATTATTAATTTAAAGGAATCTATTACACCATACATCTCTGAGGAACACAAGGTTACATAAGAACGGTTATAGGAGCTTGGGGGTCAGGAGAAGATATGATCCCAGTTCCATCACTTAGTGCTGGTTACTCCCCAGGTCCTCTTTGTGCAAAATATTTTTTCGTTCACATTTTTTTCTTGTTTTTTTCCTCCATTTTAATTTAATGCTGATGGAAAATGATTGACAGCCTGAAAGACTGAAGCACTATTTATCCATAGATTAGGTACAGCATAGAGAGGGACAATCTTCCTTGAGATATTGAACCCTACCAATGTTCCTCAACCCAGCCTTGGTAGGACCACATCTAAGGGAGAAAGAGGACTTAACTCTCCATACACCAGTCAGTTGTCCTTGGCTTCTTTGCTGACAGTGCAAAAAGTGTATGTATGGGGATAGTGGGGATGCTGGTAGCAATTAGTGCTAAGTGTAGTGGTGGTATTTGTGATGTTGCCCATTGTCCACTTTGAACTAGAGGGAGGCCCAAACTCATATCACAGAAACCACTCAACAGCTGTGAGATAGCACAAAGTGTGTCCTGCTAATTGTGGCCAAGAAACATTTGCTTACAAAACTCACATTTTTAAAAAGAGAAGGTCTCTGGCTCCAGTTTTGTAGATTCTCCTAAGCATGGCTTTATGTAAGGCCTTTGGAATAAATAAATAAATAAATAACCCGCCAATTTCCTGAAGCTGCTGAGACTGGAATCTTGGGCTAAGATCTGGAAGACAGAGCTAAATGGGGCTCTGCACAGCACCTCCCTCCCTGTTCCTCCGACAGAGTGAGAGGCGGAGAAAATGCTGCTCATATCAAGAGGAAGGAAAAAGGAAAACAGATGGAAAGTGCTCAGAATTGGAACAAGTGCATTTTAAACAATACAACAGGGTCCCTTTTACTCCAAAAAAACAGAACATGACTGTGAAAATCTATATACAATAATACCATCAACGACAAAGATAACAGGGAAATAATTCTGTGAACCTGAACTGAAAGTACTTTTTGTAAGCGATGCTAATCACCAGACACAGTCTCTGTATAGCTCCCATGATGCAACACCAAGGCTTTGATTTTATTTTATTTTTGTAAATCTTCCAACAAAAGATCTGCCAGGATTGAAATACCCAGTACTGACATCTACCAGTGGGTAACTAAAATGGTGCCACACTTAATTTAATTTATTGGTAATTAGTTATTCACGCTACAGCTGGTGGAATCACCAGTGAATCATTTACCCAACAAATTTAATCTTTTTTCAGTTCACCAGCTATCTTCATGGAGATATGTAAATTAAATAATATTCATAATCAGTCCAATGTAATAAATCCCAATCCTGTGAACACTTGCACAGATGCCCAGCATGCATATAATCCCAATGATTTCAATAAGCCTACACTCACTTGTTTAAAATTAAGCATATATGTAAGCAACGTTTTCACATTGCAGGGCACCCACAGTCTTCAGGGTTAGTTGTGGTTGTGAGATCATAGATTAGTGCTATTGGAGTGCACACTTTGGAGGTACAGAAACTGGTGCTTTTTCACGTGCGACTTACACAGAACTCTTTGCCAATGCTTTAAATCAAAGTTCTTCAGATTTTAAAAGATACTGTATATTAGCAAAATAATTAGTGATGATCAAAACTGGTTGAACTTCCGTATATCCAATGCCAACTGTGCATCATTCATTTTTAATGGAGAGGCTTCAAGAAACAGTTTGGCCAGAATTTTCAAACTTATTAGCCTAAAGTTATTTGCAACATTGTGGTCATAGCCATGCTGGTCCCAGGATATTAGACAGACAAGGTGGGTGAGGTAATATCTTTTATTGGACCAATGTCTGTTGGTGAAAGACAAGCTTTCAAGCTACACAGAGCTCTTCTTCAGGTCTGGGAAAGATACTCAGCAGATACATCTACACTGTGATGGAAGATCCGTGGCTAGACTGGGTCAGTTTACTTGGACTCACATTGGGCTACAAAATTGGGCTATTGAGCTATAAAATTGCAATGTAGACATTAGGAGTCTAGGATCTGAGATCCCACAAAGTCTATATAGCTCAAAAGCTTCTTTCTTTCACCAACAAAAGCTGGTCCAATAACCCACCTTGTCTCTCTCATAACCTAAAAAAAGACACTTAAATCCATACTGAGACACCTAAATAAGTGGTCTGATTTTTAAAGATGCTCAGCACCCAACAGCTCCCAAAGTCAATGGGAGCTGCAAGTTATCAATAGTGCTGGACATCAGATTTTTTTGTTTTTGTGCTTAAATATGGATTTAAGATTAGGCTCCGAAATTTGAAGATGTTGGGTTTAAGCACAAAGCTATTGTAATATTAGAACAAAATGGATTAAGAGTTTGACCCTGCTACCATTGAAAGCAATGTTAAGCCCACAATCTTAATAGGAGCAGAATCAAACCCATAATGTGCATCTGGCACTTTTAAAGGATTACTAGCTATTAATTCAAAACAGAAATGTTGGATAGAGATTCTTGATGGTAATATACTATCATTGGAGCACAGTTCTTATTATTAAGTTAGGGGCCAATCCTACAAGATATTGAGCACCCAATAGAGGTGCTGAGTGCTCTCATCTCCCACCAAGCCAACAGATACTGAGGATAGGATCCCCCTTGCAAGATTTTCCAGGCTCAAGTCTTTACACTCCATTGACTGTAACTGCAATGGATAATTGGGGACTGCATGGGGAAAGCAGTGATCTATTAGTGATGGGCTCTATTAAGAATGGGCAGACCCCAGAGGACTGGAAGTTTAGGTTCAGAGAAGTATTCAAAACATTCAGGCAAATCTTTTCTGAACTCTTTGAACTTCTTTGGACTTCTAAACTGGTCTGAACAGGAATCTCATGAGACATCCTTTTCTAAAGTAATTCAGCACTTCTGCTTCTTTTTCTGATAGACCCAGGAAGTTCAGAGGCAAAAAAAATAAATAAATAAACACAAAGAAGAAGAAAACAAATAATGAATCTTAAAAGAAAAAAGATGGGTTCAGGCTAAATTCTTATTTTATCTACTCATTTGCTTATCTGTGGTTATATCTAGAGATGGCTCTTAGCAATAAAAGTTTGGATCTGGGTCTAAACTTTTCAAAGTCTGGGGGAAGGCAGCTGGATCTGGTAACTTGGTACAAATCCATTCTCCAGTTGTATAATGAAGAAGAACTATATCTATCATCAAGATTGCCTAATGGGGATTGAGATATCAAGTGCTTGTTGAACACACTGATTTAAATGTTTGAAAGCGACTAATGGTTTTGAGTGCCAAACTTGAGTCACTTTAGAGGGGCCAGATTTGCTCAGGGTGGGTGCTCAGAACTTTTTGAAAATCAGGCTCCTTTAAGATTTTGGACACCCAACATCACTAATCATGTCTGAACATTTAGGCCACGGTTCACGGATTTCCTTTCCGCTGAACTGAGGTTTTGGATAGAGTGGGGCTTGGCGTGGGGATACTAAAAAGTAATACTGAACCTTTAACTTGTTTGCCCTCCCTTTACCGCTTTAACAATAAATCCTTTGAAAAACTGGAAGTGTGTTAGTGAAAAAGCTGATGGGAAGCCTTAAAAAACATCTTGCAAGCAACACAACGTTATCTCTGTTTGTTTAGGCAAAACATACTTCCTGTTCTTTTCCCTTCTGACTTAGTCAGAGTCTGCCTTACAGCCCAGACTGCTGGGATTTCTGCAGATCAATAGATTAGAGTCATCACTTATATTGGGGTTTTTAACTGGTATACAACCTCCCAGTGTAGATACAGTGTAGCTTCACTTGTACAACTCCCCTCGTGTAGATGCAGTGACTTCAGTGAGTAGTGTACACACACAAGTTACAACTTAACAGATCTACACTAGGGTGGTTGCACCAGGTCACTGACCTAGGTAAAGCTGCTCAACTGGCTGAGAGCTACATTGTAGACAAGGCCTCCATATTTGGTAGAGAGCCTGATTTGGCCCCTGGCTTGAATGTATGTGTAAGAAGGAAGGAGTGAGACAGTAACTTGGGCTGTTTTCTTATTTCTGAGCCAACACAAACCTTGCATGAAGAATTTTTGTCTGTAGGAGCTTTTAGTTTTTAAAGAATTTACAAAAAGATTGAAAGTCAACAACTGACAGCCAGTGGTGCTGCTTCACTAACAGCAAATGACTGAAAAACTGCCATGAAAGCCACAGGGTTACACTGAGTCTTAAGGCAAATCACTTAGGCACTTGCATACACACTCACTAAAGTTGATGAAAAGGGTTATTTCTGCATCTCAATGATGCTGTCCTAATAAAAAGCAAATTAGTCTGTTTAATAACAGTTCATAATGAAGACTGTAGAATAAAGCACTGGATAATTTGTCAGTGATTAGAAGGTCAGGGGGTCAATTTTTGAACAACTGAGTCACTTTACCTGAGGGTAGCCACTTATGTAACATGAGAAAGCCCCTCCTTTGTCTCGGTTATCTCACCATTTGTACACTGACATCTAAATAAAGCTGTAATTTATCAGTCAAAAGGAAAACACAACTAAGTTTAAACTAAA
Source organism: Dermochelys coriacea (assembly GCF_009764565.3). Lineage (NCBI taxonomy): Eukaryota > Metazoa > Chordata > Testudines > Dermochelyidae > Dermochelys > Dermochelys coriacea. The sequence goes on along the minus strand of NC_050085.1, from coordinate 19,338,001 downwards.
ACGCCTGTCAAAGAAGCAAAAAAATTTTACGTTTTGTTGAAATGCTTTCAAAACCAAGATTTTTTTTTTCTGTGTGGAAATCCTTCCCACCGCTTTAGCAAAGGAATATTGCCCATTTATAGTGATCTCAACACAGGATTTAATCAATTCAGATTAAATACTTTGTCTTGTATATTTAGAATGTAAATTCTGAACAAATAAGATTGTTTGGTAGTTTGTTTTTTAATCCCCACGTCATTCACCTCTTAGTCACACCTTCTGAGCCAATTCTGAATTATTCGAGGTCTATGAATGGGATGCTGGTGTGATCTCATTGAGGAGTCATCCATTGTGGAAACTATTTCTTTGAGGAACAGAGGTGAATTATAAAGTTTTTATACCTGCCAAACACTTACTTCAGGATTCTCTATTTCCCCTGCAACATTTGCTGACATAACACACACCTAAAATAGAGCAGGAAGACATGTCTCTCACACAGGTCTGCTTGCTGGTGCTAGTATTGGTTGTAGCAGTGGGGAAAACATACAGTCCTGAACTCCAATCTTGGTAGAAAGAAGAACTGATCTCCAGATGTCCTGTTTAAAGTGTATCCCATTGTAAATTTTAGGTGCCCACTCTCATCCTCAGATACCTGCACATCCCCCCTATTGAATTCAGTGAGAAGTAGTTTTTGTTATTTGCCCTAAGAGAGTGCTTAGAGGCTCTAGTGGCGATTGAGGCCCTATTGTTCTGGCTGCTGCACAACACACAGTCAGAGACAGTTTGGGCCCAGAAAAGCTTTTCATCTAAAGACAGGCAAAGGGGGGAGAAAAGAACTGTTTTCATCCCCGTGTTACAGATGAGTAGCAACCAAGGCATTGAGACATTAAGTGATTTGCCCAGTGTCATTCAGGGAATCTGTGGTGGAGCCAGGAATGAAACTTAGCTCTGCTGAGTCCCAAATACAGGGCCATCCTCTTTAGTGAGTGGCTTCAGGCTAGCACTAAATCTGCACACGTAGCGTAGGGTCCAGTTCTGCACCCACTGAACTCAATGGCACAAACACCCCACACACTTTCTCCAAGGGCAGCAGGCGTAGGTCCTCCACCTCATTCATTTATGAATTTGAAGTGGAAGGGGCCTCATCCTGCAGGATGCTGAAAGCTTCTCCTGTAACCCCCCCTCTAGTCTCATAGCCCTTTGCTGCCTGCTTTGCCAGTCAGACCTTAAAGATTATGGCTTTCCCACTGAATGCAGCGTGCTTAAATCTATGGCATAATATGGCTCCTTCTTTTTATTTCTTCCTGTGAAGAATTTCCATTCACAGGCTGACCCCATAATAACAACGAGAAAGAAGAGATGAGACCCTTGGAAGTTTAACATGCAAGTAGCTTTTAAAGGGGAAGAAATTTCTTTTCTCTTTAAAAAGACCACTGGATTAATTACTTTAAACATAAATAAAACTTATGTATTGAAGAAACAAGCCAGTTTTCAAACAAAAGCCTAACCAAGGCTAAAAAGAAACCAGAAATAATTTTCAGGACAAAAAAAAAAATCAGGCAGAGCACCTCTGTTTGACAAGATCAGATTCCACCCAAGACAAGGGCTGGATTGCAAAGGCTCATTGAATCTGAATTGATAATAATGCTGTGACTAGAGCCCCTAGGAATTCTCCACATTTTTTTTCATTGAAATGATTAAATTGGATGAGGCAAGATACCTGATCAGTTAACATTTCCACTCCTTCATTTCCAGTGAAATAAAATCTAGCAACAAGTTTTTGTAAAAGATTGCATTCTGTGCCAACGGGTCAGTGGCCAATTTAACCGTAATAAATAGTCTAGCCTTTCAAAGATGTTACAAAAAAGGGAGGGGAGGAAAAGAAAAGGAAAAGAAATCGTGAGTGCTAGAAGACAATTTGGATTTCCCGTGCATTTTTACACTGCCAAGTCGCTAGCACATTTTCCCTGGAGCAGGCTAAATCATCTCCCTAATGATCACAGGGAGAACAGGGGTTCAGACAGTCACAAAGTCAATGACATTAACTGCAAAATTATGTAATTTCCTAAGAGCAACAAACTCAGGTAACATCCAGGTCCAGTGAAACATTTTTGCCTTTGCCCTGCATAAGCTGCAATTTCAACTACCCTGGCATCGGAGGTGTTAAAATGTTTCAATTCTGAGTTAAGGAATAGTAAAAGTTCTAGCCCAGAGACACTTTTTTCTGATGGCGACTGCCTCCCCCCTTCCTCCTCTTTTGTTTTGAGAATTTCGGAGTATGCAGCCTTGCGTAATGCAGAGATGGTTTCCAATTGAATTTAGTTGTTTTGTCTTTTATCATAATGGAAACGAGTACAGGATCCCTCTTGGGCTTTTTGCCCTGTAAAAGGATACAGACTTCACTCTCCTGGTCCCCAGAATGGTGAAAAAAAGAGATGTATGTGAAGGGCAACATGGCTGCTCCTAGAGAGAATCAAAGATCTATCCTTGGGTCAGTGTGAATTCATATTCACTTTAGGGTTAGAATTAATAGACTCACTAGTTCAAGAGAAACTCCAGTACCTCAGTACTAAACAAGAGTCCTATACAGATTACTGAAGGTCAGACTGAATGAAAATACAGAATTAAGGAATCTATTCTGGCAGATATATTCCATATCTGACATTTCTATGGCAGACCTCGGGTAGTATGAATTATCTGAGTTTCAAAGTTAACCCCTTTCTGAGTTAGCATATTGATTTTTTTTTCTCTGAATGTGTTTGTTATTTGTAAGTATTTGCTGAAATAGTTTGGACTAATCACATTCAGACCCTGGGTTGTTCATGAATAGCTCACTTCAACTACTCGCTTTAGGACCTACTCATGCTTACAGGCAATGACAAAAATCCTATTCACATTCATGGCGCAGGATTGGACCTTCAGCTATAACCTATTTGCATTGTGTGGCCAGTCACCTACATCATGATTTTATTTCTGCTTCTTGATTGGCCAACAAGAGTTTTAAACAAGAGAATAACAAACAGTGACAGATACACTTTTCCAGTCTAAATATTTGAACGAATAATCATTCAGGAGAAAATATGTGAAGCTTTCAGGATTTACAAACATTTTTGAGAATACCTGGCATTCATCCAAATACTTAAGAAATAATATGACCCCATGAAAAGCAAACCATGTACCATGCTTTTTGTGATGAAAAGATTCACAAATACTTAAAGAATTCCACCAGCTCAATTCTTAACAATTTTTGAGACCACAGGCTCCCCAGTTGGATCACAAATCCAGGTGAAACGGCAGGTCATCCGTGTTTCTTGATACAGGTGCAGGAATTTCCTGCCACTGAGCAAGCAGCAGCTCAGGCCATTTTCCTGTCTTACCAGTTGGAATGCTCCATGCAGTAATCAATGAGTGGGTGAAAAGAGGTTAAATCCCTAGGGAATGGGGGTGTAAAGCTAAGGGTGCCTAGAACTACGTCTATACTACAAGCACTACACTGGCACAACTGCAGATACGTCACTTTAATGCTGTAGTGTAGATGCTTCCTGCATCAACGGAAGGGGTTTTTCCATCCACCTTCCCAAGCCACAGTAAATAGGTCGACAGAAGAATTTTTCCATCAACTTAGCTTCATCTATACTGGGAGTTAGGTCAGCTTAACTATGGTGCTCAGGTGTGTGAATTTTCCACACCCCTGATCGATGTAGCTAGGTTGATCTAAATGTTAAGTGTAGACCAGGCCTTGCTGGCCTGTTTTTATTCTTTTGCACATATGGTAACATCACTGTGTATTGGCACCAAATGTAAAGTTATGAATTGCTGCCAAGGGGTTAGAAATGGATCCAATCTTGTTCAGGGCAAGATAGGTGCTTCTAGAGCGATAAGCATTGGAAGGGGACACCTAGGGAGATATCTTTACAGGTGACTTTGTGATACATTGTGACAATGCCAGTGATGTGATTGGACAGTAGCATAGCAGCATTAATCTCGTCTTTTCTACTAGGTGCAAAGTGTTTATAGGTTGAATTTTTCTTGGCGTTGATTAGCAATTACAGGAAATTCAGCACACATCACATCTTACCACAGCAGTGGAAGAATGTACAGTCAAGCAAATAGTGACACCAGTGGATACCAACACTTCTCAGAGAAAAATTCACCAGTACCACTTGACAAGAAAGGATTTTCACTCAAGTAATTGGAACGATAAATCTGAGGTTGTAAATTCTAGGGTTTATTATTAATTGGAAGCAGTTCTCCCAGGAAAGTCAGATCGTGCATCCACAAACCAGCTCTGTAAAGATTCAGTGGCAATACAGCACCCTGTAATTTAAGATCATGCACTTTATCCTGCAAGAAACAGTGGTATGTGCCCCACATTAGTGACAGATCTGGGGACAGCACATTCGATGTCAAATGGAGTGCACGGCCCTACTTGGTTTAGGAGAGGCTCGCACTCTCTGAAGCTAAAGGAGTTCATATCTGGAATCCTTGGTTCAAATCTGAGGTCTAAAGGGGAAGAGGAGGCTTTGGTCTCATTCCCAACTTCTGTGGACACTTATCATGAATCTGCTCTCTCCAGAGAGCCCCAGGAGTGAAAGGCCAAGAATATTACAGATCAGAATTTAGGTGCTCTGGCAAAGTAATGGAGAAATTTGCTAGTCATTTCACAGCATGATACATCCCTTTGGTTTCTGTTATTTACCCTCTCTTTCATGAGCGCCATATGTGGACAGAACAATATACATATTTATTTTAAAAGGAATCACAGAGGAGCTGCTAATGTTAAATCACCTTTTTATTGTCACAACAATCTCACTTATTTATTGGCTAATCCAGCAGTCTCAAGTTGTTGGCCTTTAAACAGATAAGCATCAGGTAAATATGATCCAAGTCTAAAAAAGGACCCTATTTGAAGAAGACTTGAAATATTCATGAAAGAAAAGCAGTACTTTCCAAAACCTGAAACTCAGCATTTTCAGGAGAAGAAGAAAAAAGAATAATAAAGCCACCGGCATGTTGAGTGCAATAATTCTGCACACTTAGCAACTGCCTCTAAGCTTCGTTAATGGTTTCCAGGAAAACCGAAGCATAGTCTCTGCTAAGCCCCCAATATTAACGGCATGTGAGACTTGGAATTGGCCAGCGCAGCACTTTGTGCACAAGGATGTGAAAGACGAGCCATTCCTCCACAGCATGTCTCTGGTGGCACAACTGATGGGACTGTTCCTCTTGCTAGTCTGAGGTTTTGGGGAGCGTGCCTGTGAGTATAACTGCTAGACATAGTGCAAGGAATCCCCTAAGGAGAGGAGGCAATGCAACATCTCTGTTTTGACCCAAAAAGTAAAAAATGATCCCGGGAAAGCAAACGAAGAAAGTCATGTGGTCAACATGTATGCTTCTGTTAGTGCTGGCAAGGTGACAGTCAGCTTGTTCCCCTTTTTCCATCCTTTTAGGAGTCCATCCAAAAGCCTGGGTAAGGTAGGAATTGATTTTGAAAGTCCTTGCTGCATACTTGGTAATGGAAGCAATTCAAGAAATCGCAGCTTTAAAGCTCTCATGCAGTCACGTTCCTCCAGTCACTAAACAGGCAGCATGTCTAGCAGAGAGAGCATAGGAGTAGGTTCAATTCCCAATTCCACTGCTGGCTGTATGGCTTTGGGAAAGACACTTAACCTCTCTGTGTATCAGTTTCCATATCTGTAAAATGTGGGTAACACTTTTTAAAGGTGCTTTGACGTATCCCATGCAATGTGCCGTAAGTAGATTATTACTATTGTCATACGAAAAACACAGGCATAAGTGTTTTAGAGATGGCAAGATAAAGAACCATCTGTATTTTTAAAAATGTCCATAGAAAGCTCAGAATCGCTACATTCAGAAACATGCCAAAAAACCTGTGTTCTAGCCTTATTATAACAAGTGTTTGAGCCGACAATCCCTATTAAACTGAGACATCAGATTACTTGAAGTCACATCATACCATTATGTTGAATCATGACACTCTATAAACATGACACAACATGACTCAGTTACTAGATACAATACAATAACTCACTTTCTCTTCTGCCAGGGGAAGCAAGCAAAATACTGTGGGGGAAAAGTCTGCACCTTATCTGACCAGATGTTTTAAAACAACAAAAACTAGATCTCCCAATCCTGTAATGAGGTCTAAATAGGCAGATCCCTGCACAGACATCTGCTGATTTCAGAGGCATCAGTGCAGAGTTCATTGTGGGAACAGGGCCTCAGTTTGTTGCTAAAGTAGTTATGAAAAGCTTGCCTATCTCAAAAACAAAACAAAAAACCAAAACCTATGGCTATGGCTTTAAGAAGGATCAGGGGTTGTCCAATGGCTTTGAGGGGCTCTGATGCATCAAGTCAGGTTGTGCCAATCAGATTGCTGAAGCCTGAATTGATGGATGACAGAAAAGCAAGTCGCTTTACAGGCATCTCTCTATCATATACCTTAGCAAAGCTGAGCACAGAAGGTTTTGTGGAGGGCTTGTTATGGGCAGCTTTTGCTTGAGACCACAGGGAGTCAGTGACATGCTGGACACTCAAGTAGAAGTGAGCTTCTGATGAACTGTTAAACTCATTTCCAAACATGATTCGGCATGACAAAACACACACACCATGGTATGTACAGTACAGCAGTCCTGCTTTTTTTTTGGTGGGGGAGGGAACCACACACACAAACAAATAAAGCCAAACCCTTCTCAGGTATTTTTCCACCTGCTTGGCTTGCACAGGACTGTAGCAGAGCAAATAAAATATCCACAATATCAGCAGATAGCACAGTTCATGGTTAATTTCAAGTAACAAAGAACACACCTCTTCAGAAACGTTGCCTGGCAGATCAAACAAATGAAAAAAAAAAAACATCTTTGGAAGGGTGGATATGCTAGGCATCCAAGCATCAGAAAAGCAAAGGTAAGCAGGCCAATTGATGCAAAACATAAGTCTATACTTTGAGAAGAAGGTAAAACTCTCCACCCCCTACTAGCAGGATTTGTGTATTATTTACTATTTTTATTACAGTAGCAGCTAGAGGCCAGAAATGAGATGTGTCTGTCCTATTGGGACTGTAAAGCTCTTAAAGAAAGGAACTGTGTCTTACTCTGTGTTTGTACAGCATCCAGCACAGTGGAGGCCTGATCTTGGCTGGGGCCTGCAGACACTATTGTAATACAAATAATAAACACCAGGCCTGGCAGCAGGGCCAATAGAAGTAATAATACCCATTTGCCTTTCTATATCACTCATCATATTCCAAATGCCTTACAAACACTAATTAATCCTTGCAACACTCCATGAGAATTAAGAACCTCCTTATAGACAGGAGAGTGCATAATTTTCAGTTACAGGGCTCCACCCAGCCCTGCAACCTACCTCTGAAGCATGTGTTACTGGGCACCATCAGAGACAGGATACTGGAATGCCCTGGTATGACAATTCCAAGTGTCAACAACTCACTTTCACAGAGTGGTGAACTGAGACTCAGAGGGAATAGGGCCATAATTACTGACTACAGTAGGAGCTGAGGATGCTAAACAGAGGAATCATTTTGAATGAAGGACCCATTGATTTCACACTTGTGAAGATGGGCAATTAGGGGCTCCAGAGCTTAGTTCTTTTTCTTTTTAACTTTTTTAGATATTTTTGAAAAATCAGGTCCTTCATTTAGGTGCCTAAACATGGAGTTTGGTGTTTAAAGTTAGGCCTCCAAGCGTGAAAATTTTAGCCTACAGGATTTTCCAAAGTTCATCCAACAAGTAAGAGAGGAAGCCCAAGAGTTCAGACCTCCATTCACCTGCTTCAATCCACGTTGTGTTTATCGAGCAGATTTCTACAAACCAGCTCCTAAAACTACTCGATCAGAGAACTGAGCACTGCAAATAAGGAAGATGAACCCTGATTAATGGGGCATCTCTGGGTAAAATAATGTTAGAACAATAAGGAATCAGAGAGATCAAACTTTTGAGGAATGGACTAAACCAAGGGTGGCCAACCTGTGGCTCCGAAGCCACATGCAGCTCTTCAGAAGTTAATATGTGACTCCTTGTTTAGGCACCGACTCTGGGGCTGGAACTACAGGTGCCAACTTTCCAATGGGCTAAGGGGTGCTCACGGCTCAACCCCTGGCTCTGCCACAGGCTCTGCCCCCACTCCACCCCTTCCTGCCCCCTCCCCTGAGCCTGCACTGCCCTCACTCCTCCTCCTCCCCTCCAGAGCTTTCTGCACGCCACGAAACAGCTGATCGGCAGGTGTGGGAAGGGAGGGGGAGGCGCTGATTGGCAGGGCTGCTGGTGGGTTGGAGGTGCTGGGAGCGGGGGAGGAAGCAGATGGGGGGCTGCTGACCTATTCCTGTGGCTCTTTGGCAATGTACATTGGTAAATTCTGGCTCCTTCTCAGGCTCAGGTCGGCCACCCTGGATTAAACTAACCCATCCTGTAACTACTAATTGGCCCATCCTCATAAGTATGAAGTTAATAGGTTATTCGTCTAAAATTATTCCTCTGCTTCAGATGGGCATCTCAACAAAGCTTTTTCAGCTTCACTGTAATCTGCTGCACCATCACAGCACAGTCAGTGTTCACCAACACTTACATCCTTCCTTACCCAGGCAGGAAGGGTTAATGCTTGTATTTCAATCCCCTTTATTTAATAGGAGAGTTTATTTTGTGCTATTTGACCCTGTGCTGAGAAACATCCACGCTCACCAATTTCTCTCTCTCTTTCTCTCCCTCTTTTTAAAAATCTCTAGTTCTAAATGGAAGACAATAAAATATCATTATTACAGTTTGGTCTTAGATTAGCAAGAGGGCAATAGCGCTGTGACTTTAAATTTAGTGCACACCTTTCCCCCCTAAGGATAAAGGAAGGGAGAGCAATGTGATGGCTCCTTCCACCTTCCTGATTTATAAGTGTCTCGGACTGTAGGTCAATGAATGAAAAGCACGAGGGGAGCGTGCTGCAGGAACAAGCGCTGGGTGCGATAGCAGCCCGGGCGTGCAGAGGAGATAGCTAGCCCTACTCAGTCAGACAAATTAGATAATTAAATGGAAACAGGCTAGATGAATTGCACTTTCTTAATTGGGTTATCAGGAAACAATAGTGGCTATGAATGACCTCACTGTCTGTGTAGTCTAACAGTTCTCTGAAGGAACTAGGAGGGAGTTACTTGTCTAGGCTTGGGTTATTGTTGGCCTAGAAAACGAATGCTTAAGAACAACATTTTGTATTTTCCCCACCACTAAAAGCCATTACAGATAAAAATCTAGGTTGGCCGGGGTGGGGATGGGGACAGGGGAAAGAAGGAATGAATGAACTTTGCATTAAAATAAATAGCTCTCTCACCAAAAGTTAACTGATGTCCAGTAGATCATCTTCTGTGAAGGCCGAGCTCCCCCAAACACTCAGCTTTGTCACCACGTGTGAAATCATTCTTAGCAAACAATTTGCGAGGGGAGGTATGTGGATGGGGCCAGGGAGATTGACAGGCTATCACAGTGCTTGTAAGATGTTGCAGGGAATTAGTTTTCTAGAGGCAAAAAGCCCTGGAATAAGTTAGAGGCTGCCCCCAGCTGGGCCAAAGAGCCCATTGTCTTCTCCATATTTCAGGCCAAATTCTCTTGCCCTTCACAAAGCCATGCAACATGATTTGCCAAAGTCAGTTCTGTGGGGATGACCTTACCCCACCCCGTCCATGAAGCCCCTGTGCTGTATTTGCATCTGCCATGACTACAGTAGCAGCTGCTCCTCCTTACCACCACTTGTGCGGGACAGAGCAGAAACTGTCTAGACCCCAAACTCTGTGTTGTGTGTGGCTCAACCCCTGCCTCCCACACTCCAGTACTCCATAACTTACAGGATATCTGGAGACTCCTGATTTATGCCGTCACTGGAAAGAAACAGTTCAACTTAACAGGCTTGATCCACAACCCTTCTCATTCCCCATCCTCCCTCACTGATGCATCAAAGTTTGGACTCAGGCTCACAACACTCAGTGGAAAAGAATACCAAAAATGACAACCCTAGTGACAACAAAATAATGCATATTATGTTCTTCCGAATAGCGCTCTACGTCTCCCCTGCTCTTTCGACTCATGCTTTATGAATGCCTTGCTTAGAAGCAGACTCCACCTCCACTCTCTCTTGCAAGTCACGCCCCTGCACCCGCCCACTCTGTCTGAGCAGTGCTAATGAGCAGCTGCATTTCTCTTCTGTACAGCGCAGTGGAGGGCAGCTTAGCAGGCCTCTGATGCATGCTTTTAAAAAAATATGTGAATTTGTTGGGACTAGCAACATTTGGATGCTTTGAGACATGCCACCTGTTAAGCAAAAAGGTGATTATGATTCACATCTTATCACGATGTCCTATCCAGGAGATAAAGGAGATGCATTGGAAGCCCCTGGAGTAAACAATTTATAAGAAAGGTTTATTTTAAAATATTCTCAAGGTTTTGTCCTTGGTGCCACTGTGTTGTCGTTCCCAGGTGCACAGTAAAAAAGATAATCAATCCTTCCCCAGGACTTCTTAGGAAAAGCCACACAAAACAATTAGTATGTGTAACTTTGCAAGAGACACAATAGCCAAATGCAGGGGGAGGGAAAAAAAGTGCACACTTAAAAATCACATTTAAAGGAGAGTACTGGCATATGGCTTACGTTTAGAAACCTCTCTCAACTCAAGAACCCCAAGGCAACAGGCTACATGGAAGCCTAAACTCAGCTTAGGCTTCAAATTGTTGGGCTGCAATCTACTGTTAAAATAGTCTTTTGATTGAATTAATGATTGTTATGATCTGACTGGTGCTCAGCTATTAATGTCCTGAAATTGATTCTAATTCCACACAATTCCCATTTGCTTCCTCATCCCATTTACAAGACAGAAAGTGGTTGTGCCTGACAAATTAATGGCAACATTATATTACAGGATGTGTGCAGCTTGTTGGCTTTAATTTTAAAACCCTTCCTTTAAGACAATGCTACCTAAAGCTACTTTTAACTCAAGGTTCTTATTAAGATACCACTCTCTCTATTCTTATTTTTATTCAATATGACAGGAAACCAAAAACATCAAGTGTAGACTTTTTATTTAAGTCTCCATGAGATCTAATGAAAAACATAGCCAGGGGCTGCATCCAAGAAAATGTTTAGAATTCTGAAACTAGAAAACTGCTACTGACATTCGTCATCTAGTTACCGTGGATGAGACATTGGCAAGCTCCGGCATGATGTTACCCAGATGATAAATAGTTTAAGACATATAAAAAATTAAGTTCTTTCCCATTCTATAGCACCTTTTATCCAAGGATCTCAAAGCACTTTAGAAATGTTGACTCTCAGAGACCCCATGTAAGTAGCAGGGCATCGTCTTCATTTTTAGCAGGGACAGGCAACCAGAGGCACAAAGCAGATCAAGATAATACAGTGAGTCAGTGATACAGCAGGAATTAAATCCAGGTGTCCTGCTTCCAGATCTCCTGCTCTTACTGCTGGATAATGCTGACATACTGCATTGGTGCTTGCAAACAAGCATGCAGAAAAATGAAAGTTGCATATTAACTGATTTATGCAGGGTAATCACATATCTCTTCGTGAGTAGTCCTGTGCAAAACCCAGATATTTTTGATAGTCTTCATGGATTAAAGTATCACCAAGGCCTGTTGGTAAATGCAACCATTCATAGGAAAAAATAGCAGAATTTCACTTGCTCTTGATAAAATTTAAGAATTTGTCCCAACCAGAAACTTTGACTGAGATTTTCAAACCTACCTAAAGGGACTTGGATGCTCAGTTCCTAGTAGTGGACCTACAGGAAATGGATATTTTTTATCAGCAGGGTAGGATCTTTTTACCCAGCAATAGATACAAACAAAAATAAACACAACTATGGCCATAATGTATTGTGCTAACCAATGAAAAGCACGAAATTTAGTAAGGGCAAAGTTTTTGAAGTTTGAAAACTTTGAGGCCACTAGAATTAGACACCCAAAGCCACACCTTAGTCCTCTAAATAATTATCCAGAATTTCAGTGCGCTGAAAATCCGGAACTTGTGCTGAAATCAAGCAGAGCAATTATTTAGTTTAATTTCAGTCACCAATATTAAAAAAATGTTTAAGAAAAATATTTCTATTTTATTTGGGTAATCAATTAATTTGTCCCTAAGATACCAGGCACAGGGCTAAAACTTGCTTTTGAATGGACTCCTTCACCACCCATTAAAATCAGTGGTGCAATGAATGTTTTCTCAAGATCTGTATCCTGCTCCCACTAAAGTAAAAGGGAAAATTTACCCTTATGTGTTAGACTAATGTGAATAGGTTCTGTCTCAAAAGATTAAGTTGATTTAAATGCATCTTCTCCAGTCCCACTTTAAAATTGAGCAGAGTTAATTATGTCACCAGAATTTATCTTCTGAATGGATATTTGCTTGGTATATTATTTACACTACTTTGTAATGAACTCTGCACTTTCCTACTTTTCTCTCAGGGAGCAGCAATCGAAGACAAAAGCCTGCAAACGAGAGACAAGGGCAGAGGCCATGTCCAACTTTGATATCTTGTTGATAACATATTGTACAATTAGATCAATTTGACAATTTCCATTATGGCTGATAAAATATTTATTGAGCCTTGGAGATGATGTCTGATCCCTATGCCATTTGTTTTACTAATGGTGGAGATACTTACCAAATCAGTAAAAAGCATTCAAATCTCAGATCCTCATAGCCTCCCTTACATTAGATTTGCAAATTACTGGCTCAAGTCATAAATTACAGCACAGCACAGCCAGACTGATGCCAAACTGACAAGTCAGGTAGATGGCTTGCGATGACATTGTTTCATAGAAGCATTAATCATAGCAAGAAAGAAAATATTCTCAAATTGGTCCATAAGTCTAAATATTAAGGAATGAGAAGCAGTTTGTTGGGAGATAGCTTTAGCTGGAGCTGAAAATGAGGAAATGAAAAACTCTTTCTATTATTTAACAAATCATCTTAATAATATCTTAAAGCTCAAGTTCCAAGAAGCAAAGAAATTCAGACTCTTTTCCATTTACTCTTTATCCTCATTGCTCTTTAATAAGAATATTAATATAGTAGAGACTGGCTCAGAAGCAAACTGTTGTATTTTTATGTCATAGTTTAAGTTAAAAAAGGGATAAATATTGAAAGAAAGGAACATTTTAATTCCCATGTTTAAATTATTTGCTTTGTCAGCAGCACCAACAGGGGCTATAGCCCCTCATCTGGTGTTATGTTCAAGGTCAAGTGTATGTTTACTTATGCACGGGTCATGCTTATTAAAATCAGATAAGGTGTAAAATCCAGTTTACTAAGAAACACTGAACCATAGGCTTGTAATCTTCAGGAAAAATGTACATATACTGTTGTTGATTAATACAGGCCCTGCTGATTAATTTGGGGAAAAACGCCACTTTACAGAGATGATTATACAATATATGGCTTAAAATGCTTCCCTACTAATGGCATTGTCAAAAATCAGAGCCTTACAGTACATTGACCAAGGGAGATTCATAGCATGGGTTGACTAAAGTAAATTGAAGGGGACATATTTGTCTAGCAGACATAATTGAAGGTATAATACTCGTACTAGAGGTCAGAGTTGTAGAGTCCTAAGGCAAAGGCAGTTTGAAAGAACAAGCTATGGAATAAAGGAATGAAGAATTATGTTGGTCAAGAGTCTCTGAGGCCTTTCTCACTAAAAATATGAAGGCTTGTTTGGCAGCCCTGATACTCATGTTTTCCTAACTAGCAACCATTAATATCAAGCCAGATTTTCAAGGATTCAGTATCCCCAGTGGGAGTCAGCTCCCACTGTGACATTCATGGCCAGATTTCTCAAGAGAGCTCAGCACCCAACACGCAGCCAATGTGCTGAGCTCTTCTGAAAATCTAGCGACTTATTTAAGTGTCTCAATTGGAGCGGAGCTCATCTAAGAATCTGGCCCAATGACTAAACTCTTCCCATTTGAAGACAAATACACTTAGAGGTTTTTTCTTCTTCACTACACATGCAGTTCCCAGCAATGTTAACGGGAGCTCCTGGAATAGATAACAGATAATTCCAATAATGGAATAGATCTCCACAAACCAGCTGGATTGAAGAAATAGCCAATGGTCTTCGGAGGCTCAGGAAAAAGTTTGGTTCACTAATATTTTTTCCTAGTACTCAAATTCCCACACAACAGATTTCCAAAGGCACTTCATTTCCCACCTGCAGCACCCATTGCTCTTTCCAGCCTGTTATCTCATTCAGTTCTGCCAGTGCACCTCAGAGTCAGGACAGCAGCACCCCCTTGCAATTACGCTGGTTTGCTGTGACCTTGGGAGAAGGCTGCTGCACCTTTAAGAGTGAAATCTCAGAGCAGTACAGTCTGTTTTGTTTGAGATAGCAAAGTTATTGTCCTTTGCGGCTGTCTGGCAGCCCCTCATGTCCCCAGGATTTATCTCACACACATGATGCAGCTTTGCGGAAGGGATCGGGAGGGACTTTGCATTCCTCTAGTAGGATGATATGGGTTTGTATCTAAATCTGTTCCATATGACCCACCTCACATGGCTGCTGTCTGGCCGATGCACTTGGAAAGGTCAAGGAGTGTTTCAGCTGAGGCTTCAGAGTCAGAGGGTTGATTAATAAACACTCCTGCTGATGGAATCAGGGCTTAGGAAAGAGATTGTGAACATTCCCCACCCTTTGCACAGAGATGGGGATGTCTGTGGGCAATAAGCAGCACAGGTGTGAGTTTGCTTTTCTCAGAGTGTCACAACCCTTCTTCCCTCCCTCCAACGTCTAAAGCAAGTAAACCTCAAAACATTTAAAGTCTGGGATAGGTTGGACTCTTCTGAATCTGCCACAATTGGCTGGAAAACTCATATTTAAAAAAGATTTCTTGCCAGATTGCTGGCAGAATCAGCATTTCTTAGAATAATTTTGGCTTTTTGTTGCTGGTGGTTTTTTGTTTGGGTTTGGGGTTTTGGGGGATTATTTGTTTTTTGCACACTTCTATCAGAAGCTGAAGGTGGAAAGTTGAGTGAAAAAAATTATCTGAACATTGACAGAGATGAACCAGAATCTCCTTGCCGAACACCACAAACTTTGGCAAAGTCCGGATGCCAAACTTCCCAGGTGGCATATCTCTGTAGTGAGCGAAAGGAAACCACCCAGAATGGGACGTGGCAAATTTTGATCCAAATTTTGTTGCTCAGGCTCATCTGTGTTCCAGAATCTTAAAAAAGATGTCCTGCTCAGTTTCACATCTAAAAATGGCCAAAGATGTGCAGGGTGCATTTACTTTATTTGAACCAGTTCATCTTTCCCTAAACACTACATCCTTATTATGTATCAAATAGTACAGGTGCACTCATAAAAATGAAGTTCTCAAAGGCTGCCTAGAAGTCACTGAATCAGATTTGCTGTATGTATATTAACCCAGCATTTCTATAATACAGGATATTTATTGGGAGGAGAGGCCTAGGAGCAGAGGGATAGCTACCAATGGGCTGATGATTTTCTCCTGAATGCGTTGACTGGTGAATTGAGCAGAGGTTTTATCTGGGGAAATGGAGACAGACAATCACTGCCCCAAAGACCTTCCAATCTTTTTGTTCTGTGTTTGTACAGCATCTGGTCCATAATCAGGGCTCCTAAGTGCTTTGTAATACAAATAAATAATAACAATAATTTGAAAGGAATCAATTAATCTGACCTTGGGATGCTGGCTATTCTTCAACTGGAGAAGAATTTTGTCATCGGTTCTGCTGCACTTTCTGGCCATTTGGGGCCTGAGATCAGAGAGTCAAGCTGGAATCTCTCTTTCTGGCTCATGCACCACCACCAATAAAAGATTCTCCAAACATTGTGCCCTCTCTAAAATCTATGCAACTCCAGTGTCTTCCGGTTATGGTCTCACTTGCACCCGCCATTTTACCTTCAAGCCATGCTCCCAGACACACCTGTAACTGCCTTATTGCTGTCAATAGACTGGCACAGATTTGAGGGCAGAATCTAGCCTGGCTATTGGTATTTAGTAATTCTCTTGTGGAATCTTGAGTCAGTGGCTAACAGGAGTAAAATAAATGCTGTCACTCTAGTCAGCCGACTGGACCAACAATGGGCCAGGGGCAGCCCTGTGGAGTGAAAGGGGCCGTTTTTGTATACAGACACATTTCAGACTGTACCATCTATAGACTCAAATCTTCCCTTTTATACTACCTGCAATGCGTGACATGACACCAAGGGTGGTGGAGTCCTAAATTCCACTGGAAGATGCCTTTACTAATGGTTCACAGTCAGAAAAGCCATGTGCAACCTCTCATTTCCTCACTATCCCAAGGCCCTTTACCCCCTCTCTTCCTCAAACACAGCTGGCCACCTCTGGGCTCAAGAGCAGCTGACAGGTGAACAAAGACCCCATAGCATGCTACACAGGAGAGAAGGGTGGGACCCTTTTGGTTTGAAAGACCTAAGCAAACCCCTCCTCCTCTCACAGAAAATACAAAGATCTCTCATATCTGCACCCAGATTACAGGCCTTTGGGGTTTTTTTGCCTAATCTGAAAGTGATCCACCCAGTATAGCTTGTTGTTTCTCCATTTATCTACCACGGATGGATGAAATGCTCGGACCAGCTCTAGTTTGCTATAACTTGGACTCACTGGGAGCAAAATTATTGTGTCATGCATGAACTTTGATTTAACGAAGAATAGAGTGGTTGGCCATTTACTCAATATCTTAGGAGAGGGGATAGGTTAGTACTCTTTCACCTTTGGATTGATACTCTCCAATAAACTTCGGCTAGCTCCCTAGTAGGAGCCAGTTGGAAGTTTTTTCCCTAGTCCAGTACAAAACCACAACAATAATCTGGTTTACAGCTGGCAGTCTGTATTCAGGAAGAATTTAGGCAAAAGGATATTGGAGATCAGGACTGAGGTGTAATTTTCTTTCACTCAAAAAACAGAATAGCAAGGAATCGGCCCCCTCGGACTGGAAGAGGCATACAGGGATCCTCGTTCTAGAACAGTTGAGGCTGAGCTGCAGATCTGCATTGAGGTACAATGGCAGAGCATGAGCTCTAGAACGGCAGGAGCGCCTGCAGGTTAGGTTCTCTTGTGCAATACCTGTCTGAAAATGATAGGCAGATTTACATGTGCTGATAGGGTTCTCCAGAGCTAGCTGCTAAATAAACCCACCCATGTTTTCATGCCTCTTTATTTGTTGCAGAGAACTGAATCTAGAAAAGCTATTGTAAATTTGGGCCTCTGGAACAATCTCAATCAAATAAAAAACTGAGCAGAAACTTTCAACAGACTAACCAGCAGCCAGTGTTTAACATTCTATGGGTGGAGCCATTAATTAAATGATCCAGAACCTGAAGTCACAAGAGGGAAATATTTTGATTTAAATCCATTCCTTAAGTTATTCCTGGTGATCACCATCCGAGACAGAACAGAAGCCAACAAAGAATAAAGGGAAGATGCTTAGAGGGTCTTTTAAGGTTCTAAACAGATGGCGGAAGAAAAGAAAGATCATTTTAACAAAAAATAATAGCAATATTTTGGGGAGGTCTTTTTAATATAAATCTTTCTGCTGCCGTCTTTGCAGCCCAAGAGTGCAAAGAACAGAAAAATTGAACTGAGCTGGGGTATGCCACGTGCTTTGCCTTGTTGAAAGGTTTGTATGTAGCACTGAATACCTGTTTCTCTTCAGGTAACATGACCCCCATAATTACCAATATCCACTCAAGTGGGGATGATGTTCTCTGCTCACAGTAAGAATAATAAGGAAGCAGGTATATGAAAAGGCACAATGCTTAAAATAAATCCACTCTGGCACATTACATCAGACAGGTTTTGGTAATATTTTGTGCCTCTATTTAAGGTACGATGGCTTAACATGGTCACGTGACATAAAGATTTGTTTGGAGGTGGCAGGATTAGAGAGATTTGCTTGTTGCCATTAGCTCAGTTGGTGAAACCAATTCAAAGACTTTGCAGTTGGTTTGGGCACAACTCAGTCCATTCTGAGCCCAAGAGCTGAACTATGTTAAGTTATCCCTTGTTCAAACTGCAACCAGAACACCTTTAACTGGATTTTTTTTAACATCCTTTCCAGCTATAAACATTATGGTGATTATAATATGATAAAGTAGAGAGACCATCACTTTACATCCATGTGCACAGAGGTGAAAGATGCCAGACAGACTTTCTTTAACAATGAAGTCTTGTATTTGTCCAAAACTCATGTAGATTAGGGACACGGCAGTGGAGTTTGTCCCACCTCTCCTACCTGCCAATAAACCTCAACACAGAATGGAAGGAGTCACCTTTAAAAATGAAAGGAAAGTCCCTTTCCCATGGCCAGTTCAGTCATGGACCTCCAGCCAGGCTGCTGCTTACTCTACATTAAGACGGTGGATTTGTTTGTTAGGAACAGACTCATTTCCCACAGGCCACCAAATAGCCGCCAAAGCAAAACTTTTTGGACATTGACCTGGATTTGCACCTAGAGGGCTGGAGATTTAGGGTTCCCATTACCCGTCCCCTGAGCCATCAGGTCCCTTTGATTTAGTCCCTCCTGTCTCTTCAATGAAATATGAAACGTTAATTCCTTAGAGAATTAAATATAAGACCATATTCATGCACTATGATTACTGAGCAGACAAATTACTGAGCTGGCACCTTTTGCAAAATTAGCATTTGTTCCCCAAATATAAACTTCAGGTTTAATAGCTTAAAGCTCTTTCCACTTTCAGAGAGGTAGGGTAACATTTTCAATGTCACCTGTTTTCAAACTGATTTGGGCACTTTGGAGCCTAAGTCTTCTTGAAAGTCAGTATCATCTAGATGATTTTGAAAATGTTATCCATAATGTATTGCTCATTCAATATGAATACCATTAACTCAGAACTTACTGAAATTAACACTGGAAAGAAGAGCATTACATGAAATTTTCTATCAGTGGCAGACAAGTTTGCTAACTACTCACTCCAACACATCTTGTGGGTGGC
Organism: Dermochelys coriacea; assembly: GCF_009764565.3. Lineage (NCBI taxonomy): Eukaryota > Metazoa > Chordata > Testudines > Dermochelyidae > Dermochelys > Dermochelys coriacea. The sequence continues at coordinate 19,318,989 of NC_050085.1, read as the reverse complement.
CAATGGTTTTACTGCTGCACTAGCAACTCTGACTTTTAATCCCCCTGCTAATACCCCAACCTGATTCGCTTTACTGGCGATAGATAAGTCATGTTTCTGGGTCCCGCACACAGCGACCGGACACCACCTCACCGTGGCTTGCAGGCAAGCTCTATCCTTGAACAAAAGACAGCCTGTTTGGTCACCCTTCCTTCTGAGAGGCTTAAGAACATTTTTGTCATTTTTGAACAGCTAATATCTTGTGTGTGGGGGGGGAAAGTTGTCTAATCTCTTTAAATTTAATCTTTACTTTTTGAAAACTCTGGGTACAGATGCTTAGTATGGAGTATGTTCCATTACACTAATTAGGTCCAGATTACCTGAAACAGTATGACTCCGCACCAGCTTGATTTAAATTCTTCCCCCCTACTCACCCCTTCTTCTCTAAGGTCACACAGTTTGGAGTTTATTTATTTATTGCTTCTTTTCTTTCCCCCCACCAGTTTTATCTGATGAGGTTCTTTTGTTGTCTATTTTATGGGACTATGGACCGTATTCTTTGCTGGTATAAATTGGTGTCCAGAGACATCAACAGAGCTGTGCCAATATGCAACAGCAGAATTTAACCCTACTTATATTTTGCATGGCTTATGCCCTTTAGTGGCTTTTTTAAAACAGTCTTTCTTTATGAGAGATGACAGCTAATATTTTATTATTTCTTTCAACATTTTTAAAGACTTGTTAAACTCTAAGCACTTTACACCTATTAAAACAAATAATTGACATAAAAAAGTGAGAGAGGATACAAGATACTTTATGGGCACCAAAAAAAATGACAGAAGTCAATCACCTTAATAACTTCTATCCATCAATACACCCACTATATATCACACCATCAACCCACCTGTTCCTGAAATGCCCTTGAAACAAGGCACATATGGGTTTCATTTTTTTGATTTGTATTTACAGACTTGTGGTTTCATCAATACAAAATAGGTGGAAACACCTGAGATGAAAAGGGGTAACATTTTTCAAAAGCTGCTAATTCACTTATGAGCCTAAATCCCATTGAAAGTTAATGTCTGTTGAAAATGGGACTACAGCATTTCAAAATTTACCTAAGGCAAATAAGTCCATTGAAAACAAATATAAACAAACAGAACTATTTGTTTTTACTCAGACTCCTTTAAATAGGGCTGTTCATTGAGGTTCTAATCTCTCATTATGTTATTCCCTGTACATGAATATATTCTACATAGACAAACATAGTTTATTCTTATTTCTCCTATTTCAAGTCTACACTTAATTTTTTAATGAAGACTTAAATTAAAATGAAAGAGACAAACCCTGTTTCAAGCTGCCGTGTAGTAGATGATGGCTATAAGCAGAAGGCTTGGTCCGAAAGCCAACTGAAGCTCAGAGTCAAACTGTGAAAGTAAAAGGAGGCTAGAACAGGCCCAAACTCTGCCAATAAGCATGTGCATGTCTGAAAAATTTTTCACTTAGCAAATACAGCCTCCTGAGATTCACTGTAGAACAAGCCCGTGCTTCAGTTGCAGGAAGAAGAGTTGTGTGAACGGGAAGTCAGTTAAGCAAAAATACGCTAACTACTTGAGAATTACCAACTAAAACCGTAGAAACAGTTTGAAGTGGGTGTTAATTAGCGCTATGTGAATCTCAAGGCGTTTGGATTGGTATGGGGTTAATAAAAGCTGAATGTTCCAGTGCTCACCCAAAGCACACAAACTTCCTGAGCTTGCAATATCAGGACAACATGCTCCTAGGAGATTTCTTCACTTCCTGCTATCAGTCCAGGTGGAAAATAATACACCTGGTGCAGAGCATGGTGGAAATGGAAAAGAAAACATAGCCCAAATGTTCCCTTTTTAAAAAATGTTGTAGATTCAGAGGCTGTGGGGAGGGAAGGGGGCCTGTTATTGTCTGACAGTTCACACAGTGCTAGTGTCATTTAATGTTTTTAAATCAGGAACATGGCTAAACAAGCGGCCTGCACATCTCTGACAGAGTCTAGAAGGTCTTTTTCCCATGTCATGGTTTCAGTGCCCATCCCCCACTGAAGCCCTTGCATCTTTGGTACCATTTTTCTAATCCCAGGACACAGAATACTAACTGGGCCACTCTCCTTCATCAACCAGAGGGGTCGCTGCAGGAGAGGGGATTTTCACCTCCAACTCCAGGTTTGTTTATTTATTTAGTCAGGGCTTCTCAGTTGAGCTAGTTTCTAGAAGCTTATAAGGGAGACCAGCTATTATGATAACATAACTAAGAGATCAAGCAGCCCTAATAAATATGGTGACCACTTTTCATCGTGATCTAAGAACCCAAGCATACTTTGTTATGTGTCCTTCCATCCTTGGCATTGTACAATGCTACCTTAACTACTTAAGGTGAACTGTTGGGCTCGTGTGTTGGAAACCCTGACACATGGTTTAGTCTTAAAAGGGACATGGTCAAATCATCTAACCTCATGTTTGTATTTCGTTTTGCAAAGTTCCTTGTACTCTTTGTTTTTTATTTTGTCCTTACCTAAGCCACTGGGAGATTGTAAAGATCTCTCTCACTCTTTTTGAGAAGAGGGGTATATGCCCCTGGGCCCTGGTCTCATTTAGCCTCTCTAAATTCTGCCTGCAAATCAGTTATATTTGACATTTGGTCACTTTCTGTCCTAAACTGCTGTATACTATTGCTGGGCATGGTTAAACTGTTTGCCACTCTTCACCTCTAGAGGCTGCATTTCAGCAATGGACTTAACAGTACCAGTATTTAGCTTGGAAAGAACTTGAGAAGCCTATTGAATAAAACCCCTAGTATAAATGCAGGCTGGGATTTCCTATAGCAGCATAAAGGAATTAAAGAATTGCCTTTATACCTAAATACGTTGAGGATCTGGGTCTCAGTGCCTAATTCCCCTAGACTCTTGAAAATCCCAGCCCTAAAGTATCAGTAATTATACAACTGAGTAAAAAACATTTCAGATGTTATGAAAAATATTCCCAAAGTGCCGTTGTGAAGTGTGAATTTTCTTGCTTTGTCGTCTGTTCAGGCTCTAACATTCTTTATGCACTGTAGTTTGTAGTGTGTCAATATTTACTTTCCTTTAGCGGTTAAATGCAGTTTGATGTTAATATGTAGGGGAGTTTTGCTAGAGCTTTGGAGTGGAAGTATTTGTATTTATTAGAGTTTGAGGTCGTGAATGTGTTTACTTGGCAGCTTTTTAAACACTGCTGCACTAAATTAAACTAAATGAGCAGCATGGGGTTATACAGGGATAAAAAGGCAGAATCTGGCCCCGTAATGTATATTCCTTTTTCTTAATATACCTCCCAAGACTTCCTCTTTCCTGGGGACATCAACAGCATTCTGCAGTCTTACAGCATCTTCCATCACAGGATCTTAAAGCCTGGATCAGAATGGGATAACTGAGGCACCCAGTTAGTCAGAGTGACTCAGAGACATCAAGAGCAATGGAACCTGATCCCCAGTCCCACTCGCTAACCCCGAGACTATTTGTGAATTGTTCTTTAGGCAATATCTGGAGGCAGTGGATGCAGGCAGCACACCCTAACGAAGGCCCACTTTCAACAGATGAGCTCTACTGTCCTGGCTCACCTGAAGCTCTGCACTACTTAGTTGAAAAATTAATCAGAGGCAGTTGGTTTAACGAAAAGGAGTACTTGTGGCACCTTAGAGACTAACAAATTTATTAGAGCATAAACTTTCGTGAGCTACAGCTCACTTCATCGGATGCATTCGATGAAGTGAGCTGTAGCTCACGAAAGCTTATGCTCAAATAAATTTGTTAGTCTCTAAGGTGCCACAAGTACTCCTTTTCTTTTTGCGAATACAGACTAACACGGCTACTACTCTGAAACCAGTTGGTTTAACAACATTCTTTAATAGGAAACTATTTAGAGATTGTTTGAAGAGACTGCATTCAAAGTGCTATCGAACCCATTTACACTAGCAAAGATAATAGTACACACACACACACACACACACACACAGTTTTTCATGCTCCAGGCCTCTGATCATCTGTGCTATGGTCAGGGAAGAATCCTCTCCCTCAGACTCCAAGCTGCAGTTGTGTGCCGTTGTAATGATTCAGTGTAGACACTCACCACAGCAGTGGTTCTTAACCTTTACTGCAGCCTGCACCCCTTTGGTTCTCAAAATATGTTCTCATCCCTTATCAAAAATCGTTGAAGTCGGTCAGTTCTTTAAACCTAGATATATTTTTGTATGTATATTACAGTAATTGTTAAAAAAATGTGTAATGTTAATAAATACATAGGTTTGATGAAACAAAGTAGTTGCACTTATTTGGGGGGAGGGATAGCTTAGTGGTTTGAGTATTGGCCTGCTAAACTCAGGGTTGTGAGTTCAATCCTTGAGGGGGCCGTTTAGGGATCTGGGGCAAAAATTGGGGATTGGTCCTGCTTTGAGCAGGGGGTTGGACTAGATGATCTCCTGAGGTCCCTTCCAACCCTGATATTCTATGTGCCTGTGCTTAATTTGTGTTTTTGATTATTTACCATCTACAAAAATCTGGCATGTCTCGCACCCCAGGTTAAGAACCACTTCACTACAGCAATGGGATAGGAGTGGATTTTTCACACCCCTGAGTGACCTAACTTTTTAGGGTAGACCTGGCCTCAGGTTCATTGAGTCAGGTGGTTTTTCCATCTTCCTCTGAAACCCCCAGGACTTATCAGTGTCAAAAGTTGAAAAAATAGCTGTTCTTATGTTCCAATCAAAACTGTCCTTAAAGATCACTAAAAGAATATGACAAGTATCTTGGGATCTTCCTGCTTGTGGGAAGCTCATTAATGGATGTTGTACATTGTTTTGTAAATCTAAAACTCAAGTGTTACTGGGAAGGATGGTTCCCTACCATGTCCATACATATATGAGGGATGGTTCAGGTACCATGTTAATGATGCAGAATGCCAGGGGATCAGAAGAGAGATGGAGGACTACATAAACTCAGAAGTTTCAGAGAAAATAAAGTTGTTACTGTACTCAAAAGGAAATCACTGGTGATATAATAAGAGTTAGCTAAAATAGAAGGGTTTGGATATGGATATTTTGCCAGCCCATGAAAAGCTCACCCCATTGTTAGTAAAATCAAAATGAGAAGAGAATGTTATTCAGGGTTAGCTCATTACACACTTAAAACGTACACAGCACTAGAAAATGTACTGCAAAGGACAATCCTGAATTGGCCTAAGGTGAAATGGACTAAATAGATCCTCTTTATCTCCAACTTCTGTGATTATTTAATGACATGCTGATTACTAGTTATCATGCACCTATGGTCAATACTAGGTGGTAATAATGTAATCTGTGCTATAGATGACAATACTAGTGGAAGACAATAAAATACAAATGGGGCATGTTATCAGAGTGGCCTGACTCTTAGCCACACCTTCTTGTTATCAGCCTGTCCTTCAGCACAGAGCTGAGATTTCAGTTAATTATATCTATCAACAGAGAGGATCAGAAGCACAACAGAAAAACTCCAGTCTCTATCACAACCCAGCTTCTGAAATTCCCCACACAGTAGCCTCAATCTTTGGACTAGAGTCATGCTAATCACTTAATTACACCCACTAAACTCTAATGTTGTGGGAGGGAAATGACATCACATGATACTACCAACACTGGGATTATAGGTTGGTACAGGAAACTAGCCAGAGTGAAGATGAAATTGCTGCTACAAGTTACAAACAGTCACCCGCATGATATGCCAAAATGCAGTCAATGGACAATTACTATTTCAGGGTTGGAAAAATATATGCATTGAAGAGCTTAATTTCTGTGAGGACTCCCAAGGTCTTCACAGATTATAGAACTTCTTATAAAAGTAAAGTTACATCACTGGGTGAAGGTTTGAATTGTAAACTAAAATGTTTCAAGGGCATGTGCATACCATTGTGATGGGTACAATCTAAGTACTGACGGAGAAAATCAAATATTCCCAAAAATATTTTCATGTTGCCATTAACATCTTTAATTATTAAACCTGAAAGAATTTTAAGTACTGGATACACTTTTTCACCAAGAGTGCTGATTTTTACCATTTGCTCTTTTTTTCACCAGTTACATTTCACCCGGTTTGCACAATGAGACTGGACTGGTTAGTTTCACTTCCTGTTTAGAGTCAGTGAATTTTCTGGTTACCTATGCATTACAAATATGCTGTTGCACCTGAGTTTCCAACTCTACTGCAGATGCGTTTAATTAAAAAGAGCCACTTTTTAATCTATATCAGATTTTATAGAAATCTTGTTTTATCACCACAGATTTTGGATTCAAGCACTTTAAAGTAATCAATAATTTTCAAACATGATAAACTAAAGACTTCCCAGTTTGTGGCTTCTTTAACTTTACATGTAAATTAAGTAGCACCATGAGAAAAATCTCTTTTAAATAACAATATGAGTAAAAATATGAGAGAAAGGGAAAAAAAAAAAGAAAGGAAAAAAGAGATGGTTAGATAAGGCTGCTCGTCTGGGACTTGAGAGACCTCAATTCAAGTCCCTACTTTGCTGAAGACTTCCAGTGTGATCTTGGACAAGTCAGTTAGCCACTCTGTGCCTCTGTTTCCCCTCTGGACAATGAGGATAATAGCACTGCCCTACCTAGCTGTGAGGGTAAATACACTGAAGACTGTGTGGCATTCAGATACTATGGTAATGAGGGCCATATAAAGCTCTTACTCAAACTAAAAATCCAGTATCTCATATCCTGGGACCAACACGGCTTGCAACAACAATGGAAGACATCTATTTTTGCTGTTTAAAATGGAAACTTCACAACATGAAGAAGGGAGCCAGACTAAACAGTGACATCTACTTCCTGAGCAAATGCAAGAAACAAAATATTATCCTTACCCTGTCTGCTTAACAATCTGTCCCAACTTGTATTTAGCTCAGATACTCAATTTCCTTCCCCAGACCTGAAGAGCTCTGTGTAGCTTGAAAGTTTGTACCTTCCACCAACACTTGTCTTTCTAATAACCTGGGAACAACAGCTACAACTACACTGCAAACAAAAATCCCCTTGACTTTAAATAAGGTCTGTAGGATAAAGCCCTTGAATGCAGTCAAATTGTATATGAAACAGAGAAATAATAGCAGGATAGTCCTTAAACATGGTTTATTTTCCAACCTAGGCCCTAATTCTGCAAACAATTACACATGTGCATAACTTTACATACTTCATCATCCACTGATGTGTGTCAAATGCACATTTGTTCTTATTTCATTTTCTTTAAACCCTATTTCATGATACATTTCAGTATGGAATTTATTTTAAAGACAGAACCAGTTATTAATGTGGTTTTCCAATTTTGAAAGAATATGAACATCTTCTTTGCTTGCACTGCCTAATAGTCCATTTCTAAGTAAGTCAGTCCCAGGAGGAACAAGATTTTTGTCTCAAATACACTTCTACAGTTATTGGAAAGGTTTCGGTTTTTTTCATTGGGATAGTAAATAATTAAAATATGAAGATGAGGGGAATGCCTGCACGTGCAATAGGCTTCCTAATGGTAGCAGACTGAGGCCCTGATTTTGCAAAGAGAACCATAAAGGCAGATCCTTGCAAATATATTAAGCCCTATTTAAATAAGTTGAGCTCTGTGTTAAGGCACAGAGTTCTGCCTGTGTGGAATCAGTTCTGGATCAGGACCTAGGACTTTCCTCTTTGAGCTGGCCACACAACCCTACTATATTTTTTTAATATTACATGATGTACAAAAAAAAAATCAACCTGGCCAAGTATGAGAGAGAAAGGATAAATTAGAGATTTATCTTCCACCAGCTAAAGACCAGCTGATTAGGGGAGATTGTTTTGGTAATATTCTATGGTATTTCTAGGGCATGAAATCTAACACACAGGAACCTATACTGAAGAAATACTTTTTTCCCTACAGAACAATTTCCCCATAAGCAGAGATTTACTGTAACCTGAATTGCAATTTGCTCATTGCAATGTATTAAAAATTATTTAGACTTTCATTAGATGGTAGGTCTAGAAGTTGGTTCCATAGTAGTATTGCCCACACATATGAAACAGGATCCAAAGTATGAAATTCATTAATATATTCTTAATTAACATAAAGATGGTATTTTCTGTTCTCCTTTCCAGCAGTTTAGAAGACACCAATAAAATAAAATAAAATAAAATAAGGAAAGGAAAATAAACAATAGTAGCCTTTTACTGGCTGGATGACTAAGAAGCAATGTTTCCAAAACAAAATCATCAAGAGCCAGACAATCAGTTCGGGCCAAAGAAAGATCCTGCAAGTAACTGTGAAAGCCACTGTTGATACAGTCAAAACAACTCCCCTGTAGGGTTAAGTTCCCTTTTTTCAATTACACAGATCATGCAAATAGTAATATAAAATACAGTGCCTGCACCAAAACACAAAAGTTAAAGTGTGTCTTTTAGGTAAGCTGATATCATGTGTAGCAGGAGGGAAAAAAACATTCAAGGAACAAATCATGTCTATAATTTGTTCTATATATCAGTTTTTGGGCAGGTAGAAACACTGCTGTTGGAATTTTAAATAACTCTTTGCCAAATAGTAACAGCCACCTCTTGCCAAACTCACAGCAAGGTCAAACAAGTATCCTATAGGCCAGATCATCTGGTCTAACCTCCACATAAAATGCCACCGGGTTTTACTCACATAAGGATGGAAAGGTTTTTTTTCCCCCCAATTAGTTGCAATTCATCTAATTTTAAATTTCACTAAAAACAAAAGGGCTGCACTTTTGCCCTTTCCTAATTTCCCCACCACCCCGGCTGACCCCTTCCAGAGATTCCATGATTATTATTTGATGGAGAATGTCATAACACACTCAAGCCAATCACAACTCAGAGGAAGGTAGACTAAATGGAAACAATATAGTAAGTATGCGTGTGCAGGAATCAATCACTCTGTGCTGCTTTTCTGGCTTTCAGTTGTGAGCAGTTGACTGGAAGCACAAAGTGGGGGAAGTGGAAAAGGCAGGAAGCAGCATTATCCTGCATTCGACACACTATTTTTCCCTCCACAAATGAAGATTTTGCAGCCTGTTTCAAAGGCACTATTTTACTTTCATCAACCAATTCCCCAAATGCTCCACCTCTCACGCAGCTTGCAGTGGGTTATTTCCCCAAGCCCCCACCAAATCAGGCACCACCCACGACTCCAGTTTTCAGGACAAAACAAAATACTGCCACTGGGCAGTTAACACTGAGATTATTCAGGTAACAGAGTTGTCAGAGCAGCATAATGTTCTGGCTAAAGGGCCAGAGGTCTCAAAACAACAGATGCCCCTTTTAAAGGGAAGAGGCCCAGGATGTGGCTCTGAAAGTGACCACGCACGGTTTATTTCGCTTAAATAAATTTGGGGGTTTATCACTTTGTGGTTTTCATTTGTTTGTTTTTTAAAATGCTCACTCTGCTGAGGACCATTGTCTTCTTTCACCGGCTACAGTAGGTCTGCAACCTGCCTCACACTATTGGGCACTATTAAACAGCTGCTACCTTCTGTTATAAGGGCTGCTGCTTCAGGAGTGAGGAAAGTGATCCCTGATAGAGACAGCACTAATACAATATACTACTAGGGAACACATTCCTTCCTTTAAACCCTTAACCCTGGAAGAACACAGGGATACATACACTTATGTATATGCATCTATACATCTGTTCCTCCCAGGTCATTACAGTTTTCTTTCTTAAAAAGGTATGTGTTGAGGGCCTATTACAGATTGCCCAGGTGCTTTTAAAGATACCTTAACATTCATTTCCTAGGCAGTTGCTGACAGTTTTTGAAAATGAATCCATAAAAGCCGCAGTACCTGCTGCTCTGAGCTAAAAAACCTTTGAGTCAACAGCGGGAAAGAGCGGTGCTGTATACATCCCCCCTATAATGGCCAGCTTTTCTGCTCTTGTTTATTGAGACAGTTCAGAATATTTAAACAGTTGTATATTCAAAGATTACAATGGAAGGAAGAGAATTACCTAAGGACAGGGTTAGCCTGTTTGATCAATGCATAATCAGATAACTGCTCCAGCTTTTTTACAAGTCTTTAAGCAAAGATCAGCCACTCAAATTCTAATTCCTTTTGCTAATTAAGCAGCCTGTTAATTGCTCTCAGGGTCTCTAATGCCATGTCATTATGCTTTTTAACAGCCTGCTTGACATCAATAGGGCTGCAAGCTCCACACAAACAAAGCGGGCATCTAGCACTTAATGAATTAGGTTAATGCTGGTATTCTAACTGGTCACTGGCACATCGCCTTTAGTATGCAGGATTTCATTATAATTTCATCATCTTTCATGGAGAAAAGCAAGTTACAAATGTTCAACACTTACCATAACAGGCAGCAAAAAGTATTGAACCTAATACGAAAGAACCTAAAAGATTTTTTTCCCCCTTTTTCTGCTGGTCAATAGGACTCACATAATTGCTTCCTAAAAAACACAACATCAGCACCACCTTTTCAAAACACCGGCTAGTTCTCAAGTTCTTTTGACATTGTTGGTGTCAGTCAAACTATTTAATGTGCCATGGAGGTTCTAAACTACTCATGTCTTGTTACGACATGGAACCCGCAAAAAATCAAAAAAGGATTTCTTTTCACCCCTCCACTCCTTCTTATAGGAAAGCCTCACAGAACTGAATGTGAAATGGTACTATGTCTACAGGATATTTCTTCTAATCAGCCTATAGAATTTATTCAAACACTGATTCAAAGTACCATAGGAAGGATGTGTTTCTTTATTAAATGCTATAGGTTTTTAGAAGATAGTCCCATGAATTTCTATAGAACCCCAGTGCTTCCATTCCTTATTAAGTTTTTAAAAAAGTATTAAGCCTTTTCGCATAAGGGTCCAGCTAAAACTAAATATACACAGAGAGTGACAGACTCATACACACAACCAGGAACAGTTATTCATGCTTAAACCAAAATAGCTGTATGGCACACACAGTAAATGAAGAGCCATTAGCTCCTGTTCAGTGCCCCCATCCCCCTCCCTCATTCCAAGACTAAGCAAACCATGTGGCTCCAACTGAGGTACTCCAGTTTCCGCACTCCATTATTCCAAAATAAATTCCATTGGTAAACTGTTGAGTGAGAGGCCTTATCTGTCTGTCATAGATTAGTCTCTGAGACGGGTGGTGGCAGGGATCGAGCCCAGTTTGCACACAGGAGGGGTTAACCATGGCTTTTATTTAAACAAATAGACACACGTAGATATAAAGATACAAGAACCACATGATTTTTTTTAAAGCTTCTTGGAGGGAAAAGAAACCAGCCCTGTGCCTAACAGCAGGATCCCCTCCTACAGAAATCTAGCTGGATGGGGTGGAAAATTCTTCATGGGGTGCAACATGGTGTCCCCAATCCACAGTGGTGGAGGGGGTCCGGGCCATGCAAAGAGGACGCGGAGAAGAGCTGCCTAACCGTACAGATACAACAAGATCTGCAACTCTTGGGGCATCCACAGCATGGCTTTCTCACTGTGGCATCTCCTCACTGTAGAAGAAAGGTTACAACCCATAGATATATGAGCCTGGTGTGAAGGGCAATCTGTCAGACACAGTGTTTAGACCAGTAATGCTGACCTCTCCCACCCAGATCCCCTTTTGTGCAACATTCCGATGGAGGGCTGGCTGGGGCTGCATGGGGAGTTTCCAGGGAAACTTCTACTCTTTTTCCCCTCTCTGATCTGTGCAGCTGATTGGATCAGAGGACCATGTTGTACATGTAATTTCAATGTGTGCCTTTGGGGCTCCTGCACTTTGTATTTACACAGGAAATAGAGTAGCGAATACAGACTAACACGGCTGCTACTCTGAAAAGTAGCATCTGAGAAACATGGCCTATTGCAACAGTTCTGGGTTTTTTTTCCACCAAATACATCTGATGAAGTGAGCTGTAGCTCACGAAAGCTTATGCTCTAATAAATTTGTTAGTCTCTAAGGTGCCACAAGTACTCCTTTTCTTTTTGAGTTCTGGTGTGGACTCTGTTACTCATCTCTTCCCAAGTCTTTGCAACCAACCAGGCATTGTTAGCCACACACCATGGGGAGCCCCTGAATCCCAAAAGATACTATATATATACTTCTAATACAGGCCCTGCAGATGGAAAATAGGTCTTGTGATCTTTTTTATAATCTTTTTGATGCAGAATGAATCTCAGAATATGCAGATCAGACAGACTTCTGCATAAAGGCAGTGATCAGCACTGTACCTTCATCATAAAAGTTCACAAGAACATGTAAACATCCAGCAGAGCATGACTAAGGGCGGTGGTGGACATAGCAATGTCTGTGACATCCCTCTATAAAGAGGGTATCCTGTATGGTTATGAGAGTGGAGTGTGGTTTATTAGTTAGAAGACAGGTTGAGTCAGGACTTCTGGCACTTCCACCGCCTCAGTGACACACCCTGTACTGACCCCAAATTTCCAAACTTGGGTGACTAAAGTTAGGAACTTAATCTAGACATTGGTACCTAATTAGAAACACATTGATTTTCAGTGGTGCTGAGCACTCACAGCTCACATTAACATGCAATAAAGACATACCAATTTGAAAACATTAGCCTTGATTTCTCTGTTCCCTTGGTTTATCCACCTGTAAGGTGGGGATAATAATGCTTTACTTATTGCACAGAGATCTTGCCACTCTTAATATTAAAAACACTCTGAATGAAAGCTATTATAGTGCTATTGTAATATATGGAGATTCTTTTCAACTACACAAAGAAGAATTAAATTCAGTCACATTGTCTGATGAGATGAACTCAGATAAATCAAAACATCATTGGCAAAACTATGAGGAAATGAGAAGTCTGCTATAAGGCCAGATTCTGATCTCAGTTAAATTGGCATCAACCCAAAGTAATTAAAACTGAAGTCCAAATTCAACTGGTTTAACCAAGATCAAAATCTGCCCTTTATTTCAGGCCATGCTGTGACATCAATGTAAGAACTCTCCATTAACTTAAGAGGAATTTTGCTCTTTAAAAAAAAAATCAGGGGCACAATACTTGTGCTCAGATACTACAATGATGGTCATCAGTGTAATCCCCCTCTTAGTTATTAGGGAGCTGGGATCCCAATCCTGAAAAGACTTATACATGTGCGTCTCTTTCCCCATGTCAGTAGCCCAGCTGACAGGACATCAGTGGAGCTACTATGTGCATAGAAAATTAAGCATGTGCTTAAACATTTCCAGTACTGGTGACTTACCCTCCAGGTGTCTAGCGTTTAAGAATATGGCTTTAGGAATACAAATCTTAATTATTTAAGACAAAAATATGTAAGTTTATATTTGTGCATTTTAAAACAACTTAAATCCATGGGGGGGGGGGAAGAGCACTGCGGGGAGCTGGCACATTGTGAAGTACTGACTTGTCAGTTATGTTTTCCTGAGATGGAGTGGGGTAAGAGGAGACTACTTAATTGTCAGAAAATGCTCACCCCCAATAAGCAGAACGTGATATAATGACTATCGAAAGCTAAATTTGGGATGACTCTTCCTCTTTTGAGCTCCATATGCCAGTTCATTTATTTTCCATGAGCAGCCCATTAACTGGCTCCTGATGTGGAAACCTGACCTTTCGGACTAAACAAACCGGAGCTCAGAGCTGCTGAAGAAGTCTCACCACTTCAGCTTCCATCAAAGAGCTGAAGCAGCCCCTGTCCCCCTTAGTCCCTTTCCCAGAGATTCACGTTCACTTGGGATGCATTTGCAAGCACCCGCCCCTCCAGGCTCACTCCTGTCTTAAATGAGGCTCAATTTTAAAATGCACCGAGTTAGGAAGTATCTTTAGCATAGTCAACTTCCCCTTCCATGACTGCAGAGCCCAGGAATGAGGGACACTTATGTTGTGAGACAATGGGCAACACAGGTTACACCAGACAGTCTGGGAGCTAGACAGCCACAGAGGACTACTGGGTCTGGTCTATGTCCCGCTGCTGAAATACAGTAGCCTCGCTGCAATCTAGCAGCCGAGCCCCATCTCTTCCACAAGGGGTGCTACAGCATCAGGGCTGTCCATGGGATCTCAGAGGTGAGGGCAGGAAATGGCAGAGGCCACCTTTCAGAAAATGACAGAGTGCTGCAGGAGCGCCCCTCAGGTAGCCCCTGGCCTTGCCGCCCAGGATTACATACCAGCTGGGCAGTGACCTCATGCTGGCTGCTGTTCTTGTCCTGCCTGCTGCTGAGATAACCAGTGATTCCTCTTATCGAGGTGCTGCTGCTGTTTCTGGCAATACTAATTTGGCAGAGCAGGCACCTGTTAAAAGCTACTGTGCTTTCTAAAGCTCAGGGGACAATGAGGAGGTCGCGGGGCCCCTTATTCCCAGATGCTCTGCTTACCCTGTTCTTGCTTTCACACACACATCCCCTTCATTGTTTCCTCTTTGCTCCTATCCTCTTTTCCTCATTCCTCGCTCTGTCCATCTTCAAAGAGCAGCAACACTATCCTCACTATTCATGACAGTTTCCATCTGGTTGTTATCTCCCCATACAAGCTGTAGCCTGGGAAACTCTCCATGTTCTCCTCTTCCCCTCACCACTCCCTTCGTGGCTCTGGCAGGAGTGGCTAGTGCTCTTAAAACAACTGGCTAAATAATTATGAGACCCTATTTCACAAGTATGTGCTTCCCAGAGATGAACTTCATCACAAGCCAGACAAGCAGTACTCAGCCAAGCTTAGGGTTACCAGACAGCAACTGTGAAAAAACAGGAGAGTGGGTGGGGAGTAATAGGCCCCTATATAAGAAAAAGTCCCAAAAACCAGAACTGTCCCTTTAAAAACGGGACATCTGGTCACCCTAGTCAAGCTGATCTGCACCCAAAGACTCTGAATATTGCTGTCCTGATGCCACCAATAGTATTCAGTTAAAACAGGCTATATCTTGTTATCTTTGCATGAATCTTGCATTTTAGGCTGTGGCTCCTGTCAGCTATGCCTAACAAACATTAGTTTTTAGCCTAGTTACAAGGCATTTTAAAGACTCCGTATAAAGTAAATGATCCATCTTCAAATGCATTTATTTTTTGAAAATTTGGCACAACAGAATGAGAAGAGACAAAACCGTTCAGCGTGGGGCCTAGTGCTTATGGTTTTTAAAGGAAGGGGTGTCACTTAGTGTTCAGCTGATGGCATGAAGAATTTTTATCAACTCTTGGGGTATAGAGGTCACGCAGTTTATTTATAAAGATAAGGGCAATTAAAACACATGCAATTATGGTCACATGAATATATTACTGGCCTTTGAGCAGAATTAGCCAGAGGTCCCTTTTATTATTTTATATTATATATATACACATACAAAACACAGACATATAGGTGTGTGTGTGGGTGTGCAGGCACTGAGGTATATTTATACACAAAACACACACGCATGCGCACGCGCACACACACACACACACACACACAAAACCATTATGTATCACATTTCGGTCGCAGCGTGGTAACAAAACTAAGTGACCATGACTGGGAAGATTACACATACAGTAAGTAAAATGAGATGGCCACAATGTGCTGAGGAGTTGCTAAAAGTCTGGGAATAGAATACAGAAATTGTGTAAAGTCATGCAGTTAATGAGCAATAAATACACACTGGCACATCCTCATCAATTTTAAAGCCTTGGTACGAAAAGAATGTAATTAATTAACGTACGTTGATTTATCAGAGGTGGCATAACAAGATTGATAGAGAAATCTTTTTCCTCCAATCTGTCATGGTTTCTTTCCAGAAGACAGCCCAACATGTGACAATGCCATCCTTGGGCATTCTTAAAAAAATGCATTCAAATTTTTGCTTTCTAAATAGTCTAGTCCTTTCTTAAGCCCTGGTTTGAATTTAGTCTTACAGTGCTGGTATTAATTCAAAGAGAAACAGTATTCCTATAGGCTTACAGGAAGGATTCAACCTGTTCAAAGTAAAATAAAATATAAGAAAACCCTTTCCAGGTCTTTATTAAATTAAAAATTGTGTGCTTTAGGAATGATTCCCCTTTCCCCCACCCCTCCTTAACTCTGATTTCCTTTCGTAGCTCGGCATAGAGAGCGTCTGGTAAAAGACAGGATTGTGGCATTCGTTGAGTCAAGATGGTTAATTTTTTTTTCACTCACATAATGATCCTTTTTTTCCCCTCCAGCCACTTGAGCTTTGTTTATGCTGCTTGAGCCCTAAACTAATAGATGAAGTCTCTTCACTGCCAAGAGGATGACTTTGGCACCAGCCCTGATGATCCAAAGAGGGCTATATTCATTTTTAAGGATGCAAGCTAGTTTAAAAGACATCATTTTGCAGTTGTGACAAATTGAATGCATTAAAGGAAACGACTGCTATTGCAAAGGCTACTACTGGCCTTTAAAAGAAATTCTCAGAGTTTTCTTTTCTTTCAGGGCAGTTAACTTTTGCAGGGGGCCATCTAACTTTCATGTCAATTCTGGTCTATATTTAATTACTTTTAGTACCCAAGTTAGCAATAATTAGAACTGGAGAAATTATTCTTGAAGATAGAAAGTCATGAGACAAAGGCAAATTGGAGAGCATTAATTGATTATAAATAGTTAGCTTTTAGGACGGGGGGAAAAACCCCATATACATTAGTTTTACCCTTTCAAGAAAAGATGAATGAGACATGCAGCTACCTTCACTCAAGTTAGGCATGTAAACCTTGTACTTAATGACGGATGAGCAACATTTTTTCTCCTCCAAGTGCAGATGGGCAAATCTCCCCTGATTAGAAAACTTGAGAGAAATCTCATTTGAGCACTGTGCTGCCCAAACGTTTCCCAGCCCAGAACTTTAGGTGCTTGGTCAAAAAAAAAAAAAGTGAACCAACTTCATATAATGTGATCCATATTCTGCCACATGCACATTTAATATAAAAGCCATGTTTGATATATACCGCCTTAGCATTTTTCTATTTTAACTGAGAGCCTTTTGTTCTGTCGAGATTATACCAGGATTTGCTTTCATTTTTCATGATGTTTCACTCAATACATCACTAACATTAGCAGCACTTAATAAGTACCCACCTTCTCCCCTGCCCTCCCCCAAATATCTTTGATGCGTGTTCTTCGAAAATCTTCAGAAGCTATATATTGTCTGAGAAGTGGTCTCTCTAACCTCAAATATCAAAGATAATGAAGAGTACGTTTCTGTAAAGCATTGCATGGTAATAGCAAAGTGTAGTAAGTAAAATGTCTTGCAGATTAAATTCCGCTCTTGGTACGGTCTCTGTAATGGGCTTCCCTTCCTCCTTTTCTCTGTTGCAGATTCACATCTGTTTCTCTGCATTTTGAAACTGTGTTCATTTTTCACTGCTGCCCTTTGTTCCACACTTACCAGCTCTCGCCAAGGGCTTCATTTCACTTATTCAATAAGCGAGAGGCACTGCAGACAGGAGAGAGCTTTCGGACAAAGCTCAAACTTCTATTAGGACTCAACAAAAATGTGTTTGTTCCCCATCAAGGAACTTTTTTTTTCAGTTACTTGTTGTTTTTTAATTAGTCACCATTTGTTTTTGTTTTTGATTTTTTTAGCATAAGATTGTTGAAATGGTGTGGGATTTAAAACGTAAGCCATTCTGATAACTTGAAAAAACTGATATAAATTATAAAGCTGCCTCTGAAAAACTATACGGTACTGAAGAAACTTTATCACTGGAAATGTCTTACTCTTCACTCTCTTGCTTAGAAATAGTTGATTGTGTCTACAGATCCCTTCATATTTTCACTTTTTTTTAAAATGAGATTTAGACACCAACACCACATGCCTCTAGTGCATGCATCTATTTCTCGGACTTTTTACCCTGTATTTTTCCTGTCTCACTAACTTAGTACGCATTAAAATTAAGACCACACTGCACTGCAAATTTGGATTTATATTGGAAACCAGGCAGGACTTCCTGGTGAACACCTTGCTAGGCCATCCACTGTTATGTCTGGGTAGACATATCTCAGCGTGTTCTCCAGAGGCTAGGCACTAATTGCTGTGTTTTACTGCACAACAAAATTAAAGAGAGGGGGAAAAAACCCACCACATATGTTTTCCCAACACAAGATTTTGACAAGTTAGCAAGTTTATTATATCCTGTTGCTAATCTAAACACAGAACAAGTTCTTCTTTGGAGAAGAAGAACATAAACTCCTAATAGTTAACTATTGTAGCAGCAACCTAATGTCTGAAAGTAAAATAAACAATTTAACTCTTGTGGCTATGTTCATTATGCCATAAGCACACTGAATCAAATGTAGTTTTGTTTTTTGTTATTAAATCATCATCTCTCTACAGTGCCAGTATCATAAATAACTGTAAAACTCTCAGGTTCAGGAAATATTTATACGCATAGATTGTTCGGCCTGAGAATATTACCGGTCTTCATGTGCAACACTTCCTCATCTCCAAAAAAACCCCCACTTCTTTGAAAGTGCTTACACTTCTGCCCTCCCCCCACTTTCCCTCTAGATTGATGCTCATCTGTAGTCTGGAACACCACTGGTTACTTGCATCTGTTTCATTAGTAATTATGTTCTATTTTACAATGTAAAGCTTAAAAGGCTTAGAACATAAAAGTCAACAAAACATTTTTATAACCGCTACATCTAAGGAGAACTACACTAATTTTATAGGTTTGTTGGTTTAGAGAATCTGCCCAGCTGTATATTTTTTCAAGCAATATTCTTTGGGCCAATGTAAAAGATCTTATAAAGGAGCCACCATGCTTCACACAGCTGGTGGACTGCAACTGATCTCTCCCTCTAGTAGTGGGGGGGAGAAATCCTTCGAAATAAAGATCAATCTGAAATTGTACTCACCTGACTGGGGCAGTGTGGTATAATGGCTAGATCACTGGAGAGGGGCTTAAGAAACCTGGGTTCTATTCCTGGCACTGCCACTGTCCTGCTGGATGACCTTGGGCAAGTCACCACTCCTCTGTGTGCCTCAGTTTCCCCATGTGTAAAATTGGGGTAGCAGTTCAAAACCACCAGGTACCCCTCTGTATCTGTTATTATTGCACTGGTCTATCAAAGCTCTTACATGTGAATTTAAACATCTTTTTTCCTAATAATTCTACTTTCTTTACAACCAAACAGTATCATCTGTCCATCCAACATTTCTCAGGTACCTATCACCGTATTACCTAAGTGCGTTCGGGTTTTTCTGTTCTTATTATATCATCACTGCTGCTGCTCTGCTATTTGCTTTAAGTTCTGTCCACATAAGAGAGAGAAGATTTCTTGTTTCTGATTTGAGGACAGGCTCTATTTCAGACCCAAGAGCCCTGCACTCTTCTGACATCCCAAACAGGTGTTTGTTGTCTTCCGTCCATCCAAACTCCTGTTTGCTGCAGGCGGTTTTAAGTGCTATGGAATTTTAAAGAGCTGCCCAAGTTTATTTACATTTGGCCCATTTTCTGGCAATTAAATCCCATAAGTCAAAATGAACAACTGGTGACATTAACGAGGCTTCAGCAGAGTGAAATTGCTCTGTAGTAGTTGTCTCTCTTGGGGGGGGGAGGTGTTGATGATGGGGTGGAGAAACTTGATATATGTGAAATTAAATGATACTGGATAAGCAAGATGTCTAAGACAGATTGAATCCATCTCCTTAATGATTTAGCAGGATTTGTTTTTTTATTCCTAGAAGTGTATTTTCCCCTCTCCTCCTGTGGATACAAGAAACCAAGATGCGAAAAGACATAGCCACTTCTATTTGGGGACAGTTGATGGCAGAAGGGAGGTCATCTCTACAGACCTGAATTCAAATCCTTGTAGGGTTACGTGTGAAAATGGATGCCTTGGTCTTCAGACATACCTTAGTAGACATTTGCCACATGACAGTCACCAGGAAAATTTAGCACCCATAGAACAGCCTCTTTTCAAGAGAGACCCAGGGTTTGGAATTTCCGTGGGTTATTGCAGGTCAGAATTGAGAAGTGTGACACAAAGCCTTGGGCAGAAGGCAGGTGGAGAGAAGGAGGGGGAGGACAGCAGCTGAAAGGCTGAAAATCAAATCCTTTTAAATTGGCTCAAGTTGCCAACCAAAACCAGAGGTGTTTGAGTCACTCCTCAAATTCTGAAGATCGTGGCCGTAGGGCTTTATAGACCAGGCTCTCCAGCTCAATGCAACTGCTTTGAACTGAACTGCCACTGCTAATTGACACCAAAGCCACTGTTACTAGCCTGAGGAGGACCACACTAGTGTAGGGGAGTGATCTCAAAGGAGGGACTTCTATATCACATGCCCTGATTGCCAAGCTGTCAGAGAAAAGGTCAGGACACTCAGATGCCATGCTGAGCCACTGCTGTGATGGCTGCAGTGATCCAGCTTGAGACAGAACAGCCCTGAGCTGGGGAACCTGCCTTGCAGAGAGGCATCATGGGAGTGCAGAGGTGAGATTTCAGCTACTTTTCTGTGCATCTATGTATACACTCTCTCTCTCTCTGATTATCCAGACCTCAGGATCTGGGCCCATATGTAGACAATGAAAATAGGATGGATATTATAGATCAGGAAGGACTTTGGTTCTTTTAACATACTAAAATATAGAAATAAATAGTAAACAAAAAAATTGCCATGATGCAAGCCATGGACATGGAACACATCAGAGTATTCTCGGCTAGGAACAATCCTTGCATTAAACTCTGAATAAGTGAATCATCATCCATATCTGATTTTTGTATTCTTGGGCCCGATTTGAACCAGGGCTCACTCAGTGCCAGGGCAACAATCTGACCCCCAGGTAGCAATAGATCACCTGTGCTCCCTTTTTCTCTTCATCTCTCCACTGATACTGAGCTAGACATAAGCCAAGGAGCTCAGAGACCAAGAACTTTCTGTGCAGTTGAGGATATTTTCAGATGTTGTATTGATATAGACAGATAAGAACAACCTAACACTGTTGCACTGGAAGAATTATACATAAGGAAATGCAGATATACTGAAAGGTTTCTCTTGTTTTATTTTCCCTAATTACAATACAAATGTTTACTGAAAGCAATAGAAATCTTTCAGTACATCTACATTACAAAATCATTCCACTTGTTGAACTTGGTCAGGGGATGCTTACACTTACACACTCCAGTGTATGTAAGGTCAATTAAAAATAGCCAAAGAACAATTAAATCTCCAGCTATCTTTGAGAGCAGGTGGCTTTTAGTTCTGTTCTGCCCAGGGCCTTTCCATGAACATGTAAAGATTTTCAGTTTATTCATACAAATGCACACATAACCTCTGACCAAATTGGCACATGAATATTTACTGAAATACAGAAGAAGGTAATTGAGTCCTCCTAGTCGTCTTCAATTGAAATATCATCTCAAGCTGAATGATGTTAAATGTAATTAAAAAGGATTCCGAAGGGACAAACCCATCCCCTGCTCACCCGTATGGCAGCACAATGGGCCAACCACTGAGCGAGTGGGCAGGCCTGATGGCACTTTATTTAACACGTCTATCTTGCCTTGATGAGCAGCTCACATTGTGAATCACAAGGGAAGACCTACTACCGTACGAGTAAGGCTGACACAGGCTGCGACTGTTCATAAAAGGGAAACAGCGAGAGCTCTCTGCAGAGGAGGGTACTGTCCCACTCCATCCCAGCATGGAATTGATAAGTTTCTAGATGAATTCACGAGGGAAGTTTGTTTGGAGAAAAAGCAATGTGCATTGATAAGAATTGCATCTGGAAGCAGCACAACTGTACAGCAAACTTCACCATGAGCAAAGATAAACCAACCTATTAAATTATACTACCATTTCTCTCTTCATAAGATATTTATACTCACATGCATTTCTTTTCTTTTTAAAAACAGCGTCATTCTACACTTGTTAGTCTCTAAGGTGCCACAAGTCCTCCTTTTCTTTTTGCGAATATAGGCTAACACGGCTGCTACTCCGAATACTACACCTTACGTCTCTATTAGTGCTTCCTTTCATTCCAATTAGGGCTCCAACAAAGACAAATGACTGTGGCAGAGTCAACGCATTTTCACTTGTCAAATACAATGTGCATACTTTCCTCATGTGCAACTGGCTGTTAAGGTAACTAGCGGCAGTGGCCTGATGCATTGCAGACAAGGGTTATTATACACATCGAGTTCCTTTTCAAGGGCTCTTCCTTGCAAAAGAGGTTGGTGAAAAGTTGGGAAATGCCCATTCTTTCCAATCACCCATTCTCTCTGGACATCCTTCGCCCAGTGTTATAGATAATCAGGGAAACTAACATACATACATGCTGCACAGGGATCATTTGGGCACCAGCTTAGGCCACAGAACTTTTGGCCTTCTAATTTTCTTAGGGCAAACCAAACTAAATTCCTTTGAGATACGGAGTGGGGGATTGCTATGCAGATATCATTTATTTTTGATTCGGTAGGTCCGAACTGATGCTTCAACAAAGCAATAGGTTTGGTATTAAAGTTAGGCAAAAGGAGGACAGACATTTCTTGGTTTTTGTTATTCTGGAAAGCTCAGCTACATAACATGCAATTTCCCCAGCCTAAGGAACACAAGTCAGGGGTGGACAGGCCAATGAGAACGGATGCAACAGCCCCTAGAACAGTCAGCTTTCTCCAGCTAATGAACACGTTACGCATACATTACAGAAAGGAGTGGGCTGGAAAGAGAGTTGAAACATTCTAAAAAATGCTGGTGAACAAGGAAGTCCAGAAAAGGGGGAGCAACATGTGAAACACATATTGAACAGTTTCACTTCCTTATGCTCAGCACGTCATCTCTATTATCTTACGACTGTTTGACATCTAGGGTAAGTGCCATCACAGGAGGTCAAACTAGATAATCACCATGGTCCTTTCTAGCCTTAGAATCTATAACAACCCATAACTGAAACTCTTTCCCCCATCACTACCATGTGAGCACCAAATTTGATTCTGATCCTACTTGGCTCCCACAGAGCAGTGGCAGAAGCATCCAAAAAAAAAAAAAGATAGCAACAGCAAGCTTGGCAGGTAGAAATTCTCCCTTCACTACCCTCCTTGTTTCAGGCTGGAAAAGGGGACATTTGAATCAACACATGAGTGGGAAGCAAAACTCAATTGTTGTTTTTAAAAGTTGTTCCAATAGTACCATATTAATAAATTCCAGGTTATTTTATTCATATTGTCATGGTGCCTTAGCATTCCTTTTATGCCTGACTTTTAAGGGTCTCAAAGTGCTTTACATGTGTTAATGAATTAAGCTTCTAACACCCTTGGGAGGGAGGGACGTATTATTTTCAGGATATACAAGGGGTAACTGAGACACAGAGCATGACTTGCCCAAAGCTACATAGAAAGTCAGTAGTGGAGCTGGGAATAAAATCATGGCCTTTGTGTCTCCATATTTTTAGCCATTCCATATTGCTCTAAACCTTAATCACTTTTCAGTGGGGAGGCAAGATGAAGAGGGAACAGAAAACTTTGCCACGGCAATTTTAAGTTCTGGATGATTTATAAGTATTGGATCAAGGATCGTACACACTGTGGCTGATATAAGACAGTCATACTGGATCCGTACAGAAAAGCTATCTAGCAGGTTCAGCAATTTTAGCAAATGGAAGGGGAAGCCCATATTAAGGACTGTACTAACAAATTATAATCAATACTTTTACATTTGTGCAAGGACATGTTCATGGAATATACCTACAGAGCTCTTATGACACCCATAGGACCGTGTTTTCCATATAAACTTTTCCCTGATCAGCTCTGTTTTCATTTGCATTCCAAAGTTTTTATGATTAGAGGGAAAAAATACATAGCTCCTTTAGTAGGCCAAAATATATATTTAAGTATTTATTTTACAAAGGGTCCATATAGCTCCATGTAACTACTATAAAGTCTAATGCTTTCACATATAAACTCAGAATACTTTATTTTAATTACGCATCTTACCATTTTTTTTTTACAAAATATGTGCATGTATAAATTGTTGCATGACAGTTAAACTTTCCACATTTTTTTGTATTTCACTGTATACATTTTGTCTGGGTCTTAATGCTGTTTCTGATTAAAAGCCTTAATTATAAACCCTGTCTTGTTCCAGAATACCCTTATATATATACACCTAAAATATCAGCTTGTTAGACTCCAATCATAAATATTTGGAACTTTCCAAAAGAGTTGCTTTAGATGAGCTCATGCCTATTTATCTAAAGTATCAAATGGGTAGAGAGAAATATCAACAGAGAAATTGATAGGCACACAAGCGGCTTTCCCCTGTCATTCTGAGGAGACTTTAAAGCTGAATAAATATCTTGAAAAAGCACAAACAATATACATATCTCCTGGGCTTTGAACCTGACCTTCCGAAGTTAAAAATACACATTTTAGGGGCTGATCCAACAAATCCTTAGTCATGTAAGCAGTCCCATTGATTTCAACCCTGTAAACTCATTGGTATGGTTTGCAGGATCGGGATTTGAGGTCGTAATGAACGTTGTCAATTCTTTTGTTCTCTATATAGAGCACAAAACAAGTTTTATACACTCACACTCCCATAGCATCCCCTTAGCATTAATTATTTCTAGAGGTTCACGCGCTACTAGCTTAGAAAGTCAAAAGTTTTGGTTAATCAAAGGGTTTTTCCCCCATGTTCAGTGTCACATGTATTTTATTAAAGCAAGTGAATAACAAACATCTATTAACGACTGCACAATTTAGCTAAGAGCAATTTACTGGAACTACAAAAGATCAATACAAATAAAAAAGTTTTTGGAATTCCTTTTAGTGGTAAAACATATTTTAATATACAAACAGAACAAAAAACATTGTGTGGACAAAAGTTTTGGACCTAATTTAGCTCTGTAGCAGATGGAGGTTTTGACCTAGGGAATGACTGAGAAGAGTACTGTAGCACTCAAACGCAAGAGAGAGGCTCATCGGGGAAATTTCACTTCATGAAGCCTTTGGGTTCTTAGTACTAAATCCTCATGCCGACCAAGGGCTATACAAAATTACCACCAGCATGGATGCATTTGGAGTTTCAATACTACTTATTGCCACTGGGCTGCTCCCCTCTGCTCTAGCTCGCAGCTGAAAGTTGAAAGGCCACCCCATTTGCCATGTGTTTGACTGCCTGTTCTTTATCAGGTGCAGGGGAAGTGGGGCCAGCTTGGCAGTCTGTGAAAAAGGAAGGAAAGGAAGGGTGCAGTCGAGTGCGGTAATCGCAGCAGGACTCTGGACTGCCTAATCGTGGGGGGAGGAGCATAATAGGACCTTATTTTTAAATAAATAAATAAATAAAATCAGTCCTCATAAGTCCCTGGGTCTGTCAGACAGGAAATAAAAAAAGCTTTTATAGCCCCATAGAACTCTGCCAGGGAATTCTGGTCACCAGGGTATTGCTATATCCAGTATCACAAAATGTCTAACTAGGAGAAATCTACTTGATCTCTAGTTTTGGGAGGTTAAACTGTCCTGACTCTATGGCTGGGCTTTTCAAAGGCTGTTTAATGCTGTTTCTGATTAAAAGCCTTAATTATAAACCCTGTCTTGTTCCAGAATACCCTTATATATATACAGGAGGAGCACAAGTCCTACTGAAAGTCAACGGGTGGGATCCATGCTTCTAGGCCCCTGCAGCAATTTTGAAAGTCTCCCACTATATTTCCAATGGTGGCTCTTTCGTGTGACCCCCCCCCCCCCCCGCATGCACGCACGCACGCACACACACACACTTACTTTCCAAGAGGTGCTCAGCTGCTGGGAAATACCTTACCCACCTCGGGCCCAGACCTGCAACTGCTACTGAGATGCCTTGCCCTGAAGATGGTTCAGCTGAGTGACTAGCTCCCATTCCATGGGTGTTGAAGGCACTCTGCACATCTACAGCATGTACATGCTAAATAAATATATATATAAAATATATAATGTATATATAAAAGAGACTATACTGCAGCCCCAACAGTCAGTATCATTTACAGGAGATCCTTTTGGGTTCTAAAAAGAATGAGATAAGTTCATGGAGGACAGGTCCATCAAGGGCTATTAGCTAAGATGGTCAGGGGTGCAACCCTCATGTTCTAGATGTTCTTAAACCTCCAACTGCCAGCAGCTGGGGCTGGACAACAGTGGATGGCTCATTCGCCCTGTTCTATTCATTCCCTCTGAAGCATCTGGCACCAGTCACTGTTGATACTGGGCTAGATAGACCATTGGTCTGACCCAGTATGGCCGTTCTTAACGAAGAAACAAATGCTGAATACAAAAGCTCCCATGCCTCTTCTTGGACAACAGCACAAAGGGGGTGTGGCTGGTGAAAATGGACTATTCCTGCACTCTGGTGATCCCTGGCTGTTTTGGGGTGAGGGCAGCAGGTGCAAACTAGAGCAGCCCTTAGAGAGCATACAACAGCCCCCCAGATGAGGAAGGTGTGGGGAGGAAGAGGGGGGGGGGAACATATACAGGTGGTTTAGTGCCGCCACTGCAACACCTTCCTTGGCTCTAGCTGAGAATCTGAGCCACTACTTTTAATCCATACACCCTGATGTTTGCATATACTATTCTGTAATGAAACACACAGGGTAACATATGCCTATCCAAATCCACTTCTATATAACAGTGCAGCTTCTTTTATTGTTTTGATTTATATTTAAGGATGGGCAAGCTGCTTCTACATAATACAACTAAATATTATTGAAAATATACACACACACCCCCATAAGCACCCATGAATTCCATCCATTTCATGTCAGTCTGGATATTTCTCAGGGGGGTGGGGGAATGGGAAAGGTTGCATCTCTATCACACAGCACAGTCTGTCCTTTGGGAGGGTAAAAAAGGGCAAAAATATGGACTTTAAAATAAATAGATTCTACCCCCTTGCAGGACAAAAATAAATAAAGTGAAAACACACACAACCTTAAATGAGAGAGGAAAACAGCTAAGTGAGCTAAAGTCTTGTTGACCCCACAAACAGATTCAGGAGGCTTGCAAAAGCATGAAGTTTCCCTGTTTGTACCATCAGAGGAAGAACCTTTAAAATATACATACCTGTCAGTCTATGGAAATTTTATTCTACAGAAGTTATTCCCCCCCTTCCCCCATGCCAGTCCTCCCAACAAACCCCATTTTGTCTTAATTTAAAGTTTATTGTACGCAGGAGACGGGACTATGCTAGCAACAAATGCACAGACTATCAGCAAAGATCTCTCTTTTGTCCATACAAATGCTATTCACAAGGTCTCAAGCTCTCCTGCCTGATAGAGTATTGATCCCCTGGAGTGCAAAGTCCAGCGTGCCATTAGTCCAATCTGTTTTCAAGCTGACACAATCCCATCATTTGTCATCTTCTCCTGTCCTGCTGTGTTTGTTTAGGAGCAGGATATTTGCTTTATCTGTCACTTTCCAATCCTCACTGTATTCTTTACCCTACATGCAGTTTATTGGGTCCACAGTTTTCTCAGAGTCATTAATAAAGGAGATTATGATGTGCTGATGGGATCATTGAAAAACACTATTGCTTGGGAGGCGTTCACACATTCACTTCTAAATATGTTTTTAAAAGGGGCCTATTTTGCCCTTTCAAAAATAAGAAATAGATTCGGGAGAAGGAATTTCTACAGAATGTTTCATTTTCTACAATCAACATCTGAAAAAGATGGCCCGAAGGAGGTCTTACAGATAACTAGAATCTATAAAAGCATTTGCACATAAAAAAAGTGAGCTCACTTAGCACCTTTACATTCTTTTTCAAGGGAAAATAAAAATTCAGGATTGTGTCACTTGAAAGTGATAGGAGACCACACTTGAAGGGGTTCACTAATATGAAACTAAAAAGCACCGTAGTCCTTGTGTGTTTGTGGTATTATACAGACAGAAATTTTAGACACAAAAACCTGAAAGATCCTCAGTGCAGTGGGATACTTAAAAGTAGGACTGATCACAACGTTTTTAAGACAGAACTGAATTCGTAGAAATACAGCTCATTAAGATCCAGTCAAAATCTGAATAGCTATTCCACTTCACCATGTTCATGCACCTTATTCTTCACTATTCCTGAGCATTGGTGTCAACAGGGATTGGTTTGCACCATATTTTGGTGAATGGTTGATCTTTCTACAGGTATCTACACTGGCATGCAGTGCAAAGGCATTTTCTATTTGTTATTCATCTATCACACCGAGGGGTTGCATCTCTTGTTCAGTGTGGCATAGACCGTTCAAAGCTCAAACTGGCCTGATCAGCCACTCGCGTGTTCACAAAAACCAAACCAACCAGTGAGGTCATGGTCATCGTCAAACCCGAAGGATGAACAACAACTCAGTCAGTCACTATTTTCCATTTTAAAAGAGTCAGTCAGCCAATCTGGGAGCAGCAATGACACTGCATGTCAAGTGACCAATCACACATGGTAAAGAGTAAGTAATCTATGAACAGCCCTGTTAAACTGAAATGTATTTTAATAAACTATTATCCTCCTCTAAACTTTGGTGCATACTTGCAAACAGTGAACACATTTTCAGAATTCTGGATCAGTGCAAGAGACAAAAAAAAAAGACTATGTTTGTGAGCTCATTTGTTCACCTGGAAAAAATCATCAGGGTCCATTTGCTTTGGTTTTAAGTGGAATCTGTGTCTTTTAAAATTTGCAAATGAATCCACTTGAACATTCAATATTTAATGCTCACAGAAACTTCTCCCTTATTTCTTGATCACTTCATTGTATGAGTGATTTTTTAAAAATACAAACAGACAATTATCCCCAGTTCCAAATAAGGTTCAGTTTATTCTCCTCACTCAAACTCCCTAACCTCAGAACCCAAAGTAAGGATGCAGCCACACACCAAATAAAGGTGGTTAATTATAGAAAATGTGAAGCAATTAGGCGATTGAAGCTGTGGCTAATGGAGCTTCTAGGCAATGTGGTTCTAGGCAAAGGGAGCTTTTCCATTGACTTTAATGGAGTTGTATCAGGCCATCAGCACTGCTACTATTCCTGGTTAGCTGGCACAGATACTATTGCAATCTACTGGTGAGTGTATGTTACCAGTCCCCCCTCTGACCCACAAAGGAGCCAAGTCACTGGCTCTTTAGCTAAAGCTGTAGAACCTCATGATTTTCACTCTGGAGGTCTCCAGTTCAATCCTTGATGTCTTAGGCCATTGAAGACAACCATCACATTAAACCCTGCAGCATGAGCTAATTAATTTGCATCAACTTGCTGATATCTTTATTCTATGTAGAAAGGTCACAGCCATGCCAAATCCTGCCATCTGGTGCAATGCATGCCTGTGTGTCTAATAGCAGAATATGCTGCAGTGGTAGATTCTGGTTTTCTGTGTTGTGTTGCTGTATAATAACTTATTAAAAGGTGGAGGAAAGAGGAAAGGTGACATCATTAGCTGTTCTGCTTCACTCTCGTCACTGAAATTTTCCATGACTCTCTCCTGTTCTACAAACAAATAAATATCACAAGTGGGCCTGAAATTTAAATGACCCCAATGTGTTTCCCTATCTCTGACAAACTTGAAACTTTCTACCATGAATCTAAGTAATAATAAAATACTTTAGGTGCTGCCAATCTACTTTTCTTTATGCCCTCACCTGCCTTCTTTTCTTGAGTGCTCAATTATATATAATGTATAAATATAACACCCAGTTCCTAAATTACCCAGTTACACACACACACACGGGTGGGGGGGAGGGTGTTAAAGTAGAAAGGAGGAAGTAAATAAGAAACCTGGGTAATTTAGGAGCTGGCATTCTACGGTTTCTGGAAATCTCTAGCAGTTCAATATCCCTGAGAGATTTGGATTAGGTAGGTTATAGATCACAGGATACACTCTTCAATAAAATTTTAAACATTCTCATTAGCTAACAGAAGTCTGTACACAGAAAACAGCTGTACAGCTGTTAAGGATTGTCTGTGCTCATTCCGTGTTGTAAATGTAGTTCATACAGTAATATCAGCCAAGTGCAGCACAAGGGAGGAGAGGAGCCTTGCTACGCTGTGATGGAAAATTCACACTGGGCTCCAGATCCCTGTCACTCAATCTCACAGATGTTAACTGAGTTTACTGCAGCTTTCTGCTATTGCTTGCAGGTTGCTGAAGTAATTGGTTACAAAAAAAGAAAAAAAGTAAAATATTAATAAAATAAAAGCAAAATCTGCACAGCTCAATAAAAATATATAGAAGGCAGATTGTGTCTTCTGAGCGAGCAGCATGTGTATTTATGAACAAACAGGCCTCCGTGTTCTTTTCCCTACATATAGGGGATAAGGTTTCATTTTATTTGTAGAGAACTTTATGGCAGCAAAGCCCTTTCATTTAAAAAAAAAAACTGAGACAGGAAAAACAGATGATTGTTACCCAGGAATCCTCATCAATTCTTTCCCGATTGTCTGCCCTTTAACTTTTTAAAGAAATTTTTAGACAAAGATGCTTTCTCTCTCCAATGTGAAAAAGAAGGGAAAAGAAGAAGCCTGGTTCCACCCAGGGGCTTATTAAATCCCTTTAGGCAACACCCCAAATACAACATTCCTTTTAATGAAGACCTTTCTGGTATTCTCTTCTATATTCACTTTAAAAAAAATTAAAACTTCACAAGTTCATAAGCATGGATCCCCGGGTAGGACTTTTATTAAGTCTTTTCTATTTACTTCCTACCTAGATAAGATCTTAATCACAGCCCCCAAATTATCCGCAATGACATTTATCAACTCTAGTCATCTTTTCTTTAGCATGCTCCGCCTGACCAGTCGGCTTTTCTTCCACCCCTTCCTTTCAATGGAAGTTAATTTCGAGTACATGATTTATCTTGCTGGGCTAACAGCACTGAGGCAGCCCACCTTTTCAAAGGGCTGGCCAGGGAGTGAATTATAGCAGAGTTGTCCAGTGATTGCGTTCCATAGGGAAGGAGAATAGGCAGCCAGTATGTTGCCCCGATGTGGCGCTGGGACCTTTTCAGCGAGTGAAGAAAAAAAGATTAGACCTCTGGCCGTGGGGCTGACAGGCCAGCGTTATATCAGCAGACAAAGGCTCAAATACCTGAAAGGATCAGAACTCCATGTACTCCTAGATGTGATGTTGTTTACAACACCAGATGCTGACCCTATCCTGAATTTACATGATATCAGTGCAGCGGTCTTTAACCTTTACTCATTCTTCTGCCTGCATCTTCACAGAACTATTAGCATACTGAGAATTAGCAATGACTACATTAAATCCACTAACACTTTGAAATCCTTTGCATGCATTCTGCCGCAAGCGTTGCTGAAATGTATAATTTCCCTGCATGCCCTGTATATATCCAGGGGCTCTGTTTGGTTTGGCAATGGGTTTCATTCAGTATCTATTAACATTCAGCTTCTATTTGTAAAGGGCATGTACAACCCACTCAAGTACATATTTGGCACAAGCTACAGTCATTTAGTATTGGTCCAGGAGTACAGCTGGTGCCATCTGGGGAAGGATAATAAGAATCTTTCACAACAGCCTCAGAAGCTGCACTTACATATTTCTTCCTTGTTCTGTACAAATCTGGGAGGTGCATTAACGCAACCAGATTTAAAGTCTGGACCTACAAATCAGGATTAGATTAGAGATGGGTGAACCTCAGCAGCTGTGGAGGTTCTGTTCAGAAAAGCCCCTAAAATGTTTGGATGCTTATCTGAATGCTGGGCCAATCTACCTAAAATCTCTTTGGTCACATGAGGACAGATTTCCAGCACTTCCGAGTTTGGGCAAGTACCATTAGCAAGTATCGTAAGGATAACCTTTTGCACAGTAATTCCCATACCAGTGGGCAGCAAGAAGTTCAAAGGGGCAGGAAAGTCATGATTACTTTATAAAAAAGCGAACTTTTTCAAACATAATAAAAGGGTCAGTTTGAGTTTAGGGCAAAAGCCCGACCTGATTTTTACCATATCTGAATTAGATGGCTCATCCCAACTAATAACAGCCACTCTGTGGCCCAGATTTTCAGCAATTTTTGGATGCCCAACTTGAGATACTTGAAAGGAGCAGAGGAGACTTACATGGAACTTTCTGACTATCAGGCTCTTTTAATTGTATTTCAAGTTGGGCAATTAAAACCACTTGAAAAACTTTGCCGCTATGATTTATGCTTCAGCTTTTACTTATTTTATCTGTTTCTTCTTCCATTAAAACATATGCATTTATCTCTTGGGTCCACATGCAATAAATATAATACCATAAAAATTCCAAATTTCACTAATACTGAAATGGAAAAGAAAAATTCCTATTCAAATTACCACTTCCCCAATTCACCATGTTCAGACCCTCCCCATCCAAACAGGCCTGGGTAAACTGGTCAATCTGTTACCTCTCCTTGAAGACCAACAGATTTGAAGCTCAGACAGATTGGAGGATGAATAAACTCTGGGGTCAAGGGTCCCTTACTGCAAATGCCATGCCTGAGCTGCATCTTGTTGAAATAAGAGGGCTGCCAGATCAAGATAGTCACCAGATCTCAGCTGGTATGATACCATGCCAGTAGTGTCCCAGTCAGCCAGGACCCAGACCAGCTGCCATGGTTTAGACATGGAAATTAATATCGGTGCTAAGGGATGGAGGAATGCAGTAGCCACAAGAAAGCCACTAACCAACTAGGGAAACAATTCTCAACTTCAAACCATGTCCTTCCAGGGAAGGGAGGCTGAAAAATAACTGTGTTCCTGTTGACACCAGAACAATGGAGACTTTAATCTGGAGAAAATGTTCATTCATTAACTTCATCATCACATAGACTTAAGATGACCACTAATATCTATGAATCTCTCAGTATGGAGGTATTGAGCCTACCTATGGCCAGAGTAGGTACTTTGTTACCTTCATTGGTTAATTCCTCTTCATCAACTAGGTAATAGTTGTGTTTTCAGTAGTTCTTTTGTTGCTGGACCCAGCATTGTTGGAAATGAGGTCTCAGAGATGCTGGTGTTTCATTTAGTGTGAGTTTTGAGTGAAGGGTCTTATCTTATCAGAACCAATTCACCAAAAATGAATACTTGGTAAATTTGTGAGGGGCCAAGGGGTTTCTGAAGATCAAATATTAATTGAATTTAATTTTAACTTTATTAATATTAACATGTACTTAGCCCCTCTGAAAGACCAATATTGTCTCGTCCTAGTTGCCTACAATCTGGAAGACAGACAAGAAGGAAAATGCATTGGGAGACCCATGTTTTTCTCTGGAATCTATCACAATTTGTATATGATCACCTATCACCCGGATATCCGAGCCTTTGTTATGGTCTAGCAGTAAGGAGGGAATTCAATGAGAGATGTTTCCTTAAACACCAGCTACAGTGATCACAACTTTTGATAGACCTATAAATATTTAGTGCCAAATGGAGTTCCTCCATTATTTTTGACCTAGAAACTTCTGTCAATAGTTAAATTAATACCTGTGTTATTCAAAATGTAATTTCAGTAAAAATATTATGCTTTTTACATACATATTTTTAGATTTTTTTTCCTGATTTATACCATAATATACAGCTGCTGCAATTCAAGTTGAAGAGACCATTCATAGCAAATAATTTATTCAACAAATTTAGCCTCTTTCTGTTCATAAATTATCTTCAAGCAGCTTACAATTTTCTTTAATCAATTTACCAAACAGTTTCCCAGTTTATAGGCTGAATACGTACAACAACAAACTACTTGGGTACAAGATCTGAATCTGAGCAGTGTTGGTCCATTTTGTTTGGATGGATAGTTCACTTAGTATCATTTCTCTCTCTGGTTGGATGACAATTAGACTCTAGATTCAGGTATAAACACTTGTATTTAAATGAGTTCAAAATCTGAATTCTGCAAATATATTTATTTCCACAAACCTAATAAACAATCTACAAATATAATTCCAAGAGGATCATTTGTTTAATTATTCATGAAAAATGAAAACAAAAAGGGATACAAATACAGTCATATCAAATTCTTTGTGTGCATGTGTTTGTTTTTTTAATTCCACTGAATATTTGTGAAAATTTTGAGGCATTCCCTTATCCTTAGTTAACATTTTCAGACAAGCCAAGGAACAGATATATTAAACACAATAAAAATCAGACATTAAACCAAGAAAAAAAAGTTTGGTTATTATAAACTATGTATTCATCATTTAATCGCTCCTCAGTTAATTGTCTGGCACAGTCCCTGCACTAATATTTTGTCATTCATGAATAACCATTGCATATGGGAATACTGAGAACACTGAGCACTTACAAGGTTATTAAAAGATGTTTAACTTCTTGAAACTTCGCAAATCCTAATCATTTTAACATCTGTCTAGAGAACTGTACAAGCCCTTTTGCAAATTCATCCGTACAAAGAAGGGCATGAATTAGCAATTGGGAAAAAAAACACGAGGATAAAAAAGCACTTTTAGCTTTTACTGACTTAAAGTCTGCCAATTTTTCAAGCAGAGCAAGCAAGCACAATATATTTTATTCTAACTATGGCATACAAATTTGTACCCTACCAACAAACAGAGATGCAGGGTAGAACAAAGATTAGAAACAGGAGAAGAGAAATCCAGTTGTCAGCTATGGACTATGCAATCAGTCCTACTGCAGAGCATAACATTCACTCTCATTCACAGCTATACAGTGACAGCCAAATGTATCTTCCATAAAGTGTAAACACATCTCTGTCCTTTCAATGGCATTTTTGTAGTCAGCTGTGACCTGTGCTTCTCAGTAAGCATTCACAGAGGGGAATGATGTATACTCTGTTGGAGACAAGCTGCTTAGCCATCTTTTGCTATTAAATTTTATTTTTCAATTGTATAAGAATAAATAAGAAACATGCAGATGAGAAAAAATAAATAGGAGTAAAACAAATTAAAACAGCATTAGCCTTAGATATTAAGGGTTAGAAGGCAAGGAGGTGTGAAAACCAAAAATAAATATTATGTTTAATATATTAAAGTAACATTTTGATGTGCACTAACCAAATCAATATTTTAAATCAGCTGTCCCGATTTTATAGAGACAGTCCTGATTTTGGGGTCTTTTTCTTATATAGGCTTTTATTACCCCCCACCCCCGTCCCAATTTTTCACATTTGCTGTCTGGTCACCCTCAGTCATGGTAAGAGGACATGCATTTCCAGCTGGGTTAAGGAAATAAAAGATGAACAGATGGTATTTGGCGAGAACTTTATCATTGCACAGCTCTGCAATATCACAAGTTTGCATTAAGTGGCATGTAACTGTACTTGCATTATTCCTGTGTTTACATTAGGGTTAGCTTTGCAGATTGACACCAAAGAACTGTAAAACGGGTTTTTAAACCCCTCACCTTTGTAATCTCTTATTAAACACACAAGCTACTGTTGAATAACCTATGTGCTTAACAACAAGGCCCCAATCTTGCAGTCCCTACTTAGACAGAACTTCCATTGACTTTGGTCATATTTGGGAGTTCTGCGTGAGTAAGGATTGCAGGACTGGGCCCAATCTGTATGTTCCCAACTCTGGTTGAAAATATCCCAAACCCATAAAGTGAGTGCTGTTTTCCTGCTACACTCACTCCTTATGCTAACTACAAGGCCAAGAAAAAGAAAAAGGAAAAAAAAACAACTCAGTGACCCAGCAGGAAATTTAACATTTTGTGAGCAAACAGCTGGTGAAGCACAAAGTGATGTTCACTTTGGCCCCTCTCTCCGAATACACAGACTGCACCAAGACAGGAAGGCTGGAGAAAGGCGTATGTGAATATACTTAAATGACTTCCATGCTGGTGCACCATGCTAGCACCTGGGATGGTAGGCAGAGCCACTGGAACAGCAAAAGACTACCAGCTCCAATGCGGGAGGGCACACGGAACCCAGAGTTTAACTGATTGTGGGGGATGACAAATGAAAAACAGCAATGGGGGTGTAGGTGACAGGGTCAAAACAAGGTGGGGGACACTGAATAGTAAATCCTGGAAAATGCCACCTGCCCTAGAACGAGACTGAGCCCTGGTCTACACTGGGGGCGAGGGGGAGATCGATCTAAGTTACCCAACTTCAGCTATGTGAATAACGTAGCTGAAGTCGACATACTTAGATTGACTTACCGTGGTGAGTCAACTGCTGCGGCTCCCCTAGACCAGACATGATAAATCGATCGCTGCCTGCCAATCCGGCAGGTAGTAAAGACATACCCTGAGGTCTTCCGTCAAGCCACAGGACCGAGATGGCACAAGCACCCTCCTAGTGCTAATGTGTCCATCCTGATGAGGTGAGAGGGAAGCTCAATTTCCTTGGCTTATTCAGGGCTTGTCCTCTTGGCTAAGGCTTTGTCTACACACAAATTTGCATCTGTTTAGTTAAACTGGTTTAGTTACCCTGTTCTTATTAATGTCAACTATACCAATATACTCCTGATTTAAATGGAAATAAGAGCATCTACATGGTCTTGTGCGCTGGTTTATTTAAACTGACTAAAAATCACCTCTTAAGTTAAACCATTAGAACTGTGTGCATAGACAAGCTGTAAGGAAAGGCCATCATTAATGTCAATACTAAGCATGGTTATGTTTGTGATAAACGCATGCCCACCCTACACTGAGACCATCAGTTAGCCATCAGATGGTAATCACTGTGTTGGTATTGGGCTGGTCTGAGTTTGAACCAAAGTCCTAGAGATTCTAAGACTCCTTTATCCTTTTTCCACAGTCCTCTCTGAGACTTCTTTGCTGTTATTTAATCAAGTTATGCTAAAAGAAAGACCCCGCTTAAATAAAGCCAGTGATTGCCCTTGAAAAACCAACACTGAACCACAACTTGAGCACCTGCTCTTGATGCTCTGTTCAAACCATTGAGAGGCCAAGTGATCATGTACAACTGAGAACTAAAGGCCCAATAACCTCCTCCCTAGATTCCCCGGGGCGGAGTTGGATAGAGATCCCAGTTGTGGTTTAGTTGGGCTGAGAAAGGGAAGCACATCAACTACCTCTGGTTCAAGGATCAAGTCTATTGCAGAGGGTAATTAGCACCAACACACACCTGTCTCTGTAGTGAACCATGAATAACCCCTGATGACTTCCCTGTGGCTATCCATTAAGTGAAGCAGATGCTAAACTAAAGCACTGGCAGACCTGATAGAAACCAACTTTTATGAGAAGAAATCACTGCTGTGTACCAGTGGATTAATTTGGGGTGGCATTTGGCTTGCAAGAGGAGGAGCCCATATAAGAGAAAGTCTAGTCACAGTGAAGGAACTCCATCCACATGGCAAACCTGATAAATTTATTATTACTAGTATTTTTAAGTGAGCTTGGTCTCTCTGGGTCACTTTACTCAAACCTACCCAGGCCCACGAATAATGAGCTGAGGCTGGTTAAGCAGCTAATTAGCATGCTATTTGTTAGACGAGTTAAGAATGTAATTATTGTGAGTAGGCAGAGCTTGCCGATGGAATGCATTTTGAAGGTTACCATAGGAATCTTTCCTTGGTCTATTCATTCTGAGTGTAATACTAATCACTATCATAAGGAAAGGATTGCTTGGATATAGACTGTAGGTTAACATCTGATTAGATTTCCAGTGAACAAAGCATTTCAGGCAGTTTGTTTGTTAACCCTTTTGGGTCCAGCCCAAGTACCCTGACCTGAGGAAGGAACTCTGGGTTTTTCTCCCTTGTTTGAAGTAAAATCATCCAGCTGTATAACTCAGGGACTCTAATTGCAGAAGGTAGGCTGAATATTATGCTGCAAATGAACTGAAATTAGCAGGGTGTTTACCAAAACTGGCCTGGCAAGCCATCTTTTACCGCCTTGTGTGTTTGTACATTGGTTAAGTTTAAAGCGTTCTGGATAATTTAAAGATGTGATTAAGCTGGTCATTGGGAAAAACTCTAGAACCAATACTTTAACATTATTATTATTTTTTAAAATACAGCTTTCCTTGCCATTCAATGCTGGATGCTACAAAAAAGGCTCCTAAGGCACAACTCAGCCCTTGTGTAATGACCCTAATTTCAAATCCATCACATTTACACCAGGGTTGACTTTGCCCTTAAAAATTAAAGCCACAATAAGAGTGGCTTGCAGGGATGTATTGCATCAATGCTTGAAAATATGGGGCTTTCACATAGCACAGCAATGGCACATGAACATCTAAGTATCTCTAACGTACTTCTCTAGGTGCAAACATTACCAGCCAAGGGATGTAACCAGCCGACAGCTCTTTGGTGGCTGTTGTGATATACATTTGGTGGCCTCTATCCCAGTTCCTAGAGAACAGGCCATCCACATCCCCATCACCACAATTGTCCGGTTCCGGTACAACCATACTGCAGCTGGGAGAGTGCTTTTCAGTGCGGGTAGACAGACACCTGCTAGCTCTGCTTATGCTACATGCTAAAAATAGCAGTGTAGCAGGGGGTAGCCTGGGTGGCCTATTGGGCTAGCTGCCCACGTGTATTACCCAGGGGGTCTGGACAGGTTTGTACTCAGGTGGCTAGTCCAAGCCACCAACTGTGTTACCTCCGGCTACACTGTTACTTTTTGCCCGCTGGCTCCAGCAGAACAAGTGTGTCTCTCTACCCAAGCTGGGAAGCAAACTCCCAGCTGCTGTGTAGATGTACCCAGATTGATGTTGGTAACAGCAAAAGACCCATGTGTCAGGGGACTGTTGCCCCCTTACTAAGGTTCAGTGGGGGGTGTTTTAGTTGCTAGCTCCCAGTACTCAAAGGGGAAGGGTCGATGGGGAATCAGGACCCTGAGACAGACAGTCCCCAGGAACAATGGGGAGAGGCCTATGCTCCAGGTCAGCCTGAATGACAGGGTGCGCAGGCTAATCAGGGAGTCAGGAGGCCAGGGAGGTCCCGTCCACTGTGTGAGCTGGAATTGCCTGGGTCAGACAGAGTGGGGCCGAGCTAAGGAGAAAGCAGGGGCCCAAGCTAAGCTGGGGAGCAGAGCTGTGCCAGATCCAGAAGGACCAGAAAAGCAGCCCAGAGAGAGCAGACCCTGTCCTGGGGGCAGAGCTGCAGCCCCAAAGCCAGAGGCACAGCCCAGAGAGAGCAGACTTGCCCTGGGAGCAGAGCTGCAGCAACCAGAGCCAGAGGGGCCAAAAAAGCAGCCCACAAAGCAGGTCCATGCTGGGAGCAGAGTCACAGAAGCAGCCTGCAGAGCAGACTTGCCCTGGGAGCAGAGCTGCAGCAACCAGAGCCAGAGGGGCCAAAAAAGCAGCCCACAAAGCAGGTCCATGCTGGGAGCAGAGTCACAGAAGCAGCCTGCAGAGCAGACCTGTCCTGGGAGCAGAGCTGCAGCAACCAGAGCCAGAGGGGCCAGAGAAGCAGCCCAGGGAGCTGGAGGCAGAGCAGCAGCCGTGCTGAGGCAGAGTGGAGCTGGAACTGGAGCTGTGGCTGGAGCAATCCAGAGCCGGGTGTCGTGAGCAGCAGGGGAGACAGAGGGGGACCCTGGGCAGTGGGCCCAGCACGGGGAGACACCTCAGCCAGGCGGCTCTGCAGGCCAGACTCAAAGGGGGATTGGTAACCCCGACAGCGCGGGGGCAACACTGGGAAGAAAGGCCCTGCTACCTAGAGCCTGAGAGCATGTGGCGACCACCGGAGCGAGTGTCCAACCCACAGCATCCCTGCAGCACAGCCAGGGCCGGAGAAGAAGGCCTGGGACTTACAAGGAACAGACTGTGAACTGCCCTGACATTCCAGAGACACTGTTTGTGATGTTCCCTGCCACAGAGCGGGCTGATGTGTTTCCTTTAACCATTCCCATTTCCCTTATTCTCTTTAAAATTAATAACTTGATTAAATAACTTGCATTTACTTCAAATTGTATGTAATAATCAGTGGGTCAGAGAAATGCCCAGTGCAGAGAGAGCACCCCGGAGTGGGGACACCCTAGCCCTTGTCCTAGGTGACCGCAGCAGGGTTGGGGGTCGAGCCCCCCAGGAATCCTGGGCCCAGCCTTGTTGGGGTTACGAGGGCTCTGCCAGACAGGAGAGGGGAAGGGGAGTCCTCAAGGGCAGGGAGGCCACTGGGTAAAGGAAGTGGGAGCGAGGACTCAGATCCTTTCGCTAGCCCACTTCACCAGGGTAGTGCAGAAGCCAGGAAAGTTCCCCACAGTAGCGGGACTATTTCTCCGCTTACACATGGATTGCATGGACACCAGACTATACTCTCACCTTTAGAGGGCCTGCTTCCAGATCAGAGTGGAGACAGACTGGGGGAATGTTAGTAGCTGTCAAAGCTTCACTCATACCTGTGTCACATCATTTCTGTGGATAAACAGCAGCTCTCTGTTTAAACGGGATGCAAATCTGACACCTGTTGTTAAAAAGAATTCCTCCCCAACCCACCCCCGCATCCCCCAAAAATTCACAAATAGGGGCAGTCGCATTTACATCGATACAGTTTTAAAGAACTACGGATGTTCATTAAACCGCCTCTGCATATTTTGCTCTTTTTTCTTGAAGCTGCCTACCAAAATTTCACAGTGATGTTTCTTAGCTATTCTCCTAAAAATGTATAAAAAATGAAGTAGTGAACCCCACAATCTGAATGCATTCTGTGTCCCACACCATGCTGTTATCAACACAACTGCCAGGCCGAAACTCGGTGGGAATTTACAATTCATCGGCGACTAAACTATTTTAATGTTATCAACACATCTTTACCCTGGCATATGAGTGCGTGACTTATGAAGAGAGAAGCAATTTGTTTGTGAATTTCCTCCTTTGTTATTGAAAGCTGCTGGATTTGGATGTATAAAAACCGGTGCCATTAAGCCACAGGGCAGAAGCATCCTATGGGCTAACAAGTTTGTTTGCTTGTTATTATTATTTTTTTTAATATAAATGACTTTAAAGTAGCATTGCGTGAGCTACAGAAAGTGCTTTTCTTAGACCCTGTTCTTCTTCCAAGGGGTTTCAGAATTAATACAAGAAAAAAAATGAACAGAACAAGGTCTCAGCTGAATAGAAAAATATCAACAGATTTCTATCTAAATTAATTTGCAATAATCCAATATTTTTAAAATCCATCTAATCCTATGTATCTGTGCATGCTTTCAAAAAGCATTTGCATCCTCATCCAAGGAATTGTTGAATTTTCTCTGACATAGTTTGTTTCATATTGTATCGGACAGTGAGTTAACCAGTTAATTCACATAGCATAATGCTAAAAAACAGTTTCATAAAGTGAGCATTGTTGGTATCCATTCATTTTCAAAACACAAGTAGCTGCTGAAAACAACCACTTAATTTTTCATTGATGGATGACAGTAATACTCCTCCAGATATTAGGAGGAGGAGCAGAGACACAGCTGATCAGATGGAGAGCAGGTCAGGAATTTTTTGATTAAACATTTTTTCATTAGGAAATGCTGATTCATCTAAACCAAAACTTTTTGAAGGAAAAGGTTAGTTTTAACTAATTTCCTGTTTCAAACTTTTTTTTGGAAAAAAAAAAGTTTCAAATGGTTGAAACATCCCGTTCTTATTGTTTATATATATAAAACAAAATGGTGTGGGTCTGGGGGTTCAAGAGAATGTTTCACTTATAAATTTAAGTTAATTTATAGTAAAAAAATTAAAATAAAATGAAGTCTAAATCACAATGAAACATTTTTATTGACTTGATTAAAGATCTTTAGTTTGTGAAAATATTTGAGATTTTGACTTTTCATCCTGATTTGGGAAGGGAAAAATTTTGGACTTCTCGAAAATATTGGCAGGAGGAGGAGGAGGAACCAGTTTTCCGCTTAGCTCTAGTTAGATTAGGGTGACCAGATGTCCCAATTTTATAGGGACAGTCCCAATATTTGAGGCTGTGTCTTATATAGGTGCCTATTACCCCCACCCCCATCCCAATTTTTCACACTTGCTATCTGGTCACCCTAAGTTAGATGTACCACAGAGCATGTGCATTTATACTCAGACCACATACCATCTCACTTCTAATATCTCATGGTAGGAAAGCAATAATTTTGCCCTCATTTTCCATTGCCCTGCACCCTGTGTGTATAGTGGGTGTAAAATGCTACTAAATCAGAATTCTCAGCAGCCTAACACTGGTGACAAGCAACTATTTGATAGTAAACCAGTGTACTGATTATACAAGGTGCAAAGCAGGAGAAAATAAGCCCTTTGAGTTTGCAAGTGCCTAATTCTTGCTGTTTTAGTCAGCATTTGCTAATATTGACCGCAAGTGAGTTTTGTCAACTCGCGGACTGCAGGATTGGGTCAGGAATTTGTAAAACTCTGTATTATCAAAATGGTAGAAA
Organism: Dermochelys coriacea; assembly: GCF_009764565.3. NCBI lineage: Eukaryota > Metazoa > Chordata > Testudines > Dermochelyidae > Dermochelys > Dermochelys coriacea. The sequence goes on along the minus strand of NC_050085.1, from coordinate 19,276,759 downwards.
AGAGTAGATCAACATTTTTTATAATTATTATTATTTTGTAGACAAAAGGCCCCTAAAACATATTATTTCAACCCAAGTTATTTTCTCAAACTGGTTTATAAAAAAAAGAAGCCATAGACAGAAACCATTCAACTAAAAGGAATAATATTCCAAGCCACTTTCCACAAGAACACCAAATTTAGTGGCGGGGGGGAGGAAAGGTATTCTTTACAGGCTATTGTTTCCAAGCCAGCTCTTTCACTCTATTTTTGGCTAATTAAATTAATGTGGCAAACAGGTGTAAACCCATTTGTTTAAGCAATGGTTTGGGTTGCTAAAAGGAGAGATTGGAGGTATTTGCACATCCAGAGATTTGCACAAGAGAGCATTAAACCCCATCAACAAGAGGAAACTTCACACAAGAGGCAGAAAATCCTGTTTAGCACAGTACCAAAATGTACCAAATCCTAAATGCAGTGTCCTTTTAATCCAACAGACTAAAACCAAGGAAAGTAATAATCAGCAGGTTTCTTAATGTGGATGTTTTGGCCAACTACTTTGCATAGGATAGGCCCTTTGCACCATTTATATTTTCATAACTTAATATTGTAAATAGAGACACATAAATGCCTCTGTCCTTTGACATTTACACAGTATTCACAGTTGGTTACATTCTCAGTTTGATTCAAGAATACTTAATATCCAGCCTTTACTTTCAATGGAGGTTTTATTTACATGCAGTCAACCATACAGAAATTTATACCAACTCTACCAACAACAAAAATCAATATATAGTGTAACCTTCAATAGGTTAGTTGTTATCAAGGCCCTAATGCTAAATAAAATCAAAGGACCTGATTCTGATCTGATATATACAGGACATACAGTGGAGCCACCCCTAATTTACACCAAGATACATAAGATCAGACCCAGTAGCATCAAAAGTTCAACACTAGTTTGGATCAACTGTCCTAATACAGAAATAAACTGCAAGTGAACACAGCTAACATAAAATATTTTATTTTTTTTTAAATTTCCTTTGAGCAATCAGACAGAAATGAACATCAGCCTGTATGAAAGCTACATTAGTGAGAGGATAGCATCTTCCAGTTAAACTGCCACAGGAACGTCTTTCAATATATCATTGATTGCAGAGGTCACTACTCAGTCTCCAAAACCCTATGGAAAACAACTGAGGAAACATCCTCAAATGGATTTCTAATGCACCAGGCTCAATTCTCAAAGGTGGGCACATACCTGGGCACCCATGTCCCACATTTGCCATCTCAAGTGTGCACTTTGGAATCCAGTTCTTTGAACCATGGAAAATAGGAGGTAGAACCCATTGCCTAGTGGAGCATATAATAGTAGGATTTTGCATTCTTTGGACCAGATGATGCCTAGGTCTTGCAAGGACGTACAAAGGGAGGAGTACCATGCCAAGAACTTTCCCCCCTTCACATACACATCCAAGAGCCAGACAGGGCCATGAAGGTGGGGAAAGGGTGGAAGAATAAGGATAAACCATAACTCTGTACCCCTCTCCTCTGGACACTGACCAGCAGTGCCACCTGGGGAGAAAGATTTTGGGGGGAGGAGCAGAGACAGTGTTCTCTGAGGGCACCTGGGGTTGTTATAACCTGCTAAAGCTCTCCTCCTCCTATGGCATTCGCAGGGCTATGCATCTCAGCACTGTCTCCAACACAGAGCTGTGCCAACTTTTGCCTTGTATCTGCTGCAGCTGATATTCCTCCTTGGTCACACATTCAGCCATTAGAGTGAGCAGAACATGTGATAAAGGCAAATATCAGGCCATTTTTGTTTGGTGTTCATCTCAGGATAAAGTGAGCAGGAAAGGTCCTCTAGTAGAGAACATCCAGTCCATGCATGAACACAAGATCACTTCCATTTTCCTTAAACCATCTCTCCTCTGCTATGGAGCTCCCACAGCCTAAGCAGGAACATTCCTTTGCCAGAGCTATTCTTGCATTTAAAGATTCCCTCCCCCTCCCATCAAATACTTCACCAAATATCTATTTTAATGGTGACAAATCTGGACAGTCGAGCAAAATGGCCATTTTGTTTACCTCGTTTTGTAATAAAAATCTGCTACAACAATGACTGTCTTCCCTTTCCAAGTCCAGAGCACTTTCTTTCCCCCCCTTCTCCTTCCAGATTTGCTCCTGTTTTTCGTGTATTTGTGAAGGTGCCCAAGACAGGAGCTCACTTAATACGGTCCCTTACGCTTGTGGCGCAACAGCCTATTCAGTGCAGATAAGCCCCTTTAGAAATGAAGGGGAATTTAATTCAGTGCTTGAGTGACAGCAGGAAGATTTATCCCCTCACTAGACAATACGGCTTTTGGGGCTTTAATCTTGCCCAGACAATGGGCTGTTTCTCGGCCCTCATCTTGTGCTTTTCCCACGATGTTCGGTGATTAACCAGGGCTCCATTGGATGGAAGCCACTATCTCTCGTTTACGAGTGTTTGCGCCTCTGTCAAGGACTGAGGAGGGAGGGAGAGAGGTGGGAAGAAGAGAAAAGGGGAGGGGGGGAATAGTTTAACATCTAGAAATATCTATTTGCAGATACAGCCTGCATGGCTACAATGCCCAGGCTTGGGCTTCATGCAGACGCCAACATGACCTGAAGTAGGCAGGGCCAAACGAGGAAGCAGGTGGACACCTGTTAGGATCTCCCTGTGAACACTGGAATCACCACCTTTGTGGATGAAAATGGGCAATTTCTTTTAAACGAAAGGAAACTCCTTCAATTATTTTACCATGGTCTCAAGAAAGCACTTAACATGAGCTTAAATCCCACTGGGATTTAAACTCATGCTTAAAGTTAAGCACATGCTTAAGTGCTTTCCTGAATATGGATTGATTTCAGCAGGTACTTAAGTGCTTTCTTGAATCAGGGCCTATATCATCCTTTATGGTCACATGCTAGAGTTCTATAGCTTCTCAGTCACACTCAGAGTTGCTCCAAATCCATAGTGAAGGACAACTTAATAAAAACCTAGAACAAAAGACCTTCAAAAGGTATTATGTGCAGTAGACAGTTTCCTATAGATGTATGCAGCATTGCTGTAGCCATGTCGGTCCCAGGATATTAGAGATAAGGAGGGTGAGGTAATCTCTTTCATTGGACCCCATTGGTGAGAGAGGCAAGCTTTGGAGCTATACAGAGGAGCTCTTCTTCAAGTCTGCAAAGGTATTCAGAGTGTCACAGCTAAATACAGACCAGAAGAAGAGTTCTGTGTGGCTCAAAAGCTTGTCTCTCCAACAGAAATTGTTCCAGTAAAAGATATTACCTCACCCGCCTTGTCTCTCTTGTTCCCGTTAGAGTCAAGAGAGCCCTTTCAAGATATATTGCTCTCCATCTATCTTATACAGGTAAAAACCAGAGCATGTAGCACTATGGGCAGTGTATTTTATTGCTGGGCATTAATTTTGATCTAGGAAAGGATGACACCAACCAACTTTTTCTCGTTGTAAATCAATGGAATAAGGTGGCCACTGCTTATTATTTCTGTTTCTTTATTTTTCTGCAGTAGAAAAAATAAAACAAAACAGAAACGAAGTATATATAAAATCTTTCCTTCTGAATCACAATATTGTTGACTCTCACACTTAAATGCGAGATGGGAATGGAGATTTTATACTGTAGTAACATCAGATAATTCCAGCAATACATTTATTACAATAACACTATGTCAATGTATCCTTAATGCTTCTAGTTATTGAAGTATTTCTGAGCCAAGATCAGTTTATGGTAAAAATTGATTTATTGCCAAGTTTCTTTCAGCCTTTGTTTGTATTTTTGTTTTTTTGGAATTTTATTCTCAGTTTAGTGTATGGGTGAGTGTGGGAGGGAATTAAGATCTTTGTAATTAGTAAGCCATCAGCAAGCAGCTTTCAGGTGGCGTGTCTTTCATCACAGAATCTCTCAACACCATAAGAGGAGGCATTACGTCCATTTTATAGATGGGGGAACTAAAGGTTACAGACCCAATCCAGTGCTCATGGAAGTCAATAGAAGGATTCTCATCAACCTTTCAATAGGCATCAGATCATGTCTTAAGTGACTTGTGCAAGCTCACATGGTAAGTCAGAGTAAAAGACTCAAGGCTTCTTCTCTAACCACTATACAACACCAGCAGATGCCATGTACTTTCTTTGCACACAAGTATGTGTTGCAGCAAACCAAGCTAAATAAAAGTGGGTTACTGTGCCTTTGATGAGGGGTTCCCAAAGGAGAACTCTACTTTCTGCTCCCAAGAATCTTGAACACCTGAGGAAAACAGAATAGGTTGTACAGTGAGGCAGGACACTCCCATTGAATGCCTATGCCCTGCCAGCCCAGGAACAAGAGATTGTTAGTTATTACCATTTATTACTTGTATTACTGTAGTGCTGAAGAGCCCTAGTGAGGGACCCGGGCACCATTGTGCTAGGCATGATCCAAACACAGAACAAAAAGACAGTCCCGGCCCCAATGAGCTTATAGGCATTGAATCCCAGTATTGTGTGTCAGTATGGAGCTTAAGCCTAGGGCCAGCTAGCTGGTTCAAAGATGCCTTGCCTTAACTAATGGTCAAGACCTATAGCACATCTATCATTCTCTAATCCCAAAACTGCATATTTGGATGACTTAACCAATTGGGAAAAAAATGCTGTTGAACTCTCTTTTGTTCATGAGAACACAACAGCAGCTGAGCCAAAAGGCAAAAATCACATGCTTCTCCCTGAGCTAAGAGCGGTGATGACTGTGTAATCCAATAGACACAGCTGAGTCAAGGCCACCAACAGATTCAATGTCCCACTCACTTAGATCATGCACCTGTATAATGCAGAAGATGCCCAAACTGTGGTATACCCTCTTACTTTGACAGAATGTTTGCATAATGAAAAATGTGGCTGCTCTGATGTCTAGGAATGATTAAAATAAGAACTGGCTCTAACCTTTCCCCTGAATTGTTAACTGGTTTGAGCTTTATAGCGTCATGGTGCGAGTCACTAGATGGTGCTATTCCACATTTTCTTATAAATTATTCTCTTAGCATGATGAGTAGTGAACAGTCAGAAATACTGTTTTGTTGTTAGTTGTGTGATGTGGTTCCTTTCTGAGGAGCTCTATCAAACAGCGAGAGGGTTTGCGCTCTCCCTTGATCTCTCTAATTAGAGTCAAGTCTTGGTGAAGAGTTGCTTCCTAGGAACTGGATATGATATTCCTGACAGGGGGATTGACTACATGCTTATGCACCAGTGTGTGCAGTATAAATCACGAAGGAACACTGAGGGTTTGTCTAGATGATTATTTAATCTGCAGCAAGGTGGGGTACAGCCCTACCCTGCAACTAGCCTGCCTCAAACTAACTGTTCGTGTGAGCCCTCTTTGACATGGAACTAGATCAAAGTGCATTAACAAACCACCAAAGTGACAGCATTTGTCCTCTGGGGTAACACCAATGTAATAGGAGTGACCAACCCACTCAAACACAGAGGATATAGCATTGATGATCTGAGGTGCCTACAGATGTCTCACAAGATAAAGAAGAAACCAATTGTAAGAATCAGTAGCTAATTGCTAACTATTGTACAACAGAGTGACCCATGTCCAGCCCACAGGGCTCTACAGTGGCATTTAAGCACCCTCCTTTTAGGAGACGTGTGTGCTGAGGATACCAAAGCGCACCACAATCAATGCACAAGACTTTCGTCTTCATGGATTGCACCTCCATTTTAGAACCTCCATTTTAGAAAGAAGGATCAGTACTGTTCACTTAATTTTATTCAGATTATGTGTGGGCCACAGGCACCTGCCAAGTTGTCCAGGATGTCTTCAGCTGGGCCAAGTTTGGCCACCCCTTGGTGTAGAATAAGAAAACAGCACCAGCACTGGGCCCATTACAGACTGCAAACCAGGTTGGGCAGACTGATTTTGCTCAATTTGGAACCCATGCTGGTGAGGTGCAAATGGGAGCCCGTGGGTGGAGGTGGAAGAGAGAAATAAACCAATGGCAGAAAAATAGGGATAAGACAAACAACCACCACTAACCAGAGAGGGAACACAGAAAAAAATAAATGCAAAGGACATAATTCTGATAATAGCTAGACCAGTGCAAATCCAGAGTCACTCCATTGAAGTCAATAGATGACAACTCTGGAATGACACAGTTCTCAGTGAGGTCAGAATCCAGTTCATACCCCAGTGTGACCACCTCATGTTTTCATGGAATGGGGAAGACAGAAGATGAGGTACATTTATACCCAATATGTACACAGGCTTCCTATAAGCCATGTTTGATTTTTGCAGCTGTGGAGGGAAAGGGGAGAAGCCTCGATGCATTAAGAAGAAATGCATTATAAAACCAACCTTATTTTGCACCCCCAAAACTATACTGGCTTTCCCCACCCACAACAGCACAGCCCATACCTACCTCCGTGTTTCCACTCTGGGAAGGGAAAGGTATGTGGCAATGATTCATAAAAGGGTAAAGGAGATTATTTACATTTCAGAGGGCTTCGTTTCTATTTGAGGGGTATCTTTGTTTTAATTCCTGAAATTGTAGGTGAGGACTCTCCTTCAAACGAAGCTATGTTGTTACCTCTTCCTTCCCCCCACCCCCATATAATCCCAATGTGACAGTCAAAGCCAAACAGGTGGCAATCCACCCATCCAACAGCATCAATATCGATGAACTTCTCAGCCAAAAAGAGAGGCAGTGTGAGAGTGGCAGGGCCTGCCAGGGCCTCATTGCATATCAGCACTGGAGACAAGAATAACTGCCAGGGTCAGCGGCACCAGGAGTGAGCAGCAGAGTGAGTGCACAGCTCATCAATGAAATGCAGGTTTGGGTGCTGCAATACGCTGAGTGACTCAAGTGATAATCAGCTTGTCATCCATAGATGTCTAAGCACACTGCCCAGTGGAGGAGGGTTGGGAGGAAGTACTGTAATCCCCATTTCACAGAGGGAGATTCTGACGCACAGAGAGACTTGCCCACGGTCACACAGTGGGTCAATAGCAGAGCCAGGAATAGAACCCAGCTTTCTCGGCTCCCCGCTTAGAACTGTATCCATTGGCCTCCTTGACCTCTCTCCACCGCCAATGGAATCCACCTATGCTTGGCACCTAGTTCTGGATGAGCCCTCAGAAGACTGGGTGAGAGGGTAACAAGTGGTGCACTGGGTAATGGCCACTGCTGGAGGTGAGGTTGTTGGCCATGGGCTGACAGGCCGATCTCAGTCTGGTCAGGATAGTATAGAGGGTGGGCTGCGTTGGTCTCTGTGCCTCCCAAAATATCCTTTGGCAGTTGGCCACTTAATCAGTGCTCCAAACAAACTCATAGGGGTTTTGAAGCTCATCTGCCCTGGCGCAAGGGCATTAAGGGAAGGAAGGAAGGTAAGGTTTTTGTTCAGCCACAGCAATCTGCTTCCCTTCTGTTTTTCCAGGTTTGATTTTTCATGGATACTTGCAGGCAGCTTGCTTTATAAGGAGCTGCTGAAAGACAAGACTGGGAACCCTTCAGACCCACCCTCAAGCAATTGCTCATGCTTTAGTGTCCCTCCCTCATCCCAGTATTTCCCTCTCCCGACCCCTTTATAGTTTGAGATTAGTTTTATGATATACCCAATATTGTCAGAGGCCATGTTCCTCTTCATTCTCAAGGCTACCATCTGTGTACTGACAAGGAGCAGATCAGGAGGTGTGGCTCAAAAGCCATGTCAGCTCGTCAGGTGGCTACATTGTTTTCTTTTAGATTAAGACCTTAACAAATATGGCTCTAACTTCGCACAAAGTATTTCTTCTGCATTTATTTTTATAGGCCTCTGATCAAATGCACCTCTTCCCAGCAGCAGGCAGGCAGATTAGGACATGCTATTCAAACATCGCTGGTTAAGATTATTACTCATTTTTTCATATTTAAGTAATGCCTCTAAGCCCCAACATGACGTGCCAGAAGCTAAACAAACACAAAATAGGAGATCTTCCCTGCCTTAAAGAGTGGACAGTCTAAATAGACAACACGAAGAGTGGGCGAGGAAAGAGAAGTGAAGTGCCTTGAGTCACAGAGCAGGGTGAAGACAGTGATGGGAATGCACTCCTCCTGAATCCCAGTCCAGTGCTCTAGCTATCAGATCATGCTGCCTCCTCTGCCCAGCTATTCTAGGCAGGGGTGGAATATGCCAAAAAACGGTGCTAATTTACCGTAAATGGAATAGGAATTGTTGGAAGGACTTTTAAGTCGTCTGGTTCACACACAAGCTCAATGCACTGGAATGACAAGGAGGAGTACAGAGCATGATACTCACTGCTTTGAAAAAATAACTCTTAAAAGTATGGCTGTAAATCACAGACACAAAGAGAAGGGTGGATTTTTTGAGGAGGTAGTATCAGGCTGGCCAGGAAGGGCATTCAAATCCATGATGCACTGGAAACAGTGCTAAAGCAACGATATTCAGAATCTGAAATCATTTGCCATTTTCTTCCTCAGTCTGAGGACGTAAAAACTGTAGCTCAGGAACTCATGAAAGATTCAGATGCATGCTCCTTTCTTAAAGGATATTGCACAACTGACGCACAAAGAATAATTTCTCAAGGCTAAGTAAACTCATGTGGAACAGACAGGTGAAATAATTGATCAAAACATTTTCTGGAAGAGATGAGCATCATTTTCTTTGCATAATCTCACCCCCACTCACCAAGTAAAGAGAGTAACAATTCAGTGCTTCAACTAGGGGATGAAGGAAGTGATGATAGAAAAAAACCTACCGTACAGTATGCACCAAAAGTATCTTCCCCACTCTGGTAACTTCCCCTCCCTTCCTTTTTCCACCCAGCAGAGGGAAGTGTGGATATGACATGCCCATATATAGTCACTTATTTGAAGCATTGTTTTCATTAGATATATGCTGTGGGATTGGGAAGGAGACACGGGCTACTAGTTTGAACGCAGGACTAAGAGTCAGGAACTCTTGAGTTTTAATCCTGGCACTGACACCAACTGCTTCTGTGGCCTTGGGAATGTTACGTAGGGCCAAATTTTCAAAAGTGACCTCTAGTTTTTAGATACATCAGGCTTGATCTTCAGGAGCTGCTGAAGCTTTGATTGACTTCACTGGAAATCCTGGAGGCTTAGTACCTCTGAAAATGAGGCCCTTGCAATCTAAAATGAAATGCGCAGAATTAAAGGCCGCTTTGGAAAGTGTGGACCTTCAGCTCTCTGCTTCAGTTTCTCCATTTTCAAAATGGGGGTGACAAAATTTATGTCTCTCAGAGTGGAGGGTGGCTATGAGAAAGTGTTCTGACATCCTCAGATAGAAGATAGATTGGTATGTTCCACTGTTGTTATATATTATAATTATTTCAAGTGTGTAAGATCTAGTGGAAAGCTATACAGGCAACAACTGTTTGCATTGTATGTAACTTTGGATATTAAACTGGTTTAATAGTTCGCTTGCTGCCCTGGAGTTTAGCATCAAAAAGCACAGAAATATAAAATTTGTTGCCCTTCACCAGTCTTTGCCCAAAGCTACTAAATGACGTGATGGCTATTAGACACAGAAACTCACCCTTGTTTCTCTAATGGGTTTTTGTTCCAAGCATCCTTAACTTCCCAAGCCCTCAGGTAAGGCTATGATAGTCACAGCTATTTGGGATGCATCTTTGCCTTATAATTAGTATATTGTGGCAATGGAATTAACTCTTTATTACACAGCCTGTTTTACTCAAATAATCTATTGTAAAAGAAAATTAAAATAAAAGATCAACTCTTCCTAGACAGAGTCCAGGGTTCTATTAGTACTCTTTTACATTTTAGTTTAGCTCATTCTTGATTTGCTATTCTTCAACACAGAGATGTGGGAGGGAAACATTTTATACAAATTCCTTCCCAACCAGCTACATAATCTTAATCTCGCTCCATTTTTAAAATACATACCATGGCTAGGATCTTTAAAGAAGTCTTTGAGAGTTAGGATTAGGTGCCCCGCTTCCTTAGGACTCTTTGATTTACATAAATGTGTATGAGTAACTATAGATATACAGGTTTCAGAGTAGCAGCCGTGTTAGTCTGTATTTGCAAAAAGAAAAGGAGTACTTGTGGCACCTTAGAGATAACAAATTTATCTGAGCATAAGCTTTCGTGAGCTACAGCTCACTTCATCACTTCATGCTCAAATAAATTTGTTAGTCTCTAAGGTGCCACAAGTACTCCTCTTCTTTTTATAGATATACACACGCACAGAGACAAACATTGTATATCATCATGAACATATACACTGACACATCTCTCACATCATGAGTGGCTTAGCAGTTCTCATTAATGGTCCAAATGCCAAGGCCCAAATTCAGTTTTTCCTCAGTTGTATTCACCAAGGAGTTTGCCCATGTCAGGCTCTCAGCATTGACGCAACACTGATTGCTGCCAGACGGCAACACTTTGAGGTGACACAAGTAATCAATTTGTTAAGAAAAATATATTCAGATTTTTTTCCCCCAACCTAAAGCAAACTAGCACTTGTGAGAGGTGTCAGGCCTGGAGGCCAAAGTCCTCTCTTTATCTACACAGGGTTAGCAGCAACGCTAGCTTCCCCATGTACTGCTCCTCTAACATGCCTGAACCTAAGAAACAGCCCTCTGCAGGGCTACCACGTGAGTTAAGATGCACTGGCCCACTCAGTTTTTGGCCTGTATGCTGAGAAGGTTACATTGGTGCTTTGTTATGAAGCACAATTTTCCTTCCTCACAATGGGCAAACTATTAGTCTCAAAGCTTCTCAAAAACAGAGGAACATGCAGAAAATTACTGTACATGGCAGTCCTTCCAGTTACAGCCCTGGATAAAGACTGGTAGGAGCAGACTGGCAGAAAACACCACTGGAGTTTGTTTTTTTTCTAATAAGTAACATTGGTTTAATGGTGAATGGCTCATTTATAGAAATAATCAGTTGGTGTGAATCCAACTATTTCAAAAGAGTGCAGATTCAGAATCTACTCTAAAAAAAAAAAACCCTCCCCTTTATCTCCTAGATTGCCATCTAGCTCTGAAAAGCTAGTTGGGTGAGAAGCAAACAAGCCAGATAGACAGCAAGAGAATAAGTCCAAACCAAAAGGTGTTTGATCTGAAGACGGAGGAAGGTGATGTACGGCAAGCTATGGAAGTGAGTCACAGTGGCACGTTTGTTAAATACAGAATATTCAAAGAGTGACCCTAACTATGAAGAGTGCTGTTCTTGGCACAGTAGATGCTGCTACCCTTACAGCTCCCAACAGGAGGTGTTCTAAAGAAAACTGGTCAAAATTTTTGAATTTTGAAAATGCCAGTGAAATTTTGTCAAAATATTACATATTGGTGAAAGATATGTGGTGCATTTTTTTTGGAAATCCCCACCCCCTATTTCTCAACCAACTTTATTCAAAAGCATGAAAAGGAGCAACAACTGTTATAAAGATCAAGAGCTGAAGGGCCTGATGCTATCCACAGTACAACAAAAGACCATTCATAAATGATGATTATGGGTGGATTCCATGCGTTTCAAGCTGGTTTCCATTCTGGAAGAAAAAGTGAGGGATTTGAACAGTAGCTGAAAGCACAGATTAAAAAAAAATTGAACCCAAAGGGAGTTATCATTGGAGACACAGCAGGTTGGGATCCCATGTGAAACAAAGAAGGAAAATGAAGTAACAGTAGAGGCTGTGGGGTAAAGCAGAAAGCAAAGTTTACAATCATTTAACACTGACAGCTGCAATATTTAGTCTTCCCTTGGCAAGAGAGAAGTTTTGGGAGCATCAGACACTAGCAGGATGTCAAAAGGTATCAAACAGAGAAGAGCACAAAGATGGATAGCTCAGCTAGGGATCAATGGAGTAGCGCTGAAAGGAAGCCGCAAGACATGTAGAAGAGGCAAATAAATCCCGACTGGTAATGCCTATGATGAGCGTGGCCTAATACATCCAGAAAACAGTTTAGGATGATTTTAAACAGACCTATGTGGGAAAGCATCCATCTAAATTTCTGGACTATATAAATCCACTTATTCAATCAAACAAAATGGAAACAGTCTTCAGCTACTTACCAGAATCCTGTTACCAGCCAGAATAGTCCAAATGTTCCTCAATTTCTTTAATGAATTGTGAACATGAAAATCTTTTAATTTTATTTTCAGTATTTGTCTGATAATGCAGAGAAATCTAGGTTTCTCCTCAGAAGCTAGATCCAGATTCCTTGGGCAGAGATAACACTCCAGACGTGAAAGGCTAGTGAAGTTAGCAAGTTTTGAATTACCAGGGGTGTCCAAGAGATGGAAATTGTGATGTGGTTTTGTTTGCAAGAAAGGCAAGACAACTCCTAGAGATAGAAAGAGGAAGGAAAGAGGTGTAAGCACCGAGAAGGAAGTGCTGGTTCTTTGACACCTTCGCAAATGGAGTACAGGTTTGCAAAGCAGAACATTCCCCCTCCCGTCTGCAAGTTTTCACTGTCTAATCTGATTTAGAGAAAAATCTTTCAATTGAAACATCACTCTTTTCTATTTGAACATGGTTGTGCAACAATGGTCACATGGATGAGTCTGAGGTGTTCACCTCAAAATTGTATGCCAGACCACCTTCCAAAGAACTGTATTGCATTTAGCTGCACACTCCCCATTGATTTTCACCAGAGCAGTTGTGGCCATAAATCCCAGGCAACTTTAGGCTGAAGGTACTTAGAATACAGTCAAAAGGATGACTGAAGATGACAGCTGCCGTTCAGTTCACTGTATCTGAGATATGGCAATATGGCCCCTGGAGACCAGTGATTCCTACACAGGCCGGAACCCAGATCTGCAATCCCTCTCTGATCGGTATGTGAATGCCTTTTGTTGTCATTGCTGCTAGCAATTTGCCAGCAAACTCATCTTGTTAGCTGAGTTCAGTTTCCTTTCATTTATCAAAGAAAATATGAGAGCCTGGTTTAAATGAGGTGCAGAGAAACCACAGTTCCTGTTCACTCCAGCTGGAGCTGTGGGTGCTCTGCACCTCTGAAAATCAGGCCCCAAGAAAGTACATTTATGTGTGTGTACTCTATATTTAAAAAGAACATGCAAATTAGCCTCTTTGGCTTCTGGAAAATTGCAAATATGACCCTTAGTATCACAAAGTTAGAGCCTATTGGCTTATGGGCCCTGCAGTCAGAGCTGTCAAACAGCTCTTTAATAATAACCTGTAAGGGAAAGAGTTTTAGCAAAGTTTCTCCTTCTTGGTAAACAACTCTTCCCCGCCTTGTGTGTGTAAATCAGCTGCCGGCTGTGAACTCTGGCTATAGGATAATGTGTCTTGATGACAAGGGGGAAAAGCAATCCAAGTAAAGACACCCAAAGCTATAATGTGAGCAACTGCTTTCAGACAGATGGTAAACTACAGTCCAAACTCACCCTCTTCCTAGAGTTTAATTTTATTAACAAACAAATTACCAGAATAACAAAAATTATCTCCAACCTTGTCTGCTCCTAGAGTTCCTCCCGTAAGGCTGCTCAGCCAACATACTAGATCCTCCCTCTCTAGAGCACCACTTTCACCTTCCCTCTGGCTGCACGAAATAAGCTACTTGCTCCAGGGAGTCAGCAGAACTGACTTAACTCTTTCCCAGCAGGGTCAATACGGCCTGAAACACCCTGTTAGCAAAACATTGCCCAATAGTAACATAGAATGTGTCTTGCAGTGACACATGAAAGAACAAGGTTAGAGTCCCACTCTTGGTCTCAAATCTCTAGTCAATGACATGTGCCTTAGTAACCCCTTCAGTTCATTTGAGATAGGTGGACTCATCTCCCCTTCTTCAGCCAAAGGGATGGGAGGTGCCTTGTGATTTATGACTGTTTTCCTCAGCCATTCAAAGGGTCTTGCACACAAACACACCACAACACTAACAAGACCCTGAAGTGCACTGAGAAAAATAAGACGGCACGTCCATGCAGGTACACACAGAGAAGCCTACTGAGGTAAATCGATAGAACTGTGTGGGATTGTGTGGGTAGCGAACCAAGCACAGCTCTTTTTAGAAGTGGTGGCAAGTTTGCAAGAAGGCAGTGTATGTGCACATGTCTGTCTGCCTCTGTTTCTCATGTACTTTCTTTAAGATACTGAGTGTCTGTAGTAAACTGGATCCCTAATCGCCAGCCTGAGGAATACATCCACAGGAATACACCCAACCCCTTTATTTCCCTGTCTTGGAGTTTCCCTATAGTCAGAAGCTTCTTCCCTAATATTGGATGATCTCTCATTCAGCTACCTCTACTGTGATTAGCTGGGGAATGCAAAAAGTCAAAACCCTGGAAAGAGAGAGAGAGAGAGAGAGAATTCTGCCACTCGTGGTCTCTGAATTCCACTTGAGTGCCTCTGTGTGCCCCTGAAACTCAGAACTGCTAGTGCAATCACTAATGGGGGTAGGAGCCCAGATTACTCTGTATCTCTTGCTGCTTTCAAGGCTTCTTTTAGCGTCAAGGGGTAATCCCTGGAGTGCTATTGTTAAATGGTGACCCCAGAAAAATCCTTCTAAAGGCAACCCTTCTTTCTCATTACTGTTTGTATTACAGTAGCCATTTAGAAGCTACAACCATAGTTGGGGCTGTATTGCATTAGGTGCTGTACATATACATAGTAAGAACTGTCTGTGCCTTAGAGCTTACATTTAAATAGACAATCTATCTACACACCTATTATTTCTATCCAAACTGCTTATACGGCCCCATCACCCTATCATCTGAGTACCTCCCTAGCTTTATCCTTATAATAATCTGGAGTAGGGCTGTGCTATTATGCCTGTTTTGTAGATGGGAAATTAAGTCACAGAGAGACTAAGTAACTGGCCCAGGGTCATTCAGGTAATCTGTGACAGAACAGGGAATTGAACCCTGGACTCCCAAGCTAGTGCCCTAATCACTGGACTATGCTTCTTCTCAAAGGGTCAGAGAAAGGAAGTATTATCTGAGGGGGCAGAGAAATTAAGCGACTTTCCCAAGGTCTCCTAGGGAGTCTGGTGGCAAAGCTGGGACTAGATTCTAGATCTCCTGAGGCTCAGTTCAGCTCCTTAACCATGACACCACCCTCCCTCCTCTACTTGTTTCCTTTGGAAACTGCAGGAATGATGAGTTTCACAGGTGTGTAGCCAAAGCCCTAACAGGCATGCAAGTGTCCTTCTCCACTGTGTGTGTTATTTGATATTTTGAAGGCTGATGGGATAACCCAACAGATATTTCCATGTTCTGACTGATAAGGAGAAAAGGAGGAGGAGTTGACAGCTAAATCTAACAATTCCCTTTCTGTTCTGCTGCATTAGTCTGGACTGCCAGGAGAAGTAATATAGCAACTGCTCCTTCTTCTGGGAAGTAAGTTCTCTCTCACAATTTAGTTGACAATGGCCCCAGCTTTTTGATAAATCTCTTCTCCATGGTCATATTTTTGCCTTTTGATGCATCTGTGGTTCTATAAGCCCAGTATATGCAGCATGGCCAATGAGCACAAAATCACATGGCTCTTTTTTTATATATATACACGGAGGCACACTGTGTATTAATAGAAGAGATCATTTTTCCAGTATCAATATGTAGAAAGTTGCAAGAAGATCTGAACTGATTTTCAGTAAAATCAGACACGATTGTCACACTTTTTTCAGGACTGGTTATACTCATCTTGCTTATTGTTCCTCACTCTTAATACTCTTTAGCAGAAGAAACACGCGTAGCCTATGCAACGCTTAACACAACACATAAGGAGGCAGTGTGATCTAGCAAATAGGGAACTGAACTACAACTCAAGAGACGCGAGTTCTATTCCTGTCCCTGCCATTGACCTTGCTGTGTTACCTTGGCCAAGTCACTTCCCTCCTCTGTGGCCTTGTTTCACTTCCCACCTTTTTTTTCTTCTGTTTAGATTTAAGTTCTTCATGGCAGTAAATATCTCTCCCTATGTGTTTGTACAGTCTGTACAATTGGGCAGTGATCTTGGCTGAGGCTGTAGGAGCTAAATAAGTAATTAATAGCAGCTTCATATCATTAAGAGATCATGTTTAAGGCAGAAGAAGTCATTTCAGTGGTTGGAGAATTTTTTTTTTAAAAGTATAGATTGGTTGATTTGGGGCATAAACCCAAATGAGAAACATTCAGAAACACCAATAATAAAGAATTCTTCTGAGCCACAATTTACATTTTAAAACGTTTTAAGTGTTTACCCTGGCAATGCTACAGATTTTTTCTCTGAAGTTTATAAGACTTGATCCTGAAATGGATTGACTTCTACATTATCTGACATTTCCTCATTAGCTTCTTTCCTTTCTCATTTTCCCCCCTTCTTTGCAAAAAGGCCCTTGAGTCCAGCCATGTCAGAAGTCTCTGAAATTTGACAGATCTTACATTTCCAGCTCATTTTCTAATGAGTTTGTACATCAGGACCGATTAGTGTAATAAAGAATTCATGAAGCAAATAAATGTAACATGAAGACACCTTGAAGAGGGGAAAGAAAGAGCAAGTCAAATAGGTTGAGAAAAGGTCTGGCCTTTTTAACCTTCATTTAATTGTTCTGACAAAGACACTTCATCAAAGAGACTTGGTACATATTTGGATTTTGCTTGCATAAAACACTGGGCTTTGAACTTTTCCTCACTTGCATTAGCCAGCCACAGATCCCATCATTAGCCTAATTTAAGCAACTTTTTATCAAACAAAGATTTTGCCAACCACCTATTGACCCTCTAAGTATAACTTCTAAGAACTGCGAAGTATGGCTTGCCTTATGGTGCACAATTTGCATTAGACTGCACTCTCTGTAGTTGAAATACTGGATTGCTCAGCCAATGTGATGTAAATGCACCAACTGATTTCAGATCAGCTTGCAAACTTTGTGGAAGTGCTAATGGTGATCTGGCAATGGGAGTTCATCCTTTCTCCTAATGGTGGGCTCTTGATAAGTGAGCATTGCCTTAATTAACGTTTGTGAAGTAGCATTGCTAAGAAAAAGGGCCACTAGGCAAAAACAACAGACATAGTTCTCATCCTATTTATGGGCCACATATGTGTTATGGGCCACATTGTGGGCCTCTCTGTGTGTTATGCGGGCGGCATCCACACAATATATATAGTACTAGTATGGCCCTGAGGATATGACATCGGCCGCAGCTGGGTGCTGATTGGGCTGCAAGCCGCCCACTGGCTGAGAACACTGCAATAGAGGAATAACAGGCTTACTTGTAAAACACACACCTACATTTGTATTCTCTTACTATTATTCATCTACATCTCCCTCTTTATTACCAATTAATTGTATTGAGATAGCACCCAAAGGAAGCTTGGGATCCCACCGTATTAGGCACCAAACAAATGACATAGTTCTTGCCAAAAAGAGTTTACATTCTCGCTAAAACAAGCAGTTGACAGGAATGGGGAAGAAGAAAGAGTAATGGTAAGAGCACAAGGTTACACAAATAACTGCAGCACCTTTGGTGGTTCTAGAATCACAGAGAGATTGTAATTCATATAATCCCAAGTGTTGCCCTACCCAGCCTCACTGGCTGGCTGATTTTGTGTCTACATCACAGTACAACTGGGGGATCTCAAGTCTAAAGACACTGTAATAGAGAAATGCCTGATTAATTCATCGTTGCTAGGGCTGGTAAAAAGTATCTGTTACAAATGCAACTGGTTTCTGTTTGCAGAGAGATACAGATTTTACAAATGTTTTTGTTCTTCATGATTATTTGAAGACTATTTCACATATACAAAGTTTCAGTCTATAGCTTACCTTGGAGAGTCAAAAGGAACAGCTCATGGCACTTGACTAGTTATCTAAGCCATAAAGCTTTGGGTCTGCTCTCTGACTGGATGACACACTTTTCAAACCAGGAAACTGAGTGCCAAGAGCAGGATGACTTTGTGACAAAGGCACTGGACTGGGACTCAAGAAACTGGGTTCAGATCCTGTATCTGGCATAGATTCCCTGTCTGACCTTGAAGAAGTAACTTAGGCCAAGACCCCCAAGGTATTTAGGTACCTACCTCTCGCTGAAGTTAGATGCCTATATATCATTGAAGATCTGGGCCTTAGTCTTGCTGTGTCTTAGTTCCATCTCTATAGAATGGTGACAATACTAATACTTTCTTTCCATCATCCTTTATCTATTTAGTAGACCTAGTCAAAATGTGTTCATCAAAATATTTTTTCAATAAAAATAGCTTTTTAATCAATTTTTTTTAAATATTTTCATCTCCATTCAAATTTTCTGGGGAGTTTTGACAAAAAAAACACCAAAAAAAACCCCTCAGACACTGGACATTCTTGGGAGTGGGGTCCCAGTATTTGAGAACTGAAAAGTTATAACTAAAAACTGATTTATTTACTTTTAACAACAAATAGATGGCAGCAACAACAACAACAACAAAAATCACAAGACAGTTTGGGTTTCATTTTGTTGTTTCGTGGTTGAAAAGCCACACATTTCCAAACTTTCTATGGAAAACAAGTGGCATTTTTGACCTGCTTTGCTTGTTCTATAGTAAGGTTCCATCAGGAAGCAGGTCTTAATATGTATAAATACAGTGCTTTGCAGAACAGGCCTTGATTTCAACAGGAGTTCTGAGAGTGTTACTGCAATACAAAGCAACAACAATTAATAACGAGCAGTGATTGCAATAGGATTGTTTGGATGACTAATCATAGGTGAAACCTTCAGTATTCACAGCCATTTCACTGCTGGCTGTCTGAATACTTCCCAACAATGAATAGGACCCCACAAATAGCAGCAGCAAACCAAACTCACCACTTCTATCCATGAATCCCTTTTTTGTATTATTCAGCCAGCTGTAATCATTGCTTTCCTCCTGAAATGGATGCTTGCAGCGTCCAAACCAACAACATTATCCTGTTGAGGTTCCTTAGGAAACTGTAAGAAGATTCTTTTGAATAAGTACTGTATGTAAAATAGTTCAAAAGAGTCCTTGTCTTGCAAAGACTGGGGCTGCATTGGGAAGTTACTTTTTTGTTCTTAGGAAGAAAGAAAACCCCACAAGAAAAAAAAGAAGAAACTGAAGAAACCTCAAACAGTTCAAAGACTGTTTCATCAACACCTCAGCATTCAAGACTAAGGGCCCTATTGTAATCTTCTGGTGATTGCTTGGCTAGTCTCATGAACTGACTGTGCTCAGGGCATCTCATGTACATTTAGGGCAAAATTCTTCTCCCCATTCCACACTGAAGATCTGCTATCTGTGGTGAGGATCTCGATTACATATTCTGTACTCCCTCTGTGCATTGCTGTCAATGGGTGTTCTGTGCGCTGAACAAGTGCAGACTATGCAACAGGAATTCACAGAGTGGATATTGCAGAGAAGAAATTTGCCCTTGGTCTGTTCTTCCAATTGTTTATTGGGGAAAATGTGTGGCTGTGGATCCAGCTTGCGCCCACATGCTCATCTCGTCTCTCTCCCTGTTCATGCTTTCAGGGTAAAGCGACTGTGGGACATGTATCTGATTGTATTTGAAGGTACTCAGCCCAATTTTTAAAAGATTTTTCAATTAAAACCTTAGGCTGATGCATGCACACACAACAAGGTAGAAAGAAGCCCACTGTAAAATGCAAGATTCAAAACTTGCACCTCTTCCCACCTTCCTAGTAATCCTGGCCTGCCCCTTTAAACCCCTTAATTCTGGCTGTGGGTCTTCCTTCTGCCTCCCACCACGTTCTCCACTCTTTACCTTCCTTGTTCTGCATCATTTCAAGACTTTTCTGCCCAGCTTCTGCATACCTCTTTCTGTGCTCCACTCACTGGCCCTCTTCTCTTTACCCCATTTGCCTGCATCTTCAATTAACATAACCCAAGAGAAGCTACATCCCCCATGGACATTTTTCTCTACAAGTTTGTTCTGGCTTCAGCTCTGCTCTTTGACAAGCTTGCTCTTGTCTATATGTAACAAAGACCACGATTTCATAGTGGAGAAGAAAGGCTGTAGGATGATATGCCCAGGGTTTTTGCCAGTTTCAAGATGTATATCATTTTCGTTTTCTTGCAGGACTTGCTTTTGGAGCACACTTATAGAAATGGAACCTACACTGTAAGAATCTGAGGAAGAGATGCCAATGTAAGAGATAGGAAAATAACAGAATCCCTTTTGGAATCAGTATGAATTTCTTACAGGAGCAAGCTCTATTGCAGCAAACTCCCTGAGTAAAAGAAACTCTAATTACAAAGACGGAGATGGAGGTAACAAACAAGGTAAAGTTTTCCAAACACCTACAAAGGATCCACACACACACACAAAAATCAACGCAAGCAGAAAAAAACATTCAGACCTGGCGCTTCCTTATTCAAACTAGCATTCCTGACAAGTTGAAGAGAAAATGCTTCTTTGCAAAACATAAAGAACATTTCTAACTTCATTCTAATTTTTATATATAAAGTGCAGACTTGGCATATTTCTAGTCCATTAAATTAAATAAATACTTAAACTGTTTTCTGGCATGGCAGCCTCTTTATATCATCTGTGAAAAACCCAGTGAGTAAATTCATTCATGGTGTAATTCCACAGACTCTAGTGGGATGGAATTGTCGCTTCACCTTTGATCTGGACCATTTTTTTAAGTATACACACCGAACAACATAGAAATAATTCATTTGCTTCCCTTCAGAATACTTACATCCGCAAAGGCCTGGACGCCCCATAATAATCTCTCTGAACAGGCACAGATACCTCCTGGCTTCAGCTCCTTGCAGGGCTGGAGACTGAGAGCTGGTCAAAATTATTTTTTTAATACAAATTTTTGTTGAAAAAGTGGCCTTTCAAAATCTGAAATTTTCACAAAGAAAAAATGTTGCATTTTCAAGTTTTCCCTTTGTTTTTCAATTTTCTCAAAAAAATTATTATTTGGCCATTTTTATTTCTCTTCTTTCTCGTAGCAAAAGGGAAAAGGTGGGGAGGGGAGGGACTGGACACAGGGAAAAATTGAAAGTTTTTAAAGTATGTTTCTGAAACTGAACATTCTCCATAGAAATATTCATGAAAAATGGCAAATGAAAAAGTTATTTTCAAAGCCTGAAAAACAAATATTACTTCAAAATTTTAGATGAATTTTCACAGTCTTCCCTCTACCCCATGTTCCTCCTGCTCTAGTGCATACTTGTGAGGATATCCTTGTTTTCTGTATAAAAGTACTTTCCTCCCTCTTCCCCCTTTATACCCTGTGCCATGAATACAACTGCTTCAGCTCTGTCAGCCAATGCAGACCTCCTCCTGGCTTCTGTAATGCTAACCAAGGTAAACTTCCAGGTAATTCCACCATCTCACCACTTCTCTTAATAAACTTCTTGAAATGAACTAACCACATAAAGCAGCTTTACCACAGCAACAGAAACACTCATTATCACACTGGGAGTGGCCAGTTCAAGATGCCTTTTTCCCATGAAAGAATTTTTCTCTTCATTCTTTGTGAGCATTTGGTTGTTCCTCAGTTTTCGACCTCTTGTCCAGTAGGAGATAGCAGTGATTCAGAAATTATCTGAATGTTCTTTTGCACAAGGCTGCATTTAAACCTGATTGAAGAAGCCTCTCAAGTCCAGTATTGACCCTACATGTGATAACTAACACATATTTTGTATTGCAAACTGTGTCCGCTGTAGACCTTCTTTATATTGACAGGTGATTACAAAATTTTGCATTTAAATAAGCCCTTTGGGCCATATATCTATTTAGATTATTGTAGGCATTTTGTAGGGGGGTAGTGATGAGATCAGGGAAACGTTTACAAAAAAAATTGTTAATACAAAAAGTTACCTGTTCTATAGGCATAAAAAAAAATGCTGAAAGACATGCAAATAGTGACACTCTGACCCTGGAGGTGAGCTAATTGCACAAACAATCATGACACACAATTATCAGATAATTATCATTTGAGTTTTATCTGAAATGTCCTGTGTCCAGAGATTAAAGCTGGAGAGTGGGAATGAGAATTCCTGGGTTTTATATCCAAATCCACAACTGATTGGCAGTGGGTCATTGGATAAATTACTTAAATTAGACACAGGTTTGAACGAAACGCTCATCAGGTTTGGGTAGCTGAGATCCATGTTCTGTGCCTTAGCCCACATTTCATAATAGCATGAGCAGACATTTACAGATATTGAAAATTTTACTTCTCTCTCATTTAGTGGTGGTGAAAGGTACCAGACTGAGCCGTGAAGAAATCCTCAGTACATCCACAGGACTAGTACAGCACAGCAGAGGCAATATATCTCAGCCTTGTGTAGGTAGGATCATAAGTACTGGAACTAGGGGTGCTACAGCACCCCTGGATTAAAGTGGATTCCATTATAAAGAAGGTTTATGGTTTGGGTCAATAGCTCACAGCACTCCCCACTATAAAAATTGTTCCAGCACCCCTGGGTAGGACCACTTCCATGAGTAAGATGGTTAAGTCTCTATGGCTCATTCAGTCCTTGGCCTCTGTGCTGAGACTGTCAGCAAGGTGGCTATTTCTGTAGTGTACTTGTCCACGAGGAAACTGACTAGGACCAGGGGCAGTTCGATATAGCTGTTATTTCCGGGCTTGTAACAACATGGCTTTGTACACGTCTGCATCATGGTTTTTCATGCTGCAGAGAAACAACTTTTTTTATTTTTTACCCCCTCTAAAATCAAGCTAATGTCTCGATCATCGGCCAAGAATAGTAAAGCAAAATGTATTTTAATCCTCTTTCTGAATGTTTTAAGGCAATTGAATCTGGAGATACTACAGTAGGAGCCTGTCCTTTCGGCTCAGCTGGAAGGGGAAAGAAATGAACCAGCTTTAAAATGAAACAGGTTTTTCTTCTGACTGACCGAAAAGCTACAGGATGTTGATCGTGAACCAATTAAAACACATCTTAATATGATAAATACAAACCAAATGTACATTATCAGAATGTTCAGCCTTGTGTTTCCCAGTTCTGTTTGGTATCTGCTTATTGCTATCGTATGTGTTTTGAAGGGGGGAAATCAAATTATTTTAGGAAACAATAAATAAAGAAGCCAGCCAAGGTAACAAAAGAAGATTGCATTCACCCAGTCATAAAATGAACCATGCCTTCATAAGGTATGTAAAAGAGAAGCTACAATGTACATGGACTAACTGAGCTAAGAAATATATAGGCAATGGCAGAAAAGCAATTCCCTCTGTATATTTAAGACAACGTGGCTTCTACTGAATATTTGAGGAGCAGTAAGGAGTCTGTTTTAGTACTTGCTGCACAAATAAATCTTCAGTGAAAACAGTCCAGTCTCAGTCTATGAGCAGCGGTCACATTGCAGACTAATCTTTCACTCTTTCATTTTAACTAAAAGGGGCTTCACCAGAGACATGTGAACTGGTCCAAATGAGGTCTGGTGCCCCCAACTCCAAAGTACAGTCCCAGGGCTCAGCTCCGCATCTTGAGCTCCCCTATTTCCCCCACCCCCGCTGCTCTCTGCTTGCCAGCTCAGACTTCCTCTTCAGCATTATAAGAGATAATCTTTTTTCTACTTCCCACTTAGGTGACAAGTTAGAGTGAGAGATGGGGAGGGCACTTGTGTCCCCTCATTTCCAGCTTCTTATCATATTATCAATCACCTGAACTACGCTCAGCCTTTCTTCCATGTGCATAAGCTGTTCTCCCAGCGGCCAGTTGTATTATCCAAGAAACCTCCATAATCCACCAAGCAGAATCACATGAAACGACTGATGTGCATGTCACTAGTGTACATGTGTAAACTCTGACACTTGCACACGCATTTGCAAATGAGCTCCTGAATGAAACTGCCATTTTCGCCTGCTAACAGAGCATTTTGTAGCTGGGGAGAAGAGAGGGTGGGGGTGTGCACATACATCTGTCTGTGTAAAATTGCTCCAGCTGTGGAAATTCACCATTGTCAGAGTAAAATAAAAATGAGTTGTAGTAGACCTCTTTTACAAACCCCAGGAAAACAGGATTTTCACTTCCTTTTTCCTCCATAGTTTTGCTGGCACTTAACACTTTCTCCAATGTTTTAACAGCAAAGTGGGGGGGATTTTTTGCCTTCTGTCCCGGGAACAATATGCACAGTCCCAGACCCAGAACAGTTAAGTCTTACTGGGAAACTGTGGAATTGCTTGAATAATTATTTCATGATTTGAGGCTTCAGGTAAGTAGCTGCATACACTGGCCACTGCTTAGCGGAAGAAGTATTGAAAATCTCATCTGCTATTCCCTGTTTCCAGGTTTATAATGTGATACTTATAAATACTTTGGTAGCAGCTTAAGATGCAGAAAAATGAAAACATTAAAAAAAAACAGCACAAAGCCTGCAAGTGTCCAAAGGAGGGACCAGAAACTCTGCTCTGAGCTCCAGGAGGGGGTTTATGAGTTGAAGTGCCATGTGCCATACAATACAAGATAAACATCTGTTGTTATTTCAGCAAACCTAAATCAGATGTTAAGCTTTTTCTTCAGGAGGATAGTGGCACAAGAAAGACCTTTTTTATCAGGGTGGCTGCATCCAGTGCACGGAAGGCCAGGAGAGGATTCTAGAGGTGATTTAAACAAATGCTATTAAAGCAAAATAGTGGCACAGAAGTGACCTGTTTTGACCCTAAGTATATCACAGGCCTCTAATGTAAATTCTCGGCCAAGAAAGGCTTATTAATAAGTGGGTTAATATAGCAAGGGCTGGTGATGAGTTACTATCCTACGCACTTGAGGTCTGATCCAAAGCTGAATGTGGTCAATAGAAGACTCCCATTAAGTGCTTAACTTGTGCCAGGGCTGAGCCCTGGAATCGCTAGGCTTGACAGTTCATAGCTCCGGCACCTCCGGGCTTGGCACGTCAGTTATGAAAATAAAAAAAAATTGTTTGAGCCCTGGCACCTTTTTCATTACAAATTAAGCACTGCTCCATTGGTTTTAATGAGTTTCAGATCAAGCCCTTGAGGAACTAGAAAGGAGACCCTCCTACATTAGCAAATCACTGTCCAGTTCAGCTGCCCTGAATACATGAAGATAATTCATAGCGTTTAACCTGGTACAACCATTGTTGTGTCATGAGGTGACAGTGTCATCACTCAAGCCCAATTCCAGTTGCTCAAACGTGGATCTAACTGGTAAATCTCTGTAGGATTCTCTTGACAAAAGGGACTCAACTTCATGTAATGGTATTGATTTCAATGGACACCTTTACAATATCCATATTTATAACAAATAAGAAATGAATCCTGAAGTTTGGATGAATAGCTCCAGCTGGAGAATTGCTGTTACAAAGGGATTTTGTGGCCTTACTTTCCCTCCCTCTTACAAGAGGCAGACATACAATTTTGGGCCCCGGGGCTAATTTACGGATGTCAGTGAGCATGCTGCTGCAAGGCCAGCTGGTGTGGAGAGTAGTCTGCTGCCTACAAAAGGATCCAGGCTTTAGTGCCAAGTGACTGCGCCAGGCATGCTGGGTGCAATATGGACGCAGCGAACTCAGCCCTAGAGAAATGGAACACCTCTGTTGCTCTTTAGTGACACCATCTGTTAGAAGCAGGGACTTCCTTCTTCGATTGCACAGAGAACTAGGTCCTCGGACTTTTTAAGGAAATAAGGGGGACCCAAAACTGGGGATGTTGTATTGGGTTCAGAGGAGGATTGGCAGGGACACATACTGCCATGCAGAAGTTGAAGAAAAAAATATTCCAATATAGCTTTGCCATCATTAACATGCCTTGATTAGAATAGTTCAAATAGTTCAATTTAATTTGCAGCATTCCACATTTAAAATGTAAAGAATCAGTCTTAATTGCTAACTCTGACAGCTTGTCTACTTTTCTCATTACACGCCGTAAGCAGTAAGGTACAGCTAAGTTATATTCCAAGCTGTTTCTGTTTTTGACATATTAAAAGGGATCTTATATCCAAAGCACCAGACGGCATATGGAGTTCAGATCTCCAAGCCTTAGGGTAAACTTCTTGGGGTTAGCTGGACCACTGGAGATGCTGTAAAAGGAAATTTTGCAAGGTATGGTTCCAGGAGCTGTGCTTGCTTGTGTTTCTCTGCACAGTGGTTACCAGCAGCACAAATGAACCATAGACCAAATGCAGAACTCTGGGTAAGGTAATAGTAATCTGCTTTTGTATCCCATTCCAGATGTGTTTCTGCTCAGTTTTTAATTAGGAAATTTTGTGGCATAGACTGATTTAACAATGCACTTTTAATGACCTAGTATATATGCCTTTTGTTTCATTTTTATTACCTTACCAGCATACTAAAATATAACTAGCATACTTTAGTTTTTTACGTTATATTTTAATTAGTATTTTTATATATAAAAGACAAAGACACTACTCAGTACAAACACCCCTCTCCTGTGCTGTACTGTAGTTCCCATGGCATATGCATTAACACCAAGGCACACAGTCACTTTTTATGATTGTTTATGCATTCTTAAGGTTTAAGGCCTGATCCTGCAATGAGACGCTTATAGATTGACTTCAGCACCTGAGGTACCCAGTGGTAGCATTTGCACACGTGGCTAACTGCATCTGCAAACCTGAAAGCATTTAAAAAAATATCATGCTGAGGACATCTCCCATATATTTTAGCATACAGCAAGTACCACTTATAAAGAACATACTTTGCCATTTTTTTAAAATATAGCCTTCTATTCAAGAGGATATAGAAAGAACCCATGAGAACTTTTACCTGAGGTTTTTCTGGGTTCCAAATAGCTCAGTTAACAATTTTTGTACATTTCCACACACCCCAGCACTTCCTGGGGTCAGAAGCAGAAAGCCCAGCATGCAATGGAGGAGACATTCTGGCAGTAATTCTGATCCACTCGGCAACACCTCTTGTCTGTTTCTCAGGAGATTTCCAGATTGATTTCCAGACCAGGGGAGGGAAAGTATTCAGTAGGGAAATTTTAGACAAATTTTTGAATATTTGTCCAGACTGAACCTCTGGAAGTTCACTCATAACTGACCTGGAAGCATGCTATAAAGCAGCTTTGTCCACTCTATCCTCCCTACCTTTTCTTTGCCGCTTGAATCAATGGTATGAGCACATTAACCCTAAATCCCCACTGTTACCGCTGACAGGATAATTTTTAACTGCACTAGCAAAGCACAGAGCAAGCAATGGAAACATATCTGAGTCTCGAAAGAAGGTTTGGTTCATCGTTCCTTTGAGTCTGGGGTTAGGGTTCAGGGTAGGGGGCCTAGTAGAAGGGGTTTTATTTTGTTTTCTATCTGAACTGGT
Organism: Dermochelys coriacea; assembly: GCF_009764565.3. Lineage (NCBI taxonomy): Eukaryota > Metazoa > Chordata > Testudines > Dermochelyidae > Dermochelys > Dermochelys coriacea. Next base: position 19,249,529 of record NC_050085.1, on the reverse strand, counting down.
TTGGCACCCCCAATTTTAATCCTGTGCAAGATTTATGGGCATTCCTTTCCTCCTCCTCAAAAGAAAGTGCAAATACTATTGGCAAAGAGAAACTACCCACAAGGAAAGAGTTCCTCAGTGCAGTGGCACTAGAACTTGAACTAACCATAACAGATCACGGGCTGAATAATACTGTGAAGAATATATAAAATATGTTACAGTGTTACAAGTTTAAACATCATAAATCTTCAGTGGGCTATTTACTAGGTTTTGAAGGTAGATAGAAACAACCTCATGAAATGAGAAAAGAAAAGAAAATGTAGCATGAAGGCCAGAGTGCAGTGAAATCACCAGGGAGTTGGCTAAAATGCAACTTAAAAGAAATGTTAGTCTAGTGTTTGCACAATCATAACTGGCCGAATTTGCTCCCATGCTGTAAACAGAGATGCACTCTTCATTTCACACAAACTGCTTCGTCAATAATCCGAAAATGTTTTTAAAAGAAACATACCAAGATTGATACAAATAAAATAATTTGCTTTTCCCATCAATTCTGGCCTAAAAATAACAAAAAAAATAAAGCAGTACTCAGGCTATTATAATGCAATTTTATTATAGCAGCCCTGTTGTCTTGTTCTAGTTCAGGATTTAAAAGCATTTCTGTTACAAACTCCCATTTTGGGGAGAGCAGTTTACACAAAAAAACGGTTCATTTTAAATAATCCAACTACAAAATTTGCCCCTAGGTTTGCCAAAATTTCAAAACAAATCCAACATTCAAGGTTTAAAATCCAGAAACATGTTCCCACTTTCAAGTTAGTGCTTTGCAAATACATAAAGGAAGACAGTTAGAGATGATTTTTTACATAGCTCCTAATTAGAGATGCCTTGTTCTCAGACTGCATTGCATTTCAGCAAAGAGAAGATTTAAATTGTCAGCATGTGAAAATATTGAATGAGCAATTGCATCACACCCAGAATATATTTTGCAAGATATTAGTCCAAAGGAAGGACTAGTCATTTCTGAAAAAAATTACCATTATGAATTTTTAAAACTGATAATTGTGCAGGGTTTCTTTTATAAATGTAATAGTTAATAAGAATGTTAGCTGCATATGCAAATTGATAATTTATAAAAACCTTCAGAATCTATTCTCAAAAATTCTTATCTTTAATCAATCCCAAATGGAATATATTTACCAGACCAGGAAATAATAATAATTATTTTATTACAGTAGCACCTGGGGGCTCCAGTCATGGATCAGGGCCCCATTATGCAAGACACATAAAGACTGTCCCAACCTTAGTTATTCATTCATTTACCAGGTCGTCAAGTTTGAAATATTGTACATGCAGAAAGGAAATTCAGAGCTATAGGTGGAAGTACAGGTCACTTCTCACAGAGCCTTATTCAGCTATACTTTATTCTAAACTGGATTTTCAGCTGGAATGGTGAAATTTTCTTGCTTCTGTGGCTTCAAGTCAGCTCATTAAGATTACTTAGCCATCATTTTTATAGTTCAATTATACCATGTTTATACTGCAGAATTCCATTTCTTAATTGCTCACTACTGGAAATTTCAATGGGATTCTCATTTTTCACATAAATCTTGTGCATAAATATGTTTCTGTATTTTTTTACCTAATTAAGTACATATTTCATCAAAATGGTCAACATAGACAAATTAAGCTGAGAATAAATTTGTTTAATCAAATGGGAACTTGCGCCACATGCAAATGGACAAATTTCAAAAGCTTTGGCATTTGCTTCAGGTAAGTGCCCAAAGGCTGGGGACTTCTCCGAACTACCCAAATGTTTTTGGCCTACAAAGATTGGCCAAACCTCAAACTGCAAACCTCAGAGCAGGTGGTCTCTCCATACAGCCATTCCTAAGAGATTAAAAATCATGAGTCATGACCCCTGAAAGTCATGAAGTTGGCTTAAAAAAATTGGGCTTCTTTTATTTGCCTTCTTCCTTCAGAGCCTTTGGAGTGCAGTCAGTTCATGTTTCAACGTTTTCTCTGCAACCATGAGGTTCAGAAACTTCCTTACAAAAACATCCCTGAGATCATCATGTAAATCAGATAACTCCAGGAGCGGGGCTCTAAGAAAAGCACCAAATGTTACTACAAGAGTTGACAACACAGTAGTACTTTCTTCTCTCACTTGGGGTAGAAATACACAAGAATGAAAATTTATCATAGCCTAAAAAGGAAGAGGTGATTAGAAATGAAAATAATGGCAGCAAATGTTTGAGGTTTGGGTCAAAGTTCAAAAGTGGGAACGTATTTTTTAAGTGCAACTCCCTCCCTCCATAGAGAAGTTTTTCCCAACTATGTGAGCTTGTCCTGAAGACCAATTCTGTATGCACAATAAATATACGGCTAATAGATCATATTGTAAAATGCCTGCATCCAGGAGGAAGAATTTAAGCAAGGATAAAGTTGTATATGCGAAGGGATATCTTCCTATTTACATTCCCCCCTACAATTTCAGATATTGACAGTATTCTTCTTCCCTTTATTTCCAAAATTATTATAGAGTGTTTATCTGCAAATAAATATCTGCCACTTTCCATGCCAGTGGTCGTGCATTTTAGTGGTGGGTAAAATGATTCCTAGGTGTTTAATATTTAAAGCAGTTTGAATGAAATGCTCTAAATACATAAGACCTTGATGATACTTATTTGCTCCCAGCAAAGCTAGTATAGAGTGTGGGGGTGGGGGAGGGGAAGGCGGGTGAGATCTCATTTTCTTTCTTCCTCTGCATTAATTATACTTTTGTGTTAATTCTAACTCTTCCTATATCTTTATAAGGGAAAATCTGCAAGATTCTGGCAGATCAGGGATATGAGATTCAATATGAGTTTGAATTTATCCTGTCACTATCAGATAAATTCCTGGAAGGCCCATGCCTTTTAAAGCTGGCATCAGGAGCTATTTCAGGTTCCCCTACAGCCAAGCCCATCAGGTACTGGCCATTTAATGCATAGTATGAACCGTTTAGTGTTCAGAGAGCCCTTGTCTAAAGGTATTCTAGCCCTCTTGAAGGATTATTTAATGTGGCCTTCAAATGAAAATGCTCTCACTAGACTAGTAAGTGTTGAATGGAGATTTTTAAATTATTGTACCCAAGTGCCATCATCCCTGATGGAACTGCCCTGTCTTCAGTGGAGTTACACCAGGGATAAATACGGCCCTGGTAAATATAGAGCTATCAATAGGTTTACTGAAAAGATCCTGTTTTGAGCAACCTTTTACTCAAGTAACAGAACAACTTAGCAGTTATCACCTATTCTGGCAGAGAAGCAGCAGCTAAACAATACGAGCATCTGGAACTTAATATTTGTGTCAGCCTAATTCTATGGCATTGGACTCTTTGCTTCACCCATCACTTTCTGGAATGCAGCCAGATTTTAGCTTCCTAAATAGAATCCGGCTGGGCATTAAAATAGCTTCCCTGAAACCCCAGAGGAATCCGGTGATTTATAGAAACAGTTGCTCTCACTTTAAACATGGGCTAAATAATAATCAATAACCAATCAATATATTTAATATGACATTATGGGCTAGCCTGACTTTTCTACCACCAAGATGTTTATGGAACTATAAATAACTTCCTACTGAAGCAAAGAGAAGGATGACTTCCCTACATAAATGCAAGCCCAGTTTTGGTATGTGCTGTAAGTTTTTGGAGGACTACAGATGACTTTGGTTACTTACAGTAGACGAGTGTAAAGATTGGATTAATGAGAATACTCTTGTTAGATATAATTATGTATTAACAAAGTGGTATGGATGACATGAGCACACTTCAGCCTTCCTTCATGTATAGAACTGGAACTTTTTGGATGTGCCAAAAGGTCTGGATAACATTGATTTTTTATCACTTTTGCATTTCCCTAGAGTAGAAGCTAAAAGTGCTGGATCTGGTAGGTGGGGATATTTATTCCAAATTATTTCATCTACTAAAAAAAATTTTTGTTGAGGATGGTACCAGTCCCATTTTACTGCTCCTGGTTTCCTACCAATCACTTCAGAAACACTCTATGCTCTTTGAAATGTCAATATATTTTTGCTTCTCTATGGTTATGTCCACTTCAGTCATTGTCACTTAGTTATACACCATCAGAAACCTGGTTTGTGTGAGATCTTGCCTAGCTCTGCAAACTCAAGAAGTCACGTGAGCTTCAAAACTACATGCCATTGACCAATTCTGCCCCAATTCCTAGTCATTCCCTTTGACAGTTTAGGGCTGCCATGAATCTCTCTCAGCAACAAAAGCAATGGCAGGGATCTCTCTCCTGCAGAAGCACAAAGGAAAGGTATGGCACAACATTCCTTAGCCATCGGGAACTGGCACAGACTGTGACACACAAAGCTGGTATTCTGTGCTCAAGTAGGTTGATCAGTTGTGAATTAGTGCAGTGTTTTGAAAGTTTATTTTATTTTCATTTTAGTTTTTTGAGATCAAGGGCAAAATTGTCAAAATCACCTAGAGTAATTTAGGATCCTAAATCCCATTTTAAGAAAATAATAACTTAGGCACTTAAGTTACTTTTGAAAATGTTGCCATAAGGTTTCAAATGGAAAATGAAGGGTATAAAAGACAAGAAATATTGATATATCTCTAGACCCATATATGCACAACTGTTATACAAACAACTCTCCTTAGGGCAGAAGACTGCTTGGAGATTTATATCTTGTGATAGAAATGGGCCTATCTCCACCTGTGGCCAGAGGTGCTAATGAACCCTATTTGAGAACCTAGGCTGAGCACCATACTTTCCAGATGCCATGGCCAGATACTGTGTATTATCAGAAGAAGTATGTTACTCCAAAGGAACAATAGGGTTAGTAGAGATTTGATCCTACAGCGTGGTACCTCAATTGTATCGCTGGTTTTACCTCTTAGTATTATACCTAGCTGATATTGGTCTGGTGGCAAAAGACTTCGATATTTTTTATCTTTGAGGGGCCACATATTTCCCTGAGATTTTTATAATCTCATCTACAAGTTCAGGGTTCCAAAGGGCAAAAATGAAAGGAAGTGGGCCCACAAAGCTGAAATTTATGGCTTGACAGAAATCTGAAATGCATGTGTGTGCAAACACACACACACCCTCCTGATTTCCCCCCCCCCTTCTACATCCAATGGAAAGAACTTTTCTGCTTGCGAGTGCACAGCTCAGTGGCAGCATTAACTTTGAGATCACAGCTTATCTTTACCATGTGTTTCAGCATGTAAACTTTGTTCGGACAACTGAAATTATTAAAAAAAAAGAAGACAACGACAACTAGCAATGAAATATCATTTCTGTAGTCCAGGAAAATGGATTCATTCTGATCTGAGTGACCTAGCAAATCATTTCAAAATCAGGTCTGATTTCAAATAGGTCTTAATTTAGGCTTAAGGTTGCAACTACCATTGACAACACACACATTCCTAAATCTTTCAGGCCTGACTTTTAGACGTGCTAAGCACTGACAATTCCCACTGACTTTGGTTGCAAATGAATGCTCGACACTTCCAAAGATCAACCCTTATACTGTATAAAAGTGACACATTCTTCCTTGAACTTAATTTTTCCCAAGTGCTAAGATACTAGAGCAGCAGCATTTAAAAACCAGAAAGATGGAGAAAGGTTGCCAACAGAAATGTTGATTAAATAAGGACTGTGAGATTTGGCCCAGAAAGCAGAGATGATAAAATAATGCACTATTGTACCAACACCTTTCAAACAATATGAAATGAAACATTAGCATGGAGTACAGTACAACATAAATGCCAATATGCCAGCTCTCATATTATACCTCCGTTAATAAGAGTTGACTTGCTAGTCCTGTATTAGGACTTCTTTTTCTTGCACTAGCCTTGTTTGAAGATCAGTAATATATTTTTTCTCTGACAGTTTCTAAGTTGTCTTTAAATCTATTTAACTCTTAGGATCTCTGTGCCTAAAGAATAAAAATGAACAGGCTCTCTCCTATGCACACATGGAAATGTCCCATTGCTTAATATTTTTCTAGAGTACACAGAGCTATCGATCTGTACAGTATATTTAATGACAGCCTATCTAGAACATACAGGAGTTCCCTTTAAAGATGTGCCAATTTTCCATAGATACGGGTATGTCAGTATTTAAAGCATTCCCTAACTTCCCTTTACTTACCAAAGGGAACACTCCAACTACTGAGAGAACCTTATCTATTTCTATAGGGCACATTTTAAAGGTGACCACTGTATGCAACAAAATTGTATTCCCAGTTGAGAATATCACTTACTATGCATTTGTATACTGCCCAACACAATGGGGCCTCAATCCTGCTTGGGCCTCTCGTCAATACTGTAATACAAATAATAAATAAAAGACTCCGATTACTAACAATCCACAATTTATTTATGGTCGTACTAGCACGGCGATGCCTTCATATACATCTCATTTCCCATTCCCTCCCCACACACACCGCTTTTGCACAGACACACAGATAAAAACGTCTGAAATACCCAGCCGAAAATGGCTTTTATAGCAATCCCAGAAATATTATTCCATTTTCTGCTGAATACAAGTCTCAAGGATTCTTTGTCAGAGCAAAGTGGGGCTGGATTCCTTTATCCTCCTGCTCATTTCCTTCACAATGCAATACTCTGTTTGGTGGGCCAAGGAGGGGCATTTCCCAGGAGATCCCAACAGAAATCAGTCCTCTGGTAATGGACTCCTAATACTAACTATAACCATCAGCCTCCTCCCCATGTCTCTTTGAACGAGGGTAGTCTGTCAGGATTGCAAAGCAATTTAAAACCCTGGGTAAAGGGAGAGCTTAGGTACAGAGAAAAGAATGGTCCCTTATCAAAGCTGCCAATAGAGAAGACCCAGGTGGTATGGCAGAGATGGATCCTGACCACTTCGCCTACCTCATAATTAGCAGATGAGATTCAATAACAAACTGTGGCTTTTCACAGTTCAACCTAACCTTCCAAGGGTGAAGATTAACACCTCTGTGAGGGGAAAAGTCAGAACGTAGAGTCATTTTGGGCTTTGCAGGTCTGGAATGTCCATCTCTCAATGAGAGAGTCTCAGTTTAGTTGCATTATCCGCACCTAATGTTTCAGAACTGGGAGCAAGTTAAAGGGTCCATTTTTACACATAAAAAAACTCTCCAGACTGCGTAGCCATAAAAATATTTAGAGTGCTTGGAGTTTTCAGGTTGTCATTAAACAGAGGTGCACAGCTCTTAGTGGGGGTTATTTGCAGTTGGAGGGGGTACAGCAGGCCTTTTAAGCGTCCCTTGTAATCCCCAACCTTCAGTTGGCTCATCTCAGAGTTGGGCCAATTTACACCCACTGAGATCTGACCCACTATGTGTAACTACTTCTGTGTGCTGGAACTGGACACCAATTTTCCCTGCATTGTTCCTATTTTCTCTCAGTGGGAAAAGCAAGCAACATAGGACATGAGCAACGTGTTTGCAAATAAATCATGCTATCAGGGAAGTTATTAAGGAGACAGTTGAATCGAGCAATTACAGTGTTAAAACAATGGTGTGCAAAGAAGGCATTTTAAAGCATTATTTATGGACAGGAAATATCCCAGATTTTAATAGATAAATTTTGAGATCTTCTGATTCTTTTAAGAGGGACAAAATGTAATAGTTTTTTATAACTCTTGACACTAAACAGTGATGAATAATTAAATATGTTTAACTGTTTCATTAACAAAAGATGGATCGAGAGACCAAGCAGGATAGATAGAATATAGATCAAAAAGATGGAGACTGCCTGCAAATTCCCCTGATGTTTTATGACACCATTTGTATTCTGTCACTCACTAGCTTTATGTATAGTCCAAGCTGTGAACTGAATACTCCATTCAGAAAGGCACTCACTCTGCATGTTATTGCAATTTAATATTTTCACACACAGACACATCATTATCTTGGAACCTGACACTGCAAGGATAATTCTGTAATTTTTCAAGAAAGCCTAATTTTTTTGAAAATGTGAACACTGAGGCACAAGACTGATCTAAATGGTTGCACTTTCTTTTCCCGTGTTTAATCTTTTATACACACACACACACGTGCGTACACACAAGTATGTATGTGTTCATTCATGGATTCTTCTCACTTCAAACTTGTACAGATTTAAATTTCACTAACCAGACTGAATGAAAGAAAAGGGGGATTGAGAACCTATCCCTATTCACATGGCAAAACACCCACATACATCTCTATAAACTGATCCAAAGAGCTAGATAACCCCGAAAGCTGAAAGATCCTGAAAGCTCTTTATTTATCTCCAGTTAATGAAATGTGTTGAGTAGAATAAGCAGGTTTTGTTCAATTTGTCTGTGCTGGGAATCTGAAATTGTGACAAAACATATTACTACAGTGTGTTTGTTTTGAGAAGATTTGGACACATTAATAGCTCTTTTAAAATTACAGATACAATCATGTTTATTTATGAATATTTTAAAAGCTATGTCACTTTACAAAGGGACTTTAGAAGAGGAGACAAAGACAACATCTTCTTCCATGAAAACAGATATATTACATACCAAACCCATGCTAGGTAACATTTAACTAGCATTACATACAGAGGAACCTGCTTACAGAGGACTCAGACATAAGTGAAATTCTTTACAGTGAAATAGAATTGAAATCCCAGACTGGTCAGTGCCTTGAGGGTCTGCTCCAAAATCCAGTGAAGTCAATGGAAAGACTTTATTCAACAGGGTTCAGATCAAATGCAGTGTGCAGGTTGCCGTGCTGGTTATAAATAAAGATCAGGCTAGAGAGGAGATCCACTGTATAAAGTAATCCTCTGTAGGTGACGTGAACTCAGCAAAGCCCAGAAATGCACAGTTAAGACTGATACTGAGTGACTAGTGTTAACGCACTCCTACCACATGGATCAGCAGCAGAATAAGGCCTGAAATTACAAGGGGGTGTGGGAAAGGATCAACTACAGGAGGCTAAAGATGAGCTTCCATTGTTGAATTTGGGTTTCCAGGCTTTAGGGTTCGACCTTAGACTTAATTTGCCTTAAACTGTGTTTTAGATATTTTGTTAGGAAAAATACTCACACTCACCCCAGACATAGCAACAGCCTCTAAAGAGAAGCTGAGATGGAGGGTTCTCTCCTGCTGGAAGCCTGGCTTTGGTTCTCAAAATGTTCTGTGTTCCATTCCCATCTGTGCCTAAATCTTGCTGACTTTGGGCAAGTTATTAATCTATCTGTACTCCAGTTTCCCCATCTGTAAACTGAGTATAATGCTATTTTCCTACATCACAGAGGTGTTGAGAAGTGAAATTCACTTGTGTTTTGAGGCACCCAAACACGACGGTAACAGACTCCATAGACAAGCCACTTGAAAAGAAATACAAAATAAGTCATTGGGAATTTCTTTCTATTATTTCTGAAACAATAATTTCATGGACCTGATAAAACTCCAATGCCTCTAAAGAGGCAGTTAAAGACCACTGGGTAACTATGGATTTATACGTATTTTAAAAACATGCATGCTCCTTTTCCTGAAGCACTGGACTAGAAAGAGCTATTATGTAAATCAGTATTTATGTATCATATTGGCTGCTAGATCATGTGACTGCAGATGTGCTTATGAAAATATGTCATGAGAAAGTTTCTGAACGTGGGCTGGGGATATTTGTCAGAATACTTATTCTGAACCACTCATCACTTATTTCAAATACAAAGAGATCTAGCTCATCATTAGGGGCTAAAGAGCTACAAAAATTTCAACACATGCGCGTGCACACACACACCCCCCCCAGGGAAAAAAGAAACATATGCATTGAAGTGGAAATAATTCCATTCACCCCACACCTTTTACTTTTGTACATTGAAGGGTACCATATATATCCATCATTCTGCATAGACATTGATATATGGATTAGTGGGGGCACAGAATCCAGAATTAAATATTCTGTTTTACAATTATTGTAAAAAAATTCCTCTGAAATGAAACTTGTGAGATATCTACATATATAAATATCTCACAAGTTTCATTTCAGAGGAATTTTTTTTTACAATGATCTAAAACCCCTGGAAGTAGGGTATTGAATGAAAGCATTGAAATAATCTTAAAGGACTGAAATGGACATATCAAATATTCTGCTTAGTGACAATTCATCTTAAACATCACATGTTTTGCAACTGCTGAGAAAGTAGCTTTTGTTTTTAAGGACACATACATAAAGAGGTCATGGGTTTCCTAACAGCTTATATTCAGCAGCTAGTCCTAACAAACCTATGTGTTAAAATCATCTCCTCTCATTAATAAACTAAACTATGATGTCAAAAATAGACTGTGGACAAAATTCTGCTTTGAATTCTGCAGGTGTAAAACTGAAGCAAATCCATTTAAATTATTCTTCAAGGAAGAAAAACAGCAAGAGTTTAAGAACTCCCACAAAAAACAAAGATCTGGTTTTCATTCACTGTATATGGGATATCTGAGCAGAATTGTTTCTGAGTAGAAGGCTTTTCAAATTTTTCCATGAGGCATTAACTGCTGTTTAAATATAGTTGTTATGCCACATAGGGATTTAAAATTGATTTTATTTCTATTTGATAATTCTAAAATAAATATGTACATATATGAATATGTGCTGGTTGTGCATGTTCTTTATTTCATGACTCTGTTATAAAATATAAAATGAAACCAGTGCTTTCTATACAGAGAAAAATATTTTTTTGTAATGCTGTTTTATGACAAACCATTTGTGAACCTTAACTACAGCAATTTCTTAAAACTTATATTTTAATTTACATGAGTGATCCCTGCAGGCCCTCTCTTCAGGGAGCACAAACAATGGCAAATTATAGTGAAAGGTTTAAAATAAAGAACAAGGCACAAAAACTGCATGAAAGCAAAACATTCCTTAGAAGACATTTTAGAAGAAAGAAAAAAGTATAACCTGAAATTGTTGCAGTGGAACACAGGGTTTGATCCTAATGAAGTCAGTGGAAAGGCTTCCATTGACTTTGATGGAAGCTGTATCAGGCTGATAAATCATTAATAATTATTAACTAGTAGAGCACTTTTAATCCTTGGATCTCAATGTGGTTGAAAGACAGGTGAACACTGTACCTTCTTGTACAGAAGGAGAAACAGATGCACAGGAAGGCTAAATGATTTGCCCAGAGTCCCACAACAGATCAATAGTAGAACCAGGAACAGAACCCAGGTTTCCCAAATCTCAGTCCTGTGTCCGGAACCCACTGACCATGCTCTTTGGGTATTTTCAGGACTCTTTTTTAAAATGCATAGAACACACCCACAAGTCCCAGCTTTGCAGAATGGGATAAATTTTCCACACTCCTGAAACAACTCTTCATCCAAGTTTCCGCACTTCTGCTCAGCCAAAAAGGCCTGGCCTCAAGAAAAATAACTGGGGAGGGGGGAAAAAGAGAAACTTATGTTCTAACTTGCAAAGCATAGACTCGGAGAGTTGATCCATGAAGTCAGAGGGCAGCTCTGGCTTGTGTGAGGACAGGCCAATCCTGGCCTTTTGCATAAAGTCGGAGTAAACAGACTTTGCATGGGGGATCTCCACACCATTCAGGAGAAAGTATTTTCTCTCCACCCTCACTGAACCTGATCAGAAAACATGCTGTTTCTCTGGTCTCAGTCCTCCCAACCTTGCATCAGAGAACCTCCCCAAGCAGTGTTCTGCAATATGGGATCAATGGAGCTATGCAATGTCACTGTTTCCCTATGCAACCTAGGCCCCTCCTTCCCTTACACACACACACACTTTGCCCCACAAATTACAGCAGTTCAAGACCTCGTTCACCCTCGTAGAGAATAAAGGCACAGTCCTACCTTTGGCAAAATGTCCTATAATAAAAGACACCTACATTTAAATGCTAACTCCCATCAGTAATGCAAAGCTACCCATTTTTAGGGTTCAGTTGCTCATCTGCTCCATTAACTAGAGACCATTTTTAGCTTCTTTTTGCAACTTTGTTATTTTATACCAAGCAGGAAACAAGACAAACCTTTTCCCCTCAAGACCACAATCCAATAATGAGTATCAATACCACCAAAGTACCAATGCTAGCAAAATCAGCAAGGAAACGACAATAAGTAGAACCCCGGATGTGCCAACAAATCTTAGCATCCTGAAATTTGATGCAACCAGTCTGATAGACTCCCTATGCTGGAAATGGGACATTCCGCCCCCACCCACCGCATTCATTCAAGTGAGAACAAACTTAGCGAAACCACATTTCAGTGGTCGTTAACTACCATTGCATGAAGAGGGGGCAATCCTTACCATTTTTCCAAATGCTAATGAGCACCAACCTCCCAGCTGACATCTCACAGTTTGGCAAGTAGATCTCACAGAGGTGGTGGCATTATGAAAGCCTAAAGACCGTTTCACACCCACATATTTGTGTCTATTTGAAATTAACACAGTTTAAGTGATAAGGAAAAGATGATGTGTAATTATTTTAAGGAAGGCAGCATGAGTAGGGAAAATGGTGGGTCCAAGACAACAGCTGAATTGTGTCCAAGATGTCACTGCCTCTGTACACCATTACTTTGTTTTCTTGCCTTTAAAAGGAAGCTAAGGCAACTCCAGAGACTAGGGATCCATGTAAATTCTGCTGAGATCATATGATTGATCATTCCATAAATAAAAAAGGACATTTCTCTATCGGTATATTGATTTCCAGATGCTAACAGAAAATTCCCTGAAACCATCCATATTCCAATATTTCTATATTTTATACACAGTCTCATGGGCCAAATTCCCATCTAGTTTAAATCAGCTCCATCAATCCTGATGGATCAGCCCCTTTTCTTTTGTATCCTAAGATGTTTATCAGTTCAACTTCAGTGAAATGCACATGCCTAATTCACACTAAGCACAGCGTTAAAACGAAGTGTTATTCACCAGCACATGACGACGACGCCATGGAAGCTTAAGCTGTGTTCAAATAAAATATGTACATGTATTAAATAAGGGGGAGGATGGTGTTGTGGCTAAATAACTGTATCTGAAAATACCAAGACCAGATAAATTAGGTCTGGAAAATTCAGCAAACAAGACATGAAGTTCCAAATCCTGATTGTCCTACATACATTACAAGTCCCACTGAAGCCCAGGGAACACTATAGCAGTTAAGATAAGGAAGATTAGGCCCCAAAATACATCTTCATGGATTCCCAAGAAAAATATTTCATTATACTACATGCTAGTACCATGTTCAATGAAGCACTGCTTACTGCATACATTATCACCTACCTGGGGAGGAAGGGGCATTTGGAACGATAGCTTAACTTGCTTCACCTTCTGATTTATGTTGTTGGGGAAATATACCCCATCCCCTCACTCCCAAAAGCTGGAATTGAAATCCTGCAGTTACATACATTCAGTTAAAACACACACACACACATACACACACACACGAAGAATCACATTTGAGTGCTAAAAGTCCATCTTCAGTTTTGCAATCTTTAGAAAGAGAAACATGGATTTTCTAAACTGGAAATTACGTAGGAATCAGTTCATAAAATGTACATGTGATAATGAATAGCCAGTCTTCCTTGCGGGTGATAAAATATTCTAAAAGCACCAGGCCATGTTTAAAAAATGATTACAAATTATTTTAACAGTATACTTGCAAAGGGTTATGAAAACAGCTATAATATTTTTGTCTTGGATTCTAGAATTACCAGTGTGACAGCTAATGCAATAATGATTTGTTTCAAATACCAGTGTTTAAACTATATAAAGCTGATTTTATACATTTTTCCAGTAGGCCGCATTGTAGTTAATGAAATTAAACACACCAATCGCATTTGTCCCTAGGGGCTGAGGAACTGAACACACCACTGGTTTATTTTTTTATTAAATAATTGCAGCCAGCAAGATGGACTAATTGCATACAGAATTGAAAAAAAAACATTCCATTGATATAATTAAGCCAATTTTCATGAACAGAAATAGTTATAGTGGATATAAAATAAACAGAGCATTCACTGGAGTCTGACTTCTCCCCACCACACCCCCTTTTTTGGTACAGAATGTTAACTATTAAGCAAATAGATAACACACTAGCCCATTTGAGGTATCTAGTAATGATGGCTAAATTGTCCCTAATATCTGATGCCAGGGCACTGTGTCTTGGTGAAAAACTTGACCCCCCTCCCCCATCACCATAATACCTTAAAAGCAAAACACCTGAAAGATTTAAATCTGTCAAGAGGAAAATACATCACCCTCCAGATTATTTTGGTCTGACATTTTACATATCGTACACTTCTCTTTGGAGAGTCGATATCCATCCTTCCTGCTTCTTCCTTGTAATAATATAGAAACTGGGTGGCTGATGGAACACAGAGTCTTTCCACATACCGGGCCAAGAGAAACCAAAAGTTACCATCCCATAAGCCACAGAAGAGTGGTTATTGGAAGTGCTTTGGCCATCTCAGTCCAGTTTCTAATTGACAACAGGTCCACAAGAGAATTGTCATCACAACCTATTGGCCTTATTGGCAGCTCAGCAGAGAGATCATGGGTTCAGCGGACAGAGAGACTACATGGCCAGCTCACCCTGGGAGGCCACGTTGATTCACATTGTCATGGCAGCCTGCAAAGGCAGCCTGTGTGAACAACAGAGGCTTCCACCAAGTCCAGTATCCTACCCAGTGATGAATGCTTTGAACAGCACCGTGAACACGTCAAGTGCTATCTAAGCTTATTGGGTGACATTCTGATCCCCTTGCTCAAACGGAGACATACTTTACTCCATGAGAACTCCTTGCAGAAAAAGGTACTAATCAACACGAGCCAAGAGACCCAAACCTGCCCCTAATTAATAATGATTTTAACCCACATGATACACCTTATTGTGGTAAATTTCCTCCTGATCACAAAGATGGTGATCAACCTGTTTTGGGTCACATGACTCTGAATTCAAACCCATGGAGAAGGATGCTCATTTTGAAGGGGAAATGTACGTCATTTTTATTTGTGAAGAGGGCCACATCGCCCAGTGAATGAAGAGCCGCAAAAAAGCTTTTTAGAACAGGAATTGTCTCTATGATACATTTGAGCACTGCCTAGCCCAACCGAACCCTGGCCGCTCAGCACTACCATAACATGGACAACACTAAAAAGCCCATGAAAGTGCACCATGGCAATTCAACAGTTTCATACAAGAGATGATGAGATCACAGGTAAAGATGGAAAAGACCTATCTGATCATGCAATTCTTTCAGAGGAGCACACATTAAAGATTAAATGATTCTGTGAAGCACTGACATATTTACGGGATAGACTTGTATAGGGATTGCTGATTGTCCAGAGTCTAGGAACAATTTTGTTAGTCCATACCCTTCAAATGGCTTTATTCTACTTAAGTGTAGGTGAAAAAAATTACACTGATGTGCTGGTTACTCACTAATAATGGGTTATATAATTTAAATATGTGTTTTGGAAATGCAAAGGAGAAAACCTATTGTTCATTAGAGGTTTTGACCTTTGCAAATATGCATTTGGATTCTGATTTGCTGGTCACAAAAATATTTTATGAAAGAAGATACATACTTCAAGGATGGAAGAATAGAATACCCTCATTTTGCAGAAGTGAAGGCCTTCAGCTCTCAGCCTTCCCCTGGCCTCTAGATATAGCACATACATTGCCCATGCACAATAGGGGAATCTTATAGTGAAGTCACTTCATTTTTCTGCAGAAAAATTTCATTTATCAGAAGTTCACCATGACTGGAAAAATAGAATAGTAACACTGAATAATAATCAAAAGGAAAGTCTTGTGATTAAAGCACAGAATTGGGCCTGGAGAGATTTCAATTCCCTCCCTGGCTCAGCCACCAACTGTGAGTGAGAAACCTGGGACAAGTCATTTCACCACTCTCTGCCTCAGTTTCCCCTCCTTTAAAATGAAATTAATAATTACAGTCCACATGTCATGGGCAGGCTGCTGAGGCTTAAACTCCTTAAATGTTTGCAAACTTCTTGAGGTCTTTGGATTTAAAGCACTATATTAAGCATTACATGGCTTTTATAAAATATGTAAGCCATAATAATAATAGGCATAATAACCATAATAATGCTTTTTGCTCAATAGGGTCTTTACTTCTGAGGATCTCAGAGTGCTTTACAAACATTACAGAGCCATGTCATAGAGGGATATTTCCCTCTCAGACAGAAGATTCCCTTGTCATATGCTTAAGGTATTTCACTTAACAATTGAGCCTATTTATGCAGCCAACAGTGCAGCCCATGCAGGCAGGTGTACCCTCTATGCAGCAGGCAAGCTAGAGCATTCCTTTATCACCAGTCACGGAGCGGTTACATCCAACTAAAGAGCTGGGATATTATTACAGTGAGCGACAGCTATGAATTACACTGCTTCTGTGTTGTGAAAGCCTAGCTTCTGCCTTGCATTTCGCCCAGGAATGAGTGGAGATTTTACGTACGTCAGGTATGCCTGGTTTGCTCCAGTTTAATGCTTTGAAAACTTATTTGTTTTCAAGTCTTTTTTTCATGATATTTTTTTATCATCATTGGGGGAGGAAGACACAAAAGAGGAAGAAAATAGTGACTTTTTGTTCATCCCTATGTCCTAATAGAGGCTGTTCCACTGGGCATTTGTCCACAGAAACCTCTAGTTGCAATTGTATTATTTCTTGTTTCTTTTTATAGCCTATTAAATGGTCCCACTTTCCCTTTGTAGATTTGCTTGGAGTTTTACACTACAGGTTCAACACAAAACCTAAACACAGGGAAGCTTTTTTTTTTTTTTAGTGTAGATTTTAAAAACAGAGTGGTCATGTTTTTGCAGGTAGGATGCACAAGGGTAGTGATGTGTGCATAGCACATGTGTACATTAATACACATGTATACATGATACACACATGGATGTATACACACTAACATTGCTTATATCTATATAGGCAGAGAACATGTTACATCATGTGTTCTGTTTTTACCCCTTATATATACACACACACACACACAGAGAGAGATGACACCGTTAATGTACATAGCTATGTAGTGATGAGGACATAATGTGTTACTTTGTGTGTGTGTTTCATAAGTTTACATTATACCTATATATTCACACAAACCTGATAATGTATACAGATTGCAGGGATGTGTGCATAATACATGTTCTACAAACAAACGACCTATAATGCTATACTGAGCTTCATGCACCAGTTATGCTGTATACAACAACATGAAATCTTTATTTGCAATGTCTTTTTCAGCTCCAGAAAAACACTTTGTCACCTTAAATCTTGTTAGTCTATGGACAAGTTCAGCAACATAAAAAAACTCCCAGGTCAAATAATCAAGGCTTTAGTTACTTGGCAAAGTTTCTTTCTGGGCCCGCAGAGAGAAGACCAGTTGGGTGTATTTGTTCCCTTTACAGCTTCCACACTTATCTAGCAAAGGGGATTAAAGCAAAAATCCGGATCAAATTTATTTAACGCTATTTGGGATTTTTAAAACCCCAACCTCCTAAATTCGTCACAATGATTTTTAATCCTGGATAATTTTGTTGAAACACTAATTATCCATCACCTTAATTACGAGAGCAGAACCCCCCAAGGGCTCCTAATTGCCTAATTGAATACAACTGGGGAGCAGCAGCCAGCGGAGGAACAGTAAAGAGAAACTATTGGCGAGGTTTCCCTGATAGCTGGGGAGCAAAAAACCAAACACGAGTGGGTTTAGTTCCACAGCACAAAAAGCCTCCAGCCCAGTGGCACATTTTACACCCCACCCCCCGTCATTTAACATCCTGCACAAACACAGCATCAGGTTCCTTCCCAGTTGGGCCAAGCCAGACAGAGCGCTGGGTGGCTCTAGTAATTACCCAGGCTGCTCTGAGCGGTCATTGAGAGCAAAGAACTGGGCTCGCTTTTCGCCCCTCTCCAGCTCTGGATCTGCCCGGGGACTTGGGAGGGAGCCTTCCTGGAGCAGGGCAATGGAAGAGGCGTTTGCAGAAGTCGGACAGAGCCAGCCCGGGACTGGCCGTGCCGTGCCGTGCCGTGCCGTGCCCTGCAAACACAGGCGGGCTCCCAACGCTGTGTGGCCCAGGAGCAGCGAGGAGGCAGCTGGTTTCCATACCTCTGAGCTGGGGGGACAGGGCACGCTGCACGCTTCCGGCAGCGGGGAGAAAGGTGTTTGCCTAGGCAGCGTTTTCTTCCTCCGGAGTGGCTACACCTGTTTGTATTTACATGCCAAAGCGCCTCAGCAAAGTGGCGACACAAAAAGCCGTTTATGCAATGACCAGGACCAGAGTGAGCTAAGCAGAAAAACAAGAGAGACGCTTTCTAGCTAGGGGGAGACTCCGGGCTCGCTCCGGTTTGCTTCCCAATTCCTTCCTTTCAGGTTTACATTCCCCCCTCCACAACACACCAGACGTGATCAGGCGAGCGGCCAGCTGCCCCCGTGTGCGCGGCGTTCGCATTCAGGAATTCGTTACCCTCGGTCCCAGCCCCACTTGTGAATCGCCCCGAGCCCCAGTCTCCAGGGGACCCGGGCTGGGGAAACCCGGCTTCCCAGCAGCTGCTGCCGCGCTAACTCCCCGCCCGCATTGCGTGCAAGCCCCTAATGGAGGTGACAACAAATTGTTTAATTTATAGCGTTGGCATCTCGTCCGGAACTGTTTACATCTGCGACCGGCTTGAGCCATCCAGCCCGTCTGACATCCTTTGCCACATGCTTTCTGCGCCCCCCAGCCCCCCCGTGTGAATGCGAGTTAAATCCCCGAGTTTCTCCCCAGCAACCCACGGCCACTCGCCAGAGACACGCTCCTGGTTTGGGCCACATCCTTCATCTGAAACCTGGGGCGGCGGAGAGAGACTTTGCAGGAAGAGGAAATAAAGAAGCATTTTTCGGTGCGACTCCCAGCCTGGGACCCGGGCACGCGAGGAGGCCGGCGGGAGAGAAGTGATACGGCCACCGACGGAACTAGCAAGGGCTGGAGTTCAATGTGAGGGAGAGTGGACGAGTGGGAGACGCATATATAAATATATATCAAAACAGCCTTCCTGGCATGCCCTGTTCGGCCAGCCACCATCCCGCTAAAGCATGGCTGCTTGTCAGATCGGCCGTCATTACTGCAACAACATCGGGCATTGTTTGCTGGTGAAATAAAACCCTGAAGAGAGCGAGCGAGCGAGCGAGCGAGCAAGAGGAGCGCTGGCCTCTCGCGTCCCCTGTGCCCCATCAGAAGAGCTGTAGGGGGGACTCTAGCTCCACAGGGAAGTAGAGCACGCGTGTGGATATCATGTGCCCACGCGTGCATTTATACACACGCACTCACCGCCATGCACATCCCTCGCACCTAGCCGCTTCTGCTGAATTAAGTCCACCCCCCGTCTACCCCACACTGTCCCCCTGGCTGCCTGCTCCCTGACCGCATTGCTATGGCAGCTGGTTGGGAAGTGAGCACTGAAAGTGCTCCGAGATTGAAGAGTGAGATTAGAGTAAGGGAAAGGGGCACACACAAAGAGCCAGCCCCAAACCAAAAGGGAGGGAGGGAGACCCAGACTTCTTAACCAAAGCCATGCACCGCAAACATTTTTCCTAAAACTGCCTCCACAAAACCCCTCTGTCAGAGAGCACAGGCAAGCCGGGCTGGGACCCAAAGAGGAGGAACAGCTACGGAACAGTAGATCTCCCCGGGTGTTTGCTTTGCTAGGCCCGGGTGTCTGATCTGCGCCCAGACCGGGCCAGGGAGATTGCAAGCTTCAGGTCACTTTTAAGACATGAAGATGAACCAACATCGCTTTGGCTTGGGGGGTTTTTGTCGCTGCGATATTAGAAGCTTTAGTTAAAAAACAGTGAAGAGGATCCTATGAGTTGCTTGGTTTTCAGCATTTTAGTTCATTTCCTCCTCTCTGTCCCATGGTAGTAGCATCATTGGAGCATTTTTATAGAGTCGATTTAAAAAATAATAAAAGGAAAAGCCAAATCTGTCCTCTTAAAAAGCAACGTTTGAAACCTTATAATACGTAATAAGAAACAAGATAAACCTTTGAATGGAACTAGCAAGGGGGAATTTGGACTTTCAACCAGTTCTCTTTAAGAAATACTTCAGCACAGCTTAGCTCTGAAGACTGTTACATCCTCGCTTAAAACTCAGACCTCAGACTTTAACTTTGTCATGTTCCTAATAATGAAAAGCAAATGTGAACGCAAAAGGGTTGGCCATCCTTTTCCAACATGGATGTTTATTTAGAATAGGGCCTTTTAAAAAAAATCAAATCAGTGGGAACCCTCCAAAAGTAATCTAATGATATCGAAATTGAGCGAGTCGAAATCGGGTGCGTTACGATCAGATTTAAATGGGTTAACATCTGAATAGCTGATGTCCCGTCCCACCACACCACATTCTCATTTATGGAGGAGATATTCTCAGTCATAGGGAAAAGGGTCTCTCTTATTATTTACTGTTTGTTTTCTATTTAAACTACTAGGTCCATTAAAATATTATACATACACATATATGTATACATATACACTAGATAGATACACACGCACACTGTATTATACACACACACACACACACACACACACACACATACATATTGAAAAAACAATTAAGAGGCACATTCGACATTGGTTTTTTATACCTGATGATCTAGCTGAAATTTCCTTCAGGGTTAACAGATCGCCGAGTACCAGAGGGGTTTAGAACAGAAGATATCTTAATTAAAAACCCTAATCAAGCAACATTAATTGTAAAAATACTTTGCAAAATACAGAAAGCATTGCAAACGGCTGAGTGTGAAGGCGCTTAGCATGTGCACTTGTGTCTGTGCATACACGTAATACACACACACACAGACATATTTTATATATTATAATAGGCATAGATTAATATTATACCGTAAGGCAGTAGGTTTCATTTCTCTGGCTGTGGGATTCCGTAGTTTGGCCCTTACTCACCTTATTATAAAGCCTAATCTTTTGATTTACAGCCATTAAAGCCGAGAGGCTCCTGTCCCAATAGATACATTATAGTCTGAAGTGATCCAAAACAATTTGCATCTCTAGCTAGGAACTGCTTTAGCTTTTTAGACTTGCCTTTCGCCTTGTGAGCCAGGGTAAAATTACAAAGAATTTCACGCTAACCTCCCCCCACACCCCCAGCCTCTTTCGAAATCAGGTAACACAGTCAAACTCCGAGGAGAGCTTCACATCTGCTTAAAATATTGTCCAATGAAATGAAATTCTACAACAGATTGTGTTTTTAATATACTGTACACCACTAGCCTGCATACCAAGTGCGCGGAAGGTGTGTGTATCGCTTTACCACAGGATATATGGGCGTATTAGTAACTACAAACACACATCAATGGGATCGAGGCTTAACGAGTGCGGATCCAGAGGTGTGTTGGGGAAGAGGGGTGCTGGAGCGGTGTGTGACGTGTGGGAACATCAACAGCCGACTGTATTAGATATACAGAGAGACACACATTGTCGTGTAGGTAGGCGTATAATCTGTTTTGCAAATAATATACTCCTGGGAGATGGAAACCGTAGCTTTGGGCTACTGTTTTGAACTGTGATCCCTAAAAATCCTCGGCTGAAACCCCATAAACCGCTGGGCCCTGTAGTGTATGAAACACCTGATGTTAATCAGAGCTCAGCCTTCCGAATAGACATTAGTGCTCGTGCAAAAGAGCCGTGTCTGAGCTGCAGCGCCGAGTGCAGAAGCGAAGTGGCTTGTTCCAGGCAGCTAAAGCCCAGCTCCTCTCCCCGGCGCGGAAACCCGCTAGCGTTTCAGCTGCAGAAGCTCCCTTCCCTTCCCGGACTCCCACCCTGAGCGGCCCTAGGCTGGGAGCGGCAGGATAGGTGCTACAGACACACGAGTCTAGTCAAAGGCAAGCTGGGGGCATTCGGTACAATTGGGTGTGTGCAGAATCAGATGTGAGATGCACACATCTGCATCACATACACTCCCATGACAGCTGCTAAACTACAAAACAACAACGACTCCGTTCTCCTCAACCTCGCTTCTTCAGCAAGGAGAAAAAGAGAGCCTTTTCCAAAACGTTCAGCTCCTCAAATAAAAGGAAATAAACAACTTCGGTATTTTACGGGGTATTTTTTAATAGGGGCCTGTAATCCATAGGTGGAAAATCACAGTATTAATTGCAAGACAGCTCCCCTAATAATACATGTAAAATTGCCCATGTACACTGGAAGCCACGCACGCCTTTTGCCACATTTATAACTGTGAAAAAGGTGTGTGTGTGTATTACACGCATGCACACAGCTATGTGGGCCGGTGGGGTGTCCTAATGGAGCACACTGAAAACACACAACCCGAGAGGTAAGGTATTGGGCCTTGCCTGGGCGCTGCGGGCGTGAGTTGTGTCCTTTTAAAAATAAAAGAAGTGTCCTTTGTCAGAGACTGCGGTAAACGGACTCTCACTCCACTTTGCGATGATTCAAAGGGAAGCAAACTACGGGATAAATGCGATTTGCTTTATTATTAAGCCCGTATGTAGAGTCGTACTCTTATTTCGGACAGTACTGTTCAAAATTTGGAAGAACAATTCCAACCGAAAGAAGGGGGAAGCCACTGTCTGGGTGGAGGTAGGACTTGGACCCGGTAAACCATGCAAAAATATCCCCTGGCCCTGAAAAAAAGTAAAGATGCTACATAATAATACACCTGAATTACAAAAGAAACCCTTGAAATAGCAAGGGATTTGTGTGTCTTTCACCTCATGCCCCTTTGGAACATTAAAAGTTTAAACTACAAAATGAAATAAAATTAAATAAAATACGAGTTAGTTTTCTTCCCCTTCCTATCTCATGGTCATTTAAGAATCTAATTCCTCTTCCCCAGCATTTAGATACAAACTTCACTCTTCTTACCTGGAACAGCGCTCTTACCTCCTCACTGCCATGACCTATGTTAAAAATGTATTTACATGCAAAGGGGCTGCTCTCTATGATCCCACATATTCTTGTAACGTCCAAGTATTAGTAAGTCCTGAAAGACTCCGTGTGAAAGTGCCCCCCCCCATTTAAACGAACTAGACACCACTATTGTAAAAGTATTCAAATACAAATTTCTTCCTTATCAAATACAAATGTAAGTAGTACCGAGAATGAGTTGGAACTTACAGTCTCCAGATATTTTGCACAAAGCCAGAATGAAACAGAAACTAAAAATAAAAAATAAAAAAGCGCACCTTTTGACAGATTCACTAGGCACCTAAATTCCCTACTGCACCAAAACCTTCATATCGACCCAGCTAGGAAACACAGCAGGTATTTCAAGCGGGGCTCTACAAAGGAGGTGGAAGCGGTGGGGGTAGGAATAAAACCACCCTTTGCTACAGCAACCCAACTCCTCGTGTGAAAATTCAGCTTTTCAAAAAAGAAAGGAAGGAAGGAAGGAAGAGTCCAGGCGATGGGGAAAAATCTGCCGCAAAACTTAGGAGTTGAAATTCCAAAATCACAACCTATAGAAAGACACCCCTTTGTCGTGCCCCCCCGACCTTCTTAACACCCCCCCCCCGAGCTGAGAGAGTCTAAATCTTTCAGTTTCAGCGTCTTCCCCGTAGGAATCTGCGACTCCAACCCCTTAGTGAGAAAGGATCCATTTGATACCAATTCTCTGCCCTTCTCTCTCTCTCTCCTAATAATTGTCCCTTAGACTAGTGGGGTTTTTCCCTCTGTCTGTCTGTCTGTGTGTCTGTCTCTCTCTCTCTCTGAAACGTTAAGTCTCTCTGGATCCTGGAGGCTAGTGCCAAACGCAGATCTCTAGCGCCCACTATTTCAAAAGCCAGGAATATTATTTCACAAGACTTGGAACGACTCAATAAAAAAAAAAAAAGTTGCTATCCCCTTTCGTCAACTTTGCAGCTAACTTTCGCTTCTCTCCCCCCCTTCGCTGCCATCTCTGCGCTCCTCCAGCTCCTCCGGGGTGAACCCCGCCAAAGCGCTCGTGGGGTGCAGGGGAGACCCCCAGCCCGCAGGAAAGTGCCAGCCGCCGCTCTGTGAACCCAGTGCGGAGCCGCTCACACACGGAAAAGGGGCGGACAGCGGGGCTCTCGCATCTCTTGCGCTCCAGGCATGAGAAAGGGCACGAAAAGGGGGCTCCTGTCCCGCAGCAGCACCCACCCGGCCAGCCCTCCGGCGGCACAGATCCTGCGGGGCCCTGGAGGGGACGCTGGAAGCGGAAGAAGGGAAAGAAAGGACCTACTTTTGGGCAGTTTTCTCGCCCTCGCCTTGGATCTCATCTTGTCGGCTTGTGGATTCTTCTCCTCCTCCTTGAGCCCAGAAGCAGCTACACACTATCTTCATCTCCCGAGCATTGTCAGTTTGGACACCTTCGCACATGCGCACAGAGCATTCAATCTGACACCCTCGCCAGGGCCAAAAAAACTTTCCAATGTATTCATCACCATCAGGGGGTTTTTTTTGGTCCTATCCTCTTCTTCAGATCACTTATCTCCCCCCCCCCCCAACACCATCGCAGCCTTTCCCTGATCTGCCCCTTTAAGAAAAATCAACCCACTCTAAGCCTAACCCTTTGCACACTGACCTTACACACTGGACAATATTTAAGGATCAAGGTACCATCCTATAAAGAGGTGATTATTTATTATTAATTATTACTATTATTTAATAGCAATGGGGTAGCACGGAGATTGTTAGAGGGTGTCATTTGGTAATTGCGAGTATTTTAAACAGGCGGGGGGTTAATGAACTTTTCCAAAAATTTACTGTAACTTTTCCTTTGACAGTCAGGTTTTTTGGGGATTTTTTGTTTGTTTTGGGGTTGTTTTTTTTGCTTTGGCTCGGAGGTTTGCGTGGCTATTTAAAAACATTATTTGGGATTTGCCCCATGCTATCATGTAATGGTTTTCACAAGGATATTCCCTTTTTTGAATGTCGTAACGAGAATGTCTTGTGAAATTTTGATGTGTGAACATTTTAATTAAACATTAAAACAACACCGTTTTTACACTTTTTCGGTTTTGGGGTGTGTGTGGCACTTTTGCTATCAGTGTCCTTTCTTTATTACGCGGTGCACACTTGCATATGGCCAATAATGGTAAATATACATGTACCTTGATCTAGCTAGTCAGGGAGTGGGAATTGTTTGGGTTATTAGCCAAGAGCGGCTGCATTTAGCACAAGATGCAGTCACACTTAATCTGCACTATTTGGCGTGGCGTGTGTGTTTCTGCACCCCCTCCCCCCCCGACAATTAAGACCAAAATATGTTAAAAGTTTTTTTTTAAAAAAAAAAAATAACTCACCGGTGTTTTTAAAAGAGACTGAGAATTAGGTTGCTGGGTGCTGTGTGAAAGAGAAACATATGGTCCAGTCTACATTTGTGCCTTTGATTCAAAGCTCTGGCAGGAACCTGAGTTTGGATTTCAGAAGGATCCCATATCATTTCTTATGCGATTCTCGCCCCCCCCCCCCCATACACACACAAATCTAGCTCGACCTCCTGTCTGGACTGGGCCATCCAGTTCTGAGGCAGCCCCTTCCTGGACGGGAGAGATGCTCTGCCTTACCCATCCCCTACCCGCTGAAGGGGCTCTGCGGAGTAGGAAAGACCCTGGTTTGAAGAGAGCAAAGATGAATCTCATGATTTTGCATTTTAGGTACCAAGGCAGAGCCACTTTCTGGACGCCCGATAATAATAGCGATCGCCTCCCTGGGAATATTAAAAATACTGCTCCTCCTAAGTGATCACTGCCTAGACATTGGGGTTGTCCGTGATCCCCGGAAGCGGAGACACAGACCGATCAAACAGACCCTCTCTGAAGGAAGGAGCGAAGTGCAAATAGCTGGGTGATTGATGGGCTGCCTTTGACTGCGGAGAAAGCACTATTTTAATTCAAGTGGCCAGGTCAGATGGTCACGGAAGAAGGTTGAAAGGTAGGATTTAATGAGATTAATATGGAGGGAGAGCGACTTCATAAACATTCAGTCAGAGAAGCGGGCTGGGGAAAGTGCGCCGATTCGCAGGGAAGGTGCAGCGACACATTGGGGACTCGGCGAGCAGGGGCCTCTCACTCCAGGGCATCCCAAACCCAGAGGGAAAGCTCGATGCGTGGCTGGGCTCGCTCCTGGAATCCATTCTGCCAGCTGAACTTTTGCACTGCAGGCGGAGGGGAGAGGTGGAATTATTCTTGCTAATTACTGGGTTTCCCTTCCTCACTGCGCTCTTTAATTGCAGATGGAAGCAGGGCCCTTTTAGATGCTCCTTATTTAGTAATAGGGAGGGAGGGGAAGGAGCCCAATTTTTAAATATGTAGACAGTGAAACTTCCAACCACGTGTGGCGAACAGTGCTGAAATGCGGATTGCAGATTTCTTTCCTGAAAATGTATTAATATGCAGAGAGTCTTTTCACTTCATTGGGCGGACCCGCAGGTTTGGAACCCAAATCGTTTTTAGTTTAAATGTTGAAACAGCAGAGCTGACGTTTCAAATCAGTTGAAATATTTCCTACAAAGACCGTAGGTGTCTTCCACACCCCTAAAATGAGCTGGTAATGGAAGACCTAGGTTTGGGTTAAACTAAATGTTCTTAGTTATTTTCTTTTCGACATTATTATCCATTCACTGTGTTTGCAGAACAGACATGAAAACAAAATCTTGTTTTTTTTCCAAATGACATTTAAAAAAATCCATTTAACAATGACAACTGGGCTGGAAGACTACATTAATATGAGTCAGGGTTCGAGTATAAACAGCAGATAGATTTTAAGTTAAGTCTCTAAAAGCATGCTATTGCTAATTGCACACGGGTTTGCTTTTTTTAAAAAAAAAATTCTGCATGCAAATAATTCTTTGCTGGAGTCCTAATATACAAAGGTGTATCTTGCATTGACTATTAGCAAGAATAGTATTTCTTTGCACAAGACACATACGTATACATATATTAGAACTCCACCGCGTTATACCTAGGAAGCAATGAACTGCAGAGAGTGCTTCTGCCCGATGATCTGTTTAATTCTAGTGCTAGAATTCAGCTGTCTGGCTGAGTTAAGGTGCACTCAGGTGCGTATGAAGAACTTAAACTGTACCAGAAGGTCAGAAATCACCTTCACCTGTGAAGAGAGCGCAGCGGAATCTCGCGGATTTTTATATAACTTCCCCCCAGGTTCCCGGCACAGCTGTCCCTATTCCCCTGTACAGCAGGCGAACGTGTAAAAACTGCTATTAATGCGGATTACACAAAGGTATAAATGAAAGTACTGTTCCCTGGCTGTGCAGAGACATCTCTCTGATGCAACTCTTCTTAATCATAAACCTGTCTTTCGATTGCTGAATATACAGCATCCCGATTACATATATGTGTATATTTCCTTCCAGAAATAATGCAGCAGCAGCGTTCCACTAAATACTGCATCGGACTATCCCAGGAACCAGTTGTGTTAGCAGGACTTTCTCGTTACAGATTCCTAGACAGTGTCGGTGACAGGATGGGCTCACTGCTCAATTTTTTTTTAAAGGATTGATTTTATTTATTCATTACAAATTAAACAGAGGAAATGAAATGCAAAACAAGGCAAACGAGAGGTTGGGCTCCCAACTAAGGCGAGGCAAAGAGATTGGGAGCAGCCGTTAGTTTTACTTTGAAATGATTTTCCCGTCTTGTATTAACAACGCTGATGTAGTAAATATGTGCACTATTTAAATGTTGCAACAAAGATCGAAAGGATTTTCCTCCTCCCCTTACCATCTGATTTACAATAATTTACAAAGAAGGAAATATCCCATATGGGGGGGGGCGGTTTTTCCTCCCTCTTCCCTCCCTCCTCCCCGCAAAAACAGGTACAAAACTGATATCGGATTTACCCCAGATTATACCGGGGAGGAGGATGTGGTGGGAACTAAAAAGCCAAGAACCAATATATATATATTAATGTATATATATATATATACACACACACACACACACACACACACACACTTTAAAATTATTGAAAATATAAACAAGTTTCAGAGTAGCAGCCTTGTTAGTCTGTATTCCCAAAAAGAAAAGGAGGATTTGTGGCACGTTTCCGATGAAGTGAAGTGGAGCTCACGAAAGCTTATGCTCAAATAAATTTGTTAGTCTCTAAGGTGCCACAAGTCCTCCTTTTCTTTTTGAAAATATGAAGTGTGCTTTCCTGATTGGGACAGAGGAAACAGATTGAGCAAGAATCCCCGCTGTTTTCCCAGGGTCCCCTGTTATAAATTTGTTTTAGATCAAAAACGTATTTTGATTGTCTTGTTCTATACAAAATCCAAACAAATCGAGGCGTGATTTCCGTTTACACTGCGCTCCTGCTAAGTTCTAATTATTATCGTTTGATTCGATTCTCAGAGAAGACAGCCGCTTGGTTTTGTAGGCTATGACATGCCTTTCCCCCAACCCCACGTCCCGGATTTATAAACCCGCACAGCGCAAAGGGTGTTTTGCTGCATTTCAGACTCGACCTCCCAGGGGGAAGAAATGGGACTGAAGACCAAATGCTGGTGCTCAGCAAACCCCAAACACCCAACTCTAAAGTCCCGAATCAAGAAGCAACCTCTAGCCATCCTCAAATACCGATTCTGTGGGTTTGTTGTCAAAAGCCCGACGTCCCTGGCCAGAGCAGACGCCTGACCTGCTAGCCGGGTATTTGATTTTACAAAGAAATCCATATGATCCAATTTTGCACCTGTTTGAATACGTATCGCTTGCATGGATGTGTGTGTGGGGGAGAGGGGGTGTTCCCTAGTCCTTGCTGGTCTACTTGCTTGGGCTGGGGGAGGGAGTCACTTGTTTAGCCCCATAACCACGTGTTCTATCCCCACAGCACTACCGAAGCACCGCTCCCGCAGCTAGCCCTGTAGCCCTCTTACAAGGCTTTCAGAGGATGCAGACAATACGGGTGAGTGGTTGAGCAGGGCACAGGGAATCCCTGCCTACCTCTGGGGAATTTCACGGTAGCTCGCCAGCTTGGTGCATTCCTGCAGCTGGTTTCAGGCTATCTATCCCGCGGAGGAGGTCACTTTGAGGCAGGATCGTAATCGTTTTCCTGTCCCATGAAAATGCTCAGGCCTTTATATTTTAAAAGAAAAATCACTGAACAGGAGAGAAGAGTGCAGACCCCTCTCTGCACTGGGTGAATTACAGGGGAATTTAAATTAGCCCAGGCACACAATCTGGGGCTGGAAAGGGTGGGTCTGTCAGCCGGGCACACGCACAAACCAGTCCTGGTGAGATCGCCATTTTAAGAGTCTCTATCCCTATTTCCACCTTCATCTCTGGTTTCTCACCCAGCCAGGGCACATTTCCACACATTTCCCCGGCGCGCGGGTTGTATTTTAAGGGGGCTCGGAGGTGGATACACCGGAGTGGTTCTCATGTAGGGGTCTCCTGGTTGGCATTTTCATTGCCAAGTCCTGCGCTTTCTGGACTTTTTGACGTTGGCTTTGAAAGTCCGCTCCAGGCGGAAGTTTGCGTGCCAGGATCCTCGTTCAGAACAACAGTGAGCCCGGTTTGGTCATCTTCGCCATCAGCCACGAAGCTGGCAGGGCAGCCCTGCTTGTGAGAGCACATGTCCGCAGCCGCACCTGACAGGCGGCTTTCCGGCTGTTTTCCGCGGCTTGGAAAACATGGGTTTACACTGGGCAAGCTGGTGTGCACAAGTGCTTTGTAAGGAATAAAGCCGATTAAAACGGCTGAGATATTGTGGCTCGAGCAGGAGCTGGGGCACATCCTCTTCCCGAGGATTTTAGCACAAATGCTGATTGTTCCTGCCCAGCGTCGGAGGGAGATTATACAGCGAATTGTTTTTTAAAAATACGCAAACTCCCCTTGGCACATGAAGGGGCCGCTCCGCTCTAGTGTCAGCGGGCCGCAGCTTAGCCGGTAAGAATGTCACACGCTTACCTAGCGGGTTTTTCCTTTTTAATCTGCCATCAATAAACGAAGGAAACAACACACACAACCACCACATTGTAATTAAGGGCGGCCTGCACCCACGCAAGTTCCCTTTCATCCCCGCTTATGCCCAGAAATTTCAGCATCTTTCATCCCTGCTTCAAAGCCCCGATTCTCTGCAGGCACAAGGGGGCAGTTACGGGTAGACTGGGAGCACTTGCAGCCAGGGAGGGTGGCTGGGAGGTCAGCAGCAATTGGCCAGGGGGGAAGCCGGAACCCCGAACTCAGCACTGGGCAAGCCAACGGAGGAGGAGCTGCAGTGTAAAGATCCCGGGTGTTGCTTGTACGCGCTATTTTCTTTCACTTCGCTATGTTGAGCCTGTCAATGGGAAAGTTTGTGTTTGTTTTCATAACAGATGTTTACTGCTGCCCTGGAAAAGATCTCAGGGCGGGGGGTCGGGGGAGGGGAACGAGATTATTCAAAGGGTTCACTACTGGTCACAAACCGATTGGCAAAAGCTCCTGTTCTAAGCCAACACTGGAACGGGGACGCAGCACCCGCGCTGAGAAAAGCCCCATAGACTGTTCTGAACTCGGGGTTATTCCCCTTCACCGAAGGATTCTGCTGGGAAACACGTTTGCCATTCTTTGGCCAGAGCCTGCACCCCTCTCTTTACTTTTGTACTGGTGGGGTTAATAAAACGAGTGTGTGCCGGGGGGATGGGGTGAAAATGGAGGGGAGCTGCAATGCCTCCTAAAGGAGCTGTTCCGATGAAAGGTTCTTTAGAATCAGGTAAACCCTTATGCTATTTTTTAAAGGCATGTTATTTACCCAATAAACTGTAATAGCTCCTTCCCTGAGTAAAGATCTGTTCATTTGCACGCTCATTTGGAAAACCATTATTTACCCAAATGCCCCTAAACAGCTGCTTAGGAAACAGCATTCCTTCTTGAAGGAGAGGGAGAGGGAATTCTGCAGGTCTTCTGCATAGAAAAAACCCAATTCTTAAGGCATTTTTACTGAGAAAATTAGAAATGAAATAGGAGGAAAATACCGATTCCATCAGTTTAATATAATCGAAATAGATCTTACTGTACGTGTCTTCCTAAAACACAGTATTTTCTGGCTCGGTTTTTTTAATGTTAAAATACATTTTGATCCAAAAACTAATGTCAGTACAGTTTATTAATTTCCCGAGGCAAAATACTGGTTCCTTTGGGGACCTGAAAAATTAAGTATTTTTTTTTTTAAAAAGCAGCCTGATAAATTTAAGAATTCATTCAAACTCGTTGCAGGCCATTGTGCAAATCTACAGTTCGCTGGTCCAAAGCAGAGGACAGCGCAAGGGGCTGCGAAAGGGATCCGTCACGCCTCAAATATCAGAGGGTTTAAAAAGAACATTTTGGATAATAGGATGATGCACAAGTGTCTTAAAATGCCATCCTGGCAGTCAAATTAGTTTTTGCATGCTGCCAGCACAACCTTAATTAATCCCGATCGTCTTGTATGAAAAAGTTAAAATAAATGCTAAATTATTTGTTACATTTGATTTCAATGTTTTGTTGCGAGGAGGAGGCTTGCTGAATGATACCAAGAAGCAAATGACAGGTTATAAACCATTCAGCCGTTTTATAATGGAAAGGGCGAAGTATCCTGATGTAACAGGACAGGCTGTCAGACACCCCTGCTAGGAGGGTTGGAATTCTTTTCTGACGGGCCTGCGTATTATAATAATTTAGCTGCTATAGCGCAAACGAAAACCATTTTCGGGGAAAAACACTTTTTCCTACTGAAATGCATAATTTCTAAAAGCCCCCAAACGCTCTATTTAACGTCCCTGTTTGCTTAAAATTAGCTCAGCTCTCCACCTATTTCAACGTTCAGTGAAGTATGATGATTTGGCAAGTTAACCCTTGCAAGCTGCATGGGCTACAGAACGGGGAGGGACCCCGAAAATCTACATCCGTACAAAAATTAATTCTCGAAGGGAGATCGCCACCTTATCCCTCTCCATTCGTCTGAAATAAAAATGTAGATCCATTTTTAATAGCCAGCAAACCGGGCACCCGGGGGGTTGTAACCCAAGAGAGGAGTTTCTTTAATTAAGTCGGGGGGGGGGGGGAGTTAAACTGAACTGCGTGCAGATTTAATTTACTATCTTGCAAAAGATCTGATGCCTTCCCAGCTAATGTTATGTTCATAACACTTATTAAAGGCAGGTCCCTTTAGATCTTTCCCCCTGAAAAGTCAAACCCCTCCCTCATTTTTCTCAACCCAGATCAAAGCGGCACAGAGCCAGTTGCTCTGAAGACACGTGGAGCAGAGGAGAAATCGCCGCACTGCGTTTCGTTTCAAGCAGTAGTTGCCGGTGGAGAACAAGGGAGCGATTTCTCCCGAGAAGGCAAAGGACAAACCCTGAAGGGTGTGTGGGGAGAGGGGCGGGGGCGAAGGTGGAGTTCCCTCTATTGTTCCTAATTAATTCTGATGAACAACGATTCCTAATCAAAAAATGTTGGCTTCCAGAGTCCGAGAGCCAGGAGGACATAATGAGGAGTCAGCTCCGTGGATCGTGTGTAAATTGTGTCCGTTTCCTTTCTTCTCGGTATAAACAAAGCGGGGCCATTTGATGAAGACAGAACAGGGCAACCTTCTTTCGCCCTATATTTATACCCGGCTACCGCAATTAACATTGCTGCATACTGAGTGAGTCACCTCCGTGTACATGTCTGTCCCCCCCGTGCCTTCGCCCCCCATGCTAACGATGGCTGCAGCGGAGTTAGCTGGATAATTATTAGCCATTAATTGAGTTCAGGACCTTTTATGGCTGTGGGAAATGAGGAGTCTGACCACTAATTCCAATAAAGGTCCGCACACAGCCAAGAGCTATGAAAAGTCATCCAGGACTGGCTGGGCCCAGCCTGACACAATCCCCCAGAGGGGGGAAAAAGACATTAACAGGGGGCGGGGAGGGGGAAAATCAGTAGGTGAAAATGATAGAAACTTTAAACGGATAGATTTATTTCAGGACTTTGGGGTGGAGTCCCCATGCTAGTGCCCAGGAAGCAGAGAGAGGCACCTGACTGGAACAGCTTGTCTTGAGGCAAGAAAAGAAACACAAGAAAGTTAAATAAAATAAAGTGCACATTAAGTGAAAGGCTATGCAAGCGCACAGACTCACCCTGAGCTGGCGGGGGGGGGGCGTTTTCCAGTTAGTGGACTGAGGAATGTAGATCTGACTAGGAGGGAGCCCATATTTCTGGGGACACCCCCCTTCTCTTCATTTGAAGATACAGATAACCCCAGGGCTGGCTCAGTCACTGGAGAAAGTGAAAGGCAAAGGGATAATGCTCGGGTTGGAATGTTACTTTGCAAAAATTGCATCTATGATTACCCTGACCCCCGCGCTCCGGGAAACCTGTTCCACATTTAAAGGAACTTGCAAGTTTCAAATTTGCGCCAGGATCTGCAAAAAGTAAAATACCCCAACACACACACACACACACACACACAAAACGCCCAACCCCACAGAAGTCACTCAAATCAGTCCATGCGCCCATTGCAAGAATCAATCCGAATTATATCGTTACATAAACTGCGACTGCCTTCTTTAAGCGAAGAGCAGTTGCCTTCTGGAGCGGGGAACGGAGCCTGGCTCGCAGAACGGGGTTGCATTAGCCTGCAGGGCACAGAGCAGCCCCCAGAACAGCGGCATCATTTGGGGAGACCCTTCGAGGGGAAGCGGTGCAGTGGGAAGCAAGAGACGGATGAAAGTTCGTTTCAGCTCCAGTGACAGCAGGGCGGGCTAAAGGAAGCAGACCCGCAGCGAGCTCCATGTCCCAGTCTCGCACTGGGTGTAGCAAAGAACAACCCCCCAAACCAGCAACCACCCCCCTCGGAAAGCAGCTGGCGGGTGAGTCCAGCTCAGGAGGAGGTTCAGATGCGGGAGGTTCTGCCTTTTGGGTTCCTACCTAAATAAACCGACTCTGAATAGGCAAAGGTGACAGAGATGCTGCTGTTCCCCCCCCCCCCCCCGCCTTTCCACAGCGCTGGAATGTGGCAGGCAGGAGTGGCCCGTCTCACCCAGGAAGAGTAAGGCCAGCACATAGAATAGAATAGAATAGAATATCAGGGCTGGAAGGGACCTCAGGAGGTCATCTAGTCCAGCCCCCTGCTCAAAGCAGGGCCAATCCCCAATTTTTGCCATAGATCCCTAAACGGCCCCATCAAGGATTGAACTCACAACCCTGGGTTTAATAAGCCACTGCTCAAATCACCCAGCTATCTCTCCCACCTAGCCTGTGTCATTCGACTCCCTATAGACTGCATAGGGCTGAGCATTGGATGGATCCGCTCTCTAACGTTCAAGGGGATCCCCACTTCATCCCTAGAATCGGAGAAGTGGGCTACAGGGGTTGAAGACAAGATCTACATTGATCCAAGCGTTCAGATTTGCTTGGTTGAATGAGGAAAGGGGGAGACAGAGCAGACACCCAGCACGAATTCATATTGCAGAACGTGGGAGCGTCTCCTCGAGATTCACTTTGTTATGTATCCTTAACTTCACGTTTCCACCTTCCAATTAAAGTTGACCAAAATTGCCCAAAGCCTTATTTGCATGCAAGGGACTCTGTTCAAAGATGCTAACGTATTGTCTCCTCTTAGAACTTAACATTTCCCTCTTCAGTTCTCACTTGAAAGAAGTTTCAGAACAGTATTCACAGACTGTCCAAACGAACAAAACCTTCCCCTTTGCTAGGAAGAGAAATCCGGTGTATTCAATCAAAGGGGGGGGGCATATTCTCAGAAGTCTGCAGATTTTTTTAAAAGGCTGCATTGTTCTTGCCTTTTCCTGAAAACTGATTTTTAAAGCACAAGCTCGCACGCCTGCAAAAAAAAAAAAAAAGGATTAAAATTAAAATAAAACATCGTCGATTTCTTTTTGTGCAGTTTAGACTCTTAGAATTACTTTTCTGCAGGAGCTTTCCGAGCACAGCCTTTCCGGAGACAAAATTATCAGCTTTAACAGAAGCAAACAAGGGAGGGGGGAGAAACCCCAGGACTTTCCCAAATGCTCTTTGATTTTCATTATTTCAACTCAGGATGATAGCTTAGGACTGTCGAAAGAGCCTGACTTCTTCCAAGTCCCACCTGAAAAACGTTTGGGTGCCAATTATGTAGTGATCATCTACAGGCAAAGAGCAGTTGGATGTTGATTATTTATATGGCCAGGGAGATTCTAACCGCATCTCTGTTCAAAACAAAACAAAACAAACCCTCACACACCCGCAACCCTTCCTGTGCACTCTACATTTGTTTAAAAGGCAAAGGGGCCTCTCCTCTCTTTTTTGTTCCTAAAAGGAAGATCCAAGCCAAGCAAACTGAGAAAGTTGAACTCCTTTCTGGCTGCCTCTCGGGAAGGCGATAAATGCAAAAAGCCAGTGGCGACCCATTTCTGATTAACTCCTGTTCTTATAAGGGTGGATAATGGAAACAAACAGGGAACTGATGGGACACGAACATATTTTATTCATTTAGGACACAAAGCAGCTTTTTGATAGATATATACAACTCCCTTTCACGTTCAAGGTAGTTAAGGGCATAATTCAATGGGGGAGGCGGGAGAGGAAAACTTATGGAGTGCGAGGTGATTTTGCAGTGATCTTTCATTCACCGGTGGGGGTGCCTGATATACACAGGAGCGAGCAGGGAGAGAAATACGGACCGCAGGCTAACACCTAGAAAGCGGCGTGTGGGCGGGGTGGCGACAAACGGGGTCTTTGGCTTGGAAAACCCCTCTCAGGAACCCCGATCACATGCCTGGGGAGCTTGGCCTCATTCAGATAGCCCTGTGTTCCCACACCACCACGGCACACGGGCAAAGGCGGGTACCCAGCTATTGAGCACTGACCCGGGTTGGCTCCCTTCCCCTGCTTCGCTGAGCCCAAACCCCTAGGCAAGGATTCCTGCATTGGCACTGCGGGGTCTAGCTCAGTCTGGCCCTAATGGAAAACGCTCTGCAAAATCCCATTGTAGAGACGAAGCCGACGCACGACCCGCTATTCATCAAGACTGAGGGATTGCGTCTACACAGGCTCGCTGAATCGTCCCGCCGTACAGTTAGAATTCTCCGCTCATGTGTATGGGCTGGCTCGATAAACCCTACGGGACGGTTATTTTCGATTCCAGCCCAAGGGAGTTTTCCTTAAAGACTCTTGGTCATTGCCATGGCTCTGGGTCTGAAGGAGGGAAGGGCTGTAGATTACCCCGGTGACTAGCTTTAAAAAGACAGTTGTCAATAACGTGCAAGTCAGGAGACTCATGATTCTTGCCCCCCCCCCCCCCACCGTGTGGTTGCTGCCCTCTGACTCCCTTTTGTTGGGTGTTGGGGGGGGGGAAGGAGGCTTCCCTCTTCCGACAGTTTTTCTTAAAAGATTTCTGTCCAGGTCTTGGTGGCTAACCCCCCTCGGGGAAAGGATCCCAAGGACCAAAGGGCGCAGGAAGCTGACATGGCGGGGGAGGGGGTGCCTCTTTCCTTCCCCACCCACCAGGGCAAAGGCAGAAGTGGCACGAAGCCCGGCGCGCCTCGGTTCTTGCTCTGGCGACCTTGGCGGCGTTGGCACGGAAGATGGCAGCAGCATTCTGCGAGAACAGAGGCTAGAGCGCGCAGATGGGGCAGCCCCCGTGTGCCCTGCGCCCAGATCCTCCGCTGGTCTGAGCCCAAAGCACGAACGCGGCCCCCCCACCCCCTCAGAGCTTGGGCAGGAACCCCCAGTGACACGGCGAGCAAGGCGCGTTTAGACGTCGAGCTAGCTAACTCGATGTAACGCACACCCCTGGTTCCTTTCGCCGTGTAGACGCAGGGGTGGCAGCCTGAGGGGTGCGTCAGGCGTTCTGCCTGGAAACCTCCCTCTAACTGTGTCAGCGGGTGTACGGGGCGGTGGGTTTATTCTTCCCGGTCAAAGTTACTCATAGACGCCGATTAGGGTTAAACCAAAACTACAACCCCGCTACGCGTCCCACCTGTATTGACTACACAGGTCCCTTTGGAGACGGAGCTAGGGCGAGATCCTGGCTAGTCGCCTCCCCGCCGGCGGGTCAATCGCTCCTGCACCCAGCCCGGTCTGTCTCCCCCGTCCCAACCGACACTCTCCCTCTGTTAAAATCAGGCCAGGAGTCTCGCTTTACGGGCCAACAAATAGCTAATCCAATAGGAAGGAAACAATAAGAGCCCCAGCTCTGCCAAGCCCGCTACAAAAGTGCAGAAACCAGGAAAGCCCTGGAGCAAAACCACTCTGGATGTGACCTTAAGAAGATGCAATCAATCATGCTCTGCTAGGGGGACACCTCGGGGAGACCTGCCCTGCTCGCGGAAACCCAGGCAGGGACGGGAGCCTTTAACCCTTTTTGTGCCCTAGCCAAGTTCAGTAAACTCCCTCCTCCCGCATCATACAATTCGCAACGAAGATGATGAGAAAGGGCTGGGGTGAGCAATGTCCTCTGTGCATTCAAGAAGTTAGGTAACAGCTTTAATTCCAAGAGGGTTTGGCGTGGCTGGGGTAAGGCAGACACTGCATGCCCAGGTAGCTGGGTATAAACAGTCTTGTAGATAAGAGGCCCTGCTTAGCAAAGGAGAAGGCAGACACACTGGAGCCCTAGAGTATATGTCCTAAAGCTGTTTAAGGTGGTGGGGACCCGCACCCCTGAAATAGAAAAGGTTGCATTGGAAAAGGGAGCCTGTGTACACACCCCTAAGAACTGGTTGTTGTTCTGTTCCATCACATCACCCTAAATCTGCACCCCTTTTGAGTCCTGCCCTGCAGTTGACTTGTGGCGCGCTGCTCGGACAAAAGGGAGCCAGGACAGCCATTCAAAGGAAGCTGATGCTACAAGCATGGTTGCCCGTTGCTACAAAGACAGGAGGCAGATGGTGGAAGCTGCAGGTTTTTCTCCCCGGCCACTTCGTGCTGAGCTCAAGACATTAGTAATAGTAAACATTTATAACAGAATGACAGCCAAAAGCCCCAGTTGGGTCAGGGCCCATCATAGTAGGTCCACACCCACAATGAAACTCAGGGTCTGTCTCAGTGGAACTGCTATGCCATCTGGAGGAGTTCGTCTGTTGGGCACAGGTAATCCACCTCCCCAGCGGAATAATTCTTTCCTCTACCTAGCTCTATCTATGCTGGGGTTTAGGTTGGCAGAGCTTTCTCTCTCTCAGGAGCATGGATTTCCACACCCTGAGAGATGTAGCTAGGCTACATGTAAGTTCCCAGTATACACCAGGCCACAGGCCCCACCTCAGAGAGATTGCAATTTAAATAGATGAGACAGGGCAGGAGGATAAATGACTTACCCAAGTACACTCAGCAGAGCCAGGACTAGAACCCTTGTCTCTTGATTTACAGGGACCTATCCCATGGGACCATAGTGCCTCCTAATCCAGACCTGCTGGATAGAGCTCATCCCTTCCCCCAACAATAGCCTCTGTCTATTATTTTTCAATAATCACCCCTTAAAAGCAGAGTCTAAAGGAGCAGGACAACAGCAAGACCCTACTCTGAGTTTCCCTTTGTGTTCAGATCCAAAATCCTGTCCAATGCATTTACCTGGCAGAGTCATTCATAATTACCCACCTGACTGGAAACCTTCTCTGAACATTCTTGTGCCCTACTCCTCTCTGTACGGGCTACCTATACAGCCTGGTAAAGGACACACACCCCCTTAGCACACTAGAGCCCCAAACCAGCCTGATGTTTAATTTCCTAAGAAACAGAAATAGAGAGAGATTTATTGCAAATCTCACCTATTTTCTTCCACCTTTGAAGGAACCTCTCTGGCTCACAACAGTGCTGCCAGCAACATTTCACATCCGTCCCTAAAACCAGGAAAAGCCTTCAAATAAAAACCACACAAATACAACACAACACACCACGCTCCTGTCCTGAAGCGGACAGAGAATAGCTGTAGCTGGGAAAGTACTTAGAAGTGTTCCTCAAGTGATCAATGCAGTTTGCATCTCGCCCAAGTCCAGGAAAAATCATCAGAACCCAAAAGAACTCATCCAACCATGGGAAAAATCTAATCCACTTAGATGCAGGAATGCATGAAAAACTGTCCTAGCAAATAATATTAAGAACACACGTTACTATGCAATAGACTTGACTTCTTTGAGAGGGAAACTGCATCCAGGAAGAATACACCAAGTTCATACCTACTGTAAGAAAACCCACCAAAGTCAATGGGATTACACCAGTGATGAATTTGGATTGCTCCATTTCCCCCATCTAATACATTGCCACCTAATGTACTCCAATTCTGTTTGTGGGCTGCATGGAGGAATTGGCAGTACAAGAGGAAAAAGCATACATTTTTCTAAGAGAAAGTATTTTGTACAATTCATTGAAAAAAAAATATCTCCCCCTCCACCACCACAAAAAATAATTGTGGCCTTGTTACCTCGATTTTTTGTAAAGGCTGAGTGATCATTCATTCATTATTTTATATTTTGTGATTCGGGTAGTTTGAAATCTCAGCACACAAATGATCAGTGTAATAGAGAGATAAGAGCCCATTGCTACGAGAACCCCAGTCTGTGTATCCAAAACCAAGTTTCATACATCCCTTCTCCCTCTCAATATACGGGCACACATATTGGCAATTAGAGCACTGGTTTTCAACAGGGATACGCGTACCCTTGGAGGTACACAGAGATCTTCCAGGAGGTACATCAACTTGTCTAGATATTTGCCTAGTTTTACAGCAGGCTACATAAAAAGCAAGAGCAAAGTCAGTACAAACTAAAATTTCATACAGACAATGATTTGTTTATACTGCTCTATATATTATACACTGAAATGTAAAAAGAAAAGTGAGCTGTAGCTCATTAAAGCTTATGCTCAAATAAATTTGTTAGTCTCTAAGGTGCAACAAGTACTCTTTTTCTTTTTGCGAATACACAGCTGCTACTCTGAAACGGAAATGTAAGTACAATATTTATATTCTAATTGATTTATTTTATAATTATATGGTAAAAATGAGAAAGTCAGCAATTTTTCAGTAATAGTGTGCTGTGACACTTTTGCATTTTTACATCTGAGTTTGTAAGCAAGTAATTTTTAAGTGAGGTGGAACTTGGGGTACGCAAGACAAGTCAGACTCCTGAAAGGGGTAGACTCTTGGAAAGGTTGAGAGCCACTGAATTAAAGGACCTATCCAGATTTCCCCTTCTCCTGAAAGCATATCAACCATTTAAAAATAAGATCACCAGACTGTTTTATTTGCCTAAGGATTTGCTTCACAAATTATCTACCTTGAGAGCTAATGGCAACTCCCCAGGGGGGAAATATCATGCTGCAGTTTTGTTAGCAGAGCAGAGGGGCACAGTCAGTGAGACGCTTACTCTGAGGCAGTTAAAATAAAACTGCACTTAGAAAAATGATTGCAAAATTAATTGCAAAAAACTGCAGTACACCCTGTGTGTGGAAAATTTGGGGAAAAAATTAAAAAAGTTAAAAAAAATAACCCCAACCTATTACCCTTTTCCAATCTGCTCTTTCCACTAGTAATGACTCTGCACTTCCTTATCCAAGACCTGTTCCATTTATAAGCTATTGGCCAATCTTGCACACACTTTCTCCCTGGCTTCACCTTCCTTCCACATTGAAGTTAAGGGAGGAGACCAGGCTCTTTGGGGTAGCCTCTGTAGGTATGTCTACACTGTAATAGAACACCTGCCGCTGGCCTGTGACAGCTGACTCAGGCTTGCAGGGCAATAAAACTGCAGTGTAGATGTATGGGCTAGGCTAGAACCTGGGCTCTGGAACCCTCCCACTTCACGGGATCTCAGAAGACAGGCTCCAGCCTGAGCCCGAAAGTCTACACTGCAATTCTATAGCCTCACAGCCTGAGCCTGACCAGCCCGAGTCAGTTGACAGAGGCCAGGCACGGGTGTTTGTCACAGTGTAGACATATCCTGTGTGTTTTGTGAAGCATTGGGTAGGATTGGAAGGATTAGATTTTTGTCAGTAAATGTCAATTTCACTGTATACACACAAACCTACCAAAAATATTTAGACTGATAATCATCTACATTTGCAGATGGGCAAAGAAAGAAAAACGCTGCTTGAGGGCTACTTTGAGTGACATTTACTTGGTATATTTGGACATGATGTTGACAATTTATGTTTTAATGGTTATAAAGATTTAAAGTTTTGAATCTCAGTGTCTTCTGTCACTACCTGATCCCCCCCCTCCATTGCATAATTTCACAACTGAAAACTTAAATAGGGTTTTTAACAAAGCATAAAACTCCATAATTTTACACCATTGTGGAAATTAAAATAAAATGCTTAAAAATAAACAGTGATCTGTCCATCAAAAATTATAAAACAAATATTGAATCATCCAAGCCTATCTATACATCATAAAATCACCTTCTGTTCCTTCAGATCTTGTGTAGGAAACTAATGATTTTACAACCAATGTTATTGAAAGTAAAAATGAACCCAACATCTAAATTAAAACACAATCTCACTGAACAATAGTGTTTACTAGACTTTTTAAAAGAAGAAGTTTGCTAGATTAATATACTTAGGCATGAAGCAAACCCCAATAAATTGCTATCCAGTGAAGGGGCATTAAATTAACTTTATCCTCCTGCTATTGATTGGAAGCCTCTCCAATCAAATTTCCCTGAACCAGCTTACTGTGCATTCCTGGCAGCCTTTGCTGAATTCAGGAAGGAATTAAATACCCATCAGCCTACCTCAAATGGATACTTTTGGGTAATATACTGCATGCATAACGACTGTAGGGAAAAAAAGGTTCCATGTGTACCTGCCCAGGGTCCACTGAGCACTTTTCTCCTTATACACACACACACAAACAAAAATAAATAACCGATTTTGTTGACCTAGGGCTAAAACCCACTTTTCTTGCATACCCAGCATGCCCACTAAACTTCTAGATGCACACGGAACACAGGACCAGATCCCTACTTTGTAGAGAACTGTTCATTTATGTCAGTTCCAGCATATATAACTTAGCCACTGCTAAGCAATGACTTATTACCAACCCCAACAAAGGTAGATACACATATGTGCAAGCAGGCCTTTCAGAAATCCATTATCTTCAGGGGGTTTATTTTTGCACTTACAGAATCAGCCTTTTTTCACCCCTCTCTCTTTCCCCACCCCACATATTTAAAACAACAAGAACAGAAAGGAAGGACATTTGCTGAGGACTAATGATTGGTTGAGAGGAGCTGGTCTCAGTGGCCACTCAAGGACCCCAGATGGCATTATTCCCCAGGAAATGCTCTGAGGCCATGGCATTGTTTCTCTGCACTGCAAATAGAAAGAAGCCCATAAGTACACGTTTTTGTTTTGTTTTATTAAAAGTGTGTGATGTACTTTCTAGTCAGTCTGCACATTTCTAGACATCTGACACCCTATATATTAGCTAGGTTCCTTGAGCCATCTGCTGCAATTCCTGCTCTTGATTTTTATAATGTCACCTGTTCTATAAGAACATTTTCCACAAGAAGCCAACACAAAAATCTCTCTCTCATTCAGCCCTGCTGGCAGAAACATGCTTAAAGCTGGGGTTGGGATTTGGTTTTGAAATACACATACAAAGTCTTATGGTGATGGTCTGCTTGAGAGGGCAATCACAGGAAAGCTAAGTCAGAGAAACAAGTGTTGCAATGAGCTCTGAAGATACTGAGGTCTATGGCCATTCTCATTTCACCTGCCAGTGAGTTCCACAATCTCTGTCCTGCTTCTGTGGAAGTCTCG
Source organism: Dermochelys coriacea (assembly GCF_009764565.3). Lineage (NCBI taxonomy): Eukaryota > Metazoa > Chordata > Testudines > Dermochelyidae > Dermochelys > Dermochelys coriacea. The sequence continues at coordinate 19,206,837 of NC_050085.1, read as the reverse complement.
CCTCCCCTATTTGTTGGCAGCTTCATTTTTCCAGTGGAGAGAAGCTCTCATGTGAGGTTATTGCCATAGAAGGAGGGAACTGTCTCAGGTAGCAAGACCCAATGCCATGCAAATCTTTGGAAATCAGTACAGTGACTTGGAACTTGACTTTGTTCAATGGGGAACCAGTGCAGGGAGCAGCCAATTAAAATCCATTCAACAAACAGTGGGTACACCCAATTTTTGCAAGTCCTGCTTCTAAAATACTTTAATTTGTTTGTTTGCTATGTTAAATTCATTTACCATATTTGGCTGAAACATTAGCTTTGAGATCTACTGATTAAAAGGGCTATATAAGAGCTAGGTATTATTACTACCTAGAACCTCAATGTAATAAAAACAAAACATAGTGCTTATACACAACTTTCTATTTTCAAAGCAAATTACCTACCTAGATGGTTGGCGTTCACAAGTATTATGCCCCCTTTAAAGACAGGCCAACAGTAGCAGAGCTGTTAAGTGAATTGCCAAAGGACAGAGGCAGGGTGGGATCAGACCCAAGGGTTCCTGTTGCTTGGGGCACACTAACTGTATATTAAATGGTGAATATTAGAAATACATTGTCACATGTAAAAGGCCCCTTAAGATTCCTTGTCCATGGTGTTGAACACTCCTTTGCAATCAGATTAAAAAATAATGCTTACATAAAATGTTCCAAGATTCAGCTACATGAAGCTTTTAAGAGAACAGTGCCAATAGTACTGTTTCCTCATATATATTCCTGATCCTTCTCTTACCTTCAGTCCGGGTTCAGTACCCCAGAATGCATATACCTTCAGGAGCTCATCTACCACTGAGTTGCAGTTCTGCTAGTTTATTATGAAATGAGATGGGACAATAGTTTCATTTCTCAAAAAGTATAAAATTAAATAGAGTGAAATGAGAACTTTCTTTACAAATAATTGAATGAGATTACCCATACAGTGATTTTAAATGGCTTACATCAGAGTGGCTGTCTTCTTTCTTTAGGAAATAAGTTCCTGTGAATGACAGGCTTACTCACTTTCAGTCATCTGGATGCATTACAGCAAGTGGGACAGTGCTCAGTCATTAGGGGGAATGTATTTTCTATAACATGATTACTAGCTGCTTTTTAACTCTGCTCTTAAGCAACCTAGAACGTCAACCAATTAAAGAGCATGAAAGGGCTTGACATTTTCAAGGTAATCAGAACCTTAATCAATTTTTTTTTGTCATAAAGTTCAGCAGAATGAGCCGTTCTGGCAGTGAAGTATGTTATTCTGCAAGCATATTGACCACCAAATGCTGTCTGGCAGGGCACAATTAAAGTGTAAAGAATGACTGCAAAATAATCAACCTAAATCAAGTCACAATTGGGGTGGGGTGGGGGGGAATGACCAGTATCTGCTATTATTTCTTTAAAAAAATTACTCAGAATGGATGCTCCATTTGTGACACTTTGTATAATAGTTACTGTAGTGAGAGTCCTGGCAGAAAAACACTCTGCATTTCTGTGTTATAATCATCTGGGCTTCACCTTGGCCTTTAATTTTTACAGCTGGACCAGTTTATCATGGCCTACCTTTCACTAGAAAGGGAAAACTATCACTTTAAGCGAAACCATTCAAGACTCTGCATCTGAACATAAATAAATCAAACAAAACAAGATTCATGTTCCCAGTGATGTCATTCATTCAAGCTCTGCCTGTTCCCCAAGCAAACCAACACTCAACATTTTTCCTTTTCTCTACTTATGCCTACATAAACTAATGCTAAAATTGCATAGTTTCTCATCACACAGGTCATTACACATTCATATTTCTCACCATCTTTTTCTAGATACTTCCTCCCCCTCACAAGCCAGGAACACGTATCCCTTACTATAAAATCCCAAACCCATGTTTGTTGGTGATGATCAAAAACTGTCAACTCTTCGGACCTGATACTGAAGACACGTGAGCAACTCCAAGCATGCAAACTGTCTCATTGACTCAATGAAATTACTCATGTAAGCATTTGCTCCTTAAAAGGGTCCTATTCTGCAAGCTGAATAAACATATGCGATGGTCGTCATTTTAGCCAAAACACCCTGGATTGAACCAGGATCTTCAAAGCTAGCATAAGCCACTATAGACTGAGTTAAAGCAATATAGCAGAGGGCCGTAATAACTCATATCCTCTGTGGATTGGCACAGAGGGAGACCTGTAACACAAATTCCCCAGTGCGTTCTACATACATAGTGCTACTTCTTGAGATTGTCGATTGAATGGACAAAATCAGTATTTTAGAACTCACCCTTAAACGGTGAGTGAAAAAAACAGGTCACATATATTTGAAATAATACTGTTTCTGAAGGTTGGGGGGGAAATGTTAAACATTTTTTATGAGGGGAACAAAATTACAAAGCTAGCTTTAAATCTTGAAATCTCTCATGCTCTGATCTATAAATAAAAGTTATTGGGATTTTCTTTTGTGCTAAATTTAAAGAGAAGTCTCTTTTCCAAAAAGAGTTACCTTTAAAACAAGCAATAGCCCAGAAGGAATTTAATGATGGCATTTCCAACAAGCAGCATAAATGAATTAAACAATAAATGCAATGAGAAAGCAGCTATATTATTTTTAATAGAAGCAGATGCATTTGTAGTTGGCTGTATGTTATTCCCAAAGAAGAACACAATTCCCTAGCAATATTCAGTCAGATTTCAGTGATGGTTTCCTTCCACTTTTATACTCGAAGATCATGGGTTCTGGTGGGTAGTGGAATTTGTCCTCAAGTGAAGGACTGAAACACTGGTAAGGAACAAGCAGAAATTCTAAAGAGGTCTCTCCTTCCCTGGTTCATGCTAAACCCACTCTCCAGCTCTTTTCATTATGTGTTTTCCTTATGCCACATGAGAGAAACATTTGTCAACTGTTTGATTAAGTCAAATTGAATCTAACATCAGGACACAGCAGACTGAACTCAGCTGTTTGGGTTAATTCAACTATGCTACTTTGCAACACAGCAAACTCTTATGTGACTACTATATCCAGAAATCAGCCAGGGTCTTACCCCTCCTCCTCCACTTTCAAAATATACTCAGCAATCTGGCAAGACCTAGAAATGGCCAAACCTCAAAATAGTCAGTTTCAGATCAACATAAAATATCTGGGCGTTTATCTGCACAAACTGCTTGGTCTGGGAAATTTTATAACACGATCATGGGGTATAGCAGGGTTTATAGCCTAGTCCATGACACTTTTCAGGAGTAGTGGTGATAGCCCCCTGGTGCCTCGACCAAACAGCAGTTTGGATAATTATGTTCTTTGAAGTTGTCCTCTTAACTTCCTGTCAAACTGTTACGTAGTTGCATGCTTGCCACATTCCACCCCTGAGTTGGCTGCATTTCAATTGTAGCAGCTGACAGTGGTACCTACTAAAAGTTAAGGTTTCCTAAACCACTTTCTATATTAGCTCTCTATTTTCATATGCTTATACTTCAGGGTCTTAAACTTTCTGTCTTTTATCTCCTCCCAGAGCTGAACTTTTTGGGAGAAAATCTGAGTGAAAACAAATCAGTTGTTATTGAGTTATGGGAGAGTGGAGGAAAAAATCCATACTTTTCCCCTGTAGACTGGCAGGGCACAGAGGAGGGGTACTGAAAAGTTAGGGTACTTGTGTACTCTGCAGTGATTTTAGCAGTCAAGCACTTTCTCATCATACACAAGGGGTGTGTATCCCTCTCAGAGATAGGTATGAATCTGTGATATTTTGATCCACAGGAGGTGGTTAAAGCATGGTGGAAGGTTTTTTAATACAGGGCAAGTTTGCCAGTCTGCTTTGTGGCAAGGAGACATCTACTGACATCTACTGAGGTAATAAATGACTCTGACTCGATAGACCCTTTAATCTGCAGTTATCAATCTAGTTATCAATCGTTCAGAGGTTCAACACGCCCCATCAGGTGGGACTAACACAGCAAATTAGGTCACAATAAGAAGGGATAAGGTAGTACAGAGAGGAAATCAGGAAGTACTTTGTGGCCATACAACATTCCTGAGTCCATCTACAAAGCCTCTATCCTGCCCATGTATTCTTGAACCCTCACTTTTGCTGTGATGCTTACACTGAATTTCACTGACTTACATAATAATCCTTCCTTTCCCCTAACCTCTATCTGCTTGTCCTTCTGTTGGGAGGTTGTGTGCTTTTCAGGGTAGGGACTATCTCTCTTCCTGGATGGCTGCAAAGTGGGAACTACTCTAAATAAATGGAAGCATAATCAGGATAACATTTAAAAAGCCCAGACAGCATTAACAGATCAGATGAAATAACCTGGCAATGAAACATGAAATTGGCACGCACATACAAACATATGGGGGCCTAGTAAGGTTGGATAGAAGTGCTCTACATTGTCCACTGCTCCAACCAAAAAAAAAGAAAAAAAGATAGATTTGTTACTCACAGCCACTGTCCTCATCAGCTCTTTTTGTCATCCATGTTGGCATGTTGACGTTTCTCTTGGAGGATAGAGTTGCTGCACTAGATCCCCACAATGACAACTTCAAGGAGGGGGCGAGGCCGAAGGACCTCAAAGCCATAAGAGATATTACAGCGTGAAGCTTTTTGAACGATTTCACCACCAGTCCCACAGCAGGGTGCACCCTTTGTGGTGGAATGGTAACGGCACCACAGCAGGGGTTTCATTTAAATACACCGGCACTTGCTGACAACAGTTACTAAAGGAAGCATAGTCCTAGAACTGTAATACCGATGCACCACTATTTTGGTTTAGATTTTACTTCCACACACATTGGGCAGATGCATTTAAAAAGAATGTTCTTTGTGCTTTGTCTGGGGGAAGCACAGCCTGCTGCCATTATTGCCAAGGAGCCCCAAGGTCATTGCTTCAAAATAGTTCAACTCGGCACAATAGAGAAACTTGCTAACAAGTCTACCAGGCTTGTGATTCAACACAAACAGACTAGACTCAACCTTCTCAAACAAAAGCAAATTGCTTCCTTTTGGTGCTGCTCTATATATGCCTATATCATTGGTTAATTGAAAAAGGTGCTCTCATTTATGAAGCTGAGTATAGCCAGGTGGGCCTAATTTATCTGGCTGCACCAGGCTATTCCCCCTTAAAATATTGTAACATTGCTGCAAATAGTGTAAATGGAAAGTGCTGTATATAGCAGAAAGATTGATGCAATTAGACTCTGGCACCCTGCAAAAGAGTGAATTCACAGTGAGCCACAGACTGGATATGCAACAGGCACAGGTGACTGGGAAGGCTGTGATGGCAGTTTTGTGTCTATAATGAGTTTCCTTAGGGGAGTATCAATAATCGCACAGGGGTCAGAGAAAATTGCGACCACAAATGTCTTTTCTAAGCACATTTTTCTGACCAAATGTATTTCTAATCCACAGTGTATGACTAGCCTGGAAGTACTAATTGGGAAATGTGCATTCTGTAAGGCAAATGAAATACAATACATTTCAAAGAAGTATGCAAAAAAAATATGTCAAGAAAATTAGAACCACGTCAGCTCTACCATTGTGGCCTATGGTGAACAGAGAAATCACTGGTTTCAGAGTAGCAGCCGTGTTAGTCTGTATTCGCAAAAAAAAAAAGGAGTACTTGTGGCACCTTAGAGACTAACAAATTTATTTGAGCATAAGCTTTCGTGAGCTACAGCTCACTTCATCGGATGCATTTGGTGGAAAATACAGAGGGGAGATTGATATACACACACCGAGAACATGAAACAATGGGTTTTATCATAGACACTGTAAGGAGAGTGATCACTCAAGATGAGCTATTACCAGCAGGAAGGGTGGGGGGAAGGAGAAAATCTTTTATGGTGACAAGCAAGGTAGGCTATTTCCAGCAGTTAACAAGAATATCAGAGGAACAGTGGGGGGTGGGGTGGGGTGGGAGAAATAACATGGGGAAATAGTTTTACTTTGTGTAATGACTCATCCATTCCCAGTCTCTATTCAAGCCTAAGTTAATTGTATCCAGTTTGCAAATTAATTCCAATTCAGCAGTCTCTCGTTGGAGTCTGTTTTTGAAGCTTTTTTGTTGAAGGATAGCCACTCTTAGGTCTGCAATCGAGTAACCAGAGAGATTGAAGTGTTCTCCAACTGGTTTTTGAATGTTATAATTCTTGACGTCTGATTTGTGTCCATTCATTCTTTTATGTAGAGACTGTCCAGTTTGACCAATGTACATGGCAGAGGGGCATTGTTGGCACATGATGGCATATATCACATTGGTAGATGTGCAGGTGAACGAGCTTCCGATAGTGTGGCTGATGTGATTAGGCCCTATGATGGTGTCCCCTGAATAGATATGTGGACAGAGTTGGCAACGGGCTTTGTTGCAAGGATAGGTTCCTGGGTTAGTGGTTGTGTTGTGTGGTGTGTGGTTGCTGGTGAGTATTTGCTTCAGACTGGGGGGCTGTCTGTAAGCAAGGACTGGCCTGTCTCCCAAGATCTGTGAGAGTGATGGGTCGTCCTTCAGAATAGGTTGTAGATCCTTGATGATGCGTTGGAGAGGTTTTAGTTGGGGGCTGAAGGTGATGGCTAGTGGCGTTCTGTTATTTTCCATGTTGGGCCTGTCCTGTAGTAGGTGACTTCTGGGTACTCTTCTGGCTCTGTCAATCTGTTTCTTCACTTCAGCAGGTATTGTAGATGTAGGAATGCATGATAGAGATCTTGTAGGTGTTTGTCTCTGTCTGAGGGGTTGAAGCAAATGCGGTTATATCGTATAGCTTGGCTGTAGACAATGGATCGTCTGGTATGATCTGGATGAAAGCTAGACTGCTGAATTGGAATTAATTTGCAAACTGGATACAATTAACTTAGGCTTGAATAGAGACTGGGAATGGATGAGTCATTACACAAAGTAAAACTATTTCCCCATGTTATTTCTCCCCCCCACCCCACCCCCCACTGTTCCTCAGATATTCTTGTTAACTGCTGGAAATAGCCTACCTTGCTTGTCACCATGAAAGGTTTTCCTCCTTTCCCGCCCCCTGCTGCTGGTGATGGCTTATCTTAAGAGATCACTCTCCTTACAGTTTTCAGAGTAGCAGCCATGTTAGTCTGTATTCGCAAAAAAAAAAAAGAGTACTTGTGGCACCTTAGAGACTAACAAATTTATTAGAGCATAAGCTTTCGTGAGCTACAGCTCACTTCATCGGACGCATTTGGTTTTTCCACCAAATGCATCCGATGAAGTGAGCCGTAGCTCACAAAAGCTTATGCTCTAATAAATTTGTTAGTCTCTAAGGTGCCACAAGTACTCCTTTTCTTTTAGAGAAATCACAAGTATTGGGTATGTACTCAGCATTCAAGATGGGGATTAGCCCCAGAAAAAAATTCCAGTTTGGAATCCTGAATTCACGAAGTAGATTCAAATGCATATGTTCTTCATCGTTACTTCCTTTCAAAGCTGTTGTGCAATTTTGCTATGTGCTGTGAAATAGCTACCACATTCCACCAGAGAGCTGGTTGCATTTCGGGGCCGGGGGGAAGGATGATTGCTTTATGTTCAGTAGACCTAATTGAAAATTGCTTTGTTGAAACATATTTTTGATGAAGCATGACTTTTTGGCCCAAACATTTTTTCAAAAAAAATTCCAATTTTTCAATCCATAACCGAAAGATTTTTGATGTTTGGTAAAAATGATCAGGTTTCAAAAAACAAAAAAAAAACTGCTAGTTTTTAATTTTCTGTGAAAAAAAGTGATATTGAGGGTGTGTTTAGGACTTTTTTTCCCCAAAAAAAATTCCTGTGGACGAATATTGGCATTTTAGCATTCAACAACCATTTCTGAGTGGGAGGTGCTGTTCTACACTGTAGCGTAAGGCAGGCATCACGAAGCAATATGTATATTGAAAATAAAACTAAAAACGTACTAAAACAAGAACCCCCCACTGCCCCGATTCCCCCTCTGGGACAGATGAAGAACAAACCCCACATGGTAGATTTCAGAGTACCAGCCATGTTAGTCTGTATTCGCAAAAAGAAAAGGAGTACTTGTGGCACCTTAGAGACTAACAAATTTATTAGAGCATAAGCTTTCGTGATGAGTGAGCTGTAGCTCACGAAAGCTTATGCTCTAATAAATTTGTTAGTCTCTAAGGTGCCACAAGTACTCCTTTTCTTTTCACATGGTAGATGTCAGTAATGTTGCTTGAAGCACTGCTGGAAGGTTCCCAGGTACTATGGTGATGAGAGCTGTACAAGAAATTATATAGAATAGAATAGAATAGAATAGAATAGAATAGAATAGAATAGGGTGCATCCAATATGAAATCAATGGGTCCTAAGCCTAAGTGCAGTCAATTACAGGATCAGGGTCCCAGTTCATAAAGTACTTTGGGGACCCTTCCTGATGAAAGGCACTCTGAACGTAAATTATTATTCTACAGAGCAGACCCTATGACAATTCCAGGCAAGGTGCTCAGCTGCTGCTTAATGCCATTTGACTCCCACACTGTATCTGCTGTATGTTTCACTATCCGGGGGGCTGCTAAGGAAATGGCACTTCTGATAGTCAGAGATATTGGCAAACGTGGCTCAGATAGGACAATCTTTATTATACTACTGAGAGAAAAGATGGATGTCCAAGAGGTATGTTCTCCTTCATGGAATATGGGTGACATGTCTAATTTAAGGATTCCCTGATTTCCCCCACCCTGCGTACAGTATAACTGCTAACATTATTTTTATATCTCCTCACACGAGCACTGGCAATATGCAAAACACAAATAATAAATTTACTTTGGGCTGTTGGCAGCTCTGTTTCCAGAGCAGAGTGGATATTTTAAAATCTACTGCAAAAACCAAACCAAACCACTTTCCTCCAAAAATGTGATGTATAGGATGTGACATAATGGTGCAAAAAACTTCTGACAAAGGCAGGTATTATCAATTGCTCTGCTGCACTTTGCGGTGGTGGGTATTTTAATGCTGTGTACTCTGCTTAGAACAGACATGGGGAGAACAGACAATCACACATAGGGGATTAGAAAGAACAAAACCATTTTCTAAACAGAAAACATGTTAAATTCAGTAGATTTTTCGCTAGTTGTAACAGACAGAAACCTTTGTGATAATGGACGCTTTCTGGGAGCTTATGAGCCTTTCTAGTGCTCTGATGCAGGAGAGGAGGAGCAACAGTAAAGAGCTGGCAGGTATGTACCGTAGAGGGATGAAAGGCTACAGAGAATTGTTTGCCTTCCACAAAACAATTTCACAGGTTCTGAGTTTTTCACTGGGCCTTGGCACAGCTGAACAGATTAATGTTTCTGATGTAAATGAGTTTTTTTCCCCTTCTACCTTTACACAGGCTTACAAACATACACTTGCAGTACTTTGCTAAAATTTTGTTCATTTCTGATTGCACCAGTTCCATTTTATCCCATGCAAATAGACACTGGTTACAATAGCAAAGTAATGCTCAAGGGTTAGCTCCTGTGTTTGTGGCTTCTTGCCCAAACCTGAAGGTTAGGGATAATGAAAGAAATTTACTCGGTGTGGAGGGCCAGTACAAAGCCAATCCACAACTTCAGTCTTATTTAAACTTTATAGTGAGGGTTTAAGTGGGACTTGAGTGCAAAGTCCTTGTGCAGGGCTGAATTCCCTTCACTGTGAACAACTGAAGGCATTCTTCTTACTAGGGCCGACTGGAAATTTTCCATCCAAGATGGTTTTCTGAGAAAATTGGGTTTTGGAAGCAACAATTTTTTCACAAAAAGTGTCCACTTTCTGCAGAAAATTTTTATTGAAAAACTGAAAACCCAAAGCCATTTTTTAATTTTCAGCTGAAAATGTTTGGTTCTTTGACAAATGTGATTTCCCCCCCCCATTTTCATCAATGTTTTCTGTGGAAGAAGTCCCCATTTCCTGACCAACTCTTGTCCTGACCCCCGGATAATTTTTTCCTGCCGCAGCCCCTTTTGCTTTACTTTCCCATTGGATTTCCCTTTTCTACACGTACACACAGCCTGGACCTGTGAGGTGCTGAGCATCCTCAACAAACAATGGGCGGAGGGACAAAAACTCACCTCCCATCCTTGCCTGTGGAGAAAGAGCAGCTTTAGAATCTCACTAGGGCCCCAGAATCTGCACATCTCCTGGCCAGACTGCTCTGCCCCTTCTCCAGCCAGTCCTCCTTATCTACATTAGCTGGTGTTAGGCTCCCTGCTCCAACAGAGTGGGGGTTGTGGGCAGCTGCCCCTAATCCTTGCTAGCCAGGCAGACTTTCCATCATGCAGGATCCAGAGCTTGGCTCCTGCTGGTGCCTATAAAATTAATCTTGCCTTTTACCTTCAATGGAAGTTTCCAGTAAGAGGCAGAAGGATGGCCTTGGGATTAAGGCACTGGACTGGGACTCAGATCAAGGTCTCACAGGGAGTGTATGGCAGAATGCAGAACTGACCTCAGATCTCCTATCTATGCACCAGTTCCCCATTTTTTGTCTGTCTTGTTCATGTAGACTTTGGGCTTTTTGAAGGAGAGACTGTCTCTTGCTGGGTATTTGCGCACTGCCTAGAACAGGGGGACATTGATTTTAGCTGGAGCCGTAAGTGCTGCCATAATACAAAATAATAATTATTAATAATGGGGCATCCAGCTCCCTACCAAATTGAGCTCTAATGAACAATGAAGCCTCTCAGCTCCACTATTTGAATATTGGTCACCTTCTTTCACAGATGGAGAAACTGATGTATAGACAGGTTAAGTGACTTTCCAAAGGCCAAATAATGACTCATTGGGACAATGGGAAAAAGAACACAGAACAGAATTCTAGCTCCTTGTCCTATATTTGAACTACAATCACCTTTGTGTCCTGATGACACTCATCTAATGGCCCATTGCAGACCATGCAGTATGGCACAGAAGGTGTCCCGTCACTGAACTGTTAATAGAGTCTATTTGCCTACAAATAAATACGTAAATAAATAAATATATGATTAAATACAGTGAAATTGATCTGTGTGCACTTCATTTCATTTTTATATCAGGAGTTTCATGTAGTTTGTTTACTGCATACTGGCACTTCCAGAAGTCCGACCTTTGGGGGAACACATACAGAAAAGCAGTTTAGGAAGTTGCTTCTTTTGCAATTAATTGGAGCAGATCCTATCTGAGCAATGATCATCATGGCACCTTCCATTCAAAGAAGTCATTCTGCAGTCACTAAAAGGAACACACACACACACACACACACACACACACACACACACACACAGTCCCTGCACTGACACCTGCACAAGAGTAAGAATGAACCAGGCCCAATACATTCTGCCACAACAAAACCGTTTAGCCCTGGTCTACACTAGGCGTTGAGGTCAAATTTAGCAGCGTTAAATCGATGTAACCCTGTACCCATCCACATGACGAAGCCCTTTTTTTCAACTTCAGGGGCTCTTAAAATCGATTTCCTTACTCCATCCCCGACAAGGGGATTAGCGCTGAAATCGGTTTTGCTGGGTCAAATTTGGGGTACTGTGGATGCAATTAGACGGGAGCTATCCCAGAGTGTTCCATTGTGACCGCTCTGGATAGCACTCTCAACTCAGATGCACTGACCAGGTAGACAGGAAAAGGCCTGCGAACTTTTGAATTTCAATTTCCTGTTTGGCCAGTGTGGCAAGCTTCAGGTGACCATGCAGAGCTCATCAGCAGAGGTGACCATGATGGAGTCCCAGAATTGAAAAAGATCTCCAGCATGGACTGAACAGGAGGTACGGGATCTGATCGCTGTATGGGGACAGGAATCCGTGCTATCAGAACTACGTTCCAGTTTCGAAATGCCAAAACATTTGTGAAAATCTCCCAGGGCATGAAGGACAGAGGCCATAACAGGGACCCGAAACAGTGCCGCGTGAAACTTAAGAAGCTGAGGCAAGCCTACCGAAAACCAGAGAGGCGAACGGCCGCTCCGGGTCAGAGCCCCAAACATGCCGCTTCTATGATGAGCTGCATGCCATTTTAGGGGGTTCAGCCACCCCTACCCCAGCTGTGTTGTTTGACTCCTTCAATGGAGATGGAGGCAACAAGGAAGCAGGTTTTGGGGACGAGGAAGATGATGATGATGATGAGGTTGTAGACAGCTCACAGCAAACAAGCAGAGAAACTGGTTTTCCCAACAGCCAGGAACTGTTTCTCACCCTGGACCTGGAGCCAGTACCCCCTGAACCCACCCAAGGCTTCCTCCCAGACCCACCAGGCAGAGAAGGGACCTCTGGTGAGTGTACCTTTTAAAATACTATACAAGGTTTAAAAGCCAGCATGTTTAATGATTAATTTGCCCTGGCATTCGTGGCTCTCCTGGATATACTCCCAAAGCCTTTGCAAAAGGTTTCTGGGGAGGGCAGCCTTATTCCATCCAACATGGTAGGACACTTTACCACTCCAGGCCAGTAGCACGTACTCAGGAATCATTATAGAACAAAGCATTGCAGTGTATGTTTGCTGGCATTCAAACAACATCTGTTCTTTATCTCTCTGTATTATCCTCAGGAGAGTGATATCATTCATGGTCACCTGGTTGAAATAGGGTGCTTTTCTTAAGGGGACATTCAGAGGTGCCCGTTCCTGCTGGGCTGTTTGCCTATGGCTGAACAGAAATGTTCCCCGCTGTTAGCCACGTGGTGGGGGGAGGCAAAATGCAACCTTGGAATGAAAGCACATGTGCTATGTATGTAATGTTAACAGCAAGGTTTACCATGAAAGAGTGTACCCATTATTTTATTAAATGTGTCTTTTCAAATACCACTGTCCCTTTTTTTTCTCCACCAGCTGCATGGGTTTCAAGGATCACAGGATCTTCTCCTTCCCAGAGGCTAGCAAAGATTAGAAGGCGAAAAAAACGTATTCACGATGAAATGTTTTCTGAGCTCATGCTGTCCTCCCACACTGACAGAGCACAGAAGAATGCATGGAGGCAGACAATGTCAGAGTGCAGGAAAGCACAAAATGACCAGGAGGAGAGGTGGCGGGCTGAAGAGAGGGCTGAAGCTGAAAGGTGGCTGCAGCGTGATGAGAGGAGGCAGGATTCAATGCTGAGGCTGCTGGAGGATCAAACTAATATGCTCCAGCATATGGTTGAGCTGCAGGAAAGGCAGCAGGAGCACAGACCACTGCTACAGCCCCTGTGTAACCAACTGCCCTCCTCCCCAAGTTCCATAGCCTCCTCACCCAGATGCCCAAGAACGTGGTGGGGAGGCCTCCAGCCACCAGCCACTCCACCCCAGAGGATTGCCCAAGTAACAGAAGGCTGGCATTCAATAAGTTTTAAACTTTTAAAGTGCTGTGTGGCTTGTCCTTCCCTCCTCCACCACCCCTCCTGGGCTACCTTGGTAATTATCCCCCTATTTGTGTGATGAATTAATAAAGAATGCATAAATGTGAAAAAACAATGACTTTATTGCTTCTGCAAGTGGTGATTGAAGGGAGGTGGGGAAGGTGGTTAGCTTACAGGGAAGTAGAGTGAACTAAGGGGCGCGGGGTTTCATCAAGGAGAAACAAACCGAACTTTCACACCGTAACCTGGACAGTCATGAAACTGTTTTTCAAAGCTTCTCTGATGTGCACTGCACCCTCCTGTGCTCTTCTAACCACCCTGGTGTCTGGCTGTGCGTAACCAGCAGACAGGCGATTTACCTCAACCTTCCACCCCGCCATAAACGTCTCCCCCTTACTCTCACAGATATTGTGGAGCGCACAGCAAGCAGTAATAACAGTGGGAATATTGGTTTTGCTAAGGTCTAACCAAGTCAGTAAACTGCACCAGTGTGCTTTTAAACGTCCAAATGCACATTCTACCACCATTCTGCACTTGCTCAGCCTATAGTTGAACAGCTCCTTACTACTCTCCAGGCTGCCTATGTATGGCTTCATGAGCCATGACATTAAGGGGTAGGCTGGGTCCCCAAGGATAACTATTGGCATTTCAACATCCCAACGGTTATTTTTTGGTCTGGGAAGAAAGTCCCTTCCTGCAGCTTTTGAAACAGACCAGAGTTCCTGAAGATGTGAGCATCCTGTACCTTTCCCGGCCATCCCACATTGATGTTGGTGAAACGTCCCTTGTGATCCACCAGTGCTTGCAGCACTATTGAAAAGTACCCCTTGCGGTTTATGTACTCACTGACTTGGTGCTCCGGTGCCAAGATAGGGATATGGGTTCCGTCTATGGCCCACCACAGTTAGGGAATCCCATTGCAGCAAAGCCATCCACTATGACCTGCACATTTCCCAGGGTCACTACCCTTGATATCAGCAGATCTTTGATTGCGTTGGCTACTTGCATCACAGCAGCCCCCACATTAGATTTGCCCACTCCAAATTGATTCCCGACTGACCGGTAGCTGTCTGGAGTTGCAAGCTTCCACAGGGCTATTGCCACTCGCTTCTCAACTGTGAGGGCTGCTCTCATCTTGGTATTCTTGCGCCTCAGGGCAGGGGAAAGCAAGTCACAAAATTCCACGAAAGTGCCCTTACACATGCGAAAGTTTTGCAGCCACTGGGAATCGTCCCAGACCTGCAACACTATGCGGTCCCACCAGTCTGTGCTTGTTTCCTGGGACCAGAATCGGCGTTCCACCACATGAGCCTGCCCCATTAGCACCATAATGCCCACATTGCCAGGGCACATGCTCTGAGAGAAGTCTGTGTCCATGTCCTCATCATTCTCGTAACCGCGCTGATGTCGCCTACTGGCCTGGTTTCGCTTTGCCTGGTTCCAGTGCTGCATATACTGCTGGATAATGCGTGTGGTGTTTAATGTGCTCCTAATTGCCAAAATGATCTGAGCGGGCTCTATGCTTGCCGTGGTATAGTGTCTGCACAGAAAAAAGGCGCGGAAGGATTGTCTGCTTTTGCCCTGACGGAGGGAGGGGCGACTGACGACTTGGCTTACAGGGTTGGCTTACAGGGAATTAAAATCAACAGATGGGGTGGCTTTGTGAGAAACTGAATGGCCACCTCAAGGATAGAACTCAAAACCTCAAGAAAAGAACTCAAAACTGGGTTTAGCAGGCCATTGATTTCACAGAGGGAGGGAGGGAGGAGAAAATGAATACAAAACAAATCTGGTCTATTTCTTGTTTTGAGCCACTTCATCTATCTTTATACATCTTGCTGGCAGCAGACTGTGCAGTACGACTGCTAGCTATCATCACCTCCTGGTTGCTCGGCAGAAGATGGTGCAGTATGACTACTGGCCATCATCTTCTGCTAGCTGCAGATTAAAAGACAGTGCACTGCTGGTAGGACTAAATTGCCATGAGACGAAACAAGGGAAATGACCTGGCTGAGTCACTCCCATGTTTGCCCAGGTGCCCGGTTAAAAGAGCACCCCGGACTACGTCGACGACTGCTACCAGTCATACTGTACTGTCTGCTGCCAAAAGGCAATAAACTGCTGCTGTGTAGCAATGCAGTACCATGTCCGCCAGCACACAGGAGACATACGGTGGTGGTTAGCTGAGCGGGCTCCATGCTTGCCATGGTATGGCGTCTGCACAGGTAACTCAAGAAAAAAAGGTGCAAAACGATTGTCCGCCTTTGCTTTTATGGAGGGAGGGAGGGAACGGGGGCCTAACGGTATGTACCCAGAACCACCCGCGACAATGTTTTAGCCCCATCAGGCACTGGGATTTCTACCCAGAATTCAAATGGGTGGTGGAGATTGCAGGAACTGTGGGATAGCTACCCACAGTGCAAAGCTCCGGAAGTTGACAGTTGCCTCGGTACTGTGAACACAGTCCGCCGACTACATGCACTTAGAGCATTTGCGTGGGGACACACACACTCGACTGTATAAAAACTCTTTCTACAAAACCGACTTCTATAAATTCGACCTAATTTCATAGTGTAGACATACCCTTAAAAAATCCATTTATCTGGGCTCAGGGCACAGGAAACCAGCCTTGGCACGATTGTTTAAAAATTCCAGTTGCCCCGCATTAGAAAGTTCTGACTTTTTTTTTTTCGAGAATCGTAATTTTCAGTGCAGTGGCCACTGCCTGCACTGGCAGCCAGACCTCGGAATAACTCATTCTCTAAGTTAGACCGCTGCAGAATTCCGGTGTGGAGTGATACTGACAGTACTTTCTTTTTTCTTTTCTGTTCTTAATGAAATCTTTCCATATTATTAATGGCCAGGGTGGTTCTATATAGTGTGTTCCTTCCAGAATTTTCTTGTTTGCTGTAGTCTTCAAATTTTCCAGTTCATTTCCTATTTTCCTGCTCTAAAACCATTGCCAAAAAATGCCTGAAGCATTTATTGGTACTTGAACAGAAGAAAAAAAATCCAAGCAGCAGACGTTTGGTCCAGATTTTGTAGCTCATTAGCAATATAACTATCCAGAAGAAGCGCATCACTTTAATTATCCACAGCCAGTTCTCTATGAAGGATATTTATTTGACTACCTAGGGACATGTCTCAAATTGCATTCCAGTCACTAGAAATATTTAAGGAGATTTGTGCAACTGTATTGGAGAGCCCATCTGCAATTAATTGTCCGGGAACATGCAGCCAGAATTGGATTTTGGATACTCCATTTAGGCAATCAGGTTCCTTTAGAAATGAAATGATGGGTTGATGCCTATGTACTGTAAATAGTGGTAGCTAATACAGCCAGTGAAGAAACAGATACCCAAGAAAGGGTTTCTCATCCAGGAGGCAGAATATTAGAAATAAAAGTGGTAGTGAAATCCCCCATGGAAAGAATTATTTTGGTTTCATGTAATTTCTCATCAGAAAAACTGGAAACTTTACAAACTCCACTGATATTAGAGCTCGGATGTGAGCTGGTGCCAACTGGAGCAGGTTAGAAATTTGGGAATTCCTCATGACATTCTAGTGAAAAAAAATTATGAGGCAATTTCATGAAATATTGGTGGTTTTAATCCACATATGTGGCTTCCAGGAAAAAAATCCCACCCATTTGGTTGCTTATGACATGTACACAGTTCTTCATATATAAACTGAAAATAAAACTAACATGAATAAATCAAACCAGTGGAACTAGCTTCAATGCTGAACATTTCAAAGCATGTTTTTATGGAAGGCTCTTTAGTTCATTAAGTAACATTATTTAATTTGGGGAGAGCTAATTACATATATGGGCCAGATCCTGTGCTTCTTATTCAGATTAAAACTCTTACTGATTTCAGTGGCCTTCAGGCCCCAATCCTGAAATTGACTCTGTGAGCGGGCTGATCCCTGCATTGGCATGGAGCTTTGTTGGCTTCCGTGGGACTCCATACAATGTAGGTATCTGCCTGACACTAACAAGTTGCAGGACTGGGGACTCTATGCAGAGTGGAAGATTGGCGCCAAAAGTCAGAGGTATATTAGCAGCTGAACTGGAATTGTCTCAGCCAGGCATGCTGGGACATACTCACACTGTTTTAGGCAACTCCCTGCACTCCATGCTCTCTGGGTTCCTGATTTGTATAGACTGCTAACTCTTTCCTCCCACCAGTGGGCAAGTAGTCCCATCAACTCATGGGGCACCATTTGTCCTCCTCCCACTGAGCAAGGTGTTCACAATCTGGCCCTGGCAAGATGGAACTTGAACCAAAGTCTCCAGCTAGTCGCCAATCACTGGACCATCCTCCTCTGGTTTTGACATCACAGTTCATCCATCCCAGAATACAGCTATCATCTCATCAGCTGGAACCATCTGTTGAGAGCTAATATAAGAGCTGCACAACAAGAAGTTCCTGGTCTTCAAAGTCCAGGAACTATGCTCCATATTCCTGAGTGCCATTTAATAACACTTTATCAATTAATTAACTATTTATCTACATACAGATATAGAGCACTCCTGTAACAGACTCTGATCTCAGTTACATCAGTGTAAATCTAGTGTAATCCAAAGAATGGAATGGATTTACACTGGTGTAACTGAGATCAGAATCTGACCTACAATCTGTGGATAAAAAAATATCACACCTGTAACTGACATTACTATATTAGCAAAAGTTTCTAGAGCAAGTTCTGGCCTGAGACACTGTTATTAGTCAGAGTCATGTTTGATCTAAAATGTTTCAAGAACCAGAGTGAGAGAAAAGTTTGAGCACCATAGATTTTCCCCTTACTCTTGGTGAGAGAGATTCATTGCAAAAACAAGCAGTAAATTCTCAAGTTCTGCAAGTGTGCAGCACCGAGGGCCAGACAAATTAAGACTGATGTTCTGAACTTTTGGATAGCGAGGAAGTGGTTTCATGTGGCAAGCCATGTGAAGGCTTCAGGACATCCTCCCTTCTCAGACACAGGAATAAAGCAGATAGCAACATAAGACACAATACCAAATCCAAGCTGATTCTGATGGGTGGGGAGAAAACCTGCTGGAGTTCCTGGGGCCCACAGATGGACACCCCCTGGTCGGCTGACTTCCCAAGTCAGATTCACACTGCTCAGCACATTCCCATTATGTGAGCCTTAAAAAATATGAAATAAAGAAAGTGCGGCCAAGTGTTACAGAGACAGGAAAAGGATTTATCAGGGAGCCTTGCAAAAGGGAGAGACGTGTCCCCATGTTACTGTTTGCATTTGCAGAAACCACAGCCACAGAAATATCAGACAGAAAAAATGAGGAGCCCTTTAGGAAGATTTAAATAGCGTCTAATCTCAATTCAGCAACGGTATCATTCTGCAGCCTCAGACAATTCCATTGCTCCCACAGGCAGGAACCCGCTCTCCTTGTTGCTAAAACCCACCACAGACTTTCTCCAGCTGACTTTACTAACCTCCTGTCTCTATATCCCCTTGTCTACTCACCTCGCAATGGTCTCTTCTCGCCCATTCTACTCAATCTTGCCATTCTTAGCACAAGAGACTTCTCCTTTGCAGTTTCTGTCATCTGGATCCCCTGCCTCCTCCCTATTCTAACACAGCTAAGTGCTCCCATGCTGGACAGTTCTTTGGCATGTAGGAGCGTGCAAAACCCATGCATGAGACCTGCCTCTTTGCACAGCAGAGCCATACCAGTTCCTCTCTCTCTTTTTACGCTGTTCTCCTTCGGAAAGGAGTCTGGGCCCCAGTGGGTTGATTGTTACAGCCTTTACTATTGCAGTGAGCTAATTCTGTTTCCTATACATGAACTAAGCTGGGGATCAAAAGCGTAATTCAGGAAGAAAAACACCCTGTGTCCAATAACAGTGAATATGGTGGGAGCAAAGCCAAGTGTGGATTTTTGCTCCAAAATCAGAGGAGATACTTAATTCTACAGAAAGTCCAGTCCCAGGGCTAATATTTGGCATTCCCCAGAGGCTGTATTTAATGAAGTCTGCACAGGGAATGCACAGTTATGTTGCTTCTCTCTTTACCCCCACCCCCAACACAACTTCACGGAGGTGACAGACAGCATCACAACACATTTCTTGTTTTCAAACTGTCACTCAAGTTCACAATGTTTCCACCATCAATGTTTTCTACAGTGCTTTTTTTAAAAAAAATATTTTCCTTGTCTATAACTACTAAACCATGGGCATGGAACAAAGCAGCTTGGTAAGAGCAATCATTAAAGACTTAGGTAATATGCACACTTATTGTCTCACATACTTTTCCAGTTAAAATATTTGGTCTAAAAATGTGGGAGGTAAAGAACTTATATTTTGAGGTCTTTATAAAACAACTTACATCCCCTGATTTATGTTCCCTGGGACTTGTTCTATGTGAAACATTTAGCCAGCTATATTTTAGATAAAAGAAACATCTCAAGCATTGGTTGTTTTGGAGTTTCTCATTCTTTACTCCCATATATCTTCATAATATTTCACTGTCAGGCGCAATAATTTTAAATTCAGAACCTTTCTGCTTGCTCCTTAGTTCTCTTTTTTTGGACAATATTTATAGCATTGCCTTAACATTCTCCACTGCTGCTG
Source organism: Dermochelys coriacea (assembly GCF_009764565.3). NCBI lineage: Eukaryota > Metazoa > Chordata > Testudines > Dermochelyidae > Dermochelys > Dermochelys coriacea. Next base: position 19,186,935 of record NC_050085.1, on the reverse strand, counting down.
GGTTCTCAGGACCTGATTCTACAAACTCTTACACATGCAAGTTATCCCAGCTCACATGAGGCAGCAGATAGGATCTGAGGTGCATTCCCAGGTCTGCCATAATCTAGGGATCTGTGGCAAAGTTTACTGAAATCCATGGAAAGATTTAAAACTCTGACATCAATGTGCATTGGGTCAGGCCACGGCAATGTGACCTGGTGCAAGTCACGTAACCTCTTGGTACCTCAGATTTCTCATCTGTAAAACAGGGGTAATAATACTACACAACTTTCCGAAGCACTAAAAGAAGCACTACAGATGCAAGCCTCATCCCTGCTCTATCATTACCCTGGGTAAAAGGACAAGAGGAGCCTGAAAAGCCCCGTGGGAGAGGATTCCCCCAATGTAGGAAGAACAAGGTTGCACAGTAAGATTGCTTTCTGAAGACCCTCCCTGCCACCTACTGTGAAGATTTTGGACAGCACCTGCAGCCCAGAGGGCAGCCCAGAGAGGCTACAGTAACTTATGCCCTTTGGACTGTCAAAGTTGCACTACAGCTCCGTCAGCCCCCAAAACAGCCCATGATCAGGAGGTGCTAAGGTGGCTTGGAAACCCGTGTGGTCCCCCTCTGCCAGTAATATGAATTCTATGTTGAGTCTTGTAGGGGCTCACCCACGATCTCACCCTAAGTATTTAGTGAGACAATTTGTGTGAGAAAGTATTCATGGCACAGGGCCTTCAGGCCTTCAAGACGATCTCTCACTTTCCCAGGCCCTGATTGTGATGTCATCTCAACTTCCTCTGATCCCTCCCATCCTCTCACTCTCCACTTCCCCCAGGCCCACCCATTGTTCTGTCTCTCTCCATTTTCCTCTAATCATCTGAAATGGTTTTGTACACACACACGCAGAGGAAGGATGATCGGGTGATTAGGGTATGGGATGGGGAGGCAGAAAATCCAGGTTCATCTCCTGGCACTACCACAGACTTCACATAAGCCTTGGGCAAGTCTCTTAGCTCCTTCTGTACTTCTGCCCTTTGCCTGTTTAGACTGAAAGCACTTTGAGACAGGGGCAGTCTTGCTGCGGGTATGTCCAGCATGAAGGGGTCTCAGTTGGGGCATGTAGGTGCTGTTAAAATATAAATAATAAAAAACTAAAAAGAACAAAAACTCTTATAGGTCTTTGTTTTGGAAGGTCTGAGCACCTGGTGCAGATCCCACTGACTTAAATCCAAGTCACAGGTGTGCTGCCCTTAGGGAAATCAGGCTCACGTTGGGTACCTAAAATCTGAGGCCACTTCTAAAAATCTGGCCCTTTACAAATGAATTGTTCTGCAGTAACGGAGTGGAAAAAAAACATTCCAACCCCAAGTAACATTGTGTCCTGGAAGTTGCGCTGCTACAGCCCTGGGAACCGAGTGACAATGCCTATTTTCCTTTATGAAATTTTTATTAAGTTTTTTTTATTATTATTATTGAATATGAATATTTTACACATCTGAGCTCAGAACAATGCTTTTTTTGGCTGCCTCTGCTGCTTTTCAGAGTTGTGCACCTCAAAGTTGCATAACTGAGAGGTATCCATTTACACACTGGGGAAAAGGAGGCTAATGAATCTCAGCAAAGCTAACTTTAGTGTGTGTGAAAAAAGGGCACTCTGAAGTTTTCCAAATAAAAAAAAAATATAATACTTGTGTGGAACAGCTTAATAAAAATCAGGTTGTGTATATGTAATGAATACAGAACTTCTCTCAACAAGAGGAAAATAGTACTTAACTTAGCAACACCTCTACAGGGCAAAACACAGGACCATTCTTAACCCTTTACCATCAAATTCCTCACAGCGAAATGCTCTTCCAGCCGCACAAAGGTCAAAAATGAAGGCAGCTGGGCCAAACTCTCTACTGGAGCAAATGAAGTTGATGGAACTATATCCGTTTAGAGGGGGAGGAAATTGAGGCCAGATATTTTTCTGCCTCTACTGGTAATATTCCCCTCTCTCCTACACTTTGTAGGGGATCACTTTCAGACCTGGTTCATGAGGGCATCTCTCTGCCTAGTGAGTGGTTCTTACACCTTCTTCTGACATATCTAGTAAGGCTACTGTCAGAGAGAGGACACTCGGCTAGGTGGACCACAGGAACTGCTCCAGGCATCAGACCCATGTGCCTAAGAACAATTCTTTTTCCTGCTAGCATGTACCAGATTGTGCATGGACCTGTTCTCTCTCTGCCCTGGGTCCCTACACTCAAGCTTTTCCCCCCAGATCCTTCTGAAATAGACTCATCTGGAACGCTACCTACCTGGCTTAAAGTCCTTCACTTCCTGCCTTAAGCATAAGCTGCCTACTGGCACCCCTTAATGTCTCACTACCTGTAAGAGGAATAGGAGTGCGGTCACCTCTTTTTTTACATCAGAGTTTTCACACTGCTGAAAAGGGGAAAGGGGAAGGAACCAGGCTACTGGAATAAAAGAGAAAATTATGATGTGTCTAGAGCAGGTTTGAGCCCAACCCTTTTGCTGTGCATGTGATAATGGGGTGGGGGGAGAGAGGGCAGCTCTCCTACATTTCTCAAGAGCTTGCAGCCAGCAATAGGCAGATGACAATAACCACATTGTTTTGGGTACTCAGTCTGCATTGTCCCAGCCTGACATGATCAGATACACATGGGCAATAAAACCTTTAGATTTGTTCAGCTCAGGGAATGTATAAAATGATGAATTGACATTTAAAAGAAAAGAAGGCACTGTTGCTAGGTTGGAAGCTAAGCTAGATGTGGGGGAGAGAATTACCAGTAGCAAGTAGATATGTTTATACAGCCCAGTGTCATCTTCTCAAATGATGTTATTTATTTCTTGATGACCCACAGGCCAGGGGATGTGGGCACTGGTTCTCCCCACAGCCACATCTCTAGTTTAAAGTCAATTTTTGTGCTGGTGAAAGATTTATTATGGAGAACCTAGTGGCCCCAGCCAAAATCAGTACTGCATTGCGCTAGGTGCTGTACTTAATAAGAGATGGTCCCTGCCCTAAAGCATTTATAAGCTAACTCGACAAGTGAGTCAAAGGAAATAGCATGATCCACATTTTACAGGTGAGGCACTGAGGCATGCAGAGATTAAGTCGCTTGCTCAAAGTTGAACAAGGCAGCTGTGGCAGAGCCAGGAATTACACCCAGATCTCCTGAGTCCCAATGCAGGGCGTAAATCACAAGAACATCCTTCCTCTCTTGGTGCTGGGAAGACTCACAGCCTTGGTGAATGACGTTCTCTAGCTATCCAGAGGCAAGGTATAGCACAGGCAGGACTGGATTAAGGTAACTGTCATGGCTTCACAGTTGCAGTCCCAGGGCTGGGATGAGGGTGCTACTTCAAAACATTTAAGGCAAAAGACCCAAAGCTTTCTTACAGTAAAAATGAAATAAGAGTAGATCAGGAATTCCAGGTGAGCACTACACAGTGGAATCTTGGTCCCTTTGAAGATCAGCGTAGGCCAGCGGTTAAAGAAACTGATTCAGAGTCTGGACTCCTGGGTCCCATATGCAGCTCTGTGTGAGCAAGTCACGTCTCATCAGTAAAATGGAATCAGCAAGGCCCACTTCACAGGGTGGGAGTCATGTGACTTTAATAAGAGCTTGAGAGCCTCATATAAAAGGAGCTAGACACTGTGGGCCAGATCCTTAGCTGATGTAAATGGCCATCACTCCCACTGGTTTACACCTGCTAATTCCCTGGCCCGCTAGGTGTGAAACGTTATTAAAAGAGTATTGATGTCTGTGAGTTCTTCACGTTCTCTGTTAATGGAATGTGATTGTGTTGCTGGCTCTGGGTTGGCAAGGAAATGGTTCTCTTTGTTTTTCCCAAGCCGACAACAATCATGAGGTGCTCCATTCTGTCAGATTTCCCATGCTTTCCAGGGCGATGTGTTTTGCATTTTTATCTGCATTGGATTATTGGAGCAGGAGTCTGAACACTAAAGTTACTGTAAATCCCTTCTCATATGGAAGTCAGTGAGCTGTAAAATATTTAAACTGTCTACAGTTGTACCTCGTTTGTTTACACATTTCCAGTGGGCTGCTAAAAGGTAACATACTGTAATAGAACAAAGATTTAAGATCATGAATCAGATTTCATAACAGCTCTGTAAGCACTCTGAGCATGTACATTAACTTAATGGAGAAACGTAAATCTCAACAATCTCAGCCCTTAGGGGCTAGGTGATGCTGCGAATTAAACCACTAAACTTTTACCTCAGGAGTTCTTTGGTTCAACCCTTTAGCTGCGTTCACAAGCGAAAATGCCTTTAGGTGGGTCTTACCCCAGGGCCTGTGGTCAACTATCCAATGTGGTGAAACCATTGCAGCATTCGGCACAATAGGTGGTGCTGGCTGAAGAGAGGCTGGAGTCAGAACTGTGGGAGGAACAGCTGAGCAGAGCCATAGCTTGTGCAAAGGAAGGTCTTGAGGTGAGCAGAAGAACCTTCCCTTCTGTTTAACTGAATCATCTAGACCAGTCTCTGCAAGACCTTTCTCCAAGGAGTCGAGTAGTTGCACATTAGGGGAGCAAGGCTGCTGGAGTAGGGGGCACAGCTGCTAACACTGAAGCCTACTTTGGACAGTCACCCTTCACCTACAGCTAACACAACTCACACCAGTTGAGGATCTGCTGCAGTAGTTATGATGGGCAGTGGGCAGTTGGAAGTAGGACTTGAATATAGAAGAGAGAGGTTCTGGGTAGTGGCTCTCCTATTTAGACAGGTACCTAAAAGTGTGGATATTTGAACTTCATCCAAGCTCCTGACTCTGCAAAACTTGTCAGGGGATCTCATGAAAAAATACCCAATAACCAGATATCAACACCTTTCACCCAAGGATCTCCGATTACTTTGCATATTTTAATTAAGAATCACATCATCTTTGTGCTGTAGAAAGTTATTTGAATAAAGGGGTAAACCACAGAGAGGTAAACTGAGGCACAGTGGGGGGTGAAGTGATTAGCCTGGTGTTGTGTGGCTAATCAACGGCATAGCTTGGATAGAATATAGGAACCCTAATTCCCAGGCCCTTTCTTTAACAACTCCACCAACTTCTTTTCATTTCATATAGAAAAACAAACTTAAAAGTTCATCTCTTTCTGGGCTTCTTCCAGGCTCACCATGACTACCACAAGAGACTTTCAGTGCCATAGCAAAGGGTCAGCAGTACACCAGAGCCCTCTATTTTTCCATCAGCGGTCTCTCTCTACCTTTTGGTAGCTTACTGTGAAGGGCAGTGAGCCAGCCCTCCCAGACATACGATGGAGGTGGCATGTTCTCTGAGTTTAAAAGTCTGACAAACTATTTGCAGTTCCAGCAAGGATCAACACACTTATAGAATTAAAACCAGTATGCTGGATAGCAAAAAAAGGCACTGAACAAGGGCTCTTTCTTTACCAAGCCATAAAATCACTTACTACAAATCAATTATTTTTGCGATGATTTATTAGCTGCTCTCCAGCTGTTCAGGTTTGTGTTGTATTTTTCTGGATGGTTGGTCTTCTCAGAAGCATTTTCTGTGAAGCACAGATGGTCCAGTTTTCTTGTAGTCTTCACTCGTGACCCACATGTCCCTAAATGATGTTAAGCTGGTGAGGACGGAAGCCCCAATCCACACAGAGTACATTCTATCTCTGGGTGCTAGGATCTTTACAGGGATTGCACTGGCGCTCTGAGTTTGCAGCTCCTTTAGAAGTCTCTCATGGAGACCTCGGAAAAGGGTTGACCCGCCTGACAATACCACATTTCTCATGATATCAGGGTGGATATTTCCATCGCATTTCATAACGCTTTGAAGGATCATTTTGTCAATTCCTGGTGCCTCAATGCCAGCATTAGCTGGCATGAAAAGGGTTTCAGGAGCTCTGAACAGCTGGTCTGTAATCTTGATGGCATTGCCATCTGGGAGAATATACTCCCGTCCAAGCCTTTTGGGCTTTTCCTGAATTTTTTTGCAGGGTTCCGTGGCCACATAGCACAGCTTCTCCTTGATGTCCTTCACAATTTCCTTCTCCGCCGTGCTCACGAAGGAACATCCAGTCTCCAAGAGCAGCTGAGCAAGGTATTTAGTAATATCTCTGCCAGCAAAATCCAGCCTGGAAACACCATGGAGTAAGCAGTGGCCTTTGTAGACAGGGACTGTCAGGGTCACGCCATCTCCACTGTCTAGCACTAATCCCGTCGTGCGGGCTGAAGCGTAAAGGGCCATCAGCGCTTGCAGAGCCACAAATATAGCAGGCACCTGGAAACCTTCAAACATGATCTCGACCATTTTTTCTCGGTTCGACAATGTGTTCAGTGGTGCCTCGGTCAGTAACACTGGCCTCTCGCTGGGCTTCATCTTGAGTTCATGCTTAAACAAATGCCACCAGATCTTCTCCATGTCCTCCCATGATGTAACTATGCCATGTTCCATTGGATACTTAAAAGACAGGATGCCCCTCTTGGACTGGGCTTCTTCTCCGACATAATACTCCCTGTGACCAGCTCCAAACATGATCGCTTTGGATTTGGGATAGCCGACGACAGTAGCGATGACTGACCTTGGTATCTGCTCTCCCGACAGGCCGGCTTTGCACAGCCCAGATCCATTGTCAAAAATCACAGCGGGGAGATCTAAGATTTTGGATTCAGACATTCTCTGTCAAAACAGAAGCAGTCTCCAGGGATCTCTCTCTCTTTCTCTGAGCTTCTGCTCAGATGACATAGAATGTCTAGTTAAATATTCTAGATTCTTGAAAGTCACAAATGGGAACATTCTTCTGAGTCCCCCTGAGCTAACAACTCGTCATGGCCACCTTAATGAATACTGCTCCCTTCCCAAAGGCCTGGGAGAATGCCCTGAAGGTCACCAGTATGAAGAGTTTGCTTCTCTCCCTAAGACTGAGCCATTCTTATCTCCCAGATGAATTATAACAGAGGCATACCACATAGTTCCAGACCATCACATACAGTGGGGACAGGCTCTAGTGCTTGCATTTGTTTATATTATATATTTGTTTTAACTCAGTTGCTAAAGCCTAATTAACATAAAATTTGGTCTTCTCATGACTATCTAGTTCCTCGATGATGGAAGCATCTTGAGAAGACTTAACCCCATGTTCTGGGTCCCATAAATAACTCCATGAGATAAAAAGAAACCCGTGGAAAAACAGTTGCTTGGCTCCTATGGAACTAGAGTCCAAAATATGCTAGAGAAGAAGCTAATATGGGTATACAGACCTTAAATTAATTTTAAACATTGTACTACTTACATGGGTTTCATCTTGATAGCTTTTAAAGTAACTTCTCAATATGAGGATTCCAGAAGATAAAGTGTTTGACTTGCAGCCCAATTCCTAAATAGAAAGATTACTGTAAATGTTCTTGTTTGCAATAATTGCCAGTTCCAAAATATAAAGGTTACCATAAATTGTCTGGTTTCAGAGTAATAGCCATGTTAGTCTGTATCCACAAAGAGAACAGGAGGACTTGTGGCACCTTAGAGACTAACAAATTTATTGAGCATAAGCTTTTGTGAGCCACAGCTCACTTCAATGGATGCATTCAATGGAAAATACAGTGGGGAGATTTACATACAACCTGGCTATCCCCTGATAAATTGTCCTGTTTGTGAGAATGATGACATGGATCATAAGTTGTTCAAACTTATTTTTTCATTTGCAGTTGGATGAAAATTGAGTGACTGGTTGTTGAAAAAGAAACCGGCCAATCAGCTATTTTTAATAGGATTTTTGTGTTGAATTTCCCATAAACTGGTGACACAAGGTCATCTCAAATCCTTTTCACCAGGATAAGTCCATACCAGTTTCCCCAAATGTGTCCATTTGGGGAGGGAGCGGGAGGAGGTTGAGTTGGGCTCGGTGTCTCTGAAACACTGAATATTTTAAGAATGGCTGACTGAAGCACAACTCTTCCAAATTGAAGCTTGCTAAGGCTGACCTAGTTTGAACCTGACTGGACCAAGTTGCAGGGCTCCAGTTTCTTGTCCAAAGACCTTAGAGGGAGGCGCTACAAAGTGGATGGAGTATGCAAGTGTGTGGAGTTATAGAATCAAGGGTAAGGCCGATTTGTTGAGACTGACTTACTGATTACTTGATTTGATAGTTGTCTTGCTTCATTCTAAGTTTATTAATTATTTATTATTAATTATTATTAATTTTTAATAGTAGCTTAACTTTGGTGTTAAGTTTTCTTGATTTTATTTGTGCTTGTGTAAGTGTTTTAATAACATATATAAGAAGATACTGAGTCACATTTCTTCCAATAAGCAATATGAGTCTAGAACCTTTGACGACCCAGCGGGCAACCCAAAATCCTCACCAGCTCCCCCTAATTAATCTTTGGTTCTCACAAAACATGGTTGGCTAAATACCAATCTCAGTTAATCTGGTGGACTCTGTAACTCAGGGGGTAAATCTACTGAAGTGAGTGGAATTGTGCCTACGTAAAATCAGTGTAAATGAGCTCAGAGCCAGGTCTGGAATATTTATAATGCTATGGAAGTGTCCATGGCAGGGTTTGTAAAATGAGTATATATATTTAATCACTGTTCAGTCCTTTGATGGATAACATCAGAAAACAGCAGGTGATGTTAAAAACATGATGCTAAAAATGCCTCTGTGTGTCTTCTGACATTACATCATTTTAAAATCCAGTTTGTCAAATGGGGATGGGTTGTGGTGAGGGAGAGAGAAAAAGATGATTTACAGGAGGAACTGTAAGAAGTTGTGCAAGCATGAGTTGCTCTGAGATCTTCAAAGGGGCTATACAAGAGCAACACATTATTGTTAGTCATAATTTTCCATGAGCTGCAAATAAAACTTAGCAATTAGCAGCAGATACACTCCTCTCTAAAGTCACCCATCTCCACTGGAACAGAACTTTATCATCATGGATTTATACAGAAAGCTCTTTGAGGCAGTGACAGTTTTTTATTAAGTTTCTGTATAGCACGTAGAACAAGAGGGTCCTGATCTCAGCTGGGGCTTCTGAGCCCTTATTCGTTGGCCTGAGGAATTGTTCTGGCAGGTTAGGAAGGATTCTCCAAATGGATCAACACTGGGAATGGTTAATACTTTGGTTTCAGAGTAGCAGCCGTGTTAGTCTGTATTCGCAAAAAGAAAAGGAGTACTTGTGGCACCTTAGAGACTAACAAATTTATTTGAGCATAAGCTTTCGTGAGCTACAGCTCACTTCATCAGATGCATCCGATGAAGTGAGCTGTAGCTCACGAAAGTTTATGCTCAAATAAATTTGTTAGTCTCTAAGGTGCCACAAGTACTCCTTTTCTTTTTGCTAATACTTTGGACACTGATACGTTTAAATGAAAATTGTTCATCTGGAAAGTTACATTCACCAGCAAAATAAAATTGTTGCTAAGCAACTTTTAAATATGACAATAAAGCCATGAACCTTACCATGGTCTAGATGGCAGGCTATAGCCTTAGGCCCTTCTAGGTGTCAGTGCAGCACCATCCTGCCCATCTCAAGGGTAATATAGAGAGGGATGGAAGGACTGTGTCTCTAAAAGGCACAAACTCTGCTGGGACTGCAAAGTGAGTGTGAAAGCTACACAGTCAAGGATCTACAACCTATCCTGAAGGACGACCCATCACTCTCACAGATCTTGGAAGACAGGCCAGTCCTTGCTTACAGACAGCCCCCCAACCTGAAGCAAATACTCACCAGCAACCACACACCACACAACACAACCACTAACCCAGGAACCTATCCTTGCAACAAAGCCCGTTGCCAACTCTGTCCACATATCTATTCAGGGGATACCATCATAGGGCCTAATCACATCAGCCACACTATCAGAGGCTCGTTCACCTGCGCATCTACCAATGTGATATATGCCATCATGTGCCAGCAATGCCCCTCTGCCATGTACATTGGTCAAACTGGACAGTCTCTATGTAAAAGACTAAATGGACACAAATCAGACGTCAAGAATTATAACATTCAAAAACCAGTTGGAGAACACTTCAATCTCTCTGGTCACTTGATTACAGACCTGAGAGTGGCTATTCTTCAACAAAAAAGCTTCAAAAACAGACTCCAACGAGAGACTGCTGAATTGGAATTAATTTGCAAACTGGATACAATTAACTTAGGCTTGAATAGAGACTGGGAATGGATGAGTCATTACACAAAGTAAAACTATTTCCCCATGTTATTTCTCCCCCCCACCCCACCCCCCACTGTTCCTCAGATATCTTGTTAACTGCTGGAAATAGCCTACCTTGCTTGTCACCATGAAAGGTTTTCCTCCTTTCCCCCCCCCCTGCTTCTGGTGATGGCTTATCTTAAGTGATCACTCTCCTTACAGTGTGTATGATAAACCCATTGTTTCATGTTCTCGGTGTGTGTATATCAATCTCCCCTCTGTATTTTCCACCAAATGCATCCGATGAAGTGAGCTGTAGCTCACGAAAGCTTATGCTCTAATAAATTTGTTAGTCTCTAAGGTGCCACAAGTACTCCTTTTCTTTTAGTGATTAGTCTGCTAGCCATTTCCACAGGGTAGCGTGGAAAAATAATATTAAGGAGTGGCAAACCAGTTTGGATACTATAAAAACCAAGTTCAGCCAAGTCATATTGCAGAGCCAAAATCTCAGTCAGCCTGGGTTATGCACCTCTATTGTCCCTAGCCTCAGCAGAGATGTTGACATTTTAAAGTTGATTTAGACCATGAATTATAGAAATGTTTGGCTCTCCCCTCTGAGATTTCCAGTCCCTTTTCTTAGCTACAGGGTTATCAGGAAAGCTCCAGAAGTTTTGGACCTTCTGGTCTTTGGATCTATCAGAAATGAGCTTCCAAGTTCCCCAGGGCTTCCTGAGTACCCTAACATGTCAGAACCACAGCTGGCTTGGGACAAGCTTTGTACTGTACATATTTATTATACCCTCATTTCTCTTCCTTCTCTGGCCAGATGTGTCTCTGAGACACAAAAGGCAGACAGACAGACAGACATCGGGCCTGATGCAAAGGCCTAAATGGAAAGATTCTCATTGACTCCAGGGGGCTTTGGATCAAGCCCACAAATGATGACCATATCAATAAAGACCTGGGGGGAGATGCTCAGTCCTGCTTCGGTGTTTCACCCTGAGCGTTAAAAGCTCTGGTCACGGAGCATTTCCCTGGAGCAGGCAGCTCTCAGGCTGGCTTCTGAGGGCCCCCTCACAAACTGGCATGGGGGCATATCAGGAACCAAGCTACTAAATACAGCTCTACAGGGATCCCCAGCTATCTAAATTATGCCGGGGCCTCTCCAGTCCATAGAGCAGCACGTGATCTGGAGATGCTAAGGGGGCTCCATGGCTGCCCTTGCGTGGGCTAGGAGCTGCATGCTGAGTCTCTTAACAGTGCAGCCTGGAATGTCACCCTTAGTATTTATCATTATTAAGTCCACAGGACCGTCTGACACAGCATTTGTGCGAGGGGGAGACAAGGGTGGATCACTTCAAAATTGCCCTGTTCTGTACACTCTACCTGAACCTCTGGTACCGGCCACTGTCAGAAGCAGGTACTGGGCTAGACAGACCATTGCGCTGACACAGAATGGCAGCTGTTATGACTGAGCCCTCCAGACCTTCAGCATGAGGTCAGCTTCCCAGATCATTTCGGGGTCATCTCAACGCCCTCTGATCTCTCTAACACTCTATCTTTCTCATATCCATTGTGCTCTCTTGCTCAGCTTTCCTTTCTGTAGGTGATGATCTCATACTCACCCACACCAACCAGCCGCAGGGTTAAGGCACTGGATGGAGATAGAGGAGAGCTAGGTTTAATTCCTGCCACTGTCACGGACATCATCTAAATCTTGGGCAAGTCACTTACTTGTAATCCCTTTGCACCTCAGTTTCCCAGTGGTAGACTCTCACTCTGCTTTATTTTAAAAGCTTTAAAATTAACAGCAGTAAGAATCATTTTAGCAGATTATTTTGTATTACTGAAGATAAGGTCTTTAATCAAGGGAACAATGCTGCACTGGGCATAGAATTGAACAGACCAGAGGGCTCCATCTCTAATTTCCATGACTCTGAAGCCAATTATACAATTAGAAAAAGCCAAACTTCTGTCCAAGGAATTTATTATTTCATTTTAACACGCAAATGCAAGAACTGCCACTGTTCTGAATGGATGCTGGCTAGATTTATCTAAGTCCTCTTAAAAACATCTTCTTTGGACAATGTTTGGTCCAAAATCCTTGTAATCAGCTGCAGTGATCCACATTTGCCTGAAGCTGGTCAAGGAAGTAATTACAGAAGCCCCGATCCATGCAGAAAACCACCTGTCTGTGGGTGCTATGATCTTTATAGGAATCCCTTTGGGGCCTGATGTTCTAGTCCCTTAAAAATCCTCTCATCCAGCCCATGAAAGAGGGACGAACCACCCGACAGCACCATGTTCCCATAGAGCGTGTTGTGAATATTGACGTCACACTTTGAAACACTGTGAGCGATCATCCTATGAAGGCCTGGTGCACTGCTACCAGTGCTACCTGGCGCAAAGAGGATCTCTGGTGCTTGAAAGAGTGGACTGCCAATACTGACTAGAGTCCCATCAGGTAGTTTATATTCTTTCAGGACCTCCTCTGGCCTCTTGGCTAATTCTCTGTGTGGATCTGGAGCCACATAGCACAACTTTTCCTTGATGTCCTCTATGATACTCTTCTTCCCAGCAAGGCTCTCAAAGCGTTGCCCACTTTCCACAAGGAGCTTCCTGAGGAACTCTGTGATATCTCTGCCTGCAACATCCAGCCTGGAGACGGCATGGGGTAAGTAATACCCTTCATAGACTGGTACCGTCTGGGTAACACCAAATCCACTGTCTATGACCAGTCCTGTGATGCGTGCTGAGGCATAGAGGGACAATATGGCTTGGACAGACAGGTAGAAAGCAGGCACCTTAAACTGTTCAAACATCAGCTGAGTCAGTTTTTTTCGATTCTCCATTGGGTTCAAAGAGGTCTCAGTCATTAGCACGGGCCTCTCAAATGCTTTCAGTCCCAATTCATGCTCATAGATATGCTTCCAGATCTTCTCCATATCATCGCAAGATGTAACTATACCATGTTCAATGGGATACTTCAAAGACAACACATCTTGTTTGTGCTGGGCTTCTCCTCCCACATGGCAGTCCTTCTGAGCTGCTCCTAACAGTGACATTTTTGTTTTGGGGCAGCCAATAACTGTAGGAATGATGTGTCTTGGACCAATTTCTCCTGACAGACCAGCTTTACATAGCCCTGATCCATTGTCAAAAATCACAGCTGGAATATCTAAAGTTTGGGGATTCAACATCACTTCAGCTTTCCCCCTAGACCTTAAATAGTTTCTGAAAAAGCTGCTTCCGGGAAGCTTAGTTGTGAAGGTTTAAGGATGTATCTTCCAACCATATCTTCTCAGTTTTACAAGATGACAAGCTCTGCTAGTCTCCAAAGTCTAGGACTGATGCTCCCAACTTTGACCAGGATTCAGGATTTTTATCCCCACTCATGTAGTGGCAAGCAAGGCATTTCCAGTGCTTAGTCCTGTAACACACAACAATGGATGAGCTATATAATGATTGTTTGGTGGCCATTACAACTGAAGCAGATATATTCAAGCCTTTCAATGTATTAACTCACCTAGTCATATGTATCAGGGAAATTTTTAAGAAATTTAAAATATAGAATTTTTTGCAAGCAGAACATTAAGGATTTGAAATGCACTGAATCAGAGAGCAATGCACCATTTGCTTTTATAAGGCTCTGAGCATTTTTAACATTGAGACATTTAGGTACATCAGTGCTCATTTTCAATGAACTGAATCCTTTTCTGATCACTTACGCCAAACAGCACATGCGTCTCTCCAGGGGATTATACCAGCTCCCGTGCCGCTCCACTCACCGACACAGTTTTGTTGAGTTCTGAAGTTAGCCAAGATTGTGGCTCTAGCGTATCATTTTGCTTTACCTAAGGATGACTATATTCAGTAGGTTTATATATGTTACAGTGAAGTACAGTCATCGTCCTTGAAGAAATTCTCCTTTCTCTTCCAGCTGCTGCTCTGGTGCCCCCTAGTGAAATTGTGCTACCCAGTCTGGGGCACTGAATCACGGAGATCCATCCATTAGAAGATGGGTCCAGCTGTGAGTTAAGCCGTGTACTCAGCGGTACACAGAATTGGAAGATCAGCAAATTTGATGTGATTTTATCTTCTGAAGGAGAAGGCTCTAAAGGTAGGGTCTATACAAAACAAACAAAAAAACCCAAGGCAGCAAGTCTCAGAGCCTGGCTCTGCAGACATGGGCTCACCTGACAGTGCTCAAAATAGCTGTGTAGATATTTGGGCTCAGGCTGGAACTCGGGCTCTAGAGCCTGGGGAGGTTTTCAGAGCCCGAGCTCCAACCGCAACAACTACATAGTTATGTTTAGAGTGCGAGCCGGAGGCTGTAGACTCAGGCTCTGAGACTTGTTTTGGGGGAAGAGGGGTTTGTCGTGTAGACACACTCTAAATGTCCATGTGCCAACAAGCAAAACCCCACCTCTTGGACTCAGGCCCTTAAACCCAGAAAGTCAATAAGTGTCTGAAATGACCTAGAGCAGGGATAGGCAATTTTTTTTGTCAAAGTCCAAATTTCTTGGTCAAGTTCCAGACTCCAGAGAAAATAAAAAAATTAAAATGATAATAATAATAATTAATAATGAAATAAAAATATTGAGGGGTCTGTTCAAAAGCATCTGGTGGTCTGGATTTGGCCCATGATCCAGCTATTGACTATCCCTGACCTAAGGGTTATTAGTACAATTATGAACCATGACAGTGGCTTTTTATGTGCTGAAAAGATAGGCTGCTCTTGGTATTCATTAATTAAATAAACATTAATTAATATTATTCATTTGTATTACCACAGCACCTAGGAGCCTTAGACATGGCCCAGGACCCCATTGTGCTAGACGCTGTACAAACACAGAACAAAAAGAAGGCCCCTGTCCAAAAGAGCTTCCAATCTACGTATGAGACAGGAGACAATAGATGGATACAGACAGGTGGCCCGTGGAGGGGTGGGGTACAAGGAAACAAGGAGACAATATTGGTCAGCACAAGAGGCAGTAGTATCCGTTGTCAAGATTTTCGTAGGCAATATGGCAAAGGAGAGTTTTAAGGAAGGAGGATAATGAGGTCACTTTACAGATAAATATTTACAGGGAGCTGCACCCCAAGACTGCGGCTCAGCATAGAACAAAGCACAAGTCTTGTTTTTTCTGGAGCAGCTAAAGGCCTCATTCTGCAAACGCTTATGTGCATGAATAATGTCAGTAAAGGGGGTCGTCCCATCAAGGTCAATGTTTGCAGGATCAAGCTGCAACCCAGTAAAGATTTGGAAAGCAGAACTTCCATCTTAATGTTCCTTTAGGGTCGTCACATTTGTTTACCATAAGCTGTATTGCTATACCAAAGATAACAAAACATAAGCTATCCACACTGCCCCCATGACTCTCCAGCCCTGCTTTGTGTTGCTACATTAGGAGAGAAAGGTTCAGCCAGACCTGACTCTAATTCTGGTTTTGATTTTTTTTTTTTCTCCTCGTGGTAAGAGGGAGGGAGAGCATTTTGGGGCTACTGTATTCAGTCAGTGGTGAGAAAGAACGGCTCTCACTGCTTTAGGGTGACCCCTCTGGCCTGCTAAGGAACAGCATCCCGTGCCTCCGAAGAGAGTCCCAGCCAACACTGAGTAAAGACCAGACGGATGACAGGTGCAAATGAAGATGTGAAGACGTGGGAGCAAGAGGAAGTAGTTAGTGGAGGTGGTAGGACACTGTGCACCCTTGAGGGGGATAGGAAAATAACAGCCATTCTGAACAAGATGGTATGTTTCTAATGTTTTATTTTCTGTAATGTTTGGTCAGCCAATAAATACACAAACCACTGTAGCATCTTCTGGTTCACATCTTGGGAGCATTTCTTGAGCACCATCTATTCAAATGAGACACTGGTTCAGTTGCTTAGTCTCTCCTTAAAAGCATTTTCTGTGTACTACAGCTGCACCAACTCTTTGTATCACTGACGGTGACCCACATTTGTTTAAAAGATGACAAGCAAGTGAGGATGGAGGCCCCAATCCACACACAGTACTTCCTCTCGGGCGGTGCTATGATCCGTACAGCCATCCCGATAGGCACCTGCCGCTGCATCTCCCTCAGGATCCGTTCATCCAGTCCAGGAAAGAGGGTGGACCCACCAGAAAGAAGCACATTGCCATAAAGATTCCTGCGAACATCAATGTCACATTTCATCACACTGTTGAAGATCATTTTGTGCACCCCGGGGGCTTCAATACCAATGTTAGCGGGCAAAAAAAAGGGTCTCCGGGGCTCGAAAGAGCTGATTGCCGATTTTAATGATATTTCCATCAGGCAGTTTGTATTCTTTGAGGATTTCTTCTGGCTTTGCTTTCATTTCTTGGACGGGATCTAAAGCCACATAGCACAGCTTCTCCTTGATGTCTTTCACAATCTCCCTCTCAGCTGTGCTCACAAAGGAATGGCCACTTTCCAAAAGGAGTCTCATGAAGTATTCAGTGATATCCCTGCCTGCGATATCCAGCCTGGAAACAGCATGGGGTAAGCAGTATCCTTCGTAGATGGGCACGGTGTGGGTAACGCCATCTCCACTGTCCATTACTATCCCCGTGGTGCGTGCTGAGGCATAGAGTGCCAGGGTCGCCTGCACTGCAACATACATGGCAGGCACCTTAAAACCTTCAAACATGATCTCAGTCATTTTTTCCCGGTTCTGCAGGGGATTGAGTGGGGCCTCCGTCAGTAGCACCGGCCTGTCACTAGCTTTGATTCTCAGCTCACACTCGTAGACATGTCTCCAGATCCTCTCCATGTCATCCCAGGATGTAACTATGCCATGGTCGATTGGATAATTCAAACTTAAGACACCCCTTTTGGACTGGGCTTCTTCTCCAACATAAAATTCCTTCTGTCCTGCTCCTAGCATCGTTGCTTTGGCTTTCGAGCGACCAACAATTGCTGTAATAACTGACCTTGGTGCACTGTCCCCTGCAATACCAGCTTTGCATAATCCAGATCCGTTGTCAAATATCACAGCTGGGATATCTAAAATTTTAGGGTCAAACATTCTTTGAACTATTTGCTGCCTACTTGAAAGCTGCTTTCGGGAGATGCCATGCAAGCAGAATGTTTGATAATAAATGTTCTAGATTGCTGATGTCATACATGGCAGAGTCCTCTCATTCTCCCACGCTATCAACCAGGCTGTTATGCTACTGACAAATGCCAAGGCAGGTTTTTGAGGAATTTGCAGTTTCCCATATCTGCTCTCAAGTACCTAACAATGGACCAGTGAAGTAATAATGGTTTTACTGAAGAGTCAGCTGTCAGGACTGTACAGATTTGATTGCTGATCTCAGATACATCCCTGAAAAATGGCTTGCTTAGATTCCTAAATTCACAGAGTATCAGGCCAGAAGGGACCATTATATAACACAGGCCAGCAAATTTCAGTCATTACTGAACCCAATAATTTGTGTTTGACTTAAGCATCTCTTACAGAAAGGCATGTCTTGATTGACCTGATCCTGGCTGGAGCCTCCAGGTGCTACCAAATACAAATAAAAATAATCAACTGTTTACACCAAAGCACACATGTTCATAATGCCTCACCAACAATTAATACTCAATGCTTTTTCCTCCACCTGTATTATTCCTACCAGGTTTTCTCCAGTGGCTCGTGACACTGTAAGAAATATTCTGTTATGAATATACAGTTTACTAGCTTTTTTTCATAAAGCTCCATATGGACTCATTTATGGACTGTGAGCTATTTAAGAATCACTCTTGAACCTGCTTGCAAAGTGCCTGCTTGAAAATAATTAAACCTCTCACATGCACCCACACCTTAACTAATAATCTGCAAATATTGCCAACAGCTGTTGAAGATGAGAACAACTTTGCTTTCGTGGGGGATCTAGCTGAATATGCCTGTTTGATTTCTGAACAGTGCCTGCACCAAAAGCAGAACCATTCACTTAATTCTTTTCAATCCTACATGCAGAACTCTTAAAAATATAATTTTTAAACGGAACGGGGCTACATTTGGTACTGGTTATGGCATTCTGTTTCTCGTCAGTCTTTGCTGTTACTTACTTTCAAAGCTCTACCTTACATGCAAAAAATCATGGAAGTGAAAAACAAACGGGGTCATTTTGCAGATTTTGCTGTTTTCAGGAGACTAGCTTTCTTTAAATGAAGTGTCTAACACTTTCCATTGAAAAAAAAGCACCTTTCCTAAATGAAGCTACCTATTGTGCTGCTGGCAGATAAGCCTGCTTGCAAACAAACATCCTTCTTCCTTCTAGCCTTTATAATCACAGCACATTCTGGGGGAGAAACCAAAGCTCCAAAAGTTTGAAATATTCTGTCTGTGACATTTGACCTCAGTTTTACTCCTATTTTTTCTTTTTTGCTTTCTTTTTAAATTGTATTTTTGATTTAAGAAAAGGTTTCCTGAACACTTCTGTATACTTCTGAACACAATCAGGTCTGACAACCCAATCCCAGTTACAGTGAAAATTTCCTTTAACAAAAATTACCATATAACTTAGTTTCGAATCCAGGGCTGTTGTAGTTTAATTGCTTCTCTCCATGGCTTAAATCTAGGGCAGCTTCAAAGTGAAGGTGGCTTCTATTAAATTTAATTACTTTCTTTTGCAGCTTGCATGGCAAAGGTGCCAGCTACTAAGTGAAGGTGGTTATGAATCAGAGGCAGATTCCAAAGAAAGATATATTTAAAATCTCTACTGAATATATAAATCCATGACTGTTAGTGCAGGGACTTTTCTGCCCCAAGTGAACTTAAAAAAACTCACCAAAACCAAAAACGTAACATCTGATAAATGATCGACTCCATGCATGTTCTTTCCATTTCAGCCTAGATTCCACACATGTTCGTGTTAAATGCTGCTCTATCCATTTTAGCAATTTCTCTAATCCTCTAAATATTTGTGTACATATATTTCAATGTGCGGCACATTTATTTCCATGTGCACTTCTATATTAATGTCAACAGGTGTCCTAATCATTTAAGAGGTTGTTATATTCATCGCAATAGAAGCCCTATTTAGTTCAGCATGTTCAGTGTGCAGTTTACAGTGAAGTATTCAGTATAGAACATAATGTTTATTATTTAAACAAGGGAATTTTGACTGCAATTATAAAACAGTAGTTAGGCTGAGAGGTTGGAACACCCATCTGTACCCAACATTGGCTCTCCTTTATAAATCATCATAACAGGTCATGCATGAATTATTACCCTTTATTTTCTTATTATTATGTTTGTAACAACATGTGTGAATTTGCTGCTCCCGTCAGTTGGAAGTATTGGAGACTGAAGACCTCTACTCAGAACAGGTACAACATGGGGCAACAAAAGTTTCCTTTATGCTCCCTTGACAATGTGGTTCAAACCTGACCTGGCAGGAACATATTTTGGAGTGAGAAGTTAGTTCATTCTCCATGGCCCATTCAAACCTTGGTCCTGCAAGTCTGCCAACTGCTGTCAATTGTCAGGGAAATATTTGCCCAACAGAAACAGGTGAGACCACCAGTTTCCTTTCATACAGGCCACTGAAATACAAGCAACTGATAATGAACTGGCACCCAAGGGACAAAAAAACATTGGAAATATTTGTGTATCTACAAAATTTCTGCAGACACTTCATAAATGGTGTCAAATTCATATCAACAGACACTGGATTTTATAAGTGAAAGGGCACAATTCACAAAAAAAAAGTTAAACATGCTACTTATAGGGCATTCTTGCTTATTTTATTTGAGAAGTGCTGAGCATACGGTTTCCACTGAAAACACCATACACAGCTCTGTGCTTTGACCGTTTCACCTGCCCAGAAATGCTCTCTCCCCGGCTAGCTAAACATCTCTCTGGTGGCAAACCCTGAATTCAGGCTAGATTCTGAGTTTGGAAGCCACACAAAAGTTATGGAGTGTGTTTTGCTTGAAGATGTGGGGTTTAAAGGTAAAACAGTGGGCTGTGAGGTGAAGGGAGTCCTGTGCTGAATTAAACCTAGTGCACCCTCATGACATCACTGAGTGCCTATGATGCAGATTGTGCAGTACCATGCACAATAAGCCCCTGATCTAGAGCCTCTAGCTGCTACCAAATAGAAAGGAAGGATGATCCACTCGTTAGGGCCCTAGAGTAGGACTTGGAAGACCAGGATTCAATTTCTTTCTGTGTGATCTTGGGAAAGACACTTAACCTATCGGTGCCTCTGTTTTCCAGCTGTAAAATGGGGATTATAGCATTTCCCTACATCACAGGGGTATTGTGAGGATAAATACATTAAAGATTGGGATGCACTCCGATACTATAGTGATGTGGACCATCTAAGTATCTAAGCAAGAGAATTTATATAAATAATGTATTGTTTAGTGGCTGGCCCAGCATTCAAGTCATTATGGAACTGGGCTGCAGGGATGTGAGCTCTTGTTAGGGGAAAAGAAAGTGGAACAAACCCTTATGATCTGGAATTGCTAGGGACTGTTAGCTGAATTTGCATAGCTCTAATGATCAGCTGGTAGCCTGAATCATGAGGAGTAAATGTCCTTTTAATACTGTTTAAGACAGGGTAGCTACCAACATGGTAGACAATAATTAAATTACCCATACTTTAGCAGAATAAAATCCAGACATACTATTTTATGCTGGATTCCTGTAGCAGTGAATTCCGCAGGTTAAGCATGCAGCACTGTTTCATTGTTGTCAGTTCTTCTTTTGATTTATACCTGAGGTTAAAACCTGGTGTTCAGTTTTATTCCATCAGACTTTTAAATACATTATCAAGTCTCCTAACTCTTCTCCATGTTATATCCCACTATCTACTCATTTTCTTTAAGTTTATGTGGATCTCTTTGTTCTCATCTGAATCTTTCTTGAAGATAATCAAGACTGAACAAAATATTGGAAGGCTGGAAAAGGAAGTTAGACTAATTCAACCTAGAAATAAGGTGCAAATTGTTACCAGTAAGGGTAATTAACCACTGAAACATTTTCAAGAGTTTTGATATATCCTCTATCACTGGGAATTAGGATGTTTTTCCTAAAAAGATGGGCTCTAATTCAAACAGAAATTAGTTCAAGGAAGTCCTATGGCCCATGTCATACAGGTAGTCAGACTGGATGATGATGGTCCATTTTAGCTGAATCTGCCCCATAGGAAGGCATAAGGTTACAGAGCATCATTATAATATGATGTACATTGTTTATACTGAGTTGAATACAACTGGAACCTCTGAATGCTAAGCTTGCATCTGAGAGATGCTCAGAACATGCCATGTGCTCAGGGCACATTATTGTTAGTCACAAGACTGCCAGCGCATACCCTGGGTTAAATCCTGGCCCTGCGGAAGTCACTGGCAAAGCTCCCCAGGATTTCATTGAAAGAGTACTGGGACAAGGAATTTTATCACTAACCAAACCCATTCCAACTCTGGTACTTCCTCAAATTTCTAAAGTAATCACATTTTACAGTCTAGCAAAGTGCTTACAAAAATCTCAGACACGTTGCTCCAAGCAAGAAGTGACATATCCATCATCAACTTGACAAGTTGCTTGATGAATTGATGTTAATTTCTCTCCCAAATAACAAATGAGCTTTGTCGGGCAAGACACAAGTGCCAGTGTGTCAGGGTCCTTTTTGCTCCCTTTCTTCTCATGATCCCCTATTAAATGTTATTATTTGTGTGAATATAGTTTCCATGTTTGCTTTTATGGACGGGGAGAATGGGCCCTGCATTCGTCGGCCAGGCTAGCTCATTTTTTATATTTCACATCTGTGATAGTGTGTTGCACGACAGGATGATTGATACGGCTTTCAAAATGGATTAAGCTGCAACTTTTAGATTTCAGTGAGCTTCAAAGAAAACATATTTCTGTGCCTTTTTTTCATGATGGAACTTCCTTGTTAACCATTGCATGCTCCTAGAGCACCAAGTCAATTGCCAGGGCAAATACGCCTTGCTCTTATTAGAAGGATGTAACCATAGACAGGAAGACATCATGCCAAGGAAGCACAGTACATTCTGTGACTGTCTCAAAAGAAGATTTTGCAGCGTCCCTTGATATTTGGACAGAAAATTAGTAGCTGACGTCTGTTTGGAGTTGTAATTTGAGAGAATGCTTCCAGACATTAGCAACATTCAATGAATTAAAAAGGGGAAAATAAAAGAAATAATGAACAAGAGGCACACAATGATGGAGAAGATATATCTTAAGGCAGACAGACCAGTCATGTTGTGTATGAAATCATGTTGCTCTCTAGTGGCTATCCCATAGATAACATAAAGGACCTATTACTACGGCTGGCAAAGGGACATCTCTTTTAGGTCAAGTGCTAGAGGCCTGTGGTTTATGCAGTTGAAAGATCAGAATTGTATCCCATCTCCACAGTGCGAGCATGGGACCTGTGCAGTCAGTGCCCGTCTGGAGTGCGTGGATTTGCATAGCGTGTCTGAAGTGAGTGAGTGTTTCCGGGGAGATGAACAGACAGACATGGGTGTGTTCTCACAGACCGAGGGCGTTGCCATTAGGAGAACCTGGATGTATGAGAGAGGAGCAAAGGGGGAAGCAACACAATGCACTGTGGGCAAGGGGGTGAGGAAGCTGGTTGCCAGCAGCCTTCCCTCAGACAGGGTAATGAAAATAAACAGGATTGACAATTCTTAGCCAATCAGAAGCAGTAATCACAATCACAGATTCTTTGCTCTAACAACCCTGCAAGATCCCTTTCCTCTCTGAGGGGAGGTGTTTGATTGCTTCCTTACTTGTTTCAATGTAAAGCCCTAGTGTGCAATGTCTTCAGCACACTCCAGACACCCACAACACTCTTTGAAGTTGAATTTTAATGTGTTTATTGACAGCAGTTATGATATTTCAAACACATCAGCTACAAATTGTTACCATGCGCCCCTAACATTTCCAATAACCTCCGTGTAAAAACAAACACTGCCTTCCCTGATGATTTTACATCTTCGCGCGGATTCATTGGACTGTGTGTGTTGGGGTTTGGGTTTTTAGCGTTTTTTTAAAATGTAAAACATTCAATGGATGACTTTCTGCATACCCAGATTTCAGACACTTTGGCAGCATTTTGAACTCATTTTTGTGAGCACCAGATGGACAAAGTTCTCCTCTCCTATTTTCATGGCAGACCTTGATCTAAAATATTGGTCTCCAGTACAAAATCTGCCATCATTCCATGCATGGTGCACCTATTAATGCTGTAAGGATTGCCACAGTGGTCATCTAATATAGTGCCCCCCCTTCTGACAGTGTCCAGATGTTTCAGAGGAAGGTGCAGAAAACCCTGCAGTGGGCTGTTGGATGATCCTTTCCCTGGGTCAGCTCTTGGTCTCACTGATAACTTGTGGCAGTGAGTTCTGCAGTCTAACTTTGTAGCAGAGATGCAGTGAAGAATTTGAAATAGAGATCCAAAGTGTGGAAGAGAGAAGGATTTTAGTTAAAATGGACCTGACCTTACATTCATGTGCCCCCAAGTCTCCAAGAAACCCATCAGAGACTGGGGTTGTGCATACCTGAAATGCAGGGTTTGGTCCTCATTGCAGGCTAAGCATTGGATATTTTTTAAATAGGCAGTAAGATTTATGTTTTAAGACCAACTCTGTTATTCTGGAGAGGTGAAATGCACCCCTGTGCAGAAGGACAGCACAAAACAGAATTCAAGTGGCACATAGCTCCGGCATTGCCCCTGTACACAGAGATGGACTTCACCCTAAATTTGTTCATAATCTCTAATAAATCCTCTAGATTTTAGCTATATAAAATGAAACAGATTTACAAAACTCATCTCCAAAACCACGACCAGTTCTCACTGCTGCAAAACTCTTGTTACCAAGGGTAGTGCTTCCTATCACACATAGTCCCATTGAAATGGCATAGTAGGAAGCCATGCGTTTGGCAGCTTTGCGGATCACAGCTTTGTTATGCAGAAGCCACAAAACTGCATTGTGCTCCCTCCGCTGACCCTGCAGATGTGTTTCAGTAACAAACTTCCTTCACTGAGCTTTGTGTGGTAGCAAGAATTGATGCCGACAAAGACAGGGGAAAGCTCTGAGCCTGATCCAACTCCTATGGTAGTCACTGGCTCAGGCCCTGTGCCAGTTGAAGCTGCTGCTAAAGAAAAGAGGGTGGTTAATTTCAGCTGCATACAAAACACTGGGGAGGAAAATAAAATCAATGGTTGCTAAATAGAAAAGAAGATCTAAATCAACAGGGAAAGTGTTATGTTCCAGCTCCTAAAAGGTATTCTGGAATGAGGAAACAAATTATAAACTATACCACAAAAATAAAGACATCTCACTGTCCTTGTAGGGGGCAACTAATTACCATGTTGGTAAATTGGAATGTCTTTGGGGGATACAGTCCTGATCTTCTACTCTTTAACAGTCATAAGTATCTCGGGGGGAAGAAGGGCCTGGAATTAATAGTATTATCTGAAATGTAACAAACCTGCTAGTGACAAACAATCAGGAAGGTTCAAACCCCAGCAGGATTCAGATTTAATTCAAACAGCTTGGAATCCAGCATCACAAAAGCCACTTAGAGTTGCATATTTTCCATTTTGGGAAAATAGATTTAAGAAAAAGAAAAGAAAAGGAAAAAGAAAAGAAAAGAAAAGAAAAGATGGGAGAATGAACCACACACCTCGGCCCTGTATAAATAATGTACAAATTATGTATAAAGCCTGGCTGAAAATCTACATATTTAAAATGGTAGACTTGATTATCTGAAAATTGAGAAAAAGCAGAAAAAGACTTATTTACTTCCTCCATGGACAGTATCAAGAAAGGATAAAGGAATTTCACCAGGTGCATTTCTTCTGCTCAGCCATGAATTAACCCTTTCTGTTGCTACGGGCCAAGGGTAAAAGTGATGCATCCTGGGGTGCTCAGTGAAAGTCAGTAAAAATACTGCCCCCCCATCTCCTATAGAGTGCCTAAAAGACTGGTGCCAAGAAGGGATGGGAAACCACTGGATTGGGAGCCAAGAGATTGGTCAGTTCCCAGGTCTGCCACAGACTCTTTCTGTGACCTTGGTCAAGTCACTCAGTCTCTGTGCCTCAGTTCCCATCTGCAAAATGGTGACAATAATCCCACTCTAAATCTGTCTGAATTGTAAACGTTTAGAGCCAAAACTGTCTTACTATGTGTATGTACAGTTCCTAGCATACATACAGTATCAAATCTCAACTGGGGCACTTAGACTTGACAGCAATACAAGTAATAAAATAATATTCAGCAGAGATAAACATCTATTGAAACATCTATTAAAAAAAAAGGCAGAGAACCTTGTGCAAAAATCCTTACACCTGCTTGCAGCCATATTTGTTCAAATAAATCATGCAACTGTGAACCCAAATGGATATTTAGGCACCTAGACACTCATCTGTGCATGCAACTGCCCATTAATCACTTTCTCACAGCTGATGTCCCTTGTTGTATGTATCACTTCATGCATGCTTAATTAATTTTGCTGGTATGTGTGTCACTGAAGTTAATCGGAGCTTTACTATTGATTTCAGTGGGTATAGGATCAGGCCCTGAGTGAAAGTAGATTAAGAGCCATAGAAAAGGAAACTTGTGCTCCTCTTACCCATGAAAATAACTATTCATTTATGATTAAATTTTCAATTAACCATTCTGGAGTCTCATTGTTACAAGTTAGCCCTATGCAACCTATTGCCACCAGGCTGTGATTTAAAGTTGTATATGAGGTGTGAAAGTAACCAGTGCAGAGTTTTTGTAATCCGAGGTGCAAGGCATTCACATTAACCAGCATTCAAGTGTAATATCACTGGAGTTTGGCCAGTGATATAGGTCAAAACTAAGTCATATGTCTTGTTACTTGGTCTGAACATCCTTCAAATCCAGCTAAGCAAACAGCTCTGAAAATCCTTTGCCAAGTGCCAACTCCAGCTGGCATCCTTGTGGATTTCACTGTGCAGCTTATTACAGTTTGAGGTTATGAAAAGTTTACTAATGAAAACATTTCGGAAAACTGTGCCAGCAGTTTAGGCCAGGGGAAGAGCTGTAATGACGTGAGCATATATAAACTTGGTGGAAAGTCTGAAACATCCGTTCCACACCCTGAGAGCAGCATCTGTTTATAAATCCCAACAATTCTGGACAAGAGCAAACACATGGATTTCTTCTAAGATGTTTATGTTTTGCTTTCTAAATATTTAAAACTATTGATAAAATTAAAGACAAAACTTTCATAATACTTCACTCCTTGGTTATTTGGTTCATTTTTAGTTTGCAGGGAAAGTGTGTGTTATGTAAACACGAACTCGATACAGCTAACAGGGTGTGAGAGCACCAAGGAACAGGGCATGTCAGCAAAATGTTTGGATAACTAAGAAAATCTCTTTAAGTGATCCTTCTGAAGGCCTGTTGTGAAATAACACTTGACTCCTAAGAAAGAGCCATTTAAACTGAGTGTTATTTTTCACAAGTTGAAAGGGCCAATCACACTTTCTGTAATAAAGCTACAAGAAATAGTGATCTAATTTTCATTAGGAGAAAAGCATATTCCTTTTTAGCTATTATATTTCCCCCCATGTTATTTCACCAATGGCTGGCACCTCTTAAGCATGTATATAAACCTTTTTTTATCTACCTGATTGATCAGAGCAATATTTAAATGATATTTTAAGGTGCAACCTTTACAGGTGTCCACACAGCAGTAAGCAGCATGGGCAGTTAATCTGGTTTGTTCAGATTTGTTATTGCACCATTTCTGTCTTCCTTACCTTTTCTGTGGTTGTGTTACACTTGAAAACTCAAAATTTGCCCTGGGACAACCAGACAGCTCCTACTGAAGTCAGCAGAAGTGGAGCAGGCATATCTGAAAACAGAACTGGGTCTTATGTGGGTTTCATTCTTCCACTGACATGCAAAGGAGTTGAGGGTAACTCAAATACTAACAGGAATCTCCTGGCCAGTAGTCAGAGACTGTTCCTCAAAGGAACTTCATAAATGATCTGGAGGATGGTGTGGATTGCACTCTCAGCAAATTTGCGGATGATACTAAACTGGGAGGAGTGGTAGATACGCTGGAGGGGAGGGATAGGATACAGAAGGACCTAGACAAATTGGAGGATTGGGCCAAAAGAAATCTAATGAGGTTCAATAAGGATAAGTGCAGGGTCCTGCACTTAGGATGGAAGAATCCAATGCACCGCTACAGACTAGGGACCGAATGGCTCGGCAGCAGTTCTGCGGAAAAGGACCTAGGGGTGACAGTGGACGAGAAGCTGGATATGAGTCAGCAGTGTGCCCTTGTTGCCAAGAAGGCCAATGGCATTTTGGGATGTATAAGTAGGGGCATAGCGAGCAGATCGAGGGACGTGATCGTTCCCCTCTATTCGACACTGGTGAGGCCTCATCTGGAGTACTGTGTCCAGTTTTGGGCCCCACACTACAGGAAGGATGTGGATAAATTGGAAAGAGTACAAAGAAGGGCAACGAAAATGATTAGGGGTCTAGAGCACATGACTTATGAGGAGAGGCTGAGGGAGCTGGGATTGTTTAGTCTGCAGAAGAGAAGAATGAGGGGGGATTTGATAGCTGCTTTCAACTACCTGAAAGGGGGTTTCAAAGAGGATGGCTCTAGACTGTTCTCAATGGTAGCAGATGACAGACCGAGGAGTAATGGTCTCAAGTTGCAATGGGGGAGGTTTAGATTGGATATTAGGAAAAACTTTTTCACTAAGAGGGTGGTGAAACACTGGAATGCGTTACCTAGGGAGGTGGTAGAATCTCCTTCCTTAGAGGTTTTAAGGTCAGGCTTGACAAGCCCTGGCTGGGATGATTTAACTGGGACTTGGTCCTGCTTTGAGCAGGGGTTGGACTAGATGACCTTCTGGGGTCCCTTCCAACCCTGATATTCTATGATTCTATGATTCTATGAAAGGCTGTGCCACAGCTGCTCCCTTCTGCAGGGTAACAGTAAATCAGGTGTTTTGACTTCAGTGGAGGCTGATTTACACTAGCTGATCATGTGGCCCCCCGAAATGTAAAGTGCTGCCACGATGCTTCCCTCTGCCTCCAAGGTCGAGGACTTTTTAAACCAGTGTCCTTTTTTTTATTCTTACATCAGCAAACTAAATGATCAGAAAACAGGCAAAGAGGGACTAAAGACGGGGGTAGTAGACTGGCAACCTAAGTTATTGGGAGACAGGCAGCGTTTACACAGAGAGACAGAGACTAGTTCAACTATTGTCAACATTAGGGAGAGAGAAAAGGAGGAAATTAGACTAGGTTCTTGCACCAGGGAGTTTTAAAAACCTTCCCAACCACTCTGTTTTATCTCTTTCATTTGCTAAGTCCTTCTTTGTCTGTTTCCTCCCCTGGCATCCAACCCAACATTACAAAAAGATACTTTGTTGCCATCCCATGGGATTTCTGGCAGAATATTCAATATTAAAAATTGAACAAGAGAGGTCCTCATAATGCAAGCAAACCCTCTGCTTTCATTCAACCAGGACCCGATTTGGATGCAGTGAGAGTGCAGAGGGGTGTCTGCCTATCCACCAATGCTATCCATCACTTGATAGACCTCGTTTCC
Source organism: Dermochelys coriacea (assembly GCF_009764565.3). Taxonomy (NCBI): domain Eukaryota; kingdom Metazoa; phylum Chordata; order Testudines; family Dermochelyidae; genus Dermochelys; species Dermochelys coriacea. The sequence goes on along the minus strand of NC_050085.1, from coordinate 19,158,231 downwards.
CTTAGTCTTCCAAAACTCTTGGCTTCCCTCACGTCTGGGTGTTTTTAAGCTAGCCTTAATGTCATAAATCAAAGTTGTCCAGCATTGGAAGAAATTAATGTGAGAAGTTGTTCAAAAGGCCACCAGCCATGTACACTCTGCACATACGGTATGAAGCCAGACTTCCTAAATGACTTGGCTTTTCCCTTTTATTATGTTTCCCTATGTGAGTATTTGCTAGGTAATGTGTGTTGGAAGAGCTGCCTGTTCTCCACAGGACAGATCATGGCCTAGAACTTCTATTGAAGGAGCTGTTTTGGATCTTCTCATGCACTCCACTGAATTCCCTTTAATTTCAGAGGGTGTTGAGGATACTCTGTATCTGGCAGGCTCTGACTCTTACGCAGCTGAGTCCAAGCCACAAAGTCTAATCTGGATCCAGATTTGGAACAATCTAAAGTCTGGACCTGGGATTTTGGTTTGGACCCATTACAGAGCGAGGGGCCAACCGAGTCCAACAATCTTTTTCCTATGCCCTGTAGCAAGGGAGCTTGTTGAATTATTCATTGTGAGAGATTGATCCAAAGAATGTTGTTGGCATTTCTGCTGAATAAACAACAAAATATATGTTTCCCCGTTACTTGACCAGCTCTACCATAGCACAGGACTTCAGGGCACTTATTTTCTGAAGGCTTCTCTCCCAAAGTTGAGAAAAAGAACACTTAGGCAATAACTTGATGCCAATCTGCTAAGGCCAGTGGCTTCAGGATGAAAGAACAGTCCATGGGTTAAGGTGATAGCATGGAACTCCAGGGCCCTTTGTTCAATCCCTGGCTCTGTCATGAGCTTCCTATGTGATCCTATTGGGATCTAGGAAATGGGTGGCCGGAAGCCCGCCCACTGCTAAAGGACTCCCCCCTCAGCCTAAGGAGAGGATCCACAGAACCTGGAAGCCAAGTGATTCCAGGGGACAACTAATGAAATAACTATGTGATCCTAGGCAAGTCATTTTGTCTCTGTACCCTCATTTTCCTATCTATAAGGTGGTGGTAATAACACTGCCCTACCTCACAGGGTGATGTGAGGATACCTGCATTGAAGAATGTGAGATGCTCAGACACTGGTGATGGGGCCTATATAACCACCTAAAATAGAAGAAAAAAAGAAAAGGAGTACTTGTGGCACCTTAGAGACTAACAAATGTGTTAGTCTCTAAGGTGCCACAAGTACTCCTTTTCTTTTTTGCGAATACAGACTAACATGGCTGCTACTCTGAAACCTAAAATAGAAGAGTTTCAAAACAAACCTTTCTGGTTGACAAATAATAATCCAAGCAAGTGGGAACCTTGTTGGGTACAATACAAAGTGCCATATTATGTGGTGATATGTAAAGGATTCCACTGCATCCTTTGGGACAAAAACTCCCCTTCTGAACTGGAATGATCACGATAAGCAAAGGAAATATGTTACGTGACTATCTTCAGACCATTTTATTTCTATTGCTTTAGTTATTTAGATTGGCCTCCAAAACTCTTTCTCCAGTAGCTCTAGGTGCTTGGGAATCTTAGAATTTAATACAAATCAGAAGATATTCTCCAAGAACAAACATTTAATGAAATAGCCTAAAAGTCAACAGCCTGGGGACATCTTGGGCTAGAAGTTTAATTTCAAAGTGGAAGGTCATCCATTTAAACCAAGGGAATACGGCACCTCTGCAGACTGCTACTGTGGCCGGCTAGCTGGCTCCTCTCCTTCCTTGGCATTTCCATCCCGCAGAACCTTGCAGACCAGCATCACTCTCCACCTCAGCCGTAAGGTGCTCAAGCCCTATACTGAGAACTGACCCAACTGGAGTAAGAATTGAATAGGGCTGTCAGAACATAGTCCCCTGCTGCAGAGCCAATAGAAGGAAGACAAAAGCACAGGTCATTGTTTCTTTGGCCCTCATCCTACATAAACATGAGCTTTGCTTTCTAATTTCTAAAGGGTTTGTCTACACAGCATTTTGGATGGAGCGGGAGCAAGCCTCAGCCTGGGTCAACAGAGGGGCTCAGGCTAGGTCGTGCTCTAGAAATAGCTGGAGCTTGGGTTCTGAAGCCTAGGGTGGGGAAGAAGAGCAGGAAGGTTTCAGAGCCTGAAGTCCAGCCTTAGCTGCAGCTTCAAAGCACTATCTAGACAGCTCCTTTTGTGAGCCACACCAACCCAAGGTTGTCTGGGCAGGCAGTGAGGCTTGCTCCAAAACGCTATGTAGACATTCCCTAAGAGACCAAGTAATTTTATTTAAGGGTATTTTAAATATGGCAGTTACACACACTAATTTTAAGATATTTCAAAATTTTAGACCTAAGCTACTCCCCCTTGTCCCTTTAAATGATCCAAATCTTTGACATGAACAGTCATTATTTGCAAAGTCTCCTGGTTGTGTCGCTTATTGAAGTGAGGGCTGTTCAGGCTTGGGTGTTTAAAATGGATTTGCCATTCCACATGGCTCCTATGACTCCAGTCACGTCTCGGTAGGGTAAAGCACTCAAGGCTTTGAATTGCAGCAGGCCCTGCTGATTCAGGGAATGAAAGCTGAGGAATTGCTGGCAAAGGAAATGCTAATAATTAAAGCAGTAATCGTGACTCCGAGGCAAGAAGTACATGCCTACGGGGTGATGAGAGATTTAATAACAAAGCAATAGGCACCTCATGCTGCACAATGCCACAGAGCAGTGATTATAGCTGGCAGCGTATCCCTCCCGTCTTATGTGCCAGCACAACAGGTATGCTAGGTACGGCTCACAAAACCACAGAGCCAGCCTCCTGAAGGAACAGCGGTCGGTTTGCTAGATTGGAGAGGCTCCTTCAAGCAAACCGTTCAGCACAACGCTGCTCTCCATGCATTCCCTCTTTGCACAGATGAAAGGCTCTTGGCCCAGCTTCTGGAAACCCTGCTCACCGGGATTTTATCAGGTACTGGTCAGACTTTCGCCCATTCAGGAATATATTGCCCCTATTTTCTATAAAATGGGGCTATTTGCCCTCAAAGCCCACAGCTAATGCTAACTGGAGTGACGAGCACACACTGAGGAAAGGATAAAGACCACTGTACATAGCATTCCATGTTCTCTTATTGCTGAGGCTAGGCTCATTTCAGATCCAAATTCCCCCTCCCCCAGACCTGCCATTGTTGTAGCAACATTATTTAATTCAGAAATGCTGCACCATGAAACCACAGCAATCATAGAAAGCCATAATGATGATACTTGGCATTTACGGTGCACCTTTCACCCAAGGCTCTCAAAGCACCATGTAAACAGCTAACTCATCCTCACAGTCCTGCTTGGAGAGCATTCTCTGCCTTGTTTCAAGCTGCTCAACAACGGAAGGTTAAAAAAAAAACCAAAACCACAGCAAATATCTCGCTAATATTACTTTCCCACAAAAGCAACAGGAGTAGATGTGTTGGGGATGTTATGTGACCACACATGGGAAACAAGGGGGCCCTGATCATTGTGAATGGGCAGCAAGATGGTCCGGGCAATCAGGAATGAGAGGAGAGATGGCCATGGGGTGATCTGTCTATTAAGATGCAGTCTGTACTATGAAAGTGTCTGAGAACCCAGGCCACATGCTGTCTAGTGCTCCTGAACTCTTTAGGGATTCAGTTTGTATAAAACGTACTATAGAAAAATCAAGACACCTACAACTATTCATTACTTGAATAGCACCACAGGTGTACAGCCAGTGTGGTCCAGTTGATAGGGCACTGGATTGTGACCAGGGAGACCTGATTGTATTCCTAGCTCTGCCACTGAGCTGCAGGGTGATCTTGGGCAAGACACTTCACCTCTGAGTGCCTCTGTTAACCCCTTTCACCCTTTGCCTGTTTAGATTGTAATCTCTTGTCCCTTACTTTGTGTTTCCACAGCTTCTAGTAAAGTGAGGATACTGGACAGTCTAGTAATATTGCTACTAGCCATAAAGAAAGACAGACTCCATTGTCCTAAAGATCTTACAATCTACAAGCTATCACATCTCATCTACTTGAGATATTTCCAGTCAGCTCTCTCCCAAGACAGTTTTCATTGCAGTTTGTGAGAGCTAAGAGTGCTCAGTGTCTCACATATTCAGCACTTTGTAGACTTGAGCAATTGGTGCATAGCTGGAATCTATTTATAGAGCATTGCGTGTCTCTGCACAAAGTCCAGCAGATCTGTACCCCAGCCCTTCGTGACTGTCAAATCACTACATTTGCTGTCAGGCAGGTGTCAGGTTACCCTCCTTTGTTTACCTTGTGTAATAATACCCCATAGTATCTGCCTTACACACTGACCTAAGTGAGGTATTTGACAGGAAAACACAAACAAAAGAAAGAAGTCTTTGAACACATCAAAGAGAAAGTGTGCAACTATCAGCAGGACAATCATCACAGACCCAGCCGCCTGAATCCCAACTCCAAGACAGAGCTGAACTTCTTTGAGCAGTGGCCCTAGAGGCAGTAGCATGAACACCTTGCTCCTATTTGTTTTCTTTTGAGGTGTCTTCCGCCCATAAATTGTTGATTCTGGCAGCTGTAGGCACTCCTCTGCGGGAGAAATCAGCACTGCCCCATCTGTGATGCTAAGGGCCTTGCCCAAGATATAGCCCTGTTATTTATTTACATTTTACCTTTTGAAAGCCCTAGCTCCCAGAGAACAGAGATGAGACTCCCTTCTGTTCTCCTCCACCCACCCCCACAACCTCAAAAGGGATGTAAAGAGCAGGTCAGAATCACTAGGGGTTGGATTTCACCTGGCATAGAAGGGTAGACACACTGCTGGTGCACCCCCTTCTGGCAAGGCATAGCATAGCAGGCTCCTCTTGCCTAAGGCCTCCTGCCCATGGTTTCTCTAGTCCTGTGGTGGTCCTTCTCTTCTCACAATTCAGCCTTGCAACCGGATCATGATTTAGTCCCCTGCTCCCTTTCTGGAACATAGAAGTCCAAAAGGCCTCCTCCACACAACCTCTTTAGGTCCACCCTTCTTTCAGGGCTGGGACCAACAGGGTTCTCCCTTGGAATTCCCCAGCAAGATCCCAAACTAAAGAGTACAAATAAACTCACTTTCTGTCCTTCTCTGGGCCTCAACTGAATGCCCCTATACTCAGCCCCTACAAGTCCAAATCCTGCCTTTTTTTCAGGACTCACCACCAAAGCTTGCCCCACCTCACTAGCTTCTCTCTCTCTGCTGGCCTCTTGCTGAACTCCTTTACCTAGGAGAGGATTCTAGGTCCAACTCTCTCTTTGGGCTTCCTCCTAGTCACTCTGCAGCAAATAGAGGAATTGCAGCACTCCTACCCACTACCCTGAAGCCTCCATCTGCTCCAGACTTCCTTCCTTTATAGTGGTCCCCCAGCTTCTTCCCCAGCTGGGCTTCATCTTTAATTAAGTCTGGCCCAGCCTTCAGGTGTAGCCAAGTAGCATAACTGGCCTCTCAGACCAACCTTAACCCTTTTGTTGTCTGTGTGGGTTACACCCTTCCATCACAGTGGGGGAAAAAACCCAAGTCTTTTTCAATCAGTACAAAGTTGCTTCTCCAACAAATACAGTATTGTCAGCCCCACACATTCAAATACCATGGGTCAAGTCTCAAAAAATGAGACTGGCTTAAAATTCACCAATTTTTTTGTAACAAGGAGGGAGGGTTTTTTTATTTCCTTTCTTGTTGCTGAGCCTTTAGGGGGCACTCAGATCACATCCCTAAGCTTTTCAATGCAACCACTAGAGCTAGAGACATTGAAAGCTGAGATGCCTGACTCCTGGAGCTAGGGCTTCAAGGACTTCACCAAATATCACAAGATCTATGTTAAAATTGTGAGAGTTGACAACACAGGAAATAGAACAGTCAGCTGGACGGCAACTGAGTTTACAAAGGCTGTAATAAAGATTCAGGAAAAGACAAAAAAAGATGTGCTTAATAATGCTCAGCAAGACAAGGGCATTTTAAAAGCTCTGAACCTGGTAATGTTCTCCTTGGATACAGAGCTGCACATGTAGCATTTTACAACCATTTACCACTCTCTTAGCAATGATGTAAATTACTATAGACAGTGCCAGGCAATGGACAATCCATCTGTAAGCAAATGACCTCTCTATGCAGATGTCTTAAAACCCACTTGGGACATCCACAAATTCAGGCAATTGAACCCGAGGGAGTACAAACTTTATTACCCTGACACAACCATTGAGATGCAACTCCTCTATTTGAAACTCACTGAGTCTGCTGTCCCATAGTTGGGGTTTTTCTTCATACGGGACAAGTCAATCTTTTATCCTAGGGATAGAGATGCTGGGACACTAAATTTGGGCAAGGAAATCTTCATCAGGATGTAGCTATATCTCAGGGATAAAGACATGGGGCGAGGATATCGTTATTAGAAAGCAAGAATCTCCTGTTACACCATCAATAAGATACAGTTTTGTAAGAAAATTTGACATGGAAAGAACCAGCAGAACCCTCTTTCAGATGATGCTAAGAAAGAAAGAGTCTATTTATTTTTTTAAACAAAATTGGCCTAATAATGGAAGTAATTAAATTATAATGCCTACGCTCTTGTTAGAATAAGGCAAACTCCTCCATATGCCATTAATGGGCTATTGCCAACAGCAGACCCGGAGTAGCCTCAACAATAGAGAGGATTTTTCAGCTCACTATGTGATTTGATCTCTATAAACCTTTGATAATATATACTGTACAGCAGTAAATCATTTATAACTTTATTATCCACCCATCTGGGATCTGAGTGCAATCACCAAGACAACATAAGAAATCTGGGTTTCTTTCAGCACTGTGGTGAAATGAACTTCATTGGTGGATTTCATTATTGAGCAAATAGATCACACTTTCTGCAGGAGTGACCATACTTTCTATTGGCTAAATTCCTAGCATTTCCTCTGGCTCTGGTATTTTTTCCCAGTATTTGTGATACTTTCAATAGTATTTTGAAATGGTTATTACATGAGTTTGGTTGGTTGGTCGCAGTGAAGTTCTGAGCAGACAGAAGAGTTGTGGAAAGCATTCTCAATGAAAGCCAAAATCCACCCGAAGTTCTGCTGTTTTCAGGTTTAGCTGCAAACTTGAGTCACGACCCAGGTTTGCTGAACTTTCTTAGTGAACTTCGGCCCAGCTTTGACTGAACCTGGGAGTGACATGAGGTTATATGTCAAATCCATGGAAAATTCATGGGGTTATGTTGACATATGTTCAAATTAGGGAGCTACCAGCTTCAACTGACTGCTTGTGGGTTTGGGGTTAGTTCGAGCCTAAAACTCACAGCAAAACTCAAGAAACTGCACAGACCTAAACCCAGGAAAATGTTTGCATGACCCTCTGTGAATATAATGTGCTAAGTTGTACACAGATCAAGTGCACAGGAATCCAAATAGCTAAAAAGAAATACCACCGTTTCAGTTGTTACTTGGGACCTGACCCAAACCACTGAAATCAAAGGCTGTCTTTCCCTTGCACTTTGGAACAGGCCCTTATTATTTTTTGTTGGTAGGCTAAGGGAGAGGTCAATAATGACTAACCTTTGTTCTTGCCCTTAGAAGTGGTCCCTCCTCTGTAGAATTAAGGCAAATCAGTGGGGATACTTGGGTCATTGACCATCGTGTATGGAGTCTTTTAACTATAGAACGTAAGTCTCTCGTGGTATTTCACCAGCACAAAATTCACTGAATAAAAAGTTATCTCAGGGACGGGGTGGGCATTGATGTGTTTCTCTATTTAAGGTGTTGTACAGCCTCCATCAGTGTTGTATCTGAGCACCTCACAGCCTTTAATACAGGTACCCTCACAACACCCGGTGAGGCAGGAAAGCTACAATCCCTATTTTACAACTGTGGGACTGAGGCCCCAAGAAGCTAAGTGACTTGCTCATAATCAGTGTGTGGAGGAAAAGGTACTTGAACACAGTTCTCCTAAAATCTTAGGCTAGCACTCTTATCACTAGCTAGTCCAGAAAGTTGTTTGGGATCAGCATCCCTAATGTTAGCCCTGACCCTGCAATCAGCTCCGAGACATCCTGAAACTGCAGGGAACCCCATTGTGGAGCCAGGGACACTGTGAGCATGTCAGCCCTTGATACCTTGAACAGTAACAAAGTTCTCCACACCTTTTAAAAAGTATCACTTATTTCAGAACCTTGGAATAATGTTATTTAGGCCTGGTCTACCCACACATAATTTGCACCAATTGAATTATATCAGTTTCCTAAAACCAGTTTAGTACTTTGGGTGCCCGTCTATGTGTGGACACTCTTATTTTGGATTAACAGTGATAAGGGTGTTTTAGCTAAAGTTCATAACAATTGCTAACTTCAGCCATTTTTATTCCAAAATGTGAGTGCCAAGACAGAGACTGGCACCCAAATAATTAAATCAGTTTCTGTCACCAAACCAGCCACCTCCAATGTGCCCCCGCATTGCCCAGGTCACAAAGCAACCTATCTCAGTTTCCCCCTAGAAGGGCTTTTTGAAAAAACTCCATGTGACAAGTCTGGCATTCTCCTGCAACCTCCTGGATAAACCTTATTGAATTAAATTTAATACCTTTGGGGTCCATTATATCAAAATACAATTATGTATGGGTTCTTATAGGATTTTATGTATTTCCACGGGAAGGGTAAAAGTACAGCTTCTCCAAGAACTGAGAGCAGAGGGGAGTGATTAGTCAAAGTCACGCTCCAGTCCCCCACCCCTGCACCAAGAGGTCCACATCAACTAGTTCAAACTGGATTCTCCAGGGATCAACCGACAAAGAAAGGATCTGTGGACAAATAGCTTGGTGGTAAACTGACCCCATGGCATACTTTCTTATCCAACAAACCACTGGTCCACGGAGGGCCCCAGGCCTTAGGGAAGAACTGGAAGGATTTTGCCCTACTGAGGCCCTGTAAGACTGTGTGCTTGTTCTGAGAAAAGGGTGTTATGAATTGGAAACTGTTTGAAGGACTGCTCACCCGCCGGAGCCTTTTGGGGTGATTTCTGGTAAGCTTATTAGGTTGTAGGTTCTTTCATTGTTTTTATGATGTTTTCTCTGTAGTGCTTTTGTCTTAAGAGTAAAATGTGCTTGCTTAGAAAGAGCAACATGGTAGATCAACTGTGGCAATCACACTGTTCACCATCTCTGAAGAGAAGGCAAAAGAAGCCTGCTTAGGCAGCATGCCCTTTGCTGGGGAGGTTGCAGTGCAGGCAGAGAACTGTCCCGTCTGGAAATACCTTGGTCAGAAGGGAGAGAGACATGTGTTTCCATTGAAGAGAGGCAACAGCTGGAAGCCTAGGGTGGGTGCCCTTGCTGGATAATAGTGGGAAATACACTGTGACAACCCACAACACCCAGTCCGAAGGTCATTTAAAACATTCCCCTCTTGGGGTCCAATTTTAGTCCTTAAACAGTCTGGCCCTCTAGGCCCCAGTCCCAGGTCAGCGTCTTTCTCTCCCCTTCAGTAGGGAGTTGCTTCCCCCTCCCCAGCTCCTTCCCAGAGCTGGGTCCCAACTCAATCACCAGTCTCAGGCTCTACCTGGCTGGAGCTCAGCCTTTTAGCTCTGGCTCCCAAACACTCCTGGTGCCAGGAGCTCTTCCTGCAGAAGCCTTTCCTCACTCCTGTGCATCCTGCTTCTCTTATAATGGAATCACCTGCTCTCTCTCAGGTGTGCCTCTTCAATAACTAGGGTTGGCTGGTCCCGGGCCTCTAGCCGTAAGGCACAAGCCATCCTGTTACCATTTCCATTCACACCTTTTATTATTTTGCTACAAGTTTGCAACTAGACCAGCCCTGACTCACAATATTTTCTCAGAAGCATCAATCCAGAGCTCTGGCCTTAAAAAGAAAATGAAAATATACCCCCCCCCAAAAATTGAAGGATTAACGCCCCACCCCTCTCCAACTGACCTCAGCCTTCCTGTCTGTCCACTGACAACAGCTGACACAAACTGCACCCTCTCTCCCTTTGTGGGGAAATAAAAATGCCCATGCCGCGTGTTTAAATTGCAAGTGCCTGACTCACCCTGTCTGCGTTGGGCTCCGTGTCTCTGTGTGTTTCATCGTCCAACCACAATACTTTTGGTTTCTTTATGAAGCTCGGGATGATTGACAGGCCCTTCTTTCCCCTTCCCTAAGGAGACCAAATTCAATCTGGCCCCCTATTGGGCCAGCCCTCCTGAAGCCATCCAGACCCTGCCTTTCCAATCCTGTCTCCGACCTGTCTCCTACTGTGGTAGGTAGTGAGCAAAGCCTTTTTTCCAGCGAGTCAATCCCCAGGCCTCCTCAAATGTCATCTCTTTTCAACAGACCCAAAGGGGCAAAATAAAACTTGGCTCCCTTTCCGCTACAGTCAAGCCCTTGAAAAGCCTTCGCCAGTAGCCTAACAATAGCTATGGAGAGGAAAGATTTGTTCTGTTTTGGAAGACCCCCAAGCACACCTGGACAGAGGAGCTTCCTGCTGGCTCTGTGAGGGGCCATTGTTTGTCATGTCAGCAGCCTGAACTCATAATGGTTTGTACATCATCATGCCGATGAGCAGAGCTGAATGCAGCAGGCTCCTCGCAGGGTCACGTAACGTGGCCCTCAATCCCCATCGGCTGAAACCCTAGCACTTCACCCACAGCACAGGCTCTGTGTGCCAGCTTTTGCTAATGGACTCCTTGCTCCTGTGCACACTGACTTTATTGTATGCTGATTCTATTGCCTGCGTGTGCGGGAGAGTCGGGGGGTGAGACAGGGGAATGTGGGAGAGGTAGGCTGCGGAGAGGCTCCACCAGGCCTCAAAAAAATGGTCTCTAATGGTACTGAAAAAGGCTGGGGCCTGTCTACACTAGCAGTTGAGTCCTTTAAACACTGGCAATGGGTGGAAAATCATTGTCAGCATTTTCCTAGTGTGGACAAGTGCCACAGGGAGGCAGAGAGAGACTCAGAAGATAATGATCCATTTTACAGTTTCATTTAGACTTCTAGTACCCCCTCCCCCCAGCCTGTAGGCAACCTCCTCCTTCCTTTCACTTGCCTTCCTGCACTAATGCCCTGGCTGGTGCTCTCTGTTCTCATTCCTGTACCTGATCCTTTATTGGGTAAGTCAGGAGCCCCGTCACAGGGGGATACACCCAGGGGGCTCTGGCTACCTCCCCTCAGTGGGCAGCATTCGATAGAAGCCCCTGTCAGTGGGGACTGCCGAGGGGACTCTAGTTACATCCCTTTTCTGGCCAGATATGGGACCCAGTAGAGTGAGGCTGCGGGTGACTTGTGGCATCTCCCCTTCTATTCCTCGCATGAAGGTCTCAGGCCTGGTTATGCCAGTAGGAGCCTGCTTGACACAGCAATGAATTGAGTGTTACGAGCATCCTGTGAGTCTCACTGACTATTGCACATTCACTAGGAAAGCTAAGTGCGGCAATACCAAGTTCCCCATGCGTGGGAGCAGCATGAATTGGGGTGTAACCATTACAACCTGCATGATGATCATACCAGACCTTCCCTTCTTCTTTCACTCATATCTTCTCCTTTTGCTTTGATTGAAATCAGTGTCTGATCCTGTTATCCATATGGCCACCAGAGTGCACACTGCCGAGTGCGGGCCACGTGGCAGGGCTCAGAATGTCAATAACAACGCCTGATTAGCACGTTTCATTGCGTTTGGCTTTATCATGGCTCTTCTTCTGACTTTTTCTTCATCTGCCCCACGCAGACCCCTGTCTGAAGAACAAACAGCATTCTGGAGTTAGGGATTGAATTAGCCAGTAATAAATGTGGAAAGTGAGCACCACTGATGGTAATAAAAGGGGGAAGCAGTGTTATTTTGTTCCCTGAATTTTTAAGCAGGAGGCCCTGTAGATGGTTACACAGGTTTTTTGTTTAGCACTATGTGAAATTAACACTGTTGGTTGTAATTTCACTAGGCAATTTCTGGTGATTCATTTTGTTCTATTTTACCTCACCCAAAAAAAAATCACTTTGTGGAAAATTTACAGCAAAATGCTTGTTTTTTAAGTGGAGAATATGCTAAACGGAACATTTCTCTCATTTATTTTAAATGCACATCCACCTGCACTCAAAGAATGGGACGATTTCACTTGAAAATTGGCATTTGCAGAAGCATTTCTCATAGAAATTGGCTTAATTTTGAATGTATAACAAAACAAAAACCACCTGAATTTGGAGTAGTTTTGCATTTGGTTTATCAATATTTCAGAGTCACGTAGGGTGAGATTCCAAACTCATAGCCCAAAGGGGTGGGGTTTTAAGCTACCTTTGCACCCTCCCCATCCTGGGCTGGCATAACTTAAACACCCCTGGATGCCCGTCTGTTACAGCAGCTTCCTGGGGCTGCAGCACTCAACCCCAGCAGGTCTCCTATCCCATGGGGTCCTCAGAAGGTGGCTGAGGGCTGTATCACAAATTACCTGTGCAGGGAGACTCCTTCCCCAGCTAGATCTGAGGCATTTAGGGCTCCTTTTTGCCTCCTGGGCCCTTCTGCCTGGGGCGGAGCTGGGGTTAGGATCTCAACCCTGGTTTCTGCCTTTTTCCTTTATGCTGAAAGATTGGAAGGGAGATCGGATTGGATTGTACGTTCTCCAATTCTAAACAGTCCCTGCTTTTTTGGCTGTGAGGAGAATCAAAATATTTGCTTTCACAGAGGCGTAGAGGAAGTACTTCTGGATAATGGATGGAACCCACCTCTCTTCGGTTTCAAATGGCTTATGATAGTTTTGTTGCTTGAAAAGCCTACAGAGGAGAGCTCGTACAGCCACTTGAAATACCCAAAAATATCCATTTGTTTCAGAAGGTCAGATAACAATTTTGTTAAGCTTAGTAGATGTAAGCTGGAAAATCTTTGAGTTCTGAGTTGTCTGTGTCAGAACCCTCTCCACCCTGTCCATGTCTGGCCTGGCCACAACAGAAAAGATGCACTGGAACTGAATGGGTAGGCAACTGTGGATGCATGTTTTGTCTTGCTATGGAGCTCACCATCAGCAAGAACAGAGTAAGCTAGTCAGGTGGAGACAATACTAGAGTGCATGGTATGATCAGGACTGGGAATATATTTAGCATAGTCTGACCTGTACCCCATCTATAATGTAAATGAAATTTAAACTGCTTTTGTTCTATAATGTCAGCAGGTAGTTACTGAAATCATGATTATTTGGATTCCTGAAGAGAAAACAGAAGATAATTTCTATAAGATTATATGAAACAAAGCGTGCTAAGTAGGATTGAATTCTCTACAGCACCTCACCAGAAACAATGCATGGCAGAGTCTGTTTCAAACAAGGTGATTTTCCAAAGTATTGTGACTGACTTTTTGTATCGTGTTAGTGAATTTTGTATACACTAATAAAAAATGAAAGCTACTATTAAAAACAAATCAATGGGCTGTACCTGGTTTTGATCACACATGAGCTGGCCATTTGTATTGGTATTTGCAGCATCTGTTCCAATTAAGACTTGTTTTCTAGTTTAAAGATATTAGTCCAATCACTAGTGTTCTGTTCAGAACATGAATAAAGCATTGTTCTGGCAGTATGTAGTTAAACAGACTCTACAGACTCTATTAAATAGCTTTGCTGCCCAATTAGAATAAGAAGGAGTCAGGCAGACATGACTGTACTATATACTCTCTGTCCCACATGTATTTTTATAGATTCATAGTCAATGAAAACAGTTAACATGGAACATGTGTTAAGAAAACACAGCCTGTACACTCTTGCAGAGTATGACAAATGGCGCATCGAGCAATTTATCAGGATTTAATGGACGCCCAATTTAATTACGATAACGACTGCATGTGAAATAATGCACAGGAACAGCAAAATACACAGCTTGTATATGGTTAAAATAAGCATTTGAAACCTGGTAACACAGAATCCTAAAAGTATAAAAAATGAAACCCAGTTAACTGAGAAAAACCCACACCTCTTTATCTGGGGGTGTTACATGAGTTTATTCTGGATGTTTCACTGGTGAATTGGGTGGATTGTTATGTGTTGCGGAGCAGGGGTAGGGTGCTGCTCACAAGCTAGTGTGTAGCTTATTGCAGAAAACTTGAGGACTGCTGTAGACATATGACAATGTATTGTGGAGGTGAATTAGAGGCTCAAGTGACCATATTACATTCTGTATTTAAGCAGGAAAATTAATAAGTAACACATTTCCCCCAATGGAATGAATAAGGATTAAACAAACACTATTTAAAGAGTACATAATATCTTATGGAAACCTTGTCCACTAAGAAACAGTACTGCCTGGAGAGCAAAGATTTTCTGGCATTTATTTTGCTGTATTGCTGACGGATATTTGCATGAAGGCCGGGTCTTTGTTTCTTAGAAGTGTATCTGCTTCTCAAGTGTATTCCTCTCACCTGACGTAGAACCAGCATATGCTCTTCCCTATTGCTTTGTGACTAGGGTCTTCTATATCAAGGGACACGTTTTGCTCCTTGATAGCTTTTATTGGACTCAGTAGGAGCCGTACACACAGAGGCAGACACATGGAATGAGAGGACTAGTCATTTGGGTGCTAACCAGGGACTCCAAAGGCCTCAGGTCTCTGCCCCACCACCAACTGGATCCAAGTGTGACCTTGGGCTGGTCACTTAATCTCTCTATGCCTCAGTTCCAAATCAGCAAAATTGGGGGTGCTATTAATAGCCCTTTCTTACCGCCTGGGAGTTGTGAGGATCAATAACTCAGAGATGGGAACCATGTAAGTACCTGAGATAGGTGACCTGAAGGCAGGATTAGGCGGAAAGCCTCTGTTTGTTGCATTGTTTCTACAGCATCTACCTGCAGTGCCACAGAGGGTTGCAACTTCAATACTTCACTTTGAAAAGCAAGTTTCCAGGCTAATTCGTATGTGCCAATGAAGCTCTCAGTGCGTGGGAGCCAGGCACATCACAGCCAGGAAGAGAATCTGGCCGTTAAGCTAGACACCCTTAGTTATGAAGCCTGGGAGAAGGTAATGTGCAAAGTGAAGTCAATGGGCCAGACTACGCATGGTTACACATGGTCCTCTCATTATCTACACAGGACCATAGACACACATGGCCCTTTTCAGCCAAAGGGGAGGCATGTGTCTGTCCCAGGCAGCTAACAGTCCAATCTACAGGGGTGCATGTTTATAAAGCTGAGCAGACTCTGGCTTAATATTTAATTATTTATTTTGATTTCAGATACTCACAAAGACACCTAATCTCAGGCAGACAAAACATTAAAAGTACAATCCATAGAAACAATTTCAAATCCCCTCTTCCTAGAGATGCAGCAGCGGGAACTAGAAAATATAGCTCTTTGGCAGCAAGGCATTCAAATAGTGCAATGATGGGTATTAAAGACATTAGGGTAACAAGGATCCCCAGTATTAGTCAGTTTGTCTCAGAAGGGTTTCCAAATTGTTCTAGGAAGCATCAGTGCCAAGTTATTTTTTAAAACAGGTTACATCTAGAATTAAAAGTCATGGTTGCTTTATCAATTATTTATTTGTATTACTGGAGCACCTAGGAGCCCAATGATGGACCAGTACCCCATTGTGCTGGGCGCTGTACAAACACAGAACAAAAGGACAGTCTCTGCCCCAAGGAACTCACAATCTAAGTATAAAACAACGTACAAGTCACCAGATGGATACAGACAGACAGGCTTTTGTATAAGGAAACAATGAGACAATACTGATCAGCTGTCGTCTCCGCAGCAGCAGCCTGACCATTGTCAAGCATTTTGAAGGCATCATGGCAAAGGAGAGTTTAAAGGCCGGGTCTTTGTTTCTTAGAAGCGTATCTGCTTCTCAAGTGTATTCCCCTCACCTGACGTAGAACCAGCATATGCTCTTCCCTATTGCTTTGTGACTAGGGTCTTCTATATCAAGGGACAAGTTTTGCTCCTTGATAGCTTTTATTGGACTCAATAGGAGCCATACGCACAGAGGCAGACACATGGAATGAGAGGACTCGTCATTTGGGTGCTAACCTGGGACTCCAAAGGCCTCAGGTCTCTGCCCCACCACCAACTGGATGGAATTTGAAGGAGGATAAGGAGGAGGCTTTGTGGGTTTATGGGGAGCTCCTCCCAAGCATGAGGGGCATCATGGGAGAACATGCAAAGGGGCTTGTTTGAAAATGTAACAAGTGGGTGATGGAGGCTGGCATCCTGGGCTGATCAGAGGCAGGAGTCGAAAGTGAATGAGAAATTAAAGGTCAGGTCATTGGTTACCTATCACCATAGTTACAGATCAGCAAACAGGTTAAAAGAAAGCAAGGCTGAGGTTCGAGTTCATGCTTTTATCCTGACTGGCTAAAACCACTCTATGTGATCTAGTTCAGGGGTCTTCAACCTTTTTCTTTCTGAGCCCCCTCCCTGCCAACATGATATAAAGATGCCCCTGCCCAGTTGTGCCACAACAATGGTTTTTCTGCATATAAAAGCCAGGGTTGGCGTGAAGGGGTAGCAAGCATGGCAATTGCCAGGGCCACAGGCCACAGAGGGCATTGCAAAGTTAAGTTGCTCAGGCTTCACCTTCAGCCCCAGGTGGTGGGGCTCAGAGCTCCGAGCAGCAGTCCGGCATGGCGGGACTTTGGCTTTCTGCCCTGGGCTCTAGCGAGTCGAACACCAGCCATGCTTGGTGGACCCCCTAAAACCTGCTTGCAGCCCCCCAGGGTTGAGAACCACTGATCTATTTATCCATCAGCAGCTCTTCTGCCTGACTCCCAACAACCTCCCCACATCAGTAATGGCTTGCCACATCCGTAGCACATCCAGCTGTGTTCATACTGTGCCTTCCTGTCCTCCGTCCAGCAATAATGGGGCATTCAACAAACCTACCCAGGAAACAGACATCTTGGCCTGGCTATTCTTTCAATGGCATTTAACCTGCTGCAGCCATGATTTCAGTGCTCATGTTTGATGCCCCTGCATGTGAGTCAGAGTTAGTTAAAAAGCACACGGGTGCAGGTGCAGCACCATGGAAAGCCCGAGCAGGGACAGGAGAAGAGAGGGAGTGACAGGGATTTGTACAGTAAAAGTCTCAGTTCCCAGCTGTGAGCACCAGGCTTCCAATAGCATGGCACTAGGAAGTACCCCTTCCCATTTGACATAATTGGCAATAGGCCAACCCTGCTGAGCTGAAGTGTTTTGAGGGACAGGAAACGATATAGGGGGCCCAGTCCTGGGGTCCTTAATCCAGCCTTTCTTAGGCAAATATTTTGCAATATATCAGCCAAGTGTGTCTTTGTCCCCCCCACAGTAGCTGGAACATATGAAGAAGTTTGAGTTTGCTTGTGCCATCCTGGTACTTTAGCTCATGGAGCAGACCCTGGTGCTTTTTAGTTCCAGAGATCTGGGGTTCAGTCCTCTCCAGAGCGCTCATGAGAAACGACCCTGCTGTACAAAGTGCCAGCACTGAGGGAGACAGGCACATGAGGAGAGCTATTTCCAAGCCCCCACCATGACAGCAAAACTCCAATAGGTGACAGAGGAAACTTGCCTGCACTGACTAAAATAACCTCTCTTAGAGGCCTCATTCTGTAGAGAGGATTCAGTGCAAGTTAGTGCTGGAGGACCTGCTCATGGCTCACAGCTCTAGAACTGCTGTGCTCCGAGCCAGCAGAGGATGGGCAGGAGAATGAAGCCTTCTCTGTGCATCTCCCTTCCATGTGCACTGCCCACTTGAGCAGGTTTGTTCCTAAGGATTAAGGCCCTGGATCCTACAAAGCGCTTAAGCAGGTATTACTCATGTGCTGAAAGTTAGACACACCCTTAAGTGCTTTATTGGGTTGGAGTCTAAGGCCATAGAGGAGAGAAAATGTGTATGTAGGGGAGATAGTTGTGAAACTGTTAGTAATGCTGGTGGGCGATTACGCCCATATGTAGTCATAAGAACGGCCATACTGGGTCAGACCAAAGGTCCATCTAGCCCAGTATCCTGTCTTCCGACAGTGGCCAGTGCCAGGTGCCCTAGAGGGAATGAACAGAACATGGAATCATCAAGTGATCCACCCCTGTCGTCCATTCCCAGCTTCTGGCAAATAGAGGCTACGGACACCATCCCTGCCCATCCTGGCTAATAGCCATTGATGGACATATCCTCCATGAACTCATCTAGTTCTTTTTTGAACCCTGTTACAATCTTGGCCTTCACAACATCCTCTGGCAAAGAGTTCCACCGGTTGACTGTACGTTGTGTGAAAAAATACTTCCTTTTGTTTGTTTTAAACTTGCAATCTATTAATTTCATTTGGTAACCCCTAGTTCTTGTGTTATGAGAAGGAGTAAATAGATTCATAGATTCATAGATACTAAGGTCAGAAGGGACCATTCTGATCATCTAGTCCGACCTCCTGCACAGCGCAGGCCACAGAATCTCACCCACCCACTCCTATGAAAAACCTCACCCATGTCTAAGTTATTGAAGTCCTTAAATCATGGTTCAAAGACTTCAAGGAGCAGAGAAGCCTCCCTCAAGTCAACCATGCCCCATGCTACAGAAGAAGGCGAAAAACCTCCAGGGCCTCTCCAATCTGCCCTGGAGGAAAATTCCTTCCCGACCCCAAATATGGCAATCAGCTAAACCCTGAGCATATGGGCAAGATTCACCAGCCAGATACCCAGGAAAGAATTTTCTATAGTAACTCAGATCCCATCCATCTAATATCCCATCTCAGGGGATTTGGCCTATTTACCCTGAATATTTAAAGATCAATTACTTACCAAAATCCCATTATCCCATCATACCATCTCCTCCATAAACTTATCGAGTAGAATCTTAAAACCAGATAGATCTTTTGCCCCCACTGCTTCCCTTGGAAGGTTATTTAATAACACTTCCTTATTTACTTTCTCCACACCAGTCATGAATTTATAGACCTCTATTATATCCCTCCTTAGTTGTCTTTTCCAAGATGAAGTCTTATTAATCTCTCCTCATGCGGCAGCCGTTCCATACCCCTAATAATTTTTGTTGCCCTTTTCTGAACCTTGTCCAATTCCAATATATCTTTTTTGAGATGGGGCAACCACATCTGCATGCAGTATTCAGGATGTGGGCATACCATGGATTTATATACAGGCAATATAATATTTTCTGTCTTATTATCTATCCCTTTCTTAACGATTCCCAACATTCTGTTTACTTATTTGATTGCCGTTGCACATTGAGTGAATTTTTTCAGAGAACTATCCATAATGACTCTAAGATCTCTTTCTTAAGTGGTAACAGCTAATTTAGATGCCATCATTTGATATGTATAGGTGGGATTATGTTTTCCAATGTGCATTACTTTGCATTTATCAACACTGAATTTCATCTGCCATTTTGTTGCCCAGTCACTTAATTTTGTGAGATGTTTTTGTAGCTCTTCACACTCTGCTTGGGATTTAACTATTTTAAGTAATTTTGTTTCATCTATAAATTTTGCCACCTCACTGTTTACCCATTTTCCAGGTCATTTATGAATATGTTGAATAGGACTGGTCCCAGTACAGATCTCTGGGGGACACCAGTGTTTACCTCTCTCCATTCTGAAAACTGACCATCTATTCCTACCCTTTGTTTCCTATCTTTTAACCAGTTGCCAATCCATGAGAAGACCTTCCCTCTTATTCCATGACAGCTTACTCTGCTTATGAGCCTTTGGTGAGGGACCATGTCAAAGGCTTTCTGAAAATCTGAGTACACTTTATCCACTGGATCCCCCTTTTCCACATGCTTGTTGACACCCTCAGCGAATTCTAGTAGATTGGTGAGGCATGATTTCCCTTTACAAAACCATGTTGACTCTTCCCCAACAAATTACGTTCATCTATGTGTCTGACAATTTTGTTCTTTACTATAGTTTCAACCAGTTTGCCCAGGACAGAAGTCAAGCTTACCAGCCTGTAATTGCCAGGCTCATCTTTTTAAAAATTGGCATCACATTAGCTATCCTCCAATCATTTGGTACAGAAGCTGATTTAAATGATAGGTTACAAACTACATTTAGTAGTTCTGCAATTTCACCTTTGAGTTCCTTCAGAACTCTTGAGTGAATACCATCTGGTCCTGGTGACTTCTTATTGTTTAGGTTGCCAGTTTGTTCCAAAACCTCCTGTAATGACTTCTCAATCTGGGACAGTTCCTCAGATTTGCCACCTAAAAGGAATGGCTCAGGTTTGGGAACCTCCCTCACATCCTCAGCTGTGAAGACCGATGCAAAGAATTAATTTAGTTTCTCAGCAATGGCCTTATCGTCCTTGAGTGCTCCTTTAGCATCTCGATCCCACTGGTTGTTTAGCAGTCTTCCTGCTTCTGATTTACTTAAAAAAAATTTTTGCTATTACTTTTTGAGTCTTGGCTAGCTGTTCTTCAAATTCTTTTTTGGCCTTCCTAATTACATTTTCACACTTCATTTGCTGGAGTTTATGCTCCTTTGTATTTTCCTCACTAGGATTTAACTTCCACTTTTAAAAAGATGCCTTTTTTGTCTCTCACTGCTTCTTTTACTTTGTTGTTTAGCCATGGTGGCACTTTTTTGGTTCTTTTACTACATTTTTTAATTTGGGATATACATTTAAGTTGTACCTTTTAACTTACGTTTAACTAACTTCCTCATTTTTGTGAAGTCCCCCTTTTGGAAATTAATGCTAGTGTTGGGCTGATGTGATGCTTTTCCCGCCACTGGGATATTAAATTTAATTATATTATGGTCACTATTACCAAATGGTTCAGCTATATTCACCCCTTGGACCAGATCCTGAGCTCCACTTAGGACTAAATCAAGAATTGCCTCTCCTCTTGTGGGTTCCAGGACTAGCTGCTCTAAGAAGCAGTCATTTAAAGTGTCAAGAAACTTTATCTCTGCATCTCGTCCTGAGGCGATATTTACCCAGTCAATGTGGGGATAGTTGAAATCCGCCATTATTACTGAGTTTATTTTTATGCCTCTCTAATCTTCCTGAGCATTTCACAGTCACTATCACCATCCTGGTCAGGTGGTCAATAATATATCTCTATTGCTATATTCTTATTATTAGAGCATGGAATTACTATCCATAGAGATTCTATGGTACAGTTTGATTCATTTAAGATTTTTACTTCATTTGCTTCTACGCTTTCTTTCACATATAGTGCCACTCCCTCACCAGCACAACCTTTTCTGTCCTTCTGATATATTTTGCACTCTGGTAGTACTGTGTCCCCTTGATTATCCTCATTCCACCAAGTTTCTATGATGCCTATTATATCAATATCCTAATTTAATACAAGGCACTCTAGTTCACCCACCTTATTATTTAGGCTTCTAGCATTGGTATATAAGCACCTTAAAAACTTGTCTGCCATTACATGATGTAATTGAATGGGACTCTTTTGCATTTGACTTTTTCCTTTTGACATCAGTGGGTATCATGTGAGTAAACCCTCACCAGCATAAGCAGGGATTCCATCACTGGGCCCATAAGCAGCCTTCAGCCATATTTAGTGAAACCTGTCCTGCATTCCATGTTTCAATTTTAACAGATATTATTCCCCACTGTGTATCAGAGGTGGTGTAACTTTGACCCCAGCTAATTAGGTTTTGTAGTTTTGATGGATGGATTGATTCAACAGTTAAACAGAGATAAATTAACTGTCTATCTAAACTTAGCTTAAATGAGAAGGGAATTCTGATTAGAATGTTATTTCATGCAGTATCGCGCTTCTTTCTCGAGCAAATATTGAAAAACGCAATTCTCCCTTATAGAAACCTCCTGATGAACTTAACCAAGATTAAACTTATAGGATTTTAGAGAAACTTAATCGGGTCCTATAGAAATTACTTTAAGAACATCTAAAGGCCAAACTCTCCACTGGTATAAATTAACAGAAGTACACTGATTTACACCAGCTGAGGATATGGCCCATGGAATTTAATGAATTAAATCTTTTTGGCTTATTTGAAATGAATTTTCTATTGAATTCAGTTAGAATGGTCCCCAAATCTGGCTAAAAGTTATTTTCCATTAAATGCTATAAGCCTTTTCCATTGGACCATTTCCCCGAAACTTGAGACATAAGGTGAGTGAGGTCATATGACCTGTATCCTGGGATTAACACATCTATAACCACTCTCCTAAACCTGATAATTCTTATATAATTTTTTTAAGAAGCTAGTTACAGGATTAAGAGACAAAGCCAGTAGTGTCTGCTCACACAAGTAGCTCATTGGGGGAGGTCAGAATCCCAGCCAGGATTCAGTGCTGAACTTTGCACTTTTATAATGAGATGAACCAAAACCCCTGAACTTTGGGGTGTTCAAAATTTGGATCCAGATCCAAAATCTGTGTTATTAATTTATCTTTATTGCAGACCCTTTTTTCCCTCCAAATAGAAAATAAGGGCTTGATTCTCCTCTGACTCACTCCAATTATTTACACCAATTTGACTCCTTTCATTTAAGTTCTGATTTACACCAACATAAATGAGAGCAGAATCAAGCAGAAAATTCTGACTGTAAAATATATTAAATAATCCAAATAAAAAGGCATAGGGTACCCACAATATTTTCTCACTTCTCTTTTAAAGAACCGGCCATGTTTTATTTACAACTCTCCAGCTGAATATTTTCTTAATTACCATTTCAAAAAGTATTAAATTATTATAGCATTGCTATTATTAATTATTATTATTATTGTTTTCAAGAACCAAAATCTAATTCCATCTTGGAAGATTATGTAGGTCTGAAACATAAAATATAATATAAAATTATAAAAAGAATAAAAATAAATATCCCAAAAGAGATTTCTCATCTGTTGCAAAGCTGCAATCAAAAGGGTTTATAGAAAGATAGGTTTTGTTAAAACTGCATGCAGCGCTACAGTACCTTAGCGTGTAGGTATCTTAAAAAATAAACACAGCGCTCAGCTAACTTTAAATATGTTAAATAAACATGCGTCAAGCAAGATGAATATTAGATCATTTCACATAAATATTAACTTTTAAAGCTTTCCAACTGGCAAAATTAAGGCAACAAAGAATGCCACTTTATTTGCAACCTCATATACTCAAGGGTCTTGGAATGGAACCAAAGTAAAAAAACAAACAAGCAAATGCAGTCTAAAAAAATAGCACTCGAAATATTTGTAGATGCTGCAAATGAAAGCTGGCACAACGATGAACTTCTCTGGATGCATTGGCCTGCCAGTGTAAGTAATGTGCTAGCACTAGGAAGGGTGGCCAAGTCCAAGGCTTGCACAGAGCCAGCTTCGCTGTCTATTCACTCCAACGCTAGAACACATGTCCAATATTCAGTCTGAAGTATATAGAAAAGCCTTGTTTTCTGTTGAATAAGTGAAATAAAGAGCACAGATGACTAGAGAGGTAAATCTGCATCTATGCACACAAAAATAAATGGTCTGTCGCTCACTTTATAAAATGATCCTGCTGCACATTTTTGAAGAGTGGATAACCTTTGACTTTAAGCACCCCCTTGCCCAACTTTGACTCCCAGTCTCACTTGTGACAAGCGCTGTGAGATGTTCTGTTCTTCTGTGGTGAGGAAGCACCTTGGAGTCTTCCACCTTTGCCAATGCCAATCCCACTCCATTAACTCCATGAAGAATTTCATGTTGGCTGCACGGATCCATTCCCTTACACAATACACAATACCAGATTGACCATCTTTTACTGGATGGCTTGGTTTTGGCCACGCAGCACTTGTTCTGCTGGGAACACAAAGGGACTTGTCCTGCAAAGGGCTAAGCTTTGAGCGTCTTCTGCTTCCCATGGACTCCTTGGAGGCTTTTGTCTCTTTGCAGGTTCGGCTCTCAGCCTCACTTGTTGTTGCATGCGCTTCGTTCTGCACACTGGATGTCCCACCTTCTCCTATACTGCCCAAAACAAGATGGGGGGTCAGGGGGAAGATTCATTTTACACAAAGCCTCTTCCTTTATTTTATTTTTTGAACGTCAGTAATCTTTATAAGACTGTGGCACCTTGGCCATGATTTACCTCCACTGGTGTCTGTCCTGACTGCCCTCAGCAAAATCTAATGCCCCCTTTAATAGGAAGCCAAGGATCCAGTAGGCATGGGGCTGCCCTTCAGTTCATGGCAGAAGGGCATTGATGGGCGGCATATTGTGGTAATGGGAAGCTTCCCCTGGTGCTATTCCTCCTGGAGCTGTTCTGTTACTAAATAGAGGAATTCAGGCTCTAGGGGCTGCCAAGCCAACCTGGCAACTTTCAGCAGTTTTACATGCTCTTAAAATAAATGTGTTTAAAAATAATTATTTAACTAAAGCTGTCATCATAATTGTGAGAGACACGGCAGATGAGATCATACCTTTTACTGGACCAACTTCTGTCAGTGAGAGAGATAAGCTTTCGATCTTACACAGAGCTTACATAATTGTGAGATAGTTGTGGTGAGGATTTTTTTCCCCTCTGAGATCACAGGTTTTGGGGCTCAATGCAAGAAGCACTCGGTGAAATTCTATGGGCTGTATTATGCTGAAGGTCAGACCAGATGATCATAGTGGTCCTTAAAAATCTATGAACATTTTTCATGTTAAAAATTAAAGTCCATTTGTTATATGTAGAAAACAAGATACTGATGATAGTCTTTACTGCAGAAGCAGGACCTTTAATAAATACACCAAAACAAGGGTAAAATGCAGGCAAGTGTCTTACAATTCAGATATAAGACTTGTGTGTCCCTGGCTCTAACATTCTGGGGACAATTTCATATAAATTTTGTACCCTGGAAAACTTTGTGCATCTTTTCTTCACTTAACTAATATAGCAAGGACTGTCATGAGTTCTGACAAACAAAAGCGACAGAATCTTTATCCCAAAGCCCCTGCAAAACAACATAAAAGATTAATTGTAAATTAATACTGTATTCAGACCACCACTGATAAGGCAAAAAAGACAGCAAGACACTCTTGTTTAGCCAGAAGGCAGAGGCAGAATCTGTAGAACTAGTGCCCCATATTGGTGGAAAGCGAGCACAGCAATTTGGTAGGCAGAAAATATTAGTAGCTATTT
Organism: Dermochelys coriacea; assembly: GCF_009764565.3. Taxonomy (NCBI): domain Eukaryota; kingdom Metazoa; phylum Chordata; order Testudines; family Dermochelyidae; genus Dermochelys; species Dermochelys coriacea. The sequence continues at coordinate 19,133,250 of NC_050085.1, read as the reverse complement.
GTGGGTCTAATAAAAAGCTTCATGTTGTTTGCCTCAGCCAGCAATTTAGGAAATTTTAAATGCATCTAATGCTCTCAAAATGCAATATCCTTTCCTGCAATATACACTCCTCTGCACTGGGGGCATTTTAAAAAAGAAGTCATCTTGTGCTTGATGTTTCTCTGGTTTGGGGAAATATATCTGCATGGTGTTGGTCATTTTAATAACTGATTGGACTGTAGTACTTTAACAAAGATTGTCCATTGCTTGTCTAGGAAAACATTAGGGAAAGATAGGTAATACTATATTTCATTTCTATAATGCCATATATACATAGATTAATAAATATATTAGCTGGAGTATTGAGTCCAGTTTTGAGCATCACACTTTAAGAAAGATGTGGAAAATTGGAGAGAGTCCAGGGGAGAGAACAAAAATGATAAAAGTTTCCAAGAACCTGACCTATGAGTAAAAGTTACAAAAACTGGGCTTGGTTAGTCTAGAGAAAAGAAGACTGAAAAGTGGCCTGATAACAGTCTTCAAATATGTTAAGGGCTGTTATAAACAGCTTAATCTGCACCAAGGCAGATTTAGATGAGATATTAGGAAAATATTTCTAATTATAAAGACAGTTATGTACTGGAATAGATTATCAAGGCCGGTTGTGGAATGCCCATCACTGAAGGTTTTGAGAACAGGTTAGACAAAACCGGTCAGGGATGGTCTAGGTATACTTGGTCCTGTCTCAGTGCAGGGGGGTGGATTAGAAGACTTCTCAAGCTCCCTTTCAACCCTATATTTTTATGATTCGATGATAAAATAATCCCAGACACATATTCAATTGCTATTGACTCTCTCGGATTGTAGGCACATCTCTGCTTCATTTCCCAATCTTTACCCTGGGGATCTTAATACTTTATTATCTCAGAGGGCGTTGAGAATTTCTAAATCACTTTGCCCTTTATATTTAGTACCATTCACCCAAGCAGTTCCAAAGTATTTAGATAATTTTTTATTATTAATTAATAGTAATAGAATATTTGGGACCAGTAGGGTGAACTAAACAGCAGCAGCGTTATCATGAGTTTGTGTCTTGAGTTTAATATTATATTTCACTCCTTTGTATTTATTGTAAATAGATAACTATTTCTTTATACCATCTCTGCCTTTTTGCTGCCTTTTTGTTGTTTTTGTTATTATTTTAACTATTTATTCCTTTAATGGCTTATTATTTTCAATGAGTTCCCGTGTCTCATTATACATGGTTTAGTTTGGTGAGGAAGAAATTTGCCCTCTAAGCGGGTTTGTTCATACTTAAGTGGTTTCTGCTCTGTTTACTGTGTACTGTAGACTATTCTGAGCATTTCATGAGGATCCAATGGAACAAAATATCTTACTTGCTTTAGGTTGCCTGAACAGAATCACTCAAGTGTTTCCAGAAAATATTCTTTCCATTTTTCCTTTAACACACATGCAAGAATTTCAGTAAGACTGCTCTGGAAAAACTTCCTTGTATCACTCCCAGTCAGTGGAGATAAGCCCAGAGCCATTACATTAAGAGTTGACTCTTCAAAGGAGATTCCCCAACTGACTGATCTCACCTACTCTCCAGTTTGGGCTGCAGCAGTTACTAGGATTTCTACCCTGCATTATCCACGGGCCCCCCTTTGCTTTTGCTCATTCTTGCCCCTCTCTCTTGTTATGTGAAAAGTTCCCAAAAGTCAGTGGCAATTGGCGCATGTTATTGATTAAAATAAAATGGCTCAATCAATGCAACTTTTGGTTAAAAAGAAAAAACAATAGTCCAAGGATTTGAGAAACCAATTTTCAGCCAAAAATAAATTCGGGGGGAGGGAAGAGCCAGACTCAGGACCACTGAATTACCCTTAATTCTAGAAGCCTAGCCAAGGCAACATTCAAAATGATTGTGTAGCCAGTTCCAAATATGACACATATCATTCCCTAAGACACCCTCCTGTCCATGGCTAATTCATGGCAAACTCTCAGCTGAGCGCTTTACTCTTTTAAAAAAAAATTTAATGCTCCGGAATCCCGAAGACAGCAGAGAAAGCAGCCAAAGTGAGAGGAGCCAGGGTGGATCAAATGCTGCCGTATGCTGTACACTTTGCAAGCCCGTCAATTGCCAAATGTCACCCAGCCTCACAAAGCCCATTGCCCCATTTAAAAAAAAATGTAAGAGCCCAGAAAAGGTCTGCAACTGTCAGTCCTGTTAGCTGGGGTTTTACTGAACTCTAACTTACCATTTCAGATATTCGACCCCTTTACAAAGGAGGTAAGTCTCTCCCCGACGTTTTTTGGAAGGAAAATGTGGCATGCACCTATTTTGTTTCATTCTGTGCCAGGGCCTCTAAAGTTACTGTGGGCTGCAATTCTTGCCAAGTTCTAAAGGTGACAGGGCAATGGGCACCCAAAGGACACTTTTATCAATGCCCTTTTATTTCTCTCTCTTTCCCCTTCCACCAACCATTTTTTCTAATAGAATTACTCTTATCTGCAAGTGATTTAAACTCTAAGGTTTACAGAAGATTTAAAGAGTGCGAACACAGTTGGAATGTTTTAAACTAACAGTACAAGTTGCATTTTAAGAAAATAATTAACTCCCAGGGGAGGTGCGGTTCTTGGAGTAATGACAGATTCAAGGCTGGCTTTCCCTATATGGAGTTTCCAAATAATAAAATATCTTCGGTTCCCTACTGGTGTCAGATGAGAACCTGTTAGTGTGCGAGTTGCTAGTGGACTGTCATGTATTTTTTTAGTAGGCCCATTAGTGTTTTAAAGACACAGTACACAGTAGGTAATCTTACATGCAAAGCTTTAGCACAAAACACTGTAAATGCATTTATTTTATGTGCTTACAAACTTTTTTTTTTCTAAAGCTTTCCTCTTATTTTGCACTTCTGGCTTCTTAATACTCGTGGTTTTTCTGAGGACTTAGCAATACCGCAATGGAGAGCTGGACTCTGGTTTTAACCATAGCAGAGTATGGTAAGTAAGACAGACAAAATGTAACATACACGCCAACTCCCTCTCTCTCTGGCCTGTCTTACTGTGAGAGAGAGTTATTCTAGGTAATTCGCAGCCACCTGGCTGGGTCCAGGAATACATGCCAAATCTGCCAGCTAATGAGGATGGTGTGATCAGAACTGAGATGCCATTTAACAATTATCATTATAGACTTTGGGAGAAAGAATGGAGTCACTGGATTTCCCTGAACTTCCGCTGGAAGTCTTGGGGCCAAATCCTTAAGCTTTAGCTCACACAAACCACCCATGCCTTTGGCCTGTAGGATGAAACACAAGTATCACGCTGTGAATACCTAATAATATTCTTTGCTGAAATATAATAACGTGCTTTAATCCTTTGACCATCCAAGACTTGGTGTTTTGATTGGCTGCTTGTTGCAGCCCTTTGCTTCGGCCCTGGGGCTTTAAAGGAGGGAATGGGCTGGCCAGTTAATGAAAATTTAGTGTATTATAAGGGTTATAATTCACCAGGCAGGCACCAGGAAGACATTAACTTCTCTGATACATAATTTTCTCAACACCATTAATGTCACATCATTGAAAGAGCCTGCAGAAGATTCAGAAGATGGGGCTCACTGAAGCTTGCCCTTTCAAAAATAATGCCATTTTTAATGGCAGAATGCACTTGACTTATTGGAAAAGGGTGAAGTTAGGAACAGTGTATCGTATTCTCTTCAGGAGGTAAGGCACGCGAGGTAGGGTTTCTCTCTTCTCTGCATCTGTACAATGCCTCGCACTATTTAGTGCTGTCACTACTACTGCTGTCTATCATGAAAACCACTGTTTAGAAGGGAGAGCTGGTGACATCTCATTATTACAGAACACAAAGTGTCAGTGGACAGCAGGGTGACCACTGACTGCAATTGAGTTACTCCTGATTTACTCTGGTGTAGGCAAAAGCAAAATCAGCCCCCTGGAATCAAATTTTCTGGGCCGCCACTTTTAGATGCGAGATGTTTTTCCAAGCCTGTTTATACTTACCATCAGATCCTGTAACTTCTCCTTAACACTAATTCGCAAAAAGAAAAGCAGTACTTGTGGCACCTTAGAGACTAACAAATTTATTAGAGCATAAGCTTTCGTGAGCTACGAAGTGAGCTGTAGCTCATGAAAGCTTATGCTCTAATAAATTTGTTAGTCTCTAAGGTGCCACAAGTACTGCTTTTCTTTTTGCGAATACAGACTAACACGGCTGCTTCTCTGAAACTTAACACTAATTGTAACACTATTTAAAAAACGGTTTCCCTCTTTTTAGAGTAGCTAAGTAGGCCTGACTTTGTGAAAAAGAAGGGGCTGAAAAACCTCTACATATTACCACTGTTTACCAGCAAAGTTCACAGGCAGCTTTGCCATTTCTCCTGATCTTAGTGCACATCACCATATTTAGTGTTTAAGTTCCAGCTCCTGGTGAATCCCAGCATTCATTGAAAAAGAAAGCAAGTTTCTAGTCCCGATTGCTGCAGAGAAAAGCTTGGAGACGGGGGCTGAGTGTGCCCTGCAGGGGCAGAAACCAGAAAGAGGAAGAAGTCAGCGTTTATTTTTTAAGATCCCCTGATTCTTAAGCCAATCTCATGATTCTCTGGGACCTAAACATGTTATTTTGTGAACTGTTAGGGTGGGCAATACTGTACAGGCCTATGGGGTTATAGCTGCATGCTGGTGCCTCCTCCATGTGTCTGTTAACAAGTCCCAGGACTATGACCTATCCAGCCTCTGCAGGGTTTTTCTACCTCCTGCACCCATTACAGCCTGTATCTTCTGCTGTTAGCCTCTGGGACCAGCCTCCCTTCTTCCCCACGATGATTTGACCTAGTGGAGAGATAGGTCCTTTGGCTCCAGTGGCAATGTTCAGTTGCCTAGATGGGTGCTGCAACTATCCATGCTTCCCCTGGGAAGTAGTCTGTCCCTGAAGTATGTTTCTGTGAATAACATTTACTGTGTGCTTGGCCTGAGCTCAGCAACCCTGGATGCTGCTGCCTGGCCTCGCTGTGAAGCCAAGTTACCCTGGCTCTACCGGTTACAGGACTGCTTTAGGGAGTAATCAGTACGGCCGGATGGAAAATGACCCAAATGGAATTCTGATTTTAAAAAGAGAGGGAAAGGATGATTCCCTCCCCAATCCTCGGTGCTGACAACCAGCCATATTCACTTGTTCTTCCCTTTCAGTTGATACTGAATACATTCCAGAGCATGGTGCAAAGGCATACTACATACTGGAGGGGCCATCCCCCGCGTGAGCCTTCAAATAGAGTCTGCCTGCTTGGGGATGCTGCTGATCACACTGAATATTTCTAATGGCTAGGCAGGTATAGACCCAGTGTTCTGCTGCTTTCCAATTTGGGTGATTACATTCTGCCTACCCACCTTCCCCCTGCAGTTCCAGCTGAGAATGGTATCCAGCTTTACTTTGGCTCATAACATGTTGCCATGCGCTCTCAAACAGCTGCTGTGTTTCACCCCAGAGGTGGCAACATTTTAAAACGTATGTAGGTTGTAAAGCACTTTGGGATGAAATGCAATGTGCAAATGTGAGCCATTATTCACTCCACAGCACCAGTCCAGCCTCAGCCACAGAGAGGAAATCCAGCACCACAGCAGTTGCTCAGCCTAAGAAACACCTTAACCAGGTAAGTGGTGCCCACGTCACAAGGGAAACCTGCAGTGTAGGGAGTTTAATGAGGTGGGGCCACAGAGGTGTCTCACGGCTGACCTAGGAAGGGCAGGGAGCATGATGGGGTCAGTGTCAGAGTGCAAAGGGAGAGTATTCGCTGAAGGGTCGGCTGTCAGCACAAACTGCCCTGGCCAGGGTTTGGGGTTTTAACCTGGCTATTTTCCTTCCATGCGGCTTTATAGGCAGTAAACTCCAAACCATATAACCCAGACTGGGCAGCTCTTCCATTTCCCCAGAGCACCCATTCCTAGTAGCAAAACACCCTCTCTGTGTCTCCTATGGGAGTAACCTAGCTCTCTTTTAAGGTGCTCAGCCTAAACCAGTTCAGCTGCACCTAATTAACTCCCAGCTGGAATTGCCTCCTTGGGTGGATCCTGAAATCTAGATGGGAATTAACCCACTAAACCCCAGGCTGCTGTCTGGCTTGCCTTGGTGGGGCAACCACTGGAATGTCTTTTGCCCCTTCTTCCTAATCCAGGTGTAATAATTTCAACACAACTACTCAACAGGAGTAAGGGTGGCAGAATGGGCCCCACCGATTTTAATGCACATATAAAAGAACTAAAAAAATTCAGTCAAAATTGATGAAAAATGCATGATCTTAATAAAAGCACCAACATAATAAAAAAATATATATCTAATCTTCTCATATCTAAGAGCCATCAGAAGAACTGGCCTTCTTGTGAGCTTTCTAATAAATATCACAAAAACAGCCTTTGTTTGGCTGGAACAAAGGTGTGCCCCGAAGCATGGGAATGAAATATAGGCACGGCTTTCCTAACCTTAAAAATGTTTTGATTTGAGATTTGGGAGAAAGTTTAGGTGCTTCTTACTCTACCTGAACCAGATCACACATCTGTTATGTAGGTCTGGCTGGTATAGACACAATAGCTTGGTTGAAACTTGGAGATTTAACGGGTCACCGGATCAGAGGATACAGTGGCTTATGTGAAGATGGCAATGACTTTATAAAAACACATATAGAATGCCTGAAGCTAACAAGGAACATCAGTATTGATTTGTGTATGGATCTGCAACTCGTTATGACCACCTTATTAGGCCCTGTTCCAGGAGTGCACTGAAGTACATGATTTAGTCCATCTCTATTCAGGACAGCACTTGAGCACATGCTTAGCATTAAATATGTGCTGAGCTGTACAGAGACACTTTTGTGAATTGGAGTCTTAGAGTCTTTATATAAATATTACATTACAGTGTAAAAATTGTATATATACATACATATACATATATACACACACACATACTTCCATGATATAGGACTGAAAATATAGCTAAATGACAAGATTATATAAAATGTAATACACACATACTGCATCTTGCCATTTAGCTATATTTTTCAGTCCTATGACATGGAAAATACATTTTCATTTTATATACATTCAAGTGTCCCAATAATAGCTTTGTAATTAAGGTATTAATTGTATAAGAAAAATAACTACATGAGTTAATCCAGCTCAGATATTTAAGGTAAAACATGTTCTCCCAGATCAGTGACCGTTAGCTTCTTACAAGCTATGAACAATATACCATATGTTTAGGAACACAGCAATGCATAGACGCATGCCTGTTCTCAAATACCCTCTTCTGCTTCTCTCCCTCTGAGGGATAGTGCTTTCCGCTAATTTAATTACTTGCAAAACCTTTGGTCATTAACACCCAACCTAAAGTCTGTCGCAGGTCACAGACTATTAAAAAAATAAACAGTCTCTGCTCCCTAAACAAAGCTGTATTTAGCAGCAGATTCGATCAAACCACACCACCACTGGGGAAAGCCTATTGGCATTGTGTTCACTCTGTATCAATTTCTAAAAAAAGAAAAGGAGTACTTGTGGCACCGTAGAGACTAACAAATTTATTAGAGCATAAGCTCTCATCCGATGAAGTGAGCTGTAGCTCACGAAAGTTTATGCTCTAATAAATTTGTTAGTCTCTAAGGTGCCACAAGTACTCCTTTTCTTTTTGTGAATACAGACTAACACGGCTGCTACTCTGAAACCTATCAATTTCTAGTGGCTGCAGCATTCTTAATTCTTTGCCCTTTAACTCTGTAAGGGGTTTCTAGACACAGTGAAACATCCCAGAGGTACCTGCATTTCGATGATGGTTGGAGAGACCGTGTGTGCATGTGAGGCCAAGATGTCTAGTCGTGAAGGTGAAATTCACCCTTGTGCGGAGGGTCAAGCCTATGCACCACAGAACTCCTATGAAAACCTTAAGTGAGACTTAAGTGCAGAGTAGATTTTGTATTGGCGTTTTGCACAGAGGTGGATTTCACTCTAATCAAGGCTAACTCCCATTGACTGCTAAGCACTTTGGAGTGTATAAATGTAAAAGCCATATGATTATTATTCATTATTATCATTATCATCAGGAATCTTAACAAGGCACCTGCATTTACTCAAAGTCTGTCTAAAAGTTTTTGCATCTGTCTTTTATGGGACTCTGTCAAGGAGGGGGTAGCTACAGATGTTCTATAGAAAACCAAAGATTGAGATATATTTTTGTTACCTTCCTTTTACCATGATCTGGAATGGGTTCCATTAGGGACATAATGCAGCAGCTGCTTCACCTCCTTTGCACAGCCCAGCCCAAGACAACATAAATAAGCCACAATCTGCTTTGCAAATTTTGCCTCTTGGAGCAAGGCTAGTTAGAGAATGATACATAACTAAACCTGAATGCATGTGTTCACTCAGAGATAGCCCTCTCGGTCTGCCTGTAGTGGGGATATTTTATGGCTTTCATAATATTTTCTGGGTTTTGAAATGCAAAGCATATGTTTAATATTCTCCAAATTTACACATTGCACTTGCCGGAAGTTTTGCTCATTCTGGCCCCAGCAAGCAGAAACCTCCCTTTTACAAACAGAGCAGGGCAGAGAAAGAGACCGACACAGAGCCCTGCCACCACAGCTTGCTGGCAGCCTTGCTACTGAAATCCAAAATTGCTGGGTGTGCTCCTTGCCTGCTTTGATTTTATGAGGCAATAAAAGTTAATGATTTCCTTGATGACTAGATAATCCAAATTAACATCCAAACAAAAGGTAGAAACTTGACAGCCAGCATATCATGGAAGAGTAGAATGTAAACAGTGGGAAATGCTCCATATTCTAAACCAAATTAATCCAGGGAGTAAAACCACTGAAGTAGATTGGATGAGTTTGGCCCTCTGCAATGGGGGGGGGGGGTAGAGAGCCTGGTTTGTGAGTAACAGACTACAGAAATACAGAAGCAAAGCAGGTTTCTTTGGTCTCTGCAACTAATATGCAGCAACATATCAAAACCAAGTCACCCATTTGGTTCAGATACTGCATGCCTGTTGTACTGCAATGCACGATGCCCAATCCTGCAGCTCTTCTCCATGTGAATAGACCCCTCCACATAAATGAGCCAACTCACCTCAGCAAGGGGGGCAAGATCAGGCACTTTATTGGGGTTTGACATTCATGAAAAACCAGTTGCAGCCTGTCTGATGTGTAGATTGTGAGCTTTCTAGGGCAGGGGCGGTCTGCTTTGTTCCTTGTCCGCATGGCACCTGGCACAATAGGACCCTGATCCTCTGGTCAGGCTCTAGGTGCTGCAATAATACAAACCATCAATAATAGTAAAATTAAACTAATAAATGTTTGTGGTTTTGGCAACTGAGGAGTTTTGCTGAGATTTCGTTGTGATATAGAGTGTTCCACACAGGCATTTCATTAACAACCTTGGGAAAGATGAATTGTAGAGATATAGTGGAGTGAAAAAGACAAGTAGATGAATAAGAGCTGGATTCAGAGCGGTGCTGAGCTCCTGCAAATGCAGCTAAATGTCAATGGACCTGATTCTCTTCTACTGGAAATCCAAACTCTATTTAAGTCAGCAGAGCTAAACTAGTGTCAAACAGGCATCACATGAGATCAGAATCAATCCCATTGGGAGATTCAGGATCAGGTCCTAAAGGAGCCAGTCAAATAAATTCATGCCATCCTAATCCTAATACATTGAATAATAGTTTCCCCAGTCTACAGGCAGGCTGGCTTCCTTTCGATACTATAGTTTTCTAAGAGAACCAAGGACACTGCGGAACTGAACAGAATCTCAGGAAGAGCGTCTGCGTCTGTTAACACACAGCACAGGATGGTTTCTTCAATAGGACAAAATGACAGATGGTGATCAGAGCCACCCCTGGGCTTCAGAGTGTTCAGAGATGCTGCCATTTCGGAGGAAGACATAGGTGCACTGCAGATCAACGTAGGCTAGGAAGAGTGACCCAGATCCCCAACTTACCCATGGCTAGCAGTCACCTCCAGGCTCATCAGTTTATTGCAATGAAGCGTTGAACGTTGCAGGGGTATGAAGAGAGAATAAGGATGGAGACGCTTGCTGAAGAAGAGCAAGATTTCATGTCTCATATTCAGAAGAAAGGACTTAGCTTCAGTCAATGGTTGCTTTTTTCTGAGACTAGCGGTGAGGTACATCACTGTCAGATCATTCACCAAGAATCCATTCGGTCCTGTATAAATCAGGTTATATGCTTATATGCGGCTATTGGTGCTGATCAACCGATGGGTAACTAGCACTTAACTCAGGCCCATCTTTAGTTTCTTAAAACTAATAATGAGCCGGTTGGTTTGTTTGGCTGTTTGCTTTTGTCCTTGCCTTTCTCCTGCCAGTGGGTCAGTCATTCTTTCTGTTTCCTCTAAACCGTAAAAAAAATTGCCAGTTCCCTTCAGGACTTTGCTTTGTGCCATTCTCTTGTGCATCCTATTTCATTTCATCATTCTCATGGAATGCACCTCGATGGGAGAGGGTTGGGTTGTTTTTACTTTTTTACATGCGTACCCAGGGCCTTGCCTGCTCCAGTTACTAAGCTGTTAATTATTCCATGAGGTAAGGGTCTTAAGTTTTTGATCAGATTAGCCAACGTGTGTGAGTGACCGGTGCCCTTCATGGTCACCACCAAGCTTCTAGTTTGCAATGTGCAATTGTTAGTATGCAGAAGGGAACCATGCTGCCTTATGGAAGATTCTTTGCTCCTAAAACAGGCCTTTTGCCTTCCCTCTCCCTGCAAAAATAACCAACCTGTTAGCACACAACTTTGAAAATTCATGCAAGAATTTCATTCAATTACCATAAAGCTCTGATGGTTAATTACTGGCTGCCATGACCAAACAAAACTGCACTTGACAGCTATTTCATGCTATACAAATCTTTAAAAGGGATATTTTCACAAAAGGTGAAATAACCTCAGAGTAGATTTCCAGAATGCTTCAAAAATGTCACAGTCATTTCTATCCTGTGTTCAAGCACAATTAAGTTGATGTTCATTTCAAAATCAAATGACAGTTTATGGTGAAAATACAATAAAACATAATCAGCACATAGAGGCTTCCATATTGCTTCCAGGTGGTGGAAACAAATATGAGCAAAGAGATAGCACAGAGTTTTAGGTTAGCTGGAGTTTATAATCATCAGTGTGTGTGTTTGTATGTATATGGTCTGTATCTTTCATTTCACTTTAACTACATTCATATTTTTAGAGCTGGCTGAAATATGGACCAATATTTTCAAAAAATTCATGACTTTTTGAGTTGAAATTCAAATATAGACAAAAATATTTCATCAACATTTTGAATTTCAAGGTTTTTTAACCAGATCTAGTGTTTGTATCAGCAAGTGGAACTGGGGAGGTTTCTAACAGGCAGGTCTGTTTCTCACTCCCCAGAGCAGATGCTTCTCTGAAACCGATTTTCTGCAAGTCTCCCAAGTCCACCCCGCTATGCACTTACAGCTTCTCTCAGTCACTCCTCTCCTCTCATCAGATCTGTGCTGTATACTACAGTTCTTTGCAAAGGAGTGATCTGGCCAATAGGCACCTAAAGCCCTAGTCCTGCAAAGACTTTTTCATGTGCTTAACTTCAGGCACATGTAGTCCCAGTGAAGTAACTGGGGTTTTGTTTCCTGTTCTGTTTAAATATGTCTTATCCCTGTGCTATTGACAACATGAAGGATGAGGTCAACAATTTAGCTAAAAAGTGAAAACTTGCTTCTTGCAGAATATTTTAGGGTTTTACAACTTAGCCTTGTTTTAAAGGTCTGAAAAGTTCAGAAAGGTTGTAGTGTGAAGTGAACCGTGCCCCAAGCTTTTAAATTCCAGGCTTACACCAAAATCCTAGAGCTGGGCCTGACCCAGAAGCCCTGAGCTGGACATGATCAGACTTTGTGGGAAGTTTGGATCCAGATGCAAACATCGTGTCTTATGCCCATACCTGTAGAATACCACAGGAAAGGCTGCTCTTGTGAGACTTCTACCCAGTACTGGACATGACAGTGTTGGAAGTCACACCAGGACACCTGTTCACCTGATGCTCCCATCTCAGCTTTGCAGACTCAGGCAGCTGGGTGAGATCAGCAGAACCACTAAATTTTACTGGCTTGATCCACTGCCCACTGAAATCAATGAAAAGACTCCCAGAACCAGATTTTGAAGGTATTTAGGCACATAAAAATTACAGCCGGTGCCTACTGGAATTTTCAAAAGTGCCTAGGTGCCTAAATCTCACTTGAAAATCCCAGTAAACACCTATCTGCATCTATAGATGCCTAAATACCTTTAAAAATCTGTCCCCTCCATTGTCTTCATTCAGCACAAGTGGCTTTTTCCCTCCATGCCAGTGTCTGTAAGCCCAAGGAGCTACATTACTGCATTGTCCAAAGAAAGTAAAGACCCTTCCCTTCCCATTAAAGTTGTGCTTATTTTAAGGCAGAGAGGTCTTAAGAATATTCATGGCCCTTTTGCAACCAGAGCAAAGTGGGATGGGGGTACTGGAGATCAGCATTTCTCTGCCTAGAATGGCCCAGCTCCTCCCTACCTGCCTCCGGCTGGTGCCAAGTATGTCCATAAAGAACCACACATTTATATTATAGAAAACACTGATATAATTAGAGATTTAATGAACGCTTTACAAAATATTGGGGATTTGTTATGTCTCTCATTACACATTTTAACAAGCGTGTTCTCCATGAAGGGCCTTCTGTGTCCCGAGGCAGCATACAGTGCACATTGTGCCATGCATTGCTTTGATTAGGACTCATTTTTATTGAGTAACAGATTAGAAATGCACATAAAACCCACAGAAATGGCCTGGACCTGTGTGTCAGGGCCATTCTAACATCTGCACAGTGCTTTTCAGCCAGGTCTTTCCCCTCTGATTCCCCTGCAGGAACCTCAACATCACTGGTGCGCTTGCACCCAGACTCTAATTATATTATAATTTCACCTAAGCACCTTGTTTCTTGCTAAAAGAATATATACATTTTGCATGTTTAAAACTAGGAGTGTTCCTAGCAGACAGCATGATGCAGGGGTCCAAAGCAGGGAGCTAGGAATGAGGACTTCTCACTGGGCCCTGTGCCTGGAATAGACAGTGACTTGTTCTGTAACTCTGGCCAAACCACTTAGTGCCCTGTGACTCAATTCTCCCCCTGTAAAATGGTGACTATGGCAATTACCCTTCTTCTGTAAACTGCTTTGCGCTCCTTGTAGGTTAGTTGCTCTCTATATATTAATAAATGATGAATTGTAAATTGTAGCAGGATTGACAGAGCCAGTGGAAACTTGCGTTGCTTTCTGCCTTATCTGGAGATGCTAGCACTGCATATGGTAGGCTGCCATGAATTGCAAAGCCCACCATTTTATTCTGAGTTGAAACAATGGCAGTTAGTAATGCTCAGGTCAATAAGACACAGTGGGCCTCTGACTCCCATTGAAACCAATGGGAAAACTCCTTCTGGCTTCAATACCACAGGATCAGGGCCACTATGTTAGACAGAGGAAGAGTGAACTATCTGTCCATATGTCAGAACCACTGCCACTGAAGCTGCAGCTTGCTAACTCATATACTCTGTCTCCTAAATCACTTGATTTCCAAAAGACCACAAAGCATCCTCATAACAATGTTCCTCGACCACATCATGCACCTTCCCCCCAGGGAAGCGACATTTACTGGATGTACAGGCATTGTAAAAAAATTTTGTTTTAAATTCCACCCCCAGGGGACAATTACAATCAATCACACTCGTATTCAGATCCAATTTTCTGCCAAGAAATTTACAGACCAGCAGGATTTACACAGGGAAGAATGCCTGTTTGTAGAGCACATACTAGATGGAAAGGCGAAGTCCTTGGTATGAAATTCTGATTTGTCATTGATATTTAGGGGCAGTAGTTTCCTCTTCACTCACTGACCACATTCTTGTGGAACAGATGCCTGGACTGGGAAAAAGATTATTATGCAAGATTCCAGTTGACCAGCTTATTGTTATGTTTATTGTTAATGTATATGGTGTTGTAAATGCAGATATTGCGCCACTGAGGGTTGTATAAGAACCTGAATAGAATACAATAATCAAAAGTTAAAACATGCTAAACCCCTGCTCATAGTTTAAAGGCCCTATCACAGGTACAGCTTAGTGGCAATGGCCTTTTGAGCTAACAATGCTTCAACAGCTAGATGAGTTTGGCAAGTTTTGTTGAAGGGAGATCTAGAGGGGGGTTGGTGCATACCGAGTAAGAGACTGTTCCAAATGTAAGGTATGAAGATCAGAGCAAGTCAAAATGACAAAAGTAATCCTATGAGAGCTACGGGACTCAGAATTGATTCTTCTTGATGCACGTAAGAGGAGGAAACATGGCTTCCAAAGCACAACGGTCCCAATACAACCAAACACTTAATTCTACATACATGCTTAAACTTAACCATGCTCTTAAGTGCTTTGATAGTTTTGGCCTAAGCCCATAGAGGAGAGAAACTGAGTGGTAGATGGGACTGCTCAGATATTTAAAGCTAAGTATGTGCTCAGGTGTTTTGATGAATGGGGTCCTAATGGAAGATCAGAGAAGTTGCCTGCTATGAACTCATAGGAGAGGGCACAGTTAGTCAGGTTCATTGTAGCAATCTTTCAGCTGGGTCTGAACTGAAACACTTGGCAGTGACCACTGAGAACTTGTGGTGGGTTTCTACACTGCAAAGACTATTGGCCTGGTCCAATAGGGCAGCACCCATGTTGACTGAGAAATTCCAGTACAGTCACATCCTCAGGATCTGACAATCCTCAATCAGTTGTGTTTGGGATCACAGGTGAAAAATTAAATTGCAGCATGTTTGATGCATCCACACATAAACAACCCAAACAACAACAGAACAAATAGATAATGAAAATCCCGGTACTCTACATCCTCAGATGTTCAGCTTTGGTAAAGCACCAGCTATTACTTTCACAATACTTGCATTCATTACCTTCCTAAAAAACAGTGCACTGCGTCTGGAAAACAGGAAGTAAGCCATAAATCTCTAGTTTAAAAGCCATCTGAAGCCTGTGGACCAGATATGTTCTCAATCAGTAGTCAGGCAGTAAATAAACATTTATATACAGCAACTGCTCTCAACCAGCCTGACCTCCGGCTATTACAGGGCACATAAAGAGGAAATTTGTTTAGTCCCGTAAAAGCCCAGGCAATATATCAATAGATTATTAAAAATGGAAACAATGTAGGCTAATGGATTATATTGATTTTAATAAGCATAAGTATATAGGATGCAAAGATAAGAGTAATATATTACATCCTACCATGCTTACCTTTCGTGGGTATCTCCTAAAATTAACTGAAACTAGCTTCATTAAAATGGTAAGGTACCAGATTTTCCCTTGACAAGCTGACACGTTTTTGGCCAAGGGTTTTAAGCAAATTAGGAATTTTGCCTTTCATTTTTGTCTGTGAATCTCAAATGCAGTAGATAGTTTAAAAATGTGGAGAGGGAGAGAGAGAGAGGACAGAAGAATTTTCAAGCAATTGTTAGTTTTCCGAATACATGCTAAGTGAAAATGGACTTACACTGCTGGTATTTTCCATTTCATACAGAAACTATGACAGTTGTCTTAAATAGTAGCTCCTATATTTTACACATTAATTCTTCATTTATAATCTAGCTATTATTGGAGGTTTGGACCTAATTTTCCCGAAGTGACCTCTGCCTTTGAGTCCCTTTATTTTTGGGTGCCCGGGCAGTAATGTGAGTAACTTTAACACATGGGTAGTCCCAATGAGCTCAAGTTACTCATTCATTTGCAGGAACAAGGGCCAATACTACAAGTAGGACTGTGGTTTGCAGAGTTTCTGACAATGACCAAACCCAATAATGCCAGTGATGGTGCAAAATTAATTCATTTCTATAAGAATTCCAAATCCAAATATTGTGGATAAGTTGGGATAAGCTACGAAAGTCTGGATGCTCCTCTGAACATTTTGAGATTTGTCCAGTGCTGGTTACAATATTTCTTTTCCTCTGCAACTCCAACAATGGCTTCATTTTCAGAGATGATTCCTACTTGCAAATTGTTCTCCCTGATTTGCCTCAGACAACATTCAGCATTATTCTGAAAAATTACGTTTTTGTTTTTTTTCACCAAGTAGAAGGCTTTTGGAATTTTAGGAATCTTACAAGTCAGGGATTCCCAGGGACCATAGGACACCGAGGCTTAGCAGAAATTAAGCAGACTGCAGCCCTGCACTTAAAATCGAATCAGTAACAGCTATGCAACTGGCTCTTAGTATAGAGGAAAGTATGAAATCTATGAAAACATTCTCAGCTTCACCTTAAAAAACAAGTGCATTTGGAGCATATTTTAGTAAATGTAATTACACATCTAATCTATTTTAGTGATTATAAATAAATGGATTAAATGCAAAAATCTTGTTCGGCACTAATGGAATCCCAGATATTAACCTAGACCATTCACCCAGTTGAAGGGAATATTCTCTGTCAGGTGCAATAGATGTGTATTTCTTAATATGTATTTCACAGCTCAGTTCAGTGATCCTAAATTCACATTTATCTCAAAGATTATACAAGGTATATAGAAATCTTTCTGATTTCAACATTTCTTCATCAGTTACGATAAAATATGAAAATGTGAATATTTTTCATGTTGATTTTTCTTTCTAGGGAGATTTCTGAATTGAGTTATTCAACTCCAAGGGACAAAATTCTGCCATCAGTTATGCATTCGCCATTCCCACTGACTCAGGCTAGAGTCATGCATACGTTTGAGAGTCAAATTCAGCATCTGATGTATGTATTGCTTGTTTTGCTGATTATTGCTCACTTTTGATCATTTATTATCAGTCTTTTAAAAAAATATGACAACATAAATACCAAACCATTCAAAAGAATGATTTCCCTGCATAGCCTTTAACTGAAAAAAAGAAATGCAGCAGCAATACATATAACAGAAAAGGCCTGTACACCTAGCCTTCCATCGATAATACTACAGCAATAATAAGCATTAGCTTTAATATAGCACTTCAGTGTCCAAAGCACTTTTCATGGGATATCTCTGTAAGATGGGTAGGTATTATTATTCCCCTTGTACAGAAGGTGAATCTCAGCTACATAGTAAGGCCAAGTATTTTATTGCTTCATCGATTTTAATGCCAGAAGGGTCGTTTAGACTGATCTCCTGCATAACACAGGCTTTAGAACCTCACCCAGTAATTTCTGCACCAAGTCTAAAACTTCTGTTTGAACTATTATAGCTTAACTTTTAAAAAGACATCCAGTCATGTTTTAAAGGCTTTAAATGATGGAGAAGCCTAGGTACAAATGTTCCAGTGGTCCATTATCCTCATTGTTTATAACTCGCCCCCTGATGACATGTGCCTTTAATTTTGGGTGGCCAGTTTGAGATTCTTTTCAGCCATAATGAAGAACCACAACTCTAACTGATGTCGGTGGGAGCTGCAGGTGCTCAGCACGTCTGAAAATCAGGATCTCTCCAGGTGTCTTATATTGAGGTCTCCCGCAAAATGAGAGTCCACTTTTAAAAACGTGGCTGCAAGTGACCTGACCAAGGCCACACAGGTGGTCAGTGGCAAAACTGTCCTAGAACCCAGATCTCCAGCCCCAACCTAATCTACCAGATGATGCTGCCTGCTCATAGCATACCTCCTAAGGGAAACTTGTGTTATAATGCACTACCTGCAGCTCTTACAGAATGTTCATCCCACTTATTAGTCCCTAGTTTCTTGGAATGGAAATTCAGTCCAATATTTATAGCACAATTCAGCCAAGTCCAAAACCCTAAATAGGAACATCCATGAAATTTAGAGAAATTCAGATCTAACTGCGGCCCATTTTCTAATTCATAGTCAGAATGCGTCACAGTCGTTTTATTGTAATTATCGGACGCTACTTAAAAAACAAGTAAGAGCAGAGCAAACCTCAAATGTTTCAGATTAACATCCGGAAGTCTGAAAACATATGGAACAATGGCACAAACTACCTGAACCTCTTGAGTTTGTAACAATGGAGTGGAAGGGTTACAAAACAGGATCTCTCTTGGTTTCTCATCACTCCCAGTTTTGGTTCTGCATGATACCTGAAGTGAAAACAAAAAGGATCCAAAGCTTTGCAGAACTTTCTGTCAGATCATTGAGTTTGGTTATAGAAACGGACAGAGATTTTAGTTGGTGTCCGATCTTCTATGTATTGATTCATCCTACATCCCTTCCAACTCCAGAGAATAAAACTAATCTTTGTGTGACCTTCCGTTTATCAGAAACTTTTTTCTTTTTTTTCCATAGCACAAAAATGGTAATTTGTAATATTTTTGAAGTCATGCTTCTTACAGAAATAATCATTTGTGATGGTTGATAATGGGTGATTTGCAGTTTCCAATGGCTGTAGTCTCTTCCTTTGCAACATAGTGTTCTACTTGTTTTCTGAGGAAATGGAAAGAATACAAGACTGAACTTATAGCAGAGTTACACCACTGCTCCTTGGTCCCCTAACAGTAGAAATAACACCCTTGCAAAATGCTAAATACCTCACAAATTACAGTAAACTGTAATTATAAACTACAGTGTTAATGAGGTTTGATTGCCTGTTATTTGTGAGGCCACCTGTAACTGCAGTTTACATTTTATAGCATATTGAAGTTAATGATCTGTTTTGAGAAGATCGCTAATAGTAAAAATGGACTTTTATGAACACTTTTCGCAATTTCAATTTGTTACCTAGAAACCAAATGTGTCCACAAAGTATTTAACCTAGTCATTGTGCCTGATCCATTTGATTCCTTGCCTAACAATGCTTCTTCGCTTCAGTTCTGATGCTGAGCTTTACGCAAGAGGCCCCAGCTTTCTTAATTAAGGAGAGTGGCATCTGAAGTTTTATGCTTGACCTTTAGTCAACATTATTTTGGTAAGTCTCTAAGAGGCCTAATTGTGTCATTCATATACTTAAGGGCTAATGTACCTAGTGGAGTAGTACAGGACGCAATAACTAGCTTTTATGAGAGATTGCCTGGGCAAAGCTAAAGCATTCGGATAACTGCAAAAGCTGTTTATTGAAATAATCCTGCAATGTCACAAACACCATTGTACTCTATAGTCCTCTACAACAAGAAGAAAGCTGCAACAAAAAGCATTGCACAGAAGAAAAGACAAACGATTGATTTTCTTCTTTCTTAGGAATCTGTCCAGTTCTGTGTGCTCTTCTCCATAGACATTGCTTTAGGGGACATGGCTTACATGAATAATTATTTGAAGGCAGGGCTAAAAAGCGAACAGTTGCTGGAGAGTTTCAGGTGCATGTGGAAAAGGAGTAATGCGATGTAGTACAGAGAATGTCAATGGGCATGTCTATACTGGGGGGGGGGGGAAGAAGCCAGCCATGCCAGTGAGTCTCAGAGCCCAGCTCAACTGACTGGGGCTCATGGAGCTCATACTATAGGGCTAAAAATTGTGGTGTAGATGCTTGGACTCAGGCTGGAGCCTGGGCTCTGCAATCTGACAAGTGGAGAGGGCCCGAGCCTGAACATCTGGGTCAGTTGACCAGAGCTCAGGTTCGCTGCCATGTAGGCATACCCCCAAAAAGGGAATTTGGGTGACATTTGGGAGTTAACATTTGCTCAGGATCACTAAATCAAGTGAACATCATCTCGAGAGCTCTGCAGGTAATTGCCAGCTTGGGTAGACATACATCTGCTTGCTTTGGTCGAGCTAATGCACTAAAGATAGCAGTGTAGCTGCAGCCGCATGGCTGGTAGCTCAGACTAGCTGCCCAAGTATGAGCCCGTCTCAGGGACACATGCTAGGGCAGCCAGCCTGAACTGCTGCCCATGGCGTGTTGGCTACACTGCTATCTTTAGAGCATTCACCAACCAAAGCTAGCAGGTGGTATGTCCACCCATGCTGGAAACTATACCTCTAGCTGCAATGCAGATATACCCAGGTTATTCTCTTTCTGCACCACCACAAGTAATTCCCACTCCAAACTCTCCCCATCTCTTACCAGCATAAACCTAGCCTCCCTTCTAGCTCTGTGCAGTAGTCTTGGGGTCAGCACAGAGCAACCCGGCAGGAGGAGATGACACAAAGCCTGATACTTTAAGGAAGTTTGAGAGAAAGTTACCTAAGAACTGCTTCTGGTTTTGACCAGCTGAGCACAGCTTGGCCAGAGGCTCCCTTCTTCCTGGTGCCCTGGTAGAACACCATAAGTGTCTTGCTTGAGTCTCAAATGTGGTAATGGACCCGATGCACAGGTAATGCTACTGCACTGTGTGTGCTGCATCCCTCTCTAGTGGCTGGTCCACACAGAGGATAATTGCCTACTACTGCTGTCATCAAATGGAGCTATTCCTATAGCTGATGTGGTAGAGGTCTTTTTTGTGGTGCTGAAAGTCCCTGGTTCAATATCTGCTGATGGCCCATGCAGAGGGTCTTTCTGCACACACAGAACAAGTCTAAAAGTCAGGCAGAGACCACTGCTTAGGGCTTAAGACTAGCCTAGTACCTAGTGTCAGGTTGGCCATATAGGGCAAAGAGATCAGTTATAGGAAAAGTTCAATGCCTGCTGTCATTAAGATGCCAGGACTGCTGAGATGCTGAGCACATTTAATTCCCATTGAGTTGAGCATACTAAGCATCCTGCAGGATCAGACCCATCTTGAGAGAGGGAGAGAGAGATGGGAAGGAACACAGGTGTGCCTGCTCATTCAAGTTCTTCCCTCATATCTTGTTTTAGAATGTCACAGTTGTGTTAAGTTAGTCCTATAGCCACATAGACAAGGATAACCTGCAGAAGGTTTGGGGTTTTTTACTTGTGATCTTGCTCTTTCTTTGCCTGTCTCTACTCTAGCATTTCCAGACACTCCCAGGCCCACCTGCCATTTGATTCCATTATTGTGCACAGCGCAGAAAATGTTTGGGAACCTCTGCTGCTCATATACATCTGATCTCTTAATTTAATTCCAGCAAATATATATGCATTTACCTTTCAGTGCCGTGTGGAAAGGGAGTTAAAAGCTTTGCATCATAAACAGTTTGCTGCTAATATGCCATATACAGAGTGGAATATACTTAACGCATCATCTATTCAAGTTAAACATACTCAAAACTGTCACAAAATATTAACACTGATATGAAGCTATTAGAATAAACGCCATTCCCCCCAAACAACAGGCTCTAAATGCGGATTACCAAGGTTGTTATCAATTAGAAAGATACATTAAGGTTTTATCCCTTTTAAAAAATAAAACAAATAGGCATTTTATAGTGACAGGCACTTCAGAAAGCTGGTGTTTGTAAGTTTAAGGGCAAGTCAATAAGGCATGGCTAATTGGAGAACAAATTGACATTCATAAGCTGGTGTTTAACATGGCTATGGTAAACAGGGTAATAGACATTTAATGCACTGGACAGGGCTGGTGAACAGCCGCAACCCCGGCTGAATAATGGAAAAGGACCAATTGAGCAAATTCGAAGTGCAAACAATCTGATTTCAATCTGCTTAGCGGGGATCATTGACAAGCTCATAGCTATTATAGACTCATTCGGGATGTTGTCTTTAAAGAATGTGTCTATCATCCAAAAGAGAACAGAAATCTACATAATGGTAAATGAATCCGGGTTACTAAGTGCACGTAGTGATAAGGCTCAGGAGGGTAAATATGAATGGCAGTTTAGGGCTCATATATATCTGAAATAACAGCAAGCAATCAGCAAGCAATTGGCCAGCATATTACTTAATGGTGTATTATCTTATTATAAAAGTTATGAGTTATGTAAAACAAAGGAGCCACTGGTGCTGGGTTTGCTCTTAACACATAATTCTCTTGTCCTTGTAAGATGTGCTGCCTTTTGTAGCATGGGTAACAGGAATGCATTTGGGGGAATTTCTTGGAACCCAATTTAACTTAGATTCATAGATGTTAAGGCCAGCATGGACCATTAGGATCATCTAAGTCTGACCTCCTGCAGAGCACAAGCCAGAGAATTTCATCCAGTGATTCCTGCATCCAACCCATAACTTCTTGATGAGCAACAGCATATGTTAGGAACACATCCAGTCTTGATTTAAAGATGTCAAATGATGAAAAATCCACCCTATTCCTTGGTAAGTTGCTCCAATGATTAAATACCCGTGTTATAATTATCATTATTATACATGCTAGGGTTGAGAGGGTTTGACCCTTTGAGTTCTCTTTAGTGGTGGCTGGAGGGCTTGAGGAGGTTTTGGGAAGAGGGGGGGAAGTGGAGAATTGACATCTACTCATTCTTCAGCTAGCCTGTAGCAGTCAGTGGTAGCACTGAGATTGTTGGGTTTGGGAGAGTAGGGGGAAAAGCCTGGAGCACAGAGAGATGCCCCACAGGAGAACAGAGACTGAAACATGAAGGATATGGCCTTCAAAACAGACAAAGGCCTTAGACTTGAGCTGGAAGGATAAATTCAGCTCTCTCACTTAAGATCGTCAGATTTAAACCCTAGGAGTCCAGGGTATGAAGACTAGAAAAGAGAAATGTCCCTTTGGTCCTAGGGCATAAAATGAGATGTTTGAAGTACAGAGAGAAAGCAAGAAAAGGAGAGCAGATAAATAGAAACAGGAATGAAGAGGAAAAAGGAACTACCCTAGTGCAGAGAAATCAGCAATCAAAATGAAAAACTGAGCATATACTTGCCACAGTCATTATGCTAGCCAAGATATTTGTAGAATTTCCCCTATAAGGAATATGGCAAAGATCAGACTAAAGGTAAACAGTGAATGCCCTTGTTTTAATGGCATCCTTTGTTCCACTTGGTGAGAGGATCTATAGAAACAATCAGCCCTATCACTCATTTTGCGGCCATTGCCACCCATGGATATTTTTCAATAAGCTGGAAGGCTTCAACCTCTTTCCTGAAAGAATGGGGTCGATACTAGAACTGAACATTGGGTGGGAGAGAGGAGTCGTCACAAAAATTCAGTTGAAATTTTGCCCATGTTTTCTTTTTCCTCACAACTTCAGTCAAAATTTGGAATTTTTTGACTAGCCCTTCAGTCATGTACTGTCCAAACCTGATCGGAGTCGTGGTGTTTATTTGCTTAGTCACTGCCTAAGTTTTATTGCATTTTTATTCCACTGCTTGCTAATAACTATTTCCTACTTGGAGTCATAGCAATGAAAGCTCCAAGCCTAGCATTCAGGGGATAACCACGAACTGACGCTGTCAGAACCTTGAACCAAAGAGGGATGGAACTGGGCTAACTAAGGTCTCCATGTAGAATATCTAACTACAAAATCACACAGAAAGAAGGAAAGAGAGAGAGAGAGTGCATGCGCGCGCACATGTGCATCATGCAGATTACAACCACATTTTTTTTATTGTCTAGCATCTAATAATATCAGGTTACGTGTCAGCCAGACTTCCTTATTTTCAGTCCTTAACATCAGCAACCAGAACAACAGTTCACACTAACAATTAATACTAACAATTAACATTGTGTCTCTGTCTAAAATTAACTAAGTCCAGCCATTAACCAAGTAAAATCATGCTCTTTCCCCCATTTTGTCTGTGGATGAATCAGTTTATCATCCTATTGTGTGGGGCAAAAAGAGAGATGGGGGTTGCTGTGCACTTTCAAACCCCCTTTTCCAAGATTATTGTGCATTCTACAAAAGCCCAGTCCTAGTGGAGAGACCACTTTACCCAGGGTCAGTAATGAGCTCCATATGTCATTTGACAAGGCCATGATCTCTGCTTTAACTCCCCTCGATTTGTCAGCTGCATTTGACACCCTTGACCATGAGACTCCTTTAGAATGCTCGGGGAGTTTTTTCTTTTGTTAGATTCTCAGGGGCTGTTCTTTCTTGGTTTCATTCATTGCTTAATCCAAGTCTACAATTTATGACTACAAATAATTCCTTCTCAAACACTTATTTGCAGTGTTACAGAGTCCCTGTGGGGCTCCCTTCTAAACTCTTTGTTCTACCATATTTACATAGTGTCTTTTGGTTCTAATTTCTTTCCCTGAAAGTTTGGGTCACTGTTACACAGATATCAAACAACCCTATTGTGGCATAAAAATCATTTTCAGTGTCATTTATTGCTCTTTTGGACACTTTCAGCCTGATTTTTACCTCTGTTATTCTGGCTTCACTCTGGTGATACTCCACTGGCTTCAGGGGAATACTCCTGATTTACAGGAGAATAAGGGAGTTCAGAGTCTGGCCCAGAATTGTCAGAAGACAAAAATACCGTTTTAACTCTATACACCCACTTGTATCATCCTCCCTAGTAGTGATTGCATAAAACCTTCCCCTTTTCCATTCTAATCGCCCCCTTCTTTTCAGAGACTTGGATCCTGTCCAGTCCCAGTTTAGCCTTTGAAGACTCACTTAAATAGACCAACAAGACACTTTGTGTCATCGCAGAAATATTTTCCTGCTCAGACATATTGCCCAAAATAGATCTGGGAAGATTTCTAGATGTCTCTATATTAGGGCTGGATGAACCAAAACGGATAAAATAAGCAGCAGCCCTTTGCCAGTGAATGGGCAAGCTTTTTCCAAGCAAGCCTTGGGGGCTCGTGTTAGCCAAAACTTGGGTTTCTGATGAACAGGATGGTAGCTGCATTACTAATATACAAAAATTTGCTTTGCAGTATAGAAAAAAAAGTCACAAGCATTTTCTCTCTGTGTGTTTGTGAATGAGTGTGAGAGAGAGAACTCCCAGTATAGTGTGTTCCCTAAAGATAACCTAATTTAGTTTTGCTGGTATATATGGGCCATAAGGTTAATAAGATTGATATTTGCCTGAGTCTCTTAATGCCTGCAAATTAACTAACCACACACAGCTAAATGGTGGAAACACAGTTGTGAAGGATGCTTTCTCTGAAGCATTGACTCATGTAATTGATGACAATGGTTTCCTTTTGAATTGGTCCCTGTCAGATATATAGGGAGGCTGTATGAATTGCATATCCTCTATTGCTAAGTGACAGCCACGATTAAACAGATGCTCACCAGGGTATTATCCCTTATGCAAACAAATGATAATTTCCTTCATAAGGGGCCTGACTCATAAGAAATTACATATGTGTGCGCTGTGTGATTTGCAGTGGAGATCTTACTCACAAGACAGGACACATAGGGCCCCTCGCTTACACTGGTGTAAATCAAGAGTGACTCCACTGAGGTTAGCGAAAATTTTCACCTTTGTAAATCTGGTGTAAGTGAGAGGAGAATCAGGTTCATGCTGTGTACCTGATTCTGTTAGAAAAAGCAGAGGATGTGCAATCAGAGTATATTAAAGGACATTTGCAAGAGTTTCAGCAGGAACACAGTGACAAGTCGAGTTCAAATGTAAGCATGAGGAAAAAGCCCTTCTTGGTCATCAAATTATGTCTGCGATCATATGTGTATTCCCATGCTGAATTTATAGGGAGCTTTAACCACTGAAAGGAGTCAAAGAGCCACCAGCATGGCCCTCACTGACGTCTGGCTAGCTGCAATAGGAAATTGTCTTGCTTCATTCACAGGTTGAATTTGGCCTAACAGGCAACCCAGAGGTCAGCAAGAGATTTCAGACAACTGATCCAACACAAGAGATTACCCATAACAAACAATGATCAGCAGACAAATAGGAAGGGCATATAGTCCAGTCATTAGGGTACTGGACTGCGATTCTGAAGATCAGGGTGCAAATCCTTGCTTAACCACAACCTTTGTGTGTGACCTTACATAAGTCATTTAAAAGAAAAGGAGTACTTGTGGCACCTTAGAGACTAACTAAGGTGCCACAAGTACTCCTTTTCTTTTTGTGAATACAGACTAACACGGCTGCTACTCTGAAACCTGTCATAAGTCTTTTAGTATCTCTGTTCCCCATCTCTAAAAAAGGGGATAAAACTGCTTACCTCACAGGAGTGTGGGGAGGTTAAAGACACTGAAGACTGTGAGGTGCTCAGATACCATGATGACAGGGGCCAGATAAGGACCAGAGATAGAAAGATAAACAGCCTCCTGTGGTTTTTTTGATACATTAATTTCTGAGAATCTACCCATTACCCAAGAGGAGAACGGCCTACATACTGCCAGAAAAAGGCTCAGGAAAAGGAGTGGCTCAGGCCATGTGGCAGCCCTCAAAATAATTAGGCTCATTAAAAAAAAATATATACAGGAAAAGTTTGGCTTAAAAAAAAAAGCAGCATGTCCATTAAAGCTGCAGTTTACATGGATTTTATACGAGGCACTCTAGTGACCACAGCTTTTTCATTAAAAGCTGCAAATATTTAAAGCTGGATTTAAATAAAGCACGAAGTGTCCAGTTGCAGGCTAAAGTGACGCTGGGGCAAATTCATCTTGGGGGTAAATCTACTTATGTGGATGGATTTGCAGCAAAGACCAATTTGGTGGACTAAGTCCTGAACAAACACTCTTCTTCTACGTGCTGCATTTTTCCAGGAGCTTCCCTGACATCCTCCCATTTTTCCCCTTACAAATTCAAGTCCCTCCTTGAATATCTCACTTACCACAGTGACCCATCCCTGACTGGATCAGCTGGGGGAAGGGGGCTCAAAGGAGTTGTTCCTCATTCCCCGAGGTGTCATGGCCTCCAAAGTACTCCCAACCCTAGCAGCAGAGAGAGTTTGGGACTCAGACCAAGACAGTCCTTAGCTCCCCTATGTGGCAGATATAGCCCATACCCAAACACATCCGTGACTTCTTACAGTACAGAGAAGATAAGTACATGCTTAATAAAAATGGCAGACACTTTATGCTTCCATGGCATTGGAATGCCCAGTGCTGGATTTAGGTCAGTTGTAACTAAAGCAGAATATTTGTTGTAGAGTACTATACAAACAACATTGTTATTGGAAGTTTATCAATATTGGTTTTCTTACAATTGTTACATTATTGCTTCAGACCAGACCAATCAGCTTGCTCAATAGTCATTCTGAATTTTACATACAAAAACATACACTGCCACACTGCTCAAACCAATGTGACTATTAAACTATCCTTCCTCATTTCAAGATACAGTGTAGACAAGTTAGGAGGGGAACATGGTTTAATATGCTTTTTTTAAAAAAAAACAATAATTGATAGACCTAGTTGAAAATTTTAAAATTTCAACACTTATTGAAATTTTGAATTTTGACTAAAAACAGTCAATGTTTTTGCAAAAATTGCCCTTATTTTTAACCAGTTTCAATTATTACAGATGGATAGAAAAATTCAAAATTGATTACATTTTCATTGAAATTTTAACTTTCAGCTAATTTAATGAAAATTTTTGCAAAAATTTCCTCTTGTTGTCTGACCAGCACCAATACCTTATTTGAGTGCACAAAACAAATGACTGCCCTAGATTCAACAGCAGCAGAAGTTCCTTATGTCACTCCCTGCCAATGCACCTCAGCCCTGCTTCTCAGCATTACAGGGAAGTGCCTTCTTCAGGTCTATTTTATCCCAGTCTCTTTGCTGACACTGCCAACAAAGACACCGATTAGGGCTAAATACATAACATTTTACTTCTAAATGGGTTCATATCTTGATCTCAATCAGCTCCATCTCCAGTTTCTACAATGCCATAAACTGCACCAATCCTACCCTTTCCAACCTGAGTCCAGATTTCTTTCAAGTTAGTTTTACTTCCCCTCAAAGTTAGTTTGCTAATCTAATAATACTTGAGTTATCAGAATCATATTAAAATCTTTTTACTTTCAGTTAAGATCCCCACTAAGAAAATCATTAAAACAAATAGCATCTCCATTGCTATTGGTTTTAATGGGACTTCAAATGGCAAAGAACAATATTTGATGCTTTTGAATGGAAAACAATTGCAAAACAGTTTCACATAAATTTTTATAATTAGAATTTCTTTTTGATGTCAGTGTAATAATTAGAATTAAACTACTCCAGGACTAACCATGATAGGACTCTTATGCATGCCCATTATCTTTCCTCAATAATGTCTCTTCTTTATGAATATACCCATACACCCACAAACACACATTTATATGGGAGCATGGCTTCTTGGAAGATTATGCAGATTTGAACAACCGTGTTGGGTTTGTAAGACCTTTTTTCTTTCATTTCGATTTCCTGTTTGTTTTGGTTTTTCTATGGTTTTCCTATTTAGAAGATTTTTGAGTTCATCGGGCCATGTGTGATCTTCAGATGCATGTTGCTGGATGCCCATCTACCACAAAGTGAATCCCCGCATGGCTCCAATCAGTCCACAGAAACAAAATTCAAGACAGAACCATGAGCTGTTTATCTGCATGCATATCTATTTCAGCTAGGAAAAACAGAGAGAACAAACAAACAGAAACGGATACTGCCCTAACACTATTCAATCTTTCATCGGGGCCTAGGAACATTTTTGAAGATATGCTGCAGGTGAAGAAAAAAGATAACTTTATCAATGAAGGTGCTGAGTTGCTTTCACCTGCCATGAGTTATCATAAGGAGCACCAAGGCCCCGATCAAGCAAAGCACTTAAGCATATGTGTAATTTCCAAAATATAAGTAGTCCCATTGATTTCAATATGCTTAAGTGCTTTGCTGGATCAAATCCCAAATCATTACATGAAGGTCCAGTTGAAAAGGGGTTACCATCTTTTCCACCTAAGGAGACCAGTACATTCTTCCCAGGAACATTGCTTTCATCATCACTGGGTAGAAGGGTATTTTCCCAAGTGAATTAGTCTGAGGGAGCTGTTCTCTTGTCTGGTTTTGGTGCACACTTTGCTTCAGCATGACGGATAACATCGTTCTATTGTCAGTGAGCGAGAATCAGCCTAGCAGCAACAGCTCTTCGCAGACAAAATGGCTTCTCCCAATAATAAATTCCCAAATCAGGAAACATCCAATGTGCCTTCTGTTTAATTCAGACAGGCAGCCCGTGCTTTTGTAAAGAGGGTCTCTGTGCAACAGACATACCAGTTAACGAGAGAGTATTTGCTTCAGGCACTGGAATCAGAAAGGCAAACTATCAATAGAGAGGTAGATATATTGGGATATAAAAGATCATGAAGGTTATTTTATGCAGAGTGAGGCAGGTACTGCATAGGGGTCATTCATTGTTCTGTTTTCATAAAGTCATTTAAGTAGCAAATGGCCCTTGAAACTGATACTATGATGTTGGAAGGCCGAGTGAATTAATGATGCAGGTGTGGGTTGTTGTTCCAAA
Source organism: Dermochelys coriacea (assembly GCF_009764565.3). NCBI lineage: Eukaryota > Metazoa > Chordata > Testudines > Dermochelyidae > Dermochelys > Dermochelys coriacea. Next base: position 19,104,035 of record NC_050085.1, on the reverse strand, counting down.
AACTTTTTTATAGCAACAGTGGGAGAGGAGAAGAGGGGGTGGGGGGCAGGGAGTTAAATAAAAAGGTTTGGTCTATGTTACGTTTTTCTAATATTTGAATTTTACCTAAGATTACTCTTTCTCCTCTCTTTAATATATTGTTTTAAATAAAAAATACTAATAAATCTTGAGAGAAATATGTCATAGTGGAGCTTAAAAACTGTAGTGTAATATATAACAGTTCATAAAATATTCTATTCAAATAGCCAAAATTGTAATGCATTTGGACCAGAAGTAGTTAACTGCAGGAACAGCATTTTATTAGCTACTAAAATTAAGAAAGAGTACTGCTGTTTCACAGCCAGATAATTAAGTACCGTTTTCTCTTTTTTAATACTATAAAATTAAACTTCCTGTTTAAAAGGCCTGGTGGGGACTGCAGGCAAAGGGCTGTCTGATGAGCCCTCTGGGCAAATCCAGAAACACAACATAGAACTTATTCACACAGACTTTAACGGGATGGAAAACACCGTGATTGGAAAAAAAAATGCTGCAGTAGGCAAAAAATTACAGGTAATAAATCAGAGATCCATTTTTTCACATCATTTTAGCTAATCCATTAAATCTCATTGCAACGGGGTCTATCAGAAACAGAAGCCGCTGCTCTCATTTCTACATCTCCAAATGTTATTAAAACTGGATAAGCAGTGAAAGAACTCAATTACACCCAGTGCACTGATGAGATGCTCCTGGCCCACCAGCTTTTTCTGGCTCTTCTTTAGTTAGCAAGAGTTTTGCTAAATGTTCTTGAGGGAGGAATTATGCCCTGGCTCATGATTAGGCTAAAAAGAAAGTAAATGTTATTTTAGAAGGTGCTCTCTCTCTTTCTCATTGTCTAGCTCTAATAACTGTTAGTAACAAAATTCAGTTAGGATTAGCTATCCATAATAGGTATGTTTCTCTTATCGATCAATCTCATCCCATTATGAATGTGTATGCTGTAAATTAAATGTTACCTCAGTTTTGACTGTAAAGCACAAAGTGGGCAAAAGCTGCAATAAGAATTATTGGAAATATGAAGGTGAATTCTGACAGGCTTTAATTACATGTCGAATTTACACTACATTATACCTTATTAAATGAAAGATTGCTGAACGAGGCAGCGTAATAGCCTTGCCATTACCTAGCCAGCCTCCATTTCTTTGTATTGAAATGTTTATATTGGTTCACATTTAATGTGCAAAAGGTACAAGTTGAAAAAGCACCAACACATACTAAAACTCACACACACAATCAGCCAACAGCTCCCACTGAGCTCAGTGGAAGATGAGGGCCCTCAGTACCTACAGGATTGAGTGCTAAGAAATGGTACTACATCATAGAAACTGGAAGACTGCACATCTGTCTTGTTCATGCATACTGCAAGAACCAAATGAGGAACCAAGTAAACAGTTCAAGTTGCAGGTGCTGTTCTGTCAAAATGTGGATAGATTGAAATCTCTCGAGGTGGCTTAATCAGTAATAAAATGTATCTTCAATCTTGCAAAGTAGTCCAAAACCATCTGCTATTGGTCGGTTAGAATATTCCAAATCATGTCCAACAAGCAAATAAAATACTTCTATCCAGCACAAAAGTACCACAAGGAAGAATAGCTTTGTGGTTAAACTACTGTCCTACTGGATGTTTTGATGCTTTCAGAACTTTTCTTCACGGTCTTTCTTCTAAAATGAAAATATGGTGAAATCAATGCAATTATATAAAGTGTTTCTATTTCAATGGAACCATATATTCCAATGAAACACAGTTCTGTCAAAATGTCTCCAACCGGCACTTTATTAGTACTGTGCAACTTGTTTGCCACAATCCTTAAAACAATGTGGAACTCTCCGCATTTGGATTTCATCCACAATTGAAAGTTACACTGGGTCACTTGAAAGCATCACTAAAATTGCAAACCTTTTGAGTGAACGTGGGGTTAGTTTCTGATCATGGCTTACTCATAGTTTTGCATGGTTTTGAAACAAATCTTGGTGAAAGTCAGCTGACCAAGTTTGACATGATGCCCTGCGTGCTCTTACAAGTTTCACATAGCATCACTCAGGCCCAGAACTCTGCAGAACATCCAGCACTCACTACCAAAACTCAGTCTGTTCATGAATGTGACCAAGGTAGGATTCAGCCATTCCTACCCACAAATACATCTTGTCATTGAGCAAAAGCAATGAAATTCCAAGCAACCATGAATTTGTCCAGGTGGAAGTGACTGCTTGCTACCTACAGAAAGTTCATCCCAGTTCCTCAACTCATGCTGATACTTTTCAATGTTTACATGAGCGGCATACCTCCCACGAAGTCACACAAATTTGCATATGCAAATGATCTTGCCCTGGCAACACAAGCAGCCACCTTCAGTGACATCAAGTCCACCTTGAACAGAGACCTAAACACCATCGAGGAATATGTCCAGAAATGGAGGCTCAAGCCAAATCCTCAGAAAACAAGTCACTGCATTCCATCTTCATACCAGGAATGCCAAGCGTACCCTGAAAGTGACCTTCTGCAGCAACACTGCAACATGACCCCACTCTGACCTATCCCAGAGTGAAGCTGGATCACATGCTAACTTTCCACGACCATCTGAAGAAGATAGCTGCCAAGATGAAGACAAGAGTCAACCTGATCCAGAAACTGGCAAGTACAAGCTGGGGAGCATCAGCATCAGTGTTACAGACCTGAGCAATGGCCCTTGTGTACTCTGTAGCTGAGTACTGGGCACTGGTATGGACTAGAAGTAGCCATACTCAACTTGTCGATGTGCATCTGAAAACTGCAATGTGGTGCATCACTGGAACCCTCAAGTTGACCCCAACGCCTTGGCTGCTGGTGCTGTAACACATTGCTCCCCCATCCATTCACCACAATGCCACAACCCTTTGGGAATTCTAGAGGATCATGGAAAAGGAATGTCTCCCCCTCCACCTTCATCAATGCAATTTCACCCCGACGAAGCTTAGAAAGCCAAATGGAGTTCACAAGAAGTCACAAACACACACCTCGTGAAAGACCCAAAACAGAAGATCCTTGGCTTTGATCTGCCATGAAGGTCCTGGACAACCCTAAACCCCATCCACACAAACCATGGCAGAGGCGGATACTTGCTGCACAGATGGAAAATTAAAGACTCCCCAGTGTGCAACTGTGGTCACCCAGAACAGACTGTGGAACATATAACAACTCATTGCCCGATTCACAAATACAAAGAAGGCATCACGGCAATACACTCCACTACTCCAGATGCAATTATCTGGCTTAATTATCTGAATATAAAATTATAGTTATTGCTCTCCATTCACATCATCCACATGAAGAAGACAACCTACAGAAACTGGTCTTTCAGTGTTCAAAATAATTGGGGGCAAAGACAAAAAAGTTTGTCCATGACCTCCCTGCCTCCCGGTGCCCCCCCTGGAAAAAATGTTTCCATCATCAGTAAGAAATTTTTTCCACATTGCTCAAAGTCAATTTACTAGTTCTTTCTATGGAATGTGGTCACTAGTGGGGACACCACTGCAATGTTCAAATATATTTTGCTGGTTTGAGATTTATATTATTCCTTTGTTTAAATGTCCCATTGTACCTACATGGTTGGCCCATATTATACAGTAGCTGTGAAACTTTATAGAAGGCTTTGCTTGCAAAATCCTTTTGTGCGTTTATGGTAACATAACACCACATTTTCATAACAAAATGCATTTCAAACCTTAAAAGAGAAAATAAAGTCTTTTATGTTGCTATAAAATTTTCAAGTAAAGCCAGGTTATCAGATTTCATCCTTCTGTTCTTTTGGGGCCTTTGCACGAGATTGTTTTCCAGATAAGCCACTGCAACTGCTGGCTTTCCTTCATGCATCCTTTCCCTTGCACTGAGGGGAGCTCTCAGAGAAAGACTAAACAGTTGAACTATGTTGTGATGAAGAAGTGCTTTGCATTATAGGAATAATAAACTGCTTCTAGAAATAAAATTACACTGTGTAATGTTTAGTCTCATTTCAACTAATATTGGCTGCTAATGGGTTCTGATCTTGCATGTATATGTAAAGATTTTATTCCAATTCGTCAAAAGTTGAGATTAGCTTTTATATTTTATTTGCGTAGCTCTACATTCAATATTTTAATAGGTCAATATCAACTAGTTTTAGATCCAAAATTAAAATTGAGTTTTTTATCTTACAAAGTATTATGTTCTTAAATTTATTTTTATTAATTTTTAAGAAGAATTACAAGCATACACGCTTTCAAAAGGGAAGGCAGGCATCAAATAACACATCAAATAAAAAGGAAGGAATTTTAAAAAATATGTCAAATCCTCCTAGAAGTATCCACAGTGCTTTTCTTTTAACATTTATAAAAAATACTGCAATGTAAAGATTAGAAAGGGAGATACATTATACAAAAATGAAATATCAATAGATATTATTAATATTCATGGAACAAAAATGCATCAAAGATTTCAAAATTTGCACATGGATTTTCATCAAGAAAAAGTAGCTCTATTTTGTATCGCTACACTACTACAGTAAAAGGGATTCTGCATCATCAAAATTAAAAAAGACATCTTCAATAAACAACATTCAACTAGAAATAATACTTAGGCTTGGAAATGGAGAGAAGAGAATTCAGATGATAAAATAATAACTGTCTGTAAAGCTCAATCTATTTTTGATTAATGATCTTTGTCATATAATGTTGCAAAGACTATTATAGTTCTAGCTGCATTTGAAGCACTTTGCAAAATGCAATATTTTAAGGATATATGCTATATTTTTTCAGTATAGATTAAACCTGACAAAAGGTTAGCTGTTTTAACCCATTAGTCTCTAACTCAGATGTTCAATAAATTTAATGGTACTCAAAAATCTGAATATATGTAGTTTTAATAATGTGTCCCATGAGTTTAGTGTGGTGATGGAACAAGCACACTTTTTTTAATAGAAAAAATAGAATTCTTAAAATTTTAATAAATTCTCTTCCAACAGCATGAACTGAAACAAAACATCAATGAATTAGATCATGCAACTGGCAGAAAACACCACATGTCCATTTTCATAGTCTAAATTAAGTGAAATGCAACAAGTAAATAACAAGCAGAAATGAGATAAGTAAACAGGATTTTTTTAAAAAAACCTTTCATTTTTGATAACCAAAAGTGCAGTTAGCAACGCATAGGTGAGAAAAAAAAATTTATGTGAGCTTGATGTTAACAATGCCTTGTTATTATAGATAGTGTTGATAGTAAAGTCTATTTTTAAATTTGCCTAACTGTTTCCATTATAAAAACATTGTTTTCATTCATTCATTTCATTCCATTTTGTTTCCATTGTTTTCAGTTGCTTATAACTTTGCCAAACTGTAAGTGTTTGGGCTGAAATATTTAGTGTGGAGCTCCAAAATGCAATATGGACCATACTTCTATCCAACTACAGAGAGAAAAAGCTCTCTGGGAAACGGTTACATTATATCATGACTAAAAGTACAGTCCTATATAGTTATGGATGGATTTTAAGTCATAGATCCTAAAGCAAAAAAAAGTGGTATGCAATAAGTTTTAATTCTGAATAAAACAAATTTTTTATTAGGGAGACCAGGGAGAGAATTATGTCCAATGTGAGAGAAAATATTAATATGGAGATAACATCTTCCAAGAGGGGATTAATTGCAAAAATGTGGTGATTTGAGAAAACTGTACTCTTTCCATATACATTCATTATTTGCTACATTTGCCCTTGTAATATTGCGATTTTCAGGGTGGACTCCCACGAAAACCCCATTTCATCTCTCTATTCGAAAGCACCTGACGTTCTAGTACATGGGCTATTTGGGATGAAGCAAGGAGCAGAATGGCTGGTCAGAATTTTCAAGACAAATTTCGCCACTGCAGACAAACTGAGTTGGGATTGTGTTACCCTACCACAGGTTGGGCCAGGTTTACTGAAGGATCCACATGAATTCATAAACATTTCAGGCTGGCTTTCAAGTAAACCTGTGCTAAATTTCAAGCCTCAAAAAACACACAAAAAAATGAAAGTCCTGGTGAGTTTCACTGTGGAGTTTTAGGGTTTGTTAACCCAAAGGAAGACATAGGAAATGGAATCTATATGTCCCCACAGATGACCTGGGCCAAACCTTCCTCTGAGCTGAAACTACCCTGTCATGGCACAGCTCAATTTCCAACTCACTCTTGTTTTTAACCCGATCAGATAGGATCCTATTTTTCTTTCTTTTATGTTTTTTTATTTTCACAGATCCACCCCTTTCAGCCATGTTCCCCTTCGAGTGCCAGGCAAGACTGCCAGCAATCTCTGCATGAGACCCTGGCTAATTGGCAGCAGAGCACAGGCCTGGCTGACATCTGCAGCTGGTTTAAGTGATAATAAATCAGGGGCAGGGGGTTTCAGCATGGCACACTGCCAAGGAGTTTTCTTTTCCTTGACCAGCCAAGAAAGCTAAAGACAACAGGGATTGGAGCAGCTCTGGTGTTTTGGGGTCACTTGAGAGAGAAAACAATCAGATATGGCTGCAACTAGCATTCAGTCTCTGCTTCAGCTTTAAAGTTTATAAGTAAAAACACACTGCCCTGTGTTTATTATGGGCCAGACTGGGAACTCCTTATTTCCACTGGTGAGCTGTTACTTGCATGGGGAGTCCGATTGAAATCTAACACTAAATCAACGGGACTATTTGTATGAGCAGAAATTGCTTCCCAGAGGAAGTAAGAGGTTCACAGTCCTGAGAATTTCTGAGACTTCCTGAACTGGTAGCTGCACTGTGATCATCTAACATGCTCTAAAAATAGTTTTTTAGGTAGGTTTATAATGATTAGATTTGGTGCCCAAACCAACAGCTGGGTCCTGAAGAACTTCCAGTCTTTGGGAGAGTTTGGCTATATGCTTGGATCCCAGTTCCATCTCCATGGCAAAGCTAACCCAGAATCCTGGGTCTGAATATGCCTATATGGGGAGAAATTCAGGTCTAGAATTTAGCCTTGCAGCTTGGGCTTTTCTGTAATAATAACTAAAGGGCAGAATCTTTGCATTCAGAACTATTTTGACAATGAAAAAGAAGCCTGTTCTCTATAAATGATACTGAGTGTTTTCTTCTGAAGGACTCTTTGCATCACTATAAAAACAAAGAGTCACCTTTTTGTCCAGCAATTTTTTTAAAGTGAGATTGATCAGTCCTGGATCAAACCGGGCAAAAAGGTGGCAAAGCCCAAGCCATCAAGGTGTTATGCGTATGTTTTCATGCTTGGTCCAGACTATTTCTTTCCAAACCAGAATGCTGCTGCAGAGAGAATACATTTTAATAGGACAATGGGGCTACAAAGATGCTGAATTACAAGCCACATCCTTTGCTGGTTAAGGACCTAAGTGTCCAATTTTGCATTCCCTTCCCTAGCGTCTGCTGCCAAAATCCTAATGCTCCTTGCATCAGTAAGAAGCGTCCGAGTTACCATTGATATCCCTGCTACAGACTGCACAGCAGCTATAATGTCAAAGTCCCAGAATCTGCCTTTTTCTTAATAAAGAAATACAAACTTTTCTAAAATCCCATAAAAGATTTTCCAAAAGCAACAGGTGTTCCAAGAAAACATCCCTAGTGTCTTTTAAGAGGTCAAGAGCTCTAGGCCATTAGTGGAGGCATAGGAAAAAAAAATAAAAGAAGCTGTTATTCATTTTCACTGACTTTACACAAGATCTGCTCTTGCGTACATTAAAACCCCCTCTATGAGTTACGAGGCAGTAGTGATTACATGAACCACGGAGGATGAGACAATAAAAAAAAATCAACAAAGGGGCAATAAAGAAGCAAAAGTGACTCCAGTAATATCCATATTTCAATGTTCTTTTCTCATTTTAAAAATCTCTCCATTGGAAGGAGAAATGCTCATAAAATGTTGACTGTCTCTAACTTCCAAGCTAGTTAATGTTTAGCCAAGTCTTTCAACAGTTCATTGTTTTGACAAACGGTGCCTTTTACTCCATAGTTTTCATGCTAGTTATTTTTTCAAGAGTAAGACAAACAGCTGGACCCTCATAGCTGCATTTTTATAACAACAACTTTGCCCTTCCGCAGAGTCTTTCATCTGAGGAACTGATAGAATTTTTCAAATATTAATTAATAAATCCTTACATCACTGTTGTGAAGTAGGCAAGTATTATCTCCATCTTATAGACAAGGAAACTGAGGTACAGAGCGATGGAGTGACTTGCCCAACTTCACAAGCCCCATTGGTGACACAGGTGAATATGGAATCCTGAACAACTGACTTCCATTTCCCCCAAATCCCAAGGCAAGTCTTCTCCATAGTCACACTGAAGTTGGATCAAAACTGGAATCACTGATCCAGGAGGAGAAGAAAAGTTTGGGAATTCAAATGAAACAGGACTGAACCACTCCTTGACTGAAAAAGTTTTAAGGAACCAAAACCACCTGGTTTTGCCCATTTCTAGAACACATGCCTCTCAGGAACACCTGTGCATTCAGGCAGATAGGTGCAAAAAGTACACCACTGCACAAACCAGTGGATACCTAGTTGGGGTAAAGATCCCATGCATGTGCAATGTCCTCTGTGTATTTGTTTTGCATCTGAAATGAAGGTGCCAATGTTTGAAAATGAAGCCCTATAAGCTATCTCTAGGGTAAAAGTGTATCACTTACATTATGGATTTTAGAGACCTAGAGAGTTGAACAAACTAGCAAATCAGATACCACCTGCTTTTATTTTGCTGTAGTAGTTTCTGCCTGAGGATATTCAAAAGGCTGGTTTGGAACTTTTCTTTCAGTTTGTTTTCAGGCCAGTGGAGCCAGTGCTTAATGTAAGCAGGAGCTCTGGCCTACACTGTTTTGTTATCAGAAACTGCTCAACAGAAAAATAAATGAGTATTTTATTTGCCTTGTAGTTCTCTCTTCTATTTTAGCATCTTTCCAGTTCAGCCCTGCCCTGAACAATTACAGTAGTTCACCTGCTTTCCCAGTGAATTCTTTCCCTCAGCCCAAACCGGTGTTGCACCATGAAAGGAGTTCATTTTCCCCTCTTAATGTCTACCTTGGATACAAGGTCAAAACTACATCTCATACACTTCATAACCCGACAGACTCTTCTGAAAGCATTCAATAGGAACAGTTAATGGCAGCAGAATTACTGTGGATTTACAGCACTCTGAGATCAGAATCTGGCCCAGGAGCAACAAAAATCCCACATCTTAGACCCAAAACTGAAGTAGAATATTTAAAAGAGTTTGATTCAGTCGTGGCAGAATGAGAGATTGTGCTTGAGGAAAGAAGAAGAAGAATAAGCAGCACAGTCAGAAACAGAACTGAGCAAATAACTGATTTTTCAGTTCATTGGCCAAGCCAAAAAAACAAAAATCTCCTTCCAAAATAATTTGGTTCATTGCAAACCAAAATGGATTTTTTTCCCTCACTGAAATGAAAGACTGAAAAAAAACACATGAACTGGATTGAACAAAACATTTTACATTCTCAGTTTTTATTTGGCTGAAACTATTCACCAAATTTGACCCGAATCCATGAACAGTTTTGGTGCCTTGAAAAATTTTTCAGTAAATTTACTATTCACAAAAAAGTCACCTTGCTCTAATCAAGAGTGTATGTCCCTCATCATTGCAATGATACCTTTGACAATTGTATACAGTCAACTACTGCACAACTTGGAAATTGTGATTCAGGTTTGTGAGAATAATAACTGTCAGGAACTATTTCTTGGGCTTCCTTCAACTTTAAAACCCATGGAAGGAGCTGTGCATGACATCCTGTCTGAAGGAGTTTCCAATTTAAATTAATGACCTGAAGGATGTTGCAAACCAATAATCATCTTATTGTGCTAAAACTCTGCAATAGCTGAAATGAATTATAAATTCCTCTAATGGACATAGTTGTTAACATACTGAATCACTACTAACCAATGCAATGCATTCTGAGTTCCAGTGATGGATTATAAAAGACTGTATAGGCTATCTTAGATTTTCCTGGTTGATTTGGAACCACCAAAGAAGAAAGATCTCCTCCAGAGTCTGTGGCAAACAGGGCACTCCTGGAGGTGATAAGCCTGGACTCGTGGGAAAGCAGCCACGTTTCATACAGGGATCAACATCCTTCATTTCCAACACTGAGATCAATGAATAAAATAGAATGACCAAGATGCACGAAGAGACTGGAAGTCAGAGGATACTAAGTCAAAGGGAGTTTTATCATTGAAAAGGACCAATTTCTGCTCTACTGGAATTTGGTCATTGACTCATGATTTGGCCAATAAAAGACATTTTCAGTCCTTATATTTTATATACAATACTTACCATACTGTTCACTGTAAGGGATGGTTCATTCTAACTGGCATTGCAATTTGCACACATATACGAAGTGGATGTTCAAATCTAAGTGGATACAATCCTGCTCTCAAGCATTTCCCCTTGAAATGACCCCTAACTAAACTGCCCACAGTTAGTGGTTTTTTAGTTGTTGAAAGAGATTGGTATTTTACCTGTGTGCCACAGGATTTAAGAAGCTATTGTGCAGGATTTACAGTATTTCACTATAACTTCTAGGGAGCACCTGAGATCTAACCAACTATAGCCCTCATTAACAGAATATCTTGGATACCTTTGTGTATACTTGAGAACACAATATTCATGTATCAACTGCATCGTCATTGTAAGCTTATCATCTGTTATACTGCACTAGTAAGATATATTGAAAAAACATTTTCTCCTGAAAGATTAGTACTTTAAACTTAAAGAATACTGGCAACAGCACCTGAAGCCAGCCAGAATGCACCAAGGTTTGAGTTTCATTATAAGCTTGATGAAAGTCGCCCCATCTCAAAAAAGGTATTGGAATTGGAAAAGATACAGAGAAGGGTAACGAAATTTATTAGGGAGTATGGAACAGCTTCCGTATGAGGAAAGATTTAAAAAACTGCAACTTTTCAGCGTGGAAAAGAGATGACTAAGAAGAGATATGATAGAGGTCTATACAATTTTGACTGATGTGGAGAAAGTGAATAAGGAAATCTTATTTACTCTTTCACAAAACACAAGAACCAGGGTCACCCAATTAAATGAATGGATAGCAGATTTAAAACAAACAAAAGGAAGTTTTTCAAACAGTCAACCTGTGGAACTTATTGCCAAGGGATGTTGTGAAGGCCAAAACTATAACAGGGTTGAAAAAAGAACTGGATAGTTCCATCAATGGCTAATGGTCAGGATGGGCAGGGATGCAACACCAGGCTCTGTGTGTCCCTGGCCTCTGTTTGCCAGAAGCTGGGAGTGGCCAACAGGGGACAATTGCCTGTTCTGTTCATTCCCTCTGAAGCACTTGACATTGGCCACAACTGGAAGACAGAAAATTGAGCTAGATGGACCACTGGTCTTACCCAGTGTGGCCATTCTTATGTTCTTGAAGCTCTGACCAGGGCACAAGATTCACTGAGGTTTGTGATCCTGGGCCCACTACTGAGCAAACCCATGACCAGTTCCAAGCGAACGTGAACAGATTTATTGTTTTGCAGAGGTGAAAAGGGTGAAACTCCATGGCTTCAGACTCGGCTTCAGACTCGGTTTCCCTTTGAGTTGTGAAGGTTTGATTGAACCCAAAATTCAAAGTACAACTCCAGCAGTTCCTACCCACATGGATAGAAAATATTCGTGTGAATGTTCAAGCAAACAGTCAGCACTTAATAAATAATAAATAATAATTAATAACAGCCCCTGAGAGGTGGAACTGCTGAGCTGCACCAGATCTAGCTAGCCGCTCCTCATGGCGAGCATGACACACTATTTGAACAACGACAAATGACTTCACGTCACACCTCCATATACTAATCTTTAGGCACAAACACACATTTTTGTTCCTGTTGTAATTGTTGTTCTCCTTGCAGTTTTCCCTAACTCTTTCTACTCCTACCATGTGCCTTGAATGTTGAATTACAACAAAAAAATCACTGATATCTTATCACGATGCAACACACTAATAAAACAATAAATAGTAAATAATAATAATAATAATAACAATAATTAATAAACACTTTTCCTAAAACCAATGGCTTATTTGTTTTCTTCCCCTCCCACCCCCAATGTACATTTTATTATTCCAAGGCCATCTTCTCATCGACAAACGTTGCCGTCCATTATTTCTAACTTTTACACAGTGTTGAAAGCCTGCAAAAATGATAAATTAAATGAGAAGGAAATATTTAAGGGCCCCTATTCATAACAAAAATACTTAAGGAGACTTGGGCCATGAATCTTCCACCAAAAAGTTGAGATGTACATAAAGAACCTGATTCAAAAAAGCAATGTTGAAGACTTTTGTTGATGCCTGCTGCTCAGTGGATTTATGGGGGTAGGAGCTGGTATGTGGGTAGAGTCCAGACAAGTAATTAGTTTCTTGCAGAACTCAAATATGGAGTTACCTTTTGCCAATTGTGCAAAGGTTTTGAATCAAAACAGTGGGTTAAGCAATAAGCAGGTCCATTTTTGCATTACCAATATCTGCTCATTATAGGGGTCGCTCTAACGGATCTTTGTGTGCAAAGATTAATTAATGATAAAATGCAAATTTTTAGTGGATGAGACAAGTGTTTCTAATTAATGGATTCAGCACCCTGGCATTGGAGTCTTGAGCCACATGCACATTCTTGAAGCCAAGCTCACCAAAGTTTCTGTTTGGTTTAATTTCCCAGCTAATCAGGATTAGTTTACAAATTTCGTGCACCTTCCTCTGTGCATGACAGCTTTTTAGTGAATTTTGTGGGGAAGCCACTGGATTCATACCCCTGAAGACTTAAATAATCTGTTTAGCCACAGAACAGGAGCAGCCTAGGTAATGGCAGGGCGAGCTGACACTTGTCATCATGTCTCACCGCTGAGATGGAGGGTCCTCCTCTAGGGTTGTCTCCATAGTCCATACATTCAGTCTTTGGCCTCTGTGCTGACTGCCAACCGGAGGAGGGAGTTTTTTATGATTCCAGCACCTGCACATTGGAATGGGACCACCCATTTCACATAAGCTGCTACCAAAAGGAAACAGAGCTGGCTCCTGGAGCATTGGTGACCTCCGCAGAAACAGGCAGTAGGTTCTTTGCAGGTAGCAGGAGAGCCCTAGCCTGCTTCTCTTTGCACCTACAGTGCCACGTAACACATTAATCCCGGTCACTTTCCTGCTGCAAGCCACTTCACAAGGGGCTGCAAAGGAAAATTGATGAATGTGCCAATCAACTTCCCTTTGCACTTGTTCTGACTCCCTACATAACACACTAGGGTTGTTCCAGGAGCCTTTGAAGGTGATGCCAGAGAGTATTGCTCATGATGCTTAGTCCTGAAAAAGCACCACATATGGCAATGACATGCTGATAGTTTTACATTTTAAAACCCAACTTCGGTGCACCTCTTCGGTCCTCCATCCCACCCTGAAGACCAGCTCATGTGAACCACTGGAGCTTACGCTGCCCCTTGCCACACCTGCTTTCACCTTATAAGTTTCCTTGCAGAATAAAAAGCCAGCACAGAACTGCCCTTGAATTTTTCTCTCTGAATTGAAAAGCACCTCAAAAGTTTTAAAAGCCATCCATCCCCTTAACAAGTCAGCAGAGCTTGGCTGCCTGCATGCTTTAACAGTGGCTACAACCAGAATCTGCTGGAAAACCAGACACAGGAATAAACTAAGTACACGTTAATCAGCCTGTATCTGGACGACTGATGTTAGGTAAAACGCGTTCATCCTTCATTTGAACCACCTACGCATTCAGCAGCACCGAGCACTAAAAACGTCATGTACAATACCTCCTAATATCCAAATTTGCCTGGACTTTCAATTATCCAGACAATAATGAAAACATGTTGGTGAGGCAAGCATCAGGTTACAATCACAAATTCTTACTTCAATAACAGCAATAAAATGGAGACCTAAAGCATGTTTTTTGCTTTTTTTCAAACATTAGCAAATCATCTGATACTTATTCCAAGGATCTAGTTTCCTGCAAGTTGATGACATGTGAGACCACAACCCCAAGGCTGATATTAAATTATACATATATACATAGAAATATAAAGAAAAAACTGTGAAATTACAGACACAGATGTGTTGCTGGTATCATAATTTTTTTCCATTAAACACCATATTAGGTTTATCCCCCTTCTATACCTGAAAATCTTCACATTTAAAAGATGAATAGCAACTTCTCTAGGGGATCCTTGTGGTTTAACCTTATTTCAGGAGGTCAAATGCAACATACAAACTATATTGGTACAAAGACGACTGTAAAATGGAATTAGCCTTTCGCTCTCTCTTCTAACAGAGAGGAAGCTAACTTTTACATTTCTTACTCCCTTGTAATTCAAGACCTGAAAATGGGCTGCTCTTTCCTTTCTCTGACTAACTTAGGGTTCAGTAGAGCAGGGACTTTCTTTTTCCCTATGCACTGCCCCAATCAACATGGGGCATCGATCTGCTTTGTGGCTACCAGACGGTACCAAAGTGCAAATAAATAATAATAATAATAGTAGCCTGATGTTATTGTCATCTTAATGACGACGTAGGTTTGAAATCCCCAAGGTTCCAGCCCTGTTAAAACTGACTTCCACTTGCAATCCTTTGCCTTTTTGCTAGTGGGTGTACAACTGCTCCAACTGGAATTAGGCGAACAGAGGCAGAAGGCTTCACTTACATTGTTGCCACTCGCTTTTGGGAAGAGAGTTTGTATATTAAGGCATGAGGGGGTAAAGGATACCACTCCAAAAGAAAGTCTATAGTGGAGTGGGTGACACCTATATAGGACTCTTTCTGGCAACTCCAATTTTCTCCAGAGATTTCTGGAGAAGCATGTGAACCTAGGGGGCTTTTTAGTTATTTTGATTTTTTCCTGTTTTCTTAAAGAGCTTGTACTAGGAGCAAGTTTCTCTGCATTGCCAATTCATATGATTTTATCATGAGTCTCATGCTATTTGGTAATTTTCTGAAAGCCCCAGCTCCTGGTGTGTGTGATTATGTGGGAATTACAGTCTTCATTACAACAGCAACAAAAGGAACTCTTTGGCCCTAGTGGTTGTGGAGGAAAATGCCTAGAAGCATGACCTGAGTGCCCCTAAAGGCTGAGGCACCAGAAAGGAAATAAAACCCCCAAATGCATTATTGTTTTAAATCTCATGATTCTGGGGGGCCTGATTCATGATTTCAGAATAGTTGGGGTTAACAATACTGCATCATAAAGATTGTGAAAGGCACAATCTTAACCTCAGCCAGTGAAAGGGCAGGGAGACTAATGATCTGAGGTCACTAGCTTCTGGTTTAATACATTTTTCCATAGGCTTCAGGGCAGCACGTGTATGTAACTTCTCCTCCCTGCTTCAGAAAAATCATGCGACAGCTGCAGCTTTTCCTAACATTGCAATATTGACTGCATCAGATGCCAAAACAGGATTATTTGCAAGAGCTGGCAACAACAAACACTGCTTCCTCCAGTTCCCCAAAATTCACTACCTCTGTTCATAACGCATCTCTCAAAACACTAGCAGTCTGCCTGCTTCTAGTGTGGCTAGGCAGACTTACCAGCAAATCTGATGTACCTGGACTCATCTGGGTCTCTAGTGCTATATAGTGAAGAAGCAAAAAGAACCCACTAGGATCTCCCAAGCAAATATCTGAGTAAAGAAGAGATTGCAAGGAGCAGCAGAGAGAACAGTAGTCTAACCATTTTGGAAGCCAGCACAATTCTGAAGAAGGAAGATCAGCTGACACACCCTACCTTAATTGGAATGTGCAGGTGCAAAGCTTAGTTTGCAAAAATGTGTATCGTTATTTGGCTGTTTCCAGGCCCTCTGGCCAACAGGAAAACAGGCCACACGAGAGAATGAGGGGCCACCCACCTAATTAATGGAGCCACACAGGCATGGCTCCACTAATTAGATGCCTGGACCCTGGAGAAGATGCACATGTAAGGTGAGGTGCTGGCCTTGGGGGGAATAGGGAGTAGGTGGGAGGGGACAGTGGGGTGAGAAGAGGGGGTGGGGGGGAATTTGGGACCTGCAGGGCTGCAGCAGCCAGAGAAAGACGCGACTTTCCCCAGCTCCAGGGCTGTGGCTGCCGGAGAGAGACGGCCCTCCATCCCAGCCTCAGCTCTGTGGCGGGGGAAGAGACTCCCCTTCATCCCAGCCCCAGCTCAGGAGCTACCATGGCAGGGGAGAGAGTGCACATCCATTGCATTAGAAATATAAAACAGACTACTGATATTAAAATGAGTTGTGTGCTTTTATTTGTAGAACAAAAAATGTTAATTATTATTAAGTTTTTTTAATATAGCGGCCACACCCCTGCTTTACAATAGTTAGTTAATGGTACAAATAACATTTGGAAAGATCATTAAGTGGTCCGCCGAGACTCTCAGCAATTTTCAAGTGGTCAGTGAAAAAAAAAGTTTGAAAACCACTGATCTATGATATTCTAGTTCCTCTTAAACAGTAAGTGCTTTATTTAAAAAGCCACTACAAACAAACAAGCTTCCACCCAACTTGTGTTCCAATGTTGTCTTTCTTATTTGCCAGTGAGCCCATCCTGCATGGAACTCTAAGCAGTACAAGAGACATCTAGTAGCTGTATGACAGAACTGCAAGTAAACATTTCATTTATAGTTTCTACATTTAATCTCAGAGGTAGCTGTATTTCTGTGGCAGTTGTACTGACCCCAATGTATCATTTGTCTATCCTTTTCTTACTTTCTTAGAGGGCTTTGGGAACTTTCAGGATGAAAGGCAGTATACAAACCTAAATTATTATTATATACATTTATTTTGTGATTTCCTTTTTTTAATCATTCCCAGTTTTCCTGTTAGTTTGATGGCTGACACCACCGAGTTGCAAATGTGAAATATATCCAATAGGAAACTCATCATGTCACTGGTATCATGATCACTCAAAATTTTCCCTTCTACTGAAACCATAATATTATCATCACCATACTTAATACCACCAGACATTTATTATAGATGTCCTAGCAAGTGGCATTTTCAAAGAAAGACCTACCAAAATCACTATTTGCTGATATTACTACGTATAATGCAACATTTTGTCATTGCGATTTTGTATGGAGAAACTCCCTTCCCATCCCCAGATGTTTAGCAAGCAAGACATCTGCAGGCCTTATGAATTTTACAGTCATTTGAACAGAAACGTGAAGCATAAGAACTTCCAAAGGAAGACACCAGCAACACATGATAAAGATCTTCATTATTTTTCCTTGATGTTTTCATGATAGAATTCATGTAGGATATAATAAAAGCATAAGGCATGTTTACTGGAGGTTTTATAGTTTAATAAAACATAAATAAACAGCTTTTTAGATCAAAGCAACTTAAATAACAGAAGCATTGCAGCTTCTGGGACAAGGCTAATACATCATATGTTTTTAAGTTGAAAAAAAAATACTTCTGGCATTCAAACTTTTATTCTAAAGCAATTCTTCCATAAAGGTGTATATGCCCAGCCTCTACCATGATCTACATCTGACTTCCTATTTTATATTTAGGAAGTATTTTAAACAAACTAGTACAATAATGTTTTTTAGTTTAGCGTCATCTCTCTTCAAAGGCCTCCACACCTGATGAGAGTCTAGAGTCTACAAACACAACAATAACAATCAACAGTACTAAACACATGTATAGCAATTAGATTTTCAAAAGAACTTAGGGTCAGATTTCCAATAACTTAGGACCTACAAATGGGAACAAATTTCATTTCCGAAGTGCTGAGCACCCAACCTGCCCCGAAGTGCTGAGCACTTTCTGAAATCTGGCCTAACTTGCTTTCTGCAGCAAGGTCCAACTTTTCTTTAAGTCAATGGAAAGCGGAGCTGGGCAGAACTAGATTTTTCATTTTGCAGGGAATTCTGCGATGTCAATATTTTCCCCCATTCTACAATGGAATGAAAAGAAAACAAACAAAAAATAGAAAATTAAAATGAAATTCTGAAAAAAGGTTGTCTGGGGTCAACTGAAATGTTTTGTTTGGATAACAATCAAAATGTTTCATTCTGACTTTGACTTGTTTTTAATTTGTGTTATATAAAACAAAATTTTAAAGACTGAAATGGACAGTCGTTTGAAAATGAAAACCGGAAGCATTCCCTCCCCACACAGTCAGGAGACTGCAATGCTTTCGAAAATATGGCCTCCAAAACAAAACCAACATGTTTCTGCAAAATGTTTTGCTTCAATTAATCAGCATTTTCTAATGGAAAAACATTCCATTGGAAAATGCAACCAACTCTACTGGCCAGACGGCTGGCACAGGTGCTGGAACTAGAAGAGCTGGGGGGACTGCCGCACCCTCTGGCTTGAAGTGGTTTCCATCACATACAGGGTTTGCAGTTTGTTCAATGGCTCTCAGCTCCCCCACTGTACACACTGTTCTAGCACCCCTGACTGGTGGGGGTGGCAGTGGGTTTTGATTCAGGCCCTAAACATTTAAAACTACTGTATTTAAAGAAAGGATCATTTTTCTTACAAATTACACCCATAGCTGTGTATAAGGACTTTCTAGGCCTCTGCATTTTCCTTTCATCTCCCCTATTTCTATCCCTTTCTGTGGGCCCAATTCTCTGCGCACTTATATGAATAACCTGACTTTCATCTAATCCCATTGACCTGCTCATGTGGGTCAAGTTACACATACATAAATATTTGCACGATTGGGCCCTATGCTTGCAGGAGACCATTCAGTTCTCTTTTCCTGAAGATGTATCACATCCACGTCTGGCTAATCTTTCTTCCTAATCCCCACACCCAAAGCCTCATTTAGTTTGGTCACCATCTCAATGCGCCTTTTCACTGTCAGCTCAGCAGAACTGCACACAACATCAGACATGCGGGCTCTTTATTAGGGGCATACTCTGGCTTGTGCCAGAATAAACTCAGTGCATACCTGCACACACATTCCAAGATCTTGTGTGGTTTTCTTTTTTCTCTGCTGCCAGATATTATGTGGATCATGGTTTTAAAGCATTATTGACAATCTGTCCCTGGTCTGTTTCCTGCTCAGCGTTTTATATTGTGTTTCATGGATGGGGGCTAGAAGGCAGCTTTTGTGGTTATTTTTGGTCCCATATCTCATAATGTAGTGGGAACTGAAAATGTTACATGGAGTGCAGTCCATCTTGGTACACAGTTATTGATCTAATGCCAGCAGCACTGCCGGCCACTCCTAAAAATGGGCATGGCTCCATCGAGCCTGGAGCACTGGTTCATCTGAACAAAACCAAAGGGTAAACCCTGTGTGCACACAGAGAAGGAGAGAGCCAGCATTCAGGGCCTTGACCACAATGGAGCTGGTGTAGCTGTACTGCATGGGGAGATGTCAGACACACACACACACACACACACACACACACACGGCTGTACTGCATGGGGAGATGTCAGACACACACACACACACACACGGCTGTACTGCATGGGGAGATGTCAGACACACACACGCAGCTGTACTGCATGGGGAGATGTCTGACACACCTGCTCACACACACACACACACACACACACACGGCTGTACTGTATGGGGAGATGTCAGACATGCTTGCTCTGGCCGTGTGCCTTACTGCCCCACCATTCCCCCTTCACTGGGGGGACAGGAAGGGGTAGGGTAGAGCAGGGGAAGTCTTCATCTGTCTGATTAGATACACTTCACAGCCCCTTTGGACTGCCAACACTGTTCAGAATGACTGTATCAGGACCCAGGATCAGAAATGCAAGATGGCCTGGTCTCATTTTTACAATTACTTATCTGACCCTTAGCCACATGTTGAGGGTCTTTATTCTCCTTTGATGCACATTTTTAAACCCCCATTGCTGCTGTGCACCATCAGTATCAGACGTTTAACACATCCATCAGGGTAGCAATCTTCTCCTGAGCGTTGCCATATCCAGAGAATACACAGAGCCTCCCCGAACCTCCGAGAGCTTGAATAATTGGCAAATCACTTCAGACTGAAGATGCTCTCAGGCCTTCCTTTTGCACTGCAGAGCTAGGATATATTTCCCTTGTAGTGCCTTCCCATTTAAAGCATTTGAATGGCGATCTTTCTGTATTAACCTCTAGGAGGGTAATAATGTGCTATAGACAGGCTAAGTTGTCCTGGACTCCCCCTGCAAGCAATGGAGTGGGTAATTTTATACCAAATGTGCTTGTCTAAAAATATCTCACTTCTGTGTTTTTTGACCATATGCCCAGGATCATGAAAATTTTTCCATAGGAAAAAAAAAAACCCCTGAAACCCATAACATGTTGGAATGATTTGACCACTTTCTTTTCAGGACATTCTCTCCTTTTTATAACATGGTGGGGTTTCTCCTGAATTTAAAACATCAATTTGGCCTAAAATGAGGGGAGTGTTCATTCTTCCAAGCCATAAAAGATCTGAGACTATAAACGGTTGTTTCTTAAATGTTTCATGGCAAGAGGCATTTGCAGCATAACATTAACACAAAGTTTTCTGTAAAACAATCTGGGAAGTGTAATCTCTATAAGAGGTTTTTTATGCAGCGTGTCTAATTGTCCCTGACAATATGATTTTACATCAGGCACTTTTTTGTAAATTCAACACCACTCAAACTTTATAGCAGGTAACATTCCTTACAACTGCTAAAATCCTGACTGCCTCTAAATTACTGTTGTAGTATGACTTTTTTTGGGTACAAAATATTGGGCCCAATTCTCTCCTGCCTTGCAACTTGTGTCCTCGTTTACAACCATATAACATGCTTCCACGTTGGAATTCTCCACTCACTTCCATCAGTGGAGCTTTCTACACCATTTTCCACAACCCCAGGTGCAAGATATTGATAGAAGCAGGCCCATTGCCATCATGCTAAGGGCAAACTGAGTGAAGCATTAGAGCAAACTGATGGATTTAGAGTGGGAGACAGTGAAGATGACTCATGGAGCCAAGTCTTGTGATACTTAATGTTTTTCAAGCTGCAGCTCCTCCAGTCATGTGATTCCATAAGAATGTCAGCTTTCATTAAGAAAAAATAAACTCTAGCACTCATGATTGTAAAGCTTGAAGACATGAATCCTAGAGACTCAAAATCCAGAAGGCAATTAAAAGGAATGCAAAATCTATTATTGTTTTTAAGTATCATGATTATTTTGGGCCTGACTCAGGATTTTTGAATGCTTGGTTTTAGCAATAATGCAGAATGAACATTCATTCGATTGATGAGCACAGTATGGACCAGACAGTGATTTCAGGTTCCATTATGCATTCCTCAGTGCACATGAAATTCACATATTACAAGATAAAATGGAAAATTAGGCCCTGATCCCTCACCTGAAAGTATATGGCAGACCGATGAATCTATGTCATGCCCCAGTCTTGCAAGGAGCTCCATGTGCCCACACACAGCTTCCTGCACGACTGAGCCTCTAGTTTCATTGTCTGGTTCCCTTGCACTAGCACAAGGCAGTTGTGTCTGGGTGTCTCGCTGCAGGACCATATTTTGATTATAAAAATGTTTTTTAAAAAACGTAACAACAAAATTCCTAGTTATTTTTGTAAGATCTCCATTATCATCATCATCATCATCATCACATTTTTTAAATAATCCCAAACTGAAAAATGACTTGACTGTGTGTTTTTAAAACTAAATCCATACTTGGACAACATGTTTGATCTTTTCTGCATTATGATGAGCCTAGCATAGATTTCTGTCACATATATTTGGTCAGAAATAGCAAATTAAACCAATAGGGGACCAGACTGCGATACTTCATTTACACTGAGTAACACTTTATTCTATGGGAGTACTTGAAGAGGCAGGTACTATACTGCCTGAGTGAGAGGACAACAATCTAGCCCATAACAATTAAGAGAACAGCAGGAATAATATACTGAAGTACATTTGGAAGTGCCCCCCCTCACCTGTAGGATGGCAATGATTTAAAGTATCACAAACTTTATAATACAATGATCTCACTTCTGAGGTGTTTTGCCATAAATAAAAAGCATGCACCCATTTTAGGAGGGATAGCTCAGTGGTTTGAGTATTGGCCTGCTAAACCCAGGGTTGTGAGTTCAATCCTTGAGGGGACCGTTTGGGGCAAAAATTGGGGATTGGTCTTGCTTTGAGCAGGGGGTTGGACTAGATGACCTCCTGAGGTCTCTTCCAACCCTGATATTCTATGATTCTAGATAGCCCTTAGCCAGCAGCCGTGTGCACTGGCCCTGCAACAGGTAAGAGGTGTGCATACAAATGATCCCTCCATCCAGATTTGTTTTAGCAAGGTATGGCCTGCTCCTGGGGGGTTAGACGCAGGCCTCAAAAAGAAGAACAGACCACTTTACTGCCAGATGAGATTTGTTTTCTGCATTTCTGCTAGGGGAGGGAGAACTTGGGAGTTTCAAGTGTGGTACACATAAGCACCAATGCGATTCAATAAAACTGTCCAGGCCAGTCCCTCCTTAGCCTATAGCATTTAACAAGCTCATCGCAAGCCGTGGAATGATTAACACAACCCTATTCCCTATGTTATGGTAACAGGGCATGGGTCTTGCAGCCCAAGACCTATTATATGACCATCAGTATCTTGTTTAGGGAAACCTGTTGTCTCTCAGGAAGATGCATCTCTAGCTATGTTTACACTACAAGCTAGGGGTGTGATTTCCCAGCTTGCGTACACGTACTCACACTAGCTGTCATCCAGCTAGCATGAGTGTAAATAGCATTGTAGCTGCGGGGGCCTGGGAAGCAGAGGCAGAGCTTAGCTGTGCCAAGTACAACCCACCTGAAACCGACGGGTAAGAACTCAACCCAGCTGAACCGTGCCTCCATAGACACTACCCAGACTACCACAGCAACACGGCTCTTTATGCTCAGGCTAGATCGATGAGAGCGAGCACAAGTATGTGCACACGCGCCGGGGAATCATGCCCCTAGCTGTGCTTGTGAAATCGCCTCTCTTTTGCTCTCCACGAACCCAGTCCTGAGAGGAGATCTAGTTTCCCGGGCCCTTATGTAAGTTGAGAGTGCTCAGCACTGCATTGCACTAGGAAGACATGCATGTCCCTCTTGACTATTGGCCTGAGGCGGCACTGCTTAACTCCAGGGACACTCAATAATAATACCTATTTCTTATATCATGCTTTTCAGCGATGGATCTCAAAGCCCTTCACAATCTTTTTACTGCATTTATGCTCACTAACCTGTGAGAGAGGGAAGTGCTATTATCCACATTTTATGGGGAGGGAACTGAGGGCCAGCAATTTGCCCAAGGTCAGACAGGAACTTTATAGAGGAGGAGGGACTTGAACTCACATCTCCCAAGTCTTGGTTAACTATCGTACCATCCTTCTTAAATAAGAGGGGACAGGGCCAACAATAGAAACTGTGAAATAACCAAAGCGGGTAATAATGTCAGAGTTTGAGAGGCTTAACCGAAACCAAAATGAGCTGGCAGGGGAATTGAAGGAAGTTACTTAGTCCCTACTTGATGAAGGAGTAAACCTACCACACACACAATGGCTCCAAGACCAATACAGGAAAGTTGTGATAATGACTAAAAATAAATAAACCTTCCTTGTGACAAGTTCTTGACTGGGGCCAGCTGGAGCAGGCCAAGGGGTTAGAGCTCGGGAGTGCTGTTGGTGATTTGCTTTTCTATTTAAACTTGGTGTATTCTACCATGTATTTCACAAAATGATTCACGCAGGAATCATACATGAGAAGGGAAATGCAGATTTGAATTTAAATAGGTTAGCAATTTTTTTTTCATGGAGAATAGCCACAGTACACTGGAAAAATGGAGATGTCTTCCTGACAAAATTGGCCATGGTGTGGGAAATAGAGAAACTGTGCAAGAAAAGAAAAAAAATCATACTCTATTCATCATACCAGCTAACTCTGATATCTTTACTTGCAACATGTAATTCAACCACTGAATGTCTCTATATGTAGTGTAGGTTTCAGAGTAGCAGCCATGTTAGTCTGTATTCGCAAAAAGAAAAGGAGTACTTGTGGCACCTTAGAGACTAACACATTTATTTGAGCATAAGCTTTCGTGAGCTACAGCTCACTTCATCGGATGCATTTTCTTTCCTTTTCTTTTTATATGTAGTGTAGTGTTTCAAACAGGTTGTGATCTTTAGTGAATGACAGAGACAAAGCTGGAACTTGAGCTGTGTGGAAGCTGGCTTATTTGTGTCTGTGTCTGTAGCTGTTTTCTTTAATAATTACCTCTTCTTTCAAAAGAATCATAAGTCCATATAGCATGACAACCTGTGATCTCATCACATCTCACTTTAAATTACTCCTATACAAAATTCATTATTGACATCATCCTGAAGCTGTAATGTGTGTGTTCAAGTGCTCAGATATTACCAGGATTGATGTTATACAAAACCATGACATAGATCATTGATTGATTAGATAGACAGACAAACAGGTATTATACCAGTAGAGGTGTTGGTTTCAGTTGAGATGTGAAACAGGTTTTAGAGGCATTAGATACAATTTCCAATCTGGGAAATTCTGCCGAGCTGAATCCCCCCTGGAAGTTTCAACTGGCATCCTGTGCTAAACTCCAGTGTAAAAATATGGGTTATGAAACAGCTGCCATATTTCATCAAGTGATGGTTTCTTTTCAAGTGATGGGATGAAGTGGTTCTTTTTTTGGAAAATGTGTAAAATCGCTTTGAGGTGAACATTAATTAATTATTAATTTGTCTTCCAATGGGATAAAATCCTGCTTCTAGCCAGGGTTCTTATGAGCAAGTTGAGCTGTAATCTGTATTACCTGATCAGATGGTGAACAAACTAGAAACTAGGTCCCCTGGGTGAAGAGTCCCACAGCTGTCTCATGCAGCCAGCATCCAACATGCTGTCCTCTGAGTCCTGAGATGCACAGAATTACAAATGCTCTAGCCTTTGTTGGGATAGATATTTGTTTTCTAGAAGCAGGGAAATCTCTTGTGGTTCTTCTCTTCCATACCCCCTTGCAATATAGCAGGAGTGCATTAATTATACCTACACCGTAGTCCTTAGGAGTTACTTTAAAGGCAGTAAATCTGACCCATAAGGAACTCCATTTATGAATATTTCTTACAAGAAATTCTTTAAACCCACAAATTTTAATCTGGAGAAAGTTGGACCCTGATTGGAAAACTCCAGACCACTACACTGTTAGCAGAGCTAGGGAGGCTGAGGCAAAGAGGGTCAGTCCCATTAGCAGCCAGATTAATACGTTTTTTTAAGATGGTGTCTCTCTAACCATGACCATTCCACTCCATGAAGATTTCATTCTGATCCCCGTCCTTGGGGTGTATTTATACAACACTAGGGATTGTGGCCAAACCTGCTTTGCCAGGCTCGGATTCTGGAACCTGTGAATTAAAATCTGATTCATATTTTCTTTTAAAAATCAAAACAAAACAAAAAGCCCCACCTTTCATTCCACTCCCTACAGCTTATAAAATATTACTTATAAAACTTTACGGGCCCTGTTGCTCCAAGGGTCTCATTCCAAAGCAGATTTCAGAGTAGCAGCCATGTTAGTCTGTATTCGCAAAAAGAAAAGGAGTACTTGTGGCACCTTACAGACTAACAAATTTATTAGAGCATAAGCTTTCGTGAGCTACAGCTCACTTCATATGCAAAACCCAGCCATTTTTATAGTATGGCACAAAAGGGCTCGGGCTGTGAACAGGGCTTCAAATAATTCAGAAACAGGATCCAGCCTGCAAATGGACCACACAGCCTGGCCTGGGTTGCTCAAGGGCAGTGAATGGATTTATGCCTGAAACAAATAAACCAGTAGTAAAACACAAGCCTCCTTTCTACTAGGAAAAAAACCCTGCCATACAGGTCAGAAAGAGAGTGACCCTTATAAGGCACCATGCACGCACTATAAAACTGGCAAGAGCAGCTGTCTCCTGGAAGGCATGGCCAAGCATGAGTGTCTTTTGCTAGAGTCAATGGGATTTCCAAACTGGTCCACCAAACTGGCCTCTGCTTGAGAATCTTGTTAACTTGCTGCTAAAATGTGAGTTGTATTCCCCCGTTAGGAGTAAATAGAATGATCCTTTCTTTAGAAAGGGGTTTGGGCCACTGGATACAGATGTCATTGGCTCATTTGGGTGCAGGAAGCACCGTAATATTTGCAGTGAGCACATCATCTCTGAAAAGTACAGAGAGTAAAACCAGTCCTATTCAGCAAAGCTCATAAGCAGGTCTTTAGCTTTCAGCACAAGATTAAATCCCATTGCTTTTAATGGGATTCAACCAGGGCTCTGTTTTGCTTTGAATAGAGTTGGATTTAAGCATGTAGTTAAGTGCTTTGCTGAGCTGGGATTTAAGGGAGAGAAATAAGGGACACCCAGCCTCCCTCCTTGAAGATCTCCATGTTCTGGTGTCCATAAACATAGAGAGGTTATAGGCAGTTTTGTGTTTGTAACACAATACTAACTAAAGCAAGTTTTACACAGTGGTGAGTTTGATTGTGAATATTTTGCACAGCCCTGCACGAAACATCATCCTATCAGCTTCTCGCTCTCTCTTCATGTTTATTTTTCTTGCATAGAAGGAGGCAGATTCATCCATAGCATAGCCTCACTCATGTTACACCTCTGGGCCCATGTTTAGAAATGGTATCCCATGATGTATCTGTCCTTCTCCATATCATTGCAAAGTCAGCTTCTTAGTCCAGCTGGTCTAAAGTAGTTTCCCCTTAGATTTATTTTTCACTTATTCAGCACATAGGTTTTCTTAGCACATAATTCAATTATTCATTATCTTCTTTATTTTTTTCCTGGGGTGGAAAAGTTACAAAAAGGCTTCCATCTTGAATAAAGCATGTTTATGTTTGGGTATTAATTTTTAAAATGTACCATTAACCAGAGTAAATATGTGTTCCATTGTTAGTCTTATTGTTTTTGAATTTGACTTGTTTTACTGAAGATGAACAATAGAACATATTTTATATAAACTTATTTTATATAAACAAGTCACATTAAGAAGAATAAGACTAACCATAAAAATAGATTTATATTTCTTATTTTGCCCTGAGCTTTCTTTCTGATATTTGGTCTTATTTTTGTCAAGGGTCCTAATTCAGCAAAGCACTTAAGCATGTGCTTAACTTTCCATTTATGCTTAAATCCATCCTTGTTCGGAAAGGCACTTAAATATGTGCTAAACTGAATAGGAGGGACTTGAGCA
Organism: Dermochelys coriacea; assembly: GCF_009764565.3. Lineage (NCBI taxonomy): Eukaryota > Metazoa > Chordata > Testudines > Dermochelyidae > Dermochelys > Dermochelys coriacea. The sequence goes on along the minus strand of NC_050085.1, from coordinate 19,076,781 downwards.
TATGCTTAAGTGTCTTAATGAATTGGGGCCCAGTCATTTAATATTAAAACCACAGGGTCATTGAAGGGTCAAAAGAAGAAACTGTTTGATTTGTTCAGGCATTTCACCTTTACAATCAGTAAGGAATGCAGAGCCAAACCATGCAGCGGCAATGAAAGCTTGGACCCCTGTAACCATAGGACTAGTCTAGCTAGTGAATCACATCGTGTGTACAAGGTGATTCAGGGACTATAGACCTCTAACCTTGATGTGTGTGCATGCCCAGCATTAATGAGTGTGGTACGCAATACACAGATATGAAAACAAAGCAGCTCCCCAATGGTAAAGAGGCACTATTTATTAGAAAGATACAAAAGTTTAAGGTACTCTCTTTTTGCCAGGGTATCCTGTATAAAGCCTTTTTCCTGACCACTTGTCCATAAAGAACCTTCTCACAGGAGCAGACCTGTCCCAAAAATTTGCCCTGTCCCCAAAATTTAAACTTAATTGCTTAAACTCTTCCCAGGAGTTTCAGGTGGATGTGGTGGTCATCATCTCTCATCCCAAACTAGTGCAAAGACTTCCTACGCACTATTAAAAAGTGGCTCCCTCCCATTCCAGAGGGAGCTATGTTTCCATGGCAGGTTAAGTGCTTTTGTATATACAGGATCCAAACCTGTTATTGTTGAATCCAACAGAAGTTTTGTCATTGACTTCAACTGGAACATGCTAGGGCTCATCACCTATGAAACACTTTGAGATCCTTCAGGGTGAAAGAAACTAGACAATGTGCTCTCATAATCATGGATTATGTTTAGTATTATTTATAGAAGGTCTTGGAACAGCCTGGAAACCCAGCATCCAACAGCCACTCAGACCATTCCAAAACTGGAACTGTTTGCAGTGATTTTTGAAGTCACCTCTTCTTTAGTAATCACTGTGGCAATGATGCCATGGCAGTATTTTCCTGACTCCTGTAGCTGGTTTGGGCGCCTTATAAATAAACACATGATTCGTTTTTCCCAGGTTCTGTTGTTGCTTTTTTTTAAAGCCAGTATTGCAGAGAGTGAAAGATACCAGAACTGACAGAGAAAAGTTTTAAAAGAGTCTAAAATCTGGAACATGGGAATTTCCATCAAAGGTCCATTTCTAGAGTCCATGAACGCCTACAAAGGTTCCACAGTCTAGAAACTAGGAAGTTCCATCAAGGCTGTAAGGTAAGTGTAGAACTGAAAAGGCAGGGAGGTGCCTCTCTCAGAAGTATCAGGTATTGGTGCTCGCAGGTAGGATGATGGACTTAATGGAGCAGTAGTCTGATCAGTATGCTTTCACATTATAAGCCCGTATGGTACCTTGCCTGACAAGTTAAGAAGGTTTTCATTTACAATAATAGTAATTCCACAGTCTCACTGTGTTTCTATTAATAAGCATTTTCCTTGTTATTTTTAAAAAGGCAAAAGTTTAGTCTAAGATTAAAGAAATATTGCACGGTAAAAATACAGTGCAATGGGATTTTTCACACTCGAGGCAGATTCATCCCGAGTATAACTCCACTGGGAAGGAACAGGAATAAATTTGGCATAATATTCTCACACTCTGAGCTTGGTGTTATTTTCCCAGATGTTGGCAAAGGTTTGACAATCTAATTGCTGCAAAGGAACACAATACAATCTAGGGGACGATTTGGGGATCAAGTTAAAGGCCACTCGCTCCTGTACCATTATTTTGACAACTTGTATTAAAAAACAAAGCAATTGAAGATTAAAACATGTTTAAAGTTTAGGATAGAACAAAAGCGAGGAATTTCACTCTTAAATTTTCCACTCGTGTTTTTCTTTCCCCTTCCGCCCGCTGGCATTACAGCACAGTGTGACACAATGATGTATTTTATTTATTTTTAAATGCACTCACCACTCAGTTCTTTGGTATATACAGAAAGTATGTCAAAGAATACACAGTTTGATATCCTTATAGTCATGCACCACCACTCCCTTTGGGCAAAAGTCTGTGTGAATAGATTAACTTTCCCCACTGTACCCTGAAATTTAAGAGACTTGGGCTCTCTGACTAGTGGGAGAAGCTCATTCCAAAAAATGCTCTATGCCAAACTGCCAAGTCCAGATGTTCAAACCTGAGGACTGTTAGCAAGAGTTCAACATCTTCAGTGTCAGACCAGCCGTAGGAACAGGGTAAATCTCACTCATAGCCAGGACCCAAACTATACAGGACTTCACAGAACATGGCCAACATCTTGAACTGCACACAGGAGCAAAGAGAAGCCATGGCATTCTTCAGAGAATTGCTGCAATTTGTACCCTACACTAGAATCCCCAAGCAAGCAGGACACACAAGCTAAGTTGCTGGTTGTTGCTGATAGAACCCCTTGAAGACAGATTGCAGGGATCCAGTCTGCAGATCATAAAGGCATGAGCACCTGTGACCAGGGTCACACCAGAGAGACCTCTGTGATTCCTGCAGTCCTCAGCTGCCATAGGGTATGGTCAGGTGGCAGTGGCAGCTTTGTAACCAATTTTCTTTCCGTTTCCATTTGGCTAAAATCATATCCTCAGTGTTATGATTAGATTTTTAAGTAACACCATTGGTACCATTTTGAACACCTATATTTTGCCTGCAAGATGTATGTGCATCCATTGTGTAAGCAACGCCTCACATTTGCGCACGACAAACAGCTAACTGTCCATACATACGAGGATTCCCATCTACAAACCCCTGCATTGCACGCAAACACTCAAATGTGGGAATGCTGTGAGTACCCATAGGCACGGTACAAGTGCGGATTCTGTGCAAACATTTGAAAATTAATACAGTTGATGCATTTATCTCCTATAACAACATCAAGATTGTAAGAGCTTTGGAGCAGAGACCTTGTCTATGACTTATTCCATGAAGTGCCTAGCACACTTTTGGGTGCTGTAATAATAACTAATAACCACAATATAATATAGCATGCCCTGTTTATCTGCAACACTGGGGAAGATGTAAAACCATGTACACTGGATCCCACATCCCATGGAAACAGATGTCACACGTGTCTTGGTCATTCTGCCGTTCATGCCCACATCAGCTAGGAAGTCAGACTACTTGAGTCTGAGCGGCTCAGTGAGGTCGCTCTGCCCGGAGAAGGCTGTAAAAGCTCGCTGAGTTGATGGTTCAAGCAGTCGCAGGCCTTTCTAATTACAGAATAGATATAACTCTGAAATTATAATAATAACGTCATTCATTTCATTGCAAAAAGTCTTTATGCTGGTGTTTTATACCCGACATGTGTGCTATAAATATTTCTATAAAAACATATATTAAAATACAAAGTTGGCAAAAAGAAATCAAAAGGCACAAAAAAACCATGCAGTTAAACAAACATTGCGGCCATAAGCTCAGGAACGGTTAACAATAACAACCCTGACAGTCAGGGCGATAGGCATTGCTGACTGTGTTTTGAATTACACTGGGAGCAAGGTGTGACCCGAGCGCAAAGATTAGCCATGGGGAAGTTCTGATATCTCAGACACCACAGCAGGGTTATGAAAACCTGGCTGGCGCGTCTTTCTAGGCTTTCACACTTTGTGTATTATTGTATCTAATCGCTTTCCTTTGCTAAACTGTCAGCCCAAGGCTTCTGCACTCCACGTTCCCCTTTTTTAATTAAAAGTTTCTCTGTCATCATTTCAGAACCCCTTTATGCTATACATACAGATAGGAAGCAACAGGTCCTCTCAGTGAGGGCTTATGGTCTGAATAGACAAGACAGACAAAGGAAGGGTTACAGATGGAGAACTGAGACTCAGTAAGCAGAGCAAGTGGCTTCCCAAGGATACACACAGTTTGTGGCTGAACCCAGATCTCTAAATCTATGATCTGTGTGATGCAGGAACTCAGGTCAGATGATCACAACCGTCCCTTCTGGTCTTAAACACTATGAAGGTATGGACAGCTGCTGAGTCTCCTTTTCCTGATTGCCTGTACTATGGCCCTTCAGGTACCAAAGCGCAGGTCTGACAAACTCTGAAGTGACTGGATGACTTTGCAGTTGGGCTACCAGCAAACAACAGGCATCGCTCATGTTGACCTAATGCCCTGAAAACAAAATCCTGTTTCCCAAGCCAGCCATACTGTAAATGCACCTTACCAAGCTGACTTGTCAGATCAGTTTGTCTACAAATATGTTCACACTTGGAAATCTCTCCCTACGTGAGCCACCAATCCATTAAACATGCAGCTCTCTGGTTTCCCCATCTCGCTCTCAATACACCTTTTCCATCCTTACATAAAAGAAATTTTTTCCTTTGTCCCGAGCAAATGCCTATTCCACATTTTTGAATGTTTTAAATATTCACGCATATGATAAGAGGCTGTAAAAACATTGCCTGGTTTATTTATTATTTACTGTGCGCACTCCTCTCCTGCCACCCCCACTAGGAGACCAAAATAAAAAACTTTTCTTTTTTGCATTTTCGCTGCATTTTATTTCCATTAGTCTGCTCGTTAAAGTTTAAAAACGGCTTTGTTTGTCAATGGTTAAGATTTATATGTCTGCCTGTCAAGGGAAATAGTTGTACTTGGTGAGATGATGGTGAGGGCGGGGGGGAAACAGAGGGAACTGTTGGCTTGTCATACAGGGCTCCAATGGCTATCTAGAAATCTTAAATTATGCCAACTTGGCTGCCAGAGGGGCTTAGAGCATCAAGATTCACACGTGCCCCTGGCCTGCTTTCCAACACAAACTAACCCTGATCTTTGAAAGAGGCTGGCGTTCAGACATGAAGCCTGCAGCTATTAAAGGGGTACGCGGGAGGGCACATTATTCCCTAGGAAATATCTGCCACATGTCACTCACTCAACAATAAGCAGTCACGAAAGACTGAACTCACAGATCTTAAACCAGAAGGGGCCATTTTATGATTATCTAGCCTGATCTCCTGCACAACAGAAGCCAAAGATGGTCACCCAATAATTTCAGCATCAAGCCCAGCACTGCTGCCTGGGCTAGAGCGTTTCTTTTAGACAGACATCCAGCCTAGACTGAAAGACTGTAAGTGATGGAGAAGTTGCCACATCCCTAGGTAAGTTGTTCTAATGGTTAATTTCCTTCACTGGTAAAATGTGCTCTTTATTTCTGTATTCTGTTACCCTTGCTCTGGTTGAATTGTACTTTAGATCACAGGTAGTCCCGTTCACTTCAGAGATTACTTGTAGAGTAAGGCTCTGTTCAGTGAGAGTTAGGGTATCTGAATTTGGCCCTAAATAATTTGCTGGTCCTAATTCTTTTAGGTGTCCACTTTGTATAGCAATTTAAAAATATATTCTGAATCAAGTCTGAAGTCACTAATAGTCAATCAATCAAGTCACAAACAAGTCAAACAATCAAGTCACTAATAGTCCTGGAGAGTGGAGCCATCTCGCTATCTAGAGCATACAACATGCGTAGGCAACATTAAACTTCCCTACACCATCCTCACCAAGATATTTCAGTGCTAACCTAGAGGCATCACCCCTCCGGATGGCAGGAGAGCTCAGTCTTCCTGAGCCACTCAGAATTTGGCCTTTCGCTGACACTGCTAACAAAGGTGCCAGATGGCATGATAGTTTTTGCAAGCTGGGCATCTTTCCACTAGGAAATGGATTGAGACCAACAACTCTGTTCACAGCCTACGTGGTCTGGATTCAAATGATTGACCTAGCACAAAAAGATCTGGATCCTATATCCTGTACTGCCATTAAAATGCTCAGCTGTCCTAATAGCCGGTTGGCAAGAACATATTCCATTTGCTAGACTCTGACACTAGTGACATATTGTGAAAAAATATTTCAGAAAAGATAGGTGAGATTACTTGATTTGTATGTATTTATACACTATGTCATAACATACAGCACTTTGTAAAGCATCTAGTATATTGTTGGTGCCACACAAATATTACGTTATTATATGTTGGAGACAGAAATCTTGTACTGGGTGAATTAAAATGTCTTTTATTTTTTGCTATTTTATTTAGGCTTGTACACTGCACCCATAACCTTGGACTCTCAATGTCCTTTTCTAACTTTTATGAAACATCCCTACTTGCGATTACAACCATTAAAAACCACCATCAAGGGTCTCATTCGGCTCTCACTTTCACCAGTGTAAATCAGTCAATTAAGTTGCAACCAGTGTGAAAAGAGAACTAAGCTCTCAGGACATGTAGGGTCTGATCTCATAGAAGGTAAATCAAGAGTCACTCCATAGACTTCAGTGGAGTTACACCAATTTAAAACCAGCATAAGTGAATTCAGAATCAGGGGAAACTTTCCTGGGCCCTAATCTGGTGAATGAGGACACTGAACATGTTCCAGAAAGTTCACAGGCCTTTCCATGATTGGGCCCTTTATCTCAGTAATTTGCATGTGATTGGCTAGGCAGAACTTGGTAGACCCCCCATCACACAATCATGCAATTATCTAAATTATACATTTTTTTAAATATGAAACCAGATGATACTTCTCTTTCCCAGCAGCACAATCCTCCAAATGCTGGCCTTTGTCAGGCTTGCACATGGCTGGTTTGCGCAAACTTGGAGTTACACATGAGCTGTTTGCTCAGCCCTAAGAACTACAAAATTACAGGAGATGGGGAGTTCCAATGCCAGCTGTTTCACCTTGTATCGTTCCCTGTGAGTATCATGTAGTTTACTGTGCAAGGGACTTTCAGATAAGAACTAAAGAGCAAAGCCTTGGCTCTGTGGAAAGATTAAAGACTCCTTCCCAAGGGTTGGAGTTTGCTCTGGTGTCTTGGCCCAGATACTCCCTTCCTTTCCTGCTATACATGAATCTGTATTCCAAAACACTTTACAGTGTTAAAAATATGTGGCAAGTGATATACAGGGAAGTAGTTAATGGCGCTAAGTGCTTAGAGCACAGGATGGGGAGTCAGAAGCTTTGGATATTCTTACCACTGCTGTCAACATCCCCCTGTGTGCCCTGGGGCCAGTCAATCCATCTGAGTTTCAGTTTCCCCACATGAGAAATGGGATAATGATGGGGCGAGGGGTAACTTACCTGGTTAATATTTGAAGTTGGGCTTGTGGTTATGGCACTGGACTAGGTACCATTCCTGGTTTTGCCACGGACTCCCTGTGGAACCTTGAACAAGTCACTATGGCCTTGTGCGGGCACCACTGAAGTCAATAGGAATGTTGCCAACAATTTCAGTGGGAGCAGAATCAGGCCTATCATTTCCTTGTGCCTCAGTTCTCCCACCATTTGTCTTGTCTGATTAGAATGCAAGCTCTTTGGGGCAGGGACACTCTTACGATGTGTTTATACAGAGCCTCAAACAATGAAACCTCTAGGCACTACTGAATACAAATAATAAATAATGATAATAATTAATGATGAAGTGCTTTCCAACTCTCAGAGGAATGTCACTAAAAAACTGCAAAGTACACACACACACACACACACACACACACGTATATGTATGTATAAATTTACCAGATTACCTAGTGGAAGGAAAGGCCCAAGGGAGATGCTGGCAGACAGAGAGAGCAGGGAAACACAAAGAATAAGATATTCTGGAACATTTCAGTCTCCTATTGACTCAGAAGATTGGAGCAGACAGGTACATCCCAAAGACAGCATGATAACAACGTGGGCCAAGCTCTAGCACACAGCAGGACTGTCTCATTTTAATCTGTCCAGAATTGGCAATGCTGCCTTTATTTGCATGGCTCATTTGAATTGTAAAACATCTTTAAATGTTAATTGGTAAAATGAAATGGCCCTATTGTACGGCAATGGTTATATTTAATTTTAACAATGCTGAATGTGGTTTTAAACAGGTAAAATTTTCTATGATTTGGAGAGAGGGGTGAATCCAGGAAAAACTGTTCTGGAAATATATGCTCTGATTTTTCACTCATTTAGCTCTGCTTGCATTCACCCCCTCTTTGTGCCTGCCTTTCTGCAAATGTTTATGTGATTGGCGCACATTTTCATGGTTAGCAAATTTCAAAGTTGCATGTCTGAGTAGTGTTGGAAATTGTGCATGTGCAACAATTCACACTATTCCAGTCAGCTCAGGGAAACAGCATCAGGAGCTAGACTTGCCAGAGAACTCAGGCCCAGATTTTCAAGGGCTCAGCACCCACAGTCAGGCTGCAGAAGAGCTCAGCTCCCCATTGGCCATTTCTTTGGGTGCCTCGCTATTCAAAAGTGTTCAGCTTCTAGTAGTCCCACTGTGACACTCATGGCTGGATTGTCAAGAGAGTTTATTGTGTTCTTGAAAATCTGGCCACTTGTTTAGGTGCTGTAGAGAGATGAGCTCTTCAGCAAATCTGGGATGAAATCCTGGCCGTAATGGGAGTTTTACCATTGACTGCAATGGGGCATGCTGAGCAGTCTTGGAAATTTGGCCCTGTGTGTTTAAAGTGACGAAGCACAACTAAGAAACACACTTGACATTGTTGAATGCGTACTACCGAATACTCACAGCAAACTTCTGATGGTCAGTGCATGAACTCAAAATGTTTGGGGGTGGGGCAGTTGGATTTGAATAAAGGCATTTGAGAAAATAATCAGGAAGCCCTCAGGTATGACTTATCTTAATTACATGGAACCTGATTCAAGCAAAACCAACCTCCAGTAAGAGAAAGAAGATAAGAAATCTATAATCTTACATGCATAACTGAATTTCAGGGAAAGTGCCCACAATTTTAGTACAGGCAAAATCTGGCTGAGCCAGTGATGGGGGATAAGGAGGGGGTGAATAGAGGGGGTCTGGAACGACTTGTAGGCGCTTTACCACTAGCCTAACCCCCACCCCCCTCCGCAAACACACTTCACAAGGTTTTTTTTGATGAGTTATTTGGTTGGGTTATTTTGTCCCTTATTATGCTGCATTTATAAACTATCACATCTTTCTGTAGAAATAGCTCTCTGACTCCCTCTAGAGAGATTTGTATGATCTTCACAAATGCAGGAATCTAGATGTTGCTCCCCATTTGTGTATACAGTCAATGGGCTGCTGACTTGGTTTTTGATGTGTTGGCTCTTTAATGCATTCTAGAATTATCTGAATCATTTGAAATTGCACAGCTGGGCTAGTAATCTATTGAATGGGCTCTTTGATGATATTTCCACTAACTTTTGCTTCCATTAAGGTTGTACATACCACATGATCAGCCTCTCCTAACATGTGGTCTGTTTGGAATCAAGAATAACATTATACTTCGCAATTACAGCCCTACAAAGACATTTACTAATCTACCTAGAATCCCAGAGATGCAAAGAAATGAAAGCTACATAGAAACAATATAAGTTATCTAAACTTTTACAAATTCTGTTCACATTTCAGGCAAAGGTTCAGGTTGGTTCGGTACTCATTAGCCCAATATCTTCCAAGTCTCCCTTTAAACTACTAAGAAAATGCAAAAGAGTATGCTGCATCCCAGCAAGGGCTCAGCCTCCAGGGAACTCTGCTAGAGGGGCAACGTTGTCCAGCAGCTAGTATCCTGCAGCAAGGCCTCTGGAACCCTGTGTTCGAATCCTGGCTCTGCTGCTGACTTCTTGTTTGACCTCGGGCAAGTCACTTCACTTCTGTTTCTTCACCAACCCTTTGTCTGTCTTATCTATTTAGATTGCAAGTTCTTCAGGGCAGGGGTGGCTATGTGTGTGTACAGCGCCTAGCACAATGGGGCCCCAATGTTGGTCAGAGACTCTAGATCAGTGGTTCTCAACTGTGGTCCACCGCTTGTTCAGGGAAAGCCCCCGGTGGGCCAGGCCAGTTTGTTTACCTGCCGCATCCACAGGTTAGGCTGATCACGGCTCCCACTGGCCACGGTTCGCCGTTCCAGGCCAATGGGGGCTGCAGGAAGGGCGGCCAGCCATTCCCACATCCCACACCGCTTCCCACAGCCCCCATTGGCCTGGAGCTGCGAACCATGGCCAGTGGGAGCCGTGATCAGCCAAAGCTGCAGATGCAGCAGGTAAACAAACCGGCCCAGCCCGCCAACAGCTTTCCCTGAACAAGCTGTGCACCACAGTTGAGAACCACTGCTCTAGATGCTACTGCAATACAAATAATAAAATATAATTTATGTGAAGAATTCTGTCCCTTCATCTGATTTGCTATTTACTTGAATTTCAAGAAAATGTTTGGGATAATTCCATGACATTTTTCATCTATTTTGTTTACTCATTGGCTTGCTATTGGAGCCCTGTTGATTTATTGCAATTGGTCCCATCAACCATTCAACACTCTTTTAGTTCTCTGGTTGGATGAACAAAACTCTTGTAATTAGATATTAGTTGTGAATACTTGTCAAGAGTGAATTTTGAAGTTTGCTGTCTGAAAGTTGTATGAATGTGCAAGTTTAAACTTTTGGCTTTTCATCACCATTCATGCTAGTAAATCTAATTCACACAATAATTCATGAGGAGAGAACAAAAAAAATTATTGTGAACACAAAGGGAAGATCTTTAAAAATGTGAACGAATGTTTGGGTACCTGTTTTTGTGGCTTTGGCCCAGTTCTAGTTAGCATTACACTGACTGTGCATCATCACTGCCAGGTTATTAGCTATTCAGGTGGTAAATAGTGCATTATACTGAGTGCTTGCTTGTTGATTTCAAGGCTGTTTTACATTCTCTGCCACTCTTTCTGGTGCCAGCATATACAGAAATCAGGACCATACCCCAACTGCTGAAAGCAGAGAATCATAAAGTTTTCAGGAGAAATAAAGCTACAGTGATAAACTTCCTTAACTCTCTGTGCATCTGTCTGAGGTTTATCTAAAATACCTGTAACCTTGGTGTATCTTAGTATCATGTGCCATGAACAGACACTCAGTGCGATATGCCTTCAAAGCTGTTCTTTTACTTGTATACGAGTGGGCCAAAGTCCTAGACCTGAACAGTGCAGTAGCATCAGGTTCATTCAAAGCCCCTCCTGTAATACCAAAAAAGCTGTGAAACAACAGATCCCAGGGCAGCAACTACACTGGGAAAATCTGAACTCAGCTGTGTCCTCCCCGACACATCCAAGACAAACAATAACAGGAAACATTCAGCATGCTGCGCTAAGGCTTCGAAAAGACCTCGCAATAAACATTTGGAGGGAGATGGTGAGGCAATTTGGAATGAGGCTTGCCTCAATTCCCTAAGCCCCTTTCTCACTTCTAGAGTTCCAATAGTGCCAACTCAGTAAGCACGAAAAAGAGGGTAGCTAACTGCACAGACCAAAGTTTACACTCTGTCTCAAACCAGCTTGTTAATGACTTTAAGCGTCAAAACCAAAATGCTTTAAAAAAAAGTCCTATGCTGGTGATGGCCCATAAAATCTGTGACCAATTTAACAGCTCTGTCAAGGTACAGAAAAAAAAAATTGAGTGAGGTCAACAGCCTGCCAAAATATTAGCTGAAACTCTTAAAAGTCTTTATTTCATGGAGAGAGAGAGAGAGAGAGAGAGAGAGAGAGCCCTACAGAAGTAGTGATATATGTCGGCATACAGAACTCAAAATGATCTAGAAGAAAAAAACATTGCACAGTATGAATAAGAGGCTACTGCTATTGGAACTGCTCACCTCCCTGAATTGGAAAACACCCCACCAAATTTGGGCCATTCCTGACATGCATGTACCCACAGTATGGATGGAAGAGGTGCCATAGCTTTTTTAAATTGAAGGGGGTTTCCATGTAGTCTCATTGGAACGGCACATTTTTCTTGGCCTAACTTGCAAAGACGAGCACCTTAGTATGGACAAAATCCCACATTTGGAGGTTAAGATTGGCATTTAAGCACAAGGGGCAGAGCTCAGCACCCACGAGCCATAGAGTCCTCACTATTATGTTGACATTGCAAACCAGAATGTCCAGCAATGGAGATATGGAGATCTGTCTACTAGCAAGATGACCGAGACCGCCAACTAGTTTCACATAGACTGTCATACAATGACCAGATGGCAATAAGTAGAGCTCAGCAAATCATCTATAGCCAATAATGTCACCTCTTTTTCTATTTGGCCCTGATTTGTCAAGATATGCAAGCATGCGATTATTCCCAGTGAACCTGGTGCAACTATTCATTTGCTCCAAGTTATGCAGATGGTTAAATATTTTGCTGAACAGGGCCTTTTTGAATAGCCTCTAAACTGACCGTGTGCATCTTGAATTTATTATTTGAAATGATTACCCAAATAATTTATGCAAATAAATTCCTAGTCTGCAGCTCACTCGTAAGTGTTTTTCCTTTTTTCTTTTGTTTTACAAATATTTGATAGTTAAATTTTTATGTGCTATTTTTCAGAAGGCACATAAGTGATGACAGTTTGTCCCTCCAATTTATCACCCTCTTTCAGGTAGTGGGGTCTCCAGAACTCAATGCAATATTCTAGGTGGACTCAATTCTATTCTTTTCCCCTTTAGGCTAATGAGTCTTTAAAGAGAGGAGGATAGGAAATAGCTAAGCAATTAAGATACAGAATATGGAGGGGAAAAATAAAGTAATGCATCCTTTGACTGTAATTTAGAGAATTTATTAGTCATTTAAAACCTTGATGACTTATTCTTTTGGAAAAAAAAAGCTGTAATAAGAACGAAGAGAAAATAACATAAATATGAACCCATTTGTAAAGACAGAGATTGTAACAAGAACGGGGAATGACAGAATGCTCCTTTGGATGTATTTGACTTCATAATTACAATCCTATGGATATGTTTTAATATCCCTATTTGGGTAATTTATTGTTAATTTTCTCTTGGAAACATTTTTATTCAAAATACTTGCATTGTATCTTTTAAAATAAACATTTCATGTCTGCTGCCAGACGAACAGCAAGGAATTGTGAAAAAAGTTTTGTAAGGAAACCAAAACTAAATTAATAGATTAAATTTGTCTGTTATCAGGTCTTGATACACACCGAATATGTGGGCCAGGTTTGTAAAAGTGATTTATATTTTTGGGTGGGAATGGAAACCAGGCAAAACTAAGCAGTTTCAAACACATTTCACTTTTTTGTTGGTTTAGTTTGAAGGACAAGCAGAAAGATGGTTTGTGTGAATCCCTATGAAAAGAAACAACTGAATTTCACACAGCCAGATGACAAATCCTATGCTCTGTTAAAGTCTCAATTATGTAGCCTGTATTCATTTCAGGACCAGCTGTAGGCACCAGCAAAGCAAGCACGTGCTTGGGGTGGCACATTTCCAGGGGCGGCATTCCAACCACCTTTTTCTTTTGGGGCAGTTGCGCTCTTAGAGCTGCGCCACTTAGACGGGGGGAGGGCGCTGCGCCCCTGGCCGCAGTGGAAAGGGGAAGCCCCAGCCCTGGGATGCTGAGCTGCCAGGGCCCACCCACTACCTGGGGAGGAGAGGGCGAGTCCTGCCACGGAGCAGGGGCTGCGCTGCCTTGTGCCACCCTTATATTGGGGCTTCTCTGCGCTGCTGGGCAGGGCAGCGGGGAAAGCCCCTGCAGGTGCTGGGAGAAGGTGACATCACTCCCTCCGCTTCCAGCCTCTCCTGTGAGCCCCAGCCCCACCTGAGCTTGGGGCAGAGAAAAACCTAGAGCCGGCCCTGATTCGTATGGGTAATATTAAGGGCTCCAGGATTGGAACCATAGTCAGTGAAGATGCATTTAGAAAACAATGCCAAAATTATACCCTAGAATGCCAATTGTTATCTCCTTTCCCAAGTGCAGGAGTTACTTATCAGCTGCTGGAGTTCTAGGTGGTTGGTTGCAAGTGCCAATATTGTATTCACAGAAATTTAGACTGACAAATTCCAACCTTTTTTTTTTTCATTTTCTTGGAGGTGACATAAAGTGAAGCCTAGTTTTGTATTACAAGTCTCAGCAACAAAGAATGAAAGCTGAATGAGTTTGGGGGTCAGGACCTGCTACAATAAAAGGCAGAGCTACTCCTTGGGAGGACTTGCCATGCCTTTGTGCAGTATCTGGAGCTGCCTCATTTGAGAAATGCCACACAAAAAAAACAACAACAAAGATTGGAATTAGATCCTGCAGATTAAACTTCAGATTCAGAAACAAGATACTTCTGAAATCCCACCTGCAAACAAACTCTAAGCATAGCTAATTCTGTGGCTAGCATTTACTGTATCACTTCCACCTAAAACACTACTTCCCCCCATTCACCTTTTGCTCCCTACACATTTTCTTTTTATGTCTGCCCAGGAGACAGACTCAGTGCCTGATCCACATTTCAGCCCTGAGAAGCCAACAAACAAACAAACAAGAAAGAGGGAGTGGGAGCCACATAACTGTATATTCTGAAATATGTTCTACAGCTTCACCCTGCCAAGTGACAGTCTCGCTACATTCCGTGTGTCGGAGCTCATTTAATTCCCCAGCCAGAGTCCTGACAGGCGTGTGAGTAACGCCTATGTGTTACGAGATTTATTTAATGGGCATCTGACGAGTTGACGGGGAGCTGGGGTCCTCCCAAAGCCATATTATCTCTGCCAGGAATAAAAATCAGCTGGAACGGGAGGGCTTTGATAGCCACAATCTGTTACCAGAAAATTGAACTGTCACCCTTGTGTGTCATGTTCATTTTGGCTGATTAAAGAGATATTAATCTACTGTCATTGTTACAATAGCTGTCATCCTGGGGAAAAAACAGGGATATGCAGACAGCTCCTCCAGATACGCACACAGGGAAAGGAGAGGTGTGTGGAATATTAACAAAACTCTGATCCCTTAGAAATATCGAGCCAGCTAGAACTGATTATATTTTCACTTATGAAGCAAACAATAGGTCCCACTTCAGGTAATGAACCATTTTGGTTGGTATTAACTACAGTTGTAAGAGAGTGAAATGAATTCCTTAGACTTATGCTATGCCCTTTTCAGGAGACAACTACCTTTACCCATCTTTAAAATGGGTGCAGTAACCTTCTGCTACTTCCCAGGGGTGTCAGAAGCTTAACAAAATTAATGTTTCTAAAGCACTTTGGAATTAGTTATTGTTATTTCAGATGGACAATAATGAGGACTCCATTGCTGCCTTTTTCAAAGGACATCTTTTAGTTTGGCTAGCGTCTTAGAAACAAACCACTTTTCACAATGCCGGTTCACCACAATTTGCTCAGTGTTTCTAACATTTCTGGATTGGGGCCTCACTGTGCTAGGTGCTGCACACACACATAGCAAACACTGCTATTTCATTTATTGCACAAGCAAAGAATATGGACATACTCCTTACATGCAAGATGCACATAAAACCTAGCATCCTTGGCAATTCAAGTGGCAGGTGGGTTCTGGGTTATTGGCATAAGAGCTAAGGGGTGGGACCATCTCTCGAGGTGGCTGATGGGAACATTGGGGCAGCCAGCCCACCAGGGGAAGTATTGCGTCATGTCCAGTTTGGTGCATAAATTGGACAAGATCCACAAACTGTTGTGATTGCAAAGCGTATCGGGGAGAGAGAGAAGCACTGGTCTCATGGCCTGAGCAAAGGACAGGGAGACAGGAATTTATGTATTCTATTTATGTAATCCCAATTCTGGCCCCAACTTCCCTTGGGCAAGTCTAGTCACCATCCGGTGCCTCAGTTTCCCCTTCTGTAAAATTGGGTTAACGCTGATATTCTGGCAGTAATGAATTACAAATTGCTAAGTACTTGAAAGATGAACATGAGCTATAATTATTAGATTAGAAAGTGGAGGGCACAGTGAGGGAAGGGGAGTAAGAGAACCTTGGTTACAGTGAATTCTCTGGGATGAAGGAATGCTTTGAAATGGCCCCTATTTCTCTTTAAGTGGTCTGGGTTTCGCTTCAAATGTGACTTAACTCAGACTGTTTTTCTGGGGAACAACTCCATATTGGAAAGAGAAAGGGCAGGAGATCCGTCTGGGTGCCTTCTATCGACTCTACTTACCCTATTCTCCCAGCTGATTGACCCAAATTTTAAGAAGGGAAAAGGAATAACGAATGGAGAAGACTTTGGATTCCCCTAGTCCGTCCCCTGCTGCCTCCTGCCAAAGCCACAAGCTTTCCCAGGAAGACGTCCAGAGGACAAGTGTTTAGTGTAGGAGTGTCAAACTCAAGTTGTGAGAGGCCGAGTTCCCTTTCTGATTGTGGACCCTGGGCCAAGGCATACATTTAGGACACCATGCTTCCCTCAGTCGACAATGGGAGTCCCATATGTCAAAATCAGGAGTTAGAACACATCTAGACTGGCCTATAGACAGTGACTAAACTTTTCATTATCCCCATTATAGTTAAGATTCAGCATTGCTCAGTGGGAAAACCACTCAGCCTTAGCACCAGTGTTGTTGCTGCTCTGGACTTCATTTCTTTCTCCACCATCTTTTCTGTGCCCCTTCCCTGCCTTTACATCTCTTCTTCGATATTTCCTCCACTGCAGCAACTCTCAGTTCCCCCTATGGGTGCCCCTCCGGCCTCATTCTCCATCCTATATGAAAAATGTTCAGCATTAAAATAGGACATCAGTAGTCTCCAGAATCAACACACAGTTGAGGCTAAGAGAGAGTGAGGGAGTTCACACATCTCAGAGCTATCATTGAGGTAGCTGATCGGAAGATACCACACTGTAATGGTTACATTCAGGTCATGTTTGGACAACAACAACTATGAGGGCTAGAAACTGTTTGAATCTGAATATGCCAGACAGGCCACCAAAATACGGTATAAGCTTCCGATGCAGTGAGCTGTAGCTCACGAAAGCTTATGCTCAAATAAATTTGTTAGTCTCTAAGGTGCCACAATACTCCTTTTCTTTTTGCAAAATACGTTAGTGAACTAGATGTGTTAGGGACCTCTGGCTCAGGGTAAGTAATGATATCAGTGTAGCTTTATAATGATTCTGTAATGCTCATTTAACAATAATGAAAACAGTGTACCTACCCACCTAGACAGAGAGGCTTTTTTATCTCAGATAAAGAACCAAAGTCAGCCCTGGCATAACTGGACATTGGCTTTAACTTTAAAATGCTGGTACACATTAAAAATGTTGGTGACGTCAGTGGGAGATTTGTATACAGGCAGCAGGGCTGAATTTAGTAAACTGAATTTAGTCCAAAGAGTTCTTCTTTTATATGATGCAGAATTGCTGTTACTTTGATTCAGAAAGTGAGACATCATTAAAAGGAGAGTTTCAATTAATATACACACACGGAAAAAAAATCTCAACTCGATATAGATGCTCTGTAATTTTCTTTGTAGCAATGGTCATAAAACCTGAAAACACCCAGGAATTCAGTATTTTTACTGAGATTCAGATGAGAAAATGTAGGCTACACATACCCCAGCTGCCATCCCATTTTTACTACACTCCTAGTACTTTAAATTTGAATCAATAACTATTTTAATACAGAGAGTTCGGAAAAGTTTGATTCAAATTCCTTTGACACAGTTCCATCAACATCCAGTTATAGAGCCATTCTGCATATGACTCATTAAATATTTAAAAGATTTCTATTATTGAATTAACTATTTATTGATTTATAATTTAAAAGATTTATGCTTGGCCATTAAAAAAAATTCCAAACTGACTTTCACTTAAAGAGATGTCAGGTGCCATTTGCTGATAGCGAATGTCTAATGTACCCTTTTCACCCCCAGAGTGAAGAAAGGACAATTACTCAAGGACCTCTGGTTCAATATTCATACTGTTTAGATGCTGAGGTCTGTGGTTGTTTTTTCCCCCCGGCATTAGGTCATGCTCGGCAGCATCTATCCATCCCACAAAAGCTCAGCCTGTGTGGAAATGCACAGCTTGTCGTTTCTCTCCTGTTATGTTTATTGATTTGGATCTTGGATGAATTTTCCACCCTTTTGTGTGATTTATTTATTATATTCTTGTTGTGCTGATGCTCTTGTTGGGATCATAAATACACACTCACATGCTTCCCTTCTCTTTTATCGGTGCTGATATAGGCCCCCGGCTCAGCAAAGCATTGATGCATATGGGTAGTCCCAATGGAAATGAATAGGACTACTCGTGCTGAAAGTTAAGCACAAACTTAAATGCTTGGCTGGATTGGGCCATAGACATAATGATAATCTTTGCATCTGTAACACTGACTTCTGACTTTAAATCTATCCCTGCATCTTAACTCTTCAGTTTATTCCTTCACAAATTCAGAGAAGTTCTGCAAAGATCTGGAGTGAATCAGAATAAAAATAAATTGCTCTTCCATAGCACCTTTTAGCTGCGACTCACAATTTGCTATACCAACATTACCCAATATCCTGACTGGTAACTGTTATTGTCACACCTATTTTACAAAGGAGTAAACTGAAGCATAGGGAGGTTAACGCTTGCCCAAGGTCACACAATGAGTCACTGGCAGAGGCGGAAACAGAACCCAGGTGTCCTAACTAGCTTTGTTGCCACAAGTAAAAGCAGCAACCTGGATGGTCGCATTGGATTTACTCTTTCTAGGAAGAGAGAAAAGGCAGATTTGGAATGCATGCACCGTATGCACTAACTACATGAACTTGAGTGTTTCCAAGTACAAACAGAAGTACTGGCTGGATTTTTTTTTTAAGGGAATTTTTTGTACACAGCTAGTAAGGGTCTGACTCTGATAAGGATCTCTTACTGTTTGTTTTACTTGTGGCTTTGGGGACCCAAGCTTTAGTGATACACATTTTTCTACAACCCGCTCTTGGCTATACATCAAAACCACACAGAGTAATTAGTGCGGGTCTGTCAGACAAAACCATAGCAGAGTAATGTACTATACTTTGGAAATCACTGCCCCGGTTTCTCCAATCAGTGAATTATAAATAATGATTTCTCTGACTTGAAAAGAGTGCATGCTATAAATAATAACTATTTTAAGACTCCCATGTAGCGTTCCTAATGGTACTGCTGTGGGATAGGGATTAATCCTAGGAAGATAATTATTGGAATATCAGACACAAAATTGTAATAAAGTATATTAAAATTGACATAATAGAAATAACCAGAGGATTATGGGGCTAGAAAAAAGGAAGCTCATTCCAATATGATATTACCATGGGCAAACACTTTTAAAAATATATATAAATATTATGCTAGGAGTCACACAACAGTTTGACTTTGTTCTGCAGTTTAGATTCTAGGGTTAGGTACTGTAAGTACTGTATTTGGGAAAAGGCAGAAGGGTCACCAAGGACTTTGTTTACACTCTATTTTCCCTCTCACTTCTTTCCTTTCTTCTTTGAAAAGCTGGCAGGGGGAGGAAAGGATGTTACAGTTCTTGGCCGAGGCACAGAAGAAGAAGACAGATCAATAAAAAGACTGACAAGGTTCAATCTTTGCTCAAATTCTAGCTGTGAAATAGATATATTATTTTAGTTAGTGCTGTTCAGTGATGAGAGCAATGTGCTTGGACTCTGCTTCCCTGGGTTCCGTTCCCTGTTCTGCTACTGACTTGCTGAGTGATCTTGGGCAAACCACTTAAGGACAGAAGCTGTTGCTTATACTCACAATAGTTCATCTGCACATAGTCCCATTGACTTCAAACATGTTACATCTGGATTTGGCCCCCTTTGTCATCTCCCCACCTGAAGAGTAGGGATAATAACACCTCTTACCTGGCCGGGTGTGAGGCTTGATTGATTGACGTACAGGAAGTGCTCGAGATGCTTAGATGAAAAGAGCAATATCTGTGACCAGCCATGACGACCATGTCTTTTTTCCCTCCCTCTTTCTGGCCAGGTGGAGTCATAACAATGTTGTCTGTTAGGATGTTTATTTTCCAAGATGAGGGACGTGTTTCCTCATCTGTAAAATGGGGATAAGGTTATTGACCTCCTTTATCAAGTGTCTTGAGGGCTATGGATGAGAAGCTCTATAGGAGAGGCCAGGATTGTTTGTTATTATTACATCACAATCCAATGAGGTTCCCCATCCACCTTTTTTAACCGACTCGGAAACACGCATGCAGCAGATTTGTTTTAAACATAGATATTTCCCCCTGGAAAGGGCTTGATTGGTTTCTCCCGTGGACCACAAACCATTGTGAATGCTGGAGAGGGTGGGCTCTTGGACTCTGTTCCAGTTCCCAATGGAAAGGCACTCCATGGCTTCAGTGGGAGATGGCCCAGGGCCCGTGTGTGCTGAGGACTTTTGAAATATGCCAATGGAGCCCGGGTGAAGACATGGCATGAGTACAGCAGGAAGGAAGATGCTCCACTCTAAGGACAGCAGTGACAGACAGGCTATGTATTGGATATGTCAGTTTTAATGGACTGGAAACTGAAGAGCCCACAATAAGGAGACAAAATGAGCTTCTGCCTGTCTCAGAGAGCTGTACCTTTCAAGTAGAGTCAAAGATGAACTGTCTGACCTGTCAGCACCGATTAGAAGCTACATCTTCACAACTTGCTAGTTCTCTGAGGAAGGAAAAATACAGCTAAGTGATTTCAACCAAAATTACCATGAACTATTGGCCATTAAGCCAGACAAGTGGGCTGTTATGGTACCTCGGTCTGAGCAGCCACGGGCCAGGCAGCATGTAAAACAAAATCAGCCAGCATTAACTATTTAAATGTGAAAGACAAACTTCCTAAGGCTCAGCGATTGGGTGCGGTTTGGATAAGCATGTGAAGTTTTGTGGAACGTCTTGTGTTGACAAGACAGGCTCTGTCATGAGATATCTGGCCCTTCTGTCTGTTTTTCTTCATGGAGCCACCGATTCTGGGCTTCCTAGCCAGATCTCAGCCTCCCGGCTCTGGCTTCCTCCTCCCTGTCAGCATGCTCCCTGTTCTGAGGGAGAAGGCAGCGTATATACCGCCCTCCTTTGGAGAGCTTCCCCGAGTGGTTGGGAGAGAAGGAAGCCCTGCCCCACCTGACAACTACAGGGGTCCTAGTCATGGGCCCTTAAAGGGCCAGTATCCTGGATTTTCCTAATTCCTTGGGACTGCTTCCTCTCTTCCTAATTCCTGCTACAGTGCTATTTCCAGGGCCTCTGTTTATTCCAGTGTTCCTGGAACAGGGTCTTCTGGACCCCATCCAGTCTTAAAAGGCCAATATACCACATTACACTTTCTACTATATCTAATCTATGGACTGCATCCTTCACTGTCAAAACCTGGAAATGGAAAATATGTATTTGAACATTAAAGAATCTTAAATATCTCTTTGCTTTTGGGTCCAGAAAAAGGCAAACATTCCTGGTGGAGGAAAAGGAGCAGTTTTTTCCCCAAACCCATTCCCCCTTCCCTTAATGATACCCAGCTCCAGGATGTTATTCCCTATGCTGTAAGAAGTGTTTATAGGTAAATATTGCTGCAAACAATAGGTCAAAACTTAAACACAAAGGGTTGCTTTGTTGCTTCGATACCAAGGTGATAGAGCAGCTGAGAGTTATGATAGACAGAGAGATTTCAAATGGGTGGGCACAAACTGAATTGCTCATGAAAGGTTCTTTTATGGGCATTATTCACAAGCTTGATAGGAACATAGTCCTGTACTTGATCAGTAGATCTCAATCCAAAACACCACACTATGGACCTATTCAAGAGGCAGAGGAGGTTATTTCATAAATTGAGGTTCAACTCAGCTCTGCTTTTAACTGTAATCTCTGCACACCGAGATTAATAGAACATCACTCCATGGCTGAGAAAGCAAGTTATGATGAAGAAGCTGTTGAAACAGGAAACAATTGATTTCCCAGGAGACCCGTAAATCCACCTCTCATGTCCTTTCAAATTCTGTGTTATTGCTGTAAAAATTTTAAACACTGGTAAGAGGGTGAAACAGCTGACATACTCATTTGCCATGAAAAGAATTGTATTCTGGGGCTGTGTTGGGAAACCAATTCAATGTGCTTAGCAGATACATAAAAATCCTCGGCGTGGCTTTGTAAATGTTTGAAGGGGTGACATCGTGCATTCCAGTCAAGTTGGAGTCTCCCTGTCTTTGTTGTTGCTCACCTTTAGCAACTTATTACACCCTTGCTCTCTCACCTCATTCCCTCCCCTCCAGAATATTATTTCATGGGGGCCAACCAACTCAGATGCCCTTCACACAGAGAGACTAAAGGTCCCATGGCAGGGCACACCTGCACTACATGTTCCTTCTAACATTCTCGTGACAGCAGGTCATAAATCCTAGCTGGGTAGGCAGCAATCTAGCCAAGGGAACATTTATACCTTACGATTTATTTTCCTTTATGATATTTCTATTAAGTCAGCTAATTTTATACCAAATTAGGTCTGATGCAGTTCTGGGTATTGTGCCAACGTTTCTGTTGAGCCACCCAAGAAGGGGAGGTCAGGTATCATCTCACAGCTTCATGCATCTTCAGTTCGTCCTAGTGAGAAGCTCTGTTTGATCCATGAAGGGTGTAAAAAATGCTGCTGTTATGACTGGGAATCAAAAAACCTGGGTCAGTTCCTTGCTCTGTTAGGGATTCCCTTGTGACCTCTGATCAACCATTTAATCTCTCTATGCCTCAATTACTCATCTGTAAAATGGGGATCATAATTCTTCCTTTGGCTGCCCTGTTGTCTATTCAGAATCCTCAGGGCAGAGATTGTCTCGTAATATCTGTTCGCAGTGTCGAGCACAATGGGGCCTCAATCACAACAGAGTTACCATGATATTTATAATAGCTCTGAGAGGCCTACAACGAAGCTGTCTGTATAAATGGTTGGTAACAAATTTCATTCTTGCAAGAATCACAAAACCTGGAAGATACAGTATCGGATCCTGACATTTTCATTGCACTGAAAAGATAATTTTTCAGTCAAAAACTGTCTTTACCTGTGTTGTCCTCATCAAGATATTCATTATTAAAATATATTTTCTTTGAGACCGGGCATACAAGGCCCCTGCAGTTCATTTTTCCTCCAGGTAGGAGAGGAAGAAAGGGGAAGAGGATCTAAATACACAACTGCATCAGCATTTTCATGATGGGGGGGGGGTTCTCCAAAATTCCACTTGTAATGAAAGAATCTGCCAAGTGGAAACAGGAAGTTTTGCTCTGCAGAGGGGCACAGGTGGTGAATCAAAAAGTTATATGTAAACAGGCTTGGCTTCCCCCCTACACTGATAATCTTCCCACCTTGCTGCAGTTTGGTGGAGAGAGACAGCAGCACGAACTAAAGATCTGATGATGAACAGACTGTGCATGTGAAGATACACTCCTAAGAACGGCCAGACTGGGTCAGACCAAGGATTGATCTAGCCCAGTATCCTGTCTCCAATAGTGGCCAATACCACAGCTTCAGGGACAGTGTACAGAACTGGACAATTTTGGAGGTATCCACCCCTGTTTTTCTCTCCTGGCTTGTGACATTCAGAAGTTTAGGGTCACCCCAAGCATGGGGTTGCATCCTTGACCATCTTGGTTAATAGCTATTGATGGACCTCTCCTCCGTGAATTTACCTAATTCTTTTCTGAACCCAGTTATACTTTTGGCTATCCCTGCAATGTTACTGAGGTCAACAAGACCTTTGGTGACATGTGCCAACTATGGTAATAAGAATAATTAATATTAACCCTTTCACTTATATGAAGGGCCTTACACTTAAAGATCACAGAGCAATTTAAGAAAGGGGGGAAGCATTCTCATCCCCAGTTTACATATAGGGAAGCTGAAATGCAGAGAAATTCAGTGGCCTGTACAAGGTTATATGGTGAGCCAGAGACAGAGCTGAAAACAGAAGGCAGGGCTCTCCAGCCTCACAACTCCTTGCTGCCCTCAACCAGACAGCACAGCTTCCCTCAAATGCTGATTGAGTCCTGAACAGGCCTGGGCACATAGTGAAAGGTGTGAAATGCATAACAATGTTAGTACTCAGTAGAAGAGGTGGGACAGGAAGGCAGGGTCTCCTGATTCACACCCCAGTGCACCTCCCTTAGGCCAAAGGGTCAAAGGCTCTCTCACTCTCTTTCCCTTCCTCTCTCTCTCCTGTGTGAGGTTTCACATGGGAATGCACCAGGAGGGACAGAGCTGCCAAATGCACGAGTGTCATACGAGACAACTCAGGAGCCAAGCCACTCACCCGCCCTGGGAGCAAGTGGGTAGGAAGTGGAATGAGACCTTGCTTGCCCAGCTTTTGGCCCTGAACCTGCTATCTGGGAATAGCTGGCTGGGTGCAGAGTTGCTGCTCCACAAAAAGGGCTGAAGTAACTCATTCCCCAACAAGAACGAGAAGGGGAGGAATTATGGTTTTGAGTCACAGTTTGTTCTCCAGGCTGCTCCTGGGGCAATGCAGCTCCAAGCCACCCCACAGGCAGGTTGGACAGTTACTGCCCTGGGTGACTAGTCCCACCAGAACTGACAGGGTGCCCTGATGCCCCATAGGAAAGTGCTGCTCAGTAAGGGTGGTAGCACTGGGCCCTAAGCTCCAGCCAGGAAATTCACAGTGTGGAGGAGAGGGAATAATGTTTTTGTTTACTTGCTCCCCCCGGTTGTTTTGGATTTGTACAAATCTGAAGACACAAATAAAATGCAGTGCGCTAGCTCGGCTTTCTGGTCCCTCTGCTCTGCCCACTCAGCAGCTCTTTGGCGCAGCATGAATTGTGATCCTGGCGTTCCATCACTTACGCCATTAAACACAGCACCCGGCTTCCAGCCACACTCCCAGAATTTAGGAATGCAAAACACATGTTAACCAACAGGTTACATTTACCAAATCCCAGCCATGCATGACCTAGCTATGTGAGCAGCCAATTCTTATGTTTCTTCACCAAGGATATTTTTCCTTTTCTTTCTCAGCTGTACAGTGTCTCTACATTTTTTTTTGGCTTGAGGTCTCTGTCTAATTATCTGTAACCTTCTGTTCGAAGATCGCAGTCCTGGCCTGATAAAAACCAGTCACTTTGAAAGCAAACTGGGTCTTAATTTTCCTTGACAGCCCTTCTTGAAACATGTGGGCAAAGCCCTGGCTTAATTAAATGCACATTCGTATTCCAAACAAATTAAGTACAATTAAGGACTCTGAGTTATGGGTATCTATCACTCGGCGATGTTTTTGTAAAAATTACCACATTTAGATCAAAGGCAGAGGACCCTTCGCTTAATTGCTTCATTAGGGCCCGATGCAATAGGCTTCATAAATATAGGGTCTGATGTCTCTTTGGGAATTGCCCAAAACACGGCTCTTAAAGTAATTGCTTCCATATTGCTCTCCGTGCAATGTTCATGTGCTCCACTGATCAAAATGGGTTCACTCTCAGGAATTAAAGGGAATGTGAGTCCCTCATTATCTTCCAGCAGCACAACTTTCAGAGCTGGACTGGGTTTGGGGTTATTGGCTATTACCATCCCGGTTTCTACTGGGAATTTCTACAACTCGGCCTTACTGGGCATGACCTTGACACTCATCCTTGAAGTCCAAGGGCACATTAGGCAGCCCCACCACCTTTCAAGATATCAAAGGCTACCCAGTGGGGCTTGCAAGTTGCTTTGTGCTTCCTTCTCACACAAGGTGTTCAGCTACCAGGGTGAAGGACAACCTTACAAAGCCGATTAGACAGAGAGAGAAAATTATATCTAGTTTTCTGCTGCTTTTATCATAATAAAAAGGAAGATGATATGACCCAATTTTTTTAAATGATGGTTACTTAGAACTATTGTTTTCGCTGACTGCACCATATTTTTGATTTTCCTTGAAACCCATTGAGACCTAGGACTCCAGCTGAAGGGAGCTAGGAGTGTGATGTTTATCTCCTGTTGAAATTAAAGTCACTCACTGCATACATACGGGGAGGATACAGAAAGGAAAGGAACAATCTTCCCCACTTCACACTTATAATTCTAGCCTGGCCAAAGAAAAATTAATATAATTGTGTATTTGGGACAAACATTTTTTTAAAATTGCTAATAATGGTCTATTTTTTGATGCATTATAAACATTTATTTTTGGCTTGGTTCTTAACTGCAGGGCCACCTGGAACCAGAAAGATTTTTTCATTCCTTGAGAAGGCCTGCGACAAAAAACCTAGCCAAGCAACTTATCCTTTGCCTTTATAAGAAGGATGCAAATGCCAGAGGGGTAATGTCATTATGGTGCAAGAAGTTACTGGGAGCTTGTGGCCAGAGTCTAGACAAACTTCAGATTAATTTTTAATGAGACTGAGCTATACGCAGCACCCCGAGCCAAGGATTGTTTATTATTGCAATGCATTACATCAGCAAACGCAGCCGTGGTATTAAAAAGGGGGTCTCTGGAAAGTGGCTACACAGATAAATAGCCTTAACAGAGAAGGGAAGGAATGATCCTTTTCTCTCACAATTGAAGGCACTGTGCTGTGGTATGAAGGTGGGTTTTGGTGAGTGCTTTTAGTGAGTGGAGAGAATGACTTTATTATACACTGCATGGAACTGACTGCATGTCGTAAAATGATTATGGCCGTATTTTCATTTTTGTTAGGATTTTGTGAATGACCCAGATTATTTCTTTTTAATTTGATTTAGCTCAGCTGAAAACTGGAAGCAAATGCACCAAGAGTTTGTTTTATTCCTCTTCCTTTGCATATTCCAGGTTAGTTAGTGTTTGTCTTCTATCTTAGCTGAAAAGACCAAAGAGAGGGGTGACGTCATCTGTCAACATCAAAATAGTCACATTGTGTCCAGAAACCACAATGATAAGGGCACTGGAGACAGAGAGACAGTGCAGTTACTTAGATGGCAGAGCTGATTGGAAAATGGTAAGTATTGTAGTTGGAAAATTGGGAAAAAATATTTTCTGTGCATATATTCCAGTTTTCAACAAAAAAGGAACCCTCCAAATTTTTCAATTTGGGGTTTTTTCCTCTCACTGTTCCTTTTCCCCATGTCCTCTATTTTTTCTTTTTTCCATTTTGCCACTGGAAAAGGACAGAGGAAATGGAGAGAAAAGCAAAAACTACAACTAAAATCCAGTATTTTTCCAATTTTTGTTGAGGTCACTACTAGAGCACTTCCAGTAATGGAAGTCATTGTTAGTGAAAACTATTGTACTTTGATTCTTGGTTCAATGCTGCCTTACACTATAGCCTGACTTATAATTTCAGGAGACAGACGCAAAAGAGAGCAACATTGACAGAACTGGAGACAGTAGCCACAGAAAAAGTATAACATGGGCAACGGTGCAAGCTCTGGTACTATGGTGATGGGCTAAACATGATACATGCTTCTCCCATAGTGGCCAACCTATGACACAGAAGGAGCCCCCTCTAGAGTGACACAATGTTCAGCCCTTGGCCTCCTGCAACATTGCATTCATGCTTCTCAGCAACCATCAACTTTTAGTCACTAACATCTTGATCTGTATTGTCATCGTTGACCTAAAGATGACAGGCTCCATGTCCAATGATCAGTCCCATGAGCCATCCGGTCCCCTAGAAGTCTCAGGTTTGATAAGGACTTTGCTAACAGCAATGCAAAGCCATAAGAACAGATGGGGGCTAGAGTAGTTGTGAGGAATAGAGTTTTGCTCCATTGGGTTAGGAGGGAAGAAGTCAGCCAGATTTCCACTAGCAACCCTGTCCATCAACGGCCAATGCTGGCACAGAAGTAGCTGCGTATTTCCAGGCAGCTTTCTTCTCTGAACCAATTTTACTCAGTGCTAAGGAAAAAACAACCACCCCTGATTGTCCAGTCCAGGAGTGGATGGCTGGCAGCAGAAATCCTATTTCCAAACTGACCCTTGCTTTCCAGCATTACATTCATTAATTCCACAGGCTCACGTTTCGAGGAAGATGTCAGTCATGTCTGTGAGTTTTCTATCAGCTATTAATGCCAGATCACAAGGTGAGAAAGCAGGGGTTTTAATCTCAAGACCCTCAGGAGATGGAGCTGAATACATTCAGCGTGAGGCATATGTCTGGAAATGTCAAGGATAAATATTGTTAAAATAGAGGGTGCGGATATTAACTTGTAATCTTAAGTACTATAGGTCTGATTGAAAATATGGCTCCCTGCCTCCTCATTATGGTTGCTCAGGTGTAATCAGCAAACATCTCCTGCTTACCAATAATGATCTCATTTAAATCATAGAACTGTGCACCTTTACCTGGAGGAATTTAGATTTCTGTGCTGACTGGCAAGTGACTTAAGGGTGTTTAAAATACACTCTGCATGACAGAATGGCTGCTCCTTTATTTGTAGGAAGGAAACTATAAAAATTCCCTGCTCACTCCCCAAAACCTGTTTATTCCTCTCTCTAAATGTTTGATAATTTCCTATAGTTTTGCTGTCCTCAACAACCTGTGGTTTGCATAAGCATTTGCCAAATGTATCGCAACATGTCCCACAACTCTGAGTCCTTTGTATGCCTTCCCCTTGTCTAGGAATTTCACAGATAAGGGCTTGACTCTGCCACCTTTACCTGGGCTGAGTTGTAACTTGTTAGGCAAGCAGTCCCATTATAATCAATGGGTCTGTCTGCGTAGAAATGTACTGCTCAGCCTGAGGAGAGGTGACAGAATCGGACCCTAAATTACTGGTGATGCTGATTTCCCAGTGGTACCTCTTCCAGTGAACGCTGAGCTAAAACCCTCACTGTGAACCTGATTTCTGAACTACACCTGACAGGCCCCATAATTCAGGATGAGGTGCCCCCAGGAAACATATTCTAAGGCCCTTTCAAAAGCCAAACACACATTCCTAAAATTAACATACAAGGGACTGGGACTGCCTCTCAGCCCTATTCGGAGAAGTTCCCCTGAAAAGCCTGGTGGTGGTGGACGCTCTTCCAACGTGTAAAAGGCTCCCTACAAAAATCGTGGTGTGGAGAAATGTTGGAGCAGAGCCAGAATGCCTGGAAGTGGAAACTGCAATACACGTGGCGCTGACTTTTGGAGATGGGCAAATCCAAAAATTAGACTGAGCAGTTTCCTTTTTCAAAGGCAGGGCTGGAGTCTGACCCAGATGCACCGAGTTCACTGAGTGCCAATTTCGACAGCATTGGCTGCCCTGGGATTGTCTGTGTGTGAACCTCGGGGAAGAGCTGTCACTTCCCAAACCAAGGAACCCTGGGGCTCACCAGGCTCTTAGCCTCAGCAGCAGTTGAAGAAGCCAAGACTATTAACTATCTATGCAGCATCAGCTCATGGATCATGCAGGGATCCATTTCAGATAGACATTGGACTATATGAATTTCATTTGCAAAAATATGTTAGAAAGGGTTGCTGAGATCCACTTCGTTTGGCGTCTTTTCCCACCATTGCCAGCGGATGGGCCTATTAACTTCTACTAGCCAAATGGGCAGGATTACTTGATGTAAAAATTGCCAACTTATCTAGTGATCTGAACTGTGTGTGTGTGTGTGTGAGAGAGAGAGGAAGTGTACCTGGTGGAGATGCCACCTAAATGGACACATAAGAATGGCCATACTGGGTCAGACCAAAGGTGCATCTAGCCCAGTATCCTGTCTTCCGACAGTGGCCCATGCCAGGTGCCCCCGAGGGAATGAACAGAACAGGGAATCATCAAGTGATCCATCCCCTGTCGTCCATTTGCAGCTTCTGACAAACAAAGACTTGGGACACCAGTTCCCTAGATACCTATTTCCATTACTTGAACCAGGGAAATCAGAGCCTGCTTTCAGCTGCTAGCTGCCTTATAACTTATGATCCAACCTCTTGCAGACGGTCAGTGGCTTGAGCATTGGCCTGCTAAACCCAGGGTTGCGAGTTCAATCCTTGAGGGGGCCATTTAAGGATCCAGGGCAAAAATTGGGGATTGGCCCTGCTTTGAGCAGGGGGTTGGGCTAGACCACCTCCTGAGGTCCCTGCCAACCCTGATAGTCTATGACTATCTTGCCTCTGGACGCAACAAGCGAGAAGGCGTCTCCTGTCCCCCCGCAGCTGCCTCCCCCGCGTTCAGCCCCTGAGCCGCGCCGCTGAAGACGCGCATAAACAGGCTCCAGCGAAATGTGCAGATGACTGATTATGTAGTGACACCGAGCCCCCTTGCTGTGATTATTACCCCCTGAGTGCTCCTTACAGAATGTGCCTCTTATCTCACACTGACAACGCTAATAGAATATGCATAGCCCTATTAGCATACAAGATAATAGCACCCTGGAGGGGACAGAGCCATAAAACTTTAAGTAGAAATCAAAACAGAAGGAGGGAGGGAAAAGGGAGCATTGTCATAAGCAACAAAAAAAGGGGGGGGGGGGGGAGCGAGCCCGAGGGCAAATTTGGCTGCCGCGAACACGCGAAGTCATAATTCTTGCGCTAGTCACCATGCAAATGGTGATCGGCCGCCGTCCCCGGGATGCTGGCGGCGAGATCCCGGGCCCCTCCCGGGTGCGGCGGGGAGCCGGGGCTCACGTTGTACCGCAACCCAACGATGGCAACAGCGGCGCGGAAAGAGACGCGGCGCGGCAGGGCGCGAACCCGGCCCGGGGCCCGGGGCCCGCGCTGCCGGGGCAGCTCCCCGCGTTCGGTTCCCAGCGCTGCGCGCCCGGCCCGGGGCTGCCGCCTGCTGAGCCCCGCCCGGGCGCTGCGTTCACCGCTTGCGGCCGCCCTCCCGCGCAGGGACCGCCCCGGGCTCCCCGGAGTCCCGCCTGCCCCGCGCCTTCGCCTTGGCTCCGCGCAGCTCGCCCTGGCCGGCCGGCCGGCAGCCGCGCGTTCACACGCCTCCCATCGGCCGGCGGCGGCCAAAGCAAATCCTGCCGGGCTCGGCCCGAGCGAAAGGCTTCAACCGAGGCTGAGCCGGCTGGTCTCTAACCAAAGGGCCAGCCCCGGGCCTCCTTCATGCTCATTGTGGGGGCTCAGGGCAGCTGCCCCCTTCCCCGCCCCCGTGCTGACAGCTCTCTGGGGGAACGGGGCACGGCCAAAGCTCCCTCCCGAGGCTCAGCATCCTGCCCAGGAGGGTGAGGAGGCCATCACAGGGCTCCCTTTCACCAGACTAGCAAAAACAACCAGGAGTCCTTGGGGCACCTTAGGTTTCAGAGTAGCAGCCGTGTTAGTCTGTATTCGCAAAAAGAAAAGCAGGACTTGTGGCACCTTAGAGACTAACAGATTTACTTAGGCATAAGCTTGCGTGGGCTAGAACCGATGAAGTGGGTTTTAGCCCCCGAAAGCTTATGCCCAAATAAATGTTAGTCTCTAAGGTGCCGCAAGGACTCCTCGTTGTTTTTGCTGATGCAGACTAACACGGCTGCCCCTCTGAAACCTGTCGCAAGATTGGAAACCTTCCTGCCTCCGAAAGATCCAGGGTAGCTGCTTTACAGATTACCGCATGCTTTTCCCTCTGGAGCGTAAGGGCAGGGTCATAAGGTAACCAGGGTCGGGGCCATGTGGTGGGTTTGGAAGGATCCTGCGAGGTTTTGGGGGAGTCTTACTCTTCCCAGCCTGTTGCTGAGGTTTCTGCAGAGCCAAAACTCTTTGGGGCACACCTTTGTAGGGCAAATTCTCACAGCTTGTGGGAGCTCGTCTCACTTTATTTTAACGGATGGCACTTGAGGCCAATAATTTCAGCAGTTAGGCCACAGCTGGGCACAACTTGAGGGAAGAAAATCAAAGCACGCAGGGGAAAGAACAGAAAGTGCACTGAAAACTAGAACTATTCCTCATTGTGTGTGTTTGTGAAAACTCGAACTATTCCTAATTTTGTGTGTGTGTGTCTCTCTCTCTCATAAGTCATTTCCATCTCCCACTCCTCTGATCCTATGAATCTAGTGACTTTTGCTATCTTGAAAACAAAAAATTCTTCTTGCGCAGAAGTGAGAACATACCAGTGGCCAAAGCTGATAGGTCAATGCTGAAGCATCCCTCCCAGAAGAACCACCCCTTTTATAGGCAGTACCTCCAATGACAGTGTGAAAACACAACAGCCCACCAAAGATGAGCAGACCCATGTGCTAAGTTATGGATTTGGGGGCTGGCCAGATTGGTCAAATAACAAACCAAGTACAATAGTCCTGTAATTAAACTATCTCAAAACAGCCACCCAAAGCCTCAGTAAACTTTTCAGGCACTAAAACTAAGGGAGTCTAGAGCAGAAACTTTCTTTCTGCAAGCTGGAATTGTGTTAGCAAGGACTTCACCCCGGTGCTCAGCATGGGCCTTTGTGACACTCCTGGAACATGCATCCAAGAACCAAGTCTCATTAAAAGAAGGGGAGGGGGGTTTACATACATTTAAACATACAAATGTTTTCAGCTCTAGTGGACTGAGAGTAAGTTCCCAGCTTAGTCACAGACATCCTTTCTGGCTTTAGGCAAGTCACCTGATGTACCTATCCAGTGCATCTGTTTCTTCCCCTGGGGAAAGTGAGGATAATGCTTCTGTCCCTCACTGAAGTGTTGCCAGGATAAAACCATTAATGAATGTGAGATGATGCAGTACTACAGTGATGGGGACCATATAAAAATCAAGACATATAAGATGAAGGTGTTCCTCTATTTATCAATCTTTCTGAGACTGGGGGCAACATTTTTTCTTTGCTTAAGACACATAGTAAAACATATGTAACAATTAGAAGATTCTGCTATGGATGCTTGTTTATTGAAAACACAGTACATATCACTAAAAAGAAAAAAATCCCAACCATAGAGCTAAAATGCAGAGTCCCTTAAGCATTTCGAAGTGTCGTCCTACTCAAAAATTCAAGAAATAGTTACCAAAAAAATGAAATATCTTGGTCCAAATTCTCCACTGGCATAACCTCACTGGAATCAAAGGAGCTATGGCAGCAGAGGCTAGGTCTATATATGCAATGCATATTCATTTTCATTATCCTTCTAGTATAGTGGCTCTAAAGCTAAAATTTCAGAAAACCCTACTCTATATAAATATTTTTCCACCCAGTGATCCATTTGCAAGCCTTTGAACTTGAATTAAAACAATAAAATAATGATTTTTTTTGTACAATGTTACCGTTCAATACATCAAATTCAGGACCCTGTTGGGTTCCACATTTTCCATTACCGGGATGGTGCTAACAATTTCTACATTTACTACAGTTCTCAGAATTGGATGGATGATGCCAATGTTTAAACAAATAACATATTTTTTTCCAGCGTGGCAGTGAATGACAGGGAATGGATGGGCTGGTTTATATTTGTTGCATTCTAGGTCTGATTTGATACACACGAAGTCTCATTGGCACAGAACCCTAATGTTCCTCAAGAGATACCATTTTCACATAGCTGATTATATTTACTGAAAGTGGATCAGGATGCATTGAACTTAGAAAGTATATTTGATACAGTGGGTGATTAGCAACTCTTACTTTTAAACAAGTTCCCTCATTTAAAAAAAATGGTTCAATAAAATATACTATGGTTGCTATACTTTGCCTGATGGATGAATATATTTTCCATCACTCCTTATAAAATGTTACATCTAACTGACCTTTATCCTGGACAAGCCTGTTGTTCTCTTCCTGTTTATGCCTGCAAACTGTTAACATAAGAAATGTTGAACAATGACATGGAGGTCACAGAAAACTTCATGCACATTAAAGGAAAGGACTGCACCTCAGAGTTTAAGCTTCTGCCTCTACGGTTTTATGCTGTGCCTCCTCCCTTGGGATCTTTGATTAAAAAGGCCAGAAGCCTTGCATTTCGGCCTTTGTAGGCTCAGAGCTTGCTTTCTGACTCAGGCTGCAATTCAGCAAACACTTAAGCACGTGTTTAACTGTAAAAGCTTAATTTAAGAGAAATTTAATTAATCTTAATTTAAGAGAAATCAAAATGTTGCTCATGAACCTTTGTTGCTTAAAAAAGGGACAAAATTCAACAAATAAGTCATTGGTTGTGAATTATTTGTTCATCTATAATGTTGGAGAAATATATAATACACATATACACATACTGTGTGTGTGTATGCACATTAGACAGACAGACAAGGAAAGACTTTTCCCACTTGATGTTATTAACTAAACAGGATTACACAAAGTTCAATGCACAAATAATTCTGCAGAAAAAAAGATATTGTTTCTGCACAAACTTGACTAGAACAGGAGCCCTAGTTAGTGTACATTTTCTAGGAAAATCCTTAATAGACCAAGACATGGAAGAAGCAATACAGTGCAGCCTGGATGTTGTGATATATTTATTAAGTTGTACCAGGGCCCATTTAGTAGCAGCTCTGCAGTTTATCACATAAATATCGAGTGCCAAATACAAAAGGGAAGAAAATAACAACATAAAAAAATTATCTTTGGGGGAGGGGGTGCTGATAATGCAATTGTGCCTTCAGATGTACTGCTAATGTCCCTTTGTAAGGATGGGGTGTAAAAATATTCCACAGCTGGGAGAGCGGAAGCGTGGGGGGGAGGAGGCGGGGAAATGAGAGTAAGAATGGGGGCCTTGCTGTTGTTTGTTTTAAAGTGTATTCTGGTTGCAGGCTAGGTCAGCGGGTGGCCAGACTGAGAAAATGAGTCCCCCGGGCTGTAATAATTGTAGCTGTCAGGGAAAAAAGTCAAGGTCTTAGATAGCACTGGACTGCTCTGACTTCTGACCACAGAGAAATATATATGAAAACTATTGCCTGGGGTGCTCTAGGAAGAAACCAAGAGGATTTAACTCCTGGTGGTTTGTGCTTATGAATCTGAAAACTCGGTGAGTTTTATCTTTATTATTGTTATTTTAAATTTGTTGTTTGGAAGGAACTAGAGAGCTCTCTTTCCATAATGCCCAGTCTGTGATGTAATGAACAGCAAGTACAAGCTAGGCTTTTGCATAAAAGATCCATAGGCAGCAGAGAGGGGATAATCCATAGATAATTATAAGGGGTCTGATTCTGGTCTCACTTATAATACGCTTGTTATGTACATGGCAGCATTCACTAGAGTTACTCCAGATTTATACCAATGTAAACCTCCACTGACTTAACCAGAGTTACTCCTAATGTGAAGCCCACAGTTGGGGAGATGTACATGGTTAGAGTAACCAAACAAGGAGAGACCCCACAAACGTGATTGATTTGTTTCTAATTAGACACAAAAAGGTTTCAGAGTAGCAGCCGTGTTAGTCTGTATTCGCAAAAAGAAAAGGAGTACTTGTGGCACCTTAGAGACTAACAAATTTATTAGAGCATAAGCTTTCGTGAGCTACAGCTCACTTCATCCGATGAAGTGAGCTGTAGCTCACGAAAGCTTATGCTCTAATAAATTTGTTAGTCTCTAAGGTGCCACAAGTACTCCTTTTCTTTAGACACAAAAAGTAATTCAAACCAAGGAAATCTGCTAAAACAACATGCCAGGCTTTTCCTGAATGACCAAATGGTTTCCCTTTATTTGAGAAAGTGTGGGAGGTTAGGGCAAAGTTTGAGTCCATGGGCTATAACCCCAGATGCACCCAGAACCTACTCAGAGGCCAATCCATGACAGAAGCCAAGGAAGAGGATGGGGTCAGATGCATTATCTGCTTAATTGTGTGGGGACATCCCTTGAGCAGGCGGTGAGAACTATGCCTTCACCCTCACGAAGATCACGCCTGCACATATGGATCTGCATCATGGGGGCTTGATCTCCCCTTCGTTACACCCGTATAAATTGGAAGAAACTCCAATTAATTCAGTGAAGCTACATCATCGGGGTAAAGGAGAGGACCCAGGCCCTACCTCTTTATCCACAGGATGTACCACATCTACAAAAGCCTGCATTGTTGCATGCACCACATGGCCTCAGGGCAGTCTTGGACATTGAGGGAATTTTCAGAATGGGTTTAGCTGTGTCCAAGCACCCCCACTTTAGTACTTCAGCTTGTTCATGAGGCTCCATTCTTGGCACCCATTACAAGGGTAACCTGCTTGGTGAGGACTTCTCTTTCTGCTGCTCTATGTTTAGGGTCTCTCTCCCTGGCTCCTCCATATACGTGCCATCCCTGCTGTCTTCCCTGGCCTCTGCCCCATTCTCAGCTGCACCTCCTGTTCTCCTGCCAGCATATGCTGCCATCTGCCTTGCCAGTTACCCTTAGCCTCTCATTCAACAACTTCTCCTTTTATGTAAAGCACCTGTGTGCATACAAGCCTCATCAACATATTTAAATATTGTGTTTTGTGAGATCCCTTTGTAACGCTTTGGACTTAATGACTGAGTAATTTTGTATCATCTGCAAATTCTGCCACCTCACTTTTTACCAGATCATTTATGAACATGTTGGTCCCAGTACAGATTGGTGCGGGACCCTGCTATTTACCTCTCTCCACTGTGAAGACTGTTCATTTATTCCTCCCTGTTGTTTCCTATCTTTTAACTAGTTATTGATCCATGAGAGGACCTTCCCTCTTATGCCATGACTGCTTATTTTCCTTAAGGGCCTTTGGTGAGGAACTGTGTCAAAGGCTTTCAAAAGTCCAACTACACTATATCCACTGGATCACCCTTGTCCACATCCTTGTTGATGCCCTCAAGAACTCTAATAGATTGGTGAGGCATGATTTTCTTTTACAAAAGCCTTGTTGAGTCTTCCCCAACATAATGTGTTCGTCTATGTGTCTGATAATTCTGGGGTTTTTTTACTATAGTTTCAACCAATTTGCCTGATACTGAAGTTAGGCTTATGGGCCTATGATTGCCAGTCTCACCTCTGGAGCCTTTAAAAAAAAATTGGTGTTACATTAGCTATCCTCCAGTCATGTGGTACTGGGGCCGATTTAAGCAATAGGTTACATATCACATTCCAGCAAAGAATAATGCAGCAAATATGCATGGGTATAAAGAAAGGATGTTAACAATGGTTATTTCCAATGTTACATGAAGTGTTTCCCTCTTGCGTCTCAATAGCCATAAATCTCAGTGTTTCCTCTTTTAGCTTATTAGGCACCACATGTTGGCCACAGAAAACAGATCTATACAGGTGGCAACCAGCCAGACAGAGACACTGAGACCAGGAAAGGTGACATATGAAAATGGGGGATGAAAGTCATGTAAAGCTGGGTTCACTCTGTAACAGGCACTGGACCTTGGGGGTTTTCATACAGCCATAGATTTTAAGGCTAGAAGGCACCGCGAGATCATCTAGTCTGACTTCCTGCACAACGCAGGCCAGAGAATTTCATCTAGTTGCCCCTGGATTGAGCCCAGTACCGTGTTTTTGGCTAAAGCTTCTCTTCCAGCAAGGCACCCAGTCTTGACCTGAAGACATCCAGAGATTGAGGCTCCACCACGTCTCCTGCTAGTCTGTTCCAAGGCTTAAATCACCCTCACGGTTAAAAAGTGTGTGCTCTATTTCGAATTTGAATCTGTGTGGATTAAACTTCCAGCCATTGGTCTTTGCTTTGCCTCTCTCTTAAATGAAAGAGTCTTTAATGCACTGTTTTTTCTCTCTGTGAAGGCATTTATACACTGCAATCAATTCACCTCTTGATCTTCTTTTTGATATACTTAGGGTGCATGCACAGGTTCCAATGTGCTAGTTATGGCCCTTGAAAACTGAGAGCTGCAGTCACAGCCAATATGTCTAGGATATGACCTACAGGAAGCTAGATATAAAGTTTCCTGCAGAGGCAGCAGCCAGGAGAGATGTGGGGTCAGGGAAGCTCTGGTGTCCTCTCTTCCCCGCTGCAGAGAAAGTTCTCTGCTCTCAAGCGGTGTGTATTATTTTGAGCCTTTTTGCATCTTCTGTTTATTAATAAGCCTGCCCAAGGAAGGGGACAGTGGCACTAGACTCAGGTTTGGGGCAGTCCAGACAAAGCACAGCCTGGCAGATCTACCCTGTGCACGCTCACTGAAA
The DNA here is from genome assembly GCF_009764565.3 of Dermochelys coriacea. Lineage (NCBI taxonomy): Eukaryota > Metazoa > Chordata > Testudines > Dermochelyidae > Dermochelys > Dermochelys coriacea. Next base: position 19,039,209 of record NC_050085.1, on the reverse strand, counting down.
ATGGTGGCCCCATTCACAGACAGTATTTGTAGCTCCTGGGAGACAGTGTGAGATAAAGTCATGGCTGGGAACTGCTGCTATGCAGCGGTTTGTCTTCACGCTTGGTGAGGCCCTGCACCGTCTAGACCGAGGGGTTACAGCAGCCCTACCTGTGGCTCACTAACTCTGCTTGTGCCTGGACAAGCCAATGATTGTACAAATGATTTGCTCTTTTAAGGTGGTACACATGGAAGATCTCAATGTCATTACAAGGCAGGGAGGGAGGGCATGAGAAGGAGGAAGGCAGAAACCTTCACAACTAATGTCAATTTTCTGCATCAAATATTTTGATAATTAAACAAAGCTGATCAAGAGAGGAAAACAGCACGTCTCCTGAGCTCAGGAAGCAGAGGCCCATTAAATAGAAGAGTCAGAAAGTGCCAGAGGCGGCAGCCTCAGATTAATGACACCCCAGTAATAGATTTTTCCCAGCCACAGTCACACAGGAGACAACTACTGTGTAGCCAGAACAGCGATGAGGCTGTTAAAGGAACAGTAACATTAAATCACCTGAGAGCAGTGGGGCGCGGGGGATGGATGCAGGAGCAATGACTCCTGCCCTGCAGAAGGTGTAAACCTCAGTCTGGTTTCAGGCAAAGGGGCTGGAACCCAATGGTCATTTACAGAGAGGGAAAAGGGGCCACTCAGATGTTCTGCATATATAAAAACGAGGTAAAGAATAGCACAGAAACCATTATAAGAGGGAACAAAAAAATCTCTTCTTCTGATGCAAGGAAGATGCATTTGGAGTTGAGGGGGAGTTAAATACTACATAGTCTGCTTTTCCAGGAACTGACCCATCCCTGTTTCAATTAAATTGCTCTTCTCTTTTTTGCAAATGATATAAGCATCTAGGACCAGTTTCATCCGGGGTACAATTCCCTTGATTTTGATGGGGTTAAACCTGGGGATAAATTTGTTTAAATGTAACTGAACTCAGGAACCGAATAGGAAAAGGCTGTTTTCTTATGATCAAGTCAGTCTTATCTCACCAGTGTTTGAACTGATCCCCCTTGAAATGTCCATCTTGTCTGCATCATTTCTATCCGTTTTTATAATACAATAACAACAGAAATGAGGGCTTCTCCTGAGCCGGGCTGGCACAGATTAGAGTTCACCACGAGCGTGCTTCACTCACAGCTGGGATGTATGGAAACCATATGAAAGGGCTGAAAATCGGAAACAACTTTTTAGACGTACTTGAATCCTGATACGATCACATCACAGGGATGGGTTAAATTTATGATCTTATCTGGGATTTTTGTTTGTAATCAGTCCCAGACCTGCTGGCTATCACTCCCTACTAGCTTGTGATTTCCCTGTGCTAACAAGGAAAAGTTGGGACATCAAACTGCCAGGGAGTGAAGCCAAAATACGATATGATATTAGCAGATAGGATCAGGGCTGGAATGCAAAAATATAAACTGGAAAATGATGGTTCTTTGCAGCATAACTCAGCGTTTGACTACTGCAACACAATGTTGCTAACACGAACAATAATGTGTGCAAATAATATGCAGGGAAAGCCCAGAACTTCCAGGGAGAAAGCCTCTGGAATAAAAGCAAACAAAATACAATATACAGTGGAACCCTCCTGACGTCCCAGAACAACTTCACGGTGGAAAAATTTGCTCCCCTTGGATGGAATTTATGCCTGTGCAGAATGATGTTTTTCAAAGAGTCCATGCAACACCAAAGTCCCAAACCTGTCCCACTGAAGTCATCCCCTGGGAATACAGGAACCCCATCTCCCCCTGCTCTGTCATTCTCCCCAACACAATGCAAGATTTGGGCATTTTCACTCCTCATTCCCTCTGCTAGGTACAAACACGTATACATTGCAGGCCCTGCCCTGGATTGCTTACACTAACTGCCTACTGAGATTTCCTTCTCTATAGGGATTGCTTTTAACTAAGACTGCTTTGTTAAATGTTAATCCTAGAACTTCCCACCTTTCATCTAGAGAGAGAGAGAGAGAGAGAGAGAGAGAGATTGGTACAAAATTAAACATTAAAGAACTTCACCTTACACTTGGAATCACTATCTTAACTTAGAATCAAAGATGGTGGGGCTACAAATGAGCAAAGAGCCTCTGCTCCATTTACTTCTTTACCTTGGGAATGGATCTGAATTTGATACTCAAGTGGGGTGTTTCTAGAGGTAAAGAATTCCTGAGGCTACAAACCCTGCAGCCCCATTTCTCTCTCCTGTTATTCAAAATAAACCAATATATTAATTCTCTCATGATTATTATCCCATTTTACAGATGGGACAAGAATGGCAAGTTACCTAACCTCTCTGTGCCTAAGATCATGCAACAAACTAGTGAGAGAGCTGGGAAGAAAACCCTGGATTCCTGACTTTCAGTTCCCAGCTCTAACCCCTAGAACACAGCCTTACTCTTTAGTACACAGGGTAATTCTCCCCCTAAGCTAAGAGAACTATGGGTTCCTTTGATTCTTTCCCCCCATTATTTGTTCTCTCTGGTTTTGCATCCAATATAGAGATCAGGCTTATGCTCCTCCATGTGGCTTTTGGCCCCAAGGCATGGAGGGCAGCAGGGGGAGGCTCACTACGGCTCCTCATTGCACAGAAATGTAATTTTTCAAAGCCGAGGACACCACCATAGATGTATAATCGGAAAAGCACCAACACGGCTATGAAAAAAACAAGCCCTGGTTTCTTAATGTGGAGACTGGATTCCCTATGGAGATACTTCACATGCTTGCAGTGCAAGTAGCACAGTGTTCTCCTACTGTCAATATATGTAACACTCTGCTACAAGTCAAGATACTACACTGCATCTAATGTCCCTAGAGAAGAGTGGTATTGAGATTTCCAGGCTACTGTACATCATGCAGAAGCTTGAGGGGAAAAATGCCTTCTTCTCTGATTTACTAGAATGCAGAGCATTTTACAATTAGAGTTTAGCAGGAATCTCTCTCCCTTCTCACCGTGCACTGCAGCAATTTACCTCCCATCTAGTTTTTGTTCAGATGTAATCAGATATGCGGTTTACCAGAATCCTTTCTTGCTGTATGGAGAAGATCCAGCCTGTGGGGAATCAACAGGACAAGGCTACATTTAAAGTCTCCACGCCATGATCTCTGGTGATTTCCAAAAACAGAAACAAATGATCCACTGCCTATAATCGTGCAAAGTTTGATGAACCTGCCATTCCAAATCGGACCCTGCTGATGACAAACGGAGCCTTCATGCTAACTTGCCACTTTGACTTGCAGTGAAATGGCCATACAGTCACAGGAGATCCACCATCAAAAATAACTCTGCATTGGGCTGGACTCTCCTTTGGAAGAAATACATTGTAAAAATAATATAAACATCCTGCCCTAAAGTTGTTACAAGGAATCATTTATCAAGGTGTTTTGTTTGACTTTGCTTGCTTATGTTTTCAGTTGTCATGATAAGGAACTCTTCAATAACACCCCTGTTCTAGCCTAAGCCACTGGCAGATAATGTATTCTCTAGAAAACATCCATTATTTTAATTAGAATAATCAGTTTTGTGCAGAGTGCTTGCAACTCATGTATATGAAACAAAGCTATTGTAAAATGAGACAAGGTGCGGGTCATGAACTCACACTGAAAAACCAGCGAAGACCTTATGTCTCATTTAGAGGTGTATGAACCAAAGACAGTATGATCAACGGGATAGGGAATCGGCCTAGAAATCAGACAAGCTATGTTCTATTCCCAGCTCTGGCACTGACTCATTGTGTGGCCTTGGGAAAGCTTCTTTGCCTCTATTTCCCCATCTGTAAATGACGCTAATGCAACTCAGGTGCATTTACAGAGAGCTTTCATATTAACGATGAAATGCACTATACAAATGCTGAATATCTATGATTCTATGATTATGATGAATGGGCTAACACTAGACATCTGTACTCAGCTTTTACAGTCCGAACTTGAGCTAATTAATGGGAAATTGCCTAAGTCACTATTCAGAGTTTGACCTTTTATTGTTAATCTATTTGGCTGACATAGGAACCAAAATGAGTTTTGGCCCAAACTCAAACCAAAACATTTTTGAGGGTCCAAAAAATTCGGTAATTTTGTTTGTTTCAAATCTTCTTGAGTCCCCTCATTTCCTTATTTCAGCTGAGCTAGGAAGTAGATATAATAAAATACAGCGAATAAGGCTGTTCTCATGGTATTTCAGACCAAAGTCAAAACCAGGAAAAAAACCTGTTATCAAATTTCCAGACTGTTTTCCAGGCCAAGCATTCTGGAATGAGCTTTAAATAAGCCACTGAGAGGCTTGGGTTGTTGTTTTTTTTCCTCCAGTTTATCTGAACCTGATCGAACTTAGTATTTCTCCCTTTGTCAGTTATGACCGAAACAGATTGGAATTGTGGGCAAAATGTCAGACTGATTATATAATCGGACCTAGTTTGCCCAGCACTACTCACAGTGAAAGACAAGTGAATATGACCATCCACATGACATGAGCTACAATGCACAGAGAGAGGATTCCCAAGTATGAGAACATTATTTCAGCTGTCTCCCTTTCTCAAATTTCCAGTTTCTTCTAGGTTGTTTTGTGCTTCTTTCTTTAGGGTTTCTGACATGGGTGTCCCCTCCTGGTTCCCAGCGTCTCTGGGACAGGTTGAAGGGAGGCAGGTGGAAAAAAAGCTGTACTCTTCACACCCGGGGATAGACCTCTAAACTGCTCTCAAGAAACAGCCCAGGTGCTAAACAGAAAGAGGGGCTCTCTGCATAACTAGGTGTGTTATTTATGCCAGTCAGGTTAGTCCTAAATAGTCAAGGCCCACGTTGCAAAGTCTCTCACCTCTATCTGGCAAATGACCAGTTGAGGTTAATTATCAGGCAAGATAATTTAAAAGAATTCAGAATAATCTGTATTTAATATCCAGAATGGCCCCTTCAAATAGTGTGAACTCATCAAATCCACACTGAATTGCTAACCCCTCATCTTTGTAGCAGTTACATAGCTTGTTAGTCTAACAGAGTGACAAATCTGTTAGCGTTTCAACAGGAAATTCTTATTTTTAAATATTCTTCAAATATGCTGCAAAGGCCCTTCAGTCATTTTCCATCTGGAAGTGTCTTGTTCTCCTTTCAAAACAAACCATCTATTTGCAATATAAGCATAAGAATATTATTCAGAAAGAAACCCTCCATAGGTGGCTCTCAAGTTGCTTTAAAAATATTAATTCACAGAATGTCTTCTGAACCGGAAAAGTATTATTATACCCATTTTACAACTGGGTACAAGGAAGAACAGAGAGTTTTTGTTACATGCCTAAAGCCATCCCAGGGGCAGAAGTGGGAATGTAAAATCGTAACTCAGCTACGCCTTGCTCTAACCATGAGACAACACTCCTTTTTATATCTTTAATTTCGCTTTCGACAAGTGTGATGATTAAAAGAAACATGCAGTGCATTAAAAATCAACTCGGACAAATTGGTAGATGTCCTGCACCATAAGTCACTAACAGACATTCACTCACATGTATCAAAAGGACCAAATTAGGAGTTGCACTGGGTAAGAGTTTCATTCAAGGTGCTCAAAGTGAAACCACAAACACCACATAACCAGGCCGCATGTAGTATAATGAGTCCCCCATAAGAAACATAACGAGAATGGAGAAATATTTAGGGCTGGGTTCTGCTGTTGGTTATAAATCCGCATTTTAAATCAAGAAAAATGGAAAGAATAAAGAAGAGGAGTAACTTCACTTATGCTAAAGGAGCTACTTTGGTTTTACAATGACGGGATCAGACTCTGGTCCTCAGAATCACACCTTTCAGCAGTCATAATATCAGTAGCATGGAATTTCTCCTAATTGGCACCAGATGCGAACCAGCTCATTACCTGGACATGGCAAATAGTACAACAGGAGAGATGTCAGAAACTGAATGTAAAATCCAAGTAGAAACATAAAGAACAAACACATTCCTTGGGCAAATTGGAGTTGAAGTGTAAAAGGCATTAAATAATGGCTATAAAATGTTATGTTTTTATAGTACACAAATTACAATGTTATTTCTTCCATACTTATCCTCACCGGAAAGGTGTCTATTTTTTTCTTTTCTTTGTGATACAAAAATGACTCATAAAATTAGTATGTTACACTATTTGTACGGTATCGATATCCTGCGAATGAATACTGGTATATGTTTGCTACATTGAGATTTATACGTATATACGATCTTTCGAAACTACTTGACAGCACAATGGCTTACAAGCCAGCTGTAGAAACAGTGCATTGCCCATGAACTGGTAACATTACCAATACAGCTGTAAACATCTGGGTCAATAACCCTGGTGGTATCTAGTGAAAGATTTAGAGTGAGATTTGCAAAGGAGCCTAAGAAAGAAAGACACTCATATCCCCTTGAAATGCAACACTCAGGACAATCAGGTCATCTGTTACCCTTCACAAAGGAGCTTCTGGGATCTCCATTATTTGCCCAACCACATGCTTGTAATAGAAAATTTAGTAATATTTTAAACCAGGGTCAAAGAGGATGGCTGCTCTGACAGTGTGACTCGCACTCTCAATGTGGTCTCTGGTTTAGGAAAGGAAGTACTATTAACTGACCCAGCTTTTGTTTTATTTGCAATGAATGCAGCACCATAGCATTCCTGGCAATCAGGTCATAGTGGTGCATGGTGCCAGAATGCAGCATGAGAAGGCATATTGTGATAGCCTCGAGAAGTTCCCTTTGCATGGCTACCATTGCCTTCAGTGGGCTTCAGATCAGGCCGATTATTAAAAGTAGCAACTCAAGTATCTACCTCTGCCTCTCTCTGCATTTACACATCTCCCAGTCACATTTAAGGGAAGTTTTCTTGAGTACACAGACCCCTAAAACTGCACAAGTAGGAGATATACAATTCAACATATGTCCGCTGGACAACCTTTGTCAGATGATCCAGGGCCTAGAGACTTCTTTCAGTGCATTTCTTAGCTGCCATCTCTTTCTTCAAAGACATTGAGCTCTCTCTCTCTCTCTCTCTCTCTCTCTCTCTCTCTCTCTCTCACACACACACACACACACACACTCAGAGAAACTGACATTCTTTTTGGAATGTCTAAGGGGCCATCATATCTAAAATCCAATCACATTGTGCTCCCGTTCCCAGTGCATTATACATCAAGCTGAAAAGAAAAAATATTTCCGTCAGACCTTTAAAACAAAATGGAGTGGGGGGGGGCAAAGAAAGATACAATGTGGGCTTTTGTTTTCTGGGAATCCATAACCCTAGCCTACCTACAGTACAATAAGATCTACTTAAACACAGACAAGGTCAAAAGCTGACCTTTTAAAACTGGTCAGCCATGTTGACTCGCAATGAGCATTAGTACCACATCATTATGTCCTGATAAAACTCAGTTACTCCTCAGCAAAAACCCATAAATCACAACGCTTCACCCAATCAGGGTTCTGTCACTGTAACTAAACAGTGACTCAAGAAACACCTTATTTCTATTGGCTGTGACAGCAGGATATAAATCTGCCCCTGGCCAATCCACTGCAGGCAACAGGGCATGTCAAGAATGGTGACAGCCAATCAAAGATTCAACACAGAAGAGATCAGAAATCCCCCACGGACTTGATAAGAGGGAAACTCGCAACACTTGTTGTAGTTGTTGAAGTGTCTCTAATTTTAAATGGGTGAAATGTTATTTCAGTTATCACTTCCAAGAAAGGTCAATTTGTGCTTTGAAATGTTGCATGTCACACAGCAAGCTGGTGCTGGGGAACAGATTTTCCACTTGCCAGCCTAGCAGATAGCTTCAGGTTTGTTTTTATACTGAAGACCGACAGATTTATTTGGCATTCGGGTAGGCAAAAGCTTAAAACGAGCATCTTCCCTTTGCTGGGCAACCTCTGCAAGTGGTCTATTTGTTGCATTACATTTAAATGGCTTGATGCCTAGCTGCATGCAGGATGCCCTCTCTCCTTGAGCGGCACTAGCACTGTGGGGACCCACTAGGGCAGGAAAAATTGGCAATCACTTGTCTGATTCCGCTGGTGTGAACCAGGAACTACTACAATGGAGTTAAATCAACGTACATGAGAGCAGAATCAGAATCTGTGCTTTCTCAGCTGTTTTCAAGAGCTGGTTTGTTAATTCTGATGACAATTAATGCTCTCCAACAAATGTATCTGCAATTGTGCAGCTGGGGAAACTGAGGCCTGGGGCGGAGACATGATTTTTCCCAAGACCATACACTGAGTCAGTGGCAAAGCTGGGATAAGTGCTCAGGAGATCCTGACTCACCCCCAGACTCCTAGTTTACTTCTCTATGCCACATGGCCTTTGGCTGCACTCCCATCTAAAAGCCTGCCCTTGTGAGATCTCAAAACCAAAAGTGATTCAGCAAAGCTAGCAATGAGCAGCCCACAGTTTGGCACCATCTCTCTGAAATGGTTCAGATCCACCCATTGCTAATGCCCACTGACGAAGGAAAACAATTATTCCAGCCACACCAGAAGCTGCATGAGGGCAGCTCCCATTCACTTCAGAGGGAGTGAGTGAGAGTGTGTGTGTGTGAGAGAGAGAGAAAGAGAGAGAGTATTTTGCCCTAAGTCCTACGTTGGGATTTAAAACAGGGCCATAATGATTTACCACAAGCCATGAACATTTCAAACAAAGATAATGCGGGTAATGAATTATTTGCAAATCCAAATGAACAATTGGACATACCCACTTCTAGTGGATTTAATCTTTGCCCAAGTGTTAGCTCGTGAGCATGAAATATCACTTTTCTGAGGCATTCTGTTGCATTTATGCAGTATATAGTTACATTAGGCAGCTTATGACACATCGACTCCGTCGAGTGCAGTGCTATATAATACAACCAAAGTAACACGAGCTTTTAAATGCAACATGATGGCAAAAATCCATTTCAAATCTGATGTTGGTTTCATTTCAGATGCCTACTACCATAATTCACACAAAGCCAAATCCTTCTGGCCTTACTCACATGAGCAATTGCATTAAATTCCATGGGAGTCAACCCACATCAGATCAGAAATCGAGAATTGGGCATATATAGGTGAAGGCATCTGTGATTTAGTTTTAGCAGCTATTAAGCATCCCTTAAACTGGTATCTGTAATGCCCCAGATCAGCAGAGATTTCTCTTCGAGCACAAACATGTAGGCCCAAATTCCCCATTAGCATAAGAGGGTTCTTCTCTACTGAATTCAGTGGAGTCATGCCCATTTATACCAGAAAAGTATTTGCTCTGGAGGCTCTCTTATGTACACATAGTAGATGCAACGGTCAATACATTCTCTCTTCCAAGAAAGGAAGCACAGGAATGGAGCTGATCTATTACCACTCAAAGAGCTCACAAGAGAGGATTTTATCCAAATCTGGATAACAAGCAGCACATGATAATACATTTCAGAGACTTCCTATGGGCAATGCTTTGTACTTAAATGGAAATGGTCAAAGCAAACACAGATACAAGAATAGGATGTGAGCAGTGTTTCTTTATCCTATATCTCTGGTTAAATTCTGGGTTTGTTTTTCCCCTTGTGAGGTGATTTCAAGACGGTGCTTATGCAGCTATCCTAGCCCAACTCCTCTCTCTCCCCCAAGAATGAAACATACTGTTAGTATCAGACAGTAGACAGAAATGTGTCAATTTCAATTTGATTCTGATCCTGGGATATTTCTAACTCTCTCCATATCCTTGATAGATAATGGTTTAATAAGCGATCTGTTTTTTATTTAAAGGGTCGGTAGTAAAACCCAGATCACATTTCTCACTTGGTGGGTTAAAAAACCGCTTACGCTCATTTCTGCAATGTAAAACGACACTATATCAAATCAAACATTTCCAGATGTGGCCAGCCTGTGTATGTATGTGCAGAAACAACAAGCAGATATATGCCAGAAGAGATTTCCCTGCTTCTTTGGTAGGGTTGGAACCCCACCTACTGGCAAAGACTGTAATAGTAATGTCAAGATAAAACATATGTCACAATCATCCATCTGTTCCAAGGCCAAAAACTGCGTCTAAAGTTGGGGCTCCTAAATAAGTAGCCTGATTTTCATAAGTGCTGAGCACCCAGCAGCTCCCATCAAAGTCATTAGGAGCTGCTCAGTGCATTGAGCACCTTTAAAACCAGGTAACTTTTTGGGGTGCCTAAATATGAACTAAGGCTATGTCTACACTATGGAGACTATAGTGGCACAGCTACCGTGCTGTAGCTATGCCAGTACAACCTTCTGGTGTAGGCACAGCCCTTAGCAATGGAAGAGGTCTCTCTATTGCTGCAGGAACACCACCTTCCCAAGCAATGGTAGCTAGGTCAAAGGAAGTATCCTTCCAATGACTTAGCTGAGTCTACACAGGGATTAGGTCAGCATTGCTACGATGCTCCAGGGGGTGAATTTTTCACACCTCAAGCACCAGAGGTATTGCCACCTAAATTTTAAGCATAGACCAGGCCTGAGAGTGAGATTTTCAAAAGGAGTGTAAGTGACTTAGGAGCCCAATTCCATTGACTTTCAATGTGCTCACTCCTGCACCTAAGTCACTCAAGCACTTCTGAAAATTCCACCCTTTAGCAGTGTAACTTTAGACTTCTAATTTTGAAAAATGTGGCCTAATACCCCCATGTATAATTCTGAACTGAGCAATGGTCTCAAAAGCCTCCAGTATTGATCCTGGCAATGTATATTGCTCAAATGACTTGCACATCTCCATTTCATTCCACTTAAAGCAAATGAAAAATGAAGAATGACAAATTAAACAGGCAGTCGGGATAGAAAGAAATACCATAAGCTCTGCTAAATATTCACAGCCAACTTAGACAATCATGAAATGATGGGTTTTGTTTTTCATTTAGAATTCACAAAGCAGTCTGGTTTTTGGGAAAATGTGTATAATTTTGCAGTTTTCTGTGAAAAAAAATGGTCCTATTTTAAGGAAAACCTTGGCATTTCCAAAATCTGGAATCCTGATTTAAAAGATCATGTTAAAAATATGAATATTTGCATGTTTCAAAACCAAACCAACCATTTCAAGGAAAAGAAATTTACAGAAAGTGAAATCACATGTCCATGAAACAACCAAGAATGAAATGGCAAATGTTTAAAAATAACCCAAGCCCACAGAACAACATTCATTCTGTTTGCACACTACCACTAGAGCGCACTACTCCATGCACAAAGAAACCACAGTTTATGTTTTCCCATACTTTTAATAATATGAATAACTCTGTGGTTTGTGATACATTAGATTCCTTAAAAACACAGCAATATCCTATGGCTTGTTCTATGTTCTTGGAGAAGGTGCTTTCAGGATGACCACTTCATACATGTATGCGAGTGAGAAAAAACAGGAAAGAGGACACTGCACAGATAACTTTTAATTCCAAAGGCCGACACTTTTCCAGGGGGGACTGAAAACATCATTGAAACAACTGTAACCTTCTGTGGTTTGTTCTGTAAGAACTCTCGTGGCCCTAAAGCCATACATACATATTAGACAGCAACCCAGGTTATAAGACAGACAAATAGGGCTTTGCAAATCTTCCATAGCAAACAGAAAACCAAACCTCTATGAGCAATGAAGCCAGCCTACATCCCTCCATACAAGCTCTTTTCTTAACAGACCAGATTTCCCCATTGACTCTAGATGTCTTGGGAGGAGAACAGTGGCCATCTACTCCTTTCCGAGCCTGAAGTCTTCAGAGAGTAGACGATTGGCATAGTCCATCCTCCAGATTCTTTCCCACCCTTCTCCACTTCCTTCTTCTTCAGGTGGTAACCTGCTAGCCTGCTCCCCTTTCCTCTCTCTTTGTGGCCCATACACGCACATCTATCGTCTTCTCTGATACTCCACAGCAGGAGATGCTGCTCTGGTCCAGCTGCTGTTTATCAAGGTCTTTAATAACTCAAACCCTTCTGAGCAAAGCTCAGAGCCAATTTTTCACAGTCAAATTATAAACACCTGAGGAAAGAGACAGCTGACAGAGCCACCTGTGAGGGGAGCTGCTATGAATAAAGCTACAGGTGCTCATTCATAGCCAGGCACTGGTTTCATTTATTTAATGAACCCCCGTGGTAGAGTTTGTTACTGTTTCGTGTTCCTTGGTGGACCTGCATGATGTTGATAGGACTGTGCATTGGAAAGATTTAAAGGGGCCAATCCTCTGTCCTTCTCCGCTCCCCAGAAATACCACCAAGGAGTACCCCTTGTGTGGGGGAACCAACAGCAGGCATAGCACATGCATACATGTCTCCTATACCTCCCTCTTTTTAATCCACTGTGCCAGGGCAGGGCAGAGAACCCTGAAAATATAACTAGCTCCCAAATGGCCTCCCCCTGCCCAGTTTCCCTCCTCTCCATTGTGCAGCAGAGAATCTGGGCCAAATTCTACCTCTCCACTGACACGGCGTCAGCCCAATGATCCAAGATGTCAGGCATGCACCACAGAGTCCTTCGGAGAGAATCCAGACACTGCCTGACAGAAAGAGGAGATTGGGTTATTTGTCCATATCTGTCTTATGCATCCAGCACGTCCAAGTACAAGGAGAGAGAGAAAAAAATCTCTAGCAAGAGCCAAGGCACTGAAAAAAGAAGTTTCCAGGATGTGAGTCAGAAAGTCCTGGAAGAGTTTCCCCTCGAAGGACTAATGATAACGGAAGGGAAAGTTTAGCATTGAGCTAGCTGCTCAGATAAGGCCTAGGTAGACACACATGCTTCCTGTCTATCAGAAAGGAAACGAGACACACGCACACACACAAAAAAGCACATTTGCTTCAGGGAGCCCTTTCACGTGGGGAAAGAGCCACTTACAGAAAGCCATACGTCTAGCACCCATGGGGACTGTCAGGAATGTCTGTGCAAAGAACTAGTCAGACCTGGCCATGGAGGAAAGACAACAGGCAAGGCCTATTTGTGCAACACCAGGCACCACCTTTCGGAGAGCCCCAGGGCTGCCCTGAGCTTATGTACTGATTTATGGAGGGATTTTTAAAGATTTAAAAAAAAAAACCCAATGTGCTTCAGGATAACATTTGCTTGTGCTGCTGTCTCCCTTGATCAAGGAATAGAAACAATCTCAGTTCACTATGAATAAAAACCTGCAACTACAGGGAAAGGGTGACCAAAGGTATAAAATCAGAATGCCCCAGGCTGCATTCAGCCTCACCTGGAGTCTGGTCCCTCCTACAGATGGTCTGTTAAGGGCCACTTGACCATTTAATTCAAGCTCTTCCACTTTAGACGGGGCTTCAACATATTTTTGTAGCTTAGAAACTTTGTCCAGCAAGCAGTGCTGCCCCCACCTTACTCAGCTCAGCACTCTCAAAGTTTGTTAGCTAAGCAGTGTATGGAGAAAGCAAGTGTTCATCTGCTGTGGGAGCCCTGCCCCTAGAGTGGAATCAGTCCCTGAGAGACAGAGCACTGGGGCTAAGTGGGACTTGCCAGATCTCTGCTCTCTGAGTCCCCTGCCCTGGGGACCCTTGTTGGACTGGGTCTGGCTCAAACTTCAAAGCACTGCCCTGTCTTAGTTTTGTGTGCAGGGCTCTTCCTCACCACCGGGGCAGGGAGTTTTCAGATTTAGAAGTGGAGGAGCCCAGCAGGCTGTTGCGTGGCTCTGAGTTTAGAGAAGTGGGTGGGTGAGATTCTGTGGCCTGCGCTGTGCAGGAGGTCAGACTAGATGATCATAATGGTCCCTTCTGACCTTAGTATCTATGAATCTATGAATTAACCCTCACACTTCCAGTTCTCTGCTGCCTTCTGCTAGTCTGCAGTTGTTTCCAGTGACATGAACAAAATGTGAGGACAAGGACTCCAACGTCTTTTAAATTGTGTATATTGCACCTCAATGAAGATGGTCTCTTGGATCAGCTACTAGAACATCCCTGTGGCAACAACAGCAATTATTTATAGACAAAAGTAATATTAGAAAAGTATTTCAGCTGTCTTTGAATGCAATTGAACAGCTGGAAACGAGGAGGAATGCAAGCACCATGTGGTCAGTTAGTCTGTGGAATACCAGCAAGTGATTTTCAGACCACCTCTGGCCCTCCATGGACCACTGTGTGTGAACATCTGTATGCCTGGCGCATTCAACATTCCAGCAGGTGCCTTCTAATCTAGAAAGACCTGGAATGCTGAGCAGCAGGTCTAGTGGTTAAACCTGCCATTTCTGAGCCTTTTGCTGGAAGGGACCCCAGTGTCCGAGAGAATGGAATCCCTGGAGTATGAAAGTGCAGGTGCTATGGAAGTTTCTAGGTCAAAGTCAGCAGTGATGTGAGATACACAATGGGTGTCAGATGGCCATAAGTGTGTATAAGTGGCTAAGCAGTATGGTGCACTGATTTGACAATTGGTAGGTGTGCAAAAGCAGAGTGACTTACATGCCAAGCGGGTTTGCAGCAGAAACATTAAAAGACCAGGAGGATGTAAGATAAAGCCGCCCCCACACACGGAGGCCAGCACCTCCATCACACACTGGGGTACCAATGCAGCCATGCTGGAAGCAGGAACAAACCCTTGTGCTTTGCTCCCGCTGAGAGCAGGGCGGAGTTTGGTTCCGAATAAAGGTCTTTTTCCTGACTGTGGTACTGATATTAAACCAGTCCCTGTGCTCCTGGTCCCAGGGCTGTCAGTCATAATAAGATCTATGCCCTAATGCCTTTCATACCTTCTACATGGAGCAAGAGACTTCTCCCCATGCGGGCTTACAAACTGCTCTGCAGAGAGAAAAGGCAGCATATCCCTTTTCAGCAATACCTGAGTCTGAATAGAATTGTAATACATGTTGATCCAGTTTTAGTCTGCCTTTTATCAGGCCTGAGCCTGCAAACCCCTACTCCTTTGGAATGGCAACACTGAATACAATCGGACTGCTTGTATGAGTGAGGAGGACTTGTGCAAATAAGGGTTTGCAGGGTTAAGCCCCTTCTTATCAGGCCTCTTCCTGTGGCATAGAGAAATCAATTCTGCAGGGAAAGCTGATTTCCACAGCACACCTTCCTGTTTGACACTGCATGGTAATGTTTAATGAATGTGTTTCAGAAAACAAGGCAAAAATCGATGGAGCCACTATCTGCTCCATGTGGTGATGCTACAGTATCTTCTTCTCTAATACCCAGAGGTAGATAATACAAACAGCTTAATACAGGGTAAAATTCACTCCTGTGCAGAAGTCCAAGCCCAAAGCCTGAGTGCCACTCTCGTCCTATTAAGCCTTGAGATCTGAGAGATGCATAGGCTTGGGGCTGACCCTCCGAGTTTCACTCTTAGTGCACAGTTCAGCCAGCCTGAGTCAGGCGGGGTTTCATTTTTCAGCAGAGCTGATCACATTGTGGATCCCACTGTTGGATACTGGGCCCCTATGACCAATGTAAGTCATCTTGCCATCACTCAGACTAGTCCTACGATTAAGAGAAGAAAGACATGGCCTTAAGCCATCCAGGGACCAAATTCCAGGCTCAGTAACACCAGTGTGGCTCTGTTGAAGTCATGGAGTTACGGTGATTTAAACACATTTAACTGAGAATGGAAACTGGCCACAAGTACAAGTGCAAGCTGATGGAGCAGACAGCCTTCCTGAAGCCATCATTCCAAATCGGACAGCCCAATAGTCAATTAAGCTTCATCGTCCTACATCTCCTTCTAAAGAAAGGTTCAGTCTTTGTGCAAGGCATTTCTGAAAAAAAAAATCAAATCAAATCAGAGGTTTGGCAGGACTTGGGCATTTTTGCTACTAAATAGTCCTTTTGCTTGATGCAAAATTTCAATATTTTAAAGAGGGGATAGCTTCTTTGACCGGGGTCCAAAGGTTTAGGATGGTTAAATGTGAATTTTTGCCCATATTTACATGTGGAATGGAGCACAGCCATCCAACCACAAAATGTTCCCAAAGCAAACATCCAAAACCTGGTCTTTGGCAAGGCCCGTTGACAGATTCGCCTGCAACCAGTCATTCACAGAAAGCCAAAACAACAGAATACCATTGGTGCAAAGCACACAGGGTGTTTTCTTACCTCCTGGGAAGAGGCCATTGAAAGTGATAGGAAGGAGCAACTGGCAAAACAAAATTTGGGCTCATTTTGTTATTTGGAGGGGGTGGGAGATCAGTGTTATTTCAGATGTGTAGAAGAGCTTACTAACAACACACTAATAATGCAAACATATATTGACCAATAGCACTTAACGCCTGCCACTGACCCAAACTGGGGTACCTCGACTCTGTAAAGTCAGGAGCAGCTGAGCAAAGCCAAAACAAGAAGTGACAAAGTATGAGCTGCGAAGAGTGTTAACGGGATAAAGCAGCCCTAGTAATTACTGATGAGGGAATTGGAAACCGAGGGGTGGCTTGCTGTGGTTCAGATCATTTCAGTCTTTATCCTAAATGTATGGGAAGGCCAGCACACAATGGGAAGACAGCAAGGCATTTATAACACTATTATATTCTATATGTTCAAAAAATATAGAGGACATTATATCCCTGCTATAAAATTGTATAAGATTGTTCGAAACACCTCTAGAAAGGATTGCATTCTTTGTTAAGTTTTGTAGGTATTTAGGGTGATTTCTATTGAATCTTATTACATTCTGCAGAACTTTTCCATAAGGAACTGTCACTCTGGTCTTTATTTTTCTTCTTCTTTTCACAAATTGAATCCCCCCTACTCCTCCATCTCTCTCACTCTCACACATGCACACCATGGCAATCTTCCATGGCTCCACTGTCTCAATAATCCCTTTGTATAATGTGATCTGTATTCATCAGATTTCCATGTCAGACTATCAGCCAGATTCCCTGAAGATGACACAGAGGGGTGTGCAAGATACTATTCTTTGTGCTACCAAAGCCCCTTGTACTGCCAAGGGGCACTCACCCCAAAAGAGATAGAGAGTAGTGTTGTGACCATTGACCATGCTTAGGTCCAAAAAGGAAGTAGCAACTTTAGTTGTCACTGGAAACTCCACTGGTGAAATCCACTTTGGGGGAGGTATTGAATCAGTACTCTCTCTGGCCACACCCTTTCACAGCCAGCCCTGCCCAGGTATGGTGGTACACTGGTCATGGCAATGATGCATTTGCTTGCAATATATGATTCAACCACTAGATGTCTCTGAGTTCCATGGAAGGGGTTAACATAGAAAAGAAAGCTGGAACTCAAGCTGTGCAGAAGCCTGTTTGCTCAGGCCTATAGGTTGCAGCTACTTTCTTTAAAGAGTGCCTCCAGTGTAAAACGGACTGTGAGTCTGATGTACGACAGTCCTCCCCCGCTCTCTGGTAAAAGGGGGATGTGGCCAGTTTTTTGCCACCACCAGCCTCCCTACTGGCAGAGTTTATATCTCTGGGCCTTCTTGTTGGCTGCAGAATGGCAGAATAGGAGTGACTTCAGCTCTGGGAATCCTGTGCTTCAAATGTGAGAAGGTAGCTAGGGAATGATCTCCTGCCCTGTTTCTTCTGAGGCTCTGAAAAGTCCTTGGTTTCTGACTATCCAAGCAATGAAATCATTTCACCATGATATTTTCTTTCCTCTCCCAGTTAACACCTCCCTGTTGGCTGAGTGATCCCCATACATGCCAGACTCTTATTATTGTTCCCATTGTGCATTGACACCTAGTCGTACGAGCTATGTTGATCACTTGCAGGTACCTCATACTGCAAAACTGGCCAACAATTCCCTCACAAATTTGCTCTGCTTAGGAATATTGAAATCAGATGGCCAATACTTTCCTAAATTAGTTCAGACTTGAGGGATTATTCACTCACAGTAGGAACAGTGTTGCAAGGGGCTTTCTGTAGGCCCTGCTATTTACAGCAAACACACACAACTTTGTTAAAATAACATTAACATTCCAACATAAACCCACAATAGCAAGGAAATGTCAAAGTCAAGGCAGCCACAACTCTCTTAGCTCCAGAACAGCCAAAACCAAGTGGTCCTGCAACTGCATCCTACGGTACGCAAGCTAGCCCATGGGACTGCTTAAGACCTGAAGGTAGAGGACCATGTGTGCATCCTTTGATGAGAAGGGTGGGGAAAAGAATTTGAGATGCTTCCATTAGGTTAACTCTGAATGCACTTGTCTTTATGCATATAGCAGAGCTGTAATGCCATCATAATACAGGTGGGTTATTCATCTCTTTCCACTGTATTTTTCCTTTTAATATTTTATATGGAGAGTAGATACAAACATTAGGAGAAATAGTGAACGTGTGGAACAGTTGCTGTAAAAGGAACAATGATACCAAGTAGATTTTATTTGCTTTGTTCTCTGACATGATTAAGCCTTTGAAGGATGCTGAAAGCTCCTGGTCTGTCCATGTAGAACATAGCTACTGTGCTTCTGAATATACCTGGCAGGTCCAGGTACATGGGACTGCACTTGCTGTGTTGTTCAACATACCTGTAGAGCTGAGCAGATAACCACATTTTCCCTGCCAAGAAATTCTAATGAGAAATCCTTATTTCAATTTTTTTCAGTGGAAAAATTTCAATTTTCCCCCAGGAAGTTTGGAAGTGATGTGAAATGGCAGTTTTCATTTCATTTCAAAACAAAATGACATTTTAAGGTGAAACCAAAAAAAATGGCCATCTCGTTTCTAAACATTAATTCAAAATGAAAATGTTCATTTTGACATTTCCCGGGGCAAATCCGAAATGTTTGCTGGAATTGGAAATTTCAGTTTCAACAAACCAAATTTTTGGAGGGAAAAGTTTCACCTGAAAAATTTGAACCAGCTCTACATACCAGGCCTATCCAGGTAGAATTTGGATGCTGGACTTCCGCATACAGGTAAGTCTAGATCGAGTAACTGGGTTATTCAGGGTTATTCTGGTAGATCAGACTTATTGTGCAACAAAATGTAAAACTGGAACCTCTTCATATTCCAATCATTGCAACAATGTGTTAGCAAAGGACTGCCACACGGCGGGTGCATTGCAGCAAAAGCCATACAAACATCTCAGGAGGAAAACACTGAGTTATTATCAAAGTATAGAATAAAAAGTGGGGGAGGGTTTGTGGCCCACTTCATTCCCAAAAGTTCCATTGTCCCATGATGGCATTTGGCAGACGTCCGACAACAGGAGCTCAGCAAATATCTCAAAACATTTCCTGGTAATGTGCTGTCAGATAAAGAGTGGGATGAATTTGAGTCACGTGTGGTCATCCTCCTTTTCTGGTCATTTTCCATGCGTATTCTACTTCATGCATTTGCAACCTGGGGATTCTGAGCATTTAGATGGGGACATGACTACTCTCTCCCTTATATTATATAGATAGAAGCAGAAAGGGCAAAGCTTTTTCCCCTTTGTAGCACAGGGTCAGATTAGGGAAAAGGATGGAAACCACTGTTCTAGTGCACAAATTGGTAGGAGGGATGTTTGTGGGAATAGCAAATTTTGAGTGACTGTTAGAGAATATTTATGGGAAGCAAATATAAAAAATTCTGGCTGGGATTCTCAAAGCCAATGCAATCTACGGGACTTCTCATGAGTTAAGCAGCTACTCAGTGTGACATGGGGCAAAGAAGGGAACTGGATGGTTGATTACCTAATGAGACAGACTGACTTCAATCAAAATTGAAATTCACTTCTCTGTAGGACTGCAGAGTGAACAGCAAAAAGTTCAGAAGTTTGGTTCAGCTCAAGCAAGAACCCAAAAAAATTCAGGAGTGAAATCCTGACCCCATTGAAGTCAATGTCAGCACTTCTATTGACTCCAGCAGGGCCAGGGTTTCACTCTAGATGTTTGTACAAAGTTTATCCAAACCTTACAGACCTCCGGTGTCTGCAAAATGCAGCTGGAAACTTCAGCAGGGCAACCTCTCTCTCGGTATTTCGTCAGTTCCAAACCCAGCAATCACCCAAAAATGGAGAATGGTGTGAAAATCTTTGTTGGTTTCACTTGATTTATTGAGCTGAACAGGGGCCGTCCTAAACTCTCATTTGTAAAACATTGGACTGAATGTTTATATGGATCAGCTAAAAGTCAGACTGTGGCTTGTTTTCTCCTTCCTGTTCACTTTATTTCACTTTCAGCATTTGTTTTCAAGCCACGATGTGAGTTCAGACGTAGTTAAAAATAAAATCAAAGCATATTAAAAAGGTTTCAAACATAACATATTACCCAAAATATTTATGGCTTTTATAGCTATTTTAATAAATTGTTTGAAAAACATTTTAACAGGTGGATTGGCAATGTTGCCTAGCAGGGATTTGAACCTATAACACTATTGGTATTTCAAGAGATAAGACAGGGACTGTGCTATGTTTTATTTACCTATTGTGATGCAGGGGGACTTGAGTTGTTATAGAAACACATAGACCTGCCAGAGAACCAGTCTGGAAATAGGGTTACTGGATCACGCCACAATGTTCAGCCAGACCGGTGGAATTTGCTTACTTTCTGCCAAGTCTTCTCATGGAAAAGGAAAACAAAGTAGCATGAAACATGCCCCTCAGTGCTGGCATGGACCTAGCAGGAGTCCCTTGCTAGCCAAAGACTTTTTTTCCTTTCTTTAAAGATGTGGCGACCCTACTTTCTTCATAATTAAACATATACAGATTGAGTTCATAGACCGACTACAAGGTGCTCAGATATTAGGGTGATGGCAGTGTTATAAGAATATGGACTAGACTAGAATTTATTACATTCTCATATTGAATTGATGAATAAACGGGCTTGGCTATCATAAAAATGACCCCGCCTCAGCTAAAACTTTCAACCCTAAATACGACATTTTATTGCTCGTTACATCAAACCGAGATTATCTTGCTAATGATGTCACACACAAGGGATAACAAAAAAGAAAGGGCTAAGCTGCATTTCGTGAGAAACTGCTTAAGGATGAGAACAGTTGGACTGTGAATGGGAAGCGAGGGAAGCCCCATTGTTTAAGATACTAAAAGCTAAACTGAACAAATCTCTAGACATTCATCATAGGGAATAATATTACACCAGTTTTCAGAGTAGCAGCCGTGTTAGTCTGTATTCGCAAAAAGAAAAGGAGTACTTGTGGCACCTTAGAGACTAACAAATTTATTAGAGCATAAGCTTTCGTGAGCTACAGCTCACTTCATCGGATGCATTTGGTGGAAAAAACAGAGGAGAGATTTATATACACACACACAGAGAACATGAAACAATGGGTTTATCAGCCAGGGGATGGGTGAATGACCAATCAAGTCTTTTTCACGAGTAGCTTGGATGATTGTGATTATGACTCAGAGTGACAAACATATAAGGAGCAGATGAGATATTCGTGCACATTTGATTTACATAAGGTAAATAATAATAATAAACTAGGAAGTGTGAGACACCAAGACAAATATTTTATAAACAAAATGTGTTCTTAGTATTTTCCATGTGCTCAAAATAGTCAAGGGATGCTTCTAAAAGGAGCATATAAAATTGCAAAATGTGCACATATGTTCAAGGGGAACCCATCCTCTGTAGGATTTGCACACTCAGGCAGGTGCAAACACATTTTGGAGGCTTGGTCCAGGAAGGGTTTTCAAACACTGGGCCCTAAATGTAGTACGCGGAAACACAAAGTGTGATTTCTAGAGGCCTGTGGAAGCAGAATCATTATCATAACAAATCAGCTGAATTCTAGGAGTCAAGTTTTGCTAACAATGCCTTAAAAACAAATCCATATACCTTCCACTGTGAGTTTCACAAAATAATTTAATGAGATACTTTCAATGTCTGCTCCTGCTTGATATTGCTTGGGAAGGCCACCCCAGAAGTGGATGGTTTAAGGTATTGAAGTGGGATTAGCCTTCATGAAAGACTCAGTGATCTTTTTTCTCAGTGAAAGTTTACAATAATATTTTAAAGACTCTCAACCAACACCCAGACTTAAGCTTTGAAAACAGATAATGCATTTTTAATGGGATTGCACATCTGACAAGGAATTGGACTAATTCCTCCAATAGCAGACAGCTTCCTCCCCATAATTCATCTCAAAAGGATCAAAAATCAAAATACATGTCCCCCCGCCCCATCATCTTTGAAATAGCCCTCAGAGTGTCCCTGGAAAAGATCAAATCAATTCCAGCAATTCAACAGCAAGAGACTAGCGAAAAGATTCCTGACCTCCCCTTGATCTGTCCTACTGAAATAGAGACCTGGATAAAGAGCCAAAAGACAAGGGGGGGCAGGAGCCAGTTGAAATGCTGATTAAGAAATAAATTGGAGCTTCCCTGAGTTCCATTGCTTCAGAAATAAATTTGGCTCCAATATTTCAGCTGTTGGGCATTCAATAGAGTGGCCTAATTCTTCAAAGTTAGTTGCCTCAAATAAGACAATTTGCTCTCAGTTAACTAATATGGGTGAAGTGCCGGGGGGACCTGAGATTAAATGTGCTAGAGAAGGTGAAGGCAGGATTATTAATTATTATTAATTTTAATGAAGGTTACCCACCACCAATGACTTGTTTTAATTTGCATTCACATCCTCCCCAACCCACCCACAGAAAGAATTAGGCCAACTGGTCCATATTTGCATAGTTGTGCCTTTAAAGAGTTCACCGCAGTTACTCTATGTTGATGATCCACAGCACAAAATCTGGCGAGGTCTGTCAAGGCACTATTAGCATTTGTTCTGTTTTTTTTTTAAACCCTGCGGTATTAGGGTGCACTAATCTTTAAAAAGGTTAATTTATTCATAGAGATTTTGACAGAGATGTATGGCTAGGCTGGAGTTCCAGGCACCTCTTCCCGAGGGGAAGTGCTAGCACAGAGACTGCTTTCCTGAGACGAAAAGAGAGAGACTTTAGAAACAGGCCCAAACTGAATTAACCTGAGGGCTCCTACACTTTCAGAGCATTTTCGCTTCCTTAGATAACCGGTGTTTGTAGTGGGACCTGAACCAACTGAGCCTGCTGATAAATGGAGAGGATTCTGAACCAATAACAGGCCTGCTTTCTTGGGTCCCAAATCAACCATGGGCAGCAAAAGCATCACAATCCTTTGCAAAATAAAACAAACAAATAATCCAGCTCTCTCTCACTTACACCCATGCCCATGCCCAGCGAGAATTTATCCCAGAGAAGTTCAAGATATTGTAGGTTGATATCACTGAATGGAGAGATAGATGAGATGGACAATACAGAATGCATCCGATGAAGTGAGCTGTAGCTCACGAAAGCTTATGCTCAAATAAATTTGTTAGTCTCTAAGATGCCACAAGTACTCCTGTTCTTTTTTGCGAATACAGACTAATACAGCTGCTACTCTGAAAACAATACAGAGAGAGATTCTAATGAAAGGTTATAAAATGTTCTATTTGTCCAGGTACCTCATCTGTCCAGCTAGGGCATGCTGCTAACTTGATTTTCCTGGACAACATTTTGCACTGCTAAAGTCAATATTTTTTTTCTCAAATGAAATTTTGGTGACGCTAAATGGCATCTATCTATTCTCCTATACAACCATCTATCTATGTATCCTTCTACTTATATGGCCCTCACCACCATAGTATCTGGATTCACCAAGGCAGCTACAACCCCTTTTTCAAACTGGCATCAAGTAAAATTCCTGCCCCCAGGAGCTCCAGTCTAATATAAATGGTTCCTCTGAAAAGGCTGATTAGAAAAGGAGGGAGCAGAGGATAGTTTTCAGCTGTCTGATCATGCCCCACTGAAGTCAATGAATATTTTGCTATTCACTCCAGTGGGAGCAGGTTTGGCCTGATAAGTCTCTATGAAGATCACTCACTTTTTAAACAGGCAAAAGCAATTCTAAACTCAAGCACGTGGGATGCAGAAAATGCAGAAAGCACCAAACCTTGTGTCTCTACAGTTTGCTCAGGGCCCCTGGAGTGTCAGGACATTGTAAGATGCCAGCCCAATCACTGATTTGGTGACCTAATTTTAAATTTGTTTGGGGTCTGGCAATTAAACACACAATTTCCAATGGGTAGCTATCTGCGGAAGGAGAAAGGTCTCAGCTAATGCGTAAATGTCCTCTGATTGCCAGCAGCAATTGCTCAATGTCAGGAACACCTGCCCTGTTGCTTACATGCTCTTTTCTAATGAAGAGTCTTAATCATGCTGATTGTTTGATGGATTCTCCCACTGGACAACCAGTTCAGAAAGTCTTTAACAACCAGAGCAGAATCTACTCCAAACCGCTTTCCATGTCGAACCCTGAATCAAGGACGAGCGCTGTTACATATTGTGCTGAGCAACACAGAACTGATCACTTTCTCCCTATGTAGAGTGAGATGGTTTTGCCTGAGTCACATGTGCATGGCATTTGTTCAGACCAGCTACTCCATGGCATGGGCCACATCCTAATAGATCACCTAGTGGACCCATCTCCCCTTGCATTCATAATCACACAGACCTCCTCTCTTAGCCTCCCTTTCCCATTTGCAAACAGCCCTTTGGCAATAACAGCAATTGTTTATTCACAGATAGAATGGTTCTGCTCCCTTGTTTCCACCTGTATCTACAGGACTCTTGAGAGAGGAGTTGGAACCACAACCAGCTATCTCCCTGTGGGAGAACAGCCATGGCTCCTCGGACCGCAGTTTGAGAACTGCTAGTTTCAATTATTAACCTGTAGTGCTGAGGAGAGTCCTGAGGCTGCTTAAACCACAGGAAACAAAATTCTCCTCACCAGAAGCATGGAGGTCCCAGTAGTGTGAATGTAACGCACATGGGTGTAGGGAGAGAACATGTGGTGGGAAGAACTTGTTTGCAGAATTTAGGATCCATACAAAAATGATGGGTTGCTAGATTTAAAAACAAGCTTAAAACTTCTGAGGTTCAAGCTTTGTTTGGCTCTGGAAAACATTGTGACTTCTGGGTTTCTGCGTAGATTTTCATTCTTAAATCCCAAGTTTCACAAAACTTCCAAAAGTTTCATGAACTTTTTTTGTCCCCCATAAGTTGTTTCATTATTTTCTAGGAAAACACCTTTGAAAAATAGTATACTTCTGAGCTGAAGCTGTGCTATTCAAACAATAAACCTTGTCTGAAAGCATTCTTGCCCAAAGGCTAGCACAGGAATGAATGAATACATAAAAGGTCTAGAAGTTTCACAAAACTACAAACTACCAGGTTTCTCCTGATACTTGAGGAGAAATTACTCATTTTGCTGGACTTCTTCTTGTATTATGTAATTAATAATAATGAAATGTGTTAGAATCAATATATAGATCACTTAAATGCTGACAACACATAAATGCTGCCACCTCTGCAGTGGAACATGGCAGCTGCTTAATGGCACATATCAAACCAATTTGCAAGCAAAAAAGTTTATAATATCAAGTTGAAACTGCATATTGTCTACCCAAAACTCCCCAGGTAATTATGCCAGATGCTGTTGTTAACATCCCTACTCCAGAGAAAGTTCCATGGTACCATTCGTGACCACAAGCCATTATATTACTTCATATCTACGTTACTTGTAGCACCCTTCTCTAGAACACTCTGCCGAGTCTCTGATGTGCTATTGACTCAGAGTACCACCCTGTGTACCCTCAACACTATTCCTATGGCACCTGGGTTTTCACTGGTTGTTTCCCATCAAAGCTCCAACCATCCCCCATGCTACTTAGTTTAAACCTGACAGGTTCTGAGCCAGGGGCGGAGGGGGGATTGCTTTTTAGGTCCCTTCTTTTCTGAGGCATTTAATCTTAGTGGGTGTTTTCTTTTAACATGCAAAGGGTTTAGGTAAGGAATGAGCCTTTTTCTAGGTCAAGGTTATATTGTAACAGAGAACGGGGATTTGCTTTTCCCATTATACTTTCCATTGTTTGAAACGTGAACCCGCTGCCTTTAAACACAAAGAGCAATGATGGCAGGTGAAACCTGAAGACTTTAGGAAGGAGGAGGCTTTCCTCTGAAGTAGGGATGGAAAGATCTTAACCTTGTAGTGCTGAGATAATGCCCTATGGGAAACCACAGCTTACCTTACTGCTTTGAGGTTTAGAAATTCACAGTGTATGATGGAAACAACCCTCCGGAACCCCCTAGGAATCAGTGTCCTGGAAAGCATCAGTGTATAATGCATTATTCCCTAGCGTCCTAGCTACTGTGCTGGCAAAAACTTTTCATAATGACAATCACATACCGCACACACACTGGTTTGCATTACAGAAATCACAGTACAGCAGAAAACCAATTTCTCTTTTCTACAACTGGGTTTGGATTTATTCCAAGCAGCCAGTATCTAACAAACAATCTCCTTTCAGAAGTTGCCATTCACTCTACTCATATCAGTCTGGTTTTACCTTGCTATCTCATTTGATCTCTGCTTTCGCATAGACCGGAGTGCAGCAACAAGAGCAGATGTGCCCCCATTTAAGCACAGAGCAAGACCTAGGCATAGTACATTTAAAGTGGTTTCTCGAGGACATTGGCAAGTGTGGACAATAGTTCTTATGAGATTTATGCGTTGGCTGGGTTGGGAACATTACTGGGTCAGCCTATCAATGTTCCTGCAATCCTTCTTCCAGTCCTGGCAGCAATCAGAAAGCTTGCAATTGGAGCTGGTCAACATTTTCTAACCCAAACATTTCTGCGATGAAAAACAGCTTTTTGACCAAAAGGAACATTTGCATTTTGGTCTATATTTTCTGTCTTTTTTTATGAAAAAACAGAAGACAAACTTTTCAGAAAACATTCTGGGTTTTGGGTAAAATATTTTTGGGTTTGGATATTGAAAAAAAGATCTTCTTCTTCTTCTTTGAATTTTGGTTTTCGTTTTTCCCAGCAAGAAATTGAAATATATTCACTGGAAATTTCAAAAATAACCATTTTTCCCCCAAAATTTCCCAGGAAAAGTCATTGCATTTTTCAGCCAGCTCTACTTGCAAGCACAAAGATGAGAATATGAAAGTTAAAACATACGGGAAAGATACATTGTGATATTGTCATGATATTGGTTGTTGGCATGTGTCACCACTTTCCTCTACCGGATGGGACTGGAATGACCCCGCTGTGTCATGGTCATACTCTAACAACAGCTGATGGAGATTCTTCCTTAGCTCACGTGGTAAAGGGTTGTGCTTTTGGAGTAGCAGGACCTGGGTTACCTTTTTTCTGTCAATATGAAGTTCCACGCAGCCCTGATGTGCACGATAATCAAAGTGGCCTTGGATTTGTTATAATAGGTGTATGCATACAATATATTTCAGTGATAGCCAGTGGATGGATACTGCACTTTAGTCCTTTGGAGGACAGGTGCTGAGCATAATGGATCGAGATGCCATTTTCAAACTTCATCCATCATTATGGATTCCTCAAGAACCACAACAACACATCTTTGCTTTACATTACCCTAGCTGTAAACTGCAGCTGCAAGAGAGGGCTGTGTACTTTATATGCTGCCAGGTTTACACTTAAGGGTCTTCCACACGGAACAAAGGGAATGCTGTGTGATGCTGCATTTGCCATGAAGGGGCATGCAGGACACTGGCCTCCCTGGGGAGAGAGATCCTAGCGGTTGGGAGTGCACATGAACTGTAGGTACAGGGATTTCCAAAGGAGGATCAAGATTCTGAGGATTGTGCTTAATACATTTACATATTGTAATAAAATCAATGCCAGCCATTTATCTCGATCAACGACTAGTAGCAATTGCCTACTGGTTGAATTCACCAGCAATAAAAACATGTATATGCTCAGCCTTGTCCTCATGCTGCAGCTAGAAGGAGAGGTCAGCTGTGGGAGGCATTTTACCATTACAGTTTGCCTCTGTTCTTGATGCAACAGCAGAGAGGCCAAGGATGAAATAACTCACACAGTGCCTGCCATCTTCTTGATCCCTAAGAGCTGTTCCTTCCAGGGCAAAGGCAAGGCAAGGAAGGGTGGAGGAAATGTGCTACTGCTACCCACACTGTACGACTTGATCTATGATAAACAAGACTTCATTCGGCAGGCTGTCAATCAGGAGCATTCCACCAGCTTGAAATGCACTTAAAGACTCATACCGTACAGCAGTGAAATGAAACAATTGCAAACAATAAAGATTTTGCTTCTGCTGGTCATCACTAGCTCAAGTGACAAATAAATTCCCCCTGCCCCCACCTCCTCCTGAAACACAAGAACGTTCAGGGATCAGTGAGGATCAAGAGGAGCCATCTCAATGAGAGCTACTCAGCTTTCCTCCACTTTTAGGGACCATATTGTATCATCACACTTACATCCAGTAATTGAGCACAAATTGCAGCCATATTTCTAAATTTCCTTCTGCTATTGTCCTTTTAGTGACTTTGTGTTAGCATCCCATTCTGGATCTCTGGGTAATTTTATCATTTTATAGTCATTAGCAACCCATATATTACCCATGTGCACTGCCCACATTTACACCAGCATGAGCATGGAGTAAATTCATTCATTTAAGTGGAGTCATTCCAGATTTGCACCAGTCTAACAGAATTAAATCTATTCCAAAGGACTACTAAAAAATGTCCAAACTTTCTCTAGAGACAAGCAAGTTTCATGAGGTTGAGAAGCTCTGTTTGGATAAGTACTCAAAGCACCAGCCTGCCAACCCACAGCACCCTCCACTCCCCCTTGCAACTCTGACTCCAATGCATCAGTTCAATATTGACTGACAGAGAAGACAGACCTACTCACTCATAAAGGCTGCTTCATGCAGCATCTATCATAGGCATGCAATGCAAGTCTCCCATTGGGCAATGTGTGGCTTTAATGGCATGTTGCCTCTACGGCTGCTTTACTTTTGCTTCAGCAAAGGGTCTGATTTTGAATAGCAGCATCCATAATTTTGCACCAGCATATATTTTGTGTGGCAAATAATAGTAGGCATATTTGCACACAGACAAGCATTTATTCTTTGCTCCCTCACTTTGGCAGCTGAACACCCTTGAACTTCCTGCTTGCACCAGCAAACTAGAGTTACAAATTATTACAAATCTAAGTTCCCCAAAAATAAAACTGCTATTATTTCCACCCACAAATTTATTCCGGTGCAAATTTGGAGTCTGACTTGATGTCCTTTTATAAGTCAGGGGTATAAAGTATACTATCCATTGTCAAACATATTGCATATATGGGGGTAGGGCACAATACAAGTTCCAAGAGGCCAGCAATATACAACCAGGCAATAAAACCATCATCAGCCCATGTGGTTCTGTGAGAAATTATGTTTTTAATGGAACCCTAGTCAATATTTAGCCAATCAGTTCTTATCTCTAGAAGCACATGGCATTAAATAAAGACAGATAGATTTCTTCTGTCTGCAAAGAAGCCACTGCAGCTCAGTGGGTTACACCAGCCTGGTTTTACATCTCAACATTAGTTATGTCACCAGTTCCCCAGAGTTCAAGGAGCATGAAGAAAACCATAGCCAACAACTTCCATTCACCATATCCTTGGCCTCACATCCTCAGCTCTGAGAATCCCTTTTAAAAACACATACACAGTGAATCAGAGGGCATCTTTTGTAAACCTCCTCTGACTCCTTCCTTCTCTGGGGTGTGTGGGCAATGACTTTGGAGACTCATTCCTCTGCGGGTGTTTCAGTAGCTTTTTTGATGTCTTTGGGGGGGTTGGGCTGGGGGGTGGGTAAACATTTTTACACAGGACAGATGTTGTCACCAAGGCTGCCCTTGTAAACAAGATATGGAGATGGCCTGGATTGGGTTACCTTTGTAAAATAGTTTAAAATAAATAAAAGGACGGTTGGTCTGTTTTAGGTGAATTAGCTTGATTGGAACTGTCAGCTTAAAAATGTCTAAATAAACAGAGTTCTGCATCTACCCATACTGGAGTTAAAAGACTAGGACACTATTCTGGGGATACAAACACAGCCGGAAACCCTAGTGGGTGAAATTCACCCCTGTGTGGAGAGCCAGCACCACTTATGTCCCAATCAAAACAGGGCCTATCAGCTGAGACTGCCAAAAAAAGGTTTCATTTGTGGTAGCATGATGTAGAAAGTAGACCACCAGGAACACAAGAGACCACTGACCCACTTCACATAGATCACCAGGCACCCATCAGATGATAATGAATTTCTCTTATGACAACCGAGGGCGGGCATCAAACCCATGAATTAGAGGGGGTGGACTCCAACAGCTTGCTTGTGCCCTGAGCTATTATTTCCTCCAATAGAAATAGGCCTTGGATGTGATAGCCAGAATTTTTCATATGTTTTTGCCCCTTTGCTTGGGAAGTCATGGAAAATCAAGTTTTAGTCATGCCGAAAAAGAATCAGGACTTTGGACTCAGTACAGAAGTAACTGGATGAAATTCTCTGGCCTGTGTTGTATGAGATGTCAGACTGGGAGAGCAATTGTTCCTTTTTGGTCCTAAAATCTATGAATGGCACCAGGGTGATGACTCTCTCTCAATGCAATAGATATGGCAATGGTCATTTTAGCACTAACTAGTTCGTTCAACGAGATTAGACATGAAGAGCTGTGTCTGCAGCATCCGCAGGTTTGGCCGATCGCGGCTCCCACTGGCCGTGATTTGCTGCTCCAGGCCAATGGGAGCTGCTGGAAGTGGCGGCCAGTACGTCCCTCAGCCCGCACCACTTCCAGCAGCTCCCATTGGTCTGGAGCAGCGAACCAGCAGTTCCCATTGGCCTGGAGCAGCGAACCGCGGCCAGTGGGAGTCGCAATCGGCCGAACCTGCAGACGCGGCAGGTAAACAAACCGGCCTGGCCCGCCAGGGGCTTTCCCTACACAAGCGGCGGAACAAGTTTGGCAACCACTGCTCTAAAGTAACAGCAATAAAAAAAAATCTTAACAATGGAGGCAAAAAGTGTTTTCTGCCCTTTAGGTGAATTTACGTAATGTCCTGTACAATATTCAATTTGGAACATGCGTTTGGCTGAAATAGAACAGAGAAAACAACACACAATGACAAGAAATGTAGGATTTCCCATCCAACAGTATGTAGCTATGCCATGCTGAGCTATGATTAGACAAGCCCAGCGGGGGGCAAGCAGTGTTGTAGTTGGATGAGAACCCTCCAGAGAATACCTAGGTATTTTCTGGTAGTGGTACGAGTGATTCCAGGTGGTGCTCTTCTCCGATTCATTACTGAACAAATTGCCCAGCGTGAGGCTGAGGCACTGCGCCCTGGGACTGCCGTCATTTGAAGCCAACAAAAGTCCTCAGGGATTAAAACCATTAACGATTCTGTGGCGCTTTCCACAAGATTAGGATTGTACTGACCAAATTTCAGTGCAGCTGTTCTAGCTACATAAATTCTCCCAGCTGTTTCAATTGGATACAGTAGTCGTCTTCACTTCCTGTCCTAAATCATTAAGAAGTTTTGATATTAAGTATCTGCCAAATGCTGCCCAGAAGTGGCTGCATGTCAGTGATAGATTATTCCACCCATGTGAAAAAGTTTGACGAAGTTGTGCAATCCTTTGGGAAGAAAGGTGTGTAAATATAAAGGGTTGAGTGTTAGGCATCCAGACCCCACTGAGATTCAGTGGGAGATCATCAGCTAATGTGCTCTATCTGGCAGACAAACGTACAACACAATCCAGTGGCTGGAAGTTGAAGCTAGACAAAGTCAGACTGGAAATAAGGTGTACATTTTTGACACAAAGCGTAATTAACCACTGAAACAATTTACCAAGGGTTGTGGTGGATTTTCCACCAATGACAATTTTAAAATCAAGATTGGGTGTTTCTCTCAAAGCTCTGCTCTAGGAATTATTTTGAGGAAGCCTTATGGCCTCCGTTATATAGAAGGCCAGACTGGATGATCACAATGGTCCCTTCTGGCCTTGGAATTAATTAACTCCTTTGGCCCATTTAATAATCCTACCCTAGCTATATTATATTTGGCTCAGGCAGAAATGCCTATTAAGGTTGCCCAACACCTCCCATTATAAATCCCTCTTGTCAATTGCTTATAACTTTGCCAAACTTTAACCATGTGGGCTGAAATTTTCCAAGCTGGGATATCTGCTGCGGCTGAATTTTTCTTAAAAGTTTCAGCTAAAGTGGTTCAGCTGTTTCAGAGAACAAGATTAGGAAAAATATGTTGTTTTGCCCATGTTAAAGAATTAGCTAGAGCTGAGAATTTCAAAGCGGACTAGGAGATTGAGACACACACACAATTCCCATGGAAATGAATGGAAGCTGTGCATCTAAACCCCTCCAGCAGGTTTGAAAATGTCAGCCATGCATATGCAATAGGTCTATCTACAGCTAAAAAATAATGTCAAAAGCCCAGAAATAAAGAAAATTGGACAAACAATCTGAACCACTGCAAATGCATGTTGTAAAATAGCCTAAAAAATAGATTCTGTTCAGACCAGAAATTACCTTAAATGACTGTTGAGTTGACTGGGTTACAATATTTTAAGGATCATAAAAATAAATATAGTTGTTCAAACAGAGAGATTCAGTGCACTGCCAACTAAAACACCAGCATGAGGGGTGCTTACCAAGCACAGTGCTCGGCGGCCTGTAAACTACAAGCGCCAGAATGAAGTGACTCTTTGTTCAGTCTGTGTGTTTAGAAATTGACGAGTGCCCCGCTGTATCAATCACGCCTGTCAGAAAGCACAAGTGCAGATCTGTTACACTTAAAGGGTCGTCAAACGAGACATGATTTAATTTGTCATTTTTTCTCTCTCTCTCAGTGCAGCATGCACGTGCTCTTCATTACCCTTCATCGGCAGGGAAAATGAATACATTTTTGTATAATTTTTTGGCAGGGGGCGGGCGCAGTTTGTTTACCAACTACCCAACACTTGTGAAGAGATCGCGCGCAGCTGTTCCCTCCATGCCCTCAAGAACTGGGACGACAAATGAAGGCTTTGGGGGAGTGAGAAAAGGGAGAGGGATTACTGAGTTATTTTGCAATAGATTAAGGCCCTGATCCTACAATGAGCTGTATACTCATTGCAGGATCAGGCTTCTTAGTGTTTGCATTTCATTGTCTTTCCTTATCATATTATACTCCTCACAGACTTTGAAACAAAGCTTTTAGCATGGCATCACTTTGGACCTCAATCCAGTGATCAGTGGGCAGTTTTGCCTATATTGAGACTGCAGAATTGGACTCTCTGGGCAGAAGTTGTACGATTTCCCCAAGGAATGTGTTACAATACAAGCCCAGTTTTCTTTTATTCTTCAGCCCTAATTTCTTTTATTGTTTTTCATAATCCAGTTGGAGACGAAGCAAATATACAAGGAATCAGAATGCTTTGTTGGGAGATAAAACCATTTGTTTCAGTTATTGCAGTGGTATCGGTTTTACTGAATGGTAAAGGAGAGAAGAAACAATAGAAGAAGGAGCCTTGCAAAGGGAAAAGGAGCTATGAATGAGCCCATTTTGCAAATGAGGGATACTAAAATTACCTTCCTAAAAGGGCACTTGAATACGTCTGTGTGCAGCTTTGGACTCTCAGGTTGGGCAATGTGTTGCCCTACCAGTCAAGAAGCATGTCTCAAATCCTAAAATAGTAGAATAATGGCCAAATCCCCAAATCTTTAGTATTTCTTGAACCCAAGTAAGCTCCTGCTGGCTCTCTGTGTGAGTCTGTGTCAGGACTTAAGGATCTTGTCGTTTGATTTAATAAATAATAATTCTTTCACGAGACAGAGACAGATTCTACAAGGTTCTGATCACTTTCCAGGAAGCACTCAGCAGCTCACAGGATCAAACCCATTCAATGATTTTATCTATCAGCTTCAAAGTACTTTACAATGGTAGGTATCATTATCCCCCCACTTTATAGATGAGGAAACTGGGACACCAAGAGGTCACATATTGAGGTAGTGGCAGATTGGAGAATAGAACCCAGGAGTCCTGACTGGCAGCCTCATCCTGTATACTAAGCAATAGTTACATTTTCTGTTACATAGTGCTTTTCATCAGTAGATCTAAAAGGAGGTTATAATCATGATTTTGTGGGTGGATAAACCAAGGCACAGAACAGAGGCAATGGCTTGCTCAGGAGCAGCAGAGCTGGGCCTAGAAGACAGGTGGACCTGACTCCTAGTCTAGTGCTCTATCTACTAACCCATACCCCCTGCCATCCAACAGCTCACAACTACTCCTCTTTCTGTTGTCCTGCTGTGGCACATTCGTAAGAGGCTGCAAGCTTTCAGTTAATATGGTGAATGGTAATTTCACCCTAGATGAAAGCATTGTGGTAAATAGGTTGGCCTCTAGGCGCTCCTGGAATACAAATTACATCTAATAACCGATGGGTCAGGGCCCTATTGTGCTAGGTGCTGTACAAAGACAGTCCTTACCCCCAAAGGGTTTACTATTGAAATAAATAATTTCTCACTCTAGTTGAGAGATGAACCCACAATCTCTCTCTCTCAGCAGGCCAAATACCATGTGTTAGGGCTGAGTCATCTAAGATCCAACTGCACCTTTAAATTAGGGCTTCGTTAATTGCAAAAGGCTGCAGAAAGTCTTGGTTAAAAAATAAAACATTTGGGTTTTGGACTAAGTATCTCTTTTTCTCTCCACTAAACAATCTGTCTCCCCTCTGCTATACTGCTTTTTACATGGCCAGGATTAGGCCAGCTCTGAAGTAGATGTCATGCTGAACTCTCTCCAAGCACAACAAGGACTGTCCTGTCTCACATAAAGGAGGGTCTAAATTAAAGTCCTATTTATTCTAGCATTTCCTATGGAAAGATTTTACAGGTCCCCAATGGAAAAGTGCTTGAATAAAGTATAGTGGTAAACTGGCATCTCTCTGCTATTTTCCATCACAATAAACTAACAGGGTCACATCTTTTAAATGCTTCTAACTTATGAACCTGATGATGCAGCATTTGAAATTGCAAAGTGGCAGCTGTCAATTACTTTCTTCGTATTTTCATCTGGTGATCCTTGCAGCATTTAGGTCAGCAAAGTAGCAGTTGTCACCTCTAATTTAAGACTAGGGTATGCACCGAGTAGCAGAGGATGTCATCTGAACTTTATGTAATGCCCGTTCGTTGATCCCCATTTTCTTTCTTTGCAAGATGTTAAGGACCGTCTTAATTCAGTGTGGCTTACTGGGATCCTACCTGCATGAAGACAGGTTTCAGAGTAGCAGCCGTGTTAGTCTGTATTCGCAAAAAGAAAAGGAGTACTTGTGGCACCTTAGAGACTAACAAATTTATTAGAGCATAAGCTTTCGTGAGCTACAGCTCACTTCATCGGATGCATGAAGTCACTCTCAGAAATGGGCTGAAAACAATAAGAAGCACCCTGGAATGCACTGGGACACTTTTTTTTACATGTGATTTCAGGGTAAGGGGACAGAATACTGCACTTGTCAGTGGCACCCGTTTGGACTGGTCCAAATCAGATTAAGACACCTGGGTCAAGGAAGTATCAAGGAGGAAGACTCGGTGAGAGGCAACATAGTAACAGAACTGATGTGTTAGTGTCATATCACAATCGACTAGGATGATCTACTAAACGTGGCTTAATGTTTAGAACATAGGACAGGAGTCAGGGCTTCTTCATTCTCGGTCCTGCCTCTCTGACCTTTGGTATATTAATTACCTCCATTTGCCTCTCTTCTGAAACAATTTTCTTAACATTTAGGGGGTTAGACAACATGGGGGGGTGTAATATTTTTTTATTGGACAAACTTCTGTTGGTGAAAGAAACCAGCTTTCAAGCTGCACAGAGCTCTTCTTCGGGTCTTTGTTTAGAGTGTTGTGAGACTTAATTTATGAATTTTTTACAAGCATTCATTCATTCTCTGGAGGAGAGCTAGTCAGAATGAGTTAAGTGTGTTCAGTGAAAGACACTGAAAAGTTTCAATTTTTCTACATTTTTCAGGCGGGGGGAAGCAATCAAAAAGTTTCAATTTTTGGACAAGGGACTTGAAAAGCAAAACATTTTTTGACTTGCAGCATGGAAAACCAGAATCTCCCAGATTTATATATTTAAAAAGCTTTTGGGGATTTGATTTTCTCCTCTTTCCACCCCTACCCTCTTTCTTTCTCCTCCTCCCCCAATCACTACTTCTTTCAGCGACAAAACAGAAAGAGGACTGGGGGAAACAACTGAAAAACAAAACAACTCAAGTTCCAAATATCAAAACAATATTTTTCCATCCAAACAAAACACAAAACTTTTAAAAAAGAAAAATGCCCTTTTTTTGAAAAGGGAATTTTTCATCAAAGTTCAGATGGAAAATTTCAGCCAGCTCCACTTGTGAGTTTGCAAAGCTGAACTAGGATTTCCCATGGGAAAGGGCTTCCTGGAGAGCTGCTGGTACTCCTGGCCCCAGTGACAGGTAGAAGTGCAATGCTAGGCTATCACTCTTCCTTCAGACACTTCAGCACTCCCAGAGGTAGGAAAAACGTTATCTGAACACTTCAGAACGTTAAAGGTTTCCCCTCTGCCTACCCAATTTCAGGTAAAAAAAAATAGGTCAAGATTTGCTAGGTTCTGCATCCTGACAGGAAATGAGATCCTGTGCTCTAAAATCCAGCCCCATTGTTATCTAATGCTGTAACTCTATCCAGCAGTTCCAGGCCTTACTGAAATGAATGTAAGACTTTAAAGGAAGATTCCTAAAGAGGCCCTGAATGTTGATTAAGCAATATTTTATTGAGGTTTAACGATCATCGGCATCTATTGTTGTCAGACAGCTGTATGGCTTCAGTTTGTTTGTTAACCCTTGAATTTCTCATCCCCCTTCTACACCTGCTGTGTGGTCACTGTCCATTGTTGAAAGGGCAACAAATTTAAAATATAAATGAGGAAATGCATGTTTTACACAATGCATAATTAACCTATGGCACTCGCTGCCACAATATAGTTTCAAGGCCAAGAGCTTAGGAGGATTCCAGAAAGGATCAGACATTTATATGGATAATAAGAATGCTCCAATGCACATGCTATTAAAACTGATGGATGGGTTTTACCTAATAAAATCAGCATCAAAAGTTTGTATCTGGATGTATTTGGCATGTTCAAAGAGTCAAAGATTTTTATGACAGGTTTCAGAGTAGCAGCCGTGTTAGTCTGTATTCGCAAAAAGAAAAGGAGTACTTGTGGCACCTTAGAGACTAACAAATTTATTTGAGCATAAGCTTTCGTGAGCTAC
This sequence comes from Dermochelys coriacea, assembly GCF_009764565.3. Classification (NCBI taxonomy): domain Eukaryota; kingdom Metazoa; phylum Chordata; order Testudines; family Dermochelyidae; genus Dermochelys; species Dermochelys coriacea. Next base: position 19,002,142 of record NC_050085.1, on the reverse strand, counting down.
AGCTCACTGCATCCGATGAAGTGAGCTGTAGCTCATGAAAGATTTTTTATAATGATCAGTACTTGTACCCCACTATTTCAAATACATCTCTAACATCTTGTCAGTTCCATGACACGTGACAAGCTCTCTGTACCTCAGCAGGGTCTTTGCCTTCCTGACACTGCAGTGTGCTAACTTCCTCTTCTGTAAGGTGGAAACAACACTTCCTTTCTCCTACCCTTTTTCTGCCTTGGCTGTTTAGAGTGTGAGCTCTGGGAGGCCGGGAGCATTTCAGTCGGTGTGTCTGTACAGGCCCGAGCACAATGGGACACCAATCTCAGCTGGAGAGGCTAAGCTCTCCTGGAATATTAAACATTTGCAGGAGACAGGACACAGCACTTCATTGACCAATGGTCTGGTATGGTACTGAATAGCCAATGATCCTGCAAAAACAATCGACAGCATGAGGGACCAAGACTTCAATGGGACTTAAGTATATACTTAATAGCTTTGCAGGATTAGGTCCCAAATCCTGTTCATGTGAATAGCCCCATTGAATTTAATGGGTCTGCTCATGGGAGTATTGGACAGCAGAATTTGGCTCTATCTTAGTAAAGAACTCACTCAACTAAAAGAATATATTCTGAGTTTGTCATAACAAGGACTCTAAATTCAATAGGCCTCATGAAAGGAGCTTGGTTCATTCCTAAATCAATTTATAAGTATAAACGTATAGTTAGCTGAATAAAATATGAATACTTCCAATTTGAAATACTGTGTCTCAGACTTATTAAATGTCACCAATAGGCAACCCTTAAGGAAACAGGCAGCATACTACCTTTGGATGCCCAACTTATAAATCAACGTATTTCCTGAACCCTGCCTAGAATAGTGGAGACCAGCCAAAATAACATAAACTGCTATTTGTGTGCTATTAGTTGCAGGGAGGGGAGGAGCATAGAGGAAAACCATCTTTTTAATAGTTCCTACACTTTTTGGAAAACATTCATTCCTAACCTCCATTTATCAGGTCTCTGTGCAAGAATTTCAGGTAAAAAAAAAAAAAAAAAAAAGTGCTTCAATTAAAAAAAAAAGTAAATTAAAAGGGGAAAGGGGGGAAGAACAGGGATGGGAAAATCTTGGGAAAATTGGAATGCTATCAATCTTTACATTGAAAGAAATATGGTAATTACAAAAAATATTTAGTTAGGTGCCACACGGAGGTAAGAGATGAGGTCAATTTGTTCTGCTCAAGAGATATAAATTTGAACAATAATCCTGTATATATAGAACTTTTTATATTTTATTTTTTGCAGTGAGCTACAGACTCTCACACCCCAGTGTTTATCAATATTCATTACAGAAATGCCTATAAGGTCATTTCCATAGTTCGAAAAATCTGCTAAAAAAAATGAAGGCCAAATTCTCAGCTAAGCCTAGGGAGCACTTGGCACGGCTGAGGATGGGGACTGGAAAGGTGGCTTTAAGCTACCTTGGCACCATTCCCTGATCCTGTACTGAAAGGGGTCATTCTAGTATCTGAACATCATGACATGTGGAATCACAGTCTGTCTTAAACAGGAGGAATTTATTAATGGACAGCTACCAACTATAGACACAAACACTTTTCCAGCAGCTTGAGTTCCATCTTGGTCTCCTTTATTTACCAGGGATCAAGCCCTTCCTGGAACTCAATACAGTAGCCAGAGACCTCTAGTGGCTGAATGATACAGTACAAGTAAGCATTTTGATTTTATATGGCAGGCAATTGGTCCCTAATATCTAATTCCATTGTATTTGAAAAAAGACAACAGCAACCAAGAAAGTGAAATGACAAAATCTACATATATGAAGCCAAAGGCGTGCCATGGTGGCAAAGCCATTATTACAGCATTAAAGTAGGTAGGAGTGAGATCCCCTGCTGATTATCAATATTAGTTTAAACACAGAAATTTTGGATCAGCTATAATCTATAAAAGAGACAGAAACCACTGTAGTTAGCAAATGAATTATTTTTATCATATTTTAATAGATTATATTCATGGCTGTTCTGTAAATAAATACAGAAATCTGGCAGAGGACGATGTACCCTGCCTCTAGGAGGCAAACTTAATGGAATAATAATATTGATCTAATATAGAAAGATCAGATGTAAATTTCCCTATAGCTTTGCAGTATTATCGGGAGAGGAGCAGAGGGGAGAAATCCTAACATGGAGATCTATTAGGATTTGGAACAGTCTCTCTCAAAGGAAGTGGTGGAATCCTCATTGCTCATTTTATTTAAAATTGGACAAAGCCCTGAAGAATAGACTGCACAGATCCATCCAAAAGGGAGGGGAAGTGACGCTTTATGTAAAAAAATGGCATTTCCTGTTTCGGAGTCACTGGTAACTCGGAAGAAAATGATCCTGAATGCTTATAGATCAATGTCCTAATAGATAAAGCACAAGATGGGGTATAAGTGTTTGCTACAGACCATCAGATCATATCAGGGATCAGGATGACCAGCTCCTTGCACCTGTCTATAATGAGTAGGGAAAAAATACTGTGTAATCAGGAGGGACTTCAGTTTGAGTGACAGATGCTGGAAGGCTCATGCTGCTAATTTTAAGACATCCTTGGAATTTCTAAATATTATAGATGACAATTTCCTAGCTCAAAGAGTGTTGCAACCAACATGGGGAATTCGGTTTTAGACATAGTCTTGACAGATAAAGAGAGACTGATCCTGGTACCTTAGGAACAAATGATCATGACTTGATCAAATTTATAATGTGCAAACAGAATAAAGACCAAACTAGGAATGAATGTACGTACACACACACACACACACACACACACACACACACACACAAACAGCTTTAGAAGGACCAATTTCACAAAGCTGAAAACAATGATGAGCCAAATTGGATGGGAAGAAGAATTTAATAAGAAAAATGTGCATGATAACTGGAATTTTTTAAGAACACTTTACTAGATGCTCACAATCCCACAACTGAGGAATAAGGCTGTATTGGCTTTAACAAAAAAAAAAAAAACCACCACTACCACCTGATTTAGAGAAGAGAAGACAGCTATAAAAAAGAAAAATCTAGAACAAATGGAAGAAAGAAGAAGTTGATAGTAAAGAATATAAATCAGAAGCTAATAACTGTAGAAAATTGATAAGGGAAGCAAAGAGATACACTGAGACATCTTGACAATGGTATTAGTCCACTAGAAGATAGGAATGGTAAAATTATTCAATAATAATGCAGAAAAGGCAGAAATGTTCAATAAATATTTCTGTTCTGTTTTGAGGGGACTTATGATTTAGTCTCATCATCTGATAATGCTCTTTCCATTCAACTAGTATCTCAGGAGAATGTTAAACAGCAGCTACTAAAGTTAGATATTTTTAAATCAGCAGGTCCAGATAACTTGTATCCAAGAGTTTTAAAAGAGCTTGCTGGATCATTAATGTTGATTTTCAGTAAGCTTTACAGCAGTGGGGAAGTTACAGAAGACTGGAAGAAAGCTAATGTGCCAATATTTTAAAAGGATAAATGGGATGACCTGGGTAATTATAGGCCTGACAGTCTAACATAAATCCTGGGCAAGATACTAGAGCAGTTGATATGGAACATAATATAATTAATGCCAGTTAATATGGATTTATGAAAATAAATCCTATCAAACTAACTTGATTTTTTGGGGGATGAGATTACAAGTTTAATAGATAACGGTAATAGTGTTGATATAATATAATTAGATTTCTGTAAGGCATTTGACTTGGTATCACAACAAAACTAGAATGATAGACATTTAGCATTAAATGAATTAAAAGCTGGCAAATGGAGAGGTCTCAAAATGTAATTCTAAGCGGAGACTCATTATTGAGCAGATGTGTTTATAGTCAGATCCTGCAGGTATTGGTTCCTGGCCTCACACTAACATTTTTATCAATGACATGGAAGAAAACAAATCATCACTGATAGGGTCGTCAGGTGACACAAAAATTGGAGGAGTGGTAAATAATGAAGAGACAGATCACAGATACCAAGCGATCCAGGTCGCTCTGTACCCTGGGTTCAATGTAATGTATCTAAATGTAAATGTATATATCTAGGAACAAAGAATGTAGGACATACTTTCAGAATAGGGGGGACTCTATCCTGGGAAGCAGTGACCCTGAAAAAGATCTGGAAACTCCCAGTGTGAAGCTGTGGCTAAAAGAGCTAATGTGATTCTTGGATGAATAAACTCTTGAGTCAGAGCAGAGAGGTTATTTGACCTCTGTGTTTGGCACTGGTGCTACTGCTGCTGGAATAATGTGTCCAGTTCTGGTGCCCATAATTCAATAAGGATGTTGAAAAATTGGAAAGGATTCAGAGAAGACCTATGAGAATGATTAAAGGTTTAGAAAGCATGCCTTATAGATTGAGCTCCTTGAGTCTATCACTGTTTAGATTTAACAAAGGGAAGGTTAAGGTGTGATTGGATTACAATCTATAAATACCTACCTGGGGAACACATTTTTAATAATGGGCTCTTTGGTCTAGTAGATAAAGGTGTAACATGATCCAGTGGCTGGAAGTTAAAGTGAGACAAATTCAGACTGGAAATAAGGTGTACATTTTTAACAATGAGCAAAATTAACCAGGGGAACAATTTAGGAAGGATCATGGTGGATTTGCGAACACTGACCATTTTTAAATCAAGACTGGATGTTTCTCGAAAAGCTCTGCTCTAGGAATTATCTTGGGGAAGTTCTCTGCCCATGTTATACAGGAGCACAGACTAGATGATCACAAGGGTCCCTTCTGGCCTTAGAATCGAGGACTAGGAGTCCTGCACTGGGTGGGGACATGATAAATTAATGCATCTTCTCTATCTAATTTTTATGATTTCATTACTTCCTTTGTCACTGAAACCGGAGGAATAGGCTGTCCCCATTGTTATTGCTATGGGACTGTAAGATGCTACTGTCATTTGGGGCAGATTAACATGTCTCTTCATTTAGCCCTTTAATGAAGATATGCTCAGGATGGTAGCCATGGGGAGACAAGAGGATAAGCTTCCTTTACCCAAACCTGCAGCTGGAAAATGCAAGCCTGGTTGACTCCCTTACTCTAGTTTTATAGAGCACTTTTGGACTAATGCTCTAAAATTAGATCTCCTTGTGGGAAAAACAAATCTGTCAAGGGAACAGACTTTTTAATGTGTGAAACAAGGAGCTTAGCTGTATGGTAGTACCGACGACACCATCAATTTAGTTCAAACAGTTGATGCTAAGCTGAAAGGAGACCATGAAAAGGAGTGCGTCAGCGACTGACTGGCCAAGGGATGGCGGACCAGAGCTCTCCCTTCTATTTCATTTTAGTCCTACAGAGTTTTGGATACGACTCCCCCCCTCCCTCTTTGAGAAAAAAGTAACGATGAAAATAAAATGAAACCACTGTGGGTAAAAAAATAAAAACATCTTGCAGCATCGAATCAATTAATTCGAGTTCTTCCTAACTTCCATGCAAGCTTTGCCTTCAATTAGCATGATCTCACTGAAACCTCTTGTGCAGGCCCCGAGCAAAAGCAATGGAAACTTTCTCCCTTCTTGTTTTAATCTTTCACCAAGTCCTGACTTTCGCCTCCAGCCCGTCTAATTGAAACTAATCTTCGCGGGCGAGGCCTGTCTCTTTCCCCTAATCCCTCTCTAAGGAAGCTCACATGGTCCCAATTACAGCCACACCGGCCCCTTTTATTCCCCTCCTCGTCTCTTTCTGCCAGTTTCATTTTTTGAAAGTTTGCATTATTAACTCCATGCTTGCGAGTTCCTGTCTGTCACGGGGGCCTCGAGATGTTATCACTGGTTGCCGATGTATAAAGTTACCATGAAAGCATTTTATGGATTACATTTTGCAAAAAGGCGATAGAGGGCATGATAGCTAGCAGAGTGGTGAGCTTTATGGGAGTTTATATCAGCAATAAATGAGGGCCAAGGAAGTGTTTATCTTGGACTTAAGTGTATACCTGCTTAGATATCTGAAGGCAGAGACAACAACAGCTAAGAAGGGATCTCTAACATTTACTGGGAAGGTTTCACAGAGATGCCTCCAAGATGTGCTGCTACCCTGGGAGGAAGGCAGACCACAGAGACACAGAACCAGGGAGCCCTGCTGAAGAATGTGTTTAACATTACTGAGTTAATGAGGTTATATGAAGGCAAAGATAGCGCTCCCTAGTTCCCAAGCCGGCTCCTAATCCCAAGTCAAACCCTAACCCACTAATTCCAAAGCTCAGGCAATTTATTAAAAAATAGACAATTTTCTCTCTTTGTTTCTCCCCACCTCCTACCCCCAAAACTTCCTCCCAATCACTTGCTGAGTCCTAGGCAATAGCTCTGCGTCTCTCCAAGACCATGATTTATGGGTTGCTTATATAGTTTCTGGTTTAAAGCTAGGTGCATAAATCAATCCCGGTGGCTGCTCCCCAGAATACATTCACTTGAACTTCCCTCTTGCAGCCAAGAGAAAGGCCATTCAGCATCACAACAGAAAACCCCGCTGAGCAGAATTCACTCTGGATTTCATTTTTCCTTAAACCCACTCCCCTAAGTGGCATTTCCCCTACCACTGCCACCAGCACCTTTCCCATTTTAAACAAGGCAGCAAAAACCCTTCATTTGCCACACTGCACATCACATTCTGTATTAATGGATGTTGGGCCAGCTGATAAAAATAGACAAAAGTGAGGAGGACAGGTGCGGTTGCAATAGTGGTCATTGTGGTCTCCATACTTACAGATGATCACCAGCCTAACCCAGGCTGCTTAGCCTGGGAAAGGCCAAAATCTGTTGATGGCTATTAGCAACCTATATAAAAGGGCAAAAAGAAAAGGAGTACTTGTGGCACCTTAGAGACTAACAAATTTATTTGAGCATAAGCTTTCATGAGCTACAGCTCACTTCATCGGATGCATTGCTCACGAAAGCTTATGCTCAAATAAATTTGTTAATCTCTAAGGTGCCACAAGTACTCCTTTTCTTTTTGCGAATACAGACTAACACGGCTGCTACTCTGAAACCTATATAAAAGGGGCTGGCAGGTTTGGGTGAGCAGGTGTCCACATCACAAAGATCTCAGTCTGGAATCACAGTCCCCACCCCCTTTCATTCCACGTGTCGGGCACTCTAGTGGATCCTGGCTTTTACCAATAGAAACATGCAGCACAGCCTCCAGCTAATATATTCAATTATTTTTAATAATAATCCTCACCCCACACAATTTCTCCCTCTGGAGAGGAAGGGAAAAAGAAAAGAAAAGCCAGGTGTTACAGTTGCTAGTCACGCTGCTTAATTCACAGTAGGGAGGGCCAGATAGAATGTGAATAGAAAAGGATGAAATAAAAAGATTCAGGAAGGAGAGTGCCCCTGCCCCCTTCCTCAGCAAATCCATGTAGCTGTATGCAGCAGGAATTCTGAAAGGGTCCCAGAGATAGCTTCCCATCACCTCACATGACATGGGTCAAGAGAAGGCCCCACAATTAAACAGCAGCAAATGCACTGGGCCAGATTATGATCTCAGTTCCACTGCAGTAAACCCCATGTAACTGCACTAACTTCAATGTTGCTACTCCAAAGTTGCATAGAGGTAACAGATAGAGTAAAGCTCAGAAAGGTCTTCCTCCAGACAGCGACATGACTGAAGCTCTGTCCAGATAGTCACATTTCTTTCCATCCTGCTGAATATGATGGGTTACAACACTGAGATAATGAGTTGCCCCCTTCCGCCTGCCTGCTCCTCCTCCCACAAGTATTTTGTAAAAATTCTTGAATCCTGCTGGAAAATTAAAACAAATCAAAATAATGATGCAATTGAGTCTCTAACCCTGCCTCTTGAAGACTCAGATATTTTGACTTGAGCCTAAAACTTTCTCATAACAATGCATCTGCCCTATTCTAGCTTAGAATGTGGATAGAATGACTGCTGAGAGTTGAAAGATATCAGCCCCTGGAGAGTCAAGTTCAAATGCCAGGTTAGGTCACAAGATTATCTGGAAGTGCAATGGCAGAAGTCAGAGCAGATCAGGACTGAGGTGCCTTGGCAGAGCTATATGTGGCAAATTTGAGTAACCTACTAGTGTGAGTGCATTACAAGTCCCTTTCTGTGCCAAGTCTTTAGAGGATATGAGTGTTATAGCACTAGCTATTAAGAGTTTGTTATTTAGCCACTTACCTTTTCAGATCTGGAGATTCAATACCCCATATGTCCATCAATATTGAGGGCCATTCTATAAGTGGGTCTGTTACAGACTCGTATCCCCTATGGATCAATTACAGCCCCCACTGGTGACTGTAGTACAGGTCCCCTCACTAGGGTTTACATTTGTGTGGTACCTTCCCATACAATGCCTGGCTCTGATAAGTGCTACTAGTCCATTGCTGCAATGGATGCTTATTTCACTCTGATTTTTAAATAAACACTTATGCTACTTGTCAAACCCTCTTTCTTTCCAGCATTATCAATCTTTGTGATTTTATTTCCCCAATATTTGGTGCTTTTCTTAAAGCCCCAGCTCCTGGAATCTTTAGATTGCATATACACGTCAGTCTTTTTTTTAAAAAAAATAAAAAATAAAGAAGCAGCAGCAAGTTTCTAGCCCTCATGGTTCAGGAGAAAAGCTTGAAAACATGATCCCACATGCCCAATAACCAGAAGGCCAATGAAAAGCACCCAACATTTATTGTTTGTAAAATCCTAAATCAGCCCCCCAAAATCATGAGACTAACTTAAAAAGCTTGAGATTGAAAACAATGCTTGGTGTTAGCAATACTAAATTTTTATACTATAGAAAAGGGAAAAAATCAGTTTCATTCCATGGATACATGAACACATGCATGCTACTTGTCATTATATATATATGTATGTATGTGCTGGAAACTTTTACTGATCAGACTAAACGGTTCTTATCACATTCATTTCCACATTCTCTTCTGCCTTGAAAATGGCCTACACAAAGACTTTAGCATCACATACCCTAAGTCTGTTGTTAAATTTTTACCTGCTAGCTGCGAAGTAAAAACTCATAGCATGGCATTGTATTTTTTATGGAACAACAAGAGTAACTTCCCCTCTAGATTGTGATATTTATGAGGACTTACAGAATGCTTAACTGAGGAGGACAGGAGCAATGAATCCTTCCAAACAGTGAAGGTTTGGATTCTCCAAACCAAACAAATGGCTTTTATTCCAGATTTATGATCTTTTCAGAGCCTTGCAATGATGAATAATGACCTATCTTCATACTATTGAAGAGTTTATTATGACAATTTGTCACTAAAGTAACATAAGATCTGAAGTGTTTTCAGAATAATGCTGAGAAAGCAGCCAAGATAGTCTCAGCTGTGAGCTTCCCCGAATATCCAGGGGCCTGCTGATGGGATGTCTGCTTGAGAGTATCCATGGGGGGGATGCGAATGTGCAGGCTTGTACACAGGAAGGGGAATACTACCATGAGATGGGATGTGTATCGTGTGCGCAGGCGTGCAGGAATAGGAAGGCCCATGTTTGGGGAGGGGAATGTTGCTATGTGACGGTGTGTGTGTGTGTGTGTGTGTGTGTGAGAGAGAGAGAGAGAGAGAGAGAGAGAGGCATGCCTTGTTTATGGAGAAAGGAATATCACCATGCGGTGATGAGTGTGTGCAAGCTGGTGTGTGCAGATGTGGTTATCCCCCTAGGATGGCAGGCATGTACGGTATGGGGTGAGAATAGGCTTGTACAAAGATCCACCATTTTAAACATGGTTAAGACAATCTGTAATTAATCTCCTGACTGAAAATTGTTTTCATCTAAATTTTTGAGTCATCTTTTGGTAACAAAGTTTTGGTTTTCACAAAAAAAATAATTTGGTTCTGTGTTTCTGAAAATTGAACCCCTCACACCCCTCCGCCCCTTTTACCAAAAATGATTTACAAAAACTGAAATGGTCACTTCTGTTTTTGTTGAAAAAAACAAACATATTTTCATGAGGAATTTAGGACTAAATTAAATTTTCTGCGAAAAGAATAATTAGCAATCAGTGTCTTACTTGCTCCCCAAAGAGCCAGTGCTTGCCCTCTAGTGGTCACTGGCTTTCAGACAATAGCTATAACAGTTGCCAGTGGATCAGGGGACATTAACCCCTACAATATGACAGACACTGGACTTTTTTTCTAGTAGAATGCCATTCCTTTGTGCTCCCACTGCAATTGGGGCCAGGAAATAAAATCTGTGGTCCAAGTTCTCCCAAAGTGACTAGTACATTTTTTTTATTTAGTAAAGAGGACTGATTTGAAGAAAATTCCTACCAGAAAAATCAGCCCCTGTGGGTTGTCTGAAGTGGAGGAACCCCCCCCCCCAAAATCTCCAGTCACCTTTGGGGGGGAAAAAAAGAAAAAAAAATCTTTGCCCAGTATCTTATCAGATTCTAGTCTCTAGAAGTGGGGAAGTGTTTACATGGTGAGACACGAGTTATTCTTTGCCTCTTTTCTCCCTCAGTCACTCTGCACTCTCCACAAAGCTATTGATGAACCAGCCAGTTCCAATGAGTAACACAGATCCCATCCAGGACAGAGCAGACCCTACAGCTGGATGACATTTTACACAAGTTTAGAATGTCTTGCAAGATGTTCTCCAATTAGTCATCATCACTCACAATATGTTTTACATATTACCACACAGTTTACAGTCAGTCAGACTAATACAATCGCAGCGCAGCTGCTCACAGCAAGACACAAAGGTTATGGCACTGTGTACACAAGCAAGCTGTGAAAGTAACAACCATCCAGCTCCTTTACCCTCCCGTCCTTTTAAAAGCCAACAGAAGCAGAAACAAATAACGAGCGTGCCTCTCGTTTCAGCCCTGGAATAACACTGGCGAACGTGGAGCGAAAGGAGGAATTGTGTTTTTACAATTTGATTCCCATTGCTGAGGCTGTCGCCAAAGCCTTTGGATTCTGGAAAAAGTTCAGAAGTGCTGCTTTTTGGAAGAGATGGTGTTTATTAAAATTACATCTTGCCCAGTAAAAGCAGAGTGTAGAAATACTGGAGTCTATTAAAAGTTAGAGAAAACACTGTTCAGAGTTGATTTGATGATTGCTACACTTTGGGTTTGGGAGCTCAATGCTTTGCGTTGGCGCGTGGAGTTTGGGGCTCCAGTGTGGTGACTGGCAGTGTTGGACTGGTGACTCTCCCACCCATTTGCATCATTAAACCAGAATGTGCTGTCGCAATGACCTCTGCCTAGTAGCAAGTTGGTTTTCCTTAAAAAAAAAAAAAAGGAGACGTATCTGAGGTCAACAGAACAATGTAGGGAGAAGAGCTGCCAGCTAGAGACCAGAATTCCAAACTGCAGCGGGGGGGGCTTGGGCCCAAAGAAGCACAAAGCTGGTGCCTGTCTTTTTATCCTTTGTTTTGTACAGTGCCTAGCACAATGGAATCTTAGTCCATGACAGGTGCTCCTTTGCATGCTGATAATAGTAAATAAAAATAATAACAAACCTTGGGTCCAGAAGACTAGCTTAAAAGGAGATTCCAGTTAGTTCAGATCAGCTGTTGACCCTTTGAACTTTCCTAAAGCTCTTTGGAGTAAAAGTAAAATTGAGGATGAGGAAGAGGAAAACCCTCCATTAGAAATAAAGGGCCTAATCCAAACCCAATTGTAATGAATGGAAAGACTCCCACTGGCTTCAACAAACTTTAGACCTTAATGCACACACATATTGCTCTAGGCTTGTTAGAGAAGGTTGGTCAAACCACTGTGCCTTGCACTCAGAGAAGAGGGTGCAGGAGATTTGTGATGGACCTTCATTCCTGGGCAAGTCATTCCACAGTCTTGGGCCAGTCCCTGAGAAAGATCTGCCTCCCAAGGTTGTTGGTTTTAATTACATACAGGAGGATAAAAGCTCACACGTGGCAGAAACTCCCATTTTTCAGGGCATGAGCCAAACACACACCGATATGGAAGATGCATCCCGCTGTAGGCTGGTAATTCTAGAGCCATCCTTGAAGGGGCATCAGCACAGCAAGCAGCAAATGGTCATCTGGTAGGTTTTCTAGCAGTAGAGATAGGCACCTTGCACTCAAGGGCAGACGTCCTCATGCTCAGTTTGGGCTCCATATCACCCCTTACCCTGGGCAGAGGGTTGTATAAATCACAAGGGTTGTTATTGCAGTGTGGGTGTAGCCATGTCACTCCCAGGATATGGGAGACAAGGTAGGTAAGGCACTCTCTCTATTGGTCTGTGTGGCTCGAAAGCTCATCTCTCTCACCAACAGAAGTTGGTCCAATAAAAGATAGAGAAACAAGGTAGGTGAAGTACTAAGTGTTGTAATTTATTTTTACAACCTTACACGAGGTTTGATTCTTCCCCCCTGCCCCAACACATATATGCATAAGCCGGACAAAACAATGATCCAGACACTTTTACAATCCATCACTGTATTTGCCTCAGTGGCTGGTATGAAAATCAGCCTAGTTACATTGACTTACAGCAGCTGAGGATCTGGCCCCTCATGTGACAATTGGCCTTTGGGGTCTGGCATTGCCGTTGGAACACCAAGTCGCCATTTTACTATAGTCAGCAGGGCATATGTGTACATCTACACTACAAGCACCACAGCAGCTAGGCCGCTGTAGCATAGATGCTTGTTACAGTGACATAAGGGGTTGTTCTGTTGCTATAGTAAATCCACCCCCCGAGAGGTCGTAGCTAGGTCGATGGAAGAATTCTTCCATTCACCTTGCTGCACGTACACTGCGGGTTGGGTCAACCTAGCCATGGTGCTCAGGGAGTGAAATTTTTCACAGCCCTGACTGATGTCACCTTGTCAACCTAAGTTTTAGGTGTAGACCAGGCCCAATGTCACAGCTGGTTTAAGCAGTCTTGGTGCAAGTCTGTTTTAGAAGCAGTGGTAGAAATATCGATTTGGATTTAGATGTTCAACAAAATAAAATTACAGTGCTCTTGGCCTGGTAGAGCAGTGTGCATTGCCATATTTGTCTTTGTAAAGACTGAGTTGTGCATTGCCTGTTAATGGCTACATACGACAGAGTCCATTCTGCCCTCTATCCCACAGGTGCAACTTCTTTAGAAGTGAAGAGAGGTTGAATTCATGTGAGTGAGGAAAGAGGCCTACACACAGTAGAGTAGTTTTTGTGTGGGGAAAGGGTGCTCCCAGAAACACTGTACCAACATCTCCACGGTTACACTGCAGATGCCCCATTTCTTTGCTATACCAACGTAACGTACGTTTTAAAACTTCCAATAACAGATTGCCAACAATGTCTCTCATTGTTCATTTTAATGTAGACGGCCTCCAGACAATAGGTTTGTTGTAGTTTCAATAAGCTGGAGCATATCTGCTATCTGCCATGCAGGGAAGGCAAGGTTAGGCTAAGGGTAAAACTAATTTTGTCGTCTCTGGTGCTGAAAACCCTTTCATTGGTGCTGATATTCGGGGGCCTAATTTAAATGGGGGACTATCTTACAGCATTATCCTCTCTGATTGCATCGGACTGGATATTGGACTTGAGGATATCGAATTACAGAGCAGTGGGCTAGCTTGCCCATTCTGCATGAACCATTGTGGAGAGATTTTAAAGCATAGTGAGACCAGGGTGACTAGTCTCTGCAGTATGTAGCTGCTAGTAACAGATTCCCTGGGACTGACTGGAGATGGATAACAATTAGCACTGGGGTTTTGTTTACAGGACTGAACTGTAGGCCCAGTATGGAGCCTGGGGGAGTGCTAGTGGCGGGGCCAAATGCCCATTGATTCACCCCTCTGCACACACAGTGCGCCTCAGGTAGAGCGCACAGCCACCGAATGCAGCAGCCTGCCGGTGACCTGGTGTTCACCTTGGCCACTGGTGCTATAAGACAGAGCGGTTTTGTTCCTCCCCTGAGTGGATGGCGTCCAAACAGCAAATGTTCAGTGAGGGCAGGAAGAGCATTTGAAACAAGTTCTTGGAGAAATAAATGTGAATTTACTTAACTTACCATGTCTCCTTCTTTCCCTCTCAGCCCCCCCTCCCCTTTTTCCTTCCGCCTGCCACTTCTCAATGCCATCCCTCTAGTATCTAAGTCACTCTTTACCCTCACACGACACCTCTCGTTCATGCAGTCCCAGGCTTGGATCTTTTTCTCTCTCTCCTTTCCCTCCTCCTAGCCCAGATTTCTCTGCATGCGAGACTATTTTCCCCAGTGAGTCTATAAAATAGTCAGTTGTGCAGGTCTCTCCTTCTGATATTTTTATATCCTCAGAACAGGCTAAAACAAAGTGAAGCAAAGGAGCTGGGGTGACTACAGAAAACAAACGTGAACAGAAATGTTTGGTTCCCTTGTCCTTTTTCTTCAGTGGAACTGGGACTTCAGAGTTGCCAGCTCCACTGATTTTATTACAAGCCTCACAATATTTGGTGGGTCCCTAGAAGTGCTGGTTGCCGGAGTCCTGGGATTACATGAGACTTGCAGCTTTCACTTAAAAATAAAAGGATCTTCTAACTCCCATGGTTGAAAATCAAAATTTGAAAACTGGAACTTCGAAGTTTGAAAATCCAGAAGATAAATAAAAAGAACCCAGTATTCTTTTTTAAAATTGTGATTTTTTTTTAAAAGCTATTCTCTTGATTTGGGGGAATTTTATCTTCCTGTAGAAGAGAGTCCTCACCTGAGATTAGGGACTTTATGCACTCGATGCTGTACATACGCAAGGTAAAAGAAACTTCCCACCCCAAAGACCCTAAATAGGGGAGACCCACAAAGGAGGGAGAAAGAAGCAACATGCAGGCAGAAGATTGGAGAATGGAGGCAGAGAGAGATTAAGTGTTATACCTGGGTCAGAGAGAAAGTACGTGGTAAGGGAAGGAATTGAAGCCACAGCTCCTGAGCCACAGCTCAGCACCATAACAAGGCCATCCTTCCTCTCTGTTTGCTGTTTTGTGGCAAAAAAATAAAGCCAGCCTCATAAATATTATCCTTGCGTCAGAAGAATCCACAGCTTCCTGGTTGAGCAATTCTATGCCACCCACTCTCCACAATGCCCATTAATGCCCATTAATCACCAGCTGTTGGGGGAGGCCCCATGGGGCCATGGCAGACAACAGGCTGCCCTAACTTTCCTTGGGGGCAGTCCCCAGCAGCAGGGAGCTTAAAGACCACTTTTTGCCCCTACTCCTCCGGTCTTGCACCAAACACAGCATGGCCACTCCAGATACCTAGCCCTATATACTTAAAATGCTTCTGGTTTGCTTAACATTAGGAGGCTGTTAATCACAGGTAAGTCAGGGAGTCTCCACCACGCCTTCACTCCTACAAGTTTTATGCTGGTGGTGCCCTGTCCATTAATGTAATCCATAGGCCTTCAATAGGTGAGACACACACACTTACAGTAAGGCAAAGCTTGCCAGCAATTAGTCACATTAACTACCCAGGAAAATAGACTCAAGCACCATTTCCTGCTTTTCCCCCTTGGAACAGCTGGGGAAGACACAAATCACCCTTTATTCTACCTCTATTTTGGGCCTTAAATGGAGGTTTTAAAAATCCACAGGGGCAGAAAACAGCAACACTCCAACTTCAGTCTTATTTTTTTAATCATCTCCTTTATCTGAGTGACCCGAGTTCTCTACGTGGATTTTTTTTTTTTAAGACAAAAATGATCCCCACAGACAAATGACCAATATGTTACTGGCTTGTGCGCTTGTGGTGGTAACTGCATTCAAGAGCACACTATTTGGGATCACTAAATAGCAAAGGAACCCCCTATCCTTGGACTGCACAAAAGGGTTAAACACACTATGATTTGGTCACACAAATGTCTTTTGCACAGCAGCCATGTTCAGACTATTCTGCCAGTTGCCATTAGGGATGGTATGTTTTATTAATACTTTATATTAAACTTTAATACAGTGATTACAAAGGAGAAAAATGTCACTTCACATTAAGGAGGTATTAAAGAGTTTGGCAGAAATCCTTATTTTGAAAGGGGCATTTATCAGGTATGCAAAGGCAATTGCTATTTATCAGAGCATTTTCAGATTGGATGCTCAGAAATAGGTCAGTAGGATTATTAATGGCAACAGGAAACGATTACCTTTTGCTATTCTCCCACCTTTTGTCCAGCTTGTTTGGATAGTCCATCAACAGCTTGAGGCAGGGACTTACTAGGTGCATGTACAGCACCAGGCGCAATGAGACTCTGACTTCCATTGGTGCTACTGTAATGATCATCATGGAGAGATCAAACTAATGACTGGCAATTCTCCAAAGGTCTGGAGATTTGAAGTCAATTTGGCTGAACTCAAAAGTTAGTGAAAAAAGTCTTGAGTTTGACATATAGGGATGGAGACCTCACCAATGTCTCTTGGGAATTTCCACTTTATGCTGCCATGCTCACTCATTCTCCATAGGAAAAAGTGTCTAGATTTTAATTAAAAGTTATAACCTTTCCATAGATATTTCAGACTGTCCCATATAATAGCAAAGAAGGTTTAATGTAATTTCTATAGGACCCTATTAAACAGGGATTGAAATCTATTGGTTCTTTTCACATAGGCCACCAAACGGTAATGACATGTGGTCACTGTTGATTTCAGTAGATCCAAACTACTGGCTTAGAGATGGGAAGTTCCGTATCATGTTACTAATGATCTGAGCCAAGCTACCTGCCTTCCCCTATCCATATCCCAAAGCTTCCTAAAGGAGGAAGTTCTCCAGAGGAGCATGTTTCCATTGGAAAATGCTGATTTGTCAAAAGTGAAACATGACAATTGACAAAAAAGTTTGTTTCAAAAGAAAAAAAGTTGAGAGAAGATCTACAGTGCCTTTGCAGACAGAACATTCAATTGTCTAGTTCGGAATGACCTTTCATGCAAAATCTATTATATATAAAAAATCAAAATCAGAACAAAACATTTCAGTTTCATCAAAAGGAAACATCTAGATTGACCCAAAGAGATTCCCCCCCCCTTTTCTGAATTTGATTGAAATGGAATGGAATGAAACCCAAAACATTCAGAGTTGCAGCATTCCCCATAAAAATTAAATATCTGGTTCCCACCCCAGATCTGCTTCCTAATACTCAGGCTAGTTTTAAAAAGCAAAAAAGGATCTGTGTGTTATTTGCATCTCAGCCTCATGGTGTTAACTCCCCCTTTCCCTCCCACCCTCTTTCACGATATGCTAACCAGACCCAAGGCCATTCGAACCCCTGGAATGAGCTTGTGCCTCTTCAGTGTCATCAGTAGAAGAGCTAAAGTTAATTTCCTACAGAAAAAAGGAGACATCTTATTTCTTTGGAGGATGGTTTGAATCTCATCCTGGACCCAGTAGATCCAAAAGATGGAGCAAATGGCAGCCCTGAGAGTCTGACAGCAGCCACAGGGAAACATTATCTGATGCCTTTTTTAGGAAGTGTTTAGTGTAAGGAGTAGCAGGAACAGTCAGTGGAAACAGACTCCTGTCAGTGCTGCAGCCACTGTTTGCTTCTGTGATCCCGAGCAGATGTGTCCACATCTCAGGCAGTAGAATGGCTATGTAGGAACCCTCACAATGGAATTATAACCTCTCAAGTGCTGGTGCAACATACACTCTCAGGGAGCCTGGAAGTTTCACTCAAGGAGAAGCAGGCCTGCATGGGGCAGTGCACCCCCAGGCCCAGCCTAATGGTCTGGTGCCCCAAGCAAGAATGGGGTCCCAGCCAGTTGCCAGGGGATAAAAATGATCATGCCATTCATTGCCTTCCCCACTCCAGTCCCTGTGATGGAAGGGAAGATTGGGCCATCCTGTGAGTTACTTGTTCCCTGGTACAGGCCCTGGACAGCCACAGCTTCAGCTGGGAGCTGAATGGCTTCGAGAACAGCAAAAGAAATAAAGCCCTGCACATTGACTTGCATTTCCCAACAGTGCGATCCACTAGCTCTTGGCCATCCACCCAGCCTGTAAAACATTGACACCGAGGAGTCCTGAATAACGGGTTCTTGCTCTGACCACTACTTCACATCTGCTCTCTGTGGGCCAGATTGTGCCTTTAGGTGCAGACCCAAACAGGGGAGATACATACTCTTCATTGCCCCTGGAGGCCCTGTGCCTCAAAGACACCCCTGTGTGTCACAATTCCTGCTCTCCTTCTCCCGTACTCATGCAGGGTAATAACTTCCTCCTGGCCTACCCCCGCAGCAGGTTACAACATTGGCCTGAGTAGCCGAGAGTAATGAGTGTGAGAAGAGCGGAGCCAAGGATCCACTCATTCCCCATCCGCTCCTCAGAGGGCATGAGCAGCCCCATTTACTTCTAGAGCTAAGGTATGGGTGGGGTAGGCTAGCCCATGCAGGGCATGAGGAATGGGGTTTCACTCCCTCTGACTGCCATTCTCCAGAGCGCAGTTCAAGGTACAATCTAACTCTAGGCTCATGACCGCAGGAGGAGACCATATGGAATGGTTGATTTGGGGGATGACTAAATTAAGAGTTGAGCGATTTGGCTTTGAAGCAAAGGCTTGAATAAAACCTTAGGAAGGGGCTGGAGCAGGGAGGATGGCTTCTCAGTGGAAACCCTGGTATCCGAACTCACTCAAAAAGTTTCAAGTTAAAGTTAAAAGGAAGTCATGTTAGCAGCGGGCTCGTCTATCCCACCTGTGCCTGCCAAGCAGTATTTCAAGCTTCCTTGCGTTGTGTTTTTTATTTAATTTTCCAGCGAACACACTCTTTTATCATCCGGAACCATGAAAGTAAATTAAGAAGAAATGGTTTTCTTTCAATTAGGCTCACAGTTGCTTTGAGTAACTGCCTATAATTCTATTTAATGAAAAAATAAAATCATTATTCCACTTCTCCCAGTGCTCTGTGACAAGCGCACAGACGGGCCCCATTAGTGGGTACCGTAGATTTATTTAATTAGAAAAATATTTTGTTTTCTCCAATTCTTAAAAAAGGAAAAGAAAAACCCTCCAGGCACAAAATTAATCAAATCTGTTACCTAGTGCTTAATAACTTATAAACTACAGGCATCTATCAATCTATAGGTTTGTTTTCCCCACTGTTTTAGTATTTACATCCTAGTACAATGAACAGGCTGTTGTCTTAAATGTTCTATTTCTTCTTTGCCATCCCAGTCCATGCAACAGACAAGACCAGAGATCAAAGGATATGCTCAAGGTCCCACATTTGGATCCAGGATGGAATCTATCATTGGAACAGGACTAAGTTGAGGATAATGTCTGACAGCAGAGAGGGGGCCACCTTGGAGGATTCAGATCTGGCTACTGATTTCAAACACCCACACAGGTCTGACCGTTATGTACCCAGCTCATGGTTATTCTCTGCTTCCCCCATTTGCAGTAGCCACCTGCCTCATCTCATACATAAAATGTAAGCTGTTTGGGGCAAGGGCTTGTTTGGGCTGTGTCTAGAACAGTGGATTGAGCCTCTAAACACGATCACAATAGCGAGGAATGAAGACAAGCATGTGGTTTGGGCCAAGGAAGGAAGGAAAAAAGAAAAATGTTGATGTTTACTTCTCTTTAATCTCCTCTTCTTTTGACTGCTGGGGAAAGGAGCATGTGCACACGGTGTGCTGTGGGGGCAGGTTATAACAGCTGCTCCCTGCTCTGGAAGGCTGCATGTGAAGGGTCAGCAGTGCTGCAACTGGTGGCCAGAAGAAGGAAGTGTCCATAGCACAGTCCTGCCTCTAGGAACAAGGAGGACACGTCAAAGGGTGTCGCAGTGGTTGTCTGTCAGACCAGGAGCATTGGTGAACAACCCCAAAGGCAACGACTGCCTAGTTGGGTTTCTAACAAGGGCATGTGTGTACAGAGGCCAGCTCTCTGGTGGAATTGGGGTGACGCAAATGAGTAGCCAGTGCAACTAAATTAGATTCTTTATTCAAGCAGACTCCCAAAGGGCCTGATCCAAAGCCCAGTGAAATCAATGGGAGTCCACAGTGCTCCCACCATCTCGTTTTTCCTCCCTGTCCTCACTCCTTCCTATAGCTCCCTCTGATGTTCTTCTGGATGTATTCACACCTCGGCTCAAGTGGCAGAGAAGAGGAGGACTTAAGGGCCCAATCCCACAAACTCGTACTGCTTTATTTAGCATATAGTGCTTCTTGAAACCAAGTGTTTGCAGGATTAGGTCCAGAACTGGTTGAGTAAATATGTTGCTTTAGAAATCTCCACACCAGCTAGCCGGGATACCACAAGGGGTTTATTAACAATGCCAACCAAGGGCTAGAGCCCTATTGTGGTAAGCACTGTACAGGCTCAAGGCAAAGAGTGCCCCAAAGACAATATCAGGCCAAGACAAAAAAGCAAACAAATTATGCTTCTAGGAACAAAAGATCCAGGCTGATTGGCTCATCAAGATGGCCCCTGCTAAAGTGCTAACAAGAGAAAGAAAACTCCAGGGTGGATTCTATAGCAAAGCTGCCTCTGGCTTTGTGCTAGGTGTCAGAGAGGCTTTCTCCGGGTATTTACAGGCTACTGGAAACAATCCACTGAGCACCTTTATCAGCATCTCATCTCTTTTCTTAAATGATTATTCTATTTGCTGAAGCATAAATGCCCTTGAAGAGGAAGTTTAAACTGGGATGCTGAACCCCTGAGCTGTCGTTTCGAGCCTTTAAATTAAAATAGAGATGCTCATCCCGGGTTCGGTAACAAAGAAAACAGTCAGCAGCACTGACTACGTGGGCTGATCAAGAACATGTGGAACGTAGTGTGGGATGCGCTCTGGGCATCGGATGCCGTTCTGGAGGGCACCACACCTCGCAAGGAAGTGTTGTGGGCCACTGACTGAGGAAACACACGCCAGGCCAGAGCCTCGGCTAGTGTAAACCAGAGACGCTCCCTTGACTTGCACATTGGCCTCAGTGGGCTGCTCTGATTTCCCCCAGATGAGGATCAGATTCATACCTTCTTGCATGATGCAGGAAAGTCTCCATTTCTCAGCATTTAGCTGACTCTTTATCCAGCGATAATACATTACAAAATGCAAAAGGATGTGTCTAGATGAATTATATTCCTCTTCTTCCCACCCTTCATACATCATTTACCTTCTCAGAATGTAAATTCTTTGGCACACAGGTCATCTTTGTCTATATTCATAGGGCAGGGCCTGGGCCTGACTGAGGACTCTGGGCATTACCCTAACATGAAGGTGCATAATAATATTTTAATTTAGTGCTCGTGAAAGGTGCCAGCTTGTGAGCTGTGGAAGATAATGTCATCTGTTCATTAACAAATCAGGTGCATCACAGACATCAGCAACACAACCTTCTCTCCCTGACACCTCGTGCCAGCCCTGAGAGATTAGCCCTAGAATTGAGAGGGTAATTCAGCGGCCAACCCATTCAGTTCTTGGCCTCTTTGAAGAGCTAAGGAGGCAACATGATACAGGCAACAGGGCCGCAGACTGGGAGTCAGGGGATCTAGGTTTGCTTCCCAGGTCTACCACTAGTGCAGCATGTGACCTTGGGCAAATCTCTGCACCTCAGTTTCCCCATCTGTACAGTGAGGATAATAAAACCCACCTTTACAAAGTGGATGGACATCTTGGGATGAAAAGTGCTGTGTATTAGCACAGTGCTTGG
The DNA here is from genome assembly GCF_009764565.3 of Dermochelys coriacea. Taxonomy (NCBI): domain Eukaryota; kingdom Metazoa; phylum Chordata; order Testudines; family Dermochelyidae; genus Dermochelys; species Dermochelys coriacea. The sequence goes on along the minus strand of NC_050085.1, from coordinate 18,980,560 downwards.
GGGTGGGTTTCTTGTGACATTCAATTATACCTGCCCACAGTAGACCAAAGCCACTAGCTCATTACACAGATGCCAGTGAACAGCTACAACTGATCTTGAATGGATTCAAACTCCTAATGGTCTCAACAGAAGAGACCAAAATTAGGAGTCAGAGCCTGGACACAGTGAAGTCAATGGCAAAGCTTCCTCTAGCTTGAACTGGACCAGGAGTTAACATTTACACTTCATTACAGACCCATACCTCAGGCCCATTTAGGGTAGTATTCTGTTAATGGGAACAGGACACTTATGAATACAAAACTGGAGATCGCCTGAGTGTTCTTCAGAGATGTTCTGCACTGATCATCATAATTTACATGGTCCTTGAAAGTGACAAAATACTGGCTGAATTTCTAGATCCTAATTCAGGACGAACCAGCTCACCTAGCACAAGTTCTTTGGAAACCTTCACCCAAATTCCAGACCACAACGGTTGTGAGGTGCATACAGTTCCGTTAACCCCTTCTTCACCTGTTATTTTCCATTTTTGAGTCCCAGCTAAACAATAGAAGCTGATCTGATAAGAAATTCCATTATTATGATATTTCCCAACCGATTGAAAGTAGAAAAGAGTAGACATCCCACAAGAGGGCCTGATTTTCTGAAATTCTGCCCCCAGGCTACTCTGTACACACACACACACACACACGTGGCTTAAGCCCATTGAAATACGCTTCGATGAGGAAGCCACGCTCCTGCTTGAGCTGAATTTGATCTGGGAAATTTCAGAGAGTCACCCCGCACCGTGAGTCATGTGAAACGAGAGAGAGTGAGATCAGACGGGCAGGCCAGTGATGCCCCACAACACAGATTTAGAAGAGGACAAAATAAATTAATTTCCAAGTCTGAAAAGAATTGGAGTCTCAGGTTTCCACGACAAACCCCTCTGTTCTGACCATCACATTTAGGCTCTGGCGACCAGTCATTTGGTGCAAATTCTGTGAGCAAAACTCCCAAGCCCCATAAGGTAACAGCTTTCTGCTTTTGTGCTGGCTCCAGCTTAGCCACACAAAGGAAAGATTCAGGATTTCCAAAGGTGACTATCCGTATAAACACAAACGGTACATTGGTACCCTCTACTGGTAATGGTTTAGAATGACAGAAGGATGAAATTCAGAGAGAATTACTTACAGTACAATCCAGGCTTGAAAAGAACAGACAATCACTTTATCCCAAAGCTTTAGAGCTTGTTATTTAATTGTATAAATTCAGATCTTCACACACCATAAAACTAGGGTATATGAACTGGCATCAATTTTCTCCACCAGGAATTTATTCTCCATTTACTACGGATTTACAATGTCAATCAATTCACATATAAGGGATTTTTCTGTCCGTTAGGGTATCTATACTATACTCTTATTATGGTATCAAAGCACCTTATTTACTTGTATATGCAACCCCTGTATCTTTATTCCAGATATATAATCCCATAACACAACCCACTGAAAACAGTTAAGTACCAGTTTGTTCTCAAAATTAATGTTGGCATGTTACAATGTGAGCATCTAGTGATATTACCCATTAGTTTAAAATTGCTTAAACTATTTATCCCATCACTTCTTCTGCGAATGGCCTATTTGAAATGCCTTTCCAGTAGCCGCAAGCAGAAACTGCACTATCCCCAAGCTTTGTGTTGTTGGGTTCTAATTATTGTTATTTTTCATTTGTATTATGGTGGTGGCTAAGGATACTTTTTTCTTTCAATGGCAAAGTCACTTGGTGCTACTTTACATTCACACTCAGAACTCATGACAGAGTTTTCCCTAGAATCCAGCATTCGGTTCTCCAGTTTGGGAACAGGTCATGATTCCAAAATGATTTGTATCATTTAGACACTGCAAATGAATCTGCCCTAGAGAAAAACATCAGAAACCTCTCTAACTCCACAACTCTTCAGGCTGGCTGCTGCTCAGTGAGTAGCAATTCTCAGTCAAAACCTGTGACCCCCTCAGCTGCACTTACACTTACTAAAAGAGGGCACTTGGCAAAGTACTCCTGCAGTGACTATCTCTTCACCCACGCACAGGTGCCTCCCCAAAACTCCATTGCTCCTGTGACTGTGGAACCCCTGGCTGAAATATGCACCCTGCCACCTGGAGCACCCTGGCATGGATCCTTCAGCCGGAAGAAGGAAGCATGATCCTGGTAACAGCTGTGAATGGTGCACAGAAACAGGTGAAGGGGACTTTATCTTCTCATTTTCTGAGCATGGTGTTGCCTCCAGATGCCCCCAAAGGGCAAGACTGCTACTGAATGCAGTTCAATACACAGTCAGCCAATAAGGTCAAAATGGAGTAACACCAGGGCATTTGAGCCAATAATGTTGTGTAACATGTTACCTTTAATAACTTTTGCTATTTCCAAGGACTGAGTCACTAGATTCCTCTGGCACTCAAGCAAGCAGAATTCTTGAATCTGGTTTAAGCCTGCAGTGAAATGAACTTTGTGGGATTTGGCAACAGGCCCTAATGGACCGTGGCCCCTGTCAGATACCAAACCTCCCAGTCTAACACCACGGTTCCTCTGCAGCCAAATGCTTTTATGCTATTGCAAACAAATATCTCCATCACCCCTTCATCACGTTAGTTCATTTGATCAAGAAACAAAGCCCTCTTGGCAAATTAACATGGAAAAATCTCCCAGGGCAACCGTTTATTCATTACGTAAGCAACAGGGAGAGTTCCCATCTGGAGATCATTACCTAGCAAGAAGGTGACCAGAAGCATAAAGGCCCACAGGAAAGCTCTATCTAGTCTTCATCTGACTATGGAGGTAGGGTTTACAAGTTTATTAATTCAATTATACAACCCATTCCAGATTTTATAGGAGATCCACTGCTTGCAAAGAAAGGACAGGTTGGGTGTTTTAGCTAGTTCTGTCAAGATGCTCAGCTGGAGTAAAAATGGGGTAGCTGCAGTGAGGTCCAAAGCCCCGATATAGATATATATCCTCCTGGTCAGAAGCCCACTTAAAGATAACAAAGCAGAAACAATGAAAGAAGACTTCCCAGCAAGTTAACAATGCCTAGAAATGGGAGACAAGGGAAATGTTGGCAAAGAAGGTCTCCACTTCAAGATTAATACTAAACGGAACAAGCCTTACATGAATTCCTAGGAGGAAGCATGGCTGGGGCCAGGAATTACATGTTCTGCCTTTCACTCTCACTTCCTTACTGCACACACAGTTGTGTATGTCCAAAACACAATTGCATGTGGGTTTGTGCACACACACCATACTGGATAGAAAGTTTCAGATCAGTTGAACTATGTCAGACTATCTAGCAACTGCCCACAAAAGATAACAGACTAATACTGCCACAGTGGCCAGAGATTCCCCTTCAGCTCAGGTTCTAGGGAGCCTAGGATTTTTAAAGACAAAACTTACATGTTTTATCCCTGCAGATAGCCATGAAGAATATGTGGCCACTGCACATAGCACATTGATGGTCCCTGGCATTGTTATACTTTGCATTAGGCAAAGCCTTTAGTCACAACAACAAGAAATCCATGCAGGAAAAGTCACCTGTCTGAATTCCCTCTTTCCCACCAAGGAATATCAGTTCTCTACCTAACCACACAGGGTCCAGGCCAGTAGGCACTTCAAACTCAGAGTTTCCACTCAGGTCAGCTCCACATCAGGGGTAACAAAAGTACAATGAAACATCCAACACAAAAGATCCTTCTGCCCCATCTTGGGCTATTCCTCATCGCATGCCTGACACTCCATCTTCAGACACCCCCCAGTCTCAATAGTCCTTACATCAGACTCATACACCCCTTCCTCAGGGCTGGGAAGGGAATCCAGACTCACTCTCAGCTTTGGCTCAGGGACCTTGTACGAAGCAGCTAAATCTGCTACTTCAGCCACGCTGCTGTTTGCCTGAGCCACTTCCTACCACCAAGCCCCTTGTGCAGCTTCCTTGCAGCCTGTGCTTAACACAACCGCTCCTCTGGTCCCCAGGTCTCTGCTGTCTCCCTAGATCCTCCCAGCTCCTTCCTCCTCTGCTGGAACACCAACCTCTTAGGACAGGCTCTCTGTGCCTTGTCCCCTTTCCAGGCCCCACCACAAGGTTTAATTCCATCCCTGGGGCCTTCTTCAGTTTTCCTTCCCAGACAGAGGGCAGCCCTTACCTCCTCTCTCCTGGGTATCTCTCCTGGCCCACCCCTCTGTAGCGTTCACTTCTTCTTTTGTGAAGAAGCCCCAGCTCCTGCTCAGCCAGGGGAAATAACAAATCAAGCCTGGCACCTGCAGGAGCAGCCAGGTGGACTAATTGGGCTCTTACTTGACTGTTATCCTTTTGTTCCCCTGTGTGAGGTAGATACCTCATCACATACACAGAGAAGAGCAATGCCAGGTAACCCGACAATGCCCCCTGCCTTAGTGTAGACTAAATGGGGGCACGTGGCACTAGCAATGTGACCAAACTGGGCTAATTATTTCTCCTTCGTATTAAACCCATCCGCATTGTAATGATAATAATAATAACAGCAACTAGAGCTGGTTGAAATTTTTCCATTGAATATTTTGTATTAGAGATATGAAAAATGACCTTTTTTTTACACAAACATTTGTGCAGAAAATACTGGTTTCTTTCTAAAATTTCCCTTTTTTGAGGGGGGAGGAGAGAAAAAAACCTGAAAAATCAAAATATTTTGGTTTGCAGCTTTTCATTGAAACACTAGAAAATGTCTGCAAATAATATTTTCAAAAAATGCAAGTTGTTGGTCTAATTCTTTCACAAATTTTCCCAGAAAATACCTTCCACAGAAAGATCTAATTGCTTCTCTCTTTTTTCAGATAAGGAAACTGAGGCAGAGACCTATATGACTAGCTCTAAGCCACATAGCACGTTAGTGGCTGAGAAAGAAGCAGAAATCAGAAGTTTCTGGATAACAATCCCAACCCTGCCTCTTTCATAATCAATTGCTTTCAAGGAGGAAAAAAGCCTCAAAGCTTTCCATCAAATAAAAAAATTTCTTTGTTATTAAAGAGTCTAACCAGCCACTTTGTGACATTTGCCTTCCGGCTTTTTATTTGGTCCCTAAACCCCCCTGGATATGACCCACAAGGAGGCATTACTGGCCACCATTTTCAGAAGAGCCTAATGAACTGGAAAGCTTTGATTGCTAGATGCCCAACTTGAGAGACTGCAAAAGGCCCTGATTTGTGCAGCACGAGTGCTCAGCACTTTCTGAAAATCTGGCCCCTTTGAAGGGCGGGAAATGATTTTGGAAAATCTTGGCCCAAATTTCAGTGTTTATGTCTTATCCCAAAAGTGACATTCCCGTTCGTGTCTGCCCTCTTAGGCATTGGCTTAGCATTGACACACAGGGAAGAACACATCTGCCCAACCACTGCGTGCACATTCGGAAGAAGACCTATTCATCCCCTGTGCTGATATGTAGCAAGCACTAGCAAATCAAGGCAGAGTGTACCAGCTAAGCTGTTGGATTGATCAGGGTTTTCCATGTGCAACCCTGGCATTGGCTGTGCTGTAAAATATGCCAGGCTATAGCCATTGAGAATGCATTGATCTGCTGTGCTGCCATATGTATGTGCAGTAAGAGTCCTTAGGGGGACCAGGGTTCAATACCCCAATGGGAAGCTATTGCTTTATGTGGGGCACCTAGGATCTCTGGCTCTAAAAGTACAGACCTCGACATCCTCAGCTACTACATGCAACTCTATCAGCCAAGGCTGTAATAGGCTCATCAATCTCCACATATGGCCCATCCATCAGGAGAGGGGGACAGAGCTCCACACTGAGTGGGTGTGGACTACACAGGCACATCCAATGTATCTAACATGATGCTGACTAGACGAGGCATCTCCCAGCAGTCTGCCAATCAAATGACAGCAAAAAGGACCAGTAACAGCACAGTTAACAGACAACTGTCACTGAGGCCCAAAGTCTCATGGTTCTATATCCTGTTATCACAAAAGCACCAAACTCCGCTATGGCCTATTGATGGTTGTAAATGAACTGTTTGTTTTCCAACATGTAGAAGTAGGCCAGTTTCTCCTTAGATGCTGAGAAAGCCCTCTACCTACACAATCCCTGCTTGTAAAATGAAGCCCGAACCCCTGAGATGCATGTGTGTGTCTGTGGGTAATCCAGGTCTCCCAGTTCTAAGCACAGCGCTGTGTCTGGAAACGACACTGAAAAAACATTCTCATCTGACTTCATTAATCTAACTCTTGCTCATGTATCAAAGAGTGGCACATTTTCTTGTAAAAATGATTAAGCTGCTAATTAAGCTGTTTATAACTTGTTTCCCCAGTCGCTAATGATAATTAACATGCAAATTAGCTGAGGGAGGAGAGGCACAGGGGTCCTCAGTTCATTACCAAGTTAATTACTGTTTGCATACTTAAACGTTACAGTTATAAATGGTGGCATTTAATGTAATGGGCAAGATGATAATTATACCAACGACATTTTGAAAAGTCATTTCGCTGTATGTTATTTTTTCTGGGTGATTAATGTTTCCATGCCTGATTGATAAACTTAGTTCAAACCAATATAAGTTGGGAACATCGTATAACCAAATCAGTTACCCCCAACAGTCACCTGCTGTTGTATCCCCGTTTGGTTATAAAGTTGCAGCGTGGGGAAAGAGTGAGAGAAAATGTTTGGAAGTGCAATATTGAAATGTAAGGAGTAACATAGGTTGATTAACACCAATTCCTCACCCTCTGATCTTGCAGTGCTCAGATGAGTGAGTTTTCAGAGGAGTACCCAGTGTGGGGTTGTAAACATGAGCCTTATTTATGTTGAGAATAACGTCCAGAAGCCACACCTGAGCTTAGGGCCCCCTTGTGTGCGCACGAATTCACACACACATGAGTATGCCCCAGAGAGCTTACTATCTGAATAAACAAGACAGGCAAAGGATGGTAGATATGAAAGATTACTCTCCCCATTTTGCAGATGGGGGAATGGAAGCACAGAGAGATTAACTGCCTTGCTCAAGGCCACACAAGAAGCCTGTGGCAGATCCAGGAGTTAAACCCATTCTTCCAAGCCCAAGCACAGTGCCTGAACCACAGAGCAAAACCTTCCTCTCCATTGACTTCCACTGGAGTTGTAGGTGCTCAGCAGTTCTGAAAATCAGGCCCAAACTAGATAGATAAATGCCAGGTACAAGGCTCTGAGGTTCAATTCATAAAAGTCCTTCAATGTCTGCATATTTCTCAGTCAGTGGGAGCAAGACTGGCCCAGAATTTCTCACGTCTGCAGAACTGGATGGGAAATGCCACTGGAACAGGTCAGATCATGAGATTTCAAACAGGAATTTCTACATACATAGATTTTAGAGCAGCGGGGATTGAGAGGAAGAAAGGAGTGGGGAGCGATGACTGTGGAGGGGCCAGTCCATCTGTAATGCACTTTATGCTTCCCCGAAACATCAGGTGAGTCATATCACACGGTGGGACGACCCAGGCTTCCACACTCTGGATCATGTTTTACAAAAACTATAAAGAGATGAAAAACTGACCACTGGCTGAATAGAGGGTTAATGGAATGGTCCATTCCATAGAGACAAGGGAGGCTCAGAGAATTAGATGCTCATTTTTTTCTTCTCAGCCTTGCTCCTGGAATGCAAGGTGGTTAGAGATGATCACTGATTATTGCTAAGCCTTGCCAGGACACCCAGGAACTAAAAATGTTGCCCCTTGCCAAAAGTCAGCAACCACATGCAACTGCATCAAATCAGCATGAGTGTCACTGAGCAGTTGTTATCAGAGTCTATGGAGACACTGGGACCAAACGAGGGGCCTTCTTCCAAGCTCAAACCCCTCTCCTTACCCAGCTTGGATGAGAAGGGCTTCCTCCCTGGCTGGGTAGGAGCTCTGCTTCGCCCCCATTAGCACTGGGAAGCAGGGAGCTAAGTAATGTATCACTGTCCCCCATAGCTCCATCCCAAACAATGACTACACCAGCAAAGCCTTTGGGGTGACCCTCAGGGGCTTGTGCTGTTGTTTTTTAATCTCCATAATATTAATAAAAGGGTTACTTCTCTCTAAGAGAGTGACCATAACTTTCTTGTAATCTTGTTCAAATGCTCTTACCAGTACATCCTTTCATCCCTTGCTTGGATCATATGCATTATAATTGTAATTAGGCTAAAGACATGGGTTACTGGGCAGTTGCATAGAGAAATAGTAAGGGGCTTCTGCTTTTCTTCTCCCCCACCCATCTATGTATAGCTATAGATATATATATCAGTTTTATTTCATGTACTGACTCATTTGTGATTAAATATACATAAGGAACAGGAGTGCTGGGGTCAGCTGACAGGGCAAAAACAGGTGGTGGGAGCAGAGCACTTTGAATGGGACAAGTCATCCAGTAAAGACCACTCCTACCGGGCTTTACTGAAGTGTAAACAGCACAAAAAGTTTTAAAACATTGCAGAGAAATTGGGGTTGAGTCATGAAATAAGACTTCTCCTTTCTGTAACAGCTTTCAGCTGAGGATCTCAAAGCACTTCACAAACATTGATTGGGTTGCCTTTAAAATGCCCCAGGGCTGTATTGTTCTCCCTGTTGTTCTGACGCATAACTTGGTGCACAGAGGTAAAGCAGATTTCCCAGCAGCAACCAGCAAGTCAGTGGAAGAAAAAAGAAGAGCTGATCAAGACAAGGAACTTCCAATATTTCAACCTTTGGTTTTGTGCTGAAATGAAACATTGAGTTTTGATTTTCCCAACAGAACATTTTGATTTCAGCAAAACTCCATTTTCTGACAAGAAAATATTTAATTAAAAAAAATTTTGGCCAGCCCTGCCAAGAATACACCTCCAGAGTCTTGACTCCTAGTCTCCTGCTCTAACAGCACTAGCAAGAGGGGCATGGAGATTTCAGGGTGCAGATTTCCTTGACAAGAAAGGAGTTCCCTAGCTCAGTTTTACATACAAGTTCCCCCCAATCTACTTCTCAGGGTAGGCAGTGAGCACGGAACTGAACACACTTGGGGATGAAATTTCATCATCTGGCTTCAAAGCTGATGACATCCAGCAGAGGCTCTTGACTTCAGTGTCATGAGCTCTCAGTCACCTAGCATCTATTATTCAATACAGGCCAACTCCTTCTCTCCCTGACACCAGAGTCACTCCATTGTTCTCAACCCTCACATAGGTGAAGATGAAAGCAAGATTTGGCCCCTTGACTCTAAGCAACACAATTGATAATCTCAGTCTAACAGGTCACAAGTCATTTTTGGGGTGTTTTCTTTTTCTAAATGTAGCTCATTGCTCCTAGGTTACAAACTCTTGCACCAAGCAAGGAACTCCTATCTTTCCTTGAATTTTGCACCCTTCATGTCACATAGATGCAATTTTCAAGCTACCCTGATTCACAAGTTAGCTAAATCTTATGTATTTAAGTTCTTCAGTCTTTCCTCCTCAGTCCATTCCTCTGCACACACTGTTCATCTTTCTCGCAAATACATAGGGGACATACTATATGTTTTTGTACTACTAATGCTGAACACATACACAGGAAGCCTCGTTCAGGTCCTGAGGGTCTAGTTCACCACTAATGTGACACTAAAGTAGGGTGACCAGATGTCCTGATTGTATAGGGACAGTCCCAATTTTTGGGTCTTTTTCTTATATAGGCTCCTATTACTCTCCATCCCCATCCCGATTTTTCACATTTGCTGGCTGGTCACCCTACATTAAAGTGCTTTCAGAATCCCCTAAAGTCAGTGGGATTCTTTCCCTTGTCTTCAATGGGCTAAGGACTAGACCCCCAAAGCTTTCTCTGTCCCTCCCCCTCTCACTTCCGTGTATGTATTTAGTGCCTCTCCATACTCCTGACAACCTCCATCTAAGCTTCAAAAATCTTCTGAAGACCCACCTCGTCGGTATAACAATGACTGTGTCACTGTCACCTTCTAGTGGCCACATTCTCTAGAAAGGACAAAATGTAGGAGCAGGATTTTATAATTGTACTATAAAAATAGAGATACTAATGTATGTCTTGATTTCATTTTACCAGCCACCCTTTTTGAATAGAAGAAAGGAATGACCCTCTGGGACATTGGTAGGACTGCATTTGACAGACTGCCAGTGTCTGTACTGATGTTAAGGCAGGGACAGACCAGAACAATCCTTATGACTGATTACGGTTACGCTTTTGTTTTAGGATAAGTTATAATGTCTACTATGGTTTCCTTATATGTATTACAAATTAGGCACTCTAGTTAAATATACATTTCTTTGTTTTAAGGTTTAGTAAGTAAGAGACAGGATCTTGTATTGTGTCTATGTTAAGGAGATTCAAAATAAACTGACACTGTTTGTATTCTCAAAGGTCTCTGTAAAAGACTGTTTGTGTGAACAGGAATGTATGCATCAGGAAAAGATAAGGTGTGAAGGCCATTGTTATAGCCAGCTGGTCAAGGAAGGAGTGAAGAGACTTAACAACAAGAGAATCATCAACGTGCATCCATAATGAAGGAAGGGCAGATTGACTGGCACCCCTAAAGACAGCACAATCGATTAAATTGGAACCAGGACAGGATGGCCCTCTTGGAGGTGTTTTGGAAGATGCATCAAAAGATACACCAATTAAGAAGTAACCGGTCACAAACTGACATAGCAAAATCCATAGACTTCAACAGAGAAAAAAGACTTTAAGAACAGGGTGTTTTGCCATGGGACTTTGGGTTCGTCTTGCCACACTCCAGGAGCATCAGATCGCCACTGACAGAGCCCTGCTCCCCTCTACAACCAATCTGGCTGGCCACTAGATTAATCCAGACTCTGGACTGGTAACTATAAACATCGACTGGCAGGACTGTGTGCATTGTGTGTGTGTGTGATTGAAAAGCATTGCTAACTGTTGTATTCTCAATAAATGTGGCGTGCTGCCTTCTCCCCTATAAAGATCCTGTGTGCTTCTTATAAGTATAACAAAAAGCCCTACAACCAGTAACAACTGAAGTATTAGAGGCCCATATTTCTGGTCCCAAAGATCATGATGTTTTATCCACACTCTCATCCATGTCTGTAGCATGTAGATTTATTATACTGTCTACAATATGCATCATGGAGTTCTATTGTTTCTCCTATAATGCTTCTGTTGTGCCTTTGGCTTGTAACCCCTCTAGGCAGGGTGCTGTTATATATAGCCCCAGCTTTGTCCAGCATTGTGGACACTCCAGAAATAAATACAATTATTATCATAATAACTTCTTATTAGCACCCAGCCTGCATCTTTAAGGAGGAAGGTAATTCCATCCACATGCTGCTGAACAGCACTCTTTTCAAGGGCACTCCAGCTAGCATGCCATCTGTACTCCCTACCTGCTCCAGCCCCCTTTAAAAATTTATCACCTGGCTACAACAACAGGAGAAGCTATTGTAATGTATTTAATATTTAACTAGTGTTTGGATAAACAGTCTTCTTGCTCTTTCTCTTTGTTGGTTTGAGCATTTGCATCACAGTAATTCTTTACCATACAGGAGAAGCAGCATGATCCAGTGTCCTGGACACAGGACTCGGAGCCAGGAAACCTGAGGTCTATTTTGGCCCTTCACTCAGTATCTGATGCTGGACAAGTTGCTTCACCTATTATTCCCTCCTATCTTTTGCCAGTCCTATCCACTTAAATTGTTAAACTGTCTCTTGTTATAAGAAAAGGAGTACTTGTGGCACCTTAGAGACTAACAAATTTATTTGAGCATAAGCTTTCGTGAGCTACAACTCACTTCATCGGTTGCATTCAGTGGAAAATACAGTGGGGAGATGAATTATATACGCAGAGAACATGAAACAATGGGTTTTATCATACACACTGTAAGGAGAGTGATCACTTAAGATGAGCTATTACCAGCAGGAGGGGGAGGGGGAGGAAGAAAACCTTTTGTAGTGATAATCAAGATGGGCCATTTCCAGCAGTTGACAAGAACGTCTGAGGAACAGTGAGGGGTGGGGGTGGGGGAAATAACATGGGGAAATAGTTTTACTTTGTGTAATGACCCATCCACTCCCAGTCTCTATTCAAGCCTAAATTAATTGTATCCAGTTTGCAAATTAATTCCAATTCAGCAGTCTCTCATTGGAGTTTGTTTTTGAAGTTTTTTTGTTGAAGAATAGCCACTTTTAGGTTGAGCCTCTGATAGTGTGGCTGATGTGCTTAGGCCCTATGATGGTGTCCCCTGAATAGATATGTGGACAGAGTTGGCAACGGGCTTTGTTGCAAGGATAGGTTCCTGGGTTAGTGGTTCTGTTGTGTGGTGTGTGGTTGCTGGTGAGTATTTGCTTCAGGTTGGGGGGCTGTCTGTAAGCAAGGACTGGCCTGTCTCCCAAGATCTGTGAGAGTGATGGGTCGTCCTTCAGGATAGGTTGTAGATCCTTGATGATGCGTTGGAGAGGTTTTAGTTGGGGGCTGAAGGTGATGGCTAGTGGCCTTCTGTTATTTTCTGTCCTGTAGTAGGTGACTTCTGGGTACTCTTCGGGCTCTGTCAATCTGTCAAACCTCCACTGTTCCTCAGACATTCTTGTCAGCTGCTGGAAATGGCCCATCTTGATTATCACTACAAAAGGTTTTCTTCCTCCCCTCCCTCTCCTGCTGGTAATAGCTCATCTTAAGTGATCGCTCTCCTTACAGTGTGTATGATAACACCCATTGTTTCATGTTCTCTGTGTATATAAATCATCTCCCCACTGTATTTTCCACTGAACGAATCTGATGAAGTGAGCTGTAGCTCACGAAAGCTTATGCTCAAATAAATTTGTTAGTCTCTAAGGTGCCACAAGTACTCCTTTTCTTTTTGCGAATACAGACTAACACGGCTGCTACTCTGAAACCTGTCTCTTGTTATGTGCATGTACAACACCCAGCACAGTGGAACCCTCATCTCATCTGGTGCTAAGGTTATATTATTTTTTTAAAATTAATGGACGACATTGTCTTTCTCCATGACCTTTGTATCCACGGGACAAGATGTCCCTGGAAGTGATGCCCAGACCAGTGATATGAAATCTCCCTCCCTCGCACAGCAAAGTCAAATTATGGGTAATGGTTTTTGAAACATGGACCACAACCCATCGAGAGCACCAGCCTCATTGTGTTCATTCCCACAAGCTTGAACCACAGTGGAGGAGGGATGAGGCCCATGTATTTGATCAACTCAGCCCTTGCTAATGTGATTTCTATTGCAGAACTGTTCCTTTTTATGCCTTCCGGTCTTTCCTAGCAATATCACCTATGGCCTGATGTGACAGCAGTACTAAATTATTTCTTGATGGCTCATTAGGGTAATTAAAATGAAAGTAATCAAAGCCAAGTAATGGGCAATCTCTTAATAAACTGTCAAAAAATTCTATATTAATCATAGGGAATGTTTTCCCCTTTGAATGTCAAAGAATACAGATCAAGGAAACGTTGGACTTCAGAATCAGTCCTGGTTTAAAGGAACACTGTCAGGCAAGCCACATCCTGAAAAATATTCCTTATCTGTGGCTAATAATGTCAAAAATCCATTGTGCACCATTGAATCTGTTTGCTCCCTTTCCACATTTCATTATTTTGGACAGTGACAATAGAGTGGTCAGTTTCATTTTCTACTTATGTGTTAGGTTCCCTTCCTGGCTGCCCAGCCATATAATGCATATTGTGTTTGCAGTCAAATCCTCCAGGGAATGAACATAAGAACCTAAGAACCGCTATACTGGGTCAGACCAAATGGTTACATTTAAAACAAAACTGTATTTTACTTTTTTCTGTTCATCCTAGATCGAATCTTGAAGTTCCCTCTCCATTTTTCATGGGCCAGATCGCACCACTGACTGCAACAGGCATTTTTCCTGAATAATGACAGGCTGGTATCTTCACAGGAGCCCAAGAAAGGTAGGGAACCAACTCGCTGCAGGATTTGAATGACCCACATTTACAGAGCACCTTACAATATTCAGCAGAAAGGTGCCATATTGTGGCCTGATGCTTCCTCCTCCACAACATTGTGAGCTGCTTCTGCGATGCAGAGCCGTCATGTCAGGGAGCTCAACAAAGCCCCGGTGAATGACTTTGGCCACCGCGACATCACTGCATCACCCAACTCCAGATGGGGAGCAGAAGGGAGACAATGACAAGCCTCTGCCATGACAGTGAAGTAGGAACTGCAGCTAGGTCATAGCTACACCAGCCCAGCTGTAATGTCTAGCTGAGACCAGGTGGGTGAGGTAAAAACTGGGCTCTCTCACCAAGAGAAGCTGATCCAATAAATGATATGACCTCATCCACCTTGTCTCTCTAATATCCTGGGACCGACCCGGCTACAACTACACTGCATGAGACTAGTAGGACAGAGAGATAGAATCATAGGGTTAGAAGGGACCGCAAGGGTCATTAGATAGATAGATAGATAGATCTGGCAGTTCAGGCTTTGAGCCCTGCCACAGTGCCCCAGCCAGGGACTGTGTGCCTGCACTGTGCAGCCATCTTCTGCCTGCGGGAACAGAAGCCTGTGTTAGTGTTTTCCGTCTCCTGGGTAACAGGGCATGTGGCAGGATGAACCGAGCCAGCCAGTTCTCACCCCATCTCTCCCAGCGGCAGTCACCGCTCCTGAGTGCAGCAGCAAGGAATCTCCAAGATCACCCTGCACCTCCACCGCAGCGAGCGTGTTCAGACGTGAGTTCCCAGGCCCTGCTTGTGCCCTTCTCCCCCGCCCTTTGTTTTCTCTGCTCTTCTGTCCCATTGTCTGGGGAGTGAGGCGCTCTGGGTTTGGTGCCTGTCTAACCTTTGTAGATTCCCACCTTTTCGTAGTGGGAGGAGTGAATGTGAGCCCCCCATCCCCGCCAATACCAAAGCTGGGAAGAATCCATGCAGACTTGGCTACTCGTGCCAATAGTCTGACACCCCCCACACACACACACACGCATCCCACACACACAACCCCCCAGCTTCAGAAACAAAGACAGGCTGGAAATTGCCTCCTCCCCTTCCCCGCTTTCTCCCAGCACCCAGAAAAGCAACGTTTGACTGATTTCTGATAGAGGGGAAAAGGCAAACAGTGAGCAAAGCAGTGTGTGCGGGGGGGGGGGTTGTTGGGTTTTTTTATTTCCTAGCATCCAGCTGTCAGAGGGAGTCTGTTGGTGCAGGTGGGGTGAGGAGGGAGGGGGTCAGACAAAGGGATGGGAGGAGCACAGAGCAGAGCAAAATCAGACAGAGCAAACACCAGAATCAGGGAAGGGCATTTGGAAATTTACCCCTCAGGTTATAATTAGTGTCTGGAGACTCCACATGGGGAGCAGCAGTCCATTGTGCTATGTGCTGCACTCACATAAAATGAAAAGACAGCCCCAGCACCAAAGAACTGGCATGCTGAGCATCCACTTTATTTCCTCTTTTAAGAAAAAAATTGTACACACTGAGTTTGGATAATGCAGCAAATGTTTTAGGTAAACAAGTTATAAAAGGCACCAACTACAGGGCCCAAATGGTATCTTCTGTGGCCCCAAGCTGGCTATATACCTATGCACTTGATGGTCATGTAAAAAGGTGCTGTGTACCCTTTGTTCTCACAGAAGCCAATAAGGGATGATGACTTTGTTGAGAGCTGGGGATTCAGAAATTAGACCTGAACTAGTTCACTGATGTGGCACTGGGGCAGTGCATTGTGCTGCTGGGATTGCTGTCTCCGGGATGAGATATGAGACTGGTGTCCCGAAGGCTTGCGCTCTAGGCACGGTGCTGTTTGCAAGAGTAGAGACACTTTGGTGTCGTAGCAGAAAGCTAACTGGGGCAACTGCATGTTGCTTTCCCCAACTCCTCCTGAATGTTCAATATTCATCTTAGGAATCTTCATAGGCCACCCTCACCAGCTCTGGCTGGATCCCAGACACCATCTGGGATGGGAGACTTTGTTTCTACCCCCCAAATGTATCCTTTTCCCTCCTCACTTTATTCCTTCTCTTTCCTATTTCCCTCTTTGTCTTCTGTTTAATAAGAGTCTGTAGCACTGCTGTGAGCCTGTGAACAGAGAGGCAGCAAAAAGCAAGGCCCACAATAACCTGAGGCTGGAACAAGTTTGTCAGGTCTCGGAGTGGCTGATAAGACTAGTGCTGGGCCTGTTTTTCCTGCAGGGTGGATCAATACCAAAGCCAGAATCTGCATTTTCCAGCTTTGCTGTTCTTTTCTTTCCACTTTTGTGAGCATTTATCTTCTTAGGAAACAGGATTGGACTTTCACAACAGCAGCAAAAGCAGCAGCTCCATCCCATCTCAGCTAACTTCTTCTCTTTCCCCCCTTTTCTTGTAAGGTTACTCCCTTCTCTTCATGTGCCAATATATATTTATGCCTGTATCTGTAATTTTCACTCCATGCATCTGAAGAAGTGGGTTTTTTACCCACAAAAGCTTATGCCCAAATAAATCTGTTAGTCTTTAAGGTGCCACCAGACTCCTCGTTGTCTTTTCCCCTATGATTGCCATCTTTGATACCATCTGATAGACTGTCAAACAAGGGGAGGGGAGCCCCTTCTAAAAACTCTCTCCAGCAAAAGGGAAAGGGAACAAGAGATGTTGTTAAAAATGAAAGCCTTGCTTAATACTTTATCTTTCCAATGCTTTAACTATTTTTCCTTGCTTTCTGTATCTTTAATAAAAGGTTTAAATGATTTGTAATGATGGGTTTACCAAACTAAGGTCTCTGCATACCAAACCCTGAACTTCATTTAAAATGGTTTAATGTTGGACAGTGACTGGATTATGTTAACACCTTTGACTCTTTGGGCCCATATGTTCCATCTAAATTAATACAACAGGTCCAGAAGGATGGTTGGGGGAAGGAAGGGAAGAGCCCTCTATGGTTTGGAGGGTAGAGAAAGATGTGCTTGATGGGGAAGGGAGATAGTTGGAAGATGGCAGCAGAGTAATGGTAGGTTTGTTTATTACACAAGTATGTTTAAACACCCCCTCTCCAGTATTTGACTTAAAATATTTCATATATTTTGTCAAATGAAACATAACAACACAATTCAGGATTAAATTCTGAGGGCAAATTTCTCCTGTCTGTTCCACATGCAGATCTGTGTAGCATATTCTGTGCTCCCCGTGATTCTTGTATCCAGCCAAGGTCTACCATCGTATCCTTAGATTGTGAGCACTTGGGGAAGGGACTGTTTTTTGGTTACATGTGCATACTTTTCAGTGACCAAAGTTTTTGCTCTTTGTAGGACTCTGTGACCTTTAAAACATCTGAGGCCCTTGTTTGTGTCTGTCAGCTTGATGGCTTAGAAAAAACAACCCACGAGATACCCACGAGCCTTGGCAACATGCTTAGTTTTAACTGCTCTAATTTCTGTTCTACAGGCACGCGACAGGGTGTGTGTGAAACGACACTTGCTGAAGATGTAAATGCCTCTGTGTTCAGAATGTCAGCTCAGGAGCTTGCCATGCGGCTCTGCAAGGAAGGGGACCAGCACCTAGCTATGGATGAGCTGCCGCTGGCCACGGCTTTCTACATGGCTGCATTCAGCTGCAGTGCACTCCTGGCAGTGCAGAAAGTCAAGTCCCTTGGGAAGGGGCCCTGGGAGAAAGTGATAACTACCCTGGAGACATGGTGCACAGGCAGAAGTCAGATTCCCAGCATACACTGCAACAACTTGGCCATTGTGTCACTCAACGTGGGAATAGCTGCAGCCTTCCTATCCACCCTAAGTCCCAACAACTTGGCTTCCTCTGTATTCAAGCTGGAGGCCATGCTCAGGCAGGGGCGCTATGAAGAGGTGGAGAGCCAGTGCAATGCCCTGCTCAGCACTCCTCCCAAACACTCAGTGGACCTGCTGCTGACAAGGGCTTTGGCACGGGTGCTGTCGGGGACACAATCTGGGAACGGAGTTGTGGACTATATCCAAGCTTTCGTGATGCACCGAGCTGAGACAGTGGCATATCTACGCAGCAGGCAGCGGGAACACCTGCCACTGGTGATCCAGACCTTCTCTGATTACCTTTCAGTGCACCGGGAGTCGGGTCCAGATAGCAGGGCCTTGGATGGCCAGTTGGGTGACTGTTATGACTTCCTTGTTGCTGTGGCACCGAATGGCATCCAGGTATGCCAGGCAGAGGCCGCATACCTCTACGAGAAACACAAATTCAATGACTGTGTGGCAGTTTACAGCAAGGCTATGGAGGCCTTATCTGCTGGTAGCAAGCTCAGAGATGAGAGAGCTTTGGGTGTCCTCCTAGGCCGGGCCGCTGCTTACTTCTCCTTGGGTGGGCGGACACGGGAGATGATGCAGGACTTGATAGATGCCTTCAAGATAAGCCCTGGCCAAGCAAAGCAGCACTTTGATGAGCTTTTCTCATCTTGTGACACTGAGAGGATTAAAGAACAGGCCAGAGCTGTCCTGGATGTAGAGTTTGCAGCCTACAGGGAAGCCGTGCGTACTCGGCCGGAGCTCCGAGATGATGCTGGCAGAGAACTGCTTTCCCCAGTCATCCACACTCTCCAGTTCCTCATTCAGATCGCCCCAGGGTCCAGGCGTGAGCTGAGTGTCCGGCTGGCGGACTGCCAGCTGCTGAGCAGGCATGTCCACAGTGCCCTGAAGATATGCAGCTACCTCTTGGAGTCTGAGCAGAATACTTATTACAACAGCCTCCTGGTCCTGCGAGGGTTTTGTTACCTCCATGCCAATGACTGTCAGCAAGCCCTGCCAGACTTCCAGAAGGTCATCGAGTATGACTCTCCACACCCCAACAGTTGTGTAAAAGCCCTGTGCGGGCGGGGACTTATCCGGATTTTGGGTGGCAGTCCTTACCTCACGGCCCTGGATTATATCACTGCCTGTCAACTGAAATTAGACGAAACCATCCTCACTGTCAAGTCCTATGTGCCCTGGAACCAAAGAGGGCTGCTCCTGAAGGTGCTCCAGGAAGAAGGGCAGAAGATACTCCAGAAAAAACCATCTCCAAAAGGCAGCTCAGCCTTCAAGCAAAAGAAAGGAGGAAGACTGAATGGATTCCTGACAAAAGAAGGGTATGGCTTGGGGGGTTGATTGGCTCAGGTGGATGGGAATGGCATTCAGACCCTTTCATGTCTAGGTCACCAGTTGGTGGGAACCCAGTCTAAACTGGTAATGGGCAAAAGCCATTAACATCTGATGGCTGCTCAGTGTCCTTGATGAAATGAGGCAGAGGGATCTCACTCTGGTTTCTCATGGAGTAGATATCTACATCACAAAAACAATCATTTTTGGTGCTCATAGGCCCCCTCACTGGAAGTCTCAGCAGAGTTCAAGCACTGAATGGGCCATGGAGACAACTCCCCTACGTGCTCTAAAAGAGATCCTACCCGATCAGGGGTGAATGACTGCAGGGGATGCTTGATTTTCTGCTATCTGTGCTGCACCTTTGTTGGAGAATAAGTTCATATCCAGGGCTAGCAGTCTGGTACCATTGTCCAATGCTAAATTAATGAATGTAACACTTAAGAGGGAAAACAAATCAAAGCAGAGTTATGACATCTAAATCCATTTAAGCTTCTGCTCCACTTTCTCCGAGGGAGGGTGCTATAAATAAGATTAGCAGAGCTGGGGGGTTTTTTCAGTTGATTTTTTTAATGAAAAATGGCTTTTTGCAGGAGTGGGGGTGCAAGGGATTGTGAAAAATTGTATTTATTAATAAATTGTCCCCTTTTTCAATCAGGAATTGAAAACCAAAAACATTTGTGTCCAATTTTCAGCGTTTCATCCGAAGAAAAAGAAAATTTCTGTAAAACATTTTCAGAAACCCTATTTTTTTCATTTCTTTCTATATTCTTCCTGGAAAATACTCAACTATTTTCTGACTGGCTCTAAAGATTGGGAAAGAAATGGGTTTAGAAATTTGGTGGCAAATGGAATCCCTCACTCGGACAGCACAGTTTGGCCTATACAGTTGGGGATACTTTAGAAAGATCTCTTATTAATAATACCTAGGTCTATATACTATTTTGCATCAGTAGATCTCAAAGCCCTTTACAAAGCAGGTCACTGTCATTATTGCCATTTTACAAATTGGGAAACTGAGGCACAGAAAGGAAATTACTTCCACATAGTCATCCAATAGACTAATGGCAGAGCCTAGACTTGAGCCCAGATCTCCTGGGTCCTACTCCAGTGTTCTTACAGCAGGAGGCTATCTAACAAGGCTGTTCCCATGTACGTGTTTTATAGCAATTTTTAGCAGGAGAGAGTTCTTCAAATGAGACAATACATGATTTTCTATACCTATTATTTTTATTGTTTGTATTGCAATAGTGTCTAGGAGTCCCCATCCTGGACCTGGACCCTCTTTTGGAGCCATGCTTTCACCTGCATTTATAAGCTCATTTACAAATAGGCATTTGATGGAATGTTTACAATGTGGCTCAAATGTTTAAGTGACAGGAAGTTCTCCATTTCTGGAGACTGTGACGTTTGGCCACCATTTTAATACGTGGCTCATTCAGAGCCAGCTGCTCTGCCTGAGCAATAGAGAAGCTCCACCAGAACTATGAGCAGTTCTTCCTTTGTTTATGCAGGGATGCCTTCGGGGTTCACCAGCTGGCTTCTCTCTTGGTGGAGTTGGACCCTGCTGATGAAGCATCTCAGATCCTGTGTGCCGATGCCCTGTACCAGCTGGATCGAGTGGAAGAAGCTCACAGAGTCCTCTTGGTAGCCCTCTCTAGGAATTCCCAGAGGTCTCCCATCCTGGCAAGGCTGGCGCTGCTGCAGCTGAAGAAGGGATTCTTGTACGATGGGACTCAGGTAAAAAGCATCTGGCTGGCAACAAGGGCGAGGCAAAGTCCTGTGGGTGAAATGACTGGGGAGTCCACTGTTCTCATTGGCTGACGTTAGGGTTGCTGTATGTATACACTGAATGGTGTTTGCAAACAATTTGTGCGTCGTGATCTGGGACAAGAATATTGGCAAAGTTCTGGGGCAAACCGGTTGGAAAATGAGTTAGTCTTTCATGAACATTTTCATGAAAAATTAGTCCCTTTTCTTGCTGGAGATTTTCAAATTCAAAACTTGTCAACCCGCTCTAATTCTGGGACGTGCAAAGTTTCAGATGAATTCCCAGGGCATGGTCATTTCCTTGTGGATAATTACAGTGGACCTACTTACACATCCCTTCACCCAGCAGTGTGGAGCCTCTGGCACAAATAGTGCCATGTACATGTGGGATAACATCCTTAATGTGACCAAAAATAATACAATCCTGGTCAAGTGCATCTCACGTCTTAAATTAAAATCGCTGGTGTGCAGCACGACTCCATAGCAGCAGACTCAGGGCTGGAGACATGGTGAAGTTCAGAGCTAAAATTAGATTTAAGTATTCCAGCCACTAACACAACTTTGATGATCCAGACTCAGGCTTGGAAGGAGAAGCTCTTGGATTGTAACACAGGCTGTACAAGGACACAACCAAATGCAGCCCATTCATCACATTTCATTTAATGACACCTTTCAGCAGAACCTTTTAACTAGACAGAGCATGATTGAATGTGCTGCCGTGGTGGTAATATCATTGATGCAATTGGTACTTTTCCCTTAAAAGGGAAGGAAATAGGCTATTGCCTTTCTTCTGAAGCTATCCAGGCTTGCTAATGAGTCTCTGCAACTCTTTCCTGGTGCCTACATGAGGCAACAAGAAGACCTGCAAACTGTTGCCTTATTTTGGAATCTCACAGGCTAGCGGAGCCTCTCCAAAGCAGAGAACATGTCTGTGTTTATGGCCCTGCAAATAAAGCAGTAATCTTATGAAATTTATTCCCTAGTGGATGGGTTAAGAATTACTGTCTGCCACCAGAGAACTAGAGTCTCTGTGGAATCACTCAACTCACAGGTGGAAATCATTGATTGAGAATTGCGGTTTAAATCCTACATTCACCTGAAATCTGAGATATCTAATTCCCTCACCAACCCCACCTAGGAAACCTAATACTTGACGCAACAGGTGAAAAGCTACCAGGAAGGCGAGTGACTAAGAAGTTGGGGTACAATGAACTCCATTTCTAGCTCTGACCCTGCCCTGGTTGCTACTTACTAAGAGAACCAGAGGTTCCTTCCCCAATCTGGTTTTAGGTAACGGCTTGTCTTAAAGAGCACCCAAGTTCCAAGGTCAGTTGATATTCAGAATCTTCTTCTCAGCACTCACAGACTGCTTATCATGTTCATTGCATACACACAGCTCCCACTGAAACCAAGTTTGGAAACTCTAGGAAGACGTGTTTTGCCACAGTAAAACCACATCCACCCTTTGTAACTTCCTAACAATGTGGGGCATCCCAGTGGAGAGCATCAGTGGCACATATACGTATGGAGGAGGAACTCAGTAACCATGATCTGATACACAGTGGTAGCAGTGGCACTGAATCTACCAGCTACAGCAAAGCTCTAGGAATCAGGACACGTCGTATTCATGGACACAAACTCGCTGCATGAACTTTAACAAGTTCTTTAACTTCCACATTTCATTTGATACAAAAGTGATAATAATTAATAAGACTTGCCTACTTTAGAAGGGAGCTCCTGGGTCAGAAAGTGCATCTTCCTGCAGATCTAGGTGGAGCCTAGCATATTCCAGGTGCCACTAAAATATAAATAGAGTAAGAAAAATATTAAGCTTAATATATTATCACTGGCAGAAGTGTTTTGGGGTCCTTGGATAAAACAGACAAACACTTGTGGGCGTAGGGAGGTTGCTTGTTAAATTGGAAGGGATTCAAGAATTTTTATTTCGGCTAAGCAGATGTAACTGCCAAGATTAAACGGTTAAATGACCGGAGTTTGCCAGCAGAGGACACTGTTGCATTTTAAAACTATGTAATAAATCCTCCCGATGAAAGGAGAAAAGTATTCCACCAAACCAAAGGTGTTATTTTTTCCTGTGGAGTATAAAACTTCTGTAGCTATGTGCTAAGAATGTGAGGGCTCTGAGTGAGTGATACCACTCATCAGAGTTCACATATAGTCCTTGGAAAGTCTGACTTTGAACAAACTTTTTAATGTACTTGTTATTTGGAGTCACAATTTTTTTTCCCTTTTGGATATGCACAAAAACAGAGGTTGAAAATCCATTGCTTTACTCTTTGGCCAGGACATGTTACCCAAAGGGGCATATTCCATGATGGAATCACACTTGAACTCTGAGACTGATGGCATAAAACTTCTTGTAGACATTTTTCTTTCCTTTCCAATTTTCCAAGTCTTGCAAGCTTTGATAGCCACCAGGAACACTGAGAAAACCCTGAAGATCAGCGTCTGAAAGAGAGCAGCAGATTTCCCACACTGCCACCTGCCCCATAATGTGGCAGCTCACATGCCTGCAGTAGTCAGCCCGCACTTGTTTTGCACCAAGTGTCAATCACTGCAAAAGTGTATAGGGTAGGTGCAATCCTCAAGTGGTGAGATTTGACATCTGCTTTACACCTGCCCAGCTGCATGTATATGGCAGTGAAGAATTGAGCCTAGTGTCAGCTTTTTCTCATCAGAATTGGTACCTAAGGGGTGGGTGGGAGGGAGCATCTGAAATCATTTTGGCTTCAGTGCCTCTGTATTCTATTTGCACCATGTTTTTATATGCAAAAATTCTTATCCAAGTTGTGAACTTGCCTTTCTGGTGCAACAGAAAGCACCTTTTCTAAAAGGAGGTAATAAAGATAACCTGACCTTTACACAGCAACCGTCCATCCCATGCAAATGAAATGAAGTTCATGTCACCCGCCACTAAAACGCATTCACCCGTGGTGAAGTGTAACAGAAAAATCACATTCTGCTATGGTAAGTTCTCTGTGCACTTTCAACCAGGTACTGTATTGACTGTCCAAAAAGTAGCTGTGCTCTGAGTTGGAATTTAGCCAGCACATTGTTCTTCTTGTGAATACAGTAAATGGGATCTTTAATGATTGGTTTGTGTATTATCATCCAAAAAATAGCAGCACAGTGGCCTTCAGCACCGTAGGGGACATTAGAGGGAAAAGTTCCTCTATTGTGATATTTGAACCTACACATTTACCCTAATTGTCAGTTCAGCTGTAAAAAGCACTAACCAGGGGTGGTTCTTTGATGACTTTTCATGAACTCCTTGATTTTTGTTTTTATGGCCCAGAACTGAGATTCTTCCCCCAGTCTCTCCACCAGACCTAATCTCTTTGGGGGCCATTACGGTACCATTCAGCTCTCTTTGAATTTTATGAAATATTTCACAATTCTTTTCCCTTTTCTTTACCTTCTCTAATAAGAACCAACCCAACCTTTCTCCCCAAATTCAAAACAAACCTACTCCAAAGCTGGGAATTTTAGATAACATTTTTCCTGCCTTTATTTCAAAATGTGTGCTGTTTCTATGTTTCATGGTCCCATCCAGAGCCAGGGAGAATAGCGCTAACATACTGTTGCATTTGAATGCCCAAATATTGCATTGCCAAACTGGTTATTTCCTCGTGATGTGGCGTCTACATTGAGATTGGAGATCCTTCTAAATGATAGGCTCTCATTTAATGTTTGTCAACCTTTCCAGGTTGACAGTCTCTTATTGAAAGTCAAACATTTTCATGACCCGCCCCACTTTGCATTTATTATAAAGGGGAAAGTAAAAAGTTTATTAACAATAGCAATGCAAAGCCCATCAAATTTATTGTTGTGTGTGTTTCAAGAGATTGACAAGGGAATATTTGACCTTGAAGGGTAAAGGTTGGCAGGGGAGCAAGGGGGAAAGGCCCCCTGTGTGGATGTGAAAGGGGTGAAGTTACAGGAGTTGTACTATTAGTATTTGACCTCACACACTTTGAAGGTTTGGGCTGCATTGAAGTTATTTGGAAAATTTTATTTTTCTTGCTTTAGAATTGGAATAAAAATGTTGACACTTTCTGACTCCTACCCCACCCCTCACTGCTGTTCATCACCATCCCTGGGGATCATGTTGAGAAATACTGCTCTAGTTCAACGCCAAGCTGTTAGACTCAGGAGTGTTTTCCTATGTCTATGCCCACAGTTCAGCTGCCTCTGATCCTTTCCGATTTCCATCTATGTCAATTTAACCCTCCTCCCCTTTTTCTCTATCCTTGTTAAGTTGCTAAAGAAAGTGATCCAAATCGGAGACACTTCCTGCCTCCTGCTGATCATGGATATTTTCAAAGATGAAGACCGAAAGCTGATGCAAACTCACTGCCACTCCAGGGCTATGACCATCCTGAAGAATAAGCAGGGAGATACTTACATCAAAGAAGCTATTGCCAACCTTTCCTTTGCTATCATTGCATCAGGTAGGCTTATGAGAGGTTTACTTCTGTGGGAACTAGGCCAGTGAGTGGGCAGACTTCCATCCTCATTCATTATTTCTGCTTCCCTCTAAATATGATGATAAAATGCAAACAAAATCTTTACAGGGGGAGGGTGTAAGTGTCTCAGGAGAAGGGGTCTGTATGCCATGATCATTCTCCTCTAACTGGCTATGAAGTGGCCCAGAGAGACAATGACCAAAGTCCTTAACATACAACAACTACTTTGTGGTATGTGTGAAATGAGTTAGTTGGACTCCATTTAGTTCCCAGAGGTTTAAGTTAGATATTAGGGTAGTAAAGCTCTGGAATAGACTTCCAAAGGAGGTTGTGGAGGTTTTTAAGAACAGGCTGAACAAACTCCTATCCGGGATGGTTTAGGTTTACCTGGTCCTGCCTCAGCACAGGGGGCTGGAATTGATAACCTCTTGAAATGCCCTACATTTCTGTGATTCTGTGAGAAGTCATGCTGGTCATCCTGGCCATCTGGAAATTCCCCTGCAGAACGCAGCCACGGCTAGAAGCAGGGAGGCATCTTCCTTTAGTGGAGAGGGCAGCACACTAAGACTCAGGAGATCTGGTTTCTGTTCTCAGCTCTGCTGCTGACCTCTTGCGTGATCTTGGGTAAGTTACTTCACCTCTCTTTCCCCTCCCACTTCTTGTCTCCGTCTACTGCTAGCTCTATAAGCTGACAGTTTCTCTGTGTCCTTGTGCAGCACCCAGCACAATGGGGGCCTCTAGACACTACTAAAATAAGTAATGAATAATTCAAGGAGAGATTAAAATGGCTGGGACTGTTCAGTTTAGAAAAGAGATGATCAAGGGGAGGATATGACAGAGGTCTATAAAATCATGACAGGTGTGGAGAAAGTGAATAAAGAAGTGTCAGTTACCCTGTCACATAACACAAGAATCAGGGGTCATCCAATGAAATTAATAGGCAGCAGGTTTTAACCAAACATAAGGAAGTACTTCTTCACTCAACGCACAGTCAACCTGTGGAACTCATTGCCAGGGGATGTTGTGAAGGCCAAAAGTATAACTGGTTTTAAAAAAGAATGAGATAAGTTCATGGAGAATAGGTCCATCAATGGCTATTAGCCAAGTTGGTCAAGGACGCAACCTCGTGCTGTGGGAGTCCCTGAACTTCTGATCGCCAGAAGCTGGGACTGGTCGACAGGAGATGGATCACCTGTTCATTCCTTCTGAAGCATTTGGCACCGTCTGCTATCAGAAGCCAGGATAGTGGGCTAGATGGACAATTGCTCTGACTCACTCTGGCTGTTCTCATAAATGACTGTAATGGTGCTTTGGGGCTGTGGTCATCTGTTCACTTTGGCTCATAGAGTAAAATTTTCAAAAGCTTGCCACTGAGAAGCCCAGGTTTCAGGCTCCACTTCTCCAGTGGGATTAGGGACCTATGTCATTTAAGCCCATTTGAAAATTTTACAATGGAGTCCTATTGACCTTGGGTCCTTAGTGTCTAAATCACTTTTGAAACTTCTCCCCAGGATCGCTGCCTTGTTTCACACAGGGTTTGTTTCACATAGATGGCAAGTGGCTTGGATTGGCTTCTGGATTAGTTCCAGTCTGGGCCAGGCTACCTAGCTGGAGAAGTCTCACATCCCATTTTCAATCTGCTCAGCCATTTAATGCCCTGAAACTCCCATGTTAGTACTGTTGACGGGATATGTTCTGTTTCCTCTGTGTTAACCTATGGTAAATATTGTAAATGCCACCCAAATCCTGCTTACCCACTGCTGAGCTTCCCTGCTCCAAAGAGTTTGTGGGTGTTTCAGATGCATTCCTTGCTAAAAGGTTACACACCTGGCGGTAGGCAGGGTGAAATAGTATCTCAGCTTTCCCCAAAGAGAGGGGCTGAGCTAATTTGAAAATGTCTCTGGAACATTCTAAGCAGAACTGTATTCTTATGGAAATCTGACTTTTATTCAGAGCAAATGTTATGACAATAGCATCTAGAAGAAGAGAGATCATGAAAAGAAAAGGAAAACTGCTAATTGCCTTGAGGTAGCTCAGTTCCACAGCCCGTGCATTCTGGCTTATCAGCTTCCCACTTGTTGGTGCAGATGCTTGTTAAGAAGTGGACATGGTCTTTTATTGGCGCGGATCATTACAGCCCCACAAATATTAATAATATTTGGTGTGGAAGTTTGGAGCATAACTTGAGGGTGAAAGCCTTGTAACTGAAAATGTGGATCCTCTGGCATATCTTTCCAGGCAGCTGGGCAAAAGGCTGCGCTCACTGACCTCCCAATGAAAAAAAATGTACAATGGATCCAATATGGGGACACCACTGTCATTGATCACAACCCTTAGTACATGAAGATGCTTATCGAGATTGCTTTGAAAGGAAGGAGGTGTGTGAATGAATGAGAGATTCATGCTCTGCAGCCTTCAGATGAATATATTGTACATTTCATAGCCAAATGATTGATTCTTTTGCGATCAGAGCAAAGGGAATCCTAATATCACACATTCACATGTCTTGACCTATGGCATTATATGGCAAAACAGTGAGACAGACCCATCTGAGTTATTATCCAAACCAGAGTCATGTACATTTTCTGATTCCATCCCATCTGCTCCAGCCAATTCCTTTCAGGGCTAATTGGTTCTGCTTCTGCCTCCCAGCATCCCCTCTCATCCAGGGGATTATTTCTCCCAGTGTCCTGCCACTTGTAGGTTATATCTACTAAACCTTCAGAGGTGTCCTTCTAACTAGCTGGGGCCTGGCCATACTGGCTAAGTTGCCATATCATGTCCCTTTGGAGCTACATTAGGTAGTGTGTCTCCCTTTGCTATGCAATAGAAAGGAATGCTGCTCTTTGCTATGGTATAATAGAGAGGTGCTTTCAAGCCATCCCCTCTTTGTTTGGTTGCAAACACCAACAGCACCTCTGATTTCCTTGGCTGCAGTACCACACTGTTTCCTCTGACAGGTCCAGGTCCAGTTCCCACCAATGAGTGAAGGAGGAGAGGGGACCATTATAACTTCTTAGAGAGAAGCTTTCCAGGTTTCCTGGGAAACTCAACCCAAACTGCCTGATCAAAACAATTTCATGACAAACAGCAGAAACCAAACAAACCAAACAAACTGTGGGATTTCTCTTAACTGCGTGCAGACATTTTCAAGGACAAAGATGCAGAAAAAGAATGCTGAGCAATCCCTCTTCTGAGGGAACCTCAAATAACCTAAGAGGGTTTGGTAAATAAATAAGTACAGCCACAAAAAAGCAGTTGTAACCCTTGTGAGCCTGCTGCATTGCTCTGAAAAACAGGTCTTGTAGTTGTCGATTTGGCAAACGTTGACTAAAACAGCGGCCATCAAATGAAATAACATGAAATGGAAACTGACAAACAACCCACCATAATGAGGGCCAACGGAATGCAAAGATGGAAGTTCAACAAAGCAAGTGTTGGAAAAACTCTAAGCCTAGACAAACTGAGAGCCAGTATCTCTGCTGGGTGAATGACAACACCACTGCTGGTTTCATTAGTACCAGAAGAAACTTTGGTTCTATTCTCTTCTATATAGGTTCTTACACTGCCCTCAGCATCATGATATCTGAACACTTTCTAGTGGCATATTAAGCAATGGGATTATTGTCTGTTCTGAGTCTCTTGGGTGGTCATTTCTGTCAAGCAAAAACATTTTAACCCTTTTAATCTCCCCTACCTTTAAAATTGCAAGCAATAAAAATTAAACAGAGAAAAGAAAGTATCTAAGAGATCCATGTGTTTAATGTATGGGGAAGGTAGTGTGATCCATTAGACAGGGCCCAAGCCTGGAACCCAGGAGACCTGCATTCTGCTTCCAGGGCTGCCCTGTGTGTATGGCCTTAGGCAAGTTACTGAGGACCTGATCTCAGGCTCAGTGATGTCAACGTGAGTCTTTCCCTAAGGCTGTTTTCTAGAGGATCTACTAACTCTGAGTGGTTCAGTTCCAGGTGCCCAGCTTCGGAGATCTTGGGCCTGGCTTTCAGAACTTCCACTGAATGCACCTCTCTCCTCACAGTTACATTTTCAAATGTGGCTGCTGACTTTGGTGCCCCAATTTTTCAGAGACTCTGGGTATCAAATGAGCCAACAAAAAACAGGAGCCACATCTGAAAATTTCATACATAGCTAATTACAAGCTCCTCCCCGAAATCCCTTCAGGAGACCCATGTCTGCTGGGACACCTGCTGATAATCAGAAAGCAATGACAGCTAGCTGGGGAGATCCACTATATATTGATTCGTTTATTTTATCTGGGGCCAGCAACCTGTGCACATTACTGATCTATGTAACTGCATGTTCTTACTGGTGTTACCCTCCGCCTTCCTTCTCCATCTTTGTCACAATGTGCTTTTTGTCTTTGTAAACTCTTTAGAGAAGGGACTGCATTTGTGCATCATCCAGCACACTGGGGCCCCTCTTTCTGACTGGGAACGTAGAGCACTGCTGCAATCAAAGTATTAGACTATAACATGAATTGCAGCTACACATCCGCTTTAAGCAAAGCAGCTGCTATCTATTTTCATAAATCACCGTTAGAGACACCTTTTCCCATATCATCTTAGTCACTTTCAGAAATTGATTATCTTCAGCATACAGCATGCTGAAATTATTCTCCCAAGACTAATTGGCAAAGCATTTCATGTGGGAAGGCTCATCTGAGAAGTAAAATATTCTTTTGTTTATATAGTGCAATCCCATTTTATTCATCAGGAGTCTTTAGCTGGCTCTGGCTTTTTGACAGGACGTTTCAAACACTGACATGTTATGATAATGGCAGGTAGACGGAGAACATTGGACTTGGATGATTTAGTAAATATTTTCCATCTCGGTCCCCATCCTCAGCTGCTCTTTTAAATGAATTGTAGTAGCATTCAATATGCTATGTGATGACAGCATCAACAAAAACAAAACAGTGATTCCTGTGTTCTATGCCAGCTCAGCCACTGACTTGATGGTTTTGTTTGAGCTGGTTTTGTATGAGCATCATCTATTGTTGTTTAAAGCTGAATTAGAACAAAAATACTTTGCATGTTGCTTTTTCATTCAAGGATCGCAAAATACTTTGCAAAGCAGGTAAAGTTGTTTTTTGGGTGAAGAGAGAAATCAGTAATTTGTCCATATTTACCAATTCAGGGCCCAGTCCTGTAATTGGATCCACACAGACACAAGGATCAGCTTGCACTGATCTAACTAAAATTGAATGCTTCTGACTTTAAATAAAACTTGTCCTGCAGCACTCCATATGTATCTCCACTAGGTGGTAGTAAATCATCCTCTATCCTTATGGAAAACTTTGGTGAAAGCTTATTTTCCCCATGTACATGTTTTAAAAACAAAGTAAATTTTTTAAAAAGCTAAAACATTCTTATTATTTTTTGAATTCCTTTAGAATATGATCAACAGTGTCTTTGTTTTGTTTTACTGAGTAAAATATAATTGTTGGTTAAATATCACTGAGTTCCAAGAGGCAGATGCTGTAAATGTTTTAAGCGAAAGCATTGAAGCTGTGCAATTTTTCATTTCCTTTATTACTGAATGGGTGAAATAAATCCTAATGTTAATGGCTAAGTTTATTGCAGCTATCACTATGAGTCTGCATAGGGCAAGATCCCTTTGGACATAGCTGCTGGGTATCTGGGTGCCTCACCCAAGCATTCATTAATTTTCACAATG
This sequence comes from Dermochelys coriacea, assembly GCF_009764565.3. NCBI lineage: Eukaryota > Metazoa > Chordata > Testudines > Dermochelyidae > Dermochelys > Dermochelys coriacea. The sequence continues at coordinate 18,949,566 of NC_050085.1, read as the reverse complement.
GTGAGAGAGGGATCCTCACCCCCCATGTTACAGTTAAGGAGCTGGGGCACACCTATTCCTCCGAAGGTCAGACAGCCGTTCTCTGGGTAATGCACACCTTGGCTGCTTGTTGATTTCAACTACTGTATTTAACTGGAGTTCTGCCTCAGACTCTATATTCTTCTTTTTCTCATTGCCTGATGTGCAAAGCCTGGTTTCTCCAACTCTGCTGGGGATTGAGAATTCCATTGATGTATGAATCCTGGCCAAGGCATTGAGTAGGGGAGTGCAAGAAACATGCTGTTAGTAAAAGTACTGTCGGGAAAGCAGCTTTGGTTAACAGCTGAGACAATCAGAGCTTGGGTGAGGGGCTGCAGGGAAATAGCTCTGGAGATTCCACGGCGGTGTGTTATTATCATGATGTAACATAGGGATATGAACCTTGCCACCATCTCTAGCGGGGTGGAACGGCTGTGAACACTTTTGTTTACCTCAGCTAGAAGGGAGGTTATACTCACATCCCCAACTGAGTCTCGATTCTCTGCCTGCATCCTTGCTGCTTCCAGGGGGTAGTAATTTATGGCTGGCCTATACCACCTCTCTGTGCCAGCCAGCTCTGCCCATTTCCGACCCATCCCAGCCACTCCCCTTCTATCTACTGCCCTAGGTACAGGTAGCTTCCGCAAGTAAGGGAACTTCTAACCCACGTCACTGATATGTAAGTCCAAGTCACAATCTAGCCCACACTATTGATAGGTTTCAGAGTAGCAGCCGTGTTAGTCTGTATTCGCAAAAAGAAAAGGAGTACCGGTGGCACCTTAGAGACTAACAAATTTATTAGAGCATAAGCTTTCGTGAGCTACAGCTCACTTCATCGGATGCATTTGGTGGAAAAAAAAAACCACCAAATGCATCCGATGAAGTGAGCTGTAGCTCACGAAAGCTTATGCTCTAATAAATTTGTTAGTCTCTAAGGTGCCACCGGTACTCCTTTTCTTTTTACACTATTGATAGTGGCTTTTCATCCTCAGTGACAAGGACCATTTCCATATGGAAGGTTGGAGAGACTGAAAATGCAAATAGCCCAGCTCACAAGAGACGTGATTGCTTTTCCGTGTAACTGGCTGCATCATGTGTTATCTGTGTGCAGCAGGGATGGCAGGGGTGCAGCGAACAGCTGATTCAAAATGCTGCAGCTGACAGAAACTAAACAGCTGTGTCTCTCCATGCTGGGGCAGTTCCTGCCCCAGATGTTTTCAAGGTTTCAAGTCCCCTGCAGTTATTGTAACTGTAGCAAGTTCAGCAATATGGGAGGGAGATCAGGAATAAGTCCATTGGGGAGGAATCATTTTAGAAATTTCACTTGTGAAGTTACCATTTTCCTTCCTTCATTTTTCAGACATATCAGGTTGTTGGGGTGGGGGATTATCAAAACAAATTATACTATTCAAATAGGCATTAAGAACCAATTATGCTTTCAGAGGAGACATCCAAGAGACCTTGGACAGTTACTTGATAAAAACTCCAAAGAGCAACAATCATTGGGAAAGTGAAGAATAAAGTCTCAGTTTCCTAAGGGGCAGTCTCTGCTCACTTGGAGCCATCCTATTGAGTCCATGGTATTAGTCGCAGAGTCAGACGCCACTCAGCATAAGGAGGGCAGAACTAGACTTAGCAACATGATAAGGTGCAAGGAAATACAGGATGCAAATACTGATTGCAGCATCAGTATGTGACAGTTGAGTGCAAATTAACCCCTGCATGTGAGTCTGAACATTGGAGCCATAATGTTGCTGGGCTTCATGTACAAAATAATCGCTTTAGTGCCCCTCACAGATTTAGTCTTTAAGGATGAAAGTCACCTCTGTGCGGGGAGCCAGCACAACCCTATGCACCACTTAAGTCCCATTTAATTCCCCTAGTGCAGATGAAAGGCCCTGTTGAACCACTAAACACTCTGCTAAGAGCTGGATACTGGTCTCACTGAATCAAACAGCAAAATTCCTATTGAGTTCAGTGTGAAATAGGATTAGATCCTGAGGACTTGAAAGGAGTGTTTAGGTTCTTGTGCACCAGGGTGAATTTTGCATTTTTTGGATAGGTTTCTTCATCACCATTCTGCTTAAATATTTTCCCCCAGCTTTCCAACCACTGGGGACCGAGCCCCAACTCAGTCTCCTGCTATTCTACCCTAGCCTCAGAGGTGAGTAGCTGACAAGCATTATGTCCTGCTACACAAGAGTGCAAAAGGTCCACATACCACCTAAGTCCTCTAAATAGGGCTTTTGTGGAGCAGAGCACGCTGTCTGGGGTGTGATTTCACCCACAGTTCCAGTTTGAGACATATACTAGAAGTCTGTAGCATCCTTTCTGTTTGATTTGCACATTTCTCTCTTGACCAGGTGGCTATGCTGAAGAGTCCCTTCTCACCAGGGCCCGATGTTATGGACACCTTGGCCAGAGGAAAACCGCGATTTTTGATTTTAATGCCATCCTGAAGGAGGACCCTAGAAATGTACAGGCCCTGAGCGGAAGAGGATTCATTTACCTTGCCCTGAACCAGCAGAAGGTATTGTTGCTGTGTTGGATTCATGTCACGTGTTGCCCAGTAAATATAAAATATTTACAAGAACTATCTCAGGCTCCATGTGTCTGACCATGCCCCCACTGAAATCAATGGGAAATCTGCCATCGAATTCAAGTGGGGTGAAGGTTGGGCCCTATATACATTGATGTGTGGGCCTAAATCTGTGTATATATTACACCAGTGGCTCTCAATCTTTCCAGACTACTGTACCCCTTTCAGGAGTCTGATTTGTCTTGCTACCCCCAAGTTATATCTCACTTAAAACCTACTTGCTTACAAAATCAGACATAAAAATACAAAAGTTTCACAGCCACACTGTTACTGAAAAATTACTTACTTTCTAATTTTTACCATATTAGAAAATAAATCATTGGAATATAAATATTGTACTTACATTTTAGTGTACAGTATATAGAACCGTATAAACAAGTCATTGTCTGTATGAAATTTTAGTTTGTACTGACCTTGCTGGTGCTTTTTATGTAGTCTGTTGTAACACTAGGCAAACATCTAAATGAGTGGCTGTACCCCCTGGAAGACCTCTGCATACCCCCAAGGGTGCACATACTCCTAGGTGAGAATCACTGTATTACTCAATGTCCTGGATGGGTTGTTAGCAATGGGGCTTGAAGGAAGAGGCAGATACATTAGCACAAAAATCATAGCAGGCTCATTCACCTCTATATGTGGCCCAGTGTCTATAGGGGGCCAGAGCATCGCCATACTGTGTATGTGTGGGCTTCAGTTAGCACAGCCAAGAAACTGAATTATTATTTTAAGATCTAAAAATGTATTGTAAATGGTAAAATATGTGGGCTCTGCTGCATGCAAAAGGCCTGATCCGATGTGGCTCACGGTACTTCTGTAGATTTGTTGCCCCAATCATTCACTGCCTAGGCTCCAAAGCAGAAACATGCCGCTCTCAGGCAGTATGTGATGCAAGATCAAAGCCATGGCTCAAAGTGGTATTCTGCTCTTCCTGTGTGCACGTCTATCCCTCCCCCTCTATTAAGAACTCAATTGCCTGTGTCTAGAGGAGAGGAAGGAGAACCTGTAGTCACATCCTCATTTGCGTCACTACCATGCAATCATATGCAAGGCTACAAAAAAGCTCCTCTTACATTTGCTGCTACATTGTCTGTTCCAGTGCAAAAAGAGGATAGCAGCACTTGATGCCAAACCATAATATGTCTAACACTGCTGCATCCACACAGCACATCCACATATGATTTCTGGTAGGTCACGCTTCAAAAATTGCAGGGCTTCATTCATTATCCTCAAGTTAAGTGGCACGTCAGACTTTTGTATGGTGATCAGATGCCCCGATTTTATAGGGACAGTCCTGATTTTTGGGTCTTTTTCTTATATAGGCTCCTATTACCCCACAACCCCCTGTCCCTATTTTTCACATTTGCTGTCTGGTCACCCTGGATTTTGCCTGCGTCATCTGCCTCTTGCAGGGCCAGTATTATTATTAATAATAATAATAATAATAACACCCGGCTGTTATATAGCACTTTCCATCAGTAGATCTCAAAGCACCATTGAACTTAACAATATTGGAGGTACTGGGCCAGGTCCTTGGCTTTTGTAAACTGGCACAACTCCATTGAATTCATTGGAGCTATGTCAATTTACACCTATTGAGCCAAATTCTGCACTCATTTACTCCTCTGTAAATCCAGAGTAATTCCATTGGCCTGAGTGGCTTAACTCTGGATTTGTACCAGAGGAACAGAACAGAAACTGTTTCATGACAGCAACTCCTTCTCAATTATGTGCTTAGAACTATAAGGTCTAAATGTGTTTTCCTGCTTCCACCAGGAATATTTTTCTCTGTCTATTTATCCAATTATTTTGGCATCCACAGAGCCCTTCTCCCTCACTCTCTGCAATGAAGGAGTTGCCTCATTTTCTTCCAGCATTTTATCATGTTTTTATTGGCTGGTGGAATGCTGTGACTGCTTTTCCAGTGCACAGACTCTCACAGCCAGGGAAGCACTTTATCAAGAATGTTATTATACCTGAGCAACGCTCTGCACTCTGATCTGAGTCTCAAACCCTGTCAGGATGTTGGTAGATCACTCCTTTAGACATCCAGCCAAAAGAAGTGGTTAGCATGGTATAGGGCACATCCTGGGTTTTGGGAATGGAAAGCGATTATTTGTATAGGATAGGGCATTGAGAAGCCTTTTTTTCTACCAATTCCACACATCAGCGTAATCATGCCAGGTTCAGACCCCACGTAAGGTTCATTCAAGTGCCAGTTTAAGGAGTGGAGTGGTTCTCACAGACATTGTGCTGACCCTCTGCACAAGGTGAGCTTTGCTCAGTGCGGGCATTCGGTTGTGCTAAGCATGCGCTCTTGTGCTGCTTCCTTCATGCTGAGTATGGTGTCGTTCTCACACAACTGTCCCACAAAGTCCTTCCTGTAGGTTGCAGAATGAAATGCCAGAGAGGAAACTCAGAGACGTGATAGAACATCCATAGAGCATCTCTCACTGATGAAACAGCAACTCTCTCTGCCGGTGAAAAACTTGCAGAACTTCTAGCCATGTTCTGCCATGTATGTAGTCAAACAAAGCGCAGGCTTTATGTCAAGTTTTGTGCTTAGCTGAATAGTGCCAGACTGAGTGTGCTAGACACTAAAATCCTTGATTTGCCACAGGTCAGCATTGGCCTAGACAGCATCCATGTAAGCCCCCTACATATTGCCTAACCAGTGTTCCTTAGCCTTCAGTTGCGAAAAACCACTTCTTGTGGTGCAAAGATAGCTCTGGCTCCATGGCCTATTCAATTCTTGGCCCTGAAGGGAGCCAGCTATGATATGGACACCTGTTCACTAGGGAATGGACCAAGATCCTTCCTCCACATGGGTAAATACTCAGTTCATCTAAACCCCTCTGACGGGTCTGACTAGAGCTGAGCAAGGTATTGGTAATGAAGTATTGAGGGTGTAGTCCAAAGCCCATGGGAGTCTTTCCTTTGATTTCAGTAGGCTTTAAATGGGATCCTTAATGAATTCCCTCCCAGGAAAATTTGGATCTGGGGTCTTGGTTTGACTCCATCAATGTTTTCTATAGAATGCTTCACAACACCCTAGTGAGGACCTTGCTTAGACTGTAAACTCTTGCAGATAGTGATTGTCTTTTTGTACCACGCTTAGCATGATAGAGTCCTGGTTTATGATTGGGGTCCCTAGGTAATCCTGCAATTCTAATAATAACAATAATAATTAGGCAAGTATTAGTATTAACATATTTTTTCTCAAAAAGAAAAGGAGTACTTGTGGCACCTTAGAGACTAACAAATTTATTAGAGCATAAGCTTTCGTGAGCTACAGCTCACTTCATCGGATGCATGAAGTGAGCTGTAGCTCACGAAAGCTTATGCTCTAATAAATTTGTTAGTCTCTAAGGTGCCACAAGTACTCCTTTTCTTTTTGTGAATACAGACTAACACGGCTGCTACTCTGAAACCTGCCATATTTTTTCTGAATCTCTAAAACGAAGCACAGAGAGGCTAAGTGACTTGCCCCAGGTCATATCTAGAGCTGAGCCAATGTCTGGCTATTCGGATGGAATTTGGCAATTTCAGATTCAGGGGTACATTTGTAAATTTGCTCACCTCCAGTAGCTGTATAAGTTATATGAATGTCTCCATCAAAGACATTCCAACTCAGGGGTTGGAGTATTCAAAATTCAGCAGGCAACATATGCGTGAGAGGTAAAAAGTAAATATGCTTGCCCCTCCCCACTATATTTAGTAGTATCTAGCATTTGTATAGTGCCTTAGGAGTGGCATTTTTCCAAAAAGCACTCAGCCTTGGCCTAACTCTGCTCCCACTGAGGTCAATGGGAGTTGACTTCAGTGGGAGTGGAGTTTGATCAATGATAAATGCTTTTGAAACTCCACCTGCAATGTCTGAAGCACGGTACAGATGTTGACTAATTCACCTAAAGTGGCGCAGCAAGTCAATGGGAGAGCTGGAAATAGAACCCAGATTTCCTGACTCTTTTGTGATTTCTCTGTTGTCTGCTTCTAATCTTTAACAATTCTCCTTTTTGTAATCATGTTGCCTTTCTGCAAATAAGTAACCAACACCCTAGTCATGGGTATTGTGCAGCAGAACCACCTGTCTGACTTCAGAGCAAAATCTTGTAAAAGGTGAAAAAATGATATAAGGCCCCCTGAAAATGATCCACAGTGTTCATGTTTATTTTGGCTTGGACAGCAGTTATCAATCCATGCGAAAACCTTTCCCAAGTGTATGAACATCAGGAACATTGCATGCACATTCATTAGAAGCAGGTTTAATATCCTTTGACTTTGCAAACAAGTTGTAACCAGAAGCAGCGAAGCCTAGATGGTTTACATTGCAGAGATGTGATTTCTCCTGACAATCTTAAAATCCCTTTTTAGCCAATAGCCCCTGTGTTATTAAAACAAGACGCTGGCCTAAGCTGATCTAGTGACCCTCCTTCTGCCACATTTCATATGCTCAGAGATGTTTGTGTTTTCACAGAGTTGAGAACTAACATACCAAACATTCTTAACACTTACGAGCAGGCTGCAATGTCTCATTTTAAGTACAAGTGGCATTTGTGTCCAAACACTGATTTTTAGGCCAGGTATTTCACCCAATAAATCACCTTCCAAAATATAGAACAGAAAAGGCCACCATCTTGGTGCAGAGTGTCCCTGTCAGCATGTTACCCATTAGTGGTACAAATAGCTGTATGGCATCTACCGGCACTGATTTTCAGATACTGTACTGTGATCCAGGGAGCTATTGCTTGGAGGAGATGGTTACTCCAGGAATGATGTTAAAAAGATGACAACAAAGGGTAAGGTCCCTGCGGGGAGGATGTCTAGGTTTGAGGAGATCCATGTAAATCTGTGGCTGGGTAGTTCCACACTGGTTGATATCAGTACTATTAGCTCTGCATAATATTTGAAAGGGTTTTTGTTTGTTTGTTTGTTTTTTAATTCTGAAGAACTGGAGCAATAATTACAGTGGAATTTGCTTTAGTAATTTCTTTTGGTGGGGTGAACTCACCCCTATGCCGAGGGTGTGAGAACAAGGGCACTGCACCACTTATGTCTCCTTTTTTCAGTCCTATTCTGAGGACTGATGCTGGATTTACGTGACCTTGTGCCACCCCTCTTCATCTATACTAATCATTCAGCTATTTTGGTCAGATACGACTTTCCAAAACTTAGCTCCCATTTCTGATGTCCTGTCCCTTTAAATGTTTGAGCACCTCCCTTCTCCCCCGAGTGTACAGCCTCATTTTTGTGTTGGTGTCAGTTTTGCAGCAGACATGCCAAACCCGCGGAAAAAACACAGAAATTGGGCTTGTTTTTGGCTTAATTGGCTTGTGAGTTGCTTGTTGGCTAGTAGCTTGTTGCTTGTTGCTTCTTCTTTTTTTAATTGGCCCCAGCAAGCAGGGGCAAGGGGGGCAAGTGGGGGCAAGGGGTAAGCAGGGGCAAGGGGGGGGAGAGAGTCAGGGGTGCACTGCAGGCCCACCACAGTCCTTGACTGCATGTCAGGGGGTCTAGTCACATAGAGTGTTGGGGTTCTTAGGGATTGGCTTGTTTTGACCTTGTTTTGAAATGGCATTAGCTTGATTTTTGGCTTATTGTGAAAGTTGGGGTGCTAATTTTTTGCATGAAAGTTGGCAACTGTGTTTTGAAGTCAGAACAATAAAGGAGGACAGTGGGCAGTTGTGTTTCTCTTAGCTCTCTTTGTGTCTGTGTCGGTCTCCTTCCCTGCTTGGTCCAGCTATAACAGCATTGATGCAAATTTTCCTTGAAGGGAATATGCTCAGGCAAGACACCATGCCCATACGTTGAGCAAGTGCCAGCTATTGGAGACAAATTGCTAACAAAATGCAATATATCTCTGTGATTCAATTTACGGAAAATCCATTCACTGTGTTTTGGGAGACATCTGCACTTCTTTTCTGAGTATTAACAATGAAAGATATGAGTTCAAGATACAAATTATTACAGCCTGGACCCATAGCAGTATTTCAACTGTCCAAGGGAACTCCACCATTATGATGTGGTTAAGGACGTTACAGGAAGCCCAGGAGATGGGATTCATTATAGGATCAGGGCCACTTCCTGGAAAAATGGAAGCTGATCAGTGTCTTATGCAGAGACGCTAATAGAATGAGATGAGGAGGTGCTTGAAGCTGCATGATCTATGGTTTGTTCATTAAACTGATGGGAGTAAACAAGTAAAAAACAGATACTTGGACCAACATCATAGACTTTCATATAGACAGACCCTCCTGCTTTTTATCCAAAGCATTCAGATCAAGTCAAGAACTGTCTCTTTGATTTGTTTTGTTTTTCCCCATTGGAAGAAAGATGCTCATTTGTAATAACTGGCCCTTCTTCCAGATGAATATTTTAAAAATATTGTCACTGTTGATGGCTTGTGACTATACCTTTTTCAGTCTTACTCAAAAATTTCAATAAAATGTAAGTGGTTTTTTTGAATAAAGTGCCAACCGGAATGTTTTGTTTAAAAAAAAAAGTCAATGAAAATAATTTAATAGATTACACATTCTCTTGTAAGCTTGCAGACCAAAAATTGCACCACCCTCAGAGTGCCAGAACTAGAAAGTGAAACTGACTAGAATCTTATAAACAAATATGAAACTGAGTCATCTTAATTTAATTGTGCAACAGGAATGAAATGCAAATAGGAACTAAACAGACTTGCAGCCCTTAAATGAATATTTACTGACTCTTTATGAAGCTTATTTCTTGTGATTTATATTCAGAAGCATCCTTCTAGGCTGAGAAGTTAATAGAACTAGGCACATCAGTAAGTTCTGTAGAATTGGGTGTTAAACAATGATGTCAGTTAGAATCTGACCACTCTTTTAGGGTTAGTAATCTAAGGGGTTATTAGTGAGAAATTTTAAAGTCATGTCATTAGCATTTTTGTTACAGCTGTGTCCCTTTAACCCCAGGAGTCTGTAGCTATGAAGGGTGAGATTGCACATTTGCTGAACGCTTTGGGCAATGGGCCGTGCACATCTGCAGCACCCCAGCAGGAGATCTGGGAAGTAAACGTGACTCAGTCTCAGCTCCTTCCCTGATGCTCTTTTTCTCGCACAGGGAAATCATTTGCACCACCACTTTACTGGTGCAGCTGACTTCCTCACCACGCCCAGCCAGTTCCATTGCCTGGTACATGGAGGCAAAGGAACTAACATTCCAACTACCTTCATCCTCTCCCCATCTACCTGCTCAGAGACAGTTCCAGGCAGCCCCTCCTTTATCTCCTCATCCCTATGGCCCAGCCATGATATTGTGAGTGCTAGCATGGCTTTCTAGGGAGGCCAATGGGGGAGGTATTTTACTCCCCCTTACTCTCCTGCATGGCTGTGATAGGGCCAGATTATGTCCCAGCCTAAGTTAGAAATTCTATCATGACCCACTCCAGTACCCCTATTAAATAGTAATGAATCTTGGCATTTATAAAGCATTTAATCCCAGGAGCTCAAGGTGTTCTGCAGAGGTTAATTAATCAACCCTCACAATTCCCTTCATGAGGTAGGGCTGTATTTATCATCCCCATTTTACAAATAGGGAAACCAGCTTGCAGAGAAGTTAAGTGATATGCACAAGGGTCACAAAGTAAGTCAGCAGCAGAGTGGGGAAGAGACTCCATGCCAGAACACCTGACTTTCAGTCTCATGCTCAAACCACTAGATCATGCTCCCTTTCCATACTAATTGTAGCTGTACAGAGATAGACATCCAGCAATCTGAATTGCTGTTTGCTTGTTACAGTGAATGTGTTTGTCCATGTAAAAGAAAGCTTGAGGAAAATAATAGAAACCAGCTGCCTAATCTGATCCTTTGCTGGATAAAAGCTCGGACCTGATGCAGCATGTACTGATTTTGTTAAGGACTTGAGACAGAGGAAAGAGAAAAAAATAAAAGATGTCATTAAGATAAGAAAGTTTCAGAAACAAATCCCTGGACTTGCTGTCTAGCTAGCAGTACTGCTTTGAGCTTCATCTGTTCCAATTCTCCATGTGCTGTCTGCTTTCCCCTTCAAGGTCTTTGGAAGGTCTGATTTCAATTTCGGCAAGATGTTTCATTGCCCATTGGGTGGTCATCTCAACTGCTTTTAAAAGCCTGCCATTTCCCAAATGTTCAGAGTATAAAACAGCAAATGGGTATTTTCACTGCACCATTGTAACTCCTTTAAAACCCAATTTGCAAAACACTTGTTTGGACGTTAGGGGGCAGAGGAACAAGTGGATTTCATCTCCAATTTAGGCAAGAAATATTATTACAATTATTAAAGCTAGGAGTGTATATTCTGTGCCAGATAAGGGGAAAAGCCTCACACTTGAGGAGCCCACACTTTAAGGCTCTGAGCCCGCAAGCAGTTTCATAAGAGGGGAACCCTGCAGCCATAGAGAACAGTTTGCCTAGCATTATTTACCTGCTGAGGCCAGTGAAAGCAGATTTAGCATCTGCTTGCAAAGCTTTGCAAAATGATAGGCACCGAGGAAAATTTCAAAGGGTAAAAGTCACTCCTGTGCAGATGCCCTATGCAAGACCTGTGCCCCACTTAATTAATTAATTGAACTGATGTGTAGGTCTTGTGCTAGCCATCCAAGAATGAGTTTCACCCATACTGTATAAGATTCTCCCAGGCTCTGAGTATGAGCCCATATGCCAGATATGAACACACTACACAGAAATTATTCAATAAAATGTGCTAGAGAATGTAGGGCAAGTGGCTAAGCTTGCCAAATGGAACTGCCCTTTCTGCATCGTTCCCAGCCTTCCTACATTAACCACCACAGATAAGGACAGGCACATTTTGTGCAGCAGTGCTTGTAAGTGCAATTGCCATGGAGATCAGGAATCTAGTTAAAGCTGGAGAGTGCACTAGCTCCACTTGTGGCAGGAATAATACCATCATGACAGGCATCACAAGATGGTGCTTACACATGGTCTTCCGAATTCTTTTTCTTAGCATGCGAGCAAATGGTCAGTTTTGGGAAGACATGCTATGTTGCTGTTAGTTTTTAATCAGTCAAGGTTCTGCAGAAGAGGATCTTGGAGAGGGAGCTGGGTCAGCAGCAATTGAGTTTGCTGTCTGCCTCAGACTCTGATCACAGTCAGTTCCTGAGGCAGAAGAAGAGGCAGCAATACTTTGCATTCTTAGAGCCCTTAGCAAACATTAAAGGCATGTCTACATTGAGTTAAAAGACCCGCGGCACTGTCATGGCTGGCCCAGATCAGCTCACTTAGGCTCACGGGGCTTCAGCTGCAGGGCTATAAAATTGTAGATGTTTGGACTTGGGCTGGAGCCCAGGTTCTGAGACCCTGCAAGGGAGGAGGGTCTCAGAGCCCAGGCTCCAGCCTGAGCATCTGCACTGCAATTGGATAGCCCTGTAGCCCGAGCCCCACAAGTCCAAGTCAGCTGACCTGAGGTGTGAGACTCGGAGCCATAGGTTTTTTTATTTCAGTGTAGACAAACCATTAGTAAGCCTCAGAACAACCCTCTGGGGTAGACAGATATTACTGGTATACCAAAAGGGATAAACTGAGGCACAGAGCAAATAAATGACTTGATAACAATGTTAGATAGTGAGTGATGGCCAAAACTTGAACCCAAATGTCTTAGCTCTCAAGTCCCTTGCATGAATCACCATGCAACATTCCCACCACTCAATGGATGGACCAGTACTGTTATGAAGCACTCCAGATATTCTCTGTTCTGGGACTAACAGAGCTAGGTTACGTTTACAGACAGATTCCATGAATGTGTTAAGGACAACGTACAGGTGATAGGAGAAATACTCCCTCCCAGACCCTATCAAAGGAGACCGTTATGAAGGTAATTTCAAAAAACCTCTTTATGAATGTTAAACAGAATTGATATAGAAAATGTTGTTATTAATTGGCCTTTAAATGCAAAATATTCCAAATAAGAGGCCCCCAGTGGTTGCCTAATGATAGTCCCATGATTGCTTGCTTGCCTGCTTTTCAAGATAGCAGGCACATCACAGTAAGCAATAGGCTTTAATTTTGCCAGTCATATTACATATTGAATGGTTGATTGAAATGGAAGGCATTTGTTTCTTTGGTTTACAAACTAATTTAAAAAGCTGTAATTAAATACCATTTTGGCTTTGGAAAAAAAATTTAAGGGAGAATAAAAGTGACTTGTAATGGTCTTGTTCAATCTAATTAAAACTTTTCAAACAGTGTTTTTCTAATGGACTGCGTGGTGGAGGGACAATCCATTCCAGCCTACCAGAGGAATAAGCTCCTTGCTGCTCATTCCCTTTGTCCTCTACTATATCTCTCCTAGCGGTGGTGGTGGGGGGTGTCTGGTTGGACTCATACGGAGATTTGGGAGACACAGAGAGAGAGAATCTACCAGGACTGGAATTCTAATGAATCCTGGGTCATCAGACACCCCATCTGACTCGCACAGTTATGCTGTATTTCCTCCTCTCTCCTTGTCTACCCAAAGTGTGAGCAAGGTGAAGAAGACCTTTAAAGCTGGTGGGCTTGACTGCCATTGGATCAATGCGCTGACCCATTGAATGGAATTGAACGCCGTGGTGAGGTATTTTAACTGGTTCTTTCACATGCACACACCCTATCAGTAGTTCATCAAATCTGAGAACCCTCCGTGAGGTTAATAATAGTATGATCCCAGTATTGCAGATGGGGAAATTGAGGCCCAATAAGGCTAAGCAGCTTGCCCAAGATCCCACAGTGCACAAGTGTCAGATTTGGGAATAGAAGTCACTAGAGAGTGGCAAATTATTAATACATTATTATATTATTATATTATATTATTTATTTATTTATTTATTTATTTGCTTATTATTATTAGCTCTTGTTTTCCATGTAGGAGGCAGTGCAAGATTTGACTTCAGCCCTCAAAGAGGATGCAGCAGTGGTAATCCCAGAGATCCTATCCTTAAAGCATGAAGCCCAAGTGCTCATCACTCAGTGGCTACTTGACCACTGCAGGACTGTGTTAACCGAACTTGTTGCCGATAAGGACCTTCCAAAGGAAGAGACACTCAAGGATCTCATTGTGATTGGTGGATCTTTAATTAAAATTAACAGCAAGGAAGCAAGATGTCACATCATATATACAGACATCTTAATTGCAGGTGGTAAGTTCTTTTCCTCCTGTACAGTACGTCATTTTAACTGTAAGAGTTCGGTTATTGATACCATGATACTATGCAGCCCTGTGTATCCCCAAAGTACTTTACATACGCTGCATGCAGGACTCACTTTGCCTACTGTGGGGAATGTTGAGATTCCTGGGGGATAGAAGACAGCAAGTGTTAGGCAGCCACACTATACAACCATTTAGAAGAGAAATGTCAGAATTTTTCATCACCCTGGAACAGCAGGTGAATGTAAGGAGGCAGAAGGTGATAACTCAAACTAGAATGGGACTGGACATTGAGACTAACACCCCACCTCTTGGGAAAAGGCTATGAAATCTTCAGTGGTCATGACCTCAGTGTTATGTCTCTTCTAAGAGAGTGTTGGAATGGGAACGGGGCCTATTATCACCATGCAAGGTCATCACCAGTGCTGACCCAGAAGCCATCACCAGCTACACTTCAGATAGGGCCCTTCTTTTGGGACCTCCCAACCTAATTACTGAACAGGCTCACTGGTATTTACTCTTATGGAGGGGCCAGTGGCAGCTCCATAGTTAAAGCTGAGTTGAGTTCTGCACCAAAAGGAGGGATTATGTAGCATCTGACTAGTGCCAGTGTGGTGCTCAGCGCTGAACATAGATGAGACCTGGTCCCTTTCAGTCCCAAAACTTAACTTAACAGGTTAGAGCTGGCATGATCATAGTCAGATCATAGTGAGTCACAGTGAACTGGTTGAGAAAGTCACATTTTTTTATACTGATGAAAACAAAGGAAATGTTTAGAAGACCCAAGTCAATCAGATGTGGTTACAGATTCTCAGTTAGTTGTTCCATAGTAACCAATTAACTTACAAAACAACTCCAAATGCTTAACATCTGTTGCCATAGTCTAAAAGTTGATTATTTGCAAGTAGAAGGTGAAAATGAATACGTTCAGTGCCATCTTAGAACAATAGAGTGATTTGGCTGTAACACATTGTAGATTTCCTTGATGTATCTTTCTGGATTGGGTTTATGATATTTAGTGACTTTATTGGTATTGACCAACAGGGAGGTATGAGGATGCCCTTCTACACCTTCAGGAGTCATTTGGCCAGGCTATAGCCGACAAATCTGCCAACGCTCGACTTGCTGTGCTGCAACTGAAGAGGAGAAACTTGCTGCCGGCTGCTCACTCCTTGAGCTCTTTAGCTGAGAAAGGCCACAGGGAGCTGGGATTCCTCTTGAACTTTTTAGACGCTAAGCAACGACAGAACCTCTCTCAGGTACATCTTTCTTTGAGGCCTCCTCTAAAGCCACAACAAACAAATCTGCTTTGGGAGCCTTGTGCAGCCTGCTAATGACTTGGGAAAGAGACAAAATTAGACTCAGCATGGTGGGTAACATATGGACTTTTTTTGTTAATTAGCACTGGCCCCTGTGATTTGCAGAACTCCAAGCTTGCAGAGGAGTGAGAGGGGGTTAAATAATGGAGGCATGAATAGTTGCCTTCCTTCTCCTCCTCCTTCTTGATTCTGGAGGGGAGATTGAGTCTCAGTTGGAACCCAATGACTGTTTTTATTGCTTGAGTATAATCAGTGATCCTGATTCAGTCTCTACTGAGTCACCAGTGCCACCTCCTACACCATTCCAAGTCACCATCCTTTGAAGTCTCCACTCCAAGTGTTGACCAACCCTGACCCTATTTAGTTCAAATACTATGGTGACAAGGGCCATGTGGGTGGAAGGGTGAAATGGACCAATAGATAGAAATTTAACAAGGCCATTGCCCAAGATATTGCATGCATCAGGGCACCACTTATTCTGAAAAGTGATAAACCAGGAGAAGGTCAGTCTGATGATGAGCAGTGCTAATATTCACTTGAGCATCTGCAATTCCAATTACCCAGAAGCTCTGTGTTCTGAGAATGCTCCCTCCTAATCAGAATCAGTTTGCTTCCTTTTATTCAATTTGTGGACTGTGGTTTGTGTGCACTCTGGTGGGAAGCTATATTGTTATGCTTTCTCCTGGGTTATAAAACAAACAACATGCTGATACTCTAAATGCATCTTGAGAGGAGTACTTGTATGTATTTTACTGAACCAGCAGGAGGACATAAGAAACAAATATTAATTTACCAGTCCCTAGATACGCTCCATTACCATGAAAAAAGCCTCTCTCCTCTGGATCACATGCAATGTTCACTCTGCTGAGGGAAGAGCGAGGAGATATAAGAAGTAATTTGCAACTATCAACAATATAAATAAGATAAATGTGCAATCAAGTGTTTCTGTGGAGACCCAAGAGTAGGTGCCTGTCAGTGAAGATAAGGTTTAGAGCTGAATTCCTCAAGTGGCCAGGTCACTCTGTCTGTATGGGAGTCTTACAGCTACATCCCTGCTCACTGCTTTGAAAGCACAGGAGTTCCTTCAAGTTGCTGTTAAGAAAAATGTACTTTTTGCACCATTTAAACCAGCTTGACATTTGGGGCACTCGGTGATGCTACAGATAATGAAATCTTCAGAAGCGGGAGAGTAGCTTTTTTCTGCCTTTTGTGGGCAGTTTTGGCAAAGGTTTGGAACAAAACCTTTGCCAGTGGCTGATTTAATCTGAAATATTCCTCTCCCCTGCCAGAGATGAGGCAGCTGGGCTGGTTTCAAAGAATCAAGTTGATAGGAGTATTAAAAATAAAACAAGACTCTCTTAATATTTTGTTTATAATATCACGGACAGAGGAACTGGGTGCACATTTGGACCTCAGCCACTTGGAGGTCTTTCCACAGAACACTTGTCTTGACTGCAGAAGGGTTACTTGCTGCAATTATTTTTATCAGTGATTAGCCCAGAATAAAACTTGTGAACTAAGCACCCCCAGATGGTTCAGTGATTGAAATCCCCACTGGGCTGTTTTCCAGGTGTTTTACCTGTAAACCCTTGTTGGGCACACATGGTAATTTAAGTTCCCATGTGTGTAAGGGAGTTCTTGGTAAAAGCACAGAAACTATTGGACACACTTTGTGCTAAAATAAGTAAAAGAGGACCTCAAAGATGAATCAATTAATCCTAATTAAATCCCTGGTGGGGTTGGTTCCATTGTTATCTCCAGTTTATAAAGTGGGAAACTGAAACATAGAACTATTCAGTGAGTCACCCAAGGTCACAAAGGGAATCAGTAGCAGAGCTGGAAATGGAGCTGAGGAGTCCTGATCCCCCAATACCCGCTCTAACTACTCATACTGCACACATTGATTCTAAAGTGTTTGGGACAAAGGGTGCTGTAGAAATATGTCGTCGTTATCCTGGAGTCTGGTCAAACAAGTTAAAAACAAATTAAAAGCTATCTGCATGAGAAAGGGTGGAGAAAAGAGCTCTCCTGACACTTGTTAGAAGAGAAGCCCTTATTAAAAACTTAAAAAGCAAAGTAATTACAAGTAATAAAACCCTCCCACTACAAAGGGTATTTACAGTCAAGGAATCCTGGTGCTGAGGAGTCTGAAAATAGCAGAAAGTTCACTTGTGCCTAAGAGACTGAAAGATTTATTTGACTCCAGAAGGTCAGAGAAAAGGAGCTTGCTGTGTCCGACCCTGCAATTTCTGATGTCAGAGGTTAAAAATTTATTGCTGGTTGCCAGCTGTTGGTTTTTCCCCTGAGCTATTTGCAACTGCATCCCCGCAGAAATACTTTCAGGGCCCAATGGAGCCCCATTGTGAGCTGGTGTGATTCCAGCAACATCTGAAACTGGCCCTCAGCGTTAGGCAGCATGCTGGCCCATTCCACACACTATTGTGTGCAGGAAAATTAAAAATTGGCTTTGAGAGCAGTGCTAGTCATTTAGGAAAACAGAGGTTTTGGTTTGGTTTTCAAAGAAATCTAGGGGATTTAGACACATACGTCCTGTTGAAATTCAAAGCCCCAAACTGCTTTGAAAATCTCTACCAAAGGCCTTAAACTTCTGTCGTCTTTCAGATTGTTATTACCTGCATATGGAGTTGACAATCTGCTCTCACCCTAATTTTTCCTGATGCAAACATTTAAACAGTTGAGGTCATGTTGGTGATGCGAAAAAAGAAAGATGTTTCTTGACTGCAAAGCAACTTGTTGTAAAGCAAAGTTAAGCCTGCTTTCCATGGTGTTTTCTGCACTCCCTTTCTGTAGTTGTTTTATCAGTGTCTTTGTTCAGAAGCAGCTGTACAAACTGGACTGCTAATTAGCGTGTTTTATCTGTACTCTACATTCAAATGGGCCCTCTACCATTCCTTTATAATAAACTAGAGACTAGGCAGCTCGCAAGATCATGATCACCATGTTTATTCCAGTAGTGGAAACAGAATAGTATAATTTAGTTCTCAGAAACTTTTCCTGTGAGTTTGGTTGAGGGGAGTAATCCATAATTTCCCACCAACCAGCTTGTTTACATCCAGCAATGTCAGAGATCCCTGCTTTCTGTCTGAAGGAGTCAAAGCAGAAACTTACTTAACAATCGGAGCTGCCTCTGCTGAATTGAGCTTAACTTGATTCTTGCTCGACAAAGTTCAATGCAAAGTTAGTTAATAAAGATTGGCACTAACTGGAAAAGGTCTTCACGACAGCAACAGAAATGTGCACAGGTGGTTTCTCTGTCACTGAGAAAATACTTATCCTTAAAAGGGTGGAGCATTGTCTATTAAATGTACAAACATGTATTTCAAAGAAATGCCCTGTGCTTTTTTGGGCAATGTGATCTAGCACTCACAGGAAAAATTCTGCCATGTTAGGATGCTCCTGACATAAAGCTGTGGGTTTTTTTGGTTCCTAGTTCTATCTTGACCTCCTTTTAAAATCTGGCAGCTAAGAAAATCCCAATATATTGGATAGTTGCTTTTAAAACAGCTCTAAATATAAATTACATTTGGTGACTTTTAAATTGTATAGGCAAACAGAGGTCTGACGTGTTTTCGGATAAACCACCCGGCACCTTTAGGGCCAGATCCATTGAAGTCAATGGAGTGCCACTGATTTACACCAGCTGAGGATCTGGCCCCGAGTCATGCATTTCTAGGTGCAGGCATGTGAGTCTCAGTGTTGATGAGCATGTTCATAAATAGAATTCCACATTTTTAATGTAGGAATGACTGGCCTTGAGTACTGCCTAGACCATTAGGTGCAGAGAGTTGTTCCATGTCAGGAAAAGTAGTATTTTCAGGCTCTCAGATTTGACCACTGATGTTGATGCATCTTTTAAGTGGGTTCATTGAGTAATAACCAGTTCTAATCCAGCTCGGGCTGGCAACGATTGGAAGTTATGCTCATATAGTGCCCGTGCAGTAACCTGTGTGAGATGAGGCGGTGGGGTTTCAACCCAGTTCCTGGTTAAGCCATATCAGTGTGACATAAAATCACCATCACAACTGGCAGTGTCCTCAAAAAAACCCATGCACTGGGGGTGAAATTCAGAGGGCCAGTACAGAGCTCACAGACTACTGAAGTCCTAAATAAGCCTTCTTAATATGCCCTGTCCTGGCCCTTTCCATAGAAATGAATTTTTGGAGAAAAAAAAATCTACCCTAGAAGTGGGTAAATGTCTGGTGGGAGGCAAGCTTGCTTATGCTGTATCTATACTATGGTTAAGTAGAGGACTCCATTCTCCACAGCTGTTAGTCAAAAGCCTTTCACTGGCACTAGAATTCACACCAAGTAATAAAAAAAAATGCTTAAAGCTGCTGGAAGAGAATAAGGAAGCCCAGCATTTGTTACCTCCTTTTGCCCTAACACCTCAATTCAGGAAAGTACCTAAGCACATGCTTAATTTAGCACCTTGAAACCAATGGGATTTAAGCAGGTACATAAAGTTAAATATGGGCTAAAGTCTTTCCTGCATCGGGCCTAAGACAGGGCCCAGGGCTTCCTGTGACAAGCTGAGCACATCCATCTCCCACAGAAAGATTCTGCAGGTGGAGCCATTGATAGAAATTTCAGAGAAACTCATCAGGAAGCAACCTCACCCAGAGGGGCCACATGTGTTCAGAATGGTCAAAGCCAGCCAACCTTCACCCAGTCTGAAAACAAATGGGTCATTGAAGAAATAATTGTATCATATCAAGAAGCGCTGTGACATAACTTTTGAAATCTTCCATGGTTTGGAAGGTTTGCTCACCAGTCGCACTTGACAAGGCTACATGCTTTCTCCAACTGCCAGCCTTTTGACACGGGCTAAAACATCTGCTTCTATTCATGATGACACGAATGAAACCAGCCATCCAGGGCTTACATGCTCTTAGCTGAGTCTTGCCTAAGACTTAACGTTTGTGATAGTGTTGTTTATAACTTAAGCATTCCCTCTGCTACAGCATTTAAAAGCACTGCTTCATTTATTAGTATTAGCAGTAATGAGAAATGCATAAGAGGCACATAGTTCTAATGGAACTTTCCTTATTGATCTTTCTGAACCTGAAAAATTATTTGGCTCTTTCAGCCTTCTGAGTCATGTTGTTGGGTTGTGGGTTTTTTTGTTTGTTTGTTGTTGTTGTTTCCTTTTGACAAGGGCTCATCGCTAACTTGCATTCAAGAATAATGATTAGCAAAGCCATCAGATGGCTAATTTTCTCTGAAACCAGAATCTTTCATTTTCAGTCTAGCTCCATCTTTGCTATGAAGACCTGGGTGTTTACATAGAGATTCCCCCTTTGTGCTCTTAAAATGGATGCTTCAGAATTATTTGCTACGTTTTGCATCAGGTAGAGCAAGGCAGATAGCTGAATGAAAACAATGAGCCAGCAGAATTGGTACTCTGACAGATATGGCAGTTTCCTGCAATATCCTTGCAAGACCTTATTGTATTAAGTTCCAAAGACTATACTGAAAACAGGACTGACAATTGTGGACTTTTGGGACAATAAGTATTAAGTGGATTTCCTGGGGAATCTCTGGGGAAAGGTGAATGCAAATTCCCCAACTCCAGTTATGCAAAAACCCAGGTGTTTGAAGCTATGCTCTGTGGAGAGAGTCATTGTCTGCTGATTACCTGTTAGAGAAAACCAAGGTCAAAGGCCTGAGCTGTATAAAGAAATGGCTGGATCTGCCCAGTCTTTGATCTGGTTCTGGATTTAAGATGGATGAATTGGTAACTATCGGGAAAACCCAGTTCTGGGTTTTGAGGGACTAAAATCTACCATAACCCCAGGTTGGAGCTGGTGGGTGACCTCTGTTAAGGTTCTAGCATGTGTGTAGGTTCTTTATTATCTTTTATATGCTTTCTCTATGATGCTTTTACCTTCATAATAAATGTGCTTGCTTAGAAGGAGTTGTGTGGTAACTTGTAACTGCGGGTGACACACTGGCCATTGCCCTGGGAGGGAAAGCAAAGTGCAGGTGCTGGCCTTTTCAGGAAGACTGGCTTGTTGAGGATAACAGAGTGCAAGACAGGCAGCTGTGTAGACTTAAAATCCCTGGTCAGGAGGGAGTGTGACGTTGGCATCCACCTAAGAGTGGTGCTGCTGAGAGCTGGATGCCTAAAGGGAGTGCCCTTGATGGACCATGGAGGAGGAGTACAGGTGCAGCTGCCCTGAAACTGTGACACGGACATAATGCGCTGGAACAACTTAAATATCTTTATGCAAACCATCTGAGAGCAGATGAAAACAGCAAAATCCAAACAGTTCTCGGAAGATCTGTTTGTTCTCTGTCTTGTGGGAGCTGTCCCAAAAGTGACTAGGTAAATGTGGCATGATGAGCTTGCACGTTAATCATCTCTCAATAACGTTTTGTGTGTTGAAGGGGTTTCTCACTACCAGACTTAAAAGGCAACCGAGGATCTAAGAGTTAAGGGTCTTTCCGCCTCATGCATCATCACTCATGACAAAGATTCTCCAGATTGGATTTTATCCTCAGTTGAATCTCTGCAACCCCATTATCTTCAATGTGTGAAAGAAGCTAGAATTTGGCCTTCTAGCTGGGCCTCCACCTGCTGAGGGTGTGTGAATCAGATAATAATTCAGCTCATTCTATTGCTGGGCTGGCTCTGCAATGTGAACAGAAGTAAAAAGTAGCACACTTTTTTATTATCCCTAATCTGAGAGCATTCAACTCTGCCTACACCTAGGGCGCAGAGCAATTGACTAAAAGGGAGTAATTTTTATACAGTCATCTTCCAGAGCAGAACCGCACTTTAAACAGAGAGGAGCAAATTGTTTCCATCAAGATAGCTCAGTCTGAGTTTTGTGGGTTTTTTCCTCCATTAAAGGGGTTTCTGGGAATTCTTTCCTGGGTATCTGGCTGGTGAATCTTGCCCATATGCTCAGGGTTTAGCTGATCGCCATATTTGGGGTCAGAAAGGAATTTTCCTCCAGGGCAGATTGGAGAGGCCCTGGAGGTTTTTCACCTTCCTCTGTAGCATGGGGCACGGGTCACTTGCTGGAGGATTCTCTGCTCCTTGAAGTCTTTAAACCACTATTTGAGGACTTCAATAACTCAGACATAGGTGAGAGGTTTTTCGCAGGAGTGGGTGGGTGAGATTCTGTGACCTGCGTTGTGCAGGAGGTCAGACTAGATGATCATAATGGTCCCTTCTGACCTTAATATCTATGAATCTATAAATCATTTCTGCACATAGCAGTTTAAAAAGAGGAAACTGGACTTCAGAAGGAACATACTGAGAAAGAAATAGCAAAAGTACACATCCCCAAAATAGCTCCTGAGTCTGCATTCATTGAAGTCAATGGCAAAGTGCCTATTGATTTTGTTACTACAGAGTCCTACCCATCAGACCCTGGGTAGCAGGGTTCTTGTCCCTGGAGAAAACTTGCAAAATTGCACAATACCAAGCTATGCATGACCCTCTCTGCTCCCACAACCAAACTGATACATAGGCATGTAGCTCACCATTTCACCATTAGAAAGATGTCTCTCAATATATCTTAGTTAGCAGCTTGTGGTCACTACCAGGCCCATAGGCACTGACTCTGAGGGAGCACAGCAGCCCCTCCCCACCTCTCCATCAGTGCCTCCCCCTTTCCCCCAGCACATCCTGCCCACCGCAATCAGCTGTTCCGTGAGGTGCAGGAGGTGCTGGGGGGTGGGAGGAGGAGAGATGGCGGGACGTGCTCAGGGGAGGGGGCAGAATGGGGCAGGAAGAGGCAGGGCGGGGGTGGGCCTTGGGGTAAGGGGTGGGGTGGAATGGAGGCAGGGTCTGGGACGGAGCCAGGGGGACACATTAGAAAGTCGACGCCTATGACCAGGCTAGATTGGATTTGAACTAATAATAGAGTTAGAGATACAAGACTGCATTTCCAGACACTCTTCCATTAATAGTTATCAAATGCCATCGGAAATGTTACCAAAACCCAAAGTAACTAAGCTCATGTTCTTTCCCAAAGAAAAGCATAGGGTTATCAGCAGATGTTTGGAATACAGTCTGTGAAATTCCCTGAATCTCAGGCTAATCTTTTCAGAACTCTCACAGTACAGCCCTCCTGAGAGGTTTTCAGACCCTTTGTGCTGCTACTATAGACAGAGACTCCAGGGAAGTGTCTTCACCAAGGGGCAGGAAGAAAATATCAACTAGGTAATTATCATTGGCAGCTGCGGGTGACAAACAGCTCACAGTAACCGCCAAAAGCTCATCCGAGAATGAAGAGAATAAAGATACTTTCCCGGAAATATTACATGGACACAACCTGTTAGAATCCTTGAAAATCATGCATGATGCCTCTAGTGAACAAAACTGAAGGTATGTCTACACTGCAAAAAATAACCTGGTGGCGGCAAGTCTCAGAGCCTGGGCGAACTGACTCAGGCTCACCAAAAATAGCAGTGAGGATGTTCCCGGTTGGGTTGTAGCCTGGGCTCCGAGACCCACCCCTCTTGCCGGTTCCAGAGCCCAAGCTCCAGCCAAAGTTGGAATGTCTACGCCAGTAATTTTAGCCCCATAGCACAAGCCACATGAGCCTGAGTCAGCTGAGCTGGGCTCTGAGACTTGCTGTCTCAGATGGGAGGGGTTCCACTGTGGACATACCCTGATATTTTAAATAACTTTCTCCAGTGATCAAGAACTGCAAGTTTGGGTACATTTTTACATATTATTGATTAGTCTTTCCGTAGAATCTTTGAAGTTAGAGATTGACAAGACCACTGAGGTCTAATCTAGCCCTTATGAGAAAGTCCGTATAATGAAAAATTATGACTTTTCTGTTGTTTTTTCCCCCCCAGCACTCTATAGACTTTAACGCACACAAAAAAGTCCCCTGCTATTGATTCTATAAAAGCAGTCAAAAACCCCTTGGATAAATTACCATGCTCTGTTCAATTCTATGGTTTACAACAATTTCTATAAATCTAATGTGGTCCTTTTCCATCATAGTCTATACAACTTTGCCATGAGGGACTTTCCAGTGCTTTGTCTGGTTTAGTTTAGTAGGAAAGACATTAAGCACCTTTACAAATATTAATGAACCCCTATACCCATGTGACACTGGTCAGTATTGTTCCTGTTTTACAGATGGGTAAACAAGGCACAGAAAAACAAAGAGTTTTAATAACCTGGATGAAAATAATGCATCATTTAACCTCTTTAGTAACACATGCTCTGTACAGGATTGTTTTAGGGGGGAAACAAGGTGGCTTCCCCCAAGGGCTGGAGGCCAGCGGCCAGCTAATCCTCATCACAGAAGGAAGAGCTTCAGCCCACCTGTGCTTCACCTTGATGGGGCCTGATAGAGGATTAAGGGATTTCCCCTGTAAAGGGCAGCAGGAAGATAGCGGGAGGAGGAGGGCGGTTCAGGAAATTGCAGAAAGGCTCCTGCAGAGAAGATGCTGACAACAGGGGAGATGGAAAGTCAGAGCCAGGAGGCTGAACTCCAGCCTGGAAGTGCCTGGGAGTGACTGTTGATAAGGACCCAGCTCTGGGAAGAAGGGCTCAGGACTCCCACTGGAGGGGATAGAGATGCGGAACTGGGGTTGGGGCCAGGAAGGTCAGTGTGGAAGGACCAAAGAAACGGGACCCCAGGAGAGGAATGTTTAACTTCCCTCTGGACTGAGTTATTAAGGGGCCCTGAAGAGGGGAACAGAGGCAGGGTCCTGCAGAGTGAAGTCTGGCCCCAAGGTTGTTCTGAGCAGGCAGCTGACCCTGTTCCGTAGGGGAATGGCTGCCAAGACCAAAATTCCTTTCACGTTTACATTTGAATATGATTGGGACTTCCACATTGATATTTGAATATGATTATACCCATGTTCTCTCCCAGCCATTGTTCATCTGGTGTTTGCCTTTAAGACCGGCTTGAGTGCTTAGATGAATAGGGATGTA
The DNA here is from genome assembly GCF_009764565.3 of Dermochelys coriacea. Lineage (NCBI taxonomy): Eukaryota > Metazoa > Chordata > Testudines > Dermochelyidae > Dermochelys > Dermochelys coriacea. The sequence goes on along the minus strand of NC_050085.1, from coordinate 18,924,557 downwards.
GTTAAGCATGTGCTTAAATACTTTTGTGGATCAGGGCCTTGTGGAGGAGATATGGCTCAAACGACTGTGATGCACAAAGCTAAGGAAGAAGCTAGCAGACTCTAGGCATGCGAGTATTCCCAGTGACTGCGGTGAGATTACTCATAGGCTTAATTCAGGCATTTTGCTGAATCAGAGCTTTAAAGTTAGGGATAGTCTCAAAGAAACTGAGAAATGGGTCAGCACTGAAAGTGCTCAGGAGAAAAGCCTTCGTGCAGAGACTAACTCATGTGTAGAACAGACTCTATCAAAGGCAGTAAGCAGAACTTCAACCATAAACGTATTAGAGAGGGGAAACAACACAGTGTGCAAAGACTAAACAGATGGATGGATGTGTATAGTAGCTGAAATACTACTTGTTTGGCTCATTTTTAAAGGAATAATTACCAGTACTTTCTCTGTCCATAGGTAGCAGCCCAGGAAGGAAATGCATTGATTAAGGACCATCACTATGAGACGGCTCTAAATTATTACTCCCTGGCTATCTTAACAAGCAACAATAATCCACGATACCTTCGGCAACGTGCTGCCTGCCTAATGCACCTGAAGGAATATGGCCAGGCTTTAAAGGATGTGGACAAGGTGATCCAGAAACACGAGTCTCATGGCCTAAGCGCTCAAGTGGAGGATCACTGCTCAAAGGGTCAGATACTCTTATCACTTGCAGAAGCAGAAGCCGCAGTTAAACAGTACATTCAGGCATTGCAACTAGACCAGACCCTGGCCTTGTGCGGTATCACTAATGGCCCCGGTAGGAAAATTTTGGCCCAAACCTTTCACCAAATTGCACAACGTTATTTTGAAATTCCCTGTTATGAAGAAGCCTGGAGAACTGTGGATTACGGTCTCATAATTGACAAAAACAATAATGAACTCAAGAAACTAAAAACAAGAATTAAACGAGAGGCATCTGGGTGCAGCGTTCATTAATCTGTTCGGTTTTGCCCAATGATCCATTGGCTATGGTTTTTGTTTATGTGAGAACAAAGGAGAGGGTTAGAAGTTTACCATATACAGCACCATCCAATTAATGTTCTGAGTATCTTTTGCATGGCACAATATGAACTCTGTACTGTGTACAGCACAATCAAGGGATTCAGAGCAAGTTACAAACATTAGAGCAAAACTGACCAAGAAATTCAAGTAAAGGAAAGATCAAGGAATGCAAACTTCAATATCCAGTATCTTTTTCAATTATTTTTGACACGTTTATTAAATTTAAGATTTTCTTATGGAGCAGGTATTTTCTCTGGACAGTCTGAAGATTAATTCTGGCTAGCACATAGTCTTCTGTCAGATTGAAGGGAAATTCTAAATGGCTGTACAATGTTTGTGAATAATTACTGTATTAATACTATTGACTACTATTCTTTTCTTTACCTGTAATATTCATTAGCTGTCTCAAGAGATCCTGCGCTGTACATGTCAAATGAGGAGGTCAAATGGAAGCATTATGACTGTCGCAGCAAAGAAGACAAGGAGTACCGGTGGCACCTTAGAGACTAACAAATTTATTAGAGCATAAGCTTTCGTGAGCTACAGCTCACTTCATCGGATGCATCCGATGAAGTGAGCTGTAGCTCACGAAAGCTTATGCTCTAATAAATTTGTTAGTCTCTAAGGTGCCACCGGTACTCCTTTTCTTTTTGCGAATACAGACTAACACGGCTGCTACTCTGAAACCAGCAAAGAAGACATTTGCTATGCATTTTATGTTGCTCATTGGTATTCAGTCTTGCCAATATCCCAATCCTGAGATAAGGGGAGCTCCACAGCTGAGTTTGGGGGTGCTCAGTCCCTTTACCGAGCAGACCACAAATGCTTTATAGACACAATTGCTCGTAGGCTAAAGAGACGAGCAGGATTGAAAAATATACCTTATTCATTGGTTCACAGGAAAATCATAGAAAGAGCTCAATATACAGACCGGGGGTGGGCAAACTTTTTGGCCTGAGGGCCACATCTGGAAATTGTATGGCAGGCCATGAATGGTCATGGTTCCGGGTTAATGGGAGCTGCGGGAGCTGCACTTTGGGCTGCACCTCTGGCTGCCCCTACACATAGGAGCCGGAGGGGGCACATGCTGCTGCTTCCGGGAGCTACGCAGAACCATGGCACTTGCGGAGGAGGGAAAGCCCCGGACCCCGCTCCCTGTCGAGAGCTCAAGGGCCAGATTCAAACATCTGAAGGGCCAGATGTGGCCCCCGGACAGTAGTTTGCCCACTCCGATACAGACCCATAGCCTCAGGTTATCCTTATTTAACATTTATACAGTGATATTCCCTAGAGGGCAATCAGGTCAGGGCCATGCTGTGCTAGGGGCTGTACAACTGTATAGCAAATGACAGCCCCTGCATCACAGAACTTGCAATCTAAGAGACAAGACACAACAGACTGATGGAATTCCACTGGACCAAATAGAAAACACAATGCAGAGAATGGTGCATTGGATGGGGAGTGGACCAGACAAAGACCTTTCCAGTCAGCATCCACTTTGCATCTAGAGTGAGTGCACAAAGTGTAGAGCAGTGGCACACGGGGCCCCAGAATGGCAGTGCTTTATAGACACTTTGAACTGGTGTAACCAGTGACTCCAGGTGGCCTATTCCATCTCCAATACCAATGAGTCCATGAAACGGGACAATACAATTATGGGGCAGGGGAATAAAAATCTGCTGTTGTAAACAAACTTCAAAGCCATCCTGGAAAACAAGACAGTTGCTTTCCTATTTTGATTTAGATTAGAAGGGGAATCAGAACAAATTCACCCCTTTTGTGATGAATTTACATGGTTTAATGAACAACAATATTCCAGTATAAAACTGCAATTGACTCCCCTGGAACCAACCCAGCAGCCAGTGAACGTGACTATAACCTTTTGACATAACTGTTTTTTCTACCTTCAGAGCACAGGGAGAGTCGGGTTGGGTTTCTTTTCCTTTTCAAGGTCAAGACAGTTTCCTACGAATTTACTGCTGGAGACTTTGAGAAGTAATTATTCCTCCTGATAGGCATCAAAAAGCCATAGAACAGCATCTTCCCAAGCATGAAATTATATTTTTTAGACTAATGGTGGCTACACTTGCAAGCTGAAGGGAATAGGCTGGCTTGTGGAGAATACTGATTTTTCTTCAGCAGCATAACCACCATTAAGAGTTTTACAGCACATCATTTTGAGAATCATTTTGGGGGACTGGTTTGTTGTTGTTGGGATTCACTGAACTAATGAGTCACATCACAGCCTCATGACATCAGGTTTCCTGTTAGCATGTCCTCTCTTAATTGCTGTTTCTGTGCCTGAACAGCTGGTGTCAGTCAGCCGATCGCATCTCTCTCACGCAAATGTGTGCCTTTCATGGCTTTTGCAGGGCTGCTGTCGAATCACACTCTATATGTTCCCTGTTGCTTGCAATTTGCTGCTTGTCAAGACAATTTAATGCTGGTGAAGGTGCCACATAGGCATCCCTAAAGAATGAAGGCCTCGAGGCATCTCCAGAAGCGATACACAGGTATCCAAGTTTCTCTAGCCTGTATTAACTTCATTCTGAGAGCCCACTGCTCAGATTTTTCTCTGTTATCACTGTTGTAAATCAGGATTAATTCCAGTGTAAAACCTGTATGAGACTCAGACTCCACATCTCTTGGGAGCAGCTGGGGGAAAGAACTGGATAGCTCGTTCAGCCCTTGATCCCTCTGCTGAGGGCGGTGTGTTGCCAACCCTCACAATTTTATTACGAGCCTCATAATAATTGGTGTTTTCCCTTAAAGCACCAGCTCCCAGTGCCATGTGAATCTCAGCTTGCATTTTTTTATGTAAATATCTCATCCTCACGGCTGCTGCAAAGCATGAAAATGCGGCCTCAGCACAGCCTAAAGGCTCAAAAGCCAGAAGGCAAATAGCGAGCCAGAAGCTTTAGCCAGGTTCTTTTAATATTAACCTGATCCCAACTAAGTAACATATGATGTAGGATATCAATTTTTTGTAACATAGCCTTAATAAAAAGTTTGAAAACTGTTTTTAAAAATGAATTATTTAAAACAAACTCATGATTTTAAGCCTTTCTCATGAATTTTTTTGAATGGGATGGCAATACTATGAGAGTGCCCAAAAGGGGGATAATGAGTAGCAGTTTTAACGGGATGCGGGCACATGGCCCACTAGAAACAAGGCTAAGACTCACCAACTCATTACACACAAGCCACTGGAAAGGCAAACTTGGAACTACAAAGAAAGGAATTGTCTCCTGCTGCTTGATTCCTACTGGGTTCAGGTAAACAGGACTTCACGTAGAATCTTTATAAATAAACAAGATTGCAACAAAGGAAATGCCTGGCTCTATCATCAATTTCTCCTTCTAATGGAAGCAACCTAAAGGGCCCCAAACTTTGGCTATGGTCTTGGCTCAAAAGGGGTAATAGATACAGCATAAAAGGGGTGTGCACACACAGTCAAAGCATATTCATTTAATATTTGAGGGGGGTGTAGTAATTACCCAAGATTGTAGCTTCCTTCCTTTAATTATCAGTATCTTGGTAGCATGTAGAGAGGCCCCAGTTGAGATGAGGCCCCATTGTGCTCGATGCTGTATGAACATGTGTTAAGAGACAGCCTTTAACCCAAAAAGCGTACTGGCTAAAGGTCTGGTCCTGCACCATGGAAGTTTTGACATTGACATTAAGGGTGCAGGATCAAGCCCTATCTAATAGAGAGAGACAAAGGGTAGGAGAGAAAACAGTCAGAGGCAAAGTGACTTGCTCAGTGTCACGTGGCCGGCACAGCCAGGAATAGAATCCAGGTCTCTTGGGTACAAGGCACCACACACTGCTGCATGCTGCCTCTTTCTAAGAGACTAGCTTTGTCTGTTAACAATTTACTCTTCTTCATAATTAGGCGCCATGATTAGAAGAACTTTCCTATTACCCTGGAGTGTTCCTTTAAACGAAGGGGCCAAATTCAACCCTGCTGTAACTCCACTGCCTGCTAGGGAGTTACTTCCAGGGAGAATTTGTCTTCAGGTCCCTACAACTCCCATTTCTTCAAGCAACATAAAGTCACGTAAGAACCTCTTAGTCTATTAGTCATGGTCCAGATGAATGACTGCTTCTCTCAGCAGGTCTTAACCAATCTCATCAGCATTTTTATTTGTTTCTTTTATCTCCTCTCCCCTCTTTCCAAACCCATTAAACAAGTGTGATCAAAGCTCTTATCTCTGCCTGTGCCCCAGCTTTTGATTGGTTCTTTGTTTGTTACAGCCTCTTTTTCCAAATAATTTATTAGAATATCAAATAGAACTTTTATATTAGTCACAGTGAAAGGGTTCGATTAGCAACGTCATCACATTTTACATGTTTAATGGAATTTCACGCTCATCATGACCCACTTTAATTCCCCAATTCCTGGAACTCTGGAGAGCAAGCAAGTCAGCTGTGACCCTCTTCATTCCAGCTACTCCCCAGTCCATGATTCTGGTTTCCCCCCACCCCACCCCACACCACACACACACACACACAGACACTATCTCCATTCTGCTATTAGGTATTTGCCACTAGAATTGGATTTACTAGTACATATTTGTTCAGAAATCTCTTTTTCAGTTCAACCTGGTGGGAGAAAATCTGTGTTGAGAATCCAGTCTCCACTGGCCTTCATTGGAGCACCCCTTCTTCTGCATGGTGATGAGTCTGTGGGGCGCATTGCAATTCCCATTGAAGCCATGGCAGATTTCTATTGGTTTCAGAGGGAGCACTCCCCCATGCTGGGTGTAAAGGTTTCACAATCTAGCCCCAGAGTGCTTGGGGAATGGAATTGCAACAGAGCAGACACATGCAGGAATGTGTGCACAAGTCATGCCACTCCGCATTTCTATCTGGAGGGAGACAGAGGAGGGTTGTGCAGTTTACACATCAAGCCCTGTGTTGGGAGGTTTTCTGTGGGTCTCCATGTGCAATCCAAAACAGAGCTTTAGGATTCCCTCCTGCTCTCTCTGGGGAACAAGAATTTGCCCTTATTTCCTTCCAATCCCGTCACCCAGCCAGCAGTCCCTACGCACCAGGAATGGCCCTGCCGTAGCACTGAGCATGAAATAGCCTCTTCTCGCTTCAAGGCTCACCCAGATATCCCGCACCAGGCCTGCAACTACCCTACTGAGTCATTTTCCACCTTTAGTATTTTCTAATAGGAAATCATTTCTGCTTCTCCTCAAACACCTGGATGGAAAATGTGTGGCAGGTTGGTTCTGTGTGTTCCCTTAAGGAGGAGCTGTGATTCTCAGAGGTACTGATAGAAAGAGACATCTGTGCCAATGCATCCTGTGTGTGGCTGGGAACAGGAGCTGCACACAGAAGATGTCATTTGGTGGCTGTAATGTCCGGCCTCTGAACTCTCTGATAGGACTCCCATTCTAAATACTTTAGGCTATATTCCGTCTCACACTGGTGTACGTCCAGGGCTACTGCACTTGATATATCTGCAATTATCTGGATTTACACTGGAGTAACTAAGAAGAGAATCTGGTCCATGTAGCCGATGTAGAGTTGATGAACACCAGTTAACTCTCACTCCACCTTAAAGCTGCATTTACCCAAAAGGCTGTGTCTACAGAATCAATGTCTATATTTAACTATAAGCTGCAGACAAGAGTCTACCTTCTTTTCCTCTCTATTTTATTACCTCTGCTCCCTTAATGCTGTTATGCAGCCTTGGTGGTAAGTCACTGAAGATGTAGCAATTGCAATTCATCAGCTCTCTGCGTGGGGAAGGAACCAAGCTGAAGAGTGGAGAACACCTGGCCCTGCATTGTCACCAGGTAATGAATAATGAAGGAAAGCTTCAAAATGTGACTTGAAATGTCTCTATGAAACAGGATCACTTGGCAGCCCTGGCTTTACGAAGTATTTATTCAGTGCTTTTCATAAGAATATAGAAGAGAAAGCAGCCACAAACAGTGATAGCCCAATTACAGTGGAATAGACACAGGTTCCTGACCTTAAGTATTACAGCCCAGGAGGCAAAGAAAGGGGTTTCAAAAGATGGTGAGCTGGTTTGGATTCAATATTCAGTATTTTCCCAGAACTTAACCAGAGCCAAACACCAAACTTCTTTGAGTTTAAAAAAAAATGAGGGGTGGGTTCCTGTCAAGCCCTCTCCTCTCTTCTCCATTATTTTTCACTTGCTCTCACTTCCACACGGCAGGGTACCGACAGAACCAGAAATAAATATCAGCCAGTAAAAGCTTTTCGTCTGACACATTTTGGAAACGGATACATTCCCAGTGAAGCAGCTGCCCTGCCTTTCACTCTGATCCCCTGTGCTTTTTGTATTCAGATCACCAGGCAAAATTTTGCCCTGACTTACACACCTGCAAAGCCATTGCAGTCATTCCCTGACATTGGCGGGTTTGCATGGGGGAAAAAGTCAGGACAGCATCTGACATTTGGAGACAGCTGTTTTGCTTAATGACAGCTAATCTAAAACCCATTTGTTTTACTAACATCTCCCCAGGCAAGATTAACTGCATTATCACTGCATCGCTTCTGCATCAAGCAATTTCCAATTTGCCAAGGTTCTGAGGAGCCACTCTCCTTATTAATGTAATGTGGTACATGAAATTATCATTGGCATTACAGTCTGCCTTTGGAGTCTCGGCTTTTTAATCACATTTCCCCTAAACCAGTCCATGCTGGAATCTGCTGGTTCACGAAGCCTTTACTCAGCAACACCTTAAATATAATGGCTTGTTATTTAAAATGCACAGCACTCCACCCTCACAGAAGCAGCCTACTGGAACAGAAAGGATCTTCCTCTCCAATCCTACTCCTGCTGTAATTTCCATAAATGGGCTTTTTTTTTTGTTTATTGTGGGAGGCCGTACAAAACCTCCGCAACACTGCAGTACTGCATTTGCATCACAGACACATTGCATAACCCAGTGAGCCCCCTTGCGGGGCATCCCTGGGACCCCATGCAGATGACCAGTTGTTTACGTGACAGCTGGTAGACTGTGAGGGCACAAGACAAATGCATGACTATGCAGCTGACTGAAACAGCCCAGCAACTTGGAAGGTCCTGACAGCAACGTTGGCTAGCGGTTGGAGCACGTTGCTGGGAGTCAGAAGACTTGGCTCTACCACTGGCTGTCGATTTATTTATTTACATAGACCAACATTTTCAAACGTGAGGGCCTAAGGGTAGGTTCCTAAATAAGGCCTGATCCTGCAAGCCCCCAGCGGAGCACCATCAACACACAGGGTCCCATTCTTCTCACGTGCCTCATTGGATAGACATACCTGCCTTTAGTCCCAAAATGACCGAGGCGCCACATAAATTTAGTGCGCCCTCATGTTTATTGTCGAAAATTAAAGAGCTGTTTACACAAAAGGAAGGGATCCCACCATACTGTAAGTCTCCTGAATGCATCATTTTGGAGTTCCTCTCCCTATGTATCGCTCCCACCCCTGCACCTTTGGGCCAGGGGAAGCTAAGCATGAGGGATCTGCTCCAAAGGTCAGTGCAGGTTGAGGCCTTAAAATGGTCTGGTTGATCTTTGAGCAGCCACATGTAAAAGGTTTTGGTCATGGCTCCTGAAAGCATATTACAATGGACCTATCAAGCCTACAGATTCGTGGTCATACGCACCACATGTGACAAAGAAGTCAGTAGAGGTGCAGGGGGTATAAACTAGCATAGGATTTTCCCCAAAGCAAGCAAAGGCAATAGGAAGTGCAGAATGTGAGAATAGGATTACTGGCCCCAATCCTGACCTGCCCCAAAGTAACTAAGTAGAAAATCCAGCAATGGAGAATGTGAGCCAGTGTAGTGTGAAGCAGGGCATATGCAGGATTCTGTTAATGACCCTTTTCCATTACTGTTGTGTATTTTGTTGTATCCTTGGGACATACTCTTATCACATCGACACTGCCCGCAGTGCAGTCTTGCTTATACTGATGAATTGCTTCACTGGGAAGTTCTGTGCAGGGGGTCTGCAGTGAGCTAGGGGGCAACATTTCAATAGAATGAGTCAAGCCATTGTTTGCATGAAAAAGGTCTGGTGAAATTTTTCAGATCACTCCTCCTGAAATATCTTTGAATGTACATAAGCCTGTGACATCTAATATTATGCATCATTCAAACACTCTGGACTTCTATTACTATACTCCATATCTTTTCTAAAAATTACGTTAAAATCTTATGAAGTTAAGACTATGTTTTGGTTCCATCTGCATTTTGGGCAAAAGTGCAGGGTTGGTTCTTATGTTACCGAGTTTTAACTGCAAATTAAGCTTTCCTACATCACCATTTGCTACTTCGCTGCCTTGTTGAGGGGGTTACAACGTGTATTTTTGTACTAATATTTCTTTTCTTTTCATGCATCTTCTTGCCATTCTTGGGCAATGAATTCTACATAACGAAAGGGGTAATTAGCCACCTACAAAAATTATCCTGTGTCCACATCATTAATGAGTTTGGATGCTTTAATTGATTGCATTCTCAACTGCTTTGGACTGGTTTAAATGTCTGCTAATGGAATCCAATTAAGCCTCCTAATAAACCTGGCTGCTGAACTGCAGTATAAACACACATCAAGTAGAGATGCAGAGGGAAATGCCAGGGAAATGACCCTTTTTTCCACTGAATGCATCCGATGAAGTGAGCTGTAGCTCACGAAAGCTTATGCTCAAATAAATTTGTTAGTCTCTAAGGTGCCACAAGTACACCTTTTCTTTTTGCGAATACAGACTAACACGGCTGCTACTCTGACCCTTTACAGTTCACAATAGACCAAAAGATTTGTGAGAGACTGGGTGAGAGAGGTAATATCTTTTATTGGACCAATTTCTGGTGGTGAAAGAGACAAGCTCTCCCACCAACATAGCGGTGTCCACACCAGCACTTATGTTGATAAAAGTTATGTCAACCAGAGGTGTTTTCTTCACATCCCAACAGACAAAAGTTTTGCCGACAAAAGTGCTAATGCAGACAAAGCCTAAGTCTTAGTGTTAATTACACCAGAAAACTGCCCACTAATAGCCCAACATCAAGAGAGGTAGAATCTAGTGGTCTGAACACAAGACTGGGAGCTAGGAATTCCTGAGCGGATAGCACTATTGTTATTATAACTCAGTACACAAAAGTGTGCCAGGCACTCTCCAAACTCAGGCCTCAAACCTGCAAATACTTATGTACAGGAGTCAATGGGACTATTCACCTGAAGGAAGTTACACACAATTATTATTTATATTACCATAGCGCCTCGGGGGTCTAGTCCTGGGACCCCCCCCCATTGTGCTAGGCGCTGTACAAAAACAGAACAAAAAATGATCCCTGCCCCAAGGGGATTACAATCTAAGTATAAAACAAGAGACAACAAGTGGATAGAGAGAGACAGATAGACAGACAGGGGAATGCGAGCAAACAATGAGACAATATTGGTCAGCATGATTGGCAGTAGTCTCAGAACATCAGCAGCCTAACCACTGTCAAGTTTTTTGTAGGCATCATGACAGAGGGGAGTATTGAGGAAGGATTTGAAGGAGGCCAATGCATTGATTTTGGGAGTGTTTCTGGGGAGCTCCTCCCAAGTGAAAGGGGCAGCATAAGAGAAAATACGCTGGTGTTTGGTTGCAAATTTTGCAAGAGGGCGATGGATGGTGGAATCCTGGGATGATCAGAGCTCAGTAGCAATAGCTCAAGAGAGAATGATAGATGATCAGTTGGGTGGAGATTGATTGTGAAGGTCCTTGAACGCAAATACAAACATGGCAAGAAGATTTCTGATAGTACAAGGATCTTTAATCAAGCAGAAAAATGCAAAATATATTGAGTGGCTGGATGAAGCAGCTACATAAATTAAGACTAGAAATAAGGTCCAAATGTTTAATGGTGAAGGTCGTTCAATGGAACAACTTGCCTCAGAATGTGGTGGATTCTCCATCACTTGAAGTTTTTAAATCCAGACTGCAAGTCTGTCGAAAAAATTGGCATTAGCTCAAGCAGAGGCACTGGGCTTGATGCAAAAATCACGGCGTGAGATTGTATAATCTGTGTTGTGCAGAAAGTCAGACTAGATGAGTTTAATGACTCTTCCTGTCCTTAAAATTTGATTTGAACTCTGATTCCCTGCAGGACCTTGCCTCAGTATCCTCATCTGTAACGCCCTTAGAAAGGAAACCTCAAATGCACAACTACAAAATGGTGAAAAACTAGTAGTGCTGCGGGAAAGCATCTGGGGGTTATAGTGGATCACAAATTGAATACGAGTCAGTGTTATAAGGTTGCAAAAAAGACTAAGATCATTCTGGGGTGAATTAACAGGAATGTTGTATATAAGTCACGGGAGCTGTCCCACTCTAGTCAGCACTGGTGAGGCCTCAGCTGCAGCCCTGTGTCCAATTCTGGGCACCACACTTTAAGAAAGATGCGGATAAATTGGAGAACATCCATAGGAGTGCACCAAAAATGATAAAAGGTTTAGAAAACATGACCTTGGAGGAAAGGTTAAATAACTGGCCATGATTACTCATGAGAAAGAAGATGGAGAAGGGGATTGGGTAACAGTGTTTAAATATGAAAGTAGACGAACTGTGGAAAGAGCACTGTGACCAGTTCTCCATGTCCACTGAAGATAGAACAAGTAGTAATGGGATTAATCTGCAGCAAGGGAGATTTAGGAAAACATTTCTCACGCTAAGGTAGTTAAGATCAGGAACAGGTTTCCAAGGGAGGTTGTAGAATCCCCATCATTGGAGGTTTTCAAAAACAGTTTAGACAAACACCTGCCAGGGTTGGTCTAGATTTATTTGGCCTGCCTCAGCACAGAGGACTAGGCTTGATGACCTCCTGAGGTCCCTTCCAGCCTGACATTTCTATGATTCTATGATCCCCAATCTCCTATGCTGGGGAATTTGTCCACTGCTACATCAACACTTGTTTATTTGTACAGTTTTGTTGTGTGCAAATATGGCTGTTGCCCAGCTATGTCATGGTACTAACACAAAGGGAGTGAACACCTGCACTTCTCAATGACTTCAATAGGAGTTGTGGATATTTAGCACTAAAGCTGGTTGGGGATTTTCTAATCAAATGTTTTTTCACTGGAAAATGTCAATTTGTCAAAATCAAAACTGTTTGCAGGTAAAACTTTGGTTTTGAAGAATCTCCTGGTTCAAAATCACATTTACTAAAAAACTTTTGAAAATATCAAAATGGGGCATTTTGACCATTTCAGGACAAAATTTTGCTTTTCAGTTCAAAATGACTTTTCTTGTAAAAATTTCAGTCAATTTACATTAATAAAAGGTTTAAAAAATTAGAAGGGCAAAATTAAAGCAAAACATTTTAATATAAACAAAATGAAATATTCAATTTTGACCCAAATTCAAAAATATTTTGATTATAAATTTACAAACATTTTCTGAGATTTTGACTTTTCTTCCCACGTCAATACCAGAAAAATTTTGCAAACTCTTGTAGGACAGGAAAACTATTTCCCTCCCAACAGCACTCAGCACCTCTTAGAAATAAGTCTTTTAATATAGGAAACAAGGAAAGTATGAGAGAAAGTTGAAGAATGTCAGACCAGTGAATTCCTTACCACAAGAACAAGTTATGCAGTACTGATTAATACTGGTTACACGAAAGTGGTCAGTTAAAATTCATTGTTGACCATTTTTCCAACTGGTGCAGCGTTTTTGTGTTTTGTTGGTTGACAGTGGCTAAGTTCTTAGTAAATCTACATGAGAAGTAACCTTCTGCATTTTCCACATTTTGTCTGCTTTTGTGTCACTTTACTCTACTCTCAGAGGATGCCATGAGAAGGCACCCACCTGTCTGCAACCTGGGATGCAGATCCTGGACTAGGCTTAGAAGGCTGCTCACTGGAATAGCCGGAGTGGCTGCCACAGTGCTGAAATGTGGCTTAGCCTAATCTTCACAGTGTGACTGTGGGCAGCAATGCAGATGGTCAAGCATGTGGTGAAAGGGCACATAATTAGAAGAGTGGAGGGTGAACTGCAATACCTTGCTACCCTCAATGATGCGGCAGTGAGATGGCTGGACAATCTATACATTGACTGGTGACAAATACGAAAGATGTGATTAGTTGCTGCCCTTGTGTCATTCCTGCTCTACCAAGCCTCTTGCAGTTGACCACCACATGCAGCATGAAAAGTAGTTAAAATTCTTTCTGGACTATTGTGGACCCAGTAGATATAACAAGGTGTGCAAAGGAGGTGTGCATGCTATCACTTCAAAGGCATGGTATCATGAAAGGTTTCAGAGTAGCAGCCATGTTAGTCTGTATCCTCAAAAAGAACAGGAGTGTAGGAGCATCTATGAAGAGCATCAGTCTGGCCATTCAGCCATTGGATTTGCTGCACTGTAAAATATAACCGTGTATAAAATGCAAGAGAAATAGACAATTTTAAGATACTTGCTCTGGGCCAGATTTTGATCTCTTTTCTCACATTCAGTAGTACTTTAGGCATTGATAGAGCAAAACACTTAAGCACTTTAAGTCTGTGCTTAAGTGCAGTCCTAGCTGTGAATACTTCCTGGAATTGGGTCTTAAGTGCTTTGCTAAACAGGGATAGACTTAAGGACACACAAACTTAAGCCTGTGCTTACCTGCTTTAATGAATCAGGACCTCACTCCTTGAACAGTCTCATTAAAACTAATAGGACTCCTTGTTGAGTAAGGTACCATCATGCCTAAGTAAAGGTGTCTGCATATGGCTTCTGTGATTAATTAAACAAAATGCACGTGTTTTAGAGAAAATATACATGATTTCATATAACATTACTAAGGTTGTGCTCACAGTCTTTCTATCAGTTTGAACATCTTTACTGGTTTGAGAGCTATTTCCTATAGATTTAGTGGGGAATGCTATTCAGAGACTACTCCCTGAACTCAGACCCCTCGATCTTAAAGGACTTGAGCATTGAATGACAGGGCAGGGACATCTACATGGTCCCCAGGACCAGCACTCTATTGCAGGGCCTATAACAATATTGGAAACTATTTTGTAACTTGTTAATTTGCAGTCACTACAAAGTGACTGCTATAATAGTCATATGCCAAAATTTGAAGCTATCTACATAGTACAACTCAATGTGTATCTTTATCCTGATATTAACTGTGTGGGAATACATACTGGTTCATACAAGTATAAACTTAACAAAACCAGATTAAAACAAGACTCATTTTACTCAGTCTCCACACGTGATCATACTTTGCAAAATATATTCATACTTTATTTCGTTTCTATATATTTAATTTGAGAACTTTGCACCAACACAAATATATTTTTTATGCATCACCGTGTATTGTAATTAAATGGATGGAAAACAAGACATTCCCTTTATGGAGCAGAAGTCTTTCTGGATTAAATACATGAAAAGCTCTTGGGAAGAGATTAAACATATCGTTATGAATTATAGCTTTCTTAAAAACTAATTATCATTATAGGACAGACATCTGTAAATGCTGAAAAAGCTGGAAAATCAGCTTTGACATTGATGGGCAGACATAAATTTAACCCATAAATTACAGTACTTCAAGTCTTTTCTCCTCCTACATACAAAATGGAGTGGTTTCCAGTACAGCAGAAAGAGTTAAATTTTCATTCTAATGTTCTGAAATCGCTTAGCAGAGCATTTAATTCATTGGGCATTCTAAGCCACCTGTCTATGAGAGTGAATGTACATGAGGGAAAGAGGGAGGGAGAAGTAGCCTTTGTAAAACCATTTCTTGAGACAAGCTTGTTGAAGAGATCAGTGCTGATACCTGCTTTCTGCAGTTGAGAAAAACAATCTCCACAAGACAGAGGTAAGAAAACTTCTCATTTCACCTGTTTCTTATTTCTACTTATTCAGACTGCATGCATTTGGAAATCAGTGGCAAAAAATAACAGCATGCATTATACATCTAACATCTAACATTGTAAGCGCCTAGAGTTTTTGTTCTAATGATTTACAAGAGATTAATTATCTCGATATGGAAAAGACTTGCAAAGCAGCATCTGAACTTGGAGGTTTTCCTGATTCTGCTCTGGTTTGGAAAATGTGTCTGCTGGGGTTCACTTACAGTCCACACATCGGGTAGCCAACTGGCTACCTGGGGGAATTTTTGAGCAAGATTTTTTAAAGTGCCAGTTAAGTCTTAAGTTACACTGCTGCTCAAAGGCAAACCTGTTATTATGAGCACTGTGAGTCATCCTTTAAGGCACTGCATTTCCTAGACAATGAATCAAAAAGTAGAAATCAAATTATTGCGTTGGAGTTTCCCAGTTTTAGTGTTACTGGGTTCCTCATTATCATGATACTTCTTTTAACATTACAGTACGGCTTCATGCTTTCTTCTGTATTCCAGCTAGTTCTTACCATCTATGTGGATGCATGTTACTGTACAGAAGATCCATCTGAGTATAGTTGCTTAAATATAAACATTTGTTCTATGTTTCAGAAAACAGGAAGGTAGAGCTGAGGGTACTAAACAGCACTAGGATTCTACAAATGAAATGTACTAACATTATACAATTTTGGAATATTATATGCTATTTCTATTCCTAAGCAACACCAATGTATGTGTGTAGTAAATATATCACTTTTAGATGTTCATTAGATCTTTGCTCAGCTGATGTTATTGAACTTCCCTTTTTACAATATTTCAGATGCAAATAGGCAGAATACGTCAACATTTGTGCCATTGATGCAAAGGGACCCAAGTCATAACAGAAATATCTATTCTTGCAGATTTGTAGCTTTTATTGCACCAAATGCAACTGTGCATTTAACAGAATCATTTTTAAATCATCTATTTGGGATAGGTTTTCCCCCCTTCTGATGTGTTGTCCTTTCTAATCAGCAATAAAAGCAGAAAATACAAATATTTCCCCTCCAGGCGGGTTCAGATATGTTTCTCATTAAACATTTCTACCTGGACTGGTTTTGATGCATTTTGCCAGACTGAATGTGCTAAACAGCAGTGGCTTTAAAGGAAAGAACGAAAACTTGACACATGATCAGTGCCACTCCACTGACCTGCTAGGCCTAAAGCATACTACTTTGTGTCGCTCAATAATAAAATCAAAAGCAGTGGAATCAGAAATACATAATGAAAAGCAAAACTATGATGCAAGATAACGTAAGAATATGCTTTGCATGTCAATTTATTCATTTAAATTCTTATGTGGACCCCCATTCTGGGCTCAAGGTACAGTCGATAATTAAATCCTCATAGGTCAAAATGGACACATGTACTATTGTGTTGGCCTTTATTGAAGGAAGGGCTTAAAAAGAAGAAAGATAAAACACTTTATTTCATTTCTATAGGTTTAATTTGAGAACTTTGCAGATTCCAATACCCTGACACATGGTAAGTAGCATTGTACCCCACAAGAAGTCCCATTTAAGTCTTGCAGATTCCCAGTGCATTGGACTTCTTTGTTGAGAAACATGGTTGCTATTTAAAGTGATTAAAAGCAACAGAATTTGGCCCTCACTAAATAGTACCTGTCTGAACTGAATAAATTAGAGGGAAGCAAGGAAAGGTAGGTAGGAGGCAAAGGGGAGTGAAGGTCTGTGTACCGATCATGAGAGCTTTTTTGATAATATCTCCCATTTGCTGCATTCTAACAAGAAAGGTCTTTGACTTGCAAAGGATTTTTATGGGCATTGGATGCCAGAGTTAGTGGGATGTTGAGGGGTGTGTCTGTGCTTCCTGTCTGGGGGAGGGAGAGAGGGAGAAACTGTTTGATAATTGCAACACTAGCACCAGGGAGACAGCTGCCACTGTACATTCTTCCAGTAATAAATAGATGTGGTCCTGGCTGTGTGCATCGCTGTTCTGGGGACTCTGCCTGCATGCACTAAACCAGCAGTAAGGAGACTGCAAGGTCACATAACATCTCTGCTAGTGCCTTTGCAACTATTCAGAAACCATGAGTCGGACACTCCCATCCAGGTGTTTGTTCAGCCCATCATTGGGATAAGAGGCAGCCAGGTAGTTTGCTTGCAGGTCCAGATCCAAACTTTCCCAGAGCTTAGGGCTACTTTGGGTGCAGGGTTCTGGGTTCAGGTTGCTCTCCAATCAGAAGTGAGCTTGCCAGGATCTTCACGCATTACCTGAATTTGCCCATTATCAAGATGGCCAAGACCAGTTACCGTGAGTGAGGACAGGACTTTTGTGCCTCATTCATCTTACTTGATGTGTTCCATTGAGGTGCAAGGATATTCGCTCACCAGTACCAACAAGCCAGAGACAGCAGGAGAGGAAGCCTCTTTCCCCGCTGCTATTGCCCAGAACAGCAGGAAACAGGGACGAGATAACAAAGGCAGGTCTAGTAGTCTGGTGTGATTGAATGACTGCACAGAAGCCTCACAGACTGCATCACAATGCCCAATGACTGTGCAGTGCCACAGGGAGACTTGTCAAACCCAGCGCCCATCTGGTCATCTCCACATCTTCCTGGTATCCAGTGATGAGATGTGTGCCACGATATGCCAGGGGTTGCGAACTTAAGGAAAATAGCCCTAGAGCTCTGCAAAGGGTCTCACCACTCCCATCCTGCTCCAGTGCTGAACAAACCAGCAGCCCATCCAAGCGCTGATCCCTTCACACATCACTCTAAAGGCTGTCGATGAAGAGCTCAGAGTTCTAACGTCACCCTTTCACCAGCTCCTCGAACTCACCAGGAACAGCCGGGGCACAAGACACTGGAAATCTGAGGTATTCAGTTTGCTCTGTCTCACGGTTTATCTGAATGTGGGTCGGTTACTTTGCGGACTCGGTTGGTTTGGCTTACAGGGACGGAGCAGCTGTTTCTGAAGACACAAGAGACAACACCTACTCCACACCAGACAGATGAGGTCTTTGAAATGGGTCAATACTATGCCCCATCTGCTAGGTTTAGGAAGCTGGGGTTTTTAACTTTACAAGTAACTGTTTGCCCCTTAGCTTTCCGTAGGGAGCAGCAGGGCAGAGGTCCATTTGGTACAGCACAGTGAGGGACACGCTTACATGGCTGCTATCCATGCAGAGCACTGAGAGTGAAACTCAACCCTGTGCCAAGAGCCAGTGGAAACCCCACAGGAGCTGACTCCATGGGTGCTCCGGGGCTGAAGTCCCACAGAAAAAAAATATGGGTGTTCAGCACCCACTGGCAGGCCCCACCGATCAGCTCCTTCCCCTTCCCCCAGTGCCTCCCACCCGCTGATGGGCCTCACCCATTGGCTCCTCCCTCTCCCCCCCCCGAGCCTCCCGCCCACTGAGGATCAGCTGTTCAGCAGTGAGCAGGAGGTGCTGAGGGAGGGGGAAGACGGGATCAGGAAGAGGTGGAGCGGGGGGTGGGACGTGTTGGAGCGGGGGAAGAATGGGGCAGGGCAGGTGTGGGGCCTTGGGAGAAGATGTGTAGTGGGGGCAGGGTCTGGGGCGGAGCAGGGCTTGAGCACCCACCAGGAAATCAAAGTCTGCACCTCTGGTAAAACCTAGGATTTGTGTGCAATGCAGATGAGACCTAACCCGTGCCTTGTGTTAGTGTGACTCACACCCCTCCTGGGTGTGGTGCTCTGTCCCACGTAGTGGCACCAAGGCCACAGAGAGATGAATGAGTCTGCTACAGCCTTAGCTAAGGGGCAGGTGGCTTTTAGCTCATGCAGTAGAGGCTCGTGCATTTAGCTCCAGAGGTTCCAGGTTCGATCCTGCCCACCAGGGTCTGTTGGTGTTACACTAGCACTCCAAACATCTGCTAGTGCTTGGCAGTAGGGTGTAAAGCTATCTACTATGCACACGTGGCATTTCTGTGGTGCTCGTCACCACTATTATTTACTCTATACAGCACTCTAGAAATGCCTGTTGCTTTATGGACAGACAAAAGGCAATGCCTCTGCCCCACACTCAGTCACCCGCTGTGAGCCTGCTACAGGCGCCTCTGTGGAACAATGTTCCATGGTGCTCCACAAGAATGCCCCACATGCCACAGTGTGACCCGTCCTCTGCATTTAGATTCCCATGGGTCTGCTGCATTGAGGGTCTTCTGGGGCCAAGGAGACCAGTTGTCTGGTGCCTTGGTGTCATGGTGAAAATGACACCAAAGGAGACAGTAGAGATGAGACTGGATACGCCTACCCCCACCTTCTCAGGGTACAGTCATTTCAAACCTACCATAGTAGGTGGCTGTATTGTGAACTGTAATCTTTTCATTGTGTGCTCTCTAGAGCTGCAGATTTCTTCATCTAAGAGTTGATTACAAAGCCCCTTCTAGTCATGAAGCAAGCAAAGAGGAAAACATCCTTTCAAAGCAGCACCAGGAAAACTGCGAACCCCTGGTCATTTCACATGCCTTTCCACCGAAATAGCTCTGGAAATAATTTAGAGTATAGGACAAAAATACAATTTCCAGTCAGTGAAAACTTTAACCGGCATGACAAGTTCTAGAAAAGAAAAATCTCCTGACAGTATTTTTCCTTAAGTCTTTTAAACAGTGATTTGATTTTTACAGGTTCAATGGCAGATAGTGAACTAGACTCAGAGCCAGATGACCAGAGTTCTAATATAGGCTCCGCTAATGATCTTCTCTGTAACCTTGGGCAAATTGCATCAGGTATCTGTGCCTCAGTTTCCCCATCTGTAAAAACGGGAGACCGATACTTGCCCTTTTTCTTCAAGTGCTTTGGGATCTATGGATGCCATATAAGAGCTAAGTCCTACTCATGGCTTGCTATTCCTTGTGACTTTTAAAATGCTCCCAGGCTGCATCATCACATCCTCCTTGCCATAAAGGCCACCGGGTGATATTGACACTTTGTCAGAGACCAAAATAAATCCTTTCCTTCAGAAGCAATCAACAGAACAGGGACATCATCGCCCTGTTGAAGAACTGTCAGAATGACTGATTACCCTGTGCTAATGACCACACAGATGTTGCTCAAGATCAACAGAATGAATGATTCTGCAAAAGTGTCCTGTACAGTTTCTGAGCCCTCTCCTGATACAGAAGAAAAAGAATGCCTGCTCGCTCCCTCTCTTTTTTTTAAAGAAAACAATTGAATATCTTGGTGATCAGATTCCTCATCATGAAGAGAAACAGCTAATAAAAATCAAGAGACAGGCTGTCTGAAATCAAAACCAGGGCGCACCATATTGACACCTCTGTACCTGTTAACTAAGTCTTCCTTGATTAATCTCATTGCTGACCTCAAGTCAAACTTCTAATGCAAACTGAGCTGTAGTCTGTCTTAATCAAAAGGTGCAAATAACCATAATAGGGTCCATTCTTACTAGAGTAAGTCTTAAATATATGTATCTTCGAAAGCTATACACACACATATATTTATTTAAGTTCTCTCTAACACATAATATATATCTATTAAGAGCTTAATTCTGCTCTCAAATATATGCTCCAACTGCCATTGATTAACTCATTGATAGTTCTGTGTGCCCATGCGTAGGGGAGAATTTGTCCACAGATGTGTAAAGCAGTGGGGGAAAAATCATATTTCTGGTTTCATTCTTACTGAATTTCTTCTCACAAACCAGCTTGAGTCTAAAGGTACAGAGCCCTCTTAAGGATCATCAGTATCAGTTTAGCCATTTGCTGCCCGTATTACCTGTAATTGCTTCAGTCAAATTACAGGTTCTTTCACTGATGAATTTAAAATGATGACTCATTTTATTGGGTAAGATATATTTTAGCATCTGTGGTTCTTACCTGTTCTCTGCATACACTGTTCTGTTCAAATGTCTGTGTCAGCAGAAAGGGTCTTTGGTGGGTTGTTCACTCATTTGCCATAGATGTTTCATAGACTCCTAGAAATGTCAGGCTGGACTGGATCTCAAATACAGAGGCAGGACCAAGTAAACCTAGACCATCCCTGACAGGGGTTTGTCCAGCCTGATATTAAAAACCTCCAAAGATGGGCAGTCCATGACCTCGTTGGGAAGCCTGTTCCAGAGCATAACTATCCTTAGAGTTAGAAAGTTTTTCCTGACTCTCCCTTGCTGCAAATTAAACCCATTATTTCTTGTCCTACTCTTAGTGGCCGTGGAGAACAGTTGATCCCCATCCTCTTTATAACAGCCCTTAACAGATTTGAAGACTGTTATCTGGCCTCCTACCCTCCAGTCTTCTTCTCTCAAGACTAAATAAGCCCCATTTTTTTAACCTGTCCTCATAGGTCCGACTTTCTAACCCCTGCATCATTTTTGGTGCTCTCCTCTGGACGCTCTCCAATTTAGCCACATCTTTCCTAACGTGGTGCCCAGAATTGGACATGGGGTTGCAGCTGAGGCCTCACCAGAGCAACTAGAGTGGGACAACTACTTCCCGTGACCTACATACAAGACGCCTATTAATTCACTTCAGAATGATATTGGGTTTTTTTGCACTCTTATCACATTGTTCACTCATATTCAGTTTGTGATCCACTCTGAACCCTGGATCCTTTTCAGCAGTACGACCTCCTAGCCAGGTACCACCCATTTTGTAGTTGTACATTTGATTTTTCCTTCCTAAGTGAAGTACGTTGCACTTGTCTTATTAAATTTCATTTTGTTGATTTCAGATCAATTCTCTAATTTGTCAAGGTCATTTTGAATTCTAATCCTGTCCTCCAAAGTGCTTGCAACTCCCCCCAGCTTGGTGTCATCCACAAATTTTATAAGTGTACTCTCCACGCATATATTGGTATTTTTATTACAGCCCTAATTTAAATAACTCAACATTTGTTTTGACATATAATGAACCTTAAACAAGGTTAAATAATACAAATGCACAAGCAGAAATGAAAAATAAGCATGAAAACTAAGTTTGTCTTGAAAAGTACCCTAAGGACAGGATCAGCCCACACAGTGGTTGCCATTAAGTCAACTGCCAGGTTGGTTTGAGAGAAGAAGTAATGGTAGTTTGATATTTTCTACATTTCTCTATAGGAAATACTGCAAACAGGCAGGTAACATTATATAGTTCACTAAGACAATTGCAAGCTTTTATTGTAGATGTTCCCCATCCAAGGACTGACCAAGAATGGCCTCTTGAGCTACTAAGATCTGACTAGATAATCACACTAAGGGGCTAGGGCTACAAGTTTCTACAAGATAATTATAAAAAAGGGTCATATTTATAGACCCCCAAAGTACCCCGTCAGTAAATGTGAGAATTTCAATCTGGGGAAAGTGTGGCAGGTTGATAAGAAACCACAGAATTTCTCCTTGAATTTTGCAAAAATGTCATCTGAAACAAAGCTGGTGACTAAATCTCTTTATAGATCATTTTCGGGATAGACTTGCAACATCATGGTCCCAAGCCAGCCTTCTCCCATTGAAGTCAATGGCAAAATTCCTATGGACTTCAATGAGAACGGAAGCCTTAGTAACTACATATTTCATTAACAGAGTAAACAGAAGCACAAACCATCCATTACTACTGACTACTAGGTCTAAAGTTCCTGCTGCCCTGAGACAACCTTTGGCTCGTATTCACCAACATTGTGGATACGGACAAAGTATTTTGCCTGTAGGGAAATGGCATGAGCTTTTTCTCAACCCTTCTGGCATGTACATGCACCATAGAGATTCAGGAAAAGACCCCTGAAAGCACCCCAGCTTCATGCCAGTAGGAGGGAAAGGCAGGCAGAATGCTCTTTATGACTAAAGTTTTCTGAGAATGATACCTGAAACCTTTCCCGGAAGATCTCAGTATCTATGTCAGATGAGTCTTAGGCCTGGTCTACACTAGCGGAGGGGATCGATCTAAGATACGCAACTTCAGCTATGAGAATAGCGTAGCTGAAATCGACATATCTTAGATCGACTTAGAATCACTTACTTCACGTCCTTGTGGCGCTGGATTGACGGCTGCCGCTCCCCCATCAACTCCGCTTCCGCCTCTCGCCGTGGTGGAATTCCAGAGTCGACAGCAGAGCGATTGAGGATCAATTTATTGTGTCTACACTAGACCCGATAAATTGATCCCTGATGGATCGATCACTACCCACCGATCCGGCGGGTAATGTAGACATGGCCTTAGTCAGTACTAACCTCTGAAACATCTATAGTGTAAAAGTCTGCATTCTCCCTGTCTCCTAACACAAAAATATGGGACATTCAATGAAACTGAAAAGTGGCAAATTCAAAACTGATTAAAAAAAAAAAAAACACTTTCCCACACAATGCATAATCATACTGTGGAACTCATTGCCACTGGATGCCACCAAGGCCAAAAACTTAACAAAACTCAAAATAGGATTACACATTTATATGGATATCAGAAATACCCAGAATTGGAATCATTATTGCTAACAAAAAATTTGGTAGGGACATAAAACCCTGTGGTTTTAGAATGTAAGACAATGTAAGCAATCCCTATGTTTCCACGTACAGTTTGGACTAAAAAACTTCCATCTGTAGAATTGTGGGAGAACGTCCTGCATTCAAGTGAGAGCTCCATGCGTGACTACATAGTACCATACTTGATCAGGGCCTTGATCAGGATAATTTTCTTTCGTCTTCAATAGCTCTTCTTCTGGGCCCGCATTTTTCACTAGCTGTTTTGGTGGTAACTTGACACTTGTCACTCAGTCAGAGAACTGTGGATACGCTGAGCACATATAGCCATTTGAAAGCTATTCCTTGTAAAGGGGGAGGTGAGAGGGCACTACAAACAACTGTCACCATGGCAAAAGCTTTGTAAGTGTGGCCATTGTGGCAGGACCAGCCTGAACTACCTGCCTTCTGCAGAGCTTCTCACTGTACCCCGATCCAGCAAAGCACTTAAGCACGCGCTTAATTTGAAACAAGTGGATGGTTTTGGCATTGCCAATCTATTTAATGTGGAAGACACCCAGAAACTACAGTAAGGGGCAGTAGAGGATGGGAAGGGTCAGATTTGCCCCTTTTGTTGACTAGTAGTACTGTGATGCCATTGATAAGGGACCATTCAGAATGAGCAAAGAGATCGCAATCTAACCCTAAACTAGATCAGCCCAGTGACTTCAATGGGACTATTCATGGCCTTACACTCTGTTAAGCCTATGATCTTACTATGGGTGCCTGCAGCCTAGTTCACACGCTGTCTGCAATGTAAAACTGTAAGGAAAAAATCACAATAAAGCTATGAAATTGTATTGTAAACCAGTTCCTTGACCCTGAATCTTTTGCCCGGGTTCAAGAAGCACTCTCTGGCAGCAGCAACACACTTGAAAGTGTAGTTCAAATGAACAAAAGCTATTGAATTGGGGAGGGTTTTAAACTGATGACTGTGGGTTTGTTTCCGATTAAAAACACAATGATGTTGATGGGATTGCAACGCACCACCTCCAGGAGTGACACCACACACCCCAGAAAATGTCCCAACTCAGGTTAACTGTACTCCAGTCTGTGCACTGGCTCCCCACCCTCGATGCAGGGTCCAGTCTGGGTCTTTGCCCTGATATTCAAAGCCTGTTGCCATCTGGGACCCTGAAGGAAGGCACCATGAGTGAGACACGAGAGAGCTAGGCTCAATTCCCTGCTCTGCTAGAGACTTCCTGTATGACTTTGGGCAAGTCAAGTAAAGCCAGATTTTAAAGATATTTAGGCACCTAACTTCCATTCATTTAATGATTTCTTTAAGTCTATGGTAATGGTGCCTTAGTAGATAGACCTGCCCTGCCAGTTCTGTTCTGCTGGAACAATGAAACTGTTGACCATGTAGGGAAAGCTTGCATGTGAGGGAGACAAGCTTTTTACTAGAACGAGACTATGGAACTGACTGCCACAAGAAATACAAGACCAGTTCTTGAGAACTACATCCAAAACTCATTGCTTCAGCTTGGTTTCCCTCCGTAAGTTTTTCTCACACACAGACATCCAGGATGCGGAAGTGAGTTGTGTTTCCAAACAGCCCTTCAGTGTGATTTTTATTCAGGCCCATCTCTGCTTAGAAAGGTTAACTTCAGAGGGGGTCCAGCGCAGCATTCCCCCACCTGACAGAAGCTCAGACTGCAAGGCAAACCAGATGCATCACCCAATGGGTTTGTGGGGGGCAGAGCCCAGTGGATTGAATTGTTTGTTTCCTTCTCTTATCCCACGTGATAGTGGTTTTGTTGGGCCCAGATCAACTCTGTAGCAAATTGCTATCAGGCACTCTCACAGGGCTAAGGGTACATATCTAGACTTCTATCTCTTACGGGAACTCAAACTCTTAAAATCATTACCTATGTATAGGTATTGCACTGCAGGGGGTTGGGTGAAATCTTGTTGAAGCAGCTGGCCATAACATCAGCCCTTCATTCACAATACTTGTAAGAAGTAGTTAAGCTCCTTTTGGACTTAGATAGCTGAAACAATAGGAGTCACTCCTCCCAAAACACATGGCACATGCAAGGACAGTCAGGAGCTGAGCTATGTGAATAGGGGGATTTCAGTGGGGCTGAACGCAAACGTAGGGGGCTTGGTATTATTTGGTGGGGCTGTGTGTGTGTGAGTGTCTGTCTGAAAAAGTTTCAGAGTAGCAGCCGTGTTAGTCTGTATTCGCAAAAAGAAAAGGAGGACTTGTGGCACCTTAGAGACTAACAAATTTATTTGAGCATAAGCTTTTGTGCATCCGATGAAGTGAGCTGTAGCTCACGAAAGCTTATGCGCTAATAAATTTGTTAGTCTCTAAGGTGCCACAAGTACTCCTTTTCTTTTTGTCTGAAAAAGAGAGATCAGGAAGCAGCTAAGAAACACCACAGAAGCAATCAGAAAAGAAAGCAGAAAGCCAAGGACAGCCAGAGAAGCACTTGTAGCATGACCCTGGCCTGAGAGAAGGCGAAGAGAATGCTTTTTGGGGCAGAGTGCTGGCTGGGAAAAGGGGCTTGAAATACTGAACAAGAAAACTGCCTCCAGTTTAATTCCTGCTGTGTTCAGGGAAACAGGATTTTGTGCATCCTTTGTAAATAAAGAGGATCGCAGCAAAGCAATTCCTGACTCCATCCTCAGTTTCTCCTAATGGAAACAATCGGCAAGACCCTGAATATTGGCTAACCACTTGTGTCAAAAGGGGCAACAATACCAAGATTAGCAAAGTATTAACCATGGCAATGATCCACAGCACATCCTTGCCTACAGAATCAAATCAGCCTGCAGAAAACACCACCGCCCCCCACCCCTCAGGTAAACCGTTCCAGTGTCAGCTCTAGACATTATGGTTACCAAATTTAAAAACTGAGGGGAAACCACATGCCCAATCTGCTCTCTCCTTAGCCCTCCTTCTTCCCTCTGCCACCCCTCGATCCTTCCCAAGGCAGCATGAGTGAGGAATTCTCTGCACTTCAGTACAGGGGGGCTGAAACAATTTGTATAGTGCGGGTGCTGACAGCCATTGAACCAAACTGTAAACCCTGTGTATAACGGAAACCGCTTCAAGCCAGGGGGTGCGGCAGCCCCCCCAGCACCCCTAGTTCCAGCACCTGTGCTTCAGCATGTAAATTAATGTGTTTTCAAACCAGAGTTTTTCTGCATATCACAGCCAGGAGCTCTCTGCACCCAGGGCAGTCTGGTCTCAGAGGAGCTTGCATCTCTTCACAAAATATCGTTTTGTTTTCCAATCCATAGCCCACAACAACAGTAGTTAAATAAACCCAGCTGCGGAGGAAAAGGAAAGCGAATCCCTAGAAAGCAAGAAGAAACTTAGCAGAGTCTGCAGTAGACACTGTATCTCTGGCTGCTTGCACGCACTGTTCAGTGCACAGCCTTCAATCTTTCTCTGCAGCGCAACCCCTCCTCCCGCTGCTGCTCAGGATCATTTGCTGGAAGCTCGGAGCAGCACACGGCTGAGCTCAGAAGTTTGGGAATGGATCTGGGAAGACTGAGTAGCTGGAGGTTGGAAGCCCTCACAAATCAGCAGGCTGGCACATATTCTGGGGTGGTTTTGAATTCCAAAACTTTCTGCTCTGCCAGGGAAAAAGCCACCACAGCAAAGGCACTGACACCTGGAGGTATCTCTTTTGGATTCAGTTTCTTTTAGCAGAGCCTAGCAGGGATACCTGACTCCCCCAGGGAAAAGTTTTTTGAGAAGGTCCTGAGAGCAGCAAGACACTGGTTGAAAGGGTGGAGGGGTGAGTCACTCACTTGCCTTCCCCGGTGGGGATACGGGAGTTGACCAAATTGATCATGAGACTCTTCTTACACCTCCCAGGGAGGGCTTCTTAGGGCACTGCCCCACCAGGAGAACTGGGGCTGTGGCGGGAAGCCCCCACCAGCACATACTGAGCGCAGTCAGGTCTGTAGGCACTGGAGATGGAGAATGAAGTCGGGAAATCTGTGGACAACCAAATGGATAAGTACATGTAATCATTAAGTGTTTGATTTCCCTCCCTGCCCTTCCCTGTGGTGATGTTCTGTGTTCCCTCTTGCCGGGGCAACCATGGATTTTGCCAACTTGGTAAGTTGCCTGGTGCTATTAATTTCTGATCCTCTTTCACCCCTCCTGTTTCAGAGTTACAATAATGGGGAAATCAGAAAGTCAAATGGATATTGTGGAAAAATCGACAAAATCTGGGAAGAAATCCTGGAGCTTTGTGACCATTGGTCTGTCTGTCCTGCTGCTGCTCATGACCTGTGCGGTGGTCGCCCTGGTGATCCTGTATGCCAACAGTAGAGGTAAGAAACCTGCCACTCTTGCCCTTCTCCCAGCCCCTTCTTCATTAACACACCCATAAGAGCCTTTTCTGCAGCGCTAAATCAAAAAATGGGAGAGAAGGTGCAAACACCTCTGTCTGGGAGACATTGTTTTCATTCTCTCTGCCTTGCTGTGGGCTCATTAACAGAGATGTTTATCTTCAGACACCTGCTTTTCTGTATAACTATGCAATGCAAGTGGCTTCGATCATTTGGATTGAATCCAAAATCTAGCAAATTTCATTTGACAGAGACCAAAACAAAACGTGTCACAGTCTTCACTGGGCAAAACGTGTATGCGACACACTCTGTGTGTGTGTTTCTGGAGGGAGAGTGTGCGTAAATTCTAACAGTTGGTATTTTTGTGTATTTGTAGAAGACTGAGAGTCTAAATTCCTTTTAGGCAGAAGTTTGAAAGCAACAGCTGCCTACCAGAGCCATCTGGGGCGTTGTTTATTTCTGTGTAAAAGCTGCTTTGAAAAATGCTAGCAAAGAGAGGTAACATAAATGAGGGTGCGCAGAGCTGTTTGAAATGTTGGTGAGATGCAGTTCAGTATGACCATTTTGCCAGGGTGCACATTGCCGGCGTGTATTAAATGGAAAGTGTCCCCATAACACCATGTTTTTCACTGGCACCTCAATTACAAAACAATTTTTCTTAAGTGTTCCTTTAAACAATGTTGGCAGGGTTTGTAGCACCTGCCTCCTGTTTGTCACTTCCCTGAATACCTCTTGATTTCAGAGCTTTGTTGAGATATCTGAGAATGAAATAAATGAATTCTAATGTCAACACTAAAGCAAGGCAGGGTTTCTTCTCTATATATTGTATCTGCATTCCCTACCTGTAGCGAAATGCTTTCTAAGGCACTCAGAAGTACTCCAACACTGCCAGTTTCCAAATAGCAATTCATGTAAAAGGCTCCTTTTGTTGTTGCTTGTACTCTTCTGCCACTAGCAAACGGCTGCTACTCTGAAACTTATCAGCATTTGTTACAACTCGGGACAAAACTCCTGAGCGTTTGACACTCATCATGCTCAGCAGAAAGTTTCTCATATTTAATCTGTTACCTCTGGAGATGTGAGAAAAAATATCCCAGCTGGCTTCGTGTGCTACTGAGAACTGAAATTCCATTTCAAGGGGAGGATCTAGTGTCTTTAAATACTGAGCTGGAGCAGAATTTGGATGTTTGGCTCCACAAAGGGTTTGTCAAATCTGTTTGGCAGTTTGCTCTGACTGTGGGGCTCCTCTGTTCCAGGTTCAGATGAAGTAAAAAGTCAGCTGAGAGGGATAACCTGGACAGCTTTCAGCTGGACAATCTTAGGCCCCCTCACAAGGGTCACTAGAAAGTCTTTCACCAAATGCAGAGCAGAGTCTGGGTAAATCTATCCTAGAATATATGTTAACAAGAGGGCAGCAGGTGTTGCTCAAATCTAGGCTTCAGGCTTGTAACTCCCAGTAACACAGCAATGGGGAAATGCCATTTGGACAGAATGTTCATGATGGGAGCAAGAACTTTTGCTTTGTGTTTATTTATTTTATTTTAATTACACACAAGTGTTAAGGTTGGAAATGGGAACAGGGTCCTGGATTTCTAATTAAAAGCTGGATGGGTACACAGATTCGCAGCTACAGCCAAATACAGTCTTCATCAAAATGACACTTCCCTGGATATGCTTCTTACAGAAAATGCTATTTAGCCAGCTGAAAATTAATAGGCTTATATGTCCTCTTTCCCCTCATTGTTCCAGTCATGTTGCCTACGCAGCTGTGTGACAACACTGTTTTGGACCAACACTGATGAATCTTTTTGTAAGAGATCTGAGGGATTTTTGACCTCTATAGAAGCCTTTATATCCCCAATGCCGGGTCCAAATAAGTCCAAAAGCAGAAGAAAGAGACAACTGCAGAATGATCTTGGGAGGAGGGTAGACAGGGAGGAGGACAAAGGTGAAGGGATGTACTTTTGATCTGAATATGCCAGAGTCCTTTACATGATTTCCCCCATTCATTACCTTCCAAAGGATCAGCCTCAGGGACATTTTCTGAATAGCATGAGAGTTATTAGCACATCCCCAAAAATTCCAACCCTGCATCACACAGGCTTTGGACCCAAAAGCATCTTAACACTGATCTTACCATAATAGAATATGTCAAGCCACAATCAACCTTTATAAAAACACTGATGAATGCTATTTAAATGAAATTCTCCCACTATTGCCAACCCCAACTGTTTGAAAAAAATTGTTTCTGGTTTCAGAGCCTTTAGGGTTCTCACAGGTAATATTTGTAAGATTTTCTCCACAACCCTAAGGGTTAACATTATTATTATTGTTTTATTTATTCATTGTAGTGCAGTAGCATCTAGGAGTCCTAGCCACGGACCAGCACCCTATTGTCCTAAGCGCTGTACAAATGGAGAACACAGAATATCAGGGTTGGAAGGGACCTCAGGAGATCATCTAGTCCAACCCCCTGCTCAAAGCAGGACCAATCCCCAATTTTTGCCCTAGAACCCTAAATGGCCCCCTCAAGGATTGAACTCATAACCCTGGGTTTAGCAGGCCAATGCTCAAACCACAGAGCTATCCCACCCCCTTAAGACAGTCCCTGCCCCATAAAGCTTAGGTTTCAGAGTAGCAGCCATGTTAGTCTGTAGTCGCAAAAAGAAAAGGAGTACTTGTGGCACCTCAGAGACTAACAAATTTATTTAGGCATTAAGCTGTAGCTCACGAAAGCTTATGCTCAAATAAATTTGTTAGTCTCTAAGATGCCACAAGTACTCCTTCCCATAAAGCTTAGAAACTTAATTTTGTTTTTAATAAAGCTGAGATTCTGAGGCAATCACGTGCCTCCAAGTGCTGGGGCTTTAACAAAAAGATGATCACAAGCTCCACAATGAAATCCTGAGAGCGAGCCATGCTCTTCATCTTTCAAACTGGATGAATGCGAAGAAAGCAGAGTTATATGGATGTAAAACCAATCCAAATGAGAGGAGGGACAGGTCTAGAGTGACAGAAGGTGGATGAATATTCAGCATCTGCTAATTCTTGCTTAAATTTATAAATTCATTTCCATTGGCCATGCCCAAAGATAGCTTGTGTTTGCTTCTTAAGTGATATTCACCTGTCAAAGGCCTGGTAAGTTGCATCACTTAACTCCCATTTAAAACAGAGTGATGCAGCGCTGTCTGCAGACAGATGAATTGCAAACATCCATGGAACAAGTTTTATCCATCTGAATTTGCCAAGGAGAGATAATTTCAAAAACATAGGCACAAGTATCTGTGGGAAATGAATTTTAGATTTGTACACACAGGTATTTGTGTCCTAAGTGCTTGCAAAGTCATCCAATAAAATTACAGAAATAATCCCAATGGGACTTGTTTGACCAATCACAACTGACCAATAGAGCATGTATATAGAATATCCAACAGTTGCTTAGAGCAGCCTACAATCAAGCTATAGATTTTAAAATATTTGCAAATAGAGGAGCAAAAATTGCAAATAATAATAACAAATTGAGTGGTGTGTACAAATTGAGGAAATTGACATCCAGTACAGATATTCTTTGAAGAAAAGAAGCTAACTTTAGTGGATCAATTACGTGTTACAAGTAAATGGCTCAGCTTTAAGAGCAACACAGCCAATCTGCAGTGTTGACAACACTTCCGCCGATGAGAACTGTCTGGGAAACAAGTGTCTGCCAAACAGTAACTGTGGCTCTAATTGCTTTAATATGTGCCATCCTCAGCCATCTGTAGTCCTTGAAGAAGGGGAGGGGGGCGGGGGGGCATGGGGAAAGACACTCAGACAAAAGAAAAAATCAAAACCAAAAAACCCACAGCACAAGGCCAGAGTATGCTTTGAATGTATGACTGTGTCATTTGCTGGGTTCTCATCTTCTGAAAAGAAAGCTCAAAAAGGGAATAAAGTGCAAAGCATGCTTGAGTTCCGAAAATTTCAAACGACCCACTGCTCAGCAGAATCATTGTGATGCCCTGACACTGTTGTGCTAAACAAGTCTAAAGACCCATTTATAAGTTCCTATAGTTCGTTACTGACTATGTTAAGCGTGAATCCCAGTCCAGGGCCTGCTCTAAAGCTCATCTAAGACAATGGGATTCTTTTCATTGACTCCACTGGACTTTGGATCAGGTTCCTACTGAACTTTGACGTGTCTCTGGTAAACAGCAGACTTTTGAATCTGGAATAGCTCTTGCCCCAATGACATTGACCTTCCCTCTCTGCCTTTGGGCCAGATCTTCAGCTGGTGTAAACCAGTGTTGCTCTGTTGAAATTTTGTCACTCGAGTTGGCATTTTGATGGAGCTACCCCATAGCGACTCAGGCACTGACTTCCTGCTCACCTGTGGGGCTTATGGAGTCAGAGCTAAAGCTAGGTGGCCTTTGAATAGTAAATTTGACCCCAAAATGCATTTTTCAGGGCACTGAAACTATTCACAAATTGCTTCAGCTGAAAAAAAAGAGGGGGGGAATTCGGAAGTGTTGAACTGTTTCAGAAACGTTGATTGGAAACGGCATTTCGCTTTGAAGTGTCTTTTCAAAACAACGTTTCGTTCAACCCAAATGAAATGTTTGTGTTAATTGTCTTGATGAGAAAAAGCAAAAAAATTCCACGGCAGCCACCAAATCAAACATTTACTTATTCACTCGGCTCTGTTCACAGCATCACCAATAATCCATTTTTTCCCCACTGCAATGCACTAGTCTTAACATTAGTGTCAAACTCTGGCTCATGCATTATTCACCCCATTGTGATTTTTATACTTGGACATTTCAAAGTGCAGCCATCGAATTCTAGATAGATGTTTGTTTTGTTTTGGCTTTGGAGCTTTACAGAAAATGTATTAACCCATGAGTTATCCCTGCCCTATTATACCAGTAAGTCACATCAGGTTAAAAGAACGAGAAGTACTTGTGGCACCTTAGAGACTAACAAATTTATTTGAGCATAAGCTTTCATGGGCTAAAATCCACTTCATCAGATGCATGCAGTAGAAAATACAGTAGGAAGATATATATATACACAGAGAATATGAAAAAATGGGTGTTGCCATAAACATTATAACGAGAGTGATCAATTAAGGTGAGCTGTTGTCAGCAGGAGAACAAAACCTTTTTTAGTGATAATCAGGATGGCCCATTTCCAACAGTTGACAAGAAGGTGAGAGTAACAGTGGGGGTGGGGAAATAAGCATGGGGAAATAGTTTTACAGGTTGTGCATTAGTAGTCTACCGGTATATATCAGGCATTTGTATTTAGCAGTTTTCATCAGAGGATATCAAATTAAGAATCTTCATCTATGTATTTGGTTACAATTCACACAAGTGTCACCATCCCTTTCCTCAAATTACACCAACAAGAAGATCTATCTATTATGATAAAATAGGATTTTTTTTACTGGCAGAGCAAGGCTGGGAAATGTAGTACACACAGCTTTGCAGTGTAGACTCAGAGTGTACATTTCCCACTGCTGGTGTTGTTTTCAAGCAAATTCATGTGAGGTTCAGGAAAAGAGCAATGGCAAAGCATTGTGCAAAGCATTAGTAAGATTAATCTGCAAAGCCCCATTGAGCATACTGGGGAGTAAGAGCAGGTGGCATTGGTCATATCACATAAAGCATCAACTCAGCTTGGTATTGCCAGGAATTATACAGAGGCGTAATTGAGATAATTGAAGGGGAAACAAAAGCACCACTTTTGGAAGTAAGCTGAGAACCCTTCACAGGCCATTTTTAATGATCCACTTCGGTGACAATGTTTTAGAACTCCACATATGCTACAGAGGTTTCAAAACAGACCTGACATCTCTCCTTCACCCAGCTCAATTACACTTTCATCACAGGGTCCATTTTCTGGTGCTTTGGAGTTAGATGCTTGCTGATAGAGGTTCAGTTCCAGCCTTTGAACCAAGTCATTTTCAGGGCATGGTCGGGTAAAATGCTTTGATGATAACTGCCATTTGGTGCAGTCTGGTCCGTGAGAAATGATGGAAGAAAATATGGTGGCGAGTCTTTTGGGAAATTATCTATCAGTCTGTCTTAGGGTTCTATACTACTGCCCGTCACCCCCACATGTGAGTTCGTTCCATGTGAAAGCAGACGCAATAGTGAAGTCCTAGCTGATGGTATGGGGTCTTTGGCACTTCTCCTTTTTGGGGTCTAAATTCTGTCCAGGTTAGCGATAGTGTTTTGATTGTTTTAAAAAACATTTATTACTATTTTTTGGTTGGTTGGTTCACTGGCTGGGATTGAGTGGTCAGAAAGGCTGTCAATGTTGTGATTGTCATTCTTATACTGGAAAGGCATTTCGAAGAGGAAGGCTTTGGAGCATTTTCTAAGGATGGTCAGACTCTGGATTAATCTTATCTCCTCTGGAAGTGTGTTCCATAGCTAGATCCCCTCAAACAAGAACGCTTTGTCCCAGATGCTTCGCCTTCTGCTTTGTGATCTGCCTTGTCCCAGAAGAGTACAGCTCTTCCAGGGGTTTATAGATTGAAATTCACTCTTTGATGTAGCTGGAACTTGATCCATTAGTGGCTTTGAAAACTATGAACTGATCTTAATAAGAGAGAGGCTAAAGCTACAAATTTTCAATCCTGGTCATTTAGCTCCATAGTTGAGAGTTATCATGTTATGAAGATTCAGTAGGAGCTTTTTCAAAATTGGGATCTGGGTTCAGATCCCGTCCCATTTCCCAGCGGCACATAGACACTTCTCCCATCTGAAGTTTATCCAAGCTTTGGGGTTACAGTTTAGTAGTGTTGCTAAGCAACACTAGGACTAGTCAGTTAGAGGTTGGTAAACAGGTGCTGAGTGCAGAACACTTCCAACTGCAAAGAAATAATTGATCTGAAAAAAATACATATATCTTAGTCCTGGCATAGGGCCCAATCCTGCCAAGGGCTACGCCCCCTCTAACCACTGCTGAGTGCAGGATCCGTCAACTTGATTAGCAGAAACTATGATTAAAACATAAAAGTGATCAGACAGTAGAAGGAGAATCCAGACAACATTGGTATTATCAAGAAAGAAAAGTTTTTGCCAACCCTCTCGTGGTGGATGTGCAAAGGCTAAATAAAATGTGATTGGATAAAAAGAGGAGGAGCAGTAAGCCAACGTGACTGCAATTATAATACCTAGCTCTTACTTACTGTTTTTCATCCATAGATCTCAGAACACTTCACAAAGAAGGTCAGGATAATTATCCCCAATGTACAAGTGGGGAAACTGAGGGCACAGAGACATGCCATGACTTGCCCAAGAATCACTCAGGCCAGTGACACAGCCAGGAACAGAACCCGGATCTCCTTAGGCCCTGTCCCATGTTCTATCTACTAGGCATCACTGCCTTAGTTCTGCCATGTGTGGATTCAGACACACATCAACTGTCGAAGACACACATCACAGAAATGTTGTAGGATGACTAGAAGTCCAGCTCATGTAAATGAGCATTTCTCACAACAAGTGGTAGTGATGGCTTTTCTTTGAGATGGTGAAGGTGAAAGACAGTAGCTCTTGCCTTTCATCCTGGAGAGACTAGCCAGGGAAAATGCTCCCCTTGAGTGTGTAACAGGTCACTGTAATGTTATCGCACTGTTCAAAGTGATTAGCAGAGTAGGTGGCATCAGGCTCAGAACCAGGAGAGTGTGGTCACCCTGCTACAGAGCTCAGCTGCCAATCAAGGGGAGGAGCACTTGTGAAGGCAGCACTGTATTTAAATGGACAACTGATATTTGGGCCAGGATATGTCTCTCTTTCTAACTCGCTCTCTTTTCTAATCCAATTAAATGCTTCTATTCTTTCTCACGAGAGAATATTCTGCAACCTAATGCACTTACCGTTAGGAAATGTGTCTGGATGTTCAACCTGTGTTCCCCTCAGGAGCCACTCTAAACAAATCATTGCCCTGATTCAGGTCTACACCCTTCAGATGCTTGGAGACGATATGATCTATCGCACTTCAGTATTATTTGTTAACATTTAATTGAAGCTCCCCTGAAATCAATTTACACCAGCTGACGATGAGGTGTACTTAGTTCTTGTCATCTTTCCTAACCACGAGCCCATCCATTCCCCAGTAACAGGCAGGGACATGGGTAAATCACTGGAGTAAGACTGGAGAGATCTATGTTCAAGTCCCAGCTCTGCCCAGACCACCTCTATGACCCTGGGCCAGTCACTAAATAATCTCTGGGTGCATCAGGTCACTAACCGTAACAAAAAATAAAAAGGCCTGGTAATTATACCATTCTCCCATCTGTCTTGTTTATTTAGATTCTAAGCTCTTTGGGGCAGGGACTGCCTCCTACTATGTGTTTGTGCAGCACCTGGCTCAATGGAGCCCTGACCTGAGATGGGGCCTGTAAGCGTTCAAATTAGAACTTTAACATGCCAGAGACATTTCTGAATAGCCTTCTTTCCTTTCAGGATGGCGAGTTATTACTATTAGCCCAATGGAGATATTTTATAATACATGCTGCTCTGTCCACCGGTAGGTGATAAGAGACTGACAGATGCTGCAGACAGAGAGGGGTGTGGGTATCTGGTGCTGGGACACACAGGTGAGCATGTTTGGACACTATTGGAATTGAGTGAGACGAAAGGGTTAGTGCCCTGCGTTTAAAAGTCTTCATTAGATAACTGTAGCATTTTACGACTCAGATCCAGGGGCCAACAAGTCTGTCCCACCCATTTGGACAGCTAGAAAAGTATGAATCACAGCATCTTTGGAGTAGCATTAGGGCCATAAACTGTTCTTGAACCTCAAAGCTTTCCTTGAACACAGTGGGAGTTTCCAACCAAAGCCAAAGTCATAAAAGGGCCTCACTAAAACAAAGACTCTCAACCGTTTCTTTTCTTTGATCATAGTCATTTTGCGGCGTGTGTTGCACCAGCAACTGTGCATGTTTGGAATGGGCTGGATAAAGAACGTTTGTGTTTGTGTCTCTGAACCTCAGTGATGCCCAGGTCGCTTCGAGGATGCACACAGCTACAAACGAGGGACGAAGGACGAGCTTGTGGTTAAGGGCTTAGACAGCACTTAGCCCAATGGAAGCTGAAGCTGAATGAAAACAAAACATTTCAAATTTCCCCACAAGATAAAATTCCCCCAAAAAGTTTCATTTTGGGTCAGTCGAAACATTTTGTTTTGATAAAATCAAAATGTTTCCTTCCGACGTTGACTTTTTTCTAATTTCACACATTAGCCAATCAAATTTAAATAATTAAAACAAAAAGTCCTTTCACACCAGGAAATTGAAACATTCCATTCCAAAAAGTTCAAAATGGAATATTTCCACCACACCAAAATGCTTCTTTCCCAATATTTCTTTCCAAATAAAATGTCATTGAAATTGACACTTTTTCACAAAAGGTTTTGCTTCCAACAAATCAGCATTTCAGACAGATAAATGTTCCTTTGGAAAATTTCTATTAAGAGGTAGCAGGTTCACTGGATGGACCTATTAGAAACGAAGTGGAGAAGCAAAATCACAAAACTCTTGTCTTTCATCTTGGGTCCCAGTTAAGAAAATGAGGAAGACTTTTAAGAGCTACCCATCCTATTTCCGGCAGTCCAGCTTTAATATTGACTGTTACTGGAGGAGAAAACATTGAGTAATGAGACTTCTCTATCCTTGTCTGACATATTTTACCTGCCAATGTACTCAGGCTGAAGTGGCTCTCATCTAATTAATCCATCCAACCCCTATGCTGTGGATGTAAAAAATCAAATGCCTGATTCTCCTGAGTACCTGAGAATTTTTTTGTCCATGTTTTTCCTACTGCAGTTTATTTATAGCAGCCAGAAAAAAAATTTCCTCTCTGCTTTAATCCCATTTGCATTCTTTCCCAATTATAAATCCCAATTTGGGCTTCTTCTGCTGTTTGGTGTTAGCTTTCGTGAGTCCACTGCAGGTAACTGTGTGTTCATGAAGAGATCAAAGGCAGGGACCTCTTTCCTGAACAAGAGAGATCAGCGTGTACACACAATTCGAAACATCTGAGGAGCAATTAGGCAAGTGGCATATCTGGCACCGGCCATTGTCGGAAGACAGGACACTGGGCTAGATGGACCATTGGTCTGACCCAGTGTGGCTGTTCTTATGTTCTTATTACAGAAATCTAAACGTCCCTGATCATGAGCTGAAAGCTGAGGAATATCTGACTTGTGCCAGATTTCCATCAAATTTTACCCCCACCCTCTGTTATTTATGTTATACATAGTTCTTTGATTGTCTCAAATGTGATTATAATTACTTGGTGTTCTGTCCCTCCCAGAGGGGTTGCCTGGTCAAATGTTATCGTTTTAAACAAGCCTAAACAGAAGAGAGAAAACGCCTGCTAATGCAATGTGTTTATCAGACACTTTATACTTCACTTGCAGTGGGGGCTATTGAAGAGCTCAACTGAAAAAGCATAACCACATATTGTGTCTAATGGTAACACTTTGCTCTCTCAAAGCACCTTTTTCTGGGGGTCATGGAACAGGTTATGAACATCAATTAAGTCTCACAAGCCCCTAAGAAGTAGGTCTGAAGTTACCTATATTCTGCAGAAGGGGAAACTGAAAGGTGGGGTAATATGCCTTGTAAATTGTACAATGTGAAGTTCTTTCATCCCAAGCAGACGACTGATTCTAGGCTTGGGCACCACTTAAACCTTCCATGAAGGAGCTCAGATAGTGTATAGGCATTCTTCTCTCCTTCTGCACAGGGAAGAATTTCTCCTGTAGTCAATAGTTTGAAAAGTTTCACACAATAGTGTGAAAATGCCACTTCTCGACCTGGCCACGTTGTACAGTTGTACATCCACTGTGCTCTCCCTTTGCAGAGGTGTAAAATCATCTTAGGCAGTAAAGAAACAGGCCCAACACAAGTGGGGTCCCTGTGATATTGACGAGAACAGTGCAAAATACACACATTTGTGGGGTGTGACCATTGCGCTTTTTCCTCTTCCTCTCCTCGCCCGTCTCCTATTCTCCCTTTATCTGCGATTTCAGTAGGCCAATATTTGCACCCACATGAATGTTCATGCCTTTGATACATAAGCTGCTTGTCTGCATTAAAAAGGGTTTGGTTTTTAGCTCAAAAAGTTATGCAGTTTAGGAACATTTTTCACAAAAATAGGCTTATTTTCAAATTTGTACAATGTGCAAAAACCTCAAAATTTGAGTAGTTTTGTATGTTGTCACAAATACTTTAATTGCCTCTGGTCCAGATTCCTAGTCCCCTGTCTAATTACTAGACCATAATTTGTGCAGTTTTTCTAACGCAGATTTCTACACACTCACACACACTCCCACTTGGTTTAGCCCTGAATGCTACATTCCCAATCACAAGGGGTGCTGTTGATGTTGCTTCCACTGATGAACTTCAAAGCACTCTTTTCCTCCCCACTGTTCTACGTCTACCTGAATTTTGACAGAGTCTACTCTTGGCAAACACTTATATTCAGCTTGAATCGGTTTGCCCAATATCTCTGCGCTAGAAACATTGCTGCACAGGAGAACCAAGTTTAATCCATTTGGAAAGTGATTTTTTTGGTTGTTTTTCCCAGTGTGGGCCTCAGTGATCCTTTGCTTAACAGAAAGCAGCCAAGCACAAATGAGACTGAAATTATGCCAGGAAAAAGCATAGGCATAAAGCACACCACATCCAAACATTCCTGAACAATCCTGGAGGATTTGGGGAGCAGGCCAAACTCTGTAAAATACCAAACAATTCCAAACTCGGGGGGAATTTTGGATCTAGATCCCAGCTTTGTGGCCTGGGCCGATTCCTGTTTATAAAATTTACTACTAATGACAAGAATGTCCTTCACTAACATTGCACCTTTCTTCATCAGAAGCTCTCAGAGCAATTTACAAACATGAATGAAAAAAGCTTCACAGCATCCCTATAAAATTAGTATGGTAATGCCCATTTTACAGATAGGGAAACTGAGATACCAAAGAGATCAACTGACTGGTCAAGCACAAGGACTATGCTGGATTTATGCCTAACTTTGAGGGCTTACTCAGGACCTAAGTGGTGCCTAGGTCTGGTGCAACTGGGCCAGGTCTGCACAGGGGTAAGTGTCACCGAAAGACAGCGAACAGCAGAATAGAAAAAAAGAGCCTAGGAGGAATCCTGCTTATAGCACACTAGAAGCACCTTGTTCTACTTGGCTTTCAAAGCCACAGTTATTGTGAGAGAGGTTTTCACTGGGAGAAAATACCATCGCTAGATTCCAGGTTTCACAATGGTTTTGAGCCGCAACCCTGAATAGGAAAAAGTACAACAAGGTGCGTTGTGCCATGAGCAGCTTAACAGAAAGCACAGAAGATGGCATCCAACTTTCAGTAGCTATTGTCTGTTTTATCATAAAGGATTGTATCATAGAGACCATGGAGTGGATTAGCCTGGGAATTGAACTAGTCTCTCACCCCCTTCAAATGAGCTGCCGTGTCCTGGCAGGACAGCCTGAGTGACGCTTTCATTGTAGCTGCCCTCATTGCACCTATTCTTCAGATAAACAAAGGTCTGTCACCCTGGCCTCTTTCCTTGGCACTAGAATTCACTTACTTTAAAATAAAATAAAATAAAATAAAATAAAATAAAATAAAATAAAATAAAATAAAAAGAGCCCAGGTCATTACAGATGAGCTCAGAATGAAGTCGAGCCACTATTGAGTGTCAGCTGTTCCTTACATAACTGAATAATGGCATCATGTGGTTTTATTCTCCCCCACAGATATGCAGTATGGCACCAATTCCGGCAGCACATGCACTACTCCTGGATGTGTTACAGCAGGTAATAATTCTTCATCTGTACACTGGCTGCAGAGGTGTCATGTCAGATGTATGTACTGCCCCCACCTCTCATCCAAGCCCAGGAATAGACTGTCCTTTAAAAGGAAAGGAAAAGATGATTGAAATGATGCTCAGGAGCTGAAAGGAATGAAAGTTCCCGTTTGGCTGCATTAATAATACTAGCATTGCCGATATGAATCTTGGGTGGGATTTCCAAAAACACGCAAGTGATTTTGGAACACAAGTCCCATTGACTTCAATGGGACTTTTGTGCCTAAGTCACTTAGGCACAATGAGACTTGAGCTGTTAAGTAAGGGGCTTTTGAAAATCCCACCCTTTGTCTGAAAGTGAGCAATCCTGCTGCACCCTACCTAGCATTGACCAGCCAGGTAAGCAGCTACTTGTTCATTCTCATTCAGACTCATTCAAACTATCTAAGAAAACAACATAAAAGGGAAAAATTCTCTCCTGAAATCCCCACTCTCAGTTAATTCAATGGTGTTTTTGTATGTGGAATCAGGGCAGACTATGCAATAGAAATTTGCCTTGTTGATAAGAGATCAGTTCTGCTGTGTGGACTGAAGAATAATTTTTCCCAAAGCTGGCTGCACATATCGGCATTCAAGGGTTCCATACCTCAGTTTCCCCATCTGTAAAATAATGGTACTTCTTTTATGATGTGCTTTGAGATCTGTGGATGAAAAGCACTATCTAATAGCTACATGGTATTGTTATTGTATTAGTATTATTATCTGCAGCTGGCATTAATAGGGAGAAGTCTGGCACTCCTTAGTGCAGGGGGAAATTACCATTGGGGATCAATGGCCCTAGGCAGGAGGCTGCAGGCTGAATGACTTCAACCACATAATAAAAAGCACAGCAGTCCCTGCCCCACCAAATATTCTGCTTGTGGGTCTTATTTCCCCTCTCTCTCTCCATCAGAATGTGCAGTACTTGTCATGCCTTTATGTGGCACTGTCACCACGGGGGACTACCACTTGCAGCCAGTCAACGCCCTGCTGAAGGGTTTGCCAGGGTGGAAGTTTGCCCTGTGCAGATGGCTCATTTAAAGTCCTGCACACCACTGGGTCCTTGCACTGAGGGTTTAAATGGACTGGAAATGCACCAGAGTGAATCTTACCCCAGATGAATAGTATGAAGATGAAAGATCTGTTCTGCAGAGCACCTTCTTGGGAAACATACCTGTGTCCTTGCTCAGGGAGGGAACCAAGCAGTGACCCCTCCCTGAATAACCTCAGAGCATTATGTGCAGCTTGGACATCCTATGCAACTCAGATATCTGGTTTTTGTGATACGCAGCTGCTAGATTTCAGAGTAGCAGCCGTGTTAGTCTGTATTCACAAAAAGAAAAGGAGTACTTGTGGCACCTTAGAGACTAACAAATTTATTTGAGCATAAGCTTTCGTGAGCTACAGCTCACTTCATCCGATGAAGTGAGCTGTAGCACACAAAAGCTTATGCTCAAATAAATTTGTTAGTCTCTAAGGTGCTACAAATACTCCTTTTCTTGTAGCTGCTAGAATACTTCAGAACATGGATCCAATGACTGAGCCTTGCACAGACTTCTATCAGTACGCCTGTGGGGGCTGGCTAAACCGGCATGTCATCCCAGAAACCAGTTCGAGATACAGCATTTTTGACGTACTGAGAGATGAACTGGAGATCATCCTGAAAGGTAGGATTGGGACAGGGTTACAGCATGTATGCAAAATAACGAGCCTAAGCATCAGAAGTTTGAACTAAGGATATATCCGCCCGCCCACTCCCCAGAAGTGGTAGCCAACACAATTAAATCTGCATTAAACCAATGCATTCGCTCCCCTACCCCAAAAAATATCGTTGCCCACATGGTCTGTAAATCCATGAAAGAGGGTCGAAGTAATTTTTAGTCATTGCTTCCTCAACAAGAGCTAGAGCCTCATTCATAAATCAACATAGCTTCAT
Organism: Dermochelys coriacea; assembly: GCF_009764565.3. Taxonomy (NCBI): domain Eukaryota; kingdom Metazoa; phylum Chordata; order Testudines; family Dermochelyidae; genus Dermochelys; species Dermochelys coriacea. Next base: position 18,882,106 of record NC_050085.1, on the reverse strand, counting down.
TCAAGTCAATGGAGTGACGTTGATTTATACCATCGGAGGATCTGATCCGGACTCTTGAAAAAAGCCATGCGTCTCTTGCCAGGTCTAGACTTTACAATTTTTGCCAGGATGGTAATGTCAGTTAGGGGTGTGATTTCTTACAATATTTTTATACCAGCCAAAGCCCTTGTGTAGATGCACTTACACGGGCAAAAAAATTCTTTTGGCAGGATAGCTTATTTCATTTGGGGGACTGGTATAAGCTATGCTGGCCAAAGCACTCCTTTGCCAGAATATTAGTAGTAGCAATAGCTGTATTACGCAACATCTAAGAACCCTAGTTTTGGAGCAGGATCCATTGTGCTTGATGCGGTAGAAACACAGAACACAAAGATGGTCCTTGCTCCCAAAAGCTCGGTCTAACCTGTGTCTAGGACGGTTTGTCTGAATAGCTCTACCAGCAAAACTTCTCTAGTGTAGACTAGGTCCCATTCAGCACTCGATCTGAGTGGGGGATGGGTGCAGAGGTGGTGACATGGGGATTTCTCACCACCACTGATTTTTTTAAAAATAAAGAAAAGTTGACTTATGTCATTTTTTTCCCCCAACAATGGTAGGCATGATAAAGCCAGCCTTTGCCAATGGCCACCACACCACAATTACTGACATACCACAGTTGTGTTTGTGTAACTGGTGTTAACAGCTGGCAACTATAGGTTAAAAAAAATCAGCATGTGGGGCAGTGACATGCTAAGTAATAAACGCTCTGGTACCTGCAATACCTGATCTTTTGACCAGGCCTTTCCCCTCCAACCCCTCAATGCACAAACACTGAAAGGGTGGCTCTGGTCCCACTGAAATCGATTGGAGTTGTGACATTGACTTCAATGGGAGTAGGAGAAGCTGTGTGTGTGTGTGTGTGTCTCCCCTTCACAAACTCCCCCTTCATGTACAATAGTTCCAGTACAGAGCACTCTGATTTTGTGGTCAATGGAGCCAGTGGGTGCTGATCATTGCTGGCATTCCTGCACTAGCACTGATTCAGATGATGACAAAGGTTACCCAGGGCACCGTCTCACTGCAGTGGTTCCATCCCTCCAGGTGTGCTGGAGGCTCCGGAGCAGGGTGATCAAGAAGCCTTTCGGAAAGCTAAAATGCTTTACACTTCCTGCATGAATGAGAGTAAGTCTCCTCTTCTGCTGCTGCTCTACTTGTGAAAGTAACAAACCCACCCTTCGGGCAAAACCTTCCCACCAACATCGCTCTCTCTCAGGGTCTCCCCTGAAAAACCTGCCTTTCTGCCGGAAGATGACTTGAGCGCACACACAAGGCTTTAGGGTGTGCATTCTGGGATATGGCACATTAGGTAATAGGTTACCCACTTCTATATGAGGAGCCTGCCTTTATGAACACAAACATCCAGTCATGAGTCTTATCCCATGTTCTCCTGGGACCCAATACAAGTCCCACACTGAAGTCAATGGAAGTCTTCCTGTTGGCTTCAGGAGGAATTGGGACAGGTCCCTGGTATATTCAGGAATGGCAGCTCAAGGAGCATGTCCCCCAAGAGTCATCTACAAAACCAACTGTTGGGCAAACTCTACAGAACTCCCACTCTCCAAAAATGATGGAACTTAAATGCCAGGAAGCAGCATTATATGATGAGGATTTTGTTCTAGTAATCAAAGTAATGAATAACTTCTAGTAGTTCTGAAGGCAAAGGAGAATGTTTCTAAAACATCTAAAGAAAATTCAGCAAAACCCTTCTTTGAGTTACATGTGGACAGTGCAAGATTTAGGATGCTTCTAAATAGTATTTCTTTGCTTTAAATTACTTGAGTTTTGTAAACGACGCAATGGGTGACTAAACTCTTGTCACTTAGCAACTCCATGTGTTTTTTTTAAATGAAACTTGCTTTGCTTTTGAAGTCATTTAAAAGCAGAACAAAATGTGGTTAAGGCACAGAGTAATGATTTCTAAAGCACCTCAAACACATGTTCATAAAGAAAGTAGGCATTTAGGAGCCTAAGTGTCTTTGAAGGTCAATGAAATAAAAGCTCCTCAATGCCTACATTTTACCTGAGAAGTCTAGTCTATCTTCATTGGCAGATAACTGCTTGTAGGAGAGAATTTGAAGATTATGTGTATGGATTTACAGAACATACATAATGTGTTAGAAACAACTGTGTGTGTGTGTGTGTGTGCATACTACACCACTTAGAAAAATTATGCAGTAACAGCCAAAAGCAGTAGTTTATGATAGTGATACTATGTTATTATTAGTTAATTTTTATATTGTGGGAGTGCTGACAGGCCTCACTCAGGGACCAGGATCAATACTGTAATGTTATAAGGGACACAGAGTGGAAAATCCACCCACAGTTAATTACTTGGTCATAATTCTGTATAATTCTGTGTAATTCTGAAGAACTCTTATCCTTGGATAAGAACTTCTGATTTGTACAGAGAAATACTAGCCTCAGTCTCCATCTTTGTATGTTCACTGCCCATGCATTATAATGTTCTACAAAGGTGAGGACTGAACCAGTGCAAAAGCTTATAAAACAAATCAGGGGCCCAAGAGATCAGGCTGAGGTTTCAGACACCTACGCTCCTTTCTCATCGGTGTCACAGTTACACTAATAGCTTTGCATGGAATTCATCAGTTTCACAAGTCAAAACCCACCAGAGGATTGGGGTTTGTCTGAACAAAATATCAGAGGATTGGGGTTTGTCTGAACCCCAGAATGAGTCACAAAACACCCCCCAAATCATTATCTCTTTCACCCTGTGAACAGAACCTTTCATGTTCAAAGAGTTCTTGTTAGGATACGGTTACTGCCCAGTGGAGTTGAAAGATGACATCACGATGCGTAACACTATCCAGGTTCATAGGGGACTTTTAGAATCTGCCTCCCCTATTGCAAGAGTTTCAGCTGCTTAGTTCAGTCTAAATTTTCATCCATTTTTCTTCATTTCTAGTGAATCAAAAACAGGACTTTACATTTATTTCCTCTTCTTCCTCCTCAGGCTTCATAGAGCAGCGAGATTCATTGCCCCTGTTAAAGATTTTAGCTATGGTTGGAGATTGGCCAGTGGCTTCAGCAGATTGGAATATCACCAAAGGTAATAGTGTGTGCTCAGAGAGCTCTACGTTGTCAGGTTAGGGTAATTTATCTTCCTAAAGAGGATGATGTCATTGCATCACATCTCCAGGGAGGCTTTCCTTAACGAAGTTCTGAGAGACATTCACACATCATTTAGAAAAGGAGAACTTGTGGCACCTTAGAGACTAAAAAATTTATTAGAGCATAAGCTTTCGTGAGCTACAGCTCACTTCATCGGATGCATTTGGTGGAAAAATGTTTTTCTTTTTTCTTTTTTCTTTTCTTTTTGCGAATACAGACTAACACGGCTGCTACTCTGAAACACATCATTTAGAATGCATCAATCTGCATAAACAAGAAGGCCTTGATTTAATGCCTGCAATCAAAGATTTCAGAGTCCTGTTTTATAGACACAGATAATTTTTTTGCAATAAATAATCCAGGTAAAGGGCAGATAACTTTTAAATGATAAAATGTGAACAATTTTAAAACCTCAAGACAGGCACAAAATCTGAAAGTAAAAACCCCAGAGTGGTTACAACTTTTAGATGCAAGTTTCCAAGGTGCACACACCCATGCAAAAATTGTGCTCCTATATTTTTGTATGCAATATCATAATTAGGTCTTGAACTATCACAGGCTAACTAGGCAACAATATGGTGATTTGTAACATAGGTGTGTAATTGCATATACTTTTTTGCATGCACATATTTGTATTTTTGACATTTAGTTACCAAAGTGGTAGTTGCTTTACAAATGCTATAGACCATTAGAAATGAACCTCCCTTTTATTTAACAAAGAAGATCTGTGATCAGAAACATGAAAAAAGAACAAGTCTATTTAGATACCATGGTGATGGGCATGTTCAAATGCCTGGGCAGGTAGATAACTAGCACCTGATGTGATGTATGGATTATACACCTCAGTGTGGGAGTTAAAAAAGCACTCAGCATTAGCCAAACTCTGCTCCCATTGGAGTCAAAGGATTACATCAATGATTGGCTTCCCTGGAAGCAAAATTACACCAACACTGGTAGCTTTTGAAAATCACACTCCTAATCTTCAAATTGGCAATGAAGAAATGCCCATTTCTTTTATTTCGTCTTGCCCCTGCTCCTGCAAGACCCTCCCATCCAGGAAGTGCAAGGTGAACACCCTCCTCGTCTTTCTTGTCCTTCCTTAAAACTCATCTCTTCCACAAAGCCCACCAGCATTGACCCCTATCTTAGAGAGACTGTCTCACTTCTATCCAGCAAAACCCAGGCCAGACACTAACATAGTGACATCAGTGCCTTGTGCATCTGAACTGTTTTGTCTGTTTATCTAAACATTCTGCTTGGAGCAAGAATTGGGTTTTCCTGTGGCTGTGTGCTTTGTACAAGGTAGAATTGTCCAGCAGTTACACTAATAAGAAGGTTTCAGAGTAGCAGCCATGTTAGTCTGTATTCGCAAAAAGAAAAGGAGTACTTGTGGCACCTTAGATGCAAAAATGCATCCGATGAAGTGAGCTGTAGCTCACGAAAGCTTATGCTCTAATAAATTTGTTAGTCTCTAAGGTGCCACAAGTACTCCTTTTCTTTTTACTAATAAGAAGAATGATGAATAAACAGTTACAGATAGAAAAGTCCCACTGGGATCACTTTGTTCATCCACTCCCAACCAGTGCAGGATTGTTTCCTACAAAATATTCTCAAGTGCTCTGCCCAGTCTGATTTTAAATTACTTAAGCAATAGGCTTACAATATATGAAACTTAATTACTCTTGATGCACATCAATAAATAATGCATACTTTCCTCCTATTTCCCCCAGAGCCAAATTGGAGCATGGAAGAAAAACTCTCCACACTGAACTCCAGATTTAACAAACGAGTCTTCATTGATATGTTCGTATGGAACGATGACCGGGACTCCAGCAGACATATCATTTATGTAAGAAAAATAATAGGGAACTATATCTCCATAAGTCCCAATACTCCAGATTTACAATGGGTCGCTACCTGCATCGCATTTAGACATGCTTTCCATAAGCACTGATTTGTATTGGTGGGCATTCCGAACATGGGCGAAATGTGCATATTAAAAAAACCCCTACAAATCTATTCATGGTACCCAAACAGTATCAAACACATCTTGATAAAGATCCTATACTGATTTACATCCACTGGGCCACTGATTACCTGGCAGGGTTCCATAGATGGCATGAAACTCTACTGCAGATATCCAATAAACATAGCTAGTCCATACATAACTATGAATATCGCTAGTCTCATATCTTTTATTGTTACAAATGAAATCTAGCCCAGGAGTGAGCAGCATCGTCTCTGGCAGGTTACTTTATTTTGATCTTTCAGAGGTCTCAATGGTCACTGAAAAATCTTGCCTTATAACCCAGGATAAGTATCCATCCGATACTACCCTAGAGAGTAAGAGTCAGACCTTAGTCCGATGCTTGGACCTCTGAGAATTGGACGTAGTAGTTCTGGCTTCCATCTCACTTCCAACTCCAAGGAATAATAGGCTAAGCTTGCTACTATAGTGGGTTTATCATGTAACAGAGTGCTATGGTCCTTCCAGTGGTCCACACAGCTTTTCACGTTGCTCTTGAATGACCCCTTCTTGCCAACCAGTCTCACTGCTCATCACTCACTATAGATATGTATTTGATTTCCTTCAGATCGACCAGCCTAGTTTGGGAATGCCATCCAGAGACTACTACTTTAATGGTGGAAATTACGAAAGAGTAAGTACTCCTGAACTTTGCTACTAAAAATTGCCTTTCACTAATCATGTGCAGGTGAACACTGCTTTTACAAACCACAAATAGCTGAATCTTCATGTTCTCCAACAATTGCAGTTAGACTGTGGAACTCATTGCCACAGGATGTCACTAAGGCCAAAAATTTAGCAAGGCTTGAAGATGGATTGGACATTTAAATAAATAACAAGACTATCCAGAGTTGTAATAGTTAATGCTAACAAAAAGAGTACTGGAAAGGAGATAAAACCTCATGTTTCAGGGTTTAAACCAATCTCTAATTTTTAGGGCTAGGGATGAGACCTTTATGTGGGGCAGATTATCCCACATAGATTCATAGATTCATAGATACTAAGGTCAGAAGGGACCATTCTGATCATCTAGTCTGACCTCCTGCACAGCGCAGGCCACAGAATCTCACCCACCCACTCCTACGAAAAACCTCACCTATGTCTGAGCTATTGAAGTCCTCAAATAGTGGTTTAAAGACTTCAAGGAGCAGAGAAGCCTCCCTCAAGTGACCCTTGACCCGTGCCCCATGCTACAGAGGAAGGCGAAAAACCTCCAGGGCCTCTCCAATCTGCCCTGGAGGAAAATTCCTTCCCGACCCCAAATATGGCGATCAGCTAAACCCTGAGCATATGGGCAAGATTCACCAGCCAGATACTACAGAAAATTCTTTCCTGGGTAACTCAGATCCCATCCATCTAATATCCCATCTCAGGGGATTAGTCCTATTTACCCTGAATATTTAAAGATCAATTACTTACCAAAATCCCATTACCCCATCATACCATCTCCTCCATAAACTTATCAAGTAAAATCTTAAAAGCAGATAGATCTTTTGCCCCCACTGCTTCCCTTGGAAGGCTATTCCAAAACTTCACTCCTCTGATGGTTAGAAACCTTTGTCTAATTTCAAGTTTAAACTTCCTGGTGGCCAGTTTATACCTATTTATTCTTGTGTCCACATTGGTGCTGAGCTTAAATAATTCCTCTCCCTCTCCTGTATTTATCTCTCTGATATATTTATAGAGAACAATCATATCTCCCCTCAACCTTCTTTTAGTTAGGCTAAACAAGCCAAGCTCCTTAAGTATCCTTTCATATGACAAGTTTTCCATTCCTCGGATCATTCTAGTAGCCCTTCTCTGTACCTGCTCCAGTTTGAATTCATCCTTTTTAAACATGGGAGACCAGAACTGCACACAATATTCTAGGTGAGGTCTCACCGGTGCCTTGTATAATGGTACTAAAACCTCCTTATCCCTACTGGAAATGCCTCTCCTGATGCATCCCAAAACGGCATTAGCTTTTTTCACAGCCATATCACATTGGCAGCTCATAGTCATCCTATGATCAACCAATACTCCAAGGTCCTTCTCCTCTTCCGTTACTTCTAATTGATGCGTCCCCAACTTATAACTAAAATTCTTGTTATTAATCCCTAAATGCATAACCTTACACTTCTCACTATTAAATTTCATCCTATTACTATAACTCCAGTTTACAAGATCATCCAGATCCTCCTGTTTAATATCCCGATCCTTCTCTGAATTGGCAATACCTCCCAGCTTTGTATCATCTGCAAACTTTATTAGCACACTCCCACTTTTTGTGCCAAGGTCAGTAATAAAAAGATGAAATAAGATTGGTCCCAAAACCGACCCCTAAGGAACTCCACTGGTAACCTCCCTCCAGCCTGACAGTTCGCCTTTCAGTAGGACCCGTTGCAGTCTCCCCTTTAAACAATTCCTTATCCACCTTTTGATGTTCATATTGATCCCCATCTTCTCCAATTTAACTAATAATTCCCCATGCGGCACGGTATCAAATGCCTTACTGAAATCTAGGTAAATTAGATCCACTGCGTTTCCTTTATCTAAAAAATCTGTTACTTTTTCAAAAAAGGAGATTAGGTTGGTTTGGCACGATCTACCTTTTGTAAAACCATGTTGTATTTTGTCCCATTTACCTTTGACTTCAATGTCCTTAACTAATTTCTCCTTCAAAATTTTTTCCAGGACCTTGCATACTACAGATGTCAAACTAACTGGCCTGTAGTTACCTGGATCACTTTTTTTTCCTTTCTTAAAAATAGGAACTATGTTAGCAATTCTCCAATCATACGGTACAACTCCTGAGTTTACAGATTCATTAAAAATTCTTGCTAATGGGCTTGCAATTTCAGGTGCCAATTCCTTTAATATTCTTGGATGAAGATTATCTGGGCCCCCCGATTTAGTCCCATTAAGCTCTTTGAGTTTCGCTTCTACCTCAGATATGGTAATATTTACCTCCATATCCTCATTCACATTTGTCATGCTACCATTATCCCTAAGATCCTCTTTAGCCTTATTAAAGACTGAGGCAAAGTATTTGTTTAGATATTGGGCCATGCCTAGATTATCTTTAACCTCCACTCCATCCTCAGTGTTTAGCGGCCCCACTTCTTCTTTCTTAGTTTTCTTCTTATTTATATGGCTATAGAACCTTTTACTATTGGTTTTAATTCCCTTTGCAAAGTCCAACTCTACTCGACTTTTAGCCTGTCTCACTTTATCCCTACATGTTCTGACCTCAATAAGGTAGCTTTCCTTGCTGATCCCTCCCATCTTCCACTCCCTGTATGCTTTCTGCTTCTTCTTAATCACCTCTCTAAGATGCTTGCTCATCCAGCTTGGTCTACAACTCCTTCCTATTAATTTTTTCCCCTTTCTTGGGATACAGGCTTCCAATAGCTTCTGCAGCTTTGATTTAAAGTAATCCCAGGCCTCCTCTACCTTTAGATCCATAAGTTCTTCAGTCCAATCCACTTCCCTAACTAATTTCCTTAATTTTTGAAAGTCAGCTCTTTTGAAATCAAAAACTCTAGTTGCAGATTTATTTTTGTTAATCCTTCCGTTCAGTTTGAACTGAATTAGCTCATGATAACTTGAGCCAAGATTATCCCCTACAACCATTTCTTCTATGAGGTCCTCACTACTCACCAAAATTAAATCTAAAATGGCATCCCCTCTAGTCGGTTCAGCAACTACTTGATGAAGGAATCCATCAGCTATCGCATCTAGGAAAATCTGAGCCCTATTATTATTACTAGCACTGGTCCTCCAGTCTATATCTGGGAAGTTAAAGTCTCCCATGATCATGCAGTTCATTGTGCTTCTAGACAGACTATTACACAAGTGCTGAACATCTGCCTACTGCAGGGTTTTTTATACTTTCCTCTAAAAACATCTGGTACCAGCCACTGTCAGAGACAGGACACTGGACTAAAGGGACTGCAGGTCTGATCCAATGTGGTAATTCTTTTATTCCCATATTTCTACAATATGGGGATTTCATACAAATCCCCAAATTCATTCTGATAAACCCCAACTGTAGAAGGTTTCAGTTATCCCCCAAGACAGACAATTCCATTCATGAAATCAGGACTGACTTGGACAAATAGAAGGAAGATGAATGGGATGATGAGTTGATGAGAATCTGACCCTGTATGTGTTGGGTGAGCCTTATTTTTTTGCTGTGAGTTCCAAAAACTACATGAACGTTTGGAGAGACTATTTTGAAACTGTTTCACTTTCCTCCACTGCACAGATCAAATTTGTTCATTTTCTCCTTCTTGCTTGCTTTTCTTTGTAAATGCCTGGCTGAGCCGCTGCAAATGTAGATGGATAGAGATAATTTGTCAATTTCAGGCCTGAAAATACTTTAAAAGCTCTTTTTATTTTTGTAATTATTTCATGCTAACTGAGTAGATTTGTAGCCAAGCATTAAATTGAATTTCCTAATGTGAATGAAGGGGGAACCATGTAGACAATGATCAAACATGTCAGACTCAGTTGCATATTACAGGAGTAGAGGCCTGATCCAAAGCCTGTTGATATCTCTGAGTGTCTTTCCGTTGACTTCAAGATCCTGCCTATAGTGAGATATAATTCCAAGGCTTTCTTCATCCAAACTACATAGCTGTGAGATTTTGATGGCAGCAGATCTGCCAGCATCCTCACCTCAGCCACCTTAACAAATTGTGATTCCTATGTCCTGTGTCCCATATTGTTCTGACCATGGAATTCAGCATGTGAACTAGCTCAGTACTCTTGAGGTACTATTTCTAGAATATGGCCAAAGTCTTCTGATATTCACAGACTCCATCGAGCATGTGTTGAAGGCAATCATCTACAGAACTTCTGAGAGATACAGTGAAACCTGCAAAACAAATCAAGTACTTCATAAGGCTGGATTTGATCTAAAAGGGAAACAAAATTGTACTGGAAGTGGCACCAGGGTGTTCTGAAGTGGGCAGGCTGGACAGGGCCTTGTCTGTTGGAAGTTAGCTCCCCTACTGCAGGTTTCATTTGCATGTTAGCAAATTTTTTTGAAGGGGAGCAGAGTGAAAATGATGCATCATGCCCATGGAGGCAGAAGACCAAGTGCAATACAGCTGTGATCCAAAAATTAACATAGAAAGACAACTGTAGGTAGCCTCACCATAATTTCCCCCACTGCTGGATTCCCTTTTGTATTTTGTGCCATAACTTCACTGAACATGAGGATGAGGGGAAGGGAAAAGAAGAGCTTTTCTCTCAGCCAATCGGGCTACATTTTTGGGGTTTTCTTATATTGCTATTGAGGAAACTTTAAACCTTAAATATTTACCTTTGTTATTTTGACTCTTAAGAAGCACTATTCCCTCAGCACAGTCCAAAGCAAGGAGCTTTTGTGGCTTCTGAATTTATTCATTTGGTAGTGAGGGGCAAGATCCAGTGATCCACTAGCCTGAACTGGGGAGATCTAGGTTCAAATTCTCTACTCTGCCACAGACTTCCCGTGTGACCTTGGGCAAGTCACTTAGCCTCTCTGGGCCTCAGTTCCCCCACCTGTACAATGGGGATAATAGCACTGTCCTACCTTAAGGAATGTTGTGAGGAAAAATACAGGAAAGACTGAAGTGCTCACATGTAATGGGGGGCATATAAGGTACCTTAGGTAGATTCAGGCATCTTTACTCATGCTGAATAATAGCTTCCTCCTCAGGCAGTCTCATGTATTTCAGTGTGGCTTGCCCAGAGAGTACAGGGCTCAGAATCTGGCTGTTGGAAATTTCTGTTTGGCAACCATTACTGAATTGTGCTTGTAGACAGACTATTACACAAGTGCTGAACAAATTGAAAGGTCACTGATGTGTCTAAGCCTTGTGCAGAATAGAAGATCTATGGCCTGTGGGATAGTTAGACATATGATACCAACAGACAGAGTGTTAGCAGCGCATCCTAAAGGAGGAAATAAAAGGTCAGATCCTCAGTTGTTGTCAATCTGCAGAACACCATTGACTTTAGTGGAGCTGCATCGCTTTACACCAGCTCAATGGAGTGATGCCAGTTTACACCAATTGAGGTTATGGCCCATAATCCCTGATGTGGAAACAGAAAAGAAGAACACCAAGTTGCAGCTGCAATAGTTCGGTCCCTTTGTGAACTAAAGGGGTGGACCATAAACTCTGCTACCTCAGAATAAAAAAAGTTACAATCAATGCTGATGCCTAGAAGGCCTGAGGGGCAGAGGGAAAGACAGGTTCTCTCCAGTTCCCAAAAACCAGCCAATCCCCTACGAAGATATTTCACAGGGATAGCTGTTGTTCAGTCTTCCCAAAAGGCACTTCTGCCAATAAAGAAACAGGTAAAATCACCTCCCTTCTCTATGCCTCTGTTTCTCCAGCCACCTTTATCTATCTTGTCTAATTTACAGCTTTGGGACACAGGAGCTGTCTCTCACTACGTATTTGAACAGGTTTCAGAGTAGCAGCCGTGTTAGTCTGTATTCGCAAAAAGAAAAGGAGTACTTGTGGCACCTTAGCGACTAACAAATGTATTAGAGCATAAGCTTTCGTGAGCTACAGCTCACGATGAAGTGAATGCATCCAATGAAGTGAGCTGTAGCTCACGAAAGCTTATGCTCTAATAAATTTGTTAGTCTCTAAGGTGCCACAAGTACTCCTTTTCTTTTTACGTATTTGAAGTGAGTCAACTGCAATGGGCTCCCATTCTTGGGAGAGGCGTCTCTGAGCTACTGTATGATAATAACAACAGAAAAAAGACAAGCTACATGGGCGAGAGAAGTTTGCATTGAAAAGACACGGGCAGAGTCTGAGCTGCAAGTCTTGGCTTGGGAACCAAATTTTGCCAACGTTCAGGATTGTTAAGATCCAGAGGCTTGGTTCAAGCCCATGTCTAGGAGAAGATCAATGGCTTCTGTTTATTTAGCCCCATGGTTCATTCTCGGCGCATTTGCTGATTTCCCTAGAACTCCCTCAACAAGATACACCACAGAAAACCTCTCATATTGGTGCTATTATAAACCTGAATTTCTGGATAAGATTGCCTTGATAAGTGGAGAAAATGTAGATAATTAACCTTATAAAAATTACACAGACATACAAGGTTTCCTTTCATGTGTGTTTAGGTGCGGGAAGCCTACTTGCAATTTATGATCACCATTGCCAAAATGATCAGAGAAGACAAGAATATGGCAAAAGACGACAATTTTGTCCAAGAGGAAATGGCAAAGGTTATAAAGCTTGAAACTGAGATTGCAAACGTGAGTATGGAAGATTATGGGAGATTGATAGGTGAACTGAAAAAGAGTGATAGGTTTTCATGATCTGTGGAATCAGAGCTTCTCTTGAACAGGAGTGGTGAGATTTTTGTGCTGCACCTGTATGAAGCATAACATAAAACTCACAGCCTACAGGGAGGCAGGGCAAAAGTAGTTTTATAGCTCTTTTGTTAACCCAGGATTATGGGCTAAATTGAAGCAGCATCTGTGAATTGTTCAATAGAACGATCCAGAATGGTCATGGTGGTGTTGATGATGGCCATATTTCCTTCTGCCCCCCACCATGCCCCCTATTCTGGGACTTGCAACAGGGGCTTGCAAGGCAACATAAACGGTCTTTTGTAAAACCTACACAAGGGGGAATTCTCCCCTGACCAGATCTAGGGCTCTTTCGGTGCTTTTAAAAGTGCTGCAGCATCTTGAAAGGCATTTATTTTTTTAAGATACCTACCACTACTGACAAACTTCCACACAGTTTAAATTCCAACTCTGTCTCTGTTATTTAACAGGGACCACAGCCTGTGTGGATCTCTGTATCGAAGCTAGAGACTTCTAATGGCTGAATAATTTACTGCAAGAACACATTTTTACTTAGGTCGAATGACTTCTTTTCAATATCACGGGATGTGGAATAACATGTCTAACCATTACTAAATATTCTAGCAGTTCAAAGCCATATTGCCAAAATAATCAAAGAAATTATATATATACGGATATATGCTACGTTCAATTAAGCTTTATAATTATTAGCATTTATACATGGCAAAACTTTCCAAAAATACACAAGCAATGAAAGTTCAAAAATGTGAAAAATCTGGATTTGTTGAGTATTTAAAAAATGGTTTACGATTGTAAAAAAAGTCTTTATTTTTCATGTTCTTTTTTATGGTAGGATCTCTGTTTTGCCATGTTGAATAGGACACAAAAAATTGGGGATATAGCACAGATTCGCTATACCATTAATATCCAGGTCATACACATGTTGGCTAAGGTGCTTGCAACTTTTTTGTGTAGCTGAAGTTTATTTCTTACGTTTATCTAAGATGAATGCATCTGATGAAGTGAGCTGTAGCTCATGAAAGCTTATGCTCAAATAAATTTGTTAGTCTCTAAGGTGCCACAAGTACTCCTTTTCTTTTTGCGAATACAGACTATCACAGCTGCTACTCTGAAACCTATCTAAAATGAGTTACAGAGTAGCAGCCGTGTTAGTCTGTATTCGCAAAAAAGTTAACTGCTGGAAATGGCCCACCTTGATTATCACCACAAAAGGTTTTCCTCCTTCCCCCCCTCCTTCCTGCTGGTAATAGCTCATCTTAAGTGATCACTCTCCTTACAGTGTGTACGACAAAACCCATTGTTTCATGTTCTCTTTGTGTGTATATAAATCTCCCCACTGTATTTTCCACCGAATGCATCTAATGAAGTGAGCTGTAGCTCACGAAAGCTTATGCTCAAATAAATTTGTTAGTCTCTAAGGTGCCACAAGTCCTCCTTTTTTTTAAAAAAAATGAGCTAGTTATTCTAATCTGCTGTGTCAGCAAACAAATGACTAGACAAGTAGAGATTAATAAATGCATTTTAGGTACAAGGCAGATAGAGGTGGACATAAAGTTCAGCAGGGGCGTAGACTGGTTGTATTTCCCAAAAATCCCAACCACAGTTAGATCAGATTAGTAATCTGCCCAAAAAACAGCACTGCATGGAGTGTAAATTTTCCCTTATTTATAAATATCCCGACTTTACCTGTGTATTTGCTTTTTTTTTTTAAACTGAGAGCAGAAGAGAACCCACAGACTTCAGTTTGCCAGTGTTGGGATTTTCACATTGCAAGTTTCATCTTGCTGCTTCAGTTTTCCATTCAGGTTCTGGAGGGATGTTCTTGGCCATCATATTACTAAAATAGCATAATGGTCTTGTACTCACTACCCTGAGCTATCAACTGGGATGTTAACTGATAAACTGAAATGCAGAAAACCTAGTGTGAGATTCGAGGAGTTTTCTTTTTCTAAAAACACTGAATATATTTTAAGGAGCAATTAAGAGAGTGAGAGAGAGAGAAAGAGAGAGAGTGTGTGTGCGCGTGCGCACGCGCGTGCAAGAGAGCATGCCCCTGCATTTGTGTGATTCCAACTGTTGAAATTCCTGTCAGTCAATTTTGAAGATAATACGTGAATGTCCACAGGCTACTGCTCCTGCAGAAGAAAGGCATGACGTGACCTTATTGTACAACAAAATGACCCTAAGAGAGCTCCAGGAAAAGTTTGCATTGAATGTAAGTGTTTTGATAAGACTTCTATGGCTTCCAGCTTCTCCCATTGTCTAGTCAATAGAAATACAGCTTTGCAGACTCTTTATACCTCCAGAACAAAAGGGATTCAAAGTGATGCCGCTTCTTAATGTAAAGCTAAGAGACTTTTAAGGCATTTTCCTTTTAAATAAAGCCACAATTGAAGCATTTGCCAGACCTTAAATCTCTGAACCACGCAGGATCATAAATACGCCAACTCCAGTCCAAAAAGAGTGGTTTAAAGTCCTTTAGTTCTATGCACAGAAGAAACAGATGTAAAACATGGTTTGTTTAGAGCTAGAATAATCATTCAGTAAAACTTTTAATGAGTCATTCATCTCTTTTAGCATGGAAGTATCTCCATCAAAATCATTGCAGAAGTCTGCAGATGCCACAAACAATTGTGGCCACAAGTTGTCCCAAGAATAAGTCTGAGTTTCCTTTCTCCCAGCCATGTTTAAACTTTCAGTGGCACAAAGAGGTCAAATTACTGTGAGTGACTTCTTCACTTTGTGTAGAAGGATGTCTACAGCTCACAAGCCCCCAACTAAACAATTACTAATCCTGTCTGCATTTTGACTTGCAATGCCTTGACATGACAAAAGTAGTGGGAAATCCTTAACTAAATATCCATCCTTCCATGGGTTTAATATTATTTTAAGTAGGTTTTAGCACAGATATGCAAGTGATATATGTATCTATTGATGAATAGCACAGTAGCAATTCTAGCCAAGGTAGTGGGGAAAATAATGTCTATTCTTTCACCATCACTACTAGACTGAATTTGAGGGAATCCAAAACACTATCAAATTTCAGGTTAGAATTTCCCCAAAGGGCAGGGTCTCCTCCCATCTGTGATATATATTTTTTACAGACAGAGGGCAGGATGGGACTAAAATGTTAGACTTTACCACCGTGTAAAAAAATCTTAAACCCCCATTTTAATTGGGAACCGTGTGGGAAAATATAACCAGGAGGAGGACTTATCATGCGGTTTTGCAGCAGTAGCAAAACAGAAAGTAAATGAAGTCTAGTTGCTTCCCAACTGTTGTGCAGGCCAAAGTGGGTCTGGAAGGGTAAATAAAGTAGGATATTGATGTATATTGGATATTGTATGTATTTATAGTTTGTTTTTTTCTTCATGGCATTCAATATGATATCATAATCACAGGCTTTATGGCCTCCCACTGGTGGCAAATTCAGCATCTGTCAAAAAAAAATTCCAACCAAAGACTGTCTAGCCAAAGGTAGGAAAGATTTGTGTGTAACATGCTTCAAAATGCAGACTCTGTCCTTCAAAAACACAGGGTTTTTTATTAGCTCAGTCATTACAGACATAGAGATCACACTTGTAGCACAGAGCAGAGACTCAGGAGTCTGTGCAAAAAAAAGGGGGGAAGGGGCTCCAAAAACAACCTGTCCCCCTCCATACAACAGCAACCTCAGCCAGCAAGGGCAGGGAGTGCCTGAAAATTACTGCCTCTGGGGAATGCAGGGGAGAGTTATCCAAAAAGTTTGCCCCCTTTTGTGCCACGGTGCAGTTTGTTAGCTGTATACCTTACACACCCCTGGCAACATTAAATGTCGTCCTGACATTTTGAGCACCACAGGTAAGTCTTGCTTGATTGCAAAGCTTTTATTTGGTTCCAACATGAACACATCCTTTACTACTTAGGGACTGAGACTTTTGGGGTCATCTGTTTGATTTGCATCACAAACTTATCTTGTAATGACTGAGAAACTCCTATGCCCAAATCAAGCGCATACAGGACAAAAATATCAGCATCAATATTAGATGTTCAGACCGGTATCGGATATTGAAATTAAAGTCAGCCAAGTCAGCTACCCATCGTTGTCCAGTGGCATTCAATCTGGCTGATGTCAGTACATATGTCAATGGGTTATTATTATCTGTGTAAACAGTGAAGGATGGTGCCTAATATAAATTGCCCATTTTGGAGCCAGGAACTCCACTTTCCCAGAGTGTAAATTGTATCTTTTTTTCTACAGGAGAAAGGGTCCTGGAGCCATAGGTACCACCGTAACTTGCCCTCCTGTTGATATAACACAGCTCCCAATCTATCAGAAGGTGCCTCTGTATGTAATATGAATGGCAGGGCTATTACTGGGACTTTGTGACTTTTAGAAACTATGCCAACACATTCAAATTTTTTCTACTGAACATGGGGAAAAACCATTCACAAATGACTCTGGAAGGCTGGTGACCTGTGTCATCTGGCCCTTTTGTCCAATGACAGAACTCGCCACCTTATGAGTTGTGACCAGTAGGACACTGTCGGTACTTTCCCACCATCTAGCAGCTGAAAGTGTATTTCAACCCACCCACCCCATAGGAAACAGAGGTGCCATAAGAAGCTGTGAGCCTCAGGCTTTCATCTTTTTCCGGCAACTCCATGAGTTCACTTCCTGGGTCACTGAGAAGATTTGCCTTCACCCACTGGTGTGGCACTATGCATTCCCGTGTCCCACAAAGCTGCTACTTTAACTGCATTCAGAATACACCAAACTACTTTTTTCCCCACTGTGAGTTAGCTTAGCGTGCTCCTTTGGCAACAGTGAACAACTACTTACTCTCCTTTCAATATTACAATTATACTCACAGTTACCATGCCTCTGTTCAAGTTTATCTATACCAGTCTTTACCATGTTTGTATGTCTACAAGTCCCCTGGCTTTCCCATTTCCCTGTTTATTTTTGATGACTGTCTCTCTGTGGGACCTTTGATGCTGGTCGGTCACGCAAGGCCCTTTGGAGTGACAGGGATATAGTTTCCCCTCTAGTCCACTATTTTGGGGCCTCCTGCTGAGACAACATCCATCCAGACTTGTAGTGACTCTTCACCCCATCGTGAAAACAACAGTTGCAGATATTGCCTTTGTCCTCTTTCTGGAAATGGGGATGGCCTCGCCCCCACAGAACTCTCTCTTGGGTGGATTGGAGTGGCCTGTTTCCGTCATGATGGGGTGCCCTCAGTACCACTTTGATAGCACTGATCTCCATTTTAGACTTGTCTTCAATTCTCCAATCTCATCTCCTCTGGTTGGTGCTACAAACGGATTTTTTTTTAAAAAAAACCTGGTGCTGCTTCCTTGTCAGTCTCTGACTCACCAACAACAGAGGCCTCTCGCATGACATTAAGTTCTGTCACTTTTCCGCATGCCTGGCTTGCACTTCGTGCTGTTTATCTCTTTCCTAGCCAGTTACAATGTTCAATGGCTCCAACAACACTTCATCTGTGACTGAATTATCTTGGAGATAGGGCAACATCACAGTCCAGATTTTCCTATTCTGCAGCCCAGGAGACTGAATGGAGGAGCATATTTTGCAACCAGAGCAGGAGGAAAGATCCCAGCTTTAGCAGGGCAGGTTGGCTCCACACTTAAAGAAGCAAAGGGATCAGATGCATGCTTATGGCATATTTAAAAAATCTGTATCTATATGTAAGGCAATAAAATATGACAGGCTCTTGCTTTTGGTTCCACCGATACCTAAGAGACTTTCTGTCTTCTACAGCCAATGCAAGTAGGCACTATTTACAAATATTACAACACAAGTTACAGTAGGACCCTTAGTGTTGATGGACAAGTAAGGCGACAGTTCTATAGGCAGGAGTCCTCTCTATTGAACATGCCCTGCTGCTAGCCCCAGAGCGTCCAGTCCCAGATAGCACAGTGAGGAGGCAGGATTCCATTGTAATAGGTATAAAGAAAAGCTTGGAATCGGTGTGTCTGCCTCTCTCTGCCCTCACAGGAGTTTAACTGGACTCTCTTCATCCAAGGCATCATGTCTTCAGTAAACGTTCAGATCCACCTGGATGAGGAGGTAGTTGTGTACGGCATGCCCTACCTGCAGGAGCTCAAAGCGATTATCTCCAACTACTCAGCAAGGTAAAGGTCCTGGGAAAGAACTGGGGCTAAGGTAGAAGAGATGGGGCACCATCAGGCGCCAAATGGGCCAAAGTGGGAATAAGGAGGGGGTTTTTCCTGGCTATGCCACAGACTCCCTGGTGAAATTATGTCACATTTCTGGGTACTCCATTCTATAAATTAGGGATAACAACCTTACAGGGGTGTTGGAAGGCAACATTCATTGAAGGGTGGGAGGGTCTCAGCCTCTAATTGACTAGTGTCATAGAAAAGAAACGAGGGTGTGGTGTAGCTCACGTTACATTCTAAAAGGAAAAACAGGTGGAAATTAGAAACTTAGTCCCCAAAGAGAACCAGGAAATGGGGCTGTGTCGAGTGATGCAGATGGTCTGGCTCCTCTATGCATGTTGTGCATTCTGGATGCTACTGCAGCTAGTCAGCTGTGCTAAATAAAAGCAGACCCCATGGTCCCCATAGGTGTTGCAAGAAACTTGGCAGCCATTGCTAGCCCTGTCCTCTGCATTCAGACTAAAGCTTGCCCTTTGACTATCTGCATTAGAGTGGCCCATTGCATGACATTAAACTCCGCTTTGCTTTCTACCCACAGCACCATCCAGAACTACCTAGTCTGGCGACTGGTGGTTGACAGGGTCAGCAGCTTGAGTCGGCGTTTCAAGGACGCCCGGGCCAACTACCGAAAGGTAACCCCCTCCCTTCCCAAAGAGTCCATTCAGCTGTGACATCATTCTGCATTAGTGGCCTTGAACCCATCAGCAGGACATCATGATCCTAGACAAAGGGCAGCCAGTCCATATCTGCACAATGAACTTTAACCAAATCAACATTCTAGCCTCTGCTTTGAGTGAAATGTTGGCTCAGTGTGTGAAGTTTAAGCTCAGATCCAAACACCCCCAGAGTCTGGAGACGTTAACATCTGGAGTTCAGGGGCAGGCCCATCCCTAGTGTTGTTATCTAGGTCTGTTCTTTTTTGAGTTAAGGTTGCAGCTGGATGCCTAGACATGAAAAGTGAAAAGTGAAGCTGAATGAACAATTAAGATGTTTCGGTTTCTTTCAGCCCCACTGGGAAATGGGTCCTGCATCTCCTTGGACCTACATATGGGGATGGGCCAACATACAAATCCCATCATGTCACTAGGAATAAGAGAACCAGATCAGATAAACTAAACAACAACTTTAGTATTAGACTCGAGATGGGAACTGAAATAAGCCTTTTATGGACATTCAAAATACCATGGGAAAGTCTGGGTCAAACTGAACTCCATAGGCTCAGGGCTTCCAGGTAGACCTTTCTTGGATACATATCCTCCAGCCCATTTGACATTAGCCCATCACTAGTGACAACTTTTCCAACAGACCATTTGTTTGAACCATGATTGCAGGAGGGCAGGAACTCTCCCTGAGATGCCTTCACCTCCTATATATTGTGAAGCCCAGGGGTTCTCAACATTTTTCTTTCTGAGATCCCCCAACATGTATAAAAACTCCATAGCCCACCTGTGCCACAACAACTGGCGTTTCTGCATATGAAAGCCAGGTCAGGGGTTAGGAGGTAGCACATGCCACTAGGGGCCCCATGAAGCTAAGTTGTCTAGGTTTTGGCTTCAGCTCCAGGCTTCAGCCCCACATGGTAGGCTTTGGCTTTTCTGCTCTGGGCCCCAGCAAGCTAATGCCAACCCTTCTTGGCCGAGCCCCTAAAACCTGCTTATGGTCCCGGACCCCTGGCTGAGAACTGCTGGTAAAGCCAACACATGTATGAACAGGGGTGGGTATCATGCTTAGCTACCAAGGTGAGGGGCACTACAGAAATTCCTTAGGCAGACAGATAGATGGAGAGACAGATAAGCCACGAAATGACAGCGTGGTGGGACAGAAATTGAACTGTACTCATACCACCTCCTAATAGTATCCTGTGCACAGTGGATCAATGGAAGAAAGACCAGAGCTTCCAAAGAAATAAAACTAACATGTGAAGGGACAGAAGCTGAACCGATGCGGGCCTCTCTCTTTGATTAGCCCTCTTGCCCTTTAACAACTTGGAGTGGGGCTGAGGGGAAGGTACATAGGCAGAATTGATTCCCCAGCATTTCTCTTCCAGGCACTTTATGGGACAACACTGGAAGAGGCCCGTTGGCGGGAATGCGTGAGTTATGTCAACAACAACATGGAGAACGTGGTGGGAGCTCTGTATGTCAGGGAGACATTTGCTGGTGAGAGCAAGAAGATGGTATGTAGTTTACCTTTCATGCTATCATAAGCCCACAATTCCCATGGATCCCCTTATCCCCCACCTCCACTCCCACCCCAAACCTATGGCCTAATATCTGTTAAATATGTACACAGTGCAGAGCTTTAACATAACTCAGGGGAGACAGACAGGATTAGAGTTTCATTGTTCCTAAGGCAGAAGTTATGGGCTCTCTCTTCTGAGAGGGATTTCACCTTGTGCAGATAGTCAGCCACTTCCTGACAGAATACCAGCAGGCCCCAGATCCTCTCTTTGTTTTGTTGGGAAATACTGAAGACGGTCCCCCAGCAGGCCAGTGCTAAAGCTGAGAACAGACCCGAGTGCCAGTGTTCTGGTCTAGTACATTATCCACTAGGCCAGACTGCTCAGATGGGTCAAGCTATGTGATTTGTGATCTTCCACATACTTTGCCTCCCAATGGTATCCCAGCATGGTTAGCTGCTGAGCATGATGCCTATCTCTTGCCTGCCTTTCAGCTCCTCCAGTTTATGTCTCCCACAGTTCAGCCAAGTCAGGAGACACACATAACTGAATCTTGGGAACTATGCTAATCAGTCAGAAGGTAGCAGACACAGGAAACTCATTTATGATGTATATTTAAATGTGGAGCGCTATGTGCTATCACGAAGCATTTGAGGAGATTATTCTTCATTAGGAGCCTGCTATCTCTCTAGAAGAAAAAATAGGATGATGAATTTCTTACTTGTCTCTATTGTAGGTCCGAGACTTAATAGACAAAATCCGGGAAGTGTTCGTTGAGACACTCGATGAATTACAGTGGATGGACGAAACATCAAAAGAGAAAGCTCGTGAGAAGGTCAGAAATAACAAAAAACCTCAATATCCTGTGCAGGAATATCAGAAGATTGTGTCATATTTTGCAAGACTTATTTTTCATCCCTTAAAAAAAGGGAGAGAGAGAGAGAAATAAAAATCCACTTTCACAATTACCCATAATTTTCTCCAAGATATTGCCTTTGATCCTTTATTTATTTAGCTTTCAGCATTTTTTATTTTCAAACTATAATAGAATCTAATGTAAAATATCACATAAAAGTGGTAAGTCAAAGAAACCCAAACAATCTACGAGTTACCTAAAAAAGAGCCAAATGGGTAAAACTAATTAAAAAGAAATATATTAGTAATAAACTTCCAAAAGATTAGGCCAAGTTTCCTTAAATTCTTCTTGTGTATGAATCAAATGAAGAGCATCCTTTTTGATGCTAGCCAGTCCATCAGGCCAATGCGTTGTTCCACAATATGAAGGTATTCAGATGTTTCCCAAATGGAAACTTTTGCCTATTAAAAAGTTCTTGCTTTGCAGTAATGTTGCCTCTTTTCAAAAAGTATTTGGGTCACTCTATATCTCATTGCAAAAGGCTGTGCTTTTTCAGCAATGGGGTGTTTGAGGATTTTCATTGCAGAGAGTACCATATCCGGTGCTTTCTCTGAGGGAGTCAGATGTAGCATAAGCTGACAATATGTTTAAATAATGCAGCCATATGTTCATATGGAATGAGGAAGCAGAAGGAACCCTGTGTTAATTTCATATCTTGTTGGACTATTGACTTCAGTGGTGTTGCATGAATTGGATCTGGAGCCAATTGCTGTTGAAGTCAATGGGAATCATCCATGGGTGTTGAATCAATTTTTTTAGGGCCCTTCAGTGGAACCTGGATCCAGGCCACAAATGAGGATAGAATGTGTCCCATGGAGATTCAAAGTTAAAATGAATCCCATTCCAGTCCCCACTGACATCACTTTCCTCTGAATTCAGGAAACCCTATATAAGTGCACCAAATGCTTGTACCCAAGGCCATCACCCCTGAACCACTCTTGCACACATTTTCAATATTTACATCAAATACACTCTTTGTTGGCTCATCATATGAATATTGATTAGGCTTAATTCACCCGGGGTGTAACTCCACTGAAATTAATGGACCAACACCAGCAATGAATTTGATCCATTGTCTGCAGCGATCCAGATTTTTTTTTTTACTATTGTGAGACCATTTGTGGGCTTTCTTTTCTTGTAGGCAATGGCAATTAAAGAACAAATTGGCTACCCAGACTACATTTTGGAAGATCAGAATGAAAAACTGGAACAGGAATATGCAAATGTAAATATGCGACATGTACCTGAACAGGGTTAATACAAAAGCGTTAACATATTGCATTGCTATTTACAATGTTAAATGCCTGTGTTACTGTTGCCCCAATCAGGACCAAGGCCCCATTGTGCTAGATTCTGTATAACACATTCAAAGACCTAGTCCTTGCCCCCAAACAGCTCCCTATTTAAGAAAGAGCTGGCCATCTGTTTCTATACAATGCATAACTACAGGACAAATATTTCATAGCAACATCCTATGGTTAAAGGAAATTCTCCATTAAAAGAAACTTGATAATATGCTAGGATTTGTATTTCTTCAGTTAAACTTCAGTGAGCACAAGTATTTTGAAAACACCCTGGAAAACCTGAGGGCTGGAGCCCAGAAGAGCTTGAAAAAACTTCGAGAGAGGGTTGATCAAGATACGTAAGTGTCCAGACTGCATGGCTGTATGAGCACCCCAAATCCTGGAATAATGCTTACGGACCACCCTGGCGCTAGAGTGGTGGCACTGCCCTTCTTCACTCATTTCAGATCATTACGAATACTTTTGTTTGTGGTTGTCTAAGAATGGGGCATTGTGAGAATTGAACAAATAGCTCTTTGTCTGCCCCTAGTAGTAATGTACGTAAGAGTGGCTACATGGGATCATTCAGACCTTTTGGAATCTCAGTTTAATCCTTCACAGAACCACTTTACACACCATTATATTACCATGGACCGACTTATTACAAACACTGTGACTGATCTTCCTGGCAGGGGAGCAATGAGGAGGGGCCAGCTTGCACCTTGGAAAATGAATAACTGAAAGGAGATAAAAACCAAGGCTTAAAATAGCCTTTCAGACTCCAGTTCCCAACCCATCTGGGCTTTGTAGATGTTTAGATATGGATCCAGAACTGAACTTTTAAGCTCAAACCCATCTTTAATTAAGATAATTTATTGCTATGGGGGATGAAGCATATAAATATCAGTATTTTCACCCCAACTATTAGAAATATGAATTTAATAGGCTGAGAATGTAATTTTTATTATATCAGTGTCATGGCTACAGGGCTAGCTGCACCTCTAACCCCTTCTCTGGCCTCTCTGAGCCCACCCCATCAAATGTCAGGCCTCAGGCCTTTACCTCTCTAAGGTGGAGTCTGACAATTCCCCCCTTCTTGCACTGGGTCCCAAGCTCGAGCATTGCAGTGTATTGACTATGCTTCCCCTGCAAGACCACTGGGTTCATGTACCTGCAATTCTTCCCTTTGAGAGCTTAGAACCAGCAATGAATACAGGGACCCAAAACAACCTTCCTTAAAACAGGTGCATTAGAATCATAGAATCATAGAATCATAGAATATCAGGGTTGGAAGGGACCCCAGAAGGTCATCTAGTCCAACCCCCTGCTCAAAGCAGGACCAAGTCCCAGTTAAATCATCCTAGCCAGGGCTTTGTCAAGCCTGACCTTAAAAACCTCTAAGGAAGGAGATTCTACCACCTCCCTAGGTAACGCATTCCAGTGTTTCACCACCCTCTTAGTGAAAAAGTTTTTCCTAATATCCAATCTAAACCTCCCCCATTGCAACTTGAGACCATTACTCCTCGTTCTGTCATCTGCTACCATTGAGAACAGTCTAGAGCCATCCTCTTTGAAACCCCCTTTCAGGTAGTTGAAAGCAGCTATCAAATCCCCCCTCATTCTTCTCTTCTGCAGACTAAACAATCCCAGCTCCCTCAGCCTCTCCTCATAAGTCATGTGCTCTAGACCCCTAATCATTTTTGTTGCCCTTCGCTGTACTCTTTCCAATTTATCCACATCCTTCTTGTAGTGTGGGGCCCAAAACTGGACACAGTACTCCAGATGAGGCCTCACCAGTGTCGAATAGAGGGGAACGATCACGTCCCTCGATCTGCTCGCTATGCCCCTACTTATACATCCCAAAATGCCATTGGCCTTCTTGGCAACAAGGGCACACTGCTGACTCATATCCAGCTTCTCGTCCACTGTCACCCCTAGGTCCTTTTCCGCAGAACTGCTGCCGAGCCATTCGGTCCCTAGTCTGTAGCGGTGCATTGGATTCTTCCATCCTAAGTGCAGGACCCTGCACTTATCCTTATTGAACCTCATTAGATTTCTTTTGGCCCAATCTTCCAATTTGTCTAGGTCCTTCTGTATCCTATCCCTCCCCTCCAGCGTATCTACCACTCCTCCCAGTTTAGTATCATCCGCAAATTTGCTGAGAGTGCAATCCACACCATCCTCCAGATCATTTATGAAGATATTGAACAAAACGGGCCCCAGGACCGACCCCTGGGGCACACCACTTGACACCGGCTGCCAACTAGACATGGAGCCATTGATCACTACATTGTTTATTTGACGACAAGAACAAAGCATAACATGAGAGAAAAGGATTTTAAAACAGTAAAAGGCCCACACACGTGTAGCTAGAGTCTAACCATCCTCTTCTTGGGGACCCCGGTAGGTCTAACTTCCCCTTTGATCCCCCAGCCTCTGGAGTCTGGGTTCACCTTAGCTCTCCCTCCCTATCCCTGAGGGCCTATCTAGGAATCCAGCCCACAGTCTTTGTTCTGTCAGCTCCTGGCTGCCCAAAACCAGTCTGGTGAGGGCTGTGGTGGGACAGAGCCAGAGCGTCCAAGGGAATGGCCCAGGCATTGTTTCCCAAGCATTTGCTGGGAAGGGTATATCTGGTTCCTCCCCGCCCCTGCTTTGGGTGTGCATTTCCTTAACATCCTGCTATTCAATATGTGCATTGTGTAAACCCCCTCACAACTATTAGACACACAGAGAACATACAGCATTCAAAAACTATTACAAGCAGCTCCAAATCCATTACAGGTGGCAAGACGAGCTGCTGTTGAGTAAGGAGCATCGTCCCGTAACATTAGCCTTCAGCATGAGTGGTTTTGCTGGTTACGGGCAGCAGCAAAAAAGCCAACAACTGATTGGTTGTTTGCGTGCTAGTAGGCCTCCATGCTGCAGGAGGATGTTCCCAGGACAAAAGGAAAGGCAGAAGCAACTCCCAAATGCATTTGATTAACACCTCTATTTATATAACACAAAATATGCAGTTAACAAAGGTTTGGTCTGGGATCTTGCTTCTATTGAAGCCAGTGGGAATTTGACGTAAACTTCCAAGGAAGCAGGCTCAAGCCTAAAATCATGATCTTTTCATAAACAATGATTTTAAGGATTTTGCATTAGAATAGTGCAGCCAAAAGCCATTCAGTTCAGATTAAGATGTGGAATAAGTGTCCTGATGTCAGTGCCTTGCACTGCAGCCATTTTCTTTTAATCTAATATGCAGAATATACCTACTAAAACCTGAGTTGGTTACAGTATCTATCACTCATAGGTTGATATTTTGGGAAATTGGCTGTATTAAGCAATGGAAAAGTCATATCATTTGATCAAAAGCCCATTGGACTTAAAGGGAGCTTTTTTTCACTGACTTAATGAGCTTTGGGTCAGGCCTTCTTTGTGTGGTAATTTGGTAGTGTGTGGAGTTATGTCTTTCATTTTTCGTGTATGATTTGTAGACTTCCAGCGAAGTCCCCTTGCAGGCTTGGAAGGTTTTCCCAATAAGCCATAAAACCACTTGTCAGTTTAGATTGTTAACAGTTCATTGTTTAAAGACCCAAATTGAAGAAGATTTTATAACTAATATCTTATTCAGCATCGTATCAACTACTTATCACAGTCAGACGGAATTCCTATGTTCACATCCTGGAAGTGTCCCTTTGTAGAGTAAAAGGAAAGTTTTTTTATTCCAAGTCTCCTGGCTAGTCATGACTTAGTGAGGTCTCTCTGGGAGATGCTATGAAACCATATTGTGATGTAGCCATTCATTATAGACTGAGGAGGGACTGGGAGCTATTCCAAAATCACTCTGAAATACTTCAAACAGGAATTACTTATCAAAATTAGTACTCACTATGAAAAATCGCAAAAAGAAAAGGAGTACTTGTGGCACCTTAGAGACTAACAAATTTATTAGAGCATAAGCTTTCGTGAGCTACAGCTCACTTAATCGGATGCATTTCGATGAAGTGAGCTGTAGCTCATGAAAGCTTATGCTCTAATAAATTGGTTAGTCTCTAAGGTGCCACAAGTACTCCTTTTCTTTTTGTGAATACAGACTAACACG
This sequence comes from Dermochelys coriacea, assembly GCF_009764565.3. NCBI lineage: Eukaryota > Metazoa > Chordata > Testudines > Dermochelyidae > Dermochelys > Dermochelys coriacea. Next base: position 18,854,934 of record NC_050085.1, on the reverse strand, counting down.
GCTGCTACTCTGAAATCTATGAAAAATCGGTTTCACAATATAGATGGTAGTACATACCTGGTTCTACATTTGTAATGACTTACTCTCTGACTGTTCTAATTAAACATTTTCAATAGACAAACTTTGTCCCAGTTCTCAGTGTAGGTAAATGCATTCTGCTGCCCTAAACTTCCCCTCTGCATTTTTATTTAGATGTTGTATTCTTCATTTCCTGTCTTAAACTGTTAAATTGCAGTATTATGAACTGTTAAAGAGCTACCACATTCCACCCCACTGGTGGCTGCTTAGCAATAGCGAGCAAAATGATACCTGGCTTTGATTTGGGATCCTTTAGGCTGAACGGTGTCATATAAACAAAAGAGTGTTATCATTTTCCAGTCTGAGTGTCTTTGCTGAACAATTCCCAATTGCTTTCTTCTCCTCCACCTCCCATTTTATATTCAACCAGCGCTTTCTGAAGGAGATTAACTCAATAAAGAGAAAAGGAGTACTTGTGGCACCTTAGAGACTAACAAATTTATTTGAGCATAAGCTTTCGTGAGCTACAGCTCACTTCATCGGATGCATTTCGATGAAGTGAGCTGTAGCTCAGGAAAGTTTATGCTCAAATAAATTTGTTAGTCTCTAAGGTGCCACAAGTACTCCTTTTCTTTTTGCGAATACAGACTAACACGGCTGCTACTCTGAAACCTGTCAATAAAGAGAATGTTTATAAAAATGACTATATCTTTACGTATTATTCTTTCTAGATGGATCATTGGTGCTGCCGTGGTCAACGCATTCTATTCCCCCAACCGAAATCAGATAGGTAGGTTTCAAACCATTTTGACTGATCAGCAGAATTTAAGAATAATTTTGTGTGTGAAACAATGCATGTTAGGGGTGCCATGCGATTGCCCATATGAAGCCCAGACTGAACATTTGTAGCACTCCTATTGCAAGGTGGATGGGCTGTTCTGCTCAAGCCTTTGTTTTGCTGATGAATATTCAACTCACTTAAACTTAGCAGAGTTGTTTACATTCCTTCACTGAAATAGCCTTGTGTTTGACAACCTAGAAAGGAACAGCCACCAAGTGAGTGCCAACTTCAGGGAGTAGTGAGCACTCACCATGTATTTGAGGCTATTTAATGTCTCTGCATGCCTGGGAAACTTAAGCGATGCTCCAAGCTTTGCTGTTTGTGCAGATGGCACTGAAATTATTTTTATGAGAGACACACAAGATTGAAGAAACTTGCCTCAGCTAATGAGACATCAGACTCGTGAGAGCTTCCAGATCTATAAAAGCTGTGACTAAAACATCCTTCATTGGATTGGGCCCATATGAAATGCTAAGAAGTACCAACTCCTCCTGCAAATACTCTTGCTTCCCCGGTTCCACACACTCCCTGGCCAATAAAACCAAGGCTCATTGTATCTAGGGTCCAGAGCAAATGTACCTACCAAGTTCTGGTTTCATTTTTCACAGAGTTAAAATTTCTGCTCCTGTCTTAGTGGGAACTGGTTGCCTTTCTTCTCCTAGTGAATGGTCTGAGTACACAAAAATCCTTCTTTACAGAAAAAGGGCTTTGCATCTCCCTACACAAATTTTTGCTATGTGTTTTTTTTCCTCACATTTTTCACTTATTAGAAGCCATCTTATTAGAATGACCCATTAGAATGACCCATTTGCAGCATTAATTCCTTCTTGAAGCTCAAACTTGTCTCCTCTTCAATGCTTGGAAGGAAGAATAAACCCCACTGCCGATATATTAGGCTTTTGTGTGTAGGTGTGGAGGAGGCTAGAGCTATTCTTTCCAAGGCTGTCATCCGAAGTACAGTTGACACACAGTAGTAATTCCTATGGCGTACACCTTAAACATTAAGCCTCAGTGTTATTTGTAGGCCGCATATGATGGTTAAGCTTTCTGTTAACAAAACTAAAGCAATAAAATATCCATTAGCTTCCCCATAAAATGGCTCCATGATACAAACTGAACATAGTTCATTGGGATAGCAAAGAGGAAAAAATGTACAGGTGAGCCAATATTCACATGTAATCCTAACCCAGGGTGCTTGGTGTGTCTTTGAGTCAGATCTGCTGCCTTTAATGACAAATACAACATTTTAACTACCTCTGTGCCAGCCCCATCAAATTTAATACAACTATGGGTCAGGAGTCAGGGTGAGGGCCCATTCTGCCTCCTGCATCATTTGAAGGATTTTCAGTTCTGTTCTGATTAAAACCAGTTTTTTTCTAGTGAAGTATTGCCATCTATATTAAATAGCCTTTTTTCAAATAACTTTTTTTTTTTTTTTGTAAACCCTTGTTGGAATTGTAGACATTTTTTGTATTTCATGAAAAAAATCTGACTTTTTCAATATTTTCTCTACATTTTATCAAAGATGTTATTGCAATTTTTTGTTTTGTTTTGTTCACCCAAAACCTGTTTTTGTTAAATTTTCCAAAAAAACAACCTGCAAAAACCGACGACCACTGCAAATGGAGCCATTCTGAACATTTCAGAATGAAATCAGTTTTGGAGTGTTCGTGTGAAAATAGGTTTCATTCTGTGACCTGTTCTCATTCGGACTGTTGATGCTCTTGTGATGACATTAGGAGCAGACAAAGCCAGGTTGATCTTCAGATCCCAGGCTCAGGCTCAGCTTGTCAGCTTGGGGGGTCAGGGGTGGAATTATCTTTCAGCTTGTAACCTAAACAGTTCTTTGCTTGATTCCCTAAAAGGGAATAGATAAGGAGATTCTACTGTGTAATTCTAAGTCTCTTTTCTAATTACAACTGCACTTTAATGTACAAGATATATAAGACTAAACAAGCTGAGCTGGAAGGGAAATTTTGCTGGGTTTTCAAATGGGAGATTTTAGAGTTACTGATTTACTACAAAAAGAAAAGGAGTACCCGTGGCACCTTAGAGACTAACAAATTTCCACTCTATACGGCTAAATTCAGTGCCTTGCATAATGACAGGTTTCAGAGTAGCAAATAGTAGTAGTAATAGTAGTAAATTTGTTAGTCTCTAAGGTGCCACGGGTACTCCTTTTCTTTTTGCGAATACAGACTAACATGGCTGCTACTCTGAAACCTGATTTACTACATTTACCATTTAAGAATGACTCCTTGCACAATCAGAGAGGCAGAGCTCAATTCACATGATCATCATCAATGAGTTATAAGTTACATAAAGCAAGTGGCATAAACAGAGGAAACATTTTCTTTTTGATCCGCTTCCAAAGGCTGACCCATCTACAGAGCACACACAGATGAAATTATCTGAACCTCTCTCTCTCTTGTTTTGCAGTGTTTCCTGCTGGAATTCTACAGCCTCCCTTCTTTAGCAAACACCAGCCACAGGCACTAAACTTTGGAGGGATCGGGATGGTAATTGGACATGAAATTACTCATGGTTTTGATGACAATGGTGAGAAGAGGCTAAAAAATTATCTAAGCAAAATATTCCTTTTATAATTGCATCGATCACACAGTAGAAAACTAGATGTGGGTGGTAATAGTCTATCTGCACTACAGATGTGTGATTTAGGGTAAATGATCCTTGAACCAATCAGAGAAAATAAGGATAATGAATTAAATTAATGGCAATATGCCAGAAAATCTGTTACTTTTACAGCAGTAAAGAATCAGAAACACTGTTAGTACTAGCCTGTGTGCTGCCTTTCAAAGTAATATGAAATCTGTGAAACGCATTCTCGTGGCAGCACAGTGAGACACAGAATCCTGACCCCTGGGGTCTCTTTATTTTTAAACCCATTTGTTAAAAAATAATTGATTTTGTCATTATCATTGACAGGGGCCTAAAATGATTTTGGACATTGAGACTCAATTCTGATACTTTTTTTTTTTAAATAAACAATAATTCTTTACACATAGGCTTTATTGAATGTGGCTTTTACCTCTATGAGCCCTATATAATTTAAACATAAAACGCTTGCTGTAGCTGTCTGTATACAGATCCATACTGAGCAAGAGGTGTGCTCTGAACAACAGGATTAGGAACAGAGACACCAGAATCTTGGTCTTGGTTTGCTCCCTCTCTGGCTTTGGCAAAGTCACTTTGACCCTCAGGTTCCTCATCTGTCAACTGCAGAGAGCACTTTCTGTATTTTCAGTTGGGTTGCAAGGATTTAGTGGCTAATTAGGAATAGTATTATTTATATCACAGACGTGCATAAGAGCTGTAATCAGGATCACAGCCATATTGTGCTGGGTATTGGGAATTCGCATAGTAAGAAATAGTCTCTAGCCCTAAGAGCTGATGCTCAAAATAGAGAAGATACAAGTGGGTGTAACAAACACACAGAAGGGAGGCAGGCGGGAGACAAGGGTACTAGGGAATGGAAACGTGTTTAGAAGTTGCTCTGGTTAGACTGCTAAATGTACCTATAGAAACTGTGTGTCAATATTTAAAGCTGGCAATCAGTCAGGGTCTCTGGACACATAGATCATTTCACCCTGAAACAGTCTCTCCTCCATTCTTTGCTTTCATGAACAGGAAGAAATTTTGACAAAAATGGAAATATGTTTGATTGGTGGAGCAATTTCTCAGCTATGCATTTCAAAGATCAGTCACGCTGCATGGTTTATCAGTATGGAAACTACACATGGGAGCTGGCTGGAGGACAGAACGTGAGTACACTCTGCAGGATAGAGAGTGGGTAGGATGCCTTTATGAATTAATTTAGCAGATCGGAAAGCAACTAGTTTGATAGCAATAGAGTCTCAAGCACTTGATCCAAACGCTACAATCCAGGGTTTGAAGCTAGGTTTCTAGAGGTAAAATCACCCCAGTCTTAACTTTATTTCTTATTTTCTTCCAAAGCTACCAGAGCTAAACCAGCCCAGAGAATTAGGGAAACAGAGAGAAGACACAAATTCCTTCTTGATAACAAGAAAAGCTTGATTCCTACTTCCCCAGTTGTAGGAGGTCATTAGTTTTGTTTCTTCATTTATAATTTGATTGGGGGGATTTAAAAAGGATCAGGCAAGTTTAAAGAGAGTGGTAGAACAGAGGAATAGGTAAAATATTTTTTCATCTTCCCAAAATCTGTTCAGAAGATATCTCTAAAGGAATTCAGGTCTAAGGTAGTTTTAGTAATCGAACATAGAAACAGTGAACGAACAGAACCCACTAATAGAGAAAAGTTCCAGGCCCCGACAAACAAAGTCAAATCCTAGCTCTAGAGGCCTTCCCTAACCACACCCCCATCTTACACTGACTCAGCTGCCTTTGGGCTGAGCTTCTTATAACCCTCCGTGCCCCACAATGCTTTGCAGAGCAGGCAAACAAACCAAAGTCAAATACCCAGTTTTGCTTTAAAAGGAAGTTTCCCCTTTAAATATGGCAACTGTTAACCCCCCCCCACTCATGAAAAGGCAGAAAATTAAAAACAGAACAAAAGAAAAAAAGCTGCTGTTCTGCTGAATCAGCACATTTCTCCTGCCCCGCCCTGCCCCTCTGAGCCCAGGCCTGGTGCATGCCTTTAAAAGCAGATGCCTAAGCTCCATTTATACTAATATGTGGCAGGGGAGAACCCACTTCAGGGCTGGAGATCATAAGTGGAGGATTGCTGTGCTCTGTAAGCACAGGCTAGGGTGAGGGGTGCCCTGGAAATATTATGGAGATAGTGCTTCCTAACCTGGGGTACGTGGCTAGTCTAGCAGGGTAATGGGGTGTAAAGGAGGCAACAGGACCCTAATGAATTGGGTTCATAGCTGCTTCTGCTGCAAGACCCTATCAAGCTCTTAAGGCACAAATTAACATGCCCACCACCCCTTATACACAAAAGGGGTTGTCCCATCAAGAACCACCCTGGTTGATGGAGAATATACCCCCCCCAGCAGCCCGTTTGCTGTTATTTTCTTAGCCAGCTTCAATTCTAGTAGATCCTGTACACTCTACCCTGCTGCTTCCATGACATTAGGTATTATTCCCTTTCAGTCTTTCTCCTCCATCAGGGTGTGGTGTTGCTTCCACCCCAGAGGTGGCCGTATATCAGCGGGGAGCATAGTGTTTCTATTTCAACTTGTGAAATGCTTTTGGAGTGGCGGACGTTACACACAGTAAACAAACAATTGCTGTGTTACAGGTCAGTGGAATAAGCACACTGGGGGAGAATATTGCAGACAATGGAGGAGTCCGACAGGCCTACAAGGTACTGCAAGTTGGTTCTTGCATGAAAGCCAGAAATTGGTCAGAGCCAAATGTGTTTATTTTCAGGAGGGTGTGGTGGAAGTTACAGGCATCACTCCTGGGACTGAGAGGTGAAGTTTAATACCCCATCTAGGCAAAGTGCCCAGTGCCATAGGGAATTCAGTGAATGCCATTGCATAACACTATTCAAATGACCAAGGCCCTGAATAGGATCTATGCAAGCACACCCTAATGCCTATGTGGATCCAATCACAAGATCAAGAGTGACCGCAGCCATCCTCCTTATCATTATCTGTAGTGCCTAGGCCCGAACCACAGACCAGGGCCCCACGGAGAGGTGCTATGCAAACAGCTCAGGTGAACAAGAAGTATGGTAATAAATAGGCAGAGAAAAGGTTGAAAGAACCTGCCTCTTGCCAAAGCCCATCGGACTGAGATTCTTGCTTCAACTTCAATCAGCTTGTCAAATGGTATCTGTCACATGGCAACAGAGCTTTCGTTTCTTAGCAACGTAATTTGATGATGATGATGATGATGATTTTTAAAGCACAGCAATCTTTTCCCCCCTTCCCCTCCCCAGTTTACTTTTCTTGCACTTTTCCTCCTGAAACTAAAGCAACATGTCAGGTGTGATAGGTGAGACATCAAAGCATTGATAGAAATATTGCATCACTATCAAGAGAAATATGCATCATAACTGTGAACAATCTCTGCACCCAAATTCACAGTAGAATCCAGCCCCTGAGCTGCCTCTGTTATTTCCCTTGCAAGTTTTATAACCTTTAAGACAGTGACACACGGAAATTTCCTCCATCTTGTTGCTATTTATTTTGCATGCTGCTCTAGAGCAGAATGAAAATGGCACTCTGTATATTATATATATCAACAGCAGTCTGCCCCTTCCCAAGAGAAGTGATCTCAATCCTGAACGTTCTTTTCAGAGCAAGAGAAGGTACATTTGACATTCCAGGGATTCCCATCCCGCTGAGAGTGGGGCAATTCAGCCTAGCCTGTCCACCTTCTTTATACATACTAGATATCCCACTGTATGTCTCACTCGCTGTCCTGCAACAGCCAGGAGATGTGCCAGTCCAGATACAAGAGAGACCTGCTGCACCTGGGCCCGTCCTGCTTCTACACACAATGGCTGCAGATATGAGTACTGTATTCATCAGTCTGAATGCTCCTTCCACGTAGAGAAAGTGTGGGTCTGTGGAATGTAGTTACTGACATGAGACAGTTCTAAAGTTGTGGTAACTATGATCTATCTGTATCCCTATTAAAGCGATGGTGGGCGGAGATATGGGGTCAGAGTTAAGGATGTTCGTGAATTCCTCTGAATTCCTTGATTTTTCAAAAAGATAAATATTCGGAATATCCGGGAAGCCTTTAAAATTAAACATTAACTTTGCTGTAGAACACATTGGAAATATGGGAAACAGAGTGGCGTGATAGTTAATGGCCCCTACAGTTCAATCTTCTGAGATTTTTTGCTATTAAACTTGTATTTCCACCGTTCACACTACCTTTAAAGCCTTTTGTTTGGGAATATCTATGTGAGTGAGAGGATATGGTAATAAAATGTTCAGATTTAACTGGCATGAGACCCATTAAATTGTCTTCATTATGTCAATGGACCTAAAAAAAGAAAATTGGCCAATTAGCATGCAACAGTAACAGGTAATGGATTTAACTTTGTTCAGGGTTATTATCTGCTATTTTATGAGCAGTTACCTGAAGAGAGAGACACAAAAGTGAGGAGGAAATTTAACTATCTGCTTTCTTTTTCCTTCCATGGTCATACGGAAAAGTCCCGGGCAATCTGCTGCTATGCTTGTATTTCAAACCACAATCAAGCACATGCAGGCTAAGCTGGTTGCTTTGAGCTACATCTACATTATCAGATGAATTTTTGTCAGGGCTTCTCAGAACAGTAGCATGTGTCCTACGTTGCCATGCCTGTTTGCTGTGGAACGCGTAGTGAATCCCTGGTCCAGCAAAGTGCTGCACCATACTGTGCCACCTTTCTGGAGACTCACAACAGAGTTCATGATAATTAAAGATAAGTCTTTTTAAGATTAGAGATGTTAACCCAGGTGGGCTGCCCAAATTCAAAGCTAAGTAATTACATATGGTTGATCTAAAATCCCACTTGCAGTTCCATTTGCAGTTATTTTTTAAGAACATAAGAACGGCCATACTGGGTCAGACCCAAGGTCCATCGAGCCCAGTGTCCTGTCTTCCCACAGTGGCCCATGCCAGGTGCCCCCGAGGGGATGAACAGAACTGGTAACCATCAGGTTTTTCTTGTTTCATCAACAGTTAGTGTGCAGCAACATGACAGAAACTGTTTCAGCCCAGAGGTGGCTGCTGATATGCAAAGTGATCTCGATGTGTTTATATATAAATCTAAAGTTTACAGAGCTCTTTAGGATGGAAGGGCTATTTTAGGGTATGTCTACACTGGAAGAGTTACCGCGCTACTCAGAGAGTGCTGAAGGGAAACCACTATTGTGTGTTCACACTCTCACCTGCCTGCGCAATAGCGTGTTCACACTTGCGGCACTTGCAGTGGTATTCGGAGTGGTGCACTCTGGGCAGCTATCCCACCAAGCAGTTTATGAGAATAGATACAAATCACTGCTTTCAAATAAAAATAATTGCTAAAGTGTTCAAGGTAAAAGGTAGCAGGACCATGCATTTTTAGGCAGGATTGATCCTATCTGAATAGTGACATTCAGAGTAGCCATCATGTCTGAATGGGGAGGCCTCTTGCTAAATGAACTTGTGATCATTTATAGGCCTATTTAAAATGGTTGGAACGTGAAGGGAAGGAGCCACAGTTACCAGGACTTGATCTGACTCACAAACAACTTTTCTTTCTGAACTTTGCCCAGGTAGGAACACACTGGCTTTTGCTGAGAGTTGCATGAAAATATAAACTGGATTATAACTTGTTGAAGTTTATGGACAAAGAATGTGTCCAAATGCTCTTGATCTTCACCAACCTTAGGAAACACCCTCCTATGGACAGGGTTTGTCAGCAAAGGGTCCTCTGACCCAATGCTGAAGATGGTTTAACTATTAGCATAGGTAGGGCAAAACTGTTTTCAACACCTTCACTAAAAGAGCATGATTGACGCTTGGGGGAAGATGGGTCTTTGGAGACAACTGACTCCCAATAACAAGTGGTTTCTAGAAGACAATCCATGGTGTTAACATCTCTGGGGCCTCTCAAGGGCTTGACATCAAGGGTGAAATCCTAGCTTCATTGAAGTCAATGGCAAAACTCCTATTAACTTCAATGAGGGCAGGATTTCAGCAGTTGCAACTCCATCGAAATAAATGGAGCTGTATTCACCTCCACATCTTGGCCTGCTAAATTAACCCTCTATTGAGCCACGAGTTTTTAATCCTCTTCCTTGTGTAGGTATGGTGTGGTTCCTACAGACCTGAATACGCCAGCCAGTCTATAAAGACAGATGTTCACAGCCCTTTGAAATACAGGTGAGTCGTAAGGACTTGGGCTAATACTGTATAACCTATTTCATCCCATCACTGCAATGTATCAGGAGAGAGCATGCTTCCGCTGTTTTATGGAGCTAGCAACTGCTTGCTAATGAGTCAACACAATCAAACTGGATTAACCCCCTCCAGGCAAATTTCTGCCAGAATTCCACCACCTTACACGCACCTGAAAAGAAACATGCTGCCTTATTGAGTCCAGGGAACTTGGCCGCACTGACAAGTAGTACGCTTCTTATCCGCATCCCACCCAGAACCAGCCTGCAAAACTCATGCTATTGCTTCTTCGATGAGTCCCCAGACATTGTTTTTAAAGTCTGACTCCCCACCTGAACTAATAATTCTATTGTATCATTTCACTGAATTGTCTTCAAGCTGGGTTTAAAACAAAAACTCACTCTTGTCTGTATAACTGATCAAGGGAAAGGGGGGCAGTGTAGGTGTATACATTTGAGGAAGAATCCTGTAAGCAAAGGAGGTAAAGAAAAGTAACTTAAGAAATAGAGCCCCAGTATTGCTGTGAGCCACTTTGACTACATTGTGGATCCATGCAGGCACAAGTGTCTACCCATGTCATCCTCATTGCTGGAGCAAGACCTGTGTCCAGACTGCACCCCATGGCAGTGCTTGACATTGGCTGGCTGCTCTTTACAGGCATCTGAGGGCCATCCTTCTACTTCATGGAGTTTGTTTCAGTGGCTGGGCTCCCAATGACCTCAGCACTAGTTGTGCCACTGAGGATATTGCATCTTGTCTTATACCTAGATCTGCAATAATCCACCTACCTGGAGACCCACTGACTCCGTTGCAGGATCAAAAGTCTGCCAGCATGAAGCTGACTGCAGAATCATAGCCTTAGACAGTATAAGCCATCTGGGGTAGAGACCATCTCTTAGTGTATGTGCCCAGCACAATGAAGTTGTGATTGAGACCAACAGCCCTGATTCTCTCAAGGACATGCTTGTGTTCTTTCCTGCACTATGTCTTCTGCATGCTGCTTAAGTACAAATAAACCCTTCTTTTTCTCCCTTGTGTTGTCTAGGGTGATGGGATCCTTGCAAAACTTTGAAGCTTTCTCTGAAGCGTTCCACTGTAAGAAGGGCACAGCCATGCATCCTGTAGAGAAATGCAGAGTGTGGTAGCCAAAACGAACAATGATGCTGAAGATGATAATGCTTCGACTGCACGGTCTAAAAACTGAACTCAGGTGGCTACCTGCTGAACAGTTCTAGCCAGTGACGTGCCCGATGTTTTCCTGTGCAGTGACAGCTAAGGTTAAGGGTGCAGTTACTGTAGTCAGAATTAAAGAAGCTACAGCTGTCAGGCTTTTATGATTCAGCTGGAATGTATGCAGGCATCTCGCAATGTTGTCTGACCGGGCTGGATTGAAAGTGACAGTATGCTTCAGGAGAAAAATGACTGTTTCAGGTGACATTCCGACTGTTAAGATACCACATCAGGGTTACAAAGACTAGCTCTTTAAAAAATAAAAGCAGATCTATTTTTCAGCAAGGAATATTCACTTTAGTATGTCTTACAACTAACTAATCCTTTCTTTATTCAGTAAGCCTGTCTGACTTTTCACTGAGTTAATTATTTTTCAATATTCTGATTCAGTTTCTAGTGCACTTCTCCCAAACCCAAGGATAGAGATAGTTAAACTTATATGCTGTCCACGTAACACTGTCTGCTCGCTCCTCTGACTGCTTTATTGTGAGAGATTGTAATTTGTCTTGATATTTTACAAGGTAAGCTGTATGTTAAAATACCTACTAGCTACTAAGTTAAAGCAAAGCTGAACCACTGTTTTTGCACTTCTTGTTTTGCTCTATTGGGGAAGTTTAATGTGATCTCAACACAATGAGATGTAGAGAACTTTTAAAAGAGGAGATTCTCTAGCATTGCCAAGTTCAGAATTACACGGGTCTCTTTCCTTCAGAAATATATTTAAGAGGATGCTTATTCCATTAAGGGTAAATATTTAAATGGCAAAAGCTTGTTGCTTAATGTAAACAGCAAAACATTTACACAGGGAAACAATTATCTATTTTTAAACCTGGGCCTTTTTATTTTGCTATAGTCTGCTTTTAAAGATTGGATGTCATTACACTTTAAAAATGCACAAGTCTTGTTAATTTTTATATAAATAAAACTTGTACTGCAGCAAATCGTTCAGGCATTTATCTCTAGAAACAGGTCTGGATTACTTTCTTCCACAAATGCTAAAATTTCAAAGTAACTAGTACTGAAATGGTCAATCTTTTATATGGGACTTAAGCATTCTTCACTGAAAATGTTTATTTTTGGTATATGTACCACTACTTATTCTTCATAATTTAAGATTTGGTAATGCGTATCTTAACAGATGTCAAACCAAGTTATTAATTCACTTAGTATATTTAATGCATAAAGAAAATTTTTTTTTATGGAATGTGACTTACATCCACTGTCAGTAGTGTTTTGGTAAGAGATCTATTTTGTGTTTGAGTGTCCATCTAGCAAGCGTCATTAGCCAAATAAATTAATCCCATCCCTTTAAAAAACATCTTAGAACAATCTTTAAATGTGAAGTCATTGAGTTAAAAACAAAAGAAACTGATGCATGCTGGAATTAATTTCATTAAATCAGAACTAATTAACAGTAGCATCTTTATAATACCTCTCATGGTATGTATAGTCTTACCAAATGAAGTCTGGATAATATTTTCATGTACATGTACTACATTATCTTCTCCTGACAAAATGAAGTTCATCTACAAATTAATGATGACAGCAGAGAACTCCTAATTCATTTTTAATTTCTAGATTAGAAGAATTTATGTAATGACTAACCTATCTGCCCTTCCTCCCACCCCACACCCAACTCAGAGACCTTGCGCTTTCTCAGGGTCTAATCTTTCCTATGGACCACAAAGTCCATTGGAGTTGTGTATAGGAGAGAGAAACCCTTTCCAGTAACAAAGGCAGTTGCCTTCACTTATGTCTGTAAACACCTTGTGCCATTAGTTAGTGCCTGATCCTCAAGATAAGGTGACGGTGCTCAGCACCATCTAGGATTGTGTCTATGCACACAGGTATTGCAGGAGGTAACAAGAATAGGATTAAGCCCTTAATATGCTGCTATTCATTGAGCATGGGCTATTTTCATACTTAGCTGTATTACATGTTGGATCTCAAACAAGCATGACCATATACATTAGAGATGCTTGCTCAGGCAGAGATAGCATATGCATACATAAGAATGCTACATAAAACTCCTGGTTTTGGTATTTATACATACATCAGCTGGAGAAAATGGGAATTTAGGACCCAATGCTGTATAATGCTAGCTGGAGTGTTTAGAACTAAATGGGCTTTGTAAATACACTGAAATGAAAATTACAGTCAGATTCAAGCCATTAATGAGGCTGGTAGGATATAAGCCAGATTTTCAAAGGCATTTAAGTGCCTAACTTCCAGTGAAAAATTGATTCAAGTTAGGAGCCTAAATATATTTGAGGATCTAGCCTTTAAAGGCCAGAGACCTTTGAAAATATGGCCCCTGAGTCTAGAGGCATAAAACCAAACACATGAGTCTAGAAACAAGCTTTGCTAGCTTTTTTTTTTTTGGGGGGGGGGGGGAGAAGAGAGAGAAGAAAAATTTACCTCCCCCATAGCCTACTCTAGGATGTATAAAACAAAACCTTCCTCACTGACCTAAATATTCTACTTACTGAAATGACAGCTGCAGGTGTAGAACCCTTCCTGGGTAGTTTTCAGGGAGAGAGCATTTGGGGATCTCTGAGTTTTACTGAAGTTTAACACAACATATCTACTTCCTGTTCACTAGGAGCTGAAGGCACTTGGTCACTTCCACACTGAGGTAGGGCTTGTTCAATTAGTTTAGATGATAAAATACTGAGTGTGGTGAAGCATGCACTTACCAGTACACGCGCGCGCACACACACACAAAAAGTGTTTATTTGGCAAGTTTCACTTACCTTTAATGTTAGGAACCTGGATCTCATTTTTTCTTGGCAGTTGGATGTTCAATTAAGATTAATCATTTGTTTTACCACCATAAAGGTGGTTTAGTTGGAAGAAAACAGGAAGGATAGCCCTTTCACTTGTTAAAATTAAGCACCAAGATAACATTTGTTAACTCCTCAGTTAACATGCAGTTCTCATGTCTAGTGTATATTAAATTAGATTCCATTTCTAATCAGCACTTTGTGACTCGATATACAATTGGAACCATACAACATGCTACTGCAGCTACAGTCTAAAAGTTAACCGGATCTCTTATTCTCCCATTTTATGACATTCTAGACCAAAGTATTCAGACCATTTCTCCTCTTCCCCCTCCCCCCCCCATTAGAAAGCTAACCTATACAAAGGTATAGCACCAAACCACAGAAGTCGTCTCAGCTCTGCATTATGACAGCTTGCAAAATATTTTCATTCGCAGTTTAAAAAAAAAAAACACCACACACTTCACTGCTTCAAGACTTAGGCTTCTACCATCTTCAAAGTAGAGTGCTTTTCCACTCTGCTGATAAATTAACCAGAATTGCATTGATGATGCAGTGTAAGATTTGAGATATTCATATTCTGACAAGAGTGTATGTTACTAAAAAGCTCTGCTCTAGCAATTATTTGGGGGAAGCCTATGGCTTGTATTATTGAGGAGGTCAAGACTACAAAATTACAATGGTCCCTTCTGACCTTGGAATCTATGACTAGGCAAGGTTTGCAATTGGTCCTAGTTCAGAAGTTGTAACTGCTTCATGGTAGGGACCTTGTCTTTGCAGAGTGCTATGCATTGCTATAGCACAGTAGAAACAAAGCATCACCCCAGGTTTTCACAGGCAAGATATTGTATATGTTTTGCTGTGATCCCATCAGCAGCATGAGACTCCTCCTCTTGGGCATGTCTGCGGTTAGAACATGGCTCTTTAAATGCAACTAGTTGACCCAATAGCTGCCCTTGCTCCAAACACTTCAGCTAATGCATGCTGGCTTTAGGAGGAGGGAAGCATCAATGCTTTCTCTGGGATCTGGCATTCTTTGCTCTTCAGAGCCTGGATTTGATGACCATAAAGGCTCATGGTCTGGAGTTTTTCCTGGGAACATAAGGATTATTCAGGGCTACTGTTAAAGTTTCATCATTAGGAGGATTGTGGGGGATAAGTAGGGAGATGGAAGGTAGATAGGGCTGCTGGGCTTTCCTCAAAGAATCTTTTGAATGAGATGTGGTGCCTGTTTAATATTTACCTAAAAAGTCTATTGCTCTGCACCACAAGGGGGGGGAATAAATCTTGAGTCCACTTTACTGTAGCTTCAACCTAAGCTACAGTAAAGAGTCTATCAGACACCGGATCCTTGTGTGCACAGCCTTGGATGGAAGAGAACGTAATCTTAGCTTTTTTATTACATGGAAGAGCATAGTATGTTCTGGGTGCATGCAGCAGGATGATCTGCACCTGCTGTTGCACCCCAGGGTATGTATTCCAACAGCCAACTTCAGCTAAAAAGCTGATTCAAGCTGCCATCTGACAAAGCTGACACTAGCTCAGCTTTAGAAGTGTCTTCAGGCACTCTGCCTACAGTCGTCTGTGAGGCTTTGTTTTAAAGTCTTCAAGAAGGGTGAAGTGTTAACACAGATGGATAAAGTTAAGCCACCACTAACACTTGCTAAAGAAGTGTTACCTCTTAGTGTAACATGGGTCGAAAGAGGACTTCTAACCAGGGAAGAAAGCTAGTGCAGGAAGTCTACAAAACTATTAGCACTGGCCACGAAGCAAGAGATTGTTTCAAAATCCTCAGAGGATACTCTTGGTCACAGCTACTGGTCACCTCAAAGTGATCCAATGGGAAAGCCACCATACTAGCTGCTATTGGTTACAAGGTTGGGCAATAGGGAAAGCTTTTTTATGCTTGTCCAAGATAGTCTGACACAGCACTCAACTTTAGGGCATTTATTCAGACTTCAGTGATTTGGCCCTTATACAAAAGTATAAATAGAGAGATACAGTGAGGTGAGATTACAGCAGCTATGAAGGTCACCACACTAGCTTCTTTCTTGCTTAAAGAAATTCCCCGCTTCTCTCCATCATCTGGTACAGGCCTCTTCATCACACTGTAGAGAGACAGTCATTGGGTTAGCAAAGTTGCTCCCTCAAGCCCAAGGGGAGGTGGGGCAGGGAAGACACCTAGGAAGTCCTACACAAAAGAGTATTTGGCTCCTTTTACTTCTCTACCCTTGTCCCCCTTTTCTTCTAGCTTCTTTAAACAAGCTAAGTTAGACCCCTGCTTCATTCCGTGGCCTCCGTAAAGGCACCTGTGCCTGGAGCCCACTTCTGAACCCAACTTCCCACACCTCAAAAACCATACTTCCTCCACCAGGTCAAGCAAACCAGAATCCACCCTTCCTGGGCTCTCTGCTTGGGTAGCTTTCCTTCTCCCTCAAAGCACAAAGACCCTCAAGTTGTGCACTTCCATATGCAGCAATGATGGCTGCCTTTGGCTTCCTGTTTGTCCACTTCCTGCAGAAATTCTCTCAGTTTATGGTTGCAAAAAGCCATGGAGACAGGGACTTGTCTGCCAAGCCCAGCACATCTAGTGTGCTGTATGAACAGAGCAAGAGGTAAGTGTCTGTGACAACTGCAGCAATGCTATCGGTCTAGGATTTATTCTGCTCAATAGGACTGATCTTGGAGAAATAGGCCAAGACTATTCGCTCCAGGAAAACAAAGTAGCAGTTTACACATTTTACCTCATTTGCAAGAAAACCCCAGTGTTACAAGTTCACAATAACTAGTGGAAGGAAGGAAATAAGGGTTCATAACTTCCCTGGTCAAAACTCATGTTTTACAGGCTGTGTCTCTATTAGAGGCACAGTTGAGCTGCAATAGCAGCCTAGTTTCTTGCCTGAGACACTAGAGTGCACATATCCTGAGAAAACAAGGGGAAGTGTTCAGTAACAGCAGGCCTGCCAATGGGGGGAGGGGGGAGAGAGGGGGGGCAAAGGGGGCAACTGCCCAGGAGATTTAAAAGGGCCACAGGGCTCTAGGTATAGGTGTCGAGTGGGTGCTAAACACCCCCCAGCGCTCTCCCCCCCCCCCCATCAGCTTGATTCCCCCCCACACCCAAAGTGCCTCCCGCCTGCCACCATCAGCTGTTTGGCAGCATGCTGGAGGAGAAGAGGCAGGTGCCAGAATTGCTGTTATGAGTGATAATTAACACACGCCAGGGAGGGGTTTGTTCCAAGTCACCACAGCACATGGATGTTACGGCTTGATTTTTCACACATTTATTAAGCCTCCCACTTAGAGGCATCTTGCCATCTGAAAGTTTGAATCTGTGCCAGCATAGCCAATTATTTAAGCCCAGCCAGTCATCTACCCTTCCTTTGAAATCCCTAGTCATGTCAGCTCCCTTTTTAGGCCTACTGCTGGCTCTGCCAGTCTAAAAGCACCTTCCTCTGGAAATTGGAATCACTGTAGGCATCACTGAGGCTGCTGCCATTAACCTTAACGAGACTAATCTTTTGGAGGGCATTGGATAACTAAGTGGTCGGTCATGTATACTGGAGAATCTCAGGGGGAAGGCACTAAAGTGGACTGGTCCCTTCCTCTCCTACCCACAGTGTCACTAACTGTTCTACCCACATGAGGGAGAGCCCGATTTCTTTGGAAGTCTTGGACGTTCAGCGAGAGTTAATGGCACCTACAAATCTCAGCTGTAAGGGTTATTTGAGCTAATGCTACAGAAATCCTGAGGACAGTTTAGGAAGAGGCAAAATGTATTACTGTGCTCAGTTCCCAAAGCCCATTAGCCTTAAGAACTGCCCAGTGATTTGCTAATCCTCTTTATTAGCAAGCTGATGGGAATCTCCCTGTCCTTGCCACATCCCTGCTAGGTTTTCTTCACACACAACCAGCATAGGGAAAGCTGGCATAGTTACCATTGTTTTCTCTTTGCTGTGTGTGAAAATTGGGCTTAGACTGCTGACCCACTAAACGTCACTATAGGTTTTGTGTTTTAATAAAGTTACCTATAAAGATAACTTGGAGCAGTGTGAGGAAAGCTTTTCTTTGGAAGAGGAGCTGACATCTAAACTCCCCATAAACTGGGCAGAAAGGCCTCTGGAAGTCAGGCTGGTGATTACTCAAAACCATCTCTCACTGTGGGTCACTGTATCCAGAATGTCCTATAACTTATTGCTTATGTCTGTGTGTGCGTAATATCGAATTAATTGTAGTTTTAAATAAGAGCACGCTTACTTGTATTAATCATTTTGTCAGACAGAAATTGCTGTGTGCCCATGGATTTATTCCCAATACTGCCTGGAGTGAAACTGTGAAGGTACCACTGTTTTGGGTTCTGAAAAACCCAGGTACCAGCAAGAGGATGGCTGGAGCCTCTAGCAGATCTAAGGGAGTGGGAGGAGACATTCGGCTCAGGACTGCAGCAGGGGAGTTCTAGGAGGAAGGTGGTACTTGGAGCCAGGAGTCCCAGGTTCTAGCCCCACCCAGCTCTAAGAGGGAAAAGGTTCATAAGGATTGAGTCCCCTTTTTGAAAGCTCAAGACAAGCTTGGTTTGTTGTTGGTACAGTGCTCTATTTTAACTAGAACTAGGCAAGAGTGAGCTGGCTCCAGCAGGTTCCTTCATTTTTAAAATGTTAGCTCAGTTTCCATCATTAGAGGAAACAGCTCTTACCTGAGGTTTCATGCCCTCTTTAACACTTGCTGAGATCCCAAGGCTTTTGACAATTGTTTCCAAGGGAACATAGTCACCAGGTGAATCCTGTATAAAGTGCAGGAGCAATTTCTCTCCACCTGAAAAAGGACAGGATGTATTTAAGGTAGTTACAAATGACAAGCATTGGTCAGCAAGACAGCGAATGTATGTAGCCTTTAATAAGGGATCACTGATTGACAGCCAGCCCCGTTCACATCAAAACTGGAACAGCTCACATGCACCCCAATGAGAGAGTGAACCACAGACTGGAAAACATTTTAGGGGTGAGAGATCAGATTGCCCTCCATGCCCCATTCAAGCCTTTGCAGTCTCAGGGCTGGGTCTACACTATAATTGCTACAGCAGCAGCTGCTCTATGCCGATGGGAGAGAGCTCTCCCCTCAAATTACTCACTCCACCTCCCTGCGCGACAGTAGTTATGCCAGTGGTAGATGCTCTCCTGCTAACATAGCACTGTCTACACCAGCGCTTAGGTCGGTGTAACTTACATCACTTGGGGGAGCACCTTGGAACAACTTAAGTTATATCGACGTAGAGTGCTAGTGTGTACAAGCCCTTTGTCTGCCAGCTAACTGCACTGACCCACGCTCTCATGTGAATTCCAGATGCAGCAGTTCTAGGGTAGCATAAGGCTTTTCCTAAAGCCTGTAGGAACACCGAGGTTTCCAACAATTACAAAAACCTAGCATCACTACCGGGTTGGCAAACAATAAATACAGGCTGTGTTCATCACAAGTGTTTGCCAGCTCCCCTTTGAGAAGTCATTCAGAATATGTCCCATGCAGAATGGAGAGCTGTCTGACGCTCATCTGACTTGAGACTCAAGCGAGAACTCCGACTTCGTAGAAGGCTGTTTTATTAAAGGGGAAGCAGCATGTACTGTACTCAGACAGACATTCTACACATCCAGCTGGGACAGGTGCACTCCAATTTCCTACTGCTTTACATTCCAGCATCTAAACATTATGTTAGCCAAAGTTTCTCTGTTTACTGTAGAAGAGGTGGCATTTTAGCTAGTGAGTTGTGTTGTTTTTTAAAATTGTTTAGACAATGCTCTACCATACTGCCACCTGCTGGCATGAGCTGGACCCAACTTCTAAAAACTGGAGAATGCAGCATTAGAGAAAAAATGACAACATGTTGTGGGTCAGATCTCAAAACAGGCTTGAGTATGTTCAGCTAAGATACCACAGCATGGACAGCTCCCATTGCAGAGATGGGCC
The DNA here is from genome assembly GCF_009764565.3 of Dermochelys coriacea. Classification (NCBI taxonomy): domain Eukaryota; kingdom Metazoa; phylum Chordata; order Testudines; family Dermochelyidae; genus Dermochelys; species Dermochelys coriacea. The sequence continues at coordinate 18,835,278 of NC_050085.1, read as the reverse complement.
AGGGCTCTGCATTACCTCCACTATCTGTGGAGTACCAAGTTTCAGCCAGAAGAGATTTCCCTCCCAGGAAAAGCCCTTGTATACTCGTTAACTGCATACTTGCAAGTACAACTGAAGTCAGATGCCTGACCCACTATGCAGGTCACGGACCTGCTAAGCACTGTCTGTTCAAAGGTGGATCTTAGTTTGTAGGCAGTAGTAACTATAAAATCCACACTTTTTCCAGGGTCTGAGAAAGTGAATTAAACAAATACCATGGAAGACCCCATTAAATAGAGCGTTCACAAGGATGGCATCTATTTGTGACCAACTGATACAGCAAACAGATCTCAGATGCTTGCCTAGCAGTTTTCCCTTTGTCAGGTTTCCCCACAACCCCACTCCACTAGTTAGCTGCAAATCCTCCCTACCCTCAACCCAGTTGTCTTGCCTTCTTGAGGCAGGATTTCAACGTGTTGGCTTCTAAAGCCTTCTCCAGGCATAGGCTCTTCGACCAGCCAAATTGCTCCAAGCAGGTCATCTAGAAGTGTGTCCTTCACCAGCTACAGCCAGTTACCTGGTAGTTTTGACAGATGGATTTGCATTTATTTACCTTGACTAACTATTATTGTTCCTCCACACTGCAAGAGGTCACCACTGAAGTTGCCTTGGATGCCGTCTGCATTTGCCTGAGGGAAAAATAAAGCCCAAGTCCATTGCAAGTGTGATACAAAGGCCTTCTCTTGAGGATGCTCAGGGCCTCTCAAAACCCACTCAAGCCAGTGGAACAAAAGGATCCCAGATGCACCCATTAAAGTCATGCAAGTGCACAAGTCTGGTCAGGCCTGGCCTTTAGAGCAGTAGTTCTCAACCTTTCCAGACTACTGTACCCCTTTCAGGAGTCTGATTTGTCTGGTGTACCCCCAAGCTTCACCTCCCCACTTAAAAACTACTTGCTTACAAAAATCAGACAAATACAAGAGTGTCATAGCCACACTATTGCCGACAAATGGTGTACTCTCACCATATAGTTATAAAATATATCAGTTGGAATATAAATATTGTACTTGCATTTCAGTGTATAGTCTATAGAGCAGTATAAACAAGTCATTGACTGTATGAAATAGTTTGTACTGACTTTGCTAGTGCTTTTTATGTAGCCTGTTGTAAAACTAGACCAATTTAGAGGAGTTGATGTACCCCTGGAAGACCTCCGAGTACCCCCTGAAGTACACATACCTCGGTTGAGAACCACTGCTTTAGAGGGTGCATTTCCTACTATCTAGGATCTCACCTTCGTGACAACTTCTCGAACTGGTTTCCCCAAAGCAGCAGGAACTATACTCAAGGCATTGTACCTGGGGTGGGTGGGGAAGAAAGGATATGTTGGCCATCTGAAAGGTTGAGGGGCCATATCCTCTGCTACTCTAATTCAGCTTAGTCAATGGAGCTGTACCAGTTTACACCAGCCGAGGATTTGATCCCAATAATTAAGCTCAGAGAGATCAGCATTTATTACATGCAGCTTGCTATTTAATGCTTTCACATTAGCCAGGGGTTCTCAAACTTCATTGTACTGCAACCCCCTTCAGGCAACAAAACTACTACATGACCCCATGGAGGGCAGGGGAGGGCACGGAGGCAGAGGGGGCCACAGCCCAAGCCCCGCCACCCCGGGTGAGGGTGCTGCAGCCAGGGGAGGAAAAAATTTAATTTGACTCATTGTAATGAACATCCTAAGCACCATCACTGATCCCTGTGGTTAGCGAGTTCCAGCACACTGGCACTAGCTAGCCAGAAGCCACTGGTTTCGGGATCTCGCTGGTATGCCCAGGCTTTTAGTTTTGAACCAAGCTTTGTATGCTTGCCTAGGTCTCGAACCAAGTAGCATCACTTAAACATTAATGGTCACCAGGATAACAAAGCAACAGGCAAGAGCTGGAACCCCAGGTGGGTTTGTACTGAGGGAGCCTTGCAGTTCTCCATGTTGCAGCCCTTTCCCATGGGAGTCAGAGACCATTAGAACTACACTGGAGCAAAGCAGTCTTTTCACTCTGAGGAGGGGGTGCTGCTTTCTGCTACAATGGGCCCCAGCCATCTTAGCTGCATCCCTTCAAAGTGCTTTGATTAAGGGCTGAGGTTCTCTTAGATGAGGGACAAGAAGTCAATAGGGGCAACTCACCTTTTGAAACCCAGGTCATTGTAGCACTGCTTAGTCTCATCAAGATAGAGTTCTGGGGAGGGAAAAAAGGGGAGGTTAACACAGCCAGGGTAGATGTGCCGTCTCAGCAGTATTAGTTTTATGCCAGTCTGCCCAAAAAAAAAAATTTCAGTAGCAGCCAGCCAGCAAAGCAGCTCATAGTCAAAACATGACTCATCTCTAGAGCAAGCTCACAAAATAGCTATCATCCAGCAAGATATTGCCTCAAACCTAGTTGTTGCCTGCCCTCCCGCCCCCCACATGCCTATAATCCACAGAAGAGAGCTTCCTGCAAGCACTCCAGACACTTCACCAATGCATGTGCTGCCAGGCACACACCCCTATAGTATCTACAGGCCATCAGCAGCATTGCATGAGGATCCATGGCAGAGTTTTATACTGAAGAAGGGTGCGGCATGAATGTTACTCAGGAGACTGGTTCAATGGCTTGGCATGAAGGCAGGCACATTTGGGGGCATGGACAGGGCAGGGGTAAGAGCAGCACTCAGAAGTGTGTGGAGCTCAGGCAGGAAATCAGGTTCTGAAGAGCTAGTCAAGAGTGAGCTAGATCTGCAGATACAGGTAATCAATGGGTGGGAAGCAATGGGTAACATGTAGCCAGAGACAAGAAGGTGACTTTAAGCCACCTTCCCAACCCCCAGATCCTGGCCCCAGTACTGCACCCAGCTGGGCCTAGTACAAGTTAGCAAGCTAGCAAAGATGCTCAGCTCTGAAGTCTGGACTGTCGGTCCCAATTTTAGAGGCTGGAGAAAGGCATTTGCTGGGCAGTGCAAGAAGCCGACGTTATCCACAGAGCACATACAGCAGGCTTCCCCATGTGGCCCTTCCAGTCGGGCTGAGGATATGCCTAGAGGCAGGGCAGACTCTGTGGCTACCATGTCCTTGGCCTCTCTGCTGAGACTGCCAGCAATACACAGGTCTCCTCTACCTGGTTGGAATTGAACCTTCCAAGCAGCTGCTTACACCAAGTCCGCTGAATGCAACTTTTTGGAGCCATGAAGTACTAACTACCCCTTGTTCACTTCCTTCACTTCACAACTGCCCAACATGTACAGGAATGAAATACAAGAACAATTCTAGCATGGAAGGGGGGTGGGGGTATTACCTTGTCAGAACTCCATGGGGCTAGTCCCAGCTCCGCCTTCAGCTTGTTGGGAGTCCCATTTAAGCTTTTGCGCCAGTTCATGGTTGCTCTATAGCCATCTTGCCACACAACCCACCATGACTAAAAGCCCTCACCCCCCCATTTCCCACTAGAATCAGCGGAGGGCAGCACATCTGGGCAGAAGAGGTTGTGCTCAGGGCAGGCCTGCACTCTGGCTGTTCTCCAGCTGACAAGGGCCACAGCACAGTTAGGGCAGCCCCAGGATAAGGAGGCATGGTCTAGACAAGTTTGCAGAGAGCTACAGATTATGGTAAATTATTTGTTTCACCCAGTCTTTAGCTGTGACACAGAGTACCTTCCCCAGATCTGAAGAAGAGCTCTGGGGAGCTTGAGCTCTTGTCTCTCTCACCCACAGAAGTTGGTCTAATAAAAGGTATTACCTCACCCGCCTGGTCTCTCCAATATCCTGGGCCCAACACTGCATCTCTCACTTAATCACTTCCCCACCATTGCAGGCCTTAACGAGGCTCAGTCCCTCCTATTCTCTGCCTGTGGCACATAATAGCCGAGTCTCCCAGGGGCTATTAGACTTGGTCTAATGTCAGTTGCCGGATTTACTGTGCGGGTGCTGGGTGTCACACACAGGAGAGCAGGCTAGGTGATATGGTCATCCCTTTTGGCCTTGAACTCGGAGTCTCCGCACCCCAGGTTTTGCATGAGCACAAGGATGAATAAAGGCTCCTGTACCTTGCTTTATGAGCTGGGAACAGCATTTCCCTCCCCAAGAGTTTCTGAGCTCTCCCATCTCGCCTGGGGAAGTTCCCAGCCCCTAGTCCTACCTCCTTTGAAGTAGTTCCCATCGATGAACTCCTGCAGGCCTATGCTCTCCGGCCCAACACCGATCAGGTGGACGTTGTGACTGTCCAGCAGGTCTTTCACTTTGCTGGTCTCCTTGGCAATCCAGCGGCAAACCTGGCAGCCAAACCGCCGCAGGAAGAGCACCACACATGGCTGGTCCCTCCACAGGGCCTGCAGCTCCACCACCTACGGAGAGGCATTACCAGTATTCATAGGGCCAGCACCAGGAAAGCATCCTAACACTGGTTGCAGAACTTACAGGTTATAGCAACCTCATCAAATTCAAGGGCCATCGTCCATTGGCAAGCTCTCCATGCCATTTGTTTGGAGAGTTAGGAGGAGTTTCCAGGTACAGTATTAGAGGGATCATTAGCTCTATCCCCACTTTGTGGTTTATAGCCACATTGTCTGGTTTTAGAGAGAAGTGGAGCAGAGAAACATGGTGTGAAAGACCCTCACTGCAGAAACTGACTATGCATAGAAAACCATGACAAGGCCTATACAGGAGAGGCCCGATGGTCAAGCATACACAGGCCCCAGCACTGGGGCCAAATTAACAGGAGTTCTCAGTGGGCCTATCTTGTGTGGCTAAATGAGAACTGGGCTCTTTTGAAAATCTGGCCAGTAGCAGATAAACTGACAAGGTTTATCTCTAAAAGATTAAAAGCGGGGGGGAGGGGGGGAGAGATGGAAGAGAGATGATCACTACTAGGATAAGGCAAGCTTTTTCTTTTTTAAACAGGAAGTTTTATTAATACACTGATTTGTGTCCCTTCCACTTGAGGGAGAAGGAGATATTATCAGGAGTCTGAAAAACAAAACAAGAACCAGCCACCCACCTCCATCAAAGAGGGCATTTAACAGAACCTGCTGAGGTTTGAGGGACACATGATCAAGGTCATGGCCCTGCTAAAGGGAGATAACTCCCTGCTGCATTTGCTACTCATCAGTCTAGTTTTACAGCAGACCAAAGCAAAGTACAGCGGGGCTGAGAATTAAGATGGTTGTGGTCTGTGCAAACAGATGAACAAAAAATTCCACCAACCACAACAACATGTATCCACAATGCATCCGATGAAGTGAGCTGTAGCTCACAAAAGTTTATGCTCTAATAAATGTGTTAGTCTCTAAGGTGCCACAAGTCCTCCTGTTCTTTTTGCGAATACAGACTAACACGGCTGCTACTCTGAAACACAACAACATTGTAGCAGAGAGATTTAAGGCGTGTCTGGGGTGATCAAGAAACAAGCAGCATTTTCATAACCGATTATGAAACATTGTCACTGGGTGTCTGTCTCTCTCGCCCGGCCCCCTTAAGTCAAAGGGGTTTTAAACACGTTTTAGACGCGGCAGTGAGGACGAGAGACGGCGGGAAGGAGACCGGCTGGACTGACCCTGACCTAGGGCAAACCTAGCGACCCCTCACCCCCCCCGGGCAGCGCTAGCTCAGGGTCCAGCCCCCAGCCCGCTTCCCAGGGACCCCTCGCCCCCTCAGTCGTGCTCCCCAGGGCCGGGGGGCAGCCCCCCGGCCCCGCTCACCTGCCCGCTCACTGCATGCTTCAGCCTGTCGGCTCCCACTTTGGCGAGATCCACCGCGGCCATGGCCAGCTGCGCCCGTAACGCCCCCGCCGCCCGCCCCCTTATAGCGCCCGCCCGGCCGGCCGCGATCAGCTGCTGGGCCAGGCACACGCGTGACCCGGCCCGCAGGGGGCCACGCCCTTCTCATCGCGATGCCGGAGCTAGCAGCCAATCAGCGCCGGCGGGCCGGCGAGGCTCCTCCCGCGGGCGGCACGGGCGGGGCTAGAGCGGGTCTGCCCCAGGGAGAGGGGTGCAAAGATTAGCAGGGCAGGGAGCGTTTGCAGAGGGGAAAGGCCCAGGGGCGTTGTGCAATGCATGGCTGGGGTGACTGGACTAAGGGGCGAATGGAGAAATAATTGCAGAGGTTGCACAGAGGCTGAGCTGTGCCATGTCCTATGGGGGAAACAGGGGGGTTCACAGAACCATAGACCTGGAAGGCACCTCGAGGGGTCACCTAGTCCGGTCCCCTGCACTGAAGGCAGGACTGAGTATTATCTAGATCATCCCTGACAGGTGTTTCTCCAACCTGCTTTTAAAAATCCTCAATGATGGAGATTCCACCACCTCCCTGGGCAATTTATTCCAGTGCTTCACCACTCTGTAGCTCATCTTACGTGATCACTCTCCTTACAGTATGGATGAGCAAAAAGAAAAGGAGTACTTGTGGCACCTTAGAGACTAACAAATTTATTAGAGCATAAGCTCTCATCCGATGAAGTGAGCTGTAGCTCACGAAAGCTTATGCTCTAATAAATTTGTTAGTCTCTAAGGTGCCACAAGTACTGCTTTTCTTTTTGCGAATACAGACTAACACGGCTGCTACTCTGAAACCTGTCAGTATGTATGAGAAAACCCATTGTTTCATGTTCTCTGTATGTGTGTATATAAATCTCCCCACTGTATTTTCCACCGAATGCATCCGATGAAGTGAGCTGTAGCTCACGAAAGCTTATGCTCAAATAAATTGGTTAGTCTCTAAGGTGCCACAAGTCCTCCTTTTCTTTTTTATCACTCTGACAGTTAGCAAGTTTTTCCTAATGCCCAACCGAAACCGCCCTTGTTGCAATTTAAGCCCATTGCTTCTTGTCCTGTCCTCAGAGGGATGCAGGAGATTGGCAATGATTCAGACGGAGCTGGCTACGGGGCTCTGCGCAGCACCTCTGGAAAAAGGAAATAAGGGTGTCGTGCCTAAATCATGCAGAAGGTAGTTGTAGAAGGATTTGTGCAAAATCTACAGGGGACTGAAATGAGGGTGTGCAAGAGTTAAGAAGTAGAAAGTTTTGCAAAGCAGTTGTATGGAAAGGTGTGTGTAATGAGAGGGGCCAGAAGTGAACCTGTCCAGAGCAAGGGTGAGATGATGCAAAGGCATTGTAAGGCTGCATGAAGGGGTCTATGCAATGCCTGGGCTACAGAAATAGCAACACACAGAGTGGTTAAATCCTGAGCACGGTTATTAATACTCAGTGGGTGCTTGCACTTTACCCTGCAGATCATTCAGGGCTTGGTTAGAAGTTTAACCCATCTGCGCCTGCTGGAAATTTGCGTGCGTGCCTGCTGGGGGGGAAGTTAGATAAAGCTCAGGAAATTCCTTCCTGTAAACTATGCTTCCTGGCATTAACCACCAAATAACTTCTGAGTCAAAGGGATATTTCTCCCTCTGCGAAGATCACTAGAGCGACAGTGAGACAAATTGCTGCTCAGAAGGGCAGTGCTGAATAGCAGTACAGTAATTCTTCGCTCCTTTCTCTCATCTGAGGATCTTACACTGCGTCATAGACATTAGCCACACTTCCCCTCTGGCTGTGAGGCAGGGATGGTTAATCCTGGTACAATCAGGGATAGCCAAAGGAATAAGGCGGGACCACATTGTCTAAACATCCAACCAACTTTCAGGCAGTCAGAGCCCCAACTATGGTACCCCTAGAACTGGTCAAGCAGCCTCACCCCCCTCCCAATGAGCCCTTGTTTTAACCCCATTCCTCCAGGCTCTCCCTCAAACCAAAGCCAACCACAGCCAACTAATGGGGAGGGGAAGCCTATTACAATATTGTCACCTCCTCCTACACTGAGAGCAGATCTCTGTGGTTTACCCAGGTCACACAGCAAGGGGACATGTGCATCACAAGCCAGGCTAGAACCCTGGCATCCTCTCACCACTAGGCCACAGGAAATAACACGATAAACAGTCGTTATTAACAATAGTTTACATTCCTCTAGCGCCTTTCATCCGAGGATCTCAGAGTGCTTTACGAACAATCATTAACCACGGCAAAGATTAACGAACATTAAGTAAAGTAGAGATGAGCAGGAACCAAAACCTCAGCTCTAACCCCCTCCCAACACTGAGGAAGCTCCGCTCCAGATCGGACGTTCCTCACTGCCCCCCATCACTATATAGTAACTCCTCGCTTAACGTTGTAGTTATGTTCCTGAAAAATGCTACTTTAAGCGAAACAATGTTAAGCCAGAGGCGGGCAAACTATGGCCCCAGGGGCCACATCTGGCCTTCCAGATGTTTTCAGACGTTTTAATCCGGCCCTCAAGCTCTCCCTGGGAAGCGGGGTCTGAAGCTTGCCCCATCGCTTCAGCTGGGGAGCGGGGTCAGGCTCTTGCCCCACTCTACACAGCTCCTGGAAGCAGTGGCATGTCCCTTCTCTGGCTCCTATGTGTAGGAGCAGTCAGGGGGCTCTTCACGCTGCCCACACCCCAAGCGCTACCCCCACAGCTCCCATTGGCTGAGAACCACATGGCCACATGACTTCCTGAGGAAACTACAATCCATCGGTGATCTTCCTAAAAACACCATCCTAGCCACGATGGATGTAGAAGCCTCTACACCAACATTCCACACAAAGATGGGCTACAAGCCGTCAGGAACAGTAACCCCGATAATGTCACGGCTAACCTGGTGGCTGAACTTTGTGACTTTGTCCTCACCCATAACTATTTCACATTTGGGGACAATGTATACCTTCAAATCAGCGGCACTGCGATGGGTACCCGCATGGCCCCACAGTATGCCAACATTTTTATGGCTGACTTAGAACAACTCTTCCTCAGCTCTCATCCCCTAATGCCCCTACTCTACTTGCGCTACATTGATGACATCTTCATCATCTGGACCCATGGAAAAGAAGCCCTTGAGGAATTCCACCATGATTTCAACAATTTCCATCCCACCATCAACCTCAGCCTGGACCAGTCCACACAAGAGATCCACTTCCTGGACACTACGGTGCTAATAAGTGATGGTCACATAAACACCACCCTATATTGGAAACCTACAGACCGCTATTGCTACCTACATGCCTCTAGCTTTCATCCAGATCACACCACACGATCCATTGTATACAGCCAAGCTCTACGATATAACCGCATTTGCTCCAACCCCTCAGACAGAGACAAACACCTACAAGATCTCTATCATGCATTCCTACAACTACAATACCCACCTGCTGAAGTGAAGAAACAGATTGACAGAGCCAGAAGAGTACCCAGAAGTCACCTACTACAGGACAGGCCCAACAAAGAAAACAACAGAACGCCACTAGCCATCACCTTCAGCCCCCAACTAAAACCTCTCCAACGCATCATCAAGGATCTACAACCTATCCTGAAGGACGACCCATCACTCTCCCAGATCTTGGGGGACAGGCCAGTCCTTGCTTACAGACAGCCCCCCAACCTGAAGCAAATACTCACCAGCAACCACACACCACACAACAGAACCACTAACCCAGGAACCTATCCTTGCAACAAAGCCTGTTGCCAACTCTGTCCACATATCTATTCAGGGGACACCATCATAGGGCCTAATCACATCAGCCACACTATCAGAGGCTCGTTCACCTGCGCATCTACCAATGTGATATATGCCATCATGTGCCAGCAATGCCCCTCTGCCATGTACATTGGCCAAACTGGACAGTCTCTACGTAAAAAAATAAATGGACACAAATCAGATGTCAAGAATTGTAACATTCAAAAACCAGTCAGAGAACACTTCAATCTCTCCGGTCACTCGATTACAGAACAAAAAAACAAAAAAACTTCAAAAACAGACTCCAACAAGAGACTGCTGAATTGGAATTAATTTGCAAACTGGATACAATTAACTTAGGCTTGAATAGAGACTGGGAGTGGATGGGTCATTACACAAAGTAAAACTATTTCCCCATGTTATTTCCCCCACCCCCACCCCTCACTGTTCCTCAGACGTTCTTGTCAACTGCTGGCAATGGCCCATCTTGATTATCACTACAAAAGGTTTTCTTCCTCCCCCTCCCCCTCCTACTGGTAATAGCTCATCTTGAGTGATCACTCTCCTTACAGTGTGTATGATAAAACCCATTGTTTCATGTTCTCTGTATGTGTATATAAATCTCCCCACTGTATTTTCCACCGAATGCATCCGATGAAGTGAGCTGTAGCTCACGAAAGCTTATGCTCAAATAAATTGGTTAGTCTCTAAGGTGCCACAAGTACTCCTTTTCTTTTTGCGAATACAGACTAACACGGCTGCTACTCTGAAACCTGTCATTATGCAAGGCACTGAATTTAGCCGAATAGAGTGGAAATCTATCAACTTCATGAAAAAATGCAGCCTTTCCCTACTTGTTTGCTCCTGTATCTTACTGCATCGCCCCCAGCATCCCCACGCCTCCCACAATGGCAGCCTCCATCACCCATTCATCTCCCAAAAGCACCTTGGCTCTTTCTTCCACGGCTCCTGTATGCCTGCTTCATTGCTCCAAACTCATCGAAAAGGCCACAGCACTCTCCTTCAAATCCCTCCGCAAGACCCACTTCTACCACGCCACAGAATAATAATCATGCTGCTTTTCTCTCTTGAAATGCCCCTCATCCAAGCACTGCAGTGCTTAAATACATTAATGAATGAAGCTTCAAAACCCCTGTTATCCCCACTGACAGGAAAGTTGCTCTGGGGTGAATGTGACTTCACTATCTTCTTCTTTCATACGCATCACAAATCAATACCTAGATTTTCCAGCCATCTGACTGCTGCTTTATCAAGGGTAGCAAGATAGTGCAGTTCCCCCTCCAATCTTCACTATTAAAAAGGTTTAGCTTTATTTCCCAGGTAAGAAGCATGGTTCTGAAGGAGCTACACTTTTTATTATTAAGAGCTAATATTAAGCTATATTAAGAGCTAATATTTACAGCATAAAACATCTCTGTTGCCCTGTTATAAAACTAAAGCTATGTATAAAATCCATTTTGACTATATGCTTTGTGTTCACCTGGTCCAATATGGAAGAGCAACTGGTTCAGTAAACATTCCTGAATACCTGATTAAGTATTTGTGGTGTGTGAGTGGGAACTCTCAAACATTTTAATGAATAAATGGAAGCTTAAGTGTAGTTACTGAATGAAACCAAGAGCCCAGAGTCTGCTGACATTACACCTAGCAATGTGTCAGTGAGGAAGGCTTCAGATTAACAGGAGATAGCCAGAGAGACTAAAGTTACATTGATGATGATCACTAGAATCCAGTGAAGAGGGATTTTCAGAAGCCTCCAATCACTAAACTCTGATCGATTTGCTGTCCTTGATCATTCAGCTTTTTCTAGAGTAGTCCTGAGCCTTCAGAAGAAACCAGTGCTGGTGGCCATTTCCCTAGATCCGTAGTAAGGACTCCTCTCTGTGTTCCTCCTCTATCACTTGCAGAGCTGACGAATGGCTTTCTCTCTTCCCCCTTTGAAAAATCTGCTCTTGCCTGTGTTTGTTCACGTGCTGTGAGGGGCGGATGTGCTAGAGTTTTTAGTAGTTTCCTGAACAGGAATGTTTGTATCATTCCCTTTATTTCTAGTCGATATCAAATTTTCCACAACCTCTTCGCTGAGCTCAACCTTTAAAATATGACAAAGTAAAACAAAGAGATGATGAACATTCAGTTACTATCAATCAAATGGCTGGTACATTTTCCTAGCATCTGCTAGAGTTCTCTTAGAATTTGTTTTCTTATTCATTATGATGAAGTATTATAATACTTATTAATGTAGTTCCCCCTTAGAACAAAAGTGTAAGTTATACTGAATGGCATTATTTTTTCCTATAAATAGTGTCCAATATTTCCTGGATGGATATTAGGCTCTGTAATTAGCTAATTTCGCATCATCTTAAACTATGTAATGCCATAAAGATATAGATAAACCCGGCATAAAACAGCAACTGTTCTAGACATGCCCATTTCCAAACCAAATATGTTGAAAGAGACACAAGGTGGGTGAAGTAATATCATTTTTTGAACCAACTTCTGTTGAGGAAAGAGACAAGCTTTCAAGCTTCCCAGAGCTCTCCTTCAGGCCTGGGAAAGGTAACCAGAGTGAAATAGCTAAATACAAGGTCAGATGGATTGTTAAGCAGAAGAGGTTAACGCATGTTGCAAGAAACCACTTATAATGAAGTGAGCATTTATCACCTCTGCAAGTCATAGGACAAAGCAGGGTTAGTAGGTTACAAATTGTTGTAATGACCCATAAAACCAGTGTCACTGTTGAGACCGTGATTTTTAGAGTCTAGCAGAGTTATGAATTTAAGCTCATCTTTGAAAGGTGTTGTGAAGGTTTCCTTTGAGGACGAGGAATGATAAGTCAGGTAGGGAGTGACTGCTTTGTGAAAAGTGTTCACTCATGGGTGACAGGGTGTTTTTGTCTTTTATCATTTTTCCAGTGTAAGTTCCTTCAAGAATGTAGTGATTGTCTGGTATCACCCACATAGTTAATGGAGCATCTGATGCACTGGATGAGGTACACCAAAATCTCTTCCACCAATAAAAGAAAGATTTTACCTCACCAACCTTGTCTGTCTCATGTATGTTTAAGCAGCTTGGCTCCAGGTTAAATGCCTGGGAAATTAAAGGGCCAAAAGACATAAGAAAAAAGTCCATTTTAATTTCAGATTTTAAAGATTCTTTTGCTTTAAAGTGTGCTATCACTCAGGGTGGAATTAAGAGTCAATCAAGCCATTTGTTACTACGGTTCATTACATTTTTTGGATTATAGATGTCAATTTACTGCCGATCTTGATCCTGTGGCACATTTAATGCTGAATAATAATATTTTGCACTCCTATGGTACCTTCCATTCAGGGATGTCAAAGCACTTTACAAACATCATGGTGCAAATCATGGTCTATGCACAGCCCAAGTAATTGGTTCTACTGCTTCAGGGCCTTGCACAGCCACAGAGTATGCATGTGTAAGTGTGGGGGGTAAGGGGTTTGCTCCTACTGAGTCAAGTCCCATGGTACCCCCTAAGGTAGGTATTTTTCCCATTTTACAGATGCAGAAAGGGAGGCGCATTGACCCAGACCCTCCAAGATATTTAGGCTCCTAACTTCCATTGAAATCGGGAGCCTGAATACCTTTAAAATCAATGGACATTAAATACCTTTGAGGATCTGGACCATAATGTTTAAAAGACTTGCTCCCGAGTCCCATAGTGACTCAGTGACAGAGTTGGGAATAGAACCAAGGTCTCCTGATTTCAGAGCCCTTGGTACTAATCTCACTTCACCAGTGGGGACTTCAGAGTTTAAGCAAACACACACTTGTTATCACAGATTCCTGTGGCAAGCAGACATAGCCATGGCAAAGACACTCATACCATCCAGCAAACCCCTGCTGCAGTTACTTGTGCAAAGTAAATAAAAGACAAGACAACTCACCCCTGTCTCCTGTGCAGCTGCAAAGAAAAAGAAACAACTGCGTCAGAAAATAGTCTGGTGCATTTTGTATTGACACGTTTATGTATTAATGTCCCAGGGCCAAGTCCTGCCCTTAGACACATGCACAGCTCTCTGCGATTCATTGGAGCCATGTGTGTGCACATCCGCAGAACGTGGCCCCACTCTGCTCTAACTGCGCTTTGCACTACACTTAGCAATGTCTTGAGGAATCACCCCGCTGGGAGAGGAAGGTGGTTACATGACAATGCTAATCCAATGTGATTTTGGGCTCTAATAATGCTTTGCATTGATATAGCACCTAGCCTCTAAGGATCTCAAAGAGTTTTGCGAACAGCAAGCCACACCACCCTATCATTTGGGCATTATGCCAAACAGCTACACTGTGGCACAGGGAAATTAAGCGATTTCCCAAATTCACACCTTTGGTCATTGGCAGAGCTGAGATTATTATCCAGGAGTCTTGATTCCCAGTCCCAGCTATAACCAGTAAACAATGTTCTCTCTTGGACCTGACAACATAGTCTTCTCTTGGTAGATGCAGAAAACCTGAGATGCTTATTTCTGAAGGAGTAACAGGTTATGAGTAGAGCCCAAACTCCCGTTCCATTAACATCTCTGCTCCCCCAGTGAATGAATAGGGAACGTTGTAAGCACAGATCAGATACAAGTGGGAAAGATCATCAGAAGGGGAGACCTGGTCCAGGTTGCTTGGAGAATGTGAATAGCTGGTATTTCTAGCCACTGCAGAACCTGGCCTGGGAAAAAGGCCGATTTAGGGTATGAGCTGGAGAGGGAGAGGATCTTCCCGAACTGGGCAGGGGGCATGTCCAGTGCAGCTGGGGCGATAACACAGCACCCTGGCCTAGGACCAGCCAGTTCACCCCGTAAAGTATGTCAAATTTAGGGCCACAGGATCTTAAACAACCCTTTAAAGAAGAGAGATTTAGACTCTCACAGGGATTCTCAGTTTGAAGAAGCAATTCCAGTTAGAGGTTGGCATGTTCCAGGGTGAAACAAAGAGCAATGTGGGAAATATGAACTCTGCCAGTCTGACCCCTTTAGAGACCCTTTGACAGGTTTCACAGGTCCCATGCTTTTCTTACTTACGTGTGAACCCACATTTCCTCTTCTTCCTCCACCAGAAAAAGAACGCTGTTCCAGCAAATACAGATAAAAGTGCAAGGACAATTAGCAATGCTATCACTGTGACAGAAAGGCTTCTTTGTACACAAACTACATCAGAAGTGGCTGTCCCGGCCTTTAGTTCTGTCATCCCTTCCTCTTCACACCTAAGATGAAGGAAGATATGTTATTAAACATGTCAGATTATCTACAGCCTTCCCACTGTCTCGGGGCACCCGTCATTCTATCAGATGGATTCCTTAATATTTGCTATCAAAAATGATAAGACCGCATCCAGATTCTGGGCATGATCCTGAAATCTGTAGACAGATCAAACTCCCACTCATTTAAAGGCTGTAGGATTGGGCCCTTTGAGCGACAGATGCCTGCACATTGAATAACAATGAATGAAAGGAGAGAACACAGCATGTAAAGTCAGTGCAAGAGAAAAGGCCATGTGTCGTCAGAGTCACCTACTTGGTCCATGGCTGACAGGCGTGTGACATGTTGGTTACTGAGAAGGTTCCATCAGGGCAAACCTCACATACGTTGTCACTGAATTCTGTGCCTATAAAAGAGGACAACATAACTGGATACTTTCCTGAATGTGGGGCCTAAAGGAGCTTTAATTTCAGAAAGGTCTCCATCCGCATCTCCCCACTGTCACCACCCCCACCATGTTGCAGAGCCATCTCGGTCAATTCAGGAGTTAGCACTTTAAGAATAGATCTGCACTGGCGTTTTATTCTTGCCCTGTACTTAAATCTGTCAGTACTCATAAAGCACTGGTACATGGGGAAAAATGCACCTCCTGCTGCCCTACAAATCTGGGCCTTACAAGGGCCAACATCCCTAAGGAACAGATTTAATAATTTTAGTAAGATAATGTTGAAGTAAAAAGAAAATGGTACAGGGTTTAGGCAAGAAGTTTCTGGTTATGAGGGAATAAGGTACAGATTATCAAGGGATGTGAAGTTCAGTTTAGGAGCGGGTGGCATAAGGAATACATAATCTGCAATCTCCCCGATTGGGGGTAACAGTTTAACGGGTCAAAGTACAGACATTGAGATATGGGGGTATGTTGTCCATATAATGGCTTTGTTCAGGTGTGGAGTATAATGAGCGGATATGATGATGGATTTGATGGGATTTAATATTCAGTGAGTTTATGGTTCCAGTTCATATGGTTCAATGGGGAAAAAAAAAAAAAAAGTCTCTCAGTCCCTTTCCCATGGTTGATGCACAATGTTGTACCAGCTCACACCTCCTGGTATTGTCAGTGGCCGGTGATGAGCTCGATGTAGATGTCCCTGGACCATCGGATTGTGTCCGAGACCATGAGGCGCCGCATGAGCCGTGCGTACCGTCGACTGATCCCGCAGGTCCGCAGCACACGCTCGTTGCAGGGGTCCCAAGCGCCCAGGGCTCCAACTATCAGGGCATCCATCTGCACCTCGTAGCCCTTCGCTCTCAGGGTGTCGGCCAGGGGGGCGTATTTTTCCAGCTTACGAGCTTCGGATTCGCAGAAGGTCGGGGTCCTGTTCTCAAAGGAGACCGTGATGTCGATGAGGATGATCTTTTTCTGGTCCTCGTCGGTGACTACCACGTCAGGTTGCAACTGGCTGTCCGTCCCGGGGATGGTGGAGTTCACGGAGACCTTCCCCAGGCGCGGTGCAATGGCTTTCACCAGGCGATTCTGGATGGCGTTGTGGCGCAGCTGCCAGGCTCTGGAGTGGGTCTTGCAGCTGCACAGGACGTGGGGCAGGGTCTCGTTGGAGTAGCCGCACTTCCTGCAACGCTTGTCTCGGTTCCCGTGGCGGACGGCTCCGTTGAGCAGGACGCAGTTGAGCCGGGCGCGGTGGATGAACCACCAGTCGGCGAAACGAGTGAAGCTGCCCCCGGCGAGGAAGTGGTTGCTGGCGTCCCACTTGCTGGTAAGTTCGAAGACTTTACCCTGGTCTGGTTTATGCTTCAGGGTTTCCATGTACAACGAGTGGATGGCCGCTTTCAGGGTCCTCTCCAGCATGCCCCTGGCGCTCGGGGTGATGATGGTGTTGTCGTTGGACCTGATCTGCGGCACCAGGACTCCCAGCTCCTGGCACTCCTCACACCACTCCCAGAGGCAGCCGATGCGCTTCCCCAGGCGATGCGTGGCATTGCGAAAGCGGGACCACAGTGAAGCGATGTCGCCACCATCCCATCCAAATTCGCCATCCAGAGAACCGCTCAGAAATCTGGCAGTGTCTTGGTTGCAGGGGGCTCTGCCGATCCGCTTCTTTGTTGCGTCATGGAGGGCGTTTGCTGCGATGTTCCTTACCATGGCATCAGGGCACTTCAGCAGGTGGAAGGCGTGGGTGATCACCGCGATGTCACACAGGTCACCCATGCGGGGGACATTGGCACCGCCATGCCTGTGGGTGATACAGACCAGCTCGTTGCTGGCTCTCTGGGGAAGGAACAGCCACTTCTTCACCAGCTGCTGGACGATCTTGTCTGCCTTGTGGAGGGGTACCTTCACCACGGCGGATCCCCTTAGGACGAAAGAGATGCGGGGGATCAGGAAGGTGTTCAAGGCGTTTATCTTTTGCTACGGTGCTAGTAAGACTCAAAATAATGGTGCCAAGTTGTGTAATAGCACAAAAGCTGCAACAGAACACAGCAGTGAGGGGGTTAAATGCCCAAAGGACTTGGATGAAGATAAGGCAGCTGGAATTTGAAAATATTTAAGACTTATCCTGCTGTGCTACCAGTTTATGCTGGGATGTGGTCAGTGCTCACAGGCTAAGCAGGTGCTGGCTGGGAGACATGGGTGAAATCCTGGGGCATTGTCCCAACCCATTTCTTCAGAGGGGCCAGGATTACTCCCCAGAATGTGTCTGGAAGTGATGCTGCCACCTACTACTTCTACCCTAGGTGCCCAAACACTATGGTGATGGGTCATGTAAGTTGATAGACTGGTGCAAGGAGAAGCTGTGCTTCTGCTGGCTTTCATATCAAATGTAAACCTGAGGTCCCTGTGCCTTTGAAATCCCATGTACACATCTCCTAACCAAATTCCTGTCAGAGGAATTATATTCCACTTACCTACATTCCTCTTGTAATTAACTGAAAATAATATTCTTTCTGACCTAACCTGACGCAAGGCTATAAACTCTTAAATAGCTGTCTGTTTCCACCCCCTGATGAAACGATCCCTGAATATAGCCTGGAGATCATTTCATTACCTTTGGAAAAAGCTTGGAAATGTAAATATAACAACTATCATAGGACACTGTCATGTATATGAAGTTTCATTCTGAAGCCTCCAATTCCACATGGCCCAGGTAGGGGGAACAGGGGTGGAGGGCACTTGGGTTTTGGGACTTGGACTTGCAGACCTATGTGGGGCCAGTGGTGCATGTCCTAACCAGGAGGGCTTCCACCGACCTAAGAGGGGCAGTGTGGGAAGCTGACAGCCCGGTCTTTTGGCTCTGCTGGCAGCTCCCTGCAAAGAGCCTGGTTGCCCCACAGGCTCCTGGGCTTCTGGCAGGCTGCCTCCCCCCACCTCCTGTTGACACTGACATAATTAGGTCCCTTCCTAGCATGTCATTGTAAGACGCCTCTTTGCCTTTTCCTGTACTTCTCTGCAACCTCCCTTTCTGTTGCAGTGTAGAAATGCTATTGAATAGCCTGGGTGACGTGTAAATGGAACAACAACACACACTCTGCTTTTCGACAGCAGCTCCCATCCCAGTATCTCCAAGTGCCGAGTTCTCAGGGCGTTAAGCTCACATTACACCACGCAGGATCCACCTTCAGAAACACATGCCTGGCTGGACAGTCATGATTCTTTGCTCTAATAACTGATGAGCTTGAGATACTTTTGGTTAGTCAGGTACTCATATGTGCCCTTGATCAGAAACCCAAACAATGGACTGTGGGCTGGATCCACACCCTCTCTCTCTGTAAAGGGACTTATGTGTCTAAAGCAGCGATGTACTCCAGTGTAATTCACGGGGATTCTGCACCAGTGGAAAATGTGTTGCTAACAAGTCTGTTGCATAGGAGCTCCAACGGGGGCATTGTTTGAAGAAAAGGGTGTGTTTAGCACACTTATCTTACAACAGAATTCTGTGCCCAAAAGCGTGCTTGAGGGAGCTGTTTCTGGTGTGCAAGTTGAAGCTGAACTCACACTGTGCTCTGCTGCTGCGTAGGTGGGCTGCCAACATGTGTGAGTACAAACCCACAGCCTCATGCAAATTGCTGCCTGCAAGAGCATCATGTGAGTGTCCCACGACACCCAGAGGAGTCTGAGCTTGTCACAGCCTGTGACGCTTAACCTTGCCCCTGTATATTTCATGTGTGCTTAGGAGGGGGATGGCAGCTTTGTGTCTGACCTGGGAGGCGACCAGAGCCCAGCTCTAGGGCAGGACCCCGGGCAGGGAATAGCAATTCCAGAGTGAAGGACCCCCAGCAGCTTTCTCCCTCCCACCCCTTGCCTCCCAGGTATACTGAGGGAGCTCCATCTCCAGCACCTCTGCTGAGCTCAGCTGTGGCAGTGTGTGCCGGGGATAGAAACAGTCAGGACCCAAACCATTTCTGTCTCTACAGGTCAAACCCAATTCCTACATGGTACCAACAGGCAACTCCACTCCGTCAGCAGGCTGCAGCATTCTGCAGGGTCCTAAGGGTGGCCCCATGCAGAGCACATTTGAGCAGAGACTCCTGCCTTAGGGAGAAGAGGTCAGCGGCGTCTGGCCAGGCAAAGATGGAAAGAAGTGCTGTTCAACACAGCTGTTACCTGGGCATCCAGGTCAGCACGTGCTCTGACACCACCCTGGAGCTGTGCAATGGTGTTACAAATGGCAGTCACGCTCCCTCAAAGAGGGGGGGCCCATCTACAGCTCAGCCACTCTTCCGGCTGCGTCCCCAGCTCACCAGCATCATCTCAGTATCGCCTGGATCAAGTCTCAACCAGTTTGCCCTGCTCCAGATTCGTTCTGTGGCTGCAGGGTTTCGCCTTGGTATTCCAGAAGTTATGTTGCCTTACCAGGTTCTTTCACCATAGAGCCAGGCAGGCAGATGGTGGAGGGACTACACATTTCACAGTCCCCGTCTGCAATGTGCCTGCAGAAATCCCCCGAGGCGCAGCCGCACACGGTGTTCCTCGTATACGTGCATTTTTCTTTTACCGTCAGTCGGGCTCCTAAAGGAAAGTTACATGCATCACAAATACATTTACACGGGAACTAAATAGAGCAGATACAAAAATGAATGTGTACCCCCAGTCCTTGCTGATCCATGGTACAGGGCACAGGAGCTCGAGGGGTTTGTTATGATGACTCCATTTAACAAGTGTTGCCATGTAAAAAGAACCATCTGGAGCCTGATTCTCTGCTGCTCTGCACCTTGTGTTGTATTTACATCTGTGCAAAGGCTGCATGCAAAATGCTACCAAATCAGCGTTCTCTACACAGCTACAATTGAGATCATGTTTGCACCCACTCTGCATTCATCTGCACGAGTGTGAATAATGACAAAGGCGGTGGAGAATGAAGCTTCCAGTAGCCACAGATAAAGGACCACAACCTCCAATCCAGCTGGTCACTGGAGTAGCACTCCACTGTAGTGGGATTTTGGAGTGGACATAACACCTGCTACACAACTCCTCCTCCTGGCTGCCCAGCTTGTGCTGGGACGGTCTTTGGGGCCATAGGCAGCTGATGTAAACTAGAGCAGCCTGCAGGCTGTTCTAATTCATGCTGGGGACCAGACCCTAATGCCCCCAAGAACAGAGAAGTGCAATGGTTGCTTACTGTCACTCATGTCACTCCCGCCTCCTGAGGTAGGTGCGTGTTCCTCAGCCACTGCTCAGGATCTGGGCCCTGAAAGGGAAGGTTATAACCTTCCCCACGTACAGTCCAGATACTGAGGGTGCAGTGCTGCTGCTCTGGGACAAAGGATACCATCTGAAATGTTTGATAACAATTATTTTTTATTGTGTTTGTTCTACTAAATCTAGAGATCCACTTTCCTCCTGAGAAGAATCTCCCGGGATGATTCCACAGACCTTAATCAGTGGAAGATGTGCGACTAAAGCCCATGCACTGTGCCAGAAATCTCCACTTCCGTCATTTGCCCAAGACTGCAAGGAACTCAGTAAGAGAACTGTGAGCGGAACCCAGGTCTCTTGACTTCCAGCCCTGGGCCCTAAAAACTAGGCTGCTTTTGTATGCGTGGACCGGAGGAGACAACCTAGAAAAAACTAATTAAAATCCACCCTACCACCCACCCACAAACACACAAAGCAGCTTCCTTACCTGCATCACACAGTTTACATCTCATGCATTCTGTTAGGCCATTGGGATGCTCTGTATATGTGTCGTCCACACACGGCATGCAAGTTGTGCTGCTATTTTCTCTGCAATGTTTGAGCACCCTATTCCCTAAAGAAAACAAAACAATTAGCTCCTGTGTAAACCAGGCTAATATATTTAATGCATTAATACAGAGATTGCAAAAGCAGGTAATTATGCAGGACAAATGCTCACCCTCTGGGTATGGATTTTACATGTTGCACACACCACCACTAGAAATAAAAGGTAAATGTCTCAGAACTAGTCTGCCAGACCTGAAATCCTCTATTTCTGCACAACACAGGAACAGCGTAGACAGAAACAATCTCATAACTCACACCCCTTCCTTATCAGCAGTATCCCTAGTACAGTCGTGCTTAGCCTCCCTGACGTGCCCAGTCAGAATCTTGGCCCTTTAAAAGATGCTGTTTTGAGTATTGTAGTTCCTCCTAGGGGGATGGAGAATCCCCAGGTGAAGCAAGTGACTGGAGGGATCATATCACCAGAAAGGGCCAGGGACTAAGGAAGTCAGGTGACAGTCTATGGCCAGTCCTCTAGTACTATAAGAGGTAGATTGAGAGGTGAAGGGCTGGGGCAGTGCTGGGGTCCACAGCAGCCTGCCGGACAGCTGCCGGGTGCAGGGCTGTGGCTGTGGCTGTGGCTGTGGCTGGGACTGGGACTGGGGCTGGGGCTGGGGCTGGCAGAGATCCCTGTGCAGAGGAAAGATCAGCAAGATCCTGATAAAAGGGGACTGAGAGGGTCTGGGGAAGGGCCAGGAAGGGCTGGGGGATCCCAGATGCAGGGCAAAGGGGGAATACAGTGAATCCTAATGGGGACAGTGTATTGACTGTGTTACAGTCAGTCAGGGCAGAGATCTGGGCCATGGGCCGTCAGGCCTAGAGATGGACACAAAGAGTTCAGCAGACCAGCTAGACCTGGGTCCAGCAGGGCAGGGTCCAAGAACAAGCGAATGATCAGTACTGGAGTGACAGAAGCCGAGTGCAAGAGCCGGAGGGTAAAGGAGGGTTGTAGTCAGAAGGCGCAGCCAAAGGTCAGAAGCCAAAGAGTTAACCAGAGTCACAGTCAGGAGGCGTAACCAAGGGTCTGGGGTGGGCGTCCGAAGCCAGGACAGAGCTGGGGTAAGGACAGAAGCTGGCTGGAGCAGGGCTAGGACAGAGCAGGAGCAAGGACTAGACACAGGAGCAGGGCAAGGCCAGCTGCAGACAGGGTACACATTGAGCAGCTGCTGTTCTGCTCTGGGTGCCAGGCTGCTAAGCAGGACTCAGAACTGCTGATCCAGCAGCCACTCGGGTGCTGTGACTGCCCCGCGATGCAACTCGACTTACTGGTTCCCCAGTAGTGAACTCAATCAAGGGAGCAGGCCAGCAGCTGGTCCTACCTGACCTGGCCTCTGACAGGCCTCAACAGGTGAGGAAGAGAGGTGTTACGGAGAAAGTGACTTGCCCAAAGTATCACAGTACGTCTCCTTCTGGATCTCCTGTGTCCCAGGCCACAAGAACCATCCTCTCTATGTCCTCCACTGACAGGTAAGTAACAAGCAATGTAGATGTTTACATGGAGAGATCTGTGTCCTCACCACCAGTCAGATTCACAGTAACAGAGGCGACCAAGCTCTCTGGAGGAGGCCAGGCAATTGGACTCTCTTGGGAAGGCTGATTTTAAAGAATCAATTATATATACCTACCAGCACTGCACATGGGACAGCATTCACCATTTATTTCATATTCGCCGGGATAGCATTTTACAGCTTCAGAATGCGGCAGTTGTGTTATCAAGAAAATGACAAAAATCTTTAGGGAAAAAGAGAAGAAAGAGTTTCTGATTCACATCATGGAGGCTCAAAAGCAGAAGGGGAAGGGCTGGTAGCACTGTAGCACTGATTAGCCTCCCTGAGCCTGCGGTTCACCCACCGCCCATGGTTTTGCTCCTTGCTGCTCACTATTTTCCAAAAATGGAACACAGACAACACGTGGATAGAAACAGGCACAATCACCAGCAAAACTGCCCAGCGTCGCTTCAGACCTGTGCATGCAATTTGTGACCATATTCCTGACTTCTGAGACGTACCTCCTGCTGTATATACAGTAACAGGATGTGTCACTGTGTCATCCCTATTTAGTATTGGGGGGAAAAATCTGTGTTTAATGTTATCAAAACAAAGGGTGCTTACCACTTCAAAGGTCTTGCCAAACAGGGAGAGAGTGATGGACAAGCCGCAAATTCTGCAGCAAGGATGTTTTATACATGGTGCGTTTTGCTGAGTGCTCGGAATACAGTTGAACTTAGCACGAGCTTCAGTTTACGCTGTGACACCCAAAATGGAAGGATTAAAATACGATTGGCCATGGAAAGCCCCAAACTGAGACCCATCAGCACAGCTTCCGTGTGGGCCAAGCGTTATTCCCTGTGCTGGCCTGTCCCTCACATCCACACAACCACGGAAACCATGGGAGGAAACGGCAGATACAAAACAACGAAACTATGGGGTTGGAGCAGCAGCAAAGTCAGTGCAACGCACCACAACGAGCAACTGTCCATTTAGAATCCTCAAACAGTTCCCCTTTCCAATGGCAACTTTGGGGGTCGGATTATTTGTTTTTCTAAAATCAGTGTCAGTTAAAAAAAACTTCTGCCAATCTACACAATGAAAAGTCAATCCACTTAGATCCCCTCAGCTCCAGGCTGAGTATCAGCTGATGAGAACAAACCAAAATCTCCCAGTGGTATTTGTTTCCTACTAAATGAAGGAGGAAAAGTTATACTGTATTTTCAATAGTTATTTTTGTTGTTCTTTGCTGTTTCCACCAGATGGAGTGCAACAGCTTCTAAAATGCAGAGAGATTTTCTCGACCAAGGAATAAACAACCCCAAACTCCGGCGGGCCAAGGGCATGTAGTTTGCATTAGCAAAAAAAGGGTAAATGTAAAAAAATCATGTTCCTGGGATCTTATTATTAGTCACAGTAGACATAGGCACCCCCAAACCTCCCACAGTGTCTCTGCTGGGTTTGCTGGGCAGGTCCGATCTCGTTAGCTCCATTTTATTTCCGGAGCTTTTGTGATCCACTTACCCAGAGCATGGTCCTGAGAACAGACCTCAGAGTGTGTCTGCTTCTGCCCCCCGCAGGGCATGGAGTCTCTGACCTCTACAGCTCAGCGCAGCCCCCAGATCCTGAGCACTGGCAACAAGTTGCTGGCCTCGGTGAGGCTGGTGCCACCGCCCTGTCCTGGGGTGTCCGTCCCCTGGAGCCTTCGCCCCCTTCTCCGGGGAGCTCCCTGGGCCCGCTTGCAGGACACAGTTCCAAAGTTCTGGGCTGATTCCGGTTCTAATCCAGGCCCAGAAGCAGCAGCCAAAACACCAGCTCCAACCCAGCCCAACTCGAAAGTGAAAGTGCAATTAGACAAGCAGGCGGGGACTATCCCAATGGGCTGGGCTTTAGGGTTATACTGTATTATTATACGGAAAGGGATACTTAAAGTCAACCCACCAAGGGTGCCAATTCGGGGGGCAGGGGAAGGCTGGAGCCCCCCAGTTTCATACAGGAGGTGTGCAAGCTCCCAGGTGGAGCCCTTCACTACAGCACGGGGTTAGTGTGAGGTTGTGTACGGGAGAGGTGCCCCTGGGGCAGGGAGTCAGGATTTTGTTTACAAACAGGCTGTGTGATTCAGATAAGAAAGGGCTGGGGATTAAGAGTATGGAAGTTTAGCCTGTAAAAGAGGAATCCCTCTGTGGAGGGGGGAGAGGGAGGAAGGGTTGTGTTCAAGAGAACAGGGGAGTTAGAAAAAAATACAGCAAAGCACTGAGCCAAGGTTACATTCAGAAAAGGGGGAGATTTGGGGATACAGATGAAAAGACGGGGTCAGACCCAGAGTGGGGCTAGCCGTGTATAGAGAGGTTCCCACTCTATCTGTGGTACTTATGTGGCTTCATCACCATGGTATCTGAGGCTGCGCCTCACAACGGCTAACCTATTTCTCCTCCCAGCCCCTCGGGGAGGTAGAGCAATGCTATTATCCCCATTGTACAGGTGGGGCACTGAGGCGCACACAGCCTTTTAAAGGCCAGATTTTCTAAGGTATTTAGGCACCTAGTGAGATTTTCAAATGCACGTAGAAGGTTAGGTGCTTTGCAAACCCCCATTAGATGCCTAGCTGTATCTTTGGGTGCCTTAAAACCTTTGAAATTCTGTCCTTACAGCACTGGCCGGGGGTCAGAGAGGAAGTCCCTGGAGGGAGTAGAACCCAGGTGTTTCAGGGCTAGCTCCCTATCCAGCAACTCTGATAGATGGGAGCAAAACCAAGGTGGCCAGTTCTCTGAGACTCCAGCAAATAGTCCCAGGATGGATGTCATGGTTGACAGCATGAAAAGCAGCACAGAGGTTAGGAAGGATGGAGAATGAGAGTCAGATGAGAGGAGATCACTTAACTTCGAAGGGGTGGCAGGTTCTGCCCCATGCTGGGTAGAAGAGCAATGGCTGCTGTGCAATTTTACATTTTAACTGAAAACCAATTTGTTCAGTCATTTTTTGTTCTGAGTTTGAGAAAAGAAAGGAATGAGAAAGTACGAGTATCAGATGTGTTTATGCCACAAATTCTTAGAATTTAAACTGTACTCAGGCCAATTCCAGAACAAAGAACAGAAACAGCATCCACTGAGTCCATAAAGTCGATGATTATAGTCATGATTTGCATTATTCACTGGGCACCATCTGTGTGCTGAACACTGTTCAGAATATGCCAGAAAATCCAGTCCCTGAGCCAGTATGACTGCAATAGAAGTTTTAGTTGATTAAGGACTAGAAAATTTGAGCCTCCAACTTTCTTTCTAAAGGAAGAGCTCCTGTGCCTGTTTATTTGCCTTTCCTGCCTGCAGTGGCCCCGATGTACCTCACAAGTCTCTGTTTTTTTCTCAACTTTAAAATATAGGATTTTCTTGATGCTTGAAGTTATCTGAAAAAAAAACAACATGTAGAGTTTTCAGGTCCCTAAGTAGCCCTTGGAAACCCAGTTAAAGTTGTGCCCCCCTCCCCCCAATCTGAAATGGCACCCCTGAAACCCACGGTATAGTGGGCACATAGTGTTGACCCTGGAAGGGTCACATGGAGGTAAAAACTACCTGTGGCCATGGCTATGTTGGGATTTTATATCCAGATAATTATCTGCATATAAAAACATACCTGTATTTCTCCAGCAAAGACACAACCTGGTACCCCAACAATGGACTGGCTACTCTGCCTAGCAATAAGTCTCATCTAGCCAATCGAAAAATCACATTCTGTTCAACCCCCTCTGCCAATTACATCAACAGAGGAAGAGGAGTTTGTCACCTGGCAAGACAGTCACCCAATCACAAAAATACACCAATGGGAAAAATCAGGCTGGGCTCGCCCACGTTGGAATCCTGCCTAGCAACTCCCCAGTTTTTAAAAAAAACAAAAAAACAAAAAAGGGATTTAGCCCACCAGGAAAGGAAGTCAGGTGATTGACAGACCAATATTAACCCCTTGTGGAGGGCAGGTTTCATGCCTTTTCCTTGACTCTGGGATCAGCTGCAGACCCAAAGACTCACTGAGTGATAGTGGATGAGTCGGGGGGCTCAGACCCCGGGATGGGGTTTAGCCCTCCCCCCTCCACACACACACACACACACACGTGGTGCATGGGCGAGAATCAACAAACTGGATAGTAATTGAGAGATGATGGGCAGCGTGGCACTAGGCTGAGCAGGGAGAAGTTGTGTTTGATGCAGTGGAGCTGGGGAGCCAGTGACGTGGTAAAAGCGACAAGCCAGGGAAATTATCTTTGCAGCAGCACAGATATAAGCAGAGGAAGATTGCATCACAGCATGCATCGCACGTACCCCTCCGACCCTGTGCAATTCACCTTAGCTAAAGCACAGCTCCCTAGCATTCCTATTGAACAGGCCCTCCCCTAAGGCTCTGAGCCCAGCCATTTATGGGTAGATCTGTCTACGAAAACAAACGGACTCCCTCTTATCTGTGGCCAAAGTTTGAGAGACTGCTGGTGGTGGAGGAAAAGGATACGTGCTCTCTTGAAATCTGGTTTTAAATCCTTATAGGTGTTTTAGAGTCATAAGGTTAAAATACTCAGTCTGCAAAAGTAGCAGCACAGACATTGTCTAATGTTTTCCTTTAAGGGCTTTTGTAGGTTATGAATACTACCACAATGCCACATGATGGTGTAGTTTGTACACATGGGTGTAGTTTGGAGGGGCATAGGGGAGCATTGCCCCCCCCCCACCTCCAACTGCAAGCCTTGGGCAGACATGGAATTTTTCCCCCATGCATAGGTCCACTCTGCAGCTGAGACCAGTCCCTGCTTGGAAGACCCGTTATTACTAGTGTTACAGTGGAGGCCTCAGCTGAGATCAAGGCCCCATTGGGCTAGGTGCCGCACACACTGTAATAGACGGTACAGCATTTATTGATCAGATTGATTTATGAGGGCCTCGCGGCGAAGGAATCAGCGTCACCAACATCAGTCCAAAAACTAAGAGACAAGAGAAAATATAGGGGGGAAATCAAATCAGTATCTTAGATGTCTGTATACTAATGCGAGAAATAGGGGGAATAAGCAGGAAGAACTTGAAAGGCTAGTTAATAAACACAACTATGAGATAGCTGACATCACAGAGACTTGGTGGGGATAATACACACGACTGGAATATTGGTACAGATGAGTACAGCTTGCTCAGGAAGGACAGGCAGGGAAGAAAGGGAGGAGATGTTGCCTTATATATTAAAAATGTATACACTTGGAATGAGATTAGATGAAATAGGAGAGAGACTTGCTGAAAGTCTCTGGGTAAGGATAAAAGGGGTAAAGAATCAAAGGAGATGTCATGGTCGGGGTCTACTACAGACCACCGTACCGGGCAGCAGAAG
The DNA here is from genome assembly GCF_009764565.3 of Dermochelys coriacea. NCBI lineage: Eukaryota > Metazoa > Chordata > Testudines > Dermochelyidae > Dermochelys > Dermochelys coriacea. The sequence goes on along the minus strand of NC_050085.1, from coordinate 18,807,445 downwards.
TGGATGAGGCTTTTTTTTGAACAACAAACAAAATCATCCAAAGCACGAGACTTGGTGGTGAAGGCGGACTTCAACTACCCAGACATCTGTTGGGAAAATAACCCAGCAGGGCACAGATTATCTAACAAGTTCTTGGAACGTATTGGAGACAAGTGTTTATTTCAGCACACAGAGAAAGATACTAGGTGGGAGGCCGTTCTAAATTAAATTTTGACAAATAGGGAGGAACGGGTTTAGAATTTGAAAGAGGAAGGTAGTTTAGGTGAAAGCGATCATAAAATGCTAGCGCTCATGATTCTAAGGAATGATAGGAAGGAAAAACAGCACAATAAAGATAATGGATTTCAAGAAGGCAGACTTCAGCAAACTCAGGGAGTTGGTAGGTAAGATCCCATGAGAAGCAAGTCTAAGGGGAAAAACAGTTCAAGAGACTTGGCAGTTTTTCAAAGAGAAATTAAGGGCACAAGAGCAAACTATCCCACCCTGTAGGAAAGTTAGGAAGTGTGGCAAGAGACCACCCTGGCTTAACTAGGAGTTCTTCAACGATCTGACACTCAAAAAAAGAGTCTTACAAAAAGGGGACACTAGGTCAAATTACAAAGGAGGAATATAAATAACACAAGTATGTAGGGACAAAACTAGAAAGGCCAAGGCACAAAATGAGATTAAATTAGCTAGAGACATAAAGGGTAACAAGAAAACATTGTACAAATACATTTGAATCAAGAGGAAGACCAAGGACAGGGTAGGCCCATTACTCAATAAGGAGGGGGGAAACAATAACAGAAAATGTGGAAATGGCAGAAGTGCTAAATGACTTTTCTGTTTTGGTTTTCACCAAAAAGGTTAGTAGCAATTGGACGTCTAACAGTGAATGCCAGTGAAAATGAGGTAGGCTCAGAGGCTAAAATAGGGAAAGAACAAATTAAAAATTACTTAGACAAGTTAAATGTCTTCAAGTCATCAGGGCCTGATGAAATACATCCTAGAAAATTCAAGAAGGTGACTGAGAAGGTATCTGAGCCATTCATCGAGTATCGGGGGTAGCCGTGTTAGTCTGTATCCACAAAAACAACAAGGAGTCCGGTGGCACCTTAAAGACTAACAGACTAGTTAGTCTTTAAGGTGCCACCGGACTCCTTGTTGTTTTTGAGCCATTAATGATTATCGTCAATTAATCATAGAAGATGGGAGAGATTCCAGAAGACTGGAAAAGGGCAAATATAGTGCCCATCTATAAAAAGGGAAATAAGGACAACCCGGAGAATTACAGACCAGTCAGCTTAACTTCAGAACCTGGAAAGATAATGGAACAAATATTTAAGCACTCAATTTGCAAACACCTAGAAGATAATTATGTGATAAACAACAGTCACCATGGATTTGTCAAGAACAAATCACATCAAACCAATCTAATAGCTTTCTTTGATGTAGCAATAGGCTTTGTGGGTAGGAGCGAAGCAGTAGACATGGTATATCTAGACCTTAGTAAGGCCTTTGACATTGTCTTGCATGACCTTCTCATAAACAAACTAGGGAAATACAACCTAGAATGAGCTACTATAAGGTGGGTGCATAACTGGTTGGAAAACCGTTCCCAGAGATTAGTTATCAGTGGTTCAGTCAAGCTGGAAGGGCATATTCAGCGGGGTCCCGCAGGGATCAGTCCTGGGGCCTGTTCTGTTCAATATCTTCAACAATGATTTAGATAATGGCATAGAGAGTACGCTTATAAAGTGTGAGGACAATACCAAGCTGGGAGGGGTTGCAAGTGCTTTGGAAGATAGGGTTAAAATTCAAAATGATCTGGACAAACTGGAGAAGTGGTCTGAAAAAAACAGGATTAAATTCAATGAGGACAAACAAAATACTCCACTTAGGAAGGAACCATCAGTTGCACACATATAAAATGGAAAATGACGGCCTAGGAAAGAGTACTGCAGAAAGGGATCTTGAAGAGTCCTTCGCCCTGTAATGGCCTTTGGAGACGGAGCCAGGGGCGAGCGCCTCACTGATACGCAGAACACACCAGAACACAGTTTCTTCCAATTACTAATCCTATGACTGAGGTGGAATTTTACTGACAGTGAATTCTAAGGGGCTGTCTCACTCCAGCTGGAGCACTGGTGATGAGTCTTTACTACTGTTTAATATGATTATTATTGATATTACCATAGCTCCTTGGAGCCCTAGTCATGTTCCAGGACTCCCTTGTGCTAGGCGCTGTACATACACGGAACCAAAAGGCAGTCCCTGCTGCAAGTAGCTCACAATTGATGTATAAGACAAAAGACAGATGGACACAGACAGACCAGCATGGTAGTGTAGGTAAACAATGAGACAATATTATCAGTATGATAGACATTGGGCTACAGCGACCTCTTCTCTGCTCTGCCTGACATCCACGTGGCCCCTTCCTAGATCCATTCAAAGCGCAGCTGCTAAGATTATCTTCTGCACCTCTCCCGCTGACCATGTCTGTAACTCCTGCCATTGGATCACCCTTCAGCTCTCTATAGAACACAAGTGTCTCTTCCCTACCTTTAAGACTCCTCATAATGCAGCCTTTCCCTACTTGTTTGCTCCTGTATCTTACTGCATCGCCCCCAGCATCCCCACGCCTCCCACAATGGCAGCCTCCATCACCCATTCATCTGCCTCTCCCACAAGCACCTTGGCTCTTTCTTCCATGGCTCCTGTATGCCTGCTTCATTGCTCCAAACTCATCGAAAAGGCCACAGCACTCTCCTTCAAATCCCTCCGCAAGACCCACTTCTACCATGCCACAGAATAATAATCATGCTGCTTTTCTCTCTTGTAACAGCCCTCATCCAAGCACTGCAGTGCTTAAATATATTAATGAATGAAGCTTCACAACCCCTGTTATCCCCACTGACAGGAAAGTTGCTCTGGGGTGAATGTGACTTCATGGTCTTCTTCTTTCATACGCATCACAAATCCATACCTAGATTGTCCAGCCATCTGACTGCTGCTTTATCAAGGGTAGCAAGATGGTGCAGTCCACCCTCCAGTCTTCACCATAAAAACAGTTTAGCTTTATTTCCAACCATGCTTCTTACCTGGGATTTTATCTTACCCATAGAGAAGGTTCAAAGCAAATCTGATTAACCAGAGACAGTAAACGTGCAGATATAATGTAGGATGAGATAATGAGCTATTATTTACATAATACAACATTTCTGTCCCCACCCTCTGTGGCCGTTATAAAACTAAAGCTATGTATAAAAGCCACGTTGACTATGTGGTCACCTGGTCCAGTATAGTCATAAGAGCAAGTGGTCCAGTAGAGAGTCCTGGATACCAGGTAAGTGTTTGTGGAAGGTATGGCTACACTTGAGTTTTTGCACTGACAGTTTCACCGGTGATAGGGAACCGGTGAAAAAAAAGTGCTGGTTTCTGTACTCACTTCCACAGGCATCAGAGAGTGTTTACATTTGTAGCATTTCCATCCCCAATGAGAGCAGCGCAGTGAGAGCAGCATCCCACAGTGCAGCTCTCTCCATTTTGACTATAGGTCTTGTGGTAAATGGGGCGTGAGCACAGGGTCCAAGCGGGCGATCGTTCGCTCTGTGGAGCAGCCACCGTCATTGGCAAGTGTAGATGCTCCCACAGTTTTTGTGCAAAACAGGACATTTTTTCTGCTTTAAATGGCAAGTGTAGACATGCCCCAAGAGCCCAGAGTCTGCAGACATTCCACCTAACAATGTGTCAGTGAGGAAGATTTCAGCATAACAGGCCTTAGCCAGAGAGACTAAAGTTACATTGATGATGATGGCTGAAATTCAATGAAGAGGGATTTTCAGAAGCCTCCAATCCAATCATATGTGCTGGGCTGACAATGACCTTCCTTCTTCCCCCTCTGCTCTTGTCTTTGTTTGTTCCTGAGTAGGCACGTTTTCAGTCCCATTCTCTAAAATCTGCAACAAAGGTCTTTCAGTCTGTCCTTTAGATTCACCCTTTAAAATATGACAAAGTAAAACAAAGACATTGTGAACATTCAGTTACTAACAATCAAATGGCTGGTACATTGACCATCACCTGCTGGAGTTCTCTTTCTTAGAGTTTGTTTTCTTAGTCATTATGATGAAGTATTATAATACTTATTAATGTCGTTCCCCACTTAGAACAAAAAGTTATACTGTCTGGCATCATTTTTTCCTATAAAAAGTGTCCAGTTTGCTGGACGGATCTTAGACTTTGTAACTAGCTAATTTCATATCATCTTAAACTGTGTAGTGCCATAAAGATATAGATAAACCTGGCATAAAACAGCAACTGTTCTAGAGAAGCCCATTTCCAAATCAAATATGCTGAAAGGGCGACAAGGTAAGTAAGATAATATCTTTTCTTGAACCAACTTGTGTTGATGGAAGAGACAAGCTTTTGAGCTTCCCAGAGCTCTCCTTCAGGTCTGGGAAAGATAACCAGAGTGTAACAGCTAAAGGTGGTACAGACTGTTAAGCGTAAGAGGTTAACACATGTTGCAATAAACTATTTAAACAAAGTGGGAAATTAACACCTCTGCAAGTCATAGGACAAAGCAGGGTTAGAAGGTTACAAATAGTTGTAATGACTGGTATATCCGGTATCTCTGCTGAGTCCATGATTTAGGACTAGGCTACCCTGGCAATGCTAAAGTGCTGCCGTGACAGCGCTTTAACGTGGCTTGTGTGGTCGCTGCAGAGCGCTGGGAGAGAGCTCTTCCAGTGCTCTAAAAAAAACCCACCCCCACAAGTGGCGTAGCTTCCAGCCAGTGTAGACAAGCCCTTAGGGTCTAGCAGAGTTATGAACTTAAGAGCAAGTCTACACTTAAAAAGCTGCACCAGCAGAGCTGAGCTGCTGAAGCGCTTTAGTGAAGACACTACTATGCCCACGGGAGAGCTTCTCCCGTTAATCCACCTCCGTGAGAAGAGGTAGCTTTGTTGGCAGTTGAAGTCCTCCCATCGACATAGCACTGTCTATACTAGAGGTTGGGTCGGTGTAACTATGTTGCTCGGAGGGGACGGGGGGGAATTTTTACATCCGAGTGACGTCGTGATACGTCGTAAGTTTGTAGTGCAGACCTTGCTTACACTCCCAGGTTCGTCTTGTGCAGGTTTCCTTCGAGGACAAGGAATGATAAGTCAGATAGGGAGTGATTGCTTTGTGAAAAGTGTTCACCCAAGGGTGTCTTTTATAATTTTTCGAGTGTGAGCTCATTGGAGAGTGTAGTGATTGTCTGGTATCGTCCACATAGTTGTTGGGGCAGCTGGTGCACTGGATGAGGTTCACCAAAATCTGTCCCGCCTTGTATTTAGCTGTGGTGGTCCAATTACCTTTCCCAGACCTGAAGAAGAGCTTTGTGAAGCTCAAAAGCTTGTGTTAACCACCAACAGAAGTTAGTCCAGGAAAGGATATGACCTCACCCACCTTGTCTGTTTCATGTATGTTTAAGCAGTTTGGGAAATAGGCTTCAGGTGGCACGCCTGGGAGATTAAAGGGCCAAAAGACAAAGGAAAAAAGTCCATTTTAACTTCAGACATTAAAGATTCTTTTGCTTTAAAGTTTGCTATCACTCAGAGCCACTTGTTACAAAGGTTCATTACATTGTTTGGATTATAGATGTCCAAATAGTGGGGACCTTGACCTTGGGGCACGTTTAACACTGAATTTTGCACTCCTATGGTACCTTCCATTTAGGGATCTCAAATCACTTTACAAACATCATGGAGCAAATCATGGTCTATGCACAGCCCAGGTAATTTGCTCTGTTGCTTTCAGGGCTTTGCACAGCCACAGAGTATGCATGTGAAAGTGTGGGGGGAAGAGTCAAGTCTTTGTTATCCCCTAAGGTGAGTAGTTTTCCCATTTTACAGATGCAGAAAGTAAGGCATATTTACCCAGATCCCCCAAGATATTTAGGTTCCTAACTTCCATTGAAATCAGGAGCCTAAATGCCTTTAAAATTAATGGACATTAAGACCCTAAGTACTTTTGAAGATCTGGACCATAATGTTTAAGTGACCTGCTCCAAAGTCACATAGTGAGACACACACACACTTACAGCAAGCAGACATAGCCATGGCAGAGACACTCAAGCAAACCCCTGCTCCAGGTCTTGTGCACAGTAAATAAAAGACAAGACAACTCACCCCTGTCTCCTGTGCAGCTGCAAAGAAAAAGAAACAACTGCGTCAGAAAACAGTCTGGTGCATTTTGTATTGACACGTTTATGTATTAATGTCCCAGGGCCAAGTCCTGCCCTTAGATACATGTACAGCTCTCTGCGATTCATTGGGGTCATGTGTGTGCACATCCGCAGAACGTGGCCCCACTCTGCTCTAACTGCGCTTTGCACTACACTTAGCAGTGTCTTGAGGAATCACCCCGCTGGGAGAGGAAGGTGGTTACGTGACAATGCTAATCCAATGTGATTTTGGGCTCTAACAATGCTTTGCATTGATACAGCACCTAATCTCTAAGGATCTCAAAGAGTTTTGCAAAGAGCAAGCTATAAGGTGGGCATTATGTCAAACAACTACACTACAGCTTAGGGAAATTGAGCGATTGGCCAAAATTCACACCCCTGGTCATTGGCAGAGCTGAGAAGATTATCCAGGAGTCCTGATTCCCAGTCCCAGCTATAACCAGTAAACAATGTTCTCTCTTGGACCTGACAACATAGTCTTCTCTTGGTAGATAAATGATGGGGCAAAACGGAGATGCTTATTTCTGAAGGAGTAACAGGTTATGAGTAGAGCCCAAACTCCCGTTCCATTAACATCCCTGCTCCCCTAGTGAATGAAAAGGGAACTTTGTAAGCACAGATCAGATACAAGCGGGAAAGATCATAAGGAGGGGAGACCTGGTCCAGGTCGCTTGGAGAATGTGAACAGCTGGTATTTCTAGCCACTGTAGAAACTGGCCTGGGAAAAAGGCCGGTTTAGGGTATGAGTTGGGGAGGGAGAGGATCTTCCCGAACTGGGCAGGGGGCATGTCCAGTGCAGCTGGGGCAATAGCACAGCACCCTGGCCTGGGACCAGCTACTTCACCCTGTAAAGTAGGTCAAATTTAGGGTCAGCAGTTCTTAAAGGCAACCCTTTAAAGAAGAGAGATTTAGACTCTCACAGGGATTCTCAGTTTGAAGAGGCAATTCCAGTTACAGGTTGGCATGTTCCAGGGTGAAACAAAGAGCAATGTGGGAAATATGAACTCTGACAGTCTGACCCCTTTAGAGACCCTTTGACGGGTTTCACAGGTCCCATGCTTTTCTTACTTACGTGTGAACCCACATTTCCTCTTCTTCCTCCACCCTAAAAAGTAGACTGCTCCAGCCACTGCAGATACAAATAAGACTGCAAGGACAATTATCAATGTCATCGCTTTGACAGAAAGGCCTTTTTGTACACAAACTGCATTAGAAGTGGCTGTCCCGGCCTTCTGTTCTGTCATCCCTTCCTCTTCACACCTACGATGAAGGAAGATACGTCATTAAACATGTCAGCGTATCCACAGCCTTCTCACTGTCTCGGTGCACCCGTCATTCCACCAGGTGCATTCTTTAATATATTGGATCAAATATGATAAGACCCCATCCAGATTCTGATCCTGCAGTCTGTGGACAGGCCAAACTCCCACATATTTCAAGGCTGTAGGAATGGGCCCTTTGAGCGGTAGAAGCTTGCACGTTGGAAAATTAAGTTATAAGGGCCCAAATAGTTAACAGAACATAGGATTAGACTGAAAAATAGAAAGACAATAAATTGACTGTAGTGACCTCAGAAGTTTTTACCTGCCCACACCTCAGCGTAGGGTTCTGTGTTTTTAATGCCAGTGTCACTGACAGGGCCGGCTCTAGGTTTTTGGCAGCCCCAAGCTCCGAGCCATGGCAACTGGTAGGCCTCAGAAATGACCTAGCCTGCGTCAGGGGCTGAACTGGCCCCCCAGCTGCCCATATCAAGGAGGCAGAAAGCTCTTTAGGACTTGGTGGATAATCAAAGAAGGAGCTGGTTTTCAAGTCTTTATATTTGCCCTGCCCGCTCCTGTGTGGCCATGGGGCTCTCTGGCCACAGAACTGGGGCTGTTACACTGCATGGGTGGCCCAGGGTCGGGTTCCACACAGTCTCTCTGCCATGTCACTGGGCTCTGTGCAGTGAGGATCTGGGAGAGAGGGCTGCGGTTGGAATCCACCAGCCATCCCATCTCACAGTTATAAACAGCCCCGAGGTGAATCCAGCTCTCACAGAGAGTGCCCAGGGTATGGAAAGGGATTCCTGGGGAAAGGATTTCCCCAACACACAGCTCACAGCTGTACTGAGTTAGGGTTATGTTTCCCAGCTGCTGAACTTCAGGGCATCTCTAACCAGGTCTGATAGAGCCGCAAAATTCAGGTACAAAGAAATAATGATGAATGAAAGGAGAGAATGCAGCGTGTAAAGTCAGTGCAAGGGAAAAGGCCATGTGTCATCAGAGTCACCTACTTGGTCCATGGCTGACAGGCGCGTGACATGTTGGTTGCTGAGAAGGTTCCAACAGGGCAAACCTCGCATACATTGTCACTGAATAATGTACCTATAAAAAAGGATGACATAACTAGATTCGTTCCTGAATGTGGGGCCTAAAGGAGCCTTGATTTCAGAAAGGTCTCCATCCGCATCTCCCCACTGTCACCACCCCCACCATGTTGCAGAGCCATCTCGGTCAATTCAGGAGTTAGCACTTTAAGAATAGATCTGCACTGGTGTTTTATTCCTGCCCTGTACTTAAATACGTCAGTACTCATAGAGCACAGGTACACGGGGAAAAATGCACCTCCTGCTGCCCCACATACCTGGGCCATTAAAAGGGCCAACACCCCAAAGGAATAGTAAGACTCAAAGTAATGGTGCCAAGTTGTGTAATAGCACAAAAGCTGCAACAGAACACAGCAGGGGTGGAGGGCAATCAGGTTTTGGGACTTGGACTTGCAGGCCTATGTATATATTAGGTCGACTTACAGCCACCGCAGTAATTGCCTTGGTGGTGCATTTCCACACTACCCTCCTTGGGCCAGTGGTGCATGTCCTAACCAGGAGGGCTTCCACTGACCTAAGAGGGGCAGTGTGGGGAGCTGAGACCCCGGTCTCTTGGCTCTGCTGGCAGCTCCCTGCCAGGAGCCTGGCTGCCCCACAGGTTCCTGGGCTCCTGGCGGGCTGCCTCCCCCCACCTCCTGTTGACACTGACATAATTAGGTCCCTTCCTAGCATGTCATTGAAAGGTGCCTCTTTGCCTTTTCCTGCACTTCTCTGCAACCTCCCTTTCTGTCGCAGTGTAGAAATGCTATTGAACAGCCTGGGTGACATGTAAATGGAACAACAACACACACTCTGCTTTTCGAGAGCAGCTCCCATCCCAATATCTCCAAGTGCCGAGCTCTCAGGGCTTTAAGCTCACATCACCCCACACAGGATCCATCTTCAGAAACACACGCCTGGCTGGCTGGACAGTCAAGCTCATTAGTTATTAGAGCAAAGAACCGTGAGGTACTTTTGGTTCGTCTGGAACTCACACGTGCCCGTGATCAAAAGCCTTACCAATGGACCATGGCCTGGATCCACACCCTCTCTCTCTGTAAAGGGACTTATGTGTCTACAGCAATGATTTACTCCAGTGTAATTAACGGGGATTCTGCACCAGTAGAGAATGTCAGGTTTCAAAGTAGCAGCCGTGTTAGTCTGTATCCGCAAAAAGAACAGAAGTACTTGTGGCACCTTAGTGACTAACAAATTTATTTAGCATAAGCTTTTGTTAGCTATAGCTCACTTCACGGGACGCATGTAGTGGAAAAATCAGTGGGGAGACTTTATAAACACAGAGAACATGAAACAATGGGTATTACCATACACACTGTAACAAGAGTGATCAGGTAAGGTGCTATTACCAGCAGGAGAGCGGGGGGGAAAAGAACGGGACCTTTTCTAGTGACAATCAAGGTGGGCCATTTCCAGCACTTTACAAGAACATGTGAGGAACAGCAGTGGGGGGGGGGTGGGAAATAAACATGGGGAAATACTTTTACTTTGTGTAATGACACATCCACTCCCAGTCTTTATTCAAGCCTAAGTTAATTGTATCCAGTTTGCAAATTAATTCCAATTCAGCAGTCTCTCGTTGGAGTGTGTTTTTGAACTTCAACAAAAAAAATTCAAAAACAGACTCAAATGAGATCTCCCCACTGTATTTTCTACTACATGCATCCAATGAAGTGAGCTGTAGCTCATGAAACCTTATGCTCTAATAAATTTGTTAGTCTCTAAGGTGCCACAAGTAGTCCTGTTCTTTTTTCACTGGAAAATGTGTTGCTAACAAGTCTGCTGCACCATAGGAGCTCCAAAGGGGGAATTGTTTGAAGAAAAGGGTGTGTTTAGCACACTTGTCTTACTAACAGAATTCTGTGCCCAAAACGTGCTTGAGGGAGCTCTGTTTCTGGTGTGCGAGTTGAAGCTGAACTCACACTGCGCTCTGCTGCTGCGTAGGTGGGCTGCCAACATGTGTGAGTACAAACCCACGGCCTCATGCAAATTGCTGCCTGCAAGAGCATCATGTGAGTGTCCAACGACACCCAGAGGAGTCTGAGCTTGTCACAGCCTGTGACACTTAACCTTGCCCCTGTATATTTCATGCATGTTTAGGAGGGGGATGGCAGCTTTGTGTCTGGCCTGGAAGGCGACCAGAGCCCAGTCTAGGGCAGGACCCCGGGCAGGGAATAGCAATTCCAGAGTGAAGGACCCCCAGCAGCTTTCTCCCTCCCACCCCCTGCCTCCCATGTATGCTGAGGGAGCTCCATCTCCAGCACCTCTGCTGAGCTCAGCTGTGGCAGTTTGTGCCGGGGACAGAGGCAGTCAGGACCCAAACCATTTCTGTCTCTACAGGTCAAACCCAATTCCTACATGGTACCAACAGGCAACTCCACTCCGTCAGCAGGTTGCAGCATTCTGAAGGTTCTAAGGGTGGCCCCATGCAGAGCACAGTTGAGCAGAGACTCCTGCCTTAGGGAGAAGAGGTCAGCGGCGTCTGGCCAGGCAAAGATGGAAAGAAGTGCTGTTCAACACAGCTGTTACCTGGGCATCCAGGTCAGCACGTGCTCTGACACCACCCTGGAGCTGTGCAACGGTGTTACAAATGGCAGTCACGCTCCCTCAAAGAGGGGGGGCCCATCTACAGCTCAGCCACTCTTCCGGCTGCGTCCCCAGCTCACCAGCATCATCTCAGTATCGCCTGGATCAAGTCTCAACCAGTTTGCCCTGCTCCAGATTCGTTCTGTGGCTGCAGGGTTTCGCCTTGGTATTCCAGAAGTTATGTTGCCTTACCAGGTTCTTTCACCATAGAGCCAGGCAGGCAGATGGTGGAGGGACTACACATTTCACAGTCCCCGTCTGCAATGTGCCTGCAGAAATCCCCCGGGGCGCAGCCGCACACGGTGTTCCTCGTATACGTGCATTTTTCTTTTACCGTCAGTCGGGCTCCTAAAGGAAAGTTACATGCATCACAAATACATTTACACGGGAACTAAACAGAGCAGATACAAAAACGAATGTGTACCCCCAGTCCTTGCTGATCCATGGTACAGGGCACAGGAGCTAGAGGGGTTTGTTATGATGACTCCATTTAACAAATGTTGCCATGTAAACAGAACCATCTGAAGCCTGATTCTCTGCTGCCCTGCACCTTGTGTTGTATTTACATCTGTGCAAAGGCTGCATGCAAAATGCTACCAAATCAGCGTTCTCTACACACCTGCAGTTGAGATGGTGCTTTGCACCCACTCTGCATTCATCTGCACGAGTGTGAATAATGACAAAGATGGTGGAGAATGAGGCTCCCAGTAGCCACAGATAAAGGACCACAACCTCCAAACCAGCTGGTCACTGGAGTAGCACTCCACTGTAGTGGGATTTTGGAGTGGACATAACACCTGCTACACAACTCCTCCTCCTGGCTGCCCAGCTGATCCCCTTGTGCTGGGATGGCCTTTGGGGCCATAGGCAGCTGATATAAACTAGAACAGCCTGCAGGCTGTTCTAATTCATGCTGGGGACCAGACCCTAATGCCCCCAGGAACAGAGGAGCGCAATGGTTGCTTACTGTCACTCATGTCACTCCTGCCTCCTGAGGTAGGTGCGTGTTCCTCAGCCACTGCTCAGGATCTGGGCCCTGAAAGGGAAGGTTATAACCTTCCCTGCGGACAGTCCAGATCCTGAGGGTGCAGTGCTGCTGCTCTAGGACAAAGGATACCATCTGAAATGTTTGATTATAATTATTGTTTGTTCAACTTCTGCTAAATCTAGAGATCCACTTTCCTCCTGAGAAGAATCTCCCGGGATGATTCCACAGACCTTAATCAGTGGAAGATGTGTGACTAAAGCCCATGCACTGTGCCAGAAATCTCCACTTCCGTCATTTGCCCAAGACTGCAAGGAACTCAGTAAGAGAACTGTGAGCGGAACCCAGGTCTCTTGACTTCCAGTCCTGGAGCATAACAACTAGGCTTCTTTTGTATGTGTGGGCCGGGGGAGACAACTCAGAAAAATCTAATTAAAATCCACCCACACAGCTCCAGAGCAGCTTCCTTACCTGTATCACACAGTTTACATCTCATGCATTCTCTTAGGCCATTGGGATGCTCTGTATACGTATCGCTCACACACGGCATGCAAGTTGTGCTGCTGCTTTCTCTGCAATGTTTGAGCACCCTATTCCCTAAAGAAAACAAAACAATTAGCTCCTGTGTAAACCAGGCTAATATATTTAATACATTAATACAGAGATTGCAAAAGCAAGTAATTATGCAGGACAAATGCACACCCTATGGGTGTGCATTTTACATATTGCACACACCACCACTAGAAATAAAAGGTAAATGTCTCAGAACTAGACTGCCAGACCTGAAATCCTCTATTTCTGCACAACACAGGAACAGCGTAGACAGAAACAATCTCATAACTCACACCCCTCCCTTATCAGCAGTATCCCTAGTACAGTCATACTTAGACTCTGTGAACCGGACACATTGACAGATGCGTGTGTCCCCACTGTGCCCAGTCAGGATCTTGGCCCTTTAAAAGATGCAGTTTTGAGTATTGTAGTTCCTCCCAGGGGGATGGAGAATCCCCAGGTGAAGCAAGTGACTGGAGGGATCATTTGACTAGAAAGGGCCAGGGACTAAGGAAGTCAGGTGACTGACTGTGGCCAGTCCTCTAGTACTATAAGAGGTAGATTGAGAGGTGAAGGGCTGGGGCAGTGCTGGTGTCCACAGCAGCCTGCTGGATATCTGCCTGGCGCAGGGCTGTGGCTGAGCTGGGACTGGCAAAGGTCCCTGTGCAGAGGAAAGATCAGTAGGATCCTGATACAAGGGGACCGTGAGGGTCTGGGGAAGGGCCAGGAAGGGCTGGGGGATCCCAGATGCAGGGCAAAGGGGGAATACAGTGAATCCTAATGGGGACAGTGTATTGACTGTGTTACAGTCAGTCAGAGCAGAGATCTGGGCCATGGGCCGTCAGGCCTAGAGATGGACACAAGAGTTCAGCAGACCAGCTAGACCTGGGTCCAGCAGGGCAGGGTCCAAGAACAAGCGAATGATCAGTACTGGAGTGACAGAAGCCGAGTGCAAGAGCCGGAGGGTAAAGGAGGGTTGTAGTCAGAAGGCGCAGCCAAAGGTCAGAAGCCAAAGAGTTAACCAGAGTCACAGTCAGGAGGCGTAACCAAGGGTCTGGGGTGGGCGTCCGAAGCCAGGACAGAGCTGGGGTAAGGACAGAAGCTGGCTGGAGCAGGGCTAGGACAGAGCAGGAGCAAGGACTAGACACAGGAGCAGGGCAAGGCCAGCTGCAGACAGGGTACACATTGAGCAGCTGCTGTTCTGCTCTGGGTGCCAGGCTGCTAAGCAGGACTCAGAACTGCTGATCCAGCAGCCACTCGGGTGCTGTGACTGCCCTGCGATGCAACTCGACTTACTGGTTCCCCAGCAGTGAACTCAATCAAGGGAGCAGGCCAGCAGCTGGTCCTACCTGACCTGGCCTCTGACAGGCCTCAACAGGTGAGGAAGAGAGGTGTTACGGAGAAAGTGACTTGCCCAAAGTATCACAGTACGTCTCCTTCTGGATCTCCTGTGTCCCAGGCCACAAGAACCATCCTCTCTATGTCCTCCACTGACAGATAAGTAACAAGCAATGTAGATGTTTACATGGAGAGATCTGTGTCCTCACCACCAGTCAGATTCACAGTAACAGAGGCGACCAAGCTCTCCGGAGGAGGCCAGGCAATTGGACTCTCTCGGGGAGGGTCATGACTTTTAAAGAATCAATTATATATACCTACCAGCACTACACATGGGACAGCATTCGCCATTTATTTCATATTCGCCAGCAGAGCATTTTACAGCTTCAGAATGGGGTAGTTGTGTTATCAAGAAAACGACAAAAATCTTTAGGGAAGAAGAGAAGAAAGAGTTTTGGATTTGCATCATGCAGGCTCAAAAGCAGACTGGGAGGGGCTGGTAGCACTGTGGCACTGATTAGTGCTGCGATGTTTTTGCCTAAAACATATTGTGTTCCTCAGGTTCAAGGTGGGGATTCAACAGTGACAACACTCCTAGTAAGCTCTTCTCAACCCTGACCCGGATGCAATGAGCTCTAGTGTACACAGAGCAGCTTCCATCTCCTCTCTCACACTGCTACAGAGACACCACTGAAATCCATAGGAGTTGGGAAAAAGAAAAGGAGTACTTGTGGCACCTTAGAGACTAACAAATTTATTAGAGCATAAGCTTTCGTGAGCTACAGCTCACTTCATCGGATGCATCCGATGAAGTGAGCTGTAGCTCACGAAAGCTTATGCTCTAATAAATTTGTTAGTCTCTAAGGTGCCACAAGTACTCCTTTTCTTTTTGCGAATACAGACTAACACGGCTGCTACTCTGAAACATAGGAGTTGGGGGCACTGTTCAGGAAATGCTCAGCACACTGCAGGATCAGGCCCCTTAAGTGTCTTTTGATGTTTCCTTTGCAATAGGAAGCGGCGTTCGCATACTGCATGCTACTGCAATAACTTCCGTGACCCCATGAACATGTGCCTCAGTCGTGTCTGGGTATAAGTGTCATGTGCTGAGTTGCTCTCTCCTGACACTGAACAAGGAGCTATTCCAACAAGGAAAACAACAACATGGGTTCTGGAAGCCTGTGTCCTTCCACCTGCTCTGGGCAAGGGGCTCGGGACATGGGCAGGGGGCTGCTTTCACCTCCACCTTGAGTGGGGTCCACCGCTCCTGCAGACTTTTGGGAGGGTTCTGGCACCCTTGCTCTGGGCTGGGGCTACTGGGGGCCGGCCCATAGCCAGAGACTCTGGGCAGCTGGAGCCGGTGCTTGCATCGCCCGCCCACCCCACGCTTCAGGGCTGGGGACCACGCTGCCTGCCCGCCGAGCGCTCCGGGACAGAATTGTGTACAAGCCAAGGCAAGGAAGACTTTGGTGGTGCAAGCACATTCAATGGAGATCATAATGATGAACAAGATGATAATGATGTTGACTACAAATGTTACTAGCACTATTACATTTCCATGATACTTATACAAGTTTATTATCATATTTTGTTTTACCCTTTAGGGTATTGCTGTGATGCTTTGAGGTCACAAAGAAATCCAATTTTATCTCTTGAAATAATACATAGAATCATTCAATTAACAGAAACAAATGCAAATTGCAAAGAGGTAATTTTAATGTGTTCATGATGTCACTGTTTATCTCCGCTTCTGTGGTAACGACACCACTTGACAGCTCCAGATCATACTTCATCTTAAAGTAGACATATGAAGCTTTCAAATGATGTGTGATGTGTATTTCTATATAGAGACTATATTAAGATGACCAAATCGGTGGTGTCTGACACTCGCCTACATCGCCATTTCCTCACTACCACTATCCAGATACTGGGTCAAACTCTGCTCTCATTTAAACCTTGAATAATTATACTGACATTCGTTTGGCTAGAATCCAGCCTTTACAGCCCTGGGACATGACCCTCCATCCCTGACTCATGTATGTGCTCAGCTCAGTTTGGGTCTAATCACGTGCATCACAGCGATGGGGTTGGGTTCACAAAATGTGGCCTTTGACATTTCAGCTAAAGCCGCTTTCTGTAATGATTTTTCTAAATCCAGAAGCATGGGGGCTACCTGTTAGACACTTGGAAATCATATTCCTTTTTCTTTCAGTATATTCTCTTTCCCTTTTACCCATGGTGCGTTTTGCCAAGTACGTATAATACAGTTAAAATTAGCAATACGATTGGCCATGGAAAGCCCCAAACTGAGACCCATCAGCACAGCTTCTGTGTGGGCCAAGCGTTATTTCCTGTGATGGCCTGTCCCTCACGTCCATACAACCATGGAAACCATGGGACGAAATGGCAGATACAAAACAACAAACAATGGGGATAGAACAGCAACAAATTCAACACAACGCACCACAACGAGCGATTGTCCATTTAGAATCCTCAAAGTTTTCCCCATTCAAATGGCAACTTTGAGGGTAGGATTGTTTGTTTGTTCTAAAATCAGTGTCCGTTAAAAAAAAACTTCTGCCAATCTACACAATGAAAAGTCAATCCACTTAGACCCCCCAGCTCCAGGCTGAGTATCAGCTGATGAGAACAAACCAAAATCTCCCAGCGGTATTTGTTTCCTACTAAATGAAGGAGGAAAAGTTATATTTTTAAGATCCATTTTTGTTGTTCTTTACTGTTTCCACCAGATGGAGCCCAACAGCTTCTAAAATGCAGAGAGATTTTCTCGACCAAGGAATAAACAACCCCAAACTCTGGCGCGCCAAGGGCTTGTAGTTTGCGTTAGCAAAAAAAAGGGTAAATGTAAAAAAATCACATTCCTGGGATCTTATTATTAGTCACAGTAGATTCCCACAATCCCTCTCCCTACCATCCCCCACTCCCACCCCCACATAGGCACCCCCAAACCTCCCACAGTCTCTCTGCTGGGTTTGCTGGGCAGGTCCGATCTCGTTAGCTCCATTTTGTTTCAGGAGCTTTTGTGATCCACTTACCCAGAGCATGGTCCTGAGAACAGACCTCAGAGTGTGTCTGCTTCTGCCCCCCGCAGGGCATGGAGTCTCTGACCTCTACAGCTCAGCGTGGCCTCCAGGTCCCGGTCATTGGCAACAAACTGCTGGCCTCGGTGAGCCTGGTGCCAGCGCCCTGTCCTGGGGTATCCGTCCCATGGATCCCCCGCCCCCTTCTCCGGGGAGCTCCCTGGGCCCGCTCGCAGGACACTATTCCAAAATTCTGCTCCCGTTCGGGGTCTTATCCAAGCCCGACGGCCCAGTAGCAGCAGCCAAGAGACCACCTCCAACCCAGTCCACCCTCGAGACTCACTGAAAGTGAAAGTGAAATATGCACACAGGCAGGGACTTTCCCAAGAGGCTGGTATACAGGATTATATTGTTATAGGGAGAGAGACGCTTAATGTAAACCCACGGTATAGTGGGCACATAGTGTTGACCCTGGAGGGGTCACATGGAGGTAAAAAATTATCTGTGCCATGGCTACATTAGGATTTTAAATCCAGATAATTCTCTCCATATAAAAACATGCCTGTTTTTCTCCAGTGAAGACACGGCCTATGTCGTGTTATAATGCCCTCTCTTATTCTTTACCTTGTGACCCAGGTCAGCATTGCGAACGCTAGAGCCAGGTCTAGCGGAGAGATTCCTGCCAGTCTAGAAAGAAAAGGAGTACTTGTGGCACCTTAGAGACTAACAAATTTATTAGAGCATAAGCTTTCGTGAGCTACAGCTCACTTCATCGGATGCATTTGGTGGAAAAAACAGAGGAGAGATTTATATACACACACACAGAGAACATATGTCAATCAGGGTGTAGTGTGATCTCTGACCACCAAAGCTGCCAGTACAGATTCAGTTATAAAGGCAAAACAGCATTTTGCCAGTACAGCTTGTTTTCCAGGGGGTAGGAGTAGGAATAACCTTTACAGGTACAATCACAGTGTTGCCAATATAAATTGTCTCCCCATCAGAAACGCCATGCCATTATATCTACACCGCTAAAGCACTCCTAGCCAAAGGCTATATCTACACTGCAAAAACGAGTGCCGTGGGAGGGGGGGTGCTGGCAGGTTGTTGGGGTCAGAGTGTTTCTGACACAAAGCTGAATAGCCACAAGACACCCAGGATTACAAGGCAGATGTTGACTGAGCCCCTTGCTGGCCTGGGTGAACCCCAAAGCATCTCAGCAGCAAACAGCATGTTCTTCTAAATTTCTTGCGGGGGTAGGGGGGAGGTTGGATAAATGGAAAGAAAAGGGAAAGGGGTGAAGGAGACAGGGCAGGAGAAGGGAAGAGGGGCAGGTGTGGAACAGGGGAGGTGACGAGACTTAGGCTGTAATGTAGACAGAACTTGTGTTGATCAGGAATGTGAATAAACCACCCCCCTGAGCAACATAAGTAACACAGACATAAGTGCTCGTGTGCACAGCACTATGTCGGCGGACACATGTAGCTTCTGCCATTTGTGGAGGTGGTTTTATTATGCCAAAGGGGGGAACTCCCTCCCGTCAGCTGTGAGTGGGTGCCTGGGACGGGCTACACTGAAAATGCCACACTCAGGGCAAGAAATAGGGCAGACAATCCCCAAGCTGGTGGTTATTTCTATAATTAGATCCACCAAGCCAGTAACACAAATAGCTTCTGCAGTACCACTGTGGTTAACCAGAAGCCAAATACAGTCCCCCTTAGGCATTCCAGCCTTGGCTCCCAGCCAGATACTAATCCCAGAGGATCAGACATATACCCTCCAGGTCAATATGAGTCTCAGATCTTACCCAAATATCAAGCTGTCAGCCAATCCTTAGTAAACTATCGAAAGCTTTATTAATCAAAGAAAAGAATAGAGTTACAAATGGTTAAGGAACCATATACCTACAAGTGATTGCAAAGTCTTTATATCAGGTTTGTAGCAGAGATGGAATAAACTGCTGGTTTGCAAAAGAATCTCTGGAATCACCCAAACAGATTGGGGGTCATCAATGCTTCTTCAGAGCTTCCTTGTTAGAAATCCAATCCAGAGAAATGAAGTAGGAAATGAAGAGAAAATGGAGATGACTCAGGGGTCTTTTATATCCTCTGCCATGTGCTTGGAATTTTACTGTCCCAAACAAAGCCCAGAGCCCCTGTTTGTGGAAAGTTACTGACCCAAGCTGGAGTCCAGAGTCACATGAGCATATCACATGTCCTTACACAGTTTCGCAAAAAGAAAAGGAGTACCCGTGGCACCTTAGAGACTAACAAATTTATTAGAGCATAAACTTTCGTGAGCTACAGCTCACTTCATCGGATGCATCCGATGAAGTGAGCTGTAGCTCACGAAAGTTTATGCTCTAATAAATTTGTTAGTCTCTAAGGTGCCACGGGTACTCCTTTTCTTTTTGCGAATACAGACTAACACGGCTGCTACTCTGAAACCTTACACAGTTTGCTGACTCAGGGGGGTGGCCATTGGCCCCTGGCAGTCTGAAGCATCTTCAAGAAGAACTATCTGGAGGGGATGAGTTTCTTCAGTGGCCCGTTGTGAGAGCTGTGTGTCCTTGATGGGCCATCCACACATAGCTGTCTAGCCTTGATGTAAATTCTATCGGGGTGGGGTGGGGTGGGGTGGAGTTGGCCAGCAACACAACACATGTGTAAGATCCAAGTACACAGCCAATATTCATAACTTCAGATACAAAGTGATACATGCATATAAACAGATAATCATACTTAGCAAATCATAACTTTTCCACTTATCAGAGGGGTAGCCGTGTTAGTCTGTATCCACAAAAACAACAAGGAGTCCATTGTCACCTTAAGGACTAACAGATTTATTTGGGCATAAGCTTTCATAGGTAAAAAACTCACTTCTTCAGATGCATGGAGTGAAATTTACAGAACAAGCATAAATATACTGGCACATGAAGAGAAAGGAGTTACCTTACAAGTGGAGAACCAGTGATGACAAGGCCAATTCAGTCAGGGTGGACATGGTCCACTCCCAATAATTGATGAGGAGGTGTCAATGCCGAGAGAGGGAAAATTGCTTTTGTCCTGAGCCAGCAACTCCCAGTCCCTATTTAATCCCAAATTAACTGTGTTAAATTTGCAAATGAATTGTAGCTCAGCAGTTTCTCTTTGAAGTCTGTTTTTGAAGCAACTTTTCCACTGACACCTTACATGA
This sequence comes from Dermochelys coriacea, assembly GCF_009764565.3. NCBI lineage: Eukaryota > Metazoa > Chordata > Testudines > Dermochelyidae > Dermochelys > Dermochelys coriacea. The sequence goes on along the minus strand of NC_050085.1, from coordinate 18,787,178 downwards.
TACAAGCTGTATAAGATCCATGGAAATTGTGTGACAATGGTAACAACAGTGATAGAAATGCTCTCCTTTCTTATACACAGCATCACATCGGCATAGAACATCTTCACCAGACACACTGCAGTGCACTGGTAAAGCTACACTGCTGCTGTGCTATATGTGTAAACGTGGCCTTAGAGGGAACAGAGGAAGTCCAGTCAGAATGATACTAAGTTCTTCATGGGTTGTTTGCGTATCTGTCAGCATGTCCAAGGAGCAGCCAGCATCACTCTTGTTTTTAGTGATTTTAGTCAGTTTCACTCTCAGATTGTTCCTCCTTTCATGTTTGAGTTTACAAAAAGTGTAGGTGAATTTTTATTGGGATTAAAAATAAATTGTAGAAACATTTCACTCCTCCTTGAACACTGCAGGGGAATGAAAGATCTTGTTGTGTACTAACACCTTTCTGCTGCACCTTAAAAGCAACAGAAAATCTTGGAAATATTTTTCTTGGGCTTAGCATTGGGACTGAATTTGCGTGGACAGCATTCCTTAAGTGCAGGTCTGTGTGGACAGCGGAGATTATTCCCAGGAGGCCTCCACTTCCTCTCGGTTATTGCCCTCCTGACTTGGTTTTATAATGTGGTACTTTTCTCTGAGGATCTCAAAGCACTGCTGCAAAATGTAATTTTTGCAAGCAGACCCCTGTAAGGTACTGAAGGTTGTTATCCTCCTTGTACAGGGGGATGGAAACTGGAGACACAATGCAGTGAAATAACTTGTCCAAAAGTCACTCAGGAAGGGGCAGTAACAAGAAGGAAACCCAGTAGACCTGACTCACAGTTCTCTGCTCTACCCACAATGTAATCTTGTCACATGCTGTCGGTGCTACTAGTGACATGTAAACTAAGGGTCTGGCTACACTACCGTGGTTACAGAGGCTCAGCTACTGCACTGTTGTGTTGCTGTGTCCTACGTCGCCAGAAGGGGGGTTTCCATCAGTGTCATTAACCCGTCTCTCTGAGAGGTTTCAGAGTAGCAGCCGTGTTAGTCTGTATTCGCAAAAAGAAAAGGAGTACTTGTGGCACCTTAGAGACTAACAAATTTATTTGAGCATAAGCTTTCGTGAGCTACAGCTCACTTCATCGGATGCATTTGGTGGAAAATACAGAGGGGAGATTGATACACACATACAGAGAACATGAAACAATGGGTTTTATCATACACACTGTAAGGAGAGTGATCACTTAAGATGAGCCATCACCAGCAGCGGGGGGGGGGGGGGAGGGGAGGAAGGAGGAAAACCTTTCATGGTGACAAGCAAGGTAGGCTATTTCCAGCAGTTAACAAGAACATCTGAGGAACAGTGGGGGGTTGGGTGCGGGGGAGAAATAACATGGGGAAATAGTTTTACTTTGTGTAATGACTCATCCACTCCCAGTCTCTATTCAAGCCTAAATTAATTGTATCCAGTTTGCAAATTAATTCCAATTCAGCAGTCTCTCGTTGGAGTCTGTTTTTGAAGTTTTTTCTATCATGCATTCCTACAACTACAATACCCACCTGCTGAAGTGAAGAAACAGACTGACAGAGCTAGAAGAGTACCCAGAAGTCACCTACTACAGGACAGGTCCAACAAAGAAAATAACAGAAGGCCACTAGCCATCACCTTCAGCCCCCAACTAAAACCTCTCCAGCACATCATCAAGGATCTACAACCTATCCTGAAGGACGACCCATCACTCTCACAGATCTTGGGAGACAGGCCAGTCCTTGCTTACAGACAGCCCCCCAACCTGAAGCAAATACTCACCAGCAACCACACACCACACAACAGAACCACTAACCCAGGAACCTGTCCTTGCAACAAAGCACGTTGCCAAATCTGTCCACATATCTATTCAGGGGACACCATCATAGGGCCTAATCACATCAGCCACACTATCAGAGGCTCGTTCACCTGCGCATCTACCAATGTGATATATGCCATCATGTGCCAGCAATGCCCCTCTGCCATGTACATTGGTCAAACTGGACAGTCTCTACTTAAAGGAATAAATGGACACAAATCAGATGTCAAGAATTGTAACATTCAAAAACCAGTCGGAGAACACTTCAATCTCTCTAGTCACTCGATTACAGACCTGAGAGTGGCTATCCTTCAACAAAAAAACTTCAAAAACAGACTCCAACGAGAGACTGCTGAATTGGAATTAATTTGCAAACTGGATACAATTAATTTAGGCTTGAATAGAGACTGGGAGGTGCCACAAGTACTCCTTTTTTTTTTGCGAATACAGACTAACACGGCTGCTACTCTGAAACCTATCTTTTTCATGTTATGTTATATGCAAGGAAAAGAAAATGGGAATGATGTAAGGTGCATCTGAAATTGTTAAAAGGTGAAAAAGGCAAATTTAGCCCCTGGTTTCAGTTACACGGAGAAGTAAAATACAAAGTGCACAAGTCACTGCTCTGATGTAATTGTTGTATTAAATGGGCAGATATAAGGTCAGATTCTCTGCTGGTATAAATCGGCTTAGTTCCGCAGAGGTGAATGATGCTCATCAGTTTGCACTCGCAGAACATCTGCCCCATAAAGTCTGAACTGGTGTATATGACTTGTCCCCTCATGAGCCGCTGATCTTCCACCCACGGTTACAAGCAACAAGAGCTTCCTCGTTGTTTTTGATAGCTGCGGAGAGATTCATTTCCCTTTTTGCTGCACTCGTCACACTAGACATGTGAGAAGGGCCATGTGAGCATCTGTTAGGGGTACTTTCTAGTTTTTCACAACTGGGGCAGATGGAGTCATTCACACAAGGCACCCTTGTTAGGGTCAAATACTCTGAGGGGGGTTTTTCCCGGACTCCACCCCACAACTGGACAAATCTTTAATCCTGCTTCACCTCCTTATTTTGTCCCGTTTCAGGTAGCTGGCTGCAGACCCTCTCTATGCTATCCCTGTATATCCCCCCATGAAGATTATCTCTGGTAGGAGCAGACACATTTGAATGGGGGGAATTGTGCAGTGAATGAAGTTCATCTTTCCTGAAACACAGAGGGGCTGATTCTCCTTGGCCTTGTGACCCGCTCTGGCCCATAGACCACATCACTGATTATTATTTATTATCTGTGTTGTGGTATCACCTAGGAGTTTCAGTCATGGACCAGGCCATTTCAGTCATGGACCATTTGTGCTAGGCATTGCACACGCACAGAACCAAAATATGGTCCCTGCCCTAAAGAGCCTACAATCTAGGCCAGTGGTGGGCAGACTTTTTGCCCTGAGGGCCACATCTGGGCATAGAAATTGTATGGTGGGCCATGAATGCTTACAAAATTGGAGCTGGGGTGTGGGAGGGGGTGAGAGCTTTGGTTGGGGGGTGCGGGCTGCGGGGTGGGGCCAGAAATGAGGAGTTCAGGGATCAGGAGGGGACTCCGGGCTGGGGTGCAAGGGCGGGTGAGGGCTCCAGCTGGGGATGAAGAGTTTGGGGTGTAGGAGGGTGCTCCAGGCTGGGACTGAGGGATTTGGAGGGCAGAAGGGGGATCAGGGCTGGGGCAGGGTTTTGGGGTGGGGGAGGTGAGGGCTCCGGCTGGGAGTGCCGGCTCTGGGGTGGGTCTGGGGATGAGAGGTTTGGGGTGCAAGAGGGTGCTCCAGTCTGGGATCAAAGGGTTTGGAGGGAGGGGGATCAGGGCTGGGGGCAGGGGGTTGGGGCATGGTGGGAGGCTCAGGGGTATAGGCTCTGGGCGACACTTACCTCAAGCGGCTCCCGGAAGCAACGGCATACCCTTCTCCGGCTCCTATGCGGAGGCATGGCCAGGGGGCTCTGCATGCTGCCCCGTCCGCAGGCACCCCTCCTGCAGCTCCCATTGGCCGCAGTTCCCGGCCAATGAGAGCTTTGGGGGTGGTACTTGGGGAGTGAGCAGTGGGCAGAGTGGAGTCCCCTGGCTGCTCCTATGGGTAGGAGCCGGAGGAGGGCCATTTTGCTGCTTCTGGGAACCGCATGGAGAGGCCCCCGACCTCGGACCGGATTAAAACAGCTGGTGGGCCGGATCCAGCCCGCGGGCCATAGATTGCCCACCCCTAATCTAGGCAGAAGATGAGACAACAGATCCAGACAGATGGACAAATGGAGGCCCAAAAGGAAACACTGAGACAATATTGGTCAGCATGATGGGCTGTGGTCTCACCACACCAGCAGCCTAACCACTGTCAAGATTTTTGTAGGCCCCATGGTGGAGGAGGGTTTTGAGACGGGATTTGAAGATGGATAGTGAGGTAGCTTTATCGATGTTTATGGGGAGCTCCTCCCAAGCATGTGGGCTGCACATTGCCTAACAAGCCGGGTGTGGTCCTGTTCTCCATTACCTCTCTTCACCAGCATGTCCCCCAAAGAACCAGAAACGAAGAAAATGGAGAGCACCACTAGGAAAACATTAGAGCAGGATAAAACCTGCAACAACTTACTACCAAAGCAGGATGAAGAACCTACGACTCCCCAAGCCACAACTGGTGTGTTTGTCATCCTACAAATTTTGTGGGTCTGTCCTCCTACAGATTTTCACTCACTCACTCACTAATTCTTACAGTGCCCCCAGGAAGTGATTCAACATCATGATCCTCATTTTACAGAGAGGGAAACTGAGGCACAGAGAGACGAAGTGATTTGCCCAAGGTCACTCAGCAAATCAGTGGGAGAGCTGAAAACACGGCTCTGGAGTTCCAGGTTCCCAGTGCTTGGCTGATTCTTTACACCACACGCTCAGCGCACAGAGGTCCCTGCAGTTGGGGGTCACTGATCACAAGCGTGGTTACACTGGGGCTTTAACAACTATCCTGCCTCTACCTTGACTCACACCTTCGCCATGACATTCGTACACTACGTAGCTTCCCTCCTTGCCCCCCACTCCAAATCAACTGCCAGGCGTGCACAGAGGAAGTTGCCTATTGCTAAATCTTGCTCTGCCCGACTCCCCCCTTTTTCCTGTCTGAGAACGGAGGCCTGGAGGCAGTGTTCTTTACTGGCCCTGTACGTCTGCTGCGAAAATACAAACCTCCCCTTCATTTATTTACTGCTGGGTTAAATCAAAATTGCAGATAAGGCAGCTCCTCGACTGGCTGAAGTTCTGCTTTTCTAGGTGGTATAAACACAGCTTTACCCCTATACTCCCCAATTCGAGTAGCTCCTGCCATACAAGCACCTTATTGAGATGATGGAATCCAAGGGTGCAAGGGAATCTGTGTCAACCGACAGAACCTGCCAATCAAGCTACAGTTTAGCAGAACTGGTGGGCTGGGTAGGAGGCTGGCAAGAAAGAACTGAGGAATTCTTTGGTAAAACCCTTCTTGCCCAGAATGCTGTCATCTCAGAGTGCCACAGAGAGGTTTATACCTCTCTGTATGTTTCTTTAAACACAGATAAACAACCCATCAAGCTGGGAGTGTCAGGGTAATTTGTGGATTCTTTTCAGTGCTTAGACTCCAAAGACCAGCCATTGCTGTGTGTTTAAGATGACCCAGAGAACCTCCAACGTATGCTAGATGCCACCAGTCGAGCTGCTGATTGGATGGGGCTCCGCTTCAAATCAAAGAAGTGCGCATCTCTCCACATTGACGGAAGCAAAAGGGTCTCGGTGGAGGCGACAGGGTTCCAGATCCAGGGCGAGCCCCTCATCCCCCGGCAGAGGGGCAGGCGTACCAGCACCTTGGCATGCCGATGGGTTTCCGTGTCCGACAGACACCTGAGGACACCATCCAGGAGATCTTACAGGATGCCGCCAAGATCGATGCCTCCCTGCTAGCACTGTGGCAGAAGATAAACGCCCTGAACACCTTCCTGATCCCCCGCATCTCTTTCGTCCTAAGGGGATCCGCCGTGGCGAAGGTACCCCTCCACAAGGCAGACAAGATCGTCCAGCAGCTGGTGAAGAAGTGGCTGTTCCTTCCCCAGAGAGCCAGCAACGAGCTGGTCTATATCACCCACAGGCATGGCGGTGCCAATGTCCCCCGCATGGGTGACCTGTGTGACATCGCGGTGATCACCCACGCCTTCCACCTGCTGAAGTGTCCCGACGCCATGGTAAGGAACATCGCAGCAAACACCCTCCATGATGCAACAAAGAAGCAGATCGGCAGAGCCCCCTGCAACCAAGACACTGCCAGATTTCTGAGCGGTTCTCTGAATGGCGAATTTGGATGGGACGGTGGCGACATCGCTTCACTGTGGTCCCGCTTTCGCAATGCCACGCATCGCCTGGGGAAGCGCATCGGCTGCCTCTGGGAGTGGTGTGAGGAGTGCCAGGAGCTGGGAGTCCTGGTGCCGCAGATCAGGTCCGACGACAACACCATCGTCACCCTGAGCGCCAGGGGCATGCTGGAGAGGACCCTGAAGGCAGCCATCCACTCGTTGTACATGGAAACCCTGAAGCGTAAACCAGACCAGGGTAAAGTCTTCGAACTTACCAGCAAGTGGGACGCCAGCAACCACTTCCTCGCCGGGGGCAGCTTCACTCGTTTCGCCGACTGGTGGTTCATCCACCGCGCCCGGCTCAACTGCGTCCTGCTCAACGGAGCCGTCCGCCACGGGAACCGAGACAAGCGTTGCAGGAAGTGCGGCTACTCCAACGAGACCCTGCCCCACGTCCTGTGCAGCTGCAAGACCCACTCCAGAGCCTGGCAGCTGCGCCACAACGCCATCCAGAATCGCCTGGTGAAAGCCATCACACCGCACCCGGGGGAGGTCGCTGTGAACTCCACCATCCCCGGGACGGACAGCCAGTTGCAACCTGACGTGGTAGTCACCGACGAGGACCAGAAAAAGATCATCCTCATCGACATCACGGTCTCCTTTGAGAACAGGACCCCGACCTTCTGCGAATCCGAAGCTCGTAAGCTGGAAAAATACGCCCCCCTGGCCGACACCCTGAGAGCGAAGGGCTACGAGGTGCAGATGGATGCCCTGATAGTTGGAGCCCTGGGCGCTTGGGATCCCTGCAACGAGTGTGCTGTGGACCTGCAGGATCGGTTGACGGTACGCACGGCTCATGCAGCGCCTCATGGTCTCGGACACAATCCAATGGTCCAGGGACTTCTACATCGAACACATCACCGGCCACCAACAATACCAGGAGGTGTGAGCCGGTACAACATCGTGCATCAACCATGGGAAAGGGACTGAGAGACTTTTTTTTTTTTTCCCCATTGGACCATATGAACTGGAACCATAAACTCATTGAACATTAAATCCCATCAAATCCATCATCGTATCCGCTCATTATACTCCACACCTGAACATAGCCATTATATGGACAACATGCCCCCATACCTCAATGTCTGTACTTTGACCCGTTAAACTGTTACCCCCAATCGGGGAGATTGCAGATTATGTATTCCTTACACCACCCGCTCCTAAACTGAACGTCGCACCCCTTGATAATTTGTACCTTATTCCGTGATAACCAGAAACTTCTATGCCTAAACTCTGTACCGTTTTCTTTTTACTTCTACATTATCTAACTGGGTAGGTTACAAGGTAAGTAACTGACAGCTCTGAGGAAACGGATAGTTCAAGGAGTGAATTTTGGATCCTTCCTTATTCAGAGCATGTCTACACTTGCCATTTAAAGCAGAAAAAGTCCCTTTTTTTTTTTTTTGCAAAAACCATTGAAGCGTCTACACTTGCCAATGAAACCACCTCCATGAGAGGCATACAGCTCTTAGTGGTGATACTTTTCCGGTGATGTGCAAGTGAAGACACATTTTCCTGTTTACAGAACTTTTAGCCTCCGCAGGATATCCCACAGTGGCTAGGTGACCACTCTGGCCAGCAGCTCTGCTGCTTTGACCCCAGGTAAACAGACATCTACCCCTCCCCCTGTAAAGCCCTGGGAACTTTGAAACTCCCCTTCCTGTTTTCTTGGCAAGTGCTCACTTATCGTCTGGCCAGGTGATAATGCCTGCTCCAGGGAGCAAAGGATCCCCTGCTTGGAGCAATGCTGAGCTACTGAAGCTGGTCAGTGTTTGGGGAGAGGAGGCTATGAGGGAACCAGGATGCCCCGCAATCACCCCACACCACCTTCCCACAAGGCCTATCGTCAAAATGGAGAGAGCTGCACTGTGGGATGGCTGCCCTCCGTGTGCTGCTCTTCTGGGAATGGAAGTGCTGTAAACGTAAACACTTTCTGATGCCCGTGGAAGTAAGTGAGTACACAAACCAGAGCTTTTCTTTCACCGGTTCACTGTCACCGTTGAAACTGAGAGGGCAAAAACTCTGAAAGTGTAGACATAGTCTTAGTGGTCAGAATCCCCTTCAGCCTGTCAGAGTCCCAGTGGGCTAGGTAAAATGAGCCATCAGTGAAAACACCCTTTATGTTTAAATGGGAAGTTGAGGGTCATGAACGTCTCCATCATTTTCAGGATGAGAGAACTGAGGGGTTTCAAGTAACTGTGAGTGGGGATTATGGGTCACTAAATGTGAAACAATTCCAGGCAGAGCATTGATATAGGTTGTTTCTTGGTACTGTGGTTGCCTCAGCTTTCCACCCAACACTGCCTCCCTTCTGCGCAGTGAACCTGCGAGATGTGAGCCAGGGGAATAAGTGCCACACTGCTACCAATAAAAGCTGCCAGCTAAGGTATGCTTGTACAGACAGAGCAGACCTAGGCTTGTGTAGCCCTGTCCCTGGACAGATTTCAGCTTGCATTGCTCTGCCAGGGCTAGGCAGCCAGAGATGTGATCACATTGCCTGCTGATGTTATCCTGTTGCTGAGGAGTTTCACAGCTAGAATCCCCTTTGCCTGTGGCCAGCATTGATCACTTATTTAGGTCATTTTCAGACAGGAAACCCACCATTGTTTTCTACCATGGGGGGCTATTATCAGTGGCCCCTGGGAAGGCAAGAGGACTGTCTGGTTAAAGTGCAGCCCAAACTGAGGCAAGCTGGTATGTGCAGACTCTGAGCAGCAGTGTCTGGATAAGGGAGTGGGTTCCTGTTTGTCCTCCATGGCAACCAAGCTGCAAATGATGCCAGCTTTCATGCCATTGTTCATCTCCATTGTACGCCATCTGATCGCTAACTTGATCTCTGCCTTAGAGCAGAGCAGTGTCAGGGCTGCTTTAAGTTACTCTGGCTTCCAGGTGAAGGGTTTTAATGGCGCTGTAGACATGCCCTCAGAGTTGATCAGACAGGGCAGGGCTGACAGGCCACAGAGGAAGGAGTCAGTTACATTGCTGGTTTCAGAGTAGCAGCCGTGTTAGTCTGTATTCGCAAAAAGAAAAGGAGTACTTGTGGCACCTTAGAGACTAACAAATTTATGCTGTAGCTCACAAAAGCTTATGCTCTAATAAATTTGTTAGTCTCTAAGGTGCCACAAGTACTCCTTTTCTAGTTACATTGCTACATTCTGGGAACTGCAGATGAGCGGATAAGATTCAACAACTTGCCCAGTTTAGTGCTTAGTCAGCAGCTAAGTTAGCCAGCAAACAGCCAGGAACATGAAGAACTGGAGCGTGTGCCTGCCACTGGAAAATGGAGCCCGAATGACAGCACACACCAGCTCTTTCTATGTTCCTGGAAAGGGACCAGCCTGCCTTGTGTGATGGCCTGAAAAGTGCACTCAAAATGGATAGATTCATTGTGACAAAAAATCAACTTTCACTAGAGGTTTTAACAGCTGTGAATAAATTAGCCTTGAATTTGCAATCCCCAGAGGACAGCAGCCACTTCTGAGCCAAAACCCAGACAGCGGAGAGCACGAGGGTTTAGGGACTTATAAATACCCTCCTGACACCTCCTGACCACAGGCACCCAGTCAGCCTGAAACACACAGCCAGTGAACCTTGGCTGGGGTGGAAATTTGTCACTGGGACCATTCTGCAGTACGTCTAATTGGTAAGGTGCTACCCTATTGGAATCCGAGGGAATGGTGGGTGGCTAAATGGGAATGTATACATCTAGGAACAAAGGGTGTAGGCAGCACTTACACAGTGGGGGCCTCTCCCCTGGAAAGCAGTGACTCGGAGAGAGATTTGGGGGTCATGGTGGATAATCGGCTGAATATGAGCTCCTAGTACAACACTGTGGTCAGAAGAGATCATGCAATCCTTGGGTGCATAAACAGGGCAATCTGGAATAGGAGTAGAGAAGCTATTTTACCTCTAACAAATTTATTAGAGCATAAGCTTTCGTGAGCTACAGCTCACTTCATCGGATGCATCCGATGAAGTGAGCTGTAGCTCACGAAAGCTTATGCTCTAATAAATTTGTTAGTCTCTAAGGTGCCACAAGTACTGCTTTTCTGTTTGCGAATACAGACTAACACGGCTGCTACTCTGAAACCTATTTTACCTCTGTATCTGGCACTGGTGTGACTGCTGCTGGAATGGTGCCCACAATTCAAGGATGTTGACAAACTGAAGAACGTTCCAAGAAAGGCCCCGAGAACAAAGAAAAGATTAGAAAACAAGCCTAATAGCGATTGAGCTCCTTTAGTCTATCTATTCATTTTAACAGAAAGGAGGTTAAGTGGTAAATTGACTACAGTCTATACATACCTGCATGCGGAACAAATATTTAATAATGGGCTTGTGAACCTAGCAGAGAAAGGTATTACACACGGATCGGCAATCTTTGGCCAGCAGCACGCCAGGGTAAGCCCCCTGGTGGGCCGGGCCAGTTTGTTTACCTGCCATGTCCGCAGGTTCGGCTGATCGCAGCTCCCACTGGCCGCGATTCAACGCTCCAGGCCAATGGAGGCTGTGGGAAGCAGCGTGGGCCGAGGGATGTGCTGGCTGCCGCTGCCTGCAGAGGGCTTACCCTGGCGGGCCGCAGGCCAAAGGTTGCTGATCCCTAGCATAACATGAGCCACTGGCTGGAAGCTGGAGCTCAGGGCTGTCCTTAGGATTTATGGGGCCCTATGCAGTATTATTGAACTGGTGTCCCTATGCTCCACTGAAGATGGTCAATGTGTGTCAATGGGGCACAGCCACCACCCCCACCTGTGGACCCCCAGAACCTTCCCCCATTGCTGACACACCCCGAGCTTCGTACGCAGCAGATGCCGCAGCAGTGGCTCAAGGTCGGCTTTGCACTGTCACAAGGAGGCTGCATCCTGCCAGAGCCCGCAGCCCTCCTGCAGCCCCCAGCCACTCTGGGCTCGCCGTTTTGGCAGGAAGTACCAAGCAGTAACAACAACAATAATACGTGTGTGTGTGTGTGTGTGTGCGTGACAGTGTGTGTGTGAATGTGTATGTGTGTGTGAGAGAGAGTCAGTGCATGTAAGAGAGACAGAGAGAGCGCCAGTGTGTGTGTGTGGCTGTGTGTGTGTTGGGGAGCGTGAGACTCTGTGTGTGTGTGTATGTGTGTGTGAGACAATCTGTATGGGGGAATGTGACTCGTGAGAGGCAGAGTGTATATGGGTGTGAGAGACAGCGTGTGTGTGTGTTAGGGAAGAGAGAGAGACAGTGAGCGCACTGTCACTTTAAGTCCCCCCCTCCATTCTCCCCCCCCGCCCCCGCTGACTCACGTGGCAGTTTCAGTCCTCCTGTCCTGGCCCCTCCAGAGACCGAGCGGCCCTGGCAGGCAGGGTCCAGGGCAGGACTCCGCTCTTAGCGGCAGTGGGTCAGGCCGGCGCGCCACCAGTGACTGGCCGCACCGCTCTGGGTTCCCTGGGACTGGGGCAGCAGAGCCAGAGGCTGGAGCCATCAGCGGGCCGGCTTAGGAGCGAGGGGGCGGAGTTGGGGGCGGGGAGAAGCCTGGCTGGCCCAGCGTGTGGGCGGGGCCAGAGAAGAGAGGATTCCAGTGGCGGTCAGCGAGGGGAATGGTGCCCCAAATTTTCGGGTGCCCTACGCAGCCGCATATGCTGCGTATGCCTAAAGGAGCTGAAGCTAGACCAAGTCAGACTGAAAAAAAACGGTGTAAATTGTTCACAATGAGAGTAATTAGCCACTGGAACAATTTATCAAGGGTCATGGTGGATTCTCCATTGCTGGCAATTTTTAACTCAAAATTGGATGTTGTTCTAAAAGATTGGGGCAAGGAATTATTTTGGGAAGTTCTCTGGCTTGTTTTACAAGAGGTCAGACTAGATGCTCAGAATGGTCCCTTCTGGCCTTGGCATCCATGAATCTAGGTTCCTCTATCCCCAGCTGTACCACAGATAGTGAGTGTGCATGACCTTGCCCAAGTCACCTAATCTCTCTGTGCCTTCTGTAAAGCAGGGATGATAATTCTCTCTCTCTCACTCTAGCAATTGGATCACGTTCTCTTACATTTTGTCATGTTTTTTCTATTTAGGCCTTTTCTACACTGCCACTTTACAGCGCTGCAACTTTCTCGCTCCAGGGTGTCAAAAAACACCCATCTGAGTGCTGCACGTTTCAGCGCTGTAAAGTGGCAGTCCAGATAGTGCACCAGTGCTGGGAGCTATTCATCTCGTGGGAGTGGTTTTTTTACAGCGCTGGGAGAGCTGGTGCTGCAACTACCCAGCCATGTTAAAGCACTGCCGCGGCTGAGTGAGCACATGCGCTTAGACTAGCTCTTTGCCAGGGACAGCCTCTTAGCATGTGTTTGTACAGTGCTTTGCACAGTCGGCTCCTGATCTCAGTGGAGCTTTAGGGGCTACTGCAATATAAATAATACAAGGGAAGTAGCCTCAGAAGGTCTGAATAAAGACCTATATTTCCAGAGGTCAGACTCACTGTTAGCCCTAACCCCAGGAGAGAATTGGTATTTGGAGATGGTTTTCTAAACATTCATTTGAGTGATTTAAGTTTGTCCCCTAAGCCTGGTTTCCCCCTTAGACACAATATCACGCCCTGAAACTGCATACAGGCTGCAAAAGGTGCTCATGTGTGCACCGTGGGTTTGAATTGCTTCAAAAAGTCCGTGCCAACCCCTCACATGCACAGGAAACTTGCAAACTTCACAGAGAGTGCAAAGCACGCTGCAAGCACTACAACAAAGACCAACATTGTACTTGTGGCTTCCTTGGTCGGTGGCTTTGAGAATGTGTTCTTCAGGAGCACTGCAAGAAGGCGCTTCAGTGCAACAGACAGACGTGCAGTCAAACCAGAGACAAAGCTGCTCTTCAAAGTTGCAATCCAGATTTGTGCCTGAGCCCTCGCCTCAAAACCAGATAGTGAAAGGTGAGCATCTTATCTAGTGTTCAGTTTGAGGCATGCTAGCTGAAACCCTTTGCATGCACCCATCACCCATACAGACTCAGATAACTGGGTAGGCATCCCTGTGTCAGACACAGCCCAAACCAATGTAACAAGCAAGGACTGGGTAACCATGCCCCTGTCAAATGCCTACAGCAGGTCCCGTGTTGATTCTTACGCAGGAGCAGATTGTACCTTTGCAATCTGCAGAGCGAAGGGCAGCATGTAGCTACCCCACCCCAGGAGCAGAGCAGAGAACAAACTGTGTCTCAAAGACCCACTTCCTCCCTTGTGCTGGGAGGAATGAGAAAATCACTTCACCTCTTTTCTTGGACCTATTCCCCCCCCATCCAGACAACTACCCTAGCTAGCAAATGGGGAGGGTGCAGTCTGGACTCCTTCTTCCTCCCCCTTCCACCAGCTTGCAGCACTTTATCAGGTGGGTAGCCCCTGCTCTCCCCACCTTAGCCAGATCATGATTTCAGGGAGGGGGGGAGGAGTAGGATTTATTGCCTTGTGTGGCTGACAAAGGATGCATATCCTATTTGCTCATTTATTAACCTGCAGCCAGGATCTGAATAGCTGGTCAGGGACCTTCTCACTTGGACACCAAAGCTGGCCACACAGATTGGAGGTGTGATGGCGTTGGAGAGATGGTGCTGGAGCGAGGACTTACTCCTGCTCTCTTTCCCATCTTGGTTCTGCAGCTCCCAGGCCTAAGAACTTTTTTTAGAATTTGTTAGTATTAATGAAACCACCCACGTGCTCCTGTCATTCTGATTATGCTAATAATGGCTCTGACATTGCCACTCTCTATGGCCTTGGGCAACTCCCTTAGCCAGACCTCCTCTGTCTCCCCATCGGGGATGGTGATTATCACAGGAGAGACATTTGCATTGGTTGTAACAAAGGCTGGGGACATGGTCATCTGGAAATGGGCTGCCTGTGTAGATTTCAACATCTCTGTTCTGCCCACTATAATCCCTGATTCCTAAGGCCAGTTGTGCTCAGGAAATAGCACCCAGAGGAGGCACAAGAAAATGCAACATCTCCACCATTTTGCTCTCTCCCCTCCCCTCCCCCCCAACCTAACCTTCTTCTGGGGTTTATTATGCTGTGTGTTAACATAGCGCATAGGAGCCTTGTCATGGCTCAGCCTCCTCCCCCATCCAGGTGCTGTACAGGCACAGAACACACAGACGGTCCCTGCCCCATAGAGCTGCCACTGGACTCATCAGCTGAGCCCCAACCCATGGAGATGGACAGAAAGACGGTGCAGGCCAAAGAAGCCATGAGACAATCAGAGGCGGCTTTAGCTGGGCTGCTGGCTGCAACTGTACCCCAAGACATCCCACACCCAGCCGTGGCCCCCCAGAGGGGGCAAAATCACCCTCCCAAGCACCCCTATCTGGGCCTGCTTTTAAAGGTACTCCAATAATGGGTTGGCTACTCTGCCTAGCAACAAGTCTCCCCTAGCCAATCAAAAAACACATTCTGTTCAACCTCCTCTGCCAATTACAGCGCCAGAGGAAGAGTGAAAACAATGAGGAGTCCTTGTGGCACCTTAGAGACTAACAAATTTATTTGGGCATAAGCTTTCGTGGGCTAAAACCCACTTCATCAGATGCATCAGAGTGGTTTGTCAACCTGACATCATGGTCACCCAATCACAAAAATACACCAATGGGAAAAATCAGGCTGGGCCCGCCCACATTGCTAACCTGCCTAGCAACTCCTCTTGAAATGTCTAAGGCCCAGTAAAAACAGGATAAATTTAGCCCATCAGGAAGGGAAGTCAGGTGATTGACAGACCAATATTAACCCCTTGTGAAGGACAGTGGGACTGCACGTTTCATTCATGTCTTTTCCCTGACTCTGGGATCAGATGCAGACCCAGAGACTCTGAGTGGCAACAGATGAGTCAGGGGGCCTCAGGCCCTGGGAAGGGGTTTAGCCCTCCCCTGTCCACACACACACATGGTGCATGGCGAGAATCAACAGCTGGATAGTACATGAGAGGTGGTGGGCAGCGTGGCGCAAGGCTGAGCAGGGAGAAGTTGTGTTTGATGCAATGGAGCTGGGGAGCCAGTGACGTGGTAAAAGCGACAAGCCAGGGAAATTATCTTCGCAGCAGCACAGATATAAGCAGAGGAAGATTGCGTCACAGCATGCATCGCACGTACCCCTCCGACCCTGTGCAATTCACCTTAGCTAAAGCACAGCTCCCTAGCATTCCTATTGAACAGGCCCTCACCTGTACATGGCTCTAGCTGCCACACAGAAGGCTGCACAGATCCTCTGATGAGTAGGTGAGCATCGTCATCTTTCCAACAAGTCACTCCTCAGAAGTACATTGGTCAAACTGGACAGTACATGTACATTGGTCAAACTGGACAGTCTCTACGTAAAAGAATAAATGGACACAAATCAGACATCAGGAATTATAACATTCAAAAACCAGTCGGAGAACACTTCAATCTCTCCAGTCACTCGATTACAGACCTAAGAATGGCAATTCTTCAGCAAAAAACCTTCAAAAACAGACTCCAACGAGAGACTGCTGAATTGGAATTAATTTGCAAACTGGATACAATTAACTTAGGCTTGAATAGAGACTGGGAGTGGATGGGTCATTACACAAAGTAAAACTATTTCCCCATGTTATTTCCCCCCCACACCCTCCACGGTTCCTCAGACGTTCTTGTCAACTGCTGGAAATGGCCCACCTTGATTATCACCACAAAAGATTTTCTTCCTCCCCCACAACCCCTTCCTGCTGGTAATAGCTCATCTTGAGTGATCACTCTCCTTACAGTGTGTATGATAAAACCCATTGTTTCATGTTCTCTGTGTGTGTGTATATAAATCTCCCCACTGTATTTTCCACTGAATGCATCCGATGAAGTGAGCTGTAGCTCACAAAAGCTTATGCTCTAATAAATTTATTAGTCTCTAGGTGCCATAAGCACTCCTTTTCTTTTTGAGAATACAAACTAACACGGCTGCTACTCTGAAACTCCTCAGGAAAGATATTTGGATGTGCTTCCTGGAACATCACAATTACTGTTCTAACATTTCCTGCAGGGTCTGCCCCGCTCTGCCACCAGGGGCATTTCTTCTACAGGACTTGTGCAAATCACTTAACTTTTCTGCCTCAGTTTTCCCATCTGCAGATAATAATTATCAGGCGGACTAAGGGTCTGGATCAATCACAGCAGAAGCTGGTGGCCTTTGAAAGTGGGCAGGAGAAACTGAGGCTCGAATTGACATTTGATACTCACAGCCAATGTACAGCAGCAGGTTTGAAGTCTCTGATTCAAAATAAGGCAGGAAATATCCAGCTCTAAGAGGCTGCCACTGATTATCTTTACAGATGAAAAACACTCCAAAAGGGCTATGTGTGGTTAATAAACAGGGATTAACATAATTGAGGATTTGGGAGAAAGGAGATAAAACAAAACCAGAACTGAGTAGAAAAGCTGGGGCCCTGGAGCCCTGACAGCCTGCTGTTCTGCTTACCTGCTCTCTGGCCCAACGCCCGTCCTGCTCTCCACCCTTCCAGCCATGGTTCCCAGGAAGCTGGCAGGGCTGAGTGAAGTAAAATTGAAAGTTTTCTGCATAGGAGGACTGTGAAACTAATTTCTGCCCTTTTAAATAACAAATAGACTATTTGGAATAACAGGGATTTGCAAGGGTTCAATAATGGGAAAGAAACACAGCACTAGGGAGAAGTCTGCTGGGATCTTCTAAAACACAGACCCTTCTGTCCTTTAATTATTTACTGTCATCTCTCGTTCCTGCCCCCAGCTGAGGTTCTCAGCGTGCTTTACAGATACTAATGATCTAAGGCCTTGTCTCCACTGGCAAGTTACTGCGCAGTAAAGCAGCTTTCTGCACTGTAACTCCTGAGGTGCACATACTGCCAAGCCACTTAGTGCGCAGAAACTCCACAGTTGCAGCGTTGCAAAAAAGCCACCTTGACAAGAGTCCTAAACTTTAGGCCTTGCCTACACTGGCACTTTACAGCAATGCAACTTTCTCACTCAGGGGTGTGAAAAAGCTCCCCCCTGAGCACTGCAAGTTTCAGCGCTGTAAAGTGGCAGTGTAGACAGTGCACTAGCGCTGGGAGTTACGCCCCTCGTGGGGGTGGCTTTTTAAAGCGCTGGGACAGATCTGTCCCAGCGCTGGTGCCGCAACTCACAGCCACGTTAAAGCGCTGCAGTTGCTAGTGAAGACATACCCTTAAAGTGCAGAGGCTCCAGCACTGTATTGACAGTGTAAACACATTATAGTGCAGAAAGCAATCAATTGGCCTCTGGAAGTGTCCCATAATCCCTCAAGTGGCCCCTCTGCTCATTGTTTTGAACTCGACTGCCCTGGAGACGTGCGCTCCTCCCCTTTCAAAGTTCCATTTCTGACAGCCCTTGTGTGCTGTGCTGATCTGCTCTGGGACACAAACAAACTGTTAATGTGGAGTGCTCGTGCTGACACACTGTCCCCAAAACACACACTCTCCTCCCCCCCCTCCACACACATACTCTCTCTCCCTGTCACACATTCTGCCTCCTACCCTCACTTCAGTTGAAAAGCAGCAGTAATGTGGATGCGCTCCACTGTCACAAGGAGCACAGTGTGGACATGCAACAGCGGTTTAATTCCAGCACTTTAATAAACGTGGTATAACTTGTTGTGCATAAACTAGCCAGTGTAGACAAGCCCTAAGACACGCACACATATGTGCCAGGCAGGTAAGGTTACAACTAAGGCTATGTCTATACTGCCCACGTTAAGTGTAGCTGCAGCAACGCTGTGACGTGGGCAGTGTAGTCATGCTTTATCACCAGGTGAGAGCTTTCCCAGTGATAAAAAATAACCACCCCGAACGCTATCTATACTGGTGGTTTTCAGCACAAAAACTTTGGTAGTTCATGGGGGTGTTTTTTCACACCCCGGAATGACAAATTTTAGCGCTGAAAGTGGCAGTGTAGACACCGCCTAAGGCTTCTCTTCAAATACAAAGCCACAGCTCTGAACTTTTTCCTTTCAAAACAGGATGTTGTTGCACAAGCTGCTGGGGTTCGGTTTGATAAAAGGTCCAACATGAAGTTGTATCCCTTTCAAAACACAAGCTAGCAGTATGTCCAGATACTACATCTGCCTATACACCTCCCTGTTCTTTTCAATGCATTCCTCTCTCCTGGCACTGAGTGACAGACCTGCACAAGTAACTGGGGAAAAGCTTGAAGCTGACTACACACAAATATGGCCAGTATTTCTCAACAGCACTCAGCATCGCTTATAAGTGTCTAAATAATAGGGCCAGATTTTCAAAAGTGCTGAGCATCCAACCTCTCCCATTTGCCCCCAATTGCTGTTGAATGCACCGGGTACTGGGAAACCAGGCTCCTTCGAACCACGATCATTTCTGGGAGCCAGAGGTCTTGCCTCGGACTAAGGGTAAGTAAAGCTGTGCAGACAGAAGTGAGAAGTGTTATTAAGCTGACGGCATTCCCTTTAAAGGAGACACTAAGCATGGAAACTGAAAAACATTCTAGTGCCAGACCCTTTGGGGCACCTTGTGGGCAGCATTTGCAAATGTAGGTGTGAGGCATGCACCTGTAGAGCTCCACATTTCAGTGCACCGAGCGAGTACATGTGTTGCCATGTGCTGCACAGTGAGATGGCTTGTGCCCATAACCACCTACTTGCTCAGACACTGCCATGATAGGTGCCACATAAAAACCTAGAAAAGAGCAAACTTAAGAGTTCTCAAAGTTTAATGGGTGTATATGCATTTTTTACAGGATCCCCATTGTACTGATGCAGGAAGATTTCCCCTGTATATTTTACTGAATACCAAACTATCCTGTGTGTGGCATTGCAGCTCGTTGCTGTGGAAATGACTGTAATGCCATAAGTGGTGCACGGGGAACTTACCTAAAATCTCCAGCTTCCACCTCCCCCCTCTTCCCCGTGGCATTTGCTCATTAAAATGAAACAGTGTCCCGCAGGTAACCACAGTGACTAATCACCAGTGTGCTGTGTGCCTGCTCTGCGTGACAGCTGTTTACCTCTTACATGTCTCTGAGGCCTCTCAAGAGATTAAACCAACTACAGATGGAAAACAAACTCAAATCCCACCAGGCCAGCTCTAGACCCCAATCTAGACGAGAGTGCAGGGCACCTTCTCCTGTACGGCTGGCAGCCTGGAGGAGGAGAACAATTTGAGAGACACCTGGTGGTGGAAAAGGAGAAGTGCTCTCTTGAAATCTAGTTTAAAATCCTTGCAGGTGTTTTAGAGTCATAAGGTTAAAATACTCAGCCTGCAAAAGTAACAGCATAGACATTGTCAAATGTTTTCCTTTAAGGGCATGTATAGGTTATAAATAATACCACAATGCCACATGATGGTGTAGTTTCTACACATGGGCGTAGTTTGGAGAGGTATAAGGGGGCATTGCTCCCCCAAACCGCAAGCCTCAGGCAGGCACGGAATTTTCTCTCATGCGCAACCCAGTTGGCCTGGCTTAGGGTGACCAGATAACAAGTGTTAAAAACTGGGACAGAGGGTGGGAGGTAATAAGGGCCTATATAAGAAAAAGCCCCTAATATGGGGACTATCCCTATAAAATTGGAACATCTGGTCACCCTAGCCTGGCTGGAGCTTCCCCCCGCCCTGAAACATAGAAGTCAAACTACGCCTATGTTGGTACAGCAACATCTCTGCAGCTGAGGCCCAGAACCTGCTTGGAAGATGTGTTATTACTAGTGTTACGGTAGAAGCGTCAGCTGGGATGAAGGCCCCATTGTGCTAGTGCTGCACACACTGTAATAGACGGTGCAGCGTTTATTTATCTGATTGATTTATGAGGGCCCCATGGCCAAGGAATCAGAGTCATTAACATCAGTCCAAAACAGCGTTACAAATCAACAACAGAATCGAACGGAACCCTCCAGTCCCTATCATTACAAAAAACAATCACAATCCTGCGGGAGCAAATGGTTTGGCAGAGTTCCATGCTTTGTTAGCAAAGAATACAGTCCTGCTCAGGACATCCCTCTTCTCAGCAATTTCACACCCACTTACACTGCCTGAGTCACAAGGTACTGCCCCTTTGGGTGGACAGTCTCATGATTTGTTAACTGGAATGGCTGTAAAGGAATTAAAGCAGCTCACACGGAGGCTGTTGCAGATCTGGAAACCGAGCCCAGCCAGAACCTCAGGCAGTGATGTGAAGGCTCATGTTATAATCTCTATGTTGATAGAATATCAGGGTTGGAAGGGACCTCAGGAGGTCATCTAGTCCAACCCCCTGCTCAAAGCAGGACTAATCCCCAATTTTTGCTGGAGATCCCTAAATGGCCCCCTCAAGGATTGAACTCACAACCCTGGATTTAGCAGGCCAATGCTCAAACCACTGAGCTATCCCCCCTGGACTAAGCACTGCCCCTCTTCTGGGCCTTTCTAGTATTTTTTAAAATGTAGGTGGTTTAGGTTTTTAATTTTAGCCAGTACGTGGGATCTTTGTTGTGACACAGGCTTGGGGCCCTTTTCAAAGGCCTCTGGCTTCTGGCACTTCACTGAACTGGAACCATTCATTTAAAGCAAGGGCCTCAGCAGCATTGGGTAATCCAACGTGACCTGGCAGTTTCTTGCCAGGAGAGCGCCTGGTACTGCATGGCATTGATGTTACCCTGGCTGGGAGGTGTCATTCTGGATTTACTGCAGAACATCAGGTAGGTAGCATAGTGGGCAATGGAGAAAATGAACAGGTGTCTCCCTGGAACCATGCTTTCTTGCTCAATGTACATCCTTTAGTCATTCGACAGCGTAAAGCAGGAGGAAGGAGAGCCCAGGAGCTTCCCTCTATTGTACTGTTACATCAGTTTTATGCCAGTGTAAATCCACAGCCCTAATTGATCAGAATCAGGTCCCTGAATTTTAAGAGAGCCCAGAATGGCAGGAGCTGCTTGCCAGTGTGGATGCCTGTGCTCCCTGGGGCAGTGGTGTGGTGGCAAAACAGCTAAAGGGAGGCTGAGTGGGCCAGAGGTGTCTAACCTTTGCTTTCATCCCTATAGAAACTGTGCACGGTCTAGGAAGGACGGGACACTGGTTAAGGGTCAAACCTGGGGCTTGAGAATGGGGGGTTGAATTTTCTGCTCTGCCACAGACTTCCTGCATGACCTTGGGCAAGACAGCGAGTAAAATAAGGAACTTGGAGACAAATGGGGATCATAGTACTGCCCCACCTCCCAGGGGTGTTGTGCAGATCAATGTGTTACAGGCAGTCAGGTGCTCCGCTATCTCACTGATGGGGGCCACGTCAGTGCCTAGGATAGGTAGGAACACGAACTCCTTTGGTTTGAAAAGTCTCCTCTTGCAATTACTGTGGTGGTGTTAAATTAGCAAAGAGTGTTTCAATGGCCCATGCAGCTGCACATAGCTGACAAGAAGGAAACCTAGCCAGCAGTTGTACACAAATGCATTTTTATTTCTCTCTACAATCATGTGATACAGATGCATACATGGTATGCACAGAGCCCACCAGGGCCATTCCCAAACATGGGAGAAACTCACCATCCACAATGAATGAAACTGCTCAGTACAGAGAACAATCATTATAATAATGAACATACTGGAAAGAGCTAGCCTGACAGCCAAAATGTATAACATTGAACCACCAAACCTTACATCTACCTTCTTTTTTCTTTAATATAAAGCATTAAAATATTATTTTCCTAAACAGAAAAAGCAGCAAAATGGTAGAAATATTCCACATAGTTTTATCTAGTGACCTCTTGCTAGCCCTAAAGTGTGATGGGTGAACAGAAGCTAGGAATCTATCTTTGCTGCTATGCAAGCGCTGCAAGCAAACAGAGAGCAACAGAACTTGTAAAACAGTCTACCAACAGTGAGGTACTAAATTCGTCCTAAATTAAGAGTGAGCAAAGTTTGCTAGGAAAGCGGGAGCAAAGCGGACAGCTTTTACAAGCAAAATTAGAGAATTCTCTCCTACAGAGACTGCTATCTGTTACAATCTTAACACAACTGTAACACTGATAACATTTAGCCACCTACAAAAACCTCCTTCATTATGAAGACACGCGCCCCTAGACTGGGTGCCCTGGTGTACATTACTATCACCAGTGTCTGCACAGCTTAAATACCACTCAACAGAATACCTGAATCTTTTCCAGAGGACCCCACATGAAACTGAAGAATCAAAAGTATCCCATTCTTTCCACACATAAATAAAATGGGAAATAATATTCCCTACATAGAGAGGATCAGGGTATGACTATCAGATGCAGTCACACCCGTCCTCTGGAATATAAAAGACAAAGGTCCATAGAGCAAGTGTTTCCTGCCCCCCTCCTCCCGCAGTCTACCAGGGTCTCCAGAGAGCATTGACGTTCTTCAGGGATGCTTGCTTTGGGGTGTTCTGGGTGGAAGGGGA
This sequence comes from Dermochelys coriacea, assembly GCF_009764565.3. Lineage (NCBI taxonomy): Eukaryota > Metazoa > Chordata > Testudines > Dermochelyidae > Dermochelys > Dermochelys coriacea. The sequence goes on along the minus strand of NC_050085.1, from coordinate 18,764,581 downwards.
GCAGATGACCTCTGGTGCAGCCAACTGGCTCTTCTGGAAGTGATTCAAGAGCTTGCTCTGTGTTTCTGTTTGAACTTTATGGAGAGACAGGAAATGAAAAGCCTCCTGCAGGCACCGGGAGTAGCCTTCCTTGAAGTCAAACTGAGAGTTTTTATTGATGGATCCTGCAGCTAGAGAAGGAAAGAGAGAGGGGAGGAGAAAAGAGATCATGATTTAGACTCATTCTTCATGTCACTCTCTGGAACTTCATACAGCACATCATTGCTTTGCACACAGCCAGGAGTGAAGCCAAGTCTAATACTCACTCTTTATCTGCAACTGGCTCTGCTGTTTCAGGTAGCTGACAGTCATCTCCAGGATGTCGGCTTTCTCCAGCTTGGAGTTGGGCTGATGTCTCTGGAACTCCTTCTCCAGCAGGAGTTTCAGCTGCTCAATGCTGCTGTTAATCCGGTCCCGGCGCATTTTCTCCACCACCGGCTTTCTCAGCTGCAAAAAGCAGGACAAAAGATTTGCTCAGAAAACATCCTAACTCTGCCACATCTCTGGACTGTTTGGGGCATAGCTTGAGTGCATGTAGGTAGTATGGGCCAGATCCTCAGCTGGTGTAAATTAGCATAGAAATAGAGCTATGCTTTATTTGTATCAGCTGAGAATCTAGTCCCATCTCTTTCACTGAAGCAGTCAGAAAAGCAGACTGTGCCGGTACTTACTTTGTTTTTCTCTTTTGGTGTCAGCAGGTTGTTGTGCTCCATAAAGACAGTGCTGGGGGCCATCTGTCCTGAGCTAAGGAGGCAGATCTCAGTTGTGCTGAAGTCCTGTGGAATTGTGCTGCTGGAAGCTGACTCTGCCCTATATTTATACTGCACAACCTTGTTGAGAATCTGTGGGTCTCTGACTTGGTTGAGTTTCCCACACTCCAGAGCCAATCAGAGATAAGCAGGACAATAGAAGAAGCATCTATTCTGGCATGCTCCATCGCCAGTGAATAGCTGGGGGATAATGACCTTCTCCCAGATGAGCAGGTGGGGAGTGTGTGGTACGTGAAAGACTGGGATCCAAATTACATGTTAGAAGCTGGGAAAGAGCTGGCCCTCAGTGAGAAAAGGCTGCTGACTGATGCTGCAGATCAATAGCTTTCCGGGCACACACAATATTCAGTTCACATACAATGGTGAATGTGGGGGCCAGTTGCCGATGGCGGGAAAGAAGCTAATCTGTGCAGAGGAAAACATGGGATTGTATCTTTTTTGAAAACCTACACACCCAGGCACACACTTTGGGCGCGCACACACACACACAGACACACTGATGAAGGCAAGCAGCACACTTGCTCGGAGATCGCTGGGTTCACTAGTTGCTGAAAATAAACTATAGACTTTATTTTGCTAATTTAAAACAAGGGTTGTTGTTTTCTGTGGGTTTGTTTTAATAACAATGAGCCAGATTCTGAAGTTCCTCCTCAGTTGACATCAATGCAAGTGTTGCCTGACTCAAAACAGAGCGTGTACTCCATGGTCTGGCTCAGGATAAGCAATGCACTTCATTGTGGGTACACACATCTATACAGAGTGTTGTTATTTGGACAGTCTTGTGGTTAAGCAGAGGACTGGGAGGAAGGAGATTTGAGTTCTGTTCTCAGATGTCCTGAGTGATCTTAGGCACTTCACTTCTGATCATCTCAACTTCCCCATATGGGAAAAATAGTCACAATAATACTTTATCTGTTCTTAAATATGAGAAAAAATCCAGAGGTAAAAGGGGGAAATCTTAGTGGGTGCTGAATATATGTAATACTTCTGCATTTATGCATTACCTTCATCTAAGAATCTCAAAACATATAATGAACATTAATTTAGGTTTTAGTGTGATTATCCCCATTTTACCAATGGGGAAACTGAGGCACAGAGCAAAGTCATGCAGCAAGTCAGAAACACAACTAGAAATAGAAGCCAGGAGTCCTGATTCCCATTCTCCTTCTCTAGGCTACAATCCATACTAGAATTTATCTTCCTAGCAGTCTCTGCTCTAGAGATACATTAGCAACAAATGCTGCTCTTTAGGATATTAAGATGTATTCTTAGAGCTGCGTGTTTCCAAATAAAATAAATAAATAAATAAATAAAATACAATAATAAATAATAATAAATTGTACTACGCCTGACTACATTCTGCCTGCTTGACTAGCAAGGAGTCCTTGCTCACTTTTCTGAGCATTAAATTAACTTACACAAAGATAAGCTGAGTATCAAATGGAAGCAGATTGATTTCTGCACCATCTGTATGTTTAGAATTGCATGGAGTCAGCCTGATAAAAAACAGTACGTGTCTTCCATTCCAATTAGTTACATTACAAGGGTAGAGTTAAAGCATGGAGCCAGGCTGCTGAAGCACAGGGTTCTGTTCCCAAATTTGTTCCAGATTCACTGTGTGAACTTAATCAGGTCACTTCACTTCTCTGTGCTTCAGTGTTCCTATCTGTGACAAGGGGATTATAATATTCCCTTCTCTCACTAGTCTTATAAGGCTCAGTTTATATTTGTTAAAAGTTTGGGGATCCTGCCATGGAATGTGGTATAAAACTGTGTGTAATGTATATGAAAGTGAATACACACGCATGCACTTAGCCATCACTCTCTAATTCAGTTATTCTTAAAACCAGGTAAGGCTTAAGTGACCTCTTCCAAGATCTGCTTTTCCTCCCCCATTGTACTGCCCTTGAATAGGCTCACTTCTTTTGTACAGAACAGCAGCTGTTGAGCTCCGAGTCTTTTATATCAAGTTGTGGGAAAGTTTTCTGACACCCTCTCACATGTTTCCTCCAAAGCATGTGGATTAATTCTGAGCCCATGTAATGCCACCTAGAAACCCCATCTTTTGCTCTCCTGCGCCCCTTTTGGGGACAGCCTCTGAAACAGAAACTCTCAAGCAGCAAACTCATTTCTAGGGCTGATTCGCCAATGACACATAGGGAGAAACCTGCCAGTTCCCCAGCCCGCACACACAACTAACAGCTTTGCCTGAGATTGTTCCTGCTTTGCAGATGAGCTTACTAATAACCAGATACGGGAAGAGCCATAAATTCTCCCTGCGACATCAACCACACACATGCACGCCCCACATTTAATCTAACAAAGCAGGTTTAAGTGTCAGATGCCCCTCCCTGTAATAACCAGTTGTACAGAACAATCAAAGCATTTCCACACTTACCCTCCTTTTGGGGAGGTCCGGGGGGGAGGGGGATCCTGTGCCCTATGAGTTTTCTGGCCCATCTCAGGACTTCTATTTTTGTGGAAGACAAATGAGCTTTCAGTTGTAAAGCCTGTTAGCACGAACATGGGAGTGCACAGGTGAATCTGTGCTGCATGTGTCTGTTTTCTATCACAGTTTGGGCTTCCGGCCACTTCTGAGACTTTGTGCAAGGACTCAGAACGCTCTTTCGAACAGAGAACCTTGGGGTCAGACTCAGTTAGAACTGGCCAGATCCTCACAGCCATTAGCTGACTGTGCTGGGGTAATTAGAGTCACTTTGTCCCCTCGGTTGGTATAAATCCAAATAATTCCACAGAAGTCAATGGAACTACACTCCTTTGCACCAGCTGAGGATCTGGCCCTTGTTTACAGAAGACATGTTCTCAAACTAATAGAATACAATCCCCACTTGATTTGCCCCAAGGACCCTGCCAATAAGCCCCGCAGGGGAATAACTTTCTAGTTCTGTTTGGTTTTTTTGTATGTTTGAAATTTGATGGACTTTTTTTTGCAAGAGCCATTTGATTGTAGCAGGGTTGGGGCTAGGAGCCGTTGAATCCCAAGTTCTATCCTTGTCTCTAGTATGAGCTCTGTGGCCTTGAGTGAGTCACTTAACTGCTATGGGCCTCAGTTGTAAAAGAGGGATGGGCCTCAGTTGTAAAAGAGGGATGATTGTAAAGTGTGTTTCACTGGTTTTGTGGGGTTCATCTATTGTCTGTAAAATGACATAAGTGCAAAGTCTCTGACTTGACAGCAGCTTTTCCCTGCCTCTCTCTGAGTCACACAACAAGGATACCGTAGTTCCTGGAACAAATGTTCTAATCTCAGGAAAAATAAACTAAAAAAATGACTCCATGGTTTTCTTGATGGCTTTGCAATCAACAAGGGAAATTAACTAACCAGTGAAGAATTAGCTTTTGTAGGAGACCGTCACTTTGGCATGACATGAGAATGAGCTTCTATAACTCCAGTTTGATAACTCCAGTTTGATTTGGAAATTGCAAAGAAGGGCAATGAGCCAGATTCATATCCAGTGTAAAGCTACAGGTGGCAATGGAGTTACACCAGTGATCATGAATTTGGAATTAATTTATGTCCCAACGTCAGAATGATTGCTTTCTACTGTGGGACTAGAGCACACGGCATTGGAAAGAAAACCGATGATGACCGTAAGATCCTACATACAGGTACCATACTTGAAATGTGGAGTAAACAATATCCTGCCTCCTGAATCTCTGCCAGATGTTAGCTTTCAAGGTGTTTTAAAGGAGCTGCTGCTTTCTCAAGTCTTCAGAGATCATCACTGCTCTGATTGCTTCTTTTCTGATAACTGCTACCCAGATGGCCTTTTGGGAGTAGGGTTTCCAACTGAACACAATACAAAGTCAAGCACCATTGCTAATATGGTTTGTAGCCAGGCACACTTCCTTTGTATAGGGAATGAATATAGTTAAGAAATGGTGTGGGAAACTTGGAGGTACACAAACTTCCACAGCCTTATGTTAATAAGCCGCTTACCACGGTAGGGTACTTAGGAGAAAAGGAACTCTGTGTGAGGGATGGGAAAGGCGGCAAGATCTTGGCAGACTTGGATACACAAAGTTAGCACTGAACCCTGGAGACCTTACTCGGGGAAAACTCCCATTGGGCCAAATCCTCAAACTCTTTCCAGGAAGAAACCCTCACTGAAGCCAATGGGAATTTCAGCCTGAGTAAAGCCTGAGCAGGATTTATGGATTTGACCCATATCCTTTGGCACTTCCAGGGCCATATTCTGATCTCAGCTACACCAATGTAAATCCAGAATGACTCCACCATCTTCCAGGGAATTATCCTGGATTTTCACCAACATAGCTGCAATCAGAATCAGGCCTTTTAATCCAAGCAGCTCAGAGCCCTTTTCAGGTATTTATGAACAAATAGGGTAGAATATCCCATTTCACAGGATAAATGAGGAGCAATAGGCTAAGAGCCTAATTTTCATAAAGATCTAGGCCTACTTTTTTGAGTGTACTTACTCTGTGTGTGTGTGTGTGTGTGTGTGTGTGTGTCCCCCCAAATCACATGATTTGCACACTTAGGTGGCTAAATAGGTGCTTACATGTGCAAATCCGTATTTGGCCTTTCACACACAGTAAGCACAAATGTAAAGCAGACATACAAGTGGACATCTACTTTGAAAAAACAACCAACCAACCCATAAGGCCCTCAGTGACTTTTTAAAGTTCATGCAGGAAGCATGACAGATGTGGTAATAGTCCAGAGGACTTCCATTGCACACATAGCCATCCTTCTTCCTCTCCAGCTCTGTGAATCAGACAGCTGCAAAACTTCCACAGCAAAACTGCACAAATCAGGCTCCAGCCTCCGCTGACAACTCAGGACTCAGCCTGCATCTGGCAATTATTTTGCTACAACTCACAAACATTGGCCCAGTCATGAGGTCATCTGGGCTCAGTTTGTAGTTTTGCAAGAATGGCCTCCACATGAAAGATGACTCAGCTTTGACTGAGTTTTGAGAACTTTGTGGATTTGAGTTCACTGGGTAAGGACGCAGTGAGGCCCCAACTATGGTGCAAAGCCAGTGGACAAGTACCACAACATTCACTACTGCTAACACACTGATCTGCAGAGGGTAGTGACGTTTGTTCAGACTGTTCCCTGATGACAGCAGCTGTCCTGACAGAGCTGGGAAAGGTTAGAGCAATGGACTGGCAGTTCAGACTTCTGGGCTCTGTCACTAATGGACTGTGTGGCCTTAAGCAAATCACTTCACTCCTCTGTGCCTCAGTTTCTCCAACTGTCAAACAAGGAGAATAACACTTCCAAGAGGGCCAAGTGGCCTAGTTCATTAATATTTGCAAAGGGCTTTGAGGTCTCTGCATGAAAGGAGTCAGACACCTGGAATGCTGTTGTTGCTATGGCCTCAACTCTCGCTCTTGCGGGTAAAAGTTGACATATGGAGCTGCACCAAGGAAGTCGTTTGCAAAACCCAGGAGCCCATCCTGCGTACTTTGGAGCAGACAAAGCACTAGGCACTATGCAGGCATGGATCAGAGAACCTAATACAGGCCCAGCAGTACAGCTCCACTGAACTCAATGGGACTGTTCCTATGGGCCTGAATGGGTGCAGCATTGAGTCCTGGGTCTGCCCTTTCCCCCAGTCATTCTCTGTGCTGCTGCTTGTGAGTGAGGAGGGTTCATATATTACTCAGAGCTCCCCGTTTGAATGTCCAGCAACTTCTCTCCAGCTGCAGTAACCTGATTTTTTTCACTGGCTTCCCCCTGAACCACCACCCTTGCAGTTTTTTATAACCGGATTTTTCTTTCTGTCATTCTCTCTCCTTGTATCTGCTACAGGCAGATGTGGGGCCGAGGACAAGAGTATGTTACAGGCCCACAGACTGTGTGAGTTTGGAGTTCCTCTGAGTTTCCCACACTGTTTCTCTATTCACCGCATTCAGACAGAAGATAATGAAAGTGTGCCGTGCTACAAGCTGAATTAGAAATGGTGTTTGACTTCCCTTTGTACTTCATAGAAGCCCTGTTCTGGGTAGACCATCTGCATAGCACTTACTGTGGAGAAAAACATTGATCAAGGTCTGTCAACCAGAGCTAGGGGAACTTGGGAAAGTAATTCCTTGTGCCATTTCAGTTCTTTAGGGCTTAACATCTGGCCTGGGCAGGGGGATGAAGTTGGTGGTTTAACAATCTCACTTCCTTTTAAACTTTTGGATGTTGTCATGAGTCTGTGTGCAGTAGCCTGAACTTCTGATTTTAATGATGTGGTGAGGGATCACATGACTGGGAATAATACCTAGTGCTTTCCTTTTCTAAAGTGCTTTACAAATAGTCACTGATGAAGTCTCAGAACTCCCTTGTGAGTGAGGGTTGTTTAGTAGCTGCGTTTTGCAGAGACACAGAGAGCATCAGCCCAAAAGATACAAAAGTAGCCAGTGGTTTTAGGTGCTCAGTTTCACATACCTGTTTTGCAGAAATGCAAAGCACCAATTTTCATTTTAACTGGGTACTTGATGCTTCTGAAAATGAGGCCCCAAGCTGTCATCAGTTAGGCACCCAAAAATCAGGGGCCACTTTTGAAAATTTTAGCTAGATTGACTAGTTCAAGACCACAGATGGAATTAGTGTCAGAGCTGGGGTGACTTCCTGTCCCCTAGGGCTACGCTGACACCTCTCTCTGAACGACACAATGTATTCACTAACAAGGGACTAGCTAGGAAAATAACATGGGTTTTGCTCTGTAAGCACTCATCTCATTCGCTCTGCCAATACACCCTCACATGGATCTGTCAGTAACACCTCATGTTTAATCCCTAGACCTGAAGCTCTTGTGAGTAAAGACTGCAATTTATATTAAATTATGCCAGACCTTTGGGTAGTTTCATGAAATATGTTTCGGCTAGGAACTGACCTGAGAGCACTAACCCAGGGTACTGAACAGCCGTCAGACAGTGATGAATTTCTGCTACTAGGGATATGGCCGGGATTGGAACCAGTGACTTACAGTATGTCTACACTAGGAACACTGCAGCAGCACATCTGTAGCGCTGTAGTGTAGACTTCCTACAGCGACGGAAAGGGTTCTTTGGTTGATGCAGTAAATCCAGGAGGTGGTAACTAAGTCAGTGGAAGAATTCTCCCCTGGACCCAGTTCTGTCTACACTTAGTCTTAGTTTGACTTAGCTACATCTCTCAGGGGTGCACATTGTTTACACCCCTGAGCGATGTAGCCAGGTTGACCTGACTTACTAGTGCAGATCAGCCCTTAGAGGTGAAAGGCTCCATAGCCCATTACCAGCCTCTGGAGCCATCAAGTCATCAGTACCAGACGCAGCTATTGCACTAGGAGTGGATTGTGGCTTTATACTGGGGGGTCCTGCAGAGGTACACTGCCCTGGTGGCAGCTCCCGGAGGCATTATGCTTGACTTTGGGGGTGGATACAAAACAGCACCAACTGCTGCAGCTTATTCCAGGGAACAGGCTTGCTCACAACCGTATCATCGATGCTGAAGGAAGCAAGTCAGGATCTTGGCCCCCACCTTCACCCCATCCTGTCCCACTTCTTTTTGGGAGTCTGGCTCTGTTTATTACACTGGACTCCCCTGGTCTTTTACCCCAGCAGTGCAAGGAGGATTGGTGAGGAAGTCTTAGCACACAGCACCCCGTTGCAGTCCCACTCAGGGCTGAGCTCTTAGACCGCACAAACTCTTTCAGCGGGAACTACTGCACGCTCCCATGTAGTAGAGAGAGTGCTGGGACTCTGGCAGGCTCAGAGGCCTGTTTTCTGGCTTTTGAAAGCTCTTCCTGCAAGGCAGCCGTCTGCTCTTAACAGGCATAATCTCCTCACTTTATTGCCAGGAGAGCACATGTTCCTGCGTCCCACAAAACCCACCTGCCCAGCAGGGTGAAAAAGACAGTTTCACGAGACACACTTCCATTGTTCTCTCCAGCACTGTGACTGACAGCCGCTGAGCATGAGAAAGTGCAGCCATGTAGGAGCTCACATGCTGAGATCCAGGCTGGGATACTGGAGGGTTAGGGCCAAGGGGGATCGCATTGTAACACAAAGAATAGACAAGTCTGGATTACAAACTAACCTGTCCCAGAGGTGGGTGCCCATTCCGGAGGCATTGCCTCATATCAATATCCTCTACAGAACTAGCACCTTCCATCCAAGGCTCAAAGCACTGTAGGAACATTAACTGATCCAGCCTCATAACCCGCTAAGGTTGAGCAGTTTAATATCTGACTCATTCACTATTGAATATCTGGGGGATAAATCCTGCTCTTTCAGGGGAATGGATTTGATTATCTACCATTAATACACCGTTTTCCATCACTGACTTCAATATTTGTAAGTGGTAACTGGGGATAGAACCGAGGGGTCCTGACACTAAGTCCACTGCTCTGTAATAATCTCTCATAAGAACGGCCATACTGGGTCAGAACAATGTCCATCTAGCCCAGTATCCTGTCTCCTGACACTGACCAATGCCAGGTGAACAGGGCACTCAATGAGTGACCCATTCCCTGTCGCCCACTCCCAGCATCTGGCAGTCTGAGGCTTAGGGATTATGAGTATGGGGTTGCATCCCTGACCATCTTGGTTAATAGCCATTGCTGGACCTATCCATCTTGAATTTATCTGATTCTTTTTTGAACCCATTTACACTTTTGGCCTTCACAATATTCCCTGGCAACAAGTTCCACAGGCTGACTGTACGTTGTATGAAGAAGTACTTCCTTATGTTTGTTTTAAACCTGCTGCCTATTAATTTAGTTGGGTACCCGCCCCGCACCCCGTTCTTGTGTTAAGGCGTAGATAACATTTTCTTATATATGTTTTCCACGCCACTCATGATTTTATAGATCTCTATCATATCCACCCTTATGTGGGAATATATGAGAATTTCAGCTTGCTCTCTCACTTAAAAAGCAAATAAATAATTAAATAAATTAAAGAGAGAGAGAGAGAGTTTCTAGCCCGCATGGTTTCAGAGAAAAACTTGAAAGTGTGATCCAAATGCAGCCAAAAAGACTCAGAAACCAAAAAACAAATAAAAAGAACACCAAAATAGCTCACATGATTTTTAAGCCAATCTCATGATCATTGGGCACCTGACTCGTGATCTTGGAAAATCTGGAGCTGGAAATATGGCCAGATCCCAACAGATGCCGAGCACCTCCTGAACAGCCCCATCAACTTCATCACAAGGTGCCCAGCATATGCTCTGTACCTCTTAGGGTTTTCCTCAGCATCAGCCATAGGCTAGTCTCCTAGTGTGAGCAGAGTTCAGGAGGTGAAAGGCTCCACACCCATCTGTCCCCTGAGATACCCATATCCTGTTATAAGAGCTGGGTTTAAAAGATCATTTTAAGGATTGTTGTAGCAATGAATTTGGCCTGGTGAGGATTCAAAGCTACTGCTATTTTTATGCATATCATCATCATCATCATGATGTTCCCATTACGCAAGCATATGGAACTAGTTAAATGAAGCATACAAATTAACCTTCACAAACCGAAGACTATGTCTACCCTGCACTTTCGTCAGGAAAGCTTTTGTTGGTCGGGGTGTGAAAAAAAACACCCCCCCCCACTAACAAAAGTTTTACTGATGAAAAGAGCCAGTGTGGACAGCACTTTGCTGGCCGGAGATACTCTCCCACTGACAAAGCTACCGTCCCTTGTTGGGGGTGGTTTTATTTTGTTGGCTGGAGAGCTCTCTCCTGCCGACAAAGAGTGGCTACCCTGCATAGCTTACAGTGGCACTGTTGTAGTAGCACACCTGTGCTGCTGTAAGGTGTGCCGTGTAGACATAGCCAAAGTTTCAACTGTGTAGCCAGGTCTGTAACCAGAATGCATGTGTGTGTATTGTTAATTAATGACTGCCATCAGTGGGTCTTTGATCTAGAGCAGAGGTGGGCAAACTACGGCCCACGGGACCGTCCTGTCCAGCCCCTGAGCTCCCTGCCGGGGAGGCTTGCCCCCAGCCCCTCCCCCGCTGTCCCTCCTCCCGCACAGTCACAGCGCCGTGTGGGCAGCACGCTGGCCTGCCGCTCCTGTTGGGCAGGGTGGTGGCGTGGCTGGCTCCAGCATGATAAGGGGATGGGAAGCGGGGGGGTTAGATAAGGGGCAGGGGGTCCCGAGAGGCAGTCAGGGGACAGGGAGCAGTTGGATGGGGGAGAGGTTCTGGGTCGGGGGGGGAGTCAGAGAACGGGGAGCAGGGGGAGTTGGATAGGGGGTGGGGTTCCGGGGGGATGGTTAGGGGCGGGGGTGTGGATAGGGGTCGTGGCAGTCAGGGGACAGGGAGCGGGAAGGGGGGGTTGGATAGAGGGTGGAGTCCCGGGGGGTGGTTGGGGCTGGGGTCCCGGGAGGGGGTGGTCAGGGGACAAGGAGCGTTGGATGGGTCAGGAATTCTGAGGAGGGCGGGAAGTGGGAGGGGGTGGACAGGGGGTGGGGGCCAGGCTGTTTGGGGGGCACAGTCTTCCTTACCCAGCCCTCCGTACAGTTCCGCAACCTCGATATGGCCCTTGGGCCAAAAAGTTTGCCCACCCCGATCTAGAGACAATCACAGACCTCATTAAAATTGATGGGTATGCTAAGCACCTTTCTTTCATGCTATACGGAAGGAACAACTGAATGTCTCTTGATAGCTGGAAGCCACCGCCGAAGGCCATGCTTCACATGGCAAGGAAAGTAAGCTGTGTAGGCTGAAGGGTTTCCCTGGCACTGATCGCAAATGCAGGGTTTAGGGGTCTGATTGGTTGTAAGTGTGTACGCAGAAAGCTGGCAGAAAGCAAGAAAAGCAGTAGTGAGTAGCCTCTGTCCTGGGAGGAAGCTGTGAGACAGAGCTGCTTTTGGACACAGTACTCGCTGGAGTAACAGACCTGGATTTTCGAGTACTGCCTGCTGTTTTTTTGCTTCCACTGCCTGCTGTTTCAAGAAACTGCCTGCTGTTTTTTGCTTTCACTGTATTTGGGGAAACAGGACTTTGAAAACAAACAGGGTTGCCTGAACCTGACTCCATCATCAATTTCTTTTCCTAATGGAACCAACCCAGCAAAGCCTGAATAGTGGCTAATTACTCAGGCCTAAAAAGGACTACAATATTTAGGGTACCTCCCCTGACATAATTAAAAAGGGACAAGTCATTCATATGAATAATGTGAACATCCACAGTTATATTAGACAGAATGAAATATTGAAAAAGCTAAAGAAGCCCTCATGATTCAGGTCAGTTAGCCAACCACTGACTGATGGGGTTAAAAAGAAAAGTCCCTTCTAGGCAGGTTATCCTGTGATTGTCCATTATGGGGTTTCTTGCATCCCCTCTGAGGAATATGGTACCAGATACTGCCTGTGCCAGGAGGACACTGAGCTAGCTGGACCATTGGCCTGATCTGCTCATTTCCTATGTTCCACAGATCATTTCTGTTCAGAATCTGAGGGCTGTTCCCTCCCTTTTTCTCACCAGGCCAAGTTCAGGGCCCAAGGAAACCTGCTGGGGATACAGGGCTCATTTCTGCTCCCATTTAAGTCAATGGGAGCAGCAATAGGTTCATAAAGTCTTTAACGTGTGGTTGCCTGTTCGAATCCAGCATAGGTCAGTAATGTCAGTGATGTCAACAAGGCTTTATCATCCCAGGGCTGTTCAGTGGCCTGTGTGGAAGGGATGTCAGTTCAGCTTCTTGGTTGCCACTTCACTTAAACCACCACTACCATGATACTGCCTGGCAGCCCTGCAGCAGGGCAGGGCTAAGGGCCACTGGCAGCCCATGCAGGAGGGTAAGTGCCAGGCACAGAATATGCTCGGCTGGGCACAATTCTTGCATTAACGCTTGAAGAACCAATCCTTACCCATGCATATCTCTTTCACCTTTGCCAACTTGGGGCTGGGAGGGAAGTTTGCCCTGCTGGTGCCCATGTTTCTAGGGATCATTAAAGGACTTCAACCTGGGACCTTTCACTGAGGCCATTTTAAAAATTCACGGAAAGAGGTTTGAAAATAGATCTCTCTGATTTTGGAGGGGAAGAGGGTGCGGGGCAATAAATACGTAACGTGGCTGCTTTGATAAACCCCTGGTCCCAGAGCAATGCGTTCCTTTGAGATGTAACTGATTCCTGCCATCAGGCACCAGCCTGCTCTCCCAGAGGGTCAGCGCTTTCCCACATCCAAACACATTATCCTACAGCCCCTGCCTTTTGTACAACACACTCCATCTATTCATGTGCAAAGCAGCTGTAATCCCCAGGCCTTTCAGAGTCAATATACCAGGAAATAATAAATCCTTCTTGTGCACCCTTGAATATACTGAGAGATGACTTGTGGGAATTTCCACTAGGCAGAAAAATAATAACTGTTTAATTTTTAATTATTTTTGATACTTGCTGTAAGGAGAATATGTCATTGGCCCATGAGTATTTCAGGGTCACTCGCTTAAGCATTTGGGGAAATTGATTTCACCTCTAATTACCTTGGAAATGCAGATCAGGTTGGATCATGCGTTTTGTGTTCCTCAGTGATCAAAACCTGCTTGCCTTCCCTTAAGCACCTAAGAATGAGTGTTTAAGAATGCTGGATCCAATAAGAAACTGAAGGTTAAACATACAGGGAGAATGGTTTATAGCTGCATTACAAAAGGTCTTCCTCATTTCTTTTTTTTTTAGGTCAGCATTATAAAAGCCTGTACATGCGTCCTGCATTGGGAAGGTGAGAGGAGGAGTCATCCATATAATGACATAGTAATAATTATTTATACATAATGGGCCCGATCATCATGTCTTTTTCTCTGAAAGGGGCAGATTCAGCCACACTTATACTACGTGGCTCCATTGGTCTATTTGTGGGGTGAAGTACTACTCAACATGAATGAAAGTGACAGAATCTGGCCCAGAATGAGGAGTTTTACCTAAGGACCACAGGATCAGGTCTTATATAGCATCTTTCACGCTAAAGCACTTCAGAATCTATATGCCATACACAGTACAGGACAACTAAAATAACACCATCTCTGGAGTGGGGGGCATCAGCACACTGAAGCAGAGTGGATTTTGTCCAACAACACCACTTTAAACTGCTACTCATATAGAAAGTGCCAAAGGATCGTTAACGGTCATGCACGGTACACAGAAATGATTTTTTCTCCACAGGTCTCATGCAAGAGATCCTCACGCAGAGTAGAGCATGGAACTCAGTTTACCTACCCAGGAAGATGAAGTGCTGAGTTGAACCGGCTGAGATCTGACCCTGTCGTTCTAAAAATCTAGGAAGCTTAGAGCATTAGTCAGTCAAGGAAGTTTACTACAATGATGCTAACACAGGGCTGGCCTAAAGTATAAGCAAACACCCTTTCAGGAGTGCAGACCAAACAGGTACTGCAAGGTTTTTACCATCCATCCAGCTGCAGTGCCAAGGGGAGCATGGCACGTGTATAAGGCAGAAGAGGTCTCTGCCAGACTCCCCTATGGGGGCGGGGGGGAAGAGAATTTGCCAGCTGTAACCCTCCTGGGTAGGAGGAAGAAGCCACTCATGGCATTTCTATCTCCAGGGAAGTGCTTTCCCTACGGATTCTGCTCACACGGTCATCCTCCTTTGGGTCCTATATTCAGCTGGTCTCACCTGCCCCATCTACCCTAGAGGCAGGAAAGGCACGTTGGAGGCACTGCTAAGATGGGCTCAACACTGAGGCTTGCAGGTAGACCATGAACAGGTAGCAGGACCCCTCCAAAAAAAGTCAGTACTATATTCCCATTTCATGGAAGAGTAAACCAAGGCAGAAAGGCATCTATGGACTAGGCCAAGGTCACAGAGGAGTCAGTGGCAGAGCCTAGATTTTCTGAATCCCAGCCCTGGGCATAAACCAGAGACTGGCGTAACTCTGCACCTTGCCCCCCCATATTGCCCCATATTGCAGTAAGAATCTCTGAGACACTCTGACCCACATGGCCATCCAAGCACTTTAGTGACGCTCAGAGAAAAATCACGTGAATTCATGGTGCATTGACAGACGCGCAGACTCCACAAAGGAGTTATTAGCACCAAGCTGTGTGGGTTTGAATTTCTCCGAGTTTCCCACACTTTCTCTCTATTGATAACATTTCTTGTTTGGACAATAGACGTGTGCCTTGCGACGACTTGCAACATTAGTGACGGTGTCTGAGCCTGAATGAATTCAAGGGAAAAAATCCAACTCCCAAAAGACCATCTGGCTAGCAGTTATAATACAGCAATAAAGGTCAGGGCTGCCTCTCAGAAGTTGGGAAAAAGATGCTCTTTGACACTGAAGAGTCTCTTTAACCAGCTTGGTACAACGACTACCTGTCAGACTCTAGCTTCAAGGTCCCTTGCCATCACTCTGGCGCTTTGGGAAAAATTACATGAGACGTGGCCTTTTGGAGACAGGGCGGTGAAATGATGCAAGGAAAAGTGCAGCATCTTATTAGAGCTGGCAAAAGCCAGTGGTGCTGGTGAACCGTCACTGCGCTGCGTCTTATCTAATGTTTTAATTCTTTGACTGGATCAAAATGTTCATGAGATGACCTATCTCCTGGCTTTCCCAGAACACAGGGAATAAAAGGCACTGAGGACAACATCTGTCCCTAACAAAGAACTAAGCCCATTCAGGCCTATACAATGAAAACCATGAAGCTGGCTATTTCTCTGACTTCCCTTCCTGACAAATGCTTATTAAATTCAGGCGTTACTTCAGGGTTTTCCACATAGGCAACAGTTCCTGGCTTTCAGTCCCTGGCTTTCTTTAACCATTGCTGAGTTCCCACAACTAGAAACAGTTCGGTTTCTCTGTTCATCAGCCTTGCCTCCATGTTCCATGCCCATCGTTTGTAGAGAAACAAGGGCTCCTATCCTTTAGACAGTATGGAGCAGATCCTCCACCGGTGTATATAGCATAGCTTTACCGAGATCAGCTCCATGTGTAACCCTCTTTAATCCATCTTCATGTATACCCTTCTATCATATACCAATGGAGCTATCCCAGTTTATGCCAGCTGATGATCTGGCCCTATGCTATTTTCACTGCTGCCTTTAAAATTTTGCCCAGGGATTAAATTTATCCAACTGGATAAAAATCAGAACTGACCTGAACATTTGCCCCAATGTGAACTGAACCTAAAGAGAGAGTTCTGAGGCTCAAAAATGTTAGTTTAAATTTTAATAAAAAAAAATTCTTAGGTGCCTCTGCACTTGCTGATTTCAGCCAAAAAAGAAAAAGAAAAGAAAAAAAGAGAGAATGCATTCCTCATCCATTTGTCTCCATGCCCTACTATTATTCCAGACCATGAAACAGAGGTGAAGTGACTTGCCAAAGGTCACACAGTCAGTTAGTGACAGAGTCTAATGGATTCTAGTCTGGACCTACCCGAGTTATCATTCTACAGTGAAAAAGGGCACTATTGCTAGCCATCCCCACGGGCTCTATCAATCCGCATATACCCCCCCACCCAGCCACCCCCGTGAACTGTATCCACTCCCGTACACACCCCTACCTAGCCATCCAGCAGTCATCACTTAGAATCTCCGCAGCACTTAAGACCTGCTTTTCTAATGGGCCTGTCATTTTACACTAAGACAGTATTTTACTTTGCCATTCGGTCAGTACTGGGAAAACCCCAAGTACTCTACAAACAAGCACCCTCAGCAGGTAAACTCTGTGATAACGGGGCTGGGTGTTCAATGCTCTCTCCAGAAAGAGCAGAGAGATGGACGCAGAACTCTTTATTTTAACCTTTAAGGCACTGTCCCCTCCTTTTCCCGCCTTCCCCGAAACATGTGCCTCCATCCCCAGTATGAATGTGACTGGCACATGCTGCGACTTTGGAATGCAATTGATCCCAGACAACCAGCTGGAGGGTCAGTGCTTTCCCAGATCCTCGTGCAGCCCTGCAGCACCACACTGCACACTCCACCAGTTGGTTTGGGCAGAAGGTTATTCTCTCCGGGGCATTTATAATCAATGTACCATGCATTGATAGATGCCTTCTCTATTGTTTGACCATGTGCCCGGATTGGCTGAACAAGTGTGGGAAACATCAACAAGCCTGAGACTCACATATCGGCTTGGCCATTCTGGGTATAAATAGAGGCTGTCACACAGCCTTGTGTTCACCCTGATCCACAGATCTGTGGCCCTAACTGGCAAGGATAAGAATGGCTCCCAGCAACAGCTTCATGGCCCACGTGGAGGAGAAACTGCTGCCAAAAGAGAAGAATAAAGTAAGTTAAACAATGGACAGGGCTGGAAAGTGTGTGTTAGGTTATATTTAGTGGGACTCCTAATGCATCTGAAACTTCAGAGCCAGTTGCGTGTTTACCTAACCGATTTTATACAGGAACATCAGAGAGAGATAATATATAGGTGAAAATAAGAATAAAGAGATAGATTAGTGATAGAGTAAAAAAAAAAAAGATGTAAAGAACGAGAACAAAGATTGGCGTAAAGATGGTGGATGGAAATATAGAGGTAAAAAAGAGGAAGACGGCTGGACAGACAGACACGCCAGGACCATAGTGAGTAGAAATTTGTCCTAATGTACGCGGGTGGGAATCAATGGAGATTATGTAAATAAATTGGATCTAACTGTATCCCTAACAACCTGGCCCTTCTCTTGTTCAGCTGAGGAAGCCGGTGGTGGAGAAAATGCGCCGGGACCGGATTAACAGCAGCATTGAGCAGCTGAAACTCCTGCTGGAGAAGGAGTTCCAGAGACACCAGCCCAACTCCAAGCTGGAGAAAGCCGATATCCTGGAAGTGGCAGTCGGCTATCTGAAACAGCAGAGCCAGCTGCAGGCACAAAGTGAGTACACAGCATGCTTTTCACTCACTCACAGATGCTGCTTCCTTGATGGCCCACTCCTACAAATCTTTGCTCACACAAGTAGACCATACTTCTGCAGGAGTCAATGGGACCATTTGCATAAGGACTATCCACATGAGCAAGGATTTGTGGGAGGTGGCCCCTCGTGTTGATCCCTGCAGATGTATTTACACTGCTCAGAGTCTGGACAGACCATTAACATGTTGATTTTCTCCCATTTATTTTCCAGTGTTCAGTCAGAAGAGCCCAGAACAAGATTTTAACACTGGTTACCTGCAGTGCCTGAAGGAAGCTCTGCATTTCCTCTCTTACTGTGAGCCTAAGAAGGAAGCTCAGACCCGGCTGATCAAGCATTTCTCCAAAGCTCAGATGATTCCAGACAACCTGTGCTCACCCCCCATGCATAGCCCACCTTCACTGCCATGTCTGGTACCCAGAAAGCATCCTTCCCAGAACAACATTCCTGTGGCTGTTGCTGCCATCTGGAGACCATGGTAGACTGGACATTTATGTGTGTGTGTGTGCTGCAAAACCAAAGGGATCTTTAATTTAATGGTCCCTCTTTAAAGTAGGAAACTTTGATTTCCAGGAGGGGGTTTTATTGTTTGTCATGAGAAATGCTCTCTGCAGTAGTTTCCCTTCATAGTGAAGGATGGTGTCTGTATCTTGCAGCAAACATGCTGCCCTTATGGGTGGCTCCTAGCTGAATAGAGGGCCAAGCCTTTTGGCACTTTACAGAGCAAATCTCCTATTGGCTTCCATCAGAGTTTAGCTCGATAAATGCCCTTTGAAGTCAATGGGAATCTTCATGGATTTCTATGGGCATTGATTCAGGAGCTGCTTTGGCCCTATATTAGGTATTGATCTTCAGAAAGAGGGGGCATTTGAGGATGTAATTTGTATCATAAAGAGAATCTAGCCTTTACCTTTTGAGTGAAAGATTTGATTCAGAAATATTGATGCTTCTGAAGTTCCTATACTATTTTAGTATAATCTCTTAAAGTTATTATGATAACGAATGACTGTAGGAGAAATTCTCTTAACATGCAGCATGGGTTAATCTCAGTTGAGGGATAATTGATGCCTTTTGTAAAGGAAGTACCTGCTGTGTATTTTAACTAGTGGGGATGGGAGGTGGGAAATGTGTACTCTACAGTCATTCATTGAATGTGCTGATGAGCTTTACATGCGTTTATAAAGTTGCTATGTGTTCATCATATGTGATGTTGAAAGTGACATTGGTTCCATCACTGTAAATGTCAATAAAATATTTTTATTCATTGATCTTTTGTTTGAAGTAATTAAAACATAAAATTTTATTGGACAATGTGTGGGGAACATCAGGACTTGAAGTGTGTGGGGTGGGAGTGTCGCAAGGTGTCCTGGGAGATCGAGCAAACACATTTTTTTAAGAATCAAGCCAGATTGTTTAGGGCCAGGGTGCTCTTTAGGCATTGTTTTATGAACTCTGCTGCTCTCAGATTACAATAGACTACCTCCACTTTTTAGTCTATATCCAGAATGAGGCTATGTGGGGATGTTGTTGTTTGTAAATGTTGCAAACCCTAACTCCAGTGTGTACATTCATGCAAGCACCTTCAAGATTTCAGTTGGAAGAGAAGCAGGATTTGTCTTAAAAAGATTAACAAAAAAGATACCAAAAATAAAAGTTACAAAGACCTAATGTGTATTAAAGGTGAACTGAAATGCTATAGACAGATGTGTAAGAGTCCTTAAACCACGCATAGACTTCAAAAATAAAACATCATGAAAAATGTCACTGTCCTCCCTCACCAACCATGTTAACTTATCTGCCTAGCCCTGAGTTCAGAGTGCTATGCTTCCCCACCCTGCAGGGGTGGGTAGCATGGACAACACCTTATGAACTATGAAGAATTCAGCTCCTTGCTCTGCTTTAGGATCTAAACCTGCTCCCATTGAAGTCACTGGCAAAATTCCCATTTCCTTTAATAGGAGAACATTCAGGGGTCACTTGGTGTTTTGATGTTAACAACTCTTGTTCACAGAAACCTAATTAGGAGAACCCCAGTCCTCACAGGTAACACAAAGCTTCTCCTTCCTCCTTTAAAAGGAAAATTGCAAATCTATAGAATCTCTTAAGGATTTCCTTTTCCATATTTTCTCTTGTTTTCTAAAAACATTTCACTCTCATCTTTAAGGAATCCAAGTAAGACTCAGAAATTCAGCATTATTAGTCCAGGAAGATCAAGCACAGTGCTGGGAATCTTGGGATCTGGGGATTTTGGTACTACTCCCTGCTTTGCCACTGATTTGCTGAGTGACTTCAGGTGAGTCACTTCACTTCTGTGCCTCAGTTTCCCTATCAGTAGGCCTGGGAGGATAGTGTTGTCCCACCCTTTCTAAAGCACTTTGAGATCTCTGAATGACAATTGCTATATGAATGTAGATGTTATTATGTATTAACCATATACTTTTAACTTGGGCTTGTTTGCCTCAAGGAAATACTGCAACACTCCAGCAAGCTTTAAAATATTTAACACAAACTCTATTAGTTGAGATCCAAAAATATGACAGTGACAACATGTCCCCTTTGATCCCTCCCCAACATAGAAAACAAATCCCACATGCCCTCCTAAATGAGGGGTTACAAACGCCTGAAACCCCAGCATACCAATTGGGTGACCCAAGCTAAACAAATCCAAGATGCTAGGCTTCTTGTGAACCACAGATGTGGGTGCAGTAGCCACATTACCAGGCATGTCTGTTCCCGAGAGCAGGCAGAGGATTAAAACGGACAGGTGTTTTGCTTTAGAAGAGAAGGCTTGTCAATTTCAGTCCCTGGGAGGTGGAAAAGAAGCACAAAGGCAGCATCCTATTCTGTACTAGTCTATCGAGGTTCCTGTCCCACCTCATCACTGTAGCATGTACGGCGGTGCATTAAGCGACATGGCTAACATCTGCCACCTGTTTTCTCTCTCTTAAGTGCTGGATGGGTTGGAAGTGTGTCTGTAGTGAGGTGGTTTGTTTGGGGGTGGGGTGATGAAGGTTTGAGGATCCCCATGCTGCTCTGTCTCTTTGTTAGAGATGACAGGTCAGAGAAGTGAAATGCAGGGAGGCCTGTGTTGGTCCTTTGCGCCTGCAGGAGTTTGTTCCAGAGTCTCAGAGCAGCCCCTGAGAAAGCGCTGCCTCCCGCAAAGATGAGCTTCACCCTTGTGTTAGAAAGTTCTACTGTGCCTGAGCAGAAGCAGCGCTGTCCACCATGGTCATAGGCACTACCTTGGGCTTCGAGAGACATGGGTTCAATTCTGATTTGCCACAGACTTCCTGAGTGACCTTGGGCAAGTCACTCAGTCCCCATCTATAAAATCAGTTAATAGCACTTATCTGACTCCCCTGGGTATGCGGAGGAGAAGATACATTATAAATCGTGAGGTGTCAAATAGTGCAGTAGTGGTGGGGCGGGAAGGGGGGGAAGATAGGTACCTTAGAAGAACTTTTATGTCCATCCTCCACTCAACCATCAGGGACAGAGATTACGGAAGGCCAGGGAAAATGAAGGAAGACAGATGGTGGAGATTTGAAGATGGGAGGGAGAAGCCCCCCGCATTACTTTATTGGGTAACACAAAGCCAGCCTTGAGCACCTTCCACACTCACACTCTCACAAAAATATTTTATAGACTTTGTCATGGGTCCAGCCACCTTGTGGCCAGGATGGCACTGCAGCACCCTGCCTCAGTTTTCCCCTCACCTGGGTTTCAATGTAACAAAAGTCCAAACAAACAAGAGAGTTCTTCCACCCCACTTGGGCTATTCTTTAACCCACTCCCAAGCCTTCCAGCCTGGGGTCTTTTCCCTGCAGGAGCCTCTCTGCCACTCTCTTTGCAGCCTGCAACTTTGTGTTCTGCTTCCCAAAGTCAATCTCAACAATGGTGACATGGGGAAAACCATTCTCAGGTGTCCCCGTTGCCCACAGGCATAGTACACCTTCTCTAGTCTCCGAATCTGTGGCTACGGATGTTTTCTTTTGCAGGATCCCCAATAGGTGCTGCTGCTGTTGCTACTCCTCCAAGATTGCCAGCCATCTTTGCAGATACAACAGTGCCTCCTGCTGCCTCTAAATCCCCCAGGAGAACTTCCTGGGTTGGCTTGTGCCACCTGTCCACTTCTAAAAACTGGAACAGGAACCACAGTAGTTACTGCTGACCCCACATATACCCGTCTTAACCACGGCTGCTGCTCTTTGGCTTCCTCTCCTCCATCCTCTGCTCTAACTAAGGGGATTCACAGGACAAATCCTGCTGACTGCACCAGTGTTAGAGGTCATCACCCACTGAGCATCCCCTCATGACCTAGGGTGTCTCTAGAGCAATACAGGATCAGTTCCCTCTTCTCAGGGCATCTCAAAGAACCCTGCAGCCTGGTTTGGCTGCTGCGGTGACTTGGCCCTCTGGTTTCAGAGTAGCAGCCGTGTTAGTCTGTATTCGCAAAAAAGAAAAGGAGGACTTGTGGCACCTTAGAGACTAACAAACGTATTTGAGCATAAGCTTTCGTGAGCTACATCCCTGCATCCGATGAAGTGAGCTGTAGCTCATGAAAGCTTATGCTCAAATAAATGTGTTAGTCTCTAAGGTGCCACAAGTACTCCTTTTCTTTTTTGGCCCTCTGGCTAAGTCATTTAACAGAAGTCCACCCCATCTAGGATATATCTACCAATGCCAAACCAACAACACAAAAACCCACACAGCATCTACATGCCAGCCTCAAGATGGACCGAGTTCTGAGGATCTGGTCTGTCTTCCTATTCTTTTACTAAGCACTGGCAGCAATTCCCAGTACTTCCTTCCTGCACTCTTCCTTCTTCCCTGCAGAGAACCCCTCTGCTTCTCTAGGCCCTCTTATCTTTGTTTCCCTAGGCACTGAAGTCCATCTCCTCTTAAAGAGCCAGCCACCTAGTGACACAGCTAAACAGCGTTTTCTACAGTCACTTTCAAACCCCATCCCTTATCTATGATAAGATTTACCTCACACGTAAGAAGTGCCACTCCTCCAGAGAAATCCCACCCCCAAGCAAGCTCAGCAGGGGATGTTGAGGTTTTACTTTCCCTGTCTACAATTCCCAAGGAAATTAAATCTGCACATAAGTGTCAAACTATTTACGTAGTTGAAGTTGCGTATCTTAGATCGACCCCGCGCGGTAGTGTAGACAAGTCCTTGGAGTAAACTGCTATTATGTGTATAACTATCTTATACAGCTAACCTACATCTACTTGGAGTAAACTGTGCCACAGAACCTTGCTAAAAATCACATCGAGCAACATCACACATTGATTGAGTTTAAACTGATGAAATCAGACAGAAAAACAGAAAAGAAAAACTCTGAAAACAGAGTCTGAGTCTGACCTTGCCTGTGCTGGTTTAAATCAGGAAAAAGTCAGAAAAATTACATCTGTGAAAAAACTAGTGTGAGATCAGAATCAAGCCCATAAGGCAGGTATCTCCTTCCACTCATCCTGGTATAAATAGACGCCTGCATTTCCACTGCCAGGGTTGTACCTGCTCTGTGGATAAAGAGTGAAGTTTATTCTCCTGGGCTGTGCATCCAGCATTACATTCGCATAACCCTCTTTTGCATTTTATGCTACTTCCTGACTTCATGTCACCCTGTCTCATGAAAGGTATTGATACTGCATGTGTGTGTGTGTTTTAAAAGAACAATCATCATCTTTTTCTGCACCTTAGATATCTTAAAATCTAGCTGACAATCCATCCTCAAGCCACCTATTTCATGTCAAAGAGCATAACATTCCCAAGTTTTAAAAGGGCCTGGATAATACTGATCGATCAATGTGCTCCTTGGGAAAATAGCTCTCCAGATGGTCTATTGGGACAGGAATTGCTGGTAATCACAATGCGGAGTCAAAGAGCGTCACTAATGGGGGCTGTTGTGAGGCACGCTTCTTTTGTGATTCCCTTGAATGTCATAAATAGGGAAGAAAGTGTGGGAAACTCTGAGAAACTCAGGCCCACACTCTGAGGTTAATAGAGTCTTTGTCAGAAGAGTATCCCTGGGCTGTAGGATCAGCATAATAAACACTATGCTTCCCAAGGGCGGGAGAGTGCCGAGAATGGGGATAGTCACCCAGGATGAGATGAGAGTTTAAAAAAAAAAGGCAATCCTGTATGCATTTGATTGTTATGACTGATAAAATGTTATGGGCCTGATTCTCATCTACACTAAGGCCTGGCCTTACAGCAGATGGGGGTCACATGGTCATAGTGTACAGAAGACTCAGCCTTTGTGACATCACTGATTTCTGGTGCCAATGTTTAATCAATACAAAATAATGAAAGTAACTAGATAGATCAGCCCCTCTATTTTCCTCGGTGATTCTTATCATAGTTTTGAAGCTGTCCTATATTCACAGTGCTGCTATTGACTGTTAACGTGATTCATGATTGAACAAGGCCACTGAGAAAATGAACGTAACAGGTGCAATGGCTTAAGTGCTCAGCTGCAGTCCACCTCTCAAGATCTGGTCCATATTTTACAGCAATGAAATATTACAGGAAGCATTACAATGAAGAGAGTGCACTACATGCCCCCAATAGCAACTATATGGGTGAAACAAGACAATCACTATGCTCTTGAATGAACTGTCTCAGAAAAAAATTATAAAAAAAAGACAAAAACACCATCTCACCTGTGAGTGAACATTTCTCACAAAGTGATCGTTCTGTATCTGACTTCTCAGTACTCATCCTCAAAGGAAGCTTGCACAACACCTTCAAAAAATGAGCCTGGGAGGTTAAATTAATAACTTTGCTAGACATTAAAAATCATGGATTGTTTAGAGATACTGGATTTATGGCTTATTACAACAATCCATAACTCACTAACCACCCCTCCCAGATTTTTCCCTCCTCCTTCTCTCCCCCTTGTGACTGGAGAAGTGTTAATGGCCACTTCACCTAGAATTGGTCCCTTGAAATGTGTATTAATCACTTTTGCTAAACAATCTGTTCCACCTTGTATTTAGCTATGACACTCTGAGTACCTTTCCTAGACCTGAGGAAGAGCTCTGTGTAAACTCAAAAGCTGGTATAATAAAATATATTATCTCACCCACCTTGTCAGTCTAATATCTTGGGATCAACACGGCTACAACACCACTTCATACAAAGAAGAGGGTAATTATTTAGACCACTGCAGTTAGCAGATCTACAAAAATTGAATTACCTGATTAGTACAATCTAGATTCCAGTGTCTTTTGTGCATGTTGTGGTTTGTTTCCTTAAATCTATCATTCCATTAACAATGGAGGAGAGGGGAACGGGGCGGGGGGGACTTATAACGATTTTTGTGAGTCTCACACAAAACAACATTCTCTGCTTCCCTATAGTTACTGCTAGTTGAAAGCCACAAACCCCTCCCACAATGGGTGATCTTGGAGCACAAGCATGTTTTTAACAGGAAAAACTGCTACAGAAACTGAACTTTTCAGCTTCCCTTTAAAAAGCAAAACTAAACAAAAAATAGCCATGTTTGCCAGATGGAAACAAGACCAACGTTTTAGTTACTAACCTTTTATTAAAGACAAATAGACTGTTGACAATACAAATTATTTTATTCCAGAAAAGAAAATATCTTAGATGTCCATGAAAGCTTATGCCCAAATAAATTTGTTAGTCTAAGGTGCCACAAGGACTCCTCATTGTTTTTGCACAGACTAACACGGCTACCACTCTGAATAGATCATGTATTTTTCATTCAAATTGACTCCTAAAATGTGTTGCAGGGTTAAAGAAAATAAGACAATGGTGTTACATGGGATAAACTAAAAAAAGTGGTGCAAAGGACATTAGATAGAGGCAGACAAATTTATCCCTCGGGTAACTTCATTGATGGCAATACCACAGGGAAGAATTTGACCTACTGAACAGACTACTTACATGAAGATATCTTGATGCACAAAGATGCTTTGCAGGTGCTCAAATGTAATAGTGAATATTTGGGAGGAGAGGAGAGTATGACTCCAGCTAAAGTACAGTAGCATCCCATTCTAATCACCTTGATGCTCTGATTTCCACCATATTCAGAGGTGATAATGATTATATAGTCAATGTTTGTCTTCCTTGTGGAAATAAATGAAATATACATTACATATGAGTCTACCTATGTGGCAGCCTTAAATTAGCGATTTTATTAATCTGAGATTACCATGTAAAGAAATACTAAATCACAAATATTCACTTACCATAAAAGTATTTAGACCTGCATAATACAATCAAAGCAAATATGAAAGGACTGGCACATTTCTTTGATTTGTGAATGGGGAGGGGGGTGAGGCGGAAAACAGGGGGGTGGTGCTAGAGCTCTGGTCTTTTCCAACTGATGACACAGAGAGAGGGAAGCTGGAGTTTGTAACCCCAGAGGCTTGTTGTTTTGTGCATGCAATGCAAGGCAGCCTGCCTAGTTCACCATTCACCTCAGATGGTGTGAGTCCGGAATTTTGAGAGTTTCCCACACATCGCTCCATTCACAGTGTTAAACTGTCAACAATAGAAGTGTGCCTCTGTGGGTCCTGAGCAGAAAGCTAATGCCTTCTATACCATCTGGCCAGCACTCAGAGAAAGGGATAATGCTTTAATCAATAAGGGCTGGTTCAGTCCTTTGCGTTCCCGGGCATTGTGCCGGGGAGAGGATGGCATTATTTAAAACCACTCATTTCATATTTTCAGAATTGAAAATTGGATCAAAAGCTTCCCTGGCTGAAGGAAACCTCCCACCTAGTGGTGCCCTTCTGCTGTTGAAAACACATCCCCTCTCATCCAGCGTGTGGCAGGACTCCTGTCCAATGCATGTGACATACTGTTGATCCTGTACAGAGCTTTTATTTTATTATATTTTCACTGTGGGATACAACAGTGATCAAAGTGTGTGTGGTCCTGTATTGACTAATATAAAATAAAATAATACATAATAATAATAATTCAAAATGTATAAAGTGACCTAGAGGCAGACTTTTAATGGGACTTGTGCTGCTGAGTCATCCACGTGCTTTGAAAAACAATAAAAAATAATGAATAAGCTATTGACATATAACACACCCTGGGGTAACTGACCTATGGAACTCATTGTCACATGAAGTCATGCAGTTAACTACTACAGCAACTGCATCATAAAAACAGCTAGATAACTTTATGACAAAATTTTATGACCAGTAAAATATACTTCGCAGGATTTCAAACTTTAACAGATTCGCCCTTTCAGCAACAGTGTGTGTATTATTATTTACATGCAGCCATATGTGATACCATTGTTAGCCCAATTTTTCATAGGGGGAAACTGAAGTATGGAGAGGTCATACAGTGAGCTTAGAGAAAAAGGTTTATTTATGTTTTCTCTGCATTTTAAAAGGTTGACAAAGAGCATTAGATGAGTCTTTCACTAACGTCTTTGTAACAATGGGGAAACTGAGGCATATACAAAATCAGGTCCTTAATCTGTGAACAGCAGAGCTGAAGAGCTGGGTTCCATGAAAGGAAGCCTGGCTTAGGAAATAGAGCACTGGACTGGGACTCAGGACATCTGTATTCTATTCCTATCTTGGCCACTGACACACTGGATGATCTTAGACTCGGACTTTAAGGTCAAGAGGGACCATCATGATCATCTAGTCTGACCTCCCACACATCACAGGCCACAGAATCTCATCTGCCCTGTAGTAAGCCCATCACCTCTGTCTGAGTTACTGAAGTCCTCAAATCTTGATCCAAGGGTTTCATCTTACAGAGAATCCCCCATTTACTCTAGTTGGAAAAACAAAACAAAACAAAAAAAAACCCACAAGTGACCCATGCCCCACACCACAGAGGAAGGCAAAGTCACTCCCCCCCCCGCACCTCAGTTTCTCCATCAGTAAAATGGGAATAGTGATACTGTGAGATCTACTGCTGAAGAGCACTATATAAGTGCTAGATGTTATTATTTCTGGCTCTGGGTACTCTCTCAGGCCCCAGCTTACAATTCTGGAATGTGTAGCTCCTGAGAGGACAAATTTGCACACACCAAACCCCACTGAAATCAATGGTGCTCCAAGCAAACATGGCAGTTTGACCAGGCATGATAGAAAGAATTGGCGCCTCTGTCAAAACAAGATCTCACATACTTGCTCTGACACCACATGATTCTAGATTTTCACATCATGGCTCAGGTCAGCAGGTGACTGTGCCTCTGGTGTGGTAGACCCTAGAGAGTGGAACTTACTGACATCTCAGACCCTCCCACTCCACTTTAAATGGCATCTTAAATCTTTCCCCTCCAAAAGGTGTTTTTAGTGTGACCACAAGTGGTTCCTTTCTCTTACCATCCCCCGTATTTCCTGTGTGCATATTGTGTGACTTTGGGGGTGGTTTTTTCCAGTACACTACTTCTGATTGTTCTTTAGGTTTATACTATTCAATTGTGGTCCACCCTCTGAACCTATGTGTGTAGCTGTGTGTGTGTCTGATGGGGAAACGCAGCAATGTAGGACTGGACAGGTCATCTAGCCCAGTCCCCTGTGCTGAGGCGGGACTACGTATTATCTGGACCACCTCTGGCCTGCTTTTAAAAACCTCCACTGATGTAGACTCCACAAACTCCCTAGGCAATTTGTTCCAGTGCTTAACTACCCTGACAATGAGGAAGTTTTCTCTAATTTCCAACCTAAACCTCCCTTGTTGTAATTTAAGCCCATTGCTTCTTGTTCTGGCCTTGTTGGTTAAGAAGAACAATTTATCACCCACCTCTTTATAACAACCTTTTATGTCATTTTATGACTTGAAGGCTAAGCAATGCTTTAACCATTAAACAGTCAGGATGATGATTACATTGATGATATAAATTAAGAAAGAAACATGAATCTGGGTCTATATCTTTTATTAATAGTCAAAATACTCATGAGTGCAGGGCCTGTGGTAAGGGAAGAAGTGACCAGAAAAGCATTTCTCTAAGCCAGTTTAATCACTGAGCCAGCGTCTCTGGAACAGGATCCAAGATTTCTGGCATCAGGTCAGATGAAAAACAAAACAAATATTATTTATTTCTTTAGAAAATATTCCCATGGTCAGATGACTGCCCATCCCTGTGCTATTCTCACACTTCCCTGTGGCAGATTTGACTGTGCCAAATATATCTAATGCGTATGGGGTATAAAACAGTCAAACATATTGGGGAAAAAATGGTGCTTGTATGTGAGAGAGAGAGAGAGATTGGACTAGGAGTCAGGAAATCTTGCAGTATTATAGCCATTTTGCAGATAGGATAATTGAGGACAAGTGTGGGTGAGGGCATGATTTCCTTGGTGCCTCAGTTTCCCCATGTGTTAAGGAGGATATTCCCCTATTGCACGGGGGGGCTGAGGAACAGCAGAGTGTTGTGAGGCTTAGTTCATGATTGTTTGTCTAATGCTCTGAGATATCAAATGGAAGACGTAGGGAAGGGCAAAACAACTATTAATTATATTATTATTGTACAGATTTATCAGACCATCATGGGAGGAACTGAGATTGCCCAGAAAAAAAGAAAGATTTAAGACTTCTAAAGAATGACAGATGAAACAAAATGTCTATAAAAGATGGGGAGAAAAGCATTTTGAATTGTATCTTTCTTAAAAAGATTCCCTCCCCAAAAACATGTGTTTTCCCTTTTGATTTTGATCCCAGTTGCCTGAAAATTGACAAGCACTGTATTCATCTAAGCACGGTTTAATGTCAATGGACACGTTTAGTCTCTCTAATTCTGCACTTTTTCCTTTACAGCTTCTTTCCTGGGCACAGGAAAGTAGGGGACATTTTCCATTCCGGAGAGCTGTCTTCTGTGCTTAATTTCACCGCAGCCTGGGAAAAGGCAGCATATTGAGATGTTGATGTTCCCAACATCAGGCACAAGTCTGATTATAATGACGGCGAACGCTTTCCCACGTTCCCTCCAAGGCCAGTCTCTATTGTGTAACACGCTCCCCAGTCCACCTGCTCCTTTGGGAGCAGAGTATTAGCCCCAGGCAATTCACAGTCAATTTACCATGCTGTAATAGATGCTTTCTCTATTGTCCTGGTAAATGCATGGATTGGCTAGTGAGTGTGGGAAACTCAAAGAAGCTTAGGACCCAGACATTTGTAAGCAGTTTATGGGTATAAATAGAAGAGCTTTCCAGTTCCTTTCTGCACTGGCTAAATAGCAAGATTGGAAGTGAAACCTGCACTTGAACGTTTGGGATAATGGCACCCAATACTATCTCACTAGAAATCTTAACATCCAAAGAGAAAAACAGAGTAAGTATCCACTGCATATTGCAATATGCACTGACTAAAGGGCAAGTGGCTGATACAGGCTGAGCTGCTTACACAGAGAAAATGGGAAATGGATGGAAAAGAGAAATGTGGTCACTAACATTCTCTCCCCTCTTGTGTTACAGCTGAGAAAGCCAATTGTAGAGAAGTTGCGCCGGGACCGGATTAACAGTAGCATCGAGCAGCTGAAACTCCTGCTGGAGGAGGAGTTCCAGAGACACCAGCCCAACTCCAAGCTGGAGAAAGCTGACATCCTGGAGATGACTGTCAGCTACCTGAAATACAGTCAAAGTAAGTGCCTTCCCCTTTGCTTCTAAATAACTCCCCTGTGCTGCATTTATCCCGGTCCAAACTCCAGCCTAGATGTCCCTATCTAAAACCCATCTCCATCTTTTCTCTCTTCCCAGATTTTGCATCCTCTGCTACAAGCCTGCAGCAGGATTACACTGAAGGGTATTCCTGGTGCCTCAAAGAGGCTCTGTCGTTCTTGTCTCTCCATTCTGCGAACACAGAAATCCAGATGAAACTGCTGTGCCACTTCCAAAGGCCTAAAGTTACAGCCAAGGACTCAAATTCTCCAGCTCCATCCTCTGCAGTCCACCAAATGTCTGCAAAACAAGCAGCACTGAAACCCACCAGCAGACTTTGGAGGCCCTGGTAGATTAGAAGGACTTTTGTATGGTTTCTGGACTTTCACTCATATTCCAGAGGAGACTGTGACTTGCTGTACAAGTCCTCTCAATCCTCTAATGAGTAGGGAAGAATACTTTCCTTTTACAGAGCATACTTATGCTTGGATGTCAGTTTCCCTTCTCCTAGAAGGATCTAAATGCTCCCACCACGTGGAGAGGTAGCTATTCTAAAAGAATGTGCAAAGTAATCCTCATGGTAGGATGACTGAGGAGTTGTTCAAAAGGGAACTTTTAATGTTTTTTTAACCTTGCTGAGGTTTTTGAGTGTATTTGTTTAGAAAGAAGTAACTTCTAGGAAGTTTAGGCTACAGTTTTCAAAAGTGTCCACTCAACTGGAGTGTCTCCATTTTTAGCGGCCCAACCTGAGACTCACAGAATATTGATTTTCGAAGTGTGCAGCATCCCACTCCACTTGATTTCAACTGGAATTGTGGGAGTTCACCGCTTGTGAAAAATCAATGTCCTACGAATCACAAGGTGAGCATCCAATCTTAGTGTGCACCTTTGAAAATCTGGCTCTCATATTGTTGTTGTAAGGGGTTCTATAATGTTTATAGAGTTTATTGAGTGTACTTGGAAAAATGTTACACCATAACTCAAGCTACGTTGAGGAGATTCTTCAGGATGTATTACTCTTAAAAGCAGAGTATTGTTTGTTATGTTCAGGATACGCAATGCCTTTTATAAAGGCAGTAACTTGTTTTGCATCCTCATAGGAAGGAAAGTATCGACTTGTGTAGTCGGTTTTACAAGAAATATTTAGCAAAAGTCTTTTATGAAAGGCAACTGTACAAGTTATATTTACATTTTTGGTACCATAATGTTATGGAAGATAGTCTATTCACTATAATTCTCAGAGGATACTGTGATGTGTATCTGTCAGGTGCACCGATTGTATGATCTGTGTTTGAAACTATTTTGAACTTCAAAAGTCGCAGAAACTTTGCATGCTGTTAAAATAAAATCTGATTACTGAATCTATATGCAGCAAGTTATTCTCTCCTGTGTAGAAATCCCTAACTGATGCCCCTTTGACAGAGGCTTCACAGGATAGTGCTGTTTAAAGAACTACCGTAG
Organism: Dermochelys coriacea; assembly: GCF_009764565.3. Classification (NCBI taxonomy): domain Eukaryota; kingdom Metazoa; phylum Chordata; order Testudines; family Dermochelyidae; genus Dermochelys; species Dermochelys coriacea. Next base: position 18,732,887 of record NC_050085.1, on the reverse strand, counting down.
GAGACCTCACAATAGATACACAAAGATCACAGTTCAATTGTGGAGCAAACCAGATTTGCAAAATTTGATCTAAAGCCCTGTAATTTGAATGACTCCTATTGATTAACATACAGAATGGCACTGACAAGATCCAGAAGGAGCCATAGTCAGCCTTCGTCAGCAGTGAGGAAAGCGTGAATAGGGATTACTTATGTGATTAAGGGTTTGCAGGATCAAGCACTCACATTCTATAATGCAGCAGAATGCCCACCCTCAACACTCACTATCCAGAGTCAGAGGATTTCTTTAATTCAGAGGGGAAATGTTTTAATGGGCCATTTGGTGTCTGCCTTTGGGTTTAATAAGGCAAATCCACTGTACTCGTGGCTGGTATCCCTGGATTGTTGAGACTGTGCCAGGAGACAGTGAAGGGAAAGCAAAGGGGAAGAGTCCAATAAATACGATTCGATAGCAGACTTCTCATAAATCTCATATTCATTTAACAAGGCTGCTCACAAATTAGTTCAAAGACTGAGATACTTAACTTTAGTACTGTACTTTTAACTGATCGTTTTGCAGCTTCTTAGTCACATGCTAGAAATACCCATTTAACAAACAAAATCAAACACCTTGCAGACGTCCAACAATAATATTAAGCCCTTATATATTATGATTTCCACTTTAGATATAGAAGAACTGAGACAGAGATTAAAGTAAAAATATTCTAAACAAGCTTCTAATCTTCAGATGCCCAATTTCAGATGTCTAAGACCTGATTTTCCAAGGTGATAAAGGTATACAGCTTCACTGACTTCAATTGGAATTGTGAGCGCTCAGCACCTTCAGAAATCACTCCCCCAAAATGAAGGCAACCAAACATCAGTAGACACTTAGAACAAAGGGACTTACCAAACATCACAGAAAAGGTGAGTGTCACAGCTGGATTTAACTCAGGAGTTCTTGGGTCTCGGTCCCATATTCAGACTGATAGGTCCGGGGTGGCTCTGATGTATCTATGAATGAGAAAAATGAGGGCCATCATTTTAGAAACAGAGAATCCACTTCAAGTAAGGAAGAAATAACTTCCTACGTGAAAATAAACTTTGCTAGCCACTTAATGTTTAATTCCCTTCTTTTTATATATTAAATAGATGTGGGACAGCAACAGTTAGTAGTAAGAGATGCAGCAAAATTTAGATCCAAATGGTTTTCCACATAAAGCAGAAATATTTGTAGCTACTTAATTCTTCCTTGCGGGGAAAAGCCAGTATACATGGGGCTTGAACCCACAACACTGATGTGAATGGGAGTAGTATTAGGGCCACAGAGTGGGAAAGTTAGAGGCTACAAAACTCAAACTATATGTTAGGCCAACAAGGTATCCCTTTATTCAGAGAAAAAGGAATACTGGGAGCTATTAAGCTGATGATAACCCTTAACTCTCCCTCATTTCAGTTAAACTCAAATGTACCTCCATTCCGCACCAGCCTGCCTTTACCTCACATTTGTTAGTGCAAATGTTTTACCTGAGAATGCAGAAGCACATATGTAAGGAGCTAGAAAATGGTGTTTGCAATAAGGGAATGTATCCCACCTAGAATCACAGAAATTAGAGGTCTGTCAGGTCTCATCTAATGTGTCTCCTACAGCACATTTGCTAGTATTTTGTATAGTCCTGTATAAATATCTCAATTGTTGGAATTTCCAGCAATGCCCCTGCATCAATGTAAGCTCTATGTATTGCCACTTCTCTTGCTGTTTGCCCTATCACTAGTTTATGACAGGTAGAGACATTTGTTTGACTCTGACTTTACCCTCCAAAAACTCCCGTCTTCTTTACCCACATTGAACCATCACTCCAGTTTTGACTTGCACGTTTTCAGGGAAGGATCATGTGATGTTTGCTGCACAAGCAGAACTATAATCTCCAACTGTGCTATGCCACCCTGTGGCCCAGTTCAAGCACTGTGTCAGTATGAAACAGCAATATTACGGAAATCTGCAACACCTTTCTCATTTGGGTGGATTTGGGGATCTTCAGATTAGCTATCAAAAGATAAGGAGTACTTGTGGCACCTTAGAGACTAACAAATTTATTAGAGCATAAGCTTTCGTTTTGCATCCGATGAAGTGAGCTGTAGCTCACGAAAGCTTATGCTCTAATAAATTTGTTAGTCTCTAAGGTGCCACAAGTCCTCCTTTTCTTTTTGCGAATACAGACTAACACGGCTGCTACTCTGAAACCTATCAAAAGATAATGTCAGGTTTCAGAGTAGCAGCCGTGTTAGTCTGTATTCGCAAAAAGAAAAGGAGGACTTGGGGCACCTTAGAGACTAACAAACACCAAATGCATCCGATGAAGTGAGCTGTAGCTCACGAAAGCTTATGCTCTAATAAATTTGTTAGTCTCTAAGGTGCCAAAAGATAATGTGTTACTGAATCCATTAGCAATAATTTGTCCTCAATTTTTTGTGCAATACCTGGAAAAATCTCCTTTTCTCTCTCACCAAAAATGGAGCTGGGGTACGAACTCTCTCAAGAGCGGGGAGGACCTGCAAACTACGAGTATTTATTTGGGGTGATCTACTGTAAGTGCAGGATATTATAGTGTGCTAATATTATCAACAACAATTTATGATCATAAGATACTTTGAGATCCTTGGATGAGAGACCCATAGAAAGTATCATTGCTAACAAAAATAAATAAATGATGATGCTATATTAGAGCTGAGGCAAACAGATTATTTGTATCAATGTGCCTTTTCCCCTCAATAACTTTGGGATTACAGATGAAATGGAACCCAAACCCCCAACACACCCCCACCACCCCTTCAGTAACTTTGTGGGCTGAAGACAAAATGGGGCCAGGTGGAAACCCCTCAGCAACTCTGAGGTGCAAATAAAAATGAATCCAGACCCTCACACACCTATAACGTTGTAGACCATAGATCTAGACCCCTGTAACTTTGGGGGGGGCGGCAAATTATTTGGGATCAAGTTCTAACCTACCAATAACTTTGTAAGGTAAAAAATATGGAGCCGAGTTCCACCCCCTCCTACCTTTGTCCTCTGCAGATAAAATGGGGCCACGATGCACCTTCTCACACCGCCCTAGGCAAAAAAGGATGAATGCTGGCAAAGCTTTAGGGAGCCCCAGCCTGACCTCATTTGCATAATATGGACAGCATATCACATTACTATGTAAATATATGCGCATATATTTGCATGCCGATGAGGCCCGACAAGGTGGTGGGTGGCGTTCAAAATGGCGGAGCGGGGCGGGCGAGGTACCAGCAGCGGTAGTGACAGCAGCCTGGACAAGAGCATCACTCTCCCGCCTGACGAGATCTTCCGCAACCTGGAGAACGCCAAGTGCTTCGCCATAGACATCGGTAACCGGGCGGGCGCCGCGGTGGCGGCAGCGGTCGAGGGCGGGGGTCGGCTCTGACCGCTCAGGGAAACCGCCGGGACGGGCAGCCCGGGGCGCGCAGGGCACGTTGGGAAATGCGGTCCCGCTGGGCGCGGCGCACGCTGCCTGGAGCGGGAGAGGGACTACGGCTCCCGGCGTGCGCCGCGGTGGGCCGGCGGAGCGGGACGTGACGGGAGTTGTGGTCCAGAGGCGCTGCCGTGGCGAGGCGGAGGGCGGGCAGTAGAACTACGAGTCCCAGCATGCCGCCGGGGGCTGCTAACGGGCCGGCCGGGGTGGTAAACAGGCTGGAGGGGCCGGCCGGGGAGAGCGGCTGGGACCCACTGAGGGGGCGACGAAAGGGGGCAGGAGGACAGCCGTCTGGAGAGGGGGCGACCCCGGGGAGGGGGCTAGGGGACGGAGCCCCCTGAGGGGAGCCTCAGCAGCGTCAAGGGAGAGGACTGAGAGGGGTTAGCCCCCCTGAGGGGGGCCGGGCTGCCCCAGCGCCGGCGGGTGGGCGCTTAGGGAGGGCCGTCCTGGAGGCAGAACTTGGTGCACCTCATGCTAACTCAGGGCTCGGCCCCAGGCTCCCACGCTGGGACCCAGGGTTCAAGCCCTGCTGCTTTTCAGTGTAGATGCAGCCCCTCCGCGCTTGTGCTCTGGGCGTCCTTCAGCAGTAACGGACAGTCCCCTGGGCTGACTTGCTTTGTCCTCTGGACAAAGAAAAGGAGGACTTGTGGCACCTTAGAGACTAACCAATTTATTAGAGCGTAAGCTTTCGTGAGCTACAGCTCACTTCAGCAGATGCTGTAGCTCACGAAAGCTTATGCTCTAATAAATTGGTTCGTCTCTAAGGTGCCACAAGTCCTCCTTTTCTTTTTGCGAATACAGACTAACAGGGCTGCTACTCTGAAACCTGTCCTCTGGACACTTAAGCTTGGTGGACAGTCACGTTTTCCCACGCTGCACCACAAACAAAGGTTAGAGCCGTCACATTTTGAGAGGGTGCTAGGAAGTCTGGGATACGCCTGCTTGAACTCTGGGCTGCATAAGGCAGCGTAGATGCTGGAGCCCCAGGTTGAGCTCGGGCTTCAACTATTCCTAACTTCAGATTATAATGACAGGTTTCAGAGTAGTAGCTGTGTTAGTCTGTATTCGCAAAAAGAAAAGGAGGACTTGTGGCACCTTAGAGACTAACCAATTTATTTGAGCATAAGCTTTCGTGAGCAATGCATCCGATGAAGTGAGCTGTAGCTCACAAAAGCTTATGCACAAATAAAATTGTTAGTCTCTCAAGTGCCACAAGTACTCCTTTTTCCCCCCCCCCTCAGTTTATAAGTGAGTGTAGAGATACTCAAAACCTAGGCTGACAACCCCAAGGTCTGCTAATGTGCGTTGTACTAACCCTGAGCTTACATTGTAGACAAATTCTGAGGCTCTTGTCCTTCTCCCCCCCCCCCCCAACAAAAAAACACATTCAGGAGAAAGATATAGTACTGTTAGCTATGTCTTTTTTTTCCTGATTTTCCTCCCGCTTTCCCCCTCCCCTTGCTTTAGGGAGAATGTAAGGACCGTGGGGGCGATGGTGGAGGAAAGCCTAATTTCTGAATTTATAGGATGCCAATAGCCTATCTATATTGACAGCTGACTGCTGGATGTGTGTGCATTTCCCACAGCCACCCAGGGAGATGGGATTTTTCCAGTGATGAGCTGCCAAAATCTTAACAACGGGTTCCCTCCTCACCCCATGAGGGGGTCGTTGCCCACTCTCGCCCCCCAGGACTCCTGCCCCATCCAACCCCCCCATGTTCCTTGATGCCCCCCAGGACCCCTGCCCCATCAACCCCCCTCCCTTGTCCCCTGACTGCCCCAGAATCGGGCAGGAGGGTCTCGTGGGCCACTGTAGCGGATGCCCACCCTACCCCAGAGGCACCTGCCAGGGGGCGAGGTGGGGAGTCCTGGCAATGCTTACTTGGGGCAGCTCCCAGGAAGCATCCGGCAGATCCCTCTGGCTCCTGGGGCAGGGGAGAGTAGCTGGGGGGGAGTGGCCACTCCCCCAACTTATCACATCAAAAGTGGTGCCTTAGGTGCCGACTCCCTGGGTGCACTGGGGCTGGAGCACCCACAGGGAAAATTGGTGGGTGCAGAGCACCCACCGGCAGCTTCCCACCCAGCCCCAGCTCACCTCACCTCCGCTCTGCCTCCTCCCCTGAACGCATCGCCCCACTCTGCTTCTTCGCGCCCCCCCCCACCAGCTTCCCGTGAATCAGCTGTTCAGCGGGAAGCCAGGGAGGACTGAGAAGCAGGCAGTGGCTTCACACTCAGGCCAAGGGTGGCGGAGGTGAGCTGGGGCGGGGAGCGGTTCCCCTGCGCGCCCCCCCCCCCGGGTTACCTGCTGCGGTGCGGGCGGCCCTCCTTGTGCCCCCCCGAGCTCACCTCCACCTCCCTGGGCCTGAGCGGGAAGCTGCTGCTTGCTTCTCCGCCCTGGCTTCCCGCATGAACAGCTGATTCGCAGGAAGCTGGGGCGGGGGGCGGAGAAGCAGAGCGGGGCGGCGCATTCAGGGGAGGAGGCAGAGGCAGAGCGGAGGTGAGCTGTGGCCAGGGGTGGGGTGGGAAGCTGCCGGTGGGTGCTCTGCAGCCACCAAGTTTTCCCCTTGGGTGCTCCAGGGCTGAAGCACCCATGGAGTCAGCGCCTAAGGTGCTACTTTTGGCCGGTTAAATTTAGAAGCCCTTTTAGAACCAGTTGTCCCGCGCGGAACAACTGGTTCTAAAAGGACTTCTAAATTTAACAACTGGTTCTAGCAAACCAGTGCGAACCGGCTCCAGCTCACCACTGGATTTTTCTCTGTGAAAGTACCAATATGCACTGGTGAAACCCCAATGGGCATATACGCAAAGTTCTGGACGTCTTGGACCAAGGTGCATAGCATGTCACAATATACTCAAAAAAATGAAAAACAAACAAATGGGAAGATGAAATAACTATGTTGCATGTTGGAACACTGTTGAACCTTTATGCCAGGGAACAGAGGCTGAAGGGATAGATTTCCCCCAACTTTTCATATTCCTTGCCAGCACTTGATCATTGCAAGAATGGCACAAAGGGAGACAGGATACTTGTCTAGGTGCAAGTGAAGCAGCTCAGGGTTAAATTCCTGCATGTACTAGGGACCACTCCTGCTGCTTTTATAGAAGTCTAGGGGAGTGGAATTGGACCATTTGCATTTTTCCTCTTAGAAAGCGGCAGAGAGTCCTGTGACACCTTATAGACTAACAGACGTATTGGAGCATAAGCTTTCGTGGGTGAATACCCACTTTGTCGGATGCATGTCTTATTGCTCCAAGTGTTACAAGTCAGTGGAGTTGTTTTGAGTTCTTTATTAAGCAACACTTTTTCCCCCATTAGATTTGCAGTTAGTTTCAATTCAGGGTCTGCATTTGATATTGTCTAGAACTGCAGACTAAATCACATGATGTGTGTGTGTGTGTGTGTGTCAGTGTCCGGATGGAAGAGAAGGGGGGACAGGTGTATTGGTATCTGATCACCCTTTGTAATTCCTCTGAAAGGGACAGTTATTTATTCTTTAATTTTAGCTCCTATTCAGTAAACATAATAAATTAGTGTTACCTTTCAGTGGGTCAGAGTTGAATTAAAGCAGTGGATTAGCTATAAACCCCAGGCACAGTGGGTGTCAAACACAGGTTTTTAAGTCTTTACAAACTGGGAAAATAAAGCTAAAAGCAATTTAGCTAGATAGAGAATTGCAGTGCGAGGTAGATATCAAGAAATAACTTTGTACTTCTGTAGTGCCTTTCATCTAGGGATCTCAAAGTGCTTAACAAACACCACTTTAATTTCAAAGCATCCCTATCTCTTGTATTTCCCTATTTTTAGAGGTTGGGAAGGTAAGTGTACCTTCTCAGCAGAGATCCATCAAGCTTGTGTTGATCTCTGAATTTCTATTTTGAAGTTCAAAACTAGGAGAAGGGTAAAAAGTTATTTTCTTATCAACTGGAAGTGACAGTTTCAGCTGATGCATCAGAAAGGGATCTCAGAAGGTCTGAGGGTTATTAAGTTTCACTGCTTTTGTTACCATAGATGGTCATCATTGGTCTTGTGGAACTGACCATCATATGCTGCTTAATCTATCTGGAACTCACTGTCACCTCTGTACCACTTTTCAAAAACAAAAAAAACCCACTTTCCTCATTTGCCTAAATTACAAATGTTTACTGCTGCAAATTTTAGTTTGCAGAAGCATGACACTGAATTTACCAATGGGGGATGTGTTCAGTCCAGGAATCAGTTAGTGAAGCAGTATGATATGGCTTAGTGCATACAGATTTTCACTTGGAGTTTGGAAAAACCACAGGCTGTGTCTGAGAGATTTGGCAGTTCAGCATCCAGAACGCTGCTATGGACCATAAGAGTGCATTGTATGTTTTCTAAGAGAAGTGCAGATCTTAATAAGGGGACACCTCTCCAAAACTTGGATGAGAGAGATAGGGTGGAGAATTAATTGTATAGTTATTTTCAAAACAGCAGCACGAGACCTAGAACCCTCCTAGGCTCTGTTCTAAGAGGAAAGGAGGCACTATTTTCATTCAGGATATGTGATTCTGAATGCTTTTCCCTGTGTTGGCTACAGCATATCACTGGCATCCTTCAGTGCAAGGTTCAAGATGTGTTTCTTTGTATGTAGGTGTGGGGGGGTGGAGGGAGGGAGTTATGCAATGTGTAGCCCATAATACCTTTTAAATCATATTTTCTACTTGCGGTTAAAATAGGGGTTTATTTTCTTCTCAGATTGCCCAGAGGCTTTTGGGCATTGGCTCCTGTAAATTAACATTTGTCCAAAAGTCAGAAGCTAAAATAAAATTATGTAGGAAACTGATGTGCTAGTACAGTGGTGGCTAAAGAGTTTTAAAAACTCTATTCCAGTCACTGCTCAGATTTTGGTTCTCTGTGTGTTCTTGGTGATGCTGGGTTTCTTGGGGCATAGGCAATGCTGATTCATTTTAAAGACAGTCAGCTTTGTGTGTGTGTTTTGGGTAGGGTTGTCAGAGTGGGTAATCCCTGTATGGGATGGGACTGGAGAAATAGAATAGTAAGAAGGTGTGTGATAGATAATCAAGAAGCCTTAAAGGTGAACTGAAGTCTACACATTGTTTATTTCACATTTACGAATGGGTTTGAAGCAAACCCTTTTGAAAGCACCACTTTTGCTTGTATGAAGTGAAGTGTTTCCCATACTCTGGATGACAACCACACTTAAATACTGGAAACAATCAACTAAAGCAAGAGAAACAGGTTTCATTTGAAGGCATATTTTTAATGTGCCTATCAAAGTATTTCTGTGTAATGCAAAGCAACAAGCACTTATGACATTCTGATCAACAGCCTTAAGAAACTGTCATTACTTTAAAACAAGTAGTCTTAAATTATTTTGGCAGTTATAAAATAGTTAGATTGAAAAAGTACTTTCCTAAGAACATCTTTGTAATTATATTGCCTTTAATGCAATGCCTTTTAATGTTGGCAAAAATGGCTTGGATACTTGTTAGTTTAAAAGCTTTGTTTTTTTAGACATCTTCTACTCTGTCTAGCAAAGTCATAATTCTTGATGTACAACCTTAAAAATGATCACATTCAGTTTGAAAGCTTGATTTCATTACCTCCAGTAGAGAGCCTATCTGTGCTAAGAGGTTTTATTTCATGAGGGAAAGAAGCTTTCTGCTTCTAGGGTCAAATCTAAACTTGACTGAGGAAAATCAGCAGTTAGCATGAGCAGAACTGGTTTTTGCCTAAGTGAAATGTGTTTGTGGTGGTGCACTTTCAGAACAGAGGCCAAGGGCTGCATGGCTACGTATACATAATCCCCCTGGCAAGGCATCTCAGGGGAAGCTGGTACAGTCATTGTCCATGCTGTACTTGTTCTGGGGCTAAGTAGATAAGACATCCTGGATTGTCAAGCCACTATCCTTCAAGGAGTTGTGTATCCTGGGCTAGAAAAATGAATGTCCGCCTTCTAAAGGCTGTATGTTTGGTAGCCGTTTTTGCTGAAAGCAGATTTAAACATAGTATTAGCTAGTAGTGTTGCTTAATGCACTACTGGAAGGCACTATGTCAGTAAGGTAGTGAGCGCTACATGACGATCTATATAGAAGGAACTCACTTTAAAATAGCCATTTCATAGGTAAGAGCTAGAGTGAGGAGCTTTAGGTGGGGAAACCTTGGGTAAGACAGGTTTCTTGAACATTTACTGTTTGTGCATTACGTGTAATTGTTTCAACATCTAATATATCCCTAATGAGTCTGTCAGCTAATCACTTGGGCCCAGATGTTTAAGCGGTTGAATCATTCAGTGTTGCAAGGCCTAAGTTCCATTTTCAAGAGTGACTTAAGTTTTGCAATGCTGCGCAGAGCAATGCCTAAATACCTTTAGAAATCTGAGCTGCGGAGGCTGATTCTCCACATACACTAGCACTAGTCTTACATCAGTTTAACTCAGTTGACTTCAGTGGAGTGACATGGTGTGCACTGGTACAGCTGATAGGAGAATCGAGCATTTAGGATCTTTAGGCAGGCAAGCTGCTTCTTTGGAGGAAAGACTGGGATGTACACTGATGTTGTGGTCACCTGAAGTTTGTGACCTCCAGTGCCTGGCTGACTTGAGGGAAGCCTCTGGGCCAAATACTGAAGTTTTAATTCAGTTTCTACTTGAACAAAATTCTCAGTGACTCCTGAAAAATTATTGAGTTTTTTGCCTGTGTAAGGACTTCAGGTTTTGGCCCCCTAAAAATAGCCATCTAAATGGAAAAGGGTCTATTTTTCATTGCCTTTAGTGCTTCATGGAGCTTGTTCCTTTTAGGATGTTGTTCAGCTTTGAAGCCAAGAATAATCCCTCAGGAGTGTCATTATTCAGCATTTAAATTCCTTGATTTTAATAGAAGCAGAGACTTTTTGCAATGTCCTTGAAAATTACTTAATGTTAAGTGTTGCAAGTGAAACTTTGTTGATTGAGCAACATGCGTCATGTACAACAAACATGGCAAACCTATTAATCAAGTTTGGTAAAACATGCAGGACTTTAGGCATTTCTTAAACAAGTTTAACAAAGATAAGCAGTGGATGTGTGACTTTTCCCTCCCATCCATACTCCTCCTTAGAGCTTTAAAGCCAAGGAATAGTCTGAGCACAGATAGGATGTCTGTGATATGCTCTCACCTCATGGCCTTGAGCACCTTCCCTGCCTAGTTTAGCTATCTTGGAGAGGCCGGAGGTTAAATTTCCAATTCTGCAAACCCTTAATCACCTGAATAGCCCTTACTCAAGCAAGTAGGCTGTTTACGTGCATACTGTGAGGTAACTAGGAAGTGAACTCATGACCTCTGTTCATCTTCAGCTACCCCAGCATCAGTTGGGCTTGAGTCCCTTCTGTGGAGCTTCTACCTTCACGCCATGCATCTGGATCTAGCTATGCCAAGACAGTCCTCTAATGACTGTCCTTTGGCTCACTGAATAAAGAGCTTTGCCTAATTATCTCTGCTTGCAGCCAAGTCATTCTTAAAACTGTGCTAGGTAACTAATACTCAGAAGTATCTAAATTCTGTCTGACACCTGAATCTGAGATGCATGATGTCTTGTTTTTGATAACAGGTGGGTCGTTAACCAAGTTGGCTTATTATTCAACTGTGCAGCATAAAGTAGCAAGAGTGAGATCTTTTGATCATTCTGGAAAGGTAAGAATTGCATTATATAGCAAACCAGAACCTCTAATGTGAGCAGGCATGAGAAAACAAAAAAAAAATGGAAATTTGAAACACAGTGCAGTTTTCCATAATATCAATTTTCAGATGGCACCAGGAATATCTATTAATTATATGGCACTATATATGTGCACGGTACTTCAGAGCACAGCTCTTGCCATGAGTTGCTCATGGTATTAAAGTCCAGTCCTACAAACCCTTAATGGTTCCTGCTGTGAGGAATGCCATTGACCTGAAGCACTGTAGTAAGGGTTTACAAGTTTGGACCCTAAATTAAGAGGCGTTAAAAACAAAATGGGAGGCTTAGCACAAGGAAGAATTGTTGGTAATGACAGTAAGGTTGCGTACTCACGTGAGTGAGTAGTGCATGTACAGTATCTGAAATGAAAAACAAACCTAACATCTACATTTATAAGCCAATGTTGAATTGGGTTTTGAGAAGGGATTTGGAGGAGGGTGGAAGTCAGGCAGCTGGGAGTCAAGAAGGGAATTCCAGGGCAATTTTCCTACCCGAGACCTTAAATTATCAATTACTGTTATCCTGCATTATAGCTTGTAATGCGGAAATTTTTGAGTGTGCACCTAACCACTTGTAGATACTTGCATTTCAGGTTAAAAGTGTGTGAGACACCCTTGTTTTTGTTCACACCTATAGAGTTTGATTCAGTATTTCAGGTGAAACAACCATTTGGCCCAGGTTTGCCAACTGACACTCATATTTCATTGTGGAAGATTATTAGAGTTCTAGTTCCAAGCTTGCATGAAGAACACACGGAATGCAAACACAACATAAAACTTGTTAAAAAGGACGTTATTAAGGCTGCTAAGTCAAGTTAGGAAATTCCAGATTTGAGATTGCACAGGCAACCTTAACTTGGTCACCTTGTGGATGTGCATTATGATAGTATGTGATCACATAATCAAAGACTATTTTTTCCACATGATCCCTGCCTCGTTTGATTTTTCTCCTCTCCTCTTCCCCCCCCCTCCCCGTTTCCCCTCCCAAGGCTGATAATTTGGACATATTTTCACAAGGATGGCAAAAGACATTCCTGACACAAATTTCAAGTCCCCGTTTCAAAGTGTGAGGGGGAGACTTTGTCTTACTGCAGCATTTCTGGGGTGGGAGAAAGCTTTCCTCCAACTGTTGGCTCTTTGACCATGGTATAGTTTGACACTCTTATTTGACATGCTATGTGAATAATAAATACCGTTGGATGACTAAGGCTAGTTACTTGGTTCTTAGAATAAAAAGGTAGGAGTCTTCTGAACCGATCTTTTGGTGTTGGCTCTCATGCATCAAACCAATGTTCATACATACTTTTCATGGGTTTGGGTATTAAGGAATGCTTGACTCTGATGTTGCATACATCAACTGCACAGAGTCGCCATCTTATATACAAAATACAAGATGGCTGAAGTCCTAAACTCAAGTTCTGTCTGGTACACTGGTGCTTTCTGTGAATGCCTGTTGAAAGATAGAGGAATGGGCATTCTCTATGAATTAGTATGTATTACAATTATATTATGTGAAGAAAATTGAGGGTGTTCGTGGGGAGGCTTTGGTAGCCATTAGGTAGTTGTTGCATGCACAGAAAATACAAATGGAAATATTCACTAGCTTACTGAGTAACTAACTCTACTACTCAGAAAAATGTCCTGGCAAGTGAAGCCAAAAGAGCAATACTTACTCTGAATTTTTTAGGACATAGAACATGAATCTCCATATGAAATTACAGTTCAAGAGGAAATCACGGCTCGACTGCACTTCATTAAATTTGAGAACACTTACATTGAAACCTGCTTAGATTTCATTAAAGACCATCTTGTCAACACAGAAACTAAAGTGCTCAAAGCCACAGGAGGTGGTGCCTACAAATTCAAAGACCTCATTGAGAAGAAGCTAGGACTGAAGTAAGTGGAAACTGGTTGAAACTCATTAGGGGATAACTTCTTTTTGAACGATAAAATACTTTCACTAGTAAATGTTAGACTGTAGCCGTACGTGCTTGTACTGTAATCTTCTAGGACCTCATAAGCTTAGCAAGGCTGGGCTTGAATGGGTGACATCAAGGAACAAATGCTAGATGATGTGATCGTAATTCACTAGGAGATACTTGTCCCTCTGTGTTGGTACTGAATTTCCGCTGCATGTTGGTAGGGTGTGCTGTGCTGCCATGCATGCCATCTTTCAGTTGACAAATAATGAAGGTCACTAAAGATCTGATAGTTTGACACAATAGGGGTCTTTCCCTCAGGGTGCTGGCTAAACTCCAGCATTGTTAATATATTCTGCTTCCCTAAAACTCTCCCTGCAGTTTCAGCTGCATATGGTAATCTTACCTTTGTGTCCTAAACACTATGTAGTGTGACTCTGACATTAGACAGTTCAATGCTTATCTCAGAGGTGGCTGCATTCCAGTGGTGGGCAAGTGATTCTCCATCAGTTTCTAAAGTGCTTTGGATTCATTTTGAGGAGAGTTCCTATAGAAACCATCATTCCTATCTCTGGAATACCTATTCAAGGGATTCAAAATTCAAAGCACTATATAAATGCTATCAGTTCTTTAATAACAGGAATTGCAAAGCTCTGGAATCTTTAGCCTGTAACTATTGTATTTTCTCATGTCAATATTTTTCTGTACATAACAAATCTACATAGACTGTGTCCAAAATCATAAGCCATTAAAATTCAAGATTGTTGATTTCTGTTTTCCTGCCAAGTGTTGTTGGATTTGTGTGAAAAAAGGTAACCTTTAAAAGGGCATATTGTCTTTAGGATTATTCTGTTTATAAGTGTGTGTGTGTGTTTTCTTTTCAGGGTGGATAAAGAAGATGTAATGACTTGCCTAATTAAAGGGTGTAACTTTGTGTTAAAAAATATACCCCATGAGGTGTTTGCATACCAGAAAGATTCAGATACAGAATTCCGATTTCAGACAAATCATCCAAATATTTTCCCTTATTTGCTAGTCAATATTGGCTCTGGGGTTTCTATAGTGAAGGTGAGTAAGACTATTTCATTTTGTGTATGTGGGGGGGGGTTGTGTCCTCAAACTGGTGAACGGTAGTAAGGCTGTTAGATTGACATTTGTTTCCTTTCTGGGTTATCAAATTTTAAACAAAAAAACAAAAACCACAACCACACATGTTGACTTCTATTTCTTAATATACATTTTACCTGCTTTTCCACTGCACTACCATCTGTCCCCTTTTAATTGGATAATGCTGTGCTTAAAGAGGCTAGTGTAATACTGCACTGCAAATGACAAATACAAAAACACACTTTTGGCAGCCACTTATGGATAAAAGCTTAGGGCTGGTCCACACTGGGAAACATCATCATCATGTCATGTCTCTGGGGTGTGAGGTGGATTACCTTTTCTGAAGAGAGAACCCCGTCCTGTCAGTGTAGGTAGTTTTTACACTGAAGCAGTACAGCAGCGCAATTGCACTGTGGTAGCATTTCTAGCATAGAAAAGCCTTTACTCTTCAGATGGATGCTCTGAGCAGAAGAAGAATGCCTGCCTTTAACTTCTTTGCCTGAACTTCTCAGTATATAAAGTGGGTATCCGGGATGGCAGTGCTTGCCTGCTTCAGAAGTTTTAGAGGATTGGTTATGATCAAAAGCACTGTACATTGTATTAATGACTAACAATTTCCAACTCTCGGCATGTGACAAGGGTTGTGTTGTCATAGATAATATCCTATAAATTAAATCTAGTAACTATCCCATGCACATCTGTAGTAGTTAAAATCATGGTCAGTCCATTAAAGCAACTCTTTCTGTAAAAGCATGTCTGTAATTCTAATCCCTAAGCATTCTGGGTTAAAGAAAAAGCTATATGATAACCAATGGGCCAGATACAGAGTGAGAGATTATAGAAGCAATGTAGGATTTCAAAGTATAACTTGGATATGTAACAAAGGCAAGGAATCTCGGCTTATAGATAACTTATCGTATTTTTGTAACTATTGTGGTAGAAGTACCCAAAGGCCGCAATTAAGATTGTGCTGTGATCTGTACGAACATGTTCGACACAGTGGGTAGGTCTACATTGCAGTACAGTACCAGTGGCTCTGGCCCATGTCATCTGGCTGGAGCCCAAACATCTACACTGCAATTTTATAGCCCTGCAGCCTGAGTCCCATGAGCCTGAGACAGCTGAATTGGGCCAGCTGCAGGTACTGTATTGCAGCGCAGACATACCCAGTTCTTACAATCTAAAGACAAGGACGCTACAAATTCTTTACACAAGAGAATTTTGCCATTGAAATGCTGTCACCTCTGTTGGAGTGTGGCAACCAAGTGGACAGCTGGCACACTGAACATGTGGGGAGAAGAGGGGAGGAAATTTTGACCAGGGCTCTTAAGCAAACCCCTACTCTTACATCAGATACTGTGAGATGTTGGTTTGTCCATAGAGCAGAAAGGACTTCCGACTTCTAAGGAGTCATCCTGAAGACCATAAACTGAATTTCATGCAGCAAGTTAGTAGCTAAAGATAAAGGGCTAAATAGATCCTACCGAGGTTGGATCATGTAGTTCCATGGAGTCTGTATATTTCACACCTGATATTTAGATCATTAAGCTGCCCTGTTAACAGCATTTATTCATACTGTTTGCATCCATTCCATTTTTTGGAGTCCATATGTTAATCAGTTTAAGCGTGTTGTGTATTCATTCATACTTATATCCATGATTGTTTGTTGAACTTCTGTTTGACTCATAGGTGGAAACAGAGGACAAATTTGAATGGATTGGAGGGAGTTCAATCGGAGGGGGAACATTCTGGGGTCTTGGAGCTTTACTCACAAAAACAAAGGTATTTGACAGTTGCACTTTAAGTAGAATGGGGAAATACAGGGGCCTTCAGTTGTGTTTCTCTTTAGAAAAGAGGAAAAACCAATCTGGTGGAGAATTATGATTTCTAACCTTACAGATTAAGAATCACTATTCTGCCACAGAAATATTTTTAAAATTGCCATTAATGCACTATGCAGTTTATTTTTATATTTTTCTATTAAATGCTCTTTTGTTCCCTGTTGTGTCTGCTGCTGCTATTAAACAACAAACCTGGGCCCCTGAGCTGTGATGATATCCTTTGTGATACTGGTGCATAAATCCAAGCAATAAACCAAAAAAAGCCACATTGGAAACACAGGGGACAAAGCAATAAAGAAATACCTGTCAAGTGGGCAAAAGGCTGACACTGCCTGGGATAGAGGATTTTTTTTTTTTTTTTTTTTTTTTTTTTTTACAGCTTCTAGGATTGTGCGGAGGGGTGCAGAGTGTACAATTCCCTTTTATTCTTGAAGGGTCTTTCCCCCTCACTGTGTACAGTTTGAGTAGTCTGCTCCATGTTACCTGTTTTTCTGTGCCCTGTGTTCCAACATGAATGAGCTGCTCATGCCTTGAGATCTGATCTATTGAAGAGTAGCAAAGTAGAAAGCCTGAGTATTGCAGTATATCTGAGGCAAGAGGGGTAGCTCAGTTCCTGTTGCATTTCAGGGGATTTGTATGTTCAGAGAACAGAAGGCCAATTGCCAGTCCACAGCCTAACCTGGTACTGCTGTTTTAACTCAACACCATTTAAATCATGTGGTTTTTCTGTGTCCCAAGATGCATGTGACTGTAAATGTTAGCTTATACAGGAGGAGATACAGTTACATATGAACCTGTCAAAAGATCAAAGGGAAGAGTCTATATTAGCAGTGTTTTGTCAGATACATTTATTAGTCTCAGAGCAGAGCTTCATAAATTCTCCTTTACTGGACTTGGTAGAGTAACATGTCTAGACTTCTAACAGTTTATAGCTGAACTGTAAGCAGTTGGGGAGCCCAGAAAGGCAGGACTAGTCTGCTGCTAGGTTTATTTTATTTTGGTGCTTCCTTTTTAATAGCTCTCTGTAGCTGGACAGACAGCCTTCCTTTTAAAGTTTTACTTTTTGAACTAAAATACCTCTGAGACATAATCCCACTTCATCCTATAACTAAGCCCACTTGGCCTCCCATCCTGAGTAGGTGATCAGTACACTGCCTATGTGGCAGGCTCTGGCTGGAATTCTATTCATGCTGATACCTGAAAGGTTGCTAGGCTACACCAACAGTCTCTAGTAACAAGGGAAGGAATGGAAAAGACAGCTGAGTATTAAGAAGTTGATCCAGAGTAGCTCTTATGAGCTTCACTACAGTTTACTTACTGGGTATCTGGTTCGTGAATCTTGCCCATATGCTCAGGGTTTAGCTGATTACCATATTTGGGGTCGGGAAGGAATTTTCCTCCAGGGCAGATTGGAAGAGGCCCTGGAGGTTTTTCACCTTCCTCTGTAGCATGGGTCACGGGTCACTTGCTGGAGGATTCTCTGCTCCTTCAAGTCTTTAAACCACGATTTGAGGACTTCAAAAGCTCAGACATAGGTGAGAGGTTTTTCGCAGGAGTGGGTGGATGAGATTCTGTGGCCTGCGCTGTGCAGGAGGTCAGACTAGATGATCATAATGGTCCCTTCTGACCTTAATATCTATGAAACATGTTATCCCTGTAATCAGGGTGAGGTGAAGGATACTGAGCTAAGGCTTTTTGCTAATCTGCTACTTGAAACATTATAGAATCCAAAGTATCTAGGGATACTGAGTCATATTCTGTTTATATATGCCTATGAAACCCTATTTGAATTCTGAGCCATTCATGGGAGGAGTTTGGGTGAAAGGTGGCATATTTGTCTCATTTTGCACCATGCTAGTCTAGGATGGAGTTCTCCACCAGAGAACAGCAATACCCTAAGGGGTTGCAAGCAATAAACTTGGAGGACACTCACACATTCCTCATTTCCAGTCTTCAGGGGGAACATCTTTCAATCAGTTACTTGCATATGGTCATCTGAGGTCTGATTCAGAGAGGAGTGGTTACAGTAGGAGATTGCGAAGCTCTGCTCTAAGATTAGGGTGGGTAGTCAGTCCCTGTGATATGAAATACAAGGAATGCCTGTTTGGTGGGGGCTGGGTTTTTTTGAATGACTAGTCTTACTAAGAGTTCTGCAGAAGTTTGAAATTCAGACAAAATTATCTGGTCATCCAGAAAACCTGGAGTAACAACACTGTTTGTTTGCTTTTCTTCCTCAGAAATTTGATGAATTGCTGCAGCTTGCTTCAAAGGGACAGCATACAAATGTCGATATGCTGGTGAAAGATGTGTATGGTGGGGCCTACCAGACACTGGGGCTAAGTGGAAATCTAATAGCTAGCAGCTTTGGGAAATCTGCCACAGCAGATAAAGGTACCAACAGAGGGCGGGGGAGGAATCTGCCCAAGTTTTGCTGTACAGATCATATTATATTTTGCCTATTGCCCATTTTACTTTAGTGTGCTGATTGTGTGAATATTTGTGACACTTTCAAATACTGAAAGGATGAGAATGTAGTTACCAACTTCTCCAGTACCCATTTCCCTGTGTCGTGGGGACTTTATAAGGACCAGTGTCTGTATTGGCCTGCTTCTTCAGAGTTCTTCTTTCTAGCTAATGGAGTGGAATGAATGCAAGCATGTCCTTTCTGGCCCTCTGAAGTCTTGAGGTTGGTATCTGTCTCCAAAGGTGTAGGCTAGCTTCAGATCCTCCTTTCCTGTTCTGCTGTAAATTCATACAAAATCTGTCCCTTGTGCTTTTAACTGCACAACTGATGGTAAACAGTTTGTTCTAGGTCTGTCCTCTTCAGTGCTGTGGAACTAGCATATCAATTGAGTCCAGTCCCAAATAGACCTAGCAGTGTGTTCATACAGTGCATTATACTGTCACAAGAGTCTTTTATGGCTGGAGTTACAGGCAGGAAGGTCCCAAATATTAAACTGTCTTAGGATTTGCTGTACATATGGCTTTGCGGTCTTACCTGGTTTGAAATCACTTCATCGGAAGTGAGCTGTAGCTCATGAAAGCTTATGCTCAAATAAATTTGTTAGTCTCTAAGGTGCCACAAGTACTCCTTTTCTTTTTTCTATTTTGAAATACTTTTTAAAAAATTTGCTATAACTAGCTTAAATTTTGAAAGTCCTTTTGAACAAAAAAAAACCAGACATTTTCATTTAGAAAACTTCTAAAGAAACTGATAGTTTCAAAGTTTCAGTTATTTTTAGTCAAAAAATTTATTGAAACTGACCCTTTCCCACAACATTTGTTTCCACGAGTTAGTATTTTCTAATGAAAAAATGTTTTGCTGAAGAATTCCTGACCAGCTCTACTAGCCGTGTTAATCCCCTTGCAAACAGGAAATGAGTAGTGTATAATAAGGCTGAACTTCCTTCCTTGAAGCCAAATTCATCCTCTTCTAGTCTAAAGAAGTTAGTGGAGCTACCCTGGAGATGAACTTTGCTCATAGTCTGCCTAAAAATAATGTCCGCTTGGGCATGATTCAACCATTTTTAATGTATTTTATTATTTTTCTTTTAGAATTTTCTAAAGATGATATGGCAAAGAGTTTACTGCACATGATCAGTAATGACATTGGACAGCTTGCCTGCCTCTATGCTAAACTCCATAACCTACACAAAATTTACTTTGGAGGATTCTTTATTCGGGGTCATCCAGTCACTATGCGCACAATCACCTACAGTATTAACTTCTTCTCCAAGGTAATAAAAACTAAGCTCTCAGGAACACTAGAATAAGTCTTGGATACCTTTCCCAATTTGCTGCAAGACCTTAACATAGTTGTTTTCAAGTGTACCAAGTTGGCAGCATGATCAAAGTAATGCAGTGAATCTGTAACACATTATTAATAATGAATGGCCACTGACTAGGGCCATCCTTTACTAAAGGTCAAATACTGCTATAAAGATCAATTGCAAACAGTTATGCAGAATAGTTGTCTGTGGGTTTTCTAACAATCTCAGTTGTCCTGTAGCTGCTCAGCATTGATCCTTTCCATTTTCCTCACATGCTACCATGATTATTCAATTCCTCTTGTTAATTTCACATTCCCTTGAAGTTCAATGTGAGATTGTTCTTCTAAGATTAAAACCTGCAACTGATACCAGCTTTAAAAAATACCAACTGCCATTCCTTCTAAAATAGTTATCTGAAATCATTTCAAAGTGTAATTTTCCCCTTACAGAGGCTTTCCCTAGTTCCAAAGTTTTGTGAACTGAGAGTGTGGGTGAAATCCAAAGCCAAGAGCTCGTTTTAGATCTGTTGGTTTGCCAGAGTGGGGACTGGTCTAGATGTGTGGTGGCTTTATAAACTTAATAGTATTTGGACCCCATAGGCATCAATGCTTAGATTTTTCACTCTCAACTCAACCCTCCAGGGTTGGGTCTCTGGATCTTTTTTTCAATTTCTCTCTGATCTCCCTGTGTTATACCCCTACAATGCCTTTTTATAGACTAGCTGAAAGCTTTAGGAAACTTCCTCCACTTGTGTAAGTGAGTTGTGAAGTCATTGCTGGTCTTTTGCTATACCCCAAGCAAATGTTAACATTCTTTTGTGAGCTCCTTTATGGGGGAGCTGATTTTGCCCCCCTCTCTCCCTCCCAGTTTCCACAAAATTTCTCATTGCCTAGGAAGGTGAGGGGATTCAGTGGATAATGGGTATGCCTCATTAGCACTAAGATTCCTGCATTGTATTGAGGATGGTCTTGCTTTCTGGTGTTGACGAGTGAATATCTCCCTGACTGGTTTAACAAAGAGTGTGTGCATGCGCAGGTGTATTGGCTCTCTCCATTTGCATGGACATTCCAGTGTGTTCTTGGACCTTGAGCCAGTGTGACGTGAGAAGGAGTGAAGTAGAGAAAGGAAAGGAGTGTCATGGTTTAGAACATCTGAGAGATGCACTGCCAAACATGAATGAATGTGCCAAATGCCCTGACATTAACAGCACTTTTCCATGGGAATTTGCAGTAGCTTTCTGTACTGAAGCACTGGCTAATTATACTTCCAGGATTATTCAGTCTTAGAACAAACTGCATATTCCTCTTTGTATCTTCCCAGGCTGTCTCATAATCCTGGGCAGATAGATGTAAGTAGCACATGCCGAAAAGACGTGTTTCAAACATGCCTCCTGCAGCACCATTTGAAATTATTGAAGTGTGTTGGATTGTAGCATGGATACAATAAAATATTGTATCTGGTTTATCTGTGTTAAGTGTAAATTAGTGACAAAGTACATGTTAGCAATCAGGGGCCATCCAAATGCAATGTTTCATATTGTGGCAGGGAGAGGTTCAGGCATTGTTCCTGAGACATGAAGGCTACCTGGGAGCCATTGGGGCATTTTTAAAAGGAGCTGAACAAGACAGTAAGTACAGCATCACTATGTTCTGTATATGCAGTGTTCTGAAATGTCAGTATCAGTCCAAGGTTCTTTCAAGGGGCTGCATGTAAATCATTGGTTAATCAAATACATTTGCCACTAACAGCACAGATTTATTTTGTAAACGCTTATTTTCTTCTGCCAAGGAGCTCTCTATTTACTCCACTTCCTTGTTCCACTTTGAGGGGCCTGGAGGATTTGCTTCTTCTCTTCCCCATCTCCCGCATGACTGTGCCAAGAACAACCTCCTCTCTAAAGGCAGGGGGAAAAGCCAGGCTTCTGATTTCTCTCCGCTCCAGAGAGGACAGTTTCTGAATATGGCCAGCGTGTTAGTGTAGAAATAATGGAATTATGAAATTGTATTCTTTTGCCCATAAAAACACCTCAATAGTTGGAGAGCATATGTCTGCTCCTAGCATTCTTCAGTTACAGGTTGTTTTTGCCGAGTACAAAGCTGTGGTGCTGCACTCTGATTAGTTGCTACTATTTGTGGTTGCTGTATGGACAAGCCACTCATTTTTTGTTAGGGTGGGAACAGAACCAGACAGATTGGGGTTAATAAAACTTCTTACTTATCCAGCGACGTCTGCATTCACAGAGATTATTAAGCCTCATGATAGTCCTGTAAAGCAGGAAATTTTCATACCCATTTTACAGAGATGGAAAACTAAGGTCCTAAGAAGCTATGTAAATTGGTGGAGGTTCTGTAGATTTGGGAAGAGTAACTAGGAATCCTGCAACACAAGGCATTCTTCTTCTGTAGCTGTATATCCCACACTCTGACTAGTGCATTTTTTTTATTTATCAAAAAAGCCAATTCTTCCTAGAAATAACTGTAAAGAGTTTATTAAACTAATTGGTTGCAATGTATTCTTAATAAGAGCTTTAATAGCTCTAAAGATGAAGATGTACTAGGTTTGAAAATAAAAATAGGGGCTTGGAAATAATTCCAGAAGGGGGGGGGGAGTGTTCTCTTGACAGAATTCCCCCCCCCTTTTTTTTTATTTTAAAGTTCACTATACTAAAAAGTGATGAAGTGATCATTTCTGAAATTTAGGGTTTCTTGCCCCTCCCTGAATTCAGTAAATAAGAAGCCTCAAATTACTAGTTAATTGGATGGTTGAGTAATTCTGCACTTTTTAAAAAACATTTATTTCCATGGCTATTTTCCTTACATTTGTCTTTATTTAAAACCTACACAAAGGCATATAGACATTAAAATCACTTGTGGTATAGACTGTCTTACTTTCAGTTTATGGCATCTCTGTCTTTGTTCCTCCAGATCCCAACCAGTACAGTTGGGGAGAGAATTATGCTGGGAGTTCTGGCCTTATGAGCACTTCACCCGATCTCTGCCCCATGCAACGTGCAAGGAGTGGAACGGTAAGTTACTGTCTTTCTAGGACCACAAGCTATCTTCCCTGAGAGATCATTTGGAATCCTCATGGAACTTCAGGACGGTAATAAAACTCCTAACTACTCCCCATCTTAAACACTTAAATAATTGTTCAAGATCCCAAATAAATAATTTGTAGCCTGATTTCTCACCCCACCCAAAGAAAGTTAATCATCAACTGGGTGTCAGTCTTGTCATCAGTTGTTAAGACTGCACATGCAAATCAGTTGTGCACGCAAATGGCCACATAGACCCAGAGCTGTTTGAGTTGCAAATGAGTCCAACAGTTGTGCACGCAGTGTTGCCTGTGCAGTCGGTAATCTGTATCTTGAAAACAGAGCCCAACATTTGCAAGTCAATGTTTTAAAACCAACTAAGTGAAAAATCAGATCCTCAATTAGACCTGCAAAAACCAGCGTTTGTGTTTCTTCTGTAGCCATTGCTACAGCTAATGCCTAAAGCAGTATAAGGAGTACACTGAACTATTTCAGATGTTAGTAATGTCCGTATGACTTATAAGCTTGATTTTGAGTCTCAACAGGTGGGAAAACCTGTCTGTATGCGGTGTACTCTTTCAAGAAATGGTGGTAGAATTCTTTAGTAAAGAAGCTGCAGTCAATGTTAATTTTGAAGTAAAGAACGCTTTTGACTTGTATGATTTACACTCAATCTTGGATAACATCTTGGAAGAATATTTAAATAAAAAAAAAATCTGGGAATTCACAGAAGATTCTTGTTGCCTATTGCTGTACCTAGATAAGGAGTAGCATATACACAAGGAATAATGCTCAGAGGCTGTATGTAAAACCACTGAAATACTTGAGTGCTCAGTTTCTAAGCTTCCTAGTTCTTATCTGACAGGGCAAAAAATTTAAAGTAGGTGTCCAAGTTGTACATATCATATGTAGATGAGAACAGGTAACTGTGTGTGCATAATATGCAGTTTCATTTGCAAAAATAAATCTATTCACTTTGCTAGCTGCTTCTTTTTTAAACTATGCAACAGAATATTTGTACGTGTGGAATTAACTGCTTGTGTGTTGCCTGTTAAACATTTGACCCTCAATGTTGTTTTTCTATAAGTTTAAGGGCTGTGGGGGAAGGGCAGCAAACAAGAATGTGTGAACTGAAATGGAGGGGAAAAAATCATTTTAATAAAGTGAAAGCTGTGTGCTTAAATACTCCCTTCAGAATAATCCCACCTCTTGTTTTACCAGGAAACTTGTGGGAAGGGGAAAGAAATAGGGGGATTATAAGAAGCTTTTTTTATTATTATTATTAATGAAAACTCCTAAGATGTCAAGGCAAAGCTTTGACAATTGTGGAAACATTCTTTACCATACTCTAAGGCAGCTGTCCACTAAGCTGTAACTTCTGTGAGCTAGTCCCATTACAAATCAATCTTACTGGACCAGCCTGTTTCTGAGTTAGTTTAACTGAGAAGTCTAATACCTTTATTTTTCCCCATCACTTCCCAGTTTGACATGTTCGAAATGGATCGGTTGGAGCGACCGCTTGTTAACCTACCCTTGCTAAAGGACCCATCCACATACATCCCTGACACTGTTGACCTCACTGATGATGCAATGGCCAGGAAATACTGGCTTACTTGCTTTGAGGAGGCTTTGGATGGGGTAAGGGTCACAATGCAGTAAATGTGTCTAAATAGTTTCATGACTTGGCAAATAGATTTTTCTGTGGGCTGACATGGATGAGCTCAAACTGCTAACTTGAGCACATAGTTACACTTGGTGGATGAATGGAGCCTTCCGTTCTGCAAATCTTATAGATGCAGTGGAGGAGGTTCTCTGGACACTCTTACCTCAGCATAGCTGGATTTTTTTTTCCTTGTGACATTTTTTGAATGGTTTCTAAATAAAATGCTCCCTGTTTAAAAACAAACAAGAGAAGGCACAGATGATAATGCCTAAAGGGCCAAATCCTGCTGTCCTTATTCTTTTAAGCAGTCCCGCTGACTGGTGTGGAACTACTGGTGTGAGTCACATGAATACAGTTTGGCCTAACTTAAACAATTCACATGATTGTCATGCTCTTAACTGATTCTGTGTTTATAAATCACTCCTGAATTCCTGTATCCATAGTAAGCAAACCCATCTAAAGAATTTGTTGGGTATAAAAACAATTGACTAACCCGCATCTTAACTAAAGAGCGGATGATTTGAACTTTATTGTAGCAGACTGGTAGAATGCTGTATCAGATGCTTCTAGCTTTTGGGATTATCTGGAATGCCCCCCTCTAACTATATTCTTCAAACAATAGTAAGCACTTATTTTTAGATGCCTATTTCCTCTCTGAATGCATATCCTTCAACCTACGACTTGAATCTGAGGGGGAAAATCTCAAGTCTAAAGTTCTTTGGTGTTGACACACTGAACATTACAGAAGACAGAACAAATATTTCTAAGCCTGAACTTCAGCCATTGAGACTGTTGCATTACCCATCATGTGAGGAAAGAAGGCATTTGGCATCTCCAGTCCAGCCTCCTTGTTTCTCTGCCAGGTAGTGAATCGTGCTATGGCCAGTCAGCCAGACTCTATGGATGCAGCTGAGCGAGCAGAAAAGTTCCGACAGAAGTATTGGAATAAGCTTCAGACGCTCAGACAGCAGCCTTTGTAAGTGTGGGCTTTTTCCAGTGAGCATAGTTAACTTAGATGTGATTTAGTAAATGTATGTTTAATATGCATTTGTTAGCAAGTAGCTCACTTTTGTAATTCTTTGTTCCCTACATGTTACGTTTAGGTCATGTGCATAAGAAATAAAAAGTTAAAACTACTGCTTTTATAGGTTTCTACCCCAGAGTGAGCCCCATGTGTATAGAGGTGACTCACCAGCTGGTGCCCTCTCATGGTTGGGTGCAGCGTTGCTGGGCCTTCTGCTTGGTTGCCTCCTCTTGATGGCTGTTCAGACCCTTTGTTGGTCTGGCTGAGTGACTTGGCCCTCCGACCAGCTCACACTTAAGAGTTCAGTCCCTTTCTGGGGAACCCAAATCCAGCTGTAACTAGTCAAGCCCACATTTGGCTTCTCTTGACTGGCCTATTCAACATCCCTTCACCTGGCACCTCTGTGAGCCAGCACCCTAAAGTCCTTCCAACTCAAATAGAATTTAATAGATTGACACTCCTTCTGTCAATCTCTGGGGACCGCTGAGTAGAACTCAAAACAACAAACAAAGCTAACTTAAGCATTTTTAACCCCTCTCCAGGCTTGTGCCTCTCTTCCTTCTCAGGTTCCTCTTGAGCCCACGGATTGCCTCCCTGGAGCTTGGCCTATTTTTCCAGTGACCCCCTACAGGAGTTAGCTCTATTGCTGTGGCTCAGCTCTCCAGCTGCAATCCAACTGCCATCCCTCTGATGGCTGGGCTTCCTCCCTTTTTTAAGTCCTACATCCTGCACAGGTGTGGTGAGATGGGGCTATCTGAACACATTGGCTAGCCTGTGGGTTCCTTACCCTTAAAGAGGCAGGCCACCCTCTTACAGATGCATATTGGAAGAAATTGTTTTGTTTTGTTTTTTTAATATAGGGTGCTCAGACTCATTAGTAGGAAACAAAATATTTCTACATCCCAAGTAATCCAAATGACAGATGTCTCCTAGAGTAGGAATCAACATTCCATTGTATGTCCATAAGTAAAGCTTGCCGTAGGCCCCCATTTTTTATGATCTTGGCCCGTAGTAAGAGTAGACTATGGACATATACATTACCTCTTAAAATATGAAAAATAAGGTTAAGGACCTCTTTAGATTTAGATGTCCAGCTAATCATTACTGTGTCTCATTCTAGCTAATTGTGCTTGCACAAACTGCAGTGGACAATCTTATGTATGGTAGCCTTTTATATTGTAGTACCTTCCTAGCCTCAGAGGTGCCTGTGCTCCTAGTTAACCGTATTGATTTGACCACAATTACTAGAACTTAACAAAAACATTTTAATTTTTATTGCACAGTAAAACTTGATGGTCTAGACACGGCAACGATCCTAGAAGTAGTAATTAGAATGGTTTAATGGCCAGTTTCTTGGTCAAAACTTCACTATGCTTACCACTTTAAAATAGGACTTTTCTCACTGGAGTAAAAGAAGCCTGTGTGTAATAGTCCAACCCGCTTTAGATGCTCAGATACAATAGTGACTGATGTCATGAATCTAGGGTATAGTGAAGTGGCACCTGTACTATATCTGGGTCAGTTTACAGAATCGGATTCTGAAGATGGTGGGCATGGGGGGAGAAACAATTCTTCCTCCATTGTCTGAAGCAGCTGATCCTCCATTCTCACTCTCTTTCAGTGCTTATGGCACCTTAACAGTTAGAAGTTTGTTGGATACGAGGGAACACTGTCTAAATGAATTCAACTTTCCAGACCCCTATTCAAAGGTAAGTCCTTCTTGCTTTACAGGGTGGACAAAAATGTAAGTTCAAGATATTTTTGCATCCTCTCAAACTTGATGTAGGTAGGTAGTTGCTCATGGTGAGGAGGTGGGGACTGGATAGCTTAAGGCAGAGTTTCTCAGCTGGTGGGTCGCTACCCCCAGGGGTCATGAAAGGCAATCAGGATGACTGCAAGGCATTGAACATTTTTGTTACAATCTAAACTAAAGAAAATCTTGTTCCCCTATTCCCAGCACACCTTTACCCTTTTAAATCAGATATTTTGTTAACTTCTCAAAACACAAATTATATAGTCTAATCATTATCATTGGGATTTTTGTACTGTTACATTTATAGTAAATATAAGGGGGATGCATGCATTTTGCAAGGCTGATTATCATGGGGATGCCTTTGCTTAGGGTTTTTTTAGGTTTTTTTTTTTTTTTGTTCTTGATGGCTCACTTGACACTACTTCTTCCTGCTGGCCAAGATCCATTGTCCTGTCACTGTCTTGAAAAGAAACGATAGCAATTTCTGCTCTTTTTCTACCATTAATGCAGTTATTAGCAGCCAAGGAGATATTTTATTTTTACTTGTTCGTACTAAGCATGCTGATAACAGTAACTTGTTGGTCCATTAGAGGCCATGAACCTAGAGGAGAATGCTTGGAGGTGGTCTTGGCAGTGAGGCAACCAATGATGGGTAAGAATTTTTCATCTATAAATCCAATGTCTCATATCTTTCTTACAGGTAAAGCAGAAAGAAAATGGCATAGCGTTAAAATGTTTTCCAAGCGTAATCGAATCTTTGGATTCATTAGGCTGGGAGGAGAGGCAGTTTGCTCTGGTGAAAGGACTTCTTGCGGGGAATGTCTTTGACTGGGGAGCAAAAGCAGTCTCAGAGTAGGTGCTAAATATTTTAAAAACAACATTTTTAAGACACTAAATATCCCATCTTTCTTTTAACAAATTCAAGTGCACCAATCCAATTTTAATGGAATAGGTTGTATTTCACCTTCTTCAAATGCTGGTTGTTTATTTGCAAGATTTGTTATGCTGCAGGAAATTCATCATTACCAACCCTTAAAACAGGCAGATGTGTCACTATGAATGTTTGAATGAAGTAGTAATAATACAGAGGTTCACATTTGAAAGTTTGCACACTTTGCTTGTAGTGGACATCTTTAGCACTGCTTTGGATATGTGTTCCACTTAGCTTGGCATTATGTTCCTGTAAGATGAATGTGTACTTCCCACTGTTATTCTGTGCTGTCCTAGTACCCTGTATTATGTGTTCACTCAGTGGTTGTAATTAGGGATGGCTGAATGAGTTTGGATAGAATGGGAATCTACCAATACTTTGCTCAGACTAAATCTTTATCTGGAAAACTTTTATTAAACTCTTCCACACAAATGAATTTCTCGTTCCTGTCAGCACTAGATACCTGAATACCCGCATTCTCGCAGTATCTCACAGTTAGCTGCCTTAAACCCAGGGAGTCTGACTTCTGGGAGATGCACATACGAAACGCCCCTTTAAAACCAACAGGAGGTGACCTTGTGCACCTGCCAGGATGATTTGGCTCTTTGGCTTTCTGTATAAGCTTGTTATGCTGTTATAGACCCCTTCCAGAAAATACTCTTTGGGAAGCACTTTAACAGGCTTGTATTCTGTGAATGCTTCCATGACCAATCCGATTTAGCCTAGTACATCACAGAATTTCAGTTCCTAAAATGACCAACTGTAGTTACTAATATAGATCTGGTTACCCACCTATTCATCAGTGCATATTCTCTTCCCTCGGAGGAGAGATTAAGGGAAGATGTCCAAGTTAATGTCATTCACAACTGGCTCAAGGAATTTTATCTTGGTGGGAATTAATTTGCAGGCAATATCTACACATCTAATGGGAATGGGGAAGGGGTCAAGGATGGTGGAAAAACCCAGCAGAGCTCTGCAACGTTTCACTGCTGATCACTTGAAATTAAACCAGGCCATCTTATTCGCATCATCCACACCACCATTTAACTGTGGTTGAGGTTTTTGCTTAAAATGTCTAGCTGATGGGGGAAGTCTGTAATATGTTGTCAACCAGTTTTCCAACTTTAAAATGGCTTTGTTTAAAAGTTTGACAAAATGCTACCATTCAATGCTTTTCCTAGAACATTAGTGCCTGTATGTTTTTACGTGATGCTGGCAGCTTTTTCCTTTGAACATAAGAGCTCTTATTGTTTAAAACCTCTGAATTTTTTGTTTATAAAAATAATATAAAGCACCTATTGTTCAGCCAGTTGATCTCTGCACAACCCCACTAAAATTGATGCCATAAAAACCCCCATCTGATATTTGTTTGTTCAGCTGCAGAGCTGTTTATCGCACATAGATGCCCTGTCCAAACTTGTTTAATGCTGTCCTATTCGTCTTTCTTCTGATGCAGTGTTCTGGAATCTGAGCCACAATTTGGATTTGAAGAAGCCAAGGAAAAATTGCAAGGTATAGAGAATCATTCTGTGGCATCTTGCCTGTGTGTGTTAATATAAGAATGGAGGTGGGCAAGAAAGTGTCTAGTGGGAGAGAGTTCTGCTACCAAGGAAAGTCACATGAAATCAATGGTGTCAAGTCTTTATTCCAGATGACTATGCTACAGTACTTCACTGAATTGCTGCTATCTGAATTCCAAAGATGTCAGGGCCCCATTTCCTCTTAGTCCAGAACACGTAAGAATTTTTTTCCCAGTGAGCAAAAAGGCTCCAGTGAACACTTTGCCTGAATGTCAACCGTCTTTTCCTGCTTGCTATTCTAAATATACCTCCTGCTTAGCAGCACCAAATAGAAAGTGATCATGGTGGTTATCCTACGAGGGGTAATAGTGCGTCACTGGGGCCACTGACTCTAATCTCTTTGACTTGTCCTGTATTCTTTATCAAGTGCTATTTCAAGGAAACGAACTGATCTGCTTTCACAGTTAAGAGCCCAAGATTTCTTTGAACCTACAAATTTAATATTATAGCATCTTCCAGAACTCAAATGTTTTAATGTTAAAACAGATGTATATAAACCTGACCCACCTTTTCATAAGTACTTGTTCTAACAATGCTTACAAAGATCGCCATGAGAAAAATGCTAACCAGCTGATTTTGTCAACTCTACAGAGCGCCCGTGGCTAGAAGATTCCTACAGTGAGTGGATACAACGACTAAAGGTATGCTTGGTCCATTGTGGCTTTAACTATTCACTTAGATTTATTCAATAGTCATAAAAATTACTCTGATCATAATGCAATCACTGTCTCAGGTGTAAATTTTCATCTTAAAAAAAAAATCCTCAAGCTCTGTAATTACTGATCGTGTTTATTAAAGTGGAAAACATATTACTTGCCTTCTACAACTTAAAAACCCCGAAACAAAGGTTTGTTACTCCTCATCAAAACCTCAATCAGGGTTTAACGAAAATACTTTAAGCAGCATGAATTGCAGTACCATAAGACTGGTTTTAAAGTTTTCATAGCCTCAGAATTGGAGTGAATTGAAGGGGAGCGGCACTAGGCAATAAGCTTTTCATTTTAGTTGCCTACTATTAAGCCAGCCCAGATCAGTGGCGACAATGGAGTAGTTAATGTCTCTGGCTGTTCCGTAGCCTCAGTTGGTGTTGATGTGACAAACTGCCACAGTTCACTTTATTTGACAGGCCTAGGATTAACTGATCAGAGTTTGAAGATGCTACCCCTAAGGGAATAGGGTAGTTCAAGGCTACTTTAAACCTCGTTGGCAGGACTATGTTGTGGAAATCTTGCTCTACTTGTACTGTGGATAGGGCTTCTGTTTCCAGCGGTGTCAGTAGAGCCTTCTTCACCAGCAGGAGAGCTGAGCTGCTTCCAAATAATGGTGACCCATGCAGACATTTGCCAATGATATCATTAATTTTTGGATACTAAGGGTCTGGGGTTTTGATCTGAATCTTTGTAAATAGTTAACACAAATTAGTCATTGAACTTATGAGAACTGGCAACTCAACCCTGAATGCACTGGTTTTCTCTTTCAGGAAGGTCCCCCTCATAAATGTGCCTTAATTTTCGCAGATAACAGTGGAATAGACATCATTTTAGGAGTCTTCCCCTTTGTCAGAGAGCTACTCTCTAGAGGTACAGAGGTGAGTTTGAGTACTCTGGATTATGGATGCTTCATGGTCTTTATAATTGTCTGAAGTGTTCACTAATAGTGAAAGACTTAACACTACTTCCCACAAACATCTGCTAAAGCACTTCTGTGCATCAGAAATTCTAATAATATACCAAAATGGGAGGAATGGGGCCAAGTGATATGGGTAATGAAATTTAGGAGTCAGGACTCCTGGCTTCTAGATTCATCTTTGCTCTGACATAAAAAAATCACAGCCTCTATCTCCTGAGCTGTAAAATGAGTCTAATAATAAACTACTGCAGGAGAAACTGAGGAATTTGAGGGAGGGATAAATTAAAAGTGCTCTGATCTCTTTAGTTGAAATGTGCTGGAGCAGTTTAAGGAGTTACTAAATGGCAGTAAAAATCTTGACACTTGTTTTTAATACAGTAAATGTTGGGTTTAGTCTGACTGTGTTTTGACTACTGATAAGGGAGTGGTAGGTGTGGTGACGGAGCATAAGAAACAGTGACGGGTAAATTGAGTAATAAATGGCTGTTAGGTTTGAGGTCCTCAGTCCTTTTAAATGAAGCTAGGGGTATCTAAGAGAGAGTTTAGGAAGTCTTGGTAAAAGTAATAACTTTGTGAAACTGGCACTCCAATCCAAAATGTTGTTTTAGGGGACAGTGTAAACTAAACTTTTAGTGTATTCTTTTAAAGTCTGATACAGCCATTGGCTTTAGCAAATTTAAAAATCATGCTTCTATCTATTTGTATAAACTATTTAATCTCTAAAATTAGAAGGGGAGAATATGCACGCATGGGTGTAGGCTGTTGCTGGTGGTGGTGATCTTCCATGCTGTATTGGGGAGGGAAAACCAAAACTAGGAAAATGTCATTGTAAAGCCACAATTTGGCAGGGGCAATTGAAGGCAGCCATAGAACATGAAATAACCTTAATCATCTTTGAAATTGAGATTTCAGCTAGACATTCTTCCACCTCCACCCGTTTTGATGAATGTGTGAGTATCTTAGATAAGAGGGGAAATCTTCTGATCTCTTTGCTGCAGGTTATATTGGCTTGTAACTCTGGCCCTGCACTAAACGATGTTACCTACAATGAATCCTTGATTGTCGCTGAGCGGATAGCAGCAATGGATCCCATTATACAGTAAGTCTTTTTCTTTTTTTCCTTCACACTTCAAAAGGCTCTGACCACATTTATAAATACTTAAACTAGATTCTGCACTTTGACCTGCCCTCTCCCCCGTCATTTCCTTAAAAGGAAATACTGTCCGGAAATACAGGAAATACTGTACACAAGATTGAATACATCTTAAATGTCAGTGAGAAGAGAAACTTCCTGTAATGATTGTAACTCATACTCAACCCTATTTGGCTAACGCATGAGAACCAGAACCTGAAAAAAATGGGGAAATACTGAAATGAAACTTAACAAAACTGACTGGAAATTCAAAACTGACTACTCTGTAACAATAAGCTAGAATTCACAAACTTTCAGCTTTCATAATATAAGATGATAAAGCACCAAAGATGGATTTTAACTGTTCTTGGCGATCCCTTACATGATGCCACTCAAATCCTTACAGGTGTTAACTTTTTTGAATTATGAAATGAAAGAAGTGCATGTTAATGAGGTGTACAAAGCAGCCCTTCTAGGGTTGCATGAGTGAAATAAGTCCCACTGTCCGAGCAACTGCTTCATAATCATGTAGTAAGTTTAGAGTGAAATTCTGGAAAAGGATGACTAAGTGCCCCCCTTTCTACTCAGCCTGAATAGGTACATAAGATTGAGAAACAATCATCAGCAACAGGCACAGAGCATCTTGGTGGCAGGGTATGTTGCAGCCTGCAGCCATGTGTCTGGATACTCACAATTCAGCCTCAGTGCGTAGGTTGCCCCATCTGCCTCCATGGAGTAAGCTAGGACTTGGCTCTGGTCTGCAGGAGGGAATTAAGTCTTGCGTTGTTTCAGACTAATGCCAGTCTGGCTGCATTGTGGACCTGGCTTTCCCAAGGGTTCTTGCCTTCAGGACTTCCTTGTTTAGCGTAAGAAATCAAGTGGTTGGTTTGTTTTTTGTTTTTTCCCAAAGATCTGCGCTGACGGAAGAGAGGTTGCTGTTGGTACAAACAGGTTCCAGTTCCCCATGTTTAGATCTGAGGTATGTTTACCAGTGGATGAAATGTGTATTGTAAATTCTCTGCCTTTGCCATGCAGTGAGGTAAATTCTGCACTTTAGTACAGTAACCACCCAACCTCTTTCTTTCAATAGAAAGCATTTCTGTAAAATCCATTATACTTGCTGAAACCTGCAGACAAGCATGTATGATGATAATAATCAGTCCCTGCTGTCTGTCTGGTATCTTAATTCTCTCTTGCTGCAGCAAACGTATCTACTTTTGCCCTCAAGTGGATTAAACATTAAAAGCTTTGGCTCAGAATATTCAGCTACTCTGAATTTTTTAAGTAACTACATCAGGTGGTTACTGTTGGAAATGAAAAATTGGTTCTTAAGGGTAATGGGCCTAATCCTGCAGTTATTGTAGGCAGTTCTCCCTGGATTGGCTCTTTGTCTTAAAGTAGTTGTTTTCTCAGTCACAAGTGCCTTATGTACTGGATTTGGTAGCAAGCACAGTCTGCTCTCTGCCATACATGAGGTTAACTTGCGTCCTTGCCCCGCTGCAGAGAAAAGGGGACTTAACCCCAAGATTCAGTCTCTTTGCAGATTCCTATTGTCTAGTGGTTAAATCAAAGCTGCAGTAAGATCTTTAACTCGATGCAGAAAGAAAGTGATCCTTTCCAGCAGCCCATTGAGAAGCTGAATGCCACTAGTGCTTCGTTTCTTTCTAACATCCTGACCCCATCTGTACTTGGCACACTCGGACTTCTTACAGCTTTGTCACTTGCAGAGCTAGATGTAATGCTTTATTTCCTATCCCGCGTGCTGTTGCCTTGGCACCTCATTCTCTCTAAAGAAGTTAACTGGAACCCTTGGCTTGCATTCTACCTGTCTTCTGAGAAGGCAGCTAGAGCGCTATAGGCCTGACTTTAGAAAATTGCAGGGGGGAGGGGAGCTTGAGGACATCTCACAAGCCCTGCTCTATGTAACTTTGTGGCTCTTGGTTTCTCTCAATTGGTATTTCCAAATGGGCTAGAATGATTCTCCTGCTCCCTTCTCTTCCCCTAGTTGTTGGACTAATTACTTTAAAAGATGACACAATGCATGGGGAAAGCAAGATAGCCCTCTTGGAAGAATAACCAAATCAACCATTTCTAACCTTCCTTGATGAAGGAGAGAACTCGCTGTAGATACACTTAGCACTACCACCTATATGGTCTGGCTACGTGTATATCTACATTGAAATTATGGAGTGAGTGCAGCTTGTGTAGACATACCTGAACTAGCTTGAATGGCACTAGCTCAGGTACTGGAGCACTAAAGCCATGATAGACAAACTAGCAACCAGAATAATTACCCAAGGGTCTGGGAAGGCTTCTATAGCCTTCCCTGGTACCAGTACACAGTTAGCTAGGATATGTCTAACACAAGCTGCAGCCACTGTGATTGCAGTGTAGACATGAAATCTGCTTGCCCTGCAGGGTGAAGTCTCTGAAGGTGCTCTTTGCAAGCCAAATGGACTATCAGGTAAAGTGTGCGACTACACTACACCAGCATAGCAGCTATGCCGGTGTAGTGTAGATACTTCATGCACCCATGGAAGGGGTTTTTCCATCAACGTAGGTAATCCACCTCTGCCTGATGGTAGCTAGGTCAGTGGAAGAATTCCTCAGTTGTCCTAGCTGCATTGTCAGTGTGGGTTAAGTCTACTTTACTATGTCACACAGGGTGACAAATTGTTAACAGCCCTGAGCAATATAGTTAGGTCAACCTATGTTTTTAGGTGTAGTCAGACCGTACTCCATTACTGACATAACTGGACAATTACATTTTCTATCTGCATCTCATTACAGCCGGCTGGACAAAGGCCTGGCCCTGCTGGTCAGGGAGCGGAGGACTGACTTGGTTATAATCGAAGGGATGGGCCGCGCTATCCATACGAATTACTATGCAGCTCTGCAGTGCGAGAGCCTCAAACTTGCAGTCATCAAAAACTCATGGTTGGCTGATCGGCTGGGCGGGAAAATCTTTAGTGTCATCTTTAAGTATGAAGTGCCACGCAAGTGACTGGGATGGAGGCCTGAAGTGTGGCAGCAATGGACTTGCACTAGTTTTACTTTAATTGTAAAGAATGTATTTTTATTATGACAGGGAAAATGAGTTCACATGAAATTCCATATTTATATTGTGCTTTGACTTAAAGCAACAATATTCATTATATAAAAAATAATACACCCAAAATATATATGTATATCACTCACTGTTTATTTTGGTAAGTGTTTGTTTTAATGCTGCAGTATTTGTGATGGAAAGACTTTATTTTTTGTTCTGTGAGACATTCATATAGAAATATATTTAAATGTCAATGAAATCTTTTATATATCTCTGCTTACTATGCCAGCAGTGACTTGGCACATACCAAATAGAGTTTTTAAAGTGCTGAAAGCGTTTGACTTTGCATTTGAATATTTTAGTTCATGAAATACTTCAGACCTTTCTAAATTCTCTCTAGTTAAGCTAGGAAGAGACTTACTCCCTTGCAAACTCTGAGGAGTGTTTATTTCAGACACACAGGAGCCTAGAACAGTAACTGACCTGATCATCAAAGAGAGTAGCAGACTTATTGCTGCTAAGATTTATCCAACTGCTGCAGTGTGAAGTTAAATTCCTGAAGCTCATCCACCTCCATTCTTGGGTTTTATAATCTTCTAGATCCCATCTAAATGGGTTAAGCAAAAGCAGTCTCTTCAGCTAAATTGTCTAATTTTTTTAAGACTGAACCAAAGCAAGCTAAATTCCTCACCCATACAGCTACTTAAATTAGACCAGGAATTAATCTGGAATAAGGCCTTCAAGAATTCCCATGTACTCTTTTCTTCCATTTGATGTTCCTGTACCCTAAAGCCAGAATCAGCTAATGAACACTTATCTTAATCTGTTCTGCTTGTTAAACCCTCCCTGGCAATAACATATTGGCCAAACGTACACACATCCATGCTAAACTACTTGGCTTTTGTTGATCAGCTCAAAGCACTGTACCAGCACGCCAGGCAACAACTAACAAGTGACTTCAGGTCATGCTCACATTCATTTCAGCTCTGCTCCAGTTTCCCTTAAATAAAGGCAAGTAATGGGAGGGTTATGGCCAGATCTTCAGCATCAAATAGCCATTCAGAGTGGGTGGTAATGACTCCCTCCTGGCCATTCTCCAAGGATACCCGTGAGAAGATACCTGTTTCTTCTCTGCTCCTGATATTCTAAATAGTGGAAAATCTGTAGTAACATAAGGCTGCTTGGTGAAGTCTCCATTAGCTTGCAAGGTAAGATACTCCGTACTCTTCACTGACTTTCACTATAGAACTTTAAATGTAGCAGCAGCAGTATCCTATTTAGCGTGACCAGATGTCCCGATTTCATAGAGACAGTCCCGATATTTGGGGCTTTTTTTTATATAGATGCCAATTACTCCCCATCCTGATTTTTGACATTTGCTGTCTGGTCACCCTAATCCTATTGCACCTGGACCCCAACTCCATGTAAGTATCTCTAGGGTACTTATACACCCCTCTGTGTTGCACCTGAGCAGCTCCAAAAAAATTTTTTTTTTATCAACCAGCTGCATGAGTGAGGAAGTACCTCTTCATTTTACTGATAGACCGCTGAGACAGAAAGGCTAGTCCAGTGCCTACACCCCAAGGCCATCCTTCTGCTGCAGGCTACATGAATATGGCATTCAGAAGGGAAAGAAGGGCCTCGAAGTACAACCCTGCTACTTCTACTCAACAGGTCCCAACAAGTGTTGTCTAGAGGGATGAAAGAGCAGAGTCAACTTGTCACAAACTAATTTAATTTAGTTTTAAGTAAGTCATGTGCTCTTTTTCAAACTTTTTTTTAAGGGGGCAGACTGGTTACCTTTGCAGTGATGACAGGCTTTCATAGTTTTAAATAGCATTTGCTATGTGGCTCTCAGCCTTATATTAAAGCATTAGTTTGTTTCTTACAAGAGGAGGGATAGTCTCGGCACAGAAGTCTGCTCTCCCCATGAAGCAACATGTATTTACACAGTAAACTCCAGTCAGCCCAAAGGAGAATATGAACCATAGTCAATATGCTGCTGCTTCTTCCCTCACCACCCAGCCAAGCAGTAGATGAAGGTCTCTTACCTTTCTGGGGGTAGATGGAGATCATCACTTACTTTATTATCCCTTAGATTAGATCCCTTATATCATTCAATCAAAACAAGCCAGACAGACAGTAACACTGAATGTTTAATTTGAAAATTCCTACTCTGTAATAGCCAGGATTAAACATGTCCTTAAGTAACTTCAGCCAAGTGATCAGACTGCACCTCTAACATTTTTAGCATCCCTTATGCGTCACCCTCCTGTATATATTGTTAGGTGCCAGGTGCAAAGAGACTCTACAGATGTTCCTGCTCCCACAAGCCAATGCATGTTTCCCAAGTTTTGCAGTTGCCAATATTAAATATGTTACTGAAACTGACTGTCCCTCTTTACCCTTTCCCACTACAGCCAAGCAAAACTAGCAGCAGATATAAGGCAGTATATACAGGAGCGCAATGCATATGCTGTGTAACATGCTCTGCCACTAAGCCCAGATCTTCTGATATGCTGAAAGGCAACCAAAACGCTCAAACCAAGCGTAAGAACAATGCAATTTCTGTTGGATCACACGTTAGTTAAGCTGTGACCCTTTAAATTGGCCCTGCTGATTTAAGAGCCAGGTTATTTTAGTTTATTTACCTCATTTTATTTAGTTTAAGCTCAGCCTAACTGACACCGTTAATATTCCATTGCAGTCACTCTTTCCACAGGTGGCTGATATTAAGTGAGTCATTCAATTCAAAAACTGCAGGCAGCATGATTTGCCCCCTTCCCCCCCCCCCTTTTTTTTTTAAATAGTCAATACATTTTCACTGGGGAAAAAAAACTCACCTTCATGTGGTCGGTGAGTGAGACACCTAGGAACTTGAGACTGGAACTTTTGCATGAGAGTGAATCTCAATCATTGTGCCCTTCAACATGCTCTTGGCTAGCATCTCACTTGGAGGAAGTTATACTGATAAACATTGGCAGGTGCCAAGCAGCTGCATTAACTTAAAGGCTAAATATCAGATTGTTTTTTAACAGAGCTGTTCCCATGCTCAGTCTTCGAATAAGTGTATTTTGTCCAGCAAAGCTGTTCTTTGATACTTGTTGTGTTTTCAGTATTCAAAGCTCTGTACAGACACAATCTTTGTCATACTGAAAAATGGCAGGCAGTAACCTGGGTAGCAACATGGAAAATGCTGCTTATTCTGTTTTACACTGCTCTTGAAGTCTCATTCTAGAGTCTTCTACGCTTGGTTCCAGAATATTCACACTGATCCCCTTCACTTGCAGCTCCATGCATCATTCAGTTTTGAGCATTTAAAATAAACAATTACCACTGATGGAGGTTGCTAGCTTGACAGCCAAAATCCTCTGCTGCATCACGGAGCAGGGACAGCTTACATCCATCAACTCTGAGCTGCAGGCTCCACTTCTAAAGGTGTGTCTACACTGCAGCCGAAGCTGTGACTGGCACAGCCTGCAGACAGACCTGCAGTAGCTGGTACTCGAACTAGTTCACTCTACACAAGCTGCTAGTCACATCCCCAGCTGCAGTGTTGCCATATGCTAAGGGTATGTCTACACTGCAGTCAGGTGTGACTGGGGAACACAGACCGGCCACAGCTTCACTTCTATGGTTATTTGAGCTAGCTTAGATAACATGGGCTAACTGCTTCAAAACATACCCCAGCATCAGCGGGAGGGCTGTCCAGCCCATGCTGCTAAGGCTTCACTGCTATGGTTAGGTACTGCACTCACACCTCCAAGTCCAGTGTAGACAGAACCTTGTATGAATGAGGTGCTCATTCTCCACGTTTGCTCAATCCCCAACCTTTGAGCTGTGACTGTTTTATGAGGGCCACCCAGTAGCCATCAGATGCTGACATCTTCAGTCATCATTGCTAGGCTGGATTTAGTGCTCTAGAGTGGCTAAGATCTGGAGTCAGTCCTCTGAGCTATTTCGTTCTCTGTCTGCAGTTCAATCGTTATAGAGATTGACCTTTCCTAGTGCTAGGGGAGCTACACTCTAGGTATACAGAGATACAGTACCAGTGCAGAAAACTCATGCAGAGAAACAGCTACTATTGAATACACACAGTAGGAAAGAAATTGATTAAACACTGAGACTCCACTCCCTAAAGAAGTTCTTATGATTTAACCTTTTCTGGATTCTCTCTTGCACTTTCTTTTACTCTGAACCGATGACTCA
This sequence comes from Dermochelys coriacea, assembly GCF_009764565.3. NCBI lineage: Eukaryota > Metazoa > Chordata > Testudines > Dermochelyidae > Dermochelys > Dermochelys coriacea. The sequence goes on along the minus strand of NC_050085.1, from coordinate 18,693,073 downwards.
TCTCCTCGATGAGAACAGAGCAGCAAGATTTCTGAAAGATATGAAGGGGTGGGGAAAGGAGAAGGTGTTCCATCTGACCCAGAAAAGTCCCTTTTAATGTACAGAGGGCCTTGGTTGTACTAAGGAATCAGCTGAGCGCAACAAGGCTGAGATCCAAGTACAGGAACTGCAAGAGCTGTCTTTTCTTTGCATTCGTTCCCTTGTCAAAGCATTCGTTAGAATTACTGGTACTTTAGAACAAATTTATCATTGCCAAGGAAACAGGACAGAAGTAGCAAATAAAGTGGGTGTACTGCCAAGGCTTTCCACTTGCACTAGTTTTACAGCAGCATAACTTAAGCAATGCAGTTGATGTTAATTCTGACACACACTCGTCCTCTGTCTGTCCACAGCAAGTTAGAAGGCACACGGATACTAACTATTAACGAGAGTTAAACAAAAATCAAGTTTTTTTTCTTATCTCCTCCAGTTTGTTCCCTAAATGAATTCCTAACCCTCAATGATATCATCACGAATCACAGGCTCTGGAAATGTTATAGATCATCATTCGAAGTGAGGAATAAACAGATTTCTTTCCATAATGGAGATCTTAGTTTTGTGCAAAGATCCGTAGTAATACAGAAAGATTGTTTCTAAGGATACATCTACACTGCAGCTAGAGATGTAATTTCCAGCTTAGGTAATTGTAGCCACACTGGCTTTGACAGAGATAGCAGCATAGCAATGGTGTCATGGGCTAACAGCTCATGTACAATCCTGTCTGAGATCCTAGGTACACACTCAGACACTAGCTTTGCGACCTGAGCTGGAAATTACATCTCCAATTGCAGTGCAGACATACCCCGTGTCAAATGTTTTCCACCAAGTGGGGTCCCAGACACCTCTCTGACTTGCTACTTACATCAGAAGAGGTGCAGCTGTACTGGGGGTAGGGATCTAGGTCCATCGCATGAAAATAAAGCTGTGCAAAGATAAAGAGGTGTCACAGTGCCACTTACCTTCTCCCGTTCAGCACCATGTCGGCTCTTGTTTGACAACTCCACCAAAGCCACAATCACTCCCAGCACGAGGCCGATTGCAAGAACCAGGAAAAGTCCACCCATGGCTTCCGGTTTCAGAGGACTCCATGTGTCTGGGCCCTTATGGAAACAGGTGGTCTCCCACCACTTGTTACGTAAGTAGTCCAGGTCGCCTGACTCGCCCAGTTTCAGCACAGCAAGGGAGAGTTTACTGGCCCACGGTGATCCTGGACGGTAGCAGAGAGAAATGAACTGGAGCATTATACGACACTTGCACAACTTAATGCTAGCCGCTTAGGCACAACCCATAAATACGCAGCATGCAGTCAGTTGGCTGCTGCTTACCACCTCTGGAATGGCTGCAGTCCAGGTATATATATATTGTGTGTGTAATTGTTGAAGCTCTTTGAGAGGAAAGATGGGATAACCATGACAGATAATGTTAAATCTTTGCATTTTAAAAACGAACAGCCACATCTCCAAACAGCCACGCAGTAGGAGCGGCTGAGCTGTTGAACAGCTATGCTATCCTCATGCCAGTCTGCCTAAAAAAATAATGAAAAAGATACAGGGAAAGGCAATGTAAAAAGTACAGGCAGAACAGCCACTAAAGAGAACAATCATCAAAGCCTTCCGACAAACTTTTACTTTTTTTAAAAAAGTCCTCAGAATGCATCGGCTGCGATTCTGGGACGTTGGGGCTACAGAAGAAAAATTAACCAATCACTGACTGTCAGAGGATTCTTTAGCCTCTAAAGAATGAAGGGTCCATGTCAGAGAGCAAAATTTTGTGAGCCCAAAGTCATCAGCAGAATTAATATGTTGGATATTGACGTTGCCTCGGGTCACTGAGCTCCCCTTGGAGTCTCATGGCAGGAGAGGCTGTTTTGGACCTGGCCCATTGAAGTTTGTCCTATGTCCCATGGGCCGGCAGAAGGGCACTGAAGTGGATCTAGAAATCAGGGGTTCTTAGCTCTGTGGCACAGTTGCTGCAAGTGAGTTGAAAGGAACTGGCGGGGTGGAAACAAAGCAGCAGACGTATCTCACCCTTTGCTGTAGCAATGCCGAATCCCCTTGCTCCAACGACTTCGGGAGCCCTGATCAAATTGCAGTGCCTGGCTGCAAGAAGATCTTGGGATACAGATTCCCCAATGAAGGCGTAGTTCGATTCCAGCACACGCTGAACTGCCTCGTGGTAGTTTTTGACTAAAACATGGTCTCTCCTCTTGTCCATGTACTCGTAGATCATCTGATGGATGGGATTCCTGGAGTTCTGCAGCCCACAAAGTAAAGCGTCAAACCTCGCAGTGTTCAAGGGAGCGTCTGTACAAGACTGGTGTGCACCAATTGTAAAATAGCTGTCTGGAGAAGATAGTTTAAACTCTCCCTCTGAGCCTCTGTACTGAGAGCTGCCAATGCACTATCCCTGGCGGGGAAGTTAACCAGTCTCTCAGCAAAGTACACAGGTTTCAGATAAAAGGTAAAAGCGTCATCAGGCAGACCGGGGATATACAGCTTTAAAAGTCAGCAAGAATTGAAGCGGGAACACATCCAACCTATGCAGGAAGCTCACTAGCTAAGCAAAAGAAGCTCATCAAAGCTTGGCTGGCACAAGCTGTCTACGTGCAGAGTCTGACTCTGAGCACAGTCGCAGCTCCTGGGCTCTTAGCGACTCTACGAGAGGGTCAGGCACCTTGAAGAACTGAAACGTGGAGGAACTTTCTACGGTCCCAAACTCGATCTCTCTCTGCTTCACGAGATCTTCAAAAGTCTGGATTGGAAGCGGCTCGTTCCCAGCGCGCAGCAAGGCGGTGAAATTGGCAATGTAGGCAGCCAGCAGAGAGAGGGTGAACAGCCACCACATGGCAGCAATGATTCGCCCGGACAGCGCTTTGGGATGAGGCGCTGCACCTGCAGAAGAGAGAGGGCATCTGCAGCTTGACACGCTCACGAAAGGGACAGTGCGGGCAGCTGGGAGCGTATCCATGTATTTAAAGCTTGAAAAAGTGTGTTGCTCTTTATTTAACGAAACTCGTCCCGATGGAAACTTCCCTGCAGCGCTAGAGACCAGCACACAGCAGCCTTGGCTAGTGCATGAGCCCTGGACAGCAAAACAGCCTCAGCCCAGTCCACCCACCCGCTGCATGGAAACCACACCGATGGCCTGAGACAAAGGAGAGCCTGGCACCCTCTGACCTCAAACGCTGGTGTTAAGGCAACATCCCTTCAAACCACTTCCCATTGTAGCCAGACTCCACCACCCCTCCGGTACTCAAGCAGAGCGAAGACTAAGGTACTGTCTGTGGTCCAGTGGGCACAGTTAGTGCTGCAGGATGCCCTGCTCAGATGGCCTTCTCCATCAAAATCAAATGGGCAGGGCAGTCCATAGAGCAGAGCATGCTAGCCGCACACAAGGTCTTTACACCATGATGGATGTGGGCCTGTAGGTTTAGCTGGTCACACCCATAGCCCCACTAGGGTCCTACCTTGCAGGGTAAGAGCTCCTGCTCCAAACCAGAGGCTGTTCAGAAAGGTGAAGTGGTTCTCCTCACTCTTGGGCTCCTTCCATTCACAGGGGCTCAGCCTATGGAAAGAAACCAGGTGTCACAACAGCTCTGCCAGCATCAACCGCAGAGGGGCCGGGGCTGTTCCGTGGCCCACACAGCTCCAGTCTGTGATTCAGAGTGACTGCGTTCCTGGTTGGAGCACGCGGACCATGACCTCAGAAGCGACCAGCTGATGCTGCCCTCGACCTGGGGTGCATCGCGGCAATGAAGGCTTGGGACGGGTGCATCACCCAGAAACACAGACGAGCCTCCTTCTCCCAACCTGGTCACAGTGGCAGCCAGCTGGGAGGAACCAGTGCTGGGCTGCGAAGCTGGGCCTTCCGCAGGGAAAGGGGCAGCACTGAAGGGAAAGACCTGGTGTAAAGCGAGAGGTGTGGGCCCCGGCACGCTGAGATCACTCTGCCCTGGGGGCATGAATGGTGGCTGATGTGCGTTGGCACTGGGGTTGCTTAACTGCCCCAGCCTATGGAGAAGAATGAATCCAATGAGGCTGTTCCAAGTGAGAGAGGCAGAAGGGGGAACAGCTCAGATGATCACCAAGGCCTCTGGTTACCAGGGGGCTGTGCTAAGAGTGGCCCTGTTCACATCCTTAACTCTACTGAAGCAGCAGAGATGGGCTGTGCAGGGTACTCGGGACAGGAAGCGCAGCTAGTGGATCTGTGATGAAGTGGATTCCACAGGCAAATCCCAGCACAAGGAAGGCAAAGCAGCAGCTGCTGTTCTAGCCTGTGGCTGCAGCGGGGGCTACGCTGCGGCTGGCTTGGAAGTGGGGAGTGAAGTTCTTCCTCCCGCATCATGCCTGGATATCCCCACTCCGCATGGGCAGGAGAGGAGAGTAGCGTGACCAGAGGTCCTGGTTTTATAAGGACAGTCCCGATTATTGGGTCTTTTTCTTATATAGGCTCCTATTACCCCCCCCCACCCTCTGTCCCAATTTTTCACACTTGCTGTCTGGTCACCCTAGAGGAGAGAGAATTCCACCCACTGAAGCCAGTGTGAGTGAAGCACCTGAAGGTGAGTTGCACCTTAGACACAAACATGGTCAGGTTTAAGGGGAGAGAAATTAACTGGGATGAAGGTGAAAGCACAGGGATGAAATTTGTGTGTTTAAATGGAGCATCCAAAGCTTCTTACAATGTTAGAGACATGCTGCACGGTGACTATCTAGAGGGGAAGAGACCCTGATTTTGCTGAGATCTCTCAAGTACTGTGGGCCTTAAAAGAGACACTTTATCTGCACTTTTAGCCCAGTGAGCTGTTCTGAGGTGTGCAGAAGCAAATACAACCCAGTGCTTTGGCTAGAAGTAAGGGTCTGTTCAGTGGCTGGAGAAAGCAATGGGTCGCAGAGAAAGCCAAACACATTGTACAGAACAGCAGCTGTATTTTTACCTGGCTGCAAGAAACAGGCAGAGGCAGGTCAGAAGGTAAGCAGCCATCAGGCCAGTCCAGGTCTCCTTACTGAAAGGAGCGAGGAAGCTGAAGAGAGAAGCACCCTGGGAGGCAGCGTCCTTCCTGAGCAGGATCCCGATCCCCGTGCCCAAGAATGGCATGGTGAAGGAAATCACCTCTTCCCTCGCTGACATGATCGTCAAGGGAGCCACAGCGAGGTCTGCTTCCTGCAGGGCAAGCCGTGATGTCTCAGCAACCCTTGGACACAAGCTGGAGGCATCTCAGTTCCCAGTGGACAGGTGGCCACCGGACAACTCCCATCACTGTCCCACTTAGCAGCCCCCTATTTGCCATTCTGGCAAGCCATCCCCATTTCGGGAAGAGCAAGGACTGAGAAGCGAGTTGCGTCTCCCACTTCTCCAGGCTGCAGCATTTACAGGCATGAGCCAGAGCCAGGATTTGGAGAGTGTGTATACAGGGCCGGACTCAGGGCAGCATAGGCTGTAATTTGCAACTTGCCACCAGGTGGCAGCACAGGACAGGACAAGGCACCCATTCAAACGTGTCTTTAACGAGTTTATTGTAGGTTTCAGAGTAGCAGCCGTGTTAGTCTGTATTCGCAAAAAGAAAAGGAGGACTTGTGGCACCTTAGAGACTAACAAATCTGAAACCTGTCATTATGCAAGGCACTGAATTTAGCCGTATAGAGTGGAAATCTGTTAACTTCATGAAAAAACTCGTACAGATACAGACAGACATCATCTTCCTCTCCAAAATTTGTTAGTCTCTAAGGTGCCACAAGTACTCCTTTTCTTTTTAGTTTATTGTAATTAACCTCGTTGGATTCACCTGAAGACGCCTGCTTTCTCCCTCCCTCCTCCTCCGAAATCTACGTGAAGCTACATACGCTTAGGCTGGCCCTTTATTTCTGGACCAGCCCTGCCATGTATCCAGATAGATCCATGGAAGGTGAAAAACAGGAAGCATACAGTAATTGCACCCTTGTTGAGCAACTGCTATGACCAAAAGTTTTAAAAGTTACCCATGTCGGTCCCAGGAAATCAGAGAGACAAGGTGGGTGAAGTCATATCTTTTACTGGGCCAACTTCTGCTGGTGAAAGAGACAAGCCTTCGAGCTACACAGAGCTCTTCTTCAGGTCAAGAAAGCTTGTCTCCTTCACCAACAGAAGCTGGTCCAATAAAAACTGTGACTTCACCCACCTTGTCTCTTTGAAAGTTGGCAAGTGAATTTGTCCCAGCCTCCAAGGTGTTTGCATCAGTTTCATTCTGACTCCACGATACCAGCTAGCAAGGGCTGCACCTCGGGTGTGTGTTTCAGCCAATTGTTTGGTTTTAAGACAGTTTCCTTTAAAGCCTTTATCTTCGGCACATTAGAGTGAATGGAACATTGTGGCCACTCGGTTGCAATCCAGTACCTCTCAGCAGTCCACGAGGCAGCACAGCCTAGTGGTCTGAGCACAACACAGCAAGCCAGGAACTCCCACTTTCCTTTGTGGTCTTGTGCACAGTCATGTCCCAACTCTGTGTCTCAGTTTCCCTATCTGAGGAATGGCGATAACGCTACTGGCCTACCTCACAGGGAGGCCTCCATACCGAACGCTTGCCAAGTGCTGCGTGAAGAGGAGATGTGCTAGGCACTTGGATTGTTAGTGCTGAGGTGAAGTGGGCAGGGTGACAGCTCCCTGGGGTTGTCAGGGAAACAAGAATCCCCGGCAGGGGATGTTAACATGGTTGTTTTCACCCCCACACCTGGGGAAGTTCAGCCCTCTTGAGAAGTCACCTGCCTGACGATCTCGCCAACCATCCCGGTCCAGTTCCCGATGGAGGAGACAGCCCCATAGCGGCCATCTTTCACTATTATCACCTTGTAGTTGAAGTGCAGCATCTTGGCGAGCATGTCCAGCAGATCCAGGCAGTAGCCCTCCAGCTCTGTGCCTCTTGCCATCGCATAGGGGTCTTGCTACATACAAGGGGGGGGGGGAATGTTTGAAACCAGACAGTTCCACCAACACCAACCAGGGACCAACTGTGAGATCCTTCCCCATTTCAGCAGCCTCCATCCCCCTCGGCCTGCCCAACCCCCAAGAGATGGCCACCTGCAGATTCAAGACCTGGTGATAGAACCCAGGATTTAGCTGTGGTGCTTCCAGGGCCTGGAAATCTGCTCCCTTGAGTGCCTCCCCACACACCTCCTCCCTAGTAAGAGATGCTAGCAGTCACTCATTCACGTGAAACATGGACTCCCCCACTCTTAAAGCAGGGCAGCCTCATTTTTTACCACTTAGGCTTTTATTTGTTTTTCACATGATCTGTTTCTGCTTTTGAGCCTCCCGACAATGCTGAGCGACAAGTCTGGGCACTACCAGCTTCTGCTGCGGGACAGGGCTCAATGGGCATTGGCTATGTCTAGCTGGGAACAGGCCCAGCTCTCAAGATAATATGTGTTTGAAAGAAGCATCCATCCAACCCTCCTGCTGGATTGGGCCCGTTCTGTCCTGGAAGCCTCCAGTCACTCTTACCTCTAGCCTGTGCTAGCTGGTACCTGAACGCCCTAGAAACACTTACTGAAGACAGATAGAGGAAGGGAATTTGGTCTCAAAAACAGACAAAGCCACGTGCAAGCCTAGGGGTGGGATGAAGAGAGTCCGCTACCCCAGCTGCTAGCAGCAACGCACTCCTCGGCCTTACCAGGATTGTTGTGACAGTCAGCGTCTGAGGATCCGTTGCCCCTTGTCCTTCCTCATCGCCGCCCTACAATGCAAAGAATTCAGGGTGAGCAGCTGGATCTCAGCCATGAAGTGTGCCCGCTCAGCCCAACCCATTGTTATTCCACCTAGGGGCCCAGTCACGGACAAGATCCCACAGCGCGAGGCACGGTACAAGCACAGAACACAGACGGTCCCTGTCCCAAGGGCCTTACCATCTAAATGGTACCACAGAATTAGCAAGCCTACTTTCAAGCTGTGGGAAAGCAAATGGCACATGCCATCAGGAGTGAAGGGACGGCTGCAAATTCCATCTTCCACCCATGCATCGAGGGTTGGACGCTGACACATTCCTGACAGCAATGAATAAAATCGCCGTCTCTCTGTCTCTTCACATATTATTCCGGGGTCAGCATGGTGTAGTGGACTTAGGAGACCCGCATTCTAGTCTCAGCTCTGCCACTGGCCTGCTGGGTGACCTTGGACAAAACATGTCTCCTCTCTGTGCCTCAGTTTCCCCACCTGTAAAATGGGGATAGCAATACTGACCTCCTTCATAAAGCACTTTGAGATCCATTGATAAAAAGTGCTGCATCAAAGCCAGACACTTACCAACACAGCCCTGCAAAGTGCTGGATAAATATTCTCCACCACCACAAAAGGTGGAAGTTTAATATCATTATCCCCATGTGGTAGATGGGAAAACTGAGGCAAAAGGCAATGCCAAGGCCACCAGAAAAACTAAGCATCTCCTTTTGAGGCGCTCAGCATAGAAATGGGAGGAAGGGCTCGATCCAGCAAAGCAGGCTCATTCTGCTTTCTGCACTGGAACTCCGGGTAAAGGCATCTCACAGCCATGTGTTAAATGGCTCTAATAATGTCAGACCCACCGCTGGGGTTTATCTGATTCACACACTAAACACCTGGCGATGCCCCCAAGGTCCTCTGTGCCTTCCCCGCTGGGGCAGGTGGGCACCTTGCATCATCAGAGAGCCACACCTCCAAAGTATTAGGTTTTGCAGCAATCCACTTGCCACATGGTTCTGCAGGAGCACAGGCCCTGGTCCTCCAGCCTGCAGTCCTGCTGAAGTCCGAGCATCGGGGGGGGGCCATGTTCACGGCAGCCAACACTCCATGCTGTTGCCAGCACTGAACGTCTAGACTTAAAGAGCCAGATTCTCAGCTGGTGTAAGTTAGCACAACCCCACTGCAGTCAACGAAGCTCCACAGCTTTTCACCTGCTGTGGAGTGGGCCCTGTGTTCGCAGTGATATGTCTCTCCCTCTCACTTGACTCCGTCACCTGTCACTCGCTCCCCAATGGTAATTAATAAATCACAACCATTTACTTTATCGTGTGTTGCCAACATATTTTACCCAAACAAAAATCACTTTCAATGTTGTCTCACTTCTTGGGATACACAGCACATACACATTCTTTCAAAAACGATCAATTTACACTGCAGACAAACAGCTGGAAGCCAATTAAGGCCTCATTAGAGCTCACTTCCAGGAGGCACAGAACAGCAGGGAGCATTAGATAAGGAAAGCACAGATTCAGTTCTGCATGGAGCACTGAACTGGAAAACAGTGTTTTCCTACCTTCACAACCCTCGCACGGCCACCTTCGCAAGGTTTTAGGGCCAGAACCTGACCTATTCTAAAGTTCTTCTGAGCTTTGCCTGAAAACAGGCCAGGTTCTACAAGACTTGTTTACATCTGCTTTGCAGCCAAAAGAAACACCAAGAGCTACTATTTTTGCAGGAAGTGCAACAGAAAAAGGGGGTCTGATCTCCCAGGGTGTTGCGTGCCCCTGGAATGGAAGGAGCTGGGCACCTCCCAGAATCAGGTCCTGAGTTGGGTGCCATCTGTCAGCAGTTCACTAAGATGCTGTTCTAGAAGCAATGCTGACACTGCCACTATCGCACAAAGCGCTGTAGAAGTCAGACGAGCTGCGTTCGTTTCACTTCCATTGAAAGAAAACAATGAGAAGAAGAAACAAAAACATGCCCAACGGGAAGAATCGCATTGATGGGGAGAAAATAAGGGACCCTGCAGGAAGCTGAAGTATTTATTTTTGTAATCAGCCATCCAGTGAATGAATCAATCTGTTTATCTACCTGCCTCCCTATCAGAAGCAGCACAATCTGGTGACTAGAGCACCAGCATGGGAATTTGGAGTGCATCTTTACTGCAAAGAAGTCCCCCAAATCTCATGGCAACTGTCACGGGCTTGCAAGGCTCACTTTACAAGGCTAAAAATAGCAGTGTAGATGTTCCTGCTGGAGAGGATGCCTGAGCTCCAAAACCCACCCCCTTCGCCAAATTCCAGAGCTGCCTCCAGCCAGAATGGAAGCATCCACACTGCTACATTTAGCCCCAGAGCGCCAGCCCGAGCCAGCTGCCCAGGCGCAGCCTGACTGGCAAAAGGGATTGTTTTTTGGAGTGTAGCCGTAATCCAGGTGAGCTGGGTTCTGTTCCCCACTCTGCCCGGCTGTGTAACCTTGGATAAATCACTTCCCCTCTCTATGCCACTGTTTCCCCTCCCTCCCTTTGTGCGTACAGCACCATGCACAACAGAATCCCTAGCTTGGCTTGGGCCTCTAGACACTACCTAATATAAAAATAATAAAGGGTATGTGTACCTGGCTGTTGGAGTCAGGTAGATACATCCGTGCTTGTTTGAGTCTAGCTGGCGCGACTCAAACAGCAGTGAAAGCATGGCAGTGTGGACCCTGGCTCAGACCAGGAATGCAAGTGTGGACCTGGGGTTCCAGGCAGATTCATGCAGCACCTGCTGTCATGTCTTCATTGCCAACCTGAGCTGCATTAGCCAGATCACAGCTAGCATGGGAATGCCTACCCGAGCTGCTATCAGACCTGCAGTTTATTTCTAAACAGGATTAGATTTAATTAGTAAGTGTCCTTTAATTGCCTATTTCTTCCTTCATGCAAAAACCTGAGGCACTGTCTCCCCTTTCCCCTGAATTATTGTTAATTGAAATTATTGGCAGTTAAAACACAACTCGAGGGCTAAGAACAAGGATTTTGTGCATGTCTGGCTAAAAATGCAGCATTCCAGCACGCTGAAAAAACAGACTATCCAATGTTTGTTCTGACCCTGAGTGAGGAGTTTATTTCTATCGTCCTGAAATAATAATAGCTGAAGGTTGGTTTTTCCTTGAGGCTTATTTTGATACTGCAAAAAAATTTAAAATCCATTAAAAAAACCCACACACACACAGAAACCGATGTCATTAACCATGAAAATTCATTATAAAAATTAATCCTTTCTGATCAAACTTTATGCACTGAAAACACTAATACCAACAACCCACTCTGGAGTGAAACAGGCCTTTTCACATGAACATTCGCACCTGTGTACTAACAAACTGACATACCTTACTGACAGCATTTCCAGTCTCGATAGCTCCTGCAAATACAAACAAGATGTTTTTGGTGAGGGTTACTCTGCTTTTAAAGGGAAATGATCACGTTTCGTGGGGGGAATTCGATCCAGGGAATGACTCTCGTTGACTTCAGGAGGCTCTGTATCAGGTTCAGAGTTTGGCTTCATGACACTTGATGGGTTTATTCTGTGTGCTCCCTTGTTCCCATCACACTGTTAGTGGGCAGCAAATACCTACAGATACATGTGGCCAAATGCCACAATCCCAGCTGCCATCAGTACAGAAAGCCCTAAATGTTCGCTCCAGGAAATGGTGCCCAGGGACCTCACCTGCATCCCTTTGGGAAAGCCCTGTCGCAGCTGATAGGGATGGAGACACGTTCCCTAGTGTTTTTCAATCATCTTCCCTATGAAATTCTGTAGGGAGGGCAGGCAGTTATTAAAGAAAAACCACAACACCCAGATATCAGAGTGAGGCTCCCACGCTCTCCAGTTGCACAGGGCCAAGGCAGCAGAAGGCACCCTGCCGTGCAGCCTCCAGGTTGGCAGACAGGAATCCTTCCCCACTATGCCCCATTATGGAGAGCCCATTGGCCCTGGCGTGGCATGCGGGGTGCTGGGAAGATGACGTGTCTTTGAAAAGAGTGAAATGAAGACAGGGACCCCACTGGTGACAGCACTGGGGAGAGAGAAGAACGGACTCCAGCCTGAGCTGCTGCCTCACTGTTCCACCCTCGGGAACACACAGAGCAAAATGCCAGTTACTGCCGCAGGAGTTTTGTCTGGTGCGTAACAGCACAGCCTAGTGGGCAGGGACTCAGGAGACCTGGGCTCTATTCTTGGCTCTGCCACTGGCCTGCTGGCAAATCATTTCCCTGCCCTGTGTCTCAGTTTCCCCATCTGTGAAGTGGAGACAACGACCCTGCCCTCCGTCGTAAAGCGCTTTGAGATCTATGGCTGAAAAGTGCTGTATAAAAGCTGGACGCTATTATTAATGGTGAGATCAGGACTCCTGGGTTCTATTCCCAGCTCTATCACCTGACCTTGAACAAGTCCCTTTGAGCCTCAGCTTCTGCATCTGCAAAATTCCAGCTAATACTTACCTCCCGCCCCAGGATTGCAGGACTAAATGGAAGCATTTGGAGGTGCTGGACTAAAAGAGCAAACAGTCCAGAGCATTGTTATTAGCTGCACAGAATCAGTTTTCCACAGGAAAACGCAAGCCTGTGTTTTGGGATGAGAGAGATACTGACCTACCAGCCTGCAAGGCCAAACCCCGAGCAGAATTCAGAGCACTTTCAAATGGAAGCTGCTGGGCTCTTTCATTTAACAAAGGTTCATCAGCTTTGCCTCTTCTGTTCTCAGGCTGAACTCTAGCTTATTGTAGAACAAACCCGGCTTTCTCCTTCGCCGCTGCAGTTCTCCGGGGAGCTGGAACCTCCTCAAAGGAGCTCTCTTGTTGTTTCAGAAGTTAGAGCCAGCACGAGTTCCTTTGGGCTCCTTTTTGAAGAGTTTCTTGGAACTCTTGGAAGAAAACAAGCGTCTGTGTTGAAGTATTCATCCCCCCTGCAGCGGCGCTGCATGGGGCCGTTCAAAACCCTCACTGTCGGAGCCGCATCCAGCTCTCACGGTGTGAAAGGACGGTAAATAACCGAGCGGGGTAGCACTCATGCCAAGCCCCGACAGCGACATTTGCACCCAAATCCACAGCCGGCCCTTCGTGAGAATCCAAGTACACAGCACAAAATGAAGGGGGTAGAGGAAAATGGAGTCAAACGGGAGCTGTGAGCCACGGGACACAGAGCAACCTGTGCTGGGGAGGGCTGAAGTGCTACGGCTAGACCACGTAGGCGCTTGCTCCCTGCCCCTTCAACTGCAACAGGCTCTGCTCCAGGGCCAAACCACCACAGCCATTTCCCGCACCTGCGACGAGGGCACAAGCCACGGAACGAGACTTGGGTTCCAATTTCACAGGCTGCAAAGGGGGAGTCTTTTGGGGCCTAAGCCTGTCTCCAGGGAACCCAGGAGAGGCCGGGAGTGGGGGAAGGGGCAGGATGAAGGGACTGCACTGCAGAGGGGACATGTGCAGCTCCCAGGGGCCGTGTGGGCCTGGTGCTCCACTGGAGGGCAGGGTGGAGCCGGAGGGCTGCGACACGCACTGACTGTGCATTTAGGGGACAGCGAGGCCAGCAGCGCCTTCGTCCGCCCCGCTCTGTGCCCCTGAACTCAAGCCTTTCCCAGCGGCAAGAGGCCACCTCAGCTTCCTCAGCAACAGACCTGAGATCTGAGAACTGCATGTCTCATATTCTCAGCCCTTACCCCATCCCATCGACATGCCACATGGCACAAGGGGCCTGCCAGAGGAGCCCTTAGCCCAGGGCTTTTCCGTTCCACACGGGCAGTGAGAGACCCTGCACCATTGTTCAGAGGAGGGGGCTTGACCCAATTTCCTGCCCCCTCCCTGCTTGCCCTACAGCTTGTTCCTGTAGCAGACGACTTGGGAGAACCTAGGAAGTGGAAGGAACCCGAGCAGCTGAACAGCCCGGCTGAGCCATCAGCTCCCTTGGCTACACAAGCCCCCTGAGCAGAGGGGAGTAAACTGTCTCCTTATGCGGAGGGCTGAGGGAGGGGTGAACCCGTTCCTCACTGTGCCAAGCCCCTCCCAAGCTCCTGTTGCTGTCTGTGGATAGCACTAGGGAACGCAACATCAATTATCCACAAACCAAGCAGGGCTTTTCTCTCCCTCAAACACCTCCCTGGAGCCCCTGCGTCCCCTCAGGGACACACCATGCCCGGGAGGCCTGTCAGAGCGACTGCTTCCCATTTCACACTTCCCTTCCAAGATGCTAATAAGTTACATGAAAATACCACTGGCAAGAGGCAGGTTAAAGTGAGGCATGCTGGGGGAGATTTTAGCTACAGACACCTCACTGATGTGGTTTGGCAAAACCCAGCCTCCCTTCCCAGTTCTCTCCAGCCAGTTTGCTCCTGGCCCCACTCATCCACTCTACAACCAAAACGGGGTCAGCCACATGTCTCCTAACCTGGTGGCAGCATGGTTACAAGCTGCAGTGTAGAAGGCACCTGGCTGCATCCCTGTAGCCAAGCTAAAGCCTTGGACAGAGCAGAATACACAAGGGACAGTCCCGTATGCTCCCATCAGTGAGGGAGCTGCACAGATGACCGCATCCCAAGGTAGAGTGAGAATGCGTGTGGATGGTCCCTCCCATGTCTAGGGCAGACTTTACTCTCACCTGCCAGGCACAATCCCCCCAGGAGCAGCAGGCCCATCGTCACACACAAAGCCAAGCGAAAAGCTTCCTCCATCAGGGCGGAAGCAGCTGGTGCCCAGAGGGAGCCCTGCTAGAGACAAAAGGCAGGTAGGGTAAAGTCAGTTTCACAGTTCACTAGGGCTGGGTAAATGTCACGGCAACTCTGATTTTCTGCATTGTATTTTTAAAAATCTCCGATTCAAAGGGAGGTCTCAAGGGGAAGTATGACGGCTTAGGGACCTGGACATAACCAATACGCCTGTCCAGGCACCTCAGTGAGGGGTCACCAGTGCATTTCACTGCAGCAAAAGGGCCAGGACATGCCACAAGCAGCGCTTTCTCCAGGTAGCGTTCTTGCATCAGAAGGAAAGGGGAAACGGGAGGACTTACATTTCCTCCTCTGATGCATCCAATGAAGTGAGCTGTAGCTCACGAAAGCTTATGCTCAAATAAATTTGTTAGTCTCTAAGGTGCCACAAGTCCTCCTTTTCCATTTCCTCCTCTGGCACAATTAATGTGCCAGAGGCAGAAGGGAAGTGGCTGCAGATGTGTGTGGTAATGAGGAGCTAATAGGTAAGCAGTGCTCCTCATTAGCCTGCTTAGGCTGGCAGGGGGAAGAAAGCAGAGTGAGCGCAGAGCAACTGGACACAGGCCAAGCACTGAAATCTTGCTGGTTTGTGCCGCAGTCTGAGTTGCAATTAGGGCAGGATAAACAACAAAAAAGGAGGATTTATTTTCTGGGAAAAGAGAGTCAGAATTACAAGTGTCAGCTTCAAGCAAAACTTTTCAGGGATTTTTCACCAAAATGCTTTGAAGTGAAACATTTTCATTCTGCACCAAACAATGAACAAATTTCATTCTAAACTGTTTCCTCACAAAACTGGAAACATTAGAATGTTATGAAATATTTTTTTTTACAGAAGTTTTCCTAAAGTTTGAAAAGCTGTTTGTCATTGAACAAATTTTGATGAAAAATTTGCAACCAGCTGTAATTGCAATGACAGATGCAATGGTGTGTATTATGCCAAGTCACACAGACCATTGCAAAAGGCTCTATTCCCTCTATTGCCATAGCACGAAACAACAAAGCCAGTGCCTGCCCCAGAGAGCTCACACCCCAGGAAATTATACAGAAGAGAGGGCAAGGTGCTGTAATCTTGGAAATGACTCGCTCCCTTAGTGGTTTGAGCACAAATAGCTGGTTAACAGACAAGGTAAGGAGAGACGGTATGCCCCTGTCCATAGAAATAGGGCAGAGCAGCTAGCTAAGCCCAAGATTTTCAGAAGCACTTATTATTTTGGGTGCTCAATTTGGTGCATTTTAAAGGGCGTGATCTGCAGACAATGGAGCACCTGCCCTCTGGAGCTCAGGACCCCTGGCGGTGCCTCACGCAGGGCATGCAGTATCCAAGCACCCCAAAATGACTAGCCACTTAAAACCTTAACATACTTTTCCAAGGCCCTGCCCACACAGCTGAGTTACCAGGGCACAGTTTGGTAGCATCAGCAGTCTCTGGGTTCCCACCACCATCGCCTCAGATCTTGCTGGAGAGGGTAGATGGAATTCTCTGGCCCCGACAGACGGCCCAGGCCACCTCTATGGGGAGAAAAATAGGTTTTCCCCCAAAGCTGATTCGCTCTCAAAACCCCACCTCATCGGCTGAATGAACTGGGTCTGCACAGCCTCCCAGATCAGCTCCTGGCCCCCCTATCCCTAGTTCAACCCTTAGCCCAGGGAAGGGACATGTCTCTCAAATTTACCTTGCTCTGAAAAGCTCACCTTCTTTTTCAACTGGACAAAAGGCAGCAGCTCCTCGTGTTTGAATCCTGGGCTCAGGACTCATGGTCCAGTTCACACAGGTCAGGTCTTGAGAGAGGGCTGGATCCAGGGAGGTGCTGAGTGGCTTCAGTTCCCATTAACTGAGGGACTTAGCATCACTCAGGATCCCATCCAGAGAGACTGCCAGCTTGACAGCCAAGAGGGTCCCAGCAAACCTTGGTGCTGGGCAGACTCACAAAGCTCCCCCAGCTATTCGCCCAGTGTGGGAACTCAGCAGGGGAAGGGACCCAGGGCTAAAACAACAAATCCAGTCTTCCCAAGTGCTAGCAGCTCCCACAGTGGCTCATTCAGCACCTGTGCTTCCCAAACTGCCTCTTAAACGCTTCCATTTATATTTTACTTCTTCCTCCAAGCTCTAGTGGTGCTCACCCCCAGCCCGGGATCCCGCACACACTCAACAATACAAAGCCACAGTTGTTTCCCTAGCGGATTCCCTCTAGGTTTTCCTTCTCCCCTCCAAAAAGAGCAAGAGGAGCTGAAAGAAACCAAAGCTGATGCAAAAGCAGCCTTTCGGGAGTAAACATTACAGCTGCCTTCTTCATAAAGAGACTTCAAAAGTGGGGTTTGATTGTTAAAATCTCAAAGGCAGGGGCAAGAATTCAGTCTGGGGTTCACACCTGGGTTTCTGGAAAATCACTGTGGGGTGGAGACTTAGTAGCAGCTGCAGTTAGCTGTTGCCAGAACACCAGGTAAATCAGCCACCACTGCACATAAAGAAAAAAAACAGTCCCCACCCAGGTTACACTGTAAATTGAGCTCTCAGCCCTTTACAACAGAGCACATACGGTAAAGTGCTGGATTTATTTCTAGTGACTTGGCATCTCCCCTCAAGCAATATACTGGATTTGCGCTGGCAGTGAATTGCCTGTGCCTGCCAAAGGCAAACAGCCTGGTGAAATGCTGGTTAGGAGGAACAGATTCCAGCTGCTTACACTCAGGAATAAAACCCGGGAAGGCCAGGCAACATCTGTCATGATCCACTAGGAAACAGTGTCTGACTTGGTCCCAGTAAGTTCAGGCACAAGGGGAAGGAAAGCCCCAAAGGGTTTCAGGGCATCCCAGTCTCCAGAAAGCTAGAGAGGGGGCTAGACTAGTGACACAGCTCTAGGGAAACTGGCTTGGAGTTAGCACTACTGTTCTTCAAAGGGAGAGGGCTAGTCACTTCACTAGAAGCAGGAGGGGAGACCAGCAGAGCTGGTTTGCAATCTTCAGGGGCTTTCTCCTTCTACAAAGAGTTAAGAAATACAAAAGCTGTCAGTATTACCAGCTCCACCGTTTGCAGAGTTCTTGCAATGGCCATGTTCACTGCCAAATCTAGCTAGCAGGACAGAGGAGCCCAACGGACAGAGCTGAAAAGCCAGTTGCACACATGCCCTTTCAGCTAAAATGCATCCGATGAAGTGAGCTGTAGCTCACGAAAGCTTATGCTCAAATAAATTTGTTAGTCTCTAAGATGCCACAAGTACTCTTTTCTTTTTGCGAATACAGACTAACACGGCTGCTACTCTGAAACCTTTCAGCTAAACAAGAAGAGGAGCAATTCAAGGTAGCATCTCACTTACAGCGATTCCCTTTGCCTCTCCTAGGCTGGTTTGTCTGCCCGGGGACCTCAGCAGAAACGACTGAGCTGGGATAAATCAACATGCGGGCTGGCTCGCCCCTTCCCCTAGTAGACTCAGGTAGGAGGAGCCAGGCGAAGGGGACTCCAGCAGGGAGAGTACTGGCTATTGTTCCAAGCACGCAGCAAGAGCCCCTTGCTTCTGGGAAGGCGAGAGGGGGCTCACCCCCACGCAGTATCATACCAACAAAGCGGAGGCTGAGAAGCAGAGTGGTTCAGCAGGCAGGGTGCTGGGCTCAGACTCAGCAGACTCGAGTTCTGTTCTGGCTCTGCCACCAGCTTGCTGAGCGAGTTTGAGCAAGGCGCTTCCCCCACTCTGTGCCTCAGTTTACCCTCTTGCTCTTCGGCTGGCTTGTCTCCTTATACAAGTTCATTGGAGCACATCTAAGCCACTAAGGCTATGGGCTGGGCTGTCTGACAGATCTGTTATTTACCATAGTGTTCAGGCCTTCCCACAGCATCAGGACCCTGTTATGCTAGGTGCAAACACAGACACAGTCCCTGTGCTGAAGGGCTTCCAGTGTAAGGCCACAACATTGGCCTACAAAGGCTGGGGGAAACAATCAGTTGTGTAGAACATACTTCTCAGGATAAACCCCCCTCGCTGCAATAACGTGCCAGGAGACAGGCAAGCTGTCACAGACTAAAGGGCTCATGGCATTTACAGACGAACCAGGGCCGGCTCCGAGCAGTGACTGCTAGAGAGTTCAGTGTCTTTGCAAGGGAAAAACTGACTTGCAGCAGGCGGGTCTTGCCTCTAGCTTTGCATGTTAACAGCCCAAATTTCAGCCATGTAAAGGGCGCCCAGACACCAAGGTGACAACCACCTTAGGTAAACTATAAAATAGCGAGCTGATAAAGCAAGGTATGGTTTGCTGGGTGCTCCTTGCTGCGCGTCAGGCGACTGGGAGGCCCTCGTTACTATCTGAAGCCTTGTTGCCACTCATAACCAACTGTTTAAGTGAGGAATTAAATTGTTTTATTAAAGACTTTATTATAATTATATATAAAAACTGGCAAAATGATTGAGAGTTTGTAGGCGTATCACTGTGTTTTGAAACACGCTATAAATATCTGATCACACACAGATTTGTGTGAAATCCTGCCCCTGCCATGTCTCCTTTACCAATTTCCACATCAGAAAGAGCCCACCAGGAGCGCAGTGCTAGCCACGTGGAAACTCTGCTTTGCCCGGTAATGTAGATACATGACCCCTGGAAGTTTAAACTGATACCCACTTGCAGGAACAGAGCTTCCTTTCATAGGGAATCAATGCAATACACCTTGAAAGGCAGTTGAAGTTTGAAGGCTCCAGACCTGGATTAGAAGGCTCAATTCCTGCTCCAGGGAGCTGCTGCCTCTCACCAGGATCCTGTTCTGACACCAGAGTCGCCCCTCTGATGGGTGGTCCTGGATGTCCATGGCCTTGCAGGTTGGCTTCCCAGAAGACGATAAATCAGTGCTGTGGAGGCTGAGCTTACGTTACGTATACCGGCTTTCGTTATACACATACAGCAGCCCTGAAATGAGATGGTCAGAGAGCGGACAGGGCAATCCCCTGTGGTAAGATGAGGCCCTGAAACATAAACCCTTGTATCAGAGGCCTGGTATGAGGCCTAAGGCCTGAACTAAGTAATGGTCAAGACTTTGTTACGATAAACAAAGTTAACCTGTGAGCCAGGGCAGGCCCTGCTCACAGAAGCTGGCAAGGAAAGGGCTGATGTTGCAAAAATACACATACCTACAAGGTACTGGACACTAGAGGTACAAACATGTGCCAGGATGGTACCAGAACACTCTGATACTTGCATATTCCACACAGACAACAAGGAACAGGCAGACCCATCCTAAAGACAGGGGCAAAAGGGTAATACGAAGGCTAGAGTTGTTTTGTTTGAACCAACGTGTACAAGCTGATAGGCTTCAGAGTAGCAGCCGTGTTAGTCTGTATTCGTAAAAGAAAAGGAGTACCGGTGGCACCTTAGAGACTAACAAATTTATTAGAGCATAAGCTTTCGTGAGCTACAGCTCACTTCATCGGATGCATCCGATGAAGTGAGCTGTAGCTCACGAAAGCTTATGCTCTAATGAAGCTGATAGGCAGCACCTTACTATGTAGACGGGTTGTACCTCATATGTCAGGAGTGAGGTGTACTTGTTTGTACCTGTGTATAAGAATTACCCCTGAGGAGTTGCCTTGTCACACCTAGGGGGCAGTGGTAAATCCCACTGCTGATGGAGTTGTCCATTGTCAGGGAGCACATATGTACTAGCAGAAACTGTACAACATCTGATCTGGGGGAGCGAGAAACTGTGTTTCGTTTGGCAATAAACCTGCCGGGTGCCTTCGTACCTTATCGGAGTCTGTGGTCATTGGGGGTTCTCCCGGGGTCTGCTGTGTCAGTGATCTGCAGAGCCTGGGCTGCAACAACAGAGGGAAGACACTCAGGCAGCCGACTGTTATCAGCATCGAACAGAGGCAGAGCACCACACCGGTGACGTTTGACAACAACCCCTTCTTCCAGGAATCTTGGCCCACCACCGTTCCTAGGGTGGAACTCTGCCTCCAGCCTTGGCTCTATTCGGAGGACCAAGGCAGAGAGCAAACTCTTGCTGCCGCCTCGCCAGCTCCAGCTCCTTCAGAGCTGCCTCTACACACACCTTGTGTAACAGAACCGTCAGTTCAAGGACATGAGCTAAAGCCCACTGAAATCAATGAGAGTCTTTCTAGATCTTCAATGGTTTTGAATCTGGCCCTCCACTGAACAGACAGCACAAGGAATGACAAGAGACCATGGTGGATGAAAGTAGGGGCAGGGAGAGAAAACGCTCAAATGTTTTCTCATTTTTATGGCTGCAGTGCAAGGGTCAAAGAACCCTGAGAAGTGCCTCAGCCACGTCTCTCTCCTCCTGGCTCCCCTGCAGGGGCAGTCCCCAGTTTCTGTGGTTGGCACGAACATCTTTTTCCTGCAAGAGGCTAAGAAGATCATCACCCCATTTGTTTTTCACTCTCTGGTCCCAGGAGTCAAGCAAGAATCCAAGCAACTGGGGAGGGGGGAGAGTAAGCAGCTTCATGCTGGTTCTTGTGAAATTTTCTGGGCTATAAGAAGATGTAAATTATGTGTAAGATTCTTCACAGCTGGTGGCAAGTGAGGGATAATCAGCTAATAAGTCCAACCAGGGGCTGCTGCGCACGTTTGTGCTTTGCCAGAATGAGTTTTTAAAAATACAATCAAGTGCTCACCATCAGCAAGGACAAACACTGAGCTACACGAGGGGCTTGGACGACAAACCCTCAGCCAAACCCTGAGAGGGAAAATAGCTTGTAAGTGGAACTACTGGTCCTAGTCGCAGGAGTTTAATGAATTGAGTAGCATGCAAGGCCTCATGGCAAGAACTGAGGGCAGGGGAAAACTCTTGCTGTCTCTCCACACAGGCTCCTGGCTGCTCAAGGCAATGCTTTTGCCTCTTCCAGCAAGCTGCAGTGCTGGGTGCATGTGATGCCTTACCAAGAGGAGCTAGGAGGGAATGAAGACCCCAGGATTCAAAGCCTGCTCTGAAGACCCAACTGCTGTGGTCTGGTACAATATAGGGATGGATCAATTGATGATTCCTGTTCTGTTCATTCACTCTGAAGCATCTGGCACTAGCCACTGCTGGAGGACAGGATCCTGGGCTAGATGGACCTTTGGTCTGACCTAGTGTGGCCGTTCTTATGGCTCCAGACCAAACAATTTCTTTTTTGGTGTTAGAGGGATGAAATATTTTGTTTCTAAAAGGTTGTGGGTGATATCACAGCATTGAGGCAAAATACTTGCTTGCATAGGCAAACTCTATAGGGCAGGCAAGATGACTCTAGATACCCATTACCTCACACTGCTCTTGTGATTCTACCTCACTCCCTTGTCCCTTTCATCATAGCAACAGGTGGTGAAGACCCTATTTTCTTTCCTGAGAGACAGACACAACTGCTCCAAGGCCTCCATTCCCCATTGCAGTACTGGAGTAAGAATACATTCCTGGGATGCTGCAAGACCTAGACAGGGCATAAATAGAAATGGATCCAACCCACAAACTCAGATCCAAGTTTCCTCAGAGTGGAGAGGTGCTTGGATTTGGGATGTGACGGATAGTCCAGCCTTATGTTTACCTAGGGCCCAACCTCAAGCTTGGGTCTAGGTTCAGCTCCATATTCTAAGAGGGGACCTGGAATTTGGATTCAGACCCATCTGTGGCAGTCTGAGAGCCTTAGGAGATAAGTGCTGTATAGAAATGCAAAAGCGCTGGCTCCTGCTCTCTTCTGACAGTTCCATTCTCACGATGTGTTAGTCACGAACCCTGGAAAATTCAAATACTAAGGATGGAGGATGCTTGGGGATGGCGGGAAGACGCATTTTCTGTATGCGATAACTCAGCAGCCACACGCGCAGGTGGCACATTCGCAGAGGAGATGGAAAGCGAGACCAACAGAAGCTCAAAGAGCAGGAAAATAAAAGCAAGTGGATGTGTAACACTGTATTTATTTCCTACTGTGCCTGGCGGGGACCAGGGTCTCTGAGGGGTGAGCCAGTCCCTGTGGATTAGGAGAGCTTCACTGAGTTATTATATATAACACTGCAACTCTCACCAGTGCAATGTCCCTCACGTTTATTCAGCTTCCTTGCCTGTGCTGCCCTCTCTCTCTACATGCCCTTGGAGTAGCTTTATTTATTTGGGCCCATCTAACCCGTATCACTAGTCTGGCTTGTGCCTCAGTAACAGCAACATTGTTAGTACAGTTCATCTGCAAGGCCAAGTTCTGCATTCAGTTACCCTTGTGCCAATGCTCAGATATCAATGGACTGGCCCGGATTCGACTTCAGGACAAATGAGCAGACAATGAAGTTTGCCTGTTAGTAATTGAGGATGGAATTGACCTGCAGGGGTCTTAATTAGTGATGATGATGCTTGAGCCAGAATGAACTCCACCTCTGATCACAAGTGGAGGTTTCAGATTGGTGATTGTCATTTTTTTAAACTTGTAAACCAGGTAGGGTGGAATTGGAAATCAGTGGTAAGTACTGAACCAACATGATGCTATTGTAGGACTCACCTCTCAAAGCAGATGTCCTCTCTCTGGCCTTTCCATTATTGGCCTTATGGAAGGATGCTGAATCACTGCCCTTGCTGTCTATTCCCCCTCTGAATGCCTGCTGCCATTCCATCTCCGGCACTTGCCATTCTGCTGCACAACAATCCAAATGGGGCCCAGCAAAACGAAAGTGTGTGCAGTATCTGCCCAGGGCTTTGGACTGTTACATGGAGTTAACAGTATAAGGGGGTCGTTTCTCATATCTCCCCTATAGATCTCTGAGGCCAGAGAACACTGTAGAACCACTTCACCTGTTACAGGAATGGGAATGTTTGCAGCTACTGATCATTTATGATTATTATTGATTACTGCAGATGTCCGGGAGTGAATGATACTGGGCAAGGCAGGGGGGTGTCCCATGACTGCTCCTAATTACAATCATTATCATCACCTGACAGTTAATTTGTGCTCTATTTGTGGTATCCACCTTTTCGATTGTAACCTCCATCGGGCAGGGCCTGCCTTTTCATTGTGTCTGCTGGTATATTGATGGAAGGAGAGATTGATCAAAGGCACATAGTGCAGTTAGGTGCCCGCCAACTCCCAGTGAAGTCAGTGGGGTTTGGGGACCTGGCTTCCGCTTATACCTTAGAAAATCTCCCCACCTGTCTCACAATTTTTTAGGCAATAAGGGGTGACAGCACTTTCCTGACTTCATCCGCAGATCAGCTCTGGACAGCAGCATCCAACCAACAAGCAGAAGGCAGAAGAGGGACACAGAGGAGACCAGTGTGCTAGCCAACAAGATTAAACACGAGGAGAGAAATTAAGTGGTTTATTAAACTTCTGTAGACACCGTGAAAGGAAATCCACTAGAATAGATACTTGAACACATCATTAAAAGTCTTCTATGTAGCAGCATTCACTGTCCCCTGGGTTTAATGGAACACGGCGAATCGTCAAAGGTGCTTAAGAGACAGTTGCTATAGACCTACACGCAGGTGAGTAAATCCTAAATGAACAGAGGGTGTTAAAACCAATATGCAGGTTTCATAATTGTGAAAAAAGCCAAGTGGCTGGAAGGGGTTCATGGTTTTGACTTTCTATTGTGCATTAGTTAAATAAAAAGGTACTAATCAGTGAATACACAGAATCAGATTATGAAACTAGATTAAAAAAAAACCCAGACTAAATGCATTTAAATGCTCTCCCCATTTCCTTACCTGAACCCAGCAGAGGAGCTTAAAATAAACTATTAACATTCTTAAACCGACACACCAGCTCTATGGGTTTCTAGTTTTAAGTACAAAAAACATACAGCTTTTCATCCCAATGATTAATGGCATTAGAGTCCAGCTTTGTGTCTCGTGAATATTAAGGCAGCTGCTTGTGTCGGTGACAATGCGGGACGAGTCCTGGCAAGACACGCATTCCTCTTTGCCCAATCGGCATTATTCTTCAGAGATTCAAAGATCCCCATTGGGTCACTTCAATAAACGTTACCATAGTCCCTGTGCCCAGGGAGTCTAGTAAACCTTTTGTCCAATTGGCAGTTGGAGTGATTAAGATTTCCATCTAGGGAGATTTAAGGATGCTAGACTTTGCTTTATGATAACATTTCAATGTCACTTTAAAAGCTCTGTCAGAGAAATTAGCCCCCCTATGAATTGTTATCATGTCACTAGTGATCATCCGATAAGGTGGCTTTATGATCCAATATCCAGGTTTGAAATGCTTGTGGCCAAATTGACCCTGACTATCTGTGGGTCCGACTCCATTAGCATTGGATACCCTGCAACACAAAGCAGGTGGATTGTCCTTCCAGCGTAAATAGCGTGAACTGAGCAATATGCACCTTACTGCACATGGGGTTGGGGGGGGCATTTTTGTATGAAACCTACAGAGACGTGAAAGAGCAAAGACCAAGGGCCCTCAGCATCAGAGCACAGGTTTGCCACTCTGTCTTCAGTCAAGCTTAACCTCTCCTCCACCGCTGCTCCACAGAGAAAACAGTCCACGTTTACCTCCCCCCGTTCTACTCACCACGCGCAGCTTTCGCCGGCACGGGACAGCTCTTACAGATGAATGCTCCAGAAGGCTGCAGCTGCCCATGACTGTATCTCGCACCTTCTAGCTTCAGGCTCCAATGCAGCAATAGAGACCCTCCACCGAACAGCTTGGCAGCCATTGAGGACTGCTACAGGAATGAGCCAAATCTCAGTGCCCTCCGTGGGAGTCTTCCATTGACTTCAGTGGACTTTACATTAGGTCCTTGGTTCAGGCCTTTATAGAGGGGGAAGATACAGGGCCACCTAGAATTGTCAGCTAGAGGCACCCCCATCCCTTTTGAACCCACACACCCTGAATAACAGTTGTGAGAATATTGTGACACAATGGGAGATCACCCTCCAACCAGAGTGGACTGCATTTCGGTGGAACTGATGGACATAAGTTGTGTGGGATCCAAAATGGGTGGCACCTTGGAAAGGTGGTCCATTAAATGGCATGTATCATGGAAGTGAGAAAAGGGGAATTAGGCACATTTCCATAACAATCTTACAGGGAGCATAAAAAATCTGGGGAACTTCTCTTGTTTGGCTGCAGCTAAACAGTCCTGAAGCTGAAAAAGATTAAATGCTTTTATTTGAGTAGTGTCAGACAGCTTTACAAATAGATTTTAAAATTTTGAACTATCCAGAGAGGAATCATTACAAACAAAACACCCCAATAAAAGGGACTAGGCAAATAAAATTAAAACTTTAGCTCCATTTTAAAAACATTTCAACAAACATTCCCTCCCACACCAATAAAATGTACATCTCGTCTCAAACAACAATGATAATCCTGACAAAAAAACTAAAAATAAAAAAGGTTAAAAATGAAAAATTATTCTGTTTAGGTTAGGTTTCATTCTAAATATGTTAACCTAAAATTGTGTGTGTATGTGTATATCTTTTTAAAACATATGCTCAAAAATCTTGCATGGCAGTGCATAACAGAAAAAAGTAAAATTCATCCTGAAGGTGCTATGTACAGCAGCATGGTTAAAATCTCACCTAAAAGGGTCAATTCTCTTTTCAAAGAAATAGTAGCATTCATTTTAACTATAGCAGAGCTAAACAAAGTCAATAGAAGACATTTACTGTCTGTTTTCTAGCACCTTCCTTCTCCCCCAAAATTAGGTTCTGAAACAATAACTTGACACAGTTTGTATATATAGACAGACTGGATTAAAACGCACTGCTTCTGAACATGGAGAGATTTCTCTTCCTCGGCTTAAAAGAATGAGGCAATGGGGACTTTCACTGGAACATACAAGACCAGGCTGGGTGGTGGACTCTGCTGGCTGGATTATTAACACAGAAAAACAGCTATACTGTGGTTTTCACTATCTCAGACTTCCTCAGCCTCTTCAGAAAAAGGGGCCAGATTTTAAAGCCAGGCCTCCCTTTATGGACCTGTAGTTTGCGGGAGCAAGTAGCTGTGGGCACCACTAGTGTCACTGGCAGGCAGAAGCAACGTGGCTTGAGTGCACAGATAACTGCAGGTGCAAATTGGTGGTCAGATAGAAAAAAAGGCCAGAGTAGAGGCTGCTAAAACAAAACAAGCCACCCCAAAAACCCCAGGCCCTTAAAACTGTAACCGTATCTGCAAATTGCTGACTCCACTGGGCCTGCCCTAATTTTGGATGTCCAATACGCTGTCATCCATCTCTTCACAGCCAATCTCTTTGGTTGCTTTATCTTCAAGGGGGGCGAAGAAATGTTATCATGCGTGTGGGCATTTCACGCCTCTCGGGTTTCCAAGTTTTGCTCAGACAGGAATGTAAATATCGACCTTGTTCAGTGTTTCCCAGCATTAGAGTTTCAGCATGAAGAAGACCTCAGTGTCCTGGTTAAAATCCGTTTGGTTCTTTAGCTGGGGTGTCAACAGACAGGGGGCAGCTGAATCCGTACAAACTCCTTTTGCAATGCAGCAGGCTCCCTCGGGGTTCCCCCTCTCCTCAATGGGGCTCCCATTGATCTGGCCCAGGCTCTGCAGCCGTTGCCTCTCCTGGGCTTGCTTGGCTCGGTTGGCAACGTACCGCACCCTGCTCTGGCTGCGAGAGGACGACCTGCGGAGGAGCAAGCCCTCCTCTTCCTCCTCGGATTCAACTGGCTCGAGGCTAGTGGGGAGGTGATGTCGTTTTCCTCCTGAAAGGCTGTCAGCTTCTTCAGCTGCTCGGTCAGTTGGTCCTGGGGCTTGGCCGAGGACCTTATACCTGAGGAGCGGCGCTGCTCTCGCATCGACTTAGTGACGAAGCTCCTGCTGATGCTCCGGTACTTGCTTTCAAAAGTGCACGCAATGTCATCGGAGGTGAGATCCCCAAGGCTTTTGGATTTTGCCTGGCTGGTCCCTGCTTTATCCTGGACTTTGGACTTGACAGAAGACAGTTTGAGACTTTCTATGTAGAGCCTGCTCCAGGTATGCCTCCTTGGGATGGAGGCTAAGCCATCTTGAGGAACCCTGGCCAGAGGCCTGGCGTGCAGCTCATCAACGGACGTCTGGCTGGCCCACAGGTTGGGATTGGATTTGCTCTTGGTCACTATTGGCATTTCATTACCAGATGTCGTAGCAGACCGGGGGCGCATGCCCTTTCTCACAGCAATGGTCTCAGTGTTCTCGTGACGGGTACCTTGGTCTGGAAGGCTTTTGCGAGCTAGGTTGGGCAGAGAGAGGTCTATCACAGTGTCGTTGGATGACATGCTGGACGAGGAAGACATACTGTCCCGGTGGCTGCTGGAATCTAGCTTGCTCCAGATCTGGTCATGAAAAGTGGCATCAGAGTACACTTCTGCTGCCGGGGACAGGCTAGTTGGGTTTTTCATTGGCTAGTCAGAACTCTTGTGCCCTTCGCTCTTCAACCTCCTCACTAATTCGTGAGAGCTGGTCAGAGAAACAGAAGCAGCTGGAGCCCAGGCAGGCTGGATTCTCTGGAAAGCATCTAGAGGCAAAGCTGGCTGGGTGCTGTTATTCAGGTGGCTTGGTCGTGGTGGGCTGGTTGTGGCACCATCCTTCTGGCTTATGGATACAGCAGTGCAGTTCACATCTGGTAACCTTTGAAATACACGGTCTTGTTGCTTCTGGCAGCTTTCAGTGGAATGGACTGAAGTATCACTCGGTGCCAACATGCCCCAGGTTCGTTGAGGATACACTGCCAAACCAGACTGATCTTCACCACTACCATGGGTTTTTTCCCAGTCACCCCCATCTTCGAGTGGTCCCTTTGTGCTTCTACTTTTACCTTCCTGGCCCAACGTGCTTGTGGCTGCTGTCCCTGGAGTTACGAGCACTCGGTCTTTTGAAGCCAAGCCTGCCTGTGGTTCATGAGCAAGAGCAGCTTTCTCAGGCTGGTCTGTTGGGCTACTTCCTGCCGATCTAGATTCACTGGAATGATGAGACACAGAATCGCTGCTTGGGTTAACAGGCAGAGGGATGCAAGAACCAGCATGTTGTTTTTCATTGGCAACGATGCGCTCTTCAGTCATAGTTTCTAGGCTGCATAAAGAAGTGACTGACCTCTGCCTTGAGAGCTGGCAGACACCTAATGGGAGGGAGAGAAAGAAAAAATACAGGGGCGATGTAAAGGTTAATCAAACTATCAACAATGCTGATTGACTTACAGATGCATATTTTACGCAATATCCCTTTGCTATGAAAACTGTCATTTGTCAGAAATGTTGGCCAAGATTTTCCAAAGGAACTCGTCATGATGCTGGGTACCCAACTGAAGACATGCAATCTTCAGAAAGCGATGAGCATCCAATGAGACACACAAAAATCATTAGTCACTTCTGATCATATTTGTAGCATGTTACTTCACTGATTATACATATCCAAGAAGCAAAACAACCCTGAGCCCATCCCCCATCTGTTTGAACTGTTCTATCCTTCGGCAGCACTGAGAACGGCCAGCATGAAACAAAAGTCAGAAGATCGCTGCTTGACCAACTGGTGACGTGTTTGGCATCCATTGTAGTTCAAGAGGAAGGTGGTGCAGGGGCAGTGGAGGAGCTGAAAACCCAAGTGATTTTTAAAAAATCCTTTTAAGCTATTTGCCCATTTTGCTACTTATCAGCAAGCACAACCTTATTTTGACAAATGAATTTGTCATTTATTTTTCAAAGACCACACACAAAGGCATGCTGATGAAAACAAAGCTGACAGTCCACTCTTGAGAAGTCACTGGAGTAGCCAGTCGCCTGAACAAAACAGATGCTCAGGTTATATTCTTTATCCTGTATATCCTAACATACAAAACAATCATGCCAAAAACCAACCAAACAAACAAAAAGGCTGTCCGCTGACCAAAATACAAACATGCTCCAAGAACTAGCAAAGCAGCAGAAAGAAGCCAGGAAGCAGTTTTAGGAGTACAAGGAGGAGGTAGTTATAAGATGCCTGGAAACTAAAAAGGAACCCAGGCAACACAATGCTTGCATCAGCAGCACTCAATAAACAGTTACCTTGAACTTGCTTGTCCTTTCAGTTCTTAACTACAGAGAGAGAGTGTGCATGTGGAATAGGATAGAACAGAGGAAAAAATCCAGTTAATTTATGGAAGGCAGGAGCAGATAAAAGGATCAATTAGTGGGGAGGGAGAGGGAAATAGACACATATAGTAATACATTTCTTGTAGGATCCTAAGAATTTTTGACCAACCAGAGCACACAATGGATTGCATAAATTGGACCCAGACCAAAGGTTTTTGTTTTAAAAGAAGTTGGAAAATTTGTAACTGTTCAAGGAAGTTTTGGAAACATGTAACCCGAGTCTGAAACCACCTCTGATTTTTGCCTTACTTGACATTCTGGAGTTGCTATAAAAGAAACACTAACTGGGCACAAATGAGCTTTCCAGCAGATGCTAGTTATCTTGGGATGAGCAGAACATGACTCCAGCATAAAGCTGCACTACATATCACACAAGCAGGGCATGCATGCAGCAAGGTAAATCAGCAATAAGTGTAGAAATATCTGACTGGTTCAGGGGCAGGTTCCTGCCGTCATCTGGATGTTGCCCATTCATCCATCTCCAGCCATAGTTCCTCATTCCTCAGTCATGGGACCAGTCTAGTGGTCTACCTGCATGAAAGCAGATGCCCTGCCAAGAGTCAACCTTGCTGGTTTCTAGGAGGACTGGTAAGTACTTTCAACTTTCTCCCCCTCCAGCTCTTTTCCTCCCAGGTAGAAGAAAAAGTCCCAAAAACCCCAATCTGCTCAACTGAAATCAATGGCAAAGCTTCCATTTATGTCAGCGTTCCTGGATCAGGCCCAAATCAGTATGTTTCCTAGACTGCTTAGGGGCAGGCAAGGACTCATGGGGCTTTCACAGCCCCTAGACCATGTTAGTGGCTGCATACCAACTCCACGCCAAGCCAGCAGGCTGGAGGAAGGAAAGATTTCTCCCCCTCTGCACATCCCTTTCATAGATCCCCTGCACATGAACCATTGATTCTGGCACTGCCCAATGCAGGGGATGAGCATACTAAGCTTTGATTTCATCCTAGCTCAGTGATTGGAAGTATTAGACGGCTGTTCAGTGGCCTATATACCACAAGTCGGGGAGGATGTCTCAGTCTAATTTCTATAAGGCAAGTACCCATGTGAAAAAATTCCCTACCAGTGGTGCTGATCAATACCACTGTGGGCGCTCAGAAGTGCCGAGGGCTGAATGTTCACTGTCCCATTAGCTATGGCAAAAGAACCAAGGCTCACACTGCTGCTGCCAGAGCTCTCCCTATTCTGTGGCCAAGCAGGGGCCTTCAGTTTCCTGTCCCATCCTTCTGGCATCTTTCACCAACACAACGTTTATTTCTGAAGTGTCTGTATTGGCTCCTTGGGGTCTTTGCACAGTGCACTGAAATAATACGTGGACGGAGAATGCTTGCAGTTTATGCAACCCTAATATTTGGTCACTAGCTCATCAACATCCAATCCAAAGCCTTTTTCATCCTTTTAAAGGTTTGTAATTCTACACTTGAGAAGTCAGGTGGATTTAATCAAATTTCAAGCCTATCTTAATATTTCTTCAGTGACTTAGGAGGCTGGGGCGGGGCTCCCGCCCGCTGGCACAAACGATGGTAAATGGTTCCATATGTTGCATCTCTTGGGGCTTATGAACAATCTAGATACACAAAGGGTTCTGCAGTTTTGATTTAATTTCATGCTATGCGACTTGGCGATAAAACATAATCCAGATGTTCAGAGCAGATCATTTAAAACAAAATTAAAAATTGAAATTAAAAAAGATACAAGGAGCAGCCTAATCCATGGAGGGGAAATCTGTCTTGGCGTCCCCTCTAGAAGCTCTTTAGGCTTTGGTTGCGGCTCTCAAAGGAGCCTGAAATAAACTGCAGTGAAATTTAATGGGAGTTGGCAAAAATCTTTTCAAAAGCACCTAAATTACTTAAGCATTTTTGAAATTTCACCCTGGATGTCTAACTCCCTTAGCTGCTTTAGAAATCCCAGACATATAACCTTAAGATGGCAGATGGCAAAGACAGGGAACAGTATTGTTTGAAAAAAAAATCTTTCAGTTTTAATAATCTACGATCTCATTAGCGAGATGAGCAAGATTTTTTTTTAAAGAAATAGAATAATTTTTATCTAGATAGTGTCTTTTAAGAGAACTAAAGAGGACATCCATGGTAGGCTCCCACCTTGCAGACACACAAATGCTTCACTTTAAAGCATGTGTGTAAGTTTCACTGAAATCACATGCTTAAAGTTAAGCAGGTGCTCAAGTGTTTGCATTATCCTGGGGTTTATAAATTCATAGGGTTTAAGACCAGAAAGGACTATTATGTTCAGCTAGTCTGACCTCATGCATAGCCCAGGCCAGAGAACCTCACCCAGTAATCCTGCATTGAGCCCATAATTAGTAGGTGAAATAGAGAATATCTAGATTGTAAATTCCTTGGGGCTGGGACTGTCTTTAATTGTGTGTTTGTACAGTGCTTGGCACAACTAAGTCCCTATCCTGCTCTGGCTTGTGCACTCTATTGCAATACAGATAATAATAGGTATCAGAGTAGCAGCCGTGTTAGTCTGTATTCGCAAAAAGAAAAGGAGGACTTGTGGCACCTTAGAGACTAACAAATTTATTTGAGCACAAGCTTTCGTGAGCTACAGATAAATCCGATGAAGTGAGCTGTAGCTCACAAAAGCTTATGCTCAAATAAATTTGTTAGTCTCTAAGGTGCCACAAGTCCTCCTTTTCTTTTTACAGACAATAATGATAATGAGGATGACAACAGTCAGGATGGACAGCAGTGTTGCTTTTCCAATTCAAACTCTAAGCAATGCTCTGGTTGTGAGTTTCAAAATTTACTTAGCATCATACTTTATTCATGATTAAAATCTCCACTCCACATTCATGGATGACAGATGGATGTGCTACTGAAGACGGTTTGCTAGGTATGGAAAGGACCAGTCTAGATCAGATACAACTAGGGAACAAAACAAAGCATATTTATGCAGAAATGTTTTTCTTTCACTGAAAAAAACAAAATGAGCTATGATGGCAAAATAAAAATCTGGGAGCTTCTAAGGGGAGGAGCTATGAGGAAGCCAAGGCAATGAGGTGAGCTAAGGCAAATGGGATGAAAAAAATCTGGTCTTACCAGTAAAGAATATAGGGGATTTACTTCGAATTTCCTCCAATTTTTGAACGAACAAAGCATTCATTTCCCTCTGAAGGGTGCCCACTTGCCTTCGGGAATTCTCAGACAAGCGCTTGGGGAATTCTGGACTTCCAAGACTCTCTAGACTGCTTGAATTGGAGGATATTGAGCCATTGCTGGCTGTCATCAAGTTGACAGTGCTTCCATACTTGCCACCTGATTGGCACGGCCACCTCTGCCGGGGATGACCTTTCATCCCGTGACATTTAATTTCACCATTTTTCTTCCCTGGAGTCACAAAGGACTGAGTGCTCCTTGGTTGATCACTGGCCGTTCCGAGGTTGCTGCAAGTCTGCAGATCTGACCAAGGCCTGGGTTGCTCTGTTATACCCCAATTTTTTAGTTCTAATCTCTCGTCTCCCGTTATACTGCTATACTGATCATGGTGCAGCATATCTTTAGCAATTGGCCTGGTAGCATGGTCACTCCACTTGCATTCTAGATCGGGGCTCTCCTTGGAACCAATCATGCATTTCATGCAATTGGTTGCCACTCCGATCCTACCAGAGCCATTGATGGCGCAGCGTGCAAAGACGCTCTGTTTCTCCTGCTGGTGCTCCTGAAGACGGACCCTGTTGGACCTCCGTGTAGGCTCACTGAAAGTTTCACCCCCTTGAGTACGAGTTTGGCGTTTACCTTTACCAGAACTATGGGCCTTACCTTTCAACCCTTTGCCATGTACCTCTCCGTTGGCCCCCTGTCTGGGAGCCAGCAATGGAGAGGAGCTTTCCGGCTCTTTGTCAAAGCGAGGCTGCGAAGAAACTTCCAGTTCGTGGTCTTCACTGGCCCCTTCAGAGCTGTTGTCTTTGGTGTCGATAACAATCTCGGGAAAGCCTTTCTTGTTCTTCTTCTGACTCTTGGTAGGGGCGCTGGCTGTCCGCCGTAAGATGTGGCTGCTAAAGGAGTGTTTGTGATGGAGCTGACCAGCAGCATGACTGTCTAGCGAGGCCTGTTTTGGATTTCTGAGAAATAGACCTTTTAAGCCCAGAGCTTGCTTGACCTGGAAAATAAAAGAAACCCCCATAATAGAAGATGTGCATATCTGCCCTGGCACACAAGTACTTGAGGTGCAGTAAAGTGCAAAGGAATGTTCCCCGTCCCCAATTCTTGTGAAATTGTCACTGCTCAGCACCGGAGCAGGTAGGAAAATGACGGGGATGGAGAAGGCAAATGGGTTTGCAGAATTTCATCGCTGTTTTTCATTGAAATGTTGTTTTAATTTTTCCAGCCAGCTTTATTCCTGTATTAATGACCCTTCCCTTTAGCTTTATTCTTGTATTAATAATCCTTGTATTAGTACTACACATCTCCCTACAAGGAAATCCACAGGGGCAAGATACTGGGGGGAAAAACACTAAATAAGGACCTGAATTCTGAAAGGTGCAGAGCGCCCCAATGTCTACTGAAAGCAGCAAGCTTTGGGGTACTCATAAATTTACAGCCTTGGGGCTCCCAACGATGAATTTCAAGGAACTTTTTCAAAATACTAGTTATTGTTTTGTTATCTCCATGGCACAGCTGATGGATCAGCCCTCCAATGTGCCCGCAAGTGTGAATGATTCACACCCACAGGCTCACTATGAGGATGCAGAGCAGAACTTGGGGGTGACGGGAGAAGAGGCAATCAACTCATCAGTGGAATCCAGGGTAAGTAGAGACTTACAAATTTGTTGTAAAGTTAGTGCTTTCCCTTAACAAAAAAAACTTCTTAAAATAGTTAATTTATATTTAATTTTAACAAACACTGAAAGTGTTTTAATGTTTAAAAAATATTTTAAACAGTAGTAACCCTAAATGTAAAAAACACATTAAGAATGTACATTACAGCAACTTTGAATGTCTCTGGTTACCCCGATCAGCCAGTGTCTTGAGTCCCACAATGATGGCACTCAACAAACAGACCACATTACACCTATAATGTTCTCAGCAACTTCTTAGCCGAGTGACAATTATGACATTAGGGTCTGATCCAACTCCTATTTCAGTCCACAGGGTTCTTCCACTGACCTCAATGGGAATTGGATGAGCACCTTAAAAAATAATATTAGGTATTGTGAGTTATTTCCTAGATAGAGCTCTTTCACCTTACATTGCTATATCTATCTAAGGCAGGCCATTAACCTCCTCCCTGGTTCCCCAATGCAAAGCTTCCTAGAAATAGTGCAGGCTATTATTCAACAAGATAAAGACGTCAGCTGTGCGTGTCCAGGGAAAGAGCTTGCTGTTCTTTCACTGCAGTGTTTTACGTAGCTGGCTTATCTGAGCACCACGTTCATTCCCCCTCCAGCCAGGCCAAACACCTGTAACTGGCTCTGCTACAGGACAGAAGGAAGGGGAAATAGCCAATGGAAAGAGTCCCTAGGGGCTGCCCGTGAGGATTTGTGAGCCTACACACTGCTGCACTTTTTAAAATCAGAGGCTCCCTGGACATCTCGGTGGACCTTTCTCTAACCCACTGGTGTTGGCAGAGCCATTGCCTCACTAAGCCAGTGATGACAGCATGGATTTAGCCAGCCTGAGTGACTGTCCCAAGCCTCTTTCCTTTCACCCTCATCCTGGGCCACCTTTTCCTTGGCTATGGACCAAGGCCATTCCCGTTGTGCCAGCTGCCACCAGGAAAGGCAGAAAGTCTCAGAGGAGAGCTGTGTGTCACCCTGCAGAGCAGTACTGCATGCAGTGGCACAGGGCTTCCCCTAGGCCTGACCATAATACAAATAAAACTAATAATATATATTGCAAACAAACAATTATTTTAAAAGGGTCACTTCATTTAGGCTAGGCCAGTCTGGAAGAAAAACCCAATAAAGGTTTTTTTAAAAAAGTCAATTAAAAATTATGTTTTTGCAATTCAATAAGTCACCTATAATACTGGAAACCCAGACACAACAGCACTGGGCTACTGCATGAGTACCCGGCAGAAAAAGTGAATAGAAATATGGGGATGAATCTCCATGGTCCTTCATCTTGTGCTGTCAATTAACAACTGTGCAGAGTGGGTGTCAAATGCTTCCAATCAGAATTCTGCCCTCTCTAAAGCCTTGTCTACACTGCTACTTACAGCGCTGAAACTTTCTTCACTCAGGGGTATGAAAAAACACCCCCCACCCCAGCGATGCGAGTTTCAGTGCTGTAAAGTGTTTGTGTTTTTGTTTTTATTACAGCACTGGAAGAGCTCTCTCCCAGTGCTGGAGCCGCAACTACACAGCCACCTTACGTCAGCTGTGAGCCATACCCTAACACTTTGCATAGGAGTAACTGAGCACATGATGTGCAAGGTAGGAGAGACTCAGGGTCCAAAGCAGAACAGAGAGGTCCAGAACGATTGACACGCAACAGCTGAAAACACAAAACAACAGAAATGGGGTCAAGCTAAAAATGTCTTTTTAAAAATCATTCCAATTTTAATCAGCCAAGGCCTTCTTAGTAACATGGGTGAGGTTTCAATTTTTAAGCTGACAGTTTAATCAGACAATGCCCCTTCAATTAAAAAAACCACCACATGCCTCATCCAGAAAAAACAAAAATAACCTGTCATTCAAATTGATCTTTACATTTTTTATAGTACTGTAGGGAAGTCTAAAACAGCTATGAAATGCCACAATTTTGTTCTATAGCATACAGAAGACTACCACGGGTGCCAGAATAATAGCATACAGGAGACCATATATCCAGGCTCCAGCACCAGAAAATGTCCCGTCTCCAGGACAGATTCTGGCCCTCCCCACCCATTGGATTGCGTTTTAATCAATTCCTATCATACAACCTCCTACTCCAATTTCCCGCATGTCACATATTTCATCATTGGAGAAATACATTAGAAACAAGCAAAGGCAGTCAGAGCCATAATAAATACATTTCAATGCTTATCCAAATGTTAAACACAGACAATTCCCCACACCCTCCCCCAGTTGATTTACAATTCAGTGAATTTTACAAAGTTTTCAGCATTCCTATAACACGTCCAGGTGTATCTTGCAACCCCCCTTTTTTAGAGTAACAAGCTGCTCATGCATAATAAAGGGCTGCCTTTGATTTTGGACTGTGTGCTTGGACTATCTTGTTATATAATTGGCTTCTGTTGATCGCTTTAGGAATTTCTCCTCCTAACCACAGGTTTCAGAGTAGCAGACCGTGTTAGTCTGTATTCGCAAAAAGAAAAGGAGTACTTGTGGCACCTTAGAGACTAACAAATTTATTAGAGCATAAGCTTTCGTGAGCTACAGCTCACTTCATCCAGTTCATCCCTCCCTGAATGCTCTGTCTCGTTTGCAGTTTGATCAAATTCCCCTGTGGTAGCAGGGTAATCTGTCCTCTATTT
Source organism: Dermochelys coriacea (assembly GCF_009764565.3). Classification (NCBI taxonomy): domain Eukaryota; kingdom Metazoa; phylum Chordata; order Testudines; family Dermochelyidae; genus Dermochelys; species Dermochelys coriacea. Next base: position 18,656,122 of record NC_050085.1, on the reverse strand, counting down.
GGAGTGTAAAGAGGAGTACACATGCTCTTATCAGAGGCCCCATAAGCCAGGGCTTGAAATTTATCAGCTCGGAGATAAGGTTGCAACTGATTCATGTGTCGCTAGCAGCTAGATGTTCGCTTGCGGTCACTTTGGAACCGTTACCCTGTGATGTCACAGAGGAGGTGACATTTCTGCAATACCATTTGTAGGTGCAGAAGTGTTCAATTTAATTTTACTTTCCTGCTCGGGAACACATGGTCAGATTCACCAGGATGCTCTGCCTGCTCTGTATGGCTTCAGAGCTAGGATAGCAGCTGCACACCCAGTTCAACCAGCCAACTAGGCGGGTATAAAGCTGCTCTGTGCCAGCCTATAAACCTAGCCCATAAAAATCATAGTTTAGGGACCTGATCCAAAACCCACTGAAGTCAACGGGAACTTTCTCTTTCAACTTCAGTGGGGTCTGGATCAGCCTTATACCCAGCAAGAGTAAGCATGTTTCTGTGTGAAGAAGAAACATACCTGTTTAAAGAAAGAAGACGGGGACCCATAAGCCAACAAAGGAAGTGCAAACAGTATAGGGCAGGGGAAACTGAGGTTAAATATCAATATCAAATCTCTATGTGGGCAAAAGAGATTTGAAGAGCTTTGTGTAGGTCCAAACTTTGCATCTCTCACCAACAGAAGACAGTCAATAAAGAGAATACCTCACCTACCTTATCTCTCTAATATCCTGGGACCAACAGGGCTATAACAACACTACAAACAATAAGCTCTCTGTGACATTTCGGGCAATAGAACAAGCTGTTAAGGGAGATTGTGGACTCACCTTCACTGGAGAAATTCAAAGCTAGGTTAAACATCTGTTGTTGAGCAACCGCATCTGATAATAACCAGAGCGGGAAAAGAATTATACCAGCACAAATATGAAGTTTCCAAGCAGAATCCAATTGAGACAAGTTGGCAAGTGCACTCATTTACTACTATACAAATGATATCAGACCCATTATAAAATACTTGCAAAATTCAGAAAAATCTCCACACACACACACCCCCCCAATTAAAACGAAAGAAAGTGGGCCCACTGATGGAATGGGTGATGTGCAGTGAAGGGCCCCAAGTATCATCTAGCTTATTTGGTGCATCTTTGTAGACTTGTCATTAATGCTTGATCAAATTACCGATTCAAGATCCCAAATCCAATGCAAATTTGGTTTAAAAGAAAAAAAAAGTAAAAACAAGAGTCATTTAGAAGAAGATCCAGAATATCTGCTTTCAGCTCCAATTCTAGCTTTTGCAAAACGTAGTGCTGGCGATTTCCTTCTTCAAAGCAGACCTATAGAAATCAGCACCATACCCTTTGGTCCTTACTGTTGACTTTCCCAAAACTTAACCACATTATGTTTAATGATATCACAAACAACTGAAGGAAATGGTTTGAACTGTAGCTTAAAAAAATGAAAAAAGATATTAGGAATCTTTGGGATCTTAGGATCTGGAAGAAGAGACAGCAAGTGAGGGGGGGGAGGGGGGAGATGGGCAGGGAGGAAGAAAGATTTTTATCCTGGATCTGCTTCATAATGGTGGGCTCTCTGGCTGAGCAATGACCCGACAAAATTGACCAAGTAAAATGTCACAATCCATGTTATATGAGTTGAAGAGTTTCAAAATGTCATAAGGAAAAACAATGCTAATGAGTTCACTGGTTAGAGGCATGCAGGTGTGTGGTGGTGCTCACTACACCTTCCTGAGTCAGGAGGGGGTACCTTCAAGGCTCCTAAAAATGCTCTGCTTCTAAAAGTAGACTTTTTTTTGACATAGAGAAGTCCACTGAATCACAAACAGACAGAGTAAAGGCAAGTAAGACACAAAACATTGAGGGAGGCTCTAAGAGATACGCACATCTAGAAAAACATGAGAAATTCCACAATACATGAATAGACTACAGAAGAGACAGAAACAGAGACCAATTTAGGAGACAGAATAGCCCATAAAGAGGTATTAGGTTAACTAGAGGTGCTGGGACACCCTATTTTTGCAACTGTGAATTACCAAAGAAGTGACAATACCTAAGTTTAGGAGAATGCTAGTTGCACTGGAGCAAATGGATCAGTAAGGATAGCAAAACCAGAGGTTGATTACAGTTGTTCTGAGACATGTGACATGGCTTTCACCCAGCTGTATGGGGAAATAGTCAGATATATGGTTCTGGTTTTGATCCATCTCTACTGATTGATAATTGTTTTTGAAAATTTGTTTGTTCCAATAATATAAACACAGCACAGAACCACCCAAAATTAACATGATCAAGGCATTGACACAGGTTCCTAACCAAAGATCAACCCGGGGTTCTTTTTCAAACTCAGAAAAAAATAATATTTTCAAGTAAAGTTGGTTGGAAAATGCCAAGAGGGGGAGGTTAAAATTTTTGCCTAAGAAAGTTCCCAATTTTTGGTAAAAAATAAGAATAAAAAAACTACTCACAGATTTTCCAACCATCTCTATTTATAAGCAAATCAGATACAATGAGCTTGAATAGAAATATGGGGACATTTTATAGTACACAGATGTCTAAATCCAGCAAATATTAATGCCTACAAAGTTTTTTTAGCACTTATATCCAGATAGAAACATGGAGTGGAGCAGAAGTCTTTCTGAAAAACTGGAGTCAACATCCTTTCAGTTTAAAGGTTCATTCCTCAGCTAGTATAAAACAGAATAGCTTAACTGATGTCAATAAGCCAATTACCCAGTAGGTGTAAACTGGGCATAGCTCCAATGAATACACTGATTTACACCATCTCATGACCTGGCCCTAAATCTAAACAATAGGAACTGATCCAGTGATTTGAGACCAGACAAACCATAGAAACTGGAGCAAAATTGCTAAGAGGCAGGAGACTTCAACTCTAACCATTAGCAAAGCAGACAAACAGAAGTTGATCCAAGGAACTAAGCAAGAAGTCCGAGCTAACAAGAGGTGTAGGGGTTCTGATGGAGGCTACATAGTCTTGTTGACAACAGTCTTTATAATCAACTGGGAAGTGGTCCATATGCAGATTGTGGGTCAGATACTGCCATTTTTGCTCTTGTTGAGTCTAAACTTACTCCATCTGCAGTTCTGTTCATTACAATGAGTCTACTTACATGTCAAGGTACTACCCTAACATGAGGGTGGCAGAATGTGGTCCAAAGAGACTGGGGTGAGCAGGTGTTGTGCGAGGTGGAGACACAGGGCTGGGGGTATTTTGTCTCACATTTGTAGAAGATGTGACTGGAAGTGTCCACAGGCTCATTAAAAATCTGTGTCTTCCTGAGGTGAGATCTCGTTATTATCATATAAACAGCAGCAAAGCTAAAGACGGCTGCAGTGGTAATGCAGAAGCAACAAGCGGTGTGTAATATATTGAGAACATGAAAGGAAATAAAGCACTCAGAAAACAAAATCAGCTCAGTAGTTTGGAAGCTAAGAGATAAAGACATGGATGAAACAGCAAGACACAACCGGGGTCCTTTGATGTGCTTAAAGATAACTACTTGTGTAAGACAGCATTCTGAAAAAAAATCCAACAACCCAAAAGTTCTGTAAAGGTTTAAACAGATGCGTTACCCTGCTGCTAATTAAATAATCTATCAGCAACTTAGTCAGGGGGAAAAAGGAGAAATCAAGAAAAGCAAATAATTATACGAGACTGTCCAAGGAGGTAGTAAAAGGGAGTGCCTGCCTTCAACTAAAGAAAGGCAAATTAGGTATGAAATAGTTTCCTAGGAGCAATTAAACCAAGGAACTGTCACACAAGAGGGGGCTAAGGACACTTCAGAGGAAACAGGCACAAAGATTAGGGATGACTATGGTTTAGGATGCAGAATAGCAGCCGTGTTAGTCTGTATCCGTAAAAAGAAAAGGAGTACTTGTGATGGTCGTCTTCCTCTTGCTGTAACACAACAGGGTGCACTGAGGAGAGACTGTAGAACTTGACCTGTAGATGACCAGGGCTGAAGAGACAACTTCTCTGCATCTAAGAATCATATAAGGCAAACAGAAAAGGAGTACTTGTGGCACCTTAGAGACTATCAAATTTATTAGAGCATAAGCTTTCGTGAGCTACAGCTCACTTCATCGGATGCATTTGGTGGAAAGTTTTTTTCCACCAAATGCATCCGATGAAGTGAGCTGTAGCTCACGAAAGCTTATGCTCTAATAAATTTGTTAGTCTCTAAGGTGCCACAAGTACTCCTTTTCTTTTTGCGAATACAGACTAACCGGCTGCTACTCTGAACCTGTGATTATATAAGGCAAACAGATACAAAACCAGAGACCACAAGCCAATCCACTGGCAGCAAGAGGCTAGAAGGAAGTGGGTACCTTAGAAAGAAACTTAACTGGAAATTAAATGCCTTCATCTTATTGCTCCCCTTTCCAACCCCTCTGAACCCAGTATGTGGCTGGGCAGGTGATCACTTTCCTTCCCCTTCCTTTGTGGCTGTTGCCAGGCAACATTTGAAACAGTTTTACCCTGAAACCATCAGTGGCTGGCATTAGATGCTCCCTAGCTTCCCCTCAGACTTCTCTGAACTGAGACAAAGTCTTTATTGTTTATTTCGTTATTTCTTGCTGCCCTAATTAAAATCTTCTGTCACTTTCCCCTGCCTTTAATTAGGGCCATGTAAAAAAAAAACCAGCACATTTAAGAAGCTTTTTAAAAAAGAAAGACGAAAAAAAGAGTTGAAAATGTGCCCTCTGAATTTAATTGACTTCCAAGTTTAAGAATGACTGTGCTTTAAAAACAGCCCTCTGGAGGTTAATGACAAAGCTCCCATTGACTTCAAGAGGCAAGATTTCACTCAAAAAGAGAAGAGTCTTAGGCTATGTCTACACTACGCAGCTTTTAGTGACATGGCTGTGTCACTACAGCCATGCTGCTAAAAGGTGTAGCTGCTGTTTGTCGGCTCTCCTGTCAACAGAGCGGTGTTCACACCAGTGCTTGTAATCAACAAGTTTCAGAGTAGCAGCCGTGTTAGTCCGTATTCGCAAAAAGAAAAGGAGTACTTGTGGCACCTTAGAGACTAACAAATTTATTAGAGCATAAGCTTTCGTGAGCTACAGCTCACTTCAATGCATCCGATGAAGTGAGCTGTAGCTCACGAAAGCTTATGCTCTAATAAATTTGTTAGTCTCTAAGGTGCCACAAGTACTCCTTTTCTTTTTGTAATCAACAAATTTGTGTCTTTCAGTGGGGTGCTTTTTTAACACCTCTGAACGACAAAAGTTTTGTCTTTCACTTGCCAGTGTAGCTACTTGATGGCTCTGGGTAAGCTGGATAGCTCAGGGGAATAGTAAGGATATAAGGCCTTTCACCTTTGTAGGTATATGTACAAAAGCTATAGCCTACTGTTGTTCTTAGGATCAGTTCTTTCTTATCTCCCATCCTTATCCCCAGGTTTGTTTTCATTCTTGACATCTTCAGATGGACAAAAACTAGCCCATCTCTTTTTGCATGTTGCAGTACAAGGGGCCAGACGTGAAGTAGCTCTTATAAAGAGGGAGGTAACTCAGGAAGTAACAGAAATGGAGTAGTCTCTTGATGGAACATTCCTTCTCTGTACATCCCCTCTCCAATCACCCGAGGCCATAGATAAAGTCCTGATGCTCCCACTTTTCCATCCTCCTCCAGCTTAAAAAAAAAAAAAAAAAGACAACCCCCACTATTGTGGAGTTTGCAGTAATTAAGTGCTAACTAGTATTTGGGAGGTACGGGATTTAAGCTCCAGAAGCTGCTTCTTCTATAACAGACAAAGTTTTCTGGAGCTAAATAATCAGCTGGGTACTATGATATGCAGCACTGGTAATCGTTAGGTCTTTTTCTCTCCCTTGTTTTGGGTTTGCAGCCGTTCCTTTTTGGGGGTTTTTTTGGCAGGAGGATGCGGGGGGGGGGGGGGGGGGGGAAGATGGCAGGTCAAATATGAGTGCAGTGGAGCATTCTGGAAACTGCTCCAACAGCAGAGGCCCAAAGCAAACACAATTAACAGGTTTATAGTGGCAGGGGAGCTGTGAGTTGTGCCATCAATGACAGTCTCGGAGACTTAGGGCCACCACCAGTTCAGCAAAGCATCTGCGCCCCGGCGGAGAAGTTACAATACGGTCTCACGGGAACCAACAGACACTCTCTGGACATTTCCAGCATTTTCTATCTCAGGCTGAGTCAGAAATAGCACCAGACCCGGCTCTCCTAGTATTATTTTGGTTCTTCTCCTTCCTATCCCAGCTGTAACTGAGAACTGGAGAGGCAGGTGAACATTCATAAAATAAATTAAATGATTTCAAACAGAGAGAGAGCGAGAGAGGGGTGTGTGTGTGTGTGGATTTGGCTTTGTTTTCCACCAGCAGACTCATGTTTATGGAACTGCCTAAGCAACAGAGATCTCACAACTGGCCCCAGCAACAGTGTCCCTGAAAGGAGAAGGGGAAAGGAGAGGGCCTGGACGGCTTAGCCAGACACCGTATGCCCACACAGCAATTAAAAAACCTACAGCTGGCCTGTGACAGCTGACCTAGGCTATGGGGCTGTTTAACTGTGGTGTAGACAGGCGGCAGCCTAGGCTCTGGGACCCTCCCACCTCTAATGTCTATGCTGCAATTAAACTGCTCCTTACCGTGAGTCAGCGAGCATGGGCCAGCTGTAGGTGTCTAAAACTGCAGTGTAGACATACCCACCATGTCCTCTGATGGAGGGCATCATATTACACAATCCCTCTCGCACACAGTAGCTGCAGCAGTGCGAACACACACTGCCTCAGGAGGGAAGGAAGAATTTACCTGTTTTGTAGCATTCTGACTGGGGCAGGGAGAAGAATCTGCATTTCGGAAAAGTTTTCCATGACCTGCCTTGGGTAGAGAGGACAGTCAGCTCAAGAGCTGGGCTAGTGGAGCAGAGAGGCACCGTTAGGTGATTGCAGGTCAGTGCAGTGGGGACAGTCCTGAGATGCTTTGTTTCACCTTCGTGGCCAGTTAGGCATGCACTGGCCACTGTCCTGAGGGCCCTGAACATCTGGCTCTCCCAGCTCTAGGTGCGTGGTGGGGCAAGGGGGGCCAGGAAAGAGGCAATCAACCTGCACACAGTGACCCCAGAATCAAAAAGAGGTTTGTGGGGTAAAACCAAATGATGCTGCTTGAATCCAGGCCAGGGAGCATGTATCTGAAAGCAGATCCCTGGGCCAAAACCACACTCTTCCTCACAGAATTCATAGAATATCAGTGTTGGAAGGCACCTCAGGAGGTCATCTAGCCCAACCCCCTGCTCAAAGCAGGACTAATCCCCAATTTTTGCCCCAGATCCCTAAATGGCCCCCCTCCAGGATTGAGCTCACAACCCTGTGTTTAGCAGGCCAATGCTCAAACCACTGAGCTATCCCTCCCCCCTTATATAGAATGCTAAATCAGGTCTGATTTACACCCTGTGCAACTGCTTTGATCTCAGGCACATAGCAGCGGGAGCTCAGGCAGAATCAGTCTCCAATAGCTATTCTCAGCCTGCCATTTATTTTCCTGTTCTTGGGGACTGGCATTAATTAGCCTGGCATTACCGAGCTGTGGAGGGGATAGGCACACCACAGGCTGGAGCGCCTGACACTGACCACGTTACTGCTCGCCACCAAGCACCAGCCACTTCCCTCTCACCCAAAGCTTTCAAGTCTCCTACTCCTGAGAGCAATGCTCCTCTCACGGGGAAAATGAAATCCTGGGTCAGACGCTGCAGACAAGGCTGTCGGCGAAGTCAGAAGGGAGGGAGATGTACTTGCTGGAAAGCTGTCAGTTTAGGCATTAGATATCTGGGCAGTAACAGCCTGACACTCCTCTCCTTGTAGAGACATTAACTGAAATGAGCAGTGGGATGTTCCTTCCAGAAACCCTCCCCCTTTCTATGCCCCAAAGTGCAGCTTTCCCATGAGTTATTCCAACTCTTTCCTATTTTAGAATTCACCTAAAAAAGCTACATTACTTAAAAAAAAATTATCCTAAAATGAGCAACACTAGAGACTATTAGGATTCCCAGCCTGTTTAATACTGCCTCCTGCTGTCCGAATGCCAATATTTCAGCCTGCTGCCCCTCTTTTTATCACCTTATACAAAGCAACAGTTGCAGTTTCCAAAGCATTGCAGGGATTTAATCATGTGCCCATCGTTAAAATGAATGGGAGATGTGTAACTAAACGCTATGGACTGCAGTGAAAAGAGTCTCAGACTCAGCTAGGGGAGACGCTTGGAGCTCTTAGGCTGTACTTTCAACCTGGGAACTGTTCATATGAAATCAGAACATGTCATCAAGGCAGTTGTATTTTGACTGCATGTGAAGCAAGCCAGAGGCTAGACAGATGGATGGCAGGTGGGGAGAGACCTCTGAGCACCACAAACCAGGAGGGAGGCCACTTTGTGCACTTCTCAGCACAACAAGAATCAAAGACAGACCCGAAAAGGAAATTGCAGCAGCAGGGATCAAGGCTCCAAGCTGGCAACTCTTCAGCGCTATGTTTAAAATGCTAAAATATCCGGGAGGCAGAGTGACAGGGCACTCATGGCATAAACTCCGCAGCCAGAAAGCACCAACAGTTCAGGTCTGCACTCTTAATTTAGGAGCACCAAATGTATCAGACACACCCTATACTCACACATGTGCTGAAGTGCTATACCCATGCCTATAAAACGCTATCACTCAGCAGGGTGCTGCTGTCCCCTTTAGGAGCTCTCCCCCAATTACACAATGCATTGGGGGTGGGTGAATCCTTCATTTTGCATAAGTGTTTGTATCAGTGTGACAAGGGGGGCGGGTGTTCAGAAACCACCAGAAGCTGTGTTATGTAAAGTATAGACAGCCCGACACATTTTTATATGGTCTAAATGCTCCATTGCCTTCTGATTCCCCCACAAGGACTGGAAGACATGCCCAGTGCCTGGAGAGGCGTGTGGTGATGGAGAGAGAGAACCTGCTCACTGAACAAGCAGGCTTTCGCCAGTTTGTGCTGCTGCATATGGGTGCATTGATAGCAGGACACTTAGGTGAAATCCCGAAGGCCTTATTCAGACAATGGGCTGAATTCTGCCATTTCAGTGCAGCCACTTCAGAGTTACACCAGAGTTCCTAGCCAACTTTTGTCCAGTAGCCGTAAGGAGTAAGTAAGAATTGCATCAGGATTTGGCCCTTCATTAGGAGCAATACAGAGTGGGAAGTGATGGAAGAATGCCCCAGAACCGAAGCACTGTATGGGGAGTATCTAGATAGGAATGCAATGGGGGTTACTTATCTGGTTGCGCCACCTGCTTATGCTACATGGATGTTTAAAGAGATCTCAGGCTATTATAAAAACCTCAGAGCAGCAGTTACTTGGATTCCACAAATGGGTTAGCTTGGGCCCCACTCCTGGGCTCTCCCCCTCCCTGCATGGTACAAACCCTGCCAGCACGATTACAAAAGCAGGCTGCATTACGGCACTGCAGTCAGTCACTCACCTTACCACAGATGTCATTAATAGCTACATGAACAAAGATGGATGCCTCTTCTATGCCTTCCAGGTACACGTGCCGATAGCCTGAAACACAGAGGGAGCAGAGATGAGCACCTCCTGTCGCTACAGACTTTCCATTTCTAACCACAGGAGGGAAAAATTTAACAAGCTTTCTACGGCCACGTCCAACCGCTGAGCACTCAGGCTTGTACATCATCTTGCCACACTTGATTTGTGTGAGAGCCATTTACAAAGTTTACTGGTGATTTCCTCTGTCCCTTCCTTATTATAGAAAAAAAAAGTCACCCTATTTTTCCCACTTTACACTATTGCTGCTGTCAATTCTGCAATGCAAATTGATTAGCTTGTCCCTGGCATACTTGGGGCCATTCTTAATTCTTCAGCAGACGTTACTCATTACCCAGATGGGGGTTGTGGGATTCGGCCCCTAAATAAACCTCTGTTCTGATGGGTAAAAGCACCTTGTGTGTGCAGCTGTTTTCTTTATGTGAAACAAAATTGCACAAAAAGCAGGAAATAGACAGAAACCCCCCCCCCCCCAAAACAACCACCTCCAAAAAATAAAAACATAAATCTCCAGAGCTCACCAGCAGCCCAACTAGCATGCTGCTTTACATTCAGCTAGCACAGGCAATAATTGTGGCCACTGGTGAGCTGCCAGCAAACACGAGAGCAAATGCGACTCCAGCTTTGTTCAGGAAGGCTTTTGAAGTTTACCCCACTGTATATAGAAGTCACTGTATCTCATTTACACTGTCAAAAGCCAAACAGCTGCCAAATAAAAATAATACATTTGAGAAAAAAAATAAAAGTTGTAACACAAGAGGACAGAAAGAAATAGACCATTTACTGTAGCCTTTCCAGTCCAGCATGCTTAGCTATATAGTGCTTTCTTAGTTCCCTCCTGATCCCCTGCACTTCTACCCAATAGCACTTTTAAACCTGAGCATCGTAAGACATTCACTAATTAAGCTGTATAATATGCTGTGACAGAGACAAGTATTAGCATCCCCATTTTACAAGTGGGAAAACTGAGGCACAAGGGACCATATTTTCCAAAAGAGCTCAACACCAGTATCCACAGAAGTGCCTAAATAAGTAGCTAGAATTTGTTCTCAATGAGAACTTCTGGACACTGAGCACCTTTGAAAATCTGGCCAGAGGAGGGTAAGCGACTTGGTCATGGTCACAGGATGAGTTAGTGGTAGATGTGGGTACAGAACCCAGGAGTCCTGAATACTCAGTCTCCTGCTCTAGCCACCAGCTCACAACTCCTCCCCAGTGCAGATTCACATTTGTGTGCACACGTGATAAAGCTACCCTTGGGTATATTTTAATTGTCACAATTTTATAGAACAAGGCCTCAGCCAAGCGATCCTGTAGGTCATCAAAACAGAGAGCACTGCCCTACCTGGCATCATGCTGGTAAAAGCTATCGTCCTCTGTCCAATGAAATCCCGCCCAATTGGATCATGATCCCACACCAGAAAGCGAACCAGTGCAATCTCTGGCATGTGCACTGTGAACACCAGAGTCTCCTCCCACATTGGATTGAAACCTGGGAATTGGAGAATCAGCTTTTGTTATTTATATTGCAGTAGCACCAAGCAGCCCCAACTATGGACCAGAAACCCATTTAGTTCTTGCTACGTTGTTCTGAAGATCCATCAATTCCGACATAGCAATGGTCACTCTAATTGACCATAAAGGCTTTGGTTCTGTATTCCTTGCACATCCGGAACTCCCACTCATATTAGTGGGAGCTGCAATGGTGTAAGAAACATAGGATTTTAATGTCCTTCAAACATTTTTATCTTCTCCGAAGGTCTACCAAGTGGCAGAAAAAGGAATGGATAGACCTGAGAAGTTGCTAGCTTCCAGTCTCCTGTCCTGACCACTAATGAAGAGGAGTGTGACATAAATATACAGACTGATCTGTGTGTCTGATCTCATTGCATCAAAACTGTAATTACACAACACTCCCTTACCTAGGCCCTGATTCAGCAAAATACATAGGAACACATGTAATCGTCATTGAAATTAACAACACGTAAGCATGTGCTAAATGCTTTGTTGCAATGGATCCCAAGTTTGGCCCATTTTGCCTCCATGTGACAAAATGACCCTTCGAACTTCATGTCCAAGTGTGTACTAGATGGCAAGGGGGAAATAAAACAAACACCCAAACCATGGTCTTACCATTGTCATCAACTACTCTAGTTTGCTCTTTGTAGCAGTCCACTGGTAACCCTATGATCTCTACCTCTACAAATGGATCTATAATCTGGAAAAGAGAAAGGAAAGAATATTTAAAAAAATGAAAAAGATAGAAATCAAGTAATATCCTTAGCTTCACAACACGGGCATCACACGCTATTACAGATGAAACAGCCAGGGTCATATGGGTAACTTGTTGCTTTGCTGCTAAAAGATGTAGGACTACATCACATTAAAAAAATATAATAATCTTCATCATCATGATGTGACTACTTCCCCACTGATTCAAAATGGGTGTTAGAGCTTACAGTAAGTTATCAGTCCTCTCTATTTGAATAACTTTCAACTCAGTGTACATTTAAGCAGAAGTTTTAAGAATTTAATTTCTTCAGGGTGATCACCATTGCAAAGAAGTTGTAAAGAGACAACTTGCAAGACAAATAAACTGAGCAAGTTCAGGGAACATCTGGTTATGGAAGATCTGGGTGACTAGAGAAGCAGCCTGGTCCAGTGGTTAAAACAATGGACTACGACTCAGGACATGTGGGTTCTGTTCTAGTCTCTGATCATGGGCAAATTACTTCTGCTCTCTGTGCCTCCTTTCCCCCTCCTGCTACCTGTTTAGACTGAAGAACTTCATGACAGGGCATGCGTCTTGCTGGGTGTTTTATAGCTGCCTAGAACAATGGAGCCGTGATCTCAGTTGGGACCTCTAGGAACTAAAATTAAGAAAAGTGGGGATGAGGAATAGTAACTTAACAATTAGTTAGATCCTAGGAAAGCTTGCTACTGCTTTCAGTCAGTGTTTGCTGAACACAGAGCAATACAGTCTCAGCAGGGAGAAGAGCCTTTCAAGTAATTGCTCTCCAAGAAACTGACAAAAATGATAAGTAATCATCTCAAATCTGAGACCAGCTAAATTGGGATGACAAAAGCAAAACAAAACACAGAGTGGCTGGACTGAGTAATGGTTGTATGCTAGAATTTTGGTGTCAGCAGAAAACAAATGTTCAGCACTCGGGATACTTTGTCACTAAAGAAAAACACTCCCTCCTTACTGCTTGCAAGATAGTTGAATGTTCAGTACACATGAACCTTGTTCATATAGCTCTATTCTGCAAAAGGCTGTGGGGCAGGGCCTCTCTTTTCACAACTGTGTATGTAGTACCTAGCAGAACGAGGCCCTGATAACTGATTGGGGCCTCTAGGTCATACCACACGGCCAATAAAATAAAGGGTGGGGTTTCCAAAAGCAGCTAAGGGCTTGTTTACACTTGAAATTCTACAGCAGCACAGCTGCAGCACGTCAGTGGAGACACTACCTCTGCCAATGGGAGGGGTTCTCCCATCCCTGCAGTTAATCTACCTCCTTGAGAGACAGTAGCTAGGTCGATGGAAGAATTCTTCCACTGACCCAGCACTGTCTACACAGCGAAGTTAGGTGGGCTTAACTACATTGGTCAGGGGTGAGTGTTTTTCCATGCCCAGAGCAATGTAGGTAGGTCAACCGAACTTTTTAGTGTAGGTCAGGCCTGAGGGACTTTAGGGCACATGTGTCAATGGTGTTTCTAAGTCATTTAGGGCACGTATCCAAACATTTCATTTCAACTTTATTGTTTTGACTTTTCTATTCTATAAAAAGTTGCCTATTTCATTTTGTGAAAAAAATTCCAAGGTAGATTTTTCATCCTGATTTGGGACAAAAACAAATGTTGAAATATTGTAATTTCCCATGGGATGGAATTACCAAGTTTCTACCAGATATACGGACCATCATGGTTGTTGGAATCCAGAGTTTTGGGGCAACCCCCACTCAATTATTTTCTGCTTTTCCCCATCCTCAACCTTTTCCTATTTTGTTTTTAAAACTTTATTAGGGAACTATTCCTGCCAAAAGGACCCATTTGTCACCACCCTCTGCTTGTGACATCACAAACCCCTCCAGAGAATTAACTGTGATGTCACAAAGTGAGGTTTGCCTCACTTGAGGGTGGGGAATAGGCAGCAGGAGAGAAAGGAGATGAACATTCTCTCTAAGGAGAAGACAACCTGTGCACAGCCTAAGTGCCCTTGGCAATAAAAAAGGGAAGTGAAAGAAAGATATTGACTCATTATTTTCTATGTGGAGCCCATAGCCCATTAATCTTTCAATATTATCAGCTCCTCCCACCCCACCAATAAATATTGTTTGTATTATAGGAGCACCTAGAGGCTGCACCTGAGATCAAGGCCCCATTGTGCTAGGCGCTGCACAGATACAGAGACAGTCCCTATCCCTATCCCAAAGAGCTTTCACTCTCCGCACACAAGACAGACAAAAGGTGGGAAAAAGGGAGAATATTATCCCAGTTTCACAGACGGGGACCTGGGGCACAGGGAGGTTATGTGACTTGCCCAACAGGGAGTTTGTGGAAAAACTAGGACTGGAATCTGTATCTCTAAGGCGACAATCCAACAATTCAACCACATACCATCCTGCTGCTTCTGGCCAGAATCTTCATTTGGATTATGACAGCCATTCCAGACCGATACATCTCTCAACACTAAGCATTCAGGGAAAGAGTATTTCAAAGTATTCATGCCAAATCCAAGCATTTCAGAACCACTCAGAGGTTCGGTTCTAGTTCTAATGGGCTAAAGGCTCGAGGGGAAGTCTTACTAGGAGCTAGTTGCTCGGTCTTCACATTTCCTGAAGACTAATGTTTAATTAATAAAGGCACACTGGCCATACTGCACAAGCATTCGATACAGAAGAGCAGAAGAAATAAAAAGCCCCAACACTGTCAAGAGGCTAAATTTTTTGCTCATTATGGGCTGGCTGATTTTGCTTCAATTAGAGTTGCCAGAGGTTTTCAAAGAACAAGCACTCACACAGGCAGAGGACAAGAGGGACCCTCAAGTAGCTTCATTTGTCTTGCCGATGAGCTCAGAAGTTTTGTGCATGTTTAGTGGATGCAGGGTTTTGCTGGCTCTGTTTGGGAGTTTAAGAGCACTGCAGTGAATAGGGACCCGTCACAGTGATCAAGCATCTTGGCTTTTCCTACACATCCTAGAGGCACTGTATGAGAATAAGGCAAAATGGACTAGCTCCACAATGCTTAAGAGAGGAAAGGCATCTGGTGCTCTTGGAAGCTAATGAGCTGCATGATGTATTTGAAATGAAGCTCAGTATTTCCCACAGAAACAAATGCAGAAAGTTAAGGCCTTGCCCAGACCAGCTCCCAGAGAGACAGACACTTTCTGATAGGAGAGCCTCATCCCCCGTTCAGCATTCCCACCTCTCCTCTGTCTCCCAGCATGGAGTCCCGGGGCTTCGGTAGCTGTTGCCCACTGATTATCCTCAATACCAGCTGCTTCTTCAATTGATTGGGGAGCGGGTCTTCAGAATTTGGGTTAAAGACACCTGTGGGCAAGAATCCGCAGAACATAAAGGCTATTTTAGGAATGGTGACATTTTCCTCGAGCTCTTCCTCTCTCTTTTCCCTGCTTATTTGACTCTACAATCAGTTGTTACAAACTATACTTAGGAAGGTGCCCCACCCGGTCCTCTCAAGCACTTATAGGTACAAACATCCAAAAATGCACCATAGTCATTAACATCTTTACAAGCAAATAACACACTGGCACAGCATTCTGGATACTTTTCAGCATAGCGAGCACCAAGGACAAGTTAATTGCTTACAAAGGCAATTGGAAAAAGCTTTAGTTGCAAACATTGCATGTTACCAAATTAATCACCAGGTAGTTGGTTACTGATCCGATGGCACTGAGAGGTGGGGCCAAACCGAAACTTAGATCTGAACACTGTGTGGTGGATTTCAAAATCCAGACCTGAATTTTATGGCTTTGGAACCAGCACCAATTGCTTTTAGATCATAAACACTGGAACTTTGCTGAGGTGAAATAATTCATAACACACTGAAACTCTCGACTTAGGATGCTAGTAAGTGCTCTACCTGACTTATACTAGAACAGAAAGAAACCATCAGTTGGCTGTTATCTGAAGTTAAAAGAGCATTTTGAAGACCACACTAGGCATGGATAGTAATGGACTGTACTGCTGTAGAGCAGTGGGAGGAGATGGGACATTGCAATAAAGAACAGAAGATAGTAAATTCAATTTATTTAAAAGTCCAGGGTTGGGTAGATATCAAATCAATGAAGAAAAGTGGGAGTTGTTTACATATGACAACTCAAACACTAAGGTAGTATTAAAATACTTTGCTCAAGGCCACATTATCAGAAATATGCAGGATTCTAGATAAAGGGTTACAGACAGAGATAAAATGACGAATTAAATGAGAAATCAACCAAATAAAAATGAGGGTTTCATCTTTCTCAGGGACAAATCTGCTTCAGTGGAGCCTGAGACAAATACGTAGATCCTTAACAGCTGGGTGCCTTCAAGGGAGATATTCATTACGCAGCCCATAAAGTGTAGTAGCGCAAGGCCTAAAGGAGGACCACACCTGCACAGACCTTATGCACTCCCATAAAACATTCCACACGCACAAGGATCCGCTTAAGAGTTGTTCTAACCACAAGCACATTCGTGAAAACAACAAGGAGTCCTTATGGCACCTTAGAGACCAACAAATTTATCTGGGCATAAGCTTTCGTGGGCTAGAACCTGATGAAGTGGGTTCTAGCCCACGAAAGCTTATGCCCAAATAAATTTGTTGGTCTCTAAGGTGCCACAAGGACTCCCCGTTGTTTTTGCTGATATAGACTAACGTGGCTGCCCCTCTGAAGCACATTAGTGTAACTGATTTAATTCAACTAGACTTAATAAAAGTGCATCCCTGGTAACTTCTGAGTGCATATAATGACAATTGCTGTATAATTTTTGCATGTCTGTTTTTGCAAGTAGATAAGGTTACCATGGCATTCACTTTGGATACCTGTCAATGCTATTCCAGCTTTATTTACTACGGCATCTCTCCAGTAGGATAACATTTGGTTCCCCCTGCTGTGTTTTGTGGATTTAGAGGGAGAGCAATTGGTCACCCCTAGAGGCTAAAGAGCCTGCCAAACTTACATTTACCTGTCAGCTGATGCTCTAAACTGGGATTCTGTCTTCCTTAAAGAGAAAGGACGAGACAGCACTTAATGCTGTGGGAGTTTGTGAATTCTTGCCTGACTTGGCTGGGCTGAAGGGGAGAAGATGGTGCCTTACGAGTGAAAGCCTTATAGAGATCCAGAAAACAGATATTTTATATACTGATCCCAATCCCTCTATCACTTTGGATGCAAGCAGTGGTTAGTGTGTAGTGGCAGGTGAGTAGGTTCCTTGCTGCAGTCATGCATACTAAGGCACCATACCTGGAGCAATACAATCCAAACTCCATTCAGGGGGAAACTGCCACAACTCCAGCCGATCGAAATATGGAAGCTGTAGAGAGGATGAGTCTTTCTCGTGTGTGGGGAAATATGGGCCTCATTTAGCTTTCATTTATCTGTGACTACCTTAGATGACATACCATGGGCCTACAGTTACATACAGCCCATGTGACAGTACTTGCAGTCTCTACTTTCAAGAAGTACTAACGAATAAATCTATCGTACATGTATTAGGGGAAAATTATTCCATCCCAATGCATTCAGAGACACTTGGGGACACTGGGCCAAACCTGCTCTCACTTACACTCGTGTAATTCAGGAACAACTTCACTGATGTCAATGGTACTCGTGCCAGCGTAAGAGCAGGATAAGGTCTGAAGTTTCAAAGGGAGGAGGAAAAGCTGGAGGAAAGTGCCCAGCAGCTGTACACATACACTCCCCTACTACTCGCACAACTTTGGAAACCGCTGGAAAAAGCACGCCCAAACATAACGAGTTACTGACTCTGCTGCTTCCATTCCCATTGCTTGCTGGCATATCCCACAATGCATAGCAGCGCCACGCATCTTTCCCTCGTAAAGTACCGTTCCCACCCACAGGAACCTTCCTCTCCCTCTGCAGTCCCTACTGGCTGGCTTTTCCTTACCTTGACACATGTACTTCGGTTTGAGGATATAGCCACAATTCCCATTGGCATTGAACTTGGCCCGGTTCAGCTGCAGCATTCTCCCCTCTGACTGATAGTTTAATGCGACTGTTGCAAAGAAGGAGGCAACAACATTAAGTCTGTTCAGCGCATTCACAGGAAAGAAAACCTACGTACGTTTTAAACTTTGTTCTCTGGTGACAGAGAGCCAGAGATGTTGGAAAAGGGACTCTCTTCTCCTCCTAAACCCAAGATAGCACAGCTCCAGGGACAGAGACTCCCAAGAAGAGTCTTTCCTCCTGTCTGTAGGGTTTCTTGCCTAGGAGTTAGGGTTTCTTGCCCAGTGGGCAAGAGGGCATTGCTTTCCATGTCTCACCCACCAGTTACCACTAGGCATATGCATACTCAAGGCATTCTACCCTACTAGAGACACAGACAATACCCCAGGTACCAAAGACCCAGATGTCAGGAGAGTTGGATGACCAGGTAACCCAGGAATTTTGCTGGTGCTTTCTGTTCAGTCTATCTTTCAAAGATAGATTCTGGGACCCCATTCAAGCATGAGATTTCCACCTAGTTACAAAAATAAAACAAAACAACATGTCCTTTTTGCTTACCCATCTGGCAGCCAGCGTTCCAGAAGGGCTGGGGATTGTAATTGCTAGAATCTACGCGATAGGAAGATGGGTAGATGCGGGACAACTGGTGTTGGTTGAAATGCAGATATTGTGCTGGCTTTTGCTGAAGTATCTGGTGGGCCTTTGTCTCGCTGAAAGATGAGACCTGCCAACTGGAAGAGACTGCAAAGAGAGAAGAAAGTTAGAAGGGGATGGCTTCCCCTTAAAAACAATCCCCTCCAACAACATCCCATCAGTTACTAATAATTCTCTTGCAAACACAACCTGATCAGATACGGTTCTCTCTCTCTTCCATCATCACATTTTGTTTCACGCATGGAAGAGTTAGTGGTGGGAAATCCAGGT
The DNA here is from genome assembly GCF_009764565.3 of Dermochelys coriacea. Classification (NCBI taxonomy): domain Eukaryota; kingdom Metazoa; phylum Chordata; order Testudines; family Dermochelyidae; genus Dermochelys; species Dermochelys coriacea. The sequence goes on along the minus strand of NC_050085.1, from coordinate 18,637,432 downwards.
CAGGTACAATAAGTGATCTGAACCATCACACAGAACTTGACCCAAATCTTTGAGGTTTGGGGATGGCTTGAGGAAAGTTTAAATCCCCTAATCCCTGAATATTTCTCTCTGCCACAGGTGGCATTTGGACTTCCTGGTTCTGCTCAGGATCAGGTGTAGAAAACATACAAGGAGGGCTAAAATCTCCAAGCAGTTTCATTTTGCAGAATCAACTGTTCTGAAGCAACACCTGAACTTTCATATACTTAGCCAAAGTTCTCGAGATTTTCCTATTGCTTTGTAATGAAGATTAAAATTTTTCATGTAGAGATTCCTCTCCAAATCACCACAAATTCTAGTTGGGAGCAGCATAAATGTCCTTTCAGAATTGTCCGGCTTCTTAAAGTATGAACTGGCATATAGCAGCCTTTCTAGCAATTGGCAATAGCCAATGGGTTACTACAACATGTGGTTATTTTTATCCACTTTAATGAAATTCCTGAACAAATCCAGATTCACACTGCATATTCCAAGTCTTAACAAATGATGATTGGCCATTTTGAAATGACACAGATTTATTGCATACAGCTCTACTGTCAAATTCCTCTTGGAATAAAGCGTTTATCATCAAATTAGGTGAAAGAAAACCTTCCATGCCAGTTTCCAAGCTCTGTGCACGACAGTTTGTTTTTAGCAGACACTTAGTTCAACCTACTTTCAGTTTCAACATCATGGATCCCAACAGACTTTGTATACTTCACCAGGTCAGAGAGCGCCCGGGAAAGCTTCATTGTTTTCTTCTGTCTGCTCATCCTGGGTAAATAAAACAAACAGTTTCCCATAAACTGATCAAGAGGCAATTTCCCCCCCCCCCCCACAAAACTTTAGTTTTTAAAATAACTGGCACGGTAACGAAATACAGGGAGGAGTCTCTTCCAATAAGGCATGCTGCCATGCCCATTCTATTCATTCCCTCAGGGGCACCTGGCATTGGCCACTGTCGGAAGACAGGATACTGGGCTAGATGGACCTTTGGTCTGATCCAGTATGGCTGTTCTTATGTTCTTATGCCAATAATTGTAGGGATACCACATGAAGACTCATTGTAAAAGTACAGGCTTCTGGTTAAACCAGCTCTGGAAGCACACAGAAAGACTGTCAGTGGGCTGTTGGCTCCTGAGCACCTAAATCCCTTTGGAAGATGAGACTTAAGCATCACAACACTGAGCACAGCAATGCCTAAATATCTTTTAAAATTTGGGCCAAAGAGCTTCATCTTCTTGTATGTTAATGGCCAAGAAAAGACTTGAACTTCTGGCTAAGATTTCAGAATAGCAGCCGTGTTAGTCTGTATTCACAAAAAGAAAAGGAGGACTTGTGGCACCATAGAGACTAACAAATTTATTTGAGTATAAACATTCACTGAATGCATCCGATGAAGTGAGCTGTAGCTCATGAAAGCTTATGCTCAAATAAATTTGTTAGTCTCTAAGGTGCCACAAGTACTCCTTTTCTTCTGGCTAAGAGTTATACTTTAAGATCTGGTATGTTGCAGATACTTGTGCTGCTAGACAGGAGGTTGAACGGTGGACTTGCCCTTTAAAAGGTCTTTTACACTTCCAACTGATATGATTTTACTAGTCCTTAAAAGACATATATTTTAAATACCAAAGAATTTGGTGCCCTGATCCCTTCCATTTGCTTCTGGTTAACACTACAATGTGCCGAGTGGGTTTATGATCTCAGCATGGAGCTCTCTGACAATGCTGCTGGCTACTCCTCCTCCTTTTTCCAACACACTCTCTTCTGCCCTCCATTCAGCTCTCCTGGTAGCCCCAATGAATCTCTCTTAAGCATCCCAACCTGATTTCCATCTGACCTCTTGCTTCCAGAGTCCATCAGATAATCTCATAAAAAAATCTTTGACTTCAGGTGTTTTGAAGGGATGATTTTCAAAATCAAAGCAGCACTTTGATTCTTTGGTACAATGCCATTTAACAAATTAAACAGCCATGGGCTTCGTACGCTCACCACGAACCCCCTGTGCTACAGGAAGGCTCCCATGGCTAAAATGCTACACCAACTTAAAAGACATCTTCACGATAGAGCTGGGCGAAGTAGCGAAACCTCAAGCCAGGTCTGAACAACATGTCTGGCTCAGTCGTCCACTGACAAATTAGGAAGAGCCATGTCAGGAGACTAATCTGATGATGGAGTCACAAACATTTTGGATCTACCTTTACATGGGCTTCCAATCACATGGTTATAGCTCCCAAACTTGCTATACTTGTGTACACACCTCTGTAGAGCACTAAATTGCCAGGATTCCTTGTTACCAACCTGCTGTAATGCACCGCACCCCTGGCTAAGTTTCCTTGACAGTCTAGGTCATCTTCACCTTCTTCCAGGCTGGATGCCTTTTTCAATTTGCTTCCTTTTTTCTGCATAAAGGAAACAAAACCATGGTAGAAAACAGGAATCATTGTTCAGAAGAGTCTTAGGTTTCACTTGGGCACCAAGTAAACATTTAAAGGGTGGTGTGTGTGAAAAATAAAAACAGATTTAGTCATGTGTGCCTGAGTGCTACAAACAGAGTGGAGCAAACCTCCTGGGATTTGTTCTGAAAAGTTGTGTGCAGGGGAACAACCAAATAGATGTCTTCAAAATGCTAAGTGAGTGCTAGAAAAGGAAAAGGGTGATAAAAGTTTGGGAAGCCTTTGTCAGAGAATGGATCAGCTCCTCTGGGGTTAACCATTCACATGCAAGCGAGCCATGTCGGTGGTGCATTTGCATATGGTGGCAAATAATTCTGGACCCAGATTTTCAAAAGTGACTAGAGATTTATAGGTACCCAACTTGAGGGACTTTGAAAGGGGCCCAGATTTTGAGCACCCATTTTGTGAAGAACAGGCCCCTCAAGTTCGGCACCCAGAGTTTTGGCCATCTTTGATATTTTTGGCACAGGAGTTGATCCAGGCCAGCTACCTTTTAAAGCCACACCCATCAGACAAGCATCTGAGCAGCTGACCAGGCTGCCCCATGCAATTCTGCTTCTTTCTTTCAAGGAGCATGTTTCTTCCAGGGAATGGGAAATGGCAACCTTTTACTACAAGAGACTGCACTACGCCAGAACTGATCTGTGAACACATGGACGAGACAGCCTGGGGTTAGAGCCTTTCATAATAGGACTAGAGATGCTAGTATGAAAGGTGCTGTCTAAAGGGGAATTATTATTGGTGTTACTATGATTACTATGATCAGAGAGGGCGTGAGAAAAGGATTCTCTTGTTCCACTGTTACTCTAAGTCACCTTGCAATAAACTGCTCTACAAGAGTTTAAATTAACCTTACTGCTTTTCAGGTTGGATCTGATAGCTTGAGATTGTAGGCATTTGATGTGAACTTAAGCAAGTTGTTAAGAGTAAAGGCAACTGGTCATCCTGCCTGCTTGGCCACTGGAGTGGGACTCTGTCAGACTGTGTGTATTATATCTTCCTTCTCGCTCCCCTCCCCTCCTCCCCTGCACACCCACATCTGTATATTAAAGAATCCTTATTGAGGTTACAGGAACAAACCATCCCAATGTGTAGAAAGAACAGTAAATACGGCAGGTGACCAGCTTGGCTTAACAGTGAAATCCTTGCTGATCTTAAACACAAAAAAGAAGCTTACAAGAAGTGGCAGATTGGACAAATGACCAGGGAGGAGTATAAAAAGATTGCTCAGGCATGCGGAGTGAAATCAGGAAGGCCAGATCACACTTGGAGTTGCAGCTAGCAAGAGATGTTAAGAGTAAAAAGAAGGGTTTCTTGAAATATGTTAGCAACAAGATGAAAGTCAAGGAAAGTGTGGGCCCCTTACTGAATGAGGGAGGCAACCTAGTGACAGAGGATGAAGAAAAAGCTAATGTACTCAATGCTTTTTTTGCCTCTGTCTTCACGAACAAGGTCAGCTCCCAGACTACTGCACTGGGCAGCACAGCATGGGGAGGAGGAGACCAGCCCTCTGTGAAGAAGGAAGTGGTTCGGGACTATTTAGAAAAGCTGGACGAGCACAAGTCCATGGGGCTGGATGCGCTAAATCCGAGAGTGCTAAAGGAGTTGGCAGCTGTGACTGCAGAGCCATTGGGCATTATCTTTGAAAACTCATGGTGATCGGGGGAGGTGCCGAATGACTGGAAAAAGGCTAATGTAGTGCCCATCTTTAAAAAAGGGAAGGAGGAGGATCCGGGGAACTACAGGCCCGTCAGCCTCACCTCAGTCCCTGGAAAAATCATGAAGCAGGTCCTCAAGGAATCAATTCTGAAGCACTTAAAGGAAAGGAAAGTGATCAGGAACAGTCAGCATGTATTCACCAAAGGCAAGTCATTCCTGACTAATCTAATTGTCTTCTATGATGAGATAAATGGCTCTGTGGATGAGGGGAAAGCAGTGGACAAGTTATTCCTTGACTTTAGCAAAGCTTTTGACACAGTCTCCCACAATATTCTTGCCAGCAAGTTAAAGAAGTATGGGCTGGATGAATGGACTATAAGGTGGATAGAAAGCTGGCTAGATCATCGGGTTCAATGGGTAGTGATCAATGGCTCCATGTCTAGTTGGCAACTAGTATCAGGTGGAGTGCCCCAAGGGTTGGTCCTGGGGCCGGTTTTGTTCAATATCTTCATTAATGATCTGGAGGATGGTGTGGATTGCACCCTCTGCAAGTTTGCAGATAACACTAAACTGGGAGGAGTGGTAGATACGCTGGAGGGTAGGGATAGGATACAGAGGGACCTAGACAAATGAGAGGATTGGGCCAAAAGAAATCTGATGAGGTTCAACAAGGACAAGTGCAGAGTCCTGCACTTAGGACGGAAGAATCCCATGCACTGTTACAGACTAGGGACCAAATGGCTAGGCAGCAGTAATGCAGAAAAGGACCTAGGGATTACAGTGGACAAGAAGCTGGATATGAGTCAACAGTGTGCCCTTGTTGCCAAGAAGGCTAATGGCATTTTGGGATGTATAAATAGGGGCATTGCCAGCAGATCGAGGGATGTGATCGTTCTCCTCTATTCGACATTGGTGAGGCCTCATCTGGAGTACTGTGTCCAGTTTTGGGCCCTACACTACAAGAAGGATGTGGAAAAATTGGAAAGCGTCCAGCGGAGGGCAACAAAAATGATTAGGGGACTGGAACACATGACTTGTGAGGAGAGGCTGAGGGAACTGGGATTGTTTAGTCTGAGGAAGAGAAGAATGAGGGGGGATTTGATAGTTGCTTTCAACTACCTGAAAGGGGGTTCCAAAGAGGATGGATCTAGACTGTTCTCAGTGGTAGCAGATGACAGAACAAGGAGTAATGGTCTCAAGTTGCAGTGGGGGAGGTTTAGGTTGGATATTAGGAAAAAAACTTTCACTAGGAGGGTGGTGAATCACTGGAATGCGTTACCTAGGGAGGTGTTGGAATCTCCTTCCTTTGAGGTTTTTAAAGTCAGGCTTGACAAAGCCCTGGCTGGGATGATTTAGTTGGGGTTGATCCTACTTTGAGCAGGGGGTTGGACTAGATGACCTCCTGAGGTCCCTGCCAACCCTGATATTCTATGATTCTATGATCTGGGAGCTCAGTGCTTCTTCTGCTATCCAGTGCAAGTTATCTGTTGAGAGACTAACCTTACGTTTGGAAAAGCTGCCCATCAGCGATCGGCTGTACCGTTTGTTGGTGCTTGTGTCTTCCCCAGATTCCATGTCATCCTCGGGTTTGTTCTACAGCAAGAAGAGAGCAAGAGAGAGAGAGAGACTATGAAAGGATAGCAGACAGGACAGCAGTGCTGCAGAGAACCACACTGAAATACATCCAGAAGTTTGAAAAATCCCTCCTAAAACTTCAACGTAACTCAAATTGATACCAACATCTCCCCTACCAGTTCAACGCAAGACCTTTGAAGTCAGCAGCATGATCTTATTAACTGCTCTTTTCCATTGGCATAGTCACAATGCATGGGCACTTTCACAAGAACCACATAAAGTACCCATGCACCAGTCTCTGGTAACTTTATTACATTGTCCATTGTGGCAAAAATTGGGTGACAAACTATGTGTCATGTATCAATATTTGATTGTTTTGCAAGGCAGACACTGATGGGAGTTACTCCTCTCACAATAGCTGAGCTGTCTACTCTTTAGGATTAACAGGATCAGGTCAAACAATTCTGCTTATTGTTTGAGTGGCTGTATTATTGCTAGGATGTGTAATAATAGGATACCTCACAGTAAGAAAAAGAAAAGAATCTTCTTATGACTCTAAAGGTCACTGGATGTAGACAAGAACCTGGGGTTCTCTGTCTCCCTGACTGGCTCAACACAGCCTGTTCTCCCTAGTGCAGTCCCTACAGGGACTTGCCAAGCCCTGACCTGGACTACACTCCACGATACATTACAAAAACAGCTAGGTTTAAAGTATGTACAAACTCAAGCCCCAGCAAGACTTGGGAAGCAGAGTTCTGTTTCTAAACCTAGCTTAGCTTTAGTTCCAAGATGCTTGCTAAGATAACCTGTCTAGAACATTTCCAATTTGCACGTAACAACCTTCCCTAAGCCCTTTGTAGCTAATTATAAACTCTTAAGTGGCAGTGCTTCAAGTTCATGTAGTTTAGTTAGTTGGCTGAGTACATTTTTTTATAAATAACTGTTATTATAAAATTAAAAATGTGAAACAGAATAGGCAATTTTTTTCTTACACAAAAACCCCCAAACTTTTAAATCACTTTACAATGGAAAACAAATTCTGTTTGCTCAAAAGAAAAAAAAAAGTCATCTGTGTATATGTCACGCTCCGGTTGTTCTGTGCTGGAGCCAGAAAAAAAGCCCTGTGTCTCTGACAATGCTGCTCACCTGGCATCATCATTAACTGTGTGCATTCAGCTATGGAAGCCGAAGTCATTAATAAACAATTTATACAGAAAGCTAATAAAATCCAACAAAGTAGATTGCTAAACACCTTTTCCTCCATAGTCCCAATTTGCATTTCCAAAGACTGCCACACTCCATTATTCATGTGCAATGACAGATTATCCTCCTGTATCCAGCATTCACTTTAAAAATTGCTAATAAAAACATCTCACCCTTAAAAAGCAGAAAGAGACCTCTAAATGGACATCAACAGGAGAGACATTTTTCTTCATAAATAGCTTTTACATAAACAACTCAAAGTACCAACAAAGACCCATGACAAACAATACAGCAGAGGGAAACATGTTTTTCCTTTTTATTTTCTTAATATTCTCAGTCAGAAGCAAAACGTGGAGTGTTATAAAAGTGGAACAACTCCAGTGGAGTACCTCTGGATTTATAACCATCCAAGAGCAGACTCTGTCCCATCTCTGGCTGCAGACAAAAAGAAACCAAACAGCACAGGCAGGTAAAAGTACAATTAAATAGTATAAGCAGGGTTACTGGCATATCTTTGGCCAAATAAGACAGTGGACATTAATATCCTGAGGCTGAAATAGGGAGGATATGCCTTAGGGACATTAATATTGGTCCTTACACGTTACGTCACATGACTGAAATTTGACAGGACTCCACTATATTAAGTAAAGGTTGGGAGCCCCACGCCACAGCCTTGTCTTTGCTTCATTCTGTTATTTCTAGTACATATTTTGCTGCTCCTGATACACATAGCCCCACTGTTCAGGGGTCCCTCTAGTGCAGCAATGATCATGGCAGCAAACCAAGGGTGTAATGATGAGCACAAGGAGAAAGATGGCGACAGGCAGGAACTATTCTCAGGTGTCTTTTGATTTAACCAACATTTGCTGGTTTGGATGCATCTTTATTTCACTAGTAAAAAACTGGTATATACCACTTAAAACCTAAAGCTTACATTGTGCATTAGACCCATCTGCTGTGGTCAGCAAAGCGCTTTCACATCCAACACAATGCCAACCAAACAGCTTTCCAAAACTGAGAGGGGATAAACTTCGCTGGATAACCCAAAGAAACCTGCCATGCCCTGCAAACCAACTGAAGAAATCTAAAATGCTCCAAGTCATATGGAAAAATCCTACAGAACTGAGTAATGATGAAGCCAATAGGGTTGATCTAGAACTATAAAAATGAATATAAAATTTCAAATGTAAGCCTGGAGCCTTCTATAGCATGGAGAGAATTCTTTAGAAAGCTTCACAATCCCTCATAGAACAGCTATTTTCTATTAAAATCTACAGGACAGTTCCCTAAGGGAGGCTTAGATTAGCCTCACTCTTAATGCAGCACACAATAGAGTTTTCCAGGCTAAGAAAGCTTTGCGCCTCTAGAGGGCAATGGTTCTACACACAGAAAGCTATGCCACTTCCTGAACGGTCATTGATAGTTTGAGGGATGAGGTGTCCATTTATTCTTTTACGTAGAGAGCCACATTATCAGAGGCTCGTTCACCTGCGCATCTACCAATGTGATATATGCCATCATGTGCCAGCAATGCCCCTCTGCCATGTACATTGGTCAAACTGGACAGTCTCTACATAAAAGAATAAGTGGACACAAATCAGACGTCAAGAATTATAACATTCAAAAACCAGTCGGAGAACACTTCAATCTCTCCAGTCACTCGATTACAGACCTGAGGGTGGCTATCCTTCAACAAAAAAACTTCAAAAACAGACTCCAGCGAGAGACTGGAATTAATTTGCAAACTGGATACAATTAACTTAGGCTTGAATAGAGACTGGGAGTGGATGGGTCATTACACAAAGTAAAACTATTTCCCCGTGTTATTTCTCTCCCCCCCGCTCCACCCCCCACTGTTCCTCAGATGTTCTTGTTAACTGCTGGGAATGGCCCACCTTGATTATCACCATAAAAGGTTTTCCTCCTTCCCCCCCTTCCCTTCCTGCTGGTAATAGCTCATCTTAAGTGATTACTCTCCTTACAGTGTGTATGATAAAACCCATTGTTTCATGTTCTCTGTGTGTGTATATATATCTCCCCACTGTATTTTCCACCGAATGCATCTGATGAAGTGGAGCTGTAGCTCACGAAAGCTTATGCTCAAATAAATTTGTTAGTCTCTAAGGTGCCATAAGTACTCCTTTTCTTTTTGCGAATACAGACTAACACGGCTGCTACTCTGAAACCATTTATTTGAGCATAAGCTTTCGTGAGTTACAGCTCACTTCATCGGATACACCACTGCATGCATCTGATGAAGTGGGTTTTAGCCCACGAAAGCTTATGCTCAAATAAATTTGTTAATCTCTAATGTGCCACAAGTACTCCTTATCTTTCATCAGCAGAAGTTGCTCCAATAAAAGATACCTCACCCATCTTTCAAAGTGGTAGCTGTGTAGTCTGTATCAGCAAAAAGAATGAGAAGTACTTGTGGCACCTTAAAGACTAACAAATTTATTTGGGCATAAGCTTTCGTGGGCTAAAACCCACTTCATCAGATGCATGCAGTGGAAAATACAGTAGAAAGATATATTATATATATATTTTTACACACACACACAACATGAAAAAATGGGGGTTGCCATACCAACTCTAACAAGACTAATCAATTAAGGTGGACTATTATCAGGAGGAGGAAAAAAAACTTTTGTTGTGATAATCAGGATGGTCCATTTCAAACAGTTGACAAGAAGGTATGAGTAACAGTAGGAGAAAAAGAATGAGAAGTACAAGTACTCCTTGTTCTTTTTGCTGATACAGACTAACACGGCTACCACTCTGAAATCTGTCAGTAGGGGAAAAATTAGCATGGGGAAATAGTTTTTAGTTTGTGTAATGACTCATCCACTCCCAGTCTTTATTCAAGCCTAATTTAATGGTGTCCAGTTTACAAATTAATTCCAGTTCTGCAGTTTCTTGTTGGAGTCTGTTTTTGAAGTTTTGTTGTTGAAAAATTGTGACTTTTAGGTCTCTCTCTAATATCCTGGGATCAACCCTGCTACCACAATACTGCAAACAAAGAAAGAAGGTATCCAGTTACTGGGATAGCCTCTCTTAGGTCTGACCCACATTAACTTTCAAGAAGCTTTCTCCTCTCTAAAAAGCCAAGACATCACATCCCTTCCATACACAGCTACTGCATTTTTAGAACAGAGAGAACATCTATCCTACATATATTGGCAAATTTCAGGTTTGAACTACTTAAACGGTTTTCTTCTTTAAAATTAAAAAGCACGTTTAAAAATGGCTATTTCTAGTTATTAAATATTTATTAAGATCTCTTTAATAACTTACAAAAGCATATTACAGAACTGCATTATTTATAAATAGTTGATTCCTGACTATCTGTCAGAGCAGGTGTAGATGTTGTTAAAATAAATACTCATGTGCACTGAACACACGGAGACAGGCTGTTTAACCAGGTTATACAACTGCAGACAGCTGATAAATCAATAGGGATCTGACCTAGCTAAGAACAGGGGGTCAAGTCTGGAATCAAAAGCAACTGAAAATTCTAGAGCCCAAGCTAAAGTTAATTATCTCTACTCAGTGGGGGTTTCTTGGGTGCCACCACAAATAGAACTGGATCATAGTCTTTGGTTACTGGCAATTTCAAAAACTATTAAAAAAATTAGTTCAGGGTTGAGCCAAAAGGAACATTTTTCTTCAAAAATCTCAGAAAAAAAAAATCATTTTGGGTCAAAGAACGTTCCAACAAAACCAAAATGTTTCATTTTGATTTCAACCATTTTTAGATATTTTTGATTTTTTTAAAATAAAATTAAGAGAAATGTTGAAATAAAAACTTGTTTTGAACCCAAAAATTGAAACGTTTTGTTTAGAAAATGTTGAAATGAAACTTTTTGATTATTTTAGACTATTTTTCTCAGGATTTTTTGATCAAAACCATTTGGCAGAATTGGCATGAATTTACTAAGTGTTCCAGTGGCACCCTATCTTCATTTTGCAAAAAAGGTTCACCCAGCTTTAGCCACAAGTATTCAGAGTCTCTGTAAGAGCATCATCTAGGCTCCCTGCTCCTGCAAATTGCGATGTTTCCAGGATCAGGATAATTTTTCCATGTCAGGGAAGAGGTCTTGGAAATTGCACGGAGTCCACAGAACACAGGATCTGAGAGCCCAGCCCCACTCCAAAAAGCGGGTGGCAGGAAGCCAGGCCCCCCAGAACGCTTGCTCTCATTGCTCAGTCAGGAAGCATTAGTGGTTACAAATAGGATCTGTCAAATGTTTTCAAATCCCCCAACAACGTCAGGGGAAGACTTTCAAGCCAGACTTGGCAGCTTTGTGTGTCCCTTGAACCGTCACAATCTCAAAGGAGTAATTCTCTTGTCTTTGACAAAAAGAACCAGTCAGGACAGAGCAGGATGGTCAGCCCTGAAGGCTTGGGAGTTCCCTCACACAATGGTTTATCAACAACTGCAGGATGACAGGCAAACTGTGCAGGTTCCGAACTCTGATTGAAGTTCCCAAAACATTTGAATGTTTATCCCAGTGCTTGGGCCCCTTAGGACATGAGAGAGTTTTCTACGTGAGAATGAATTGCAGAAAAGGTAGAGACGGTGCTTCTATTTACTCTCCCACATGACACAACAACATGCAGACTGCAGCAAGGTTAAAATCTGATGGGAGAGGAAATACCCCTGTCCAGTGCTATGAGCTAGCCTGTGGAATTCACTGCCACAACACACTCTGGTGGCTCAAGAGTTTAACAGCTTACCATCCCCACACACAATATTCTTCTGATTCTGGAAACACAAACTAATCTCTGTAAAACAAGTCCATCTGTTTACCTCTATCATACCAGAACAGCCTCTTCCACAGTATTTCTGCCTTTTCCTGCCTCTCTCAGTGTTTCAGCACTTCCATTTCCAAATAGCACTAGAAAGGGCAGCCTAAAGCAAGGAGGAGAAAAGGTGACCGGGACCGGTCACTGAAGCTCATGTTTCAGGTGAAGGGCTGACTTGGGTTAATTTGTACTGCCTTGCTCATCCCTAGCTGGAGAATTTTTGAACTTTGTCAATTCCTACCAGGTTCTGTGCAAGTTCTTCCTCTATTTATTTCCAGTGGGGTGGCTCACCAGGGTATGCCTCGGTCTTACAGACCAGCCTAGAGCTGATTCCAGCCTGTAGCATCCAAATTGCCAGACAGGATATCGCAGTAGAGAAGTTTATGCAAGCAAAATACAGAGAGGCACAGGAATACCTCAGTGGCCTTAAAACAAAGGAGCCAAATGAGCATTGCATGCGGATCCTAGCATAAGATAAGTGCCTCTGATGAACAGGGGTGAAAAACGTTAAATAAAAGTCATTTACCATAAGGTCAGCATGATCAAGCCATGACGTCAGTAGGGTGTAAGGAACCGGCTATTCATGTCCTCGAGGGTTTCTAGACCAAAATGGCAATGTTTCCTATGTCAGATGAAACGTGTCATTTCACATGCACACTCTTGGACAGAGATGTGGGAAGAAAGAAATTATTTCCTTCCCTTCATTCATGAATTAGATTTAAGACAGTTAGACATTTCTTCCTCCGAGACAAGAACCCCAGGATGAAGATTAAATCTGGAATGGAGAGGTTTCAAAGGTGGAGGAGGGGTTTTGGGATGGAGTCTCAAACTTGCTTCTTTCTATCAAAAGGATCCCAGAGAAGAAGGATGGTCTTGATTGCAGCTCATGAAACTGAGCTCATTTCCTAGATCTGTGACAAACACACTATGTGACCTTGGGGAAAAAAAGTCACTTGATCCCTCTGTGCCTCAGTTTCCACATCTGTAAATGGGGACAATAATCCTGCCTCTCTCTGTCTTGTCTTAGATTGGAAAGTCTCAGGGCAGGAACAGTCACTTCTTGCAGCAAGGGAAGTGGCTCAGCTTCAGCAGTGATGGATTATCCTGTAGCTTCATCAGTGCTCCTGGCCTCAGGTTGACACAGTCAATTCAACACCAATTTCCACCTGAGGTTCGGGTGCTGCTGCGGCTGCTACGATAGATAAATTATACCAACGGGCAAGGTGATGGAACATCTCCCTTCATCACCACTTCATACCGTCAGCCTTTACTTCTCTCTCCAAAGCGTCCCATCGGAGCTGGGCAAAGAAGTTATTCTGTTTCATGGAGGATTTTGATATTTTAAAATTTGGCTTTGTTCTGATTCAGGACAAAGCCCCAGACTTTAGATGTTCTCCATGAACGAGACTGGAACCCCAGAGCCAAGGGGGTCTGCCTGGCTGGCTGCCCCACACCTTGGAAGCCCTGAGAGTGCAGCCTGCTGAGGAGCTAGGATCCTGGGAGCATGGCTTCCAGCTCCCTGGCACCCCACCAGGTGGGTTGCTGAGAAGCCTGGCAAGCGAGTGGGCTGGAAACCAGACAAGGCTCCACTGAAATCTTGCCTGGGGTCGGTCACAACTTCATCGAAATCAAACTATCTTCATGAAATGTTTCACCTCTGGTGTTCTCAGATGGAAAATGTTCCTTCAGAATCTCCAACCAATTTCCTACTTCCCATGTCTGCATTGTGGGTCCCGTCTCCCATGAGTCACAGCCAGCCTGGAGAGCCTACGCACACCCGTGGACAGCCAAGATTCAGATTCCAGTTCTAAACTTGGAGCACATCTCTCCCTTTACTTACTCCACTGCCAGGAACAGAGTTTTCCTGATACAGGGATGTACTGAATATTAAAGATCATATTCAAACCCTAATCCAGTGAAAAGAGCTAGAGAGAGGATTAAATGTTCCATCCCGGGGGTATAGAAAGCCATTGCTCCACATCTGAACAGCTTTATTTCCCACTGCCAAGAAAGGGGAAGAAGAGGTTTGCAATGATTTGATGTGAAGCTGCAGCCTCAGAACATCACAGCGCTGCCTCCTGCAAAGCTACAGACCCAAAATATTTACATTGCAAGTTTCCTCCTCCTAGAATGCGGTTCCTGGCTTATGGGCTATTGTTATTTAGCATTATGTAATGCATGATCCCATTTGTGCAAATCAGTACCGAGGCCTCTAAGCACTTGAATGTTTAAATGACTGCCGCTGTATCTCTGTAGGCTGAGCCCTTGTGCACTGTTCCCAGCGCTGCACCTCATCCCGAGACTGAATTATTTGCTGGAACAAGGCCATCGGTAGCAGCTGCCCTTCGAAGCAGAGGCAATTCCCCCCTCCCCTCTTTATACGTAGGACTGAAGCGGTGCAAAAAGCAATGAATTAATTTGTCCATTGTGCCTTCTATAAATAGCATTCAACAATTTTAGGGGTCCGCAAATGAAAAGGGGGCAAAAAAAAAAAGGTTGAAAACTTGCATTAGAAGCATTATGTCTCCCCATTGCATTAGCAGCACAAACACAGCTCTGACCAGCACACAAAATGTGAGACCATTTTTTCATCCCTCTCCTTTGACAAGCAAATCTCCAGCCATCCAGCAAAGTGGCAGAGATTGCTCACAACAGCCTCATCCATAAAAACTACAGGCACAGCTTCGAAAAGTGCATACACAGCACCCCCATCTATTTTCCATAAGCCAAAGCCTGAATGGAGCACGGCATTTATCGGTGCAAATCATTTTTCTCCATTACTCGCCAGCTCTGGGCCAGGCTGTTAGCGCCCACCCAGTGCCCTTTCCTCATCTTTCTTCTTTAATGAGACAACCTGGCAACATTTTATTTACATCCTTTTTATAAAGCTGGATTGGCTTTGCCATGCGCACTGCCATTTGCAGATACTAACCCTTCAACAAAACTCAACCTGGCCTGCCTATTTCTCCCAGCCCCTCCCAGAAATGGCTGTGAGCAGTTTGCTACCTTCTAGCCCTGAACAGAAATTTCCAATAACAATGGGGTTTTTGAATGAAATTAACTCTATAGCTCTCTCTCCTCCCCGCCCCCTCTCTGCCCAGAGGGAAACATATTCCCTGCTTCCTACCTGGTGCAGTGGCAAGGGCTGTGTGTGTGCCAAAAAGTGATATTAATGGTTTATTACAGGAAAATGAAAGGCTTTGCATGCCTCACTGCACTCAAAGCATCTGATGGCACACGCTAAATGGTGACGGTGGATGTGGACTGACAAATATTTATTATGATTAAGGGGAAAGCCAAATAGTGCCATTAACGCTTCAAGCTAAATTAGCAACACGCGGCAAAACCGATTCCCCGCCATCATTCAGGATTAACCGTGATTATGCGCCTGACTCCATCATCATAGAAAGCCTCCCAAATAATAAAACATGGACTTACAAACAAAAGCCCCCTCAGACTGCTGCTGTGTCTGCTGAAATGTACTCCATGCCCCTTGCAAAGCCAGAGAACCCTCTCTGCCCAGTGACACATGTATTTAACAGGTGGGTCTCGTAAGAACTCAAGTGACAATGCACTTGGCACCACATGAAACAGAACCAGGTTTCAGGCAGAGATGGGAACACTGATCGTAAAGAATCATAGACTATAAGGGTTGGAAGGGAGGTCATCTAGTCCAACCCCCTAAGCAAAGCAAGACCAATCTCCAATATTTGCCCCAGATCCCAAAACGGCCCCCTCAAGGATTGAACCCACAACCCTGGGTTTAGCAGGCCAATGGTAAAGCCTCAGAGTGCTTTCCTTATGCAAGTC
This sequence comes from Dermochelys coriacea, assembly GCF_009764565.3. Classification (NCBI taxonomy): domain Eukaryota; kingdom Metazoa; phylum Chordata; order Testudines; family Dermochelyidae; genus Dermochelys; species Dermochelys coriacea. The sequence goes on along the minus strand of NC_050085.1, from coordinate 18,621,905 downwards.
GCCACACCTTTTACATTACTGAAAGGCAGCTATGGATGTACTGAGTGAGGTACAGAAGGGACAGGCACTACGCATGCTTCCTCTATGCTTCTCTAGCAACCGCACCTGCATTCCCTCAACTTTGCCAGTCCCGTACTCCAATGCAGCTGATTTGCGGCTTTTCCTGACTCAATGATCGTGAGCAACCAGATCCCTGCTATTTTAGTTTCAAACAGGGCTGCCTGCTCTATGGCAATTCTGTGATGGGCACAGGTGTGAAATAGGATGAGACAAAAGATTCTTTTACTTGGGACATATGGACATTTTCGCTGCCGTCTTTGCCACAGCAACCGTCTGTGCTGCCACGGAATGATAGGACTGAATCCAACTGCAGGTTCCGATGCAGAATCCAGCTTGCCCGGTGGGGTCCACATTGGACCGAACTCCCCAGCAGCCAGATTGATGAAGTCTTCAAGAAGCAGAGATCCTGTTTCCATGACAGGAAAGCAAAGTATAGGAAAGCAGGATAGAAATATCACCCCCTGGGATTTAACATCCCCCAGGTTTTATTCTTCATGACACTGACATGAAAACAGGGCCACTACTGCCTAGCAATTCCATGTAACCCAGCTTCCTCTTGCTCCAAATGCATCACAGTTCTTCTGTTTGAAACTGCAGCCTTCTCCGCATCAGCCCTCTCTGCAGCCACATGCAGAGCAGCCAGCTCTGCTAAGTGGTTGAAGCACAGGAGCCAGGATCTCTGGCTTTCTGCTTCAGACTCTGCCCCAGACTTTTCTATGAACCAGCCAGCATTGTGCCTTGTTTCCCCATCTGCAAACTGGAGATGGGATTTACCAGCATAACACGTAGGCTGTGAAGATTTATCGATTAAAGGTTGCAAAGGGCTTTGAGATCTATGGATGGAAAGCACTAGGGAAGGCAAAGTATTATCATTTTAGTCGTCGACAGAGCCAGCTAAGGAACAAAAGGAGCTCTTTGCAACAGAATGTCCCCATGCATCAAAGCAGAAAGCCACCACCCAGGAACTGAAATACCAGAGTATGACACAAGCACCGAGCTGCCTTTCATAGAAGGGTTTTCAGAGCTCTCCGGGCAGCTTCAGCAGACTAAGCAACTTGTAGGTGTCCCTATTTACACACAAAGCATGCTGTTACTCTAAAAATACAGCCCAGCGGATCTCTGCATGGTTTCCACTACTAATACAACTCACACTAATAAAAAACAGCCACTTCCACTCTCCCTGCATTTGGCAGCTCAGCCAGGTGTGCCTCACAGGGTATGGCTGCACAGCAGGCTTAACCCCAGGCTCTCACCTCGGTTTTAGCCCAACACCCTACTGTCCACACACAAAACCCATAAATCCAAGCTGAGCAGGACAGGCTATGACCTGTCTACTTTGCAACATGTTGCAAAGAAGATAGATTGCAGAGCTTCAGTTTTGATAGACCTCCAATGCCATTCGAGGCCTGTATTTTCTCACTCTTCCACCTACTTACTTCCCAATCACCTCCTATGTACTGAAAGCTTCCTGTTGGTTTATATACAGTGTCAAGGCTGCTTTAGACTTACATGCAAGAGATCAAGGGGCTGTGGGGTACAGAGAGAGAGACAGGCTGTTTTGGGAATGATATCTGCTAATTATAACAAACTCTCAACCTACTGCAGATAGGTCCTTCACAGGCATATGGAAGGACATGCAGGATGGAAATACTACAGGCCTTCCTGATGACTCACTCCTAAGAGCCTGGCTACTTCCATGACTTTAACTGGAGACAATCAGAAAAAGAGATTCACTGAAGTTTTTACTTCTCCCAATTTCCCATAGTTAATTTAATTAAGTTAGAGTCAATCAGAGAAGTAAACCACAGTGATTTCCATGTAACTTAATTGCATGATTAAGGACACCAGAACAAACATTAATAGAAATCTCCCAAGCAAGCTGGCTCTCTAGAACTCCTAGGTGTTGCCAACTCCTGACATGTTATTGCAAGTCGGTCTGTAAAGGCCCAGCTCCCAGAGTCATGTGATTAGACGAGAATCTCCACCTTCATTAATAAAAGGTAAATTTTTAGATCTCATGATTGCACACAGAAGCTGGATAATGTGAATCATAAAGGCTCAAAACTAGAAGGCAAATAAAAAGAAACTCAAAAGTATTAAAAAAATTCATAACTTGGGGCAAGGGAGATGGGCCAACACCTGATTTTTGAATGCTTGAGGTTTCCAATATGGTTTCTTTCCAATTTCTGATCCCAAGTGCTTTGAGATCAGCAGCTGATTTTTTTTTTAAAAAAAGGGTAGGTTTGGCCTTATTTGCCACAGTTTTTGGGGTGGTGGGGGTTCAACCATTGTTAATTAATTTGGTTTATTATTCCCCCTCACTGAAGTCAAACTAGAACTGGAGTTTTCCCATGGATTTCAAATGAGAGCAGGCTTTAGCTGCGGGTTCTTTAAATTCCCATGATGAGATGTCTTTGCATACACAAAGAGTGACTCCAGTCTATATTTAGCATTGCATATGGTGAAGTTCAACACAGCGTATTCAACATGAGGCACACATTTTTTATATTGCCAGCAAGGATATCTCCCTTGCACACAGCAGCCATTGCAGCGCACACTCAGAGAGGAAACAAGGGATCCCAATGGGACTTGGAGTCAACAGCTGGGATATTATTAGTCTTTGCATGGTCTTGTCTGCTGCAGAAACCACCACAGAACTATAATTCTGCAAAATTAATATTCAATCGGGCAGTCTGGGCTCCCATGCAGCCAGCATTTTTAATACGGAAAAATATCAATCACAGTAATCTATACTTAAAGAAAAAAGTTTTATGATTTATACGTTGAGAGCAACACACATTGGAATTCATCCAAATTAAAAGTCATACTGGTTATTATAGTAACACACCTTTTTCGGGCTAAAGGACTATTGGGTTTTAAAAGGAAAGAACAAGACACACTTATTAAGCCAAAAAAGGGAAAGGGGGCACAGCTCAGGGCCTAAAGTTAGGCTTCTAAATCCACATCCAAGCACACAAATAGAAGATACCTAATTTAATAAAGGGGTTGGGCATGCTCCAATCCCATGGGTGTCACGAGTTGCAGGTGCTCAGCACCCATAAGCCAAGTCACTTCAATTTGGGAGTCTGAATGTGTGTTTAGAAGCTGACCTTTAAGCACACAGCTCTGGAAATGTAGACCTTTATTATTCTTAATATTTATTATACTAATGTACATCAGGGGAAGAGAGAGAAAAATGAAAAGTCAACTCTGTTATGGGTGGAGAAAGACAAAAAAGATTTTCACCTTCTTGATGTCCGACTTTTGGCTGAGTTTCCCAGATGGTGGCAGAGTGGCGACTGTAAAATTGTTTGGATCTTCACAGTCACGGATTTTGGATTCCTTTATCAGCGAGTCAAGTTTCTTCTTTGCTATATTCTCTACTCGCTTCCGATTGGTGGAAGCCTATCAATGAAAGCGGTCATTAAATGAGGGCACATTTAATGTGAAATCTTCATTTCTCCAACAAGAGGTAACACACACTAAAACTGTACATTAAGGGGGAAAAAAATAAGAAGAAAATGAGGCAAAAGAAATGGACTGAGGCTTCGCTCTAAAGGACTATTATTAACTACTGCTCTCCATGCTAATAGCCCAGCTGCCTCTTAGTTTGTACACTGTGAAATACAGTAACATTGTCAGTTATCTGCAATTATAAGAGTGCCCAGTGTTGGGCTTCACAGCAGATATATAGGCATGTGAAGCCCTAACCTGGAGATTAGTTAGGGAGTTTAAATAGATAACCTGAAGCCACAATGGAATGAAAAAGTTAAACATTTTTCAAAATAAATAAATAAACACATACATAAAAATATAACAACTTCTGGTTGAGTGGAACCAAAATCACTTGTCAGCAAGGCTGCTCATGTGGCATGGGCTTTGTTACCAAGCCATTGATGTGCTACCTGGAAATAGCTGGTATTGAGGTGATTCCTTGGAGACTTGACTAGTGCAGGCTCCATTTTGTAGTATTCATTTACAAAAACAGTCGAATCTATTTCACTATAGTGACTGCGCTTTGCCATTCTCAAGGTGGATCAAGTTTTGCACACCCACAAAGGCTGAATAAAACATGGCATTTCTATTGCACATCAAGTTTGAGGGAACTTAAAGAGCTCAAAACCATCAACTATTTGCTATGGAAGTGTTTGTGTCTGCAGCCACAGTGCCTGCAGGATTCAGTTGGAATGGGAGCAGCTGGTGAATCAGGACTTCCACAGTTAAAAGGCAGTATTTGTTGCATGTTCCTGCTCCCGTCTTCCATTCAGGCTGTTAAACAACTGAGGTGAGGAGTGGTGTGGGGGAACAGAGGCGGAAACACGGTTCTCTTTTCTAGTCATGCAGTTTACATGGAGCAACTCACAACTTCAGATCTCTGGATGGTTTAAAAAAACCCAAAACCCACCACCCTCACAGATTGTGTTTGCTTAACGGGCCTTAGAATGTCCTGATTAATTCCATCAGGAAACAAGCTGTTGTTTCCCATGCTTCCCAAAGCCTCACTGTAAAGCAAGTCAGGTCGAACAAATCTGGAATCCCAGATGTCGGCACAAGTCAGACTAAAACAAATTGTTAGTTAATGAAGACAAAGATGTAAGCAAGGCAGTGCCTACAGGGGCTTTATGGAAAGTAATGTGCCCAGCTCTAAGATGTAGCAGGGAAAGCAGAAGAGTCTCTTTATAAGGAAGAATGTCTCTTTTACTAGCCTCCAGCTCTCTCTGCCTGTTTGAGGGAGGAAAACTTCCTTCTTTTAAACAGAAGCTCACTTGAAAGCTGTGTCAAAAAGGGCTTGAAAAAATCCTACCAATGGGAGAGTCACAAAAGTTTGCTTTTGACCAAGCATCCAGAAATGTGAGTGTTTACTTGAACTGTCTAATAAATGAGGCTGGAAAGCCGCGAGAACAGGTTCTTAAAACACTTCCTGGTTCCAGCAGAGATGAGGAAATGGTTCCCTTGTTGCTTTCTAATGCGGGGCACTCCCTGGTGAGTCCAGGGAACGAAGATAAAGGCAAGTGGGAAAACAGGAGGGAGAAGACCAACAAGCTGCATGACCTTGGCCTATGGCAGTAAAAATGTTCAGTTCAATTTGGGTTGAAGTTTGCAGATGTGGAGTGTTCCATTGGTTCTTATTTTATCTGATTTGCCCATCTCTAGCTGCTCCATATACACAACCATAAAAGGCAGGGAGATCGGATTGTATAGTTCATGTGAATGTGGGACTTTTAGAACAATTTGGTTTGCCTTTCACCTCAATACCCTCCAACAATTTTTTCTTCCCTGCTCCACATGTTCATTCCTTGGTAACAGGACTGATCCCACAATGTAAAGCCCGGCAGGCTAATCTCTACCACCAGCCTAGGTGTACAGTACCTTCCACTTTGAATGGACGTAATGCCAGGCAGAAAGAGAGAGACAAAAACCATAGGAGCAAAGTGTCAAGACATTGCAGATCTCAAGATTAAGGGGAAAAAATTAAGAGTGCTACAGTAGAAATATAACCAAACAAAACCAATTCTCCTCCTTAAGATGGATTTCAAGATCCTCCCCCCCTTCCATGCTAGCACAGCTCTAAGGAGAAGTTTCTCTTCTAGTCCTAAAACAAAACAATTGCACCCATAATAGGAAAGAAGGAAACAGTCTAAAGGACAAAAATAAAGGACCGCAAATGTGACACACGTCCAAGGCAATCTTGTTTAATGTTATTAAAGGTTTCTGCTCTCCCTTTTATATTAAGTTTCCATAAGCTGCAATGCCATACTCACTGCATGCCAGAAGATTAAGTGTCAGAAGAATTTTACTTCTAAAAAGGAAAGAATGAATAAGGTGTTTTCAGGCTGAAGTAAGCAGAAATGAACAGCTTATTTTCCTTTTAACTCTTTTGTACAGTTAAAGCCAACTAAGCACAGCATTCTACATGTCAAAAAGTGCTCAATAAAAGGACCACAGAGCTGGGGAAATTATTCTCCAGAGAAGGCCTAGTTTGAGATGGGGTGGGAAGCATTTAAAGGGGGCTCACATTTTTTGGAAGAATACTCCACTATACAACCCACCAAGGTACCAAAGAATCTGCAAGGTGACATTTTTATCTTAAACACACACACAAAGGAAAGTTAGAAAAAAGCAACTGGACTGCTGTTATCTCTGTCATTTACCATTGATTAAGCAGCTGCAGTTCTTTTTTGCAGTCTATTCTCTGACACATGGAGAGTCAAGTTTAAGAGTCACAATAAATTATATATATAGACACACACATGTAGGTATGTTTCAGAGTAGCAGCCGTGTTAGTCTGTATTCGCAAAAAGAAAAGGAGTACTTGTGGCATCTTAGAGACTAACAAATTTATTTGAGCATAAGCTTTCGTGAGCTCACTTCATCGGATACATTCGGTGGAAAATACAGTGGGGAAATTTATATACACACACACAGAGAACATGAAACAATGGGTTTTGTCGTACACACTGTAAGGAGAGTGATCACTTAAGATGAGCTATTACCAGCAGGAAGGGGAGAGGGGGAAGGAGGAAAACCCTTTGTGGTGATAATCAAGGTGGGCCATTTCCAGCAGTTAACAAGAACGTCTGAGGAATAGTGGGGGGTGGGGGTGAGGGGGAGAAATAACATGGGGAAATAGTTTTACTTTGTGTAATGACCCATCCACTTCCAGTCTCTATTCAAGCCTAAGTTAATTGTATCCCGTTTGCAAATTAATTCCAATTCAGCAGTCTCTCGTTGGAGTCTGTTTTTGCAGTTTTTTTGTTGAAGGATAGCCACCCTCAGGTCTGTAATCGAGTGACCGGAGAGATTGAAGTGTTCTCCGACTGTTTTTTGAATGTTATAATTCTTGACGTCTGATTTGTGTCCATTTATTCATTTACGTAGAGACTGTCCAGTTTGACCAATGTACATTTCTCCCCCCCACCTCCCACTGTTCCTTAGACGTTCTTGTTAACTGTTGGAAATGGCCCACCTTGATTATCACCATAAAGTTTTCCTCCTTCCCCCCTCCCCTTCCTGCTGGTAATAGCTAATCTTAAGCGATCACTCTCCTTACAGTTTCAGAGTAGCAGCCGTGTTAGCCTGTATTCGCAAAAAGAAAAGGAGTACTTGTGGCACCTTAGAGACTAACAAATTTATTTGAGCATAAGCTTTCGTGAGCTACAGCTCACTTCACTGAATGCACCTGATGAAGTGAGCTGTAGCTCACGAAAGCTTATGCTCAAATAAATTTGTTAGTCTCTAAGGTGCCACAAGTACTCCTTTTCTTTCTCCTTACAGTGTGTATGATAAAACCCATTGTTTCATGTTCTCTTTGTGTCTATATAAATCTCCCCACTGTATTTTCCACCAAATACATGTAGGGTATGGCTCTCTCCCACCCCCTCCACGGGGTATCTTTTTTACATTTAATATATAGACCCCGACACATGTAATGTATATTTATGGACTGATTTTTCAGAGGTTCTCACACTTGCAGCTCTCAAAAGACTTCAATGGGAGATTAAGTTGTGCAGCATTTCTGAAAATCAGATCATATACATGCATTGTACGTCTCTCTCTCACATACACATGCAGACCCCACCCTTGTGGGCCTGATTTTCAGAACAACTGATCATCCCCAACTCCAGATGAAGGTGACTGGAGCTGTAAGTGCTTAGCACCTCTCCAGGGAAGAAAGAAAAATAAACCAGGTCTGTACCTATCTGGAACATTTGATACTAGAGCTGGTCAGAACATTTTTGACAAAATAAAATTTCCCCAAAATGTGCTGTTTTGTCAAAGCCAAACCATTTTGTTTGGATGCAGACTGTCACAATGTTTTTGACAAAGAGTGAGACTCTTTTAACTTAACTCTATAGCATGGGTGAGCCAGATTCAAGTCCCTGCTCTGTCTGAGTCAGAGTCATCTGGGATGAACAACTCTGTTTTGAGTCAGACATAGCAGGGACGTGAACCGGACTCTCCCACATGCCATGCCAGGCCAGTGCCCTCACAACAAGGCCACTCACCCACTCACTCATGGAAGTGCCTCTGCCTGAATTGAAAATATTAGGTTTTGATACTAAACCAAACATTTAGACAATTCCATTTTTGTGAAAAATGTTTGAAAGTTTAGTTTTCCTCCCAAATTCCAATGCAGATCTCCCAGACTTTGAAGCTTTGAAAAGTTGTCGTGAAACAGGGATTTGTCACCCTCAGGTCAGCTCTATTTCACACACACACTCCATAAAAAACGAGTCTCACAAAGTTTGAGAATCCTATGTGTCTGAACCTAATTTCACATTCCAGACACCATATGAACTCAGCATTCATCCCACCGCGGTGGAACAGGTCAACATACATTTGTATTCATGTATCTGTTTTACTTACATCTCCATTCATTAGTTTGCAATCATCATCAATCTCATCAGCACTGTCCTCATCAGACACTTCCCCTTCCTCTGCATCATCACTAATGGTGGCTGGAAGTTTCTTGCCCTTGGAAACAAAAAGGATTAGACAGGCAGATCAACATGCATCTCTTGGTATGATAAGAGGAAAGTGATAATGTGCAACTGGAGACATGAGAAGGGCTGGGAGTCCAGACCAGTTTTCTGTGGTCTGTGGAGTCAATATATCATGGATTCAATTAAGTTTAAGGTTGTCAAGTGACCCACTCAAAAATAAGAAAGGACTCTCCTTTAGCCCATATTGTAGAGAAGAAAGCGTTCCACCTCCTTGGTCCTTTTGCTGTAATTCTTGCCTTTAGTAATCCCAAGGTGGACTGAACTAATGCAAGAAACAGTCAGGAAGGAAATGGCTATGAGGAGAGCAGATGCGAGGGGCCAGATTTTCACAAGAATTCAGCGTCCAGCCGCTCTAGAGGTTCGCAATGGGAGCTCATGAGCAATGAGCAGTTCTGAAGGTCTGGCCATGAAATCTCAGACTGAAAAGGGGACAGAATCTGTCGTTGGTGAGTGGACATGGCTTGGAAAAGCGTAGCTTCCTTCTCACATTACATATACACCTAGGAAAAGGGTACTGCACATCTAGCCTGCCTGCCCAAAGGAGATACCTTCCCTTCCATTGCTGCCTATTTCCCTTTCTTCCCTCCAAACCTAGCTGCTACTGCCCCTCACAGTAGCTGCTATGAGCCACCTCAAGCCAGAGTGAAAACTCCAGATTTGATAGTATTCTTCAATGTGTGCCCCAACTCCCAGAGCAAAGGGTGACAGAGGGGAATGAGCCTAAATTACAGCTTCAGGCAGCGACCTGGACAGAGGCTGGGCTTTTTTTTTTTCAAGAAAGGGTAGAATCATGGAACCTTTCAGAGACTTCTGGACTAAGAGCCATCACTGCTGCTGAAGGGCAGGATTTAATTGGAGTTTAAATCTCCTCGACGGATGCTTATCACCTTTTGCAGTAGGTGAAATGGCAGCAAAAAGAAGAACAGGAGCTGCTGATATTATTTAAACAGCTGAGTCTCCAGCTGCCCTGTCCATTCAGTCCGCACAGGAAAGAGATTTAATTTCATTTGAAAGGGCCGTCACCAATATTTGCCTGCACAAGAGCAAACTCAGCACGTACAATTAAAGCAATTAATCTGTACAGCCCCAGCAGAAACACTTTGACCTAGTAAGCAAATATTCACACCACCAGAACCACAGAGTGTGCCAGCCCAATGCCCCAGCATTTCTGACTCCACCAGAATAGCAGCATGGGTAAAGTAATTCATATTGAAACTGCGGACATTTAACAGATAAGTAATGTCAGCTGCAGTGCGATTATTCCTGAAGACAGGTATTTATAGCCTTGCTGAATCGGAGCTGGGCAAGCAGCATTCATTTCTGGATCAGTTTGAGGTGAAGGCTTGGTCTGAGACCATCATGCCACTCTCTGGCAGTCCATCCCCTGCACAGAACCATTTGTCTCATGAGATTCCTTGCACCTCTTTGGTATGGGGTAGGTCAGAAATGCCACAAGGAAAACTTCTTAGGGCATTTCCACTTGGGTATGAAACTTGAAGCGAGAAGGATGTGAAGAATACAGGGGATAGAGAAATAGAGCTGTAGAAATAAGTTGCCCTAGGGTTTTTTCAAACCTCAAAGACTGGCACAAGTTTTGAGTGGTCTCTAAGCCAGATGGCCATCCCTATTCAGAGAGTAGCTGATTGAAGCCTAGCTCATCTCAGTCCCAGAGCACTCACCACAATATCTTCACTCACCAGGGTGTCTCTCCACTTTATTCTGTGTTATATTAGGTCTGGTCTACACTTAAAAATTAGATTGATCTACCTATGTTGTTCAGGGCAAGGAAAAAATATCAAGCCCCGAGACCTGAAGTTAAGTTCACCTAACCTCTTGTGTAGACGTGGCTAGATTGATGAAAGAATTCTTCTGTTGACCTAGCTACTGCCTCTCCGAGAGGTAGACTTCCTATGTCAATGGAAAAACCCCTTCCATCGCTGTAGGATGCGTCTACACTATGGCACTACAGTAGCACAGCTGTAACCTACCCTTAATCCCATTTGTTCTGGTTTCATTCCATCTCTAAAAACATCCTTGACATTTCCAATGGCCCTTTTAGCCTTGAATAAATTAAAAGCAGCTGAAAGTTATTTCTCATTAGCAGGTGCCTAGGAGATGACAAGATTTGAAGAACTTGTGCTAAGTACCTAATGGACTCTAATAGTCTTGAGAGTCTACTGCATCTGTTATGGAGACGCCAGGGTCCTGTGCACCAGAAATGAAACCCAGACCTAGGCAGGTTAAAAGAAAGAAAGAAAGAAAAATCCCATCTTTGAACCATGGAACCACTTCAAGAATATGGCGGGCAACACAGGTATAGCACAGGGCACAGAGAGGTTTTAGTTAACTAACAAACCGCTGTAAAGTTATTTGGATTCCCAGGATAAAAGAGGTCCTGAAAACCCATTATTATTCTGGACTGGAGAGAAGGAGAAAGGCTGGCAGAATGTAGTGAGGAATGCTGCACGACTGTATTAATATTTAAACCTCCACAAACAGAAATGATTTGGCTTTTAGTGTTTGCAGCCTGCACTCAGCACCATGTAAAATGAACCTCCCTCATGAGCTACATTGGAAACCTACCATTAAATGTTCAGAGTAGGGTGAAGAAAAATCATTTCTATTTCAACCCTTTACATTGCTATGTTTGACTTAATCTAAGAACATACATGGACTTCAGGAGACTTTGTTTTTATACATTTAGTTTTTGCAGTAAGAAGTGCAGAATGGCTGGTTTGGATGCACAACTGGAATCTACTGCCAGTCATGGCTAGCAGCCCCCTGTGCCTCTGCCCTGTTACTTGCACAACACATAGATAATAGGAACTGTATATTTTTTTCACTTAGTTGAGCCAAGACTGGCCCTGCCCTCCTGGGGCAAATTTTACAGGCTACATCACACATGGCATTAGCTCTTGATTGATGCTGGAAGGATTCCACAGAGATGTTGAATTTAGCTGCAGTCAAAAAGTTATTTATTTAGACAGGTAAAACCTACTTTAAGCAGAGACTATTTCAAGTGCCTTAAGGAAGAGTCATATGGAACAGCTCTGGCTTTGAAAAGAACAAGGGACTGAATACAAATGCTCCTTTCAACCAGGCAATGGATGCTGCTTTGCACATCTTCATCCAGCTGCACAGGTAACTCTATGTCCATGCATGAGGGGCGAAGTGCAGGGGGGGAAAGCAGTCCTAGTTTGGGGAGTGGTTGGTCTAGGTGCCTCAGTGAGTGAGAGGTAGAGCCAGGCGCTGACCCCAGACCTCTTCACTGGCTCTAACATTGCTTAGACCACAAACCTTCCCTTCAGTGAAGCCTTCAGTCTGCACCCCATTCCTCCACACATAGGCCACTCTTAACAGACCAGATCAGGAGCAAACTGTTTTCATGGGGGAAGGCTAAAGCATTCAGAGCCCCTTTTCAGGAAGAGAAAACACACTCCTTCTCCCACACGAGTTCCTCTGAGGGGCACCCAGGTACTCCTTAAGCTACCATGAGCAAAGGACAGAAGTTTGACCCTGGTGCTCTAATGAAGCCACAAGACCTGCCAAATTAGCACCATTCCCTTTCATCTGGACTGTAAGAAAGCACATACAATGGACCTAAAAGTTTAGGACATTTCCAAAATGAGCTAGGACAGCTTTGCAGGTAAGGTTTTCACGTCAGTGCATGCATTACTGAGCCAATAGATAACACAGGCTCCCCTGAAACAACTACACTTCTTTATATTTAACAAGTTCTGGACCGGAAAGATTAAAGAACAGCTCTTATATTAAGCTGTTTATATATATATTTACATCAGCCTGAGTGCCGTTCATGCCAGTTAGGAACACATCCTTCTCAATGGGTCATTAGCATTAAAAGCACTTACGTGCTCCACCGCCAAGGAAGCGCAAAAGACATCAGCCAGAGTCTTGGTGCAAGAAAATACTCTTACAAACAATTTGTTAAAATAATTTACAGCATGTGCAGGTGAAGTGAACCAGGATTCTAAATCCTATAACACTGTCATCTCTTATTTATTTCTCCCCACCAAAAGATACCCAGAGGCATCAGAGTCAACATCACAAACTAACGGCCTGAAAAATGTTAGCTTGAATAAAACAAAAACACGCACATACAGGTGACATCTTCCAATTCACAGAAGAGCAACTTAATATCTAAGCAAGAAACCATGATGTTTTGTGCAAATGTAAAATAAATACAGAAAGATCAAGCTTATAGTGAGAGCCAGCCAGACATATTTATCTTAATTTGGGTTAAAAACAGAACCTCCTAGTTGAGCTGAGTGAACGATGCTCATTCAATTCTGATTGCCACCCCACCATACCAAAGGCAGCCAGGGGTGCAAGGACAGAGCAACATGCACTCCATTACTCACTGATATAAGGTGATGGGGAAAGTGCAAAGGGATGGTATGACAAGCACATTCAGTCCTTGTTCCTACTGTCCCCACCAGCTGTGTTTCATCTGGGTCATCGCCTGGGTTTTTACAAGCCTTTTGAGCAATTTGAAATCTGGATCCAAGTTCTGTGACTTGAGAGCACCTCTAATGATCTGATTTAAGTGCAAGGGGTTCATAACCCAAAATGAGCTTAAAACCACCAATGAAGAGGGCTAGAGAGCAAACACAAGCAGGTCTTTTACCTTCACTAATATCTTTCCTTTAAGACTTTCTGGGGAAGGGAGTTTGGTGGAATCCTCATTGCGCACTGAAGACAGGTCCAGCTTGTCCCCTAGGATTTCGATAAGATACTGAGCCATCTTCTTCTGCTGGAGAACACTGCAATGGTTCTCAATGGATAAAACAACAGGGTACCTGGGAAAGAAACAACCAGGAAAGATCATCTGCACAGTCAGCTTTTACAGAGCTGATGGAGAAAGAGCCATTCGAATCCAACCAATTCAGCAGACCAGTCTGACTAGGGACAGTTACTGATACACTTAGGGGACTGACTCAGCCAATCAGTGTACAGGATAGTGTTCCGTTACAGACCCAAAATTAATTGCCACCTCTCGGCATATCTTGATTTTCATGTCTGGGGACAACGTTTGCCTACGTGCTTCTCACAAAGCGGTTCTGTGGAGATCGTTCCTGGATTTGAGCCTCACCTTACTCGTAGCATCTTTCATTATCTAACAATTGTGTAACAGCTACAGGAGTCATAAGTAGCTTGTTGACAAATACACAGGCAAATCCTAATGGTACCTCATTCTATTCATGATCACGGCAGGGCTCCAGGCCATTTAAAAAAATAAATATGAATCGCTCTTCCGAAGACAAGACATTCAGAGGTGATAAACAGTGAGATGGAAAGCCCCATAAAAATGATGGCAGCTTGATAAATGCAGTATGAAATACCACCCAATTTATCCAGCACAGACATCCACAGGTCTTATAATCAGCCACCTCACTATATAAATGGAAAGTGAGCAAACCAGAGCCATCAGACACTATTTATAGGACACTATTCATTCGGATGTTCTTGGGGATGCATGCTTCTGTTAACAGATCAGTGATCTTTGGATCAGTTTAAGTCAGTGAGAGAGTTTCTATTGACTTCAATGGGCTTTGTTTAGGTCTAAACCAGGTCTAAAGTTCTCCCATTTTTTTCCATACTGGAAAACATAGCCAGAAGGTTTAGGATTTGGAAAGATTAATTCCAGATTGCTCCCAAGGGTTACACTGCACTCAAAAGGGAACAGCATCAAAGCTATGTGGACCACCTACAACAGCACATGGTTACCCGGAGTACAGGACTCAGTTTGAAGCTTAGCTCTAGATTATTGTTAAGAAAAGACCACCAAAAAGAAAGACACACACACACACACACACAGGTGGAACTACTGCCAAAACAAGTTCATTATCAAGGTCTAACAACCCAGACAACATCGTGTAAAGGGCAATCAATTTCCAGGGTTATTTTTCATTTTCAGTATCTATTTTTGGGTCCTTCCGACTGAGGCTGGGAAATCACATTGCACTCCTTAGAACTCATCAAGGAGGATTCACAGAATTTTGAAACCAAGGTGATCTGCACTGTATATAAACCAAAGCCAGATGGATTTCTGTTTAGCTTACAGGGGACATGATTCTGGGACAAATGCAGAATCCAACACGCAAAGAGATATTTTTTTTTTAAAGTGTGATTTTTGAAAGTAATGCAGATGGTGGGATACAAGTGCCTGCTGTGTCACTTGCCTTCCTGAATAGAAAAGCTTGGGCTTTGATCAGAAAATGGACATTTTGACACAGTTCCGTTTCGCAGAACCGTTAAGAAGATCTGGCTTCCCTTCCAGTGCGGAATGAAAACAAGTTTTGAAAACTCCAAAAACTGCTGCCAAATGGAATCAGCACCCACGGGCCTGCTCTAAAAAGTACCAAGTAAGGGCTAGTATCAGCAGGAACCTCCTCCCCGAACGCTCTCTCCTCTGAGGCATGCCATGCCCTCCAGTGCAAAGACAAAGATCTGTGGTCGGTGGTACGGGACGCGGCTGAAAATATCCACTAACTAGAAGCTAAACACCATGAACATAATGGGGAGGAAACACATGGCCCTGAACACATTGGAGCTTCTACAGAAGTGTGCTACAGAGTCCAGTGTTTATGCAGGTTGGGGTTTTGGAGCTGCCTGAGGTGCAGGCCTTCCCACCACACACACATATCCTTCCATGGAAATATTTATACCACTCCACCCACAGCGCAGCTTTTGTCAATAGCTAGTTGTTGCTGCCCACAGTGACCATAACTACCAGGGCTTTCCTGTATAAGCTACTCTGGAGAAGCAGAAGTCTATGTAACAAGTTTGCTCTTCCAAGCAGATGGTTTGGGGAATTGCTTGGGTTCCTGAAGTCAGTTGTGGAACAAGCTGCTATAACTCCCCCCTCCCAGCCCCCCCCCCACCACTTCCACACTCCCAGAACTATAGATCAGGAAAAAAGGCCAAGCATGGCTGGGTTTGGGGTGCAGCAGACATATACTCTCATGTACAGGCTCTGGGGTTACAATGGCTCTGCACAGCTTTTTGTCTCTCTGGCAGAGAACAAAGATGGGTGTGATACTGGAAACCCAGATGTTCCCAGTGTGGTGTTATACAGGTCTCCAGAATTCCATGAAAGCCTTGTGCTCTCACACCTTGCTCACACTCTCATCAGATTTGCTGCTCTGTAGAAAGCGTCAAACCAGGCAAATACAGAGGATCCAGGAACAGATTTTCAGCACCAGGGGAACAGTCCCTGCCTACTTAGGATTACTAGAGATACAATAACCACTCTTCATTGCACACAGGCGCATGTTGTAGAGGTAACTCAGAAAGCAGCTATGCAACAGGGGAAGCTTAACTGAAACACCCATCTGTACCCCAACCCCAGCATTCTTCAGCAGGCACGTTGCTTCATCTGACAAAGATTCAAGGAAAGAGAAAAAAAACAAAACAAAACAGATAAGTGCCATAGGCACTTGTCCCCTGCCTTTCACAACATCCTTTACAGAGACACTTGGGTGGCTGCCCTGCCCTTTCATCTCAATATCCAAACAGACAATCCCAACTCCTCACATCGTAAGTGCAGGTTGTGTGTACGGTCAGCTATATGAAACATCTTCCCCTCTGGTGATTCTCTGGTCTCCTGCCAGATGCTGGATTCAGACAAATCCCATTTCCCTTGAATGGGCTGAGTAACCCAGGTCCAGGCTACTGCCTCTGTCTAGCCCTTTGCTGCCCAACTTCCCACCCAGTGACGCTGGTATTACTGGCACATGGATAAGCATTGTCAAAATGTGTTAGAGTCTCCGGCTTTTAGATAGGAGATTATGGAAAGCCCCATGTGGTCTAATTAAATTTTGCCCTTCCACATAAGAGAGGCCTTACTGGGTCAGACCAACAGTCCATCTAGCCCAGTATCCTGTCTTCCAACAGTGGCCAGTACCAGATGTTTCAGAGGGAATGAATAGAACAGGGCAAGTTATCAGGCCAACCAGCATCTCTGCCTTATTACGCCTCCCATACAGAAGTTATTCACTGCAGGAAGAAGCAAGCACATGCAGGCTTCTCTGGCTCATACAGTACTGAGTCAGCTTTGCATACTGCCTTTGCATGAAGCAAGGCTGCCTAAACAAGGATCTAGGACCATGCAGCCAAGGGATACCAAGGGAGCTAGCAGCAGGCTGGGTACATACTCATTCTTGATGAAGGCATATTTGTTGATGGTTTCAATCACATCTTTGAAGAGTATCTTGGAGGTGAGGGTGTATCCATGGTGGACTATTGGCTCGCCATCTGGCCCATCCCAACAGTCAACTGCAGAGGGGGAAAAAAGATCCCATTTATCTTTAGATCTTAGAATCATAGATTATAACCCAGGGTGGCCAACCCATGGCTCGCAAGCTGCATGTCTCTTTTACAGTTAAAGTGCAGCTCGCGGAGCCCCCCACTCCTTCCCTGCTCTCTACTTACTAGATGTGGGGGGGAGAGAGGGGGAGGAAGGGAGGGAGGAGGCCTGGGACCTCTGCCTTGCAGCAGGGTTGTGGGATAAGGCCTTCTGCCCAGCGAGGAGGGGGAGTCTCAGGGCTTCAGCCCCATGCAGCACTCCAGTTGGGACTCAGGGCTTCAGCAGGAGCAAGGCTGAAACCCAAGCCCCAGCAGGTGCACCCCAGCTCTTGAACTTCTGAAGACCATCTTATGCAGCTCAGCAAGTCAGTATGTTTGGTCACCCTGTTATAACAGATAATTCAGACAGACAGACTCAAGCCCATTAAAAAGAGAGCCAGAGATATTCCTGATACTGGGAGCATCTTGCCAAACAGCATAACCACCCATTACAGTAGTATCATCCTGCCAGGAGTGACTTGGGGCCGTGCCGCTGTGAAAGGTGCTGAGAACCTGCAACTCCCCATTGTGACCCAGACACAGCATTTGGCCCCCACTGTCTCCCAGCTGAGTGCAAGCTTGCCTCCTCCCCCTACCTCATGTGTGTCTCTCCCTATAGGTCCCTGAGTGGTTTCCTCTGCAGGCACTTGCTTGCCATGAAATTATGTTGTGAACAGTTGACCCAGATCCCCTTCAGTTGAGAAAGCCCCAAGCAAAAAAGATGTTCTTTTGTGAGTGCAGAGAAAGATATTAAAGTGTAAAAAATCCCATTCGGATTCAGCACTAGACTAGAAAGCAGATTCTCAGCAGAGCTCCTCAGGGTAGCAGTAATGCCAAGATCTAAGCACCTCTGTCCCTCCTGTGAATTTCCCTAGCTTTACACTCACCTATAGGCATATTTCCAGGTAATGCTTCATTCCCCTAAGAATGTGTTACCACATTCACAAACCTCAACCTGAGCAGGCTGCCATATTTACCTCCTGGAGACGGTGACCCTCTATACAGTGGTCAAGACCTTGGAGACAGGGACAACATGGGTACTGCTACCTGCAGGATATTTTACGCTAACAGACTCCACGATTGATTCCCCAGCAACAAATAACAGACCCATTGTGGAGTGCACGGGTTGTCACTACAGTTTCGTAGCGTGACCCCCCTTTCCATACCGGGGACTCCCTCCCACTTAGCAACATGGCTGCAAATCCCAGGCTAGCATGTATATGCACCAACGCCCTGTACTAGATGGAATTGGAATAGCTCAACCATACATCCCATGTCCTATGCAGCTAATGGAGAACTAGCATAGAATAGCTTTGGGAAAAGAGCCTTCTCCCTTGAAAGACGGATTCATAATTTTTTATAAGTATAAACAACAACACTGGCCTCAGGCTTCTTCCTATTGCTGTGTAATGGAAAGTGCACCAGCGAGGAGGCCATAAATACGGCTGTCATAGAAGCCCCGTTTTGCCATTGCTTATACAGGAAATGCACATTGTGCTAAACCTTTCCCCCAACCCACCTACTTTGCTCTCATGATTCTTTCCCTAAAAGACGAGACACATGAACTATGGAGCCTCCTGATTACCTCACAGTTATTCCCTTCTGTCTTTACCTTCCACACATCGGCAGCCAGACTGCAGCACCCAAGCATACATGTCCACCCTAGACTGAGACATCAGCTGATCCCCCATGAGGTAGGTGTTATGGGAAGAGGTGATGTAGTAGTGGCTCAAAGGCTGGGTCATGTCCTGGTTCACCTGGTAGTGTTCTGGATTGAAGATGTCCCCCGACGGGCTCCGTGTGTAATTGGTGAAGCCTGTAGGAAAAACCGATAGGCCAGCATCAGCGTTTGTTGTTCTGTTTGAGAGCAGAATGTGAATCAGAGATTGCTTGGTATGAACTCTCCTTTATC
This sequence comes from Dermochelys coriacea, assembly GCF_009764565.3. Lineage (NCBI taxonomy): Eukaryota > Metazoa > Chordata > Testudines > Dermochelyidae > Dermochelys > Dermochelys coriacea. Next base: position 18,603,065 of record NC_050085.1, on the reverse strand, counting down.
TACCTTCTTCCTCTTTCCCAACACACACCAGTCTGACACAAACCCCTCTGCACCCCATCTGCCGTGAAACAGTTTGAACACCAAATTCTCATGAGAGCAGTGGTGAGCTTTCCTTTTACAGGATGGAGGGTTTTGACTCTTTCCATGTCGAACGGGCTCATTGAGACTCAAGAAAAAGCAAGCAGAGAAATTGGGAGACTAAGATCACCTAATTTCATGGTTTAAAATCAGCGATCAGAGAGAAAACACAATCATACAGGTGTCAAAGTCCTTTCGAATTATGCAGTCTTAACCTTGGCCACTGACCATTTTGGCAGCCTATCAGCTTCAGCTCCATACAGACCACATTTCTACATTCCCCAGGCCAATAACTCCCAAATGGAAACACCAAGAGGTTCCAATCCCCTGACCTGAAGAAAAACCAGCCCCAGTTTAAGAGAGCTCCTTGTTATGTTGGTCCCTGAGATGATGGGAACTATAGAAGCAAGACAAGATGCTCAGGTTCTTTTCCAACATGATGTCTTTCAGAAACCCTTACTTTCCTTTGCAAAGTGACAGCTCTCTGATGGGAATTACTGAGCATATGGGTCTGTGAAAACAACGAAACAAATGCACCCACTTGGAGAGCAATCATATCTGCATTTATAATGTGTAAATGAAAAGGTTATTCATGCTTTTCTGCTCCCTCTGTGTTTATTCCCAATGTCCACTGTTATTCCTGGAGGTCACCAGAGACAATGCTGTGAAGCTGCTAACCCCAAAGGAAAGGAACTATGCTGCAGACAGATTGTTAGGCAGAGTTGCTAGGCCTTCCCTCTCCTATAACCCTAATGAACACGCTTTTTAAATGCTTCATTTTGAGGCCAAGAGCTTAGCAGGATGCAATAAAAAAAATTAACATTTATACTGATAAGAAGAACATTCAGAGTTTCAAGAACAACGATTTTAAGATATATTTTGGAAGGAATATAAACCTCTCTACTTCAGGGCATGAATCCTATTGGGGATTAATGGGAAACCTTCTTCGGGGAAGGTGATCCCATAAATACCAATACAGGGTTTCTTGCACCCTCTCTGGAGCATGTGGTGTGGGTCACAGTTGGAGCCAGGATACTACATGAGATAGACCCCTGATCCTTGGATTCATTTGATCCAGCCTGGCTGTCCCGATGAATGTTGTTTTACTCCCCTCAGTGGGATTCGAACAACAGCTCAGAATGGTCTCTCTCACATATCTCTCTGCGCTCACAGAAGGGTAACACTTTGTTGCTCTTACCATCTTTCACATACCTAGAAATTGCCAAACTAGACCAGACCTAAGGTCCATCTAGTTCAATATCTTGCTCCAGGTGTGGCCAGTAGAAGATGTTTCAGAAGAAGGTGCAAAGAACCCCTGCAGTACCATATGTGGGGTAAACTGTCTCGTACATTAGGTGTCATCCTGGTCTCTAATAATTAGAGATTGGCTTAATCCTGAAGCAGGAGGTTAAATATCTCTTCCAAAATTTGTTATGAATTAATTGGGATAACTCTGGCCAAGGGGATTAGGATCAGGATGGAGATCTTTTCTCCAAAAGATAGCCAGTCCAGGTTAGGTGTTACTAACCTGATTCAGCTCAGGTTAGATGATACTATTAGACTTCGAATGCAAGTTTATCTGGGCAAATACAGTCTTTTTGTTACATGTTTGCACAGCACATATCACCACAGGGCTCTAGCATCTCGGTGCTTGAAAAATAGAAGCAATAAATCATAACAGAAGTGATGGGTGGCCTGTGTGACACAAAGTTAGGTGGGCAACAGAACTGGAAGCTATGTGAAAGTAACCTGGTTTTATGTCACAATATTAATTCAGATCAGGTTCATTTAGGCTTGTGTACTTTGGCCCACAGTTTCTTCTCATCATTCATGACAGAGTGTGTCCAGGTTCCATTTGTGATACTAATCCTAATTCCTACCGAACAACTGGGTTATCTCCACGACTGACTTCCAACAATTAATGTCCTCTGTGGACAGTATATGCCACAACTGACTCATGATCTCCTATACAGTAGCAAGCCAGTTCTATGGAGATTTAATTAGACTAGAAAAGCTGACCCAAATGTCAGATTTGGAAGTGAAAGGCTGCAAGACAAGTCAGAGTTACAAAACTCCTAAGTATATTACTATATTAAGAATCTGAAACTTATTTGGCACTGTCACAAATTCTAGCATTCCATCCAGGGCAGTGGATGCCTTCTCTCTGGCAAACTCACTATAAAGGTACAAACAGTTGATCATTGGTCTTAAATACCGGTTCAGACAACATACAAGTCCTTAAACCTTCCATCGGCCTGTCCTAATATATTTTTTTACTTTTCAGTTGCGGCTTCTGTATCTTTTCAGCTCTCTGATGCTGCTTGGTCTAGCTATATCCTAATCTTCCCAACAGTGCTGCTGTTTGACTTTGTGTCTGTACTTGGGCTGTGACAGATTTGTTGCTGTAACCTTCGGAGCAACTAGTCCCTAAACGCATCTTTACATTCACCTCGAAAGTCTGTAGTTAGAAAAAAACAAAAACAAAAAAATCCAGACGCAGAATAGACAGAACTCAAAACTGTCACATGGCTAGAGTCTGATAACTAGCTCCGAGGATGTATCGTTAAAGGGAAAAGGTGTCTGGAATCTCTCCTGGTTGCCTTCTACATTCTCCTGCACTGCCTTCTGCCGAACAGAGGGCGGCAGTGTTTGCTTACTGCCTAGATTTGATGATTCAGGTTCATTTCATTAAACAGATGCTGGCCAAGGGTTGAGCAGATGGAAGCCTCTGGAGATCTTTGCTTATCAATGAGATGAGTTTGGGGGATGGTAGTCTTGTCCCAGTCCCTTGGGGACATGACAAAGCCACACTTCTACTTGGCACATTCAGAGGCCCCCCATTCAGGAATTTGATATTGAGAGAACAGTGTTGCATGTCAGGAGTAAGGGTCATATGAGATTGTCTGGACCAAACCTTGCCCCCCTAACTTGGCAAATCTAGTGTGGGTTCACTCCACAAAGAAAGGCAGGATTTGAGGACCCCTCTCTCAGGGGCTGCTGGCATCATGCATGCTACAGAGTGCTCTTCCACAGGTGTTCCCTGCACCACAGTGTCCGGAGTATGAAGGTTTCTGGCTGGTCGAGCCATGATTACATAGCTGCACCGGCCATTCTCCTACATGCAGAGTGAGAGTAACAGCTGCAGGGGTTACTGTCATCCACGCAGACAGGCTCCGATGCCTGGCCACAGCCAGGGACAACGTGAAAGGATTTCTCTCTTTCCTCCAACTTCCATGAGAGCCTTCCTGAGAAAGCCTCAGCCCCCAACCCATCTGGCATGGCTGTGCATTGGTTCTTGGTCTGCCCTTCTGCCTGGCTCCTGCAGACAGACACTTGAATCCCTGACTTTAATGGGCCACCACATTTCCACATATGCACGCTGACAAGAGAGGCCAGCACCACATTATTGTCTGTATCTTTATCAAACTTGCAGGTCGCTGAAATACTGTGGATTTGGCACCAGGCCGCTCATCAGTTGGACTAGGCAGAGAGATGCTACCTGAAGAATTAGCTTCCCAAAGCGATGGAATCTTTGTTGATCATGCAGACTCCTTGCCTTGAAGGACACTGCACAATGATCCATCATGTCATCTTTTGGTACGTCCCTTTACAGACTTGGGGGAACACGGGGGGGGAAGAAGGGACTGGAGAAGTAGCTTTGGGACGCTGATTTTCTCCCATAGTTGAGAAACTGTTGCCTCACATCCCAGTACGGGCAGGACAGAGGATTAGTAAAAACCATAACTTCCATCCCAAGTATCCCACAAATCCCTTTCGTTCACCTCCACTGAAATGCTGCATGTTCCCCATGTGCAAATGGGTCTTAACAGCTCTCCACAGCAATGAAGACTTTATTCCCTGGGATCTCTGCTTTGTCATGAATCATTCCCCTGACATCTCTCTCACTAGTCCATAAGCAAAGTGGGGACTATATGAAGATGCTGCTACATCCTAAATGAATTAACAAGCTCACTTGTTGGGGTTGGTCCTGCTTTGAGCAGGGGGTTGGACTAGATGACCTCCTGAGGTCTCTTCCAACCCTAATCTTCTATGATTCTAGTGAAACAATACATCAGTCCGTCAAAGAGTAGAGGACTACCCAGGAAATGAAAACACAAATAAACAATCTGAATCAGCCTCCCAATACTGGCCTTCAAGCTGCAGGGAAAATTAACTTGGGGATAAATTGCTGCAAAAACATTTCCTTTATGATGGTTCTTGCTGGCTTCAAATTCTAACTTTGATTGTTAATTAAACATGCTTATTAAACTGAGCTGTTAAACACAGGCTACAATGAGAATTTTGGTAGTTAAGTGCTGAATAATCCACCCTGAGACAGCTCTGCAAAGCCTCAACCTAGCCCTAGTGCAGACCCTGCTAGGGTAGGCTCTTCAACACAGGCTTAACTTTAAGTAGTCAAGTAATCCCATGAGCAAGCACGAAGTGCTATGCTGAATCAGGCGTTCCTACACAACTCTGCAAATGGACATCAACCTCAACAGGGCACCTCATGTTTCCCCCTTTCCACAATGGTGTTCAAAGCCAGGCAATCCTGCCTGCATAGAAACGAGCCAGACCAGAAGCAAACACTTGCGTTAAAAATAAATAAATAAATACAAATAAAAAGAGTGCAACACAGTCATTTTAGTCATTTACACCTCCTTGCTGGTAAAAACAAAGACAACAAATGGGAAAAACTGAATTTCCACTAGGGAAAAAGCTCAATTTTTCAGATGTTTGTTTCCATAGGGATTTTATGTTTTCTTGCAAGGGAAATCCCTGTATATGCCATCTTAGATGCCAAAAGTTTCACCTTCAAAACAAAGTCTGCACGTTCTCACGAAGACTTGCAAAAATGTAATAACACTCCTAATAGAGACTGTCAGTTGTATTCAGCTGTGTCCTCCCTTTCCATGCAATTCTATAGGACGTATCATGAAGGTTCAAAAACTAAGTTAGGTCACGCTCCTGTTATGGAAGAGTTCTATAGGATGTAATGGAAAACAACCATTTTATAGGCTTTCCAGCCATCCCATAGACCAGTGGTACCCAAACATTTCCTGTCACTCCCCTCCCTTACCAGTAATAGAATCAGTCCACGTCCCCTTCTGTTACTGCACAGTTGGCTCAGAGGAGTTTGAGCTGAAGTCAGTGCTGGGGGCAGACCTAGGGATGGGGGAGGAACTGGACTGGGGGCAGAGAGAAGCTGAGGCTGAGGGAAGAGCTTGGCGGTGCTCCCTCCTGTCCCCCATAGGGGCTGGCCCGAGGCCCGATGCATCCCCCTGAAACATTCTTCAGTGCCCCTCCTGGGGTGCATGCCCCACAGTTTGGGGACCACTGCTATAGAAGGTAACAGAGAATTCTGTTCCTGCAACAGAGAATTCAAATACCACCTACAGAAAAGGTTCTCATTATCTATTAACATTCTGTATGTTAAGTAATTTCTGTGGAACCCAATTGGTTTAATTCCTATTAAACACAACAGGATCTTTTCCATAAGAGTAACTGGGTTAATACATGTTGAAAGAAAAAGAATTGTTCACTAATTATTATTGTATTTAATTGCTTAGTTGTGGATCTATGCAGATAAACTGACACCCGATCTTCATTGATTAAATCATTATATGCTTGATTTGCATTCATGCCACTTAGATTTTTCTTTAAAAACAACATCTTTGCTAGAACGGCAAAAATACCAACGAACTACATAGGCAAGTCACACTGCTACTGTATCTCAAGACTATCTCAGTAGAGGGGAGCATAATGTTTGCACTGTAGCATTTTCTCTTTCCATCAGACATGTCTCAAACAGAAATAAGCAATCAGGCCCAATAATAGCACTAGCCACCCCACTTCCACCAACTATTGATAACGAGATTTCACCCTATTTGATGGCCTGTGCTGAATGCAATGTAGCAGGGAGTCACTTTCAAATCAGCAGGCTCGTAACTCCTGTAGCCAACACTAAGATAGCTTGCAAGATAATTGAACATATCATGATCAGAACACCTCCTCCAGCAAACCATTACCATAGCTTGCGTAAAAGAAAGAGGCTACCCAAGATAGATCAGCTAGGATGAAAAATCAATAGGATGTATTGCACACTAGCAAAAATAGTACCGCTGCTTGCAGCAAATTAATAATTCCCTCATTCTGGAAGATAGATTTGACTGCTGAAGGAGCGGTTCTGTGTATCGCTAATTGGGCACCCTGTGAACTGGCCCTGGTGCTTGTTTCATGCGCTTGCTGAAGTTTAATGCTGAAACTGCCGTAATTAGCTAACACTAACTGTGTCCGTCAGCTCTAGAATGAAGAAAAATGAATGCCTCGGGATGCTGCCAGCAGTGTGAAACAAAGACCTTGAGAGCTTGACTCCATTCTCAGGAAAGCCTCCTGTCACACAAGGTGCTTTATTCTGCTCAGCAGCAAACCATGATCCTATTAAAATTATCATCTCAGTCCAGTTCCTACTAGTCAGGTGTCACATGACAAGAAGCCACCACTACAGAGGACATAAATTAGATCCCTACTAGGCAATCTCAACAGATCACCAGGAGAGAATGGGCCCTCCAAGTCATTGGCAGGGAACTTGCACTGCATTGAGTGTAGCTGTACTGGTTCTGGGGAAAAACAGAGGACTTCTGTCTTCAGCACTATTACAATCCAGCATCTCTAGCTAGCCCTATTCCAGCTAGCCTTTATAGAGGGCAAGAGAGACCTAAAGTCTAGAGAACACAAACCCATGAAAAGAACAACTCTGTACTAGCGAAAAGAAAAGGAGTACTTGTGGCACCTTAGAGACTAACAAATTTATAATGCTCTAATAAATTTGTTAGTCTCTAAGGTGCCACAAGTACTCCTTTTCTTTTTGCGAATACAGACTAACACGGCTGCTACTCTGAACTCTGTACTAGATTACATACATGAAGCAGCAGCATTCTGAAGTCTAAGGAGGTTATAAGATTATACAACCCCCTATGTGAAGAAAAAAAAACATGTATAGGACATGGGGCTAGCTAGACATGTCAGAGTGGACAACCCTGAAGAATGAACTTTTCCCTGAAGAAGATACCAATTTAAAAAAGGTAATGGAGTAAGAGGGAGAATGCTTGGGAAACAGCCCTACACAGCCCCCCTCAGACACTATCTGAGCAAAACAGAGGGGCTTTGTCCCTCTCCATCCTTTCTTCATCCTAATGAAAAATAACTCCTGGAGCTCACACATTAGTCTCAGGCCTGGCTATTGCCCATCCTCAGCAAAATCTAGTAATGTGTAAAGTGTGTTCTCAATCCCTCCCCCCCAAATATAATAGCTATTTTATTAGCCATGCAGGCTCTCAAAATCAGGTCATGGGATAAGATATGGGTAAATGAGATGTGTAGACTAGCAGAAAGAATTGCAATAATTGCTATGCCTGCAAACAAGAGTCCTAGATACACACAACTTGTCAGTTTTCTGCACATTTCAAAACAGGGACAGGTGTGTTTCTAGATAGGCAGCCCAGACAAGACATTTACCAGACTTACTCACTCTCTCTCAGCAGTTTTTGGCAGACCAAAAGCTTGATCAATACCAGGTAGGATCTTAGAACTGCAACCAATTATCAATAAAAAGTTGCGGAGAAATAGAGCACGTTTCATCATAAATTCCGTCAACTACCTCAAGCCCTTGTTTTATATTTTCAAACCACAATAATAAAGAGCAATGCTCTGTGCTTCTGTAGCGCAAGGATCTCAAAGTGCTTTATAAAAGATTAGCGAAGTGAAGCTTTACAGCCTCCTGGGAAGAATGGAGGTCAGAGTTATTATTACTCCCATTTGCAGCTGGGAAAACTGACACAGACTAATCTAAACCCAAGGTTACATAGGGCGTCTGGCACAGAGCTAAGAGCAGTGATGAGCTGCCAAAATCTTAACAACCAGTTCCCTCCTCACCCCATGAGGGAGTCATTGCCCACCCCCGCCCGCCCGGGACTCCTGTCCCATCCAACCTCCCACACTCCTTGATGCGCCCCCCCAAGACCCCTGCTCCATCCACCTCTCTCCCCTGTCCCCTAACTTCCCCCAGCACCAAGCAGGAGGGTCTCATGGGCCACCGTAGTGGGTGCCCACCCTACCACTAAGAGCTAGAGGGACCTGCCGGGGGGCGAGGTGGGGAGTCCCAGCGGTGCTTACCTGGGGCAGCTCCCAGGAAGCATCCGGCAGGTCCCTCTGGTTCCTAGGGGCAGGGGAGCGGCTGCTCCCCCCACTGATCACATCAAAAGTGGCGCCTTAGGCACCGACTCCCTGGGTGCTCCGGGGCTGGAGCACCCTCAGGCAGCTCCTCGTCCAGCGCCTGGCCCCAGCTCACATCATCTCCGCTCCACCTCCTCCCCTGAATGCACTGCCCCACTCTGCTTCTCCGCGCCCCCCCCCCCCCCCCGGCTTCCCGCGAATCAGCTCTTCGGCAGGAAGCCGGGGAGGGCTGAGAAGCAGGCAGTGGTGCTTCCCGCTCGGGCCGAGGGTGGTGGAGGTGAGCTGGGGCGGGGAGCGGTTCCCCTGCCCCACCCCCCGGGTTACCTGCTGTGGCGCGAGCAGCCTTCCTCGCACCCCCGCCCCAGCTCACCTCCACCTCCCTGGGCCTGAGTGCGAAGCCACCACTTGCTTCTCAGCCCGCCCCAGCTTCCCGCGCGAACAGCTGATTCGTGGGAAGCCGGGGGGGGGGCAGAGAAGCAGAGCGGAGCGGTGCGTTCAGGGGAGGAGCCGGAGCGGAGGTGAGCTGGGGCTGGGGATAGAGCGGTGCCGTGGGCTGCCGGTGGGTGTTCTGCACCCACCAAATTTTCCCCTTGGAAAATGGAGTCAGTGCCTAAGGCGCCACTTTTGGTCGGTTAAATTTAGAAGCCCTTTTAGGCCCGGTTGTCCCTCGTGGAACAACTAGTTCTAAAAGGGCTTCTAAATTTAATAACAGGTTCTAGCAAACCGGTGCGAACCAGCACCAGCTCACCACTGACTAAGAGTAGACCCCAAGTCTGACTCCCTATTTTGTGCCTTAAGCACAAGAGCATCTTTTCTATCCATAAGAAACTGCATATATAAAAAGTAAGAAAGAAATCATATGGAGTCCCTCTGCAATAACTCCTCAAATGAGGACCAAGCTACTGGCTCCTGTGCTAGACTTCAATTTCATGGTAGAGTAACAACTGTGCTCCAAAATCTCTCACAGCAGCACAACCAGCCGTGAGTAATGTAGTTCTGTGCCTCTTGTCAAGGTGACCCCACAGTCTATGCTTTGCCTGTTATGTGTAAGTACTGTTGCTCATAAGCTTGACTTCTCCATAAGCAATGCTTATAGAACCTAATAGGGAATACAATGTAACTAATATCTGTGCAATTTGTTTTTTGAGCACAGGCGTGAGCAGTAACTCCCACGCACTTTGAGTTTAACGGTAAGAAGGAAGAGAAGTTGTGTTAAAACATAATGAGAGTAAAGTCAGATGTTCTCCCTCACTCAGACAACCTGGGTTCATTGCAGAAATTACTCTGTTATGCAGGAGGTCAGATTAGATGATCACAATGATCCCTTCTTGTCTAACATGTCTAAGTCTCAGATAAGATCAGGCTAATGTTCAATCACAAAGAAGCCAAGCTGATGGACCCAATTCTCTATTCTCACACTCAGGTGAAGTGGGTGTAAAGCATAACACATCCCAGATGGAGTGTTTTACCTGCTGTAAGGGACAGGGCAACAGATTTCAGTCCCCAGAGCAGGAGAGACCTGAATCCATTATATAGGAACCATCCTTCATCAACGATAAAGAGGTGACTCCAGGTATTGGAAACTACCCCATTCATTTGGGTTGAAGAACAGACTGTACCAATTTATAGTTGACCATTCTGCATTAGTTCAACACAGCCACAGATGTGCATATTATGGCTTTTTTTTTCTAAATATAGCTCGACACTTCCCATACAATCTATTGCCAAACAACATTTCCAGGGCCTGACTAGCACTCGTTTGCTTTTGGAGTTGATGGGACCACCGTGGATAAAGGGGCCACTGTACTGAGTAAGGGATTCAGAATCAGCCCTAAAGCAACCTGTACCACCTGGCGAACATTGAAGTCTTGTTCAGCGCAGCACCTGGCGTTCAGTGAGAGCCCATTAGCACCGGGCCTGCTGAGAGTGTGCTTCTTGGGGCAACATTATTTACCACCCCCATTGTAAATAATTTGACACATGCTCAGATCACTGGTTTTATTAACACTTTAACATTTGTTGTTCATTGGGGGGTGAGGGGGATTAAGACTTTGTCTGGAATTGTCACAGATGCCTAGGGGAGTTAAGTACCAAATTCCATTGCATTTCAATAGAACCTGGGGAGAGACTTTCAAAGGCATAAATGACAGACAGGCATCCAACCCCCATTGACTTGCAATGACAGGAGCATCATCCCTCCAGGTCTCTAACTCCCTTAGGCTCCTTTGAGAATCCCAGCCCACATCAACAACATTAACAGAAAAGCACAGACAAAACATCCCGTATGCAAGGGGACACCATACAGTACTCAAACAAGTGTCAAATTCGAACTAGCATTTAGCGTCCATTGAGCATTTTCCAGAACAGCAGCAAAAACCAACTTACCGTCTATTCCCAGAGCCCGCTGCTTCTTGTTCTCCAGACATGGTTCAAATTGATTGATAATTTCCAGGCAGTACTCCTTGGTCACATTAGTCATCTAAAAAGGAAACAGAACATGAAGTGGAGAACATCTCGTTAACTAAATAATCATCCACTGCTCCACTAGTTCTCTTCTCTCTGTGTAGTACGAGAACTGGTTGTATTTTCTGCACTAGCACTAGGATTTTTACACTGTTCACTAAAATTCCCACTTCCGCCACTCAGTGTCAGGTCAGATAAGAATCAGGCTGCTAAGTGAAAAGTTAGTCCCTTTGGCAGCTGCCTGATAGCACACAATAAAACACAGAGCCCGATTTCTGCTTTGTAGGTCAATTTTGTTTAGTGTTTTTAACCCCACAGGGCAACCACACAGCACATGTTTTGCTATGGCCCAATAGGGTCTTTTGGCTGCAGGATTAATTTGTGTTGTCAAAAAGTTTTCACTTTAGAGGCATGCAACAAAACAGAACTCCAGGAGCCAGTGGAGAGAAGAATGAATTATAATAATTGGCCAGGTATCAGAAGGACAGGAGATTATTGGAAGCATTTCTAGGGCATCCGTTACTTTGATCAATGGTAGGATTTCATTCTGGTCCTCAAGACGTGTGCAAAGAGAAAATTCTGCATGTTCTGAGACACTGACAATTGAAAATTAGGCCATTTATGGTTAGCTCCATTTATGTTAAAAAAGGAACTACACAGCCCTGCATTATGTAAACAGAGCTGGGTGACCAATTACTTACTATATCTGTCGTCAGTAGTGCTACAAATCAGGATCAAGGCTTCTCTGTGCGAGGTGCTGTGCACACACGCGACCATATGGTGCCTGTCCCAAAGAGTGGCTCAGATGAAAAAGCCAATCAGAATCTTTCAAAAATACACATGTAAAACCAAAGTAAAGCATAAAGAGGGACGAGGAGTAAACATCTCACGACAGATGCCTGGAGCAGCGCGTTCTCCATCTATCCACCAGAAGACCTACAGCATGGCAGTGGCAGTGCAAGCTTCCCTGGAAGTGCACAAACAGAACTGTATCCTGACCAGGAGGAACCACTTGCAAGGGGATTTCAGAGTGCATGGACCATTCCGTCCTTGCTCCTCTCTGCTGAGTCTGCCAACAAAGGGACTAATTATGGTGGTGGGTTGGGCAAGGTGGACCCATGCCCAAAGGATCAGTAGTTTTGACACTGGACTGGAGCCTTCTTGTGGGGAAGTTCAAAACACAGCAGATTAAGGAGCATGAAAAAAGCTCTCTCCTTCCACTGAATGTCCTGGCTTGGCTGGGCTGGGCTGAGACACAAAAGCCCAGAAGTCTCCCTGCCAAAACACCTTTCTTGCAGCATTTACATCTTGGCCATGACCAGCAAAGGCAGGATCTCATAAGAAAGCCAGTTTTCATGAGATTTCTAGTCCCAATCCCACAACAAGGGATTTCCCTGCTCCTAGCTCAGCACTGCTGTTGCATGCTTTTGTTCTGTTTTTGACAAGGCTCAAACCTACAGTAGCAACACCTGCTTGTTCTAGACGTATTGCATTAAAGAGGGCAGCACTATCTGTGGGAGGAAAGCTGGAGAGCTTTTTGCTCTCAGTGCCAACGATTAGCTGAACTGATTGAGTCCTGTGGCTGAAGTTAATTTTTTTCCTCTCAGCATGAAGAGGATCAATAAGCCCAGTGAAACAGAAACACAGCCTAACTCATTTAAAGAGACAACAGGCACAAAGGGATGGGTGTTCATTTATTTAATTAGCAGGTGACTCATGAAAGTCTATCAGAGCATGAAAAGCAGAAGCACATGGACAGAGATAGCCCAGCCTAGGAGTTTTCATGCTGACTTCGCCGTTGCTGTCCATGGTATTTTTTCTTTCCCACCCCATCTACTTCTACAATTCTGGTGAGAAACAGAACGTCCTAGCTGAGCTATTATTTTGCTGCCTCCCTAAAACCAGAAATGCCCCAGCCTTGTCCTGACTGAGGAGTCTCCAGGGCAGAAGTAGAGGAGAGAAGGGGTTTTATATTTGGTGGGGTGGGACGGGACCAATGGACAGTTGAAATGCTCCCTTTCTCCTGAGGATGTTAAAGTGGGGCGAGAGAAACAAAACAACCTCACTAAATTCTCAGTCTTAATGAAATCTTGAAAAAAATTCCAATGGAATCCCTCTCTCCTCGATGAAAAGAAATACTCTCAACTGCAGGGCTCTCCGGTTGGATTTTACCTTAACTTCACGGCTCCTGTCTTCCTCTGGGGCCATACTGACCCTTCAGCTTCTGGCATCTGCCTTCCCTCTCCCCTTTTATTTATGCATTGCAATATGGTCTTTTATTACATGTTCCTTCGGTCACATTTATAGTGGGCTGGTTTCCCTGTCCCCATTGCTAGTGGCACTCTAGCTTACTAAATCGCTCCTCCATTACCAGCCAACTTAAAATAACCACCAGCCTCTTCATTGCAATAGGCTTTAACTTTCCCAGAACAGACCAGCCAACAACCTTGCAATCTGAAGGGTTTAGACAGCTATGCATTAGAAGCCGCTCAGAACCTGATAAGAGGAACAAGTGGTAAGGTATAGGTACAGTATAATACAGGTACAGTAAAGCACATTCACACTAAGCAACAGATGAATGGGTTACAAAATCTGGTTAACTGGCACTTCTGGCATGGTCTACCAGCTATTTGCAGCAGTCGTCGGTACACACCAGGGTTTGCTGGCACAGATGCCCCAATATGTGGCAGCCTTTGTTCAATTCCTATGACTGCTGAGAGAGGTGATATTAACATTTGTATTTTTCATCATTCATGGCTTATTTTAAAACGATCAGCCCACTGAAGTCACCAATAACCAAGACGATCACGTAGCTGGCAGTTGGCTGTTCCCATCAAGGTGGGTATAGCTGAGATTTGATGCAGAAGATGGAATAGATCAATGCATTTGTATATACATGTGTACGTACGTGTGCAGAGAGAAGCTACTTAGCTTTAGCCATAAGAAAATAAAAGCACGGTACATCTCTATTTGTTTCCTTTTCACAAAAGCCTACAGGAGCTGTCAGGAAAGGGAGCCATCATCTTTAATCTGCAGCACTGGTTGATGAATAAAAGTGACTAATATGCATAAAGAATACAAACCTTCCTGTTTAGTCCTCGCCTACAAGGAGCAAATCATTAATTCCACTGTACATAGCAGCTACTGCAACAGGGTGCGTGGAGATTAGTTTGCTGCTATTTAACTGACAGCCCATTGATAACTATGGCAAGGGCATCAAGGTAAAATTCAATATTTGACTAGTAAAGCTCATAAACCCAGGAGTTAAAGTCTCTGAAGACATACGAAAGGTCTGATTTTATGAACAGCGTTAGGTGTAATGCTTGCCATTGGGTATTGGCCAAGAATAAAACGCTTCTACTAGAGAACCACCTGTTCTGTTGGACCATAAACTTTTCATCTCTTTCAAATCAGATGAACTGACAGAACAGTGTGTGGCTTGTAATACCCACTAGAGTGGCAAGAGAAGGAGCAAACAGTTAGTCCTTTCCATCTCCAAAAGGCTATCCAAGCCAGCAGTGAATCCTCTCAATAACCCTGGGAAACATGGCCACCCTCCAGTGGGCAAATCACTTCATTACTCTACCCCCAATGCCATGCAGCAAGACAGAGACAGAGGCAAAAACATCACCACTGGATCAGGTTGCCTCATACTGGGAAGGTGATAACTGGAGAGGTGTTAACAGTTGAATGGTCCCTTGAAATGTATTAACTACTTATGCTAAACAATCTGTTCCATCGTGTATTTAGCTGTGACACTCAGGGTATCTTTTCCAGACCTGAAGAAGAGCTCTGTGGAGCTTGAAAGCCTGTCTCTCTCACCAACAGATGTTGACCCAATAAAAGATATTACCTCCCACCCCCGTCTCTCATACTGGAAAGAGTCAAATGTCTCCATCTAGCCACATGTCTACAGGATTTTTCGAAAGGAAAAGTAAGGGGAAGGAGGGAAGCTACAAAGCAGAATGATCTGCATTAGGGAGATAGGGAGGGAATAAGGAGATTCCAGGAAACATCCACACCAGGCCTGAAGTGGTATCAGTGGCTTTTGTCTAAGTCACCAAATTGTCTGAGTGCCCCACATGCCCTGTGATTGGAGTGGCCAGACATAGCTAGCTACTAAACTTTTCAATTGCACCTCGGAAATGCTCTCTACTTGAAACAAATTTAAAAATTCATCCCACCCACAGAATTAAAACATGGCAGGTTTAGAACCCAGGGGGCTGGTCAGAAACCTTACAGTAATGCTTAGTTATAAAGCTAGCCATGTATCTTTCCAGTAATAAGTGTCTAGTAGAATAAAAAGCATTGTGAACCAAGCTCGTGAGACAGGGCCCATCAAAGCAGCTGGTAGGTGTGATACTGCAAAACACGTTCCTACAGTGACAATTGTTCGTTCAACAATATTACAGTCTTTAGCGTGAAACTAAATCTTTATTCAAAAAGTCACTGAAAATGGGAAAGTGGTCTGAGATGGACACTGAGGCATTTTTCTAGGCCATATGGAGTTTGGCTTGATCAGAAGGCTCTGGCTTTGGCTCTGGCTCTGGCTAATAACTGCGACAGAAGGGGTACCTTGGGATACATTTTCAGATATATGAATGGCATGTTTGTATAGTACCTGCCCATCTCCTGCCTGCTTCCGGCCAGTTCTATTTGTCCTTCTCTTTTACAAGCATTAAATTAACATAAAACAGTATTAGGAAGAGGCCTTGAACCAAACATATGGCAAACATTAACTCTTGTTTGGATTATTCCCTCTGTCACCAAGAGTCATGCCCACGCTAGTTATTACTGCTTTAAAAAATTAAATTAAAAAATAGAAAGCTCCACTTACCACTCAACCCACAAGCTGTCCAGTGCATACAGAGTACGCTATGTACAATGACATCCAATTTTGAGATTAGGTGGGGCGTTCAAATTATGATCATTAAGAAATCAACATACCAGGTGAGATCCACAGGAGTAAAACACAATCCATCTTCCATGCTAAATTAGATGGTTAGCCCATCTTTGCTCTCCCAGTTTATGGAGAGTATTAATTTCTCCAATGTTCCCTAAATGAGCAGGCCGATTATTCAAACCTGCCAAGGGTGCTGCATATAAAGAGAAAAAGAGGTAGCACTAGCTTATCAGAATCTCTTTCCATTTTAAGACATCAAAACCAAGAACTCAGCCGGGATAAATAACATCGAGTGGCAATAGGCTTGAAGTTTCTGTGCACAGGTTTGGACATGCTCTGTAGGTGACCTTGTTATCACATAAAATATCAAGGTTTGATAGGGTTTCTATCTACTTTGGGAAGAATCCACAAGCGAACCATTAAAAGGTCACCTTTAAGTGGAAGGTTGGAACATTGTAGCTTTCTAAGGGAGAGAAACCAGGGTTCTGCACCCAAGCTGCACTTCCTCCCCAGTGCCTACCTACCTTTTGCTCAATCTCAAGGAAGCGCTTCAGGTCATCTGCATCTAAATAGTCCTTGTGGTTGCTGTAGGTGAGCATGAGCAGGTACAGATCACGCCGGGTTGACATCATCTTGTAGAAGGAGCAGAACTCATCGAAGCCCAGCATGCCCTGGTTATCGTCCGTATCAGCCTCCTGCAATATGCAACAGCAAGGTGCTGTTAAAGGTGCCCCAGTTCCCAGTAAGATCATTACAATGGAGGGAACTGAAAAAGAAACCAAAACTAAAACCAAAATACACAAACCCTTGTGTTTTACAAGAAAGTCATTTTTAACCTGAATGCAGTCTCGCCTAGCAACACACTGCTCAGGAAGATTTGGCTCACCAGGCTGAAATTGGCATCATGAATGGCTTGCAAACCCCCAGCCCCACCCCTTTTAACCTTCCCAAACATCTGCATTTTAATGCAGGCTTCCAGAGCTCGCTTTCCCAGAGGCAACACTGTCCACTAGGTCCCCCACATTGGGAGGGTTATCCCATCTATGACAATGAGGAAGGGCACTATGCAATTGAGGACTGGGGAGAGGACATGCAGCTGTCCAGGAGAAAGGGGACACTTGTAGCGTCTTGGGAAGGTCACTAGAAACAACACCATCCCGCCAAGAAGCCCATGGCTCAGGAGCACACCTGTGAATTCCTAGGGCTGAGATACATACACACATGTTAATTTAATAGGATCTTATGGAGGAAATAAAGCAGCAGCAAAATACACTCCCCTGGGGCACCCAGCCTAATAAGTATACGCATCTCAGCCGTTCTCCACTCTTTGACCAATTGCACCAGCCTACCCAGCACAAAACCTTCCATTTGATCACTGCTGAAATGGGGCTGCTCCAGACCAGTCTCGTGAGTGTCAGGGCACCAGTGGGGCCCAACACAGAAGCTTATCATTGATCCTTAGAGCACCACCAATTGCGTGCATGTCCCTGACTGGAGGCCACTGAGATGCATACCATATTACCGCAGTACCTGCATAAAGGTCCCAGCAGAGTTCCCGCACCCATCGTGCTAGGTGCTGTACAAACACATGATACTAGAGACCATCCCTGCCCATACAGCTTACAATCTAAACAGGCCAGACAAAAGATGGAACAGCAAATACTTCCCCCATTTTACTGAAGGAAAATAAGGCACCATAAAGTATACCGCAGAGCTGAGGATAGACCCCAATTCCTCAGCCTTTCAGGCGAGTACCTTAACCACAAGGCCATGCTTCTTTTGTATAGCTATAGGATTCAGTGAGCCACACACACCATCTCCAGAGATGTTGTACATTCATTCAGCATGTTTCTCCCTTGGCATACTTTGTGAAAACATTAATTAAAAAAACATTATTTATCAATTAGAAATACATGGAGATACAGGAGTGTGAAAATATCCCTTGAAGCAAAGTATCCATTAAAAAAAAAATCCCAAACAAACCACACCACAGAAAATGACCCAATTCTCCCCATTACATTGTCCCCAATTATCCTCTGATGAAGAAGTTCTCAACCTATTTACTGCATGTGGACCGCATCCAATACTACCTGTATAGCCCTGAGGACGTCACATGGGCAGCAGCTGTGCGCTGATTGGGCCGCAAGCGGCGCACAGGCCACAGGCTGAGAATCACTGCTCTGATGTTTCAAATGGGAGAAGCACTTTTCCCCTTTGCAACCCATCAACAACAGGATTCTTCACAGGATTTTAAAGCTGGATGAAGTGCAAATATAGTCCCATGTCAGCAAATGCCATGATATCAGAGCCTGGTGGAATTCAGTTTTGACAATACCAAAATAACCCCACATCAGTTTGGATTAGCAATTTCACATTGCATCTTGATTGCATTGCCGGTTTATTAAGAGTTGGTTTACACCTATAACTGCTTTGAGTACAAAAATCTGATTCCATTTTCACTCTGCCATCACGTAGGCCTCACGCTCCATTAGCGCTAATGACACAGAACTCCTGTACAATAATCTTTCTGATGTCCTCTGGAATATAGATCAGCTCCTATTTCTGTTACCCATAAGTCTCAAGGAGTATTGTGACTCTTGGTCCTCTCGTTCACTTCAGTCCTCTTGCTCTCTTTTAAAGGGAGCCCCAGCTTTTTGGACTAACCTATCCTAAAACTAGAGGGGAGCATGACAGGAGAAGTGTGGAGAATTACAGACGGACAAGAGGTTTGGCATTTGGATTGCCATTAACGATGCACCTCTAGCGTACCTTTCATCCAGCAGTCTCAAAAGCCCATTACAGGCATTGAGCCTCACAAGAACATGTGAAGTAAATATATTACAACCAGCGAGTCTACAGACAGGCGAAGTGAGCCCCAGGGATGCCTATGTAGTCAGTGGACCAACCATGATCAGAACCAATCAAAACCCAGCTCCGTGACCTAGGCAAGAGTCTCAATGATTTTCCTATTGATGGGGGGACAATTTGCATGAGCTCTGATTTTTAAAGGGTAACTTTTTTTTGGTAGATAAAACATGCAATGGCAAAAATTGCACCTGTATTTTTGAAATCCACAACGTACAAAGTCCAGCCATGCAGGGGCTATGCACCTGATTTGTGACTGCAGCTAGGTATCTGTCCATTAAAGAATTCAGATTTCTACCCACAACAAGCTGCAAGCCTAGAGAAAGCATAGGCAGAAATTCTGCAGGTGTGTATTGTACCACTATTCCCCTTGACCCCACCAACCCACCCACAAAAGTGGCCGGTGTAAATACGGCAGTTAATTTGCATGTCAGCTTATGGAAGCTAGCTGTGAAAAGACCCCTCACACCCAGAAACTGAATAGAGGGGAGCTCTACTGACATAAACGCATCCGATGAAGTGAGCTGTAGCTCACGAAAGCTTATGCTCTAATAAATTTGTTAGTCTCTAAGGTGCCACAAGTACTCCTTTTCTTTTTGCGAATACAGACTAACACGGCTGCTACTATGAAACCTACTGCCATAAAGTGTCTCATAAAAAAAAAAAAACGCTGATGTGAGGCATAAGGTTTTGTGCCTAATGAAAAGGACTAATCAAATCTCCCAGAGCTGCTGGGCTGAGCAATACCAATGGCAGAGCTTTAAAAAGATTATTGAGAATGAATGGTCCACCCTTCCCACGGGTAATCCCTCCCTAAAAATTAATTAGGAACAGTCTATGATGGGCAGATAGAGGGAAAAATACTTCATACAATGCAGGCATATGAAATATGCAAAACGAGCTCTGTTTAATGAGCAGGGCAGATAAGGCAGAGTAAAGTCAATACAATGGCATAAGATGACGGGGATATAATGAAAAAAAGCCAGCCATCCAGAACAGCCAGCAGATCTCCTGAACAGTGAGAGGAATCCGAATGCAGCTCAGTGCTTCAGTCTAGAGTCCACCACATCAACACTGAAGTTTCAATTAAAGTTGAGCAGCTGTTATGAAGAGGAGAGGAAGAAGAAAAAAAAATCAATCAGTAAATCATAAGGATTAAAAAGAGCCCCTTGAAGGCCCCAGGGCTCAGTTGCTTTGTCTGACGAAACATTATCTGATTGTATCTGGGTGATGCTTACGAATGGGCTCTGAAGTCTCCAGTAAGGCATACATGCCGATGATGCCAGGGGAAAAGATAAGACAGCTGCTGAATAGGTTCGTAGTACTGCTGATCTGAGCCAGCTGGTGCACATTTCTGCTGTAATTACTGTAAAAATCAGGGCCACTATCAGCCATAGACGAACTTTGAGAAGTGTAGGAAGGCAAAACATTTAGACATCAGCCTGAACCAAAACATTCACAGATCAGAACCCAGCAAAAGCTTTAGAATGTTTTAAAATCCAAACTCAGATCTGAATTTTGTTTGTTGAGCATGGCCCCTGGAAAAATACTCTTCTGGAACATCTCAGTCCAATGAACATCTCCCACCAAAGGTGCAGCGGTCAGGTCAGACCTCACCAAGCATTCAAATGGAGAAGGGTTCTTGTAGATGACTTAGGAAACAGCTAGTCCAGCATCCTCAAATTCAATTGGGTAGACAAGTATAGGAATGTTGAGCTACTTAGTGTATGTCTACACTGCAATCAGGAGGTGTGACTGCAGCATGGGTAGATCAAAGCCACATCCAGTAACAACAGCAGCACAACTACTGCTTAAGTATGTAGTCAGGGTGCAGGAAGCCACCTATGCTGTTGTGGCTTCATTGCTATTGTTACTTGAGTTAGCTTTTTATCTAGCTAGATATAAGCTAGCTTGGGTATATCTACATACCTCCTCACTGCAGTGTGGTCATACCCTTAGGTTACAACTCCAGACACCTCCATTTCAGACTATGAGAAAATGCAGCTGGCAGTTTGGCAGATGGCACGCAGAACAATGCACTATCCAGTCAGATGCCACAAGTGCGGATCTTTTAGGATAGCTCTGAATCAGTACTTCCCATCCCTATTCTCACTTGGTCCCATTCTTATGAATGTGCCTGTCAGTGAGGCTGGAGAATCAACCCACTGGCTAGACAAAATGGGAAATGTGTCTTGTTGCAGGAGCATGAGAGAGAAAGAGAAAGTTTGAAAAGAGAATCAAAAATTGCTCAGTAATTATCTTGCTAGGATGGTGCTAACCGACTCCTTTCTGAAAGTATCAGAGGGGTAGCCATGTTAGTCTGTATCCACAAAAACAATGAGGAGTTGGATTGGCCTGGTCATCACTGATTCTTTACTTGTAAGGTAACTCCCTTCTCTTCACGTGCCAGTATATTTATGCTTGTCTCTGTAATTTTCACTCCATGCATCTGAAGAAGTGGTTTTTTACCCATGAAAGCTTATGCCCAAATAAATTTGTTAAGTCTTTAAGGTGCCACTGGACTCCTCATTGTTTCCTTTCCTGAAAGAGAACTCTATGTAGCTGGGAAGCTTGTCTCTCTCACCAACAGAAGTTGGTCCAATAAAAGATATTACCTCCCCCACCTTGTCTCTCTCATATCCTGGGACTGACACAGCTACAACATTGCATACATTCTTTTCCAGTGAAAGACGCCTTTGCTCATTTACCATTCAGAGCTTAACCATCCCTTTCAGACATTGTCCTTTGGAATTAAACTGCTGCATTAACAAGCCAGGATGTGTGTGTCTCGCATAGTGTCAGGACTGAAGATTCCACAGACCAGTTTTAATGTTGAGCTCCTCCCACATCCCCCACTTTGTTTTCCAGCAATTGAGTTGTCAGCCGGTTGCTTTGCACATTTTTGCTGTAGACAAACCTAAGCACATTACAGATCAGAGACAAAGTTTCAGGCTTCTTGTACAGCCCAGCTAATACTTCTTCGCTGCATTCCCTTGGGCTGGTGCCATGAAGGCTGTAGTTTTATCAGTTAGTTGGAAAACGTCTCAAGACGACGGACAACAGCACACCAAGATCATGGACAAACAGCACTGAACTAACAGCACAAATTCCAGTTAGGAGTCCCAGGGTTAAGTACCCATGCTCAGCTAGTTCTCCAAGAACACGGCAAAACTGAAAATCGTTGATTTACCTATAGAGAGACACTCAATATGTTATCAGCGATACATTATCAGCTTCCTAGTCTATTCTCAGCCCCCAAGGAATCCACACACACTTTCTAACTCTTGCTTGCCCTGGATGTTAGATTTCTATTTAGCAGCCTGACACTTTACCAACTCTAGAATTGTAGCAACTACAACATTAAAGCCAAATTTTGTGTAGGCTCTGAAATGGTTAATAGAATTAGAAACCAATATAAAACAGGTCAATCAATGCAGAGACACTGAACTTATTAAAGGAGTCCAGTGAAACATATCTGAATGTACTTGTGAGCAAAACCTTGCTAATAATAAAATTGCTTTCTTTCCTCCCACTACCATGAATGAATGGGGCAGCGGGGGGCCACAAACACACAACATTCGTCTCCTTTAAAAATAAAGTTCTGGATAGAATGAAAATACAGCACGTTAATAAAAACAGGCATTCATCCAAGTCAGTGAAAGGATATTAATTAGAAAAATTGAACCCAAGGGGACTGCCTTCAAACCTCATGTATGATGTACAATGTTAGTTTTAACAATGTTCTGTTTAGCTCTTTCGTTAACCAAGGCAGAGATTTCTGCTTTGATTAGGCAATTCAAGGCTGCTTAATATCAGGAATTTTATATCACAGAACACCAATTACATCCATAATTCAGACCAGGCTGCTCTCA
The DNA here is from genome assembly GCF_009764565.3 of Dermochelys coriacea. Lineage (NCBI taxonomy): Eukaryota > Metazoa > Chordata > Testudines > Dermochelyidae > Dermochelys > Dermochelys coriacea. The sequence goes on along the minus strand of NC_050085.1, from coordinate 18,580,649 downwards.
TTTATACACTTTCATATGGAAAAGGCTCATCCATTTTTTCCTCCCTTAACAGGATTTCTAATTATTGCCATTCATCTGAAACTATTAAGACAAGAGTCTAGCATGCTACTAGTAGAAACCCATTCTCTGGTCACAGAGGTTTTACCAGTCTCTACCCTTTGGCTCCCATCAATCTGAATGATTTACCCTAGAAAGCGACTCCCTTTAATCCACTAATTTTAATGAGTTTCTGAAATTTCGTTTTCCACAGTGCTGCATTTGTGAGTGTGGTATTTGCTGGCATTGCAAAGAAGTTTTATTAAAACATTATTAAAATGTTCTGCTTGTACCGAGACACCATCTCCCCCCTGCACCGCTCCAAAAGCCTCATTACAGTCCAGCACAATTGATGAAAGGACAGGATTCTCAGTGGAGCAGAAGTCCATGGTGCACAGGGTCTAATAACATAGGGATCAGCAGATTATAGTGCTGCCAGGCAGCATGCGTATTAATAGATGTATGAGTATTATCTTCCCACTGCTATGGGAGGGAAGAGCCTTTGTTCAAAAACAAGCTTTTGACAAGAGCCTCTTGTTGCAGGTGCGGACACATATATGTTTCTACAAAGCTTTTTAGCCTGACATCTGCCCCCAAATGGAAGGAAATGCACTGAAGTGCATGGGCCCATTCGGCTAAAGCTGAGGTACCTAGACGTGTATGCACACTCAGCACACTTGCTTTCAGCTCAATGTAAAGATGCTCACGAGGCACTCGGGCCCCGCCTGGTTAGAGGCACTCAGGTGCGGAGCGTGGCTCAGCAGGCTGCACTGGGAGAAGCTGCTTCTTCGCCTCCTGTGACACTGCATCAGGCAGTAACACCACCACCGAGCTCTCATCTAGCGCTTTTCATCAGGAGATCTCCAAGTGCGGTATAAGGGAGGCCAGTATCATCACCCCCCTTTTGCAGATGGGGAAAACTGAGGCACAAGGGGAAAGGACTTGCCCAAGGTCAGCCAGCTAGCCAGTGACAGGGCCAGCAATAGAACGCAGATCTCCAGTGCCAGATCGGTTCCAAAGTGCCACCTTCCCCCTAGCTCCCCTCCTCATTTTCCTATAAAACTCAAGGCAAAAACCAAAATGAAAAAAAAAAAAAAGTCTCTTCATTCCCAGTGGTGGGTCCATTAAGCAGCAATGTGTCCTGAAGTGCAGGGGGAGCATGGTGCCTGTAACATCCGTTCAAGAGGAGCAGAATGAAGCCAGGCACTGAGCTAAGACAGTTACCAGCCAGAAGAAAAGGAGTACTTGTGGCACCTTAGAGACTAACAAATTTATTAGAGCATAAGCTTTCGTGAGCTACAGCTTTAGTGAGCTGTAGCTCACGAAAGCTTATGCTCTAATAAATTTGTTAGTCTCTAAGGTGCCACAAGTACTCCTTTTCTTTTTGCGAATACAGACTAACACGGCTGCTACTCTGAAACTTACCTGCCAGAGTAACACATGCTCCTTGGAGATGGGCCTGGACTCCTTCCCTCCAGCTGGCCTGGGATTTCTAGGGAACTCTCCCTTAGCTGTGGGTAGCAGGGTTGCCACTAGAGGGCAACGTGATTCCACAGGCCAGCATTTAATGGCCTTCTGTGGCATGGATTAGGGTCAGAAGCCCTACCACACCCCCTGAGGAACCCAGCACCCCCGAGGTGCTACAGACCCTCGTAGTCCTTGCACTCTCTGAGCACGCGGATGTAAGTGTGTCAGAAATGCGGTGTAGGGAGGATGGGAAAACCTTCACGTTAATGTGCAGGGCTGGCCACAACCTAACTAGGTTAAAAGTGTTTCCATGCAGTTCAAGCTAATTTCTACGTTGAGATAAGGTATCCCCTGCAGTGCTGTGAGCCCAGACTTTGCACTAGTGCACCAGTTCCAGAACACACCTACTAAGTTTCCATTTGCACATGCATTTTATTCATCTGAAACAGCGCCAATCGTTATAAAGGTCAGGGCTGTGATAGCCAAGCTGACCAGGGGAACAGAGTGCCCAAATCCCCAGGACACCTTTGAAAAAAATCCTCAGCCCAGAGTTTTAAAATCCTTCCTATTTTATTCATCCAAGACTTTATTCAGTAACACAAGACTTGCTGGGTGTGTGAAGTTTATGGCAGAAAGACATCATTATAAGCAGCTCCTGCCCTGGTGTTTCCATCTTTTAGCTGTGAGCGGTTATCAGTGCAGCAATTTCTATACCTGCAGGGCACCAGAGACACTGAAGTTACAGGTACAATATATGCCAGGGTAACCTGTATTTTGCAGTTGCTGGAGGGTTCTCAGCCTCTGCAATAGCTCTCCGTCCCTCCCCCAGCCCCTACGCTGTTGCAAGCCACGCAGCCATTCTGTTTTCCATGCTCCAGCTAAGCAAATCCTACCATTGTATAGCCATAGAGGGATCTACATTGGACACAAGGGACAGCAGGGCGGGCTTTAGCATCAGCTGTCCGCAGGATGAAGAAAACACAGCAGAAAGAGTTTCAGGCTAAAAATATTTTCTGCCCAGAGGCACCACAATAAATCTGTTACCACAGTCATGAGACAGGGGAAGGAATCCAGAGACATCATCTTCTCTCCCCAGAATCAAGACAGATCACTTCCAAAGCGCCACCTTCCCCCTGCCTCCCCTCCTCATTTTCCTATAAAACTCAAGACAAAAACCAAAATCAAAGGCCAAAAAGTCTATCCACAAAGGCTGCTGGTGGCGGGTGTGAGGGTAATGCTGCTTTCCAGTAAGCAAGCGGTTAACTTTGCCTTTCTTTCCCTCCCCAGTTGCAGAAGCAAGAGTTGAAGGAGAGGAATCCAGAAGGGCACACGTGTACTGAGGGCTGGGAAACCCAGCTGGGGACGGATGTTTTTGTTCCGGCTGGGATGTCTGTAAAAAACGGATTGATTGACTTGATTTCAGCTGGTCATACCAGCAGCTACCCCACTGCCAAAGGAGCCACTTTGAGTGTAAACAATACAGGCAGTTCAGGATGGGACAGTAAGGGCTCTCTGTGAGTGATGATACCTATTCAGACAGGGTCTGCATTGCAAGGGAAAAATCTAGGCTGGACTCTTCCTTCTGAGCTCTGCTCCCGCCCTAGGGCAATGTTATGACTAATTGTTATTGTTACTAGTAGTGAATCCATTTTCCTAGTGCCTTTCATTCAAGGATCTCAATGCACTGCCCAGACAGTGATTCCATGCACCACTTAAGCCTGGCAAATAGGATTGAAGCAGTGTCTAGCCCTCTGCAAAGGGTTGCATGTCACCCACAGGGAGGTAAGAAGCTTGTCTACGGTCATGCAGCGGGTCAGCGGTAGAGCTGGTCAGAGAACCCAGAAGCCCCAGTTACAGACATCCCTAGACAACATACCAGAGAACACTGGACTACAGAGATTGGCACTGCCTGCTCCTGAATGGTTACTGGAAGATCATCTGGGGGCTCCTCCCCACGAAGATGCAAAGCATCTGAGCTCAGTTGAACAAGGTCTCGTGTCACAGTGACCACCACACTAGGATTTCAAAGGAATCTGGTAACAGTTCAAACCATATTGTGCCTCAATTGCATTTCCCCTGACTGCAGCTTTGGAATGGTTTTTACCCAACTGATTACATACACAAATCCAAGGCAGTTTAACACTGGCAATGACGCCAAGATCCCTTGTTTGTCTCGCTACAGAGCAAGAGGAGAGGCCCACTATGTCAAGGCAGCCTCATTCCAGTCCTGTTGGACCAACACAACCACAGAGAGTCCAGAAATCTGGATAGAAAAACTCTAGGAAGATGAAGGGATGGACTTTGAGAGAAATCTTTCGTCACTGAGTCTTAAACCGGTTGCAGTCTGTACAAGAGCTGTACAAGTCTGTACAGGAGCTGGAGACACTACCTGGACAAATGGTAAGAGAGGAAGGATGGTCTTGTGGTTAGGGCACACATCTAGAACTTGGGAGACCTGGGTTCAATTCCCTACCCTGCCACAGATTTTCCATGTGACCATAGACAAGTGACTTGGTCTACCTCAGTTCCCCTATCTGTAAAATGAGGATAACAGCACTGCCCTACCCCACTGGGGTGTTGTGAGGGTAACAACATAAAGACTGAGGTGCTCAGATACTACTGTAAGGGGGCCATCTAAGCATCTAAGATAAATTGATTTAGGCTGGATTTCGATGGAGCCCAAAATCTCAGAGGGTCATTGGGAACTGGGTGCCTCGCTCCTTTGAAATCCCACCACTTAGATTTTTTGAAAACATCCCTTCTCTCCAATCTCCAGCACATCATCAACAGCAAAGCCGCCTCTTTAAAATTCTGCTGCTGTTGGCATGTTTCTGAGGCACATGGCATACAGCAAAGACTGCCATTGTTTGCCTACTATAAAAACACCACACTGACTTCATTCCCATCAGAGTCTCATGCACAATCAGCTTTGTGATCATTGGTGTGGAGGCACAGACCTTATCCTTAACCCTCTCCTATTCAATTAGCCAATAAAGTGAGTCAAGGACAACAGCAGAACTAACTGCAAAGGAGCAGCTATCTGCATTGCAACAGACATGTATGCAATGTTGTAGCTGTGTCAACTTGACATATATGAGCATCTGCATACCTGATACAACACTCCAATAAAAACAGAGATTGTAGCAGGTGTGATCGGAGGACACCAAGTCGGTGACTGGACTTCAGATCACCAGGTAGGTCAAGAAAGATTTCTCTGTAACAGTCATACATGCTTTGGCCATATCTAGCAATATTATCTTTGATGTCTGGCTGCCCCAATAGGAAACCCCAGTAAAGCAATTTAGCAGAAAGTTATCAGATATTGAGTGGGTTTAAATTTTTTTTTTAGCCAGTGAATGTCTTTGGATATAAAAGAACCAGACTTTATACTTCTCTGCAGAGAAGTCTATCACCAAACGAGACTTTAAGAAACCAATTTTTACAATGCTGCTGTATAAATAGGAGACATAACTTGTTAAGTTCTCCACTATGAAGGCTTCAGAGGACAGATCCTCAGCTGATGTCAATGGGACTAGGACAGTTACACCAGCTGAGGACTTGACCCCAGGAAAGGATGTGATTCTAAAACACATGCACCTTACAAATGTCCTTCCTTGATCAGGGAAGGTTTGGAGGAATCCTCTGCATCTTACCAGCAGCGTAGATTTTAAACAAAACCCAGGGGTCAACAACATCTCATTCTAATGAACAAAGATTTTACTGTAGTCAAGTTTCCTGACTGCTTTTGTTCTTCCAGAAGCCATCTGTTATGCGATGACTTTATTTAGGATGTAAGCTATGTTTTCTGTGAATGTCTTAGAATGATTTGAGGCTTTTTAAAGGAAATAATTATAATCAAGCTACAGCTTCCAAAATGGATTTGGTCCATCTTCTACAAGACAGATTAGTGCACAAGTACCATGATGATGGTCAGAACCGGCACAGCCCAACAGAACTAGAGAGTAGATCTCAGATTCAGGGATCCTGAAAAAACACTAATGCCACATCTTTAAAAAAAAAAGTCTCCTCATTCTACATTCACTATCATCCCTGGGGTGATGGCTCATCTCTAGACTGAATTTTAATTAAAAACTAGCTTAATAGGTTCACCACCACATCAAGTAGCTGCCCATGTACACAGAATTCACCACCGAAGACCACAATTCAGCTCCTAAGGAGACTAACCCCTTCTCTCCCCATGTCACACATACAAAAAGAGGGTCCCATTGGTGGGCTTCTGGGTTTACTGCCTGACAGCTTAAGGGCATATTTTCAACAGCAGGATAAAAATAGCAAGAATTTGGACAGCCAGTTATCCCCGGTATTAAGCCAATCACATTCTCAATCTCTCTTACATACACACTCCCTCTCCCCGCAGACAATCAGTTCCTTTCACCTCACTCATTGCTCCCCTTAGCCAGAACATCTACAAGAGCATTTTAGCCCAACTCAAGTGGACATTTAAACAGAGATGGACTCCAAGCCCAGTCACAGACAAAACTTTTCCTTCTCCACTGAGTAGGAGTGATGTATTCTGGACGAAGCACCGAGCATATCGGAGGAGAAGGGTTGGGCACATCACCTGGCGTCCCATAATTTACCCACTAGAAGCAGTGCATTTCACAGAGTGCTGTGCGAAAGGGAGTGTGACAGTCATAATTACTCAGAGATTTGGCAGGAGGATTAAGACTTCATTTGAAAGAGCAGTCAGAGCACTTTGAAGAGAGGACAAAATGCCAAGAGAGATCCCTGGAGTCAAGAGGGAGATAACGTCTCAGCAGCTCACGTGACCCAACTCTAAGCTAAACTTAAAGAAGAGGCGGCACAGTGAAGAGGGAGGAAAGGGAATGACAGAGAAGGAAGGTGAAGCCACAGCCCCACTGTTGCACACAGTAATCACCCCAAGCAGCTGTCCACAGCAATGCAATCACTTCCCTGTTTGCCAACAGCACCTGGCATCATGCATGAGTCACTTCACCTTATTTAGCAACAGCACTTTGCTAGACCATTAAAAATTAGGACAATTAGTTTAGTGAAATGGAGATTTAGCTACAGATCAGGTCAATGGAAATGGAGCCACTTAGAGTGGGTCGCTTTCAAAGTCATTGGACCTAAATCCAGGTCCTGCTATTTAACGTGTTTCTCAGTCAATCCATAGGATCTTTAAATTTTTATCTGCATTTGCCTCCCATAGTACTCCTTCGGAGTCATTTCTTCCTTTCAGACTTCGAAAAGGCTCCCCAGGTATTTGTAGAGCAATAGTTCTGGTAACAGAAATTACTTGGTAGCAGCTGGCTTTTGGATAAAGCACATGGTTTGCGAGCACAGTCTACCTAGCCACCATCACCAAAGGAGCAGTCCATTGCACATGGAAGAATGTCCATGTCACTTCACGGCTGGAAATGATGAAGGATAATCAAACCAATGGCCATAGAAGACCAGGTTTATAACAATACTGGTCGAATTTTGATACCCTTTCTCTCACAGAGTATCACCCTACTCCATGAGTGGTCCCATTGAGTTCCTTACTTCTGGAGTTAGAGGCATCATAAAACTGGAAGGGACTTCAATAGGGTCATCTAATCCAGTCCCCAGCAGTCATGGCAGGGGTAAGTATTATCTAGATCATTCCTGACAGGTGTTTGTCTAACCTGCTCCGAAAAACCTCCCATGATGGAGATTGAGATTCCTCCAATGAGAAGGCATGGTTCAATGCAAGTAAGGGTATCGGAATCCAGCCCCGAGCACAGGAGGGTAGGGCATGGAAGCTGACAGAGGCAGATGCGCTGTGCTTGTCCTTGCACTGTAAAACTCCAGAAGCAACTTGGTGCAAGTATCTTTTCCTTTTGCAGCTAAGAATTTACTCACGACCCCTTTGTTTCCAGAGCTCTCTCCGACTTGCTGAAATGCACAATGCAGTATCCACTGAGGAAATGAAAAGGAATTTGCTAGCGAAGCATTTACTCTCTCTCCTGCCGTGTTGCACGTTAGATCTCTGCAGCTCAGCCCTTTTTCTCTTAGAAATGATCATTCTCATGTCTTACCTTAAACATTTGCTTGACTTTCTGTCGGGGGAGGTTCACATTCAGTTTGTGCATCAGCTGGAGCACCTCGTTAATACTCAAACTGCCATCACCATTCTTATCGGCCTCATCAAAGGTTTGCTTCAACCACATTTAATTGGAGTTAAGGAAGGCAATGGAGCATCAAGGGATCTTACTGAACGTTATTTAGGTCTGGTCTATACCTAAAACGTACGTGGACCTAATTCACACCCGGAGAGATGTAGTTAAGCTGCTCTACGCCCCCAGTATAGACAGCCCTAGGTAAATGGAAGAAGATACTTTCATTGACCACTAAAATCATCTTCTGTTGACCTAGCTATCACCTCTCAAGGTGGTACATTTATTACAGTGGTGGAAAATCCCCCTCCGTCACCGCAGAAAGTGTCAACTCTGCGAGTGAACAGCGGCACAGCTGTAGCACTACAGATTAGTGGACTTTTTACTGAGGCTATAAACCACACATAAAAATCAAAGAAACAGAGCTGAAAGGGATCTCAAGAGGTCATCAAGTCTGAGCCCCTGTGCTGAGGCAGGACCAAGTAAACCTAGACTGTTCCAAACAGGTGTTTGTCTAACCTGCTCTTAAAAACCTCCATTGACAGGGATTCCACAACTTCCCTTAGAAGCCTTTTCCAGAGCTCAACTGCACTTATAGTCAGAAAGGTTTTCTTAATATCTAACCTAAGATAGCTTAACTAGAAAAACAATAAAAGCAGCTCTATTGCCCATGAACTAGATTTGTCACTGGGAACCCTGACAGCCTAAGCTGGATATAAAACACCCCTAATCCAAATGATGCAAATGCACCTCAGGTGCTGTATACCAGCTTTCAACAGGTTCCCAGCACCTTTCCTGGCTGGCGCTTGTTACACAGGTTATTGGTCCCCAAAAAAGCTGAAGTTCTTTACAGCCTTCCTGAAGGCTGACAGTTTGTTATACACCTTGTTATGGTGCCTCTTTCCCAGGCCAGGATCTCAGACTGCTCGACCTAACGTTGCCTTGCAGTGGTTAGCTAAAGGGACCCCAATGCCCTTTTCTTCTTACCAGTACAAGAACATTCCCCCATACAAGGAAATAACAATAGCTGGCTATATGCAATAGCCGGGGAAAAGGCTTTCCTCTACAGAACAGGATCTAATAAGCAGCAAAGGCTTCCTACCTGCCAGAGTTAACATCAGAGATACTGTACAGGGGCCATCACCAAAGGGACAATATTTGGCAAGTCTACAATCTGTTTCCTATTCTAAATACAGGGAAAGAAAATGATAGCATCTCGGAGAGATCTCACTGTATGGTCACTGGCAGCAAATTCTGTCTTCCAGTGGTGACCACAGTAGACACCCTGCAATAACCCAGCATAGCGGAGTGATCCAGGAATTGCAATAAGCAGATAGCGATGGGGCCTTTAGCATCTCAGCAGCAGCCACAAGCCAGGATCTCACTGCCTGATTTGGGGTTTGATGCAGTTTTATCCATGAATACAATTTTCTCCGGTTCCTGATGTTAAGGTGTGGGGAGAGGATTTTGGTCTGCTTGCGCATGCGCTTTAAATGATGCCTATTAAAATCCTGCTCATGTGAATCTTCTCAGCAGCAGCACTGGCTATCTACCCACAAATACACAATGAGAAATGGCTTTAAACAAATATAAACTTAGGGTTGAATTCTGCAACCTGCAGAGATAGATAAGGCTGCACAGGATCTAACTGAAGGCAGAATGTGGCCCTCTATTTTTTAAAATTCCATTCTCCCTCCACCATATGCCTAGCACAGGCCTCTAATCCTCATGAAGGACTTATGACATGCAAAGTGTCAGCTGTTGAGACTTTCCTGCAGGATGGCAACCGGTGATAGGACACAGAACCCACCTTCTCCACCCCCCCCAGCCTCTCTCACTCATTTGCCCCTTATTCTCAGCCCAGAAGGCTGAAAACTACCCGCTAAGGGTACTGTCAAAGACACAAAGGGCAGGTAGGAGCCCATCTCCCACTGAATGACAATGGGAGTCATGCACTTAATTTGTGCCTTTGAAAATATCCCCCTGGCTTTTTCAGGATGTGCGTGGGTGAGAGACAGATAACAGGAGAGTGGGTGTGTGGGCTGGACTGGAGGAGGGGATCTAAATGGGAGTGCGCAGAAGGAGGAATCTGCTCTGGGATGAAACAGAGCATGGAACGCTGCACCCCATACTCGGTTGTGTAGGGCTCTATGGGAACAGGAACGTGTGATAGGACTCATGCAATTCTATGCCTCACACATGCTGCCAGTGAAATAAAGCACTAAGGACAGCTCCTCAAATTCCTTTAGGAATGATACCATCCCACCCTGCTAGGCACCCTCCCCCACAGCACAGAAGGATATTGGTCTCTGGTCCTCTGCCGTTTTGACAGGCTGTCTTCATCGCTGATCCCTGCCATCAGGTACTTGAGCCCTGTGATCCAGGTGCGTGCCTCCTCCCCGCTGGAGGACACCAGGTCGAGAGACTCCATGTGGTCTCCATAGTAGATGCTGAAGCAGCAGTTGGGGTCGAAGCTGCCATCAGCATAGCGCTGGAAGATTTCCGACTGCTTCCCCTCACACACCTCCTGCATGGAGTCAATGGAGACTAGAAGAACAAGAGAGGCGGGTAGCTCATTAGAGATGGTCAGTGGAAGATCATTTGTGTTAGTTAGTTACAATCAGACTCTTGGAGGGAAAAGGGTCCTTTTCTTTGTCCGGGAAAAACAAATCACCCCCTTTATCCTCATTACTGAGCATTACCACTTGACCGAGGACTTAACAAATGAGAGAGCTTTGCCATGGGGGGGGGGAGGATTTGTAACAAAATGAACCCAGATGAGCAGCCAGATCTTATTTTAATCTGAGAAGGTGAAGGAGCATGAGGTAATCTGCATATTAATACAACAGGATCTTATGATACACCATTTAGTTTCTAGTACTCTCGTGCCTTTCCTTTAAACTTTTGTAGCTATCTGCATTGACATTCAATTGTTAGTGACTCTTTTCCACTATTCTTTGTGGCTATATCTGGTTTGCTATATTCTCCAGCTAGAAATAAAATCAAACACAGTTTGCACATTACAGTTGCTTCCTTACACCCAACCCATTGTAAAGAGAGCCTACACATTGTCTATGAAAGAGTCAGGGGCACATGCAGCCAGCCAGCCGCCCATGTTCTCACCAGCATTTACCCTGGCATATGGAAATAGACAGGCTTTCTAAACACACACTATTATTGTACAGTTTATCATGAAATGCAGCTGGGTGCTATTTAAGTAGATCCACTCAAATTTAGCCAGTCTTGCTACTTGGTTTCCTTTTTGCTCTCTCCACAGCACATGGGATTTCTTCATTCCTGTCCTTCATAGAGATAGACCCAAGCTGCAAAGTTTTGATGCAGGCTTCCCCAAAGGTCAGATCTTGGGGTATTGGCTTGGGGTCCATCTCCTCTCTTGAAGAGCAGTGCAGCAGCATCGTGGATTAAATACCCCCTCATCACACACCAAAATTAGCACCAATGTCAATGGATTTTGTGCAGCAGGCAGTCAATATCCTAGGCCTCTAACACTGGAGAAGTGGGTAAAACTCTTTGCAGAATTCAGAGAAACAATCTTAACCTTAAAAGCTAGTATTTCTTATGAGTCGTAGCCTCAGAATTCCCCCTGGAATGGTTGCTCTTAAAACTAGTTTCCCCACACTGAGAAATGCAAGCACAGACTCCCTCCTGCCTGCATCTCCAACAGCACGTGCCATTTTCAGTGTGTTCAAGAGTGTTAGTAGGTGAGGCCACCACTAATACCACATTCTGTTCTCTTTGCGGGTCTAGTTGAGCTGCACTTTTATGCAGGAAGGAGGCATTGGTCTTCCTGAACTTGAGATCTGCAAATAAGTTCGCTTTCCAGGCAATGCCCATCCCTGGCCTAGCTGGGGTCAGTCTAACATAATCTACTCCATTGATAAGGAGTGGGTCTCCAACTATTCGTATTCATCATGGGTAATATTAACCTAGAGCCTCAGAGCCCCAGTCCTGAACCCCATTGTGTCTGTTCAGCACCTAAAAGATAGGAGCTCAGTCTAATTTAGAAGCAATCTTTGCTCTTGATTACACAGACATAAATCCATAGTAACACCAGATTTACACCATGGCAACAGGGAAGGGTCTGGCCTCGGGCTGTAAATTCTACAGGTAGCTGTGCAAGATAATGCAGCAGAGCAGCCGGCCCCATCCTCGGGAGAACTAGCTCTTTCCTCTGCCTCTCCTCCTTGCTGTTAGCGATAGGCAAGTGAAGGTCCCAACATCTTCTACCCAAGAGCAATTTTTGTTCAGCTGTTTTATCCTTGATATTATTCCCTCCACGTCACCCTCTTACTGCTGAGTCACTTACAAAGCAGCATCAGCTGCTGAACTCGGCCCAGAAGTTCAGTGTTGGAAGAAGAGGCCAATGGAAGATGAAACGCAGCTCTGGAAACAGCCAATTTGTTAAAATTAGATCTGTCCCCTTGATGGCCCCAGGAAGCGCATGTGTGATTCAAGGCCACCTTCCCTCTTCCCCCACAATCCCCACCCAATTGCAAGAATGGAGTTTCTAAGACTTGGACCCAGCATGGGCTCATGTGGCCACACTTTTCAGTTCTTTGAAAAAGAGGAGAAACAAGGGAAGCACCCACTGTGCTCATTCAGTGCCTTCTAGAGGGTGCAGACAGCACCAGGAGCTGCTGCTTGCCACCCCGTCCTTGAATGAAGTTAAGCCTTATTGAACCTTTGTATTAGAAATGCAATTGTGTATGTAAAAAGAAAAGTTTCAGAGTAGCAGCCGTGTTAGTCTGTATTTGCAAAAAGAAAAGGAGTACTTGTGGCACCTTAGAGACTAACAAATTTATTTGAGCATAAGCTTTCGTGAGCTACAGCTCACTTCACTCAGCTTTTGCTCTAATAAATTTGTTAGTCTCTAAGGTGCCACAAGTACTGCTTTTCTTTTTGCGAATACAGACTAACATGGCTGCTACTCTGAATTGTGTATGTGTTATTGTATGCAACTCCTCTAGGGGGAAGGGGATGCTAATGTAATCCCTCTGGTTCTCAGCTCCTTTGAAGCCACCCCCTGGTCATGTCTGCATAGACTAGCTCAGACTGGATTCTCTAGGCAACAACAGACAAAGAAAGGATTTTTGGAAAAACAGCCTGGTTTTAAATAGGTTCAGGCTCTTCTTCCTCATGCAGCAAATGGACACGACCCCTGCTTCACAGAGCGCCACAGTTATCAGGGAATGGTTGGAAGGACTGGGCCTACTGAGGCCTCATAAAACTGTGTGCTTGTTCAGAGCTGTTCTTTTTGCGGATACAGACTAACACAACTGCTACTCTGAAACCTGTGATGAACTTGTGACCACAAAGGAAACCCTGTGGATGGAGTGCTGAACGACTCTTCCTGCCAGACCCCGTATTAGGGTTGGGGTGATCTCTAGCATGCAGGTAGGTTCTTTTATAATTTTAATGCGTCTTCTCTGCAGTGCTTTTACCGCAAGAATAAAATGGGTTTGCATAAAAAGAGCTGTGTGATATCTATAGCTGTGGGCACATCTAGGGTGACCAGATGTCCCGATTTTATAGGGACAGTCCTGATTTGGGGGGCTTTTTTATTAATACAGGCACCTATTACCCCCGCACCCTGTCCCACTTTTTTTTTTACACTTGCTATCTGGTCACCCTAGGCACATCATATTGTTGACCGTTTCTGAAGAAAAAGCAAGCAGGCCTGCTTGGGCAGCAAGTCTCTGCTAGGAACACCACAGTGCAGGCAGGGAACAGCTCAGTCTGGAGATACCCCAGTCAGAAGGGAGAGATGTGCATCTCCACCCAAGAGAGGGGATGGCCAGGGGAGCTGGAAGCCCGTGAGTGGGTGCCTTTACTGGGCCATTGAAGGGAACTATAGGGACCGTTACACTGCATTCTGATCCAAGTCATTTAGTGTGTCAGCATGTTGACCTCTATGGAAGGATGAGCAGAGAGGAGATAGGGTCTTGGTATGTTGGGGGTCATTAATGGGAACCCATCAACCAGTTGTTTGATCTACAAAAACAATTGCAGAGATGCTTGAGGCTGAGGCTATGGCAGTGGCAGTGCTAAAGAGCTGGCAGAGGTGTCCTACTGCTCCCATTTCTTCCCCTTTCTCCAGATCAGTAGGGTTCTAGCCACTGATACTTCCAACATGCCGTGAGGTTTGGAATGGATCAGCTAGAGCATTCAAAGTTATGTTACAGATACTACGCAGTATTGTCTGTCTAATATCCTGGGACTGACACGCTTACAAGTTGGGGGAGGCAATCTATTTTACTTGTTGGTGAGAGACAAGCTTTCAAGCCACACAGAGGCTTGGTCTATACTACCAACTTATGGCAGTAAAACTAAATCGCTCAGGCATGTGGACAAGCCATACCCTTGAGTGACACAGTTATACTGACCGAACTCCCGGTGTAGAGAGCATTAGGTCAGCAGGAGGGTTTCACCTCCCCAAGAAGCAGGGCCTACGCCGAAGGCAGAAGCTCTCCCATCCACGCAGTAGTGTCTTCACTGAGTGCTACAGTGGCGCAGCTCCACCGGTTCAGCTGCAGCGCTGTAAGTGTAGACAAGCCCAGAGCTCTTCTTCAGGTCTCAGAAAGGTATTCCCAGTGTCACCGGAAAATGCAAATACTGAACAATCTGTTCCCTCTTGCATTTTGCCGTGACACTGGGAGCACCTTTCCCAAACCCCAAGAGCAGCTCTGGATGGCTCGAAAGCTTGTCTCTCTTGCCAACAGAAGTTTGTCCAATTAAAGATATTATCTCACCCACCTTGTCTCTCTAATATTATGGATAGAGAAATGTTGCCGAGTTGGGTTTAAGGGATTTGCAAGCTCAGCCAACAAGGGACATTAGGCATGTCCTAGTCTGTTGCGAAGCATCCTGTAAATCTTCTTGGCTAAGATTAAACACAGTATCAGCAGAACAGCTATAATTATGATAGTTGAGGGCTCTAAGCACGGAGATCCATTGTGCTAGGCACTGTACATACACAGTGAGATGGTCTCTGCACCAAGGAGCTTCTGATCTAAATAGACAACACAGGCAAAGAGAGACAAAACAGAGGAACAGAGAGGTGAAGTAACTTGCCCCAGGTCACACAATAGTTCAGGATCAGAACCCAGGTACCCTGACTCTGAAACAATCCACTGAACCACCTACTGTCATTTACTCAGGAATGAATTCTTGCCTTTGCAGGACTTGATCCAACTAATTGTTTACATCTCTAGACCAGGTTCCTTCCTACATCTACGTTTGGGAGTAAATTACCAAGATATTGGTAACGTTTGTCAACCCCCATTCCTCTTCCCCTTGAATATACAAATCTTAAAATGCTATAGAATGCCCTTATGTTTAATGAAACAGTGTCTAGCATACACATGCACTCAGAGCCAGCACATTTGATAATTATTTGAACAATTTGTTTCCCTTCTAAAGATCCTAGATCCTGAGTGTCAAGAAGAGAAATTTTAACAATAAAATAAACCCCAGTACAGAATGTAATTTTGCAGATTACAGTGTCCTCCTGAGATTACAAGAAGCATGACTCTCCCTAGAAGCAGACATCTGTTTGCTATGATATGTGTACTCTGCAGCTACAGAATATATATTACACAGATCTACACGTGCCAGAAGTTTAAAAGATTTAAAAAAGGAAAAGTGTGTAGCAGGGCAAAAATCCAAACCACACCATTAAATGTTTCTAGGGGGAAAGCAGTTAGCTCAAACAGACATGAGGAGAACATTTAAAATTCAACACAGACTCCAGACCCAGGCAGATTTTCTTCATTTGAAATTAAACTAAGCAGAAAACAGTGAATTTGTGTTTTGTTACATCAGTGCCCTCTAGGCTTACAGTTATTTAGCAAGGGGGTATGGGACAATCACAGACACATAGAGCTCAAATCGCATTAGTCAAAGCAAGTGTCAAAAGAGGAAATGCAAAAAGACTTAACATCCGGTTTATAAGCCCTCTGTGCTGACAGCACAACTCAAGCCAAGGATGTCAACGCCAAACACAGCCTTTAATATTCTAGAGCAGTCTATTTATGTGCAGTCATTTTATAAAACGGGGCAAAAATTTAACACTTTGGACATTATCAAGGTGGCTTGGTATGCTAGTGCTTCTAGCTTTACTGTTTCAGAGTAGCAGCCGTGTTAGTTTGTATTCGCAAAAAGAAAAGGAGTACTTGTGGCACCTTAGAGACTAACAAATTTATTAGAACATAATAAATAAATAATAAATTAGTTAGTCTTTAAGGTGCCACAAGTACTCCTTTTCTTTTAGCTTTACTGTGCCACTCAACACAAATTAAAAAAGCCTGATCAAGGAGATACAGACTTTGAAAATAACAATTCCCTAAATGTCTTTAACGGAATGGTAGCTGGTTAAACTAATCTGTTACAGCTTAGTCTGAGAAGATGTGTATGTTATTAATTATTATTAGGGTTAGTATCTTTGCTTAAACAACCAGCCAAGCAATTCTAACTCACATACTTGAAGGAATTTTTAGGTCTTCTGCATGCAGTTTAAAAAGCTGGTTCTGAATAATGCAACAGGAGGCAAAAGGAAATGTCCAGAGCTAGATTTCAGTAGAGGTTTAAGTTCGCTATTCAATATTCGTTCCTGTGCATTATTATTATTCATCTATATTTCAGTAGAATCAAGAGGCCCCAACTGAGATTGGTGCCTCATTGTGCTAGGCACCATATGAACATGCTAGCGGGGGACAACCTCTGCCCTGAAGAGTTTAGGGTCAACATTGGAAAGGGGTCACATTTTCAAAGTGCTCCTCAAGCTCCCATTGTCATCACCCAGGGATGGTGGGCACTTTTGAAAAATCTATGCTAAAACAGACAAAGGAAGGATTATTATTCCCTTTTCACAGATGGGAAACTGAGACACAGAGAGATTAAATGACGTATCAGAGGTCACAATGCAGTTTATTGTAGAGCCAGGAATTGAATCGAGATCTTCCAAGTCCTAATCTACTATGTCACTAACCACTATGCCAGCACCCCTCTCAGACTAGGTGTCCTCCCTGTGCATCTTTACATGCCAACAAACAGGTCACACGCAGAGATGCAGATTGTGCCAACATTTACATTCATATTTGTAGTTTTGAAAGGGGAAACAATAAGGTTAATTTGGTCCCCAAGATCTCAGTCTCCCTGCTCCTCCCCTCGACTTGATGGTTGTCAGACACCTCTCTGCAGTGTTTCCTTGCCAGCACAGTTTCACACATCTTGTTAAGCAGCTCTTGTTAAAC
Organism: Dermochelys coriacea; assembly: GCF_009764565.3. Classification (NCBI taxonomy): domain Eukaryota; kingdom Metazoa; phylum Chordata; order Testudines; family Dermochelyidae; genus Dermochelys; species Dermochelys coriacea. Next base: position 18,563,752 of record NC_050085.1, on the reverse strand, counting down.
AAATAATTGAAGGCCCTGTTTTATTGCAGATTACAACTCGTCTCTGTGAAGCAATCATTGCTTTTCAATCATTTATATGTTCATTGGAGTGGATCAGCCACCATCTGGTGAAAAGAGACACTGAAAAAAAAACACACACATACGTTTGGGGAAAATATTACAAAGCGGCCCCAGTTAAAGAACAAAAGTCCTGACAGGTAAAAACCCTTACTCTTAAGCCACTGGGAGATGGGGTGGGGCTCCCAACCTTCATCCATCTTGTCTATTTCATTGCAAGTCCCCTTTCACTATCTTTTTCTCCAGCATCTAGCACAATGCAGCCCCGATTTCAGTGGGGGGCTCTCAGGATGACTCTAATACAACATAACATGTAGCTGAATGCAGACATATCAGCCCTTAGATCCAGAACATGCAGCATGATCTGCAAGGGCAGATCCCTGTGTCTGAATGGATCCTGATTGACTCTAATGGGGTTTTGTCCACATAGACCTGGTTGCAGGATTGGGGATCTTTATTTGCAACCAATAATCATTACCTTTCTGGTGCACGATAAATCCTACCAAAGCTGCCTCAACCCATCAGACAACTGGTCCATGTGACCTTGGATCTTGTCTCCAGCAATGACCACTAGCAGGTGCTTCAGAGAAACAGTGCCTCAACCATAAATACAGCTAGCTAGCTGTGCCACATGGGATATGGATGTGGAGGGGAGGGAATATCCCTTCCTTCTCCCACAGACATTTTTAGAGAAGACCCAAACTTCAAACTGCAGACACTCCTAAATCTGGGGTTATTCACACAGGATTTGCTTGGAGCTCATCTCCAAGTCTGTCGGGTTATTTTAGCCCTCAACTAGCAGAAGTGTTATTAACATTCATACAAGTCAGGCACAGTCCTGCCAATCCAGCAACAGCATTAGCCTTGGTCATCTTCCATTTTACCTAACACCTCATGTCGGCTGCTCAGTGCCAACGCAAACCTCTCATTCTCAGTAGAAAGGCCCGGTGGCCAGCACTTACTTTTGGCTTTCTCATTCTTTCGCGATGGTCTCCAGCGAATACACGACTTGTGCTCATCGAGGTAATAGAACCGGACTAGCCCTTTGGAACTGCCCCGGAGTTTGATCATCTGGGTACCAGCTTGCATGGAGCTCATACATCTTTCCACTGGAGAGAGAAATAAAGGACAGCCTGAGTTAGACACGAGACTGAAATTCTTCAAAATTCTGAAAGGCACAACGTGCAGTTAGGCACTCAACTGCCCCAGGAAGTCAAAGGGGAGGTTCTTTGGCCTTGGTAGCACAGGAAGTCAGACCAGATGATCACAGGGGTCCCTTCTGGCCAACAGCTCCCAGCCGTGCCTTTGAAAAGCTCCACCTCCACATCTAAGGTGGAATCCACCCTAGCACAGGAGGTCAGCACAAGAACTAGGCACCACTTAAGCTGGACTTTTATGATGTCTAGGCCTCCTGCTAACCCTCTGCATGGCAGGGGAATTTCAACCTTTAGGTCAAATGATCAGCAGATGTAAAATTGGCATAACTGTTACCATCAGTGGAGCTACACAGATTTACACCGACCAGCTGAGAGCTGACCTTTAACCTTCCAACTGCCTCTTTAACAAAAAGATAACACTTTCCCCTCCTCCCCACCATTTCTCACTACAAAGTCAGAAGTTTTGGGCAGCAGCATCCCCAGTTAGTAATAAATTTGCTTCCTGGGAATTGACTGAATTAGCATCCTGCCTACCCGGAGCCCAATTAACTAAAGGGGAAAAAAAATTAATTACCCAACTTGGCCACTCAGAATATAACAAATATTCTGGAACCCAATAAATAATTCACAAAAGTCCTTAGTGCACAAATTGCTTTAGAACTAAAAACTGTTTTTCCACTATAGAGGGGAGGCATTAAAAATTAACAGCACAAAGATTATTAGAAACACACGCACTGGATTCAGTTTATTTATTTATTTTTAAAAGGGCCATCTGCTAAGATGAAGGCAGCCTCAGAGGCTACATTCTTATAAAATAGTCTGCAGTTATCGTCTGTGTAATGCTAAGTGCCTTGTACGATAGCCAGAGCAACACAGAGCTGAACAAAGCATTCCAAAACAATTACCACCATCTCCCTAAATGTACTGTTCTTTGAAGAAGCAACAAACCAACTTTGCACCATTGCTACCTCCTGCATCCCATCATTAGGAACTGAACAGCGGAAGCCGTTAGTCAGTTTGATGCTCAAGTGACTATTACTAGAGCTTGGTAACTGTTTGCTGCTCACCACAGTATCAATACTGCCACCATGCTCATTCTCATTATGCATCATATACTTCTGTAAGATTAAAAAAAAAACCCAATATGCATCACTCTCTGCACTGCTGTGAGTTAGATGCCAATATTCTCAGGCTCATTTCATGTTAATGGGCCATCTGAGCCCAATGTTAAGGTAAGTTAGTAGATAAAAATGAGACATATTTATTAATTAAAAAACAGCAATACGAAGCAGTGACTAAGTCTGCAATGGAGTGAGTTTCTGATGTGCCAGCTTCAGGATTAGTACTTTAAAAAAAATTTGTTTTGTGAAGATAAAATATGCAGTTGCCTTTCTTTGAATGCTCTGGTTACAGCTCCGAGCTCTGAACTCCAGCATACAATAAAGTACTCCCATCTGCTGCTGAACTATTCAAGACAGGATCATTAAACTTGATCTGCTTACAGCTGTGACAGTCGGATAGCAAAAAGCAGCACAAGCTGGCTTCTCCGAGAATATTTAATCAAGTTCAAGGTGCTCAATGGCCTGGGCACAAGGTATCTAAGAGATCAACTAAAGCTCCAGGATGAAGATTGTGGTCGACAGCTCCGCTCCTCAAGCACACTGGAACTTTCTACCATTAGGGTAAATAAAGCTCATCTGTACAGGAGACAGAGCTTTCTTGGGAGCCAGCCCAAGACTGTAGCCTGAATTGCCCCAGGGACTAAGGATTCAAACTGGTCCGCCTTCTATTCGGTGCCATGCACATTTCCTTGACCTGCCTTCTCTAACAAACAGAGCAAGGTGTGTAATATACATTTTAAAAAAATCCAAACCATAAAAACCAAAAAAACCCTCAACTGCACACTCTCCTCCTGAGGAGAGAACAAAACACAGGACAGATGTTAGCCATGTTGCTTGATGCCCTGACTGGAAGGCACTCAGATACTACAGTGATGAACACCCATACAGAACAGAAAAAAAAAAAAAAAAAAAAAAAAAAAAGGTGGCAGCACAAGAAAAGCAGTAAGAAAAATCACCCCCCCCCCCGTCTGTTTTCATGTGAATTTGAAAAATAGGAGTTCATGGAACACTTTATATTTAGGGTGAGAATATTAAAATGTTGACTGAATAACGAGTACTGCTCAAGGCCCAGAGTGAAGAAAGTCCTTGCCCAAAAAGCACATGAAGTCTAGAACCCAGATCCTGCAAACTCTTACACAAATTAGTCAACTTTTAGCACGTGAGCAGTTCCAGTAAAACGCCTCATGTTGTTTAGGTATTTGCAAGATTGGAGCCTAAAGTCTAGTGGTCCAATACTATTTAATATAGTCATTAAAGCTTAGGAGACAAACACTTATCCATCCCTCCCTGACATCTGCCGATTTTGGTAGAAGAGAAACCACATCTGAGAACCATGGTGATAAGTGGAGTAAAACAGAACCACCCCTAGGTTTGCAAAACTAAAACTGTTCCCAAATGTTGGCATGTCTCAGGTAAACTCACTCCCATAATTTAGAGCAAGATCAGGAGAAAACATGAAGCTGTTAGAAGTTTTTTGCATAAAATGCATGGAAGTTCAGAGACAAGATTGATTTGCAGTCCTTAACTTGTCTGGTAGCACACCAGGGTACTCAAATGTGCACTGCACTTTGTAGCAAAGTTTGTAAAGAAAGAAATGAGAAATATTTTGGTGTGAATTGAAAGGAGAGAATAAATAAATAAAATAAAAATAAATGAATAAAAAAGAAAAGTATCTGGAACAAGCTTAATGTGAATTTATCAGCAATATTCTTTTGGAAATTCTTTTGTCTGTTTGATAAGCAATGGAACAAAGATATGATTCTTTCCAAGTTAAGAAAAATCTTCAAATGTTGCACCCAATGCACAAGTAAAGACACCTGTATCTGTTTAACACCCAGACCATCCAGTGTCACAGAGGCGTTTCTTGTGCAACACTTTTATTTGTTATTCATGGAGTGGATTTTCAGAGGCATAAAAGACAGTGTGTATGGTAACACCCATTGTTTCATGTTCTCTCTGTGTATAATCTCCCCACTGTATTTTCCACTGAATGCATCCAATGAAATGAACTGTAGCTCATGAAAGCTTATGCTCAAATAAATTTGTTAGTCTCTAAGGTGCCACAAGTACTCCTTTTCTTTTTGCAAATACAGACTAACACGGCTGCTACTCTGAAAAAAAGACAGCTAGGTGCTTAACTGCTATTGAAAGTCAATCTGAGCAGGAGCCTAACTGCTCTTGTGTATTTGAATATCTATTGCCCCAGCCGGCTGGATTGGTGCAGCAGCTCCAGTAATAAGAGTTTCGCTCAATGGCCATGTTTCGACTTTGACTCAAAAGAAGCCAAGATTCAAAGGGGTGCGGGGGAGCAAGGCTCTTTTAGGTTAGACCAACCTAAAAGGTTAGGTTAGACCAGTGGTCCCCAACCTTTCTGTGGGAATAGCACATTCCTATTCCCAGAAGACTGTGGTGGGCACCACACATGCTGCCAACAAGCATTTCGGTGGCATTTCGGCGGGCGGTTCTCTGGCGGCCGTGCTCAGCCATGGCATTTTGGCGGCGCAGTGTCCTCTGGGCGCACATAACTGCAAATTCCTACTAACGGTGGAAAGAAGGCAGCCCTGGGGAGGTCTGGGAGGGTGGTAGAGAGAGCAGAGGAATTTCTGGGGTAGGGTGGGGAGCCCAAACATACATTACCCTCCTTTCTTAGGCACCTCCTAAGGTCTAGAAGAGCTCCTTCCCCTAGAGGAGATGTGGCTGCTCTACGGAAAGGAGCTCCATGGTGGTATTTATATCAAGGAAAGTTACAGGTAGAAAAATCTTAATGTACGAGAACAGTCATGAGAAGGTGGATAAATACTCCTATGCGCTCAGAGCTCAGCTACCTTTCTTAACTGTTCATTTCTACCCTTTCTCCAAACTGCCGCAGCACCTTCCTGCAAACGCTAATTCAGCTTCACAATACTCTTGTGATATAGGGATGCAGCCCCACTTTACAGATTGAGAAACCCAGGTAGAGAAAATATAAATATAAATCTCCCCATTGTATTTTCCACTGAATGCATCTGATAAAGTGAGCTGTAGCTCACGAAAGCTTATGCTCAAATAAATTTGTTAATCTCTAAGGTGCCACAAGTCCTCCTTTTCTTTTTGCGGATACAGACTAACATGGCTGCTACTTTGAAACCAGGTAGAGAAAAGCCATTACACAATTTGCCACAGGTCAAGAAGAAAGGCAGCAGCACGGCAAGGAATAGAAACCCAGTTCCTACTCTAGAAATAAAAAATGCTCTTGCTAAGCAAGATTTAGCTTCCCAGGGGGGCAGGAAGTGGCAGCGATAGAGGAATAATAACTGAGTTGATGGGAACAATAAGAAGTTACCAGATTTTACGTCCCTGAGAATCTCCCCACATGTGAGAACAGGGCCCTAGTCCCATCACTGTGACTGGATGCATGCTCTGATCTCTCTTTCTCATGAGTTGTTTCAATGAAATTATCCTTCCTACAGTGTGGGGGAGGGAGGCAGGGAAAGAGCCTGCCTGTACTGGATGCAAGGGAGCAGAGGGGAGGGAGCAGTTGGGCATCTTTACACCTGGCTCAGATTTTTCTCAGAACATTCAGGAACAGAACTTGGCCCGGTTCCAGGGTGCATCATGCAGCTTTGCTAGCACAGCCAGGCTCCCTAGGAAGGTCAGAAGCCCAGCCGCTCACAACTCTGCTGAACTTTTCAGCCCAGTTTTGTTAACAGAGTCTGACTTGGAAACCTACAAAGTGCATGTTTTCTGCATCCTGCATGACAACGGCTCATCTGTACGCTGCAGGGGGTGGCGGAGACAGAGAGAGCACGTTATTAACAAGAGTCTCATTTTCCTTTCAGGGATCTCCAAGTACGTGACATTTGCCAGCCCGAAGCAGCCCCTGCATGGTCTAAAGCACACGCCAGCCGTACATGGCTGCAGTCTCATTGCCCTCAGAGACATTAGTCCCAATTTACACCAGGGGAGGAGGAATGAGGCCCACATACACTTTAGACCCCGGTAGCCTACTTCAGCTCTGAAAATTCTGTTCCATTGAAGGGCCACAGAACTGGAGGACATATTAAAAAGCCAACCCACTAGCTGCACAATGGCTTCCTGGGAGCTAGTCCTTTCCCTGGCAACTCACCTTAGAGTGCTCAGTGTAAGGTGCCTTGCATTCACTCACTCTTACCCTGCAGAAATTCACCCCCGAGTTCTTTTACTACAGAAACGTGACGATCTGCCACTGGCTCCAGAGAGGGCTTTTTCCACCAGTAGCAGACGCCCCTATGCTGATGGGTAAGCAGTCATAGCTATGCCTGTTTCTCAGTACACTGCCTGAGGAGTTATTTTAAATAACCCCTGTGACCGAGAGTGATTGAGGCTCTGCACACAAACGGAAGTGGAGGACAGATGTTCTGCAAATGTTTTTCTTTGCAGCATTTGGGGAGAGAGGGAAAGTCTATTTTTACACAATGCATGGGCTGCTGTTCACTGGGTTGACTCCATTTCAGACAGAGAGCAAGCTATTGTGTTGCAGTGACTGGTACAGTCAGTGAGCAGAGTCAAGGAGACTCACTTATGTCACAGCTGCACCAGGCACAGAGGGCTGCCTTGATAGCAATTTGCACACTTGATTCCATGACCCATCTCAGTAATTGCCTCTCTCAGACTTCTTCAGCTTCCCTCTATCTGGTTTCTCTTGGTACTCCTGCCTCACTGTTCCCTCAGTAGTGGATAAACAGGTCTCCTTTGTCCCTGCACACTGTCTCGTCACCCTTGGTGCAAGAGCCTTCTCCTCTGAAGTTCTTGCCTGCTTTGACTCGTGTCTCATTTCAAATCTCAGCTGAACCCCATTTCTCCTCCCCCGGGCAGACAGCCCTTAAAACATCAGGGAGAGGGGAACTGAGTTACTGGCTGCTTAAACCTGCAAGTGGAGGGTTGGGCAGTGTTTGTACAAAGGGTACTATACAAAGCAGAGTGTATTGGAATGCCTCCATTATTAAAGAGCATTATCATTAACAAAGAGGTTAATGTGAAAAGAGACACTGAAAACGCTGCAATCTGTTGCTTCTGCAGTTGCTCCTCTGGGCTGGAACTATAAGGCTAGGACTATAACAGGGTTTAAAAGAGAACTGGATAAATTCATGGAGGTTAAGTCTGTTAATGGCTATTAGCCAGGATGAGCAAGGAATGGTGTCCCTAGCCTCTGTTTGTCAGAGGGTGGAGATGGATGGCAGGAGACGGATCACTTGATCATGACCTGTTAGATTCACTCCCTCAGGGACACCTGGCATTGGTCACTGTTGGTAGACAGTATACTAGGCTGGATGGACCTTTGGTCTGACCCAGTCTGGCCATTCTTATGTTATGTTAACATCCATTCAACCCGCCTAGAGGCGGGGGCGCTGCCGAAACATTGTGCTCCATTCCTGATGGTGCTTCTGGCCAGAGTAGAAGCAGCTAGCTCTGATCAGTTTTCAAGCAAGCCCCAACCCAGACTTCCTTTTAAGAAGTGGATCTTTGAACGGTGTAAGTGATAGAAGGCTCTGTAGGCAAACCCCTTTTCTACAGAGTCTCAGTTACATCTGGGCTAGCCCACGGTTATCAAGTGACAATGCACCAATGTAACAGGAGGCTTTGTTTGTTCTATCACATTACTATACTGTACCATGCAGATATTTCTGATATCATTTCTAGCCAGGTGTCCCCTTTTTATTCCTTAAAGAATAAACTGCTCTTACCTCATCCAGCTAGTACAGAATTTCAATCCTGAGGTCAAAGGATTGTGCCACAGCTTATCAGCATTTACAATTAAATACCCAGGAAGGGATCTGAATCTGGGAAAAGGCAACATGGCTCCTTCTAAACACAACTCCTTCAAATTTACGACAGTGAAGGATTCAGTTTGCTGAAAGTGGACAGAGTGTGAAAAGTGATGAGCCAGGAGGAATGGTTCACACTGCACAAACTCTTGCTGCTAACACCAGATCTGCCCAGTCAATCAACTTACATTACTTTTTCGGAGGGGTGCTCGGGGGGGGGGGGGAAATCTATGGCAAAAATAAAATAGGGATTTTCAAAAAGTCCACATGTGTTAAGGCATACACATTTTATTCAGATTGTCATAAAAAAAGTGAAAGTGAAATCAAGAGTCAAAATATAATTCAAAAGTTCTTGAATCTTTCCCAAAAAAACAGAGAGACATGCCAGCAACTCATAAAGCAATGAAAGATAAAAGAACATAGGGGCTGCATGCTCTGCAAATGTGTGTCAACATCCTCCTCCCCACCCCAGCTACAGCTAGACAAAGCTGTCATTAAATAAGATGTAAACGTGAAAGCCTTTAAGACACTATTGTCTTGTGCAATTAAGCATCAGGGACTCTGACATTCCCTGTCTTACCAATCTGGCCCATTTTCCATTTCGGCGTAGCCACAATGCTGCCACCAATCCAGAAAAACTCCTCAGCCAAGCGGGTGATGGAAAACTTATTTTGAAGCAAGGGAGATTTGGAGATGTCCATGTTGGAGACAAAAGGGAGCTTCTGAATTGTATGCCAGGGCTCTAGGCAGCTCTTCCCCTGAATGGAGGCCAGTGTTCTGTGGTTGCAATTTCCAGTACATCACCATAAACAAAACAAAACAAAACAAAACAAAAATCTTCAAGCTAATCAATGAAGTAAAGAGTCCGATGTTTCTTCAGGCTGTTTTGTTACATAGCAATTTCATGGTTTAATTTAGACTCTTCTCACCTGCTGCAAAACTGAATATTAAAATACATTCAGTTGTCATTCTATATGATGGGGTTTTGGTTTTGAATCTATCAGTTAAGAAGGTGTTTTTTCAAGTTTGCTATTTTAAAAAGAGGAGACATGAGGGGCTCCAATAGTCCCATGAGGTAAGGCAGCATTTGGAAGAATGCATTCAAGGTGCACAGAAAGACCTCTCAAGCATATTTTTATTTCCTTTCCAAAAGTCATCAGCTGTTGGGAACCCAGCACACCACTACACCAGCCCTCAGCTGTCGGGAGTCTGCATGACACTTCCCCCTTTCAACTGCGACTTTACACACAGGTGAATTTATCCCTCACACATGCTGGATTTGTAAAGCACTTGAAGTCTCACTCCTGCAAGAATCAGCCTCTATCTCCTACACCCATGAACAATAATGTCTGTTGGAATAAACACAAAGGACACCGTTCAGAACATCTTCCCCGCCACAAGTCCATCCAGGGGCCTGAGTTCTTCATTCTCTTTCCATCTCTGTATGCTCACATGTCCTTTTCATGTAGCTCTTTCAAAGCCTTGCTTCAAACCTTCCTCCCCTTCAAGCCTCAGACAGGCCTTTTGAATATTCTAACCGGCATGTTTAGAAGAGGAAGACTATTTCTTTCCAGCCAGGAGAAACCACACACAATCCAAACACAGCAATACATGTCCGCCTGTAATCCTAAATCCTCCCTACGCACTAATCCTAAAGCTCTGGCTTCTGCCCTATCCAGTCATGGCATTTAGGGGGCACATGCTGCAGCCATAGAAAAAGGAGAAGGGGGAGGGAAAAGGAAAAAACATCATCACAACAAAACCTCCAATTATTTTTCCTCCAGTCTAACTTGGCAGCCTCTCTCCAACTGCACAGCCCATTCAAGAGTGCCAAGCCCTAACGAACGGACGGCCCCCAAAAGACGCCTGCTCAGGACACCAGCCAGCCCGCACAGCACAAGCACTGCTCGCGGGGCGTGAAAAGAGCATTCCAAGCGCCGGGAAACAGGCAGAGCTCAAAACTGGCAATGTTCTTTTCAACCATAAAGCTGCCATTTCTCGTCCAGTGAGAGCCTTCCAAGAGAAACATCACCCTAAATCTTCAGAGTAGCTGCATTCACATTTTGGAACAGTGTCAAATTTTTCGTGCCTACAGTAGATCATGGATACGCACCCAGTTCACTCCTGCCATTCCTGGGCCAGATGGGGAGTGTAATATGCATCTTACGGCTTCGGTGGCAGCAGGGGTCTGCCTGTCAGTTCTGTTTAAGAACAGATCCACTTACTTCTCTGGGTGCCTAGCAAGACCTTTGCATATTAAGCAGCACTACCTAAAATATCCTCCACTCCCCATTTCACAGCTCAGTGGAGCTGTGGAATAGCTAAACCAAGAAAGAAGTGACTCTCAAAAAGGAGGAGTTTGACTGCCTTTTTGCCTCAAGTCCACAGTTCACATCCCAGGACAGGGTCACAAGTTGGGATGGACTGCTGGTGTCCCAGCTTGGAGATCTGTTCTTCTTAGTAGAATCTGGCACAGCACAGGGGGAAGACTGCTGATTGGGACTGGAGGGAGGGTGAGGAGCACATGTATGTGCTCATGAGCTTGCCACAAACACCTTGCGGCTGCCTCATGTCGTTTCTCAGGACAGAGACAGTGGATACTGCACCAGACTAGAGTCAGAAAACCTGGCCACAGCTGGTTTCTACAGCTGGCTCTGCCACAGACTTAAGTGCATGGCCTTGGGCAAGTCACTCCCCTCCCAACTTCTGGGTCTCAGGCTCCTCATCTGAGGAATGGGGACTTCCTTTGTGGTGTGCTCCAAGATCTATGGATGAAAACCTGCTACACTGGAGAGAAAGAGGCAGGGATCCACACAGCCTGGTTCTAAAGACACTTGAATCTTTTTTAAGGGGAATAATGGCCCAGTGGTCAGGGCACTAGTCTAGGACTTGGGAGAGCTGGGTTCAATTCGCTGCCCCACCAGAGACTTCCTAGGTGCTGCGAGGCAACCTCCTTAGCCTCTCGGGGCCTCAGTTCCCCCATCTGTACAATGGGGAAAATAGCACTTCCCTGCCACACAGCACTGTTGGGAGGGTAACTACGTTAAGGACTAAACTGCTCAGCTACTACACTGATGGTGGTACCAAAGATGTAATATACCTAAGGCCCTGTCTACGCTTGCAGCAACATATAAAGTGTTTGTAGCTACACACCGCAGTGAAAGGCTCCAGCAAGGTGGAGGCAACAGAGAAAAGCTCTGGTAGTAGGACACTACGCTGCTTAAAAATAGCAACATAGACAGGGGAGGCACTGTCTGGGCATTTAGGGAACACACCTGATGGTTCAGATGTGCAAGGCATTCTTCTTGCCTCACCATCTACACTGTTAGATGAGCCTGCAGTGTCTGCACTCATGTTTGTGTAAAACAATCTGAAATGCCTGTGCCACAGTATCTGGTGGGGTGTTATAGAACATGGTGCCTGTTGAACTGAGCTAAGATTTAGGATTGTGCTCACCTGCTCCCCCTCCTCTCAAGAAAAGAAAAGGTGTCCCATCGAGCGCCTTCATTCCCATGCACCATTACCATGGCAAGTCTGAATCCCCGGGGAGAAGAACAGGCTGCAGTGCTCAGAGTGCTAAATCCTGGGAGCTGGCTCGCCATGCACGAGGAGCAGCACTCTCTCTAAACAGCAGCATTTGCAGCAGGGACACCCTAGATTCAGCATTAACCATTTATGTGATATCAATCTGGGCACAGGGTGGGAGGGAGGTGGAACAAAGCTCCCGTAGCAGCATTACGCAAGACATTAAGTTGACAGCAGTCCTGAGTTAGAATTCACCTCCCTATAAGCAGGCTCTTGAACAAGAGCCTTCAGATGTTTGGTTTTGCATTTCCAGAGCTCAGAACTAAGAAATACTGGTGATTTTGAACCCAGCGAGGGTGAGGTATGGAAAAAGCCATCTTCATATACAGCTAACACTAGATTTGTAAGACAAGCGGAGAGGAAGCTTTCCATCAATGTACTCATTGCAGTTGACAATCAGTCCTTCAGGCCACTTACAAAGAGGCTCACATAGACAGCAAAAACAAACATAATATTTAAAAAATGCAAACAAAAACCTCTCCATCCACTGATCACCCATAGCAGGCACTGGGCAACTATGCAGGGAGGAGATGGGAAATCAAAAAGGGTTAAATGTGACAAAATCCCTCCTCCAACTTCTTCATAGAGCATATTGAGCTGAAGTACTTAGGGCATAAGCCTATTGAAAAGGGTTTCTATTCTTACCTCACTTAACATCCTTAGAAAAATCTTCCTCGAGTGACGCATCGTACAGATTAAAGCCTTGTTTCTATTGCACTCTTAGAGACTTCCCATTATTCCCAGCAGTCACCAGAGTTTTGTTTGTTTTTTTTTTCCAATGGAAGTGTCCAACTTTGCTCTGTGGTGTAGCTAGTAGCAGAACTCTAAAGTCTTCAAGAGCAGTGGCTGTGATGCTGGGTAGTCTTAATCTAAGTGATTTCTATAGCAAGAGTCAAGGAAAGGGGTAGTTTCCTAAGAGAGACATGAGCACCTTTGAGAAGATACAGTACATAAACCAGGATCATGTAAGAAGAGGACAAGGAATGGAGATCCCGAAGGGTGAATGGGTACGTGACATGATTTACCCATCGTTCTTGGGGGTATCTCCAAAATGCTGGTTCTGATGCTTCATGAGATTTCTAGACACATCTCCCCTCCCTCCCCAAAAAAAGTTTAAAGAGAACAAAGAAGAATTAACCATGTTTCTGGAACTTCCTAGTCAGAAATACAGCCCAAGTAGCTTCTTGGCTTTTTACAGGTCTCCAAGGGACAGCAAGGACCCCATGACCCACAGAAGAGCACTGGAAACTAAAGCCATAAACAGCTTGGTGGGTACCCCAACTGTGACAGAAATCAAAAAACTAGGACGTTAAATGCAAGAGTTTCCAAGCAGCAACATTTCAAATGAATAATTATGAGAGACAGTAACTTAGCCAAGATACATAAGAGATTGTGAAATCCAATAGAGGGGAAATTTATATATTTAAAAACCCACCATCAGTAAATGCAGATACTTTTCTAAACCATTTCTAATTAATTAAGGCACAGATCCAGGTCCACTTCCCTCACCCTCCCCCACCCCACCTGCCCAAAATCATGTCCATGTTGACTACCCTCTCACAGCAGAAACAGTCATGCCAGGAGCACAAGAGAGATTGACCTGGTCACCTAAAGTCATGATACTAGTGAGGGGCTCAAGCTTTCAAAATGCAGGGTTTCCACTTCTGCCTTTTCCCAGGAGAAACTGTCTTCCCATTCCTGAAAATGTAAGCAAGCACCTCTCAGACAGCGAAGGAGAGCAGCATCTCCTAGTTTCAGCCTGTCTTCTGTCAGGCTGGTTGCCCTGGAGTCGTTTCCCCTGTGGTGTGTCCTGCATGTCTCCATTCCAAAACCCTTTTGTCTCACAGACAGGAGGATAATGTAGACAACAGTCTACTCCATGACTAGCCAATCCAGGCCAGGACTTGGGAAAACCCTGTCTAGTGACACCAGGCAGCACAAACTGAGATTTTCCAGGAGCTAGAGAGCCAGAAGGAACCACCAGCAGCAATAATGAACATTAAGGGTTTTTTTTTAAATTTATTATTTTCTGTGAGAGTCCCAACTTCTCTCTACAAGAGACTTCAGGGGAAGTCACCACATGTGCCTGTGACAAATCCATCACTGAGTTGGCCACTGGGTCCCTCAGAGGAACAGGTACTGTCAGTGCTGCAGCCCTTGCTATGAGTGGGAGTGGATTAAGGAAAAAGAAATGTCATCAGGGAACCAAGGCTTTTAATTGGTTACATTTGTAGTTTTGTTCCTTTCTGGGCAAAGCAACCATGATCATGCACTCAAGTAAACAGATGTATGTTAGTCCCAGTCTGGATACCGAATAGTTATCTCAGATTAAAAGCTCCCTGGCGCTGTCACTTTCACACAGCTCCATCAACTCCCGGGGGAAAAGTACCCACAGATGTATGAAGACACATGCAGAGCCATGGCTGAGTTTCCTGCACCCCCAGGTTCATGAATTCATAGGCTGAGGAGGCATTTTCACAAGACCGGCTGGGTCACAGCAATACCATGACAGTTTATAAGCTGCTTTTTCATTAACTCGAACATTTAGAATGATTATATGTCCTTAAATGAACTTCAGCATGGACACACTCGGAGTAATAACCGACTACAAACTGCGACACCAGATGGGCAGCAGCGCTAAGCACTCTAAATCAATCCATGCTCATGCTTGAAGCCACACATCTTTCCCTTGGCAGGTGGGGATTGTGTTGTTTACTGTCTCATACACATTCACCCAGTTTTTAACACCGCATGAACTAAGCCAAAGTCCGGCAACCTCACACAGAGCTAGCGCTGACCTAAGTGGCTCAGTTATATCACACAATACTCCTCTTTAGTTTGCACAAATTTAAATGGCAAGTAGTCCCATTGGGAGCAGTGTTACAGCTGTAGCCCGACACACTCCACTGTGCATTCTGCAGCCTAAGACAACTTCAGCACTGGAATTCGTGACAGGGAAAACCTCCAGAGGGTCGCTTCAGATGAGCAGCCATAAATTTGGAGATTTTCAGTGCTTCCTGATTTCAGCCAAAAGTTGGAAATGTTATGAAGAACTAGTCTCCTGCATAGTATTTCTGCTAGCAGCCTCTGCACATCCTAGCTTTGACAAAAACAGAGAAATTCTAATTTTACAATAAATAAATAAAAAAATAGATAAGTACGTATTGAGCTGAGCCTTGCAAAACTTTACTTAATCAGTTTCACGCTGGGTGAATAATTTTTTTTTGGAGGGTACAAATGGAGGCAATTTTCATTAAGTAGTTTTCTTGTAATGGTAGAGGCCAAGTAAGCATATTTTGTGCCTAGGTTAGTGAATTTTCCAAGGCTGATTATGACAAATCCTGTGTCATCCAAGATCTCACAGTTGTCACGGGGCTGCACAGTGTGGCTACTCAGCCATCCACAGGGATAGAACTCCAATCAACCTGCTCCAGGATCACAAGCTAGCTTCTAGCAGAATAGGGCATGTGACACAGCTGACCGCTTCCAATTCCATTTGGAAGAGGGCAATGATATGCACACACTATTCACCACATACAGAGGGCATGATCTGGTTTTAACCACTCACTTAGCCCATCTCTTATAGGAAAGGTTTATCCTAATTACCCTACTGGTCACATCACCAAGAACTTCAAGTAAGGAAGTGGTTTAGAGAGGAGGGAGCCAGTGCTGAGCCATGGTATTAATGAGCAGCTGTCTTTGAGATTATTTAAACCTTCCTTCTAATAAGCTCCTCTGTCACCAGGGAGCTTTCTCTGACAAGATGAGCAGATTCCACAACCGTATGTACGTAGGGCTGGCTTAGCTGACATGAGTAGGCCCAAGTTAAGACAAGACATGCCTGAATGAGTAACTGCTGAACAAGCTCTAGCAACTATTGTGAAGATGTTTAGAGTAAATAAAGGAGGCAGAAACAAACAAAACAAAATCGGCAGAAACACTCTAAACTGATACGCTTGCCTTACGCAATTTGCAAAGCAATTGGTCTTTACATGGAAGGACTGTAAATATATACATCTTTCCTTGCTACTAACAAACTGTGGGGTGTGACATGAATTGAAAGTGTGGTATCACCCTGTACCTAAACCAACTGTGTCTGGACCTAGCCAGCCTGGGCTGAGAGTAGTTACATTCCTAATAAAGTAACCTGAGTGATAAGCTGAAGCTGAACAGAGTTTTTTGCATCTCAGAGACTTGGAGGAAGTGTTCTCCCAGAACTGGATGAGGTCTTGTGAATAAGCCAAGTGGTTAAGGCCTTGGTGTGAATCTCAAGAGGTTTGAGTCAGAGAAATGCTGGATGGGTGGACTAGCTGGCAACTGCTCATTAAGTCAGTGTGCCTATCGCATGCCTCAAGTTACAAGGGCCAGTAGAAAAGGCATGTGTGGAGTTAACTAGCCATTGTCTGTTTTTCCTCCCTTTAGAGAGTAGTGCAGCACACATCTGGTTGGGAGGACAACACTATTTCTTAAGTTGGAAGAGGAGAAACACTCCTAAAACTTGCAAATAAGCAAGTGATTGGCGCCAGGAAACAGGCAATGCACCATGGAACCAAACCGTACCCTCAGAGCCTCACCTGGTCATCTAGCAGCCCCGGAGTAATTATTCTCTGTGAAATAGCAAAAAACTTGGTGAGATATTAAATTATCTGAATCTAGAGGGGACTGATGGATAGCAAGGATACAGCTGCAATCAGTCATCCAAGACTTTCAACAGCCAGTGATCCAATGGCCCACTCTGCAGTAATGGGGGCTTGGTTATGGACAGGCTGGGCTGGGAGGCTCACTCCTTATTCAAGGAGGATCTCTAGCTGAGCTGGAGAGGTTTGAGGTTGAGGAAACCCCGAGTTTATGCACTAGCAACCAGATATTAATGGCATCTCCTGCTTTTGACACCTTTTCTGTTGGGGTGGGATGAGCTGACAAGGTCCACTTTCTTTTATTCAGTGCTGCGGAGTCTTCATATTTTCTAATGGCTTAGTGAGTGCCTTGTTGGGGGGGGGGGGGAAGAAGGCTTCGGCAGGATATTGTGCAAGTACAGACAGCATGGAGCAAAGAGAATAGAGAGTTAAAGGCAACATATCCCCCATCCCCCCGAAAAGAGATAAACCAAGTGCTACAGTTGCTTATATATTACCCACACAGCCATCTTACAGAAGAGAACTCCTTCATTAATATGCCTGTTAAAGTACATACCCCATCTATTCCTCTTTCATATGATCCTGCCCTGCAGGCAAGACTTAAACCCTAGGTCCTTTTGCCTGTCCAATTAAGAAACCCCTTGCATTTAACTGTCCATCACTCCTCCCACCCCCCGAACAATAAAAAGTGAGTAAAGAACTCAAGTCACATCTTACATTCCCTCACTCACCAGCAGAAGTCCTAGTGTCCAAGACTAATGCTTAAAGTGCTATACATTTAATGACATGAGCTGCTGCCTTTACTTAATCAGCACATAACTAGTATCTAATTCACCACTGACTTCAATGGGAAGGTTTTGTAACATACTTTGAGATCGGAAAGGTGGCTTGACACCCATGTTCTAGTCTATCATCTTAAAAGCAATACAGAGCCAGTTCAATGCGAAGGCGAATGTGGGGGAGGGTGGGAATTATTCTAATGGAGAGGTACAGCTAAGTAAATTTCCATTGCCAACCCAGAAACAAGGGTGGAGGGTAGAACTGGTCAGGAATTTTCCCACAAAACATTTTTCCCCCAATCGGAAAATGGCAATTTTCCAAATCGGAAACTGTTAATGGGATAGGGTCGGTTTTGACAAATCTCCAATTAAAATAAGTTTTTTAAAACAAGTTTTGAAATTGTCAATGTTCAATGTTTCAATTTCAATTTCAATTTCAGTTTCAATTTCAATGTTTTTGAAATGAAAATTTTGGGTTATTTTTTTCAATTCAAAATGACTCTGTTTTGAAATGTTAATTTATACCGAGGTAAAAAAAAACATTAAAATGATTTTATATATAATAAAAAGGTCAGAATTGATATAAAATGTTTTGATTGAGCAGATTCAAAATTTTCATGAACTGATAATCCGTGGGGGAAAAGTGAGGTTTTGACTTGATTTGCTAAGGGAAAGAGAAATCAAAATTTCTCATGGGACAGAATATCTTTTCCAGCCCCACTCTAGTGGGGGAATTTTCCAAATATTTGGGGTGCTAGTACAAAATAAATAAAACCCATTTCACAGTCATATGCTGTGTGTCTTTATTGCCTCATCTGACTCTGGGTTTGAAAACTGACACTCCAATTTCTGTGACACATCACTCTCTGAGGATTAGAGCCAGCACTCGTTAGCACAGCAGTGAAGGAATAAGGCTGACTGGCACCACGAGAGCACCCACATCTTTCACTCTCTGCGGGAATCTGAATGGAAATCTCATAGTTGAAAGTCATCTGAATGCACTGTAACATTTGTCATATTCCCTTGCAACTCTTTGTGGAGTGCAGATGTGTGCAACACAATCAGAGCATTCATTTGCCTAGCAGAATGAAGGCTGCCAGCCTCATTCTTAAAGACTATATATTCGACTAGCTGAGTTTCCACTGACATCAGGTACATACATTTGTAATAACTGCCAAAGATCATGCAAATCTCAGATTGGACTATTCAGTCACATGAGACACTGCAAACTATCTACATCGTAGACAGTGGGAATTGCAGCCTCTCGTAGATGAAAGGATGCCAACGAGTGGCAATTTGACAGAGAGAGTGAGAGAAAGAAAGAACAGAATATGGGTTGGAAGAGTTCTGACACCTCTGGATGGCTTGTGCCAGAGCTACCATATCAAAGAAATCCATACAGACCAATCTTCTTAAAGACATCAAACCCAAGTACTCATTTTTTAAAATCTATATTATCTCATTCGCTTTAGAAACCCAGATAAAATAGGCAGCCTTCTGCACATAAAAACATACCTGCTATCCACTTGACCCACTTCATTGCTAAAGGATTAGAAAGAATTAACCTATAATTGCCCAGTAAGTAGGTCAGCTAATAAGAATATTCTCTACCAGCCCCAGAGAAGCCTATGGTTAAAAGTCAAGAATGAGAAAGGGGACTATAGAGTTACCAGTGCAAGATCATAGGGCATTCTCAATAACAGATGCATTTTGCCCTCCTTATTTAGTGGTAAAGCTAAGGCCAGCAATTGTTTTATAGATCTTAGTGAGGCCTCATCTGCACCAAGCAGGTTTATTAAGGAAGACACCAGACCGTAACCAGTGTCTTTTGCTAAAGATTTTTCTGCCACAAAATAAAGGTGCAGGAGCTAGGGATGAGGTTGTGAACAACACTCCTAGCAAAATAAGCCAGGCTCTTTCAGCCTCCTCTTTCTCAGGGGAGAAAGTGTCTTTCATCATTCTTTCCCTTCTCTGTATGGGTCCAATAACCTGCTCCCAAAAAAGAGACCTCACGACACTTCCTCTTGGCAGCCAACTCACACTTGTCTTTAAAAAGCAAAAATATCACAGACAGGCAGATCCTTCAGTGAGATGTACACTCTGGGGTATCTCTGCCACAGCATGAGCCCCAGGCGAGGCATATGCCTTCTTGCAGGCACGCTGCACCCATATACAAAGATATATCCCCTTTATGCGCAGCTTTATGTGGAGACTTATGTGAGGAATCTGTCTGACAGCTGAAAAAAAATAGACCAAATCAGTAGAGAAAGAACTCCGGCTTTCAAGTATTGAAGAATGGACAGTAATGTACAAGAATTAGGCTTCAAAACCACATGGCCCTAAAAGCAGAGCTAGCAGGAGCCTGGCCCATGCTCCAGTGGACTGCATGGCCCTATAGGACTTTTCCATGTGGGATTCCTCCTGCAGGTGCAACAATGATTGTAGCAGAAGAAGGGAATGTTGCAATTTCTGTGCACAGATTCAGTAAGCTTTTGGAGGGAGGAGGATTTTTCCCCCCCAGAGCATACATCCTTTATAAGGATTTCTAGTGTATTCGCTGCTATTTGGGGGAAGTTATAAAGAAAACTCAGTTTAAAGAAAAGGAGTACTTGTGGCACCTTAGAGACTAACAAATTTATTTGAGCATAAGCTTTCGTGAGCTACAGCTCACTTCATCAGTAGCTCACGAAAGCTTATGCTCAAATACATTTGTTAGTCTCTAAGGTGCCACAAGTACTCCTTTTCTTTTTGCGAATACAGACTAACACGGCTGCTACTCTGAAACCTGTCAGTTTAAAGAATAAGAGCCAAGCAGTATGTGGATGGACAGACAGATGGATGGAAGGTTTCAGAGTAGCAGCCGTGTTAGTCTGTATCTGCAAAAAGAAAAGGAGTACTTGTGGCACCGTGTTGTCTCTAAGGTTCCACACGTACTCCTTTTCGTTAAACAGATGGAAGTAGCTGTCTTCATTTCTATAGAAACTCATTGAGAGGAGACTCACAGGTATTGGAGACTAAGTAACCCATCACCCAGGGCAATAGCCCAACTCACAGGGGCTCTGCAAACAGTGAGACAATTGTGGGGGGGGGACAGGAAAGGGAGAACTATCAGTTTAATTGCTTGGCAACACTTCAGGCTAACAGGAGTTCCAAGCAATGTGCCATCACAAAGTACTTAGGGTTCCTTTTTAGCTTGGTTTCATTGTTTTATGGGCTTGGACATGAAGCAATTACACATACACTAGTACAGATTTTAGACTGTGATGCCGCTGGTGTTGCCCCTATCATAGGCACTGTGACATGGCCTCAGTAGGGTTGCTCGAAGCAGAGAGCATTTTTATAGGAACATACACATAGGGCCAGTCCCCAGCTATGACTGCTCCCCCAGAGCTAGAGGATTCCTTCTCTCTTATCTCGATGACAATCCTGGAAGTGGCCCCTTTAGCCACATTAGGAAGTTCCTTTTCAGGGTTCATTGACTTTATTTATGCTCGTCACCTACCAATTTTTAAAAGTTTCTCCTCTCATTTTACATGTAATTCAATCTGTAGCCATTTGATTATAAAGCAGTCTTTCGGGTCCTGGTCCTTGATTCTGGAACTTGCCCTCTAGGGGTCAAGTAGATAGCTTTGCAGCGTGAAAGCCGCACTTCCCCCAGCTTCAAGTGTTTGCTGGGAAAGGGGGCTGGATGGGCAGACAGGGTGGTGTCCTACTGTGGCTGGCTTTGGGAAGCTGTTATATTTTGAACATTAGTGACACACACAAATTGCAAATGTGAGTGGAAGTGCCTCCTCAGGACTGATAGGAACATTTTTAAATAAATAAAAGAATAGCGAAAGTTCCAATGTCTGTTTTGTAGCAAGGCAAGCTATGCACGCAGAGCAGGACTTTCAAGAGAGCCCATGGAAGTTTCAGAGTCAGTGAGATTTGGATGTTTAACTTTCTTAAACTCCTCTGAAAATCCCAGTCAAACTGCGCAGCTAACGGGAGTTCTTACAGGAAGCTGCTGTTCTTTCTAGCAAGGAAGTGGAAGAGCAACAGTGTCACATTCCACATCACCAGATTACGTCAATCTTTAGCCTGCATAGTCAAGGCAAGGACTGTGTGATCAGACAGCAAACTGCCTGCAAAGCAGAGCCTAAGAAAGTTATAGGACCTAATGTCCCAATGAGCCATGTAGGCAGACCCTTGTGCTTTTAAGAGCTGATGTAATGATTTGTGTAAAGAAAAATCAATTTAAGTGCACACAAGAACAAGCTTTATTGGGTCTATACGTCCCAGGAACTACAACAAATATTCCTGAGTGCCATTTCCTGGTACCTGAACTATTTACAAATATATAGATATTGGGTATTCTGGTAACAGTGCCAGTCTTCAGCACCACTGACTGCAAACAGGGCTCCAGGCCAGAACAGGGGCCTGTCCTTGCGGATCTCATTGCAGGACCAGAGCTTATCCTGTCTAGTTCTGGACAGTGAGAGCAGCACAGTTCAGCGGCTCCTCTCTGGACAGGTTTTTCTTAAGATTCATGAAATAAAATTGGAAATGTAGAGTCACGCAAGAGAGGGCTGGGAAATAACACAATGTATTCGTTATTCAGGGCAGCTCCTTCCAAATGCACACAGCTCATCACATACGTTCCACAAAAATGAAACCTAGTGAGATCCAATAACTTCCTGCAAAGATTTATTTGTTTTCAGTACTCAGAAAAAAATAAAGCTCCATCTGCAAACTTATTTTTTGTATATTAAAAAAACCCAAACAAAGCTTTTCCATCATTATTAACATGCAAATTTATGTAAAAGGCAGTCCCTGATCCTGCAGTCACTTGAGCCCCATGTGTAAACTTACTCTCAGGAGTAGCCCCATGTAATGGTTAAGCATTTGCAGGATCAAGATCTATTATCGATATATCCATTTAATAATCACAGTAGACTTCCTTCCTTCATGGCATCCAAAATATTCCAACACATTCAAATAAATAAAAATCCCTAATTTATCTTAAGTGAGTATTTATCCCTGGCTTTTAAAGTCTGCAAATAGCTTCTCTAGCCTAGAGGAAGACTGTTGCTTTAATAAATACACACTAAGGTTTTTATCATGTTTTACCAATTAAGCATTATAGGTGTGCCATGGATTTGTCCCTAAGGCATTTAAAAAAAAAGGGGGGGGGATGAAACAGGGTCTGACATTTTAAAATGCTTTAATTAAATTCTGTTACCATTACAAGCAGCATTATCCCTTTTCCATTTAAAATATACATCAGCCTTGCAATATTTATCTAACTTTCTGCCTCCAAAGATATAAAAAGAGAGAGCTACTAATGAACTCCACTAAAAATTCTAAAGCTATTTGGTAGAAAAAGTTCAGCTTTCAAGATCTTTTTAGTGAAACAATGAACAAAATTTGTATTAACTATTTTACATGAAAATTTTAAAAGTGCAATTTTGCATGTTTGCAAGAGAAATGTCAGGATAGAATATCCTTTCCTCCCTCTATTCCTGTAATAGGGCCTATAAATCCTGCTCTAAGGTCACCTTGTTTGCCAACCTTTCGCTGACATAATAAGATACCCTACACCATCACCGAGGTAAGATCTGAAACTCTTTGCATCCAAAGATCTC
Source organism: Dermochelys coriacea (assembly GCF_009764565.3). Lineage (NCBI taxonomy): Eukaryota > Metazoa > Chordata > Testudines > Dermochelyidae > Dermochelys > Dermochelys coriacea. Next base: position 18,541,009 of record NC_050085.1, on the reverse strand, counting down.
CCAACACTTTACCATCTGTTTAGTGACATGAGTAACAAACATGGGAAAGGAGATTTAAATGAGAAGAAAATCAATTAGCCTCACACCAAAACACATTTAAAAAGTGGAACAAAATCAGAGCAAGACAGATTTAAAGACAGCAAGCAAAACCCTCTTCACAGAGATGCACTACACTTGTCCACCACTGCAAGTCTTTGTGAGCTCACTAGCTCTGCTCACCTAGCTGGGAGAATGGCTCCCTGAATCTAGTGTATGTGGAGTCAGCTTGATCAGGGAACTAACCTGCTGCTCAAGGCACCATTCCCCAAGGCAGCAGTCGGGGCGGTAGTCCCCACCATCCCCGTGGGATTTGTAGCTGCACTACCTTAAAGGAAACAGGAATTCCACAGACGCTGCAGCTTTATTCCACATGTAACAACTCTCTCTTTCAGGCCTTTTATACCAAGAATTTTATGCCTCATCAAAAAGGAGCAAAGATTGTGACTTATCAGAGGACTGAGACACTAAGTGGAAGCTCCAAACTGCAAGGATGAGACTTGACCTACTGCCTAGGGCAGGGGGTGAGAACTCAGACTTCTTACCTGTGTTTCCCCCATGCCAGAAACTGAGGCAAGCAGGTCTTTGAAACAGCATTTGCTGTGGGAGGAGCCCACTCTCCACCCTCCCTGAGTGTACTCCCTAGCTCTTGACTTACCCAGGAGTCAGCCATCTGCTAGCTTCCCCCCTGCTGTAGATCTAGATGCAGTACTAGAAAGCTTCATGTCCTAAAAACCCAAACACTAAAGCTTCCCAACTCAAGAACTGTAATGGGGCTCTTTGGGCCCCTTTGGTTAGTGGTTTGTATAACTCAGCTGTAGCTATTTGCTTTTAACCAGTGCTTGACAGACAGTGTGAGACTGCACAACAAGGAGGAAAGACCATGGAGAATGCCAGTGAAACACAAAAGTAGGCAGCTGCTGACAAAAAGTAAGTCACTTAATGGATTTTTACATAAATTAAAAACCCCACAGTCAGACAGTGTGCAGAACAGGGCTAAGGAATAGCACTGAGGCCCCCACCATTCCCTGGAGGGTCTGAATGCACTGGCTTTCCTTTGCTGCTAGCCAAGAGACCCAGTACAGCGGCCAAAGGCAGGTCCTGGTGTGAATGGTGTTGGCTGCTAGGCCAGCTTCTCTCCCCTCCCATTGGTCTTCTGAGCAGCAAAGGATATGAGTTCTGTGTGGATTGGGCCTACATCCATCTTGCGAATTTGACCAGTTACACTAGTCCCTGAACTTGCACAACTCTAGCTCTCTGAGCCTCTGCCACCCTGGATCAAACCGGTATCTCCCTCGTGGCAAAGCACTAATGAGCATATAGGGAGAGCTCCTTTTTTTCCAGTAGCAGAGGGAATGAGTAATAGGTGGGACAGCATACTGAATGAAAACAGGTCTGCAAAGCAAACCACGGAAGTGCAAATACAATGTCCCCCCCCCTCTTCTCACTGCATCCCACTTAGGTCATCATCAGGGTTGGAACCAAGATGCACTTACTTTGCAAAAAACATGAGCTTCTTTCATTAGAGCTAAAAGAGTAACTCCTCTAGCTGGTAGCTGTAGTAGGCTGTTATCCTATAGAAGCCCAGCTCCCCCCTCCCCCAAGGGGTATGTGACTCACACTGTGTTTGTGTGGGTCCGACAAAGAATCGAGTCTTTTCCCTCCACTGACTCATTCTCATTTTCTGGAACTAGGGAATCCCATATCGAGGCCCTCATTGTTTTCTTCACCTTCTCTTCCTAGGCTCCTCACCAGTTTCCTTAGTCCTCCTGCTCTATTTAAACATCTGTGTTCTCCATAGCTCCCTCTCCACACTTCTGGGCCTTAGACCCCTGTTGTGGATGTGTTAATACTGGCTATTGCTGCAGGGAGATAGCGGGAGTTCTGAAATCCCCTGGAGAAGTCTGAGATAAATGTGTTTCCCTAGAGAGTCAAGCTGATCACTTATTCACCAGGGCAGCAAAACTGGTGCCAGGCTTAAATACACAAAGGAGATGGAATACAACATAGGGTCTGCTTTGCTGCCTCGGAGTAAGAAAGGCTGGTAGTATACATGGGGGTGCAGCTGCGGATACCCTGAGAAGAAGTCTTAAGAACCTATCCTCTGGACTGGATGCAGTCCCCATGAGCCACTGCAGTGTTTGCACAGATGTGAGATATCTGATAGGTGGGAGTGCCGAAGGCCCAGATCCTGAAAGGTATTTAGGTGCCTAACTCTCATTGATTTCAATGGGAGTTAGGTGCCTAAATACCTCTCAAGATCTGGGCCAAACTCCCCCTGCAGGTGATCCAGATGCTACCCTTGGCCCTGAGAGCAGCTTGCCAGAAACCACCATGTGAGAGACCTAGAACTCTCTCTGCAATGATGCATAGCACATGGTTTGTATTTAATTCATCTTGGAGCTGCAGGATCCCATCTGTGTCCACCCTCAATAAAGAACCCCCCTTTCTACTCATTACAATCAAGTCCTGTCTCTTTTCCACTACAATGGACTTTACAAGGGTCTTGCCTGCTGTTGCACAGCCTTGCTAGCAGGCAGTCTCAATCAGAACCACTGATCTGAATTGTTCAAATGGCAGTGGGTTGGGTAAAAGGGGATTTAGCTCTGAAGCACCCCTTCATTCTGGATTCACCCAACCAAAACAACGCTAGTCTTGCCCATCTTTACTGCTAACTACCCTAGGGACTGTGGCTGATGCCTGGTTTAGGCATTTATCTCTGCCTGGTTTAGGGGACAGGGTGTTCACTGCATCACTTTGACTAGTTATGAATACATTCAGATGACACGTTCTTTAGTTGTTTCTCATCTGTAACGTTACGTCAGGCTCGGATTCACATCCCTCGTTTACATTTTAATGGGCGATCACTCATGATGCTGGTATAATAGGATAGAGCACGAATCGTATAATCTCAGTCTATGGGACGGTTTATAACATCCTACTGATAATGTTTATTCTGAGCAGAAGGGGAGCATGCAGCATTCAGAGCAACAGAAAGAAAAATGGGATCTCAAAATGCTGGCACTCCCTACACTGCAGTGGCATTTTCTTAACAGATGTGCTTATGGCAGTGTTAATATTCTGTCCCTGACCAACAGAAATTCAAGCTGTTTTAGCACATAGGTTCTCAGCTGGGGAAAACGTTAATTAACAACCTGTCTTGCTGGCTGAGTCAAACCGTTGTAGGTATTCCCTGTAAGTACAGGATATAGAGTGCCGAAAGACAGCATGATATAGTGGATGGCGCATGATACAGACTACCGGGACCTGAGTTCTGATCCTGGCTCTGCCTGTGACTTGCTCTGCAGTCTTAGGCAATGGCTTAGGAACCAGTCCTGTTCCTGCTGAAGTCAAGAGGACTGATTCTCTTCACACACCAGTGCCATTTCCTTGAGTCCAATGGAGTCACTCCTGTTTTATGCCCGTGTAACCAAGAGCAGGGGTGGTCCTAAGAGGCTTTCCCACTGACTTCTCTGGGAGCAGAACTAGGTTAAATCTTGCTTGCCCTGCTCATTGCCATTCATTCAGTGAATAAGAGGAGAAGGAATTGACCCTTTGTCAATAAAGTCCTTTTAATCATCCACAGAGCAGCTGCACCAGGGGCTTCAGCAGTGCAAGCTTCCCCATCAATATGTTCTGGAAATCCGCTCTAGGGACAAGAGGGGAGTTCAGCTTCCATAACCTAATCTGTCCTTGGCCCCTTGGCTGCCAGTGCTGGTACCATCAGATGCCAGGCAAGAGAGTGCTTTTGAGAGCATGAATGCCTGTTGGCTAGAATCTATGCATTCCTCTGCGCTCACCAGACCATACCAGTAACTTCCAACAGCAATGCTTTGATCTATGTTCCCCCAATGAGGTTATAAAGCTCCATATCCCTTTACCAGTCCCTGATGCATTTAGTATGCCCCATACTGGCCTTCTGAGCCCTACAGCCAGATTATTCAACCCAGCAGAGTGTTGTACACTATTGCTCAGCGCCGTACTCCAGCAAAGGCTTCCCCTGACCCTAGAGCTCAGCATTCATTGGCTTTCTTTGCTATTTAAGCTTAAGCCTGGCAGGAAAACTACCATTACTGTAAACACAAGGTAGGATTTTCAAGAGAGCCCAAGTGATTCGGGAACACAATTCCCACTGAGACCTCATTTGACTTGTGCTCCTAAATCACATAGGCTCTTTAGAAAATCAGAGTATTCATCATGCTGAAGTCCTTCGCCAGTTTTTATTCAGTCCTTACTCAGGCACAGCTCTCATAGACCGAATTTTATACCAGCAAGGAATTCTTCCTGCCAGTCTGGCAGTTTCCCTTGGGCGGTGCAGCCCTGGGCCTCTTCAGCACAAAGTATATGCTGAGCTCTATACTCTCCAGTGCAGCAGCCTCAGGAAGCGAGGGGAAATCAAGGCCAGTACTGTCCAAGACGTTCACTGGGGAAGCAGTTTCGCCAAGAGTGGCGGAAGTCTCCCTAGCAAGAGGTGTACGGGGAAGCTGAGACTTCTCTGATACTAGGAGTACTTGTGGCACCTTAGAGACTAACAAATTTGTTAGTCTCTAAGGTGGTACAAGTCCTCCTTTTCTTTTTGCGGATATAGACTAACACGGCTGCTACTCCAAAACTTCTCTAATACTGCCCTCCTTCCCCTACAGAGAGCACAAACCCTGAACCACCCGAGCCATAAACTCACTTCATGCATTTGCAGAAACTGTTTTGGGATTTTCAAAGGCAGCCCAGCTCTGAGCTGGACTGGTGCTGACATGATGCCCTCGGGCCCAAAAACTAGTCCAAGTGGACTGCTCTGGTAACATTTTTATGATGACAGCCTGTCCCGTTAAATGATATTCAGACTGGCTCTTTGGCATGTCCACTCCCAGGTGCATACTGAACATCTATCACTCAGGCAATCTAAAAGCATGTGTGTCCATTTTTAACAAGGCCTCGGTGCCACCTTGTACAAAGGCAGCCATTAGATGATGCATAATCCAGACAACATCTCCAGCATGAGATGACCCTCCTAGTGTCAAGAGACATCAGATTAGGGTTGCATGCTTTGTTACAAGGGATCGACTTTGGTTTGTGCTCCATGGTCCACAGCCTTGGCCTGTGTTCAACTCAGCTGTTACATATTAAACAGAGTTGGGCTGAATCAGCACTTGGATGGGGGACCCTTTAAGTCCAGAGTGCTCCAGCAGTGCGGTAGGTGTTTAGGTAGGTATAGTTCTTCTCTATAATTCAGCAGTGAACTCAAGGCCCAGCCTAGCATTAGCAACTGAAATCTTCCTGACCAAATGTGCCCATTAAAAAACCCACAACATGCTGAACAAGAGCAGGGTTGTTAGTACTGCCCATATCCCAAACTGTATTAGCTTCCTTTGCAGCTTCACCTGAATTCAGTGTTTCTCTTGCTGTGTAGCATTGCTGTGTGCTGCTGAACATCAGTGGCTGGACTCTCCCCTGCCTTGTACCTTATGTTATCATGTAAAGTGCTACCAAACCAGAACTCTCAACTCGTTTGCCCCTCTAGGAGCACCTTCTGCCCACTCTACGCTCCCTTAGCAAAGGTACAAGCGACTGCACAAAGGGCAAGGAAGCTCCAAAGTGCAATGCACCTGCTCAGTTCCACACTGCAGGTGGCTGCATTTCAATGTGGGGTGAGGAGATTCAGAGACTTGTGATGAAAGGTTCATGTTTGTCATGATTTTACTGTCAGCTAATGCCTGTACCTTAGATCTCTCTAAGCAAACTGTTTCCTTGCCAGCAATTCTATTATATGTGTGTATGCCTTGTTAGCTGGAGATGATCACAAACTCCTCTCTGCATTGTCTTTCTTTGCATTAACCCATCTTGGAAATGGGATATACAAAGTCCTGAAGTTTGGCAGCGAGCAGGGACTTTGGGGGACAATACTACAAAATAGCATTGTACAAACATTTCAGATGCAAGACATAAAGGCCCCAGATGTTACAAAGATCTCATTATTACTCCTAGGAAAGAGTCCTTTGTTAATTCATCATGCTCACTAATTGTGGCTGGGCCTCAAGGTATGATTGAACAGGGAACCAGGAAATAGGACTCGTGGATTCTAATCCTAGCTCTGACACTAACTGCTGTGTGACCTTGAGCAACTCATTTCACTACTCTGTGCCTCAGTTTCCCCATCTGTAAAATGGGGATAATAATGCTTTCCTACCTCACTGTGCTGTGAGGTTTAATTCACACTTGTAAAGTGCTTTGCAATCCTTGGATGGAAGGTGCCAGCAACATACACAGCCTTTATTATGATTAATGATAACAACAAATCCCTTTCCAAAATAACAGCCAAAAATGCATCCTCAAGGGAAGCCCATGCTGACATGAAAGAAAGATTTTTATGTCTCTTCTGGATCCTGGAGATGGGTCCATTGCAGTTTCAGACCAATAGGGCTTCTTAACTTAAGGCCAGATTCTGCAAGGTGCTGAGCACTCATACATTTAGATGGGAGCTGGGGATGTTCAGCACTTCACACCATCATGCTCTAAAGGGCCCACCCAACACCCACTGAAATTAATGGAAAGACTCCCCTGATTCAAAGGGCATTGGATCAGACCCTAAATGTTGTGCTGAAGCTTCAGTTCTGGCAGGCACAGCACGTTCCCTCACTCTGCTAAAATCCAGGCCTAGGTTTTCTATCTCCACAGAACAATCTATTTTATCCCCTTGATAAAAATCAAGAATTGAGAAACACCCCTGACCACCTCAATCAATTTTAGGGAGTTATGATTAAATCTGAGCGCAGCTACTGATGGCTCCAATCTTCAGGCCGGAGGGAAAGCAATTTTCCTTTAACCACAGTATCACTCGGGGTTCAGAGACTGCCCCGGCCTCTGGCAGGACACCGCCATCTCGGCTTCATCTCAGCCTTGTCAGTGCAGATTACAGATTCACTGGAGCATCTCAGCAGCCTCCTGAATCCATGAGATTTTGCAGGTGTCTGTCTCCTAGTTAAGGATCAAATGAGACAGACCGCAAGCAGGTACCTTACAAAGGGATGGGGTCGTTATTCAGGAAGCTGCTTTGCTTAGTTAATTGTGGTGCACAGTCAATCTCAGATGGATATGGGAGGGATTGGAAACGTGCTTTTTGTTTGTTTATTTTGGTGCAAAGCCATTTTCACCACTTGCGAGAAATAGCTTGGTTCACTTTGATATCACAGACACAGGTTATAACACCATCCCTCTATTCTGTAGCATCCTTTATCTATTGAACTCAAATGTAGGTAAAGAAAGGAACACGACGTAGCTAAGTATTTTCATAGCACTTTTATAGAGGGCAAAACTAAGGCACAGGAAATCTCGATGCCTAACGTTAGGCACCTACAACCATATTTAGGCCACGAATAAGTCAATGGGAGACGAGGGTGCTGATTGCACTTCTAAACATCAGCCCATTTATTTAGGTGCCTGACTACGGATTTAAGTGGTAAACTGAAGGCACCCAAGTTTTGAACATGGAGACTCGGCTGGAATTTTCAAAGCAGCAAATTGACTTTCAATGGGAGATGGGTAGCTAAATCCCTTGGGCTGCTCTGGAAAATCCAGCAGAGCTACTTGTATTGGGGAGCAGAGGTAGGTAGGAATAAAATCTAGGAGTTCTGAAACCCTGATCGTAAGCGTTTCACTGCACACACACCCTCAACCTCCCGGCACAACTCGCCTTGGTGAATCTTCATTTCCTAGCAATTAGGGTAAACCATCCAAATCGAACTACACCTAGACATCAAGGAGCTATACTCTAACAGCTAAACTTTCAAAATGTTTTCAGGTGTTTAGAATGAGCAGAGTGATTCATACAAGATTACAAAGAGCAACATCAAAGCAAACGTTAAGTGTCTATGCTATCCATAAAAAGAAAAGGAGTACTTGTGGCACCTTAGAGACTAACAAATTTATTAGAGCATAAGCTTTCGTGAGCTGCAGCTCACTTCATCGGATGCATGTAACCCATATATACAGGGTGGATCTGTAGCCATTGTGTCTGTTTGAGCCATATTACTGAACCTAATTAGCACTTTTAGTTTCTAGCTAAGGTACTTGCTCTGCAGGGAACTGCATCCTCTTGATATGGCTCCTGTGAAATATTTGGACCAGAACCTTCTGTTAAATTACAGAGACAGACATAAACAAAAATGCAACATGTGTCTCAGAACAAAGCCATCAACACAAACCAGGATGCTGAGAGATGCTCCCAAAGCTTCAGCAACAATTAGCACAGGCAGCTAATCTGCAGTCTGCACTAAGCACAAGATCAGGGCAAATTCCCTTCCTGACTTTTAATTTAGCTTTGGACCTTTAATAGGAAGTAATTAAAATATGCCAGTATAGAAGGAAAATCACAAGAGTTTGGCTGCTTTATGCTATATTGCAGCCATCCAGATGCTCTCCCTCCCTCCTGCCAGTCTCACCCACTGCGTTAGGTCCGCAACGTTCGGTGTGTGATCTGCTTCCCTCTAAGAAAGTTTGTTTCTGTTGACTGTCTAGGAAGGAGGAATGGTCTGGTGGTTAATGCACTGGACTAAGACACAAGAGAGTTCATCCCTATTCAGCAAAGAACGCCAACATGTGCTCAAGTCCCAGTGACACTGGGATTTATGCACATGCACAAAGTTAAGCATGTGCTTAAGTGCTTTGCTGAATCGGGGCCTTGGTATTACAGTGATGACTGTTACAGAGAAACCTAACATGGATGGAGGGACAGATAGAATCCTAATGAGACAAAAATCCCGTGTGTCTGGAGTTCTAGCAGTAGGGGGCAGTTCACACACTGGTGGAAAAGGCTCACTCTGCAGTCTGACATTGATTTCAGTGAAGGCAAGATCAAGCCCTAAAAGGGATCATTCTCTTTTGGGTGCAGCTGGTTTCTCTGATGTTTGTTTTAAACCATCTGTCTCTGTGTCTTGGATAATACATTGTCCTGGAACACCTTGAATTGAGCTAGCTGCCCTAAAAGGTCATATCCAATTTCTACAGTCCTTTGTGGGTTGATGAAGATGGAGGATTGGCTTGAGTTGGAATGCACCACTTCCCCCTTAAAAAACACAATCCAGCTGAAATCCTAAATCTGAGAGAACAGCGATTCAGATCCTCTTGTGGTAAAAATCCACCAGGCTCCATTAAGTCAATGGCACCGTGCCGATTTACACTAACTGAGGATCCGACTTGTCCTGTGTAATTAACCAGCATTTCTTCAAGGTGATTAATACATACAGCACAGCAATAGATCAACCTTTGGGTTTGCTAAAACATTATTTCTTATACAAACTTTTAACTGGCAATTACCTCTTATTATGAGAGAGGACTTGGGGGAGAAATGATGTATTGCAGTATCTATTTATTTATTGCAGTGTTGTGTTAGCACCTGCTTGAGAGTTTGTTCATGTTCCCATTAGAACACTCTTTATTTTCAAAGATTTGTAAAATCTCAAACCTTTTTCAAGCCTGAAATTTGATGTAAAAGCTTTCCAGAGATGGAAAGGTCCCTTCATTTTGTTAATCACTTTTACAAGAAATCTGTCCATTTCAATAACAGGAATCAGAGTAGCAGCCGTGTTAGTCTGTATTCGCAAAAAGAAAAGGAGGACTTGGGGCATCTTAGAGACTAACAAATTTATTAGAGCATAAGCTTTCGTGAGCTACAGCTCACTTCATCGGATGCATCCTTGCAACAAAGCCCGTTGCCAACTCTGTCCACATATCTATTCAGGGGATACCATCATAGGGCCTAATCACATCAGCCACACTATCAGAGGCTCGTTCACCTGCGCATCTACCAATGTGATATATGCCATCATGTGCCAGCAATGCCCCTCTGCCATGTACATTGGCCAAACTGGACAGTCTCTACGTAAAAGAATGAATGGACACAAATCAGACGTCAAGAATTATAACATTCAAAAACCAGTTGGAGAACACTTCAATCTCTCTGGTCACTCGATCACAGACCTAAGAGTGGCTATCCTTCAACAAAAAAGCTTCAAAAACAGACTCCAACGAGAGACTGCTGAATTGGAATTAATTTGCAAACTGGATACAATTAACTTAGGCTTGAATAGAGACTGGGAATGGATGAGTCATTACACAAAGTAAAACTATTTCCCCATGGTATTTCTCCCCCCCACCCCACCCCCCACTGTTCCTCTGATATTCTTGTTAACTGCTGGAATTAGCCTACCTGCTTGTCACCATGGAAGGTTTTCCTCCTTTCCCCCCCCTGCTGTGGGTGATGGCTTATCTTAAGTGATCACTCTCCTTACAGTGTGTATGATAAACCCATTGTTTCATGTTCTCTGTGTGTGTGTATATAAATCTCTCCTCTGTTTTTTCCACCAAATGCATCCGATGAAGTGAGCTGTATCATAGAATCATAGAATCATAGAATATCAGGGTTGGAAGGGACCCCAGAAGGTCATCTAGTCCAACCCCCTGCTCAAAGCAGGACCAAGTCCCAGTTAAATCATCCTAGCCAGGGCTTTGTCAAGCCTGACCTTAAAAACCTCTAAGGAAGGAGATTCTACCACCTCCCTAGGTAACGCATTCCAGTGTTTCACCACCCTCTTAGTGAAAAAGTTTTTCCTAATATCCAATCTAAACCTCCCCCATTGCAACTTGAGACCATTACTCCTCGTTCTGTCATCTGCTACCATTGAGAACAGTCTAGAGCCATCCTCTTTGAAACCCCCTTTCAGGTAGTTGAAAGCAGCTATCAAATCCCCCCTCATTCTTCTCTTCTGCAGACTAAACAATCCCAGCTCCCTCAGCCTCTCCTCATAAGTCATGTGCTCTAGACCCCTAATCATTTTTGTTGCCCTTCGCTGTACTCTTTCCAATTTATCCACATCCTTCTTGTAGTGTGGGGCCCAAAACTGGACACAGTACTCCAGATGAGGCCTCACCAGTGTCGAATAGAGGGGAACGATCACGTCCCTCGATCTGCTCGCTATGCCCCTACTTATACATCCCAAAATGCCATTGGCCTTCTTGGCAACAAGGGCACACTGCTGACTCATATCCAGCTTCTCGTCCACTGTCACCCCTAGGTCCTTTTCCGCAGAACTGCTGCCGAGCCATTCGGTCCCTAGTCTGTAGCGGTGCATTGGATTCTTCCATCCTAAGTGCAGGACCCTGCACTTATCCTTATTGAACCTCATTAGATTTCTTTTGGCCCAATCTTCCAATTTGTCTAGGTCCTTCTGTATCCTATCCCTCCCCTCCAGCGTATCTACCACTCCTCCCAGTTTAGTATCATCCGCAAATTTGCTGAGAGTGCAATCCACACCATCCTCCAGATCATTTATGAAGATATTGAACAAAACGGGCCCCAGGACCGACTCCTGGGGCACTCCACTTGACACCAGCTGCCAACTAGACATGGAGCTATTGATCACTACCCGTTGAGCCCGACAATCTAGCCAGCTTTCTACCCACCTTATAGTGCATTCATCCAGCTCACGAAAGCTTATGCTCTAATAAATTTGTTAGTCTCTAAGGTGCCACAAGTACTCCTTTTCTTTTTGCGAATACAGACTAACACGGCTGCTACTCTGAAACCTAACAAATGAGAGAGAATCATTTTTTGTTAAGATGTTTGGTGTCAAATTGCTTCTCAGGCCTGACCTTCAGCATCTCCTATCTGGGCCCTCTGCGGGTACAGAGCATAAGGCAGGCTGAATGGTACCAAACCGTGTGGCACTTTGGAGACAGGCAAAAAGATTGAGCCAACCAAGCACACTGACACTTGTGACCATGATGAGCCAGGACGGGAGTGTGGAGATGTTAACTAACTTGGATACTTTCAGCCTAGTAAGGGCTCAGCCCTCATTCTGCTCAGAAGGCTCTCTGTGATGTCCACAGAAGCGGCGCGTGTGGATCAAGGGCAGCATATGGCTCTGTTCTCCATGTCTTTTACCAGAACTCCACATGAGGAATAATAAAACCAGGTGGAATGGATTTCACATTCTGACTCTGTAATATTGTGTGCTCCTGCACACACACAGCCATGGCAAACAACAGAGTGGTCCCACATGGTGACCTTTTCTCGTGGAGGCTATGGATACATGTAAAGAGTTGATTCTTGTTCCTACTCTAATGCATGTAATTAAATGCATGTTGCTAAGCTAATGCATGTAAAGAATTCATCCTCGTTCTTATGCCAAATTTCACGAGCCTGCAGTAAATCTCCCCACGAGCCTGGCTTCCCAATCCCTGCTCCTTCCCACCCCCAATACCGCTGGGGTTTCCAGTTCCTAAGGGAAAGAGGTACAAAGCAGGGCAGGATTTTATATAGGGATTAGACATTTATATAAATGATAAAAGAACCCCATCACCCCCAGTTAGACTGGCTAGGATATGCAGGCCTGTTCCAACAGAGAGACTCCCATAGATTTTAGTGGGTTTGGTTTAGGGACTAAATTAATAAAAGACTTAAAGTCTCATGATGCAAGGTACTAGCCAACCTGGCTTCCCGGGGTTAGAGAGAAACGTGTTCCAAAGGCATGATGTTACAACTCCCTGTGTACTGGAGCATCTAGGACTGGTCACAGTTGGAGTCAGGGATAGAGCATGTATTTGATCAGTTTCTGTGCTCCAATGGAAAACAAGTGAGACTTTACCTATCGCTATGAGACAGTGGCAAGAACCGGGACGGTAATCAGCTGCAAACCCAAGGCATATCCAGGTGTCTTAGGAAGAAAAGGAATGCGCTTTTAACTTTTAGCTCTGACTTCCTTGTTTTTGTGGATTTATGTCACATCAGATTTTTTTTTTGGTGTACTACTGCTCAGATATTGGCGTTTTCCTTCAAATTAGCCCTTTAGAGCTATGAATATTAATGTTTTTATTTAATGGGCCAACTATTCATCAAACTGATACAGAGTGCTACTGATCTCTTTTTCTAAAAAGTGCAGAGAAAATGTGTAGATCTCCATTTGTCTCCTTCTGGGGATAGTATTTTTCTATTAGCCCATGGGAAACATTACATTTAATTAATGCAATTAATGGGTATTCTGAAATAAAACTATCAATCCACTGTGAGACCTCAGGCCCCTGCAAATTGATTGTATGCATTCATTTTAAGTGGATTTAGCACTTGTGAATAGTACACTGGTTGAAAATTTTCTTGCAAAACTTTTTTTTTTTTAACCAAAATGAGTATTTTCACTTAAGATTTTTTCTAGGTCAAAATTTTCTGGTTTTATAACCAAAAAGCCCTCTGAAATCCGAAGGATTTTTAGGAAAACAATTCAGTTTTTGGTAAAAATGTTTGATTTACAAAAACTGATCATTTTTACCACCTCCCACCGCCAAACGTTTTTTTTTTTAAAAAACTGAAAGTGGCTTTTGAAAGAATGATAATTTCACAGAGAAATTTTTTTACAAAATTTCCTGCCAAAACTAAGTGACAGTCTTGGACCAGCTCTAGGGAACAGAGCTGAAGACTTTTGCCATAGAACTGGTGTAGTGACAACAGCAAACTACCCAGGCAACCAGCCCCAGCTGGTGTACTTCAGCCTGCTATCAAAGGACCACCATTGGAGTTGGTCATTTCATTCTCCATCTCCATTCTCTCCTGGGCTTCACTCGCTGAGTATGCCAGCAAGAAAATCAATTGCAAAGTGGACACCAGTCCACATGGAACAGCCAGTTCATGTCACACCAGCCACAGAACAGCTTTCCAATGAAACAACACTTCATCATTGCTGACCTGGTTAGGACTATTATCAGTGGTCTGAGACTCCCTAGAAGTTTCTGTGTCAAACATATTTCTTCAGATGCAGAATATGTATGAATCATGGATTCAGTGTTTATCTCTCTAGGCTCATAATTTTTTACTGAATGATAATGGACAGTTGACTCTTCCAGTTTCCTGCATTCTTGGCAACTGTAACACATTAGATTTATCGCTTTGGAACCTGGTTGTATTACAGGCCCATCAAGCAGAATTTATGGCTTTTTTTTATATGCTGTATATTTTTTAATTGGGTGAATCTCATGCTCATAAAAATGAATGACTGATAGCAGTAGCTAAAACCAGACATGGTGCAGACAGGCACTCTGCTGGCTTCCTCCAGATACTTTTGCTAGCACAGCACAGTCCTTCTACTCTAAACCCCACTGCTCCCCTGGGTTCCCAGATCTACAAATGCATCTCAGTCCTGCCTGCCTCCATGGCTGCTGTCCCATAACTGACCTTAGGGTTCTACCAAGATTAGGGCTGCCCTGTGCCAAGTAAAATCTGCAGCAGCTTCAGGAAGACATCTACAGCCTGCTCAGTCTGAGATGGGTGTTTGGGAAACTGTCAACCGAGTGGGGCTTCATGGTACTTTGTATTCCAGGACCTGGGAGGGATTCAATAGCTGTGATTGGGGTGCTGGACTGGGGAGTTATAAGGAAGAAGATGCTGGGAGCATTGGACTCCAAAAAGCATGAGATTAGACTCAGGAAATGCCTAGGACCATCCTTTCTCACAGCTCTGCCAACAACCCCTCCAACCTCACTTGCAATTTCCTTGCTTTTCCAGGCCCCACGTCTCTCCTGAGCTGATGGCCACCTGGTCTGAAGTGAGTAGTGGTTTCACGCTGAGCACAAATGTCCAGACAAGCCCATTTCCATTTGGGAACATTACCTGGAGAGGAACATTTTTTTAACATTTTGATCAAACGCTTTTGAAAAACAGCTATCCAGCAATTTCTTATTTATTTCTTTATTTTGCAAAATATTACACTTTTGAGAAGCCAGAGTCTGTGGCTCTTGGGAATTGATCATAGATCTTTTTGTAATAATTTGGATGAAGGATACAACTGTACTTTATCCTGCCTTTAGCAGCAATCATCTATTGTATTCCTAAAGTGGAAATGTTAACAAAATTATATGATATGATGGATGCGGTAGAAAAGGTGAATTCTGGTTCTTTCTACCATGGCTCAAACTGATAACAAATAAAGCAGTAGCCCTCTGCATCTGACATTTGCGAGTTCAAGTCCCACGGCTGTCTCAATGGCTGCAAGTCAATAAAGCTCACTGCAGAATATTTATGAGGCTTGGATGCAGTAGTTAGGGTAGGGTATTCACAGAGGAGGGAAAACAATTGCTTCTGGGCTTAAGGGAAAAGTGTTTCTATTTTTTGCAAGGTCCCCCAATAACCCCTTCAGTTTGAAACTTAGCTGTCAGATAGACATTCCCCTCTGGGCTGTGGGAGCAGAAGATAGGCAGCTGGTTGCAGCTTGGAGAGAGTCGGCTTGCTGGCTGAACTGTGAAAATAGGCTCCTTGGGAATAACACTTAGCAGAGATCCAGATTTTACAGCATTGCTGCACTTCCTTGAGCACAGTGGTGCTGGTTCCAGCACATCCAGTCGCAGGCTTACGTTGCTCCCCATCAGATGGACTCATTAGATTTGCACATGCCAACACTAATTACAGCTCTCATGCTGACTCCAGACAAGGAGAGCTTTCTCTCCGTGCAGCCTGCACCTTTCCCTGGGCAGAGAGCTCTCCCTTTCTTATTGCAGCCGGCACACTCTCCCAGGGCAGGCTGCTCTCTCCTGGGCGGCGGGTAGCATAGGCTGTGCCTTCCCAAACAGCCAGGCATGGCCCTGCTCATGCTCCACCCCAGCCCCCCCCCCGTCCTGCTCCCCACTCTGGGATTGGGGGGGGGCTGCTCCTGTGCGCTGCCCGCTCTCCCAGCACTCTGGGACTGGGAGGTGCTAGCCTGTGGTGGGACTGGTAGCTGCAGTGGGGTGGGGGGAGCCTCTGGGAGAAGGGGCGGGGCTGAGGGCTAGTCTCCCCCAGTCGGCGGTTCATGCGCAGCCCATGAGCGCTCTCTTTCGTTGCAGCCTCCTCCCTAGAAGCTGAACTGTTGTATCTCCTGCTGGCCTAGAAGACAGAGAAAGGCCCAAGGAATCCATTCCAGGTCTCTCAAGAGTGATGGCCACAGGGGCTTGAGCCTGCTTACGTTTAAAGCTTTCTCCTTGCTAAAGGAGAGCTGTGAGGGGAGGAGCCTCTGGCACCCTTCAGTGGTTAGTATAGGGAAGAATTCAGACTTTGGTAACTGCAAACTCATCTCCCATTCTTCACAAGCAAACACACAAGAATGGTACTTGCTGCATGGTGCCTTCGGCGGCTGCAGATTTAGATCCACAACCCAAGAAAGAACTTTCCTTAGTCAGCCAAGCTGGCAACGGGGAAAATTACTAATAAACAAACCAAAGTAAGAGAGGGAGGACAGCAGATGGGATGTACCGCTTCCTTGTTAGGGGCAGGGACAATGTTACCTGCAAAACATTCAGACATGCCAGAGCCATGGAAATGGGAAGCTCTTTCCAGCATGAGGCTAGAGGGATGCTGGCTGCTGCTCTTATTTCTACACTTACATTCAGAGCATTAAGAAAAGGAGTACTTGTGGCACTTTAGAGACTAAGGTGTTTTATTAGTCTCTAAGGTGCCACAAGTCCTCCTTTTCTTTTTGTGAATACAGACTAACACGGCTGCTACTCTGAAACCTGACATTCAGAGCATTGGATCCTTGACAGTGCAATCCTGAGGGACGTCCATATACTCAGCAACGAGTACTGAATCTATTGGAGAGCAGGGAGAAGAATACAAGACACTTGGGATGCACATGGCACAGTCACCTGCTCAGCCCCAATTCTGATTTGGGAAGACTCTTTAAAGAAGAAATACGCTCAGATCTGATCACTTTAGCATTGTGCAGCGTTTTCCCTGATTGATGGGAAGATTGTGAAGGCCTCATTCGCACAGGTGAGCAGCTCAGTGATTTCAGTAGCACTGCCCATGCAAGTCGCTGTTCACCAGTGCAAGGGGTCAACAATCTGGTACTACAGGAAGTTCCTGCTGGGGGGCTCTGTTTGTGGCCCTAGAAAACAGAGTCTCAACTGTTTATCTCCAGAAGGGAACAGCAAGGCAGTGCCAGCTTCCCCCCACTGCTCTCCACCCCAAGAGCGTGACCAGGAGTGGGGTGAGGGGGACAGAGGAGTTCCAGTTCCATTCGTTTCTTTGGGCCTAGGATACAACTATCCAAGGGGGGGTAATTTCAAAGATGGTCTCATGATAGACATTTTTGTCTGCTAGTAACTAGCCTGAGACACTTCCGCTCATTCCAAAGAGAACTCACACCAAACAGCCTGTCACACAGGACCTGACCTGGGCTGGACTGCAACTGCTAACTGGAGATCAAAGGCTCTGTGCACCCCAATAACCTTCCCCAATCCACCCTTTCATTCTGTACAGTTGAACTGGGATGTGGGACAAGCTTCTCGAGCTCTCAGTGCTTCTGATACAGTTAGCGACAGCTACTCCGGTGACTTCCCGAAGTCTCCCCTCCCAGAGCACACCAGGCATGCTCCCAACACAGTTAATAGCAACGGTCGTGCCTGGATCAGGCTCCTAGTGCTGGGTGGAGGTGGGGGTGAAAAGCACAGAGAGAAGGAGGAGGCAAAAAGGGGATCCTGAGCACCCTCATCAGCCAGCTCACTGATCTGTACCGACAGCCTCCAGAGAAGCCATGCGCGACATTTGCCACTAGCAGGGGGAGGAAGGATGAAGAAAGGAAATGGGAGGCACAAACGACTAATTGGGCAAGAACACCCATCCCGCTGCAACTCAGCATGCAGAGGAGCTGGTGCGTGGGAAGCTTCCTGCAGGAATTATCCTAATGAGCAGGACTCTTGCCCCATCCAACATCCCATCAGCTGACCCTTTCAGGCCCAATCCTGTGAGGTTCCAAGCACCTTCAGCTCTCACTGATGTCGGGGGAAGCCGAGAATGCTTGTACCTGGAGGGACTGGACCCCAGTGCAGTGTAGGAACAGCTCTCTCCCACACACCAATGTGTACCATCCCCTGCTAGACCATGCACTGACATTTAGACTCAGACACTAACTTCAAGGCTCCTTCACCCAAGAGCCCCTTCCTGGTATTATATTGCACCACTCACAAAGGACAGCTGCACTCGGCCTCTTGGAGAGACAGCTACTGCTGCCTACCTGCAAAGCAGGCTGACTAATGAGATGAGCTGCAAATAAAATGCAGCCAATCTTTGAGATGTTCCCCAAATTGGATTCCCTTTGACCCAAATACAGGCAAGATTATTCTACCAGGAAAGGAGAGATCAAGGCCACCAGGCAGCTCTTGCGGACAGTTAGCTAAGTGGAGAATGAATGGGCTCTCTTGTGATGCTGGAGACATTCTGCAGCTGCAGGGTGAACACAAACCATTCCCAGCATTTCAGTTTATGGCAAAGAAAACAGCTTTATCGAAAACATGGCAGCAGCTCTTGGCCAACTTGTGCCCACCACTGTAGTGACGACAGAGGAAAGGCACATTTTATGCATGCTTCTTTTATTAATGCGGTTCACTTAAGGGGTTGTTGTTGTTTTTACTTCTAGAGGCATTCTTATGCTGATTGGTTCATGTGCTGTGGGGCGGGGCGAGGGGGGGGGCTCAGAAGACTGGTATTGCGAATGGGATATGGCATGTTTTGCTACATCATCATCGGTTGCAGAGTGAGCAGTGACCCAGGTGAGCAGTGACACTGGGCCAAAGTCAGAGATGATGTACAAAGTGGTGCTAAATTCTAGGTTGGTCATGGGTCGAACGGTGTCTAAACTACTACTCCTTACATGTCACGGGGTGGAAGAACGAGGTGCAGCAGGCCAAGGAACTAACAGGAGGATGTAAGTGTTCAAGCAGAGGAAGGGTCTTCCCTTAATGTAGTTTACATCCCCTTCCATGACACATGGACTGCCTTACACCCACTTGACAGTGTATAACTTATATCCCCACTTATGGCCTCTCTGAACTTGGCCCTTTAAATATTTGCCATCAGAAGGCCATTTAGCCGCTTACATGAACTGAGTCATGTTCGTGCCAATAACACAAATCCACATGCCAAAACCCACCAAGAGAATGGGCACTGACTTGCCTCCTGGAGGGCCGTCTCAGCAAAAGTGACAGGGATGGTATGGGGCAGGGAGACTTGAACTCTCCTTTCCCATTTGTTCCCTGGAGAACAAGCCGACTACACGCAGATAGGGGCAAACACTGGATCAGATCTCCACTTCCAAGGCTGCCAATCAGGCATCGACAGGAAATTATGCATGCAAAAATGAAGGAGAGAAATGTGCACACCTCTTTGAACTTCAGGCCACAAGCACAGTGCAATGTGTGTGTGTTCTTAGGTACTAACAAAACATCAGTTGATAAGATGCCATAGGGGAAAGGGGAAAAGAGAACATTTGTGCACTGATTCTGTGTGGCAACCTAGCCTCCAAAAATAATCACCCTGATTTTTTTCGACTGCTCACTGCAAACCTTTCACAGGACCTTTGCAAAGAGCAGAGCAGGAGAAATGCTTTTGATAAGGGGGATCGTATGCTATAAAGCATTCTCGGGTAAGGCAACTTAATTCAAAGCCATGTGAGTCAGCTGAGCTGGGGAGCAAACTCTGGCTCCTTTCTCCCTGCTTTAATCAACTCAGAATAAAGTCAGTACAAACAGCAACAATAGTGACAATAAAATCCTTGTAAAGAAATTTTCTCTGAAAACCAAAGCTGTAAACATGCGAATAATCAGGACACCCCATAATATTAACTTGTGACAAGCTGGTAATTCAACCAGAACACGCTGCAATCCCGCCTCCAAAAGCACCAGTTATTTCAAAATCAAAACCCCTTTGAAACCAAGAGCAACAAAAGTGCTGAGTGTGGCATATATAAAGTAAACGACTATTGCTAGCTGCTGATTTATTAAAGGAACAACAAACCCATGGCCCCTCCCCCCCATGCTGATGTCAAAGTGGTGTCATGCAGTGGTCAATCAACCAATGCTTGACAGTAACCGGTCATCTGGCATGCTATGACTGATGTCTGACACTAATCACTGTCATCTCACTGTTACCTTGCGCTCTCCCGCCTGATTGTTATCTCTTGTCATGTACCTAGGGCTTGTCCGTACATGACAATTAATCTGGAATAAGGGAGGGTATGAATTTAAAGTGGATTACCTATTCCTGATTAACTCCATGTGTGAAAGCTGTTATTCTGGAGTAAGCGTGCCTTATTCAATTTGCTTAATTCTCTTCTACAGTAGATGTAGATCCATTTCTAGCATGAATTGTGCAAATAAGCACTCTCCTAGCTCTACTAAAAGTAATATTACTTGGCACTTTTCCTTCAAGGACCTGAACACACTTTACAAATATGAATTACCCCAAGTGAGGGTATCATCCTCATAGTGATGTGCCCAGGGTCACATGTGAAGTCAATAGCAAAGCCAGAAACAAAAGCCCATGCTCTAACCCAGGGGTCAGCAACCTATGGCACATGTGCCAAACACGGCATGCGAGCCAATTTTTAATGGCACGCTGCTGTCTGCCGGGGACAGCAGCGTGCAATTAAAAATCCTGCCCGGCTCGGCCTACTTTTCTCCACCCCCACCCACCGCTCTCTCCTTGCAGGGTAGGCAAGCTTCCCCCTACCCCCCACCTCTTCCCCCAGCATGCAGGGTTCCTGCCCCTCCTTCTCTCCCTCCCTGTGGCCGATGAGCTGACGGCCTTTGCTAAGGAGGGGAGAGGGAAAAGCAGAGCCGCAGCGCGCTCTCTGCGCCGGGGACATTGGGGAAGGGGGTGGAATCGGCATATCCCCTCCAGCCCCCTGCTATGAGCCGCTCAGGGCAGGGGGCTGGGAGCACCCCCATGACCCCAGCCCTCTGCCCTGACTCTGAACCCCCCCAGCCCTCTGCTCTGACCCCTGAACCCTCCTCACACACCCCAGCACTTGCCCTGACCCTGAACCCCGCCCAGCCCTCTGCCCTGACCCCTGCACCTCCCTCATACACACCCAGCCCTCTGCCCTCTCCCCTGCACCCTCCAGCCCTCTGCCCTGACCCCTGCATCTCCCTCACACACCCCCAGCCCTCTGCCCTGACCCTGAACCCTCCTTACACACCCCAGCCCTCTGCCCTGACTCCTGCAACCCCCAGCCCTCTACCCTGACCCCTGCACCCTTCTCACACACCCAGCCCTCTGCCCTCACCCCTGCACCCCCCCCAGCCCTGACCCCTGAATCCTTCTCACACATACCCAGCCCTCTGCCCTCACCCCTGCCCCCCCACATGCTAGCCCCATGCCCTGACCCCTGCACCCCAACCCCAGCCCTGACTCCGGCACCCCAACCCATACCGAGCCCCCTGCCCTGACTCCTGCACCCCCACACATCCCCCCCACACCCCATGCCCTGACTCCTGCACCCCCCACATCTCCAGCCTGAGCACCAAACGGGAGCTCCTGCACACACACCCCCACAGCCCTCTGCCCTGACTCCTGCCCCCCCACACAACCCCAGTCCTGACTCCTGTCCCCTCCTCACACACACCCAGCCCCCTGCCCTGACTCCTGCACCCCCCACACATACCCTTCCCCCCCACACCCCATGCCCTGACTCTTGCACCCCCACATCCACATTCCCACCTCCACTCTGAGCACCAAATGGGAGCTGCCCAGGTAAGCACTCTACACCCAAACCTCCTGCCTCAACCCTGAGCCCCCTCCCTCATTCTAGCTCCTGGCCAGATCCTGCACCCCAAACCCCGGCCCTCTCCTTCACCCCCAGCCCTGTTCTCAGTGCACTCCCACCCTCAGCTCAGTGCAGAGAGAGGAAGAGAATGGGCCAGAACCAGGGAGAAAGTAGGTACCTACTCTATGTGGACAGGGCCAGGACCCCAGACCGGCAGCGGGCTGAGCGGGGCCGGCAGCCGGGACCCTGGCTGGCAGGAGACTGCGGACGGAACCCCAGACCGGCAGCGGGCTGAGCTGCTCAGCCCACTGCTGGTCTGGGGTCCCGGTCGCCGGCCCCACTCAGCTCGCTGCCGGGCTGGGGTTCTGGCTGCCGGCCCCTTGCCAGCTGGGGTCCTGGCCGCAGGCCCCGCTCAGCCCACTGCCGGCCAAAGTGAACAGAACCCCAGGCCGGCAGTGGGCTGAGTGGGCCGGCGGTGTAAGATCAGCATTTTAATTTAATTTTAAATGAAGCTTCTTAAACATTTTGAAATCCTTGTTTACATACAACAATAGTTTAGTTATATAATATATAGACTTATAGAGAGAGACCTTCTAAAAAATGTTAAAATGTAGTATTGGCATGTGAAACCTTAAATTAAAGTGAATAAATGAAGACTCTGCACCCCAATTCTAAAAGGTTGCCGACCCCTGCTCTAAGCAGAATATGGAGTGTCCTCAAGGGTGCACCTATGTGTGTGAGTGGATTCCCTCTAGACAGAACCTTGAGTCTGAATGGAGACTTTTACGTACCTGTTAAACATTTTCAAGGGTTTCTGCATTTGATGTAATTAGGGTTTTACTCATATGTCGTAACTTTCTTCAGAATCTGGCATTTTTGTCGACAATTAACCTTTTAAAAAATTCCTTTACTTTATAAATCTCTTCTGGATAGATCTGCAGCATGAAGCCAGGTTCAGCATGGACAGCATGCTTGTTCACATTAACCATGTTCGACAGGCCCATCAAGACTAAACCAACTCTATAAATAGCCCATTTCACAGCTTTATGCACTGCCTGATTCCTCGTATTAATAACCTTCCACTGGATTCTGCCATAAGTATCAGTTACGCTGGCTTTCTCTGGGATTCTGTGCTCATCCCTCCTCCACTGTATTCATTCACAAGGCTATAAAATACAGGCTCAAAGGGCAGCACTGATTGTATTACTCACTCTTGATTTATAGCCCATCTGATGGCAGACAGAGAGGCCTATATCAGAGTCTTCTAAATGGCATTCAAAATGTCCCCCACTAAAAGACAAGACTTCTGAAGTCCCATCAGTTGGTTTATACACTTTGTGTTCCCTAGTGGTTAGAGCAGGAGAGTGGGCGTTAGAACTCCTGGGCGTCATTTCCACAGCTGGCACTGATCGTGCAAGGTGAACTCAGCCATTTCACCCATCTTCTCTGGGCCTCCGTTTCTCCATCTGTAATAAGATGTAGCACTCCAGTGACACACACCAGGGCTCCCCCCTGCCTGGAACGCTGGGCACGTGCTCACATTGCTAGCTGGCACCGGGGTCCATGCCGCCTTAACTTCACTGCTATTTTTGGCCACATTAGCTAGATTAAAGCTAGCGTGGATATGCCTACTTGAACTGCAATCATCCCTCCAACTGCAGTGTAGCCATACCCTCAGTCTCTAAGGCTGCCGACCCAGGACTTTTCATCCGCATTGGATGTATCTGCTTAGAAACCACAGGCAAGTGTCTTTCCGTTCAGCAGGAACTTTAGCAGGATTTGCCTTACATTGCCTTGGATCAAGTCTGTTTTCTGTATCTGACCTATGCTTGATGCTTCCAAGGAAACCCAAACCATTCCCACTCATGCACATTGCTATGTTATAACTGGGAAAAGACAAATTCCTTCCTGACCCCTGAGATTTGCTTCACTATCTTAGGGCTCAATCACATAAGATCCTGAGCATTCTATCCTCAATCCAGCAAAGCTTTTAAGCATATGCTTAACATTATGCAAGTGAGTGGTTTCAATGCCCTCACAGTACTCAGCACATTTATTATCATATACTCATATAACCATAGCACTGAGACTCAACTGAGATCAGGGCCCATTGCATTAGGTGCTGCACATACAAATAATAAGACAGTCCCTGACCCAAGCATCTTACAGTCTAAATAGACAAGACAACAAAGGGCAGGATGGGAAACAGGCACAGAGAGGTGAAGTGACTTGTTTAAGGTAACAGGGCACCTTAACGGCAAAGACAGGATTAGAACTAATCTAGTCTCCTGACTAGACCAAACTGCCTCCCAAGGATGTCAGTCAGGGGCTACCCTAGGGACTGTCTTCTCATTGCAATAACTAGAAATGGAATTATTGCTCATACAACATTTTCCTGTTCACTCCTGTTGGGTTTTTAATTTACTACTGATTCCTCTTTTATTAGCACAAAGCTCTGCAAAGCCAAGAGCAAATTATCAACATTCATTTTGCAAAACAGCTCCCTGCCACCAGCAACAAATAAAAATAGTGAAATAATAAAGAAACAACAACAGTAGCACAGCCAAATTCAGTTCTGATGCACACCCTGTGTAAGCCAGCTAGAGCAATGGTTCTCAAACTTTGCCTTGGTGATGCCTTTCACACAGCAAGCTTCTGAGTGCAACCCTCCTTATAAATTAAAAACACATTTTTTTATATTTAACTCTGTTATAAAAGCTGGAAGAGAAGCAGGGTTTAGGGGTGGAGGCTGACAGTTCGTGACCCTCCATGTAATAACCTCATGACCTCCTGAAGGGTCACGACCCCCAGTTTGAGAACCCCTTAACTAGAGTCAGCACAGATTCAGCCCATGATATTTATACCAGAAATGAACTCTCAAAGCCTAGGTGTTGTATAGAAACCCCCACTTGGACAGCCAGCATCTTGTCTTTATCAATACAAGTCAATCATGTGGGCCAGACAGATGTAGCTATGGTCAATAATTCAGACTCCTTTGTGATGCAATTGGACTTCCCAGATCATCTGGTTCAATCCTGTAAATCTAGCAAGTTATCAAAGGGGTCCCTTGCAGCCCAATCATCTGTGATTTATGGGAAGCCTCAAAAGGGTCAGAGATCTTGTTCAGGTCAGCATCCAGAGGTCTGGAAGCTTCTATGAACTATCCAGACATGAAAGGCTCATGGGCAGAGCTGTGTGAATAATGGAATCTTTAGTTTGCTGGAAATCCCAAAAAATAACTTTAAAAAAGAGTTTTTGGGTTGAGCCAAAACCAAAATGTTTGGCAAATTGAAAAGTTGAATAAAAAAATGGTTTCAGTTCAAATGAAATGTTTCACTTAGATTCTGACCATTTTAAAGTGTTTTGGATTGGTTTTGTACAAAATTAAAGGAAATTCTGAAATGAAGAGTAATTTTAAAGCAAAAAATCACAACATTTCATTTTGAAAATGTCAAACAATTAAACATTTACACTTTGTCAGAATTTGTTTGTTATCCTTCTCTTTTTTTAAACTAAAACTATTTGGCAAAACAGACACAAATTTGTGAAATGTTCTGGTGTCACCAAATCTGCATTCTTTCCTGACAAAAAGCTTCAGCCAAAAACTTTTGCCCAGTTCTACTTCTGGGAGCCTAAGTTTTCCACACCTTCCTGCTTATATCTGGGACAGAAATACGTGAAAACAGCATTTCTCATTCCTGCCTACACTTCCCAGCTCAGCCAGAACCCGGAGGCAAAATCCTAACAAAGTGACTGAAATCTACTATCTGTTCAAGCTTAGTCTGAGTTTTTGATGAAGGCCCCAGTTGGTTTTTATTTTATCTGTAATCATTCATTCATTCATTTGTAGTCCAGAGAGAACCAGGATAGCTGACTACATGGTGTCTTGTGATAGAAGATTGGTCAGAAATTCAGAGGAGGCCTGCAGCTAATTGACTGCAGGAAGCAATGTTGGAATCTGTGCTTGAGATTTCCCTTGATTGCCTCTAGGATAGTGAAGGCTCCATGAAGCCTTCACTAGAAGAGGAGAAGCTGAGTGCCAAAGGAGAACTTTGCCCCCTGCTAATACAACCCTGATCAACATTTCAAATGGGAGCAAAGCACAAAACACAGTTTCATTCACTATTTCATTATATATTATTCCCTAGCCAAAACTTAACTCATAAAGGTACAAGTCCACAAGTGATGAATTCCATCATTCTGTATACCTGTTCTGGTATTACTATTTATTTATTTGCATTGCAGTGGAATCTAAAGATAAGTCTAAATGGCAACCAGAAATGCATGGTAGTGATTATCAGAGCCAGGGTCTACAGATTCAGCTTGCAGGATTCATGCTAGGCTTATAAAAATAGCTGTGTAGACCTTCAGGCTCAGACTGGCGCTCAGAACCTGAAGCCCACCCCCCTCCCTAGTCTTCAGAGCCCAAATTCCAGTCTAAGCCCAAACATCTACACAGGTATTTTTAGTACCGTAGTGCAAGCCCTGCAAGCCTGATTCTGTAGACCTGGGTTCTGAGACTCACTCCCGCAGGGTTCTGCTAACCATATAGATGTATTCTAAGAGTCCCAGTCACAGACAAGGACCCTGTGGTGCTAAGCAGGATAGAAACACAAAACAAACATTGGTGCCTGCCGCAAAGAACTTACAATCTAAGTGTAAGAGAAGAGAAAACAGGTGGATAGACAGACAGACAGAGGTGGTGGAGCACAAGGAAACAATGAGGATCAGTAGGACCGGCAGTGGTTTCAACACTCCATTTCCTAACCATTATCATTTTTTTTTGCCGGCATCACAGTAAAGGAGACTTATAAGAAGGATGTGAAAGAGGACAAGGCAGTAGCTCTGCGGATGCTTACGGGAAGCTCATTCTAAGCGTGAGGGAGAGCATGGGAGAAAGCACAATGGTGTGGGTTTGAGAATGTAACAAGTGGGCGACGGTGGTTGGGATGACTGGCTGATTGGAGGCAGGGGTCAGCAACTCGATAGCAGATGAGAAATGATAGGTGGGATGAGGATAGAAAGCGAGGGGCCTTGAACAGGAAGACACGTATTTTGTGTCTGATGTGATGGAGGAGGAGGAGCCAGTGTATAGCCGTCAAGAGAGGGGTGATATGGTTAAAGCAATGAGCTATGGATATGATCTTTGCAGCAGCATTCTGAACGACCTGAACAGGGCAAGATTGCATTTGTCAAGGCCAGACAAAAGGATGTTGCAGTAGTTGAGGTGTGAGATAATGAGAGGCTGGACATGCGTTTTGGCCGTGTGGATGTGTAGCATGGTAGTGCCTAGGGGCTCCAGCCCCATGGTGCTAGGCATTGTACAAACAAATTACAGCAACAGTCTCTGCCTTGAAGAGCTTACAATCTACACATAAAACTGTAGGCAACAGGTGGATAGAATAGATGGAGGGAGCACATATAGCACGCCCATCGCCATGGTCTCTGAGCTGAGAACACCATCACAAGCAAGTTGTAACTATAAGAACTTTACTATGTGCATATAGAAAAGGCAACTGAAATAAGCCAAAAGTGAGTTTCTTGTAAAAGAGGATACAGCATGCCATCTGTTAGGTCCCAATCCTTTGAGGTACTGAGTGCCTTGTCTTCCACTGAAGCCTGTGAAAACTGTGGTAATGTTATTTGATGTTTAATTTTAAACAGGTTTGAATGGCTGAGAAACAGCAAGCTCTGAAACATGTAACCAGAGACTGAAACTGAAGGTAAATTTTACTCTCCCACAATTACTCCGACAGCATCTAAACTCTCCACAAGCTCAAATATACAAATGGAAATAAGGAAACCAGCAAGTGAGCTGATGGGTGAATTGTTTAACTTCTAAGCAACATCTGAGCACTGCCTGAAATAGGAGGTGGTAAGTTGAGCAGATGTCCTTTAACAGATCAAGGTCCACTTTGGAACATAATGTCTTGGGTCCTGATAGATAGAGCCCTGCAAATCTGCGGATATGAGCTTTATATCCATGGACCGTTTGGAGATCATGGATGGATGCAGATATCCATGGACCATGTTTGTGGATCACGGATCGGATGCAGATACCAATTTTGTATTCGCGCAGGGCTTTACTAATAGAACACTCTCCGGCCATCTCTGGTTTATATCTCAAGTTGCTGGCTGAACGTTAAAGACTCCACCCATCACATGAAATGACTCTGACTTTCATATGGGGACTTACTTTACCAGTTGACTTCCCTAAAAGAACTTCCCCTGGATGTGGATCTTTTTCCTCATTACACAGGAAAACCAGAGAGCTGGGGATTGTGAATTAGCAATGGGAAGACTGGCTGGGGCACAATCAAATTGATCTTGAATCTTCCCCAGAATGTGTACCTAATTCTTCCTGATGTTTTAAAAAGTTCAGTAAACTTGGAAAAATCTCTGTGTGGTCTCTGCACTAGCTGGCTTGGGCTAGTACAGGAAGTAGAAATGCTAAACTCTCATGAAAGGCTATTTTTGCAATACCTCCAACTGAACTGTAACTTGTAGTTACCAGAAATCTCCTGAGAGCCTCAAGATCCTCTTATGGGAGTTGTAACCAGAATTCAAGACCAAAGAGATCCAGAGAAATCTGGGCAATTATTCAGACTCTTGGATTTGAAATGAATCTCCACATTCTTTGAGGTCCACCCATCCTCATCATTCAATGCTTGGGGCATGATTCTCCTGTCACATACACCAGTAAATCTGGAGTCACTCCCTTGTTATAAAGAAGAGTGAGATCAGAATCAGATCCTTGAGCTTAGCTCAAAGGCCATGATGTGATCTAATCTCAGAAGAAATTTGTCCAGAAGGAAGATAAAGCTCACAATGTCAGTTTCCTGGGAAGCTGTTATCCCTATTCCCCACCACTCAGTCTCAGGGAACATACTAAACATAAAGGTTTGCATGGCCTAATGGAGTCTAAAATCCTTGGGGATCTAAAAATCTTTTTAAATGTAAAGAGCTAAGAGTTGCATTATTCAATTCATTTAGTTACAGTTTAAGAGGTCTGAGAAGAATAGCTAGAGGGTTTTAAAGCTCCTGGAAGAAAATGGTGCATATATCACAGCAACAAGGATCTTTCCTATTCTTTCATCTCCTACTAAAGATAATGACTGATCTTGATTTACACCAAAGACAGTAAAATTTTACTGTATATTATTATGAGTGAGAGTACATTCCTCCTCTCAAAAGCAGGACATTTATCATTTCCCCTCCTTCCAGTGCTAAAGACATCTACTTAAATGGGCTAATTTAAACAAACCAAAGTGAGAAAAGACAGTGTGCCTTGAATGTCTGATTCTTTCTTCATCTAATCCACCAGTTTATGTGCAGTGAACTTCTGTTGTGGAGTGAATCAAGCAGTCACGCAATGATCTCCCCAGCTAAGGTAATCTTGATAACAGATAGATCTGGGAGAGAATAAGGCAAATATCCTTTTTGACAAGAATTCACTTTGCGATGCTCACACCCATTTTGTGCATGTTTCCCATAGATGTTCAAGCAATAAAAGTTGTCAGAAAGCAAATTTCAAGCTTTCATATGTGAACATTAACAGAAACCAAATATGGAATTTATACATAAGAGAATCAGTGTTGGAAGTGCTTGCCTGCGCATCCAATCAAGGAGCAGTACACGTTGATTTATTTGGCCAATCAAAATTAAGCAACCCAGCGGGAATGTAAAGTATCTGTCACCAGTCCGTGGAGAACAAAATCAGAAAAGATATTTGTTGATTAAATTTGACAGAGAAATACATTTAACAGCATTGCCACCTGTGAAGATAAAAGGAGGCTAAATCTGAAGAAATGATTATTTGCAGGCTATTTGCTTAGCTTATGGGATGCTGTATGACACAGACTGTGAAGTTCTGCTGTCAATCATCTTTAAAAATCAGACTCCCCTATAAAGGGTAAAAATCTTGAATGAGCAGCATTCATTTTTATTCAATTTCTATATGGTTATAGTTATAGTTCACTGTCCTCTACAAACAAAGTCCAATTTGCTCACAACAATAACAAAAGAAAAAAAAAGAAAGATAGCACACGAAGTTCATTTCAGCTAGAAATTTTTACTAACTTTGGTTCATGAACTCTAGCTGTTGCAGAGCCAGTGAAATCCAGGTAGAGTCCAAAGGCCAGGTTCTGATCTCAGTTATACAAATTCTGAAATCACCCCAGTGAACAAAGACCAGCACAAGTCTTAGGCACAACTTAAAACCTATTCTGCAGATTTAAGTGGGGAATTATGTGGTGCATTATCCCCTCTGAATAGGGATGAATTTCACCCAGGTAATCTGACTTGGCTATGTTTCTCTTTAACAAGTGAAGTGTAATGTACTCAGAGGGCTCCTCCTCCCTCTTTCTCAACACCATTTCCCTCAGCCCTCTCCCCACTTTGTTGTTTTATGAATAAAGTATTCCCCCCCCCATTTCATTCCTTCATAACACAGGATATATAATCTTTCAAAATCTTTCTATCTCCTTGATCTGTTGCCTGGTAAACTGCTTGATTCAACACATGTATTATTAACAAGGAAAGTCAGCTTTTTTTGAGGCAATAAATACCCTGATAATATGTTTAAAGCAAGGAGCGGAGCGTATATAGTACAGCTAATGTGTGTAGAAATGTAGATTTATGTTAAATTATCTCCCAGACGCCCACAAAGGGTCGAGATTCTGAGAATTATCCTTTATATGCTGCTTAGGGACGTCATTAAATGAGAAACACATCAATTTGTTGTGCTTTTGGTATTAACTTGTGCTCTCTCCTTTTTTAACAGTTCTACAAATTTTAGACTACAAATTATAGTAGCTATCTTCCATAGATGTTATGCACAAAACAGTTATGTTAAAAGAATATTAAGCTTGCAAAGTCAAACCCTGTAAAGTTAGGGAATGTCAGAAATAAGGTTGTCTCTGTAATCTTAATTCAACCCTCTTGTGCATATGAATTACGATAGTCTTTAACTACAAGATCATGTACTATTTATTCCACAGCTCACTTCATCATGAAAGCTTATGCTCAAATAAATTTGTTAGTCTCTAAGGTGCCACAAGTACTCCTTTTCTTTTTGCGAATACAGACTAACACGGTTGCTACTCTGAAACCTATTTATTCCACGCCTCCTGCCTCATTCAGTGCACAGAATGGATGGTGCTCACTTAATGAGCACCTATTCAATATTTTGTTTCGTCCCTTTATTTGTTCAAAGCAGCTCCCAGGGCCTTCACTTGCAGCTATGCGTGCTCAGCACTTCTGCAATCAGAAAATGAGGAACACAGTGAGTGACCCCCTATGAAAAGTCTAGTTTAAGCAACTTGCCCAGCATCGTACACAAACACTGCAACAGAGGCAGGGATAGAATATGGTTCTCCCCTTGCTGCCTTAGCCATGAGATTATCCTTTCTCCTCCTGTAGTCCCTGCCACATACACTACACTTCTTCCGCCTTCTACAAGAAACAAAGCTGGGGTCCTGCACACAAGTCTCCTTAACTACACAACCCTGATTCATTCCCAGAGCAGATCCACTCTGTGCACTGACTAAGGCAGGGATCCCGTGGATAAAATAGTACGTGATCATATAATTAAAGACTATCATAAAGCATACACACACAAGAGGTGCAGATTAAGTTTGCCCAGACAATCTTAATTCTGACATTTCAGAAATTTTAGCTTCTAAAATCTAAGTCTCTGTTGAGCATGTGCAAACTGAGATTCTTCCAAGGCTTTTAACTAAGGCTATGATTTTGTTATGGACATTTTTAGTTAAGGTCATGGACAGGTGACGGGCAATTAACAAAAATTCAGGGCAGCCGTGACCTGTCCCTGACTTTTACTAAAATCGTCCATGATAAAAAGTGGGAGGGAAGAGGGTCCAGCACCCTGCCCTGCTGTGGCTGGGAGCTGCGGTCCCTTCCCTGTGACTAGGAGCTGGGAGGGACCCCGCCTGTGGTGGCTGGGAAGCTGGGAGGGATACCCCACCACCCGGAGACTGGGACCTGCTGGGGAATTCCCCCCCACACACACACCTATGGTGGCTGGGGAGCTCCAGGGATCCCCAGCACCTGCGGAGACTGGGGAGCTCTGGCGTATTTCCCCTGGACCTCCCACTCCAGGCAGCAGGGATACCCCGAAGCTCCCAGGCACTAGGGGAGGTTGAAGGGTTAAAGTCACGGAGGTCTGTGGAAGTCACGGATTCTGTGACTTCCGCAACCTCCGTGACCAAATCGTAGCCTTACTTATAACCAAGAGAGCTGGAACAATTTGTATAGTGGGGGTGCTGAGAGCCATTGAAGTAAACTGCAAACCCTGTATATGATGGAAATGACTTCAAGCCAGGAGGTGCAGCCACATCCCCAGCATTCCTAGTTCCAGCACCT
This sequence comes from Dermochelys coriacea, assembly GCF_009764565.3. Lineage (NCBI taxonomy): Eukaryota > Metazoa > Chordata > Testudines > Dermochelyidae > Dermochelys > Dermochelys coriacea. The sequence goes on along the minus strand of NC_050085.1, from coordinate 18,509,036 downwards.
GTGTTTACAACATCCTCAGACGTGGGCAGATTTTCCCCTGGAAGGCAAAAAGCACATCCCTGACATAAAGGCACCCTCCTGCCAAATTTCCAGTCCCCGTTTGAAAGCATCGAGGCTCTAGAGCTTTACAAAGGAAAGGTTATCTGATTTATTTATTTATTGCATTGCAAAGCAACATACTTTTCTTTAACCTTGTTGTCGTAAACAACTGAACCATTCTGGCTAAAAAATTCAAAATCCTCCTGAGGCAGACACCCTCCATGGAAAATTTCAGCCCAAACTGTTAAAGTCTGGCAAAGTTATAAGCAACTCAAAACAGAGTCTTGCACTGGGAAGTGTAAGGCAACCTTAAAATTAGGTGGTGCTACCAGCCCCACTCATGATGCAACATCAGGGCCAACCATGTAGTTCAGATTTGGACAGAATAATTTTTTTTACACATTTATAGTATGTAGTTATCTATCTGAGCCCCCATTCTCTGCTCCTTTGCACTTTGTGTCAGCTGTTATGCCTGTGCAAAGTGAGTGTGAAAATGCTATCACTTGCTGTGAGTGCAAAACTCAAATCAGGTAACTATTTAAAACCATTGTTTACACCTACAAATGACCATGCAAAGTGAAAGGTCACAGAGAATTAGGCCCAAATGTTTCCTAAAGATAAAAATAAATTCCTCCACCTTAATTAATTCACTGACAATTGGCAAGTGTAATAGGCTCTTTGATTTCAGAGTAGCAGCCGTGTTAGTCTGTATTCGCAAAAAGAAAAGGAGTACTTGTGGCACCTTAGAGACTAACAAATTTATTAGAGCATAAGCTTTCGTGAGCTACAGCTCACTTCATCGGATGCAAATGCATCCGATGAAGTGAGCTGTAGCTCACGAAAGCTTATGCTCTAATAAATTTGTTAGTCTCTAAGGTGCCACAAGTACTCCTTTTCTTTAGGCTCTTTGATGTATAAGACTTATTGTTCATCTCACTTCGACACACATCATGCAAGCAGCTCAGGGAAGGCTGTGCCTGCTTCAAGTGGAATTTTGTCATTTCTTCACTTTTCACACCAAAAAGTGACTAGCACAAATCTCCTCCACAGATGGAATATCAGAAATGTTCCTCCCCATCATAAATTAGAGCGATTTCTCTTTAGACACTGATCCCACTAAGACCTTGCAAGAACAGACAGTCCCGTAGATTAACCCATAAGAACCCACCGAACCTAGTTTATAAATCAACTTATCTAGGCCCTCCTCATCATAGTAACAGTGCAACTCCCAGCCATTAATAGGTTTTGTCATCTCAAAACTCTACTATGTGGTAAGGAGGCATCATCCCCTGTTGACCAATGACTCTGACCTGACCTTGGAGGGTTTATAGTTTTGGGTAAAATATAATTTCTTTGTTAAGCATGCTTAATGTAAGGTATCAAAGCTGTAACAGCAAGTAGGAGAACAAATAATTGGATTGTTAGGTTTTGCTATAGTTAAAGACCTGTGTTATTAGTGTGAAGCCTTGTGGGAGTAGTCATGCTAAAGGCTGAAGTTTAGCTAAAAGTTGGTAGACCCAAGAAGATAACTCCAGGTCACAAATTCTGCATTCTCATTTCGAGAGACAAATGAGTAACCACAAAAAGTGCAGTACGCTGCAGAATTCTGCCAGAAGGGAGTTTGGGGAGAGGGAATCTGGTTACTAGGCTGTAACTAGGTAGTTAGACTTTAGTAATGTATAGGAATTATTCAGAAATGTGTGATATAGTTTAGCAATATTCATGCTTAAAGGCATAGCTATGGAAAGCTGGAATGCCACATATGCATAAGGGGCAGGTATTAATCTTGTTGCATGCATGGAAATTGACCAAATATGGTTGTATAGCTGATAACTAACATAAAGAAGGGGGATAAATGTAGTTACTATTTTTGAATTCATTGGGTCCCCGAGACAGTGTAAACCAAATCAGGACCTCCCTGCTGATGAGCTCCATTTACTTTTCATACTGACCTTTGTTTCCAATGATCTTCATAAAGTTGTAAGTATACACAGTGCAAGATTACAAATATGAACAATGCTGGAAACCATATTACTCTACTTCTTATTCTTATATTTATGTATACTGATTTTTTTATTATTTCAATTATATTTGTCTGTATGAAGTAAAGCTCAAAGTTTATGTGTTTCACCAAATTTCATCTTCTCCATTAACTCTAAGTAGCCACCTGAAAAAAGAACCTGTCATGTGTGACAAGTGCATGTTGCACCTCGATAATGATCTGATAAGTATAATAATTGATTAGGCTACATCCCATCTGATAGATAGGGAACCGAGGCTCAGGCTAAACTAAGTGACATGCCCTAAGTCACACAACTAAGTCTGTAGCCAAGCTGGAAATTGAATCCAGGTGTGCCAAGCCCCAAACTCATATTCTACTCGATAGACCATTCTTCCTCCCCTATATCTTTCTCCGTTGGAAGACAAATATATTGCATCAATCACCATAGCTGAATGAAAATGGAAGCTACATGTATAAGACTGAGTGGAGTATGCGATGCAGATCCACCAGAGGGGACAACTTTACCCATAATGGAAGAGACCAGTTATGTATTTATCTCATACTAAAGATGGGACCAAATCACTGTGGTTGTTTCAGATTTAGTTCCACAAATCCAATCCTGCCCAATGCTTTTGGCTGAGGATCCAAGCCAGGACGGAGTATGTTCACAATGGGATTCAGCCCAAAATGGCAAAAAGCTCACAAAAGCAGCTGTTCTTGCAGATTGCTATAATTTGGGGGTGGCAACCTTGCAGCAGCTCGTAAGATTTCATCACCATCAAATCCAAGCCCTCATTCAGTCTCAAAACCTGAATCCCAGTGTCAAATGAACACTAGCTCTTTAGCCCGTCCCTACTTCACATCAATAAAGCTTGTTATCAGATTCCATTTCTGGGAATAATGCAAACAGGAATATGTTGCTCTTGTGAGGTGTGTAGTAAGTAAAAGGTTTCAAAATAGAAACTGATCCTGGAGTGCTATTTCAAAGTGTCCTGTCAGCTAGCTCAGGACCACTTCTAAATAGATGGATAGGAAAGGACATTGAGCACTGCAACAGGCATTTTCCACCTGACACTAGCTAAACTGACAGACGGGACTGAGTACAGTGAGATGAATGTCAGGCAGCAGCAAAGAGACAGCTAACTAATAGGAGCAACTAGGATGCCCATTAAAGATGCCCATTCACATCTGATAAATTGGCCCCCAGCCCATTGTATACTGGAGGCCTAATTCTGCTCTCAGTTATGATGGTGTAAATCCACAGCAGCTCCATTCACTTCAGTAAAGTTACTCAGATTTACCTCAGTTTAACTCAGAGCAGAATATTGGTGTTTCCAAAATTACAGATGTTTCATCACAGCTGCAATTCCAGTTTGATTCTGTGGTCACATCTAATCGGAACATACATTTGACTTCCTAATCAATGCCCTAGAACTGACCCACAAGGTGCTGCGTATCAGGGCAGTAGGGATTCTTACCGATGCCAAATGGAAAGGAAATTCCTAATACCATAAAGTTCCTTCCGCAGACTTTGGGCTTTATTGCCTATGGGCCCAATCCTGCTCCCATTGATGCTTGTTTCCAATCTCCCTTGTGTTCTGAGCAATTGCTGAAAATTTGGGAATCTGCTGCCAAGCAGTGCAGCGTTTTTTAAACACTTCAGAGGTGAACTTACAGTGTCTCTGCAGGAGAAAAGCTCTCTATTTCTTACCAACTTGTGGATCACTCGCAGGCTTTGGCCGCAAGAGCTGTTGAGCTGACACCTTTCATCGCTACCAGGCTGTAATTCAGGGATACAAAACATTCCAGTAAGGGACTGGTTCTGTTCTCTCCTATCCTGGTGTAACTCCACTGGCTTCAATTCAGTCATCCCTGCTTTACACTAGGGAAAGTGAGAGGAGAATCAGGTTCTCAATTAACACAAAGTGACAGTAAGGAAACACCTGCCTGGTACAAAAGAAACATGATGTAATGGCATCGCTGCTAGCCTTACAGCAGAGACTTGTAGTATTTTTGCTCTTTCTTCTTGCCCCAGCACCCTTTGCTTCCAAGATGCTTCCTATCACTGGCTTAGAATGACCCCCGCTGGCAAAAACACAGACTTGGTGAATGTCCACAAACCACAGCTGGACAATGCTGGGGATTAAACAACGGGACTCAAATAAGTAACTGAGATTGACTGCTTCCCTGGGGCCTGGGAGATGGAAGTCTGAGAACTCATCGCTCCGATGTGCCCAGAGTCTGTTCTTCCCAGATAGACTAACAAGCAGTAGCAGGGTTGCCACTAAGAGGCTAAGGTGCTGCAGGTGGTATGCTTCCCACTCTACCATTGCTTCCGCACCTGACGATTCCTAGGTGTGGAGTGGCTGACCTCAGAGAGCAAAGATTAGACCCAATCCTGAAACATGGAGTGCTGTCAACCTTTAGTCAGGGTACCAGGAATTGGGGGCACTCAGTATCTTCCTGGAGGCACTCAACACTAGAACTGGTTGGGAATCTTTCAACAAAACATTCTGTCATGGGAAATGCTGATCTGTCAAAACTGAAACTTTTGACAACTCTCCCATTTCAGAACAATTTTGAAAAAAAAAGTTTCAAATGGTTGAAATGTCCATTTCAACACTTTTGAAAATGAAAAGTTCTGGGTTTTGGTTCAAAATGGCTTTTCATTTAGAAATTTAAGTTAATTTATCAAATTTTTTAAAAGGTTGAAATTGAAACTTTTCAAAACTGTCTAAACAAAATTGCTTCAATTGACACAATCCAAAAATTCTCTTGGATTTCTGGGATTGACTTTTTGTCACAGTTTGGGATAGGAATTTTTTACATCTCAAAAATTCTTATGGAACAGGGAAACCATTTCCTACCCAGCTCTTCTTAGCTCCTTTCAGGATAAAATCTTTTATGCTCCCAATCCTTGGTGTCATCTAGCGTCACCGCAAGAGAATCACAAGCACTGTCACTATTGCCATACACAAAATTAACACTTACCCTGAGCAAGGCTGTTTTTGAGAATTTTGCTTAAACAATAACATTTTTTTAGAGTATTAGTTTAGCAAGATGACTGCCACCAAGTTGACCATATTAAAAAACCAAATCAAAGCACTGACAGTACCTCAATATTCTTGTAACACACTCAGAGTTAAGTTGATGTCATCATTAAAGCATGTCCCCCTGTTGAATCTCAAATACTTCTATCATTTTGTTTAATTCTTTGCAAACCCCATGGGCTAGTGGTTACAGATTAGATGGTCTTCAGGAATTTTGTTGGGCATCCAAGCTACCTGAGTTCAGACTGTGAACTTCACTGTAGTTAACTGAATTACTTGGGTGAGTACTGCTCAACATTGTGAGTAAGGGGCCCAGTCTGGCCCTTTACGCTGATAACATGTCAAATCATAGGTGAAGTTCCCCAGACTTCTCTTGTTATTCTAACGCTGCTGAAATGCTGCAGTATAGCAAGGCTTTTAAAATCCAGTTGGCTTTAATTTTCAAATCCACGTCTTCGGGTTGCCAAAGTATCAGCTGTTTCAGTAATGAATGATTGAAATGGTCCCAGCCACACCGGTCTGTGCCTTTCTAACTGTGGGGAAGTTTGAATCTGGATGTGAATTTTCCAGCCAGGACCCATTTTTAGTGGTATGAAAGGGATGTAAGCCTGGTGAATATGTCCCTGGTCTGGTGTGGCATTATCTAGGGATTCATTCCAACAGACGTGAAGGAGATAACTGACATGCCCCACCCAGTGCACACAGAGAAGCCATACAAGAAGTCACACCTCTTTACTTCCTGCAAAACTATTATAAAACTGCATGGCTACCAGGCATAAAATACAGTGCTATAAAATATGCAGAGATAAGCAGTTAGGCATTTGACTCCATTAATGTAATGTTACAGCAACTCAGGATTGCTGTTACTGGACTCTTTCCAAAGAAGTCAATAATAATGATACAGCTTTAAAATTAAAGAGAGAGAGGCCAGGTCTATACTAGGCAATTAAGTCAGTATAATGATCGTATTCAGGAGTGTGAAAAATCCACACCCGTGAGTGATGCAGTTAAAACAATCTCACTCCCAGTGTAGACAGTGCTATGTTGAGGGGAGAAGTCTCCCACTGACATAGCTCCCACCTCTCGGGGAGGTGGGTTACCTACACTGAACAGAGAAACCCTCCCCTCAGTGTAGTAGCATCTTCACTGAAGTGCTACAGCAGTGCTGCTGAGGCATTTTCAGTGTAGATCTGCCCAGAGACTGCACAAGTTTCTGCTCAAATTATTATAATTTCTCCCAGTGACCTTAGGAGTTGAGGGTATGACCCCCAAATTCAAGTGACTGGTAACGTCTGCAGCAGCATCAAACCAGCTGGAGGCAATTCACAGAGAAGACCTGGAGTTCCACCAGGGATGAGTATGGCTCAGTGTGTTTCTAGCCTGGTAGGTTTAAAATTAAAAACTAATCACACACATTCTTTGAAAAGCAAACAGCTGACTCGCAATAGTTCTGGGAGCCTTTTTTTCCTCTTCTGCTGTGGGTAGCAAAAGGTCTGAGGAGAAAAATGGAAATTTCTTCTTTACAGTGAGAGCCAGCTACCTAGACAAGAAAAAAGGGAGATAGATACAACTTGTCCCTCCTCTCTGCTCATTGGTGAGAAGCAAACCCTGGCTACAAACATATATGTGCGTGTGTATATGTATACATGTATTAAGGTTTGTTGGTAACGTCAGGAAAAGCCAAGTTACTGCAAAGACTCACTCAAGAAACTGCCACATCTTTGCACTAGACATCTCAGTTTGAATAACACATAATAATCAACTCAGAATGTAGGCGGAACTAAGTATTCCTTCTCAGTGTAACGAAATCTTTGAAAAGGTGATTTAAAAAAATCTTCCCTTACCTTTATCTTGACTGAGGCATCTAATGGTGCTTGCATCATCCATATTCCAGCCGGACTCAAGTGAAAGAAACACCAAAGAAAGCAATGAAGACCAAAGCAATGCTCATTACTGAGCCTTTAAAAGCATCCTCTCAAATAATAATAATGCATGCACATTGGCCTTTAATGCAACGTCAGAAAGTTCCTAAGAATGCTTTCTGCTTCCTCCGGTTGTACAGGCTCATTTTACTCCCTGTACAGTATGTCAAGAGCCGTAGATAGGTAGAAACCAGCGCAGAGTTAAACGAATTTTACCAGGCTTTCACTGCAACTCAAGTGTTCAGCCACCTGGGATAATCGGGAATTAACTCTTTGCTCCCCACTCTCAATTGGGATATGGGAGCCTGTTTTTCTTGGTTCCCTCATGAAAGTGCCAGAGGAAAGGATGGTAGATGTTGGGAAATAAATAACAAACAGGTAACTGACAGCCATGTTCCCCTGGGACCTGTTTCATTCAGTAGGCAGCTGTCACCAATTTCACTTCTCACCAGCAGGACGTCAGTTCATTTCTTTATCTTAGCGTTACTTTGGTCTTCACTGCTTGCTCTGGTGTTGTATGCTTTAACACCTCCCCTGCGCCAGCTCTGTACCCTACAGCCTGGTAAGATCCTCACTCCTACTTGGCTAGTTTTCAGAATGCAAGTGTGGAGTTACTCATAAAGACATGCAAGCTGTTGTCTGTGGACTTTTGTCTCATTTTTTGTTTTTTTTTTGTTTTTTTAATTTTTTGTTAATTTTTCTGGCAAACAACCCATGTTTCTCTCCTTTTTAATTTGCCAGGAAATAGTCACTTAGAATTGATGGACACTAGCCAGTGAATGATGCAAACACCTGTCACTCTGTTTGCTGTGTCCCAACAAGATGGGCACAAACCTCTGTGTCCTGGATAACTTGTAAAGGGAATAAATACATTCTGCCTCACTAATTTATAGTACATGAAAGCTTACTGGCCCCAACCCAGAACGGGCCCCCATTGTGCTAGGTGCTGTACATATACACAGAATGAGACAGTTCTTGCTTCAAAGAGCACACAATCTAAATAGGCAAGGCAGACAAAGGAAGTGTGACTATCCCTGTTTTACAGAAGGAGAACTGAGGCACAGGGGGGATGAAGTGACTTGCCCAGAGTCACACAGGAAGTCTATGGCAGAGCCAGCAACTGAACCCAGGTCTCTTCACCCTCTGTAGATTTCAACAGGCATGGAGTTCCTCTTCACCGCAATCCTGAGAGAGGCTGAGAACTCAGCTTCCATTGATTGCAGTGAGTGAGAAGGAGGATGATTCACGTGGGTTCTTAGCATCCCACAGGTAAGACACACTCATTTCCTTGCAGGACCAGGCCATTCCTTCCCTGACTGGCTGTGTAGCATTGTTATGCTGCTGTGGCATTTCCTTTCCAAGGTGGCTGCATTGCAGTGGTAGACATAAGAAAGTCTGTGAAGGGCTGTGGGGTCCTTTGGGTTGAAAGACGCTAGGGAGTGATGACTATATTCAGCCTTGTCAAACTAGAGGAATGGCAAGAAATGCATGCGTATTGTTAGCTCTCCATTGTTAGCGTCTGATGGTTCTGCTGGGTTTTCATTCTATCTCATCTGTCTCAGGCACTCATCACTGTAGGGTCTGGTTATCGCCACTGGCTGAGACAGGAGACTAGACAGCCCATCAGTCTGTCCAATCTGATCTGGCAATTCCTACGTGCTGCTCCATCCTTACTCATGTAACACTCCCGCTGACATCATTGCCCGTGTAAGGATGTCAGGACTTGGCTCAAGCACAGCTGCATGAAAATAGGATCTCTGCTGCTTACTGTTCCCCTACAGCCACCATGCCCTCTGAGACATTGCAACTATCTCCACAGCAACCTATTACCATAGGAGCACTTATTGCAGGAGGCCTCTGGGACATCATGAACTCACACTCTTCAGCATTTGTTTTGTTTTCTATTGTAGCTGCTGGGCCTTTTATAATGGGAGCTCCTCAGGGCAGGGGCCTGCCAATTGCCTGGCATGCCTTGCCCATTGTACACACGGTGCACACCCCAGGTTCCATATAAATAATAACAAGTTATAATCCTCTATTTGTGAAACTAAGTGGAGAAATCAGCAGCAGCAGCACGTGAAATGCTCAAGCTGCACCTGTTTGCATGTAGGTGACTTGCATAAGGAAAAAACCACAGCAGAAGAAATGCTGACCAACAGAGAAGATCCCTATCCCTACACAGAAAGCCTTGCCAAGTTTTTAAAGTGATGTAATCATTACATGAGTGATTGTGGGGTTTGCTCTCCCATTGGTTCACCAGAGATTTAAGGATAAAAAGGGACATCCCTTCTGAATTCTCCATGCAGCAACAGAAGAGCAGAACACCTCTCACCTACCCGTCACTCATCCTGCTGGGCTGGTAAATGAGTTGCTATTAGTGGATGCTGATCCTCATCAAGGATAAGGCTAGAACAGGGGATGCTTTTGTTGTTTAAACATGAAGTATGGCAGCCTTATGCTGTCTGGAAGCCCAGGTCACCCCTCTGTCCTGCTGAAGGAGAGAAGATGAGTTCCATGAAGCATAGTGGAGGGGGATTTTTCAGATGTCTATGGCCCCCCATAACTAACCCAGCTAACACAAGAGACCAGAGGTGTGTGTGGGGGGAGGGGATATGATCTTTTATTGGACCCACCTTGTCTCTCCAATGTTCTGGGACCAACACTGCAAACAGCAAACACAAGTCAATTATGTGGCACACGGCACTTTAATGTTTCCAGAACCCATGAAGGAAACTCAGCCCCCCAGAATGAGACTTAGATTCTTGAAGCAAGAGGTTGGTAAAACAAGCACTCAGGCAGAAATGTTTCCTCCTGCACAGCTTCCAGATTTTGATGAGGCTAAAATGATTACTCTTTTATTCTATTTTCAAAGCTTCCAAGAAAGCCAACATCAAACAATGGTCAATTTAATGAAGTTATTAATGAGTCTGATCTTAATGAATACGAATGAAGATCCTAATTTCTTGGAGCACAAATCTGATGGAGTTTTGATCTGATTTTGGATGTATACAAAAATACTTCTGTGTCAACATACTACTTTATTTTCTGACAGCCCCATGGCTGAGTTTCTTTATTTGGCTAGATATGGATAAACTTACAAAGCAGTTTTTCCTATCTTGTTGTGTTTTCCTTTGTCTCTGTATTGTGTAAGACTGTTTGTTATGGTGTCTAGAGGGGAACAATCCATAATAAACACCCCAGGTTCTTTTTGGGCATTAAAGCCCCTAGAGCACCTCTGGGAAGAGTCAGCCTGTAGCCGAATGACCTTGGCTAAGGCTACCCTTACCCATACAGTTGTGCAGAGTGTTGCACAGCAGTTGCCAGCAAGCCTGCTGCCCTCCACCCCTTAGGCCGCTGCGTTCTGGCAGTGGCTGAATGTGCCCTTTCTGGAGACAGTCTGTAATATGCCTTGGGATGAAAGGTGCTCTCTAAGGGCTAGGCTGTGACTCAGACTGTCCACAGCTGCAGGGCCTTCAAAAAGGCTACCTAGACCTTGGCAGGGCTGATGAGAGAGGGAGATGGGGCGGGAGAGTTGTACTGGGGCACAGAGCTCAGCGGGGCCTTCTAACATCTGTAACAGAGCTGTGTAAATAAAGTGAAATGGGAGGAGCCTCCAATTTCTCTCAACAGGCCTGGCCCTTGACTCCCGCCATGTAAAAGTAAGCAGGGCTATTTGCCTGCTTGCTCCCTTCCTGGAGTAGGTGGGCACAGAGTGGACAGGAAGGGGTGGGAAAAGAAGCCAGAGTAAGCTGAGCCAACACATGGGCAGGGGGCTGTAGGCCACCAATGAATAACTACTCCCCTTGACAGGGGAGGTGCAGGACAGGGGTTGCGACTCTCAGGGGTACCTTTGAGGCACAGCACCTCTGGAGAGCCTAAAGGAACAATCTTGCCCTCAGTAGATTATTATTCTGCGGAAGTTTGCTCAGAGACAGAGAAAATCAAGACACCAGCTCCAAATCTCTTGGGCTAATTCACTCTCAGCTTAGCCTCTAATTTCAAACTCATCAAGGTTTGCTGCTTTTCGCAGGGACGGTTTGTTTTTAAATGATAACACCTAATCTATGAGGACATTACATATTCAGAATCAATATGGGTTATTAGAGATCTATATATAAATGCTCAAAACACAAGCAGGGAAAAGAGTTTATTTCTCTGTGTTTTCCACCATGTGGTTATAAAAGGGTCACGCAGCAAATGTCTCACAAACATTTTGATGCATGGAAATGTTTTGCAGGCAAAGAGAAAACAGGCTGCCCTATTATGATCGTTCTTCAACTGAAGATGCCCTCCATGGACAGCAAGATGATGGCTTTAAGCACAGGAGATTTATGCAGAAAGAGCCTAATCCAGCGGTCCTCAAGCCGTAGGTCGAGACCCCATTTTAATGGGGTCACCAGGGCTGGCGTTAGACTTGCTGAAGCCCAAGCCCCACCACCTGGGGCCAAAACCAAAATCCAAGGCCCACTGCCTGGGGCTCAGGCTACGCCCCCCCCACCCTACTCGGGTCTGACCCCTTGGGTTTTGGCTTTGCCCCTCACCACCCCACCCAGGGCAGCAGGGCTTGGGCAGGCCCAGGCTTCGATGCCCCGGCCTGGGGTCGTGTAGTAATTTTTGTTGTCAGAAGGAGGTCTTGGTGCAATGAAGTTTGAGAATCCCTGGCCTACTCCAGTCTCCCTTGATACCAATGGGAGTCTATCCACTGGCTTGGAATCCAGCCCAAAGAAACAGCATGGGGCAGTGGGTGGAAAGGGGCTGGCAGCTGCTCTTGGAGGATCTCCATCTCACAAAGTGCTGCGCTTAGCAGAACAAAAGCCTGAGCCACCCTGATGCCCTCTGCACCTGCCCAGCCCCACTGGCCAGGGAGGAGGTGTGGCTTGAGGCATGGCCTTGCCACTCTTGCATTCTCCTTTCTGTCCTCTTTGTGGTTTCCAAGCCAGACTCCCCCATCCTTTTATGCCATGAGCACAAGGGCTTGGATCTTGGGCAGGTGAGCACAGGGAGTGAAGGATCCTGGCACACTTCTCTCCTTTCACACCCATGTGAGGTAGGCACAATCTACCCCTGGCTGTATAGACTGGCTAGTATATGTAATTAGAATAGAGCTACACTGGTCTGTAACCCACCGAGGGCCTGATCTTGCTTCCTACTGACACCAAATGGCAAAACTCCTCATTGACTTCAATGATGTGGGATTGGGTCCTAAGGGCCCGATCCTGTGAAGTGCTCAGTGCCCACAGTCACTGAATTTAATCACTGGAATGACTGTGCAAGAGTGCTTTGATCTGAAGTGCCTTTGAGACATGGCACGGAATTGAAAGGCCAGGAATGGAGGGAGGGAAAGGAGCATTTCCCTGAAGTGAACTCCTCCCACCCTGAAAAGAGGGTAGGAATCTGTTAGCGACTCTAACCCAGTAAAGATCAGAGTGGGCGAAACTCCAGCTTCCAGCATCTCCAGCAGTGCCAAAGGGCACTCTGCAAATGGTATCCTGTGGCCACTGCACATTCATCTTCTTCCTCCGTTTTTTTCTCATGTCAGGCTGTTCAGTTTTGTAAAAACCTAATCTGCCACACGGGCAGACAGTAAGTAAGACAGTAAGTGGTCACCTCATAACTAAGGGGATATTCAGCGTAAGGTTAGAAGAATTTGGCCCTAAATTTTGTACCAGGAATGGGCAAAAAACAACCTGGATCTTCACTCAAAAACCAAGCCAAACCCAAACCCTTCCTGGAGGCTCAGAAGAGTTTGATTAACATATGTTTCAGTTTATTTTTCATGGTTGTGGAATTATATATTCCAGCCAGCTGGATCCAGCTATGCCAAAACATCACAGGCAAAAGAGGTCTTGCAGGGTTTCTGGCAATGCCGGACAAGACCCCTTGCTGCAAACCAATCTATAACAGCTTGGAAAGATCTCTAGATTTCAGAGCAGGATGTTGGAGTGCAGTTCTGCTCTGGTTGCTTAGAGGGCGTCAAGTCCTCTGATAAGCATGGTTTCCTCCTTCCACCTCAAACCTGGCCCTCCTATATTGCTCTGCCCTGCAGCACTAGAGTGACTGCAATTGAGTCATTAAAAGACCTCCTTCAGTTTTTCACTGGGAGCCCCACTGATGCATCAGAAATTAAATTCTAGATGTACAGTCTCAAACGATGTCCTTGGGAGCAAGCTAAGCAAAAAAAGATTGAGAAAGCAATCAGAGGAGACACAGCCTGACACAAACAAATGATCTACACCATAACAAAGCAACTGTTCAGATGAGGCTCCTAGTACCTTGCAGAAATTTTAGTAAGATATTATGAAGCAGAGAAATAATTAAATCTCTGCCTTCTTAAGCACTTAATGGCTGTCATGCAAACGGCTGTCAAGCAAATAATGTTTAAGCTTCCAGTAAACTCTGACACATTAAGAATTCATCAAATGGACTTTCTCCATCTCACTAAATGTCTTTTACGAACAAATCCAAAGGGATTGATCTTCCCCACTTGCCTCAAACCTGCTATCGTCATTTACACCTGTGCAAAGTGAGGTTAGATGCAGCCACTGTGATACGGTAGCATTTTGCACATGTATAAATGACAACCCAAGGTGGGTTATGGAAAATGGAGAATCAGGCCCAAAGCATTTCCTGAAAACCAGTTTGTATCAGTCATTCTTTGAAACTGTCTAGCTTCTCCCAGCTGAGGATCTCAAAGTATCCTACCAATGTTGTCTAATTAACCCTTGGAATCCCTGGAACTAAATCGAGACCTCTGCAGATGGCAAGCTAATGCTATGGGGGTACAACATGCAGAGGTGGAAAGATTGTTCTCCATCTTGATTAAAAGTGCAGATCTTTCAAGTGAACTATCTGCACTGCCCAGTCAGTCTTGCTGATCATGTCACCATAACCCTTGCTATTTTAATAAGCAGCAGTCTCTTGTGCACATCCAGCAGCACATCTTTAGCTTGTGCACCCCCATTCTCTTTTATGGGGATGTATTCGCTCTTCCCTTACAATATGATCCAGTTTCTGAGCCTACAGATATCAGACCCACTTCACACTGTTTGGTTACACAGGCACTTGATAAGAAAATTACAGGCCAGCACTTGTGAGACAAAAGCTTTCCCTCCCACCTCAACAGATCTGGGACGGAAGAGATTACATGACAGGAGATATGTTTAGATGAGTGGGTCCCCTAAGGGAGATTTGTGGATACTTTCTTGAAAGACTAAGAAGCAAAGAACAAACAACAGAGGAGTAAGGCGGTCTTTCCCATTGATTCAGATCTACTCTACAAGCCAGGCTGCAAGCCCTGAGGTCTTGTTCATAAAAACAGGAGCATACGTTAATACAATCTCTGGGTTATTGTTTTAAGAGCCTAGTTTCTTTTATGCAGCTCTTAAGAAATCTGAGGTTTTCATTATCTGTATGATTCTCTTCCTTTCCTTCTTCCCTCCTTTCTTTTCTTTCAGTCTTTTATGGGACCTATAATTATTTTTACACAACAATAATGGCTGACAACATTTCAAGGAACAATTTGGAAAGTCAGGTCCCTATAGCAATCGGGAGCCTTGTCTCTTGTCTTAGACACTGCACAGGATTCAATTAGGAGAAAGCTTTGCCTGCTCCCACAAGACAAACATCATCATCTGAAAGAGCTGGATGATTTTATACCATTAAATATATTTGTGGCTAAAAATAATGGCTATCAAATACTGGTCTGTAAACTCAACATCCCCAAGGCCCTAATGGGTCACAGACAGATCTGGTGAGAGAATGCCCCAAATACAGTGGGACATGCTGGAGTCCTACAAAGGGTAGATTTAAAAAGCAGGCACCTGACTCACTTCCGGTGGAAAGAAAGAAAGAAAGAAATTTTCTAGTGTGTGGTGATGCCAAACTGATGTCATGCCAAGCTCCACTCCATCATATGATGTGACATTTTACCCTCGTGTCTGCACAGAATACAAAAACAAACAAACATCTGCAAAATTAGATTCAATAGTTTCTCAAATGCTTCCAGTCCAGAGCCACTGAACTGAAATAAAGAGAGAGATTGTGTCTTTTATGACAGTCCCCGTGATTAAGGCATCTCATTTAGAAATGGCATGCTACATTTTATATTAATTTGCTTAAAATTCTGATGCTGTCAATGTTCTTCCTGAGTATTTAAGCTGTATCTTGTCTTTGAGGGTAAAATGCCATCAATTCATCATCATTGGCTACTTGATAACCGAATGGTTTACAAAATGGATGGGAAAATAAACTGTGTTATCTGGAAAGAGAACCTGTTGGGCTTGTGAGGATTTTAATTTTCAGTGATCCATCTTTCTTTAGGGGGATGTCCCCAGTGCAGGATAAATAACCTGCACAGGAAAAAAATATAGTCTGTAAAATAAGGGCCAAATCCTGCTGCTCTCACAACAAATAATACTTAGGAGCTCTTTGTGGAGAAAAATATTGCAGTGTAAGGTTGGCAGGATTTGGTCCTATATAAATAACTGCTCCTTTAGGGCTAGATTGAGGACCAAATTCTGGCCCCCAGACCAGCCCCCACATGTCACTCTGGCAACATAAGGGGACTGTCCCATAAAGGAGACACAATGGGCTCTGGGGAATTACCCGAGCAGAGGTGCAGTATAGGGCTGTGTACAGTATAGTGGCATGGTGGAACAGGGCTGGGATGAGGCATGGACTGTAGATGAGCCCACTGAGGAGACTAGCTGGTCAGGAGGCTTAAAAGCCTCTTTTGCTCCTGGAAGGAGCAGAACTGCCTTTGCTCCAAGCACTGAGAAGCGCCTGGCGGCGCCACTCCAAGAGGGGATCTGGAAAGGAATTATATAATGCTGAGAGATCCAATTACTTCCCCTTCGCTCCAGAGGGGAAGTAGGATGCTACAGCCCTTAACAAAGAACAATTTTCCAACAGCTCAGCAAGGCTCATGTGGGGAGAATTGGGAGCTTGGTGGCTCTTTCCTCTCCCCCATGCCCAGACCTTCAATGAGAGGAGCTCTCCTGTGCAGTACAGAGATCTGGGGTGCTCCCTCCAATTCCTAGTCACAATATAGCCTTTAAAGATTCCAGGCTAATAAATCCATTGGACGGCTATTGCAATACAGCACAGAAAGTTTGTATTTTATTTTCTTTGGGCGGAAATAAATCTCTGTCCATTACAGCTGGAAGCAATATCTTTACACAAAATTACCTGACAAATGTAGCGAGCGCTGGCATGCAGATGTGGAATCTATCCCACAGAGCAGAGAAGGTGATGTCAGCATCACACAATGTGACATGCTGTCTTCTGATGTCAATTTACCTTTGGTCACCTGCCTGCAGGGGACAGCTTTCCCCCTCTGCAGCCTTTTCTAAACAAGGGCTAACTTCAGCTAGTTTGCCTGGTTCTGTATTGAGACTTTACAGCTTTGTAGCTATTACCATTTATTTATTTTTCCTTGTAGGATGACTACAATAATATATTCAATTAAAAAAATTATGGTAATGATTTCAGCAACTTCAGTTGTTACTTACGGGAGGCTTGGTTACCGCTTTGACTGCTCACTAAATAACAGTCATCTTAACAACAGCGGGATACAAAGAGACAAGAATCATTTGTCCTCTTGCAAGAAGCAGGCTAGGGATGCTGAAACACTGTGGATGGCTCCACTCCAGTGGCTGAACAAACAGCATGTGACAGGTGTTAGTCATGTTGCTTAATGCACTGCTGGAAGGTACGCAGATACTAAGGTGATAAGCGTAGTATAAAAATATATAGACTAGACTAGACTAGACTAGAGCAGATCCTTCCTTGAATTGCCCTTGTTCACGTCATTCTGAACCTTTCCCTATGGCTTCCTGGTGAAAAGACCCCTTTTCCCAGAGTGAGTCTTTTGAGCGCACTGCTGTCAGTTTACAGTGGGAATGATTCACACAGGAAATCATGATTCCATGAGATCTTTCACTGCAGCTGCAATGGCCATGTGTTGAATTGTAGCGTTCCATCATCTCAAGGCCTTATCTGTTCTAGCACCACAGAGCGATGTGTGGATGCATTCTCAACTGAGCAGACAGCAGGGAAAGTTATCTAGTTTCCATGCCCATTAAGTCTGCTTTGATAACACATATAGGACACAGTACAATGTCTCTGCACACACTAGTAGCTGAAATAGTTTATCTGCCAGCAGAAGTATACTGAAATTCTGAGATCCTCCAGTAGGAGGCACTAGACAAGGGCAAACATTGGGATAGACGTTGTCCCGGGCAGAAGTACAGATAGATCTGGGCTGGACGGGGGACAGGGGCAGATAGATGGGATACAAAACTGATTTTCATCATTCTGCTAGTGATGATGGGACTTGGCTCCATATCTCATTATGATGCTGCAATGTTCTTCTGTTCCCTGGACACCACATCCAGCGTAATGTTGTGTGTGCTTGAAGCAGCGCTCATTTACTGAGCTTGGCCCTAGTAAACCTTGGGCTTCCTGGAGAGGATGTGGCCAAGTGGTTTTACTTCCTGCATTCTTGTGTGGCAAGCACATACTCCGGGGGCAAGGATTTTAGCCTTGAGCTTGGGCAGCAGGGAGCTTTAATCTGTCATTAGTTCCCATCAGTGTTCTTGTTTCCGATTAATCCAGGGAGCCCTTGAAATCTAGCTAGAAAGCTTCATCTCAGGAGATTTCCACACCTGCTGCTGTACAGACTTGTCTGGAGAAACAGCTGAACCATGAGGGCTTTGGAGGCCTCATCCCTTGCTGCTGTGAACACATCTTCCTACCGCCGCCGTACCCCAGAGACGTCCTACTGGGATCCGGTTCTCTTGGTGCTGCTTTCCCTGTCTCCATCTCTGCCTCCCCACGGCATGGCTGGGTTCCAGCCCGTTGCTCTGAGATGCTGGATTGCTCAGCCTGCCCAGCAGCAAGGGAACAGAACAGACCAACAGCTCAGCCTGGTGTTGGCTGAGTGAACACGGGGAGGTCTCATTTCCTCCCCACGTTGCATCTGCTGTCTTTGAGATGTCACCTCCAAAAATCTCCACTCACCCTGAGTTGGGACTGCAGAAGCAGGTATTTCTCCCTGACCCTGACATGCCTATGGTGAAGGGCTGGGATAGCTGTGATGCACAGTGTGACTCAGTGATATAACACGCCTCCCTGTGCTGCAGAACAGAGTGCAACTCCTGCTCTCCGGGCACATGGATCACCCCATGCACCCACAGTGCTCTGGGCATGCTATCTGTCTTCATCCCCCTCCCTCTGCCCAGATGACGGGCCCTGTGACACACCGCCACCTCCTCTGCTCTCCCCTTTACATGCTTGGTGCTCTGATGGCCCCACACAGGGAGAGATGTCAGGCAACAGCGGGGACACAGCCCAGGCGGTGGCAGAGACAGGGCCAAGCAGGACACTTCATGTTCTCGGAGAGGGACTGGACACCACAGCACAAGGGGAGAGGAGTGAGGAGCTCGCACCAAAGGCAGCTGCCATCAGAACAAACACCAGAGGCAGACAGGGAAGAAGAATCCACTGACCTTGTGCCTGCTGGACACTTGTATACTTCAGCTTCCAGCATCTCCAGCAGTGTGGAGAATGCTGAAACCCATGGCTCCCTATCTGGCTCCATCCGGCTCCATATCTGGTGCACAGCTTCTCCTTTATTTGGAACCACAGAGATTCTCTGCATCTCAGGGGCCTTATCACCTGTTCTGATATTCACTGTTACTGGTGAGTGTGTCTTATGGTCTCCTTCCCTGTTTAATGCACACAGGATGAGAGTCTGCTACGGCTCTCAGCTAGTGAGCCTGGGCTCTTTAGCTCTAGCAGCTCAAGCTTTTATCTCTAGAGCCATGTATTTGACAGCTCCACACCAGAGATTGAACTGGGGTCCCTCCAGAACTAAAAGCATAAGCAATGCTTGCCAGGTGACACCATAACAGACTCACATCCTCTGTGGATCAAGGACATGTGACACATCACTGGATTACATAAGCACTTGTCTATCTATTATCCTACATGCCTTTGGCACTTTCCCCCCCAAAGATCCCCAAAGTGCGCTGCAAGCTGGCATGACCCACAGTCCATCAGGAGTTTCTGCCATTCAGTACCATGCTCAGAGCCCTAGTTTGCACAACTCTCCCACCACAAACAGGCAGAAATCATTTCCATGCTGCCACCTCTGGGGCAAAACGCGGCAGCTGTTTGATAGAGCACAACACCACCACCACCAGGTAGGATAGAAAGTGTAGAACATCAGATCTACTCTTTAGTGGGATTTTTCAAGATAGCTTAAGGGAGTTGGACACCTAGCTCCCACAGAAAGCTGTTGAATCCCATCCCAGACCTCACAATTCATGGCATCACTTCAAAACCCTTTTATAAACTGACTTCGTTTGGCACATGTGGGTGTCGCAAAGTCCCCCCATACCAACGGTACTTTTGTTCCTATAGTTACGAGTGTACTTCAGAGGGGAAAAAGCAGAGGGCAGCTAAAAAAAAAATAGCACAAAATACGTACGCAAAACACAGGGGAGCAACAAAACGTGACGAATGGGGAGGTTCCAGAAAAGGATTTCATTGCCAAATGTTTAGGAAAAGCTGTGAAACTACCCTAGGAGCAATGCACTCGGCCCAGCAACCTGCAGCATCCCCCATGGGCTAATCTATTTGCCCCCCTGAGAGTAATTTCACAAGCTGCCAATAAATTTACACATTTGCAGTCTTGAGCCTGACAGAGCAACGTGCTCTGTGATACAGCATAGCCGCACATGATATCCCATGGGAAACCTCTGACTTTTTTGCTTTTAAATAAGGAATTCCTTGTGCTTTTGAGGCCGTGTCCCCCAGTTCTGCTGTTGCATGGGAAGAATGAAGAGAAACATGTTGGGGCCATAAAACCAACTTAAAAAGAAAGCAGATAAACAGCAAGAGGGATGTGACCTCGCTAGCCAGGGGACAAATGCTGGAGATTCTGATCTGAGAGGGACTGGGGTCTGAGTGTCAAAAGCAGTAAGCTGCAGGTGAACTGAGCGTATGATAAACCATTGGTTTATTATCATAGGGTTCTGTGCCATGTACAAACCACTCAAACTTGCCATGTCTTCCAGAGACTCTCCCTCGCTCTCATGTAGTCCTTTGTTTCTCTTGCCTCCCCCCCCCCCCCCGTCTTATCAAGTAAGTTCCCAGAGTGAAGGCAGATGGCAGCAGAGTAACATTGGCATGTCCTACTTCCAGTGCAGCCACGGCAGCTCACTCTCCCCGCTATGCTCTCCCGGGTTAGTTACCCCTGCAGTTCGTGGTCACACGCCATCTAGGCACTTCACAAGAAACTGCAACATCTCATTGATCATTCATGAATGACTACGTAAGACAACACCTACTGTCTCTCCTTCCCATGCTCTGTCAGAATTGCCCTCCAGCCGTCTCCACCTTCTTGAAACAAGGTCACCCCATCTTCTTTATGTGCCCTCCCTTGACAATGGTTCTACACTGGTGCTGATTCAGCTCTGAGGTGGTAGGGGAGTAGCCCAACTGTGCATTTCAGACCACCCATTGCAGTCCATGGGAGTCTTTCCATTGGCTTCAGTAGACTTTGGATCAGGCCGTTTCTAAAAACGTTTGTTTGGGATGGGGGTAGGAAAGAGGTCATAGCAGAAGGATAAAGGTGGTTTAAAACTGCAGAGCTCCACCTCTTGCTGATCATTCCATTCAGGAGGAAGCCCTTAAGCGTATCAGAGGCAGTATGGAGTAGTGGTTGGAAGAAAGAGACTGAGAGTCAGGACTCCTGGGTTCCATTCCCAGCTCTGCCACTGACTCTGGATTAGAACTTGGATAAGCCACTTAAAACTCTATGTGCATCCTCTGATAATGGTATTGAGGTACCTCCCAATGTGAGGCTAAATGTATTACTCTGGGTACAAGCAAAGCACTATGGGATCCTCTGAAAAAAGGTGTTACATGAGCCAAATTCTGCCTTCGCATAAGCATGTACAGGTCCCATTGATCAAAACTGGAAATGCATGTGCATATGAGAGGGTAGAATCCAATCCTATAAGGGGCATGCATTAGTATCCCACCCAGTACAGAGCTAGCCAAAGGGAAGGAAACATTTTTCTCCTTCAAGAAGTCCTGCCATAAACTTCCCAAGGAATCTATCCTGAACCAAGAGACAGACATGTATAAATCCCAGACATTCCGAAATACAAGGCGGCCCAACTAACTGGATACAAGCTTAACAACTTCACAGTCTGACAAGTCACTCCATCCTCATCCTACTCTGTCCTGCGCAGAGGTCTGCAAAGGAGCTAGATGCTGCTGGCACTGCTAGTGATGACCCTCTCTCATCTGGAAGCTGTGTATGTGCATTGAGTCAAAGGATGATCACGGACAGCAGTATCCTGCTGTTCTGCTAGTTACACAGCAAACAAAGGGAGGGGATTTTCAGTGCAATTATTGATTTTTCAAACGAATTAATGATGTTTAAATACAGAAACCCTGTTTGGAATAAAATATGGCACAAGGCTTTTCTTCTCCTTGGAAGCCAGCTCTCCCAGAGCATCAGTGCTCATATGCTGGAGCAGGATTTTAACCACTTGTCTGGGGACAGCAGAGAAATCTGCCAATCCACCACATATACCCTGGACAAGAAAAAAAGAAGGGGTCAGAGGCTGCTTCTAACATGCAGCACCCTCTACTGGCCCATCTGCAAATTATCCTGGTTGTCTACTCAGGCACTTAACCACAACAGGGGCCAGTATTCAAGAGCAGACCCTTGATTTTGCACTTGCGTTCCACAGCTTTGTGTACCTTAGGCACCATCACCCACTGGGCCCACTTGCATATGTGGGGGTGGTGATTTCTGACAGCGCTCTGGCAGGCAGACTGAGCACCTGATATATGAGCTGTGAGGTTATTTACAGCGACAGATGGCGGAGGGTGAAGTAGGGATAAGAACTGAAGATGTAGGGACAGGAGGAAGTCAAAAGGGGAAGGAATCAATGTCATTGGAGCTATTATAGCCACAGGATAAGCCTTGGTTATTAGCTCATGAAAGTGACCAATGGTTTCCCTCTACCAGAAAGCTTTGCTAGCGGAAGGTCAGAGCTTGGAACACAGGTACAGACAAACTTGTTGACCGGGCGTTCTGGTCAAAAACCAGATACCTAGCAACCCTACTTCCTGGGTATCCACAGAGGCCTTTGCCTGAAGATCTCTTACCTCCAATCAGCTCCCACCTCTCCTGCCCACCAGCTGCCCAAGAGCCCTGCTCAGGCACGGAGGGAGAGTGCACCACATGATGGGCGACACCACCCACGTGGCTGCAGTAACTACTTTCTACTTGCCCTGCAGATCTGGGAGAACCACCTGGACCCATCGCCCAATCACAACCCAGGGTTCCCTTTAGGGGCTTATGCAGGGTTGAATGGAAATGGGAAGCACAGGCAGGAATCAGCACTGCCACGCCTCTCCTCCCACTCCTGCACCTCTGGCGCTCCTCATCAGCCAGATGCATGGGGTTGGGCTTCTCTGCACTCGCAGAAGCAGCTATTACCATGGAGCCCCTGATTTCTCTACACAAACGAGCACTAGCAGAATGCACTGATCCCCCACAGATCGCATTTGCACTACAGTGAGATGAGCATCATCTACTTGATCCCTCAGACTTTGGGAAACTCAAGAAACTTGCACCTAACATTTAATGAAGATTTTTAAAATATTTTTGGTAAATAAAATCAGGGGGTATTCTACAGGGTGAACCCTCTATTACATTTCTGAGGTTTCTGGTTCTGGCTTCTATTCTACATAAACCTCCAGGGAAACAATTCCTAATCACCTGCCACGATGAAATATGATTCATTGCACCAACCAAATTCTGCCTCAGACTTCATCTGCTGCTGATTCTGCCACTTAGAAAGCAAAGGAAATGAGCTGAGGACATTTACAAATTGCTGTTCCAAGCTGCAAATACTATAAAACATTTGCTCATCAGAAAGTTACCTTAAGGGGTATGCAGGACTCGGGACACATTATGAAAATGCAGCCACAATAATTCTTTGGAGAGCAAGGGGAGAGTGAACTAGCAGTAGCACACAGGACTGGGAGTCAGGATTCCTGGGCTCAACTCCTGCTTCCAGGAAGAAGTGTGAGCTAGTATTTAGAGCAGGGCAGAGACAGAGTCAGAACTCCTGAGTTCTATTCCTGACTCACTTGCTTCACCACCACACTGCCTTGAAAATGAGCTTACAAACACTAACCTACTTCCCAGGAGAAGGAGAAAATTAAGTCTTTTGAAAATGCTTTGAAATCCTCATCTTTAAGGGACATAGATGGGAAAAGAATTATTTTACCATTACTGTTTTTATTTAAAAAAAACCAATTACTTGACTCTTTACTCCTGCTTATCTAAAATTAATTAAGATTAATAAATACATTTTGGGAAATGACCACACAACTGAATTACTTAATAAAAATAATATTTCTCCTGCAAGTGAAGAGAAGTCAATTCACTTCTTGGTAAATAAAGAAGTTCATGTTTAATTACTATCAATAAGCCCATAACTTATATAATGGCCTGATTCTTTTATGACTATTAAGAATCTCAGCTGCTAATTCTATGTAATTGTGATTGTTTTTTTCCCATGGGTTCTCCTCTTTCCAAGAAATATCCGCAGACTATGCTGTCTGAGGAAACTGTATTTGCACTTTGGTAGAGAAGGGCAGAGCCCAAAGAACTGGGCAACTTGGCCTCCAAAGCAGAGTGGAGCCCAAAGAACTGGGGACATGGCCTCCAAATCACAGCCAAAACTACAGAAACCACCCATTTGCTGCAGATTGCGGTCTTGTGCACCTAACTCCATAATTGCTGCCGATCTCCCATGCTTCTCCCCAGCGCTGGCAAGATGGCAGGCTCAGTTACCATGTTCTCACTGGTCTCCAAGTGTCAGCCATGCTCATGTGATGCCTCCAGGGAAGATAATGCAGAATTAACCCAAACACCACTGTGACTTCCACTGCTTTAAGGTAGAGACCATGCTGTGTTGTGAAGCTGACTCTTCCCCCTTTTGCCACAGATTTTCTCATAGGTGGAGATGCTGTGAAGGGGCTGTTACGTGCAGCCATGAGATGCTACCACGTAGCTGATTCTACACAGTCTGTATCCACAGCATTACAGACATTTTATTCACTTCTGGGTCTCACACTGGACAACTGTTAAATCATATGTTAACAGGAACTAAGCACTAACCACTAGCTCTGGCCAATACTTTTCATGGGCTTTCTGCAGAGAAATGGTGAGGAAGGTAAAAGCCCAGCTACATGGAGAGCAGCACATTTGGGTTTCTTGCAATGAAATTATCCCTGTGATAGAAAAATAACAGTGAAAGCATATCCAAACAAGCTGTTTGCCCAACATAACAATTTCCTTGAAAGTTCCTGTCAAAACCATCACTGTCTGCAAGCCACTACCTTTGCCATTTTCAACTAAGAGAGAGGTAAAATGCTGTGACATGTTACCCTGAAATTAAATGTGCTTCAAATAACATCATGATTTCTGGAGTTCATCGGCAATGTCTCTTGCCTCATTCAGACAAATAAAATAAGGTCACTTGGTACTGTCCCATTGTTCATGGCCTTTTGCTTTTATCAGAGATGGATAAGGAGTGAGACTAAAGCTAACCCCAATTCCAATGACTACATAAAGGCTTGAGGGCAGGAATGATGAGCTTGTAATTAAGGCACTGCCTTGGGACTCAGATTTGGGTTCAGGTCCTGGCTCTGTTGCAGGTTCCCATAGCTATGTCTACACAGTGAGCTGCAGCCCGCGGCAGAGTCTCAGAGCCCAGATTGACCGACTCAGGTTCACGGGGCTTGTGCTAAGGTGCTAAAAATAACTGTGTAGACATGACAGCTTAGGCTGGAGCTCGGGCTCTGAAGCCTAGGAACTGGCATTCAGTCTACCTATGTACAATTATCACCAGCTCCAATGGATACTGGCCACTGGAACATCCAAAGGACAAAGCTCCTGTGTTTTCCTGTCTGCTGCATACATATGACTTTGGCTTAATAGAAGTAGGTCATATTGTCTTTAACCCCCGCCCCCCCTACCCCCGGCTTTAGGCAGCACAAATGACCATCTCCCTAAACGCCTCCATGGCTACCGATTTGCTGCGAGTGTATTTTCGAAGCCATCCCCCCCCCCCCGCTTTTACAAACTGCTGCTGCCCCCAGAGCAACGAGACACTCCAAAAACAAAGGCACAACTTACGACAAACAAACCTATAAGCAAGACCAGACCATGTGAATCTATTTCTTCTTTTTATTTATATTTACCATAGACAGACCATCCAGGACAAGAGCTGAGGCATTGCTGCAGATCTCTTACACTCAGATTAATTTAGAGGGTGTCAATAACAAAGGGGAAGGGAAAAAATTAGTAGACGATATCTGTCTTTCACCTGAATCAGACCAAACAAAGTGGCTTACAGGTGAACTGGGGACAACATAGGCAAGGTACAACAGCAGGAGGGGAAGGCAGCCCCCAACTCAAACCACCGCCTGTTATTTCCTGACATCCAGACTTTCATAGCTCTTCAAGGCTAATTTATTTACTTAATTTGCATCAATGTGACCTAAATTTCATAGTAAATTTGCCCCTGAGACTCACTAGATTACCTGTTAAACTGGATGGATGTGGAGAGGAAAAAGAGAGCCATAAGAAGTCACAAAATTTGCAGATTTGGGACACAAACGTAGGGTAGTGGAAATATTGATCACATAGGCCAGGTGCATGAAAAGGTGCCTTCAGATACTTACTGCAAGGACCAGAGGCTTCAGTGTGATTGCCGTCCTGCTGAAAGCAAGGGCTCAGGACTAGTTAGAATCCTAGCTTTTCTTCACTAACACATTTTGCAACTCGGGCTACTATCAGACCGAGATTTGACAGATCACCTCTTAAGCACTCTTGGTCTGATTTTCAGAGGCTTCAACTGGAGAGGTTTGGGCGCAGTATCTCTGAATGCTAGGTCATTAAAGGATAAAATCATGGATAACAAAGATATTCCAAGTTGTTATAATGATTACAAACAAACATTTTGGAAGGGATATTAAACTTTATGCTTCAGGGGTGAAGCCAATCTCTGACTACCATAAATGAGGATCAGACCTAATGTGGGGGGCAGATTATCCCTCTACTGTGGCAATGTCTTTGTTTCCAAAGATATTTCACATTGTGGTAAAGATTCTGCTCTCACTGACACTAGTGTACATCAGGAGAAACTCCACTGAAATCTATGGACTTGGGTAGATATAAGTGGTATACTGTAAGCGAGATCAATATAAGGCCTAGAGCTGATTGAAACTTGGAATTTCTGTACCATGGGAAATTCTGACATTTCAAAATTTTTTATTCTGAATTGGAACAAAACAAAAATTTTTTGAAATTTCCTGAGAAAACAATTCTGAAATAAAATTGTTTTCAATCCAATCAAAACATTTGTTTTGACATAATCTTATGTTTTGTTCCAATTTTGACTTGTTAAAAACATTATATAAAATTATAAAACATGAAACAACATCATCTAAACAAAATTTCATCAAAATCTATGTTTCCACAAAACATTTTGATTTTGATAAAACAGCATTTTTCAATGGAAAAATGCAGAGTTGGAAAATTTCCAGCTGATCTAATCATGCCCTATAATTTTCCTGTCGGATGTATAGCAATAAAGAAACCTTGGGCCAAAGTAACCTAGAGTCCAGGTCATTTCAGAGATCATCTAGTCTGACCTCCTGTAGAACACAGGCCACAGAACTTCCCCAAAATAATTCCTAGAGCAGATCTTTGAGCAAAAACATCCAACCTTGATTTAACAATTGTCACTGACAGAGAATCATTTTACTTTCAATATGCTTCGGGGACTTGTTGGACAGACGATACACTCACTTTACCTCCACCCATTCATTGTGTTTCTCTACTTGGGACTTTCGCTAGTTTGCACAGCACAAAACAATATTTCGATGTGTCCATTGATTTAATGCTTCTAAATGTCACTGATATCGCATGGCTGCGATGAGCTTTTATAAACAATAGAAAGGCTGACAAGAAAATTAATAGCTTCTTGCCATTTTGGTTCTACAGGCTATTATTTTACCGAGACAGAGATCCAGAACCAACCCGGTATAAGCCCCAGTGGAATAAGGTCAGCTTATGCCAGAGATGAATGCGGTCCACAGGCATAGTTTAACTGTGTAACCAAGATAGAAATGCTTATTAAAATAGCATTGTTTACTGAATCACACCCAGATCCCTGTCCAAATTATTGTTCTGGTTTATGCCTAGGAAGAGAAATATCCAGCAGCAAAATTTTCACGGCTCTGCTCTACTTCTGTTTATGCATGCATGTACTAGTCGAGAGCCCACAAGAGATGCACTGGGTTGTTTCTACTTTGAGATACCATCTGAGGTAAGTAAGGAAAGGCTTGTCTTGAAGCAAATGAGGTCTGTGTTATGTTCACTCTGCCACGGACTTCCTGAGGACCTTGGATACGTCCTTTAACTCTGTACACTTCCTGTAACAGAGGGCTAATCATCCTTCTCTATCTCGCAGTGGTATTGGAAGGCTTGTCAAGTGCTGAATCTTGAAGAGATGTTGCTTTGGAATTTTCTGGTATGAAAGCCGTGCTGCCAGCTCTTGAGATTTCATTGCAAGTCTTGGAAAACTTGTCTTTTTCTTAAAGTCCCAGCTCCTGGTGTCATGTGATATGTGAATGTCAGTTTTCCCCTAAAAAAAGAAAGGTTCTAGCCTCCTGGTTGCTGAGCAAAGCTTGAAAACACAAAGGAAATGTACCCTAAAGGCTCAAAAAAAGGAGATCAATAAAAAGCATCCAAAATAAATTATATTTTTTAAAAAACTCATTATTTTTGAACAATTGGGGTTGGCAACAGTGTATAGAATATAGAAACTATTAATAATTATTGCTGTTGTATGTTAATACCGTTCATTAATATCAATTAATGTTAGCACATTAACTTTAATGCCTACCAATTAATGGTTAATTGCTACATACTGTTACTTATTTGGGGCAGTAAAACAGCTGAATCCAAGGCTCAAAGGGGGTTTCTGATTTCTTGATTTGACAGGCAACAGCTGGATTCAGAATGGTATATAATGTGTTGTGCTCCAGCAAAAGTCCAAACACGGTACCAAAGTGTGATAGGATCCAGTGCAAGACTAGGGTATCAAGTATCAGAGAGGTAGCCGTGTTAGTCTGGATCTGTAAAAGCGGCAAAGAGTCCTGTTGGAGTCTATAATGTGCCACAGGACTCTGCCAAGACTACGATAGTTTCTGCTTACACTTAAGGTGTTACATTCAGGAGGGCTGGTGAGAGATTTTTTCCTGCCCCTCTCAAGGTTACTAAAGTTTATAACCCATCACATGATAAATGTCAAAATCTACTGACTCCCCTGAGTACAGCCACACAGTCCAAACCATATACAAAACCTGGATATGATTCAGTATGAACCTGGATCAGACTAGATGTTATTGGAAGGATGAAATGAGCAAGACAGTTTCTCACACAGATTGCTGGGACATTTTAATTCCCTGGATTTATTCAACATAGAAAGGATCCTCTAATCCTAGAAATTAGTGAACAAAAGTTTCATAACAGTGTCAGTCCTAGAAGTGATCACTAAGAATATAGCAACTCTGCTTAACCCCTCCACCTTTCCCCACCCCTGAAGTTTTCTTTGTCTGGGTCCCATTAATAAGACGAATGAATTATTTCTTTCCAGCTCATGAATGTAACTCCTGAGTGTATAAATGGACATTCAGGACTTGAGCCTATCAGAATGTAACAGTCTAACTAAGCATGCCCTGTCGTGGTCTTGTGGCTGATCTACATGCAGGATAAGAAACTACTACTGGTACCAGTTAGTAAATTAAATTGCCCCTTAGCTCAAACAACAAAGGAGAATGCTAGTGATGCTGAAGTTCCCAGGTTTTATTTGCACTGATGATCTTGGAAGAGGGACACTACAAGGCACTCCAGTCTAAACACTGTGCTTTTTGCACAACGTAACGTGCTTGTTCCCTGCACATAGCCTGAAAGGGACTTGTGAGAGTGTATCACTGGTCCCCTAAAAGGCAGACTCATTCATGGGATAACAGGCAGACATTCTTCACTGTCATCATGAACACACGTTATTAGATTCCTGTTCATTATTTATCCATCCTCTAATGCTGACACATTTGGAAACTCAGATCTTTCATTACAGTACTGTCAGGTCACTGAGCTAGCTCTTCTCAGCAGTCCTGCCAACTGAACTCAATGCGGGATGGCGCTGGAACACTGAGCCTTTCTCCTTAGCTCACCAGCTCAGTACAGGCCTTGCTGCTCATGACCAAACACCACTGCTTTCAGAGCGTTGTTCAGAGGCTTACATGAAATGAGATATTGGGCCCGAGATTAGTTGGCCCGAGATTAGTTCTTAATGGGTTTTCTCATGACAAAAAGGCCATCATCGCAGCTGGCACTCTGTATAAAAGACAACATAGTGGATGTCACAGTCTGCCAGACATCTATCTACCCCAAGAGGGAGAGGTGTGTGTGTGCGAGTGTGTGCATGTGCGTGTCACTCAGGATAATGCTTTAGGAAACTGACCCCTCTCCTGTTTATATTCCTCGCTCTCACATGTGCCTTGTCTCCCAGATAATCCCATCTTCAATACAAATACATTACTCTTTGCTCCAACAAAGCAGAAGGCAATAGCCCGGAGAACAGAGGCAACCAGACCAGCTTTACATTCAATTGCGTTATCAGCTCAGTCCACAAAGGGGAAAGGGACAAAAAAGTGCCAACAATATTTTCATATTAGCAGCAAATGCTGTGTCCTACCACGTAGCCTATAGCAGCTGGAAATTGATTTCTGTACGGTGCTGGCAAGTGTTGACATTTAGAGAATGTTAAAAGAACTTTAGAAAGCTTCCAAGTTATTCATAAAATAGTAATGCATGACAATGACGATCAATAAATCTCAGGGTTTTACAGAGGTGGGCAAGTATCAATATTTCCATTGGAGAGACGGGGAATCTCAGCCACAGAAAAGTTAAGTCCCTTGCCCAAGGTCACACACTGAGTCAGTGGCACAGTGGTGACTAAAACACAAGTCTCTGGAGGCTGTACTACCCAGTGGATGGAGACTGCACCAGGAAACCTGGGTTCTAATCCCTGCTTTGCCAGTGGCTTGAAGGGTGACCTCGGGCAAATCACTACTCCTCTCTGTAACTCAGTTTCCCCAGTTCTCAAATGGAGATAATGAGACTGACCTCCTTTGTAAAGTGCTTTGAGATCAAAAGATGAAAAGTGCTGCATAAGAGGTGAGGATTGTTATTACCTCGCCACCGGATGGCCAAAGAAACAGACAGTTTCCAAGATCCTGTCAGGATATGAAACTTACTCAATGACTCTCAAAATCAATGGTGGTCACTGGAGATGGAGACACCACTTAAATAAAAGTAAGATGTTCTGAAAATTTTGCTCATTTCTGGAACGAAACATGAAACAAATCTTTTAAAAGTTCTCAACACTTTGGGAAAGAGGGACTCTTCTGTTTTTTAACCATACATCTGGTGTGTGGATGGGACTGACATTTCGCAAGGCCTGTTCTCATGAGATTACTGCTTCTGCAGCATCAAGGGGCTCCATGCCTCCGAGAATCAGCTGAACTATTGGATGTTCACCCAAGCTGAACACAGATGCCAAGCTTTTTAAGGCTCTCCCATCAATAAGGGCCCAATCCTGCCACCCTCCCTCAGAGAGTTGTCCTTACTTGCTAAAGTCAATGTTTGCATAAGCAAAAGCTACTCACATGAGTGTGGGTTGCAGGGTATTTTTAGAGCTCCCCCTATAGTGGAAACACAGTCACAGAAAGAAGTCTAATATGGATTTTTAAAACATTTGAAAAAGAAAATGAACAGAGAGCTGTTCTCTCCTGTTACAATGCATACAGCAAGAATGCCGTGTGCACTACCTACAGCAACAGCCAGTGTTCAGGCAGCTGCCATTCATATGAAGTGCTAATGGAATCAACTGAACTTATCCCAGCCTTTTAACTTAGGTTTGATAATATTCACCACAAGAGTGGCAATCCACGTGAAAGCCTCTTTATTCTGCCGCCTGCAATGTAAGAGGAGTGCATGGATAGCTGAGATGAGTTTTACAACTATGTGAGAGGTCACTCGCTGTTTGGTGGGTACTATGAAGATGTATTATCCACATACTGCCAATTGTGTACAAGAAAATCTGGATTAAAGCATAGATACAGTAGGACCATGTCTACAGCCCAGCTCCTACAGTCAAGTGATGAGATCAGAATCTCAGTTTTCTTTTCTTTCTTTTTTTTTTTTTTTTAAGTTTCTAGCCCTAATAGATGCAAAGGGGAAAAAAAAGCTTGATAACATAAACTAAGTGCAAATGATGCCTGCCTGAGCATGCAGACAGCCCAAAACAATAGTTCCAAAAGATGTGACCTGCCTTATTCATTTTAACACTGAACCCTACCGCCACCCAGAAAAAGGCAATCTCAGCACAAGGGCTGGCCCATGGGAGGCCTGATAAGGGGTGTGCCTGGGAAGGCAATCTGTTGCCTTCATTGGACCCTGACTACACTCAGGAATTTCTCCATCCCACCACCGGAGTCTGTTGTTTTACTGTGTTGCAGATTCAGTCAGATTCAGTGAGAAGGACCTGACTTCTTGTGATCTTTACATCCAAGTAATCACAACAAGCAGATCCATGAAATCATGAGCTATCCCTAGAAGGGAAGAGGGGACGGCAAGGTACGCCATTCTGCAGGGATGATAGGCATTCTATGTTAGAGCTGGAACAGCAGTCAAATTACCATTGGATCTATAACACTCCCCTAAAATGAGACATATTTTAACTGAAGCCTGGCAAAAATGCTAAGTGAAGCACTTTTAACCGGAGCCTGATGGGTGAACGACCCCAAAGATGAGTATAATTGGGGCATACATAACACACCAGCTTCTGGAAGGTAAGTCTGGATACATACAGTCAAAGGATCACTGCAAGCAGCAATCCACAATAATCCTGTGATGCAAAGTACATGATCTATCTGAGAAAGTGAGCTGGAATCCCAAATGAGCATAAGCTCAGTGATCCATAGTCTCGCTGTTAAATTAATAACTAACAGGTCAGCACATGGGTCATATTTTAAGTGTTTAACACACCCATAAAAAGAAATCTAAAATCTAATGGAATAGGAGGAGAAGCAATTCTGGTGCCCCAAGAGAAGAGTTGTTTGAACTACTTTGCCACCTTGTAAGTATTGCGAGGTGGAAGGCACCTGCAGTGCTGTCAGACATTCCAGGGATGCCCAGGTAAAAAACATTGGCAGAGATGGTGTATAACTGGCATGTCCAAACTGCCCATTGATCTCAATGTCAGTGGGTATCTGTTGCCGGAGACACCAGCAGTACACAGGTTAATAGGCATGCTCTCCTCAGCCTTGTTTAAAACTCACACATTTTTAGTCAAAAGGATTTTACAGTCTTCCAAAGCCCTTTACAGACTACTGCCCACGGCTTTTTCATTCACCAAATCTGTCTCCAAAGCCCTGTTGGAGTAAAAACCTTCTCTTATAGTGCAGAAATCTATTACTGACATAGGCTTCAGTTAATAGACTCCGGATTAATTAAAATACCTTACAGTGCTTCTGCTGCTAATGTCTTGGTGACAACACAGATGCCGTGATCCTGTGCATTTCCATTACAATATCCTAGCTGCAGAGCCCTCCGCCACAAACAGGGTGCACAGCTCTGGCCTTAGATAAAGGATTAAATGTTTCTCTTGCTGTCCATGAGGAACATGGGTGATAGGAATATGCTACAGCAGGGAGCGCAGAGTGGAGGTGAAGGCCCCACGCCCCTCCTCACTAGCCAGGGGAGGGAAAGCAGTGTTGTGGGATCATGCCCTGCAGGCTTTCATGGGATGCTCTGCTCTGCTCTTACCCACAGCATCAATGGACCCTTGAATGGCTCCATCAGCACAGTGTCCCTCACAGTAACAAGGCAGGTATGGGTTACAATCCCCATTTTGCAGATGGGATAACTGAGGCCCTGACAGACTGGACACCTGATCCAAAGTTCTTTGAAGCCAATCTGAGTCTTTCCAGTGACTTCAGTGGGCTCTGGATCAAGTCTGAACTGATTCAGCCAAGCTCACGCAGGGAGTCTGTGACAAAACTGGGAACCTAACACGGAGAACTCCTGAGTCCTACTCCAGCGAATTAACTGCTACATCATCCTTCCCTCATGGATGTAGCTCATGATTGACATTGGCATAAGTGAGATCAGAAGGAGGCCCCATTGAGCCTGAGCTAGGCACAACAGGTCACATTCTGCTTCAGTTACGCAAGTGTAAATCCAAAGGTGCTCTGCTGACTAAGGTGGAGATAGCCAGGATTAATACCCAAGTGGCAGAGAGGAGTTTCTGGCCCAGCATCCCTAGGAGTCTTCCCTTCCAACCCCAACTGGCTGCAGTGGGTTTCCACCACCATGTGGTTCTCAGTCTAGGCATCATTCATATCTTTCCATTCAAGGCCTAAGTACATATTTTTAGTTTTTCTCTGGGCATCTTCTGAAATAGGGATGGCCCTTATATAGCTGGGCCTCTAGAACACTGGACTAAAAGTGGGGTATGTTTTCCCTCCCAGACTCATCAGCTCTACATTCCTCTGGCTGA
The DNA here is from genome assembly GCF_009764565.3 of Dermochelys coriacea. Lineage (NCBI taxonomy): Eukaryota > Metazoa > Chordata > Testudines > Dermochelyidae > Dermochelys > Dermochelys coriacea. Next base: position 18,475,288 of record NC_050085.1, on the reverse strand, counting down.
ACAGAAGGCTGCCCTTCATGACTGCTGCTTCCGGTGCGTTTTCCTCTTGGAACTGACTGAGGTAACAACTAATCTCTAAAGCTGCAGGGTACCTTTGTGCGCCGCAGGGCAGCTTTCCTTCTGAATTTTAAGTTGTTAGCAAAATTCTGGCTTATTGACCAGTTTTGCTGGAGAAATAATGCCAATAAGGTAAACAAATGGTTAGTCTCCAGCAGGTTGCCAGGACCCCCACTGCTGCGCTGGCAGTGGTGGCCAAAGAATGAGTAAAAAAAAACATTGTAGATAAAAGACAGCGGGGATGGAGAGAAAGCAGGTGCTAAACAGAGAAGGAAGAAGAGACACAATGTGGGATGCTAAAAGGGTGGAACTCCTAAAGGGAAAAGACGAGTTGAACCTAGAGAAAATAATCTGCCTAATCTCTCTCTCTGTCCCCTCCCATCTGCATCTCCTGCTGCGCCCTCACCCCATTCATGATTAGAGCCTGCACAGAGTAGCCGCTGGTTAGCCAGGGGAGTGTGCCTGAACCTCTGCAGCACAGGCAATAAAGCACTAAAGTCTTCTGGCAGAAGAGGGGACGTCTATACAGCAAAAAACACCCGTGGCAGTGAGTCTCAGAGCCCAGGTCCACTGACTTGGGCTCATGCTACAGCTCTAAAAAGGGCAGTGTAGAGGTCCAGGTTCGGGCTGGAGCCCGGGCTCTGAAACCTGGCGAGTGGGAAGATCTCAGAAAGCCCAGATTCCAGCCCGAGTCTGAATGCCTAAACTGCTGTTTTTAGCCCTGCAGGATGAGCCAGTTGACCCAGGCACTGAGACTCAATGCCTCAGGGTTTTTTGTTGGTGGTAAGGTTTTGGTTTTTGCTGAATATATGTACCTAGAATGAACTACTAAGATAGGGCCTGATCTTTATCGCACTGGAGTCAATAGCAAAACTCTCAACAACTTCACTGGGAGCAGGAGTGGGCCCACTGTCCCTACATTCACTGCATATCCATTAAAAATCCAATAAATTAAACCCCTGCTAAAGCCTGTAAACCAATGGTTCTCAAACTAGGGCACCGCTTGTTCAGGGAAAGCCCCTGGCGGGCCAGGCCAGTTTGTTTACGTGCCGCGTATGCAGGTTCGGCCGATCGCGGCTCCCACTGGCCGCGGTTCACCGCTCCAGGCCAATGGGGGCTGTGGGAAGTGGTGTGGGCTGAGGGATGTGCTGGCCGCCCTTCCTGCAGCCCCCGTTGGCCTGGAGCGGCGAACCGCGGCCAGTGGGAGCCACGATCGGCCGAACCTGCGGACGCAGCAGGTAAACAAACCGGCCCAGCCCTCCAGGGGCTTTCCCTGAACAAGCGGCGCCCCTAGTTTGAGAACCACTGCTCTAGTGAACAGAGCAATGGGTTCTATTCCTGGCTCTGCTACTGGCTCTCTGTGAGACCTTCCCCTCTCTGTGCCACTGGTTCCCCTGGTCTTGTCTATTTAGATTTGTAAATGCTTATGGTCAAGGGCTGTCTTTCTCTCCATGTATGTACAGCACCAAGCACAGTAGAGGCCTGATGTTGGTTGGGGCCTGGAGGTGCTACTATAAGACAGACAGACAGCAATTCACAGGTATTTAACATCAAGTGACCTTAAACTCCTGTGTCCCTCCATTTAACCTTTTATTTTTCTTTAAGAGACAAAACTACAAGAACTTACTTGGATAGCACATGCAGCAGATTGTTTAGATTCTAGCTTCCTCTGATGGTAGTGGAATATGGAGCAGGTGATAAGGTGAACATTGCTCTGAGTTTCCCTTCCCATATTTGCTACTACAGCACCATGGGGAGGGTGGAAAACCACCACAGCCAAAATGGTATCGCTGCTGCCAGAACCACACAAAATAGCCCTTCGAGAAAGGCAATAATTACATACCTCCCAGTATATTGTATCTAGGCTGCATATTTTTAAAAACCAAAGACAGGACTGGAGCATTCACAAAATAGGCTATTGCTTTTATTTTTCAAAAAAAGCAGATAGACATAATAGCATTAAACAATAACTATAGCAATGTCTTCTTGGGGACAGGTGTATGCTGTGGGGAAAGGAGGTCAGCAGTGACGTGCTCAGAGCTAAGAATTCTCTTTGCAGAATCCTAATGCCTGGCTCATCCACAGTCACACCCATGACCTGGCTCTCTCACACAGCAATTGCTAGACTAGATCAGACCACTGGTTTGTTCACATAGCTTGAAAAAAAGTACTTGTGGCACCTTAGAGACTAACAAATTTATTTGAGCTTACGAAAGCTTATGCTCAAATAAATTTGTTAGTCTCTAAGGTGCCACAAGTCCTCCTTTTCTTTTTGCGAATACAGACTAACACGGCTGCTACTCTGAAACCTCACATAGCTTGGTATCCTCTCTCTCACTATGTGCAGTACCAGATGCTTACAACAAAATCCCATAGTGGACAATTATGGAATAACTTGTGTATAGAGGAACTTTCTTCCTGCCCACATCAGTTAATGGATGGCCTGTAGTCTACAACAGGAAAGTTTATACAAACAGTATTTATTGTTACAAACATAACTGGATGTCCTTGCTACACAGATAAGTGTCTGCAAGATATCTACAGTGTCTTGTGAAAGGTTAATATATACATGTTTTGGGACCTGGGCTACTAACACTTGCTGAATATACAGCAGTGTTGTTCGAAACCCAAGTTAGCTATGGAACAGAACATGTGTTTGGGTGCATGCAGCATTTGCACAATGCTCAATTTCATCCCCCCAAACAGGTTGACGAGAGAGACAGAGAAATGTTGTTCTGCGTCAGCACTGAGTGGATGGATTCATGCTCTGTTACCCCCTGCAAACACTGGAGGGTGTTTAAAACTATGATGTGTGTAAGATTTAAGCAGATTTATTTTCATTGTGTTCTGAATGTAATGAACACTTCAGTGCATTTCATTTCCAGCTCTAGAGGAAGAGAAAAAGTCCTTCCTAAGCAGACCCCTCATTAGCAATGTTTACATTTTAAAAATCAATGTTGTGGGTCTTGTGGGAAACCAAAAACGCTTTGAGTAATGCAACTGCTCTGAAATAACTGGTAATGCCTTATTTTACACTGCATCATTATCCTGCCTCTCGACTTACAGCTCCTAGTAACTTTGATCGCTACAGAATTAACAGCAGTGACCACAATGGGGCCAATTATCAAGGTGCAAAGCACCTGCAACCAAGCAAAGTTAGTGGGAACTTTGGGTATTCTGCCCTAAAGCTGTTTGGATAAAGGGCTTTTCACCCATGGAAAATTTAAACTTTTCCCCCCCAAAAACCAAAACCTGAAAATTTTCAGTTTTCAGGTTTTCTATTTTTCAACAAAAAGTCAAAATTTTCTATGGAAATCAGATACTTTTTGTGAAAATTTTACTTTTCCTTCAAAAAATGTGATTTTTCATCAGAAAACAGTTTCAATGGGCAGTTTCTGACCAGCCCTACTCAGCACCTCTGCACCAAGTTTACCTTCTGTAAACTCTGAAAATTAAGCTGCAGTAGAAATGGTTGCAAAATGGTTTCCATTATAAAGCCCTATTCTCAGACGGCCAGAACTCCATGGAACATTCACCTTTTGGGCCAACATTTTCCAGGCTTCGTTTTGGAAAGTTTGGGCAAAACTGATTCCAGTCATTTTTGAACGAGAGAAGAGTCGGGGGAAATAGTTTTCCCATGACAAAACAATTCTTTGTGACCTCTTATTAAACAGCTCAGGCTTGAGAGGTACAACCTGGCACAGAAAAAGCACTCCTCATGGAGCAGTAAATGGCCTGTGGTCAGAAAAAATTGGTTTTGACTGAGCACATGTGCTAGTGGTTTTGTTCTGTACCCTGATTGGAACACTGGGCATTTCTAAATGAAATGCAGAATAAGCTGGGTAATTCCTAGGCTCCCATGAGAGCAGACACCTTTCCAAATGTTTTTGAAACCCAGGTCTTAGAAGTATATCTGATTGGGAAATTGCTTTTGTTCCCATAAATTTTTTTGAGGTAAATGGAAATGTTTTCAGATTTTTGGCAAATAAACATTTCTCACTGAAAAAACCTTTCAAATGAAAAATTTGAACTAGTCCTACGTAAAAAGGCCTTTCATTCTGCTCCTCCTGCAGCTTAACCATCATGCTTTCCCCTTAGCCTAGTGGAATGTGCACAGCCTTAATGCCAAGAGAGCTTAAGTTCTCATCTCACTTCTTCTACCCTCTGTAAGTCTCTGCATTTCCTGACCCTCTGCAAACAGCTAATTATTGTGAGTTATACAGGCGAGTCAAGTAGAGAATAAAAGCAGACATAGTAAATACCAGGATACAGATTGTTATTTCTGTTTTTAGGCAACTACTGTCAAAGGGAAATTACTTTTGGACATACAGTAAGTCTAAGTGACAGGCAATCTCTTAGACCACATATGCATTTATGTGTAGAGCCCTGCGTGGATACAAAATTTTTATCTGCATCCAACTTGCAATCCCAAACATGGTCCATGGATATAAAGCAGATATCCACAGATATGCAGAGCTCTACTTATTTGGTCACTATCAAGTAAAGTCCAAAAAGTTTCTCTGTACTCAAAACACAAATCAGGATAGATTTATGTTCCACAACACAGGCTTTGGGAGTGTAAATGGGAGCTGATTCAATTCCTTACACTTATCCACTTTGAAAAGAAAAGTCACAAACTAGGGATTTTTGTTCTCATTTGCACTGGAGTAAATCAGGAGCTTCTCCACTGAAATCAGTGCAGTAACAATGATAAAAGGTGCATCTACTGAACTGCCATCCCTAATAACCCCAGAAGGCTGCACTAAAATTGGGGATAAAGAACTTTCAACAACAAAATTTGCATTTTCAAAACCACAAAGGAAAGAAAAACAAAAACCTCAACGCTTCCTAATTTAGCTCACTTAAGCATTATTCTCTTTGTAATGAAGAGAGATGATCTAAAGATGTTTTGAGGGAATAAACAATTACTGCAGCACAGATCAGAGTTGTACTAATTATGGATAATCAGGACAACAAGGAGTACTACATTAAAGGGATACAGTCAGTTTAAAAATAATGGGCTTGATTTTATAAAGCCTAAAGGTTGAGCCAAATTCAAACTTCTGCTGTTCCTTTAAGCTTTTGACTATAAGACATATTTCAATGCTAGTATAGTATAGTCTTCTATTGCCAATCCTAGCAGTCAAAAATCATGGGTCAGCACCCTTTGGGTTTCCAGCATGTAGGATACTCTCAAGTTATGTTTTCAAGCTTTTCTCTGCAATCAGGAGAGCTAGAAACTTTCTTTAAAAAAAAAAAATAACGCCAGGATTATCTTCACTTCACATGACCCTAGGAGCTGAGGCTTTAAATGAAACATATCATGAGACTCATAATAATATCATGACCGAGTATATTAACTCTGAGTATAACTTCAAGGCCTTTCTTACTCCAATGCATGGCATCTGGATGAGTTTGAAATTTCTGTCTCCCAACATCTTGAAATCTGGGATTTGATTACAAGTCTAAAATAATTCACCTCTTTGTTACAGATCATATGGATTTTTGCTCATCATTTTTATTTTTAAATCAACAAAACTCAATCTGAAGAGAGATTCTACAGAATTCTTAGACTCCAAGCACCTTGAAAACATTAATTAATGGATCAAAAGACAAAAGAAACAGAGTTGGAAAAATAAAGTTAAACAAACTTTTTCTAGCCTAAAAAAGTTTTCAGGCTCGGAATTCTCTCTCTCTCTCTCTCTCTCTCTCTCTCTCTCTCTCACACACACACACACACACACACACACACACACACACTTTCACGGAAAAATTTCATTTTGGTCAAAACCAGAAACAGAAAACATAACCTTTTTTTGAAATCAAAAGCAGTGGGAAAATTGGAAAATTTTACAGGAATTTTTGAAAAAACAATCAAATTGCCCACATTAAATAATTAGCATTTTCCAACCAGCTCTCCCTGAGATGCTTTGTAATTTCTCACCAGGAGCACAGGTTGAGCAACGTCCTGGAGGATCAATGCTTGGGATGTCTGAGGGCTGTGACCTTCTGGATGGTTGTGACCGTGAGGAGCCTAAACAACTTTATCAAGATATAGGTCAGAACCCTAGACATCATTTTCAGCAGGCAAAGAGTTAAATATTATCAGCTGTGTAAGAAGAGAGAGAGAGAGAGAGAGAGAGAGCACTTCACCTTCATTTAGCCCTCAGAGGCAAATGCTTCAGTAGCTTCTATTGAAAGAAAAAAATATTTAAGAAGCACCATGAGTAAACTTTCTTTTAAGAAATCCGTCACGGGGGAAAAGTCACTTTGTCAAACTGAAAACCTAACAGTGCAGCTAAAATCTCCCTCCATGCTCCTCATGTCACATTTATTCTCTCTTCTCGTAGAGATTTTGGTTGGAGTAGGAGTTAAGGGAAATCAGTGCTCCTCTTACCTCGCAGGATAAATACATTAAAGATTGTTTGCAATGTTGTAGCCATGACTGTGCAGGGGGCCACAGATAAGCACCATAGACAGAGAAAGAGAATTGCCAAGGAGAGCCTAGTGTAAGCGATCAGTGGACATATGTGGACTAACAAATAAAGATTAAAAAGAAATCAATATGCATTTTATCTTGGATTGTCAGAGGTGACTAAGAATGAGAGATATCCAAATCCCACTGAAGTTCAGTGGAGTTCAGAGATCACTGTTGAGGTTTCTTCAGTGGGAGCTGGACCTTAAGATAAGATTTCTAAAAGTATGTAGGCCTTGCTGTGCTCAGTGTTGCAAAGCCTAACTAATTCGGGAACCTAAATTTAGGAGTGCCTAAATCCCTTTTGAAAATGAGATTTAGGATCCTGAATTAGCTAGGCAAGGCAATGCTGAGCACAGCAATGCATACACACCTTTAAAAATGCCTGTCAAAATCTCAGCCTGAAGCAGGATTAGCTTCCGCCACACTAAGATGCTGGTTCATTGAGGGTCATTGTCATTTGGAGGGGGCTGGACAGAGACCTCCTGCCTGATCAAATGTGTCCACATTCTCTATAAAGAGGATAGAAATGTTTAAAATATTGCAAAATTGTTTTGTCAATTGATCCCACGGAATAATTGAAAGTACAGTTTCTGCTAAAATGAAGATCTATACAGAAGAGGCTCTGTCTACTCATCTCCATGAAAGAAGATGACAAAATATACATTAGCCAGCATTACATGCATTTAAAGATTTAGGAACTTTTTTTGTGCTATGCTGAAAATAATTGTCACATAAACCATAGAGATTACATAAAAAATGAGATCCTAGTGCTTGCACGCTTGAGTTCAGCTTTGAATGTATTTGTTCTGGTTATCACAACAAGATAAATATGGGCTTTCCATACTAATATTATCATCCACAGAACAGGCAATGCATCTGCAGAAAACTCCCCAGAATCTCTGAGTTTTTTAACTAGGGGGAAAAACCCAGCTACAGAAGGATTTAAAACAGAGAGATAGCATCTGAAAAGGAGTGTGAGCAGAGCACAAATACCCAAGTTCTGTTCCTTTGTGTCACCATATGGAAGGCACCTCTGGAATTCTGATGAAGCCCTTCTCCCAGGCTGCTGTTTGAGCAATGTACAGTTCAGATGTAGCTGCTTGAAATATGGTGAATACTTGATCTTTTAACAAGGGTTGCAGAGCAATTAGAATTTCATAAACAAAGGTTGGGATAGCTTTACCATACAGGCCCCTGCAAAGTCAGGCCTTTCTCCTGCATTGCTATATGCATTCAAAATGCATTTGCTAAATAAGAAAACTATGCCTGACTCTCAACTTCTTCATTTGCTGTGATTCTTCCCTCACTTTAGCCCCATTCAGGTCTGATATTGCCATTTCCAAGATCACTGTATACAACTGTTGCACCTCAGATCCCAAAGGAAAGTATAAATAACTGGGCATTCCCATGCCTAGCTAGGAAAGACTCCATCACTTCTCATGGTATTTCACATCACACTCCCCATCAGCTTCCCCAAGGATGCAAATCTGCCCACCATTTCAGAAGTGTGTAACTTAAATCAGATGAGTCACACCTGGATTGGATTTGGCCCTATGAGATTCTGCAGGCTTCTGACCGGATTAGGTTAATCAAAGATAGACCAACCCATGTCTCTACCCGGCATCCTGCCATCTGATCCAGAGTTCTGATTATTTCATGTTCTCTGTATGTGTATATAAATCTCCCCACTGTATTTTCCACCGAATGCAACCGATGAAGTGAGCTGTAGCTCACGAAAGCTTATGCTCAAATAAATTTGTTAGTCTCTAAGGTGCCACAAGTACTCCTTTTCTTTTTAGAGTTCTGAATGCTTAGTCTCAACTTTGACCTGCAGAATTTGGACAGTTTCTTCCAACATGGCTGTGGTGATGCTCTACTCTGGATTCACCTCATTACAAGGCCACAAGCCAGAAACAGTGGAAAGGTAAAAGGTAACCACAACCAACATTCTTTCCTAAATTCTGCCTTGGATGGAAGCAATAAAAGATCATTGCTATAATGGAGGTTTGCTGTTTTGTTTGACAGGGTGGACAATAGCACAGCTGGTGTGCATACACAGTGTCCCCTCACTGCATATTAATGAAAGAGAATCAAGTATAGGCAGGAAGCAAAAGTTACATTAAAGAAGGTAAGATCATTCACCCTATGGGACTTATAGTTCCATTGCTTTAGGCTTTGGAACATACCAATCCTCCATCAGGCTGCTCAGAGGCATAAAACACTAGCAAAATATGCAAGAAAGATCATGTGTCAGTCACAAATAAAATGTGAACTTGGGGGATAACCAAAACTTTCACAACACTTGGGTTTTAGGATCTCAGAAGACACTTGAGCTACAATCTGGACAAGAGACACAAAGGCATTTTGGATATAAGAGAAGAAAAGGAGTACTTGTGGCACCTTAGAGACTAACAAATTTATTAGAGCATAAGCTTTCGTGAGCTACAGCTCACTTCATCGGATGCAGTGAGCTGTAGCTCACGAAAGCTTATGCTCTAATAAATTTGTTAGTCTCTAAGGTGCCACAAGTACTCCTTTTGTTTTTGCGAATACAGACTAACACGGCTGCTACTCTGAAACCTGGATTTAAGAGAGTTTCCTATTTTATATTTTTAAAAGATCATTTTTTTCCCTAAAGAAGATACCAATCTTAGATTCTTTTTAAATTACACATTGTGATTGACTCGTACATCAGATCCAACAGGATTATGCTTAAGCCTTTGCAATAAGCTCTTTAAATTGTTTTATGCATTTGCAGATTTATACTTTATGAGCAAGACACCATCATTGCATATAGCTAGGCACAAATGTACTGTAAATTGCTTTGCTTTGTTCTTCCACAGAGCCATGGGGGTCCCTCAGAGATCATAACTCCTTCACATCTAGATATGACATGGCATTTCCAGGGTCTGTCTACTCTACGACTAAAGGTGTGATTGTTGCATGGCTATCCAGGTAACAATAGTAGTGTAGACAGAGCAGCATGAGCTTCAGTATAGGCTAGCAACTTGAGTACAAACCCATCAGGAATCATGGGTACATACTGGGGTTGCTAACTTATGCCACCATGCCTACACTACCATTGATTACCCATGCTAGCTAGAGTAAAGATAGCACACACATGCCTATCTGTGCTACAATAATACCTTCACTTACAGCATAGACATATGCTAAAAGTTTCCAGATAACTATACAGAGCAGCATGTGCCCTTTCTCCTTCCATATCTGGCCACTCTCAAGTCAAGGCCAGTTCAGTTTTTAGGGTGGGAATAGGAACTGAGAGGAAACTTAAGTCCAGCTCCACCAAAGCACTTAAGCATGTGCCAAATTTGTACATGCGAGTGGTTCCGCTGAGTTAATGTGGCTGTTTTCCAACTTAAGTGCCCATGCAGAAGCGCTTTGCAGGATGAAGACCTAAAACTTCAATTTTTCACTGAAACTTCATCAGAATTTGAGATGGTGTGATCCAGATGTGCATATTTCCCAGAAGGAGGGGTTATCATTTTCTGTTAAGTAAGGGCCCAATTCTGTGAAGTGCTGAGCACCCTCAACTTCCATTTAAATCAATAGCAGTCAATAGCCCTCATCCTCATGAGATCAAGCCTTTAAATGGGGCTTGTTGCAGAGATGGATGGGGGCAAAGCCTGGATCTTTCCCAGAATTCAGGTCTGTGCAAATCCAGAGTCCATTTCTATTAAGTTTCATCCATTTTACCCTATATAATCCTTGGGCATTTTCCCCCTTTAATCTCCTTTCTGTGTCCTCACATCTTTTAACCACCCACTGTTTTAGATACAATCATTGTTCCTGTTTTCTTTACTATTATCCTCTCTACATCAGCACTTCAACTTCTCTTCCCTCCAATAATAATAATAAACTACTATCATCATCTTTTCTCTCATGGCTCCAGGGAGGCCCCACATGGCCACAAACATTTGCTTTCATCTTTTCTCTTTCCTAACCTGTTTCCATCCTGCAGCTCACATGCTGATGCAGCAGCAGCTTGAGCTCCTGCTATTAGTCTATGTTGCAAGCCTCCTGTATAGCTCAAGTTCCTGTGGATTAGTTCACATTAAGCAGCAGAGTATGATGCACAGAACAACTGAGAACCCATCATCTTTGGACACTGGTGTCACTTGGCTTGTCTACACTGCGACATTGTTGACAAAACTTGTGTCTTTCACAGGTACTTTAAAAAGCCCCCCCGCAAAAGACAAAAGTTTTGCCGAGGCAAGTATGAACGCGGCTTTGTCGGCAGGAGCACTCTCCTGCCGACAAAGCTAACGCCGCTTGCAGGGCTGGACGTATTTTGTCGGCTAAAGTGCCAACAAAATACCGACAGAGAGCGTTCACACACGCTGACCTTTAGTGACAAGGCTATGTCGACACAGCCTTGTCACCAAAAGCTGCGTAGTGTAGACAAGCCCTTAGTTGCCCTCCATCCTGTTAAGATATTAAGATTTTGCCTGCCTTGTCTCAGCGTGCTCTAATTTTGCAGTGCATGAGTGCAATGGAAAGACACTGACAATGGCTCTTCTCCCACCAGATCGGTGCTGAATCCAACACCTTTCAAGTCACTTCAAATGCACTCCTTACCATTCAGCGGGCTCCCTGATGGCGCACCTGCATCTCCAGGGAGAGAGAGCGGATGTTCCTCCTTTCTCTTCTGTCTTGGGCTTCTTTTTCTAAGATGAAGCACAAAGGCTGCCAGTGAAGCCAGTCTCTGCACAGGGATTTCGATGTGAGCTCTCTGTAACTACCCAGGTCATTTAATTTCCTAGCAGAGCCAGGGCCCTTTAAAGAAAGAGACTTGGAATGTTTCCCGATGTGGGTGGGCAGAGGTGGGTATAAACCAGAGACGGAATACCCCAGGCAGACTTGGGAGACAGAACGTGGCTTGAATTACACAACCATATGAAGAAGTAAGGCCACAGCCTACATGCCAGCTAGCTAGCTGGGCATAGGGGCCTAACACAGGCAGGTCCTCACGTCCTGGAGCAGGTGGGCAGAGAGAGGCATTGGCTCCACCCTCCCCCGTGCTCTGGATAACAGCTGAACCAGCGGAATCATAATTGCTGCTGGTATAGTTACCCCACTGACTTCAGTGAAGTTACTTTGGATTCACACATGGCCCTGAGCTAGGGTTGCCAACTTTCTAATCGCACAAAATGGAACCCCCCTGCCCTGCCCCAAGGCCCCCCACCCCTTCTCTGAGGCCCCACCTCCACTCGCTCCATCCCCTCCTCCCTCCATCGCTCGCTCTCCCTTCATCCTCTCTCACTTTCATCGGGCTGGGGGTTGGGGGGGTGGGAGGTGGTCTGAGGTGCGGGGTCCTGGCAGTGCTTACCACGGCTCCCAGGGAGCAGCCACCAGGTCCCTGCAGGGCAGCCCCTAGGTGCATGGTGGCCAGGGAGGCTCCAAACACTGCCCTTGCACCAATAGGCACCAACCCCACAGCTCCAATTGGTCACGGTTCCCAGTCAATAGGAGCTCTGGAGGCGGCACTAGGGGCAGGGGCAGCGCGTGGAGCCTCCCTGGCCACCCTTGCACCTAGGGGCTGCAAGGACCTGGTGACCATTTCTGGGAGCTGCGTGGAGCTAGGGTAGGCAGGGGGCCTGCCTTAGCCCCAGGTTCCCGCTGTTCCACTGACTGGACTTTTAACGGCCCAGTAGGCAATGCCGACAGGAGCCACCAGGGTCCCTTTTCGACCAGGCATACTGATCGAAAACCAGTCACCTGGCAACCCTACCCCGAGAACTCACTGCTCCAGCCCTCAGTGTCAACACAACGTCAATGCCAAGCCCATGGATTGGTCTTTCAGCTCCTAAAATGCAGAGGGACAGGGTATAAGAACAGGAGAGCTGTCCTTGGTAACTATTTACTATTCATGTCCCAAATACAGTCAACCTTTATCTTACAATGTTTTGTAGATGGACAGAATTTGTATTCACTGCTTTCTCCCATCATTCTTACCATTCTCTGTCAAAACCTGGGAGAGACTAAATGAGGAAGGAGTGGGCGAATGCTCCATCTAGTTGATTCTATCTCCTGCATTGTACAAGAATGCATGCATGCTAACAGACACGTACAATCACTTCTAACAGTGCTTCCTTGAATTGGGATTACTGGGTAAGAGAGAGACGAGAAGCTCTTTGAGTGATCAGCTAGTCTCTGCTCAATAACAGATCTACAGCTAGATCAGTCCAGATTATACATTAGACATTGCACCTGTCCATGAAGTGCCTCAGCATACTTTTGGCATCAGGGAAATAAAATATTAAACTTGGAGCTCCCTCTGCTTCTGCTGCATAATTAAACGGCTCACCAAGAGTGGATGACTAGTCCTAGATACTGCACCGTTAAATGCTTTCAGCTCAGTTATTACTCCTGTCTTTCTGTGTGCTCCTGTGAACTCTGGACCCAGAAGTGGGGGGGGGGGGGGAATGTGTAATGCCTGCTGGGATTTTCCTTAAGCAGTCCTAACTTTCCTGAAGATGCCATTGGAATGAGGCTGGTGACCTGAGCGCTCCCAGCTTTGCTCTTTATGCAATGTATCGTTTGTTTTGATACATTTTTTCAGCGAATTAGGGGGGTGGAAGAAATCAGAGACACGCTGCCACGTGTTTCTAAAATTAGCATCTTCTGCCTCTGTGAACCCTTATGGAGATTGTAAAAACTGAATTTCTCTGAGAGAAGGAAGGGATGTTTAAGAAAGGAGATTCTGATGTGTGTAGCTAAAATCTGGAGCTGTGTCTTGCCCTTAACAATAGATCCTTCTCTCCTTCTCCCCCTCCTCTCTCTGTTTCCAGTTGTCCATCACAGAGCATTTTCCTATTATGCAAAGTCCCTTTATATTAAATAACATGCCCATTTATCAGCCTACCCCCCATCCCAAATCACTCATGTGCCTTCTTTTACAGGGCCTCCTGTCATGGTACAACCTCTATCACCTCAGCCATGATGCCCCTATCCTGACCCCATTTAGGTCCCTCTTACAGACCCACTTCTGCTACCTACAGTGAGCTGAGAGGACTGTCAATTGCCTACTGTCTCCATGCTTTCCCCCTAAACCTCTGTCCTCAGGTTGTGAGCTCCTGGAAGAAAGAACTGTACCCTGTTGAGTGTTTGGAAAACACCAAGCTCTTCATGGAAGCTAATGTAAATAGAGTAATAATCATTGTTTTCACAGTATATGTATACACACACACACACACACACACACACACACAATATGAAACCCTGATATGTAGTTGCCAACCCATTTCTATTTAGAGGAGTTTAGAGTGAGAATCCCCTGATAGGTAGGTGGGGGCATTAGCCCATCTCTCGAGCTATGCACAGGGGTGTGCCAGAAAGCAAGGGGAAGGAACCAGAAGGATGTTCACTGTTCTCTGTTGAAGCTCTGTTCTCAGAGAATACAGCACGTATTTAGTGAGATATATTTAGTGAGATATATTCCAGAGGAAGTTGCAGATGCTCAGCGCCTCTCCAGATCAGGTCCCTGTGGAAGACAACCCCATCCTTGCCTGCATCTGCACAAGTGAGCCAGGGTGTGGAAACCGAAAAATCAGTTCCAAGAGAATTCATGTCCAATCAAGGTTGTGCAAAGATCCGCTGGTGATAATCAAGCAAAAAGGGGTTGATGCCCAGTGCAGATTGCACAGCTCCATTAATGTCGGGGATCATAAAGGCTCTGCATTTGGGTAGCATTCCTCACTTGTGTGTCACATCAGTCTTTCCTTTCAGTGTGCTGCATGTCAGTTAAGTGTTGAATGCATAGCAGGTGCTGGTCTTGTTCATTATGTAACAGGACATTTTCCTCCAACAATGTAGTGCTGATGGAGAAAGGAACATTTACCAGTGCTGATTGGGCCAAGAGGTGGGTTTTTATCTGGGACATTTAGAGCTACAAGCATGAGCTTCTACTGCTGAGCAAGGGACTAAGTGCTTATATCCTAACCAGCCCCAAACGGGCAGACAAACACCTGCCCTCTCATAGAGACGGTCACAAATGCACCATTTGTGTTAACACAGGACGCAATCCCTAAAATAAGACGTGCACACTACTGTACTATTGCTAACCACAAAACAGAATTACACAGATACAGGTATAGATAAGCTCACAGGTTTTTTTTTTTAAATCTCTTTCCATGAAAACTGAATTTAAAAAATAACATTTTGATCCTTGTTATATTATCATGGAAACCTAGCTTTGCAAAAGAAAATGAAAAAGATTAACTAATTTTCAAGACAATAGTTGCAGTGTTGTGGCATTTTGGTTAAATTAGGGCAAGAAATAGGATTCCCCCCGGCCCCACAAAAACAAGACACAGAAATATGACCTTTAAAGATGGAAACAAGCTCTATTGGAGCAGCAAATAAGTTGTGCTGCTGGAGAAACTCAAACTAAGAGCAATGTTCCTCTGGATGGAAATGTAAATTACAGATTACAGAACTTCACAACTATATTAATGACAAAGCCAACAACAATCCTTCACGTGAGAGATTTCTGATCCCAGCTGGACAGCACGGTCTATGACATACCTATTCCTGAGTGTCTAGGACTCTGATCTCTTGCCTATGTATTCTGCAGGGGAATAGCACTGGACTGAAAACTCCTGAAGAATTCAGTCTTCACATGAGGAAGCAGGTCTTTAAGCTTCCCAGGAGGGCTATTCTGCTAGGAGCAAAAGGCAAATTCAATCCTGGGTTTCTCTGCTTAGACTGCCAGAGGTTAGTCCCAGGCATGATGTGGACACCTGTCCACCAAGAATTAGTCTGATCACCAACTCATTTTGCATAAACTGCTTTAGATGGCAGCAACCATGGGCCCAATCCTGAGAAACACTGAGCGCTGCAAGGCCAGCGAGCCACAGGGTTTGATTTGACCCAGCATCCTATCACCAATTCCCTCTGCCTTCAAGCCTGAAGCTCCTTAGAAACTCCCCTCTTCACCCTTCATCTGGACACACGTCGCATGGATACCGAAGCAGACATTTATTCCTTTTAGTACACTTTACTATATCACCCAGGCCAATGGGAATTATTTTTAACATACTCCGGCACCAGTGAAGGGACAGACTAGTGAGAGAGAATGTCTCTCTTTATTTTCCTTTGCAGCATCTCAGTTTTAGAACTATGCATGACTTTGTCCAGCAACACAAGAGACAGGAGCTGCTAAGGTCTGGCACACCATCGCATGGAATGACTGGAAAAGGGAATGATTTTGTTCTCCTGCAAACTTCTCCAATCCCACCATTTATCTCAAACTGCAACGTTCAGGGCTTATGCATTTGTTTGCTTTATTATTATCATCAAGAAGGGTGTCCTTCAGGTAACATTAGAAAGCAAAGTCTGTCCTTTGCCAAACGCAGATGCTCGCATGGCATGGTGCCCGAGCTTTCGCTTTGCCTGGGTGCAGGAAATTCTGATCACATAGCCTCTTGGTAATCAAAATGTTTCCTGATTTGGGCAGCCAGCTCATCCTGTAGCTTTGACCCTACAGCAAGGATCTCATCAGGAAGGTGCTGAGTGCCCTCAATCTAATTACATTCAATGGCACTCACCACCTCGGAGGAGGAGCTGGGCACCTGGCAACAGTGGCCCACAAATTCAGAAGTTTCCTAATAAAGTTCAGTGGAGTTTAAAGCTGAAAGGTTTTAAAGGTAGAGAGATTTCAAGTGTTAGTGAGTAAACTAGGGTGGGGGTTATCTGGAAGGATTATCTAGTCCAGTGGCTAGGATATTAGCCTGGGACTAGGGAGATAAGGTTCAATTCCCTGCTCTGACACAGACTTCCTGTGTGACTCTTGGCAAGTCACTTAGACTTTCTGTGATCTAAGCCAGCTGTGATGGGAGACTGGAGTGTTGCTAGCTGCATCCCTGACCCAGACAATCTGACCTTTGTGCTGGCTGGTTGGGTCTGCCCCTCATCTGCATTATGACCACGATCTATCCAATCCCTCCTGGAAGCACCATGGGACAGTGCCGCTCTGAACAGCCCCCAGTGCAGGGCTGCTATTATCTGCCACAGACTGACCCTGGATGCTTACCACCAGGGCACAGTGGGTTTAGATTTGGGGCAGGAGGAATTCCCTTGCTGCCATCACTCCACTTGGGTGAGCTGAGCCTTCCTAAAGGACAAAATCCCTCCCTGGTGCAGCTCTGCTGCCTTCTTTGCCTGTAGTGCCTTGATGTGAAACAGCAACCTGGGGACCAAGAGAGCCTGCTAATGACATAAAAAGAAAAGGAGTACTTGTGGCACCTTAGAGACTAACAAATTTATTAGAGCATAAGCTTTCGTGAGCTACAGCTCACTTCATCGGATGCATCGGAGGAATGAAGTGAGCTCTAGCTCACGAAAGCTTATGCTCTAATAAATTTGTTAGTCTCTAAGGTGCCACAAGTACTCTTTTTCTTTTTGCGAATACAGACTAACACGGCTGCTACTCTGAAACCTGCTAATGACATGCATTTTCACACTTCCTTTTGCTCTAAATATTGAAGGAGGCTCATGCTGTTTGAAACTCGCAGGGTTCAGAGAATGTGATGTCCCATGATTTAAGGAATTAAACATTTAAAGAGCTCAGCCTCTGAAGTGCTGTTGGTAGCATTACCAGCTGAATTATTGACCCAGGCTGAGGGAAGCCAGGAGACTTGATTAATTCCAATCAAGTACACAGGGTCTTGTGTCTTTCTGGTGATCTCAGAACTGCTGAACAGATGGCCCATAATCCTCATGCTCTCCTGCTTCAGATCTGGAAATTCCAGGGATTATGCCAGCTCAGTCTCTGTGTTTTAGGGGTCCTGATGCAGGCAAAGACTCGAGCCAAGCAGAAGAAGAATCCTATCACATGGAGGAATGAAAGGCATCGCTGGTCAATAGATAACGAGAAGAGACTGCAAGGTTTCATTCTATAATGTGTCTCTTTTCATGACACAGTAAGGGGTAAACCTGAGCTTCACCAAACCAGAACACTACTCTGAGGGGATGTCTGCTCTGCACTCAGCGGTGTGACTGCAGCAGGCGCAGACATACGTGAGCTAGCTTTGAGCTAGCTAGCTTGAAAACAATAGCAGCAGAGCTACCACAGCACATGCTGTACAACTCCGCTCAGGACTCTGGCTATGTATTCAAGCTGCTAGTCCATGATGCAGCACTGCTGTTATTTAAGCAAGATACATTAAAGCAAGCTGGCGTATGTCTACACCTGCTGAAGTCACAACCCTGACTGCAGTGTAGATATACACCAGGGATGAATTTGGCCCTTAGGATAAGTGGGTGCTACTTCATTGGCTTCAGCAGAACTCGCAACTGGTTAGGTCAGGGCTGAATGTGATGCATTATTTCATTAGTTGTCCCAAAACCCTGTAACCATCTCATGGCTGTCTAACAGTATGTGTGAAATGAGTTTGGTGGGTCTCAGCCAAGTTCCTAATGGCCTAGCATCAACACACAAACACTACCACACTTAGCTCTAGTTGGTAACTGTCAGCACTTCGCAGTCAAGGCAGAGACACCAAGCACTGAATGAGAACAGAGAATGAACAACCATTGACATCCTTCCTGGTCAGGGTTAAGGCCCAGAGGCGGGGCAGTTTGGGAGAAGCGTGCCCTGCTGCTGATGCATGCAGTACCAGTTAGGGGGATAAAGAGAGATTGTAGTCAACAGAGCTGTCACTCAGGCACTTTTCACACAGTGCTAATTCACCAACTTCTTCTATTTAATCATTTGGTATTTTTAAAACACAAAAGCTTAATATTTTACATAGAGCTGGTCAGAAAAAATTTTCTCCTTGTAGAAAATTTTTGTTTTTGTCAACATTTTCTGTGGAAAAGTTTGACTTTTTGTCGATTAAATTTTATTTTATTTTATTTCAGCAACTGAACCCCCTTCAAAATCTGGCCAAAATCTGAAAAAGTTTTTGGACAGAAACTGCTAAAAACTAAAAAAAAGTTTTGTTTTCAGCTGAAAAACTTCAATGAAAGATGGAACATTTCAGACAAAGCAGACACTCCCAGTAAACATTTTCATTTTGTTAAAACCTCCAGTTTCCATTGGGAAAAAAAATGATGGAAAATTTTCAACCAGCCCTAATTCTTAACATGGGCTAAATAATTTCACAGGGAAGCTGTGCTGCAATTTAGCTAGACTCTCTAGAAAATGAGTTTTCTGCCCAAGATATATTTTGAAAAGCATAAAACCTAAAATTGGATGAAAAACAGCCTCATGCCCTCTGCATTACAGACAGAGGAGGCTGAGTTTACCATAAAAAGACATGAACCAGCAATCTGTTAGAATATCATGAGCACTGCCATCAAGGAAAGGAGGATGGAGCAGAAAAATTTGAGCAGCAACAGGAGTAGGAAAGAAGTATAATAAGCTCTTCAGTGGGTATTAGTGCAAGTTCATCCCTAAGCATGTAAGCCCATATCTGTCCCGATTCGGAATGGAACTTCACACGCGAGCAATTCCTATAAAGATTCCTAATTTGTGTCTCTCCATCAGAGCAGTTGATGTAACTTCACCTATATAAATGATGTGCTGAACAAGTATCTTGGATGAGGCCAATGGCACAGATGTTTCCAAATGCTGTCATGTTTTATTTTATTCTGCAACATATCAAGGTCCTGGCTGATCATAATATTCATGAGTAGGGTTTCCAAGGACACTCTTCACTGGCCTCACCGTTGACCTCACCATTGACAGTAAAAGATTTAATTAAGAGTAAAGTTAAGTCTATGCTCTGTGCTTTTGAAAATTCCACCATATGTGATCATTAATAATAGTATAACATATAAAGGGCTTATCTGAAAGAGAAAGAGAGAGAGTGCAAGCGCATGCACTACATTGGAGGACCCCCAAAACAAAGTTGCTGTCTTCTAGGGGGATTTCTCTTGTATTTTTTCTTGAGTTTTGAACTGCTCTTCTGATCCTGGGAATCTCCAGGAGGAAAAGAGGAGAAGTGAGGGGATTAAAAGGTGAGAGGAGAGGAGCGGAAGATAGATTGGAAAGGGGAGGAACAGACAAAAGGGAAGATGACAGCTATCAAAACAGTCTGCCTGTAAAGTCCTTAGGATTCTATTCTTCATAATAGTTGACACTCAAAAGCCACAAATTGGTTTTAAATCACCAGCTAAGCCTTTCTTTTCACATGTCTCAGTTTGCTATTCAGGACAGGTTTCAGAGTAGCAGCCGTGTTAGTCTGTATTCGCAAAAAGAAAAGGAGTACTTGTGGCACCTTAGAGACTAACAAATTTATTTGAGCATAAGTTTTCGTGAGCTAGCTGTAGCTCACGAAAGCTTATGCTCAAATAAATTTGTTAGTCTCTAAGGTGCCACAAGTACTCCTTTTCTATTCAGGACAGGGGTAGAATAGGACTAGAATGGGGATTCTGAAATCTTAGCAGGCTACAGCCAGTCAGTCATCTCTTATTCACTATCCCTGCTTAATTCACGAGAGCAAAAGGAGGATAAATGGATGTTCTAAGCAGCCCTAGGGCAAACAGAATCAAGCGTGCACTCGACAGACAGGCGCAGTAGGAAGGGTAGATGGGTGCTGGAACAAAGAGGAAGGATGGATGGATGGACAGATATACGTTTCAATAACACCACACTATTTTTGGCAGCAAATGAAACATTTTTCCCAATTATCCAGTAATTAGTTAGAACACATTTCAGCTGTGGCCCTTTTTTCCACATTGCCACGTGTATAAGCCTCCATGCTATTGGTCAGGGCCTTCTGTCACTGGATCAAGTTTATTTTCTTTCCACTCCCCATGCCACTTTGTGTGTGTATTTGAAATTCGTTAGTATGTGAATGAAGATCTGAAATTCCTTGGTCTTAATTTCATACATAAATTAGACAAAACAAGAATCCATTACAAGCTGATAAGAAATTCATATTGATAATATTTTACTGTACTAAACCTGGCCTTCAGGGCACAATTAGAACATTTCAATAAACTACCAGGTCTAACACTTATTAACACTGTCACACCATGCTGTTTCTATCTAATGCAAAACCTCGCCAAATAATAATACCCCTTTGACAATGTTCAGCTTCATTTATCACCCAGCCATTGGAACTGCCCTTATGAGTTGAAAATATAATAATTCTCAAATCACACTGAGCTCAAAATAACATCCAAACACATCATCTCCTGAATTCCCCAGGAGCAACTGGCCCTGACAAAGCTGCATTCTAAAACTTTCTTGCAAAATACATGATCAAATACCTTATCAATCTTTACCACTCAGCTGCTAAGATCGTAAAGACTAGTTAAAATGCTGTGGTGGGATAAATTACTTTAAGCATAAAATAACAATTTCATGATGCAGCATATTGGGTGAAAGTAAAAATATAATAATAAAAGCAGCATAGTAGTTCTTATGCAGTGGAGGCAAATTTGGTTCTAAATCCCTAGTAGTTAGGATTTACATAGCATTTTCCCATCCTTAGACCACAAACACTTCGCAAGCGTGTTAAGTGTAACTATCAGTACTGCCAACCCCAAGAGTTCAAAAATCATGCCAATGATGATGGTGGCTTTTGTGGTTTGTAGATTTTTGTCCATCGAGAACTGTTCCTGGAAGCACAATTTATTTCATGAAAAACATCATACAGCTCTTGGTTACCATCACACTGAGCTAGATTTGGCCTGTGCAGTAAACATGAAAGGCTTCATATACCATGACCAGTCTCCTGAGCCCCTCTATGTAGGTCAAACTTTTCAAGCTTGGGTGAATGAAGTTAGCACATAAGGGTGAGTTTTTCAAAAGCATCTAAGTGATTTAGGAACACAAGCCACATTGCAAGCCAAGAGAATTTGTGCTCCGAAATTACTCGGGTGCTTCTGAAAACCCCTGCCTAAATTCATGTCTAGGTACCAAAATAAAAGATCTTTTCAAGGATGCTGAAAACCTGCAGCTCCCATGGATTTCAATGGGATTTGTGGGTACTCAGCACCTCTGAAAATCAGGCCACTGTATTGAGCTGCCTGAATATGAGGCACCCAAGTATGAAAATGTGCCTGTATTACATACATCTATTCTCACTTTTAATGCTCATTGTTTTTAAACCAAAGTTCTTCTCTCCCATTGGTGTTTTTCCTTCCTTTTTCCTTCTGAAGAGTGAAGAGTGATCTCCAGTGTGAAGGAAAAGGCTTGCTGCCTAAGGAAGTGAATAATGGGAGCAAGGATGTCACAGTTATCTGCGGGGCTCCTGCTGAGCTGCTCTGGTCTGAACACAACATGGTGGCAGCCGCTCCTTGACTGAAGAAAACGATGGGAACCCCAGCTGGGAAGCCGTGATGAGAGCTCTAGCTGTTTCTATCCTAACAGACCACATGCAGGGTTTGCCTATGTAGCTTGCAGGCCTTTTGGTTGAATCAGGAACTTTGTTGACCCTTCACAGTGAGCCTGCTAAGTGTTTTAACCTGTTTGTTATGCATCTCTGCTCATGACACTCAAAAGAAAGCAGATGCTGCATGGAGCCAGAGACTCAGAGTAACCATTTTCTTTTTGCTTTTGGAAGATGGTGTAAGGCTGGGTGGCAAGGGACAGCCAAGCAGTAACATGGCAACAGGAAAAGAGGTCTGTCCAGCAGGGGACAATTGGGAGAAATCCAAATCAGAACCAGGTAATACAAGCTTGGGGCTCTACAGAACCCTCAAATCAGAGCTGAGCAGAGCCTGCCTGCACTGTTCTTCGTCATTCCCAGATATTCCAGTTCTGGTCCCCACCAGCCTTTCTTCTGAACAGCAGTGCAAAAAGAGGGAGAAGGGGTGCAGGAGTCAACTCCTTGTGTGTCGGGGCCCTGGCAGTGCCCTTGCAACCTGTTGCAGATGATTTATCCTTTTATCCTAGAGAACTTACACTGCTCTGCTTCTGAGCAATGAAAAACAGGCACAACCCACCAATGATTAGTTACAATAAATGAGTGACTTTTTTGGCTGGGGTCCTTTGCTGTCTGTGCACATGTGTCTACATTTACAGGTGATACTGACCTCTACAGTTGGGCCACAAAGAGGATGCCAACTGCGACCAGTTATCAGAGTTTTTTAAGGAAGGGCCTGGCCCCACTGAAGTCAATGAGATTTTGCCTTTTAGTCCAGTGGAGCCATCATTGCACCGCTGGTCTTAATCTAGTGATCTATCAAGCACCTGCTGTCTGCAGCACGGTTTCATTGCTGTTCTGACCTCATGTTCTCCATGGAGGCTGACTTTTCATTCTTTATATTTGAGGCCCCTTCTAAAGGCCAGAGTGACCTATTGTCCAGTCAAGTCATGTATTATTATTAATTCTTTGTAGTGTGGTTGTACCATCCTAGGAACCCCAGTCATGGACCAAGACGCCATTGTGCTAGGTGCTATACAAAACACAGAACAGAAAGACAAGTCTCAAAGAGCTCTGCACATAAATATGTTGACAGCCCAGAGAAAGCCTTATCCTCATTCTGTTAACGCCCACAAAGGAGTCCATTCTGCCAGACTGGATGGAATTCAGCTGCTGAGACAGCAACCCTTGGTTAAACCGAGATAACTGAATTCTGTACTCAGTTACACCAGCGTTAATCCAAAATCAGCGAAGTTACTCCAAGTTACTTATGCTGGCACAGCCATGAGCAGAACTTGGCCCATATTGCTATGTCAAGCTTGGCAACCTGTGATGTGTATTTGAAAATGTGCCCCAGTGAGTTCTTTGTGATCATGTAGGAATATTTCTTACTACATTATCTGTAGAAGGAATGATTTCCTTGTGCATAAGGTGCTAGCCTGGAACCTGTGAGAACTAGGCTCAGTTACCTGCTTTGCCTAGGACTACCAGGGTGACCTTGGGCAACTCACTAAGTCTCTTCATGCCTCAGCTCCCTATGTGTAAAAAGAGGATTAATACTTCCCTACCTCACCAGCGTGCTGTGAGGACAAGTCCAGTAAAGACTGAGACGTGAACAGATAATGTGGAAATGGGGCCATAAGTCCCTAAGAAAGAGAGATTCCTATCCACAATAAGAGTTCTGTGGCAGGTAAAACAGACATGACAGGTACCTTAAATATATGACTGACTAGATCAGATACTGTGATACAGACAGCATAACTAATTGCAGATTCCATTCCAGGATCTATACAAGTTCCATTGCTCATTTTTATAGTAAAATGTAATTTTGGGTAAATGAAAAACAAACAAACTATTGTTTTATTGACTATACAGTCTCAAAACTATGCGAAGACAACCAGAAACTCCTCTCGAAAATCTGGTTATGGCCAAAAAGTGATTCTCTCTAACCCATCCCTTCCTGGTGTTTGTCTCAGTTCTATGCACAGCTCCCAACCCAGCAAGTCTGAAAGGTGATAGATACACTGGCCTTTGAAATACATGACAAAGACCCCTAGTGACATTGCAGATACATTAGCAGAGGATGGAGCTGGGAGTGACATGCCATAAACTTTTCCATAACCCCAGCCTCAAGATTCAGCCTTTCAGCTGAAGTCATTTAAGGCACTGAAATAAACCATGAGGCAACAACAGGTTTGTGAGGGTTGGCGGTAAATTTGGGCCTGAAGTGAGTGACGTACCCAGTGAGGTGTAACAGAGAGTTACACTCCTTCCTATGCCTCTCTGAGTCATATCTGCTCAGAGGAGCGACAAAAACAACTTTCTCCTCTTGTCAGCATGGCAGAGTTGGGGAGCTGCCACAAGAGTGCAAAGTGGATGTTATTTTGCCTCTCTCTTCACTAGCAAAGCTCTCTCTGGCTCCACAACTGTAGTGCCATGCTCTAGTCACATTAGATCTACCAGGATCAGGGGGGAAATCACTGGTGCAGGGGCTCTAAGTCCTTGATTTTTCTCTTTCCCCCTCACTGGGTTGTCCCACATTGGCCCCTCTCCAGGGAGTCCAGGCTTCTCTTCCCTGTGGTGTCTCCGTGCTGCTCTATAGGGCATGAGGAACCTGCCGAGCCATTTTTCCAGAGGCCTTTCTTCCGCATGTACTAAGCAGGAAGAGCACAGCTTGATTTTTCAGATACCAGACCTGGCTGGTAGACAGAAAAACCTCGTTTTGTGCACTAAGCGATCTGTTATGTAAATGGTCAAGGGAGAACAAAATACAGGACCTTGTTATATCCCTTAACACAGCTGCTTTCCTGACCTAATGGTGCTTTGGGGATTTTGATTGGGATGCTAAAAATACAGTGGATACATCTGGAAGACACATCTATTCTGTTTACGTTTGTAGAGTGGCTGTTTATTGCTATCCCAGAGAGGGCATGGGCATACTGAAAAAGGACCCTTAAAACTGGCTGCTTGATGGAGGTAGATCTTCTACTGAAAGTGCATGAGAATGGTTCGCAGTGGGCTTGTCTGTGACATTACCCCAGCCATTAACATAAATTGACTTACACCAGCATAAAAGCGGTGTGAGTGAGTGGGACTCAAACCTAGTCCACTAGGGGAACTCTTTTCAGACAGAGGGCTGGCTACTAGGGATTTCTCTCCTATACTGGAAATCTGCCCTTATTTCCTCTGTGTGAAAGAGCTGAAACTGGGAGAGCAAATCCATTTCAGACCACTCTGTTCTGTAGCATAATATGGTAGTAGAATTTCTGTGTGTGTAAAGTGTGGATATTTGAGCTTAGGACATCTCCAGTTTCCCCCACACCCTTTTTTTACTTCAATGATTTGGGGTAACGTTCCTACTGGGCCAAATCCACCCGAAGTGTAAGTCCAATGAAGTCAATAGTAGTCACCAGAGAGGAATTTGGCCTGCTAGCATCATCAGTAATTGTGTCTAAGTAAGGGCTACAGGATTAGGCCCAATATTCATGCCAATAACTCCTTATACTCTTTCTTCTATACTAGCCAGAGTTTAGCGATAGGCTACTCCATTTTTAAGCGCTGCATATAAAGTGCAGGAATGTGCTATGCTTCACTGTACCTACAGGGGAATTGAAATGGAAGCAGACAGCAATCCCAATGCTGCCCCAGGGTTTATTGTGACAATGAGGTTTTCTAAATCACAGAGCTTCTCTGAGTGACAAACAGGGAGAAAAACCTGCATTTGCCAATTACTGCCCCTACTCCATAGTAAGAACAAGCCACCAGATAATGGAATCATAGACTATCAGGGTTGGAAGGGACACCTCAGCAGGTCATCTAGTCCAACCCCCTGCTCAAAGCAGAACCAATCCCCATCTAAATCATCCCAGCCAGGGCTTTGTCAAGCCTGACCTTAAAAACTTCTAAGGAAAGAGATTCCACCACCTCCCTAGGTAACGCATTCCAATGTTTCACCACCCTCCTAGTGAAAAAGTTTTTCCTAATATCCAACCTAAACCTCCCCCACTGCAACTTGAGACCATTACTCCTCATTCTGTCATCTGCTACCACTGAGAACAGTCTAGATCCATCCTCTTTGGAACCCCCTTTCAGGTAGTTGAAAGCAGCTATCAAATCCCCCCTCACTCTTCTCTTCCGCAGACTAAACAATCCCAGTTCCCTCAGCCACTCCTCATAAGTCAAGTGTTCCAGTCCCCTAATCATTTTTGTTGCCCTCCGCTGGATGCTTTCCAGTTTTTCCACATCCTTCTTGTAGTGTAGGGCCCAAAACTGGACACAGTACTCCAGATGAGGCCTCACCAATGTCAAATAGAGGGGAACGATCAATGTCCTTCGATCTGCTGGCAATGCCACTACTTATACAGCCCAAAATGCCATCGGTCTTCTTGGCAACAAGGGCACACTGTTGACTCATATCCAGCTTCTCATCCACTGTAACCCCTAGGTCCTTTTCTGCGTTATTGCTGCCTAGCCATTCGGTCCGTAGTCTGTAACGGTGCATGGGATTCTTCCATCCTAAGTGCAGGACTCTGCACTTGTCCTTGCTGAACCTCATCAGATTTCTTTTGGCCCAATCCTCCAATTTGTCTTGGTCCCTCTGTATCCTATCCCTACCCTCCAGCATATCTACCTCTCCTCCCAGAATAGTGTTATCTGCAAACTTGCTGAGGGTGCAATCCACATCATCCTCCAGATCATTAATGAAGATATTGAACAAAACCGGCCCCAGGACCAACCCTTGGGGCACTCCACTTGATACTAGCTGCCAACTAGACATGGAGTCATTGATCTCTACTAGTTGAGCCCGACAATCTAGCCAGCTTTCTATCCACCTTATAGTCCATTCATCCAGCCCATACTTCTTTAACTTGCTGGCAAGAATACTGTGGGAGACCGTGTCAAAAGCCTTGCTAAAGTCAAGGAACAACACGTCCACTGCTTTCCCCTCATCCACAGAGCCAGTTATCTCGTCATAGAAGACAATTAGATTAGTCAGGCATGACTTGCCTTTGGTGAATACATGCTGACTATTCCTGATCACTTTCCTCTCCTCTAAGTACTTCAGAATTGATTCCTTGAGGACCTGCTCCATGATTTTTCCAGGGACTGAGGTGAGGCTGACGGGCCTGTAGTTCCCTGGATCCTCCTTCTTCCCTTTTTTAAAGATGGGCACTACATTAGCCTTTTTCCAGTCATTCGGCACCTCCCTCGATCGCCATGAGTTTTCAAAGATAATGGCCAATGGCTCTGCAATCACATCCGCCAATTCCTTTAGCACTCTCGGATGCAGTGCATCCGGCCCGATGGACTTGTGCTCGTCCAGCTTTTCTAAATAGTCCCGAACCACTTCTTTCTTCACAGAGGGCTGGTCACCTCCTCCCCATGCTGTGCTGCCCAGTGCAGCAGTCTGGGAGCTGACCTTGTTCATGAAGACAGAGGCAAAAAAAGCATTGGTACATTAGCTTTTTCCACATCCTCTGTCACTAGGTTGCCTCCCTCATTCAGTAAGGGGCCCACACTTTTCGTGACTTTCTTCTTGTTGCTAACATACCTGAAGAAACACTTCTTGTTACTCTTAACATCTCTTGCTAGCTGCAACTCCAGATGTGATTTGGCCTTCCTGATTTCACTCCTGCATGCCTGAGCAATATTTTTATACTTTTCCCTGGTAATTTGTCCAATCTTCCACTTCTTGTAAGCTTCTTTTTTGGGTTTAAGATCAGCAAGGATTTCACTGTTAAGCCAAGCTGGTCGCCTGCTGTATTTACTATTCTTTCTACACATTGGGATGGTTTGTCCGTGTAACCTCAATAAGGATTCTTTAAAATACAGCCAGCTCTCCTGGACTCCTTTCCCCCTCATGTTATTCTCCCAGGGGATCCTGCCTATCAGTTCCCTGAGGTTGTCAAAGTCTGTTTTTCTGATATTATTCTTCATCAGGATAACATCTGACGTTTGCTGAGAAGTTTAACGTTCATGGGGCCTTGCAATGAAATGAGTCTGCCAACAATGCTTAAATGTCAACTGAGGTTTTGCGTTAGATACACCACACTTGTCTGAAAACAAGAAAGGCCTCTGGAAAAATGGCACTGACCTGGAAGACTGGATGGCTTTCAGGCTGCTTAAGGGATTAGGAACTTTCAAACCTAGGTCACTGATTTAAAACCAGCCAGCCCAGGTCAGCAGCCACTAAGAAGTTGCTACCACCAATGGTGGTTTCGTGACCTTTATGAAATGAGCGAGTGGTCTCAGTCTCCTACCTAGTGCAGAGCTTTGCAGATCCCTTACTGGTGGCTGTAGAACACTGGCTGGACAGACAGAGGTATATGCTCTCTCCAGAATACATAGGACCAGATCCTCGGAGCTACTGCAAATTGGCCTAGATCTACTGACTTGATTATTACCCCATCCGATAAATCTAGGGTCACTGACTCCAGTGGAGTTACACCAATTTATACCAGCCAAACATCTGACTCTTACTATTTTGCCATTCTCCCAATCCAATATTCAGTTACTTGCACTAATATTCTCTGCACAAAGAATCAGTCCAAATTCACCCCCCACAACAGGTTCCACATCCACGCTGGCTCGCCTTGAAGTACCTCCCCAAAATAGTTAGCTCCCAATGATTTCCACCCAAGCCACTTTCTAAGATCCTTCCTGATCCCAACCCATGAGAAAAGACACCTATAATCTCCACCTTCCTGTCTCCTCTCAGAATTCTTTAAGAAACTGATTGACCAAGCAACAGACAACTAACAAAGGCAAAAAAATAAAACAAATCCCTCCCCACAAAAAACCCAGCTTGCAATTTACAAAAGGAAAAACTTTCCTTAATCACAGGTGAATACATTCTATTTACTTGGAGCAAATTTAGTTTCAATCTCTTGGTTATAAAGTCATTTGGTATGTCGGGGTCACCTCCCTTAGTGGAAAAGATGCATCTCCAAATTACCATTATGCACCGTAGAGAAGAAAAATAGATTCAAGCTTGTTCTTTGCTATACCGGTACAACTCCATTGATTGTAGTGGGGCTATGCAGGTGTAACACAGGATAGAATTACTCCTTGATGCAGCTGAAACTATCTACCAAAATTTGTTCTAAATTTGACTGTGAAATCCATGCTATTCAATCAGTTACATCACAGAGTATTTCTGGATGCACAAATACATGGTGCCACCCAAAATATAGACCTTGATATGCTCTGTAGGCGATTTAAGAAATTGTATGGATTTGTCAATAGGACAGAAAATGTGGTAGCCAATTTTTGTATTTTCTGGACCTTTAGCTCCCAGGCTAACATAGTTAGTCACTGATTTCAAAAACTGGTAAAGAGTGGAATTATATGTGCCATTCCCCACATCCCTCCCCGTAAAGATACTGCTATATCTGCTGGAGCCTATAATTGTATTGTTCCCTTTAATCCAGTCACTGTCAGCGCTCCACCCTATCTAGAATTGTTATAATTCAACAGCATGCCCATTGCCACATGCTTCCAAAAATAAGGCAGTCATTATTTTTATAATAAACAAGGTAGTGAGAATTACTATTTCAATTAATTCTAATTAAGGAATGTACATGTTACAAATACCAAAAAACCCTTGATGTATTGTACTGTATAAAACAACTCATCTACAATGCTCAGAGGTATGTTAATCTCATCTAAAACTATCATTCTAGTGCCATTAACAGCCATTATTTTTGGTAGATTTGTACTAATGCACATACACCATCAGTTCATTTGTTTGATTTAACAGTAACATATTGTAGCGCTCATTAAATCAAGAAGTTTGGTGTATTAGAGTAACTTAGATACTGCTTTCCAGCAGAGACCAAAGACTAAACGGACATGATAGGCTGAACTCTCTCTTGGCTTGTGGTGATCCTTGCCTAAATGCATAGAAAATAGAAGGATTTTGGTTGGTTGGTTTTGGTGCCAGTTTTACTGACAATATATTTTAGCCACTAAAGTCTTCATTTCCCCTCAAACCAGTCTTTGAATTTTGTAGTGCAATTTTATGCCTACAAAAAGGGAAACTGCCCCCAAATCCTGCTCCCACTATAAACTGCAGGTGGAATCTGTAGCATGTAGACATCTCTGATCAGGTAGCTAGTTGTCTAAAAGCTATGTAATATGCCCACACTTAACTGTGGGTGCAAAATAGCTGTGGAAATGCAAGATGCTTCTCAATGTCATATCCTCCAAGAACATACAGATCTCACTTATGTCAAAATGTGTTTAAAAAAGTCTTCCACCCTGAAATTTGAAAGCCACAAACCACCAAACTCCACATTCCTTTGCGTTTTATAGCCAGAGAAGTTTGCTTTTCTTTTTCTAGTTTCTGAGCCAAAGCAGCAAAATACCACAGATGGGAGAGAAAGCTAAACCACTGTCCTCTAGGCCTTCAAATTGCTTGCAAACGAATGAGCACGTTGCACTCCAGGCAATCCATGAAACACAACTATCTTTCTCAACTCCAAAAGCTTTCCACGGATCCCTTAATACAAAAGATCCAATGATCAGCTGGGCTTGGTGGCTCACCACCCCTAACATGTTCTAGATTCACCAAACATAATCTTCACCATCTGTTCTCCAAAATGAGAACGAGGGGGTATTACAGTTTAACAGCAGGGCTTCAAAAGAATGAGCTGCTCAGCCTGGTTACGATGTGACAATCTCTTCTTTACACTCCCAAACGTAAAGTGACTGCCCATCCGACTGTCACAAGAAGAGACGTAGCAAAGCCATGGGCTAGCCGGCTAACCCACTGAAAATGTCCCACACTTCCAGCAAAGACAGCTGTCTGAGCAACTTAAATACTGGTCATCTTACTATATAACTTTTGTCAAGATTACTACAAGGGCAGTAAAATTTAGTTCATCTGGACTCGATGTTATCTAGGTACCTGAGAAGCTGACCCAGTAATAGGTCTTTAGAAGTTCAATCATTAGAACTTTTTCTTAAAAATTATGAACTTGGAGTCCACACACTGATGTGAATTAACCCAGCTGTGAGTGCCTATTGGACTTCCTGGTGCCTGGACATCCTATATGGGGCTTGCACTGCCGTTTTATCATAACTGGGCCGAATGTTAACTTTGATCTTTGTATTCTGCTATAAGAGATTGATTTTCATTTTCATCTGAAGTTATTAGCATGCAGTGCTTTCTAAAAAGCCATTCATGGCTCCAGAAGAATCAATAATATTCTTACGAAATCAAAGGCTTTCTTATCGCCATTCGCGATATACTGTCATAAAGATATGAAACCATCTTCGTCCTTAACTATGCACCACTGAGAGAATGTATTCAATTATTTCAGTGAGAATGAACATTATTGTATTCCATGGTCAGCCTTGTTGTTTGCAGTGAAAACCGATTCACCATCTTTGCAGAAATTCCAAACATGTCCAGTGACACCCAACTTAAAAATAACATAGATCGAACTGTATTCACTGTGGATGGATAGATCCACAATGCATTTTATAAAGAAGGGCGCTTAGCACACAAAGAGCTCTATTCAACTGAATGCAGGCTCTCTGGGTGCACAGAGCAAGAGAGCAGATCATTTAGACAGGAAAGGTGCAAGACAGAAAAAAATCTGTCTTCCCGATGCTATTTCCCTGCAGTGGAACTCAGTGGTTCAGATTAGGAGGCAAATTTTCAAAGCCTCTGAAACTGCACCTAGAGACCACTCTGTGCGTGCAATTATCCATTCGGGACATTCACATGTTCGTGCCCTGTGCTGTTATACTAGGGGGAAGACTCTAGTAATTGCATTATCTCTTTTCCTATTCAGGTCAGTAAAATGCTGCTATGGAAGGAACCTGAAACTGGTACATACATTTCATAGTGCAACACAATCCTGAAAAGCTCTGCTGCAGAAATCTGGGGATGAAGGCACGGAATTCAGGTATACTGAGCCTGGGTCCAGCCCACATGCAGAACGTGCCACAGGAAACTGCACAAACACATTTCAATAGACTTGCTCTACTTCGGATATGTCTATACTACTTCTACGCTCCCTGAATCCAAATTCTGGACCAAGGCCCTCTGATCTCTGTTGCACAGCCATGTTGAACTCTGAGGCATGATTCTCTGATGGGAAAGGCCAGTGCATGAAGAAAAAGCTGGGTTTAACCTAAAGAACTTCAAGAGCCAGGTTCTTCCCCATGACACAGCCCTTTGCTCCAGTCCACCAGTGCAAAGGCGTTCAATAAAGCCAATAGACCCAGCCAGCTTGGTGGAATGGAGCCAGCTATGCTGGTTCTTACAGCATATTCTCCGGTACACAGGGTGTAGCCAGAACACTGCTACCTTTCAATCTCTAGCTGATGAAGCAGCTGCTGGCAGTTATAGTGAGCTGGCACAGTTTAGAGCAGCCCTGAACTTTGTACCTGAAGTCTATTCAACTCAAAATCCAAGACAGGGGAGTCACAGACAGCTCCTTTACAGCCCCCGTCTCCTACACTCAGCTCAGTGCAGCTGACTATCCAGCCCAAAGGTTTCATCCTAGTACTGAGAGGAAATTTATCCAAACTGACAGGGCTTGTCTACACACTGAGTTAGCCAATACCAGAGAGGAGTAAACTGTAGTGTGCACTAGGATCCTGTGCACTAACTGGCAGGACTATGTTGATAAGCACAAGGGAACTTTTAGTGCATGCCAGCTGGGTCCACATGCGCCAGTTAGTGCATGGCACACTAGTGCAGACTAAAATGTACACCCCTCCCCGGTCCAGACAA
This sequence comes from Dermochelys coriacea, assembly GCF_009764565.3. NCBI lineage: Eukaryota > Metazoa > Chordata > Testudines > Dermochelyidae > Dermochelys > Dermochelys coriacea. The sequence goes on along the minus strand of NC_050085.1, from coordinate 18,442,668 downwards.
AAGCATCATGTAGACAAGCCGAAGTCTATCTTATTCAGATTCCCTCAGCAATTTCCCATAAGCCTCCAGCAGTCCTTCTGTGGAGAGGATCCTGAGCCTGTTGGAGTGCTCAAAATGATAAGTAACAATAGTAATAATAAAAACAGTGCAGCTTTTGCGGAGAGAAGTGAAAGATTCTTCTTCAAATTCATGTTTGTTTCTGGCTTCCGGGGAGGGATGGAAGGCAGTTAATCAGTATCTCTTTGGGAACGCTGATTACTTGCCTTGAAGACACTTTATATAAAGTCTCATTTTCCTGATGGATTTTTGTACCTTGGAAGCTTCTGGCAATAAAATGCAGGTTTTTGTTTTATGACATTAATATTTTCCAGTAGCAATGCTGGCTGGAGTGCACACAGACTATGTCATGATGACATGGAGGTTCACTTGGGAATCAGGAGAAAATTTCCTATGCCCTACCCGCAATGTGAAATGGTACAATAAGATATTTAAAACCTGAAGTGGGAGGCATATGTTATCTGAAAGGAGGCTGCAGTTTCCATCTCTCATACTGAGTATTATTCCTTCACAGAGCCAAGGAGGCAGAAATGGATCCAGAGCACCAAGAAGAGGCAGGGTGCCACACCCAAGGAAGCACAAAGTTAATTACCTATGGACTGAAAGCCCTTTGATGTACCCAATAATGCAGGGGTCCTTTCATCATTGTACGGTTAGCTGGAACAGCTTACAAGATGCACCCAATGGGACCTGAGGTGTTATGAATCAAAGCACTGCACAATGTTTGTGTCAGGTTTCCTAGAGCTTTGGTGGCATGAGGAGGCAGCTGGATGGCTCAGTCATTAGCGTGCCAGGCTGGCAAGCAAAAGACCTGCATGTGGATCTGGCTGACAGCTTTGCTAAAGGTGCTCTGAACGCCCAAGGAGAGGATAGGAAGAGTTCATCTGCATTGCTCTCCAATTCTGTTTGGAGGCCAGAATGCAACCATTAGGGCTGAGCACAAAACAAGAATTCCATTTTGTTAATAGTTTGGAGGTTTTGCCATTTGATTTTGTTCCACACTGGGACGAAACGGAGACCTTTTAAAATGTCTCCTGAGAAGAGACCCCACCTGAGTGGTCAGGGCACTCAGCCGGGATGTGAGAAACCCAGGTTCAAAGTCCTGCTCTCCCTGATTCACATCTCCCAGCTAAGTGCCGTCATTACCAGCCTATCAAGTCAGTCTCTCTCTTTAAATCTCTCCTGGTGGAGCTGTTCATTTTGTATAAATAATTAAATAACCAGCTGGCAAGAGAGAGCAACCTGGACTCTATAGTCCAGTGCTCAGGGCACTCAGTTCGGATATAGGAGTTCCTGCCCCAGATCAGGCAGAAGAGGGGAGTACGGGTAGCGTTCTGCCTCAATTTGACCAAAAATTTCCATCCTAGACCTGAAAAACTTTCCTGGCAAATCTTTTGTCAAAATTGATCCTTTCCCACAAAACTTCCTGTTTTGACCACCTGGCATTGTCTGATGAAAAACTGTCATAAAATAATTTCCAACCAGCTCTAGTAATAAGTTTTCTTGCAGTACATTATTCAGCCACCAACTGCCTCTGTGTACAGAGTTCCCAGGAGGGTGAACAAGTGAGACAAGCTGTGTGGAAGCCTGCTTCTTTTGTGTCTGTAGCTGCCTTATTACATAACCGCCCCTGTTTAAAATGGACTGTGATTCCATAGACCATACCATTCTGAAGCAGTGTTCTGCCCACCCAAGTCTACAACGAGGACCACTATGGATAGCATATTGGCTACAGACCTGCTAACTTATTATCAGTTATATTGCCCTATAGTAACTAGTCGCCAAAAGAGAGGAGCAAGCCTCAATACTAGCAGCAACAAATGGAAATTAGACTTTGGGCCTATGAAAAAACCCAAGGTAAAAGTAGCCCGGAAAGAAGGGGCAAGTGAACATCCTAGCACTCCTACTCAGAGGTGAGGACAGTCTGAGTCCTGCCAAGGGGAGGGCGCCGCACACCTTGCTATTATTATTTCTACTGAGGTAGCACCTAGAGGCTCCAATCAGGATCAGGTGCTGGCAGGGCCGGATTTCCAATTAGGTAAAGTAGGCACATGCCTAGGAGTGCTGGCGTTCTAGGGGTGCCTTACCTCTCTAAAACTGTGTGCAACACAAAGGTCAGCTGTAGGCGGGGGGTGGGGAGGGAGCTGAAGATGCCGTGCCGAGTGATACATAAGGTGTAAATCCAGCCCTGGAACTGAGCACTGTACACATACTAAGGAAGATATGGCCCCTGCGCAGAGAAGCTTACAACACGAGGCACTGTATTAGGCCTTTACATGTGCTAAGTATTATTAAGATTGTACTACAGATCTCACGGGGATGCTTCAACTGTCATAAGACAGGGGAACCTGTTGCAGATGGGTCTCTACATAAGTTTCACTGTGTTAGTAAGATTCTTCCATCTTTTCTCACTGCTATTAAAGGAAAAGTCACAGGCCCCCTTCCCCAATTAGCTTACTGAGAGTGCTGTCTTCTGGAGAGTAGTTTGCACTACCCCACCCCATCGTTTTGCAGATTGATTTTGTTTGGCAATGCCCTGAACTACTATGGCCCATCACTAAAGGTAGCACACGCAGCCCTCCGATGACCAGCAGAGACTGCCCTTGTCGTCCATGGCAGCTGTTTGAGAGCATCAGTCTTACTCTTTCTTTAATGAAAAGCCAACCCCGAGTTGATTTTGTCCTCACTCCCTGTCCATAGACCACTGTGTGCTCACCCTCAGTGATAAATTATGAATGCTGCCTATTTGCATCTTCTACTCAGATTGCTAGCTAAATAATATATGAATAAACAAAGAGACTTGAGTGAGTCAAGGGAACCATGGGGGTCTGAACTTTGAATGGTGTGCTACAGCAGCAAGCATCAAAGCTTTACTATCAGGTCTGACCCCAGCTGATTTTTTTTTTAATAAAGGCTAATGCTAAATTTTATGAACATGAATGGCTAGAAAGCAGGGGTCCAACATAAAAGTGACTGACTCAGAAAAGATATGGGGAGAAATATATAGGGAAAAGATGGCACCCAGGGAAGGAAACCTTTGCAGAATCATACAGGATCAAAAGGCTCTGGTATCCTGCACCTGAGATTCTAAGCTCTCTTGGAAGGGTCCAATGGAATCGGCTACTTGCATTGTGCAGATATCCTTGTCCGTGAAACAGCAGCGGGGTTATTTGAACAATTGATTTCCAGTAACACCAACAATGTCCCTGCCCCAAAGAGATTAGTAGCTAAAAAGGCAAGCAGGCAAACAGAAAAATAAAAAAAAGAGGGGGGAGTGGAGGGAGCAGGGCTAAGGGGCCAAGTTAAGGGGAAGTAACGTCATGATAATATTTATCTAGCTTAGTATGGTCTCAATCCTGCTCCCATTGAAGCCAATAGCAATTTTTTCATTAACTTCAGCAGTCCAGGATCAGTTTGTAAACTGTTTGTAAACTCATGAGTTTGTAAACACACACATGCACAGAAAAGTAGTTTCTATTATGCCAGATTCCACTGTTGCTTCAGGTAAAATAATCTGCATAAAGATACTGCAAAACAACATCCTATTTGGAGAAAAGAGCTTCCGTTTTGCATGAGCCTCTTTGTAATTCATTAGGCTTCATCTCCACAAGCAACATATATAAAACATCTCCAAGGCATATTCCTTGAACATCCAGTGAAAGCATGTTAGGGAAGGACATGTTTACCTATAAACCAAATGGGCCAGCATTCTGTGGTCAAGAAAATAAGAAAAGGGGGGGACAGAGATGATTTTCCATAGAACGATTTATTTTTCTGTTTTGCTTTGGCTCAGTTGCATATTTTGAAATAGCTCATCAGATGCTCTCTGATCCAACAGACTCCGGTCCATTGTGCTATTATGTATACCTGAAGGATTGTCTGCTTGCCGAACTCTTCACTAAGGTCCTATGAGGGAGAAAATCTTTTTTCCTTCTGCCAATAAGCCTGGGGGCACCAATTTAAGTCTCATCCCAGGTCAATGGTAAAACTTAATACCATTTATCAGTCTGGTAGACCCACCTTTAAATACATCCATTACACACACCATTATCATCCTCTTTTTCCACAACAGTGTGAGCACCTGTAGCTCTCCTCAGCTCCACGAAAATATTCTTGTTACATATAAGATCAATTATTTAACATTGCTTGGGCTGAACTATGTTGTTACCTTTTATTAAATATTGTGGCTACACGGGATATGCCACAGTGATGCGTTCTCTCTGATGAAGCCAGAATAAAGTATCCATTGTACTTATGCAGGATGTGCCATGGGTGAATGTGAAACCAGAATGAGAGGCTATTTTGAGTCTAATGATCATAACGAGGCTTTCTGTGATGGTATGAGCAGTGAGTGGATGGCCTTTGGAAACAGAACATGGCCATCTGGAACTGTAGCAGGAAGGATGTATTTAAACGACAGATTTCTCCACTGAAACATTCCTTGAAAAAAGGTTCCATGAGGACTAAAAATCTCAATTATTATTCCCTGCAATCAGTTTTATGCATTCACATATTTCACTTATTCCTCAAGCAGGGAACAAACCTGTTTCCATAAAATTCTTAAATATTTAAGTGCCGGTACGAATCCTCCATTGGCTATAGCATTTTGGGTTTCCACTTCCAGATTTTTATTAGTTAAGCTCATGACCTACATGCTATTTAACACGTAGACATGTTAATCTATGGATGCTTCCATTTTGGCTTTCCAGTGGGCACACTCATTTCATTGAGTCTTCCATCCATTTGAATATTTCACAGATCTCCCATTTATCACAGCTCAGCATACAACCGAGTCAATAATTAAATCATGGGCTGCAGTCACAAAAGCAGAGTTTGTGATCCTGAAGCATTCCCTCTATCAGCCAATGTATCTATATGCCCTTCATTACCATAGCTGAACATCCTGACTTTCTTGCTAGTCAGATATACTACATGTCCTTTAGTAGCATCACATCAGTTGTGACAATAATGGGTAAACCTATGTCGCATTTATAATAATTCCTATGATGCTTATCACAATAGTATCTGGCCTTCTCATCTAAGTGAAAACAACGAGGAGTCCTTGTGGCACCTTAGAGACTAACAAATTTATTTGGGCATAAGCTTTCGTGGGTTCTACCCCACAAAAGCTTACGCCCAAATAAATTTGTTAGTCTCTAAGGTGCCACAAGGACTCCTTGTTGTTTTTGTTGATATAGACTAACACGGTTACCACTCTGAAACCTGTCATCTAAGTGAGGAACTATTACTACTACATGGGCCAGGTATTACAGGATAAGATATCCACTCCTGATCCAGCCCACGCCTGCTTAGCTTGGAAGAGCTGACTTCCCCAACAGCACAATATAATAGAGCTGCACTAAGTCTTCCGATGCATCTTACATAGTAAACATAGCAGGGAAATCTTAGTGGGAAGACAGATGAAGTCATTCAATCTTTCCTTCTATGCTCCCTGGGAGGGAGAACAAGTGCTTCATTCTATTATTCTCTAATTGACAGAAGTCTAAACTGCAGGTGGCTTTCTGAACAATGGCACCGATGTGATAACCAGTTAATCTGAAATGTTCTCAAGCCAATAAAGAGGTCTCGCTCGTGTTATGCTGTTACAATTAAGTCGAAGATGAAATTACATCAATTCCTGCTGCCCTGCACTCCTGTGCAACATGCTGATTATCCAGACACTCCAGAATGTGATTTCCTCACCTGACTCAGTGGCCTGATTCCTTCCAGGCAGTAACTACAAACCTATGAGTGCTCAGCTACCACAGGCCAGGATTGACACCCCTTATAGAAGAGTCCTATATCACTCAATAGTACATGGTCCTTGTAAAATGACACTGGCCCCGGGGGCATGCACATCCAAGCATCTCTGTTCAAAGGGTTCAGCCTTACCTGTGCCTCATTTAGTACAGGTGATGGGACAGATGCAGGACTTTTATGTCTTACAAGGTTATAGTTTATATGGAGCCTGTGGGCTCAAGTCAACGTGAACTAGGGGATCCCACACAATGGAGTAGACTATCCAGAGCTCCCAGGTAGAACACATGGGAAGCACAAGTCAGCTAGGAAAGCAAGGGGAGAAAGGCTGCCCCAGCTGAGAACCCTGCAGCTAGGATTGTGACCCATCAGGGTGGAAGATTGGTGTTAATCACTCAGACTCCCAGAAGGCAGGGTTCTTGTGAAAACACGAGCAGGGTGAAGTTTGATTAACTGGGGAAGAAGAGAAACTGAGTCAGCTGCCAATGCTGGATTGACATCCCTGCTACAATTCTGTAGACACTTTAATTGGACACTACAGAAATTACATCAGTCTTAAAATCTACAGGGCCAGATCCATAACTGGTGTAAATGAGCACAGCTCCACTGAAGTCTATAGAGAATGTTAACATCTCTATAGCAGGCATACTGTTTTAAATTCTACAGTATGGCTAAAAAAAACCTACTGAAAGTTGTCTATAAAATTGTACAGGACTTTCTCATAAGGGACCAGAAAGCAGGATTAGACAGATGCATCGTTTTGGAAAGGAGGATGATTATTGTGAATTCAGATTGACTGATTTTTGAAAGGCATAACATTAGGAGACCGATCCAAAGCCCACTGAAGTCAACAGGAGCTTACAGTGGGCTTTGAATCTGACCCTATAAAGTCAATTACCACCAGCCCGCAAAGAGAGATTAGCAGTAGCCAGAATTTGCATGTGTTAAGGTACATAAAGATGCATGCCAAAAAAAAAAAAACCAAAACCAAAACCCACCAACAGGGAGTGTGTGTGGTGCAAATAATCTGGCTTCATTTAAACAGTTGTTCAACCACAACAGTCAAACTTACTGCAAATGAAAATATAAACAAATAAAGGCAGAAGGTTAAATAAAAACAAGCATATAAACCAAGTGGAGCAGCATTAGCAAATCTGTTAATTTACAGTATTATTATTATTATTATACTCGCTGAACAAGCAAATTCATATGAAATCAAAGTCTGTTCCTGGGTCATTTGCAAATAGAGAAAAGAGCCTAATGCACTAAAGATTACTTGTTTGCAATGAATAGTTTGTCCAACAGTAGATACTACAGCAAAAGGTGCTTTAACACCCCCCCCCAAAGATTAATAGATAGGAAATATAGGAGATAGCTAACATAGATTACATTAACAGAAACTGTAGATAAAATAAAGAGAAAATTAACTATCAGAGTGATAAGACAGAGGCAGTGTTCTCTAGTGGTCAGTGAATTGGTCTGGGACTCAAAGGGTATATCAACATTGCAATTAAAAACCCACGGTTTTTCCCATGCCTGCTGATTCAGGCTAGTAGGGCTCAGGCTGTGGGTCTCTCTAACTGCAGTGTAGACATATCCATAGAGGCCTGAATTCTGTTCCCAGCTCTAGCTGCCCACTGTCCACTCAGGTTTGGCTGCACTGGCTCTCTGTTATGACAGGGGGAAATGATGTAGCCAAACCTGAGTGTGTGGCATTGTGACCCGATGAACAGATGTCACAGCGTTGCTCAGGTTCGGCCCCACAGTTCCCTCCATCACGAAGGGGCCGCAGGGCCAAACCTGAGAGGTGCCGTGATTTCCGTGCATCAGGTCTCAAAGTCACTCGCTTTGATTCTGGCCCCACCTCTCCTCCTCTCCCCATCATGATGGAGGGCGGCAGAGCCATGAGTGAATGGGCAGAAGGGCAGCCAGCACTGCTTCTCCTAGCCACTGCCGTGGGACTGACTCTTGGACCAGGGCTTCCCTGCAGGAGGCCTGCACAGCCTCACCCTGCTTCTAGAAGCCTGTGTCCCCTGGACTTTGCCTGCAGGACTCAGTGACAGCCTCAAGACCTGTAACAAGTAGGGGAAGCTGCAGTGAGTGCCCACATGGGGGAGCTTCCAGGAAAGAGGTAGAAGGGAGCCCAGGGGAGCTAGACAGGAGGGGGGTTTGCCTAGTGTAAGATTTTAAAAAGTGTCTGTGTAGACACCATGCTACGCTACAGTGAGAGTGAATCAGATGGGCATTCCGTGGGAAACATTTCTGGGGATGCTTCTGACAAAAGTGTAGCTGATTCCTGCAAAGGATAGGCAGATTCCAGCTGTCCGGTATTCCCTAATGATACAAAACCAGAAATTAAATGTATTAAAACATACAACAACTGGGTGGTTGCTGAAGCTGTAATACAAGGAAGGTTGGGAACAGAACCTGCCAGTCATTTAATTTCTTGTATTCAGGCTCCCATAAGTGATACTGACCATTTAAAATAACAGTAACTCACTGGGAAAAATTTCCAGCAGCCTTGGCTCTTGCTCAGCAGATTGGCTGATAATGGTATGGTTCACCTAAAGGAACCAATAAACCAGGCTTAAGCTATAACTGGAACCTGCATGTTTAACAGTATAAAGCGAAGTTATAAAAGTCTCAGCTAACTGAAGTGTCTCCTTAGATTTACCATGTATCTTGGCCAGTGGTGTGGAGTCAGGAAGGTTCCTATCCCAGGACCTGACTCACCATGTGACCATTCTCTTTGTCTCAGTTTCCCACAGGCATAAAATGGGAATAATGATGCACACCGGTGAATTTTGAGACAATGTTTATGAAGTACGATGAGGCCCTAGGGTGGAGATCCTGGGATTCCACGGTCCCTAGATTTAAAGGTGTCAAGGGGTGGAGGAAGAGACTTTGACTCTGGAATTTGCTATGCTGAAGAAGTGCACGGTACTATTAATCCAAGTTCCAACCCCTCACTTCTGTATTTCTTCTCTCTCCCCCACCTCCCAACTGAGCAAAGGTCCACTCCCACCATGTCTCCCTCAGGCTTCATTATTAAGGGCTTATCTTCAAGCTGGTCCTTATCAGAATTTTCTCCAGTGGCAGGGGTTTGCTGCTCTACCAGCATATTTACCTTGCCTGGCAGGAGCTGGAAACTCCCTGCTCCCTGACAAGTTGTGTGACCCTCCAAGCAGCAAGCCCTAACACACAGAGCCAAGACACTTCCCGTCTGTTTCTTCCATTGTTGCATACCCTCTTTCATTTATTGATTTCCAAACTCTGGGATGTCTCAACCCACTCCAACCTTGACCTTCAATATTAAAAGGTATATTGCCATACATCTCTCAGCAGGCAGTCTAACTGATATATGTTGGTGGAGAAAAGCTAGACGAACAACTCTCATCAGAGCAGATAATTGTAAATTTATCCAGGCAGTGGATTATCCAAGCAGATGAGACCTTATAAACTGTGTTTCTGTGCTGGACCCAGGCAGCAAATATCCCATAACACTTTACATGAGGTTGTGCTTCTCCCATGTCCTGGCCAAGGTTTCCCCTGCCCCTCACAGCTTTGTACCAATTTGCTGTTTCCCCTTCGCCAGTTCAATGGTGAGTATACACTTGGAAAGGGCTTTGAGGTCCCTTAAAATATGAAAAGTGCAGTATAAGTTATTCTATGATTAACTGTTCAATTACCCAAAACAATGGTCCTTCAAGGTTAGTAAGGGTGCAAATCTCCACCAGCCAGTCTAACTCTGTGAAAATCTCCTATTGATTTCCATGTATGTCAAAGGAAATCACATGCTAAAAACTAGATTTTCCAATATTAAAAGTTCTAACATATGCCATGTTTTCTCACAGAAGCCCAGGCGTTTATTTAGATCTACACTGATTTACTTTGTAATGGTACAAAATGAAAAGGTTCATCACAAATATAAAAACCACATTTTCTGTCTAATTCTCAGATTTTTGCATATTCAGAATACATGTATCTCATCAGGCAACTGAATCTCACCCAAGCATCAAATGTAGCAATGGGTAAACTTTAAAAGATTTGTGTAAACATACCAAAGCTTGGATGTTTTCTCAAACTATCCCAGTATCTACAAAGTTAGTGCCTGGTCCTACTCCTATTGAAGTCAATGGCTAAACTCTTAGCCATTGGCTGCAATGAGGTCAAGATTTTACCCCCATTAGGAGTAGGACAGAAACAAGAGGCTGGTGAACTCACATGAACAAGCTCTGTCATGAGATCTCTAGTACTTTTGCTTCTAGTTGGGAAGGACATACCCTAACAGAGCTGACCTCAGGAGCAGGCAATCAAGGCAGTCACCTATGAAACTGAAACAGCTTAATGGGACTAAATCGGGGGGCCCAGATAATCTTCATCCAAGAATATTAAAGGAATTGGCACCTGAAATTGCAAGCCCATTAGCAAGAATTTTTAATGAATCTGTAAACTCAGGAATAGTACCGAATCATTGGAGAATTGCTAATATAGTTCCTATTTTTAAGAAAGGAAAAAAAAGTGATCCGGGTAACTACAGGCCAGTTAGTTTGACATCTGTAGTATGCAAGGTCCTGGAAAAAATTTTGAAGGAGAAATTAGTTAAGGACATTGAAGTCAATGGTAAATGGGACAAAATACAACATGGTTTTACAAAAGGTAGATCGTGCCAAACCAACCTGATCTCCTTTTTTGAAAAAGTAACAGATTTTTTAGATAAAGGAAATGCAGTGGATCTAATTTACCTAGATTTCAGTAAGGCATTTGATACCGTGCCACATGGGGAATTATTAGTTAAATTGGAGAAGATGGGGATCAATATGAACATCAAAAGGTGGATAAGGAATTGGTTAAAGGGGAGACTGCAACGGGTCCTACTGAAAGGCGAACTGTCAGGTTGGAGGGAGGTTACCAGTGGAGTTCCTCAGGGATCGGTTTTGGGACCAATCTTATTTAATCTTTTTATTACTGACCTTGGCACAAAAAGTGGGAGTGTGCTAATAAAGTTTGCAGATGATACAAAGCTGGGAGGTATTGCCAATTCGGAGAAGGATCGGGATATTATACAGGAGGATCTGGATGACCTTGTAAACTGGAGTAATAGTAATAAGATGAAATTTAATAGTGAGAAGTGTAAGGTTATGCATTTAGGGATTAATAACAAGAATTTTAGTTATAAGTTGGGGACGCATCAATTAGAAGTAACGGAAGAGGAGAAGGACCTTGGAGTATTGGTTGATCATAGGATGACTATGAGCTGCCAATGTGATATGGCTGTGAAAAAAGCTAATGCGGTTTTGGGATGCATCAGGAGAGGCATTTCCAGTAGGGATAAGGAGGTTTTAGTACCATTATACAAGGCACTGGTGAGACCTCACCTAGAATACTGTGTGCAGTTCTGGTCTCCCATGTTTAAAAAGGATGAATTCAAACTGGAGCAGGTACAGAGAAGGGCTACTAGGATGATCCGAGGAATGGAAAACTTGTCTTATGAAAGGAGACTTAAGGAGCTTGGCTTGTTTAGCCTAACTAAAAGAAGGCTGAGGGGAGATATGATTGCTTTCTATAAATATATCAGAGGGATAAATATAGGAGAGGGAGAGGAATTATTTAAGCTCAGCACCAATGTGGACACAAGAACAAATGGGTATAAACTGGCCACCAGGAAGTTTAGACTTGAAATCAGACGAAGGTTTTTAACCATCAGAGGAGTGAAGTTTTGGAATAACTTTCCAAGGGAAGCAGTGGGGGCAAAAGATCTATCTGGTTTTAAGATTCTACTCGATAAGTTTATGGAGGAGATGGTATGATGGGATAATGGGATTTTGGTAAGTAATTGATCTTTAAATATTCAGGGTATATAGGCCAAATCCCCTGAGATGGGATATTAGATGGATGGGATCTGATTTACTATAGAAAATTCTTTCCTGGGTATCTGGCTGGTGAATCTTGACCATGTGCTCAGGGTTTAGCTGATTGCCATATTTGGGGTCGGGAAGGAATTTTCCTCCAGGGCAGATTGGAGAGGCCCTGGAGGTTTTTTTGCCTTCCTCTGTAGCATGGGGCATGGTTGACTGGAGGGAGGCTTCTCTGCTCCTTGAAGTTTTGAACTATGATTTAAGGACTTCAATAGCTCAGACATGGGTGTGGTTTTTCATAGGAGTGGGTGGGTGACATTCTGTGGCCTGCGCTGTGCAGGAGGTCGGACTAGATGATCAGAATGGTCCCTTCTGACCTTAGTATCTATGAATCTATGAATCTATGATGCCAGCTTCCAGGGGAGCCAAACCAGGGTTGTTGTTGTTTTGCTGGCCATTCAGAAGGGCACCAAAAACATTTTCCATCATTGGCAACAACACACCTAATGGCCAGCTCTGTACCCCAAGAACCATTTAACTCTCAATATTTTGGTGACTCTCTGCTGAAAAATCCAACATTATTGAGGAAAGCAGATGTTTTCTGTGAAAATTTTCATTGACTTGTAAACCCAATTCTCCATCTAAAAAAAAGGCAGAATGAAAATTTCCCCCCATCCCAAATAGTAAACATTATCCAAAGTTTCAAGTTAATTGAACCAAGTCCTTAATCTGGTAGGGTATAATAGGGTCCTTGCTCAAACATATAGGGCCAGATTCTGCCCCTCTTACTCACGCTAAATTGTATCTTGCTACACAAGCACTCTCACTGGAATCAATAAGAAGGGTGGCAGAAATGGGGCCTCAAAAAGCAGTGCTCTAAAGAGTGAAGAGCCAAAGAGATCAAAGGAACAAAGCACTTAAAATCTACTAGAGTGAAATCAAGCCATTAATAAAAACACTAATATTTTACAGTAAGAAAGTCCAGATATTTGATTCCTTGCTGTAAATATGCTAACAGCTTGAGAGCTCTCCAGAACATCCTTATACAATCTCAATTCAATTCCAATACATTTTCTGGCATGATAAATATCCAAATGATGCCAAAGTCTCATTCTCTCATTACTGGTTCCAGAGTAGCAGCCGTGTTAGTCTGTATTCGCAAAAAGAAAAGGACTGCTTGTGGCACCTTAGAGACTAACAAATTTATGTGAGCATAAGCTTTCGTGAGCTACAGCTCACTTCATCGGATGTATCCGATGAAGTGAGCTGTAGCTCACGAAAGCTTATGCTCACATAAATTTGTTAGTCTCTATGGGGCCACAAGTACTCCTTTTCTTTTTTCTCTCATTACTGGAATACATCATTACTGGGAACCAGAAGCTAAGCTCTCAAAGACTTTTTAAAAATACATTTCTAGCTTTTAAAAAAAAATTCTCAGTGAACTGTTATTTTTGGTCATATACTTTTACAAAGCAATTAGCACAGTCTGACTTTAATTTATAACTGATCACCAGCTTGTAATAAAGCAATAGGCATAGTATCAAATATTTATTTACAAGTTGTAAGATGTGTTGTTATGGAACTATTGCACACAACTGCCTTTAGAAGCATGCTACAAAACACTGACAAAAGAAATCTCAGTTGGAAATTAAATTTAGTGTTATTATTTACGGAAAAATATGCAGGATCTCCAGAAAGAATAGCAAAATATAAATACATATTGAAAGTGGCTGATTTGGGGGCTACGCGGGCATAACGGTGCTATCGCATATTTGCATATTTAGGAGGCAGTGTAAATTATGTATATAGAAGAGTGCGAAATGTCACATACAGCCTTCCTAGGTGATAGAATTTCAGTGAAAGTACATGCCGTCACCAAAAACCTCTCTGAATTATTTAATCCAATAAATAAATTCAGTCTAAGTTATAGTAACTTTTAGTTTTATTTTGCATCTGAACAGAAGCAAACTCAAATTGGGAATATTACCATTAAAACACTGCTTGGCTATTCAGATTCACATCTGATTTTATGTATCCATTCCATTTGGATTGGCAGAGACAAGTTTTTAGAGTTTCAGGAGATTTCAGTGGGACTACTCACATCCGTAAAGTTAAACACGTGCTCCAGGGCTGTGCTGGATTGGGGATTTTGGCCTTGGTCTACTGTGAGTTATAGTATATCTCAATGTCTGTACTTTGACCCGTTAAAGTTTTACCCCCAATCGGGGAGATTGCAGATTATGTATTCCTTACGCCACCCGCTCCTAAACTGAATTTCGCACCCCTTGATAATCTGTACCTTATTCCCTGATAACCAGAAACTTTTATGCCTAAACTCTGTAGCGTTTTCTTTTTACTTCAACATTATCTTAATAAAATTATTACATTTTGCCTAACAGGTATTATGATTCCCTCTGCAGTTTCATTTGGGTGGGGTGCTCCTCATTTCCTTTCCTAAACTGTTCTGAGGTATTAAACAATTATCATGCACTATCACAGAGGTGAATGCATGTCAGTGCTGGGAGTAATGATTTCTGGGTGCAAGATCTGTGAAGAATTCTGAGATCCTTTATCGTGAAACCCCCCCATACAAATACAAGTTACTGATTAGCACAATTTAGGCTAATTCTTTGCAGTATTTAACTTTTAAAAATGGGAAATGGTGAAAAGCAAGTGAATCCAAATGTTTAGCTCTTCGTATGAGTCTATTTATATGGAGTTAACTTTCTAATAGAGCTGGAGAGCTCATTACATTGGAGGAGGTGTGGAATGGAGACATCTGGAGGTCATCTGTGCCACTTTTTCATGCCTACTGAAGTGCAGCAGAATGACAGTTCTGACTTTCCCGGAGATAATTCTTAGTAGTTTGTTTCCATGTATATTCAGAGCACAAAACTTAATAAAAGTTGAACTCCAGATCCAAATATCTCCAAAGTACAAGAGCATTCTGACCTGAGGATTTCAGTTCTGACTCTCCTCTAGACCGAGCAGAAAATGAGGCTGGGCACACCTCTCTACACCTTCACTAAGTTTTAAAACCAAAACAAGATCTCAATCTTTTTATATAAATAATATTATATAGATTATTAAAGGTTTGCTTAGAGATGAGGAACGACCTTGTGAGTAAGGGCTTGAGCTGCAACTCGGGAGATGTGGAGTCAATTCCCTGCTCTGCCACAGACTCCTTGTGTGATGCTGGGCAAGCCACTTACTCTCTCTGGGCCTCAGTTCCCATTCTGTAAAACAGGGATAATTCTTTCTTCTCCCATTCAGTCTGTTTTTCTTGTTTATTTAGACAGTGCATGGTAAGGGGTGTCTCTTACTATGTACTTTTATTGTGCCTGGTTGCGGCTTTTAAGCAAATGCAAATAATAATAAACTTTTCCTGGCATTTTATCATTTACTCCTGCCTCCACTCTCAGGTGCTCTGTCCACTTCCTCAGCTCTCGGATCCTATCTGCACACATTTTACACATCATGGGATTTTATATTGCTCTCTTGTTGTTTGTATCATAATGGCACTCACAACATGTTACCCTGTCCACACATATAAGACCTCCCAGTCCCAGCATGCAATGCAATGTCAGCAGCAAGACCATGAAATGCCCAGAGTTAACACTAACCAGCTTGTAAATCATCACACCAAAAAAAAAAAAATTGCTAGATTCTCAGTACCCTGTCAAACTCATGTTAGGAGAACTTGAAAGCAAAATGTACATGTAAGAAGTAGCAAAAGCAGAAAAACATTTGCTTAGTGGATGAGCAACACAACTGATATTCCATCTTCCCAGTTCTCCTTACTACCCTGTTAGAAAAGAGTGACAGATGTCATGTCCCTGAAATTGACAAGAAATTAACAATATGAACTTGATGACAACTCAATACACTAACGGCTCATTGAGCCAACAGAATACAGAACAGTGTTTGCCAGTGAAGTTCCTAGGGGAGCTGGAGGGCACGTATAAGTGATCCCACATTCTTTAGAAATGCACCATCACCAGACTTTTTTTTAATTAACAAAATGTTTCTTTTACATTTTCATGAAAGCAAAACAGAAAAAGTGTCCCACAAGACTTCTTAGTGCCACAGTCACAGGCAATCATGTTTGTCTCTTTTTTTCCTGATGAAATTCTATTAATGGAAAATACAAGCCGTACTTATCTGTGTAAAATTATTCATAAATCTGGGAATTTTCATTACAATATAATGAGATACTATGTGTGCCGCTTGAGTGATGTGCAGCAATGCAAGATGTAAAACAGGCTTGATATAAATGCTGGGGAAAAAAGAAAAAAATTATACACAATGTGCATTGCACACTTCCTCCTGCACTATTTAGGAAAGAGCAAAGCAGTGAAAATTTTGGTGAAATATACATATGGACTTAATCACTCCTACACAAGTTGAACATGGAAACCACTCCTGTCATAAATATAAAGAGAAGGGAAACCACCTTTCTGTACACAGAACTATAAAATCCCTCCTGGCCAGAGGCAAAACCCTTTCACCTGAAAAGGGTTAAGAAGCTAAGATAACCTCGCTGGCACCTGACCCAAATGACCAATGAGGAGACAAGATACTTTCAAAGCTGGAGGGGGGGGGGTGGCAGGACAAAGGGTCTGTCTGTCTGTGTGATGCTTTTGCCGGGAACAGATCAGGAATGCTCTTCAGAACTCCTGTAAAAAGTTAGTAAGTAATCTAGCTAGAAATGCATTAGATTTTCTTTTGTTTAATGGCTGGTAAAATTGTTGTGCTGAATGGAATATATATTCCTGTTTTTGTGTCTTTTTGTAACTTAAGGTTTTGCTTAGAGGGATTCTCTATGTTTTGAATCTGATTACCCTGTAAAGTATTTACCATCCTGATTTTACAGAGGTGATTCTTTTACTTTTTCTTTAATTAAAATTCTTCTTTTAAGAACCGGATTGCTTTTTCATTGTTTTTAAGATCCAAGGGTTTGGGTCTGGGTTCACCTATGCAAATTGGTGAGGATTTTTATCAAGCTTTCCCCAGGAAAGGGGGTATAGGGCTTGGGGGAATATTTTGGGGAGAAGATTTCTTCAAGTGGGCTCTTTCCCTGTTCTTTGTTTAACACGCTTGGTGGTGGCAGAATAGGGTTCAAGGACAAGGCAAAATTTGTACCTTGAGGAAGTTTTTAACCTAAACTGGTAAGAATAAGCTTAGGGGTCTTTCATGCAGGTCCCCACATCTGTGCCCTAGAGTTCACAGTGGGGAAGAAACCTTGACAACTCCTTTCCACCAATTTCCTCCCCACCTGCCAAATTCACAGTTGCTATAAGTGAAAATACTGAAGAAACTGTTTGAGATTTTAGATGGATTCTATTCTAACCGATTTTCGTTTCTATCCTAACTGATTTTTAGCTTTAGCTTCTGGGTGAAATATTAAAAATATCTCCTTACGATATTGCACATAAGAAAGGTTGCAGATTGAATTGTCAAAATGAGTTATCTTGCTCATGCTGTTACACATACAGTGTAGAAATATTATGGTCTAGGTCTGGGGCAATTTGTTCTTCTGTAATTCAGGAGGATTCTTTAGAAGATTTAAAACTTTCTTTTTAAAAATTTCTCAATTTTCATGGAGAGTGAAAAAAATCTTGTGGAAAACATAAACGGTGTTAAAGACAGATATAAATATTCCCAAACATGAACCAAAATCTACAATGAACAGGCTTTTTCTGGAGAATGCTGAAACCAAATATGCAGCAAAATCCAGGCTTGATGTTTATTTTCTTTTATTTTTAAGTGCAATAGACCAAATTCATCTCAGGTGTAATTCCACTGATTTATAGTGTCATGACTTCAGTGATGTCACACCACAGGTGACTATGATCTAGTGCCTTTGACATGTTGTAAAACTATGTCTAAACAACACATCATAATGAAGGAAAGGGATTCAGTTAATTAAATAAAAGATGCTGGCATTGAGGTGATCAGCTGGCTTCATACCTAAGCACTGTGATAAAGTCACAGACCTCCAACAAATATTCACTGCTGCAGAAGGTCAAAGTAAAATGCTGAGGCTGGATTTTAAGAGGAGCTGGATAATTTTGTTACCAATACAACATTTATGGTTTAACATGTCAAGAGAAGGGTAATAACATTTTGTGTTTCAAGGCATAAACTGATCACCACAAGAGCCAGGAAAGAATTCCCAGCTTCCCCCAAAGAACACCACTGCATAATTTACCATGTGCATCACAGTAATAGGGGTCCCCCTTTCTTTGACGCTTCTAGGTATAATCCTCTCTGTAGCAGCGAGATAGCACATGACGGACCATGTAATCCATGTTCCTCCTTCAGCAATGTTTCACAGGCTCATATCCGTCTACACATATAGGTTACTGATCTCACATATATGAAGCCTCATTTTCAAGAACAGCCTCTTAAAATACACTCTGAAAATTTGTACAGGAAAAAACTTGCTTTAGCACATGCAAAAAGAAGTGTGTGTGCATGCAGACAAACAGTGCAGATAAGGTGACTGAAAATGTGGCTGAAAATTGGAAATAAAAACAAAAAACCCAACGATACCGAATGTGTTTGGCCTCTCTCTCTCTCTCTCTCCCCGTTACTGATGTATCAGACTTGAGACATACCTGGTAGAAGGGAACATTCTACATTCAGAAGTGTGTGATACAGTGTTGGGTACAGAGCTCAGAATAAACTGTGGTTATTTCTGTTTTTTCCATAAACACTGCAGAGACACACTATGCCTCAGCAACATATGCTAGATTCCAAATCCTGTTGCGATCAATTTCACTTCTTGAACCAAAGGACCTTTTTCTTATGACTTTATCAGTAGCAAACTAGCAAAGAGAAATGGACATGCTTAGAATGCGCTCAAACTAGAAGTTAGGATTTCCACTCCCCAAATGAGGGACCATCTCAGATGAAAACAGCTAACAACCTGCTCTGTGTATGCCATTGGCTTGGCAGAGATACACTGGATTTAAAGGACTGTGGTGAAGGAAATCTGCCTATCATAAAGGGTATTAAATTGTAAATGTAAGAGGATATTGATTTTCTTTCATAACCCATTACTGACAGAAGAAGTGCATCAAATACAGTTCTGAATATTTGAAGATGATTGCAGATAAACTGCCAGTGTCCATACAAAACCCAACAATAAAAACCTGGCCCCTTCACTTTCCTTTCCCTTCCCACTCCTCACCAAAACCTTTAATAATTAAAGCCCAAATTCTCTGCTCACAATGCTTCATCAAAGGCAATGGAGTTTCAGAACAACAGTGGGCCAACTTCTCTGCAAGTATAATTCCATCAAAGGCAATGAAGTTACGGAGGCAGAGAAATTAGCCCACTGTGCTTCTGAAACATGCCACATTGACACCTTTGAAGTCAAAAAGATACAGTGTAGGCTACCTCACCAATGTGCCCAGAGAAATAATCCCATGGGACAATACCCAGGACCTTTCAGTCCGCAACATCCCAGCTGTCAGTGTCATTGCTCGGCATCTGCAACATAGACTGAGCCCACAAATTTATTAAATACAGGCCTTGAAACATCCATCAGACAAAAAGAAGAGGAGGACTTGTGGCACCTTTATTTGAGCATAAGCTTTCATGAGCTACAGCTCACTTCATCGGATGCATTCAGACAGTAACCACTTTTGGCCACTCCAAACCTACTCCTGAACTGAACTAGCGATGAGTGTGTGTCCCATCACTAATCCCTCCTGTACCCCATATAGTTCCACAACCTCTGGTCTGGACATGGGTCACTACTGATGGAATGAATTAGACCAGCAAGAAACAAGAAAACTCTTTTCCTAAAGCATTTAATTGGTTGTATAAAAACCACATAAATTTGCAATCATCAAGGGGCCAATTAGATTTGCATAATCTTTTCCCAATCCCCCCCATTCTCTTGAACCAAAGTGAGCAATTTGAACTTACTTCCTGCTGCCAAGAGCAATTAACTTACAGCAATGTTCTCTCTTTGGTGTTCTTCCCCCCCCCCCCCCCCCCCGCAGATAAAAGGGAAGTGTATGTTTGATTAAAATGAGACTTAAGGCTATGTTTACTGACTCTAATGCTCTCCATGAAAACCCCTTTGCTTTTCCCATTGCAGCTGTTAGCAGCGATGGTTTGTGTTATTAATAGACTTAAATTCTTATTAAAGATGGATGATCCATTTATTAAAGCCATTGTTAAAGGCGTACAGGAAAGTTAGCTAACGATAAGTGCTGCTTGGGGTATTCGTCTTCATCATGGCCACCTATCGCTATGATTGTCACCGCTGATCAGTGCACATGGAGTTCTATTACCCACTTCACTTTGTCCTTTTCTTTTGGGAATTCACTTTCTACATGACATTGTATGACCTGCCAGATTCCAGAAGTACGTAATGTAACAACACATCCTCAGCTTGACTCTATGACTGAGGGTTTTTTAACAGTATTTGCCATTCAGTTCTTGTTGGCAGCAACTGCAGGATCGGAGGTGCCAGAAATCTACCAAGTGAACATAACAATTTGGGGGGTGCAACACTGTTTGTGGGACATCATAGCAAGTCTATCTCCTTGTTGCATTCAAGTATCATCTAAATAAGCATTGCAGTGCAGTTCCTACACACTACAGAACCCAACTGGGTTCCACATCTTAGGTGGAGCTTACAGCAACAGCAATTATAAAAATAAACTTTTGGGTTGTTTATAGAGCAAGCATCCTCTTAAAGCCATTGAGACACAAACATAGGCTCTTGCAATGCTATTCTCATTATGACAGCACTTGACTGAGTGGCAGAAAAACTAGGTGTTTCATCTGAAGTCCTGGCCCAGTCCAACTATACGTAGCTCACATAAGATGATAAATTCACAGCAAATGTTGGTATGGCATACATCTGTAGCACATTATTTTACATAAAGACAGTTCCATTAAAGTAGTTAATTTTCAAACACACACTGTACATATACATAAGTGAGATTTTTCGAAAGCACACAGCACTGATCTAATTACAACCACTGAAGTCAGTGGAAGAATTCTCAAACTTCAATGGAGGTAAAGTCAGGCCAATGCTGGGCACTTTTGAAAATCTGTAACTTATCAGGCCCCCAAACCTGTCCAGTGGATCATACATAGTCCTTTGATTGATGCATGAATCACTAGTTTGCTATTTATTTGAGAAAGGGTGCAAGCAGTCCCCACCTGAGTGAGCTACTTCTTCAGGGCCCTCACATCAATATTCTTTTTTAAAATACTGTGAGTAAATTTAGTGCTACAGCTGTTGCAGAGAAAAAGCCACCTGCTCTCCTGAATTCAGTTCTTAGCAGATAAGTAGAGATTGGAAATGATTTTCAACTATTTTTCTGCATGGACAATATATTCTGTAAGCAAGTTGGAATCTGAACAAGTTATTTATTTTAAGAATTTTCAGTTCACTGCTAAGTCTTCATTTTATTACCTCCTCAAACTCAATTCCCAGAGGTGTCAGAAGGAAGGGAAAAAAACAAAAAAAAACGAAATGCAAAATAATGAGATCCAAAGGGCACCAACCCAAAAGGTATCTCCTTGGAACAGGCTCTTCTATTATTGTTTAGCCACTACTCTCTTTATATCTCCATTTGTACCGGTCAGTAACTATATAGCTGAAAACCTGAGTACTAGAATAGTATGAGTACAAAGCACTTTCCAGACTGCCAGCCACATGATTGTGTAGGAGGGCAAGGACTGAGTGAAAGCAAACCTCTTCATTGGTTCTACATGGGTCCCAAACTGGTAGTGACTGAAAGCTGTTTCCATTTGGCGGCTGCAGGGCAGCCTATTAACTGCTAGGAAATTAACTGAGACTAGCTGGCACCAACTTACACCCAGGCTCGCAGTCCCAGCAGAGAGGCTGAGGACTGAAAGTTCCTTTTCGCCAGCCCAAATCTTTTCACATATACAAATGGCTCCACGTGAGTAGGTGAGGCATATTGTCGGGAAACACTGGAGAAGCTCACACTGCCAGTGTGGCCTAAACTGCATTGCAGCTCATCTTCATGGCTCTTAATCCGGCAGCTTTCACAAGCCCTACATACTTTTTTCAAGCGAAAGAAATAGGAAAAAGAAAAGGAGCTGGAGGTGCTTTTAAGGCTGTTATGCGTGTGGGTGGGTGTCTCTGTCCAGTCTCCCAAGGGCTCATTTGAACAATCCAAGCAAATCATTTTAGCATCACCCTAAAATAAATCCCTGCCCCAAGCTTCTGCGTGCAAATCCGTTCTTCCACCTCTGGTGAACTAGCCATTCATGACAGCTATTTGATATCTCTATTTTTCACTTGGTTATCCTGTTGGCTTAATCATTTCCTGGCTATTCCCAGTAGATCTAATATCACATCAAACCCAAGACCTAAGCATCTGTAAATAATCCTAAAAGAAAAAACGGCCAGATTAGAGGGATGACCTTGAGCCATAGGTAGCTCAGAACACAGGAGCTTGGAGACAGGCAGGCAAGTCAGATGTTTTTGCTACCAATACTTCCCCAGGGCAGTGGGTGAGTGGGAGACACATGTGTTTCATCCTTCCAATCTGTGTGCTCTCGAAGAAACAATGCATCTGGGCTGAGACTGTGAATAATGCCTGTCCCAATGGCCAGAGAGGTTATTGATGCTAACAGTTAACTGCTGTTGGATAACAGCTACTAGTTCGCTAGCAGATCATTAAAAACAGGTCAAGACAATATAGCTAATGACTTCATGTTACTCTTGCTTTGGTCTACCCTAATGACTGTATCAGAAGGGGAATTAGCAGGCAAGGGACCCAGGAGATCCATTACTCACCTCAGCTGCTGATTCACAGTATGGACTTTGGGCCAGTGGCTTAACCTCTCTGTCTCAGTATCCCCAATGCAAGATCTTCTCAGGTTTTTGGAAAGTCCTCTGTCACCAGGCTACCATAATTATTACTATTAAATATTTG
This sequence comes from Dermochelys coriacea, assembly GCF_009764565.3. Lineage (NCBI taxonomy): Eukaryota > Metazoa > Chordata > Testudines > Dermochelyidae > Dermochelys > Dermochelys coriacea. Next base: position 18,420,056 of record NC_050085.1, on the reverse strand, counting down.
TAGTGCTTAGCAGATGCAGTCATGGGCCAGCATCCCATTGTGTTAGGTGTACAAACAGAACATGGAGACTGCCCCTGCTCCACAGAGCTTACACCTACTCACTCCTTGGTGGGAGTCGTGTGAGGCTTAACGAGTATTTTCGAAGTGCTTTAAGATCCTCCAATGAATGGTGCTCATATTTTCCAGCATTTGAATAGAATCAGTGAAAATTTGAAATATTTTCATTATACTGCAAAACCCAGACAATACGGGGATAGAAAGTGATCCCACATGAGCTCAGTTTACTAGTGACCAAACAGTGAGGTCATGGCTTGCCTGGTGTAAAGGCCTATGAATAATTCTGATACGAGGAAAAGAAAAGGAAGAAGCTGTGGAAGGAAGATGAAAAGGAGGAAGATTCCCCCCCCCCCCCAACTTCAAGCTTCTTTTAGCAATGACCTCCTCTTGTTAGGGATGCAACTCCTGTCAGACACTGGAACAGAAGCCCTGGCTCCTGCCCCTCTGTGATGAGTCATTTCTTAAGTAACCTCAGCTATGAATTTATTTGACATAAATTTAGAGGCCAGGATTGATTGCTTTCTGTGTGTGCGTGGGGTTCACACTGAGATTTCCAAACACAGATTGAACCATCACTTTCAAAGGCTAATCGGATTCTGCTTTGCAAGAACAGAACATAAAAGACTTCCCATGACCTGTATATTCTGTACAGATTTCTAGCAGTCTCTGCAGACATATCTGAATATTCAGAGCCTTTGATTTTATCAGTCTCAAACCATAAAGAAATTTGTACAATAGGATAAAAATCATAAATATGCCTGGAGAATTTTTAAAAAATCCATGGAAGCTACCAATAAGCTACAGAACTCTCCATCTCCCACCTCCATTTCCCCTGCTGCCCCCCATGTGTATTATAATAAGTTGGGGCAAAAAAAAGGAATGAAATCTTCCTGAATCCTGGAAAGAGGGATTTGAGGATTCAGGGACACAGAATTAACTATGTCGATTTCTCCCCCAACGCTATCAAAACCAGTCATGGAGGGCAGAAAAGTGTCTGATTTTGAGGAATGTGGCTGTTTATCTAGCAGTTCTGGTAACAGATTTGTCCTTATTATTATTTGTATTACCATTGTGTCTGGGAACCCTAGTCATAGACCTGACCCCATTATGCTAGATGCTGTGCAAACAGAACAAAAAGATGGTTCAGATCCAAAGGAGCTTACAATCGAAGTGTAAGACAAAAGACAGCAGGTAGATACAGACTGGGGAGTACAAGGAACCTTTTCGTCCCTAATAATAAATTGGTACAACCCATTTGTAAAGACACTCTTGAATCTGATATAGTTTTCAATAAAAGCATAACCAATACTGACTTAGCTTAACGAGAAAGCTGCACTGATTTAGTTAAAGTGATTTAGAAACCAATTTGGTTAAAATCAATGCAATTTCCATGTATAGACCAGCCCTACTATTATCTTCATGTTACAGATGGGGAAATTGAGGTACAGAGGGGTGAAGTGGCTCCCTCAAGGTCACACAGAAGGCCAATGATAGAGCTAGGGATAAAAGCCAGGTGTCCCATCTCCCAGCCCTGGGCCCTATTCATTGGCCACACTTCAGGATGCAGATTCAGGGGCTTTCCCGAGAGGACTCATAAAAGAAAGACACTGTGACCATTGCCCTCTACATGCTCGGCTGTGTGTCATGCGCTCCATAATACATGCACAGCTAATGGAGATTCTCCTGTAGCTTGGGTTGGGGCTTCTGGAGCAGGCCACGGTGTGCAGCACATGGCCACAGACTGGTTACAATATCACAAGAGGTGGATTAAGATCTACCAAAGCTTTAGCTCTCCCCCCAAAAAGCACTGCAGTGGTTAGTGCTGTGCTGCAACCCCACCTGCTACATCTGGACCCTCACCCATTATAGTTCCAAAGATCCCAAGGATTCAAAGATCCTGCCTTAATCCACCGCTGGATACTGCCAAAATAGACTCAGTGGTCCTGATTCCTTTCTCACTTACACCAGTATGACTCTTTTTGGCTTCAGTAGAGTCTCTCCTCTTTTACACCAGCTCCATTCAGTCTTCGTTTACAGCAGTGTAAGGAAGGGCAGAATCAGGCCTGAGAAGTGCCATTATTTCAGCATTATCATGAAACCCAGACATCAGCTGCAGGCCAGCTTTCCTTCCCAAGTCCCTGAATCCTTTCCACTCCAGTTCTCTACGCAAGAGGAGCAGTGACCACCATTTTTAGCAGGGAGACAGGATGATAGAGAATTGAATCTTTGGCCAGTACAATGTATGTCTAGCTAAGGAATTCTTAACAGAGACAATTATGGCATTCCCTTGATAGCCCCATGTGAAACATCAGAAATGTGACTTTAAAGGTCTGAGCCAGAAGCCCTTGATGTCGAAGGAAAGAGTCCCATTGGCTTCAATGAGTTTTGAATCAGGCCGTATACTCTGACCATGGACAAGGGCGGGTTAGATAAGTCTCACAATGGCATGTCTACAGAACCCCCAAGCATCAGAGGGGATGGAAAGATGCCTCTAATTATTTCATTCTAAAGGCGGGCGCTGGTCTTCAGGGATACAATCCACTGCGCAAATTATGATTCTTAAGCGCCTCAAACTGTGCCAACCTAAGCTACTTTCTTCAAGGTGATTGCCAAAGTCTGTTTATTTTTCAGTGTATTCCATTCCTGGGGGTGGTGTACTGCTGATTTTAACAGCAAACAGCTCATCGTTACCGTCATTGCACTAACGGTAACTGAAAATATATAAACTGAACCACAGCTCTTAACCTGTTTGAAACATTAAAAATTAAAATCTAATTACAACTATTATTGTAAATGGCCGGTTACTGAGCATGACAATCATTATAACTCTGTTTCCGCATCTCTAACACAACCACAGAAAGCTCGTTATTGTAATCATCCAGTTTGCAAGGAGCTGAGAGGCTAGCCCTGTGCAGGGCAATGTTTTCAAGTCATTCACTAAATCTCTGAGCATATTACATTGTCTGCAGCCTCCTTCAAAAAACATAAGCATCACTCGGTCGGGTGCTGAGGGCAGGAGACATCACAATTGCTTCTCCACTGCAAAGTGAAAGTGGAGCAGAAATTATTTGATATTGCAGAGCCTACTGTCGCTAGAAACAAATGCCTAGGTGTGCTACATTGGTGTTACAAAAGGTAGAAACACTGGTGCACCGTGGATTCTGGTCAGGAAATAAAAATACACTGGATATTATTAGACCAGCATCCTGAGAAGCCAAAACATTTCAGACTGATGACTGGATAATCAAAAAGATGCTGTTAAATATTATAGGGCAACCACATATTTGGTGTAGCTCCCCTGGAGTCAATGCTGTTGCATCAGGGATGTGTCGTGGTCTTGTGTTTTACCAAGAAAATGCAGTTAAAACAAATTTGTTTCTTTAAACTGAAAACATGTTTTCATATTACACCTTTTTATCATGTTCACTTTAACATTCTGTCACCCTCGACACGAGTCAAGTCAACATTTTAATATTTGTAAACACACAAATCTTAACCTGCTCACCTCAGCTACTGTGCTAGTGAGTGTTAAGGTGATAAAACCACACTGAGATATTTGTAGGGTGGCTAGATCTTAGTTTTTATATAGAACCTATCATACTGAAAGATTACAAAGCACGGTTAAAATAAATATTTAACTTGTATGCAAGAATCGCTTCAACTGACACTGAAATTCAGCCACCTCTCAGGTAAAATACGGCAGCTGATTAAAAGCACGCAGCTACACTTCAGGACAGTTCGGAAGTTGACGAGTATGAAATGAAATGAAAATTGCAGATGGGGAAATCGAGGCACAGAGCAGTTAAGTGTATTACTCAAAGTCACACTTCTAGCCAGAGACAGAGGTAGAAAGGGAAATGCTCAACTCTGTGTTCTACCCATAAATCCATCCTCCTATGTCTCTCATAGCACCTTCCCTTTGAATCCTATCTCATCTTTGTTCTGGTCTCTGAGCTCTTCTCTCTGTCTCTCCTATAGCGCAGCACCCAGTACTGTATGCAGCACTCCAGCTCTGATCTAACCAATGCTCAGGAAAGGGAAAGAACTGTCTTCTTGGTCCTTATATAGGTACTGAGTGATGGACAGACAGGAGTACTATCTACACCATTCCTCCTGAGTACCTATATATCTTAAGCTAAAATGTACTATCAATCCCCAAGAAATGTTTCTCCAAACATCACAGCCAGCAAGTTTCTCAAGATCAAAAGAGAGAGACGAAAATCACAGACCAGCTCTGCGTACAGAGCAGCAGAAGTGACTCTCAGAGCAATTTAATGACATGTACATGATCGATCCTGAAGAATCTGCAAAGCAAGCAAGCAAAAAAAGAAAGAAAAACAAATTTCATAATCCTTTCATAGCATCCCATTTCTCTATGGGGAACTATACCCTGCCTGGTGCTGCTGGGGTTGCTGCCATCCTGTTGAGCAGGAGAGATGGTCGAAGAGTGACAAGCAGAGGACACAAGGGGGAACCATCGATCACTTGGCAGATGCTCTGTGAGACAAAGCGTCTATCCAACAGCTTGGCAGACACTGAGCTTCCATTTCAGGGAATTGTTAGTGGCAAGGGGCAAAAGGAAATAGATTTACCCACAACAGCCATGTTTTCTACAGGGAGGAATATGGACCCAAACCATTATTATGTATTTGTTTGTATTACAATGGCACCGGAAGGCTCTACCTGAGGTCAGGGTCCAATTGTGCTGGGTGCCGTAAAGAAACATAGTAAGTGTCCCTGCCCTGAAGAGCCTACAGTCTAAGCAGACAAGACAACCAAAGGATGACAGAAAGGAAAGAGAGGAAACTGAAAGCCAAGGAGACTCAGTGACCTGCCAGAGTTCACACAGTGCGACCAGGAATAGAACCCAGATCTTCTAAGGGTATGTCTACACTACAGTTAGACACCCACAGCTGGCCCATGCCAGCTGACTGGGGCTCGGCCTAAGGGGCCGTTTAATTGTGGTGGACATGTTGGGCTCAGGCTGCAGCCCAAGCTCTGGGACCCTCGCACCCTGCAGGATCCTAGATCCCGGGCTGTAGCTCAAGCCCAAATGTCTGCACTGCAGTCAAACAGCCCCTTAGCCCAAGCTCCCCGAGCCTGAGTCAGCTGACAAGGGCCAGCCGTGGATGTCTAACTGCACTGTAGACATACCTGAAGTCCCAGTCCAGCATCTTAGCTACAAAGCCAGCCTTCCCCTCAAACCAAAATACCAGGCCCATGCACCACCTTGGAGTCAAGATCCCTACTCCACGACTCCAGCATATCTCCCTAAGGAACCCAGACTGGACTCCGGAATCCCATCACAACTTGCTTTAGGAGAGCTTTTACACTGAATATTTCAGCCAGGACCCAAACTGATAATCTGCATTTCTGAAGCTCTTCATGTGCCCAATTCTGTCCACGGACTCACCCTGAGGTATACCTTCCTCTGCAATGGGACTACTCGGGGAATCAGGGCCTATTCCACACAAAGGTAGCCAATCAGCTCTTCAATTGCAGAGCTCTGCAATCTAGATGCAAGGCTAAATTCTTTGAGCGATCTAAACGCCCTGGATTTGATGGAGTTATTCTGGATTACACCGGTGTGCCAAAGAGCAGACTCATCCCCTAATATGCAATGTAACTGAAATACATCCACCTGTAGGCTGGAGGGCAGCCTCTGGAGTTAGGGAGGGGTGTGGAAAACCGATTTTTCCAGGCTATAAGTGCACTCCCCTGCTCTTCTATAAAGTGCCTGGGGATCTGTAATATCCATACTGAGTAAATGGGACCTCATTAAAAAAAAATTATAAACCCCTGCCACTTAGTAAGCAGCATGGTATACCACCAAAGGCTAAAGAGTCCATCCCAGACAGTTTGAACCTGGGGCTTCCTGGGAGCCCTCCTAGAAGGGTTTGGTTTTTTTCTTTTAAAATATCCACTTCTAACTGTTTTCGAGTGCCGAGGTCTGAGAGAGTCAGAACGTTCAAACTTAAAGGGCAACAGGTTTGATGAAATAGGACACTGCATCTTCACAAGCTGGTGACCTGGGGCTGAATTCTCCTCTCACTTACACCAGTGTAAAACAGGAGTGACTCCAATGGAGCAACACCAACTAGTATAAACACAATATAACCGGGATCAGAATCAGCCCCTTTGAATGTACAGGCAGGGACAGTGACGGATGTAACATCAAACAAGGTAAGAGGCACAGTTCTGCTCTCATGCCATTTTTATACTGATATAACGTCATTGTCATTGGTGCAGTGACTCTGGATCTACACCAGTGCAAATGGGAAAGCAGCATTGACCAAAGCCCTGAGAAGGACCAAATTCTTCCATAGTGTAACTATTGTCTTGAGTGGATTTACTTCACATTTACACCAACATAACTGAAAGCAAAGTCTCTTCGAAGGGTCTTTGCTACTTTTGGCTTACTAACTGCCCGAGGGGGAGTGAGGCTTATTTTAAGCCGTCCTTTCTACAGCAGCTCCAGCTGGCCTAATAATTGATTTTTCAGTTCAATGGCTGAACCAAAAAATCGCGGGGGGGAAGGAGGGGGCAGGGGGATTTCAGGTCAACTTGGATAAACCATTCACTGAAAAATATTTTCCTAGCTCTAATATCAGTGTCCCCAGCCTGGAGAGGGATGCAATGATAGAAAGAAATTCAGAACATTAGAAGAAACTTCCTGTGCATACTGCCTGGGTCACTTCAAACTAAGTCCTGGTGCGCAGAGAGGCAGGGAAAATCCTGCCCCAGCTGGAGTAGCTAATCTAATATTGGAGCTCTCGTCCATCTCCAGTTCCTATGATTCGATCATTAACTCATTGGCTCTGATCTATGTGGGAAATCCAGGTCCTGCATACCTCGATACTATTTAGTATTGTTTAATAACTTTTACTGTATAAAATAACTTCAGGTCACTCATTCAGTGGATTCGACTGAGTTACTCTGGATTTATACAGATATACATGATATCAGAATTTAATCCAGAGACAAAAGACTATGGGATGAATTCTTAGCAGGGGTAAATTGGCATAGCCCCATTGAGGACAAATCTGCTGAGGATCTAGCCCCACATTTACTGTGAAAAGAAAAGGAGGACTTGTGGCACCTTAGAGACTAACAAATTTATTTGAGCATAAGCTTTTGTGAGCTACAGCTCACTTCATCGGATGCATTCGGTGGAAAATACAGTGGGGAGATTTATATACACACACAGAGAACATGAAACAATGGGTTTTATCATACACGCTGTAAGGAGAGTGATCACTTAAGATGAGCTATTACCAGCGGGGCGGGGGAAGGAGAAAAACCTTTTGTGGTGATAATCAAGGTGGGCCATTTCCAGTAGTTAACAAGAACATCTGAGGAACAGTGGGGTGGGGGAGAGAAATAACATGGGAAATAGTTTTACTTTGTGTAATGACCCATCCACTCCCAGTCTCTATTCAAGCCTAAGTTAATTGTATCCAGTTTGCAAATTAATTCCAATTCAGCAGTCTCTCGTTGGAGTCTGTTTTTGAAGTTTTTTTGTTGAAGCATAGCCACTCTCAGGTCTGTAATCGAGTGACCGGAGACTCTCTGGATACAATTAATTTAGGCTTGAACAGAGACTGGGAGTAGATGGGCCCACCTTGATTATCACCACAAAAGGTTTTCCTCCTTCTCCCCCCGCCCTTCTGCTGGTAATAGCTCATCTTAAGTGATCATTCTCCTTACAGCGTGTATGATAAAACCCATTGTTTCATGTTCTCTGTGTGTGTATATAAATCTCCTCACTGTATTTTCCACTGAATGCATCCGATGAAGTGAGCTGTAGCTCACGAAAGCTTATGCTCAAATAACAGGTTTCAGAGTAGCAGCTGTGTTAGTCTGTATTCGCAAAAAGAAAAGGAGTACTTGTGGCACCTTAGAGACGTGAGCTGTAGCTCACGAAAGCTTATGCTCAAATAAATTTGTTAGTCTCTAAGGTGCCACAAGTACTCCTTTTCTTTATGCTCAAATAAATTTGTTAGTCTCTAAGGTACCACAAGTACTCCTTTTCTTTTTGCGAATACAGACTAACACGGCTGCTACTCTGAAACCTGAAATTTACTGTGGTACACCTTGGCTGTGATATGGCACACATACAATACAAACTATTTCCTCCCCTAGTTCCTGTCTAAGAATCTAAACTGAGCCGGTGTCTGCAAGTTAGGAGTTATCCCTATTTAAAAGGGGGTAGGGAAAACCTATCAATATTTTTATTGAGAAAGATTAGATATGTCAGTATCACCGGTTCCAAAACACATTAGAAAAATGGAGCAAAATCACTAAAATCAGAAGCCTGAAGGGAGAAGTAAGACGTGAGAAGAGAAGTTCTCCACTGGAAGGGTATCACTAAGATCACGTATGCCTTCTTGCCTATGGAGAGAACTATAAGATATCACTCTGTCCTGTGTGAGTCTTGGTGTACATTTCAAACAGTCGTCAGTACTCTAATCTCCCTACTCTGCATTTTGTTAAGAGCTGGCATTACACTGTGCCTTAATGCCTACAGGTGCTGTTACCAGTCAGATGTATTCCATTTAGTAGCTGCAATTTACCTGTCAGTCATTTATTTAACTAATTATCTACCCAAGATGGCTTATCACATAGCATGCCTGACATTTTACAACCACCAGCAAAGATCTGAGTGACTTATCTTAAACAAATGCACAGATATGAAAATTGCTGTCTCCCGGATAATGCCTTGTGTCATACAACATGCAGCCGGCACCCACGCGCACACACGCACGCACACACATATGCTGTACTGAAGAAAAAAGGTCATTTAAGATTTAAGATGTCTATCTAATGCTTAAGTGAAATATGCACTATAACTAAAGATAAGAATGGCTGCACAGTCAAAAGATATTAGCATCATCTACACAAGCAAAACTACTGCATAACCACAGAAAGAATGCAATCACATCTGAGTGACTGCCACACTTGGAATACAGTGCTTTGTGTTTACCAAGTGGCAATGATCATGGTAATGCCATTATCAAATAATATGTGAACCAATTCCTAACTCCTTGGGAATGCAGTGCAAGACTCTTCCTTAAAGCCATCACCTTCCTTGGCTCCTACTTAGAACAAAATCTTCTCTTCCTCCATGGGTAAAGTTTGCAAGATCTGCTTATATGCTGTCTCTACAGCTGCTGAAACTCCTCTGGAGCAACTGAAATTTGACATAAAATGTTAACTCAGTACATCGCTTTGCCACCAAGGTTTCATTGCAGCTGCATATATTTGGTTTCTGAGCGCTGGAATGGAGTTTCATTTATTTAGCAGAGACCTTTTTTTAATCTGGATACCATTGCCATAATTAATAAAACATATCTAGTTAGAGAAAGAAGAGCTTCTGAACCAACTACTGTACTGATAAAATTAAAAACAAAAACAAAAAACCTTTACAGTCCCAAAAGTAACGGTATTCTTTCAACTAGACAAATATCTGTGCAGAATAGAAAGAAAGGGGGGCACAAACCGCTCTGCTATCAACCTGAGTAAGGCTAGAGAGAACAACTGTGCCATATTTTGCAAGCAGAAGTACAATCTACCCTCTGGCTAAAAATTAAAAAATATACGGTAGAAAGAATAAATCCACCTACTGTGCTTCTGCGGTAGGCTTCCTAAATCCATTGTCTTCTACAGATAAGACTTTTTTCAGTTGCCTAGATTAGAATATAAATACTCCCAGCATTCTCTCCCTCTCTGTCTCTCTCCCTCTTTTGCTGTAGAGTGTGTGTGTGTGTCTCTCTCTCTCTCTCTCTCTCTCTCTCTGTGTTTGTATGAGAAGGTAGTTTAAATTTCATCCCATTTATTAGCTCAGCCACTGAGGAATCACTGTCAGTTTCCCTTTTCTCCCCTCTCTTGATGGTACATGTTCCTTTGCTGTAGAAAACACTGGAGCAGAGGGAAGGGGCAGGATTTTAGCTACATTACTTTTTGCTAGAATCATTAACCCTTCACAGACTGATGACTATTTCTTAGTGATATGATCTCTAATGCCTACGAATCAATTCTTCTAAGACAATAGAGAATCTTCCTCTTTTTCTTTTCTTTTCTTCCTTCTTTTTTTAATGGCAGTTATTTAAGTAGTGCTTCTTCCTTTAAGATCTCCAGGGCATCCCCCTCCCCCAGGACAAATCTACTTAGTGTAGACTGAAAATCTACTTTTTCAGTACTATCTAAGTGACATAGGAGCACAAATCCGATTGACTTAGTGCTCATCACTTCCTAAAGTTTAATTATTTAAAGCATCTTATAGTCACAGCCAAAAGTGCTACAGCATAAACTATTCCCCAAGAAACTAACTCACTACCTTTAGAAAAAGGAATTTCTTAACATTTTAGATTCCAGATACAGTCAGATGTGATCAGTCATAAAAAAAAAAGGCAAGAAAGTGAGACAGGACAGGCAGATGAGAGAGAGAGAGAGATGCAATACTTTGCACTTTTATGCTCCTTTCATCCAAAGATCTTAAAGCATTTTCCAATCCAAGCTAACAGAGTAGAATAATTTCAATAGAATTACTCCAGGTTTACACTGCCATAACTGTAAGTAGGCTTTGCCCCCACTACTCTCACTCTACTCTTACACACCTACCAGGCAACACCCCCTTACTTACAGGCTTCTACAATGCAGGTACCGTTCACACAATGTCTCAGAAGACACCAACGCTAGCATTTCCCTTTACTCAGCCCAGTGTAGTCATTTGGAACAGTGGGAGCCTTTGAAATGCAGTATTTTCATTTGAATACTCTACATTTGCTAGAGGTCTGCCTCTCAATGCAGGGACTCAACTTTGTTTTTAATCCCCATCCCTGGGGAACATTTTTCACTTGCACATTTTTATGGAGAGCTGCACAAGAAAAATGGGTCAAGAGAAACAGATGGTCTGGAATGACCATGGCGCTCTGGGGAAAGCCTGCTGGATTAAGCATAACAATATAAAAAATATTCTCTCTTGAAACGGTACCTAAATAAAAATGCTTCTTGTCCCAACATCCCTCATTCAAAATCACACAGACTGACTTCCAGCAAATGTCTACTATTGCAGGACGGAGCTACAATAATGCATACAGATCAAAACCGGCAGTTACCCACGTAGCACATGCTACTGCAAGACTGCTTGCATGAATTTACATTTACAGCAAAACAAGCACCTGTTCCATACATTGTAAGTGTCCTTGACATAGCTTCAATAAACTTCAAGTGCAGCAGTGACATTTCAGATAACTCACAACCAGTAAGCCATTCAAATGCTCAAATCCCCTCCTTGTCCAACAATTACCATCTATAAATTAGAGTTACAGTTTCCTTCTCCACCTTTCTCATTTTCACATGTTGGGCGGTAATGGGGGGACAGAAAGACATGTTTTCAACATGCTCTAAGGTCTTCAGATGCAGGCTCTTCTATACCAAAGGAGAGAGCATGAATTCCAAAGCCACATGATCCTCCCAGAATATGCCCTGCCAACAGGACTCTGGCTTGGGCACCTCTACTGTTCCCATTGGGGGAGAGATGTCTCAGGTAGCTAGGTCCTAAGCTTTGAGGGTTGTGTTTGGTGAGATATTCAGAGATGTTCAGCTCAAAAACGGCAGCAGGTTGCTGAGCGCTTTTGAAAATTGGGCCATATTGATCGTTGCTCCCCTGTGTACGGTATTAATCTCTGCCATTAAGTGTGCATAGCTAGTTGTGAAACCACTTCATTCATTCACCCACATCGCAGCCAGAGAAGGCTCCCAAGATTTTTTTATTTTTTGCGGATGGTAATTGACAAATTAGGGTCTGACCAATGAGAGCTTTAGAACTGGTAGTGATTGAGAATACCATATGCAATTATAAGTGCAAGGGAAATTAAGGGAAGCAGGATGCAATGCTCAGCTGGAATTTGGTCAAGACACTGGAGACTAACACCCCCCAGTTCTTGCAAGAAGTGCCAAAAGATCATCAATGGCACAATCCGCGAGAGCACTGGCTTTGTCTCTCTTTCCAAAGAAGTGGCTCCCTAACTCTAAATCAAAACTTTAAGGAAGATTATTAACATTTTAAAAATATAGTACTGTAAATAGAACTGCCTCAGAGTTTACTTTTTGTGGATAAGAGATAAAATCTGTGCTAAGGCACCCCAGGACCGGCTGTAGAAAGGACTGGAGCTGCATCTGCCACGCTAGAGAAGGGCTGTATAAAAAGCAAGTTGATTAACTAGGGACATCATTAATAAGTGCATGTTTGCAGAATGGCGAGCTTCACTTTTGCCATTATAAGCCAACATGCACTGAGCAAGTTCCATGCGTGCTTTGTATGAGCCCTCCAACTGCTCAGCTAATCATCTCCACTAGCTGATGCCAGGCATTGGAGCTGCTCTGCCAGCCGTCGTCTAAGGGGACTCAGATCAGGCAGTGTCCCAGAAGCCTAAGTACAGAGAAAACAACAGTCACCTGATTTACCAGCAGAAACCCCTTCATCACTCAGAATAGCAGCAGCACTGCTCAGGTCCAGCAGTTATGCCAAAGCCCCAGCTTGCCACTGTTCTCCTGCCTTCTCCCTATCCCACTTTGCTATTCTTGTTATTTGGGGTTACAGACCAAAGGGGTTATTTGGAATTTATGTGATGAACCATTTCAGCATCTCACAAACCTGAGGTCCCCAGGGCACTACTCTCTGAACTTAGCACTCACAGAGGAGCTTAATGTTGGGATTCACCTTCAGAGACCTTCCAGAGGGAGAGAAGAGAGTACTCGTTCAAATACATGATTAAATCAACAGGGTGAACTTGGTGCTTCTGGTCTGAAAGCACTGAGCACCAAAGAACAGATACAATACAAACAATGACAGACACATATACACACACCCCCATCCATCCCCTGACAACAACATGCTGCAAGTCTGACCTAGTGGGACTGTGACTAACCCATGTGCTATACAGCCAACAGACAATTGCTAGATCTGTCACATAGACCTGAAGGAGCTGGAACTAGACCCTGGATCCCTCTGCTGCAGCAGGAAGCTCCATCCTTCAGCATATCCCTCTGCATGCCACATGAGAGGGATTACTCAAGTGTCACTCTCAGTTTAGATCTGAGTGGCATCAATGAGACCTGATTTTTGCATCCAGTTGTTTACGAGACTTTGGGCTTGATCTAGTGTGATCCAAGTACTGTATTCACCAGCCAGCCTGATCCCCTGTCACTGAAGGCATGAGGTCCCAACACTCACTCTGCTCAATAGATGGGGGATTTTTAAAATAAAACAGAACCGTCCTTTACCCTATAGCTATGCTGGGCACACAGGCACTGTACCAGATTGACACTGGGGCTCTGCCACATTAGGGTGACCAGATGTCCCAATTTTATAGAGATAGTCCCAATATTTGCAGCTTTTTCTTATATAGGCACCTATTAACCCACCCCCGTCCCGATTTTTCATATCTGGTCACCCTATGCCACGCTCAGAACAAGGAGTAAATAAAAGCAGAAGTCAAACATAACCAAAAAAATCCCCTTCACCCCAATTCCATGCACCATTTGCAGCTGTTACTTTCATGCAGAAACAAAATCACAAGGGTCACCTTTATTGGAAAGTTGATTGACTCAGAGAGAAATTATTTCACCAGTACTTCAGCCAATCAGAAATTAGCTTCTTCATTCCAATGTTTTCTCTAAACAAACTGCACTTATTTTAAGCTTCTGACTGAACATTTTTCCTTATTATTATTATTTCCTAAGGATCAAACATAGAGAAACATGCCTTCCTGCTGTCATAGACCCATGGTGTATCCTTTAAATATGTTGTCCATTGTCAGGACAAAATAAAGACTGGAGAACAGTTGGCATATGCAGTAACCCTTGAGAACTGTCAGATACAGTAGCTCCGGAAATATTTCTGCCAATGCAAATGGCACTGAGGTAGCATGAGCTTTATCATCTACTCTTTCTAAATCTGCGTGTAAAAACAAAATTAAAGATGGAATTAAATCAATATGGCCAACGGAGTAAATGTGAAATTCACAATAGTCTAATGTTAGGATATTTTTCCCCCCCACAAGCAACTGCTCTGAAAAATGTCCTGTTCTTCGATATAACACTGGGAAGGACCAAAGACAAAATACTTCATTAAATCTTCATTATCTGCTCTGCATGCGATTCAGGAATGCTGCTACAGCAAGGCTATAAGCCAGAGAGGCAGATAGCAACAAGAGAGCAGTGATAACATTACTTATTCCTTGTGCTGCACCAGTGATGGGCAGAGAACTTTCTAGCCGGCAGAGTTCAGACACATCTGTGCCACAAGGAACCTGAAATACAGGCCACCAATATATAGCTTATCCAGGGGAGGAGCTATCTGTGAACATCTGCAAAGCCATTCTCCTTCAAATCACTCTTTAAAATTCAGCTATGCTGTTATGCGTACAGAACAGTCAGCAACGGCTACACAGCTGTGTGTGTTGGGACCACTGCTTGTTACACAATTCCTAAGCATCTCTGGGTTCCTTCCATCCTCCTGTTTATTCTAGTCTCCTGTTCTCTCTCCCTTTATACTTAGGCTGAAGCTTTTTGGAGCAGAGGCTGTTTTAAGTATGTTTGGTAGTTAGCATAATAAGCTGTCTCAGTGCTACCACAACACAAATATTAAGCTACAATGTTGCCCCTCTGCTGAGCAATAACAAAAGTTGGGGCCTTGCAGGTTGGTTTCCTAATGGAGGGGGAAAAATGCAGAAATCTGGATATTTTCTTAGTGGAACTTAGTTGTTTATATTGTATACACCTGTCCTTGAACTCGAACAGCAAGCAGGCAATCCCCCGTTCAGGGATCAAAGCCCACAACATGAATGCCCGGTTTCTAGGAAGCAACTCTGCCCCAAGAATTGACACTAGTTAGAGACATTAAGACAGAGAGCAATCTCCCTGCTGTTTGCAACAGATCCCCATAAAGTCTCTCCATCACAAAACTAACAACAGTACAACATTTCTTCAAAGACTATACAATGCTTGCATGCTAAAAACAACTTGTAAGACTATCAGTGCCATCTAGTGACTCCTACCATAACAATACTACTCCCAGGAGCACAACCCTATCGCCTCAGCTTCTGGAGTCCTGTACCGCCAGAGCGCCCTATCCTCCTGAGCTAGTGATAGGAGTGTACCCAGACAAGGGTATCTAAAGTGGGTGCAGGAGGAGGAACAGATTCCTGGCTAGAGCACTTCTGGGGCTCCCACGCTATGACTGCCTGGGGCTGGCATCTCTGCACTCGGGAGGCTCACCAGTCGCTGATGTCAATGCTTTAACAGCTGCAAGGAAGCTTTAATAGGAAGTTCATTTTCCCCCCAACTTGCACAAAAACCTGTCAGAGTCTGATTAGTATCACAGATAATTCCTAAATATACTGAAGATTTCATAGCACACCAAATAAATTACAGCCTGTATCAGACATTAATGTATTGCTCAATTACTTTAACTAAGCACAGGAAGTATTGTAAGAATGTGATCCCATTTTCTTCAGAGATCACTAGTGTTTAAATGTAGTATACGAACAAAAAGTCCCTTTCTAGATAACTGCTTAGCAGTATTTGATATATAAACACTACAAATAACTAATATCTATTATTACTCTACCTCCCTTTAAGAACACAAGTAAGGACAGAGGCATGAACTAGGAACACAATATTAACCTATTTTCCTGACTTTTTGTTATAGAAGCAGCTATAGGCTCCAAGCCAGATCTGGACTCTGCCATGGCAGGTGTTCTACAAGCATACAGCCTACAATCTTGAGAGGGGAAACAGAGGCATAGGGAGCAGAAGGGATTTGTCCAAGGTCACACAACAGGGAAGTGGTAAAGCCAAGAACAAAACCAGTCCCAATCCAGTATCCCATCCAAACAGCCTCAAAGTAATGAATGACCTTCTGAAAGGCAGAACATGTGTTGATTTTGTTCTCATTGTTCTTACAGCTGCTGGGTAGAGAAATCACGGATAGGTGGGTTATATCCCATGCAGGTGCTGACTGATAACACGGTAATTTGCCTGAACTTTTATCTCACTCTCACAAGCACTAAGCGCATTACAGTTTTAAAAGCATAGTGATTAACAATACGCAAAAAACGTACCTCACAAACAGCTCTGGAAAACATTCCCAGGACTGACCCAAGTCCCCTTACAGCACAAGCCTCAGTACAAAACCTAACTGTACATCCTGGCCACCATTAAAGACTTCTTTATGACCTCCAACTTCATCTCCCCTACCACTTCTTACCTCCCAACATACCAGTCCTCCTCTCTAGAAATCACCTGAGATAACTGGTGGCTCTTACGATCCGTATTGCAGACCACCAGAAGCAGGCTCTGGAAAAACAAGTTGGAAAGTGAATTCCAGAGCCCCAGATCCTTCATCAGAGCCAGCTCAGAAGGACTCGGAGAAACACAACTTCTATAATACCATGAGGGGGAAAGATGTCTCTCCAGTAGATGGGATTCAAACCAATCCATGGAGGGATTTTGTGGGTTAAAGCCACCTGGAATAGACCAGCAGCCAGTGCAGATCACTGAGTTCTGCTGTGGTATGTGCCCAGTGGGAAAGGCCAGCCACCACAAATAGCCGAGGTGGCTATTTCTGCGTGATTGTAGATAGTATTGCAGTAATGTAACCAACATTCCCCCAGTGATATACATGTGTAACCCCGAGGGATAGATCCCCATGTATGCCTCAGAAGCAGTCATCACCTATGAGGAGGGGGAAAACAGTGGTTCCACCATTCTGCTCCCCAAATGCTGAGGAACACTGGGGGCCGAAATGGCCCTCAGTGCAAGTTAGAGCAGTCTGAAGGCTGCTCTAGCAGAAGCCATGGAGGCACTCTGCACCCAGCATCACCAAAATACATCACGCTTTGGCCTTGCCCCCTTCTGCCTTGGCATGCCCCTTTCCCATCCTGGAATGCTCCCTACTCAGGGCCAGAGGGAGGCAGGGGGACTGGCATAGTGCTGGTCCAATTCGGGATTTCCTTATGCCAGAGGTCTCCACCACCACTGCATTCAGGCAGCTTCAAGCAAAAGCTTGAATTTTGGGATTAAGGAGGGATCAAAGAGCTATCTCTAAGCATTTGATCCTCACAGCACAACCATGAAGAGGTGAAATGACTCAGCCAAGAGATCAGTGGCAGAGCCAGGATTAGAACTGAGGCATTCCTGACCCCCACTGTGATGCTCAGACCACTAGCCACTCTGGTGGCAGCACACCTAACTGCTGGTTACTCCATCACAGTCAGGAAGTGAGGAGGACACATCAGGATCAGATGGTCGGAAAAAACAGGTCTTTAAAATGGCTTTTGCTTTTATTCTCAGCAGCAAGACCCCTTACAGACATTCTAGTGGCTTATCCTCTCCCCAAGACTGACTGGGTGGGGAGAGATCTGACAGTGTCTGCAGCTGGGCTGTAGCTTTGCACTAGGGTGACCAGATGTCCCGATTTTATAGAGACAGTCCAAATTTTGGGGGCTTTTTCTTAGATAGGCACCTATTATCCCCCATCCCTTGTCCCAATTTTTCACACTTGCTATCTGGTCACCCTTCTGATTGCACCTTCTGTTTAAATGGCATGCTGATGCTCACATTTTGTAATATGCTTTTCAAATGCCAGCAACCTTCACAGTCTCAATACAACAAAAACATAAATAATCTGTAGCCTTCAGAGCAAAAAAGAAAAAAAACCTCCCTGCTATTTGAAAATGGCATTTACAGGCGCAGTATTAAGAGTAACAAGAAATTGTGTGTTTCAGAGTGATCGCTACATGTGTTTATCAAATAGGGTAGGTAACATCTCCTGCTGCATTCTCTGCAAACTCTAGTACAGGTGATACATTTAAATGCTAGAACAAGCAGAGGGAAGCTGGATACTTACATCTCACTAGCTGACGGTTATTTTCATGTTGCTGAAGTTCCACTCGAATGACAGGAGCTATTTCCAATATTCCCTTTGCTTGTTTAGGTAATGCTTAGAAAACACAGAGGGCCTGATTTTACTTTATTCTGTCTACACAGCAAGTTACCGGAAAGCAAGCCAGGGTGTGAATCTACAGTGCACCCGCTTGCTATGCAGTAATGTCCCATGTGGATCCTGCCACGGCCCAATGAAAGCCCCAGACCTTGGCTTGGCGTAATAGTCGTCAATGAGTTTTCACTCCAGGTGAGAGTCTGTCAGTAGCATATGCTGCTGCATTTATCTACTTGTTAAACAGGCAGCTTTGGTTTTAAAATCATGATGGATGTTTCTTAAGAAGTGCAGCATTAACTAACTATGTAGCAAAGTAAAACTTACAGAGACCTGCCAGCTGAACTCCTCCTGTCACAGTAGTACACTATTCCGGAACTTTCAGTGCGCTGTAACAGTGTCCTCACAGTATGGTACCGCACGGCAACCTGATGCACTGTAGATTCACGCCCTGGCTTGCTGCACAGGAACTTGCTGCATAGGCAAACCTCATATTGTAAAAGGTCTGGGGCCCTCTTTTTGGGCCTAGCACAACAGGGCCCCAGTCTGTGACTGGGGTTTTTGGGTGCTATCACACTACAAATAATAACAAGAATTCTGTGAGGAGAAGGCTTAGCTTGAATTCTGTGGGAATTGGTAGTGATGCGACAGGAGGACTTCAGCTGAAATGTCACTGTAATTTTCACTTTGCTAGCAGTTTATGGCCCATGACACATGAGTCTACATTTAACAGTACTTTTCAAGCAGACTTTTTACCACTCTGCTTCGCAATGCGGGTGGGAAAGGCAATTACTGTATGCAGTAGACATACAGAAGAAGGAGAAAGGAAAGGATGCACTTCGGGTATAGGGGTCAGGTGACCCCAATTCTACCACAGGCTCCCTACATAACCTTGGGCAAGTCACACGGTCTGTGCCTCAGTTTCCCCATCTATAAAAATTGAGGATGACACCACTTGTCCTACAGGGGTGTTAGGAGAAGAAATCCATTCATGTTTCTGTAGTGCTCAGACGCTATGCTGATGAGCGCCATAAGAAGGTCTATAAATAAATCACTATATTTGAAGCCTGCAGTAAATGGGTTTAATTTAGTCAAGTGGTTAAATATGTCAGGGCAGAAGTCAATTACACCTTCTGTTCTGCCACAAAATAGTTAGAACCACATAAGGGCTTATTTTTCTATCTATCCCTTAAGGGGATGGGGCATAAGGTTACACTGGTCTAAAAGCAGAAGCATCCCTCAAGGAAGAGAGCAGCCCACTGGTTCCGAGCTCCAGAATCGGGAGCCTGGATTTCCAACCCGCACCAGTAGGTGTCACTGCACAGCAGAAAGAAATCTTATCATCATCGGGAGGACTTTAGGGAGGACACACAGATACCAGAAAGAAAAGAAATTAATATGCAGCTACAAATCGCTATATTGTGCAAAGAATTAATTTGTCATTTAGCTTGGGCATTGCAATGACTGCAGCAAAGAACTCAGGACACCACAGGAATTAAAAAAGGCCTTTACTTGGTTAAATATGGGATTCTTCTTCATTGGAGAATCAAAGTCTGAATAAATTATGCATAAATTATGAATAAATAAATTCATCCGATGAAGTGAGCTGTAGCTCACGAAAGCTTATGCTCTAATAAATTTGTTAGTCTCTAAGGTGCCACAAGTGCTCTTTTTCTTTTTGCGAATACAGACTAACACGGCTGCTACTCTGAAACCTGAATAAATTATGTCTCTCTACAGGAGTGTGGCTTTCTTTATCTCAGTGCCAGCGAGCTTTGTTAATGGTCCTTTGTCATGGCCCAGTCTATCTCGTGTGAATAATTTCACTTGGAAAGATGCACCCACACCCACATCCATATAACTGCTAGAGCAGTTCTCTGTCAGAGATAGACAAGGGGCTGGGAATCAGAACTCCTTTGGTATTATTGCTTCTGCCACTCACTCAGTGGAACATAGTACAAGTCCCCTCTCAGACCATCTGTGTGTGAATGGTCTGAGTAAAGGAGAAAGCAAGAGAGAAACAGACTAGCCCAGGGAAAGTCTTACACCCAAACATTCCCCAGCTAGGTGACTTCTGGGGAGAGTTGAGTGGAAGCAGCGGCCAGGTAACGGTCACTGTCCCTATTGAGGTAGAGCAGTGATTATAGGATGGACAACCTGGAACTTCACCGAAAGTGAAGCACTGATTTCAAAAACAGACTTGTGGAAAGAGAACATAATGAAGAGTTACATTCCCTGTTTATCTACTCTCCCTCCAAGGGGCCAGAGAGAGTTTCTTCCATCTAGGTAGACCTATTTCTTTTCATTGCACCTTGCAGTGGCATTAGGTTAACTTTAACACCCCTGGAGCTATTTGCTGGTATTGATTCAGAGCCTCAGCGGTCCATTCAAAATACAGGCATGGAAGCCTACTGTGAACAATCCTGGAGGACACTACAGGAATACAAGAGAAGAGCTTCAGGTGTTAGCCAAATTCTAACAACCGTGCAAAAATATCAATACAGCAAAAGCAACTCTAGGTGAATGCTTCTGATTCCACATGCACTGATTTAAGCTTACCGGGCCAGATCCTCAGTCAGCATAAACTGGCATAGCTCCAATACCCTCAATAGCGCTTGGACTTACAGCAGCCGACAATCCAGCTAAAAAAATAAACCATGGGCCAGTTTCAAGTGAAGTCGAGCCCCTTTTAAACTCTGTAGTTTCACCCGAGTTTTGCACTGTGCTTTAGATTTCGTTCAAACACAAAATTCAGAGTCAAGCTCAGGGGCACAAATCCCTGTGAAGTAAAATTAATGAACTTCACACCGCTGCTGGCAATGCCCACAGGAGCCCTGAAATTGTCCTGTGCAAATGATGTTTCTCTTCTGTATAACCAGAGAAAAATGTTATGACTTTTGGTTTTGGAAATCACTTCTGGCCCATGATAGCCATTTATCCATTATAACTCCATCTGCAGAGAGGCATGAGCTCTAGCATTATTTCCAAACCGTTCTGTGGAGAGAGAGAATTTTTCTCCTCCTCTTAAAACGGAGCTGGTGCTTTCAAAGTGTGACACGAAAAACTATTCCCTGCTGTATGTTATAACTGTGGAGAAGGAGCATTTTTCAGCCATCCCTTCACTATGAATGCCTGACACCGTCAAACGTACGTATGTGTGAGAGTGAGTTATAAAAATACCAACTAATGAACCCATTATTGATATCAAAGCACAGACTGAATGAAATACCTAGAGTGTTGAGGGGGAATTTTAAAGTCTGACGCATCTTTCAACCTGTGCATCCCTCCTCTTCCAAATGCAAAGCAGCATGAATCTGGCTACCTGTGTAGCATAAAAAGTGGCAGATACCTCACCTGAGAAGACACAGTGTTAATTGCTAGGGCCCTTGCCAAGCCTGAAACTTTTCAAAGGAGCCCCTCGTGATGCCAAGACACTCATGTAACTTTGGGGTATCATCCATCTCTTGTGTCTTTTAGTGAGTTCTGTGCAGGTGGCTGACAGCTCTCCTTATCTGCAAAAGAGGAAAATCCTAGACAGCAGAAAGGAGAGCGATCCCATCCACCTGCCATGTGTCAATTTGCTTTTCAAACCCAAAAGTATCCAGGGCAGCATAAGGATTTAAAATGACAGCACCCAAAATTTGATTAAGACACAGATTTTTCCCATAACAGAGCCATATGGCTATAATTATATGTGTGGCATTGGTAGATATTTTTTAACTTTACAGAAAAAAATAGATTCTCCAGCATTAATTCTCAGATAGATTTTATTCTATTTTACAACAACTGCCGAATGAGCAAAGAGTCTTACACAGGAGAGATGGAACTAATGCGGGAAACACAGTTAGGTAGGCAAATGGCTCCAATTTTTTATCAGTCATGTCTGTGCTCTAGACAGATTTTCCCCAAGATTGGGGAGAAAACTACATCTGTACTACAAACTTCCCTCCAATAATGGAGACTAATCTACGAGTTAGTTGATCCCAGCTACTCTCCTGACATCAATCTATCTAGGTACTTTTGTGACTCACATTACCATAGTGCTTTAGCACCTTTAACGTATTTATCTTCACCACACCCATGTGAGGCAGGGCAGTGTTACTACCACTAATTTTACAGATGGGGAACTAAGGCATGGAAATTAAGGGAAGGTCTACAATTATGGCAGCATGTAACGCACAGACGCTACACACCTAGCCAGCCTAGGCATACACAGCAGTGTAGACAGTGAGGCGTAGGTGAGTTGAGCAGAGACACACCAGAACCCTAGGGCATGTACCCTACATTGTTCTCTGCATGCCCGAGCGGTGCCACCCTCATCTACATTGCTATTTTTGGCGTGGCAGCGCTGAAGCCTTTCCCACCCACATCAAAAGACTCCGGTGTGAAGAAAAGGCTCTGGCAGGCAGTAGGGAAAGGCTCCGGCAGGGTGTGGCTACACTTCATAGTGTGGACTCAGCCTGCTTTCCCTGCTGTATGTAAGCTACACACACCCTACACACTGCAGCAAGCATAGACAAGGCCTAGGTGGCATGCCCATGGTCACACAGGAAGTGTGTGACAGAGATAGGAATTAAACTCTGGTCTCCCAAGGCCCAGGCTGAAGCCTTAATCACTAGGCAATCTTTCCTTTCCTATCTTATTGACTTAATCTAGATCTTATTGATGTCAATTAAAAAACGTGGAGAAAACTAGTCAAGAGAGACCCAGTTGCCTCAGCCCAAAGGCCAGAAAAAGAGTCAATATGCTTAAATGATAATGTCCAAGAGACCATTTGAGTCAAACCACTATCCTTCAAGAAATGGAAATCCAACCCTAGTAAGTCCACTGAAAATGAGCATGAATAACAGCAGGAAAAACGTGTGTCCTTCAGTCCACTAGACTACTGGGGTCTAGCTTCTCCATTGCCCTGCACCTCGTGGCAACATTTACACCAGTGCAAAGTGAGTGTGAAACATTTCCAAACCAAAATAGTAACATTTTAAGCTCATTTTACATGGGGGTAAATGATTATACATGCTGGGAGGAGAATGAGGGCCAAGGACTTCAAGGTTTGGCCCTAATACTGTTTTGAGGGGTTAGTGGAAATGGTGTCTTTTCATTCTTTTGCTGAATGGAAGAATGTGCAGGGAGAGTGCAGTATAGGAATAGTTATGCTGCGCAGCACACAAGTGATTGTGTATAAATGTTCTTTGCCTCTATCCACTATCTCTTTTGAAACATGTCAAAGTCTTTTTAGCCAACAGAGTGAGAAAGCCTCAGCTCAGATGGCAAGAGAGCAGCTCCTCTGAACCCAAAAGGATGGGTTGCACTGATCACTCTGCTTGGTGCATAAGTTACATTATGAAATCAGCTCTGACCGTAGTTCCTGAACTGCAGCTGCCAGTGCTGTTCCTCTTAGTCCTTTGCTCCATGTCCCACCAATTCAGGCTGCACCTGGAGAAGTTTGTCACTTTGAAAAGTCATTCCCTCTGCAATCTGGTTGTGGCCATAAAGTGGCTGGAACTCATTAGGTTCTGATGGACGCTTATCAGATCTAGTAGCAATGATGAATATTTGCAGCAGCGTTCACGGGCATATGAGCACATCTGTAAATGGTGCTAAGTTTGATAATCTGCTATAGTGACACAGATAAAAGGGGAACTAATTGTGCTGGGACCAATGTGGGACTTATAGTGTGTCAATACAGGTTTGCATGACGTGTTGTTGTAGCCATGTCAGCAGCGCTTAATTTGTGCCAGGGCTGAGCCCCAGTACCTCTAGGCTTGGCAGTTCACAGACTCAACACCTGTGAGCTTGGCAGTTCATAAGCCTCTAGACTTGCTACATCAGTTATAAATGTAAAAAAACTGCTTGAGCCCTGGTACCTAATTTCTTGAACCCTGGCACCTCTTTCATTACAAATTAAGCAGTGTGTGTCTGTCCCAAGATACTAGAGAGACAAGGTGGGTGAGGTATATCTTTTATTGGACCAACTTGTTTGTGGGAGGGGCATGCTTTCGAGCTATACAGAGCTCTTCTTCAGGTCTGGGAAAGGTCCCCGAACATATGCTAACTACTTATGCTAAATTATCTGTTCCAACTTGTATTTAGCAATGACATTCTGAGTGTCTTTCCCAGAAGTGAAGAAGAGCTCTGTGTGGCTCAAATGCTTGTCTCTCGCACCAACTGAAGTTGGTCCAATAAAAGATGTTACCTCCCCCACCTTGTCTCTTAATACAGGATTAACATTTATCCCATCTTCCCCGCACTGTACTTCTCTCACTCCTTCTACAAAAGGAGTCAAAGGAAATGTGGGCTAAACCTTCTTCACAGCACAATGTATAAAAACTTGTATTTATGCCTACAAATCAATTCTTCTCCCTGTTACTCAAAATGCATGTGCAAGCACTCACTTGTGCATAACAATGTGTGCATGTGTGGGCAGCTGTATGCACATAAACAGGTGCATGTCTACAAATATTGCAAGTGCAATAAAAGGAGGACTTTTGAAAACATCTCTCTGGTGTCCAGACAATGATTAAAGTATAGCAGAGCTCTAATATGCAGGTAGGGATTTCTTTCTTGAGCCTAGGAAATAAATTTGCATAATCCTGCCAATTTGATACAAACCACTAAAAGATTATTTTTTTTATTTATGAAAGATGACGGTGCCCAAGGAAGGGGAAGGAGAATACATTGGCTAATGTTAATGAGCATGTCACTGTGGTGCCAATAATCTACAGCCAAAGACAAACTCATTTACTTTGAATCCCGAAGTTTTAATGAAGACAGACTGTAGATGCAGTTCAGCACAGGGGGACAAAGCCAATTCAGTCCCCATGTGTTGTCACATTTGCACTCTCCAAAATGTTGCTTTAATGTGAATTTAAGAGAAGTAACTTTTTACAGCAAAAATATGAATTTTAGTACATTTTTAATTCAAAGCCCTCTTTACTCTAAAGCGGGCTCAAACTGGCTCAGAAAACAGGTCCACTTCTCAGCAGAAATGGATGTACTTCACTCAAAAAAGCCAAGCCAAGTTTTAATGCAAATGGTCTGAGCAGTAAAATTCTAACCAGTTTTTAATCTGGCTGGAATTTTCCATGTCCCTCCACCAATCAGCATCCCACAGGTTTGTAGCTACCAAGACAGATCAACAATGCTGGTTTTGATACTGCAGCAGGTTTTTAAGTGGACAAAGACAGAGCAAACAGACTATATGCTGCTTCAAACAAAGAAAACAACAATGCTCATTAAGATAAGATAAGATTAAGCGGAAAACAGAATCAGATGAATGAGGAAGACTGAATAAAAGCAAACTGCAAAATCTCCGAGGAGAAACTGGTAATATATTTCATAAACTGTGGCATTATTGTTGTTGTTAAGGAAAGTTCCACTTGGGTAAGAGATTTATTTTTAAATTATACACTGCTGCTAGCCAGCAATACCACAAGCTGTCAGATAATACAGAGATAGACAAATGCTGTTCCTGGGCAGCTAAACAGCTAGAAAAATCAGTCTTGTATCATCCATCAGGTT
Organism: Dermochelys coriacea; assembly: GCF_009764565.3. Lineage (NCBI taxonomy): Eukaryota > Metazoa > Chordata > Testudines > Dermochelyidae > Dermochelys > Dermochelys coriacea. Next base: position 18,394,474 of record NC_050085.1, on the reverse strand, counting down.
CAGTGTACATGCACTGCTGCAGGAGATGCTTTTTTCCTTAATTCCCTTTTCGCCCGTCTGTATCTCTCCATAGATTAGTACAGTCTAGAGACATGTACAGATGGGTAGGGACAACCCCTGCCCCTGCCCAGTGAATGTGAGTGAGGGAGAAGAAGAGCAAGTGACGGAGGGAGGGGGGATGGAGTAAGCGGGGGTCGGGGCCTCAGAGAAGGAACGGGGCAGGGGTGTTCAGTTTTGTGCAATTAGAAAGTTGGCAACCTTAATATTACAACACAACCCTGGTCATATTTCCATACCTAAGGTTGTAGCCAGGTTGTATTATAAACCTAATTTAATCCTTGTTGCATAACCACATGTTACTGGGCTTGATGGAAGAATCACTAGGCAAAATTCCAAGGCATATATTTTGCAAAAAGGTCAGATGAAATGATCACAATGGGCCCTTCTGGCCTTAGAATTTATGAAAAACTGAACTGGCCTGAAATATTCCAGTTTTACTCTGGAGGCAAAAGGGAGTTTTTCTGGAAAGCTTGGTCAAATTGATTTTGAACTGCAGGTCAATAAAGATTACCCCAATTTGAAATGTAGCTAGTTCAAACCTCTAGTTCAAAAATGGCTTGTTAGTACCACTTGAAACTTTCCATACAGTTAAAATCACCTTGAAAACTAGTGTGGTGGCTTTAGCTGAATAAATTAGTTGCAATTAAGCAAAAGTATTAAAATTTAATAATTATTTGCTACAGTTAAAATGCATATGTGTCTGTCTCAGACATGTGCACACACACTTGGATCCAGAGTCATTACTTTCAGGACTGATAGAAAAATAGCAATTTTCTTGCAAGAAGTTTTAATGAAATTTTTCCATTTTTAGGCTTAAACTTTTCAAATTTTGAATTTTTCCCCATCTCTAAACAACTGTAAGAAATACTTTGCATTTCTATAGTGTCTTCCAGCCAATGATCGCCATGTGATCTGATAATTTCTTAAAAGTGAAGCCTCAACTCCACATTACAAATGGAGAATTTGAGGCAAGCAAAGCTTTTGATTCGAGTCTCCCACAGTATTCTTGCAAGCAAGTTAAAGAAGTATTGATTGGATGAATAGACTATAAGATGGATAGAAAGCTGGCTAGATCATCGGGCTCAACGGGTAGTGATCAACGGCTCGATGTCTAATTGGCAGCTGGTATCAAGAGGAGTGCCCCAGGGGTCAGTTCTGGGGCCAGTTTTGTTCAATATCTTCATTAATGATCTGGAGGATGGGATGGATTGCGCTCTCAGCAAGTTCACGGATGACACTAAGCTTGGGGGGAGAGAGAGAGACGCTGGAGGGTAGGGATAGGGTCCAGAGTGTCTTAAAAAAATTGGAGGATTGAGCCAAAAGAAATCTGATGAAGTTCAACAAGGACAAGTGCAGAGTCCTGCACTTAGGATAGAAGAATCCCATGCACTGCTACAGGCTGGGGACCAACTGGCTAAGCAGCAATTCTGCAGAAAAGGACCTGGGGATTACAGTGGACGAGAAGCTGGATATGAGTCAACAGTGTGCCCTTGTTGCCAAGAAGGCTAATGGCACACTGGGCTGCATTAGTAGGGGCATTGCCAGCAGATCAAGGGAAGTGATTACTCCCCTCTATTCGGCACTGGCGAGGCCACATCTAGAGTATTGTGTCCAGTTTTGGGCCCCTCACTACAGAAAGGATGTGGAGAAATTGGAGAGAGTCCAGCGGAGGCCAACAAAAATGATTAGGGGGCTGGGGCACATGACTTTTGCGGAGAGGCTGAGGGAAACTGAGCTTATTTAGTCTGCAGAAGAGAAGCATGGGGGGGGGGGATTTGATAGCAGCCTTCAACTACCTGAAGGGAGGTTCCAAAGAGGATGGAGCTCGGCTGTTCTCAGTGGTGGCAGATGGCAGAACAAGGAGCAATGGCCTCAAGTTGCAGTGGAGAGGTCTAGGTTGGATATTAGGAAAAGCTATTTCATGAAGAGGATGGTGAAGCAGTGGAATGGGTTATCTAGGGAGGAGGTGGAATCTCTACCTTAGAAGTTTTTAAGGCCCATCTTGACAAAACCCTGGCTGGGATGATTTAGTTGGCATTGGTCCTGCTTTGAGAAGGGGGCTGGACTAGATGACCTCCTGAGGTCTCTTCAAACCCTAATCTTCTATGATTCTAAGTAGCACTGAAAGGATTTGAGTGTCAATGTCAGAGCCCAGGCAGAGAATCAGGCAAAGTTTCTTTGTTTGAACCATAAGACTATCCTTCCTGCCACGAGTCAGCGGCCTGTATTGCACTGTATCATTTCCTTTTGACATAAATACTGTCTATAAGCCAAAAAAGAATGCTTGCTTGTCAAAATCAGTTAAAAGGAATGAATTCTGCAATGCCAGTTAGCAGAGCTATTAGGGCAAGCAGACAAAACATTAGAGCTCAATGATAGCAAACAATGGCTGATCTGGTTGCATCAAAAATGGCATTAAAACTGTGTGAAGCCCATATGGTTTTCCCACTAAACCATGACAAGCCAAGTGCAAGAAGTCTGCAAAGAGTCACAAATGAGAGAACAGCTTAGAGTAGTGAGCTGTATATATAGGGCCAACGTCAGAGCTATTTCAATGCATCTATGCTGAGGGCTTCTGCCTCTCCTTTTACCGTCCCCCCTCCACATACTGTAAAGTAACAGATTTCTCTCTTTATGCATCACCATTTGTAGACTCAACTATAGGAATATCGCACCACTTAGGTCTCAATTCAGCCAAGCACGTAAGCACATGTTTAAGTCCCAATAATTTCCCCCCGTTACATCCAATTTTATCCATAATAATAAAAAAGGGGCGGGGGGGAACTAGGTCCAACAAAGAAAGAACAAATACTGCAAATTTCTGTGAACATTTTGTTTAAATGACTGATGTTTTTCTGACCTTGCCACTTTCATCTGGACCCAGAAGATGAAATCACTGTAGGGTGTACAAATCAGCTCTCACACCATTTCTGGGCCAGGCGATTCCACCTGAATTCTCCAGCCCGAACATCACACCCTTCAGAGATTCAGCCAACTCTGGCAAAAGCCAAGAACAGAATATAAACTTGATGTCTTCCTGGTACCTCCTCCAATATATGGATTGTAACTCTCTGCCCTATATCTTACTGAGCATGGAAATTACAAAGAACACCCCCGCCCCCTAGTGTTAACTTTATAGCAAGTATTCCCTCTTGCAAATAAGTGACCCCAAAGGTTCTGATGTTACAGCCTCCCTTCCCCCTCATGCCCCATGCACATATTACTCATTAAAATTATACATCACTTTAAATAGGAGGCCCAATTTATAACCACTTTGGCATCATTTAATGGGAGATTTTCACAGTAGGAGATAAAACAATGTGTGGCGTGAAGTCTCAGATGATTTTGCAGCCAGAACTTACTCCTGCTAGGGGGACCCATACATTTTGTATCCCACATCAGGGAAAGGTATTTAAAACGAGCTGCAGAGGAAAGATTTTCCTAAAATAGAAACCGCAAGTAAATTAATTCAATTGCACTATTATTTTCAATTCGCAAGGTCCCCCTGCTTATTGCAGGCCAGGAGCTGAGACCGTAATGCATTTATTTGTGCCTGCTCATGCAAACAAGAGTCCGTGCTTCTGGCTGCCTCCTTGCATTCATAAACAGATGCACCTGTAAATAGCACAGGTTGTTTTTTGTGAGGCCTGTTGAAAATTTGGCTGGAGCGGTAACTGATAGTTAGAAGCTGCATCAGAAAATGTCAGAAGTATAGCCTCAGTGCACTGCCAGCTAGGGACAGGCCCAAGCAAATGAGTACAAATCCAGCACTGGATGCAAACTAACCCAATATTTCATCTCACAGTTGGGAACAGACTCACCATAGAACTGGGGCCTAGCCATAAAGTTCCAATGTAATTCTGGATCCCAATTCCCCCTAGATTTGGGGATGTTCAGATCAAAGGGTTAGTTTGGATCCCTCTCTAATAGTTATCTGGGACTGGATGTGCACACATGATGCATAGCACTTAGGGGTCCATCTCTCACTGTGCAGATATAACAATCTGTCACTAATTCGGCATGTCACATTAGCAGCCTCAAGGGGGAGGAGGTGTTCCTCCAGTGCAATCCCTTTTGATTTCACTCACTACCCATCTTCAGTTTTCAATATTCTAGGCCAAATTCTGCTATTTAGATACATGTATGCAGCTTCCAGAAAGAAGGGAAGCAGGCTCCTTAAGGAGACAGACTGGCCTGTTCCTGTGTGATGAAGAAGGATCTTCAGTCTGTATTCCTTGGTTGGCAGATGGAAAGGGACTAGCCTGGGACTATGGACACCTGAGAGTTCTCCTAACTCTGACCTTGGATAAGTCACTTCCCTTTGGGCCTCAGTTTCACTATCCATAAAATGAGGATAAAGACAATGCCATTGTAAAGTGCTTTGGGGTCTATGGGCCAAAAAAGCTAAGCAACAGCTGGGTACTATTATTATTGTAACATTTACTTTGCTTTGGAAAGTCAGGGTGTGCGTGGGGGGGGGGGGAGAACCAGCTTCAGGATCTGATGGAAACTTTGACACTGGGTGAGTTTGGGGATTAGAATCTGAGAGTTCCTGGCTCCTATCCTGATGCTCAATTCACAAGATTACACTGCCTCTAGTAGATGTTGACTGACTGACACTTATTTTAACTCATCTCTGTGTCCCTCTCTGATTTTTACTCTTAATGTTAACAAAAATTAATTGCATCTTTTTTCCATTCTTAGTACATCATCTCACTCACAAAATTAGATTACGTAGCTCTAAACTAAATTGCATGTTACCTAGGATACATAATGATTTTGGTAAATCAACCTTTGCCTTTTGCAACATGCTCTTCACTTATTACACAGTCTTCACTGCAAAAGGCATACCACTGTTTTTCTTGGGAATATACCTATGGGTCTCTGTAATAGAATATCTTTGTGTGAGGGGAATGCTTTTCCAACAGACCCCCTATAGCACTTACTCGAAGCTGACCATACTTCTAGTTCTGCAAACCCCACAGGACTCAGTTCCTCTTGGGGTTCACTAACAATAGCCTGCAGGTTGGTTCACAAATGGCTGATAATTGACTCAATCCCTGATAATTCCACCTGACAACAGAACCTCCCATGTATCTCCCATCTCTAATTCTTTGGGTCAAGTCCTGCTGTCTTTATTTTTATTTCAGTCCTGGTTAGAGGCCTACACCAGGATTCAGGCCCTAGGCGCTGTGCTAACTCACACTAAGACACAGTCAGTGTTTACAGTCTAAACAAACTAGACAAAGGAGGGAGAAAGGCGAAGTAACTTGCCCAGGATCTGGCAAAACAGGGAACAGAACCTGGGGTCTACCAACTCACAGTCTAACACCTTATCCACTAGACTACAGCCTTTACTCTGTTTTCATTTGGTCTCTGTTCAGGCAAAATTCTTATTTAAGCCAGTGAGTTTTCTCTGAGTAGCGACTAAATAAAGATTTCAGGATTTGGCCCAGGGTGGATTTGATTTAAATGAAATTTTTGCTGTCAACAATCATGTTACCTCTGGAGACACAAATCAATAGTTTGAGAACTGCAAAACTAAGTAACTCTGTGCAATCTTCTAGACTGAGCACTGAGTCCCATTGAATAGATCGAAAGATTAACCTAAATAATCTATACAGAAGCCCCTGGAACCCCATAAAATTGGGTCCCTAATCCGTGAACTATTGGAACTCATTTACAAAACTTTTCTTAAACATTACATGAATATATTGTCTCTTACTATAGAATTAGAATTTATAATCCCTATTCCATAATGAGATATCTTTGAGCTACAATGTATCTATCTTTAGATAAGTTTTTTCCTCAAAACCATTTTATCAAAAAAATCCGATTTAAATTTTAAACATCTGATTTTTTAAATTTTTTTAAAAAAATCATTGATTTTATCTACTCTGATTTGGCCTTACGATTCTACAGTGTCCACTGACTACACATTAGCAACACAATAAGCTGGTTGCAGCTAAATTGAAACACCCTGGAGAAACCTTACCCATAAAGAGATGTGTCATCTAATTCTAAGCAAGTACTCTCCCGGCTACACACGTCACTAGCACAATCCTCACATTAGTTCAAATCTCACTCCTGACGCAGAGAGAGTTCACAATGATCCAACTCCAATTAACATTGTGTTCAGAGAGCTGATGTCAATTCAAACAGCCTTTCATTCATAGCAGTTGCCTTAACTCAGCCCTGAATGCGAAAACCTGCTATGCAGGTCGTATGGCCCATGTGGACAAGCAGTGCACTATCTTCTCATAGTCACGGCAGTCTTACCAGTACCTCTCTCTCCCGAAAGTGGATGGGGATTGCATGTCTGTGCATAGCAATCTTTCATCATACCCACAGGGCAAAGTAGACCCAGACATGTCAGAGCACATTTTAGAAATAGAGGATTATTGAATTTGCCACATCCGTCTTAATGTTGACTTTGCTAATAATGCTACTTTGTTGAGGACATGTAGCTATTAGCAAGAAAACTGATTAGTAGCAACCCCTTATCCATGTTCCATTATTTTTTACTTACTAATGTTTGATCAACCAGTTAGTCATGACCCACACAGAAAAGGGGCATTTCCCTCCCTTAGGACATAACAGCTCAAAAAAGCAGTTGCTGTCTTTATCGACAAAATGGGGGGGGGGAATCACAGATAACACAGAGTTTCAAGGACCCCCTGAGAGCAATGAATCAAGATGCAGGAGCAGACTGTAGGCATCTGGTGATACTCTGGTTATCATCAATGGAGCTACACTGATTCATATCAGCGAGGGAGCTAACCTTCTTCCTCTTTTCCTTCAATCCTTTCTTGCGTATATGCTCACCTAACTGAGCCAAATGAAGCTTCATATTTCAGAGTATAAACTAATTAATCAACACAGAGTTCTAGAAGTCATCCCACCTCATCATGTGCCAGATGGAACAACTGGCCTGTTGCACTGTGAGAGGATTTTTTGCCTTCCTCCAAAGAATTTGGAACTGGTCACTGGCAGAGGCAACGGCCCAACACCAACATTATCACTGCAATGAGGATTGCGTTGCTTTGCACTTATTGTGATGTGAAGGCTGAAATCAGTGATGGGTGCAGTAGGATGGTGCAACAGTCAGTCTTAGCCACAAAAGCGATTTAGGAATTAAGAAGAACAGACGCTAGTCGATGCAAGTAAGGTCATGAGCAGGACTGCAGAAGGATTCCTCTGTAGAAGGCCAGCTTTTGTTTGGGATCAAGCCCACCTTCCCTGGAATGCGGCACAGTGACAATAAAGATATTGTTGGCTCCTTCCAGCTATTTTTCATAGCATCCCTTCACAGCCGTTATCCCCATCCCCCCTTAACAAAACACATGTGCATATAGCCATCTGTAATATTTCTACATGTAAAAAGCACTTATTATTTGAGAGGTCCCAAAAATATAGTCTATCCTAAAAATAAAAACATCCTTGTCATAAATATAAAAGGAAGGGTAAACACCTTTAAATCCCTCATGGCCAGAGGAAAAACTCTTTCACCTGTAAAGGGTTAAGAAGCTAAGATAACCTCGCTGGCACCTGACCCAAATGACCAATGAGACAAGATACTTTCAAAGCGGGGGAGGGGTTCTCTCTGTCTGTGTGATGCTTTTGCCAGGAACAGAACAGGAATGGAGTCTTAGAACTTAGTAAGTAATCTAGTTAGATATGCGTCAGATTCTGTTTTGTTTAAATGGCTGATAAAATAAGCTGTGCTGAATGGAATGGATATTCCTGTTTTTGTGTCTTTTTGTAACTTAAGGTTTTGCCTAGAGGGATTCTCTATGTTTTGAATCTGATTACCCTGTAAGGTATTTGCCATCCTGATTTTACAGAGGTGATTCTTTCACTTTTTTTCTTCAATTAAAATTCTTCTTTTAAGAATCTGATTGCTTTTTCATTGTTCTTAAGATCCAAGGGTTTGGGTCTGTGTTCACCTATGCAAATTGGTGAGGATTTTTAATCAAGCAGAAAAGGGGGTGTAGGGTTTGGGAAGGATTTTGGGGGGAAAGACGTTCCCAAGCGGGCTCTTCCCCTGTTATATATTTGTTAGACGCTTGGTGGTGGCAGCAATAAAGTCTAAGGGCAAAAGGTAAAATAGTTTGTACCTTGGGGAAGTTTTAACCTAAGCTGGTAAAAATAAGCTTAGGGGGTTTTCATGCAGGTCCCCACATCTGTACCCTAGAGCGCAGAGTGGGGAAGGAACCATGACAATCCTCTTGCAAGATAGTTTATATGACGCAGCAGCAAGCAGAATAGCTCTTCTTAATCCTGTGCTGCTGGGAGCATGGGGAATGGACTAGATGTTCTAATGCATCTTTTTCATCTCTAAATTTCTGTGATTCCATTATCTCCTTTTCAAATCCCTCGCAAACCCAATTTACAAGAGAGAGAAAGAAAGCAATCGCTGTCAATGTGGTTTGCAAATGAGAGAGAGATCTGCAACATCATAGAATTTAATTTGAATAGACTATAAAAATGGACAGAAATCCTAAAGTGAATAAATAATAATAATCAGATCTGTCAGCAGCTGTGCAGCTCTGATTCAAAACTATTTTATTTCAGAAGCTAAAAGCTATTATAGATCTCAGATGAAACAGGATTTTCTGGACAGACATAGAATACTGTGTGTTCTAACATCAAAGAAATTGACATTAGATTTTTTTAAAGGTTAATACAATTTTCTGGACTCCATTAAGGCCGTACTCAGTAGGTGCAACAAACAGCACTTTATGCTTATAACATATACCTAAATTTTGAAAATCTAGAACAACTAATAGCAATATGACAGATATTTGCATTAGGAAGCAATGCTAGACCCCAGAAATTTATTAGATAATAATCTCAACTCTACCTTGATACTATATAGGGTCACTTTTGTAGGCTGCAGCCACTAGGGAGAGACAATTACATCTGCTCCAGCCGGCATGGAAAGAACATTCCATCCATTGGAAAGCAGTGACAGATCATATTATACAGATACTTTGCACATCTCAAAGGGTCTCAAACCCTTTGATAACCCTCCTATAACTGAGAATTACCCCAGTTCGATATTAGGTAACTGAGCCACGCTGAGGTTATAGGACCTGCTTAACAAAGTTGGTGGCAGAGATAGGATTAGATCCAAGCAGCCTCACCTTCTAGTCCCCTGTTCTGCCCTGGAATCTTTACAAAACTAGGAGTCAGGAGGTCCCGCAGTCTAATCCTGGCCCTACCTCTGACTCATTCTTTAGCCTTGGGCAGGCACCTCCCCCTTCTGTGCCTCAGTTTCACCATCTATAAAATGGAGATACTACTATTTATCCAGCTACCTCACAACAATGTTGTAAAAGACTGAGTAGTTAGTTAGGCCCCAATCTTGCAAACACCTAAGTGCGTGCATACCTTTCCTCATGAAAGGAGTACCACTGAAGTTAATGGGACTGCTCACATCAGCGCTTGGGGTGCCAGCTGCTAGCCGCTGTGCTCAGGGACTCTGCCGTGTGCCGCCAGGCCCCACAGCCAACTGCCATGACCGGGGACTCTGCCGCCCATTGCCAGCCCCAGCGGCCCGCCACCATGGCCAGGGTCTCTGCCGCCTGCCGTTGCGCCCAGGGCAGCAGTCAGAGTCCTGGGCTCTGTGGGGCAACAGAGTTTAATCGTTAACCAAAACCAATAAGACTGATGCTTATCGGTTAACCAGTTAAACTTTTACATCCCTAGCCTAAACTTTATGCTGGAATGGGCCCCTACATGGGAGCGAATTTCACTAGGCATCCATAACCCTGCAAGGTCTGCTTTTAGGGAAGTCTGTCTTTTGACTTCTATGAACTTTGGATCAGACACACAGTATTCTGAACACAGAATACATCAAACAATAAATTGATATACCTTATGGAAATAAATAAATAAATAAATTTGTGCCCCCCCTTGAACAGCTTGAGTCATGGCCCCACTCTTTACCTGCAGCAACCCCTCCCTGCAGCTCCCAGGTGTTAGTTCTGTGTGGAGAGGCAGCAGGAAACAGCTGGGAACTGTAGGGAGGGGCTGCTGCTTTAGCTCCACTGGGAGACACCTCTCCCTGCATCTCCCAGCTGTTTACTGCTGCCTTTCCCCACAACCACAGCTCCCAGCTCCAGCAGCTGCCATGCAGGGAGGGGGCCTAGCGGCACCATGTGACCAAGCTGGGCATGCACATTGCTCCGGCGTCTGCCCAGTAAGGCTGGGAAGCCCCAAACCCCCAGAGGCATGACCCATCTCTTGACCTTCCGAAGATTGTCATATGCGGCTCAGAGGGCCAGTTAGTTTGGTCACCCCATAATAAGCTGAGGAGCTGAAATACTCTTCCATTTGGTAGCTTAAGAAACACAGTTAAGGTTCTTGTATAAAGTCCAGTTTCAGAGTAGCAGCCGTGTTAGTCTGTATCCGTAAAAAGAAAAGGAGTACTTGTGGCACCTTGGAGACTAACAAATTTATTAGAGCATAAGCTTTTGTGAGCTACAGCTCACTTCATCGGATGCCCCTTACTCATCTGGAATAACTATGTCTGTGATTTTCAGAGGCGCCTAAGACAATTAAGTGTATATTGAATTTCAATGGAACGTAGGCACCTACCTACTATGGAATTAAGGCCCCAGTTCATCAGCGCATTTAAGCAATGCTTCAGTCCATCCCGGTTCAACAAAGCACTTAAGCACAAGCTTAATTCAGACACGTGCTTAAGAGCTTTGGTAATTTGCAATGAAACAAATACAATTCTAGCAGACATTTAATGGGGTTCCAGAAAAATAAACAAACTTTCTATGGAAAGTAATCCAGTATAGAGAGAGTTGAATAGAGAATTACATCACTGTTTGTATCTATAACTATATTGCTATGAGACAGTCTAAAATATCCCATAGAAGGGTTACTACTCTTTATTGAATTCTACAGGATTTTTTCATAAGGGATTACACTTAGGCTAGGATCCTGCAAGTACTTCCTCTCTTTAAACCAATGGGGTTCTGCATGGATGCAGGGATCGGCCAAAAAGGAACAACTTGCAGGATCAGGGCCTGAATCTTATTGTGGCCATTGAATTATAATTACATCTTACCTTCCGGAGATGGGGACAACATTCCTGAGGAGAGATCAGGAAGACAAAGTGTGCAAGTCTTCACATGGTAACTTAGAACTGTAATTGCTACTGCAGGAAATTTTGAAACAGTTCATTTCCTCTCACTCTTCAGACGATTACTTTGAAAAAGTAAAAAGCTTTGCTGGAATAAGCTGGGATTCTTTTATGTGGCCAGATGATTATCTTACATTACGTGGAACAAATTACACAACAGCTTACTAAATGATGCAGAATATCTCACTAGTTACTTCTCCCTGTGAACCAAGAAGCATGTTTAGATGGACTAGCTCTACTGGGGGAAAAAAAAAACACTTAGGTAACTAGAGACAAGAACTGGCACAGCTGCCATCACTTATGGATCTATCTTTCCACTGATGTGCTGTAACCAGCGAAGTGGGTTTCACTCCCATCAATATTAGTAGGAGCAACACATGTAGGTCCAGACCCTCAGCTTGTGTAAAAAGGGTGAAGCTACACTGATTTACACCAAATGGGGATTTGACCCATCAGGTGAAATTCATCCCTGTGCAAGACCAGACGACAAGACCTCGGCACAATTTAAACCCTACTTTGAGTGCTTAAGCAGTGCACATGTCGATGCACAGGGTGAATTTCATCTCATGGGCTAGAGTCAATCAAATGCAGCCTAGCTTTACGAGGTGCAAATCCCATGGGAAATCTCAAGCCAAATTCAGTGCTCCTCTTGTGCATCAAGCAACCTGCTCCATCTCCTTCAAATCCCTTCTTACAACACCCATGAGCCCACAAAGACTTTCAACAATGGCCACTGGACAATTCCCGGCTCCCTCAAGCTCTGGTCAACAGCTGATGTTTTAAATTGCGTCTGTAGCATGAGAAACTCTTTAGCGACCATTTCTTCCTCCAAACACCCTGACAGCACTCAACAAACAGCAGCAACAGTGAGCGATCATCATTCTTAGCGTAAATATGTAAGCTCTCAATTCAGATGTTGAAACACCTTAGGGTTAAGGGGCCTGAACATCAGCGGGTATAAACTGTGGTTGCTCAACTGACTTAACAGGAAGATTTTCCAAAACACCTAAGGAATGCAGAAGCATAAGTCCCAATCTTCAATCGATGCTCCTAAATAACATAGCAGCTTTTGAAAGTCTTCCCCTAAGTCACTGATTTACACCAGTCAAGGATCTTACTCGGGACCTTTGGCTTTTAAAAAGTAATCATTGGGTTTCACTTGCTCGTCATACTGTCCTCACACCTGAATGACGAGGGGATGATTATTGAAACTCCCTCACAGGTTTCCACCATCCAATGTTCCCTCTGGAGCTTACTCATTAAAAATTAGAGAAGAAGAAAAATATTTAAGTGAATTCAGTGCTGGTGGCTGAAAGATGTAAAGGTGAAAGATGAAAGGTAGCCATGGAAGTTGCATTAGCACAAGCCATAAAAAGGGACATTTCATTCTATATAAGGCAGTGGTGGGCAACCTACGTCCCTGTGGCCCATGCGGCTTCCTGCAGCTCCCATTGGCCAGGAGCTGTGGGCAGTCATGCAAATGTAAACAAACTGTGTGGCAGTCCGTCAGCGGATTGCCCTGATAGGCCGCATGCGGCCTGCAAGCTGCAGGTTTCCCAACACTAATATAAGGTCATACAATTTTTGACATTTCTTTCTTATTAGTATCAACTGCTCTTACCACAAGAAGGGAAACAAACAAACAAGGGCAAAAACCACAGTGAACTTTTGCCCTCCCAAAAGTTTCAGCAGACTTGCAGACAGACACAGCATGTGTGCTGTTCCCCTTCTCAGGAGACCATGAGGGAGCCCAAGGCACACATTTTTACTGCTGACAGTTTGCATGGGGCTAAACCCTGAGTTCTTTATACATTTTTTTCATGGACTTTAGGAATACAGAAATTGCCAGACTGGATCTAGCCAACTATCCTGTATGACAGTGGCCAGCATCAGAGGAAGGTGTAAGAACCCCACAGTAGCAGATGTGGGACAGCTGATCCATATAAGACATCCAGTCCCTTTTTGAATCTTGCTAAATTGTTCGCCTCCATGATTTTCAGGCGTTCCATGGTCTAATTACACTTAGTGTAAAAAGATATTTCTCTTATCTGTACTGAATTTGCCCCCTTTTAATTTCATTTACTGTCTCCTTGTTTTTGTGGTATGAGACAGGGAAAACAGAATCTTTTGATCTACCTTCTCTGTTCCATTCATTATTTTATCATGTTCCCTTTTACTCGTCTCTTTTCTATAGTAAACAATCCCAGGCTTTCCAATGGCTCAAAGCTAAGCCAATTTCCATTAGTCCCATGAGTCAATGGGAGTTTAGCAATCAATAAATAAGTGAGCTAAGATTTGGCCCATGGTAGATTGAAGGTTAATGCTCCCCTTGAAACAGTGACTAGGACTGGCCTCATTTCTTCCTCTCCCATGAGGGCCACAACAGATCAGAGTGCACAAGATCAGAAAAGCAGAAACCCCTGAACATGGAGAAAAAACACTGAATTGTGAGCTAAAGGATGGAAAGAATTTGCAAAACCAGCTACTCAGCCTTGCTGGTGAACTGGAACTACACATTGCTATGGTCTCTGGGGCTAAAGAGCAATCAGTACATTAACTCACTGCATCAGGTCCCCAGTTCACATCCTATGTTCACACACAGGCTTTGCAGGCTGTTTGTTTTAACAATTTTGTATTTTCCACAGTTAAATGTAATGCAGTTGTATGGATGCTAACCCACAAATACAGCCTTGCTGAGCATACACATACCTAGACATATTTTTTTCTAAGACAGGCTTCTCTGCTACTTCCCAGTACAGGAGAGGGAAGAGAGAACAAACAATTACATTAATCATCCATGTCTTTAAAAAAGACTGAACTCCTGCTAGTTATTCATTTGCTAAGCTACCTTTTCAAGGCCAATCAGATCTGTTAGGACAACATACCATTTGCTAGAATTCAGAGTTCCCAGTGTTTCCCATCTCATCCCTTTTAGTTGTATCAAATTTGCTCAAAGGAGAAGTTGTTCACTCATTTTATGTATAATCAACAAGTCCCTGAGATCCCTAACATAAAACTCATTCTGGCGCCAGCATACTATTTGCATGAAACATTCAATTTTTTCCCAAAACTTCATACACATCGAGAGAATCCCATACCACACACGCACAACGAATTGCATCAACTGCTCCTACATTTACTGATCATTTTAAATTTAACCATTTTAAGGGGATGCCCAGTAGTTTCTAATGAATATTTTTTTCTGGACAAGTCAATGATTTAGGTGTCTAATAGAATTCAACACATCCTGGTTGGACGATTCCATCATTTTCTATGCGTATACCATCTGAAGTCGCTGTCCCAACCTGGAATGGAGCTATGCCATCTAAGGATCTAGCCCATTGACTTGATCAACAGGTCTCATCCTTGTAATCTGATTTCAAGAGCTATCTAGGACAGTGCTTCTCAAGCTATCTGATGTGGGGGACTGGCAATTTTTTTTTCCAATGTGCGTGCAGACCGGCAGCCGATGGCTCGGGGACCACCACCGGTCCACAGACTACCACTTTGAGTAGCACTGATCTATAGTACACGTATTTGGTCAGTTTTCTGTTACTTGCCCTGAACAGGAAATGATGCACATTCCACTGAACTTCTAATGGTGACCTCAAAGGACTGTTTTGACTTGGCCTTAAATTCTCTATCTCTCATGTGGGGAGAAATCAACTTTCTACCTGTAATTAACTCTCTTGCCAGCTTCATTTTTACATATAATATTAATTGCTTTCAGCCTACATCAGCTAATTAGCAAAGAGAACGAGTCACCAAGTTGCCCACTGTCCAGTGAGGATGTTCCATTTAATTAACTCATTTGTCAGGGGCATCACTGTTAACCAGGCTTCAGTGGCAGATGAACGTGCCTGGTGAGAGATTCAGATGGTGAACCTTAACAGGGGCTGTTTAGCTTTTCCCTCAGAAGACTGTTAGCCACTATCAGTCAGGTTGGTGCTTCAGGCCAAACTGTCACAGTAGGGGAAGGGGAGGGTGAACAATGTGTTGCCATTGCCTGCTACAACCTGCATTTGGATGCACAAACCAGATATTTAGATGCCTATGTGTACAGTTGTACAAAGGGTAGTTTTATTCTGCCTTCGCAACTTCCCTGTGAAATTGGGCCCATGCCACTTTTTAGTGTCAGGCTTCCCAATTTTGGCACATTAGGGAATGACATCAAATATGGATTGTCATTATAAGACCCCAACAAGCTGGAGGGCCCAGTTTGTAATGTTGGTTAACACTGTGTTAAAGTCCTGGTGACCACAGTTCAGTTTCCCATTTATTCAAGTGCATCTCAAAAACATTTAAGACAGTCTATTGAGGCCTAAATTTGATTGCCTACATAAAGAGATTATTAGGCCTAGCTTGACTCAGGAAGCGTTTGAAAGCTTCATTTACTGCTACATGAATCTCTCTTTACAACCACAATAATCTTATGGTACTATGTACCACAAATTCATAACACAATTATCCCACAGATTCTATGGGATGCACTTATGAACACGGACAAAGCAAGCAGCTCTTTTATGCAAAGCAACATATATAAACACAGCTCCAATTTCAATCTCCTTAAATGATACTCAGTAACACAGGCATTGAGGATGAGTTATAGACTAGGGTCTAGCACAACACACTGCAAGCCAAACAAAAGCTGGGTTTTAATCCTGTCTGTAACACAGACACAATGTGCAATTTTGGGCAAATGACTCAACCTTTCCATCTAATCGTTACCATGAGGTTTCTGTGCACTGTGCCAACATAAAGATCAAGGCTAAGTAAAACAATTACAGTGTACCCATACCACTACAGACAGCGATCCTCCCAGCTCTCCCAAGGTAAGCTGAGCTGGCTTTCATCAGTACTTGGGAGGGGACCTCAAAGGAATGAAGAGAGGCTATGGGAAGTGGCACTAATGACTTTGCTAATGACTTTCCCTCCAAATTAGAATTGGCCCAGAATAGTACTGTGAAAAATTGCGTTGCTAAGGTGTCATCATTAGGGCAGCTTGTCAAACAAAGTCCTTTCAACCCGTGGTCACTAAAGATCCCGTGTATCTCTTCGTAAGCATTGGGAGTTAACCCCAGGCGTCTGGGCAAGTTCCAGTGCAAATACATTTTGCCTCACCAAGTGTCTGTTGTTTTAACTGGATTCTGCATCCTTTTTCAGTTCCTAGGCTGAACAGTTGTGTAGTGTTGCTTCAATCTTAGAGATGGTAACGATGTATATTAAATCCTAGAACAGACATCTATCAAACAGCTGCTGTAAGACGTGATCCCTCGATACCCCTTACTTACCTGAGGCAGGGATCAGAGGTTTTATTCGTTTAGTGCTTTGAGATGCTCAAGTGAAAGGTGCTGGAAAGGGCATATTTTAATTTACCCAGCTTTACACCAATAGAGGCATGGAAAAGGGCAAGAGGCTTGTCCAAAGTCTGTGTGTGAGTAAGACAAATAGACAGATTGACTGGTCTGTTGTGTTGTTTTGTGTTGACAGGTCACAAAAGCCTTTCAGAACATTTACTGTTCAGTGAAACTTAAGAGGCGAGATTCTCTGTTGAGTCCTGGACTATGCCACTGGTTCATGGTCTCCTAGGGACCATGTACCAGCCGAGGACTGCTGGAGCAGATCACATTCTGGCCACTCTGCCTTCATTTCTCAACACATCCCTCTGCACTGTCTGAGTGGTGCAAAGGGAGTGGGACAGATCAGAGAATCCACCCCAATCGTTTGTAAGCCAAGCACAGTACAATGCCCTAGTGCAGTGGTTCTCAACCTGGGGTACATGTACCCCTGGGGGTACTCAGAGGTCTTCCAGGGGGTACTTCAACTCATCTAGATATTGGCCTAGTTTTACAACAGGCTATATACAAAGCACCAATGAAGTCAGTACAAACTAAAATTCCATAGACAATTATTTGTTTGTACTGCTCTGTATACTATACACTAAAATGTAAGTACAATATTTATATTCAAATTGATTTATTTTATAATTCTATGGTAAAAATGAGAAAGCAATTTGTCAGTACTAGTGTGCTGTGACATGTTTGTATTTTTATGTCTGATTTTGTAAGTTTTTAAGTGAGGTGAAGCTTGGGGACACACTAGACAAATCAGACTCTTGAAAGGGGTACAGTAGTCTGGAAAGGTTGAAAACCACTGCCGTAGTGCAGCCCATAATCAAGAAAACTAGATGCCCCATGTAAGACCATAGCTTCCAAAACAAAAACCACAAGAAAAGAAGTTTTAAATTCCCAACAACAATAAAATCAGGAGCTAATCAGCTTTCACTTACCTACTGCGATGATGTTTGCAGACAGGAAATGGTGACAGTTTTCATTATCAAGTGATGGTTCTTCTGGATGCAGCAGGTCCCCTAGCATGGCCTTTGGAGATGTCAGAGCCATTGTAGCCTCTCAAAGTTGCCCCTTCAGAACGTCCACTCCAAGCCACACAGCGTGTTATTTCAGTTGTCAGACTGGAAAATGGAAAATGTCATATTGGCACAAAAGATTCAGTTCCAGTGATAAAAAGAAACTTCAGGGAATCAGGGGCTTTCTCCTGTCCTCCATTCCTCTCTGGAATTCCAAGCTCGCCTTGCCAGGTCCAGAAGACTGTCCTGTCTCAGTCCGATTGACACCTGCAATACAAGTTGGAGGATAGACGTTCAGGTACTGCTGCTAAAGAAAAGTTACCACTGTCTTCTGCCTTGATGTAGTGAATCCCTTGGACTTTGCATTCCAGGTGGTCAGAAAGAAAAGGAGTACTTGTGGCACCTTAGAGACTAACAAATTTATTAGAGCATAAGCTTTCGTGAGCTACAGCTCACTTCATCGGATGCTGTAGCTCACGAAAGCTTATGCTCTAATAAATTTGTTAGTTTCTAAGGTGCCACAAGTACTCCTTTTCTTTTTGCGAATACACACTAACACGGCTGCTACTCTGAAACAGGTGGTCAGAGTGACAGGAGCTGGAATTCAGCATCTCCTCCCAGGACGTACTGCATGTTACACACCTAGTGAAGACATTTTTTTTTTCCAAATAGATGAGGTTATTTCAACTATTCTATCATGAAGAGCAAAGCTTATAATAGCACCATGCTGGATTATCCACAATGGACAAACTCTGCTCCTGCTGACACACATTGGGCAGATTGTGATCTCATTTATGCTAGTATAAGGCCAAAGTAACTTCCATGATTCACAGGTAGGAGTGAGAGCAGAGCCGCACAGAGGACTGTGGTATTTCATTCAATTAATGTCATTTAAGAATGTTGGAGTAGAAGTGGGGAGAGATCAGTTCTGCCAGCGACAGGTTCTCAAGACACCATCAGATGTATCTTGCTGTAGTTACAGTTTATTACATATATTTCAAATGCAATCCTGTTTCAGGAGAAATCCGAGAATTCACCACATCCCTAATGGACACAAATAGCTGGGAACAGCGTCTTTAGGATGTTTGTTTGCTCATCCTCCCCTCCTCTTAGCTTCCATATCTTTATTTCCCTTTTCTTTTACCTGCTGTCCCCTCATCTCCATACCTGCATCCCCACCCCACCCCCCGCCCTTCTAACCAGACATTCTTCTCTCATGGGCTGCAGGAAAGGTGACACTCTGCTCCGCACACATCTCCCTGGGCCTCCTTCCTCTCAAAGAAATTAGAGCCGACTCTGACGCAATGATCAGAAAAGGCTGTGGGAGAAAACTCTGTGATTCTTATATTAACACTGTAACCATTTGACTCCGTGCTTTTAATTACAAGTTAAGCCCTGGAACCTTGTCCGGACAGGTTTTACAGTAATAACAACGTTCTAGTCTGAAGTGAACTTCTGGACAGAGATGGCAATGAGGCATCACTACAGAATTTGTAAGAGGGGTGGGTGGAATATTAAGGTGCTTTGCTTGTAGCAAAACAAAAATCTAGTTCAAAGGTGCCCCTTTTACAGCAAGTGCCAGTCAAAGTGAGAGGGGCCTTCCACATTTGTTCCCTCATCCAACTATAGCAGGAAACAGTTTCCTCTCCATACTGCAACACTGCAAGCCTTTTCTCCCCCAATCTGTCTTGCCCTAGGTACCCTGGGGGAAGGAATGCCTCAGCTAGCAAACTAATCCTTAGACAGTGAGTTGAATGCACAGTTCCTTCACATACGGGACATCAGGGCTTAGCAATATTTATACAGTGGAAAATGTTAATGCCACTGAAACCACAGCATTTTTACATCCACATGGGAGAGGATCTCACCAGAGACAAGGGCATCCTTCGGGAGTGGGGTTGCTTCACTCAGGAGGGTCTCAGCACCAGGGAACCTTGACTGCAGAGGAGAGATCCCTATACACTGGCATGAGTGTGTGGAAGCACAACGCGGGCTCTACAAAGTGTCAGGAATACCATTGTCTCCCCCCGACAATCCCAGCAATCTCCTCTCATCAGCACATCACCCCCTGCTTATCCCAGGCCAGGACTTGCAGCGACCCCATGTGGTGACGTTCAGAAGCAGAGACTGCAGTCAGCCTGGGAGCTTGAAAGGCTGAAAGAGCCACAGAGTCTGTCTGCATCCAGGAGCCTTGCTTAGGAGAATTGTTATACATCCATTATATTCAATATAATCACTCCTGACCCTCCTCCACCATAAGACACGTCTTAGCCACAGCCACACCTTCCCAACCCAGCAGTGTCCTTATATTTACATTGCAGGTACTCTCCCCACCCCGTCAGCCATTCCCCTTCCATGGGCAAGGGAAAAGGAGGCAGGACTCTGATCAGACTCTTCTGTATCATTCCCCCTCCCAAAAGTCAGCTCTCACTGGGGTGTGATGCTCCTCTGTTTGGACTGAGCTGGCAACATCGGAACCATCTGGTTCAGTTCCAGTGGACCTAGCTAAAAGCCTTTAAATGTTTATTATCTATCTAGATGCTCCAGCAAGGCTGCAGCCGTTCCTTTCTCAGTGTCTGCACTAGGACTGCCTTAATAGCATGTGGGTGAAGGAGGAGTGGGAGCCAGACAGCATCCACCCCGGAGATAACTTGTGAGAGCCCATTGCTGAGGGAGTTGCTATTGAGCTATACGCTACCCAGCTGCACAGTGACCCAGAGCTGTCTTTAAGCTCTTTGGGGTATGGGCCATCTTTTTGGTGCATGTTTGCTCAGTATTTAGCATAATCGGGTCCTGGTCCCCGATGGCTGCCTCTAAACACTACTGCAATACCAAAAAAAGAAAAGAAAAAGATACTTTCAATGGGTGGGTGGTTTTGATCCCACTTCCAGATGCCAGCATCCACACAGCAACACCCAGCTTCATGGATGCCTCCTTGTTGGCATTTTCACCAGAGAGGTGAAAAATGGAATGGGTTATGGAGACTGAATTCCACCCCCATCCCCACAGTCAATCCCGGCCTGGTCAGGGCCGAAGCACGTTAACAAGGTAGTGTGGGAAATTTAGCACTGCCACTTTCTGGGTTGTGTCTGCTCAGTAGTTGGAAGATTTCAATCTCCAGAGTTCTCCATCCAGTAATGCTCACCACTCCTCGACTAAAGGATCCAACACACCAGCACTGCTCACCTCACTTAATAAACACCCAGATTCTCCTTCGTGCATGTGAACTTTCTAGCTCTTTTTTAAATGTTAGTATATACTGCCCCTTGCTTTCCATACACCGAGGGACAGGAAATCTTTGCAGGCTTCGGCTTGTCTCTAAACACCAATCCCTACCACATCTTAGAGCAAATATAAGAACACAAGAGACTTTGACACACAGCCACTGCCCCACCTCCCACAACCAGTCCTCTGCAATGGCATTTCTAGAGCGCTCCAGAATCCTAAGCAGCTGATGAAGAGGTAGTCAGAGAAAGAATGGCATTGTCTCTGCCTTTCAGTGTGGGAGTCATGGGGGAACGCAGTGCCTGATCTGTCTATCACACACACAGACACACACTTTCTAGAAAGAGAGGAAAATCTGAAGCCACTTTTGGTTCAAACTACCATGCATTCTGCAAATGGATCTTCAAAATACATAGTTCAGTGTAATAAACGCACTCCATTGCCTTATTTCTTTGTGCTCCCCCATCTGTATCGACCTGTTATCTTTTGTCTTATACTTAGATTGTAAGATTTTTGAAGTCGGGGCAGCCTTTTCATTATCTGTTTGTACAGCGCTTAGCCCAGTGGGGTCCTGGTCTGGAATAGGGCTCCTAAGTGCTACTGAAATACAAATAGTAATAATATCATGTACAAAGGATAAGAAATCTCCTTAAGGAACTGTGCATTAGCTGTTACAGGGAAATAATGTTGTGATGAGGTACAAAAACCCCCCGCACACAACAACCTGGAAAAGTTTAGCTATAATTACATGTGCAAATCAGGCAATTGTGAGTGCAAATGGAGAGAAGACATTTGTGAGCACAATGAGCTATTTGTATGTGCAGCCGCTATAAGTGAGTGTACACATTAGGCAAGCAATTGTGCATCTGTTTTTTAAAAAGTCAGACTCCACATTTGAGGCTGTCAGGCCACCTTCAGCGTAGGTCTAGGAATTACAGTACATATGATGCTTATCTCACTCTGACTAATCCCCCTGTCAGTATCAAACCCTTGCTGTGATCAAAGACCAAGAATGAGTGAGTAAAGGATACCCATGCTTAGGCAGAGACAACAAAGCGCCTATACAAACTAACAGTTGCTGAGGCCTGTTAGCAGCAGCACCTTATCCAGAACTGATGCTTCACTAAGGCATGCGAATGCTGTACAGTAAAACAGAGCTGTTCTTAGGTAATGTTAGCAATATTCACTGCAGGCCAACCCTTAGCTCCTTGCGTTTGTTTGCTCTCGGCCCTTAGTCAGGCAATCTCCCACTGAAATCAGTGAGTTTGCACTGGGAGTGTGCCTCAGCAAAAGCCTCAGGATACGATCCTGCGTCAGGATCTCTGTGTGTTGCTCTTACACCTCACACCTTTCTCATGTTTTGGGAGGTGGCAACAGATTACTCCTTGTCTAATTTCCCCCCCCCCCCCGCCAGTGGACATCTTCAGAGACTGGCTGAGCTTGCCACAGGCAATTATCCAATAAGAGTAAATAAAACCTGCGGCAGAGAAGCTGTTGGCCCATAACAAGAGAGACTGCGCTCACTTATAGCTTGGTCACTCCTTTTGCTCCAGTGGAGTGGTTCTTGACTTACACCGATATGAAGAAGAAGAGAGAGAGGCCTCAGAGTTTTCTTAGATCTTTGGGGGAGAATTGAGCATAGGTCAAAAGGTGCCTCCAGTGTTCAGCCAAGATGTGTAGGAGACAGAGAGAAAAACATGGAAGTTATGAGTTGAAGAAGCCAGAGAAGTGGTTAACTGCTTGCTGCAGCACTGCTGGCACACGGTTCTGTGCATCCGCACACCGAGAACCTGGGCTAAAAAACAGGCCTGGCCTCAGAGCAGGAGAGTTTATCTGGCACCTTCAATCATTTAAGTAATTTCTCCTCCCAGCCTATTCCGCACTGATAGTTGTACACCCACCAGCCACACCACTGCTGTGGTATGTGTACACTGCATGTCTTACAAAAGGAATCGTGGCTTCCTGGATGATTCCCAGGGAGAGAAGGAAATGCTTAAAAGTGACTCAGGATCTGTCCATTCACTCTTCAGAGAGCAGAGCGGTTGGCAATTGCTTTGCCAAACACTCCTAACAGTTTGCTTTAGGATTTGTTTGAGTGGCTCCGGCTACAGGAAGTTCAACCATTGTGATTGATTACACACCAAGCAGCGTGTCCTTCAGACATGGGCAAAGTTCAGCAGGCCAGATCCTCTGCTGGTGTCAATTGTCCTTGCTAGAGCTCTGTCAATTGTGCTACCATGCTTTATGCCAGAGGAGACTCTTGCGAGGGGTTCACTAGTACATTTTCTTTAGTTTGGGAGCAGGTGAGGTTCTCACTCCCTGAAATTCGTCTTCAATTCATTTCTCACATTCTGGACCCACAGCCATGAACTGGGCCCATGTTCTTGAAATTGGGCCCAGGTTCTCTCCAGTGTGTTGTCAGCCTCAGCACTGCTGGAGTTGTAACAAACCTGAGTGAGCACCTCTGAACACCAAGCATAGCTCTGCCCTCACCTTCCCCAGGCAGCCATGTCTTAGCCACGGGGTGCCAATGGAAGGGTGGACAGTTAATCTTTGTAGACAATTTAACAAAATGCAAATAGTGAGTTTCTTTGGTGAGCTCAGAGGATGAAATGTCAGTGAAGTCAGTGGGGCAATGCCCATTTACACTAGCTGACTATCTGGTCCCTGGTGTCCATATCACAAAACCACCACCACAACTGCTCGCCTTGTTGGGAACCTCAGCAGAAAGGGAGACCAAATGGACTTTGAAGAAATGGTCCCTCATGGTCAGAGCTAAGGTACATGAACAGGAGGATAGTGTGGGGGGAAGCTTGTACTGAGCTGCTCATGCTGTGTCTGTGTCAGTGATAAACAGAGTACTTTACATCCACATGTTATTAATCTGAGTTACAGACACAAGACGCTAATGCTATCACAGAAGGTAGTAGTTCAGCTCAATCCTGGTCTGAACTCTTTCTTCAGGCAAATTTGCTCTGACTACAAGCGGGAGTTTTGCTAGAAGAAGGTGTTCACAATTACATTCCTGGGGACGTACCGTAAAGAAAATTCAATGTCACTAGTCTGGAGCCATTCACATTTTTTCCAGTGCTAGGCTTCACGAGCTTCACTGCAATGAAGCTAAAGCTACATACACATGAAACGTTCCCTTTGCCATACCATGCAAGATACACTACCACCACCTAGTTCTGGTTTAGCATTTTTCATGAGCAGAGCGCAAAGCAAGGAGGTCAGTATCCATTATCCCCATTTTACGTAAGGGGAAACTGAGGCAGAGAGAAAGTCATCCAGCAGGTCAGTAGCATATCTGCAAATAGAACCTAATCTTCCAAGTTCCAGCCCAGTGCCCCAACTTCTAGCCCACACTGCTTAAAAGGAAGTATTTAAAAAAAGTGACCAACTTTCTGTTTTACCAAATCAATAAGTATTTTCGCAAACACCTGGTAACTATTTAAAAAAACTACACTGTGGCAAAGGTGATGAATTGACATCAGTTGGAAAGTGATGTCCCTTCATTCACTCATCCTGACAGGCTAAGAATTGCATGCACCCTAGTATTTTAGTCACCCCATCTTCCTCGATGGCAGCCTGCTTGTCTGTCTCAGCCTCCTCATGTCTTGTGGCTTAGATACAAAATGTTTGGGACAAGGACTGCTATTTATTGTGTTTGTACAGTACCTAGCACAACTGGACCATGCTTGGTTGGCCTGTAAGTACTACTGCAAGACAAGAGTGTTGAATTAATAATATGAATCCCCAAAACAGGGACAGGTTTGGCACAATTAAAGCATTCCCCCACACCATCCTCTGCTGGCATGGACTGAAGGAGCCGCTACCAATGGAAAGAGAAGTGTTAATTCTGGGCCCATTCTCAGAGCTTCCTGTTTCAGAACATAAACAACTACACAAAGTGTAGTCCCCCAGTTCAGGAAATCATTAAGCATGTGCTTAATGTTAAGTATGTGCTAAAGGCCCGCTGGCTTTCATGGGAGTTCAGCACATGCTTAAGTGCCCTTCTTGCAGCGAATCACAGTCCACAATAGTTTGTATTGACAAGGGCCCTTGCACACTAGGAACTCTCTTGAGGCCCACCAGGTCATTGACACAGGCCACAGAACAGCCAGCAGAGGTTAACAATTTTTGGTCAAACCCATAAGACCAGGATTTGAACTGGTGACCCTGGCTCACGGCCATTTCCTTCCATCTTTGTCACATCCAACATTCCTTGGGAAGGCAATGTGATTGGAATCCTCATGGCAGGGTACATAAACCTGGGAGATGAAAGACTGCCTATGCCATTACTAATCCTCTTTGCCATTGTTTTGATCACTGCAAATAAAGTATTTAAAATCTCACTTGAAAAAGGCCATGTTTTTATGTTTAGACAGCTACTACATGGTGTCTAATGGCATACAGATCAGCTTTGATTTCCTCTCAGAGTAAATAATACAATAGCCACAGTACATGACAGACACAAAATTCACAAAAACAAGACACCAGATTAATCTGAATCTGCTCAAGAAGCAGATCAAAAGGAAGGGAGGTCAAAATGATACCAAAGAGATACTCAACACCATTAACAAGTGAAATTTGGGGTTTGTTTTTAACCTTAGCTGCTGTTCCCTATGACACACTATTCACTTTTGAAAATGCAAAATCATTTGTCACGCAATTCCAGCTGAGATATTTACACACCCAGGCAAGTCGTTTCACATCCAAGGCAACTGCAAAAGGAAAGCAGGCTGTTTTAGTACTCTGGAACAAGTGGGTAAACCCACACCTTAGGGTGTGACGTAGCATTCCATTTCCATGGGGACAGAGCATGCATGTTGTAAACTGTCCTCATACGGAGCGGGGTGGCAAAATGATTTGGTAAAAAAATAAAATAACCAAACAACATCAAAGGAAAAGATGACATTTACTGGAGCATTTCTCTAGCAGCCCGGTCTTTCAGTTAAAACATAAACACAGTTGATTGTACCTATGGAGAACACCTTCTAAATCTTGGCAGGTCTTTCTTACAGCTAGAGCTGAAGGGGCATGTATATAATGCAGGAGTAGTTCTGCATTTTTGGAGAATGATATAATTACACATTCATTCCTCAAATAATTAAACATGGTTATTAAGCCTAAAGAATATTCAGTCCGGGCTTGAAGAGTCCAGTTATACCAATAAGCGTATATAACATGTATTTTAGCATCTGCTTTACAAATCTAAATTTAACATTGTGGCAATTTTTGGAAAATGAACTCAGGGAAGCGAATATGCAGAAGCCAGCTCTATTTGCATCATTTGATTTGTTTTCTTACTTACCAAGAGCTACCAGAAGGCCTCTTGGTGTCCAGCCTCTACTTGCTGAAAGACAGCTCACACACATCTTAAGCTTGAAATTGACATGGTGATGCAGCACATTGCACAACTGCCAAAGAAGTGATCTCCCCAAAGCACCTGCATTTCTCCGTGGGGACGGGGAGGTAGAGCAGAGGGGGAGACTCAGAAATGTGTGTTAGGAGATTGTGCATAGAAAGCACAGGAAATTGGTTGACAACGAACAAGATGCTGGCTGAGAGCTCATCTCATGAGGCACTTGGAAGTTTCAAGTTTCATTCTGCATGGTACAATATGAAATTTGCAAGATTTACTATGAAAAACTTTTATTCCTCTAAGGATTCTAACAGTTTGATATAAGATATGAGAGCCCATTGGTGACTATATCCCAGGACCAAATTCAGATCTTGATTATACCAACATAAATCTAGATTCCACCAACGTCAATGGATGCTCCTAACTGACAGTACAGACTGCAAGCCAGGGAGAGGAGGAGGGAATTGTGGTTCAAGGGGTTATGTCCTAGCTCAGCTCCTCCTGCAGAAGTGTAGCTACATGCTGCCACTCCAGACATACCTTCAAGACACAAATCTGGCCCTAAGTATATAGGGCCCTAAAATGTATTAGGTGCTTTACAGACACATCAGAAGACAGATCCCTGCCCTGAAGAGCTAACAGTTTCAGGAGACAGCAAACAAACTCAGGAGAGATGGAAGGAGGGAAGACAGAAGCAACACATAACCCTTTTTCTTTCATTTCCCATTTTTTTTAAACTTCCCCTTTGCCCTGTTTTCATAGAATCATAGAATCATAGAATATCAGGGTTGGAAGGGACCCCAGAAGGTCATCTAGTCCAACCCCCTGCTCAAAGCAGGACCAAGTCCCAGTTAAATCATCCTAGCCAGGGCTTTGTCAAGCCTGACCTTAAAAACCTCTAAGGAAGGAGATTCTACCACCTCCCTAGGTAACGCATTCCAGTGTTTCACCACCCTCATAGTGAAAAAGTTTTTCCTAATATCCAATCTAAACCTCCCCCATTGCAACTTGAGACCATTACTCCTCGTTCTGTCATCTGCTACCATTGAGAACAGTCTAGAGCCATCCTCTTTGAAACCCCCTTTCAGGTAGTTGAAAGCAGCTATCAAATCCCCCCTCATTCTTCTCTTCTGCAGACTAAACAATCCCAGCTCCCTCAGCCTCTCCTCATAAGTCATGTGCTCTAGACCCCTAATCATTTTTGTTGCCCTTCGCTGTACTCTTTCCAATTTATCCACATCCTTCTTGTAGTGTGGGGCCCAAAACTGGACACAGTACTCCAGATGAGGCCTCACCAGTGTCGAATAGAGGGGAACGATCACGTCCCTCGATCTGCTCGCTATGCCCCTACTTATACATCCCAAAATGCCATTGGCCTTCTTGGCAACAAGGGCACACTGCTGACTCATATCCAGCTTCTCGTCCACTGTCACCCCTAGGTCCTTTTCCGCAGAACTGCTGCCGAGCCATTCGGTCCCTAGTCTGTAGCGGTGCATTGGATTCTTCCATCCTAAGTGCAGGACCCTGCACTTATCCTTATTGAACCTCATTAGATTTCTTTTGGCCCAATCCTCCAATTTGTCTAGGTCCTTCTGTATCCTATCCCTCCCCTCCAGCGTATCTACCACTCCTCCCAGTTTAGTATCATCCGCAAATTTGCTGAGAGTGCAATCCACACCATCCTCCAGATCATTTATGAAGATATTGAACAAAACGGGCCCCAGGACCGACCCCTGGGGCACTCCACTTGACACCGGCTGCCAACTAGACATGGAGCCATTGATCACTACCCGTTGAGCCCGACAATCTAGCCAGCTTTCTACCCACCTTATAGTGCATTCGTCCGGCCCATACTTCCTTAACTTGCTGACAAGAATGCTGTGGGAGACCGTGTCAAAAGCTTTGCTAAAGTCAAGAAACAATACATCCACTGCTTTCCCTTCATCCACAGAACCAGTAATCTCATCATAAAAGGCGATTAGATTAGTCAGGCATGACCTTCCCTTGGTGAATCCATGCTGACTGTTCCTGATCACTTTCCTCTCCTCTAAGTGCTTCAGGATTGATTCTTTGAGGACCTGCTCCATGATTTTTCCAGGGACTGAGGTGAGGCTGACTGGCCTGTAGTTCCCAGGATCCTCCTTCTTCCCTTTTTTAAAGATGGGCACTACATTAGCCTTTTTCCAGTCATCCGGGACTTCCCCCGTTCGCCACGAGTTTTCAAAGATAATGGCCAAGGGCTCTGCAATCACAGCCGCCAATTCCTTCAGCACTCTCGGATGCAATTCGTCCGGCCCCATGGACTTGTGCACGTCCAGCTTTTCTAAATAGTCCCTAACCACCTCTATCTCTACAGAGGGCTGGCCATCTCTTCCCCATTTTGTGATGCCCAGCACAGCAGTCTGGGAGCTGACCTTGTTAGTGAAAACAGAGAGTTTGTTTTGGGAGAGTTGTTTTAACCCTCTCTTATTTGCTTTTCTTTCTTTTTTCCTTTCTATTTTTTTTAAATGCTGCTGTTCACTAGTTAACACTGAAGCCTAGAGAGTGAAGTGATCCTATAACAAGATTCACACAGGGGCCCCCAGAACAAAAGGAAAGAAAATCAATCAACGCTGTTATCCAGCCTGTAAGGGGCGAATAGGAATTAAGCAATGCCTTGTGCAGACTCGGAAATCAGAGGAAAGAGAGGCCATCGGTTCAGTCCTGAGAAGGCTTGGCAATTCTGTCTTTTCCCAGGAGGCTTAGGATTGGAGGCACTCCCTAAAGTGCTCTTATTCCAGCCATCGCCCAGAAGTGCTGGGACGGCTCTGTAGGAGGTGACGTCTGCAAGAAAAATGAGGTTTACACTGCCCAAGGGATTAGCAGGTTACATTAGCAGGGTGAGCAGGCTCTAGGTTCTGAGGCTGTTTGTATTCAGGGCCACCGTATTTGGATAATATTCATACTCTTCAATACCATTGAAGTCTGGCTAGCAGCCTCTGTCTCCCTACTACTTCATCTAAAGAGGAATCTCCATTAGCACGAGGCGACATATGACATATAGTTGAGCCATTCCAATTCCATCCAACTGTCCATTACATTAGACATTAGTCTCTTGGACAGGGGTGGGCAAACTTTTTGGGCCAAGGGCCACATCTGGGTGGAGAAATTGTATGCAGGGCCGGGCAGGGGATTGGAATGCGGGAGGAACTGCAGGGTGTGGGAGCAGGTGCGGTGTGCAGGAACGGGCTCAGGGCAAGGGATTGTGGCAGAGGAGGGGTGCAGGGCGTATGGGAGGCTCAGGGAAGGGGTTGGGGTGCAGGAGTGGTGCGGAGTGCAGGAGGGGGCTCAGGGCAGGGTGCAAACTGCTGGAGGGAGCTCAGGGCAGGGGGCTGGGGTGCAGGAGGGATGCGGAGTGTGACGGGGGCTCAGGGCAGGGGGTTGGGGTGCAGGAGAGGTGCGAGGTGCAGGCAGGGGGCTTAGGGCATGGAGTTGGGGGGCGGGGTACAGGAGGGGTTCAGGCTCTGGCCCGGCGCCGCTTACCTAAAGTGGCTCCAGGGTGGCAGCGGAATTGACGGGGGCCAGGGCAGGCTCCCTGCCTGCCTGCCCTGGCCTCACGCTGCGCCGCTCCGGGAAGCGGCTGGAACCACGTCCCTGCCCGGTCCCTGGGGTGGGGTGGGGGGCACAGAGCTCCAAGCTCTGCCCTTGCCATGCCTCCAGGTACCTCCCCTGAAGCTCCCATTGGCCGCGGTTCCCAGTTCCCGGCCAGTGGGAGCTGTGCAGGGCAGTGCTTGGAGGCAAGGGCAACACATGAAGCCCTCTGCCCCGCCTCCGGGGCCCCAGGGACGTGGTGCCGGCCACTTCTGAGAGTGGCACGGGGCCTGCGGCACCACGGGAGGCAATTCCATGGGCTGAATCCAAAGCCCTGAGAGGCCAGATCCGGCCTGCAGGCCGTAGTTTGCCCATCCCTGCTCTTGGATATAGAGCAACAGTCTATTCCAGCTATCCAATAAGATCCTATACTCCCACCCAAGTCAATAGAAGTTAAGGGCACTCAGCATCCCTCTGAAAGTGCTCAGCAATGGCCAGGATCAGGCCCAATAGGTAAGGGGAAGGAGGAGATCAGAGAGAAAAATAATAAACATTTTGCATAGTGCTATCACTTGTTAAATAATGTGTCTATTTTACATCTCCTGAATCTAAGTTAAAAAATAATAATACATCACCCAACCTGAATACAAGACGAGGTCTTTTTTGCTTGCGCTGTTCCAGCAATCTTTTGGCACATAATAATTATAATTATCCATTAGTTGTAACATTTGGCCATATTCTACAGCAAAAATATATTTACAGTCAGATCTTGGCAATTTGAAAACTCAATTAAATCAAATTAAAAACCTCTTTGATACACATGGATAGATCTACAAAGCAATCAGAGATTTAACAACACTGATAATGACTGCACTTCCTAGCACAGACAGCCTGATAGTCTGAATAGAGTGGATACTAGTATACCTGGAAAGCTTTGATCAGTGCCTATCTGGCCTACTTATAGAGAATTGAGAAGGGATAAAACTTTGGACGTAATGGATCAGGCAAGGCCTACAAATTGACAAGACCAGCTTTGGATACCTATAGTCAGTGGTGAGTATCAAACACTAGCGGTGGCCCAAGAGATGTCCAACAATACTGGGCAGTGGAAGGATGTCTAGCATTAAGTTGAAGTGTAGAATTAGAATCTGAGATTGAAAAATAACAGGCAATTAAAACAAAGTGAGCACCAAGAGTTCTAGAAGGTTCTTGACCACATCGATGCTCTGAACAGTTCAGCTGGTTATTTTGAATATTTGTTATTTGTACTGCAGTTGCACCTAGAGACCACAAGACACTAGGCACCGTACAAAAATAAAAACAGGGCCAGCCCCAAAGAGTTTGCAAAGATCACCCTGGGTGCTGCTAGCCAAGATTGAGCTGGTGTGCTAAAAATAGCCATGTAGCCATGGCAGCCTGGGTGGTGGGAGGCTAGCCTCTCCAAATACAATCCCATTTGAGACACTAGGTATGTACTCAAACGCTTAGCCCCTCCGCCACCACCACTACACTTCTGTTCTTAGCATGATGCCTCAATCTGAGCTAACGAAGGTACATCTCCTCAAACTGGAAATGACACCCTTAGTTTGAAATGTAGACATAACCTGAAACCAAAAGCTCCCTGCGATGTTAGAAAGTGATTCACTGAATTAGGAGACAGGAAACCACAGTGTTTGAGTCACCTCAGCTTTCATGCACAAGGGAAGAGATTGGCTTTATTTCCTGTGGAGAGGCATGAAACAGGACTGGTAATGGGACAGCTGGAATGCGCAGTCAGAGTCAGCAGGTAATTCACAGGACAAAGTTTCAGACAATCTATCCTCTGAGAGTGGGAGGAGGATAATGGTTTACACTTCTGGGATTTGCATTTTCCATGTAAGGATCTCCAGGGTAGAGCTATATCAATATAGTTCATAGCAGCACATAACTATAGTATAAGAACCCATGACTCTTAGCCTTCAGAACAGCTGCAAGGAGAACAGTCTAGGTATGGATTAGAGCAGCGGTGTCCAACAGAAATTCAATGCTAGCCACACTTGTGGTTTTGAATTTTTCTTATTAGCCACATTATAAAAAAGCCACATGCATTAGCCACAATTCAATAGCATATTAGCCACATGTGGCTAGTGGCGAATATATTGGACACCGCTGGATTAGAGCACGGGGCTGGGATGCAAGACTAATGGCAGGACTACTGTAATTAACTGCACTACAACTCTGCCATTAATTTACTATATATCCTTGGGTAAGTCACTTCCCCTCTCTATGACTGTGTTTACATACCTGTAAAATGGGTACATAATACTTCACAATGGGCATTGTTGCGAGGCTCAATGAGAGTTCTTAGAGAGCTTCCAGATCCCAAATGAAGAGGTACTATAGATATGTAAAGCATTGCTTTAATGTGCAAAAATTGCATATGGCTTGCAGGAAAGCCAAAATATAGGTGAGTTATGAGAGACTTCAAAATTGGAGATGACAGTGAGATCAAAATACTGATGTGACCTTCCTGCAATGAGTCCTGCAGAAGAGGGCATGAAAAGAGTGCTGAGTCCATCCTGAAACACTGACTGTTAAAATGCCACCTGAAGAGATTTAAATAGAGAACAGCAGATGGTGCGAAGACTGACTGATGGAGTTTGGAAAGAAGAGTCTTTACCAGCGAACCTGGTCTATCTTGGGCTTGCTTGTTGCTTGAATGTGTGGGCCGAGATTTTTTCTGGGAGTTCAAGTGAGGTTAGAGTCCAAATCACACTGCAGTTTAACGGTACTTGGTGCCTGGCTCGCTTTGAACATCTCAGCTGTAATCCCTTTCCATTGTAGTTAGGGCCAAATATTGATGTCTCTCCCATTGACAGATGATTTACATATATGCTCTTATTGTAAAAGCACAAATGAGTCAGCTGAACGTGGAGCCCTCATGGTTTGCAATTCAGGCAGCATGTCCCGTAGGTACCTTCAGGCCAAACAGTGCAGAGAGAGGGTGCAGATGGAGTAGTTCTATGTGTGAGCGTGCACTCTCTCTCTCTCACTTGCCTGTCTTTTACCACTGCCACAGGCTATTTCTGTCAGCAGCTCCTTAGTTGGCCGTGCACAGGAAGCTCTAGTAGAAGGCGTTGCTGTGAAGAGCATTTTGTGAGAGCGGTGGGTGTGACTCTTAGTGGAGCTACATTTTTCTTTCCTCCCACCTCCCTCGGAGGTGACACAAGCTCAGCCTTACAGTGGGGGAGCAGCTAAATGCAAATGAAGCCAGACGCCATCTCAAAGGGTCCCAGCTCCACAGAAGTTCACAGTTGCTCAGAACTCACCATCAGTTCTGGAGTGTCTGAACATTCCAACATCCCCTTCCCATGAGGCCCGAGGTAGCTCTGAACTATAGGCATGCATTAAAGCCATGGTGTACTACATGAATAACACGACTAGAGACAGAGAGAGTTGAACGCAGCAGCTCTGTGGAAGATCCTAGAGATAGAGGGGGCTTGAGTTGCCATGAGCTGCTATTTGTCATAAGAGATAAATTCACCCAAAATACCATCACGTTAAAAGCCCTTTTGTTTGGTTAGACTAGCTGGAGGATGACTGTTTTAGTGAGGCATTCATCCTGTTTCTCAGATCACTTATGTTCTTTATATTTGAACACTGCTGCCACTGCAGGTGGATGGATCACCCTTAGACTCCACGCTAGCAGAAGATAGCCAAACCAGTTATAGACGCTTATTATAGCTTCCTCATGGTCATACCGATACTCACATTTGGGACAGAGAAGGAGTTTCCCCTCAAGTCAGATTGGCATAGACCTTGGGGGGGGGGGTTCACTTTCCTCTGTAGCATGGAGTATGGCTCTCCTGTTATGATTACCTGGGCAGCAGTCCTGGGCAATGTGACACCTCAGGCTCTCCTATGCTCTGCCTGTAGCACACAACAGTTCAGTCTCCTGAGGACTGAAATGCCTTGAGGTTTATCTAATGTCACTGGGCTCAACAGAGGGGGTATCTGGGTGAGAATTAATGGCCTGTGATGTGCAGAGGTCAGACTAGAAGATCAGATGGTCACTTCTGGTGTAAAATGAAACTATCTCAGCCCTTTGAGTGCTTCCTGCATTCTGCCTTGCCAACCCTCTCACCATCTGAGAGCTCTTCTCCATGAGTCCAAGGAATGACTCGCTCTAAGGAGGGGTAGACACAGATCAAATGTTTAATTAGGATTTTTGTAGCTGAACCATCCCCACTCCCTGCAATGAATAATCCAACTAGGATTAAGAGCATGCTCGCTAAGGGTATGTCGTCATCGCAATTAAAAACCCATGGCTGGTCCGTGCCAGCTGATTAAGGCTTGCAGAGCTTGGGCTAAGGGGCTGTTTAACTGCAGTGTAGACGTTCAGGCTTGGGCTGGAGCCCAGGCTCTAGGATCCTGCAAAGAGGGAGGGTCCCAGTGCGCAAGCTCGTGTCTGAGCTTGAATGTCTATACCGCAGTTTAATAGCCCTTTAGCCCAAGCCCCATGAACCCAAGTCAGCTGGCACAGGCCAGTCGCGGGTGTCTAATTGCAGTGTAGACATAGCTAAGGCTCAAGTGGGTATCCCCCTGCTCCACCCTGCCATAGTAACATCAACACAGGAAGTGGGCCTTTAAAATGACCACTGCACATATGCACAAGAAATCCATGGCCACATTTAGGAACTTCACAGCAACAAGTGAAAGAGACAGAAGCCAAATTCTCTTGCTCTGGAGTTCAGGCTCCTACCATTTGAACCAAAGGAGAATCTTCATTAGTTGTTATCAGAATAGAGCTTATGACACGGCTGAGCAGTTCTAGTTTTGTCCAGTAGAGGGCAGGGGCACACAGGAGCATTGGATTTACTATAAGAAAGGGAGTTTTAAACAGCACCAGCCTGTAACTGCCAGAGTATTCCTCGGTCTTGCTTTATGGTCCTTGCCATGGACGTTGGTATTTTGCTATTCAATAAAATGAGATGATTACTCCAGTACAGGGATACTCTGACCTCAGTGGTTCAGGAGCCAAATTAGCCATCAACATTACCCAAAAGAGCCACAGTAATGTGAATTCACTGTTTCATTTACTATTGTGTATATATATATATATATATATATATATATATATATATATATATATATATATAATTCTTACAGCAAAATGACCAACCAAGTAGTCTACTTAATAACATAGTTAGTAATATAATGAAAGCAGCCTGATTGGTTAATAATTTAATCAGACAGCGTTTTGAGATCACGCATCATGTGCTGCAAAGAGCCGCAGGAGACACATTAAAGAGCCTCAATGTGAGTAACGCTGCTTTAACAACATATATCCCACATGGCGCCTATTCAGCCTTCCAAAGAAGATGTGATGTGCTGTCAGCAAAGTCTCTGGAAGGAGAGGAGAGAAAGCTACTATCTGAGCCATTTAACCAGAGATGGCCCTGAACTGCAATCACAGCCTGGAATCTGCCAGCAGAAAGCTGCATCCTAGTTAAAACATTCAGGCAAAGCCCGCCACAGCCCAGGGCCCCCAGTCCTATTCTCTTATTCCCTATCAGCCACATTGAACTATGCTGAAGGCTAGCATCGACAGGGCAAAACATGAGCAGTTATCCCATCCCCTCCATGGGCCAGAGCCATGGCACACTGCAGGTAATGGGAGTGTACTGACTTCAATGAGATTTGGTTCAGGCCCTATGCCAGCATATTGGTCACGTCTCCCATGCACCACCAGGCCTCTCTGTGCTCTCTCTCTTATGCGGTCATATCCCTGGCACCCAAAGCAAGCAGCAAAATGCATTTCACTGCAATCATTCCAGCACAGGGCTCCCTAAGCAATACAGCTCTCTCACTAGGTCTCCCAGGCTCTCTGCTCTTCCTTTCTCCTTCCCATTTTATTCTACTAGCCCGTAACCCCTCATCCCTCTGCCACTTCATCCCTCATCCCCACCCACTGTCCCTACCCTGCATTCCCTGTCTGTCCTTCAGCCACAGTTCTCCTCTATTCCTCCATCCCAGCCCCCTTCCATTTTTGCTCACTCCTCTGTGGGCTCCCGTTCCACCTCCCCCTTATTCCAGCCACAGACCGCTAAGGAGCTCCAGGGGGAGAGAGAGAGCTGACATGGCTCTTCTCTTAGCTCTGGGATCAGATGGGCCTGTCTTTTCTCCCTAGGAGCAAAAGCAGCATCTCCTCCCTCTCTGCGCCGAGAAGGAAGGAGGAGCCAGAGCTTTCTATGGAGGTCAGGATGGTGGATAGGGGACTCCCAGGCTGGGCAACATTTTCTTGTACCATGAAGGTGGCGGTGCTGTTGTTCCATCTACTGATGTGATGGCTGGGGGCACTTGTTCAACCCATTGTTCCCACTTCAGGAGTCCCTGTTTGTTGACCCTTCATCCCACCAGATTCAGGGGAGAAGGAGCCCTTCTCCAAGCCAGAATGGGGAGAGAAGGGGTGCTTCTGGCTCCCAAAGACACAGGAGACAAGTCTGACACATCAGAACAGCCGATCCGCTCTTCAGAGAGAGGATATGGAATCTGTCTAGGAGGAGGAGCCAGACAAGGGATACAGAAACCGTAGGGTACAAAGAATAGTTCTCTTCCCAGGGAGCACTCCACCACTTAGTTATTCTGAAGTGATAAACTTCCGTGGCCCTAAAGCAAGCCTTCCTCAACCAGTGGAAGCAACAGCACCAGTCTACTACCCAGTTCATATCACTTAGCAAGATACAGCCCCGCATTCTGCTCCCTTCCATCCATTCCTTTACACAGTCAATTTCTCGAGTGGACTCTTGTTACCTTATAGAGATCCCCATGATTTGATTACACCACAGAGAGTAGGGGGCGTAGTAGGAGGGACAAAAATTGTGTGTTAAAAGATCTCACAAGGCCATTTCTGCAAAGATAATTCTGAGCAACAACCTCAAAATGCACATGAAACATTTGCTTCCTGCTCTATGTCATTCCCTTGTTATCCATCCCACCTACCCTTGTGTGCTCCCCTGTGGTGTTGATCAAACTGCTGTCTCTTACTCTATCCATGAGCAATTCCACCTAGCAATCAGAGAGTCTAGTTTTCCCCAGTAACTTCTGCCTCCAACGAGTTTTGTGTGTTGGAATTGTGAAGTCGTCACACATCCTCAAAAGTGCACAACAATCTGGAGAAGGATTAGGGGACAATAGCAGGAATCCCTCTTCTTCAAACTGGTTCATAATCTACCCATGGTAAACAATGTTTTATTGATGTGAGAAAGCTATGGAGTGTCTACTGCACTCATTGAAAGCTAAAGAATAAATGTCTGCTTACTTAGCCACAAACCACAACATGGGAAACCCAGAGATGAGTCAATCAGCACAGCCAAGACACAGACAAAGCACGAAGTACAGGGTTAGCCACACATCTGCGGGGAAAGCCATTATTTTAAACCCACAGCATCAGTGATCAGAAAGGTTGGACTACTTCAGTCCTTGTGTCAGAAAACACCTGGAGCATTAATAAGCTTTAGCGATCAAGCTTCTTTTTTGTTGGTATTTTTGAAAATGTTCAGTCCATTTAGTAGCCAAAAAATGTGCTATATTGACAGTCTCTGGAGATTCCCTCCCTCCCATCAGTTCTGACCAGGCCTAGCCAGTTTGCCCCACCAACATGACTACATCCTGACAGAGAGGAGCCACCTCTGTGGTGAGCAAGCAAGTTTAGTTTCTATGGCCTTTTCAGTCTTTTGGCCTCTCTACTGAGAGTGCCAGTTAGGTGGTTGGGTTTGTGATCTGGACACCTGTCTGCTACCAATATGAGCTGGGCTTGAATGGCTGATTTACTGGTGAAAGACTGAAGTGAGATTGTGTCCCCAGAATTAATGATAGAGCTATGATTAATGATAGAGCTATTATTATTCCACATCTGTATTTCTCCAGCAATCTATGCCTAGAAGCCTCTGTGAATCTCACCAGATGCAATGAGAGACAGACATATCTTCCACAAGAGTCAAAGGCAAAGTGGATTACCAAAAATTATCAACATTAAAACCAGAGGGTGCAGAACTGAAAAAACAAAATCTTGTTATGACCCACTCTCCAAATCTACAGTAAAAACATACACAAATACCCCAGCACTCCCCTCCCATAGGTTTAAGAACATAAGAACAGATATACTGGGTCAGATCAATGGTCCATCTAGCCCAATAACCTGTCTTCCGACAGTGCCCAGTGCTAGATGCTTCAGAGGGAATGAACAGAACAAGGCAGTAACCCATCTCCTGTTGTCCAGCCCCAGCTTCTGGTTTAGGGACACCTGCAGCATAGGGTTTGTGTCCCTGACTATCTTGGCTAATACCTATTGATGGACCTATCCTTCATAAACATAATTCTTTTCTGAACCCATTTATACTTTTGGCCTTCACAACATCCCCTAGCAACAAATTCCACAGGTTAACTGCATTGAGTGAAGAAGTACTTCCTTATGTTTGTTTTAAACCTGCTGCCTATTATGATCCAAAGCCAACTGAAGTTACTGGAGTCTTGACCTCAGTAGTCTTTGGACAGGCTTAGGAAGCTCAGAAGGGAATACAAACTGCCAAATACATCAAAGGAAAGTGAGGAGATAGTCCCCATTTGTAGAAGTTGTAACAAATCTACAGTATTCCTTCCTGCTTAAGTTCTCCTTTCAACTGAAGGATCAAAAGCTTTGATTAAACATTCTGACACTAATGGCCAAGTTTGCATAATATATTTTCAGAAAATAGGGACTTTTGTGAATGTAGATAATACGAAAATGCAGCACTTATGTAGCACCAGTTTTGGGTTGGTTTGGTTTTTTTAAAGAACAAAAGAATTGTTACCACAATAATATATTTGTGGCTTTGTTCCACTAAAAGCAGTGGAATATCACAGAAGTGCTGTTTGTTAGTTACAATTCTACCAGCTACTGGTCTCAAAAAACAGGAGTTTGAAAAAGTTTGTTTGTTTGTTTGTTTGTTAAAAACCCAGGTTTTATTTTGATGTAATGAAACTTGAGTACCACAAAAGAAACCTCCCAATACTGCATCAGTGCACCCCCAGCCCCCAGCTACTTGTGCTATAGTTGAGAAAAGATGCTGAGAAATCTGGAATCACAGGTGAAATAAACAGTGCCCCTTTCAAATATTGCAGGGTGACTTGTCTGGGATGACCACCATGGGGAGCCAAGACCTCAATATTAAACAGGTTCACCATGAGCAGACGCAATGTAAGTTTCCCCACAATGCCCCTCATCAACCTAGACCTGGAGGAAATGGAGCCCACTCGCTAGAGCCCTCGGCCTCTCATGCTTGTTGATGGTCCAGTAGACACCTTCCCTTCCCCACCTTGTTTCTATTTTAACCCCCAAGACATTCAAGATCCCATGGCAACCTGTGGGGAAGAGAGATGCAGCTTCAGAAGGCAGCTCAATCTAATGGCAAAACAGGCTTTCAGACCCCCGTCAGGAGTGGTGCAGAGCAGTACACACCTGGGGGAGCTCAGGCAGGGATTGAGATTCAGGATAGTCTTTTGGCTGGTGCAAACTGCTTCCCCAGTGC
The DNA here is from genome assembly GCF_009764565.3 of Dermochelys coriacea. NCBI lineage: Eukaryota > Metazoa > Chordata > Testudines > Dermochelyidae > Dermochelys > Dermochelys coriacea. The sequence continues at coordinate 18,355,181 of NC_050085.1, read as the reverse complement.
GCCCAGCTGTCTCCAGAGACTGCTGCAGAGGGGGAAGGGCCATGCTTACCTTGCCCCCACCCTTTTTGTGGCAAATTGTGCTCTATGGTATGTGGATGACATGCAGGGGCTGTTGATGTTCCCATCTCCTGCTGGTAATAGCTCACCTTAAGTGATCACTCTCGTTACAGTTTGTATGGTAACACCCATTGTCTCATGTTCTCCACTGTATTTTCCACTGAATGCATCCGATGAAGTGAGCTGTAGCTCATGAAAGCTTATGCTCAAATAAATCTGTTAGTCTCTAAGGTATCACGAGTACTCCTTTTCTTTTTACAGAGAGGGAGTTCCTCAAGCCTGGACAAGGATCAGAGACAACCTAGTCCACCACTAGCGTTGGCCCAATCTAGGCTGCCTCACACTCTGGGGTAGTTCGAACCCAGACTGGAATTGTGCATGGGGAATATACCATGAGTTGCATTTTGAATTTCCCAAATTCAGAAAAAGTGAGAAGCTCATTCAACTCAGCCAAAGCATGTGGGTTTCATGTCAGTTGGGAGCCACAAGTTTGGGGAGATTTCAGTGCCAAATCAAAGATCTGGGCTTTGAAACCAGGCCCAGGTTTGATCACAGGGTCTGACCAACTGGGTCTGAATTTTGTGTTAGTGACAGCTGGACAGTTTCCCCTGGTTTAAGGCTGTGTAATAAATACATAAATAAATACCTAGCTCTTCTATAGCACTTTTCATCAGTAGATCACACAGCGCTTTATAAAGGAACTCAGTATCATTACAGCCATTTCACAGATGGGAAAACTGAGCTACAGAGAGTTGAAGTGATTTGCCCAATGTTACCCTGCAGGCCAGTGGCAGAGCTGGCAACAGAATCCAGGTCTCCCAAGTCCTAGTCCAGTGCTCTGTTCCCTAAGCCCCATGTCCTCCCATCCGTGAACATTTTGCACAGCTCCAGTGCAGTTCACCTTTGAAAACACAAATACATGCGGGTCTTGACTCCAGCTGTCACTGTTCTTTAATGAGCTCACAAGCATCTTGCTGCGTAGTGCAAACCAACATTCCAGACCCTACTGGAGTGCTGGGCCTGCCTGCCTAGTCATTTGGGTGTCTCCAATGAAATTGTCATTGACAGCACACACGCAAACTGTCAAATAGCAGGTAACAGAAAAACAACAGAAAGGGAGGAAGAGAGAGACAGAGAGATTTGTCTTAGCAGGAGTAACTGTTGGTGTCAGAGCCTGCAGCTTTCCAGTTATCCCTCCTCTGTCATTTACAGAACTCCAGACTGAAAGCATGACAGTCAAGGAGTCTGCTGAGTGCTAAGTGTGCTAGGGAAAAATGTCTCCCACCCCAAAGGCAAAATTGGTAACACAGTGAATAAAAGATTTGGAAATTCTCTGCTCCGCTAGAGTCTATGTTCCAAGTGGTAACCTGACAGAGATTAGAACATCGTGCTGACTGCCTGCCAACCTAGGCTGCTGGCTGAGATCAACAACACAAGGGCCACCATGGTGCTGCATTTGGTTAGCGATGGGGACAGCTGTCCATGAGGAAGTAAACTGAGGCACCGCATTTGCACCACAAAGGCCTCTGAACTGCCATTTGATGGTAACTATTACTGCCTTAAGTCTTCCATACCTGGCCCCATACCCTACTTCCAAGCCTAAGCCTCATGGCATTGTTTATAGTCCTACAAGCAACATACAGGACAATCCTGCAGCCATAGAGTTTTCCCAATAGTTTCAGTGACAACAGGTTTCAGCCCACAGCTAGGAATAAGGGGATGAAATTAAAAAGAAATTAAAACTAAATGTTGGCAGTAACACCATAACTGTGAGATCAGTTAGACTGGGGAACAGTCTCCCAGGCAGAGTGGGGAAAGCTGCATTGCCAATACACTATGGGGATAATTCTGCGTTGGCCAGATCCATCTCTGGTGTGACTCTGAGGACAACATGGATGAGCTTACCCCAGTGTGAATCTTTCTTACCTCTAATTTATTTGATTCTATGATTCAGTAATCACCCATTTGTCCAATGAAGCCACTTTTAATTCTGAAGTATATTCTCCCTCCCAAAATACAGTTCTCCTAAAATTATTTGCCAGTTGTCTAAATATGACATTTGCTCTTCAGGACAAACTGTGCACTTGTTCCAAAATAAACTGAGAAAGGACTATATCATCAAATAACAAAGGAGATCATTTAAAAAAAAAAGGAAACACATACACAAGCCGTGTCCGATCCAAATGATAATGCTTTACCATAACAATGTCAAGGAAGATTCTGTTTGCCTGGCATTAAACTGTGAATTACAGGAATTTTAAGATCAGTGCATTGTTTCCTGATTATTTTCCACCATTGGAATCCAAGTGATTTCAAGTCAGTCCAAGTTTTTAAACAGAGGAGGGAAGTTTTTCTTTCCACAAATAGTTTTTGTTTTATTATTATTATGTCTGGCTTGAGTACAGAAGAAGGAACAGAGAGTCCTCTATCTATATATGGTACACAATTATAGCATTATCACATAACAAGTTTCCAGAGTTCCATCATTTTCTTTTAAAACAAGATATTTTGACTGAGTGCTAGGGATGTAATTGGAATTTAAATTAAATATATTTGAAGATCTGTTTAGTGAATCAATGATAAAAACAGAAAGACATTTGGTAAGAGACAATGTCTTCAGTCACAACAAGATTCTTTCTATGAGATATTATGATATTATGGCCACTTTCCACAATGATGCAATCTTTGAAAAACAAGACACTCTGTACTGAGGGTGAAATTCACCAAGTCTGTGCAGAGAGCCAGCATGACACTCCTCTGCCCCACTTTAAACCATAAGTGAGAATTAATTAGCACCTAGGCCTTGTGCTGGCCCCCTGACCTGGGGAGGAATTTCACACTGAAAGAAATGACCAGATCCCCAACATACACCAGGTCTGAGAAAGTCCCTTGCATGTATCTTAGGCACAGTCCACACACACACAAACCTGCCTTCATTTAAGGCTATGTCTGTTCTACATTTACAGCAGCACAGCTTAATAACTTAATAATGCGGCTTAGTAACTCCTACCTTCGCGAGAGGCGGTAGCTATGCCGGCGGGAGAAACTCTCCTGCTGACACAGTGCTGCCTACACCAGCGATTAGGTCGGTGTAATTTATGTCGCTCAACGGTGTGGATTATTCATATCCCTGAGCAACGTAAGTTGTATCGAAGTAATTTGTAATGTAGACATAGCATAATTAAAGGTGCATTTTTAACACTTGTTAAATTACATCTTTCTGATTTACACCTTGCTTATAGTTGTTTATGGCTTATAGCTAGCTTATAGCTCTCTCCTGGCGACAAAGGGCAGCTAAACTGCGCACCTTACAAGGGCACGGCTGCAGTGACACAGCCGCACCATTCTAAGATGTGCAGTATAGACATAACCTAATAGAAGTGTGTACATACCGGGACTGCACTGGGTTCATTATTTCAGTGCACGTTTGTGTGCAGACCAGTTCTTAAATTGGTGCAGCTTCTCTGTTTAGACAAGGCCTTTAAAAGGGATTTTCTAGCATCAGCTCAGATGATCCTTCCAAATCTTCTGTTTGACACAGTGAGTAGGGTTAATACCGTCCATTGTTCCCTACTTTAGTATGTCACCTCGTGGATTTTTCAGCTAAGGCAGTGTTGCAACTCTCATGATTTTACTGAAAGTCTTATGGCATGTGGTGGTTTTATTTAAAGCCCCAGTTCCTGGAGACAAATTACTAGGTGAGAATCTCAGCTTTCATTTTAAGAAGTTTCAAGCCCTCCTGGTTGCAGAGAAAAGTGTGAAAGTGTGACCTAAGATTAAAACTCAATTAAAAAGACCATTTTTACCTGTTTTAGGGTTTTATTCTTCTGCTATCAGTGTAGTTTCTGTCTGAGTGCCTTCCACGTACTGTAAACTCAATAGCAATAGCAGAGTCCGTAATGGATTTAATGGAGTCTCTGGCACTTCTAAGATCAAAACTCTACTTGGTGAAGGGTTTGTTTTTTTTTAAAGAGGATTAATTTCCCCTTTTTTGGCTTGCAGAAGTTTAGGGGCAAAAGGGGGTGTCACCTTTAAGGCAATCTAAGTTTTTGGGTAATCTGACTCATGATTTTTGAGCATTGGGAGAGGCAAATGCTGGAACAGGCAGTTTAAAACTGTTTCTTTCATAAGTCCTCTCTGCCGTTGCATTCTACAGAAGCTGTATTTATGGCAAGTAGCTGCAGTATTTATTTATCTGCCTTTTACCATGATTGATAACAAGCTCAAGCAAAATCTTAGTAAATTGAAAAGATGACAGTAAGTACAACAGGAATGCTATTCCATAGTCCAGTAAAATACATAAAAAGTAATATAAATCAGTAAACATTACTTATAGATTTATAAACACCCATCAAAATGATTTCACCGAGTAAACTAGAGAGACATCTGGTACAATCTGTTTAGAACAAATATTACAGGTTCTTCCCACACTAAGGAGCCAATTAATAATAATCCAGTTTTGCAGTTACATTGCTTTTTTCTCCATAGATCTGAGGGCACTTTACAGAGAATGTGTGGAGAATTATTGCTCCTCATTTTACTAGTAGGATAACCAAGTCACAGAGAGGTACAGTAGCTTATACAAGGCCACATGGCAAGTGGAGCTGAGGGTAGAAATCAGTCTCCTTTTGTGCTCCACACACTAGACCACCCCAACCTTCTTCAGCTACCAAACGAGGCACCATTTACTGCTAAGGGAATATGAAATTCAAATGTTAGCAGGTAATAAATTAGATTTTCCAAATGGTTCATGCCACAGGTAGATGCTGTCCAGACTTTTGGACTATTAGAGAGATATGGTCTATGGGCCTGAACAATTTCAAGGTCTAATCATGGCTCTGACACTGACTCCATCTACTGCCTTGGGCAAGTCACTTAATTTCTGTGACTTAGTTTCCACATCTGTAAAAGGGGGATAATAATAGTGACTGGCCTCACAGTGGCTATTGCGAGATTAGATTTGGTTAGTAAAGTGCTTTGAAGAGATACAGTTCTGAATAGCAGTAAACTAAAACAACAGCAGATTCCTTCTGCTCCATAAGGAGTCAGGAATAAGCTATTCATTTATTCCAAAAATGGCAATGCATCCTACTTCAGATTCAAAACTTCTTACACGTGCAGGCATATCCTACTTATCCTTTAGGTGCTCTGCCTTCCAGGACAGAGAGGGGCAGGGATGCTGATGGAGATGGATACAGGCAGCACTAACTGTGACCTGGCTACAGAATGCTATGAAGCTTTCGCATCAACCCCATGCAATTAATATTTCTATTTTCATCACACAGGAAAAGAGAAACACATGTTTAGGATGGCACGAACCTAGACCCTTCCCATAATTCACAGCCCAACCCGTTTATTATAGCAGTTCACACCCACAAATATCTTAAGGCTGTAAGTACAGATCCACCCTTGCTTTGTAGCCCCCAGATGAGGTATTTTGAAAGAAATAAAGAAAAGATTTTAATTTATAAATAAAATACACACATATACATAGACACAATGAAAAATCTTAAACATGCAAGAGCATAACTTTTCCGCTGTGCAGTATTGCACAATCTCCTGCACATCAGTGAAGCCAATGGGATTTTTTCCTGCATGCCGACTGCAAGACAGACATGTCAGCACAGTTCCTCCTCCTATCTCATGAAGGCAGTAGCTTCATTGCTATCACCAGGTGAGGCAGGAGTTGTCTTGATAAATATGCATTTGTGACTGCATAAGAGAGCAAACAGAAAAGCGGAGCCGGCATAACGCTGTGTAAATAACTTCTGCCCTCCAGCTACAGTAACCAAGGCACCTTTCACTATTAAAAAAAATCATTTATATTTAGGTTGAATACATAATGTTACTCTTAAAGCTATAGAGAAAAAGGAGACTTGTTCCCTCTAACTCCAGTTCCCTTCTAGAATTGCACACAGCCCCCCATTCTGTCCCAACATACTCCCATTAGACACAGGAAACTGGGGTTTAAACTGTACAAAAGAAAGAGGCTTTGAGATTATGAAAACACATTTTACTCCCAAGAAACACACTAGTACAATGAGTTTCCTCTCAGTACAGACACAGTCACACGCACAGACCAGCCTTTAGCATATATTACTATTTGCACGACATGCTCTACACAGTCAGAGAGACAGTTCCTGCCCCAAAGAGCTTGCAGACCAGAACACAGACCCTCAGAAGGCAGGCCACTCTAGGAAACGGGGGGGGGGGGAGAAGTTGCATGTCAGGCCCTCCTTAGGCGGTCCCCTCATGGCTGCAAGGCACCCCCCAGAGGCCCAGCCTCAGTTTCTTCCCCTCTCAGAGTCATTCTAAAGTCTCTTGGGCTAAGGATCCCTTGTCCCTTGTCACTTGTCACAGACTAATTTATTATTACCCCTCTCAAAGGCACACTCTGAGGTTCCATAATGTAACTCTCGACACCTTAGTCTCTGACACCTTCTGTCACTCTCGACTCTTCTTCACTCCACAATCTTCCTTCAAAACAAACCACCAATATCTCCCTTCCCTGAACTTAATAGAAGTCTCATGTCCCTCCTGACTTCTTTCCAAGCTCATTCTTTCTCCTTGTAAGGAACAGCAGAACTTTACCAGCCCTTCCTTTACCCCACCACTCACCGACACTGGTAGGAAACATCCACAGGGGAGCACTCCAGATGCCAAGGATGTTCCGTGGCACCGATTCTGCCATCTGTTATGCCAGGCAGACCCACTTCATTCAAGAGGACTGTACAAGTGTAAAGGTGAGTACAATCTGGCTTTTGTCATCAACTAGATTAAGTAGGCAGGTCTAGACTTTGCCCTCTGCCACCCTGATATAAAATCAAGAATAACTCCACTGAAGTAACTCAGATTTACACTGGTATAGCTGAGAAGAGACTCTGGCCCACACTGGTCATTAATTACATCACATGAAATAATCTCCCTTGCACTTCCACAGCTTAATACTCTGCCATTCCTCTCAGCAGCAAAGAGCTTGAGAACCAAATGGGCTCACTTGGAACTGCCGTATGTGTCATTTTAGGACAACACAATAAAATAGAGAACTGAACTGCTGATAGTGCCTGTCTGGAAGGAATTTAATTCCAATCCAAGAGTCTCTTGGCAGAGTGTTCCTATTCACCTAATTTCACGTTCATTAATCTGGCACATCACACTCCTTGCTAGGCACCCAACAAACTGCAGTAAGTGTCAGGCAAGCTCAGAAAACTCAAAGAGAATATCTTTACAGAAGGGCTGTTCATCCAATTCCTGCTTAACCCACCCAGATATTACTCCTACAGCCATTTGCTCCAGTCTGGATTATTAACTATCTTATTTGCATCCATAACTAGAGTCCAATGGCATTTGCAGACAGGATGGTTCCCTTGGATTGTATTTAGGAGTTGAGTGCTTTACAAATTTCAGTTTAAATCAAGTGAACACCATAATCAAAGCAATTTTAATGATCTCTTGCTAGGTCGGGAGAGGAGTGCCTCCGTGGCCTTGTGAAAGAGATAAAGCAGAACCTTACAAAGGAACATATATACAGTATCTCGTGTATTCTTCAGTATCTCATGTATTCTTAGCAAGAAGAAAAGGCCCTTTTTTAAAAGCTCTCCCGCCTTTCACCTCTCTTGCCGTTCTGCACTCATAAAAAGGAACCCTTTGAAAAGTACGAGGTAGCTTTAAAACAATTTGAAAGGGATACACCAGAAGCAGCTGGCAGGCGGTGTTTTCACTGGTTTGCTCGAGTTAGAAATTCACGCACACCCTGTCTGACCTGACAAATCTGCGATGGGCAAGTCTGGGGGAAATGTTGGGAAGCCTTTACAACAGGCCAGAGGTGGATCAGTTTTGGGTAGCCCTGGCACAGATGCATGTCTGGAGAAAAAGAAAGCAGCAATGCGGGGTGAGGGGAGGGAAGTGTGTTTGCCGCTGGCTTTTGCTGATTCGTGGCTGCTATCAACAAGCCTGTGTTGTAGAAAGGGCTCTCGGCAGCAATGCTCACTTAGCTGCCCTCTCACACAGTCTGTGATGAGTCTGGAATGACCAGACCAGACTTTCAGTACAAGGGAGCCAGAACAATGCTTCAGAGGAAGGCAGAAGTCTTTCCAAGTGGCAGGGGCAGATTTAATGGCTCAGTAGCTTGGTAGGAGATCAGACAGTTTTGGTCATGGTTTCAAACTCATCAAAAGTGACCCCAAAGCTAGGAATGACTGAAGGTTGCTTGGTGTCCTGTGTGAAACGAGTTTGGTGGGTCTCAATCCAGTTCCTAGTAGCCAAGTATCATAACAGCCACCAGTACCACAGACTCTTGTTAGGAGGATCAGCAGAGGTACCAAGGATTGAATGAATCAGGATCAGTGATTCCTGCAAGGCAGGAGTGAAGCACATTGACAGCAGCATAGAGGCAACCTTCTACAGCCACTGCACTTGTCCTGGGGCTAAGCAAAGGGCATTACCCTCTAGGGCCACCAATGCAACACCTTTCATTAGCACAAAACTCACTTAAAATCCTTTTCTAGTAAATAGGACAGATCAGGTCATAAGGGACCATTCTGATCATTTAATCTGACTTTCTGCATAAGCAGGCCAAAGAATTTCAATACATGACAGCAGCTGATCCTTCTCCAACACAATCTGTGAGCTGCCGGGAAGGGAGGGGTGGGGAACACAGCCACTTATTGCTTTCAGTTTCAGCTATGCAGGCCTCTCCGTTTCAAGATCATGCAAATGTAAGGCAGATATGTTTCTGACAGCGAGATAAGAGGGTCTGATGAACCTGCTGGTTTATTAAATAAAGCACAAAAGCCCACACATAGTAAGACTAAAGTCTCAAATTCTCATAGAATCTGATCCTCCTCTTTTGCATCACACCAGCCCTCGGGAACAGGCAAGTTCTGGTAGCACAAGCACACACACACACACACACACTCTCTCTCTCTTTTAGCGAAGAGCTGTGAAGTGAGTTAGCAGAGAGGAGACATTTATGCACAGGCAGATGTTCTGTTCTCCACACACTGGTGTTCAGGTCACTACTAGAATGCAGCTCTGGCGGGGATGTGAATTGAGACTCTGTTCAGCCTCTCTTGTGTTTACATAATTAGCATACTTCATTTGCAGCCACTGACCTCCTCTCATAATGGATAAAATTCTTGTCCTTTATCTGATCAAACAGTCCCCAACCATCCCTCACTCCCATACACAATCAACAAAAACAAAAAAACAGGAATGGTACCCAAGGAGCACTCCTGCCTCTGCCCCCCCTCGCTCCCCCATCACAGCAGAGACTTTCTCTCTTAAATAGACAAACTTTGACCACCTTCTCTCCAACAGTTACACGGAATTAGAGCTAGATACTGCACAGAGCCCCAAACAAAAATCTGGGAGTCCAACATCCCCAGCCTTTGCAGTGAATCCAAACCCAGATCTGTGCGTTTTTATAGTTGCTCCCCTTCTCCACAATGGGTCAAAGCAAGACTTTAGAGCTGAACGCTATAGAACTTTGGACACCCTCAAGATCCACATCCAAACTTCACAACTTGAGCTCAGCTCCAGTACACACAGTACACTGGAATTTACCTATCCCTGCTTTTGTCATGTCTCCAACATCCTACTTGCATCCTTGGCACTGGAATGTAACTGGGAATTCCTTCACCATGCTATATGACATGCTGTTCAAAGGCAAAAGGACATGAAATGATGCTGGCATTTATTTCCAAGTCGAGTTTCATTTACTGCTCAGTCACAGAGGTAGATTGGCTTGTTTGTTTGCTTTTACCTAGCTGCTATCTGTTCTCTTTATGATCAACTTTTCCCTTTGCAAGTCCACCTCCCATTAGACTCACAGACTTTGCATGAGCTCAGTGCTCCGAAGTGCCTGAGATTGTCATTTTGGAGATATGAGTGCACTAGATCTTGTTGGAAAAAGTTGCCCAATAAAAAAAAAAACCCACCTTCCGATATTATTTTGGTCTATACACAAGTGCAGTTCCCATCCTTCCTATGTGGCTAGAAAAGTTTGAAGCCTAGGGCTGACCCCAATCCAAAGCTTAACACATTTTCCTAGCATATACAAATATACAAAGGAAAAGCATATACAAACATACATTTAGCACCCAAACTGGATGCTTTTCCATGCTATTTTCCTTAGGTAACAGCAGAGGCCAACAGAATTAGCGAGTTCTGTTGCAGCCGTAAAGCTATCGATATTCCTGCTGAAGCTTGTCAGAAGTTTTGAACTAACCTCTCAGACCAGAGAACTGAAGAAATGTTAGAAGTACAAAGAAAAGAATCTAGGCTTGGGGAGAGGGGATAGGAGAGAAAAATAAAGAACACACCTTTATCTCTTTTCTCTGGACTGTGCAGAGTCAGTTCTGTTCCAGCCTCTCTGCATTGTGTATCCGGAGCCTTTCATATGTATAACAAACAAACAAAAAATTCAGCACAATCTGAGGCTAAAGGCTCCTCCCCTGCATTTTACATGGTAAAGGCTCTCAGCTCACTGATCACAAAGCAACTCTTACAGTCCTTGTTCAAACAGTTCAGCTCCAGGGTAACAAGTTCAGAGTGGGAGGAGGCAAAGGGAAGCAGAGGGTGGTAACAGTCTTGGACAGACGTTAAGCCCCTTTTATATCAGGGGAACCTGTTCTTCAGGTTGGAAATTGAAACATCTGTTTGTTGCCATGTTTGAATATTACACTCCAAGCCTCTTCCACATTAACAAGCCCATGGAGATAAAACCATATTTAATAATGCACACTCAGGCAATACATGGGAGAACAAGTTAATCATTAGCGTATACTGCATTTGTTTTACATTTTGGACTTTCTTGTTTAGTTGCTAGTGGAATAAATCCCTTATCATGTCTGTTGTAGGCAATAGTGGCGAACAGGATGCTAGATTTCAATCGTAATCAGGTCTGCAAAGAGTTTCAGTCTTGCAGAATTTTGAGTCCAATACTGTAGCAGAAGTTTAGAAGGTCTAAATAGTTTTCTGATCAATATTTGCAATTACAGAGTAAGTACAAAGGGAGGGGTAAAAAAAATCACTCATGCTTCCGGGCATAAAATGATCACCTTGCAGGTCAGGAAGGAACTGTTCCCCCCACCACACATAATACAGAACAATTAGCCAGGTGCATTCAAGGGGTTTTCACTTTCCATTGCAGAATCAGTCAATCTTCACTGCTGGAGGGAGGATATATGATGGGCTACAGCTGTGATCTGCTGTGGCAATTTCAATTATCTAATATTCAGAATAGCCAGCAATTAGCAGTTGATGTTTGGAATGTACTAGGGGCTAGTCTACACTACCGTGCTACATCGGCACTGCTGCACCAATGCAGCTGCGCCCCTATAGCATGTCTGGTGAAGACAGGCTACGCTGACAGGAGAGCGCTCTCCCGTCAGCATAATTACTCCACCTCAACGAAAGGCAGAAGCTATGCCAGCGGAAGAGCCTCTCTCGCCGACTGAGCACTGGTGTGGACAACGCTTAGGTTGGTGTAACTTGCGGCGCTATTGGGGGTGGCTTTTTCACACCACTTAAGCAGTAGTGTAGACAAGCCCTAGGTCTCATGTGCTACACCACATTATTTCCGCTAGTGCAATAGGGGTAAACTACTCTGTGTGCAACTAAGAAAAAGCAACATGCTTCAGTATCTTTTGTAAAGGCAGCATATGCATCTCACTCTAACTGCAGCCTTCTTCTCACTGCAATTCCCATTACAGTATGCTAGATATATGTTGGCCTAGACACACATAAGCAGCACTAACATGGGCACTATTCAGATCAGCCATCCCTCCCTATTCTACATCTTCCAGCACTCAGTGTAATCCTGCCAGGGGAAGGAATTTTTGAGACACATGGGATAGGCAGGTCACGGGACATCTGATCTGGAAACATGCAGACAATATTCCCAAACCCACCCCAGCCAACCTCCTCTGTAGGGTTCAGAGTGCAAGATTTATGCCCTACAGTCACTCTTCAGTCTGGGGGTTTTTTGGGGCATGAGCCCACTCACAGAGATGACTGGAATTTGACTAATTACAGTTTCCTATTGTGCACATAGCCAGACCCTATCAATGTTGCAACACACACTGGGCCAAATTCTGTTCTCAGCTGCCCCCATACAAACTCAAGTGAGGTCCACCGGGATACATGGGGCACCCAAGAGCAGAATTTTGTCCAATATGAGCTTCCACAGCATGCAAAATATTAATCAGAAGAAAGACAATAAACTTTGCAAATACAGATCGATGTGAATGCATGTCAGTAGACTGCAAACAGAACACTAAAGCCAAATCCTGTATAATTTTAGAACCAGAACTAACTTGTGCCATTCATTCACATTGCTACCAAAATACACTTAATTACTAACCCATTTTATTACAATGACTTTGCTGTTTCAAAGTAATTATTGTTCCAAATGGGGGGAGGCAAACAAAATTGATAAGTCAACCACCACATTCCAAACTATTTGCCCCACCGGGGCTATGAATCCATACCTACAAAACGGTATGTAAGTTGACACTGATAGACCTTTCTGTTGGAAAGGCCAGTTTTACAAGAGAAGAACAGCTGCACGGTTCCACTCCCACAGCTCTCCTAGAGAAGAAAAGAGCAGTGATGAGAAATAAGTGGAGAGGAAAACAAGCTGGAGTTTGAATTGATCCCTGCAGCCTGTCATTTGCCCTCAGGGAGGCAGACAGAGAATCTGCTTTTCCATTCCTTCACTGGCCTGCTCATGAGAGGGGAGAGAGTCAGGGCAGGATAGCAAGAAACAAAATGAGGAAGAGAATAAATAGGCGGGTGAGAGCAGGAGGCGACCCACAAGGATATGTTCTTTTATTAACTGGGTATCTAGAGCGCTTCTGAGAGGACCATTCAGTTACCTCGCCATGTCACACCATAACTAATGGCCCCATCCTACAAACAGCTACTCCTGCATGCAAGTTTGCCTTAATTTTTGCCTAAATAAGTTTGCCTAAATATTTTCTGAAATTTGAGCACTTAATATTTCAACCTGAGTGACCACAAGTTTGTTAGTAATTTTTTACTGAGTTTATGAACTAAGAGTTAGGCTATTAACTGCTTACTCCCACTGGGGAGGAGTTACTTGAATGAGTAGCCCCTACTGAAGCTAAGGGGACTAGTCATGCAAATAAATGCTCACCAATGGGACAAGAGTGCCACACAACCTGGCTCTAAGTTATAGAGATCTCAATTCCTACCAAGGGCTCAAATCCATGATTTCTGGGAAGAAATCTCCAGATTCCCCCATAACAATTGCATCTTCCTTTTGTGTTAAAAGTTGTAAAATATTCACATTCTTATTCCTTTCTGCATAAGAGAAGTTAAGATCTTAAGACAGGAACAGATGAGGGAAAGGAACCATTTCTGTTAAATGCCCTCTTCCTCAAATCTGTCCATATTTAAACTGTTGATGCAATATAAAATCTACACCTGGTAACAGTCCCCAATATGTCTTGGTTTAGGAAGCATTAGGAAGTTGTGTGCATTTCAAGTGATAGGATATTTGTTGTAGCAATTTTTTATTTTTTAAGGCAACTTAGGAAACTACATTGCATGTCAATGCTGCCCCCTAGGCAGCTCTAGAATGTTGCCATTCTTTATTTTTTAACAAAATCACAAAGCACTTCATCTCTACAGAACACAGTACAAATATTAACTAGCTTGGAGTTAAAGAAGTCCCCTGTACTGCAGATATGGATTAATCCTGTTTTTCTCTCAGTGCACAGGGGGGTTTTATATTAAAGTAAAACTGACATTACTCAAATCTTCACATTCTTTATAACATCATCATCTTACATTTATACAGTAAGGATTCCAAAACACTGAATAAACTATAGCCCTGTGGTATTCAGTAGTCACAGGTTCTATTCCTGGCTCTGCCAATGGACTACTGAGTGACCTTGTCTCTCCATGCCTCAGTTTCCCCATCTGTAAAATGGGGATAATGATATTGTACTCCATTGTAAAGTACTTTGAGCTCTACTGATGAAAAGGATTGTAACATTTAGGTATTATTATATACACTAGAGACTTCACCCATCACAAATACAACCTCTTCTAGGGAGGAACCCAGCAGCTGTGTAACAGTCCACAATGCTGGAAGTCAATAAATTAAGAAGTATGAGTCCAGTAAAAATCAAAGATGACAAAAGAGCCACAGCCCTCCATTATCCTCTTGCAATATCCAATGCAGGAAAAGTTGCATACAGTATATTTTTCTAAGTGCTTTAACAATCCCACTTCTAAGTGGCCCACACAATTCTCAGATGACAGTCTTCATTTGCTTTTTAAGATCTGCTGCTCCGCTCCTTTTTCTCCTTGCTCTGCCACTGTCACCTACAAGACAATACTGATTATAGAGGACTGTGAAACAAGAGTCTCAAATTCAAAAGTGAAAATCAGTTTAACTTGCTAACTGTCACCTGATTTTAAACATGTAAAAAACATGACTTTGTAGGAATCTGATGTGAAATAAAAACTTTGCTCAGGTTCACTCCTACAGCAAGTGCACCACAGCAACCTCACAGAAGGCACAAGCCAATGGTTGAATTTGTAATTGAACCAGAGATCATTGTTTCTTAAGGGCACAAGTGGAAGGTGTCTGCGCCTAATGAAGGAGCTATTCTGGGTTATAAACTCACTTTGGGGATAGGTCCTGCTTTGAGCACGGGGTTGGACTAGATGACCTCCTGAGGTCCCTTCCAACCCTGATATTCTATGATTCTATGATTTTTTAAAAAGTGCTGAAATTGCCCTTCAGACATGGGTGATTCATATTACTCTGACTGGAGTACACAATTTATATTTAGTAAAGTACCAAACAGCTTAGAAAGGGCCCTGATTCTTCGAAGGCTTATAAATGAGCTTAACTTGATTAAATCCACTGATTTAATGGGATCACTCATATAAAAGTAAGCACCCATGTAAGTCTTTGCAGGATCATGTCCTTAACAGGTTTGAGCACTAAGGGGTGTTATAGTTAACATACATTTTCACAATTAGTGAAACAAACATTAATGAGTTCACCCTTAAAGCTGAGCGACTGATGCAGAGAACACACCAAACATACACACACACAAAACCGACAGCACCCTGCATATTCCTGACTGGAACTTTTAGGCACTGTAGTAATATAAAATGTCAAATAATTATTTTTATATAGCACCAGATAAATGCTAGCCACTTTACACAGAAGTGTGAAGATTAAGGTCCCTTATGAGCTGAATAAATGAATACATAATAGACTGTAAGAAATGTCAGCCTTCATGCTGCTGTTACATATATTTTTCTTTCTCTCCCTCTATCCTTTTTAGTACTTTTTTTAAAAAGAAGTAAGTTCACTGACCAAAAGCAAAAGCTCACCAACAATTACCCTATATTATGTGAGCTCAACTTCAATTCACAAGAAAAGCAAAAATCTGAGTAAGGGCTGAAACGATGCCCTTCAGCAGCCTGCAGTTCTTTTCAATTTTATAGAAACTGGAGAGATGTGTCTCTGAGAGGTCTGATCAAATGACTAGGAGCCAGAAATTTGTGGGCCATAATTTCAGCTTTCACACTGATTCTTTGGGGGAAGTCATTTAATTATTTGTATTACTGTAGCATCTAGAAGCCATAGTCATGACTAGGATCCCTGCCTCAGCCTCCTGATCTGTCAAATTGAGAGTGAATGATACCCGCCTACTTTTACAAAGATCACTAAAAGCCTTCACTCAAGATTTCTTTAATAAATGGCACATAAATATAAGACACAAAAAGGGACTAGGAGAGAGAAACACAGCACTCGAAGCAACCTCCAGCCCCTTTCTCTAGCAGCTTGTCATTCTAGCATAGTCTCCAGCTTCAGTCAGACCCCTGCTGAAAGCTAGGATGTTAGCTCCAACAACCTATCATTGTGTGTCCGTCCCTAGGCCCATTGGATGCCTAGCATTCTAACTGACCCATGTGCAACTGAGTCAAGAGTTAATTAACTCTTTGGTTGCTAGAGGAAAGTATTACACAAGGTACATACCAAACACCCCTCAGAGATGGTATGAGGATTAAACTGAGGAGGGGCCAAATTCATCACACTAGAACTAGACCAGGGATGAATTTGGAGCATTATTTGTTGAGTGTTTAAAATGTTAGGAATTATTGCTATGGTGTTGCCAAGTCTCATGATTTTATTACGAGTCTCGAAATATTTGGTGTTTTTCTTAAAAACCCAGCTGTTGATATCAGGAGATTGCCTGGGAGTTTCAGCTTCCATTTAAAAAAAAAAAAAAAAAGGAAATTTCTAGCCTTCGTGGTTGCAGAAAAAAATGTGAAAATGTGACATGAGTGCAGCCTAAAGAGGATAAATAAAAAGAACTCCAGATGTATTATTTAAAAAAATCATAATTTTTAAACCAATCTCAGGATTTTTGGGTTGCAGACTCATTGTTTTTAATGTTTGGGGTTAGCAGTACTGCAGTGATGTGCCAAGAATGCAAAGGCTGAGATAATAAGTGCCTGATGGTTCTTGCCTTCAGTAAGGATCTATTCCGGCACAGGAGGAGCAGTGAAGAGAGGCCGTGCTGTTTGCAAAATACTGACCAACCTAGATATTGTATTATTTGAGGCAAGTACCCCACCTACAGTTCTTCTAGAGCAGTGGTTCCCAAACTTTAACAGCCTGTGAACCCCTTTCATTAACATGTCAAGTCTCGCAAACTCCCTCCTAAAAATGAATATGTCAGGGATTTTCTTCTTTACCTGAGTATAAATTATAAAAGCAGTGATCTTGAAAATATAAAATTTGTTTTTATGACATGCTTATTACACACTATTTATTATTATTATTTATCATTACAGTATTTTAGTACATTATGAAAATGATAACACTCTTCCCAGATTTCACTTTTGTAGCTTGTATCACTTTGAATAAGCCTGTTATAAGAAAAAGGCTCCTACATTTCATCAAGAAGTATCAGATGTGAAACAGCATGAAGGTATTTAAGAAGCCAACTCAAAGAGTTCCTCCTACACAAGCATTCAGGTCTTGAGCAGTCCAGGCAAACAATGCACGTTACAACAAAGCTTAAACTTGTTCTTCATAATAATTTTAAATACAATACTAGCTGCCTATTTAATTTTAAAAACAGCAAAAAATATCCACCTCCCTTTCCATTTCTTATAAGGAGTCTTGAAGTTTAAATCTCCAGTGTAATAGATACGCTTTCTTTGATCTGCTTAGCTCTTGTAAGTCCAGGGGCTCTGGGCTGCTGGCTCCATGCGTCCAGGGGCTCTAGGCTGCTGGCTCCATGCTGCCCAGGGTCCCTAGGGACAGCTCTGTCCGCCATTAGGGAATTTTTTTCCCGAGAACCCTATGTAACATTTCACAAACCCCTAGGGGTTCATGAACCCCAGTTTGGGAACCACAGTTCTAGAGAAGGAGATCTCAAACTTTTTCTCAATGTGGCCCTTATCTTCATAGCGAGATTGTTCCATGGCTGTTTCCCCACCCATCTACCTCTGAGTGGGCCACATACTCTCCCACACGTGATCACATAAAATCCTAGTTGCAACTACATCAATTGCTGCCGTGGGAAGGGAATATTAAGAAAGTACTATTACGTATAATTTGTCTGGTGATAGCACACAAGAGGCACTGTCCCAAAGAGCCTTCTATTTAAAATATTTTTGGCAATCCTTCAATTAGATGTAGCAGTTGGAAAAAAGCAGAACAAGTCAGATGACATGATCAACCAGCCGTGCACACCCTGCAGTTTGGGAACCCACCTTCCAACAATTCAGTAAAAAAATAGCCTGTGCCAAAGATGATCAGATGCACCTTTTCAAACGTTAACCTGGAAATGTGAACAAGGCACTTTCCATAAGAGTCAGGGAGTTAACTCCAGTGTCTTGGCAGAATTCCAATCTGTGTAATTACATTCTGCTTCCTAAAATTCCCCATATAATTTCAGTGAGATCCACTAAACAGCGGTTTAGACCAGTTAGATACTGTAACTATCAGCCAATAAATAGCTCTCACCTTCTATGCCAAAGGTGGTGAATAATATGATCAGTGTGCACTTTTTGTGTTTCAGTTTGCTAAAGCCTCAGTCCTGCAAACACACAAGCAATTAACTTTACACAAGTATTTACACTGAGTTCAATGGGACTACTCAGTGTAAAGCCAAATCCATGTGTATTTGCTGGAAAGAGCCTGAGGGCTGGTCTACACTAGAAAATTAGACTGATCCTGCTACCTGGCTTAGGGGTGAGAAAAATCCACAGCCCTAAGCAAAGTAGTTAAACTGACCTAAATCCGCACATAGACAGCGCTAGAGCTCCGGTAAATATTTTCAACCCCACTGGAGTTTTTTTAGCATGTTGGGGCTGCATGGCTCTGGAAAATACTGTGTAAAATTTTAAGCCCTGCATTGAGCTAACTACCACCCCTTGGGGAGGTGGATTGCCTATGCCAATGGGAGAACCCCTTCTGTCAGCACAGGGAGTATCTACACTGAAGTGCTAGAGCAGCACAGCCACTGCACTGCAGCTGTGTCGCTGTAGTGTTTTAAGTTTTGACAAAGCCTCAGTTTGTAAAGTGCTTTGAGATTCTTCAGGCTATTTTAGCAGCGTAGTGTCCCGCTGTCTCCTCGCTGCTGGAGTCTTTCCCTGCTATGGGGAAAGGCTCCAACAGTGTGGAAAGACTGTGGCAGGGGAGGCTTTAGGAAATGTCTCCAGTAGCAGGCAATCACTAGAGCTTTTCCCCACTGTCAGAGCCTTTCACTGACATATGTAGTTACACACCACAGCTTGCTTTTCACTGTGGCATGAAGCTATATATACCCTACATGCCTCTGCCAGGGGTGTGCAGCATAGCCTGAGTGTATTATAGTGTAATGTAGCTATTAGTGTGGATGGTGCCTCCACCAACAGATGGTAATGTATCTTAGTGCCAAACTGTTGTCTTGTTTTGATATTACATTGTTGTATCTGATCAGGGGATTGGTAAGAAGTTTGAGTCCTGCCTGTGTGTGCAGGAGCTGTTACCTCCAGTATCCTAAAAAACCCTTGAATTTTGATAAGCAACTATTACAGTAGGTTTCACTGTAACCTGAATTGCAACTGACAAATTTAATAAAATTTTACTGAAATTTACTAAAAACTTCCATGTCAAATTCATGGTTGCTGAGAAAAGCTTGAAACCCTGAAGAAACCACCTTCTACAAAAAGGAGGACTTGTGACACCTTAGACACTAACAAATTTATCTGAGCATAAGCTTTCGTGAGCTACAGCTCACTTCATCGGATGCAATCTATCACCTTCTACAAGAGGCTCAGCAACTGGAAGGCAAAGGAAAAGAACCCAAAGTGTATTATTGAAGCAAATCTCATGTTTTTTTCAGGAGGAGGGAGGCTAACCCTTGGTTTTTGAACACTTTAAGTTGGTATCATTGGGCTTCTGCCACAGCAAACTTACCCCCTGCAGAAAAGGTCCAGACACCACATGTTAATAATATCTAGCGCTTCTATAGCACTTTCCATCAGTTGCTCTCTACGTGTTTTACAAAGGAGGACAGTACCATTATCCCCATTTTACAGAAGGGGAACTAAGGCATGGGGAAGGGAAGGGAGTTGCCCAAGGTCACCCAGCGGGCCAGTGTCAGGGCTGGGAATAGAAGCCAGGTCTCTCAAGGCCCAATCCAGGGCTCCAGCCATTAGGCCTTGCTGCCTCCTTACCATGGGCCCATCCTGAACGGCGTGCGGGCGCCTTAGCGTCTCTGCGACGCAGCTCAGGGGATAGACAGGGTGGGCAATGCCAGGGGACGTCGCCATGGCAACACCCCCCCCCCCCGGGGCACTGCCGGGACGTGGGGTGGGAAGGCGCACGGGTAGCCGCCGCGAGGCATTGTGGGTCCTGAGAGCGGTAGTACTGAGGCCACCGGCCTGCTCCGCCCCTTGAAGGAGCTCTCGCCCCGCCCCTCTTGGTGGCGCTGTGATGACGCCCAACGCCTGCGCCTGGCGCACCAGCACAGTACGTCAACCGAGGCGTATTTCGTATGTGCCAGCGGCCTACGTTCTCTCCGTGACGCTACGTACAGCGGACGGTGGCCGAGAGAGGGAGCGTTTCCTCCCCGCGCTCAGGATGCCGCTGGCTCCCGCTGGGCCCGCGCAGCTGGTGCGCTGCGGGCAGAAGGATGAGGTGTACCGGAGCGGCTTGCGGAGCGGGGCCGGGGCAGCGCTGCACGGGCTGGCGGGTGAGGGGGGCGGGAGAAGGGGAGTGGGCTCGCGGGGGCGGGGGGGAGGGGAGAACATAACAGAAGAAGGGCCAGGCCAAAGGTCCTTCCAGCCCAGTCTCCTGCCTGCTGACAGCGGCCAATGCCAGGCGCCCCCGAGGGAGTGAACCTAAGGGGCAATGATCAAGTGATCTCTCCCCTCTCATCCATCTCCACCCTCTGGCAAACAGAGGCTCGGGACACCATTCCTTGCCCATCCTGGCTAATAGCCAGTAATGGGCTTAACCTCCATGAATTTATCCCGTTCTCTTTTAAACCCTGGTATAGTCCCAGCCTTCACAACCTCCTCAGGCAAGGAGTTCCACAGGTTGACTGTGCGCTGAGTGAAGAAGAACTTCCTTTTATTTGTTTTAAACCTGCTGTCCGTTAACTTCATTTGGTGGCCCCTAGTTCTTATATTATGGGAACAAGTAAATAAGTTTTCCTTGTTCACTTTCTCCACACCACTCATGATTTTATAGACCTCTATCATATCCCTCCCACGTAGTCTTCTCCTTTCCAAGCTGAAAAATCCTAGCCTCTTTAGTCTTTCCTCATATGGGACCCGTTCCAAACCCCTAATCATTTTAGTTGTGCTTTTCTGAACCTTTTCTAATGACAGTATATTTTTTTTGAGATCGGGGACCATATCTGTACACAGTATTGAAGATGTGGGCTTATCATGGATTTATATAAGGGCAATAAGATATTCTCTGTCTTATTCTCTTTCCCTTTTTTTTAATGATTTCTAACATCCTATTAGCTTTTTTGACTGCCACTGCTCACTGTGTGGACATCTTCAGAGAACTATCCACGATGACTCCCAAGATCTTTCTCCTCATTAGTTGTAGCTAAATTTAGCCCCCATCATATTGTATGTATAGTTGGGGTTATTTTTTCCAATGTGCATAACTTTACATTTATCCACATTAAATTTCATTTGCCATTTTGTTGCCCAATCACTTAGTTTTGTGAGATCTTTTTGAAGTTCTTCACAGTCTGCTTTGGTCTTAACTATCTTGAGCAGTTTAGTATCATCTGAAAACTTTGCCACCTCCTTGTTTACCCGTTTCTCTAGATCATTTATAAATAAGTTGAATAGGATTAGTCCTAAGACTGACCCTTGGGGAACATCACTAGAGAGGTAGCTTGCGTGGGCTGGGGGGAGGGGGTGCGGGGGTCTGGTCACTGTGCGTAGTGCAGTTCCTGAGCTGTACCTGTTGTTTTCTCCCTCTACCCCGGGTAGGTTTATTGTCACCTTTCAAAGTTTGAGGCCTAGCCAGTCCCGGCTAGTCCATGGCTCCCCTTAGCCCTAACAGTCCCTGTAGGAGGCTGATGAGAGCTTTACTCCTGGGTTTATTAAAAGTATTCCTGGCAAGTGGAATTTTGCTCATTTAAAAGGCAAAGATCATATTCTGATCAGTTACTGCCCAGCTGTTCAAGTTATTCAACTTAAAAACAAAACAAACTCCTTCCTCACCTTTTGCCATGTCTCCTCGTTTGGATAATGAAAACGGAGTAGTGTTTCTGATGCACAGTGCCGCAAAGTTTGGGCAATAATCACCACTGGGGAGTGTTTTAAATCCATACTGTTTTTGGAATAAATTTTATGTTATTAATCTTACCTCATAGGTGCTAAGAAATGGTTGGAATGGAGGAAAGAGATTGAACTTCTTTCTGATGTAGCATACTTCAGCCTCACCACTTTTTCAGGTAGTGTTCATAAAGTTTAGCCATTTGACATGGTTTGGGGGGGGAAGGTTGAGGGTATCATTCTGGTGTGGAGAAAACAGACTCTAATGTTTCTTTGATTTATTTGTTGGCTGAGTTAATTACCTGCTTACAAATGTTTAATGATTCTGAGTTGCTGTCAGTATTGTAAATATAATTGGGGGAGGGCGGGTCCTAGAAGTTGGGGGGGGGGGGTTTTTTATAGATGCTTCTTTTTGCTAAATGTAAATACAATATTAAATATTTGGTTTATTTAAGACATAGCATTTATTTAAAATCCATGTGAAACAACCCATCATTTATTATCTTGCTCCCACCAGCACTATTGAAAGAGTGCTTTCTGAAAACAGGGCCCGTACCATGAAGAACTATGCATCATGGTAGTAAGCTTGGTGTTTGAGTAATTGTAGGATTGGGCCCATAAAATAGTTACAGTTTAAACATAATGATCACATCATTTGGCATTGAAATTTAAGCCACCTTTGGCGCTCCTAAACATGGCATGTCAATAATGGAAATAAGAATGCCAGCTTATCCATCTACTTTTGTCCGTGTTATCTTTCAGGTTATCAAACTCTTGGTGAAGAATATGTTAATATTGTCCAAGTTGATTCTTCCAAGAAGAGAATCCCTTCTCTGCTTCGACGGGCCATTTTGATTTCTCTTCATACTGTTGTGCCTTATTTGTTGGACAAAGGATTAATCCATCTGGAACATGAGTTGCAGATAGAAACTGGTGGATCTAGAACCTTGCAAAGCAATGGTCTATGCGGCAGGACTTTGGTACGAAGCTGGGTGCAGAAACAAGTTGGCAGGCTGACAGAACAGCAGAAGAAAACCCTTTTACAAACTGTGCATATCCTCAAGCAGTATATTCCCCTGCTCCGTAGGTTGCATCTGGCAGTATTTTATATAAATGGCATCTTCTATCACATCTCTAAAAGGATCACTGGAATATCTTATGTATGTTAAAGAATTCATTGATTGAAGACACTTTTCTTAACGTAATGTAGTATTTTGGCTTCAGCAACAGTATTGCATGTAAAAGGAATGTAGAATTTGACCTGTGATGATCAGTAAATTGGGCAGTGCCTAATAATTTGAGAGAGTTTTCAATAATTCATGAGAGGGGGTCATGTTTCCCCCCCTTCCTTTTATTGGTCACTGCTAACAAATCTAGATTAATTAAAGACCAGTTCAGGTCCTAATGTAATTCTAGAAAACAAGTGAATCTAGCCAAATCTATATTTGGGGCACATGCGTTCACTGCTAGTATGTGTGGAAGCATCAGTATTTAACTGGTGTGACTCTATTGTATGGGAAATCTGATGTGTGTAGTCTTACGTTCGCATTTTTAACTGCCTTTTTCAAGCTAGTGGCTTAATGTAATGTAAAACTGTGTTGTCTTTGGGAAGAGGTGGTCAAAAGTGAGGTACAGGCAGATTGATGGTGAGGCTCATTGCCATCTAAAAGGTCATGTTTTCATTAATTTTAGTTTCTCTCTCTTTTCTTGTCTGAACTATGCAGCTTCGTGCTCCAGGATTGCCTGGAGATGATCAGAGCGTTCGATCAAGTTACAAGCTTCTTGGGATAGTGTCACTGCTGCATCTTGTACTAACAGTTGGTGTTCAGATATACAGCTTCCAACAAAGGCAGAGGGCAAGGCAGGAGTGGAAATTACACCGCAACCTCTCATATCCAAAGTATGATATTCCTAACTTGCTGGAAAGGGGGCAGAAGCAGGAATAAGTGTGTGGGAATTTTCTTATCTATAACTAAAGGGAAATTCTATGGTGGAGCTCCACTCACAGCTAAACACCAAGATAACATAAATACTATAGGGTAGTGGAAGGGACTTCTTCGGATGCTATGTAGATAACTGCTATACATCTTCTGTCACTAATGAGAATGTGTTCAATTACTGTAGCTAGAAAGGAAGAGTGTATCTTTATTACTTAACTGCATGGTGTTAGAAATATTTAACCATTTTATTACTGCTTTCACCTGTAGTTTCAACCTCTAATATTCACCAGACTCCCGTGTTGGATGTCAAGTTTTCCTTGTCATTTTATAAACTTGTGTGTATGTGATAGGACCTAGGAGCCCAGTCATCAACCAGGACACCATTATGTTAGGTACTGTGCAAACATATGTAAGAAAGACTGCCCCAGCCCCAAAAAGCTTGTAATATTGTAACTTAATGTGAATAAATAAGTAGTTCGTCTCAGTCCTCCTCCTACTGGCAAAATATAGCAGAGGGTATGTCTATACAGTACTGCATTTTAAAACCCCTAACAGAAGGGCTCAGAGCCCATGGCTACAGACTTGCTCAAGCTATAGCGCTAAAAACAGTGGTGTAGATAGCTCTGCAGCCCCACCCCCTCAGCTTCAGAGCCCGAATTCTAGTCCACGCCTGAACGTCTACACGGCTGTTCTTAGTGCTGGAGAATGAGGCAGTAGTCACGCTGAGAGACTCACTGCTACAGGTTTTAAAACAGTGTAGATGTAACCACATACCTCTCCCCTCATCCCCACAATTGGCTTTAATTGTCCACTTTGTTGAAAATCTCAGCTGACACCAGGGATTAAATGGGTTATGATGGCTGAACTATTCTCTTCTCCAACCAGAGGTGGGCTTTTCAGGGCCGGATTGAAACATACTTGCACTGCAGAAAGTTACAGCACAGGCAGCAGTGTATCAACACTTCCACCTCACTGGCCTTTCCATGTGACCCTTAGTGTCAGGCCCTGGACTCATGTAGGACAACCACTAGCATCCTGTGTCGTGTTGTTCCTCTTTCTCCACTCTCACTCGCCTGTGCAGTGTCTGGGCTATTTTGGGTGCTGTTACATTTAAAAAAAAAAAAAAAAATTGTGACTAAAAGATGTTTTCAAAATTGCACGTCACTTTTCTCAGACTTCAATTTTAGCAGATAATTAACTTTTCATAGACTATTTTTAAGTTATCAAATAACTTTACAGTCGGATAAGAAAAGTGTTTCCTTGACACTAGTACTCCTATTCCTTGTCCCCTTCACTAGAAGCATAGCATGAATTATGGTCCAGGTTGTCTTGGGCATCTCAGACTGTGTTCCTTGTATCTCATTCTATGTCTGTATCACTGACATTTCTGAAATGTTCTTAATGAGGGGAATGTGTATAACTCTTGAGCATAAGTGGATTTGTTTCCATACATTGTATCAGTAAGAGTGTTTTACATATTCTGGCTGTTACATTTTAGTTTAACTGTCAATTTATTATTCAATCAGAAATCAGACAGAGGAAAAATCTGTTATACGCAGTTCCCGATGCACATTGTGCTTGGAAAAACGTAGGCATGCAACAGCCACTCCCTGTGGCCACCTGTTCTGTTGGGAATGCATCACAGAGTGGTGTAACACCAAAGTAAGTGGGAAAGAGTTGGCTTTGAAAATGTGGAAGAATTATTGCATGATTATTCTGGAAGAATTTTAAGGCTCCGTAGTAAACGAAGCTTCCAAGACTCAAAATCCCTATCTATATTTTGGAGGGGCCTGTGCTTGCCAAGCTGATCTGTTGACTTGAACTGTAAACAAATGTGTAAATGTTCTCTGCGTTACAGTAATGAGGGAAACAGGACCTGAGTGTGGTGTTTACAGCACCACTTTGGCTACCCAAACTCAGAAATGCTGTTGAACTTTATTGAAGCTGTGAACTTTGATAAATTATGGGATTAGTCATTACTTGCATCCTGAGATGGGGGTTCCAATCCTTACTTAACTTACTTATCCTTACTTGAACCAAGAACATAAACTGAGTATTCTCCTGGAGCCCAGGAAACATTTGTCTGTATTAAACCACCATATAAGTACAACTGGAAAAGCCCAGGAGTAGTGTAGGACACAGCTAACAGCTCCATCCTGGACTCAACCTGTTAACCCTTCTTCGTCATGGGCCACAACATTTTGTTCTACCTCTCATACTTTTAATGTCCTAAATAGTTGCATTTTGCTATGGATTAATTTTCTGTGCTGTGGCTTCCTTCATGGGATGGTGGTAAGCTTCTTCATGAAAAGCAAAGCTTCCAGTAAATGAATCATAGGGTGGTATTTACAAATTAAAAATGTCTTATTAAAACATTTTAGAAAGTAAACTTCATTCTACACATGCTTCTAAGTTGATGAACAAGTCAATACATCAGTTAGGTCCATAGTAGCTTAAACAATGTGTATTTTCATGTGGCCAGGGAAATGCATTTATCCACAGGGCAGCTTGTCTCAGAGATTTTAGGGCATGTCTGCCCTACAAGAGCTACAGTGACGTAGCTACAGCTCACTTGTGAGCTGTAGCTCACGAAAGCTTATGCTCTAATAAATTTGTTAGTCTCTAAGGTGCCACAAGTACTGCTTTTCTTTTTGCGAATACAGACTAACACGGCTGCTACTATGAAAAGTGACATAGTTGTAGCACTTCTACAAGAACAGAAGGGATTTTTCTATTGCTGCACCCTTGAGAGGCAGTAGCTAGGTTGATGGAAGAATGCTTCCGTCAACTTAGCTGTCTACAGTGGCCCTTAAGTCAACCAGTGAAACTTCACGCTCCTGAGCACTATAGAGAGCTAGGTTGACTTAAGTTTTAGATGTAAATCAGGCCTTAGTGTTAATTTCATAACACATCAGCTATCTATCTCCATGGAGAAGGATCCTCCTGATCTTGTGAGTTAAACAGTATCTTTCCCAGGCTCCAAGAATAGTTTATAAACTATTATATGCTAGCGATAATCTGTTCTTAACCCTTTTCCAAACTGGAAAAGCTGTTTGGTAACTTTGTGTGGGTAACAGGTTGTAAGTTATCCTTTGTTTTGTCCAACCATTGATTGATTTTGGCACATCACCCTAGCCATGTGGCTTATAGGTTCCTTTGCTTTGTAAGCCTTTCAGGACAAGTGTTTGTGCTGAAATGAGAGTTTACAGTAGATTAATGCATGATCTAATCATGCTACTTGGGCATCAGAGTTTACTACATGCTGACACTGAATTCAGAGGATAGCCTATGACCACTCAGAAAAGTGAGATCCTGGAGTAGGGAATATTGTTTGTATATCATATTGAGTGGGCCCTTTAGAAGAGCAATTACCCCAGATGTCAATTTTTCCTAACCAGTTAATTGTATTCCCCTTCTGATAACCCTGTCTTATCTCCCACTCCCTATGTGTGCACTCTACAAGTAAAGAGCTGCCAAAGCATAAAACCTGGTGGAAAATGCAGTACTGCAGCTAAGTTGATCACACAGAAAAATATGTCTTTCAGGCCCAGGTATTTGACTAAGCACTTCTTCCTTGGATAATCTAGGGTTAAGATTGATGATGATGTAAGAATTGCCTCTAAATGCTAGCACTTCTGAATCAAAAAGCCAAATTCAGCCCAGCTGTAAGCAGGTGCCATCCATAGATACCACAGGAGCTGTACCTGCTTACAGTAGATGAAAGTTTAACCCTCAAGTTTTGTCCAGTATGGTATCATGAATCAGATTGTTCATGAATTTGTTTTCAAACCTTATTAGACCTTCTAGGACTGTGCACCATATAAACACGAGCAACTCTTGCAAAACAGAAAAATGGTAACTGAGCTGTAGACCCCTCTTTTCCTGCAACTGAGTTAGCTTTTAGCGTACATCCAACACTTCACTACCTACGAGACTAAGCTCTCCTACTTGATGTTAGAGGCTGGTGAAATTACTAGATGCTAAGTTCACGCTCAATAGCTTACTCAGTAGCATACACCTAGAGTCCAAAATGGAGAGTGCAACCCACACACCAAAACTTGTTCACAAGATTTCTAATTTCGTACCTTCAATCAATGTAAATACAAAGATCTAGATATCCACTGATGGTGGGTGGCACATTAGAAGCAGTATTAAATCGACAGGCAAAGACATTCTTTCTACAATACCAGCATCTTTCCCTAGACAGCTTAGTATTTCACATTGAAATCAGTCTGACAAATGCCTCATTAGGTTTGAAGTCCATGTTACAAGCTACTTTGAATCAAGTAAATAGATTTAAAGTATTTCTGATCAAATGTGTATTACCAAATTTTTGGAAATTAAGTGATTCCAGACTGCTGTAGACTTGGTCAACCTCTCACCCTCTTGACTTCTTAACCAGGAAAGGTTAGAAGATAACTAAGTTTTTCTATCTTGAGAGAAAACAGTATGCAAGCTTCAGCACTTTCATGGATGCTTACAGTAATTCTGCCATAGGTAGTTAATGTCTCTTGGTTCTGCAAATCTTTCCCCTGTGCTAGCACTAATTGTGGGTTTAGTGTCTGAGCTCAGTAGCCTAGCAAAAGTGATAGCTATCTCTGTTTTAAGAGTAGTAAACATGTACTAAATAATCTGAGCAAAGGAAAGTTCATGCAAGATGGTTCTTATACACTGGCTGTTCGCTAAAGATCAGTCTCTCAAAAATTTTTCAGCTTAGTTCATTAGCAAGTACTTTCTTTTAAATGGATGGCCAAAAAAAATGTATGGCACTTGTAAGACAAGATCTGAGTGAAATCCAAAGATGACAGATGGATCTCAAACAATAGCAATAAGCTGCCTGGAATGTTCAGATAGTGCAAGCAGTCTTGCTAATATATGGCACATAACTTTCTCTACTAGCCTACTGAGTGCATCACTGATAGATAAGCCAGTTTTGGTTTTTAACACACTGAACAAAGTCTGTGTATAGGTTACTTGAAAGCACTCTGAAGATTTAAGTGAATAAGATAGTCTGAGTTCATGTACAGCTACAAATAAAATTATCTTGAACATAATGTGCTATGAGAAGGTATTTTAGTGTATAGGAGAACTGGATTAAGAGGGAATCAGTTTGTAGTTAACTGGACGTTTCAATTCTGGAGTTAGTGATCTTAGTCTTGGAGGGCAAGCCACTGTGTTGCAATAGTAGCCTACTTGAGCTACTGCTTTTGATGGACTTCCCAAAGGAGGTCTGTTCTGCCCACTGAAGGAGGTTGATTCTAGCTTGTAGATGACACAAAAATTCTTCATCTCAAAGGGCTAGGAATCTGCCTCAGCAGGCAGCAGTACTCATGCATGTAACCTCATCTGACAGATCATTTAGGGCTGTTCTAGAACCTGCAGGGTCATGTGTTAGTGCTTTCTGTAGTTTTATATTGGAACACACCATTTTCATTCATCTTCACATGTTTGTAGGGTAGCTTCTGTAAGTTTTTGCCTCTGTAGTTGGCAACCATTTAAGTACAACTCTGCAGCAATTTGGTTTTTAAAAGCCCAACCCTGTAAAGTAACCATGTTTACATAGCAGCCAGAGCTTACATAGAGTAGTGGGTAATTCAGGAATGCAAAAACCCTCAATGTTCTTTATCAGAACTTTAACTTTTGCATTTTCTAACTCATTTGTAGTGCACATATATACACTACTAGTTGAGCTACTTTAATGCATTCTTACAGTATATGCATTGTGGCTGAGTTAATGCAACTATTAGGAAGTGTTACTGAGAGAATCTTAACTTTATTTTGCTTTAATACTTTAGTAATAGCTTCCATTTGTCATTACCAGCAACTACATATTTACTTTGTGATCTGAAAGCTGCCTTTCATAGTAACTGAAATAATGGAGCAAATTTTTCACTTCAGAATGCGTAAATTGCTTTCTAATTAACTGGGTCTCTTTAATGAAGATTTGCCCCTGCAATATTTTTATTATATGAATAGCCGAATTAAGATCTCATTGCTCATGAAGCACCAGCAAGCTGTTTAATATAACAAGTATTTTTCCTCTCATATGCTTGTGGGGCTAAAGAATGCAGATACAAGTGATCCTATCTGGAGGCTAGAGCCCTACAAGCTAGCTGAACAGCCAAAAGACAAAGTATGGTTTAACATGTTGGAAAATGCTGTTATTTGGGTAAAAAAAAGGAGGACTTGTGGCACCTTAGAGACTAACAAATTTATTTGAGCATAAGCTTTCGTGAGCTACAGCTTAATGCCTAAATAAATTTTAGTCTCTGAGGTGCCACAAGTACTCCTTTTCTTTTTGTGAATACAGACTAACATGGCTGCTACTCTGAAACCTGTTATTTGGGTAATATATTGGGTCTTTCATTAGCCATAAAAAAAAAAAACAGGGAAATTTCATATTATAGAAACAGAAAGGATCACTTCAGTCCTCTGCTATATCTACAAGTCAGCTGGAGCACTTGTGTAAACCACTAGCCTCTCACCTAATCTAGGTGGTCTTCCCTTCCACATGGTACCAGAGAACCTTCATTTATCTCCCCTCTGAGAATTGCCTACATCTATCTTTACCAGTGGCTTGACTTTTTGGTTTAAGTTCCCAGAAGGCGGCATTCAACACTTGTCACTTTTTTCAGCGTTTTCATTTAATGTGACAGTTACTGCCTGAACCAAGTAAGTTCTCCCATGTGTTCTTCCTTGAGGCAGTATCTGAAGAGGGTTTATTGTCTACACAGCTAGTAAAGATTCACCTTGAGGGGCCACTGTAATGTACAGCTTGTTCATTAAACATGTGTTTATAAAGCTTAGTAAGGTCATTTCCTGTACTAGTAAAACATGGTCATTTAAATTAGGTGCAGTTAATTTGAATAGAGGATAGTGCTTTATACAGTTAACCTTGCCCTAAAAACTAGACCGAAGGAAAGATGAGTGTTTAGGTAGGACTACTCATTTCTTTGTTTAGATTCCTCCAATGTGCTCATGTTTAATTTATTTTTTTTAAAGTGGCTCATTAACACTTGATAACTTAATCTTTCCTTTTTGTAGGCGGAGTGTCCATTATGTAGAGAGAAATTTCATCCTCAGAAACTGATCTATCTGCGGCATTATCGATAACTGTATCAAGCCACTACTTTTGCCCCTGACAAGATCCTAAGCTTATCTATCCTTATTAGCCAACATGGCCATAATACAGTTTGGCTTAATCCATGAGCAAGATTTTGAGCCTAAATCTTTTTATAAAACTTAACTGTTTTTACAGCTTGTAAAAAGGTGATGTTTCTCATTCCTGTTACAAAATAAACTTGAAGTACTTCGGTCCACTACCTTCTCTGCCTGCTCTTTTACCTCAGACTTTGACCTGCCATATTAAACACTGTTCCTAAAAATTGCTTAGAGCAAGTGCTCTAATCTTATTTATGCTGTTCGTCTGCATTTCACTTTAATCATTGAGGTTAGAGAATGAGGATATTAAGTAGACTATTGCCCTTGCAGTTAGTTGCAAACACTGTGGGAGGACTTAAATCCAAACAACCTCTCATGGCATGCTTTTAGGTATTATGAAACTTTTAGGATTAAGACTTGCATATAAATGTTGGATCCTTGCTCCCTTCCTGTTCTCCTAAAACTATAACAGTCCCTGTTGAAGCTTCAGGTGGAAACAGTATGTGTGCATATGCTTAAAGTAAAAGAAATTAAAGTTATGACTAACTCCAGTGGAAATTCTCATAAGAAATATGAATCCTAACAGCACCATTCTATTTTTACAGCATAATTAGGGTTAACAGTAAGATAAACTTCTCTGCTTCAGTTTAAACTAAAATTCCAATAGAACATGAGCACACCTTGCACATGTAACTGATTGTAAATGAAACACTACAGTGAAAAGTGATGAAGATTAGGTGCATTTATGTACCACTTGTTGTTTCTCACTGCTACTGGAAAATACTGTCAGATCCCTATTTCACATTTAAAGTAGTCTAGCAATTTAAATTAGATTGTTTAAACAGTTTGTTACCCAGTAGCATACAGAATGCTTTTGTATACACTAAGTTTTAAAATAGCTCACTGAATGTACAGTTGTAGGAACAAGTTCAGTAATGGACACTTCCTGTAATAATCATGAAGAATTTATATTAATTCAGTATATATACACAGACTGCAGTGGTATCTTCCATTCACCAAAATACAAGTTTAGTAAACATCACACTCCTACCCAGAACCTGTCCCTTTTGGCAATAGGCACTATGAACTCTGCTGATCACACATTTTACAGTGCAAATGAAGAGGGATGTTTACAAAAGCATCACTGCTTAAGATTTTTTTCCAGAAACCATTAGCGATTCAATTATCCAAAAATCTTAAACTGTTTGGGAGGAAAAAACTTAATCAAAACACTGTGGTTCATCTTTCTGCTCTTGCATGATAGCTAAAGGTACAACTCATTGCTATTCACATGCTATCTGAGGGGAAAAATCCAGAAATCAAGTTTTTGACATGCATAACAAACTATTTAAAAATAAGTAAGTTTTTCACTGAAGGTTCTAAAGGTTAAAAAAAAGGGATATACCTTATCAGATCTTGAACCCACACTAAGTTAAGGACACTTCTGTTAAAATAACTATACTGCAGAAATCCTGGCCATATAGGCAACATATAGCAAGAGTTATGGACAATCTCTCCCTAAAAGCTCCCATATAGTTAGTTCCTTCCCCTCACATACACAGAAAGCCTGATAAGGAATAGGTACTGATATATGCAGAAGAATAAGACACTTAACTCTGCTGGATAAGTGAGAGAAGTGAAATCCACTGAATACCCTGTCCCTACCCTCCCATCTTTCATATCAAAGGCTTTCTAGGGAAACCCCTCCTGAACTTAACTGTCAGTGCAGCAAAGGGAGAAAGGTGGCCTGAGCCAGGACTCGAGGCATATGCAGCTTTAGAGATCACTGTCAATACATTTAATTACACATAGAAACATGTAGCAAGCTATTACTGATGGTAGAAGTTGGATAATGCTGCCAAGAAAAAAGGCAGTTGCAATCTGCACTAGAGAGTTATTCGTGTATCTGTCAAGATCTAGGTTTCTTCATCAGAAACTGATGAAGGGATAGAACTTAACACTAAGAAAACATGTAAAAGTGTCATTAAGAAAATGCCTGCTTAAACAGTTTAGAACAGTTCACTCAACTACTGCACAGGTCGTGTGGTGTTGTTTGTTTTGTTAGTTTTAAGAAACCATGTTCTAGACTTGTCCATGCCTAGGCTTGAGATACTACTCACTGTTTGAACATGGTTAAAATCTCAGTGCATAGGGGGCAAGCTACTGCTATCTAGAGCAATAGTAAAGGAGAAGGTATTGATCATGAGCTGCCACTGAGAGAAAACAGCAGCTGAGCAAAGGAACTACATTTCAAATCTGCAATGACAAGTATATTCCTTTTTTACAGTTTTAATAGACAAGTCTCTAATTCACCTTTAGGGCTTTATGTTGAAAGGGAGTCAACCAGCCACTTGTTTTGTGCCTCCAATAATTCTGTAGGTAAATGAATACAAAGACAATTACTATTTTTACATATCTCCCTGACTTTCAGGCACAATGAGAAGTGAAACTACAAAACTATGATGGCAAATTGTAAGGCAGTTTCTTAAACTCAGGGCTTTTAGTTTTTCTTGGCAGCAACAGTGTTCATGATTGGCATGTGATAAGGGCTTAAGGTTATATAGTATTCTTCATCACATTTGCATGACACTTTAGGTTGAACAAAATTTACTTTATAAAAACACTGGTTTCCACAATGCTAGTTAAAAAACAAGGGACATTTTTCAAGATTACAACAGGCTGAATCTAATTAATGGTGTACAAGGGTTTCCTGGTGGCTTTACATTCTGCACAAGCAAACAAAAAGGGTTCCTTTGTACGCGTTCCATAGCAAGAATCCGTTGAAGCTACCGCTACACTATGTAGTGCATTCAAATGACTCGTCTCATCCTAGCCCCTGTAATATAATTCAACTGAATGATCTCTTAAGAACAAAGCAAATGTGTTACTTGAATAAAATAAGAGGAAAATGTAAGTGTTGACACCATTTAAAATGGCAGATCTATAAATATTAGCTCAATATATTTTATATAAAGATGACTAAAACAAGAAAGGGGGACAACTGTCTTTTAATAAAGTTTGGAATTAAAAAGTCACTTAATAAAATTGTTTGTAGCTGTATCACATCAAAAAGTTTACATGCAGGTCATTTATTTCTATATTTTTCATAGAAAATGAAAAGCTGTTAAAATCCACAAACATTTGTCTGCTATGGCCAGTTTGGGTGTGTTCTCAAGGGGCTGCATGAAGCAAACTTAAGTTAATCAAAAAAACCTTAAGTATCAAAGAAACAAGTCAAAATATTCTCCAACTAATAACAATTAAAATATATATATTTATAAATTCCAGGCCCTCAAAAGAAATCATGATAGTTTAAGAATAAAGTTTTGAGTCATTATGAATGAGCCCAATTTCAGCATCTGCCATGAGATGCAATGGCGAAACTGGCATTAGAACCTAACACAAATGAGTTTCCTTATGACCTATATTAATCTTTATGTCCCTTCTGCAAAAACCAGAATTTAGGATCTTTTTTTAAAAAAACCCTGTCTACTCTT
Organism: Dermochelys coriacea; assembly: GCF_009764565.3. Taxonomy (NCBI): domain Eukaryota; kingdom Metazoa; phylum Chordata; order Testudines; family Dermochelyidae; genus Dermochelys; species Dermochelys coriacea. The sequence goes on along the minus strand of NC_050085.1, from coordinate 18,320,728 downwards.
TACTAACTTGGTTACACTCCAGTGCTACCATGCATGTACCTTGTCAGCTGAAATTCTGCATATATTAAGGCCTATCAGACCTGTATGAACTTAGCACACAATTATGAAGCAGACAACAGCATCACGTGTGCCACTTTACTATTTTCCTCCACATGTGCACAGCACTTCAGGGTCATACTGGGCAGGAACACTATGTAAAAAAACCTAATTGTAGCCATTAGCCTCCCCAATGCCACAATGATTGCAGTGGACCTTGAAAGCAACACGATCCAAAATCAATGGGATACCAAAGATTCTCCAACTTGTTATCAAAGATAAATTAACCCAATGCTATTTGGTTAGAATGCCAGTTTCTTCAAGAAACTGATATTTCAGACAAAAAATAGAAACATCCTCTTAAAATGAAAATTCAACTGCTTTGTCACCACCCTCTTAATTACTTTATATGAAGAAAAAAGGCATTGTTACAATGGCTCAAAACCGTTCTTGTAGTTATATGTAGAGTCAGTCAACAGGCTCAATTCAACTTCTAGCTAGCGAAGGTCTTTCCCATGTCTTCCTTCCCTTTGTATTTCCTCTTGCCGTGTGTGAAGGGTATATACCTGTACTTTACCATATGCTGTAAACAAAAAGACATCAGTTTAGCTGCTAAACAGAACTGTTTCACAGATCTGATATTTCTATCAAAACAAAATATGCAGTTTAAGCCACAACACACAAAGCTCTTCAGCATAATCACTAATTTACAACTCATAAGATGTACAACGTTTAACTTCAACAACATAAGATGCCATTTTCAGTTACAAAGGATTTAAATAGCACTATTTTCCTGTATTATTTATTAGTATATACTATCCTGAACACTTTAAACGGGGTTGTTTGAGAGTTTGTACTTTGAACTTCACAAAAAAAAGATACTCAGTATAGTATAGTATAGTTGTGATGGTTAATCAAGAAAGGATTAAGCAATATAAATGTATTAACGTAATTCCCTTAGTCTTCACTTTACAATCATGAACCGTGAATCATTCTACCCCAAAATTTAGAATGTGACATTTTCAAAATCTTTATTTTTAGTTTCCATTTACAAACCAACAAGCTATAGAAAATGTATCAAAGCCAACCTGAATTACTTTGCTGCGTTTGTCTTTTTTAAAATGCCAAGTTTTTCACAACACCCATCACCAATTTGAGATCCCAATAGTCAGTTTTGCACATTATACTGCAGAAATGGCATGGATGAATGGTGCATATTATCCATTATAAACACGGAATTTACTACTTCAGAAGATACTATTCTGATAAATCTGAATCCTTTGAAGAATGAACGTAAGGGGGCTAATAATTTGATATCTAGGTGTCTAAGCTGATTTGATTTTCTGGAGTATTGAGTATTTATATTTCCGATTACAGTTTGTGCTGAAGAGTGCCTAAGGTTAGGTACTTAAGTTTAAAAATACTGGCGATACTATATATACAGATAAACATCCACAGTGCTCATTTGGCTGGCAACATCGAAAGACGCTCTTAAGCAGTGATATTTTATCTTCAGAAAGATTCAATCCAATCTCAGCACATTACCTTGATTTGTCTCTTCATAGTGATACAGAATAGCATAATGAAGTACATCACAAGGATTGGCCAGAATACCGGAACGTTGAAAGCCTCAAAGAATGTACATACCATTGCAACAAGGATGCCTTTAGTAGCAGAATGCCTTAAAAATAAATTACATAAATTAATTCCTTCCACACACTGGAAGTGATTTGTCACATTCATGTAAATGCTTTTTATTTTTAAGAGAACGGGCACATGCATCTGCTCACCAGAATTTAAACTCTGGCAGCCTTCTAATGAAGGGTCGAAATTCCTCATTTTGTTTTGTGGGTAATGAAGGACCATCATCTGGATAAAAAAAGCAAATCAATCTTTTAAGGTAAATCATCCCTTAATTGAGTCTAGTAAAGATTCTGTTCTTTCCTACTGTCACTATTATATACAAAGCCTATCTCCAGAACAGAACAGTTCCTTGCAAGAGCTCAAGTTTCCTATTTGGGTAAAATTGATCACGGAAGGGCGAGTTGCTAATGCTTGATCAAATAATATTTGTTTTGAGAGTGATGCCATATTTTTATTATATATATATATATATATATATATATATATATGCGCATGTGCAGTGTGGGGCGCAGGGATGTGCTGGCTGCTGTTTCCTGCAGCTCCCATTGGCCAGAAACAGCGAACCGTGGCCACTGGGAACTGCGGGTGGCTGTGCAAATGTAAACAAACTGTCTGGCGGCCCACCAGCGGATTACCCAGATGGGCCAAAGGTTGCTCACTACTGTACTATACACTGAAAAGTACGTACAATATTTATATTCCAATTGATTTATTTAATAATTATATGGTAAAAATGAGAAATGAAGAAATTTTTCAGTACTAGTGTGTTGTGTCACTTTTATATTTTTATGTCTGATTTTGTAAGCAAGCAGTTTTTAATTGAGGTGAAACTTGGGAGAAGAGGTATGCCAGACAAATCAGAGTCCCGAAAGGGGTATAGTAGTAGTCTGGAAAGATTGAGAGCCACTGCCTTAGATGAAGGCCATGATTAAAGACCCTTCCTGCACTGTTAATTTTTAAATAATTATTACAGCACAATTTTTAAATTCAAACTCTGTTCTCACTATTGAGAATTTTCTACTCTTCTCTGAAGACGTTTGTTCATGTGAAGATAGATGAAACTGGTTAAGTGATTTGGAAAACAGTTTACGTTCAAAATTATAGTAATGTCCACTATACCTGAGTCTTCCATTAGAGAGGGATCTACCTTTGGCGACAAGAAAGCTATGAAGAGATTTAGATGGTAGATTCCCAAGGCATATGTCACAATGTACCAACCCTAGGAAAGAACAACAAAACAAACAAACAAAAAAGTCAGACAGAAAACTTCACAGTTAACAGCTTCAAATACTTGTTTATCAAGACTAGCACAAATTGTTTAACCTGTTTTTGGTTTCTTCCCCTAATTACTTTTTTATTTACAAGTAACAAGATTTCTGGACTCAGTTTTAAAACAGTTGACATACAATGGGTGAAAGACACTCCACTTGCATGAAACCCAAATATTTAGGATTTGTGTGAATAGGTAAAAAACCACCCATGTTGATCTGATCCAATTTGGCAGTTGGTTGGTTCCTATAACTCAACTTCCCTTTTTGTCCAGTATTTCTTATTATAACAGAGTAAGCTAAAAATTTACTATGGAATGTTTCTAGCTACTTTCACTTACAGCTACAAAAAAATGACTAAATGAATTAAAGGGCACGTAAGCAAAGCAGGAAAAATACAAAAGTTTAGTTAGGCTTGAAATTTAGTTTAGATTTTGTAAATTAAGTGTTTTATAAAAGAACAACAACAGTAAAGATTTTATGATGTTATTTAAGTGAAAAAAGATGCTTAGGATATAGGGAGTAGTGAGACTTTCCCCAGCAACGAGAAAGATTCAAAACACAACAGCATTAACTAGGAGCTAGTAAGCAAAACACCACCTTCAGTTTCTTTGTCCAAGCTCAGACAAGCACAAGAAGTACAGAACCACAATAATGATAAGATTTTTGTAGTCCTTGCAGGTTTAAGGATCTATGTTGTTTAGTAATAGAAAAGGATATCTGCCAATTTAAAAATAATTATTTTTTAAGCCAACTGTGTCTCTAAGTAAATCTAATTTTTGATAAGATGCAAGCATAATGCATTTTGTCTAAGGACAGGAATATTGAGAAATAAAATAAGGAATTAAGGAAGTTACAATATAGCAGGGATCTGTTCCAGCAGCTTAAACCGGAGAGGGCAATTAGATAAGAAAATAAGATAAGTAAAATAAAGTCCCTTAAATGTTGTTGTTATAAGATCAAATATAATTGTCCTAGACTTCTATTTTAGAGTTCATCCAAAGTGTGTTAGTAAAACAGCTACTCGCAGCAAATAAACTACACTGGGAACAACAATCTAACAAGTCTCTGACAGGACATACAGTTATTTCTAGATATAGTTGTCAGTTTGTATGACAACACATGAGAGAGGCAAGGTGGGTGAGGTAATATCAGATCAACTTCTGTTGATGAGAGACAAGCTTTCAAGCCACACAGATCTGAAGAATTATATGTGGTGCCAAAGCCTGGCTCTCTCACCAACAGAAATTGGTCCGATAAAGATAGTACCTCACCCACCTTGTCTCTCTAATATCCTGGAACTGACATGGCTACAATTACATTGCATACAACACTGTTAAAGACATCGAAGGATTACATCACAATGCATGGATATCAGAGTGTAATCTCTTTTGACTGAAGAAGTCATGGCTGAATAACCTGTCCTCCTTTTGGGGGGGGGGGGGGTAGGATAAAGCTCTTAACATACAGATAACATTGCCACAACTCTTGGTTCATTCTCCTCCAACTTTTCCAAAGGCAGCAATACCAGAATAAATTGTATTGTATTCTTCAGCTAGGCACCTGAATGTATTAGCCTTTGAATGATTCTCAATTTACATGGTATATAACTTTGCAGAGTGCTAGGCACTATCAGCTCCTGTTGACCACTATGTAAGTTTAGGGTACTGGTGCAGATCATCTCCTATTGAGATACTTAGTGCCTCCAATTCCTACAAAACTCAGTAAGAGTTTAGGACATTCCATTTCAAATATTTCCCAGATTGGGCCCTAGGAGAGGAATAATAATGCATATGAGCTATATAGCTAATACCAGCCAAATTTTACATATGAAAACCAAGACTGGATCATCTGAAAGTTCTTTCAGGAAGGAAAGTACCCAAAGAAAATTCACAAAAATTCAAGTTCTCCAGCAGTTATGATGCTGTTAATCAATTTCACAGCCTCCAGCAATTACTTTTGGTATTATTTTCAGGCTCAGAGGTTTTAATCTTTAGAAGGTAAAGCACTCAGATGGGATATTGCTGAAGTTATCAGAAGTATGTTACTCTTTGAATATCACTGAGCAACGAAAAAAGAATTGCACTCTTGCTTAGGGAAGCTTTGGGAATACTGGTTCTAAAGGGCTTAACTGAATTTTGGATTGGCATGAAATAGAGAAAACAAGTTAGTGGAGATGGAGTCTGCTGCTTGCCAGTGATGATAAAATAGTGGTAATGCAGAAATTCTTCATAGGTTCGGTGCTAGGAGAGGAATGCTGGCACCTGAATGAGATGCCAAGGTTGAAATACGAAGCTAAAACATGAACAAAGTTTTAAGAGGTTTATTATGCAATTTCATTAGAACATGACAGTGGCACTTCCCATCTTCTCCTGCTACAAAACAAAACAGCCAGCCTTAACCATCCCTTTTAAGATTGCATTTCAGCCTAAAGTTTGTTAATATGATGTAGCAGCTCAAATTACTATTGCTATTAATTGGAGGAAAAAACAAGGTACTTTCACTTCACACAAAGCATACCAAAGCTTGTGATTATTTTTCCTGGAGAAAAGATGAGTAGCCAAAAAAAGACAGGCATATGTACTTGACTATTACTCCTTCATGACATTGAAAGTAGCTGGTTTAGGAATCTGTTTATTCTACCAAACTTTTTTCCATCTTGAAGTTATTATTTCATTCCATGTCTATGCATGTAAACTTAAAATATTCTTACTTTGACCCATATAAGCCAATATTTCTTGGCAAGTGTTTTAGTGAAATGGATTATTCAATCTAATAAAAAAGTATTCCTTTTACAGTTAGTGTTATTCGAAATGTAACAAATGCAATAAATTTAGTTTTCCTACCTGTAGTAGATAAACTCTAATCATGTAGATAAAACTCAGACCCAGAGTTACAACCCATCGTACTGCTGTATATGGAGTAGATTTGTCTAGCCAGGATTGGTAGATCTAGAATGAAATGTAAAATGTTTTATACACAAACATGGTTTATTATAGAATAATTTAAATGAGTATCAGAGAGATCGCAAGTTAAGGAACATTTTTTGGTTAAACATCAGTTTAAAAGATTAAAAACATTTTTAGAACTCAGGTTTACTTAGCATTATTTAGACTGGTTACTTGCTTACATTTTACTCAGGTCACACGCTGCTAACAAATTTCAGTTTCACTTTCATTTCTAGTCACTCAATTTCTGGTTCTTATGCACTAGTATACTGGCTGCCAGTTTAAAGTTGTAACTAGAGAAACTGATTTTTTTTTCAGTTTCATAAATGTTTCCATTAATTTTATGTTTAAATCTTCTGTTTACAAAATCAGATTTTGAGCCCAAGCTAACCAGAGGACAAAAAAGATTTTATGGCTATTGGAAAGCTTGTGTTCTAAAAATCATTAGCAATTGCGTGTGTACAACTTTGAACATCGTAAAGGGAGCAAATGTTCAGAAAGTGCTGATCACCACCAATAAAAAGAAAAAAAAAAATCAGGCTTCTTTAAGGTGTTCATCCAAAAATATGTACATGCAAAAATCACGTCACTTTTAAAAATTTGTATACTATAGTGTCTAATCTATTCTCTACTATCTAAGTACTCTCAGTTTAGTAAAAACATAAGTTTTAGCTTTTAATAGCAAACAGTAATGCTTGAATTAATTATGGTTACACAAAGCTTTCTTGGACTGTCTCTTCGTTTGAGAGCAACTAGCATGCTGAGGGCATTAAAGCAGTAATAAATATTCATACATACTGTTAAACATTCAAATAGTACCAGAGACATTAATTAAATTTGTCTTTGTATTTGTCGTCATGGGTATGAGACCATCCATTTCTAAAAAGCAAACTCATTTTAAGGAAAATACTTTTTGAAATACTCAGTAACTTAATTATTCCTTTTACTGAAACTGAAGGCCGTGAGTTTAAAAAAAAAAAAATTGTATAATTCCAGTGACACTAGTTCCCAACATGATCTCTCACAGAAAACCAACCTGTCCAAGTCTTGTGAAAAATCTAAAGACCACTGAAGGTTTGCCATGAACAGACTCTCCAATACTGTCCCCTTCGGACATTGTTGCTGTGAAAACAAGACATTTATACAGAAAACATGTTAAAAATAAGAACTTAATATAGTGAAACTTTAAGATACTTTACATGCATCAGCATTCAGGTGTGTGATTTCACATCTTGCTGATTTGATATCTTGTTTGAAACAAAAAGGTATCTTCTGTGAAACATTTTTAAAGACAGGACATTCATTCATTCTATTTCAGGGGAAGTGTCAAGAAAGGAAAGGGTTAAGTATATTTTACAAAGGGAGAGAGAGGATCTAAGACATTTTTAGGAAAAATTACAAACAGTAAGTGAGGCAAGAAATCCAAGTGATATTCTCATCTTGATATGCCAGAAATCAGAGGAGCAAACTGGAAACAATAATTTGGAGATGATGTACTCTAATACTACTCTTCCCCCCACCTTTAGCCTTTAAAAGTAAACTGCAAACCCAAAATTTAAGAAACCTATTTAAGACCCCTCTCCTCCCAGAATTAGTAAGTGACTACATATTTAGATAAATTCAATTCTGGCTTCTGTTCCTTGGGCTCCATCCAAGAACTGGCATCATAAGCATCTAAACATTTTCCTGCACTGTTTGAAGCATTTGATGTTGTCAGTCATATCTTTGCCAAAATTAACATCTCAGCAACAGTGGAAAAACGATTACCTTTAAGAGCTTATATTACCTTACTCCCTCTCACATGGTAAAAGACAGGGCCCAGAACTCAGGTGAAAAACATTAATAAATGCAATATTTTTGATTTAGGATTCTCCTCCACTCCTTCAGTTAAAAACATACAAGCTCGGCAGTTTGCTTTAAGACACAAACGAAATCATATGGAATCTGAGCAGTGGCAGCAGATGTGCCACATCACCAAAGGTAATACCTCACACTACTTCCTGGATTCCCATCTGTGGTCAGGACTTTGTTGCTCTATGTGATAATGGGAGCAATTTCAGCTCTATAGTAATTAACATTTAGAGAGTGTTTTTCATCTGAAGATCTTAAAGCAATAGAGACGGGTGAAGTATTAGTAAACCACAGAAGATTAAATTATATTAAATGCTACATTATAGTGACAAATAGATGGAAGGAAGCTCTCAGTCCTAATGACAAATTCTAAATTTCTCCCTGGGTGCATGGTAAAAATCTGAAAGCTATGTATTATCCCTCTTTTACATGGGAACAATAATCAGTAATAGGAAGGAGTCCCTATCACAAGATCAGAGGTAAGAGGATTGATAGTGAGAATCCAGAACTTCAGCCCCACATCGATCCTAGGTATACCAAAGAAAGACTCCTAAAATTTGATGATACAAAAATGTCCTTTTGATATCCAGGGCCAAAGAGACGAAATACATTTTTCACTTCAGTTAACTCCACAGCGTGGGGAGAGGAAATACCATTATAGAAACTCAAAGATCCAACATGTTTTTATTCGTAAGAACTTCCTCTATTAGCACTACCTTATTATAGTTTTGAAACTTTTTCAAACCTAGTGAATCTAAAGCAGAACCAGAATGACTACAAAGACGGAAATGTTTCATCATGGAAGAAATGTTTCCTTTCTGTCAATGATACCAATATTCACTTGAGTATCTTTAATGTTCTCATTATGTGCTTCTACTCAATCATCAATGGGGACTTGGAAAATCAGATCTGCAATAGGATCTAACATCCCAGTCCCGCACACAGTTACACACACACTAGGGCCATGTCAACACTAACATTTATGTCAGCAAACTTTTATCGCTCAGGCGTGTGAAAAAACACCCCCCAAGCAACACAAGTTTTGTCAGCATAAGCACACGTGTGCACAGCGCTATGTCGGTGGGAGACACTCTCACGCCGACATAGCTACTACCATTCCTTGAGCTGGTTTTATTATGTTCACAGGAGAGCTCTCTCCTGTTAGCATAATGCAGCTACATGAGTGCTCTTACAGTAGCACAGCTGTATTGGTACAGCTTTGCCACAGTAAGCTTGTAAGTGTAGACATGGCCTAGTAGTTCCGTTGAAATTATGCATGAAGTTAAAGACACCTAGTTCTTGCAGGATTGGGGCCTTCTTTCGCATTCTGTTCTGCAATATGGGTAGTAAAGAACTTCACGTCTGATTAAGTGGTGATTATTATTCAATTTACAAAAACAAAAGTGCTTGGATGAACATCTGATAAAAATGTTTTTATTATTCCAGGGATAGATCTGAATGTCTATAGTGTCACTGAAGTTTTTTAGCACATTCATAGTTTTAAAACCAAATAAGTATATTTTCCTGATTTATGTTGTTATAAACCTCTCTCAACGCATTTTAAATAGCATAGGTTTAAAATATGTAACATAATATTCCTTATATGAATGTTTAATAGTTAAACATACAAGTGGCAATATTTCAAAACTTACAGAACATTAGTGGTTAAAACTACAATATCTATTCCTGAGGGCATTGTGCACCTAAAAATTCTGCACATAATATTTTAAAATTCCGGAAATTTTATTTGTCAAATAAATGTGGAGGCTCCATCATGGCACTGGGGAGCACAGGCCACTGACAGCACAGAGGTGGGAGATCACTGCACAGCTTACCCCCCTCCCCCCGGAACATGGATTCAGCGGGGAGGCTGCATCCAACCCTGACATAGTGCAAGGACTGGTCCTGCCCCAGAAACACCCCAGGGCCCTGCCCCTCCATGCCAGGTGCACCAGATGTGGGCAGGCAGGTTCAGCATGGCAAGATCCAAGTGTGGAGAAGCTTAGTGTGGGGGGGATCCAGGTGTGGGTTGAGAGGGTTCTGTGTGGGGCAATCTGGGTGCAGGCGGTTCAGCAGGGATCCAGGTGCGAGGGAGATCTGGATGCACAAGGGATTGTTGGGGTGTTCTGGGTGCAATGCTAATGGGACTTGGCAGGGGGGTCCAGGTGAAGGTGCTTGGGGCTCAGTGGGGAGGGGTGGGGGGGAACAGAGCTCAGTGGGTGAATCTGGGTGGGGGGGGGTCCAGATGCTGGGGGAGTGGGGATCCAGGTGCAGCTGGTTGGGGCTCAGTAGGTGGGGATCCGGGTGGCTCGTTGGGGTGGTCCAGATGCCAGGGGAGTAGGGCTCATCAGGTGGATTCTGAGTGCAGAGGGGGTGAGGCTCAGCGGGAGGGTCCTGGGTACGAGGGGGTCTGGATGCATGGGGGTTGGGCGGATGGGGGAGAATCTCTCTGTATAGGGATCCCTCCCTCTGCAGCTGAGGAGGGATGGGTGCAGAAAGTAGGGGTTGGGGGAATTTGCAGAGTTTCCTGCAGCTGGGGGATGGTCTGACTGGGCCCTGGATGCCATGCAGGGGAAGAGGAAGTCCCATCCTCCCCAGCCCAGCCAAGACTGGTGCAGGGTAGGAACCATGAGCCAGATCTGCCCCAGTCCTGCCCCCTACGCCACAGTGATTTACATCTCTGCCAGCTGCCCTGGGCACCTGAAATATACTGCTGGGGAGGGCTGGATGACTAGTCTTGTGGCTTCCCTTTGCTTCACCGTCAGAAAGTCATTTTTCTGCTAGGAAGCAAAGAAATCTGCGGGGGACATAAATTCTGCATATTTCAGTGGCGCAGAATTCCCCCAGGAGTAAGTATCTCAAGATGAGTGTGTCTTATGAAATTTGCTTTGAAAAGGGTCCACAATTTACAGACCTAAATCACAATTACAGACCTAAATCATATCTGAGAATTGGAAATAAGGCTTAATTTTGATAACACACCATTATAACAGAGCATTAAATTTCTTCTGTTACTTACAGTGAGATGTTATCAAAATCCAGCATAGTAAATAAATCAGTAGCCAGGGAGTAGACTGAAATTGTCCTAAGGAACTTAATAGAGTTTGGAGTTTTAAACAGAGTACTACGCACATAAAATATAGCTCTATAAAATTGCTGTTCTGCCTGAAAAATACGTTTATCTTACAAACACATGAGCTATGAGAAGTTACATTTTCTAGTTTACTAGGCAAGCACTGTCCACCCCTGAATTCTGAAAAAGCAGGGTCTCTTCCTTGATCATTTTATTTTATTTGTAATGAAGGAGTTTCATTCATCTCTTCCAATGGCATGCACAGTGTAAGTAGGTCAGAGAACTCTCTGAACATTACGGAATCTTTCTGACTTTAAAGACAAAACAGGCAAAGAAGGAAAACTGAAGAGAAGGATGCAGTTCCCTGTGCTAGTAGAAGAGCGTACTTTCACGAGCAATAGCCTAAGATGTTCTGTTAGAAGGAGCAGTGGACAGCCAAAGGCACGAGGCCGTCCCGTTGGTCCCAAGTTTTTTAAAGCACGGCAGCTTACTTCTGGTTTCCACAACGCGCGAGCTTTCTTTTTACAACAGATTTCGGTTCCTACCTCATGCACCTGGCCCTTCACAAATGCATTCCCAGCCAAACAGCAGCAGCAGCTCTATGACACCTCTACACCCCCACTGTCATTAAAGAAACAAACGTCCACGGGTGTTCACGGTTAGTTAAATCTTGACCCTGATTAAAGGAGGCAACGCAGGAGAGAGGGGAGTCCCAAAAGCGAACAACGTGAATGCTCCTTTGAAGCAGAAGGTCAAGGAGCAGGAGGCCCCGGGCTGTGACTGGAGGCGGCCCCTGTGGGCAGCGGGAGAAGAACCACCGAGCCGGCTCCAGGGGGCCGCACGGGGCTGACCCGGAAAGATCCCGAGGCTCCCCCGCCCGGGGCACGGAAGCGCCTCGCCCACCCCCATCCACAGAGCAGCCCTCCCCTCCTTCCCCGTCACACCCCGAGGGCCGTTCCCCCCGCCCAGCCCCCCGGCACCGCTCCCGGCGCCCCGGGCGAGGCTCCCCGCCCCGGGGGGCGCCTCACCATCCCCGGCCCCGCGGCCGCCTTCGGGGGTCCAGGCCGCGTCCAGCTACAGCCCGGGGCCTCAGCGCTGGGTCCGGCTCGGCCCTCGCTCCCGCCGCTGTCCCGAGGGAGGGGGAAATCGGCTACTCACAGCTGCCGGAGCCGCTGCAGCCGGGGCCAGGTCTTCTCCTTCCGCCTTTCCCCCCCCCACCCTCCACCACAGCATCCAATATGGCGGGGGATGAGGCGAAGCCAACTGCTTCCGCTTCCGGGGCAACGCGGGGCGGGGCAATGCGGGGCGGGGCGGGGCTCACTCCTCCCAAAGCGCCGGGCGCTGGCCCTGGGAGGCTGGTGCTCAGTGCTGGGGCCTGGTACTAGGAGGTGGGATTGCAGGGGGGGGCGCTGGGGTTGCAGCCTGTGGTCCCGGGGGACCTAAGCATTGGGCTCTGGGGTTAGGCTTAGAGAGGGCTTGACGGCCCTAGTATGGGGGGGCGCCTGCCTGGGAGGAGGGACTCGACTAGGATGAGAGGGAATTGGCAAGAAGTGGGTTGAGTCTGGAGGGGTCAGTCCCAGCCCCTGTTTCCTGGGAACATCCCGCAAATGATCAACGTTCAGGAATTAAAAACAAGAACAAAAAAAATGATGATTAAATCCTACGTGCAGTGCTATCCATCTTGTGATCTGAGACATGCTATTCATGCAGCTGAGATTCTGGGTAAAGTAAATATAGGCACCAAGTTATTTCCCCGTGCCATTCTTCCAAACTCTGTACGGTTTTGCTACCTAAAAGTGCAGTTGTAATGTGACTTGAAATATGGCATTTGCAGGTTTTCTGTTTGTCACCTCTCAATTGGAGATCACATTTGCTCAGTTTACAAATATAAAAAGATGGGGGGGGGGGGTTTTCTAACTGTAAGACTGGCAAACTCAACAAGGGATCCAAATATCAAACATTTTTCAGAGTAGCAGCCGTGTTAGTCTGTATTCGCAAAAAGAAAAGGAGTACCGGTGGCACCTTAGAGACTAACAAATTTATTAGAGCATAAGCTTTCGTGAGCTACAGCTCACTTTATTTGTATGCATCATCACCAGTAATAAACATTCTGTGGTGCAAAATTTTCCCCTCACATTTGGAACAGAGGAAACATTTGGAACTGCAGTTGCAGTTTAGACCTAGATCCTGCAGCTGGCCCTGTGCAGGGCAAGGGTCAATTCAGCTTCCTCTCCCATAACTGCTTTATCTTTCCGAGGCTAACAGGAGAAAAAAATTACTGTTGTCACTCAAGTGAGTAGATCTGACTCAATCTGCAGTGAGCAGAACTCCTGAGTAAGAAAATGAAATTTTTTATATCATCACTTCTTACAGTATACTATGCTATGAAGCTTTACAGTGACCCTATGAAAATGTCTGAATCTGTCTCGAACTGAAATCAGGTTTCAGAGTAGCAGCTGTGTTAGTCTGTATTCGCAAAAAGAAAAGGAGTACTTGTGGCACCTTAGAGACTAAAATTTATTTGAGCATTTTCCACCAGATGCATCCGATGAAGTGAGCTGTAGCTCACGAAAGCTTATGCTCAAATAAATTTGAACTGAAATATCGCACTACTGTGTATGCTGCATTTCTGAGCTTGAAATAAAACCATGATAAATTTGCCCTTTTAAAGGAAAACTAGAGTGATTAGTTCCAACATCTTGGATAGCTATATAAATATTTATTAAACAAGAATATATCAAAATTACTTTTCTTCAGAAATAATTACCATTCTTTCCTGGGCTTTATAGCTCTGATATTAATGACACCTAAAAAGATTGATTAAAACTTTTCTTCCTGCCTGGTTTTGAAGGATTCTGAATTCTTCCAGGTTTCAGGAGTCCTCTCAAATACCCCATGGCCAAAAAAGTCACCCAAGTAGTAACTAGTATGTTGATGCAGTCTCTGGATTCTAGTAATATTTTTGTTTCACCTCAGAAATAAAGTACAGAAATACATCAGATTTTACAGTAAACATTTTTAAAAAGATTTCACATAGATATTTTTTAAAATATTTATAAAAAGTTAAGTGGCATAAAATTCATCAAATTGTATTTGAATAAGTATTTTTAAGATCACCTAACCGTCTTAGTGCAATACTTACCCTAACTACCATTTTGGCTTTCCTAGGTTAAGAATTTCCCCTCACATACATAGTTAGCTTTACAAATATATTTTAAAACACTTGGATTATAAGAGAAATAATAAAATCGCTCACCCAGTGCTCTTTGATTGAACCTGATTTTCTAAATTAATTTCCAAAATATTTTCCTTTATGTATTGGAACAGTAGTAATGGTTTGCACAACTCTACGTCCAGACAGTTATATCACACTCATCACTATATCTTTAAACATGTATAGCATTTTTCTTCAAAGAATCTCAAAACATTTTACAAGGTTTATATTCTCACAATACACCTGAGAAGTAGCTAAGTATTATTAGATACAGTATCCCAAGCACAGAGGGGCTTGTTAGAGGCTCTGTATTACTGTTGTATTATAAAGAATAAATCATAATTATACAGATGGGGAAAGGTAAAGTAATTTCTCCAAGACCACATAATAAATCAATGGCAGAGCCAGAAATGGATTTGAGGAACCCTGATTCAAATTTCCCTTTAGTAACCACAACAGCCACTATGGGGGGGGGAGGATTTGCCTTATGCTTTCACTTACAGCTTGTTAAAAAAACAAAATGAAACATCTTTCAAGTTTGAAACTGAATGCAGGAATCAGAATATGGAGATCCTAGTATTAAAATTGATATTAGAAATAGTCAAACCTCGCTGATTTAAATTGTCCTATTGGCAAGGAGATGCAGTTTTATCATAAATCTTGGGATATTTGGTATTTTGCTTAAAGTTCCAATTTGTTGAGGATCCTCCTTGGACTACAGGACAATCTTAGTTTGCATTTTTTTTAAAAGTAAGTTTTCAGCTTTTGTTTGTTAGATGAAAAACAAGAAACAAACAAGCAAAACCTTGAAGAGCTAATCCCTAAAGATTCCAAAACCAGAAGGCAAATAAAAAGAACCAAAATATATTACTTTTAACATTTCATGATTTTTAAGCCAACCTTGTGATTTTTTTCTGTTCTGACTCATGATTTTTGAATGCTTGGCATTGTTAATACTGCTAATGTACATATTAAATAATAGTGGTTCTCTTTCTTTGTATTTCTGTGGACCTCATCGCTGCAGTATCTGCGCTTCATTAAACCCTGATCCTGCCACTTATTCCTGCCCACATGGAGGCCCATTGAAGTCAGAGACACCCCCCCCCCCCGCACAGGCACAGGTACTACCTGTGCGCAAGCTTGCAGGATCTGGTCCTCAGATTGTAAACTCTTTGGGGCAGGGACCATGTTTTCATTATTTGGGGCCTGGATCCTTACAGGCCCTGCTGTTCTGTATTATTTACACAAAATAACAGTCACAGTTCTAAACCTAGGTTTCAGAGTAGCAGCCGTGTTAGTCTGTATTCGCAAAAAGAAAAGGAGGACTTGTGGCACCTTAGAGACTAACCCATTTATTAGAGCATAAGCTTTCGTGAGCTACAGCTCGCTTCATCGGATGCATTTCTAAACCTAGGCATGTTGCAGCACTCGCCCCCTCAGCTGGGGATGTGCTTCCCCCAAATCCTTGAAAGTGGGGGGAATGGGCAGTGAAAAGGTTGCCCCTTTTGGGGGCTGGCTAGCATGTCACCGGCCGGCATGCAGTAGAGCAGGGAAGCCCTTGGAGGAGGGAGGGGGGAAGAAAGAGAGAGAGAGAGAGACGCATGCGTATAGCGGGCGGGGGGCGGGAGAGGGAGAAATCCCGCCCCTAGCTACCAGGGAGCCAATGGCCGGCAGGATACGGTTGCCAGGGTCTAGCGTCGCTGCTCCCCGCGCAGATGGCGGCCCCTAGGCCTGGTTGCTGCTTCGGGGCGATGCAGGCTCAGCGGCGGGAAGGTGAGGGCTCGGGCCGTCCGTCGGTCGGTCTGCACGGGGGGTGTCCGTCTGTCCGGGGGAGGGGGGGTACACGCGTACACACCAGGCCGGGAGGAGGGGCGGGTGTGTGGGAGCTGAGCTCTCACGGGGGGGGGGGGGGGGGGTGTGGGAGCTGAGCTCTCACGGGGGGGGGGCGGGTTCTTCGGTCTGTTTGAGCACTGGGGGGGGGGGGGGTAGAAGGCTCTGTGGAGGGATAACTGCATCTGAGCCGCAAATCGGGCCCTCTGTCAATTCAGCTGGATTTCTAGAAGGGAACAACTTCATTGTATAAAGGAGAACCAAACCCCCGAGAAAAGGGATCGCTAGAAATGATAATCGATTAACCTGTTAGCATAGAGACCACACGTTACTTTAGGGTCAGTTCTACCCCTTGCATCGTTTTTTCTAGGAGACAACTTCGAACGAACGGAGTTAAGACACAGTACAAGTAGGAAAACTCGTTTCTTGCTAAAATAAAGAGGGAATGTATCTTTGTTCTGGTATTTAAGCTATTTTAAACAAAACAAAAAAGTCTTCCCCTTACAAAGATGGCTTCATTTTGTGTGTGCTTATTCTTGATGTATACAGGTTATGGCATGCCAGATAATATTTTTGACATAGATGGATTAGGTGACACACTCTAAGGCATTTATAATAAGCTCAACAATGTAGTATCTAGATGCCCATGTTTATAAGATGTTTATGTAAATAGCAAACAAATTCCTATGTTTATTTTGGTGTAAATGTTATTTAATAGTTCAAGATACAAAATGTCTATGCAGATGTGTATACAAATCTACAGAAAACAACTATTACTTTTCTATTACCTGTTCTTCAGCATTCAAGTATGACTTTTTATTATTCAGCTAAATAGTTCCAGAAATCTCATCTCATAACCTAATATTTGTCTTGTTTTTCAGGATATGGACTGTATGTTTATTCTAATTCTTTTTTTCACTATGAAGGAGAATGGAAACAAGGAAGAAAACATGGTAAGGGGAGATAGTTTTATCCACTGACAATGAAGTGAAATTTTAGTTCACTTATCTAACTTTTTTAATTTGTAAAATTTCTATAGAAACAGTATTAAACACTGAAGTTAAAGTAAGATTATGTATGACTCTGCTAAGCAACTGAAGCAGTGACAGTGATCCATAACCATAATTGCTGTCATGGACATCAGTCTTTAGTTCTTAAGTTAAAAAAATAGACTCTATGGTCACAAATACACAAGGCTTGGGTGTCATGAATCTGGCAGAGTGTCAGCCCTGGAAATGGGAGACCCTGTACATGGAGCATCCACCACAAAGAGCTCTGCTTAGCCGGAATTGTAACAAGAGGAAAGTTTTGGTTTTTTCTTCCTGAGTAGGTTAGCTGCATCCAGAGCAAAAAATCTGCATAGATTTTTAGGTCTATAGGATATAGAAAGGTGTAAATCCTTTTAGGTGAACAGAGCCTTTTGGCCAAAGGCCACAAATCAGTAACAGAGAAACTGCCCCTTCACCCCATTCTTCATAGATCCTTTCTTGTAGTCCATTATATCCTTGGAATGACCTGCTCATGCTCCAGCACACTTGAAAGAGTCTTTACTTCTTTCTGAATTGGGTGCATCATACATAGTCATTCAGTGTTCAACTTGCTAGAAATATGTGAGGAATAAGGAGTTAAGAATATTGTTGTTCAAGAGCTCAACTCGATGTTCTCTCATCCTCTGGAAACAAAGTGTCACTTGACTGTTCTCTAAGACTTTTGTTTATATTTTACAAATAAAACAAAAAAACAGTAATTTTCTTTCTTTTGTCTTTGTACAAATAATGAGAATCTATTATATTTGCAACCTTATATTAGGTGCTTACAGACTGGTATGAAAATAAAGTCTTTGTCTTCCAAAATTTACAACCTCTAGAGATGAAATCCTGGCCCCAGTGAGTCACTGGCCAATCTCCCATTGACTTCACTGGGGCAAGGTTTTCACCCTACACATAAAATACTTAACACTTCTGTACTTCCTTTCATCAACAGACTAGGTGCCTAAACATTATTTTGATAAAAGTGTTAGGAATGCCTAAAATAGATTGATTCTTTAAAAACATTAAATAAGTCTCACAAAACCTCTGTAAGGTAAGTAGTTTTATCTCCTTTCTCCAGATGGGTACATCAAGTCACAGAGTGGGGAAGTAGCTTGCCCAGGGCTGCACATTGAGTCACACACATTGCTGAGGTTGGAATTCAGAAGCCCTGATTCTCACTTTACTGCTCAAACAATTAGATGTAGTGTCTCTGAGATTATAAGAAGTCTCTTATCATTCAGAAAGCATTTGAAGTAACATATTGTTTCCTAGGTCATGGTAAGCTGTTATTTAAGGATAGAAGTTATTATGAAGGCGAGTTTGTAGATGGAGAAATTATGGGAAATGGATTGCGATACTGGGCATCTACAGGTTAGTTCTTTTCCCTGGAATACACCATATTCTTTTAATATAAATTTTATCCTTTTACAAGGCTATGTAGAAAAAAGTACATTTGATATCTATCTATATTGTAAGTTGCCACCTTGCTTTGCTCTAAATAAGAGTTTTTCTGGGTTTCCATTGTAAATCCTATTTTTCAGGTTTTCATGTGTTTGCTGTTTTATACTGGATTATGTTGACTTTTGGTTAACTCCAAGCAAAGTGCATGTAATAGTGGGAAAAGGGGTAATGGTGTAAATCAGAAGCATTTCTCTTACCTTTGACAATAAGGATCTCACAGGCAGATCCCTACACCTGCATCAAACTCTTTCAGCCCTAATCTTGTAAGAAAGTAAAGGATTAATCACCCTGTGATTAGTGAGCGGATCTTATGTATGTTCTCACACATGGATTTGTCAATGAACCTATATCCCAGCTGGCACACCTCTCCTTTTTCCTTTCTAGAATAGAGAGAAACTCTTCATGAGCTACTCCTTACCCAAAAATTATTTAAGTTCAGCCCTAAATGTGGGGCATCGTGTAATTGTGCTGCCCCAGGAGATATAATAGGAAGGAACTGTAAGTCCTCACCTTTGCTTCCTTTTTGACCTGAGGGTAAGTCACTGCCCCACTACCCCCAGCCCTAGCGATTGGCAGTCTCTGGTGGCTGGCACGTAGCAGGTATGGGGTGGAGCCCATGTAACCTTTTATTCTATGAATAAATTGGGTAAATGCTTGCCAGAAAAAGATAATTATTTCTCATTCTGAGATGGTATAGGCACAGACAAATTCACTGTACAGTCCCGTATTTTTAGTACCAAGCTCCTGACTTCCCAGGCTTCATACAGAAGATTTGAATGACTACATGCCATCAAAAGCTGTTAAGTTGACTATGAAATTAAAGTACTTTTTATACATTTCTTAACCATAAAAGAACATATTATGAATCTTTTTTTAACAAGTCACTGCCATTTTTAAGATGCCTCAGTTTTAAAGAGCTGAAGGAATATGGATTATGATTCATTAGTTTTAAGATAAAGACCTAATGAACAGGTTTTTTCTTGATTTGACTGTACTGATAATAAAAAGCCATTATTAATTATTCACTTTATGACTTTTTTAAAATACCTTCTACCACTGCTCTGTAAGTAAGGAACAGTAGGAACCTTTATTAGCACACTTTAGACTTAAAAAAAAATTATTAAACCACATTTGACACAGCTATTATTTCTTTTTTCCACTTTACTTTCTGATATATTTGCTTCAAGGAAACACTTACTCAGGTCAGTTCGTTTCTGGAGAGCTCCATGGACATGGAGTCATGCAGTATAAAGATGGTGGGAAATATGAAGGGGAGTTCTCCTATGGAATGAGAGCAGGTAAGTTAAAGTCTGAGAGGAAACTTTAATTAAAATTCACTCTAAAGTAATTGAGGTCCTGGTTAATTATTATTATTATTTTATTCATTATTAATCACAGTTATAACAGTGCCTAGGAATCAACCAAGAATGGGGCCCTATTGTGCTAGGCATTATACACACAGAATAGTAGACAGTCCCTGATTCAGCAAGGTCAGGCCTAACTTTAAGCATGTAAGTGGTTCCACTGAATTCATTGGAGTATGTTATTAAGATTAGTCACATGTATCTTGCTGAAATAGGCCTTATTTACTAATTGGGGTAAAATCCCTTCACTGACTGTCTCCTTTCCCCTACCCCCAAGAGTGTCTCAAGCATAGCAAACTTAGTTAGAAAAGTTCATTTACAACAGATTAACCCAAGGACTCTCTTGCATTTTGTTGGCCAAATTCAGATTAAGTACAACTCCATTGACTTAATTTGAGTTAAATTGCACCTGCTTATGCTACAACTGAATTGGCACTGACTGTGTTTACACTTTAATTGGCTGGAGCCTGGTAGAGTGAACATTTGGAATGATGAGAATGAGTTTAATGCAAACCTCTGGAGATTTGAAATAAGCCCCTTCTTATATTTATTCAGCTAGAACTAGATAGGTTTTCATGGAAAATTTGTGTTGCTCTTTGTGAGATAATAAAAGGCCTGATCATGCAATTATTTGCACAGATGAGTAACTCTGCACACATGAATAGTCCCATTTTATGCATGTAATTAATCCCATTGAAGTCAAGCTACTTACCTGTGTGATTGTTTGCAGGACTGAGTCCATAGAATGATCAAATTTTAGGGTCAGGACCACTTACTTGACACTGTGAGTCGCTCTGATGATTTTAATGGGACTACTCTCAATGCATAAAAGTTAAAAGTGTACATGTGTCTTTCTGTAGGATGAGGGTTTTAGTTCTTACAGCACCTAGCTCGTGATGGGTGCCACTGAAATAAACAACAACTTCTGACCTGATTTGTAGTCTACCAAAATTTGGAAAACTTTGGATAATTAAAACCCAAATTGTTTGATTTTTTGCCAAACCTTCATCAATTGGCTGTGCTGTGAGTTTGAAGTAGATATTTTCTGTATAGTTTAGAAGTTAACTATATTCAAAAACCACATATTAAGGGATTTTATTGCAGGGATATGTAAGGATATGTAAGGATTTCCTGCCTCTAGAGATTGTTGGTGTGTCTGCTATAGATTTTTCTATTTATTATTATTTAGGACATGGATTACTTGTTGACAAGGATGGACAAACTTATCAAGGAACCTTTCACAATAATAAGAAACATGGAGGAGGGAAAATGACCTTCAAGTAAATTTTTAATCTTATTGTATTAGTTGTTTTGCTCTTGTTAATATAACGTTTAGAGGCTGGATTAAACATGCAAAAATTGGGAAAGTGAGTTAAGGTGAAACTCACCCTGTTATGCCTAGATCTAGCAGTTCACATTTTGCATGTATAAAAGTTTATTCTTTGATTTGGATCATATAACAAGTAATTACATCTTCTCCAATATTTAAGTTCCCCTCAATTCTGAATGTTATTACATTTGTGTTAAACCGCAAACTCTTAATGCCATTTTTATTGTCCTTGTTTTATGAAATCAAAACAAGAAAAACTTCTGTGGAAATTTGAAAGTTTAAAAATTGTCTCAAGCACACTGTAATTTGTCTGATTCCTTTGGAGTGATTACCCTCTGTCCTGCTAATATTGTACATATTATTGTACATAAAGAATATTGTACATTGAATATTGTACATAGAGATTCTTTGGATCCAATTAAGCAAAAACAATCCATGCAGGTTCCACACCATGAAAACCTATGCGAGGTTAGGAAGTTGATTTTTCACCTCTTTTGAGGTATTGCACGAACTTCTTCAACATGGAAGCTGGACAGAATTTTGTTTGAATTGGTGTTCAGCTGTTGGACATATGTACCAAGTCCACATGCACTACTGACGGAGTTTCTGAAAGGGTTCTTTAAAAAGGCATAAAGGGTTTTAGGTTTTGAGAGTGAAATACAAAAGCTATATTTAAATTGCAAGAATGTCAAAAGGCTTTTTTTGAATTAATTAGTACTGCTGTATATTAAAGAGAGCCACATGAATTCAAAAGTTAAGATTTTATATGTGGCGTTTCAGTCTATAGCCTAAGCTGAGATATTAAACTCCTAAAAAGATAAATTTACACAAGAAATGCTGACAATTACAGTGCAAGCATTGCTGTTATAATTGCTTGTAAATCATTAGTACTTCACTGTGGTACTGCTTTAATTATGCCAGTAACACACAGCTCTGTCAAAAACTGATTAGCTGTGGATTTGCCACTTGTTAACATCTTTTTGTTTTTTAGATTAAAAAACTTTCAAAAGTCATGTGATTATCTAAATACAGTATATTTACAATAAAGTTCAGCCTCACCAAAACTCATGCTTGAGCATGACTGTCAACGGCTTTCTGTGTGGACAGAAATTGCTAGGTTAATGTTTTACTTGGCTGGAATTCTGAGTCCTGAAGTTTTAATTGCAGAGGCTGCATGTGCCATTGACTGTAGAGTCAAAAGATAGCTCAGCAAAACTAATTTACGCTTTGGATATATCCAAAGCCTCTGAAGTCAAGGTGGAAATCTTATCATAGACTTTAGTGGGATTTGGATCAGGCCCTGTGCTTATGCTTTTTACTTGGGTTTCTATTTTCTGTTGCTATATTGGCTGTGCATGGATAGTAGCCCCCACTGATCACATACCAGCGTATAAGTAAGCATACAATGAAAGAAGAATAACAATGCCAGAAAAGGCTTGACAGCATGATAGAAGCTGATCAATCATTCTTACTCAGTAGGGAACTTCTGTTAATAGGAATAATAAGAGTCTGCTAACAAGCCATTTCCATAGCCTGTCATGCTGATCTACTCTATCTGTTGGCTTACCTTGGTTGCAAAGTGAGTTGTACCTTACCCTTGCCTTACCTGTGCCTCTGAAGGCACCTTGCATGATCAGACTCAATCAGGGAATAAAGGGAAGGGTCTCTTATAGAACTAAATCAGGAAATAAAGGGAAGGGTCTCATATAGAACTAACTCTTGCAACGTATCATCCATTGTCTGTCTTTGAGGTGAAAAAGCTTTGAAGGCCAGTGGTGGGAGCTGGCTGAATTAAGCTCTTCCAGATGGTTGCCTGCTTCCCGGAGGAAGTGCCAGTTGAAGGTTGTTGGCACTATCATGCTGACTTCTCTGTGACCATGCTTATTTGCTGCTGCTGTTTACTTTTAATGGCTTATCCTGCAGGTTTGCAAGCCCTGGTTTTCCAGGATAGCGTTTTATTTTATCTACCGAGTCACAAAGCATGTAAATATTAAGAATTTTCTCCTGGTTGGTTGTTTCAGGAATGGTGATAAGTATGAAGGAGACTGGATCCTGGACCAGCGACAGGGGCATGGGGTACTCTATTGTGCCGATGGAACTGTATATGAGGTATACAAAGAGGACATGTGAGAAGCAGTAGTGCTGTAACTAGGAAAGCACAAGGGAGGATTGTACAGGGTGCTTCAGGTGAATAGCCTAGAAACTCCATGACTAGAGGTGGGCGTACTATTCACAGCAGTCAGTTCATTTGACAAATTTAACCCCTGTTTTTGATCATGAATTATCCATTAGTAGAATATCATTTTTGGGTTATTTGACATTATTCTACTATTATATGTAAATACACTTCAGCTGTAATTATTTGGGAATTATTCCCTAGGAGTATTGGAATATCTGCTATTTGTAAATCACTATTTGCTCTGTATTGCTGGTCCTTTAAGACAGTATTACTTCTGCTGCCTGGTTGGACACCTGAACATTTTATAAACAGGATGAGTGAATGAATAATTCACTTAAACACACCATGACATTTTGTCTCCACAACCATTGTGCATATGAATATTCACAGAAAACCAGGTAAAAAAGTCACAGTAACTGTAGCAGCACTTAAGCAATTGTAAGATGCCACTCATAAACAGTGTTATTACAGTGTTGCTGTAGCATGGGCCTGATTCTCCACTGCCTAGCACCCAAAGTGCGTGTTGAGTGCTACCAAGTGATACTTCTCTGCTCAGCTACACCCGGTAATATTTTTCCCTGACTTTGCAGAGGTGTAAATGGTTATACAAGATGCAAGAGAGTGGAGAATCAGGTTCTATATGTTTATACTCCAATCATTTGTACATGCATTGGAGGAATTTAAAAAAACAAACAAAGGAACTCAGTAGCATCTTCGATTAATTTCAGATATGACATTGGTATGGTAAAGTGGTTTCAATGCTGTGAAATTCTATCCCTGTGCAGTGTAGCATGAATTGCAAAGGCCCAACAAATTGCATGCCAAATGTTTCACTTGCTGCTAAACCAGAGAAGGAGAAATTAGTTTGGTAGAAGATGGGAAAAGAATGAAATCTAGCATCAAATTCAGCTATGGGGCCCAATTTTCCCTTCACTTTTATACTAGTATGACAGCTGATTTTAGTGGAATTGCTCCTTATTTTCACCAGTGTAGGTGAGAACAGAATCAGGCCCCATTGTAAACAGATGGAATTTATACCAGAATTACAGCAGGGCAGAATTAAGCCCCTTCTCTTCTGACTCTGCCCCCAGTATACACATGACATTCTACTAAATCTGATGAGTTTGTCCATAATATAAATGACAACCTAGTAACAAATGCTGATTAAAAGTAATTAGAAGATGCCTGGTCACCTCTTTTTATAATAAGAGGTATTCAGTTGCTTAGGAAGTCAATATTCCATCATAGAAAGGTGAGTATTTTTCCAGTTTAAATGAAACAATAAGATATGGCAGGGGGTGAATTATTTTGTAATAACTCACAAATAGGTGCATTGTCAGGCAGGAGGTTGACGACCAAGTGCCATCATAACATGTATAGATGTGAATTATTATACAATAAATCAGGCATAGAGTTTTGTTGTTGCAATTATAGAATGTCTGGGGGCTAAAAAAGTCTCCAGTTTTAAATTTGAGCTGTTGAGAATCTGAACCAGGGCCATTTTATGTGTGTATGTAATAGAGGACCTTTATTTGTTTTTGTTTTTTTTTTTTAAAATCACTTTCTTGAAACTGGCTTTACACTGCCAGTAACTGAAGAGATAGGGTTGTGATCCAGCAGTGTCTTAGGCTTCAAAGTGTTTTTGTTAATTTAAAATAAAAGCAGTATTTAAAAACAATATCAAAATTATTTTTTTTCTCTGCTACTGTACCATTTCTTAGGGAATAATTGAGATGATATAGTATTATGTGGCTAATTTTCCTGCTTGGAGTGATCTGTGGATATGTCTATTGCTCTTGTTTTACAGCTCAGTTATATAATGTTTAGTAACTAAACCCAAAAGGTTTTCTATCCAAAGCAAGTGTCAGAAAGCAAGCCCTGTTTTCATCTTCTCAGTCAGTCTCTCTCTCTCTCTCTCTCTCTCTCTCTTTAATTGACTTTGGGCCTGATCCAACTCCCACTGAAGTCATAAGGAAGAGTCCCACTGAGTAGGGCCTTTTGTGAAGAAGTTTGACAAAAATGGAAATGCAGTTATAGTGTGACCACAACAACATTAAGCAATCTGGCTATCCATCACAATGCATAGTCTGTTGTGTCTTATTGCTCAGGAAGTACAGAAATGCCACTCATGCATTCATGTAGGAAATTAGAAATCAGCAGGAACAATTTCTATCTGTCTGTAAACGTGTATGCCATGCTCACATTCTTCAAAATGTTAGTGGGGTAAATTTTAGGGGATATGACAAATTTTTTCTCTTTCCCTCCTCCAAGAAGTTTTGTTGTTGTTGCCAAAGATCTTTTTCTCTGTTTTTTTTAAATTTCAAATAACTCTACTGATACTCTTAACTTCTACAAGCATTGTTAGGGTAACAGTTTTTTTGGGGGGGGAATAGACTAGCATATGGAAGATACTTTTAATATGGTAGCATGTTGTGATGTATTCACTGTCTCATGTATGTATGTTACTAGTTTATAGCCTTAGGCCAGGTGTCTATCTAAAACTTGGGTTGATCTAGCTATGTTATTTGTATGTGAATAATTGACACCCATGAAAGACATAGTTAAGCCGACCTAAGTCCCAGTGTAGACACAGCTAAGTCAACCGAAGAATTTTTCCATCAACCTAGCTATCGCCTCTCGAGGGAGTGGACTGACTCACAGAAACCCCTCCAGTGCTATAGCAAGTGTCTGCATTACAGCAGTGTAGCTGCAGTGCTGCCGCTGTCCTGCTGTAGTGCTTGTAGTGTAGACATAGTCTTTGTCTATGGGGATGGAAGTATAGCCCTGTATGAACTTACATTTGGTGTAGTTCTAAAATTCAGCTTTTCAGACACTGAAAGCTAATGTGAAAAACAACTTCAAGAATTACTAAGATTGTAAATAGAAATAAAAAAACATTTAATCAAATGTCTCGGATGTACCATTATCATAAGATTTTTGGAGAAATTCAGCTCAGGAAACAGGCAAATCAGGATGTGGGTACTCCATTGACTTTGTCTTAGGAAGGGAAACATGACTTTCCTAGTAAAGCAAGGGATTTCATATATCTGTTTTAAAGACAATGGGGTTGGACTATCCCAGTGATACTCAAACTGTAGCTGTAGTGTCATATTGACTGTCTCTGCATGAGATGCTGGAGGAGCTCAGGGTTTGATTGTAGCTGCAAATGGGTTGCCTGATGTCCGGCTGACTGAACTGAACGCTGCCTGGTGCATGTGAAGCAGTGTGCTGGGAGTGCTGGATAATTGGAGAGAAGTCACCAGGATCTCTCCTAGGTCCTGATTCAGCAAAGCATATGCTTAGAGTTGGGAGGAGATTGTGCCAAATGAGGAAGAAGAGAGCTGCAAAGTAATTGCCGTATGATGTCCTGACGTTCCAAGGAAATGTTTTCATTGTGAAGTATCCACGCTTGAAGATTTTGCATTGCAACAGTTCAGTGTTATACTACAAAGATCACAATGCAATATCAGGACTCTGCAGTATGTTTATTTTTTGGGTTTCTGCATCTCCATTTGATGGAGAAGTTGTTCTCCAGAGCTGCAAGCCTAGTCCAAGTATTCTATTGTGTTTATAGTGGGAGTGTATCTTTTATTCCAAGAAAGAGTGTTTCTTAAATTCAGGAATTTTCAGATTTCGAATCCTTGGCATCAAACTATCTCATTTTGAAACTGATTTTAGTGATCTAATCTTAGACCATAGTGAACACTTGTCATCCTCAAATACTAGCCCCTACAACACACACAATTAATGAGGCATTATAGATTATTACTAGTTTTCACCTCTGAAGAGGAGCCTGGAATTTGACTACCAAAGGGCAGAAGTGAGTGATGATCTGAAGTGGTGATCTGAACTGCATGGGAAAATTGTACAACACCTGTGCTTACTACCTGGCTCTAGCCAAAAATATTGTTGGCATCCCTCCTCCCTCTCGAGCACTAAATCTCCACTGAATTCCAGTAATATAAAGTTAATCAGTGTGTTTATTTTATATCATGCAAATGTGGTATATAATTACCCATGCTTTCCATACTGTTCTCTGTTTGTGTTCTTGTGCTGAGAATTTTTTGCCTTTTCAGTTAAAGGTGTGTTTCTCAGTTGAATAGAAATGAACGTAGTAATTCTTCTCCCTAGCCTCATTTCCATGTATGCATTTTTAAAAAAGTATTTGTGTATCATTTCCATTAATATACACCACTTTTGGAATATAATCAATAGGACCAGTAACAATTGCTATTCATGGGATAGTACAAATAAGTTTGAACTAGATAGGGAAACTATTAACAAAAAATGCACCATTACCAGTATGTTTCTGGTTTTAGGTACATGTGGCCTGTCCATGTTTTTATGAAACATTGCTAACTGGCAATAAGAAGAGAGTACTTAAGTGGCTTGGCATTGTTGATAAACTGAGTGTAGATTATGCATTATTTTGAACCACTAGGTGGCTCTCTAACATTTGTTTATGGACTGATATATTAAACTCCACAAAGTTTAATTTGCTTATATTAGATCCTGGACTGTCCCTGCATGGTTGTAAATGTTTAGTATTGTACTTAAATTTACAGTGGATATGTAGGCAAAAACAGAAACATTGTTTGATAGGAAAAATATCTAACAATTCTATCAACAATACTTTGCTGATTTTAATTCAGCATTTTAATTGACTCTTAGGCAAGTTTATGAAATGAGCAGAAAAACAAAAATCCCAACCTTGCTATTAGTATTCATCCAACACATATGACTTTAAAGAGTTTATAAATATTGTGGTTATAAAACAATAAAAGTTGAGGAACTCAGTCAAGTTTACTATGAGGGTTTAACTTCTTCCACTGTTAAACTATAACATTGTCTTGTTATTAGGAATGAGTGGCTCGGTCTTCCAGAAGCCTTGTCCAAGTCATCCTGGTGATCTAGACCTTACAGCTCAATCAGATGGTCAAATCTTTCCACAGTTGCAAGTTGAATTTCTTTCCACACATTGCTCCTAAAGCCTCATTCCTATGCAAGATAGCAAAAGAAACATGTCCCTATCTGCCTCTGGCATTTAAGGTGGGATCAATGAAGGGATTTAGCCATTGCAACATTGAGTGTCATGGTGCCTTGAAAAATCACAGGAACAACACTGCAATCCACAAAGCCTAAATTAGAGACCTAGACTCCCTACAATGAATGGGGAGATAGGTACCTTAGACTGCAGTCATCAAAGCCCGCATACTAAGTGGGAAGCCACCTAAACTGGCTAATGGGAGATGCTACATAGGAGATGTGTGCCTGAATCCAAACTGCATGAAGGCCCCTAGCTTTGCTAGTGATCCAGAAACTGAGAGAAGATAGGCACTCAGCCACCTAAGTTGTGTGCAGGGATTGACAATTATGGCGGAAGAGGGGCAGAAGCTCCCTTATAACATTTAGTCTAGTGGGTAGAATACTTTCCCAGGCTGTGGGAGACGCTTAGTTCACATCCCTCCCTCCCTCCTGAGGGAGATAAGAGATTTGAACAAGGATCTGTTACCTCTCAGATGAGTCCCCTACCCACTAGTTTATAGAGTCATTCTAATACCATCTCTGACCCAAGTAATTGAGGATTAAATTGTAACAACTTCAGTAGGAGAGACAGATGGAGCCTCACACTCCCTGGGCAGTTCTGTGAGAACATGCTTGAGGGGCCTAATCCAGTAGGCACGCTCAGAGGCTGCCTCCCAGACTGGGTGCCCATATGTGACTTGGGCAGCTGAACTCCTTTCTATCAGTTTGCGAATCACTCTGGAATGCAGGCAGGAGATAGGCAGTCAGATGTCTATCATGAGGCAGCAGCACACATGCTCAGGCAGGAGATAGGTATCCAGCTGCCAAGAGTGAGGCTGCAGTACACATTCCCAGAGGAATAAAACCTAGGCACCAAGTGAGTTTAGGCACTTGCAGCATTAGGTGAGTTTTGTGGATAAGATCGGTGCCTAAAAATGGGATTTAGGCCTACCTATCTTAGTGGACCCACCCTTATCTGTAGTCTCTGGCTTTGGCATTTCATTTAACATCCAAGTTTACAGTGGGCATTGTCTCTTCCATTCCAACTTGGAAAAAATAGACAGATGATAGATTTTAAGACTACCCATCGTGACCTTAGAGAGGTGAGAGGATCCTTTCTATCTCTTGCCTCTGTCAGCTGGTGGCTAGGCTTTAGCGCTGATGTAAACAACTAGCAGAATACAGCACCCACTTTGTAGATCTTATGTGGGTACATCTTGAATGTTACCAAGTCACATTTCAACTCTGTGACCCTTATGATTTATATTAAGTGGCACTTCCAGGCAAGCTGAAAAGAATTTCCCTACTGGCAGTCAATAGGAACTGTCCCAACTAGAAGCCTCTCTGTTCATCTTACAGTGCCATTTGTTAAACCCTGAGGTTTATCTAATTTTTTCCTTTCTCCTTTAACCCCACCATCCTGTTCATTCCACATTACAACTAAGCTTTTGGGGCTAGGCAAACTAGAGATGAACATTCAATTCGTCATGTGAAGAAAATCTCTTGTCTAAATTGCTTTAACAAATTATCCTATGACAGATTTTGTTGAAGGTGTATAGAAAATTTGCAGCAAATATTTTTCCACTGTTTAATATTTTAGGCAGTTATTAATGCAAAATTAGTTTGTTATAGTTATTTACATTAAAAATTATGGGGGTTGAATATTCTTAGATCAATTAGTCATTATATTAATGTATGTAGCACCTCTTATACAATGTATTTTAATGCCTTCCAGGAAGAAAACTGCCAACAATATGGTTAAGATAATTTAGGAAAGCAGATGCAAAAATATCTGAAGACTAGGTTTTTCAATTGCTGCTGGAAGCAAGAAATGAAAAACTTTAGGTCAAATTTACTCTCAGAATGTTGAGATATCTAAAGGCAGGCCTTGCCCCAACAGTTTAAAGATAGGTTTCAGAGTAGCAGCTATGTTAGTCTGTATTCGCAAAAAGAAAAGGAGTACCTGTGGCACCTTAGAGACTAACAAATTTATTTGAGCATAAGCTTTCGTGAGCTACAGCTCACTTCATCGGATGCATTCTGTGGCATCCGATGAAGTGAGCTGTAGCTCACGAAAGCTTATGCTCAAATAAATTTGTTAGTCTCTAAGGTGCCACAAGTACTCCTTTTCTTTTTAGTTTAAAGATAGTATCCTAATACAATAACAGCTCAGCTCTTGCTATGCTGAATACACACTTAAAAATAGAAGAGTTCAACAAGATGTGAATTGTAAAAAATGAGTAATACAATTTTCAAAACCTAATCAGAGATTGTGTACTGGCAATGAAAAGATTCAAAACCAGTCATGATGCTAGAACAAATCTTGTTATCTGTATCAAGCCCAAGGAATCTCAGCCCTCTGTTTTGCCCATGAAAGCTTGTGCATGTACATTTTTCTGGCTTAGTCTTTGGGCATTCAAAACTCTATGAACACAAGCTTTATTTGTTGCAAGTTAGCTAGGACTTTACCCAGTTTGCACACAACAGCTTTACTCATGGAAAAAGCATGTGCAAGATGGTGGGCACAGCTTTCTAAGTTGCTTTTGAAAGGTTATAGTCCTCATTGGGACAATGTTTTGAAGAAGGTGAGTGGAGAGTGGATCTAAGAAGCCAAATCAGCGAATTCATAAAATAACCAGTTTAGGGAAATAAGGGCATGGACAAATATTTCAATCTTTCAACCCAAAAGGAAGCACTTCTACATGGCAGTATTTTTGAGGTGTCAAAGAACAGATTGAATAATGGCACTGATGTTACTTTGGTGTGTCTGTGCTCTGCGTTTTTGATCTGTAATAACACGACAGCTGGATTTCCTTTTAGGACAACCCTTGGAAGGAGAGAAATTAGTAAGTAGGTTGGGTCAATCCGCTGATAGCATATTTGGATTTTTCAAAAATGTTTATCTCGGCCAACAGTTTGATTAAACATCAGGTGAACAAGCAGTAGTTAAGACTACACTAATGGAGGAAGCTGTTAATGGCAAAATAACTCGAGTTATCATCTGCATAACCATAAAAACTAATTTCATGCTGGGGGAGGAGTGTTGCCAAGAGGTAAAAGCATGGGATCTAAACTGGAGTACTGAAGAATCTATAACGAGAGTAGAGCATTGAAAGCTTCCAGGCATAAAAATTCCCATCATTGACCTATATTCTTATGATTTCAGTTTGAACATGTGAATGTGTGGATGCAGTTGAGATTGGAAAACAATATAATGAAATCCATGTAAACTTCATATGTATTAATGAACTAAAACATATATTTTTTCCACATGAAAAGTGTTTCCTACCGATGGTTACTCTTCTTTGGTGGCTGCATAGATCCCAGTAAGCAGATGCTGTGTTCCATTCTGTCCCTGTTGCTGCTTCTTTGTGTGTTTTGGCTGAGTTTAGTTTGTCTTCTTTCCCAGAGGAAGGCCTGCTGTTTGATACACCTGCTAACTACACTAAACAGGTGGCTAGCCCTACGGGCTTTTTCACCTGCCATGTTTTTTTCTAAGATCCATTTGAGTTTCATTATCTATTTTGAAGATTAAGAGCCTCAGTAATTATGCAGATTCTTTAAGTTTAATTGGTTGATATTTAAATTACCAGATTTCAGTAGTTCTGATTTATACCACATACCTGTGGAAAACTTAGAACGTATAGATACAGTAAAAACTCATCCCCAGTTTGACACTAAGGTAACATAGTGATGAGTGCAATTAGAACAACCTAGATCAGTAATGTCAGCAGTAGTAAAGTAGCAATGCATTTTTTAAGTAAATAAAAAAAAATTTAAATTGCTGTTGGCATCACTGGCTATTGCTTCGCTCATGAATATAACTTTTTATTGTATTCCAGTACTACCAACACTGTGCTAGGCGCTTTCCAAACATTTGAATGTGCAGTTTCTCTAATACTTCTCTCTAATGCTCTGTGACCATATGTTACAATCAAAGGCGTGTGCATGATGCAATATTCACAAGAAGACAGAAGGAGGGTGTAACCAATAATAGTTGTGTCAAAATATAGACCAATAATCCAAGAAAAGCTCTTTCCTCACCCCCTTCCTTCAGCTCACTCAAATTTGTATATAACATGCAATAGATTAGGATGAGGTTTTATAGTAAATATTTTGCATTGCGACAGGATATTTTACCCAGAGAAGCAAAGCTGTTTTGCTTACTCAACCTAGGAGTCAGGTCTCATTAGTTCCAACTCAGGAAGATAAACAGTGGAGAGTCTTTGAAGCCAGACAGGGGCCAGGGTGTGAGACGGGTGCTCCTGCAGGGAAAAACCTCTAGAACAGTCAGCTAAGAAGGAAACTCAAGATACAAAGTTTATGATAGATGTTTTTAAGTTAAAACCTCAGGAAAGGGAATTGAGTTTTGGACACTAAAATGTTTTCTATATTGAGAGCTGGGTGGGGAGTCTGCCAGGTCCCATGTATTTCTGTAGAGAAGATGTCAATGAAGTATTTTCCTCTACCCCCCCAGCCCATAGTTATTGATTTTAAATACAAGGAATATTGTGTACATTGCCTTATTTCATGGAAGGATGAAATGCAGTTGAAACCTTGATGTCTTACTTGGTAAATGGACATTGTACAGTTTTATCATCTAATTTAGACTAATGAACTTAAATAATTTTCCAGGATGATGTGCAGTTATTATTTGACACTTGGGAAAAATGAAATGTTGTAAACTTTTTGCCATTAATCAATTACCACTAAGAGTGTAGGTCTTGGAATTGTTGTGAATAAATTATAACATTTGCCAAACAGAGCTTGCAAGAGAAGAAGATAGGTACAATAAGTCATGAAGTATCTAAAAACAAAGGGCCAAATATTCAGTTGGTATAAATTGCTGTAGCTCCACATACTTCCATGTAGCTACACTAATTTACACCAATTGGGTACCTGGCCCCTAATGACAGAATCCTTTAAAGTAATGCATCCTTCAGTCATTGTTTGAAGGACAAAAGTAATATTAGCCTACTAAATAAGAAAACTCCTATACAAATGAAAATGTCTCATCAATGGATTTGAAGCTTGATAATGGAGATGTTTGGGCTTTTATCAATCAAATTAAGTCATATGGAAATATACTGACAGTAGCATACAAGATGAGACTGAAGTAACCAAAATTAATTATAATACTATAATAGCTACTCATTTAGAAATGGAAACACCATCAATTAACTGGAAATTGCTTCCTGAAATAAAAAAAATTAAGTACTTGTTTCTTGAGATTCATTGAAAAAACCTTCTCCTTATTCATAAGGAGATACCTTTCCGTCACTCACCACTGCAGAAAAGAATTGGTATCAAAAATAAAAAAATTCCTAGATCAAAAGAGAAAATCTGCACATTAATCAAAATGTGCTGTCAGTGAGGAAGTTGTATAACATTCAACTGCCCCGAGTAGATTGCATTAGTGTTTTTTGTAATTATTCTGCTATTGATTAAGTTTTGTTGAATGGGAACTAGCTATTTCTGAGTTGTGGTGCGCTAGGGCAGATCTCTTAACCGCTCTGTCTCAGTTTCCCTATTCGTAAAATGGGGGTGATACCTCTTTCACAAGGATGTTGTGAGGATTAATTAATGTTATAACATGGTGCTGTGGAAATGTTACTCTGTACAAGCGCTAAATGTTCTTATCTCCTTATCAAACATATTTGTCACTTGCATTTAAAATAGATTTCATGTGAATACATTCAACTTGAACTTTAAAAAAAATCTTTGATAGTATTACAAAAATATCAGATTGTAATTCTGGTTACTACTGACTGAGTAGGATAAGGGCCCTTCTTCATCTGATAGGTAACTCAGAAATAACCTCCCTGGTGATCATTTACTCTTAACCAGGGACTATTTTGTTTGGTCTCCGCAGACTGATGGAAATGGTACCAAAAATGGCTTTATTTAAATTATTTAAAAATTATTTTTATTAATAAAAAAAATTAAAAAGCAGAGCTACCTATTGAGATCAATGAATGGTGAGTTTTACTTAGTCTTACATAGGTGAGGTTTTTCGTAGGAGTGGGTGGGTGAGATTCTGTGGCCTGCGCTGTGCAGGAGGCCGGACTAGATGATCAGAATGGTCCCTTCTGACCTTAGTATCTATGAATCTACTTAAAAACAAAAAGGCAGCAAAACAACAACAACACAATATAGCCCCCATCTGGAAACTTGTGGTTGTTTCTTTTTTTTTCTACCTCTTCCTTCCTTCTCTTGCTGGCTGGCTGACTGGTGGCTGTTTTCCTCAGGGCCCTTCTGTGGCTCCGGCTGTTCACGCTCTTGGCTGTCCTTATCAACACGTGATATGTGGATGGCGCTTCTGTGAACGTCAGCATTTCCAAACCTTACATGTGTTGCATTGCTAAGCAACTTTTAGCAACACTTATCCCTCATCCTTATGCCATCTGGAAGAGAGGACGATACAAGGAAGTGTGCCAAAGAGAGGCTGAAGGCAAATCAAAGAAAGAGATGGCTTAATTACATAGCAGAGGGAGTAACCCAAACAGAGAGCACTTGTGACCATTGATAGAAGGTGGGAGGCACCTTTTATGGATGAGGATGATGGACCATAAGAACAATTACATATCCTGCTACTTTCACTGTCTTTTTTTAAAGTGTTAAAATCTTGCTTATTGGTAGCTGATAGAAAAAGAGGCATATACAGTAGAACTCTTTGGCTGTGGCAAAGTTGCTGCCCCAAACACTCCCTCCTGGATGGCTGTTCCACTGCAGCAAGTTTTGTCTCAGTGTCCCCATACTATCCTTTCGTCTACTTCAACCATAAGATTGTCCAAGCCTTCCAGCCAGACCACTTTACCGAGTCATGCCCCTTTCCAGGCCACAGAGTCCTCTACCAAAGTCCAAAAGAAATGTAAATAAAATTAAGCCTTCAAACAAGCTGGGCTCGGTTGTCCACCTCTTCCTCATACCTGTACTTCATCCGCTACAGTTTGCCCCCATGCCTTGTCTCTGGCTCCTATGTCTTCAACAACTCCACTCTCCAGGGACTGGCACACTCATATTCTCTCTCTCTCTCTCTCTCTCTCTCTCTCTCTCTTTTAGGGGTTGAAGCCAGTTACGTCTCCTCAGGGCCCAAGTCTCCAGTCAGGCTTCTAGCTTACCCTTGGAGTAGCATGACTGCTCTGCAGCCTTTCTCAATCTTCTTTCAGGTTGCATACTAGACAGAGGGAAGAACTCTCTACTCCCTGTCCCCAGCTGACCTCACCCAGATCTTTATGGAAACAAGCCCTGTTCTCCCCCAGCTGGACTCTATCTCTAATTTGGCCTAGCCCACCCTTCAGTTGTGAGCAGGAAGGTTAATTGGTTTCTCATATTAGCTCTTTCCCAGCATGTGTGCGATAAACACCCCATCTCGATGGCACACTTGCATGTAGTAAAGTAAGATAAAAATCTCCTATTATTTCAGTACATCACATTAAACCGATTAGTTTCTAGTTATGGTGAAACCTCTTAAACTTCAGATTTCCCACCATTGCTATCACCAGTTCCACTCTGCTGGTTACATTAGTCTAGCATGGAGTGGCTGGCTGACTGACATTTTAATGACAGTGTTATCCAACCTTCCTCAGAGCAGGTGTAGATTGCAAAAATGGCAGTGCCTGCTTGTAGTGTGATTACATTAGTTACCACCATCACTACCTTGGGTGGAACTACACTGCTGATAAAAATGGTGGGATTCTTTTTCAGAAGAGTCCACTGCATAGTATTATCTCTTCCCCCAATCTCATCCCCCCCACATACTTTTATAATTAAAATTACTGCTACACATTTATATTGCAAAAATAATATTTTTTCCCTCTGAAGGCTAAACACTAAATCTGAATCAGTGCCAAATTCCCACAGGCCCGTGTCAGTATTGAGCGGCCACTTGTTTCCTTGCTTTTCTGTTAATCATGGTCTTTTACTCTCCTGAAAGTAACATAGCAGTGCTGAAGTTACTGGGTTTCCCCAGTACCTCTTCAGAGATTGAATTCACTTCTGTATGGTATCTTTCATACTAAGTATTAGTGAATGTTTAGAAGTGTGAGCACCATTTTAAGTGTTGTCTTGCAAAGAAGTATATTTTTTGGTTTGGGGCATATTCAGCATTTTTAAATGATTGCTACATCTTTTCTTTGAGCTGCTTATTTTAACCATACGAAGAGAGGCACTGGTTATACAAAAGCAAAGGGTCACATTGTAACTCATGTTCTATAGTACTTTACTGCATAAATAGTCCCACTGAAATCAGTGGGACTACTTGTGAAATAAGTTGTTACTCGTTATGAGTAAGGAATCAGAATCAGGCCCAGAACTACAGCTCTAATAACTGCATTTTGTTTACCTTGCTCTATACAGAAATATACATACAGTTTATATACATAGACCGTGTTTAGTCCAAATGTACTTCCTTTCTGATATCTGTAGTTCTTGGTAACTCAGCTAATATTAACAAATATATAAACTTAAGCTTTCTTTCCAAGAATAACTATCCCTGTAGTTTCTCCACCGAAATTTCTCGGTCCTAAAAGCCAATTCTTTGCTCAAAGAGCTACTCCCACCTCTTTGTCCCAAATGGAGTTAATGAGTTGCACCTGCCACCAACGAATCAACAAAAATAAGCTGGCATCGCCCTGCAGGGTTTCAGCACCTGCTAACAGGATGGGACAAGAGAAGAGCCTGCCATCCGGTCCATCATGAAACTTTCACTCCATGCTTTCTAACAATTATACTCTGAAGCAACTCGTTTTCAAATTATTTCCATGGAATGCTTTAAAATAATGATGGGAAAACTAGAATAAAGCGAGTTTCTGCAGAAACATATTTCTGCAGAACTGTTTTTGACTGCCTGTGCTCACTTGCCCTTTTTCTCTAATTTGGATACTAGTTGCTAAAGGTGGAAAGAGTGGAAGAATTCTAACCTCTACATCCATCTGGAATTTGAAGGTGGTTTAGACAAATTTAGACTTATAGTAGCACATTGTTTTGTGCAGCCTCCATTTAGCAGAAATTGAACAACCTACCATAAAATAAATTTTAATTTGCAGTGGATAAGCATAGCAGAAATGAGATCACATGAGACTTTAAAACACTTTTATTCTCCAGCTCCTAACACCCTGTGAAATTTAAGGAGTCAGTGCCATGGAGCAGGAGAGAGCCTGAAACACGTACTTTCTTGTTTTTTTTTAACACTACATATAGCTATTGGCAAATATTATAGAAGTACCACTTCACTTCCCACACTTGAACTTTTGGTTGTCTTTGTGTGTTGCAAGTGTGAGTTCCTGCTCCCCCACCTATGACTGTCTCACCATTCTTCTGTTGTCCGCAAATAGCTGTGAAACCCATTAGAAAAGGGTGTCTGTCTCTTATACACCTCTAGTGCTGGTCCACACAGAAGATGACAATCTAATACTGTTACTCTGTGCTGTGGATCTCAAGGTTCCAGTCGCTGAAAGAGACCAAGGTCCTGTGAAAAAATAATATCTGGTCTTGCAATTAAAGATTTTATCATAAGGCATTCACACCAGGGGCCCAATTATGGTTGCACAGCAGCTCAATTCTGGCATTCCATAACTTTTGAGTGTTTGATTTTGCAAACACAATTTTCTTTATGTGTATAATATTATATATCTTGAGTCAAATTCAGTGGTGTAAGTCATTGAAATCTTTGGGACTGAATTTGTCCCAGGATGTCACTCTTCACAATCTGTATAGGAAATGGTGCATCATTCTGCATGTGCCAAGTGGTAACTCATTCTCTGCATTTAAGTGCAATGTAATTTCTTCACAGAAGCACCTTTGATAATAGCGCCCCACTGTAACAAACCTTCAGCAAGAAATACTTGATTCTTCTTTTTCTTTAGAGGGTGCACGGCAGAGTGCCACGTAATCCTTGATTGTTGTGTGGTCGCCCATTCAACATGTTCACACAACTATTGGAAGGGTATTTATAAAGAACCTTGAGGGCCACCCACTCTGCTATTGAGAACCCTCTGGAATAATCCCTTTGATATAAAGTAGCCTGTGTTACCAATTTGAAATCAATGTGTTTCTATTTGAAGGGACAGTGGAGAAATGATGTGTTCAATGGACAGGGCACTAAAATTCATTGTTCTGGTGTCATCTATGATGGATTGTGGATCAATGGCTACCCTGCTGGTACGTTCATTCATTATGCTATCCAGTTATTAACAAGACTTCAACATAATGCTTTGGCTGTCTCTCTGTTGATTAATATGATCTGGCTATAGTGTTAGCCTCCTCTGTGCACTCAGTTTGCCTGGAACATGTAGTTCATAAGAGTGAAAGCGGTCGCTGTTTGAGTGGCACATTTGTGTGTGTGTGGGGGGGAAGCTATTAATTCAAATTAAATGTAAAACCACAGTGAAGTATAAAATGTTACTTTGGAACCTTTTTTGAAGAATGTGTTCTTTTCATTTTAAAGCAAATCACACATACATTTTTGGAGTTAAAGGCCATTACCTTATTCACAAAAATAATAATATAGTGAGTTTAAAAAAACAAGTATTAAATTGTCCTGCTCAGAAAGAAGAGGTCACAAATTGAAATTCATCTCTTCTACAGTTAATTATTCAGTATATTCCTAGCTACTTTCTATACGGTTTCACAAACCACCCTAGATAAAAATTAACTAGAAGATCATATGCTATATTTCCAATAAATTCTGGTAGCTTGTAGAACATAATATATCATGGTTTCCAAACTGGAAATGATTGTTGCAATATGTAAGAGGATTTATTTGCTGAAAACCTAATAGAATGTTAGGGCTGGATGGAAGATGAAATTAGAAGAGCTGTTTGGGAAGAGAAGTCCCCTAGAATTTCTTGATTTTTCTCTTTCAAAGGCCATGAGTCAGGCTAGCCTCCTCTTCTAGCTGAGGATTGGACATGGCACAGGAGATGCACATGGCTCATGGTGTCAGACCTCTAGAAAGAGTTTCAGAATTATCTCCATGACTCATTTTGCAATGGAAAGGGGAGAAGATCTAGGGTAGAGGAAATCATCTCTTATGTGAAGCATAGTTATAGCACCTTGGAATCCCCTTTGATCACTCATCCAGCCTTTGACTTCTCAGCATTTTCAAAGGTACACATCATCTATACTTGATTGCTCCTCAACCCTTCCGGTATTAATTGTAAATATCATACAAGAAATAGGTTTTAAGAGAGGGTTTGAAGAGGACAATTTAATGACCTATTGGAGCTGTTTGGGGAAGATTTTCCATGTGTGGGGGGCAGCATGAAAGAAATCTGAAATGGGTTAGTGGAAGAGAATAAGCAGGGTACTGTAAATTTGTAGAATTATTATTGTTTGTATTACCGTACTGCCTAAGAATCCTAGCCACGGAGAAGACCCCAGTGTCCTAGGCACTGTACCAAGACAGAACAAAAAGACAGTCCCTGCCCCCAAAAACTTTACAGTCCAAGTATAAGATAAGAGACAACACATAGGTAACAGACAGAAGAGGAAGTTTAAGGAAAATATGAGGCAGTATTGGTCAGCACGATTGTCTCCGCCCACCAGCAGGCTAGTGTTGTCATGTTTTTTGTAGACATCCTGGAAAAGGAAAGTTTTAAGGAGAGTTTTAAAGGGGGATAATGAGTTAGTTTTGTAGATGCTTATGGGGGGTGCCTCCCATACATGAGAGATGGTATGGAACAAAGCGTTAAGCTGCTTGTTAGAAAATCTAACAAGTGAATGATGACAACTGGTACAGTGCCAATCAGAGGCAGGAGTTGACATCTTGGTAGTGAATGAGAGATGATAGGCAGGGTGGGGATAGTCTATGAAGGACACTGAAAGTGAAGAAGAGTAGCTCATCTTTGATGCCAAAGAGATGAGAGAGCCAGTGGAAGGATGCAATGAGAGGGGAGACCATCAAAGCACCACGGTGGGAAAGTGATCTTTGCAGCACCACTCTGAATGTATCTGAGCATGGCAAGGTTGCATTTGTCAGGACCAGAGAGAAGGATGGTGCAGTAATCAAGACCTGAGATGATAAAAGCTTCGATGAAATTTTTAGTTGTGTGTATAGATAGGAAAAATAGTACATATGGCCCTTTCACATAGTTATACATTTTAATACCTCTAGCCAGGGTAATCCTAGACGCATGTAAGATGGAAAAGGATTGGTTTAATTCCTTGACTCTGTGAAATGCACATTAATATTGTTCACTTTTCCAGGAATTTGAAACTGACACAAGGTTAATCCACTGCTAAAAATCAGAGCTAGAAAAGAGCAACAAAGTCAACTAGCCTATTCCCCTCCTGGTGGAGGGTTGTCCCCTAAGATACAGTCTCATAACAAGCATTGTAAACAAAACAGAGCCCAGACAACTGTCATTCCAGTTTTCAGATTATCTGATCCACTGACATATTTGTTCACTAGTGCAAAAATCATACCTCTGCTTTCTAATTGTACTCTACACATAATCCCAAAGTTTTTCACAAATGATATATAAACAACATTACTAAAATGCATCCATCTCTGTGATGGAAGGAGACAGTCAGTGGTACAAAGCATACTTCAGTAAAGGTGTGGAAGGGAAATTTTTACTTAAGACACAAAGATAGAACCATTTAATCTGAAAGTTCTCATCTGAAATTATCACACACAGTAAATTTAATGGAACTCAGTGCATCTATTTCTGAAGGAGGAAGTGCTAAATTAACCTCTCTGGGATCTGAAGTTGTGGTTGTTGGGAATCAAGGTATCCCTCTCCTGATCACTACGATCCTGATCCACATCCTTTGGAAACAAATGGAGAGAGACTCTCGTTGACTTCAATGGGAGTTAGATTACACACACACCTAAAACACCCTGCCCTGTTTCTGCACATTTTGTTAGACCTATATCCGCTAAAGGGATTGCTTAAATAGTGGCTCATCTTTTACCAACCACCAATGAGAAGAAGATCTAGAATGAAAGTATAAGCAATTTGTAAGGCTATTGATGCCTGAGGTCTACTACTATCAATTCATCAATCTGTTTGGGAGATAAAATCATAAAAGATGCTCCAGAGCAAGGGTTCTTTGAAAGAGGGGGAGCACTTTAAGTCTACTAATAAGAGAAGAACTCAAATATATTTAATGTTGCAGCTCAAGCAAAGAAGATGGTAATTTTGGGCCCGGAAGTTATTGATGTAATCCAAGGGTCTGCTATCACCCTTCATGTCCAGCTACAGAATGAAGAAGGAGAGGTTTCTGAATGTAAGAATATGTTTACAGATATTTTCTGCCATATAAAAATGTTTCACAATTATAAATAGAGAATGAAAATACCAAAACATGGCATTAATTGTAAAAGGACATTTTAATTTATGATAATTTTTGTTCAAGGTCTTTTATGAGGCTTATAATTTTGCCTTGTACCGCTCAGGTATGTGGCTGCCACCTAAAAGGAAATGGTTTGTGGAATCTTTGGGGTGTGTGATGTCTTGCCACAGAAGTCATTGCACATGACCCAAAGGTACAAATGTACACACAGGATCTACACACATCCTACTTTCAGAAAACAATTATATGTAAGTAATCTATGCCATAGGCAATGTTATCATATTGGTAGCATCTCAAGAAATGAAGTGTTTGATAGATTGCTAGATTTTTCAATGTCCCTAAAAATTTATGAATTTTACTTCATTTCTGAATTCCATACTTAATATTATATATGCACATAATTTGCTAGTCTTATTTCAAAATCTCAAAGTGGAAAGTCATTTACAATGTGGGCCTGTTGTGTTAAGAAGATTAATAATGGGATACAATTTTTCACAGTTAAATCCAGGTCATTAATGACTAAAATTTATAAGCATATGACAGCTTGTTTGTGGCCTGTGTACATGAGTTGACGGTCTCAGTCCCATATTTAGAGAACATTAACTGGTCTCTTTGTTGACAGTCTTAGCAGAAAGGTAAGGGATTGAATAGAGACAAAACTCTCCTCTCAACCCTAGAAGGGTTCTCTCCAGGTCAGTGTTGGAAGGGATAAAGTTTGTACTGTACTTGTTATTTGGAGAGAGAGAAGACGTCATTTCTAGTGCTGTCAATCTATGCCCTTTCACAATCAATGCATTAATTTAAATTCTGTATTCAGAAAAGAAAACCTTCCTGTTGACAGTTACAACTCACTTGGTCTTTGTAACCTTCTATTTAAAATTATTTCTGTGGAAGTCAAGGCTATCCACAGCATTGTGGAGTTAAATGAATGTATCTAGATAAGTATTTCAGAAAATATGACAGCTTTGCTACAGCTTTTCAAAAATACAAATCGGAGGAGGTTATTTAAAATGAGTCCTCTGGAAAGGTTAAATTATGTCTTTGTTCTTTTTCTCACAATTTGAATAGAAAATGTTCCAGGAAACTGAAATATTTATTCCCCATATTTGCCTTTACTACTGTTCCAGCCTGCTGAGAAGACAAGCTGGCTTTCAGGTTGTGATCTCCCAACTGAAAGTACAAATGACAGTTTTAGCTCTGTTGTTTGCGTGGCGTAGTAAAAGAAGACTCTTGGCAAGCTTCATCTACATGAGGGTTGGAAACTTTGAGTATCTAAGGCCTCTGCAGAATTATGCATGTTTGCTAACTTTTCTTTGAAATTTTGCAAGGGATTCAGCGACTGCTGGGGTTCCTCTGATCATTACTTTTCGCAATCTGCTTTCTTTGGATGCTGAACTACAGAAAGTATAATTTTCCTCACCTTGCCCCTAGACTCGTATTTGGCTTCAACTTCTGTGGAATTAAGCCAGCACAGAATTTGGCCCTAGTTTTTACCAGACTATCTATTTTTTTCTGTCAGAAGAAAACTTTATTACAATTATTATCAACTCATCACAAAATGAAACCACAATACTGAAAGAACAAACTCAGCAGCTGAGAGATGGAAGGACACACCATTTTGAGTGCATTGCCAAATAAACAATATAAGGCTAAGGATTAACAAATGAAGTGAATGAGCAAAAAATATTAATGGGGTATTAATCAAACAAACATGATATTAGATCATGACTGAAATAGCTTCAATGAAAGAGAAGCAAGAAAATAACACTGGATTATTCTCTCAAGTAGATTTTGATTTCCTAGAGATTTTCTTACACGTAAATCTTAATTTTTAAAAATATTTTCTTCTTCCTTCATCATATATTTTTCTTTTTAAAAACCACTGACCACCAGTCTGTTGGACAAAACAATAGCTTTTATTATCACCCTTGCTAATAAGTATGATGAGAGTGTTTTTACTAGGTGGATGATTCTGAAATTTTGCATAAACTTGTCAAATGATATTGTGCAGTTGCAACAAATATTTCAGTTTTTTACTACACAGTTATAAAATTTTAATTTTCTTTTTCCTGTTGCTCTTTTGATGGGAAGATGAGAATGGTCGACTTTTGGAGATCTGGGCTGGAGTCAAAAACCATCAAATTCCAGCCAGTTCTTCTACCAGCTTATTCAAGTTAATTGAAGAAGTTGAGAGGAAGCCAGTGAAAACCCCTTTGTACGTAGTGTGTGGAAAAATCTATTTCGTGAAGTATTTTCTCTTGAATAATACACAAGGTGCAGTGACTAAATGTCTTGCAGTGACTCATTGGTGTTTTTCCTGTGTATCGGTGCTGACTTTCCCTTGCAGTACTAGACCTATATCATCTAGTTCAAGCCAGATTCTTGGATTTTTCTTGTGCCATCACCACTGACTTTCTATGAGTTTCTACTCTTACTCACAAGCCTATGACTTCCAGAAGGCACTGGAAACCTCATTGAAATCAGTAGAAGGAATCCTATTAATTTCAGTGGCCTTTGGCTCGTGGCCCTTGGTGATAAGGCTAATTCTTTTCATAAACTCTGACTATATTCCCTCTTACGTTACTGCAATCTTCACTGACATTGAGTGTGGGAATCCTGGGGTAGATCTCTGTAGTCTTTTTTTCCCTTATGTATCTGAATTACTTTGCCAGTATTTCTTGATATAGTATTTTGAAAGAAGCCATTTTGTTTTTCAGACATTAAATTCTGCAAATATTACTGGTGAGATAGAAAAAAGATATTGAGTAAGTGACGAGCCTAAGCCCCATTTTCAGAAATAAATTAAGCACTTAGGAGCCTAAAAAGTTGTCTGCATGGGAAAGTTATGGCCGTTTAAACTAAGGTCTGAATTTAAATAGGCAAAGTTATACCAGTATAACTATATTGGTTTAGATTCACACCTTATTTTAACTAGTGTAATTCTACTGATATAACTGGTAAAACTTTCCTATGTAGACAAACCCTTAATTCAATTGTAAGTCACTTTTGAAAATGAGACTTGCGCTCCTAAATCAATTAGGCAACGGTGAAAATGTTACCCTTTGTAACAGTTTTGTTTTAAGCCAAGCTTGTGTTCTGATCACTGGGTAGTTTGTTTCTCCAAAGTCAGTTTTTAAAATGGTCTGTCAAAAACTGGTAAATCACAGTTGCCACTGAAAGGTCATTGTTTACAATAAACATGTGCATGTGCTGTACTTTCTTTAAAAAGTAAGTCCCCTAACATTGCTATGTTTTTTGAAAATGTTGTCCATGGTTGTTTAAATATGTTTCCTTCAAAACATGACATGGAGTCCTTTGTCTGAGA
This sequence comes from Dermochelys coriacea, assembly GCF_009764565.3. NCBI lineage: Eukaryota > Metazoa > Chordata > Testudines > Dermochelyidae > Dermochelys > Dermochelys coriacea. Next base: position 18,275,850 of record NC_050085.1, on the reverse strand, counting down.
GAATTTTTTTTTAATAGTAAATTACAGCTGCTCAATCAAGGGATTCCTTAACTATGAAAATATAACAGCCAAGATTTTCAAAAACAAGAGCCTTAAAGTTAAGCTTCTAAATCCCAATTTAGGATCCTAAATAAGTGGTATGATTTTTCAAAGTGCAGATCAACCAGCACCACCCATCGCAGTTAATGGGAGCTGCTAAGTATTCAGCACTTTTGAAAATCCGCCTGCATATTTAGGATCCTAAAGTAGGATTCATGACTGGAATTTTCAGTGCCTACATAAATTTGATATCCAGTTCCCATTGAAATTTGAAGTGGTTTGAACCCCTAACTCCCTTGAAAATCCCAGCCAACATATTGCTCAACATATTTTGTAGAGTAACATATTTTTCTTTTCTCCTTCAAAGGAAATGGCTGACCAGAGGTGAAAATATTACTCAATATCTTTTATCAACTAAACACGTAAAGGTCCTTACTCTCAGCAGCACTCTACTACATGAAATGTAATCCACAGTAAAAATTCTCTTTCAAGCTGCTCAATTTTAGTTATTTTATGATGATTATCAGGACAGGTCATCATTGTGACTTTGTCTGTCAGGTCCAGGTGAACTGGTAGACACGAGATAAGTAACCCAAATAAACTTGGTGTTCAAAGGTTTAGGGCTACACTGTTTGCTGACCAAATCAGATAGACTAATATTATGGGAGATCAGCTAGTTTCTCAGTACTGTATGTTATATATATCACAATATGTATACACAGCTGTAACTTTCATTCACTGGATATTTTATGGCCCTGATGGTAAATTCCATATTATATCTGGATTATTTTATTAAAATCTTAAAACCTATCAGCACAAACAAAATAAAATGTCAACCCTATTTTCTTTCACAGTGGATTTGAGTGTATTAACTATCCTTTGATGGATGCTGTGTCTGGAAGCTGGGAACTGAAAGCTGCTGTCCCTATATCTGGCAAATCTGGATTTGCACTGGCTGATTTACCAATCCCTAAGGGAGATATAGAGCCAGAATCTAGATCAGACACTCTGCTTGGAACAGGAGATGCCCCTAGCAATGAGGATGGTGAGTAGAGAAATGGATTAATCAACTGCTCTGCTGTTTAGTTAACTGAGAAACAAAAAGAATCTTTACACAGCAGTAAAACAACTCAAAAAAAAAAAAAAGACTGCTTTTGTAATGCAAATTGGTGGCTCTCAAAGCATTTTAACAGCAGAAGTGATTTCCACTGACTTTCTTATAATAAATTGAATAAATTTCATAGAAATATTTAATTTCTGTTTATAAAAAACCTCTTCTCCAAAGCTTCTACTTCAATTATTTTGTTCAGTCAAAACACACTGGTTCACAATGATTTAGGTAAAGGAGCTGCAACAATCACTTAAACAATCTAAGTTCACTCACTTTGGTAGAATGAAAGATGGGTTTAAACCATGAAATGTAAATATGAATCCAGATTTTGGACCCACCCTCCCACTGCCAGCATTCAGAGGCATTGGTGCTGGTTCAGCCCATTTCTAGTAACAACTTTTATTCTGCAAGAGGCTGCGACTTCAAATGCAGCCAGTGCAGTGTCTTGAGTAAAGTGAAAGTGCCAGTTTCAGCAAGTATGGAGGTGTTGGATCCTAAAGCCTCTAGCCCCTTTAAGATATTTTTAATTAATTGAAATCAGTTTAAGATAAACACCTTTTAAGCAGAAATATATCTTTAATTTCTTTCCCCTCTCAGTTTTGTCCTTTTTGCTTCAATATCTGGTGTATTTTTGGGAAGTGGCCAACAAGCTTTAACCTGTGAGCTTATTTTGAGGCTATGGAACCACAGTCCAGTATCCTCAATCCCATGTGTCAAAAGTAATGAGATTTAAAAAATAGTAAATTTGGGATCTTTTTATTTGCCTGCTGGGTTTGAGAAATTAGGGTCCACATCTTCAAGCTTTACATTGTAATTATAAGGATTAGAATGTTCTCCTTTCTAAAAAGTGAAAAATGAGATTTTTCACATAATCACCCAGATTTAGAAGGCAGAGCTTTAAGAAAAACATAAAATATCATGAGACTCATGATAAAATCACCAGAGTTGGCAACTCTGTTGGTCAGATTTCCATTTATCTTTCCTGACCATTTCATACATCAGACCCTTGTGTTAATAAAATATGAGTTATCACATGTAAAAAGCTTCAAAAATAGTTCACTGCTGTGTCCTCCCACATGTGAATGCATGTATGAATCATACAGTTCATTCAATTAGAAAAAAAGTGTCTCGTTCTTGTGGATAGCCCTTCAAATACCACCACAAGGAGTGCTTTTCAAGGGGATCCATTTTAGCAGAATTTAGGAGGAATGGGAGTGCACAGAACAGGGAGAGGGAAAGTTGCTTGTTGATGTTGTTTTTAAATATTAGGTCTATGAAATAAATAAAACTTAAAATAGGAAAATGTGGAATTATAGGACAGTAATTTGAATTAGTCTGCTGGTGAAATCATGTATGGTTCTTGGGGTGTAAGGTTTCTATTTAAGGTATTTAAATGGAACCCATTACCATAGTGTCTGAGTGTCTTCACAGCTTTTATGGTATTTATCCTCACAATACCCCTGTGAGGTAGGCAGTGCTATTATCTCCATTGTATGGATGGGGCACTGAGGCACAGACAGGCTACGTGACTTGCCCATGGTCACACAGGAAGTCTGTGATGGATCAGGGACTTGAACTCCTAAATTCTAGGCCAATGCCCTAATGTCCTCTTGTCCATCTCATTACCTCTTGAAGAAATTATAGCACAGTCAGTTGTAGTTGTGTGTTCATCCTAAATATATATTCAGTACTTAGATTGTTATTCCATTTTCCTACAGGACAGGGAGTAACGATTGAACTAACACTTTCTTTATAAACATGCTGGTATTGCTTTACCACCCTATTATTCTTGGAATTATTCATGGGAGCCTAATGCTGAAGCTTGGGAGTTGAATCAAAGTTTAATCACGGCAGTTTATTGTGAACAGTAATATTAAATTCTCCCATATAACTTGATACATTGTAAATACATGATTTGCATCTTAATATGGTCAATGGAGTAACAAAGCTGATGGTAGTTACAAGTTAGTTGAAAAAACAAAATAAACACCATCTATCTTAGTAGGCAAAGAGATTTATTTTGATAGCCCCAGCTTGTGTGACACTTTTGTTTTTCAAAAATCACCTGTTTGTGCAATTTTTTTTTGTCATTTGCTTTTTAACTCACCAAAGTAAATATTGATAATGAAGAAGAATTCTTATTTACCACATGAACCAATGTTAAATTATCACCACAAGATTAGGGTTATTAAACAAATGTGTAAAAAGAAAAGGAGGACTTGTGGCACCTTAGAGACTAACAAATTTATTAGAGCATAAGCTTTCGTGAGCTACAGCTCACTTCATCGGATGCATCCGATGAAGTGAGCTGTAGCTCACGAAAGCTTATGCTCTAATAAATTTTAGTCTTTTTGTTAGTCTTTTTGCGAATACAGACTAACACGGCTGCTACTCTGAAACCTAAACAAATGTGTCTCACTCTTGCTGGCTCAATCCAGGGCGTTTGATTAGTGAATTTTCAGGTCAGAGGTAAAAATATATTTTTTTTCCCTTTCATGGGACATTGAAGCAAAGAGAGGCTGGAGTTGAAATCCCCACTACAATATTTGTAACTAACACATTTCCTGATACAACCATAATCCAGGCTGTTGTCTACCATAAAGGGAGGGTCAGGTAGATGACTGATTCCTGGTCATCCCTGTAAGTGTGAATAGTAACAGTATTGTATTTTTTAACTCCTTAGTCACTCTCAACAGAACACACATCACTTTTCTTTTCAGCTAGAATGGATAGAAGTCTTGCATCTAGTTCAGCTGATTTCAATTTCTTTAGAGAGAGGGCTAAATGCTCAGCTTCACTGAAACAGAGTTTATCATGCCTGGCATGGGAGAGACAAATGTGACTCTAAGCAACCTTTCCACCCTAACCTCCTCATCCTGGGACTGCTCTTGGGCCACAGCTCAAATTGGAACAGCCCAAGGGGTGCTTTAATTGTGCCAGTTTGTAATGGTCCCTTTGTATGGGCATTACATTAGCAAGGATCTCCAGAACACGGCACACTCCCTTTTACCCAGAATTCTCCTGTGCCATCTGGAGCAATGGGGACATTAGCATGGGTTAGGAACTTTTTACTTTTCCCTTAGCTAACCTTTTCATACATTATGTCTAATGAATATATAATCGTTCTACCTGCTGCCTACCCAAAATTAACAATTCACTTTTCTATTCCTCTTGAACCATAACTGGAGGATCACATTTGGACAGAAGCTGGATTGAGCATAAATATACCAGCATATTTTGGGTGATCCCATCAGGATTTGCAGTATCTTGGCTTTCATTTAAAAGAAAAATGAATTTTTAATTCTTCTGGTTCAGAAGAACACCTACTGGATGTGACCCTATGCAGTACAATCTGTGTGAGTGTGCAGAAGCAGACACAAACAATGGGACCATTCTTCCCTGGTGTAATTTCACAAACTTGTGAGTGGGTTGTGAGTGTGACAGACAGGAAAGAAGAGAGAGGTACTAGGGGAAGAGAATTAGTAATGGGATGAGAAAGTGGGGAGAGAGTAGGAAGAGAAGGGAAGAGATTGAGGAAGAAGAGAAAAGAAAGGAGGGCAGGACAATGCGTGAGATTGAAGGGCAGTATACACAATAGAAGAAGTGTGTGATGGCAGGACATGGAACAAATTATTGTACAATATAAAAAATAAGTATGGAAGAAATGATCCAGAGAAGAGACACCAAGATAAATAGTATAAAAGACGGAGTGAAGACAACGGAGAAAGAGAAGGAAGAAAAAGCATGAAAGAGATAAGTCAGATCAGCATTTGTTTATTAATTAAAAATAAATTTTAGTGCAAAAATGCTGCAATGACGGACCCTTTGTTTATTAAAAAAAGTGGGGGAGAGGACAGTGGACTGGGACGCATATAGTGGAATTCACCCAAGGCAGGATCCACATACTGCAGAGATGGGTGCCCAGGAGGTGTGTAGTAATAATAATAATTAATAAATTCCCAGGGCCTGCCCTGACAGTAACTATTTCTAATTAGCACTGCTAGCATAGAGTTCCACTCATTACAATGGAACATAGGAATTGCCAGACTGGAGACAGGACTGGACAGTGGTCTGATCCCGTCTCCAAAAGTGGACTGCACCAGCTGTTCTAGGGATAACCTGACTCCAAGGAAGGTTCCTCCTAACCCTATAGTGGGTGCTTTACGTCCTTTAATATGGGGGGGTTTATCCCTTCCAAAAGTCTTGGCGGGTTTGTTGTTTTTGTTAGCCATATAAGGGTATGCCTACACTGCAGCTAAATACTCAAGGCTGGCCCTTGCCAGCTGACTTGGGCTCGCAGGGCTTGAGCTTAAGGGGCTGTTTTAATTGTGGTGTAGATGTTTGGGCTCTGGGACCCCACAAGGTGGGGGGGTCCCAGAGTTCAGGCTACAGCCCAATCCTGAACATCCACACTGAAATTGAACAGCCCCTTAGCCTGAGCCCCACGAGCCTGAGTCAGCTGCTATGGGCCAGCTGCAGGGTTTTGATTCCAGTACAGACATACCCTAAATGTCTAATTCCTTTTCTAAAACCCTGCTACAGTCTTGGCCTCCATGATGTATTGTGCAGTTAGGTCCACAGTCTAATTTACACATTTTGTGGAAAAGTGTTTCCTTTTGTTGGTTTTGAATTTGCTCCCCCTTCATTTTCACCGCATGTTTTTTTGTTCTTATGACACAAGAAGATAAATAGAAGATCACATTCTATCTTCATTATTTTGTACACTTTTTATCATGTCATCTTCTAATGGGGCTTATTACACCAGCATAAAGCCTGACCATTCAGGCTTTATGCAGGTGGAGTGTGGAGAAGATGAGGAGGTGAATCCACCCTTTCCCATAGCTGCTGTGGATTGGAGTAGCAGCTGCGGCTCCGCCATGCTAGTTGCTTGGATATTGAGAGTCACTGGATCTATCAAAACACAGACCAATGGCCTCCTCTTTATCCTGCGTCATTATGGCCTTTGTGTTAGTCTTTGTGGGAATGATGATGATGTGGAGACTCTTTGCTTTGTGTGTAGGGGGCTTCACCTGCATTTCCCTGTGCAGCCCTATGTGGGGCTTAACTAGTGCAGAGGGCTTAGTGCTATCAGTGAATTTCACCCAAAATAAATAAGGCATAATACACAATATTGTTGTATGGACAAGTATTGAGAATGTAATAAGAAGTGGGGCCAAAGCACATCTTTTACATTTTGAATGAATGCTTCCTAAAGGTTCATTTGACTATTAGGTTTGCAACTTTCCGCCTTGGAGATTTTTTCCTGGCCATTGTTTAATTGATTATGCTCTGATTCTTCTCAGCAGGTTTCACCTCTGGTTTTGAGAGAAATGCTGGCAAGCTCTCAAAATGCCTCAAGAATAACTTCTGTTGATGAGTAAATTATGAGGTCCTTGAGGCTTTCATGCATCACAGTCTGGAGTATGGATGTAATAATGCAATAATGAAAATTCATGCAGTTCTATCCACTATTGATGAACTGTCAGTGAAATAGAATTCTGAAAGGTTCTGTTGTATAGTAGTAACACATATGTACCCTTTTATTTCAAATATGGATGGTTTTCCATATTTCAAAAATGTAATGAGATCCAAATTTAGCAAAGATGGATTAGATGTAATTCCTTTGGAGAGTCTCCTTAGTAACTATATAGTTATACATATCTAAGATTTACCAATTCATTTCTAGCTATTTCCTGATGTTAGAGAAGTAAATTCGTTTTGTAAAAATGAGTCTTTTTGGTTTTTAGTTTTGTTTTCTTCTTATAACATCAGTCATAGCAGCAACAGTTTTATGTTGAAATATGATTAATTTTCCAAGGCTCTTTTTGAAAAGTTAATAATGGCTGTTTAAAATATCACTAGACAAATTACCAAATGGAATCAGAGCAGCAATACTAGTTTGTTTATTTCAGTTTATGTAACGCTAATGGAAGCAACATATGCATGTTAAGGGAGAATATTCCTCTTACGTTCTTGATGTTTTTACAAGACTTCAAAGTGCAATATAGAAGAGATTTCTAAGCCTTGATAACAGCAATATCATTTTGCTGGTTGTCCAGCTTCTCTTAATCCCTCTGATTTAAATTTGGTCTATAGTATCACATTTTCTGCTGCATCAGCTAAAATATTTCTCATATTTGTGGAGCGAAAAACTATTTATTGTGTTGTGTCTTACATTTTGGGGAATTTATAAGACTGAACAACAAGCTTTCAATTGAAAGCAGGACGAGGAATGCATGGAGCTTTCATATTCATGCCAACCCAAACGTGTCACTGGTTGATTGTTTAGAAGATTGGTGCTTTTAAAAGTTCAGGTTCTCTCTCTCTCTCTCACTGTTTTTGTGCCACTAGTGTTCAGTTTTAATTATTCCATCCTCTAATTCATGCCTGTTGTTAAAGTTTTACCATACTAACTCCATTAAATGTGCAATCCTATCCCTCAGTCTGCTGAATCACAAAAAGGAGAGTGTTATTTTGGTTATTTTTTGTTTGTTTTATAACGCTCTTGGATTCTCTTCTCATTTCACCAGAATGTCACTTCAAATTATGATATATTGAGCTTAACTAGAAAACAAAAGGGGTGGAAATCAACTACTGAGCCATCGCTTATACTACATCTTTTTAAATATGGAGACAGAAGAGAGCCTACATGCTGCTAAAATAAGTTACCTCATACGCAGAATACAAAACCAACAAACGATATAGCTGAGAATTCAAACAATTGGAGTTCTTGCCAGTCCATGTTATGTTTATTAACAAAATCCAAATACAACAACAATCTACTTTTCCTTTCTTCACACAGTGCCTGAGACCCTGGTCCAGCAAAATACTTGACCATGTGCATAAACTTTGAGGAATCGGGTCCTAGAAGAGTAGATCTCACTATCAAATCTGTAAAATATGATATTCTATATATCTTTATATTTAAAATACATTGTAGCAGTTTTTATAGTACCAAAAGAGTTTCACCAATGGTAGTTTAATAAAGAATGTGTTTGTCTACTAAGGAAATAATTGGGGAGCATAATATACTTTCATCTTGACCTTCTAATTATCAATACTGTGTTTGACCTGTCAAAAACTTCTACAAGTCAATGTGTTGGGGTTGGGAGTGGGGGCAAAGGGAGGGGATGTGGCCAAGGAGTTCCTAGTGAGCTGTAGCTCACAAAAGCTTATGCTCAAATAAATTTGTTAGTCTCTAACGTGCCACAAGTACTCCTTTTCTTTTTGCGAATATGTGGCTGCTACTCTGAAACTTTACTGTATAGTAATTTCTAAACTGAGTAAACCAGAAAAGGGGGGACTGAACATTTACTAAAGAAATATGTTTTGACAGAATTGGATGCATAATTTACTGCAACACAAACATCTGATGGCACATAGATACTTTCTGCATAATATTCAATAAAAAAGTAGTTACTATAACAACTGACTCACCATTAGTATCTCCAAGAAAGAGTATATCTTAAAAGAAAATATGAGGTCACATGCATTCTGTAGTGTTTTGAAAAACATGTTGCAAAATAAACACATTCTCTCTCTCTCTCACTGATGTTAAGGGTGTTTTTTAACAAGTTATAATCTTGCTAACCAGATTAGGAGACTATACTTTTTTCATTCCTTGAACATTATTAGAAAAAACAGCAGAGAAATGTTGTGTTTTCTTTTGTTTTAATAGACCATTTTGAGTAACTCACCTCTAATCGATGTAGGGAGTCCTCTGTCTAGACATCTGACCAGACAGACACGAGTATAAACACTGGAATAAAAAGAATAATCAGGAGCCTTCTCATTCTGTCTTGAAGATTTTTTACTTTAAAATAGATTGATCGGAATCTGCTACTTTAAAATTACCATTGAGGGTCTGATCCTGCTCAGATTTGAAGTCAATAGGAGTTTTACCTTTGACTTCTGTATTAGCATGATCAGGCTCTTAATCTGCTTTCTTTAATGCCTGCTGCTAGATTCTCAGAGCTAACATCAAAGCCCACTTCTCCCCATCAGTGCTTCCCACTCCTCCATTGAAGTCCTCCAGTGCTAAAACTTTTGACATTAGTGTAGCTTGCCTCGGGATCATCAAATGTTTCTTTGAAGACGTGATATTCATTTCCACTACAGACAAACGTTCTGCTGCAAAGGTTTTCAGCTCCACCCTCTATTTCCCCTGGGCCATGATGAATAAAGAATTCCTAAGAAGTTAGATTATTTGAAATCTGGTACTTACATGTCTCTTCCTCTGAAGAAGCTCAGAATTCTACATCCTATAGATATATTTTTAACTTCTCTCCCATTTGTTTTTATTTATAGCTTTGCTTTTACCTGAACTAAATTGTTCAACCAACATTCACCACCTATTTTGGCTAACCATTGTCCACTGCCATTTTGATCATGCTTCTGTCTATCTCGGTTCTTGAATGGTTCCATCACTGTAGAATATGATACATTTTGTGTGGCAAAATCCTGTTTTTTCTAGATCAGCACTTTCTTTTAATCATCCTTTCTCCTGTGAATGCTGCGGACCAAATCCCATCTGTCACTTGCAGTGAAATAAAATATGTGGGTGAAATTTTGGAACCATTAAAGTCAATAGTAAAACTCTCATTGATTTAAGTAGGGTCAGACTTTCATCCTGCATGTGTAAAGCAACCAAGATGTAGCCCTATATAGAGTTTTCCCATAGTTACTGAGGCTTTCTAAAGGTTCCAAAAGTCTTTTGGGATTCTGTACTCCAGGAAAGCTCACTAGTTCTTTTAGCTTTACTGGATTTAGAGATTGTCGCTATTTGTTTTCTCCAGAGATTTTTCTTTCCACTCTGTCAATTGGAAGTCTTCTGTTTTGGACTCTTCTTTCTTGTAAATAAAAGATGCAGATATCAAAACCTAAGATTTACTATAGCAACGGGATGAGAAACTAATATACATAATGCCTATAATAATTTTATTCTCTGTACACCTCTGTACATTCCTTAGTTCTTGAAAGTTGTTTAAAGAACTTTATTAGGATTGTGGCAATGAGGAACTGTTGAAATCCACATAGTTATGAATATTATTTTTTGTGTGTGGCACCTTCCCAAGAATCTTTGATCTTCCCATTTGTTTTTCACTATCTTGCACCTGAAACCAGGTGGCCTAGGAGCCAAATTCAGATCTGGTGTAAATGAGCTCTAGGAATATTGAGATATACATTTACCACCCTTGAGTGAATTGTAGGAATAGAGTGTAATCACACAGCCAGTACAGTAAACCTCATGACATATTGTGCACTATTTCAAGATATCTGTTATACTCATTTGAGCAAAGTGTGGCTATTGTAATATTTCATTGTTAATCTCATGAGATTTTTCAGTAACACTGGTAATAGCAATATAGCATTTGCCTTTCCCACTGTAATTTCTTTTAATATTGCTTAAAATGACACTGTCAGGTCAATTCTGGGGTTTATAAACCTTATCTTAATATTACAATAGGTGGGGAAAATCTTCTGCATTCTAAGTTTCTATACTTTTTAAAAAATCTGCCACTCAGAAATAATGATAAAAGGCGTATTTTATGGGATTCGCAAAGGACACGTTGAATGCTCCCTCAACTGCCTCTGCAGCAGCTGGAACAAAATATTATAAATGCTATTCCCAGACGAGTGCTCTTATTCCCATAGTTTTATGTGAATGTAAAGAAGTTTTGGCATTAGAGGCTTAGTTGGAGGAATACATAGAGAAAAATTATCATGTTAATTTAGAGTCCATTTAGTGCACAGGTAAAACTGTGTTTGCAAATTAAAAATAATCTGCAAGAGAAAAATATTTACATGCCTGAAGGAATTTATGAATAAAAGGAATTGTGAATACAAATTGTTTTATAATAATAATTCACTTTACAAGTGAGGTAAATATCATTGTCTCCATTATACATATGGGGAAACTGAGGCACTGTAAGGTAAAGTGACTTGCCCATGGTCACCCAGAACACCAATGGCAGGAGTATAAATTAGGTATCCTGAGTCTCAGACCAGTGGTATTTCTACTAGGCCTTATTGCTTCTCTTTATAAAACATTACTGCTGCGTTATGTACACATCAGAATGCTTTTCATATTGGATTTTATTTACTTTATTATTTGCTACAGTACCTATCACCCTACCAGCTAGATGTGTTCACTGCAAAAATTAAAACACATAAATTACATGTATTATTCATGATAGAAGGGTAAAATAGAAACTACCACCTCTATTCTTTATCGAGAATTGGTATCTTGGCTCTTGGGGGAGAGAAAGACCTGACCCAGAAGCAAAGCACTAAATGAAATAAATGAGTCTCAATCTAATGCCCCCCAGACTCATATTATAGCAGATGGCCAATGGGAATCCATTCCAAAGATGAGAAACTCAATTGACAAAATCCAGCCTGCTGTCTGGGAAAGATCAACAAAACAAAGCCAAGATGCTCTAAACTTTTTTACTTTACTTTAGCAAGTGAGATTTCCGAGTCACATTTCTTCAAGGGAGCAGCTGAGTAAGGACTTTATACAATCAGAGCCCAAAATTGTAGCTCCCAAAGTGTTTCAAAGGCATCTTGTGTTCGTGGGTTGAGTTGCGATTTTTAAAAATATTTAAATGGCAAATATAAAATGCAGCTGTATTTTTTTTCAAGCAAGATAATTTTGTTCTGTCACAGTATAGATAGTATGTCACCATTCTTTTGTTAGACAGACACACAGCCCAGAAAACATAGCACAGAAAGGATTATGTTATTGTAGTATATGCACTACTTGCTCTATTTCAGTTCCTGAAAGAGCTGAGTGGCATTTAAATTCAGGGATTAGTCATTCACCTTGCATAGGTGGCATCAGATTCAGCCCTACTGCTTCCTCCAGTGTTCATGGAGCTGCTAAGGCACAAAATGTATCCGGTAGAGAATAAAAACACTACCTACTCTAGTTCAAGATTAATCTCCTTTCCAGGACCCAGGTCCTCTGTAGTGCAGTGGTTTACACCTCTCTCTGCTAGCAGAACATACCTGACCTATAGCCTTTGAGTCTATGAAAAATGTCTGATCAGCTTGCAGATGCTGTGGTTGCATAGAAACATGCTGCACAGCCATGAGAGAGCTCAAGGTTCAATGCATGTTGATAGCCTTCCCCCTGGTCACAGAGGGTTAATCTGATTTTGGGTCAACCCTGGTTCCATTTAAGACATTAGCAAAATGTTCATTGACTTAAATGTAATCAAGATTTGGCCTGCTAACCAGAAATCACTGCTAGTGAAAAAATGGTAAATGGCAGTTCTTGAATTCAGAGGGTTAACACTTTTTTGCATTCATTTTTGATTCCACTCTCCCTGTAAGACTTTTGAGGTTATGAGGTCACTCTCCATCTGTGGTTTGCTCAGTCTTAACGTTTGTTAAAAATAAGTACACTATAATGTTGGGAAATCTTTGTGGCAGGCAAGCCATCTGTCCAAAGGGGAAGGGAAATCCTGCTTGTACAGGTTTATATCTGGAAAGCATATAGAAGTCAGTGATCTGGGCCCACATGTGTATAAAAGAATTAAGGGGAGAGGTGGAGCGGGAAGAGGAAGGAGCATCTTACAGTAACCTGTGACGTGTCTGTATTTCTTTTCTCTGTTTGACTAAAAGTCTAAATAAGCTTGTGAGAGTTCCTATCTGTGACCTCTGATACATTTCTGTAATCTCATTTCTCCACCACAACAACAGGACTATAAAGTGGTGATTAATGTGTTTGCCGATTTTGCAATTAAAAACCCTCGGCTAGTCCTGAACATGCTGATTCTATTCGATTAACAGGGAGTGCCAGAGATGTGGCACTAATTGTGATAAAAGGGGTCTTGGTGTTTCTCAAGCACATCCCCATTAGCTCCGTTTAATGAGGCATCACTTTGGAATTAGACTCTTGCTATACAAATTTCTTCTCCACTTTCACTTATTTTATACATAAGATACTTTTTCTAATATTTCTGTCCTGAAAACAACATATAATGTGTGTGTTGTGAATTAGAATGTATAATGATTTCCTGAAATACTTTGGAAAGGTTTGAGTTAGCCTAGAGATAATGCTCTGCACTCTGCCTTATAGTGATGGACTTGTGCTCGCTTCTCCTTCCTGGGCTCTTGTTCTCTGAGACAGCTGACAATGAGCACTATAGATGCTAAGTGCTTTGATTGTTGGGGGGTCAGGGATGAAGCTCTTCAGCTCACTCCAACAGTGATCCCTTAGGCCAATGACTGATCAGTGAATCTCTGATAGGAGTCCATCCAGTTTTCTGTAGCAAGAAGAATTGTGAATACAACACAAGATCTTGAAATTCATCTTATAATACAGGTGAGCTGAAGAATGATGTACCCCAGTGTCTGACAAACACCATGGGAGACAAATGAAGGAGCATGTTAGTCAATGACAGTTGAAATGACTCAATTTTGAAAGACAAATCACTAATCTAGGATCAAAGTTGCTGCAGGACCATCTACCACCCTGTATCCCATCAAAGCAAATTATAACATTGCCATACTTCTGGACTGGACCAAGAGTGGGGGCCTCGTGTGAGACACTCTGTCCCTGAGAATGGCCATCTGGCAAGTCTGTCCCACTGTGGCTGTTTTCAGAAATTAAAACTTCTTTCTGCTTCAGTCATTTTAATAATCCAAATTTAACTTTTCCATTACCATCTATCCTTCTGTACGTAATTCCAGTTCAAGTAATTGAGAGCTGTGGTTGTTCAGCACTGTTAAAAAAAAAAAAAAAGGCCTTGAATGTTTAAATGTAGGCACGCAGAATTAGAGGCCACTCTTGAAAATTTGTCCTATTGTGACTTGATGGAAGGTCCCAGAGGAAGTTAGTTTAATATTAGAACTGAGCTGAACCCAGAAATTTCTAGCTTTTAATGCTTTGACCACTACGATACACCTCCTCTTTGAATGTCCAGTGAAAAGATTGTTGGTACCTTTATCTAATCAGATTCAGTATCTGTCGAGAGACCTTCCTTCATATTCATTATACAATAGTATATTGGAATATTTTATTGATATGAAACACATTAGTTGTTTAGGTTTTGTTTCATTTTTTAAAAAAACTTTCAGATTGGCTGCTCTGCATTTTGCTTCAAAGAAAAGCCTATCTCATGCATATGGAAGATTGCCAGATACTCTAAACCCTATTTTGGTTAAATTACAGTACCCAGATTTTAGCAACAAAGCACATTGATTTTATATTCAAAAAGATTTTTATATTTAGTCTGTTAACCTTTTGTAATTCCCACCCACAGCTTTAAACTGTAGAACATTTTTATGCTAATTGTTGCCAGTAGGGTATCTGCCATGGCCCCTTAGTAATTTAAACCCATTGAATCGTAATGCAGGTGCTGATAATTGCAGAACTGTTATTGTCTGACTGGCTGCAGCATATACGTTTCAAACAATTCCTTGCAAATTGGATTTGAGAACATTAAAAAAATCACATAGTTAAAGATAACCTTACATTATATTTAAAAACAAAAAACAACAAACTGAAATTGTATTGCAGAATGGTCTTTCTCATCTGCAAGACAGTTTGAAGTATTTTGGCTTTAGAGCATTCATCAGTGTGACAGTTTCTAGGGGCTCAGCAAGAATTATGTAATTTAAAAAAATACATGTTAGGTCATTCCTGTTACAAATGTACTGGAATTTGTAGCTAATTGTTTCCGGAAAATGAAATGAGGTCTTGTATGGCAGCACAGTCCATTGAATAAGGCACTGGAGTGTGAGTCAGGAGATCTGGGTTTTAGTCTCCGATCTGCTGCTGATCTTCTATCTTACCTTGGGCAAATCACTTCACTTCCCTGTATCTCCATTTTTCCAGGTATAAAATGGAAATAATAATTACATTCCTTATAAAAAAAACTTTGAGAACTGTGGATCAGGCCCTATAAGAACTAAGTATTATTTTTTATTTATTGTATCAGATCCTCTACCTCAAGTTCAGATGCGATTTTGGCAGCATTTACATAAAGAATCCATATTCTGAGTGGTTAATAAGCATCTTGTCCTGAAATCACAATGTTCTGAGGTTTAAGTCTGGGAAAATATATATTGTAAAATAATGTAATTCTTTTAAATAGATTATTGACTCATCTCACAGTGGAATTACTTGTTTTCACAAAGTGCTTTGCTGTGGGAGAAATTCACCTATGAAAAAGGTGAGAGAGATCTCCAATGCAGTGAAGTCCGTGTTCAGGGGAGATGGCAGCTCACTGTGGAGTGAGTGCTCTGTTTTTTGGATCAAAAATAGAATCTTTTGGGTCCTGTTGTCATTGAAAAAAGATCTTTCTTTTAATTTTAGCAAAACATAAATGTTTTTGAAATTTTGAAATTCAAAATTTCTATCCATGATTTCTTTATTCTCTCAGTACCAAATAAACAAGGCTTGGTCTCTACCCTGAAGAGCTCACAATCTAGATAGAGGTACAATGCGTGTTGGGGAGCAAGGGAAAGAGTTAAAGGTTCCAGGAGGGAATATGCTGTGAGACCCAGCTTGGAATGGGGACTCAGTGTATTCAAAAGGTGTTGCTACTGCTCTGCTCCTTAGTTGTGGCTATTGAGGATTCCCCAGGGAGCTGTGGGTTTCTAAGCTCTACCATCACAGGACTTGGTACTGGTGGGCATGTTGGGGAGTGGATGCCTGGTAGTGGTGATAGAGAGCCCGTTCCAGTGGGTTTGTGGTGAGGTAAAGGAGGGCAGTCTGCCTGCCTTTGCCTCTGCCCACCTGCAACTGTTCTGCTGGCTGCAGTTGCAGAAATTTCGGAAGACCAAGGGTTTTTTTAACTCCTCCTCTGGCATAGTTGGTGCTGGGGACCCTGTGTTTTTTAAAATTTTTAATTTCATGTTAGGATGCAAAAGCTGTCATTTTTGTAAGCACTTGATGAAAAACAAAATTTGGTGGCAGTGAAGTAGAATAGAACATTCTCAGCCCTAAGTAAATGTTCACAGATCCATGGGACACAAGCTCCTATGCTGGGTGGTACATGAGGGTATATGACCCCTGGTCCAACCAGTGGTCACTATAGTCACAAGAAGACTGTTTATTTAACTCTCCTTTTTCAGTTTCTATTGTGACACTTAAGAGATATGTCACAGTGCACCAAAGCATTGTCCTGCAAGAAGGTTGTATTAAATTGCTGCAACTCCCATGATACAAGTCATTCTTAAATTAGAGTAAGATTGTCCACACATGGGAGTTGCACTCATTTAACTAAATGGTTTGAACCCATATAGATAAATTGGTACAACTTTCTCATGTGTGAGATCCAAGTTCCAACTCTTTAAAGTACTTTAAATCATTCTCGATGCACATCCTTCTGGCTAAAAGAGTTCCAATGCAGTCATGACAGCTATCCAGTCTTTGGACCTCATCCTGATTAGTAGTAGATTTTCCCCCCCTCACCTTTGTTCATAGGTATTACAACGCATACAGTATGTTCAGTAAGCTCCATGCCCTGTGGCAAGACAACTCGGATTCAACGGCATGAATTAAGGATGGAGTAGCAGCCTTAGCTCTTAATTTCATAGTTTTTGTCAAATTAAATTACAACCTTGCTTTGACGTATCATAGGGTTTTTTGTTTGTTAATTGATATTACCTTTTCAGGATTCAAATGGAACATAATTTTATAAGTTTACGGTTGATTGAAATCTCTGTCTTCATTGTTTCATGTTTTTGAGCCAGCAGTGAAAGCAAACTATTTGTTAAATCTGTTGCCTGTGTTTTACATTAGAGAAGTTTGGGTTTTGCTATTGGAAACATGCAGTGTTTTCCTTATGGAAAATCTGGCAGCTTTAGCTCTGTGTGGCTCATTTTTTATTATAGGCAATTTGAACACTTCTTTCTAACATCAGCTGTATTTTTTAAGCAGTACCAAGAGATAAATTCACCTTAATTATATTTTTAGTTTTTAGATATATTAATTAATAGAATACCAGTTTGGCTATGTCAACAGCTTTCCAGACAGGATTTATGATGAACAAAACAAAACCAGTTTAAGCAGTATTAGCAAAGTGGGCCTGGGTCCTAGCTAACGATACCAGTCCTATGCAATTTACACCAGATGGAGCCATTTCAAATGAAAAAAACAGACAGTGATTAGCCACTAAGGGATCTTTTGTGCCAGGTGCAAATTTTATTCTGGTGGCATCATATTAGATTGATGTAAACTCGTTGTCTGGAAACTAAACTAGAAACAGACTTGTCATTTCTCAAAGCTTACACTAACAAACTTGGTCACTAGGTATCAAACAGTTATCTGTCCCAGAAGAACTCTGCAGCTGAACTGTATTCGGGATCTTGCCATTTCAGAACATTGGCAAAATACAGTAAGTTTTAAAAAATTAATAGTTTAAACTTATTTGAATGTGTGTACTGTACATGTATTTTCCATTGTTTGACTCAAATGACATTAGCATTCCACATGTTAGCAACCAGGCATAGCTACAGACGTTGTTTAACACTGGCTTAAATGGAATGTTTGTATTTTATATATATTACAGATCAATGTGCAAAATACTAAATTACTCCTTGGCCATTGCCTTCAGTTTCTAATATGGTCTCCAGAGGCTTCCACTGGCACAGTTTTGCCATTGTCTTTAACACTTACAATGTTGTCTCCTTGGGTTTTCCACTGGAATGTTTTCCATTCAGTGTAATTTGGAATAATCAAGTTATCTGACCCTGAAATAAGGGTGTGTAATGGAAACACCAACTTAATTTAAACCCAAAGGCATACAAGAGGCATTACTGGCACCTTTATACTATTGCATACATAGCAACTGATTTGTTAGCAGAAGGCCTTTGAAATATGGCCCAAGGGATAGAGAAGTGTTCAAAACTGTGATATAAGGGCCAAAGCCAATATAGTCACTATTTATCTTGCACTTTTGTTAAAATATTGATTAGTGCCAAATGTTTAACGTACATTGGTAAGGAGTAACCTCCCTAATACTAAACACTGCAAAAGTTCAGTTTTATTGTCCCACAATTTTCTAGCACTCTGCTTATTCATTGAGTGTGCTATACTGTGGAGTTTGGGGTCAAGCTAAGTTGCTGGGTTGAAAGCCACTGGCAAAGATGGTGAATTTTATGGGGGAAAGAAATAAATAGAACATAATATCTTTCCCCCCTCCTCCATGACTGACAGTGAACATACCCTAGAGAAAATCCTGTCCCTGTGTGAATGATATGGATATACATATTTTGCCCCAATGTTTGTATTGTCCCAAGCAATCTGGACAGTGTCTCTCTTTGTTTCTTGGCCTTGCCTTGAAAGGTGCTGAGCCACTCCTGCAAGGTGTTGATCAGCCTTAACTCCGCTTCACTGCAATGGATATTCAGGGTACTCAACCACTGTACAGATCGGGTCTCCACACAGGAGACGATGTTAATCAGTTGTTTACTTTAGGTTTTGGTAATCTGGGACGTGATCTAAAATTATTTCTAAACTTTGTATTTCATAGCAACAGTTTGTTCCATTTGCCGTAGTAAAAGCTGTGCACCGTTAAGCTTATGTAAATCCAGTTTGCCTGGGTTTCTGGAAGTAGTGTGGGGGTGTCAGAAAACTGATGCCTATATTTGTTGATGGCATTATATTTTCTGGACTGAACCTCAAAACAGTCCCTGTGATTCAGAGGTTGATCCTGACTATACACCTGAATTAAGAGGTTTGCCAACAGAAATGTTTTCTTGTTGCATGTTCCATTTACATTTCTGCCATATCAGAACTCTAGCTGTAAGGCAAGCGCAAACCAGCAGCTTTCTATTATGGTAGTAGAAAAACATAAGTGCAGAATAATCTTGGAAAGAGAGAGTGCTGGTAACTCTGAGTTAGGTGCAGTACAGAATGTGCAGTTTTATTTTTAAAAAATAGCTCTTTAAAAGCACAGTATCTCTAAAGTAATAGAATATTCAAGAAAAAAAACGTGACAGATGTTAGTCACGTTGCTTAGTGCACTACTGCAAGGCACTCAGGTACTACGGTGATTATTGTGGTATAAGAAGCTATATAGAATACAATACAAGTTTTAGCAGGATGTTCTTGAAAGTGCAGGTGGAACAAACAGTGCTCTTCCTTTCAGAATACCTTTAAAGAACCCTGTGCAATGACAAGCCTCTCTTTAGAAACAGTGTCCTCTCAGTGCTAAAGAATAGGAAAAAGATCAAGATTGCCTTCTGTCTTTTGCAATGCTACAGATTTATTTGAGTTTCCTGATTTAACTCCTTTGAGCCAAAGCTCTCCCTTGTGACCCTGATTCTTGCAAAGTACTGAACGCCTCCTGCATGGTGCTAAGCACTCTGAAATCTGTAGGGGTTGAGGGCACTCAGCAACTTCCAGCAGGAATTCAGTGCCATACAGGATTGGACCTGATATTAGTGTCTTTGGTACATCAATATATCCCAACGTCTGGTTCCAGATATTCATCTGTATTTCAAGGGTGGGATCTGCAAAAGTCTTGGAAAGAAACTGATACGATTCAGGAGCACAGGGTGCCAGTGACTTTCAGTAGTACTTGTGCTCTTAAGTAACTTAGGTACTTTTGAAAATTTCAAACCATATTGTTTACTTTGTAATGATGGAAAATGTTGACACCTGGCATAAAAATAAATATTGTGTTTACCTCCTGTATACATTAGGCTAAAACCCTATTGTTAGGAACAATCCTGCATTAGGTAGGAAGGTGGATTAGAAAACTTCTGAATGTTTTCTTTCTTTTTCTAACATCTGTGTTGAAGTAAATGAAGCAAGACTCTGAGATTCATTTAGCAGAAATTCTTGTGAAAAGAATTTTACTATCATTTTGCCATTTGACTGTATGTATAATGTAAAGAGAGGTGGCATTGAATTTGTTGTGGCTTATTTTGTTTCTTTTTGGTTATAGGGTCTGTGTTGTGCCTACAGAGTATTTGTACACACAAACACACTTACATGTACAAATATGCACTTTTGTCACAGTACTTGTGTATATTTTGCACATGCATTTACCTATTTGTACATGCATACACATACTTTGCAGGCATAACTTGGGTACCAGTAGTTCATAAGGGGATCATAAATGTAGCTTTTACAATTGTATATACCGCTTTTCAGATGGTCTTATATTGTAAATCACAGTGTACGTATGTTTAGGGGAATGATCCACATTAATGTATGTTCTGCCCATGGGAAAGTGACATTGAGGTGATCCCCACTGTAACTAGAGTTAAAGAAATAAAGCTTTATAATATCTTTTTTTCTAAGTCCCTCCGTATACTTGTTACTTAATTTGTCTTGTGTTCAACTTTTCTCTCTCTTTCCCCCCACCCCCGACCAATCTTTTCTTTAATGAATGAAGCTTCTTGGTTAATTGAGTCTAGCATTAAAGACTAATGCAGTGTGTCTGGTCACCTTTAAATGAGACATTTCTATTACCCCTAGGACCAATAACATTTTATTTTTTTTAAAAAGTTCACTTAAATGAAGAAATTATTACAGCATTTAGATTTTGCTATAAATAGCTAATAACTATTTACACCCCATTATTAGGTGTCACATCTGCAGTTTTACAATAACTTCCTTGTCACCCTAAGTGAGGGTTGCTTATTGCTGATGATTCCTCCCCCACCCTCTCCCACACCGTCTAGCTTGATGTCCTACACAGGTGATTAGTATGCTATCATAGAGTTGGTTGTAAAAAGATAATTAATTGACATTTCACTCCCAGAGAGGTCAAGCTGCCCTATCTTCTGTGGTCATTATGAGCCCAGTTATCTTGCTGGCACTCACCCCCCTGAGGTGACAGAATGACCTTTATCTTGCTGATCAAGTCATAATTGTCATAATTAAAATAGACAAGAAGGGAGGATTTAAGGAGTAACTTGACAGTTTGGATGCTTTAGCTCTACTTTGCTTTGCTTAAGGATGTGAAACCAGGGTATATAAATCTTAATAGGAAGATTGTCTCTGTCTGTCTGTCTGCGGTATTTTTAATGCATCCTTCATGACAGTATCTCCTCTGTTGTTGGTACCTGTTTTGTGTAGTGTTGTCAGCAGTCTGGCATTACAGAGATATGAATGAAGATGCCAATAAATAAACAAGGACACAACGTTTCTGAGGTGACCAACATGTGGAATCCTGCCAGGCAATTTGAAATCATAAGCTTTAAGCACCTTTCTTTGATCAGTTAGTTTTTCCAATGTTAATTCAATCACAGTTTCTCAAATAGTTTTAGGGCACGGAATCCATTTTAATACATAAGTTGTCTAAACGTTAGGGATTCTGCAGATGTCAAGGGGACTCTGAAAAAAATCAAATAGGGGAATGCCACAACTGGAGAGCGATATAAGAAGGCAAGAGGGGCCTGAGAAGGAAGAGGAGGGAAGGTGGGAGGACTTGGTTATAGATGAGCAGGCAGTTGAAGTCACATAGCACCTAGGTAAGGCATAATTAATTATTTCAGTTTTGTATACTTAGTACCAAGTGGAAGAAGGGTTAGATTACTTAATAGACTTTTTTTTAGCTCTTAACAGCTATGGTACTTAGTCCTTTTAACGCACTTTCTCTCTGTGCTAACATTAATTAATTAAATAATCCTCAGATCCCTGGTGAGGTAAATCAGTACTATTAGCCTGATTTAGAGATGAGGGAACTGAGGCACAGAGGTTGAAACAACTTGCCAAAGGTCACTCAGTGAGTCCTTTTCTCAGCCAGGATTAGAATTCAGGAATTGCTGGCTCTTAGTTCTTTCCCAAACCACAGTGCTGTGTCTCCTCAGCCCTTAATGCATGGTTTACATATACAAACATGAAATACATAATGAAGGATAAATATTAGTTATTGGCAAACCTCATGAGGCTTAATTCAAACACTCCTGCAGTAGTTTGGAGGTTTATTCACATTTGGACCTTCTCCACTTCCTTCCCTGGAAGGTCACTGGCACCTCTTCCCTCCACATGATCCTTCACTCTAAAAGGTGTGAGTTTGGTCCAGAGCAGTTATTTTTTCTAAGATTGTTTCCCCATCCCTAGTAAATATTATACCAGTTTTTTCATTAAAATGCAGTATTAAGGGTGCTTTTTCAGTGTTAGATACTTTATTGAAAAATGTATTGCAAAACAGTTGTCAATAAAAGGGGCAGTCAAATTTAGTGGATACAGAGTCCTTATTGAAACTATTAGTGCATTAAGAAATTGAAATTATGCTGCACGCAATATGATTCCCATTCATTGCCCAGAACATAAATACTGCTACTACAGCAAAAGCTAATGGAGAGAAAGATGTTAGTTAAAGAATGTCCTTGCAGAAGTAAAGCCTTAACTTTTTATAATGTCGTTTAATGATAAAATTAAGGCACCACAGAGATAACTGCATCACTTGCAATTAGAGGCACCTGGTTTTAATATTTTTTTCCTAGGATAAAGAATTGTAACTACAAAAAATTGCTTTTTTTCTCTCTCCTAGAAAACTTTAGTAAAATTTTGATACTTTTTAAGCTTTGTTCAGGAAATAAGACAAAGGCAATCTTATTCCTCTCCACCCTAAGCACAGAACACCCCACTCTATGCAAATTATTCCTTCCAGGATGAGAAGTTACATATGAGGGCACCTCCCAACTCCTAGACATCATGTTGGAATGTCCCTCCAGAGTTCCACCGAGAGCAATCTGTCTGCTGATTTCAGGGGAAAGTGGGTGTAGCCAGAACAGATGTGGAACACTCCTGCCCTGTTCTCATTTCTAGCTACTGCTCTTCTTGTGTGCATGGAAGTATAAATGAAGTTTTGGAATAGCCTTCCAAGGGAAGCAGTGGGGGCAAAAGACCCTATCTGGCTTTAAGATTAGACTCGATAAGTTTATGGAGGAGATGGTATGATGGGATAACATGAGTTTGGCAATTAATTGATCTTCAACTAATCATGGTAAATAGGCCCAATGGCCTGTGATGGAATGCTAGATGGGATGGGATCTGAGTTACTACAGAGAATTCTTTCCTGGGTATCTGGCTGGTGAATCTTGCCCATATGCTCAGGGTTTAGCTGATTGCCATATTTGGGGTTGGGAAGGAATTTTCCTCCAGGGCAGATTGGAAGAGGCCCTGGAGGTTTTTCACCTTCCTCTGTAGCATGGGGCACGGGTCACTGGAGGAGTCTCTGCTCCTTGAAGTCTTTAAACCACGATTTGAGGACTTCAATAGCTCAGACATAGGTGAGAGGTTTTTCGCAGGTGTGGGTGGGTGAGATTCTGTGGCTTGCCTTGTGCAGGAGGTCAGACTAGATGATCATAATGGTCCTTTCTGACCTTAATACCTCTGAATCTATAAATGACTACAGTTCGGTTCTTTTTTGTTTTAAGAGGAAGGGAACTGCTGTATACTCCATGTTCTTATGGTTTAGAAGACAATGATCACAATTTTCACATCTGGCTGCCTAGAATTAGACTTTTAAATCCATATTTAGGCACCTAAATAAGTGTCCTGATTTTCCAATTTGAAATTTCATTGCAATGAATTGGAGCTTGTGGGTGCTCAAATCCTCTGGAAATTAGACTACTTTTATTTAGGTGCCCAAATATAAATTTAAGAACTTAACTTTAGTCACTCAACTTTGAACATTTAGGCCAATGTGTCTGATTCTCCTCTCACATAAGTTTGACATCTGTTTAACTCCATTGACTTTAGTGCAGTTATACTGCTGAATTGTACTAGTGCGAGATTAGAATCAGCCCTAATCTGTTGAATACAGATAGAAAAGGAGAAGCTTTCACCAAACATCTTTGATTTTTTTATTTAAATTTGTTAAATATTTGCACACATTAAAATTAATATTTGACATAATTATGTTAACCATGGAAATGTTTTGCAATGCTACATTGGATAAAATATGATCAGAGATAATTGAATTCCTATTTTTCCATGTCTCAGGTCAGTTTATGAATGATAAACATGGCCATGCTAGTCTAATGAATGCACCATGTATGTTTTGTTGACTTTTTTATGTTAACTAAAAAATAAGGCATTTAATTTCTAGACTCTTTTTCTTATTTTTCTACATGTTGATGCCCTGACTGACTATGTTGTTGCTTTCCTAGTCAGTTACTGTGGAGGTTGCCCTTCTAGACAAGCAGCGATACAGATTAACTTGATCACTATTTTACACAAAATTTAAGAGAGGCTAAACCAGGCAAACAAGACAGGCATCGTTGCTTGAAAACATGAAGCAGTTAACCACCTGTCATCTCAGCCATTAACAAAGGAAGTTAAAGAACTAAGGGAAATAATTGTCAGGTGCACATCTGGTTTTCATGGAGGGCTCCAAGCTGCAAGGTGCTCAGCAACTCCTGGAGGTACTATTGAAATCACTTGGAGTTGAGGGCACTCAGTGCCTTGCAGAATTGAATCTGTGCTGTGTAACTACTGTAATCTTCTTGGGCAAATACACTGTAGCGTGCATGGTTTGAATACTGCCACTCATCTTTCCGTAGCCTCCCATTTCTATCTCTGTGTTTCTTTTCTGCCAAGCAGTCGATGTTTTTTCCTATAGCATTCCTAGTAGAGACATATCTACAGCACTACCAAATTCCTCACAGTAATACTTTGCCAGAAGAGCTACAATTAAGTAGAGATTGAATTATTTGCATACTGTGTATACTGAGGTGGGTGCACCCCTTAGCTATAGTTTCCACTTTGCAACGCATCAGTCAAGATGGCCAGCAGAGACAGCTTCCTGTGTCGGAAACTCTCTGCTAGTGGAAGTGGCTTCACCATGCTTCAACTGTCCTCCCTCAGTCATCAGTGTAATGGGAAGAAAATGGCATTATAGAAGTGGGGCAGAGCATGGCAGAACAGATCTCTACTATTCCCAGTCCTCCACTGGTGTAAGGCCTGAGAGTCCTTATGCGCATGGTGTTAGTTACAGCTGTTCCCTTGCTCCTCTAAGATATGCGAGGGCAATGTGGTTTAAATTAGGGGGACACAACCAGCTCTCTGACAGCCTCCTCTTCACTGTACCTGAGCAGAGCTCATAGAGAATCTGGCCCCATGATTTCTAATTTCAGCTATACCACTGAGTAGTTGTGTGACCTTACTCTAGTCACATAACCCTCTGTACCTCAGTTTACATCACTGTAAGTGGGCCTAATAATATTTATCTGTTCTTCAGGGATGTTGTGCGGCTTTTTTAAGGTCTGGAAAGTGTTTTAATATCCTTGAAATATATTTATTTATTTGCTGTTGCTGTCACTCTTAATTAAGGGAGAATACATGTAAATCCATATTAGCTTTTTGCAAATGTTTGATTTGTTTCTATTATGCAGAAAACACTTGCTGCTTCTGAGCATAACTACTAGGTTAAGCAAACAAAGCACTTTCCAATAGCCTGGTCTTGCCATATTTACTTCAGCCAATTCCAAGTCATGTAGGCAGTGCCATAAATTAGCAATGTAAAACATCTTCTCTCCTGATCTCTATCAGATACAGATGGTCACAAAGAAGATTCCCCCTCCCCCTCAAATATAAAAACTCATCTGCTGAGTGAATTACAAGACTTTAGAAGGGTATTAAATATATAGATATCAATAAAGCAAGGTTTGATTCTTGTCTTGGCACTTACATGAAAGGCAAACAGTTGAATATAGTACAGTACATTTAAGTCTTACAATATCTACAGTATATTACTTTGCAAAAAATATAACAAGACCCAATTCTATCTGCCTTATTTATTTTGAGTGTTATCTTCACTTTTTGAGTATTACTCAACGTGAGTCAGAGTGGCAGAATCAAGCACAGAGGGAAGCATTAGCAGCTGTTATGTTAGTTAATTATGCTCACAGCATTTTGTTGCTGGTTTCTTAAATGTGTTTCCTTTGTCACTTTTCAGGATTTGAAGGTGAAAGTCTCTGTCCTCCAGCCAGTCAGAGAGTGGAACGTGGCTGTGTTGTTTTCAGAAACATCATGCTTGCACCTCCTCCGGCTAATTATCAACCATTCATGCTTTTGGATGAACTAAACAAAGTAAGAAGACTTCATTATAAAAGATTTTTAATTTGCCCCAAGCAAACTGGACACTTTATCAGCTAGCTGTCTCAGTTCCCTCTATAAATCAATACTGTTAATTCATCCTTGCAAAATCATTGGAGAATTATACAAGCCCAAGCACCAAATCTTCTCTTCCATTGTGATGATGTCAATGGGAAAAAAAATAACTGCTTTTCTCTCACACAAAGAAAAATGCCAGCATGAGCAAGTCAAATTTGGCAAGGCAAGAATAACTAATGTTAATTGTTAGTTAGGGTTTCACTTCCTGGCAACTTTGTCCCTCCAGATGCCCATGTTAATCAACAGCAGCAAAAGAGGACAACCATCAGTTCTTCTGAGATCTGCAGAAATCTGGTGCACCATAATATTTTTTCTGATATAAACAAACAAGTAATTAGTGATAATGTACCTAAAAATGCAGGGAGAGACTGGTTTTGCACACTATCTCCAGTGACATCTTCCAAATGGTGATATTTACGGAGAAGGCGCAAACATTCACCTACATGTTGAACAAAAGATAATGCGAGACCATGATGGTGACCGTCTGTTTGTTCTCATTTTCTAAATATGATTTGCAAGTCCCCTGAAAAGTCCATATAACTTCCTGCAAAATCTGACAGTAGCTAAAACTTACTTATTCTTTTGCAAGTTTTTTGGGAAAAAAATTACGCATGGACTCATAGTTGGTGTGAAGTTCATACAGATTACTACAATATTAACAAAACTTACAGCTTAATATGTTCAAAGCGTGGGCAAAGACACTCATCTCTGTAGATTTTCATGTGTGTTCTTGACTCAGCAGCAGCTGTAGAGCCAAAATGAAGAATCCATAGTATTGATAGGATACTAATGGTGTAAGATTGTAGACTGTGTTTGAGGAGGATAGTCTTGTGAATAAGATGCATAACTGAGTCTCAGGAAATCTGGATTCAGTTCCAGCTCTGCCAGCAACAGTGGCAAATCTCTTTTTCTCCCTCCCTTTGTCTATCTTGCTCATTTAGGTTGTGAGCTCTTCAGGGCAAGAACTGTCTTTTACAATGAGACATTGATCTCAGCCAGGACCTCTAGGCACTTTCATGACAGAAATAATAATAATAATTAATAAATAACCAGACATGAGCCAGGAAGACCACTCTTCCATGTAGAAAACTAGAGTAAAACTACAGTGCAAATATATCATTTTTTCAGTGCAAACGGTATCCTGTATGAATAGATAACTTCCAAAATCATTACTTTTGACTGCTTAAAAAGCTCTCTTTAGATTAGATTTGAGCCATAGTAAGATATAATGCTGACAGTTCCTGAAATCTAAATGACTGTAAACTAGCCTTAAATAATTGTAATGTTCAGTTGCTCACTTATAATCCTTGTGACAATAAAGAATATAAGATAACATCTCTCCTGTGAAAATCACTAGAATTAAAAAACAGAAAAAATATCTGACTCAGGTAATGCTCCTGATCATAACTTCCCTGGCTTTGCAATATATCAGTTCAGGATGGGACCTAAAACAATGCATCAGAAAAAAAAAAGACAAGTGAAACTAATCAACCTTTCAGCCTTGTGAAATTCAAAGTTTCATACAGCAATACAAGTAGGCTCTGTAACACAGTACAGTGTGAATGTGGAAAAATATTTAAAACAATTATTCATTTTCTTAAGACTTCCAAAAATAATTTTTTCTAGTCTACTGATGTTTTTAAAATATCAGCCAGTCAAACACCAAGAGCAAAATTCTGTGATCAGCCATAATGACTTCAATGGAGAAACTGAAAGGAAGACATTAATTTTAAAAAGTGAAATGACATCTGTAGGGTTGCACACAGAGGTAGCATTTGGCCTGCTATGGTTTATAAGATACCTTTAAAAGATGGTAGGATAAGGACCAATGGCTTTAAGCTAAAGAAAGAAAAGTTCTAGAGAAGGTTCTTAATAGTTAGTACTGTTGTGGCCAGGACTACACCAAAGGAGATGGATGTGACTCCATCACTGCAAACAGTCATGTACCAATGAGACAAATGGGAATAAAGTAGTCAGCATCCTACAATATGCAGGAACATAGAAGAGAGGTCAGACTAGATGATCCAAATTGTCTTAAATTCTTAAAAATACCGAGCTGTATAAACTGTCATATCCCTTACTGTGATTCGGCTAAGGGAAATGTAAGGGATGTTGATTTTGTTTTTGCTTACAGGAATAAATATGTGAAATAAAGATACGGCAGAATCTGGAGCATATATGCAAATTAAAAGCCACAAAATCCAAGTGATGATGATTTTGCATTAGTAGTTATTTTCAGTTATGAACTCAAAGGAAAACATTAGCACATCATAAATTACAACTCCACTTTTTGGCAGTCCCCTTGAGCCGTGCACAAATACATTTTCCTTTTTCCACTCTAGAAAGGAGGCAAAAAGCCAAGTGGAAAGATATCTGCTGAGAAAGCTGAGAAGATGACAGTCTCACAGGAGAAAATTGTAGACAGCAGGTATGTGTGAATCAGTATTTCTGCTGCTCAGCTGGGGGATGCTTTCCACTTAAAGCAGTGCTTACCTTCATGCAGCAAGCAACAGGTACTTCTATGATGTGAAATGGCCCTGTTTTCTCTTTGTCAACCACTGCCGTAATTATCATATAATATTGCCTTTCACACTTTACATCAATATATTTCTAATGTTTTTATAATTTACTTCAGACATATACATTTGTATGTATTTGATTTGGATATGACAATCAACAGAACCACACACATACCAGGGCAACTTGCACAGGAAGTGTGTGTATATGTTTGTTTTAACTTCAAATCTGTTTCTAGAAGCAATATTTAAGTTTTTCTCTTTGAAATGTCATAAGTAAAGAAGGATTAGACCATACTTCTAAAATTTCTCTCATATTTACCAGTCCAAACATAAAATCTATGTTGTCCACTTTTTATCAAGGTGATGATGATTAGAAAAGGGGAGGGGGGAAATGATTTAGAATGAAAAAAAATTATGTTAAAAAAGAGTCTTCTTGGACTATGTGGCAAGTAAAGTTTTGCAGGGCTGGTTTGGACAACAGTGATCATGCAGTGATCATATTTTCTCATGGTTTGTGAGATGAATTGGGGAAAGAAAAGGAGAGGTATTCTTTCAAGCTCTATACTCCCTTCATTCAAAATGAAACTTCAAATTGAGACCTCTGCTCATGCGGATCATCCTAGGATGATTGCCATTCTCCTGGTCAGCACTGAAATAATTAACAATATTGATGTTTAATTTGTCAGCTTGATAGGAAATGTGGCACTTCTGTCAGAGCTATTGGTTCAGGCAGACATCAGTACATTAGTTAACTTTGACACTGTGAAACAAATGTAAAGGAGTACTTGTGGCACCTTAGAGACTAACAAATTTATTAGAGCATAAGCTTTCGTGAGCTACAGCTCACTTCATCGGATGCATTTGGTGGAAAAAACAGAGTAGAGATTTATATACACACACACAGAGAACATGAAACAATGGGTTTATCATACACACTGTAAGGAGAGTGATCACTTAAGATAAGCCATCACCAACAGCAGGGGGGGGAAGGAGGAAAACCTTTCATGGTGACAAGCAGGTAGGCTAATTCCAGCAGTTAACAAGAATATCAGAGGAACAGTGGGGGGTGGGGTGGGAGGGAGAAATACCATGGGGAAATAGTTTTACTTTGCCATCACCTTCAGCCCCCAACTAAAACCCCTCCAACGCATCATCAAGGATCTACAACCTATCCTGAAGGACGAGCCATCGCTCTCTCAGATCTTGGGAGATAGACCAGTCCTTGCTTACAGACAGCCCCCCAATCTGAAGCAAATATTCACCAGCAACCACACACCACACAACAGAACCACTAACCCAGGAACCTATCCTTGCAACAAAGCCCGTTGCCAACTCTGTCCACATATCTATTCAGGGGATACCATCATAGGGCCTAATCACATCAGCCACACTATCAGAGGCTCCTTCACCTGCGCATCTACCAATGTGATATATGCCATCATGTGCCAGCAATGCCCCTCTGCCATGTACATTGGCCAAACTGGACAGTCTCTACGTAAAAGAATGAATGGACACAAATCAGACGTCAAGAATTATAACATTCAAAAACCAGTTGGAGAACACTTCAATCTCTCTGGTCACTCGATCACAGACCTAAGAGTGGCTATACTTCAACAAAAAAGCTTCAAAAACAGACTCCAACGAGAGACTGCTGAATTGGAATTAATTTGCAAACTGGATACAATTAACTTAGGCTTGAATAGAGACTGGGAATGGATGAGTCATTACACAAAGTAAAACTATTTCCCCATGGTATTTCTCCCTCCCACCCCACCCCCCACTGTTCCTCTGATATTCTTGTTAACTGCTGGAATTAGCCTACCTGCTTGTCACCATGAAAGGTTTTCCTCCTTCCCCCCCCTGCTGTTGGTGATGGCTTATCTTAAGTGATCACTCTCCTTACAGTGTGTATGATAAACCCATTGTTTCATGTTCTCTGTGTGTGTGTATATAAATCTCTACTCTGTTTTTTCCACCAAATGCATCCGATGAAGTGAGCTGTAGCTCACGAAAGCTTATGCTCTAATAAATTTGTTAGTCTCTAAGGTGCCACAAGTACTCCTTTTCTTTTTGAGAATACAGACTAACACGGCTGCTACTCTGAAACCTGAAACAAATGTGATCTTCATAACCATAAGGGCTGTAAAGATTTTATTTTATATGAAAATCAAGATTCTGGAGCAAATTTTCTGCAGCAAGGGATGGGCCAGTGGTAGAATCACTGGCTGGGGAATCCCACAGTACACATAACCCTGATGGTAGCTGCTTTCTGTCATAACAAAAATAACTGTGATACCATAAGGAAATATCAACAAAGCTACATCATAGTGTATTAAAGGAAAAGGTGAGGAAACCAAGCAATCTCATTGACTCCCAGTCCTATGGTTACCCCATGATAGGTTTCATCACTGCAAAGTTTTACTATATCCAAAAGTAACTGTTGAAAAAGTTTTTCCAACGTATGTCATAGAAACATCTGTGACAACATTCAGGCTGCCTACTATTTCAGCCTCCTATTGTGCTGACTCTGTAGATAGTTCAGAGAATCAGGACACAGCAGCGAATGAACCACAGACACAAGGGACAGATTTTAAGCATCAGGCTGCAACTTTATTAAATGAATCCTGGGGAGGGACACTGTTTTCCAACCCCTACTCTTGCATACCCAGCATTTAATAGGGTCCAGTGTGATGGGGTTATAGGATCCCACCATGTACAAATTGGTGAAAATCCTTCTCAGCCTACCTCTAGGCCTCAGCTGACTTCTGAAACCCCACCCCTATGGGTACCATGGGGTGACCTCAGTCCACGAAGGCTTCAAGTTTCCCCTTCTCCTACAGGTACAAGGTCCACCACTGAAATCCCAAGTCTCAGCTCTAGGAGGTGGCCCTTTTAGCCTTTATCCACTCTAGCCACTGGCTACAAGTAGTGACGAGTTTAACAGTCTTACCTTTCCTAATATTAAATTTTCAAGTCCTATTCCTTTCCACCCAACTGGGCCTTCATGAGGCTACAGGAAAGCTGAAAAAAGCCATTGAATGTAGGTCAGTTTGGCCTAACAGGAAAAATTCCTTTCTGATCTCAAAACAAGTGATTGTTCAGACCATAGCATCCTGAAAAATTCAGCTCCTGTGCTGCAACTAAGTGGAGGGAGGACAGGACAGTTAAAGGTCCAATGGGCCCTTGAAAAGCCTATGTAGAGTTGAAATATTCCTCGCTGGTAGGCATAAGAACCAGTCAACCATCCTGGTTCCCTTAGCCTCACCAATGCGCTCTCGCCTCCCCTGCTTTCAGGGTACTGTGTCTTATTTCTGCTGGTCCAACCCAACAACCTCTTGGTGTGGACACTTGTTATAGAAGACCCAATATTTAGCCCCAAAAGGCATTTTGTTTGTCTCATCAGAGCTTAGATTCTTTCTAATCAGGAAACACCTCCTTCCCATGCCAGATTTGCTTCCCATGCCAGAAGCAATCATCACATAAACAAACCAATAGGAGAAATGAATTATCCCTTACAACATCTCTTCTCTGAATACCCCAGCCTTTATTCTGCCCCATTGGTCTTCTTCCCCTCTGACCAGCTTGGAACTGTTTTGAATTTTAGGGCTTTAGGCCCAGGAATGTCAGAAAAATCAATAAAGACAAAAGGATGGAAGTGTCAGTCTTAATATGTATCTGTTCAGGCAGTCGTAGTAGGATCCTATTCCTGTTTGTGTCGCCCATAGCTGGCAGCCTTCTGTTTATGATAATTGTATTTTTCTTTCCTGTTCTATCTCTGGAAGCTATAAACAAGCTATGAAGAGCTTTGGAGAGTTTATAGCTACATTAATCTTTTGTGTGTCTTTGTTTAGATTTAAAGAGGAGATCACAGCCTATGTTTTTCAGATGTAAGTGTAACCTTTAGCTGTACGTTAAAGAGGGAAAGCTCATGCTCTTGTTGCTGAGAGTATAGACATTCTGTGTGCTATGCATTATCAATAGGCAATGTAGTGATTATGTTAAAAGTTGAAAATATGATGATAGCATTTATATAACTAAAATTCTGGCTCTTAACAAAGAACACTTACCTCCTCCTTAGATCAAGGTGATCCATTCCAATACAATTGAATTCTGCCGTCATATCACTGTTTCACTCAGTGTGTGTAAATTGCTTCAGATGTTTGTTGAAATCTAGAGACACTAGCAGAAATTGCTTCCATTAAATAACAATGTCATTTTCAGAATACAAAGCCATGGGTTTGATCCTTGTTGCTTAGATGTGAAATAAGAAAGAAATTTAATTTCTATTTCTGGCTTTTGCATAATATTATGCCCCTAGAAATAACTTTTATGAAAGGAGTACCAGAATGTTACATTTGTCACGTGCAAGCAAAAGCAATTTTATGGATAATTTATTGTCTTTTTAAGATTTTCATTTAAAAGAAAAAATGTAATATGTTCTGGACTTCATTTTTCCTTCAACAGCCTCACCTTACAGATGTTCTTGCCCAGTTGACCCACTGGAAAAACAATATTTAAATGCCATGACTTCTTACCCAGGAATAAGTACACAATAATTTCAGTACAGTGAATCAAACTTTCCTTTGAGTTCCTTTGAAAATGTAGCAGATCAAGAATCTGGTTTCTCAGTGCCATCTAATTCATTTACAACCCTGAAGGCAAACACTAAGCCTTTTCCATATTCTATCCACGGATGTGACTGCATAAATGCTGTGGAATGAGACAACAGCAAATTAAACTGCAGCAGAAGCTGCAAATATTAGGGGGAATGAAAACTCCTGACTCAGAGGAGCTGGGCAATGACAGACTCCTCATTATCGATCTTTTCATATGGAGAAGAATGACTGATAAATGAGGTTGCTGTGACATAAAGAGGATGAGAACACAGTTGGACGTTCATGCAGAAATTATGCTCTCTGTACAAAACAAATAGAAGAATGGGTGATATCTAATTTGCATCTCTTCTTACCAACAAACTGATTAAGGAGACATCTTCTGGAGCAGATGGTAGAGTTGTCATCTGCAAGATTAAGATAATTTGTACCCTTTTTCACTATTTTAGTTGTGATGGAGGTAACATTAGCTGTAATCTTCCTGTTCGTTGCCAGTTGTTTACTCTCTCTTTAAGGAGTTAGAGTTAATATACATGTAGTTCTTTAATATCTTGACGTTAGGGAAATCTGCCATTGTGCAGAATCCTCCTACCTCTTTCTATTACTGAAGAATAGCAAAGCATAAAATAACTATCATGAAACCCCGTCTTGCTTTGTCTGCTCATGCTAGTAACTCTTAATTACTTCAGTGTCAGTAACAGTTGCAGGATTAGCCTCTTGTGATTTGCAGTGGCCTCTAGATATTGAACAAGACACTTCATCGAGACCTTTCAAACTGGTTGAAGAGGACAATCTCTTGGAGTGCCAAGGCAATGCAGCATGGGCAACAAAACCTAGTAGAGGCATGGAGAGACTTCCATATGAAGAGATATTGAAAAGAAGGGGGATTGTTTTGTTTAGAGAGAGGCTCCTGTTTACTCTTTCTCATAATACCAAAACAATATTCAATAAAATTTAAAGGCAATGAATTTGAAAATGATAAAAGGATTTTTTTTTGTTGTACATAATTTATAATTAACCTGTGGAACTCCGTTGCCTCTGGATATTACGAAGGCCAGTTCCTCATCAGGATTCAGAAAAGGATTAAACACTTATATGGATGTTGAGAACATTCAGTTACATTAGATAGGATTTTAAAAAAATGTAAAATGAGTATTCAGGAATTATGCCAACTCATTCACTGGCACTTATTGAGAAGAAAATTCCCTTATGGCAGGTTATTTTCTATAACTGTCCACTCTTCATTTTCACCAGTGGTCCCCAAACTTTTTACCTTGTTTCCCCCCTTGCCTCTGTCCATTTCCCACCCTGCCCCTGGGACCGGGAGCAGGGCCGCAGCTCTGGAAGTGGGGGATGCAGACAGGATAAGGGGGCTGAGGCTGGGGCCACACTTGGGGGCAGGGCAGAGCTGAGGCTGGGGGCCAAGGCCAATAGCCAGGACCCCAGGCATGGGGCCGGCAGCCAGGGCCAGGAGCGGAGCTGGGTGGCATTCTCTCCCCAGCCCCCATGCGGGCTGGCCTGGGCCCTCCTCAAATGTTCCTTCTTGCCCCTGTAGAGGGGCATGCCCCTCAGTTTGGGGACCTCTGATTTTCACCTTTCTCTGAAGTATCTGGTATTGGCCATTGTCAGAGATAGGACACTAGACTAGATGAACACCTGATCTGATCCACTATGGTCATTCTTGTGTTCCTAGTACAAAATATATCATTGCATGAGTACGGTATATTGATGAGCTTAAAGATTTTCAAAACCTTAGGGCACAAAGTAACCTATAATCATCCACCTCTGCTTTCAAAATAAAAATCTCTGACGCACAGAAATCAAGTTTTCAGGTGGGAAATTTTCCTTTATACCTGTCTGATTTGCATATTTGGACTGATAGGTTCCAGACTAGTAATGTCTTATCTCATTGTCTTCATCATTGCATTCCATGGTTAATCAAACTAGTATTCCAGGAGGAAGAGAAAGTACTGAGAGAAGATTCATTGAGTGTTTCCCTTTCCTACTACAGCTGGTAGAAAAGAAGACCCCGTAAGTTCACCTACAGAGTACAAAAAATAACTACTTTTAAAAGCTTCCAAATCTTTGTAGAGGCTGAACTGAAAGAAAACCTTGTGCCCAAAGGATTAATAACAAACCTACCTCAGATAATGGCTGATGGTAGACATTAGGGTTCAGACTGTTGAACATTCAATGTTGTGTGCTTTTGTGTGTATTACACGGTATACTACACAAGCCGAAAGATTCGGAGACCAAAGCTCTCCCAAGCGCTTTATGATGTATCTACAGAATGTCTTCCAGAGATAAGTTTGGAAAGAAAAAAGCATCATCAGAAACAAAGTGCTGCCAAAATGCTTCTATTTTGCATAAGCTATTGTCCTGGTTCCTGATAATATAAATGAACTTCAAGAGTTGACAGAGGAGCTAAAGTCTGGGCCTGAATATGTACATGATGGAGATAATGCTTAACAGATAGAAAAAAGAAATCAGGGTAAATGGGAATGTAGCTGAACGAGTGAAAGAATGTATCAACCTTAGACAAAAACTGCATGAAAGAATTAGGCAATGTTGGAAGATAAAAGACATTGGAAGACCTGTCACCTACTTACCTAGAAGAGGGAAATCTACACATGTATCTTGCTAGTAATCAAATTTAGCTTAGAAATATCCCCCCTTACGAAAATGCATCAGAAACATAAGGCACCAAAGAAACATTGAGAGAGATGAATGAGGAGACAATAAATAAATGGGTGTAAGAACAAATGTAAATAACAAATCAATATTTAAAGATCAAAAGGAGGAAATTGGAATACCAGGTAATAGTTTTAAATATGATTTATCCAGTTCTCTTCTTTTTTTTTACATTATGAACCTGATTTTCAAAAGCGCTGAGCACTTACAATTGCAATTGAAGTCAATGGGAGCGGTGGGTGCTCCGCATCTCTGAAAATTATTATTACTACTCCTATTTATTTTTATTGAAGTGGCATGTAGAAGCCCCGCTGATGGACCAGGCCCCCATTATGCTGGGTACTATACAAAGGCAGAACAGAAAGAAGGAACCTGCCCAAAAGAGTTGATCAATTAAATAAAATCAGCCCATGTGTTCTCTAAATGTAAACCTAACATTTATTCCAGAAATGGAATATAAAATATAGAAAATAGTTCCTGCCATGTCTGGAACTGAACTTTTGGAATTTATTTTCTGAGACTGGCAGTGATCCTTCAAGAGCTACTAATGCACATCTTATGGTTTTGTTAATTAGGATGTGCCATTTAATATGAAAATAAGGGTAATCATTATATAGGTCACTATGAGAATTTGTGGATCCAACGTGGAGTACAAGCTTGGAAAGAAAGCTTGAGAAATGTGTTTAACTGTGACCATGTCTGTGCTTATAAAATCCAAGCAGTGTCCTTTTACACTTGTTAAGGAGTATAAATCAATATACACTTTATGCTGTATTTCAACTTGAGATGTACTTACAGGCAGAGATCTGTAAAACATTTTTTTCACATAAATATGTGTAGACCGAGGTGTTGCAGGAAATGCATCTAATAGAGTCAGTTCTGTTGTTCCCTGTGTTTTTAAAAATTTCAGTGAAAAAGACACTATCATGGTATTTTTTCATAAATTTAAATGTCACAGTTGCATTTATCTTAGTTTAACTAAGCTTGAAAGCAGATTGTTTTCCTTTGAGTTCAGTGGCAGTGCATGGATGTAACTGAGAGCATTATTTGGCCCCAAATAATACAGCTGGGAATATCAAATCTATGCCATATTAAGTGAGAAGTGCAATTAAAAGATTTTTATGACATCTTGTTGGCAAACCTGCTTAATTGGTTTGTGATATATTCTGAAATTCTTTGCTGTGTCCACACTATATGGCGTACTCATGGCTGATGTTGAAATATGGTTGCAACACTGTTTGCATCTGCGCTTAATACTGTTTTGTGCTGTGCCTCTTGAGAGAGCCATACTGGGAGGGAAAGTCCCTCTCCGGATCCCAACCGGATAAAAAAATAAAAGGTTAAAAAAATAGCCTTCTTAGAACTGGTTTAGTAAGGCATACTTTCTGCTACTGCATTTGTCCACACTGGACACTGAAGCCATGCAAGCTGTCACCATGTTGACAATAGGTTCACAAGCAGAGTACAATCAGAACCATGCTTCTTAATTATTGTCACTGTGACTAGGATGGTTCTGCTCCCAATGTTCAATCACTTGACAATTAAGAGGTTCTCTTCATTGCTAAGTATTTGCTCAATATAGCAACATATTGGTATAGATTTTTCTTTTTGTTCTTAATTCTTGTCCTTTGGAGCTAATTCCTCTATACACAAACTTACAATAGATGTTTAACCATGTTCCATCACTTTGGTTCAAGAACTGAAGAAGTTTAGTTGATGAAGCTGTAATTACTGCAAAATATCAGAAATTGGATGCTACAGTTCCTAACCTGACCATAATGTAGTGCTCAGTTGTGTTACACCAGGGATAAATTTGGCCCTTAGTGCTTTTAACTTGGTTTAATTCTTTTTAAACCATCAAAGCTAATGAGTAACTTATATAATCAATGCATGTATGAGAAGAGACTATGCTGGAGTTTCAGACAATTAGGTCACCTAATGTACTTACAGCTGTCTCATACATTGATCTTCTCCACTGTCTAGTAATTCTTCGTAACCTACAGCAAGTTATACATTAACTCATTTATTAGGTTCACATAAGAATCAATCTCTGCCCACAGTGGCAGCCACTCCATTATCATCTGGTATATTTCAAACAATAGAAGTGATTGAAACAGGAACTCCTACATTTCTATGAAGATTAAGAATGACACACCACCCTGTAATTTAAGTAGTTGTGCAATAGTTTTTCATTTGCATTAGAAGGGGAGTGCAGATTGTGATGAATTGTTCCATTTTTTTAAAAATAAAATTTCATTTCAGGTTTTGAAAGATCTTCTCTGACTAATAGGTTACTTATTTTTGGAGTTCACAGGAATTTTATATTTTTAAAAATGCAAGTGTTTTTCTTCTAATGAAAAGGAATTTCATATTTATCAGACAGATTAGGAAATAGTTCATCTTTGGGTTTGGTTACTGTTTTAGGCATTGAGGGCCAAATTAATCCCTTGAGTTATACCTGCTTACACCAGGCTGAATTCATCCCTCAATATATCCTATAATAAATTCCAGCCCTTGATTTGTTATTAAAATGAACTTTACTTTCTAAGATAACAACTGTGTTCAGCATCATCAGGGATATGTGGTCACTGATTTTATTTTTCTTCAGTTACTTGGTATGCTGGATCAAATTTGACTAAAGTTTACAATTTGATTAATTAAAACTAATTGAAATCTGTTTTTGAGATTTGATTGGAGCTGGTAATATAGCTAAATGATTCTGAAACTGTAATGCTTTATGAAAAGGAGTACTTGTGGCACCTTAGAGACTAACAAATTTATTAGAGCATAAGCTTTTGTGACCTACAGCTCACTTCATTGGATACATTTGGTGCATCCGATGAAGTGAGCTGTAGCTCACGAAAGCTTATGCTCTAATAAATTTGTTAGTCTCTAAGGTGCCACAAGTACTCCTTTTCTTTTTGCGAATGCAGACTAACACGGCTGCTACTCTGAAACCTGTAATGCTTTATATATACATTTCATCTAACCTACATGACTTTGAAGAGTTTAGACAGGAGAGCATTTAATCAAGCCAAAAGTATAATCAGAAATTACATAGTCATGACATGACTAAGATTCTTTTCATCTTTTTTGTTCCTGTAATTTCTTCATCCATATTCTGAGTAATAGTCTTGAATCAATTGGGTATATTCTAAAACAACATGCTCCAGTTTCACAGAAAGATGTGCTTATAGTGAATGTCACTGCAGATTTCTCTCAATCACCATTATAGGCCAGAAGACCAGATTTTTTTAAAGTGGTAATTAATGAAGAAGTCTTAATCCACATTAGCAGGTTGGTTTGATTCTAGAGGAACTGAATAAAATCTCATCCTGCAACTCTAGTTGCCTGAGTAGCCCT
This sequence comes from Dermochelys coriacea, assembly GCF_009764565.3. Taxonomy (NCBI): domain Eukaryota; kingdom Metazoa; phylum Chordata; order Testudines; family Dermochelyidae; genus Dermochelys; species Dermochelys coriacea. The sequence continues at coordinate 18,236,418 of NC_050085.1, read as the reverse complement.
CACTTGATTTCAGTAAGACTACTCATCGGAATAATGTTTGCAGAATTGGGCACTTGCATTGCTATAGAAGTAAAATGTCTGTACCCGAAAATGTCAACAAATTGTCTTACTTTACACACACACACAATTTTACAATAGCTTTATTTATTGCTTTATTTTACAAACAAGACATTATTATATAATCTTTAGCATAATGTTTTTGAACTAGTGATATAACATTTTTCCAGTGGTTGAAGTAGTGGTTTGTTAGAAATTGGATGACAACCGTCAGAGCAAACAATGTATTTCTATATTACAGTTTATACATTGGGCTCCTCTCTTGCATTGGCACAGCTGTAGCATTTTATATGCAACACTTCTCATTAAAAAGCATAGATCATAAGCATGAGTTACATGCAAGTGGAAAGTTGGCTTATTTAATGCTCAAGATGTACCTTTTTTAATCTATTACTTATTTTAATATATTGTTTTAAATAGATTGGGCTCAGCTGTCATGGCAGAGGGAGTTTGTTATTTTTCCATAGCAAAGGTCACTAAGCAGCGGGGCAGTCAAGTGACTAGCCAATAAAATCTAAAAACATCTCTTAATTTTAGACTGCCATCTTTCTTTACTTAAAAGGACTCTTTTCTTTCTTTCTTTCTTTTTTTTAAAGTAGCAGGGTCATTTGATTCATGAGAGAAATTCCTTGCATATTATGGAATTTCATAATGGGACAGAGATCACTGTCATTTCCTGAATAATCTTAATTTGTGTCAGCTGCTGAGAATGGGCCTGATTTAGTAAACATGGCCAGGGGCTTTATCCAACAATACATGAAAGTCCTGCAAGAATCTTTTGGCTGGCTTGGGGTGTGGGGCAAGGGAGGGGAAAGAAATGTCAACCTCTTTTATTGCTTATTCTCAGCGATCTTAATTACCTGTTTTGTGATGGAAAAATGCATCCACATGCAGAACCCAGTCGAGCACCAAGACCTAATCCAATCAGTCTGATGATGTATGCAAAAAGTTTACACAAAATGACCTTGTGCATAATTACTCATTTGATGGCTGTTAGTAAATGACACAAATGGAATCTGACACACATTGTAACACATTAATGAGCACCTACCTCCCCTCATCCTCTTCTGTACAGAAAAATGGTTTTAATTAAGACTTCCGTGATTAGTCATTTAATCAGTCATTAGCCCAATACAGATGGAGTCAATTAATTTTTTTTACACTTGAATAGACACTTGATGCTACTGCAAACCATACACTCTATTTTTTAACATTGTATCATGGGCAATTGCTTCACAGTATATTTAGTCAATGTATGTCACTGTTTTACAGAGACGGGATAGCCATAGTATATCAGTAGTACAGCTGATATAGGGGTTTCTTATTGCACACATCCAGACTACATGGGCACAGCTTCAACTGTGAACTCAGTGTGGTGTATTTTCTTCCCAGGGTTCATCCATTATTCCCATTAATCTTAGTGGAATAGTCACCTCTTGAATCAGATGCATACAGTAGCTGTACACTATACACATACCCCTGGCATGGGTATAAATAGCAATGTAGACAGCAAGGCACTGCATAGATGAGCAAAGACACACCTGAACCCTCTGGCTATGTGCCATACGCAGCTCTCTACATGCCCAAGCAGGGGCTAAAAATAGCAGTGCAGTGTCACGCTGCCTTCCTGTTGCCAGAGTCTTTCCCGACCAGAGGGAAAGTCTTCAGCAGCAAGGAAAGGCTCTGGTAGAGGAGAGACAATGGGGAAAGGCTCCAGCAGTGGGAGCTGCCTCCGTCCTGCCAGAGCCTTTCACTGCCACAGGTAGGTACACACACCTGTATAGACGCAGCCTGCTTTTCACTGCAGTGTTTAGCTACACATAGCCTATACAACCACCACCAGAGTGGATGAGGCCACAGTGTCCTACTATAGTCATGAGGTAATACTCTTAAACTGAAAAAGGGATGGATCTTTAGCATAAGTGCATTGTTAATTATTCCATTCTATCCCACTCAGCAATTTAAAAAATGCATGGAATGTGTCTGATCCTTCCATTGGGTGGTATCTATTGACTCACGAAAGAACGCTGATTGTTCTTTACAGATGTCAATCTGTTATGTTCTTGTTCTTCTGAAAAAACACAAAAAGTTTGAGATTTTTGCGTATGTCTGAGGTTTTTTCCCAGAGGATATATGGTAGACAAAACTGAGACTAAAAATATATATAAATAGAGGGTCAAGGTGCATTAGATTGCTCCACTGTTTTTTATTCTCCTCTAAAGCATGGGGCATGGTTGACTGGAGGGAGGCTTCTCTGCTCCTTGAAGTCTTTGAACCATGATTTAAGGACTTCAATAGCTCAGACATGGGTGAGGTTTTTCATAGGAGTGGGTGGGTGACATTCTGTGGCCTGCGCTGTGCAGGAGGTCGGACTAGATGATCAGAATGGTCCCTTCTGACCTTAGTATCTATGAATCTATAAAGCAGAAATTTTCACACTTAAGCTGAGTTAGTAACTGATTGTTAATGGATTAATGAGCATTGCAGACTAAGTCTAGTGGTGAACTGAATCCAGATCTGTGGCTGCAATGACTAGAGAAAATGTTCTTTGCCGTCAATAAGCCTAACTTCACATGTGAAATTATTTGCAGATAAGGAGTAAGACCAACTATAATTAATTATAGCTGTTTTTTCAGGGAAATGTCAGTTGATGAAATTCTAGAATGAACAATTTATGGTAGAATTTAAAAACAGCCAGGCGACATCTTCTATTTAGCCTGTTCTCGTTTTCATTCTTAAAAAGTCTTCTTTCACAGAGAGGAAGGAGCCAGCCCATTAAAAAAGACTGATGTGGATATTGTGCAATTTTTATCTATCAGTCTTTTTGCATGAATCATGGTCTATACTGAACATGCACTTGCATAGCTGGGGAAAGCAATCAGATGGAAGCATGAGGAAACATCCCAAACTGGTTAGATCACAGGGAGTCTAATATCCACACCATGCCTCTTACCTCCACTCTTACCCACTCAAAAAGGAGAATGAGTGTGTCCCGCTGTAGGGCCCATGTTCATACATCACCAGGGGGCAATGAGGTGGGCAATGTCCCCATGAAAGGTTGGGGACAATGCTGAGCAGCCTCTAAAGCAGTGTGAATCTGCTCAGGAATTAATACAGTTTTTAAGGGGAGTTCCAGGAATGGCATCCTGTAGGGAGAGCACTATCAGCACAGCATAGGGCCAGGAGGCAGAGGAGATTGCCTAGCCTCTAGCAGACCCATAGTTTCCAAGAGCTAGAGCTCCTGCTTCTGTGACTGGTGGGAGTGGAGTGGCAATGAAAATCTCACAGTAGCAGTGGGGAAAAGCACATTAAACTAAGTGTGTTTTTGTTTTTTCTGGAGAACTATATAATGGAAATTTCTGAACTGTGTGTACTTGTAAGTCCTGGACCACCACAGCCCCTGCAATTATAGAACAGACATAGGGCTTCTGATTTTATGTTTTCACTGATAAACATGGATAAAACAGACCGATACAAATAAATAAATACAACAAATAATGGGAAAACACCAGAAATGGTTACTCGGTTCATGTTGGTTTCACCTTTTTCCCACTGCATTTTGTTTATATAGATGATGTCCCTGCTCCCTGGCTTGTACCTCAGGACTTGTCTACATGGAGCATAATATGAACTACGGGGGTGTAATTTCTAAAGCTCACTAATGTGCTGCATATTAATTGGTCCAGGTAGACCCTACTGGTATGCAGTAAAGATTCCCTAGTGTGCTTTAATATAGTGCAGTTTGAAACAGTACTGCGTTAAAACGCCCTACGGGACATGCACCAAATGCTAAACTCAGGGGCTCAATAATAAGTATACAAAGCTTAAACTAACATTTAGTCTTTTTATATATATATATATATATATATATATTAAAGTATATACTTTTTTTACAAGAATTTTGGGAAATACCTGAAGAAACAAAATGGACACCATGTAGAATTAAGCACGTGGGTTCATTCATTCTGCCAGTGCTGGCAGAGTGTCACTTTGCTTATTAGGCTCAGAGACACTGCAGAACAGTTAATTACAATAGATTATATAGGGTGCTCATTGGGCGGAGAGAAGCGACAGGGACGGGTTTCCCAAGTCCCTGGATAGGTTCTAGCAGCAAGACAAGATAAGAACAATAAGCCAGTGGTCTAAAAGATTACATAATGGCTCCGCCCATGGTTTAAATTAACATATTGCTGACACACAGGTAACCCCCAAACTATGTCTATTAAAGTGTAGAGGTTAGATCCTAATTTTGGGGTCCAGGAGAATGAGGTAGCAGCTCTCCCAATTGACCAACAGATACATTCCTGGACATTTAAAGCAAAAAAGGAGTAATTAGTACTTAACAATAACAATTGTTTGTAAGTTTATCCGTGCATTTCTGTAGGCTAGGATTGGCATACATCTGTGAAGCTAGGGTGTCTGGGATCTGACGGGTATTATACCACTATCTCCTATCTGCATTAGGGAGTAACCGTGAGACCTTTCACAGCACTTCATGTGTCTATAACTCGCAATAAGGACACCCAATTACATTCAGAGTTATGCTGACTCCGCTCATTGACTTGAAACACACATGGTTATCTGTTTACCCCAGCTTTCTCTTAGCCATGTATTGTTCTTTGTTAGCCAGCCCCCATGGCCCAGGCCAAGCTGTGGACTCCAGCCCTATATGAAAAGTTCTTAGCAGAAACAGCAGTGAAGATTTTACATCCACAGCAAATGGATTTTGGCCCTACAGTACCCCAAAAATCTTCTCATTACAATATCAGAGTCCTGAAAACCCTCAATTTTTGGACATCTACACAGAACTCAAAAATTGCTAAAAATAAACCCTGAAAAATGAAATTAATAAACCCTGGAAAACAAGCTCTACTCATATGCCATACAGCTTACCAAGGAGAACAAAATTTATTGGGGATGAGATTTTTCAAAAGCAATTAAAGGAGGTAGACCCTCCCCACAACTCCTGTTGACTTTCAGTGTGAGTTGGGTTTCTAATTCCCCTAGGTCCTATTGGAAACCCCACTCTAAGTTTTCGGTCATCAATAATTGTTTGATAAATTAGCACAGTTATTTGTTTCAGAGTAGCAGCCGTGTAAGCTTATGCTCTAATAAATTTGTTAGTCTCTAAGGTGCCACAAGTACTCCTTTTCTTTTCACAGTTATTTGGTGAGCTAGGCAGTCCAGCTAGTGAATAGATCCAGAGCACCAGACTGGGGGAGGGAGTGCAATCAGAATCTTTCCCACACAGTAACTGAATGGATTGCCAGCAAGATAGAAGCTTGCGCCATGAAATAATAGGCTGATATGTTAGCTGTATGCCACAAGAGCAAATGCAGATGGGAATGTGAGGGTGTTTGTGCAATCAGCCCAAGGTACATTTGTGTATCTGGTCTATGTTTTAAGTATTGCTTACTAGTAAGTGAAGAGCTGTTGATGAAAATGACTGCACATTCTGAAAACACCATAAAAAGGGGGCACCCTGATAAAAGGCTAGACAGTGACACAGGGTGGATTTCAACTAGGAAGGTTTATCAGTCACTGTCTGAAAAATCAGCACAGTTATTTGGTGAGCGAGGCAGTCCGCATCCTGAGGAGAGGCAGAGCTCCAGACTGAGAGAGGGGAGTGGTTGGAAAGGATTGTGAACAAGATACAAGCGTGCACCATGGAATGATTGCCTTAGATAAGTAAAAGTGGAGATCCCTGTAGGAGCCAGAAAATATCTAAACTAAAGTGAGATCTCTTCCCAAACCCCTTGTAGTTATTTGTACATCTGAAGCGAAAACGTGACAAACCAGTGTAAATCTGCATAAGAAAACTTGCAACAAGAATCTACATTAACAGTAAATCCTTGCAATTGATACAGTTTCTACTCCATCGTGAAGTCCCCGCCATGCTGGAGACATGCTTTAGGGAGCTGTCCAGCCTCAATATTTGTGTGGCTTCCCATTAGGTCAGAGCCCCACCATGTCAGTAGTTTGTTTTAATCTCTTCTTGGTGGGCTTTCTCAGAGAGACAAAAGAGAAAGGAATAGATTGATTTCTTTTTCTTTGTTTTTTCTTCTTCTTCCTCTTAAGAAAAGGTTTAAAGATTGAAAAATGAGCCCTGTCTTGTCTAAGTGAGGAATAATAAATAAAAGCAGGTGTGAAGGGTTGGAATTGGAAACAGCTGGATATGACGGATGTGATCTGACTTCTCTGGAGCTTCAGTCTTTAATCCCTGTGGCTCAGTGTGAATATTTCCCTCCTGATGCAATGCAGAAATAATAAATGGAACACAGCATATGGAGGAGTTCCTAAGTCTGAAGAAGAAGGAGGAGGGAGGGAGGGAACCACAGTTAACTCCTTATAAGCCTGCTTTTCCACCTTCCACACCTCAGTAATCTTCTACTGTGTGTGCTACCATTTCTGAATGAGCAAATGTCTGCAATAAGGAATTGGTTGCTAAAAAGAGAAAAGAAGACTGAAGAGATATGATGATGCTTTAGAGCTTCTCAGTAGAAACCCTGGGATATTGTGTGTTGCAGTTAGACAATATCTTTTTAAAGTCAGTGTTTGTATTATTTATTTAAAGACGTGTAATGGTCCCTTATAGCCTCACCACCTGGACACTTCTTACCAGTGGAAACACCCACTACATTGACAATGTAAATCCCAATAAAAACCAAATTACTCCCTGCTATTAAAAATGATCTAATTGTCAATCAAAAGTTTGAACAAACAGATAGGACTCACTCTGTGCCTTAAGGTTTGCCAAACTCTGGCTCTGAAACACTGCCAGATGGAGCAAATTCCAGATTGGGTCATCCACCAAAAACATCCTGCCACCTACCCTGGAGAGCTCAGTCCAAAGAATGAATAGCAAGAGCAGCTCAGCAGATCAGAGCCATCATGGTGGTACTTAGGGAGGGAGGCAAACTTGCAGATAACGGGATCCAAGACTTAAGGTTTAATATATTATAACCAATATCTTGAACAGCATCTAGAAGTGATCAGGTAACCAATGCAGAGCATGAATCACTAGTGTTATGTTAAAAAGAAAAGGAGTACTTGTGGCACCTTAGAGACTAACAAATTTATTTGAGCATAAGCTTTCGTGAGCTACAGCTCACTACAGCTCACTTCATCGGATGCATTCGGTTTTTTCCACCGAATGCATCCGATGAAGTGAGCTGTAGCTCACGAAAGCTTATGCTCAAATAAATTTGTTAGTCTCTAAGGTGCCACAAGTACTCCTTTTCTTTTTTGCGAATACAGACTAACACGGCTGCTACTCTGAAACCTAGCGTTATGTTGTTATGATGGCTGACTCCACTCAAGAGACAAGCCAATGCATTTTCACTACTGGACATTTCCACTTGTATATCACTGATAGCATCAAGCAGCAGTCTAGTTGTGGAGTTAGAAAATTATAGTTCACTATGGTAAGATCTGTATTAAAAAGGAGTATCTTGTCTGGCTCAGCTTTTCTAGCCTCTGAGACAATAACAAGGAGATAAAGGCAATATGTGGCATCACTGCGTCTGGGGAATCTACCTATCTCCTTATTTATACCACACTCATCACCATAGTGTCTGATAAGCAGGAGTGGATTGAATTAGGATATTGTCAGGACTGTCGGATGGTTAGAGGCAGGCCTGGGTTCTACTGCTGGGTCTGCCAGCGTGCTTTTCATTGACCTCAGGAAGTCACTGAGGCCCAGATCCTCAAAGGTTGTTAGGCACCTAACTCCGATTGAAATCAATGAAAGTTGGGTGCTGTGATGGTAGCTGCTCCACACACTCATCTTGAAGGGGTTAACATAGGCCAGATGAACCAATTAACCCATTAGGCTGTGGAGGTCGGGGGGATAGTTAGGCTGAGAGGAGAGCCCTGATTAAGGGAAGCTCACTTGTGCAGGAACAGGTGTGGCTTCTATAAAACCAGAGAGCTGAAAGCAGAAAAGAGGCTGCGGGGAGGAGTGCTGCAGTCACTCTCCCTGGGACAAGAGAAAGGGATTTGGACCCAAGAGGAAGGGTTTTGCTAGCAGACCCAGAAGGTAGGAGGTTAGCTAGAAGGGTGAAGAATGCGAGCCTGGGACAGGCAAAGTAGAAAGTAGTCCAGGGGAGCAGCAGGAACATTTGTGCTAGTACAGATCTTAGCTGCTGGAGATACGGCCCCTGGAGTGGAACCCAGCGTACAGGGTAGACCTGGGTTCCTCTATCAGCCACTGAATTAATGGCACAATCTGGGTAGTGAATTTAAAGATAGTCTGGATCCATTTGTTCTCACCACCGAGGGAGTGGATCGACAAAGGCAGTGGGACTGCCTGGGACAGCATGAAAGACTATGATAATGCTCTGGAATGGGAGAACTCTTGTGACTTGTCTGGAGAGCTAAGCCATGAAGACTACAATAGCGAGACAATAGACTGAGGAACCACAAAAAGAGGGTGTCAGGCTGGCAGAGCTAATCCCCAGATGCAGCCAGTAGGAGGCGCCATCTGCGATGAGTAGAGGCCCTTGTGACAGGTGCCTAAATACCTTTGAGAAAGTGGGCCTAATCCTCTCTGAGTCCACATAAAAAATAGATATGATATCATACTTACCGGCTCCACAGTAGTTTTAGTTTCTATGTCTGTAAAATGCTTTGAATCCTAGAATGAAAAGTGTTGGTTGAATGCAAAGAATTATTATTTATTAAGAAAGTTGCAATGAATGCCCTTTCTTGAGAATTGGTGTTTGGATTCTTTCCCCCTTGTCAGTTATGTTCCCAGAACCATGGTAGGATTTTTCAGAGGTAGTCTCTCAGGCTGTATAGAAAAGCAGAATATTTTGAAGGGCATTCTACTCCTGGCAGCTTCCAAGCAGATTCTGCCAAAAAGAAAATTGTAGGAACCGCTGTTGTAGACTGCATAGTCATTGGCTTATAACAGGGAGTCAGTAGCAAGAATTCATTATACATTCACACAGCTGCAGATAAAGAATACCTAAAATTGGATGCCCTGTTCCAGACATCTGTGATCCTGATATTATTAGATGGCATAAGTATCATCCTATGCTAGCCTCTGGAATTATTGCACACATTAGGGCATCTAATTTTTTCCCCTACAGATCCGTGGTTCTGTACAGCAGTTGTGACTAGCAGTTAGAGCAGGAGACCTGGATGCCAAGACTTCTGGGCTCTATTCCTAGGTTTGTTTATTGACTTACTGTGCAACCTCTCTGTCTCAGTTTCCCTCTCTAGAAATAATATAATAAATACCCACCTCAAGGAGAGATTGAGTCTTAAATAATTATAAGTGATTCTTTTTAAAGGCCCATATATATGTTTCATATTATAACTCAAAAAAGAGTAACCAATTTTGGTGAAACTTGCAAAACCATTCTCCCTACCCTCTGAGCAGGAAACGCACTTTTGGGCTGAGATTAGGCTCAAGAAAGTTAATCTTTAAAGGAACGTTATTGGGAATAAGACAGTAAATGGTAGCTATTTGGACAGCAATGGTTTTCAAGTTAAGTTCATGACTACTGTGGTTTCATTCTCTGTGGCAGAAAAACTAAGAAGTTTATTAGCTAGAGGGATACAGACTAACACGGCTGCTACTCTGAAACCTAGATAGAGGGAGTTTTTCAACAGCTTTAAGGGGAATTAGGTGCTCAGTGGGAGATGGATGCCTACTCCACTTCTAGTACCTCTGAAAGTCTCTCTCTCAGCTATCTCAAGATCTTCAAGAAGTGGTAATTGTTTAAAATGTAAATCAGACAGTATTGGTTACATTTTTGAACAATCTTTCTGCTTTTGGAATCTGACTGAAGTTTTACAAACACTAACAGGTCACCTTTTAAGGATCACTACAATGGAGGGTTCTGCCTCTGATCATTTGGAGCTGGCAGTGCTGCAGCTCTGGGCATCAGCAGCAATGTCGGAAGTCCTGGCTCTCCAGGCCAAAGGATTGTTTGAGGATGTGGGCCAGTAGATGCACTGTTCAGTGTTACAGTTGTGCTGTCCCCATCTTCCTAATTTGTTAACTTTGTTTGTACTTCTGCCTTCTTTTTTAAAGCAGGGCCTTCAAAAGTGCTCAGTGTTGGCTTAACTCTGTTCCCACTGACGTCAATGGGATTTTTCTCAATGACTTGGTGAGAACAGATTTAGGACTTCTGGAAATTCCACCCCAATTATCTACTACAAAATAGCCTTCTAAAAGAGAGGGGTTATATTTTTGATAGTTACAATATGCCCCTTCTCTAAGATCTCTGCCCTGCCTTTTCCACTCTGAGGTCACTTGGCCCCCAACTCTGATATCTAGTACCTTTCATCCATGCAGGATCTCAAAGCTTAGCTGCACTTCAGTGCTTGTATCTCTGCAGCTCTAAAACCTTTCTGCAGTCTTGAACCTTTGCCTTAGCCCGCAGCTGCCACTGATGAGAATCAAGAGGGTTGTGTCATAACATGTACCATGTCATCCACACACACTTTTATTCTTCACCAGAGCAGCAATAGAGCTTTCTGTGTGTGGAAAAGAAAGTTTTATATAACAAATTCTTTACATATTGCCCAACAATCAGGTAGTGACAAGTTTAGGCATTTTGAATATGATGCCAAGAGCTTTAGAATTGGGAACAAATACTGATAAGCATGTATAACCACCAGTATCTACATTCTAGCTAGGAGGTGCAAAAGAGGCTCACATAGCTGTAGCATTACACCAGGATAAAAAAGTGTCAGGAATTGCCATAAATGCCGTTGACACCCCACAATACATACTGAATTACACATGGGCTAGGAGTGGGACCTGTGTTGGATACTATTGACAGATACACTGTTGCATTTGGTTAGATAGAGAAATCTAAATTAATCCCTTGCAGGGACTATTTGGGGTGTGCTTTAGCAGGACAGGAGGAGCCAAACTCTGCTTCCATGTGTACCTTGCCACCTAACTTAAGTCAAATTTTGATCCAAAGTGACTTCATTGGAAGGGCACTCCAAAGATGACGTAAAAATCTGGCCCAAAGTCTGAAGTGAAAGCAATTCAGTTCCTGGTAAATCTCTTTTTAGGGAGTCTAAAAATGAGCTGCGTAGTGGAAACAATAGTGCCATGTTAATCCACAGGTCAAATATGTTTCAGGCAGTTAATTTTCTCATTGACATCCTCTCTAACTTGAAGGAACCGCTCCTTCTCAAATGCCATTCATGCTAATGGAGATCCAAGTTCTCCTAAGGAAAATGAATAATTTTAAACTGAAAATGTACAAACTACATTGTGAGCAGGGCAGAGCATATTCAGCTGGGAATGTACCAAGATCACAAACTAATTTGCTTATTGGATTATAATGTTAAACATTAAGGAATACAAGACTCTTCATGTAATTCATCTTTTCTTTTCCTTGTCTCATTCAAATTGGCTACCATCCTGTCTGATGAAATCTAGTAGTCTGATATCCTACATCACTCAGGAGTGATTCTATATTCTATGTGCTTATTATATATTATTTGTACTACAGTAGCAACCAGAATTGGGGCACAACTAGATGAAGTCTTGTACATATACATAATAAGATACACTCCCTGCCCTGTAGAGATGACGGTCACAGTAGACAGGACAGACTGAAGGTGGGATAAAGGGTATTATTACCCAAATTTTACAGATGGATAACAAAGACACAGAGAGTAAATGACTTGCTCAAGGTCACATAGGGAGTCTATGGCACAGCCAGGAAATGAAACCAGATATGCTATGTTCTAGACTAGTGTCTTAACTGCAAGATCATCCATCCTCTCTGATTTCTCTGATCTTTGCATGACCACCTTTAATGATGGCGTCAAACTATATTACTAAATAAACCGGTCCACTAGTCTGAACTAGTCTAGACTTTTCCTGTTTTTAAAGTGTATCATGTCATTTTATTAGGTTGCAGTAGTAAAACCTTATTTCCTAGAATTCTTTATTTTAGATTTTGTTTATTTGTAAATGCACCTATATGCAGCTCTGGGCATATATACTGAAATTAAATAATAAAACATATAAACTAGGAGTCAGGTCTTGAACTAACCCTAAACTTGGTGGCCCTGAATTGCCACGTGCAAGTCACCTGAATTAAATGGCATCCATAGGGAGTCACTTGCAATTCCTTCGTTCGGTGCTGCGTGGCACTAACTTTATAGATTACAACCAATACCTTGAATCTGAGGTTTTTTTGTACATGTGCTTATTCATTTTCCCATCCTACAATCAATTAACCAATCCATTAAATTGCAGTTCATACAGCGACACAGATTCTAAGGCCAGAACGGATGATTATGATCATCTAGTCTGACCTCCTGTAAAAACTCAGGCCATAGAACTTCCCCAAAAAATTATCCCTAGAACTGAGCTTTTAGAAAAATATCCAATCTTGATTTAAAAATAGTCAGTGATGAAGAATCCACCAAGGTTCCACATTGCAAGCAGCTGTACACAATTTGGGCCAGATCTTCAGCTGATGTAAATCAGCATAGCCCTACTGAAGTCAGTGGAGTCATGCTGATTTATAATAGCTCAGGGTCTGGCCTGTTGGGTCTAATTAAAGCAGAAACCTAGCTACTATGGAAAATAGTCAGAGCCAATCAAATCTGCATTTATACAGGTCTACGGTTACATTTTCAAACCAATGTGCAGGGAATTATTTGCACAACTCTTGTCCCCTGAACACAGTGTTGAAAATTTACCCTAAGTATTTCAGTAGCCATCATCTGTGAGGACTTGAAGTGCCAGAGAGAGAGGTCACAACAAAATAAAAACCTGCCCCCTGAAAGATTTAATTTTCACCACAGGGAAAGTTAAAAGTGGAATGCAGATTTTTGTCTGTTGTCGTAAGGGAATTGATAGTTTACTCAGATGAGTTAAGGCAATATTATTCAAAGCTTTATAGGCAAGTACTGTACAAACATTGTGAAAACAATTAAATATCTAATAATAGCCCAATTAAGTTATTTTTATTAATAGATGATGAGATATTGGTAGAGTTTATTTGTAGCCAGCAGTTTAAGTACATCCTAAAAGGTTACATACTGTAGCAAAGAATTTAAGTAATCTAGGAGGGCAGCAAACTATGCTTATAAATAATCATTTGATTTGGATTTTTTTAAGAGGCACAAATAAAAATGAAGCATTCAGCTAAGAAATTGGCAATGCATTGACTCTCAACATATACTTTCAGCTTCAGGGATGTAATCTACAATAAAAAAACCAGGAAAAATTAACATTAAAATTATGAGTTGGCTAATAGAGTAAAATCATTTCCATCCTTTAAAAGGTTCCACAAGGGTAGGATGTACCTCAATAGCCTGCATGAATCTGTGCAATCTGATCTGAATACATCAAGATGTGTGGTCTGCTTGCTTGTTTGTATTCACATTCAGTTCCAACAAAAGTTAACAGTGAAGCTTTATCACCTTTCAATTTGCTCCCATATCACAGTGAATAACTGCTTTATGAATTAATTGCAGCTTTTGCAGTATTTGCTGCATGACATTTTCAGCAGGAGACAGCATTTGGACAACTGTTAAATATTGACAGTCTGCCAGTATTTAAATTATTCTGTTTTACATCTCTCCTGATAAAGCACCTTAGCAGGTCAAATATGGCTCTGTCTAGTCAGCAGGGATTTTCTGCATCACTGTGATAATTAAGATCGTGTTTCCAAATTAAAACACCCAGAGGACAGGTTGAAATGATGAAGAGCACAGCTCATATACTGAGTCCTTTGGGAACCCAGAGAGTGTTTGAAAACCATCACAAGAACACCTGCCTATGGTTACAAACTGAGAACCTGATCTGTAACACTTACTAGGCTCCAAGAGGGCTTGTCCTAAATAAATTCAAACTGAACAAAGCAGTCCCACAGAGGCCTCCAAACAAAAAAAAAAAAAGCAGTTAGTAGTTTCTGGGTCAAAAGTTGCCAATACATTTTAGGGATACATTTTCAGTGCAATGCATGGGAATAGTATGAATATATGACATTAACAAGTAAAACGAATTGTATATGCATAGTAACTACTGTACAACATTTTGAAATGTTTATTCCCTAGTAACAGTAGCAAAAACAATTGCTTCCCTTCCACACGTATTCATAAGTCATTGCCGATCTGTCACAGAACCAGCTCAATTTTTCAGGGTGATTTAGCTACAATATCTGTTAGTGATTTCTCATGACTCTTTTTTTACTTTTTAAAATTATTATTCAAATATAAATATTGCTATTAAACTACATAGCAAATATCTTGACCTAACAGGATATGTGCAAAAGCGCATGCAGAAATAATGTACATTTTGACAATTTGCCGTAATATTAAAGCACCAGAGGACAAGTATTTATAGTGGGCCTAAACCTGTTGATGATTTCACCTGAAGTTGATTCTTCATTGAAATTGAAATATTTAATCTAAGAGGAGAATGGCAAATTTAGCAGGTTTAGCATTAGTTGGATCACATGGAGCAAGAAATGGTTTCTTCAAAAACAACCTGGCTTTAATGGGAAATCACTGATGCTAGACAAGTTTCCAGTATTAGATCCAGCTGGATATCAAAGAAGTAAACTTTCACAACAGCAGCAAAGAGTCCTGTGGCACCTGATAGATGTATTGATGACAACAGGATAATAGAATAGGACCATGCTGTTACATGCTGCACTTCTGCAGAATTTAGGGCTACTGTTGCTTTTCTGCAGAAGTGATGGAAGCAAATGAGTCCTGTTTCTAAAAGGAAGAGGCCTCAGAAATTTCCCAAAAAGACTTTTATACCATCGATTTTACGTCATCAGTTTTACAAGCGTGTGACTCCATTGACGTACATGTTGTTTCACCTGATTTATCTCTGTCTAAGTGAGATGAGAATTAGGCTGGTTATCTGTACAACTATTCCTCATCTTTGGAGAAAGAGTTTGTTTACATTATTGATGTTTTCCAAAGAAGTGATCCTGCTTTGCAAGGGGTTCAGGGTTAATCTTTTGACTTTATGTTTCTGCACACCAAGAGAGAAACCACCTATTTGGGACAGAGTTTGCAATGAGTAATGCATGAAACTCAGTCTCTTTGTCTGTTCATGGAATATCTGTGAGCAGATTGTGATTCTCACATGTATTTGCTAGTTGAAAGCAAAGCATTCAAAAAATGTTTCTAAAATTATTTAAATGTCTGTAGATTGACTGTTAACACTTACCTGCTTGAACTGTGTTCGTTAGTTATAATTGGCCAGATAAATCACATGACTTAGCTTCTGCTCTCTGAATAGATACTGGGAGAAGCACTCTCAGGACAAATTTTTTCATAGCTGAATTTAAAATTCAGAGACATGACTCTGCCATTCATTTTCAGCGAATGTTTGAGCCAGTACCACTGAGTTGCTTGCAGTAGGAAAGTTAACGCCAAAGGATTGTGTGTGGCCAAAGTGAACCCATTTAAAAATCTGAGTGCAAGTTTACTGAAATCCCCCCTCCCACAAAAGTTCTGTATTCACCTAACTCAAGATATAGTACTGGACCTGAAGCAGAAATAATCCCATCCCTTCTACCCAAGCTTTTGCTTATGGGAGAGTCCACAGAGAAAAAAAGCATTCCCCTTAGAGAAGCTATTCTCAACCACATTGAGCGAGTGAGGACTACAAGGGATTTGTACTGCCATTCTGTCCCATCTCCATCATTCATGTGTACAGTTCTCCCAGGCCTGATGTTTTTAACAAAAACTAGATGGTCTATTCTAATATCTTTACCGTGCTGTATGCAATACATTACTACTAACGTTCTAACAAACAAAGAGGGAATGATACTCCAGTTCTAATTAAAGAAATAGGTTTCTATTGCTAACAGGCTCTTTCCCTCCGCTCCAGTATTAAGGATCAATGGGCTGTCACATGCATGTCTTTTTAATACATGCCAGCTGAGATGACATTAAAGTGATAGAATGATCACTATAATCAATGAAATTCAAAAGAGTTTTGTGGCTTAAACATGAACTTGACTTTCCTCTGAAATTCTGTCTTTAAAGGTAACATTGTCGGAGCAGCAAAGTACAAGGTTGTATTTTGGTTTGAAAAAAATACAACCTTGGGATGGCAGAATTTAAAAAAAAAAATCTTCATGTAGCTGTAGGTTTTCTTATTTAACTCATATTTTAATGCAATTCAAAGGACCTACATATTTATTCGTAGTGCCATACTAGACTGAATCAAAAAATATTCTCAAGTGGAAGGAAATCATACTGAGCTGCCCAAAAAGAAGAGCTAATGGAGGAGGCATTCTCAAGTTTTTATTTCCATAGTAATGGTGTATTAAGCCATGCAAATTGACGCTGCGGCACATAAAAATTATTCATTCTACTAAAAGGCAGCTGTAATTGATCTTTCTTTGCCTTTAAAACATGAAAGTATGGGTTGCCTGAACGGAGTGAGCATGTGAGTATTGCTGAATGCCAATATAGGTAATACCAAACAAG
Source organism: Dermochelys coriacea (assembly GCF_009764565.3). Classification (NCBI taxonomy): domain Eukaryota; kingdom Metazoa; phylum Chordata; order Testudines; family Dermochelyidae; genus Dermochelys; species Dermochelys coriacea. Next base: position 18,219,912 of record NC_050085.1, on the reverse strand, counting down.
CTTATCCATGTCACTTGAAATGAGAGGCTAATCTAATGTGTTTTGGCCTCTCCATAAGTATATTCTTTTTGGCCCCTTACAAGCAGATGCATCTATTAAAGAGACAATCATGTTGATGCTGCAGTATACAATTACAGCAGGGAAAACAAAACACAAAAGGAACAGCTTAATTTTGAACTAATGGAATCCATACATACCATTGTTTTCATATTTTAATCAGTGCCTTTAAAATCTACTTACACACAATACTTTTGAACTCTTTTTTTTGTTGTTGTGTTGTTGTTTTTTGTTCTGGGTTTATTTTTTCAAAGCCCTAGAGGTTTTGTAAAAACTCTTAGGATTCTTGTAAATCCTTTTATTTCTCTTAAAGTTGGCAGACTGACAGGCTTTAGTTATTCTTAGTGCTAAATTATTTATCTTCCCTTCCCCTCCTAGCCCTGACTTCTGAATCTTTAACTTGACTCTTGGGGTATATCTGGGGCCTTTTTCCATTTAAAATAAAGCAGTTTTCATCTTTTGTCTTTAATTTTTTATCATAAAAATTGTACATGCAAAGTTTGAATATCTAAGTATCTTAAAGGTGCAGTGTCTGGATTTTTGTTTAAGTGTCATTTTAGGTAGACTAACCTTACTACATAAAGGACAATTTCAAATTCAACTTGTTCATGACAGCTAGTTCACCATCTGAAATCATTGCAGCAGTAGCATCTGGAGTTGAAATTTTTTAAGACATCAATACTATCTTACATAATGTACGCTAGATCAGTCCCAAGGCTGTTTCCCCACAAGTCATAAATTAAAAAAAAGTTACTAAACCTTTCTTGACAGTATGTATCTTGATATTGTATGATGATAAAACAACAGAATTTGCCATGCCAGAACATACATTTGATCCTTCAAATCCAGCATCCTGCTGAACCTAACATTACAGCTCTACTTTGTTTGGGCATATCACTGGAAAGTGATTAATGTACTTTAATGGGATGTAAGCACATGCCTAAGTACTTTGCTGAACAGGAATAATATTACTCAAATGCTTAAAGTTATGCACATTCCTAAGTGCATTGCTGAACTAGGGCCCCAATGACTTCTGGTGAGGAAGTAGCAGCACATAAACTCTGAAGCAACAAAGATCTTTTCATGCAAATGCCACTAGTGTTGGAAAGATAGTAACAAGAAATACAGAAAATATTAAATAAACATAACTATAACCTAAAAAACAGTTTTTCAGAGTTAACATAGATGTTGATGGATTTTAATGCATATAGCTCCCTGTGCACAAAGACAGGAATATAGCATACTCCCTAGAATGTGAATAACATATTTAACATTTTAAGGTAGATAGTTTTGTAGTCTGCAGGGTCATATAGCACACTTTGATCAATGCAGGACCTATTAGGTTGATATTTTGAAGAACTGTCTTACTTTACTTAGCATTTTTGGTGCTATATAAGTAAAGAATGTAAGAGCAACACAGACAAAAAAATATAAGATCTCTTTTTGGCTGTAAGAATAAGCATTGCCAAAATATATATTATTTGAAGAATTCCCCAAAAGCAGAAAGACAAATTGTCCGTACTAATAGAAAGAAATGGGGTATTTTTGTATTCTTAGCCTGACCCCTTATTTACGTTTATCTTAAAATATTCTGTCATTTAACACAGATAAACTATTGGTAGGTTTCCAAAGCAGACATCTCAGGTCTCTCTGGAGGTGCTTGCTTTTGGTGGCAGCTTGTTTTTAGAAGATTCTGGAGCTGGTGTAGATTCTGAGCTTTGTTTGGAAGTTGACATTAATCATACAGTATATGTAAATGTGCTACTTCTGGTTACATAATTCAGTCTGGAGGTGAGCTATGTTTTTTAGGTTAGTTAATGAAACTTTTGTCTTCTTGGCTACTGCAGTGCTTTGCTACAAATCTTCTAGGTACAGCTCTCCAAGTTTTGCAGTTGGTAGGAAATTTAGTAGCTAAGGCCCTGATTCAGCAAAGCATTTAATCACATCTTTAACTTTTAAACATGTATTTAAGTTCATCTATATTCAGCAATACAAACTCCCATTGACTTAAGTGTGACTTAAATATGCTTAAGTGAATATGCTGAATCAGGGTCTAAATTAGTTGCTAGTTCTAAGTCTTTTCATCATGTTACCCCATTTTGTTCCCTTTTCAACCTGTAGCATGTCCATGTGCAGACTGCCAATTAGGGCTCTGATTTAATAAAGCAAGAAAGTACATGCTTAAGTACGTGAATAGTCTCATTGACTTCAATATAGGACTTAAGCACCTGCTTAACATTAAGCATCTGCTTACGTGCTTTCCTGAATACGGATGCTTTCCTCAATCAGGGTCCATGTGCTTAAAATTAAGCATGTGCTTAATTGCTTTACTGAATCGGGGTATAAAGAGTCACATACATTTGCACACATGGGCCAGATCCTCATGTGGTGTAAATCAATGGAGCTGTAACTATTTGCACAATCTGAAGGTCTGGTTCTATGGGTCTGATTTTCTACTGCCTTCAACCTTATGCAGTCATTTACAACTGTACAATGTGGGCATTTTATACTCCCTTTGCATGAGTGTAAATGATTGCATCCATTTATACCCATGGTGGGCAGTAGAGAATCAGGCTCAGGTTCCTTCATCCCACTATGGAATTCAGTTACTTTGGTTAATAGAATATTGGAATCATCAACCATTTTTAAAGCTAACCTTGTAAGTGCACAAAGCAAAACTTAATTTTCCAACAAATACACACTGAAAGGGTCAAGTGTATCAGGTATGAGCTCTGCTATGAGATAGCTGTAAAGTGGTAAAAACTTCCTGAAAATCAGCATGCACATGAGCCTATGGGGGTTTAATCCTTCATTATGGAAGTTTTGGTAATTATTTCAGTGGGAGCAGGACTGGACCTATAAAGCATACCTTTGCTTCTGATTTCCTCTAGCCAGTACTGTCATGATACTCAGGCCAGGTAGAGTATGTGAGACTAATTGTATTAAATCTAGGGCTTTTGCTTTCTTTTAATATTCTTATTTTTCCCAAGTTTTGGAGTGTCTCCTTGAAAAGTGGTTCAGAAATGTAAGTTTGATTGATGGGTTTTCTGATCACTCTATATGTGAACATACTTAAGATGACAGGTTTCATAGTAACAGCCGTGTTAGTCTGTATGTGCAAAAGAAAAGGAGGACTTGTGGCACCTTAGAGACAAACAAATTTATTTGAGCATAAGCTTTCATGAGCTACAGCTCACTTCATCGGATGCATGCAGTGGAAAATACAGTGGGGAGATTTTATATACATAGAGAACGTGAAACAATGTGTGTTACCATACACACTGTAAGGAGAGTGATCAGTAGAGAATCAGGCTCAGATTCCTTCATCCCGCTATGGAATTCAGTTACTTTGGTTAATAATAATACTTAAGATTGAGATACGTGGATGGCTGTTTCAAATGCTGCTAAAAGATATGATATAGAAAAATTAGAAACTGGATAAAGCAGTAATAAGTATATTGTAACAGACAGTCCGGTATCTTGTAATGGTGGCTCTCCAGCTCTAATTTCTGAGTATCATTATCAGTAGAAGTGTTGTGATAGCTATGCTTTTTTCCTGTGTTCTGCAGGTCTGAAGTGACAGCCAAAGGGTACAAGTCAAAACAGGATCAGCACCCCATGAAGAACTCTAGAGTATTGCCAGGTAAGGATTTCGAGCTGTCTGCATTATCATACACATCAAGTGACGTTTCAGAGTAGCAGCCGTGTTAGTCTGTATTTGCAAAAAAGAAAAGGAGTACTTGTGGCACCTTAGAGACAAACAAATTTATTTGAGCATAAGCTTTCGTGAGCTACAGATGCATCCGATGAAGTGAGCTATAGCTCACGAAAGCTTATGCTCAAATAAATTTGTTAGTCTCTAAGGTGCCACAAGTACTCCTTTTCTTTTTTATCAAGTGAAGTGTTTTGGAAGCTGAGTAGCAGTGTAATTTCAGGATCCAAATAACTAGGTCATGATGAGGATCATGACCACTTGTTTTTAGTACATTTTCAGACCATTAAGTGGCAGGCTAGTCCTAATTTCCTAGGGCTTTGTTTCAAAACACGTGATTTCTTCAACATTGTGTCTATCACAAAATGATAATAGTTTTAGGTTCCTCCGTAGTGAATCATGATTCTCTTGTACTTAAATCACTGTTTGTTTGGTGTCCACCAAAACAATTATGATTTATCTTGGATCTGGTTATAAGCAAGGTCATGGACGCCTTTTAACCTCACACTCTCAGTGACACCAAAAAGAAAACAGAATCACATATGGAAGGGAGCTCTCATACTAGGAGCTTACTTTAAAAAAATTCAATGATTGTGGAGGTGTGGCAATAGCATGGTGATAGACCAGGAAATCTGCATTTGAAGAGATGCTTGCCCTTTCCACCACAGTTAAGTAGAATTAGCAATGTATTCTGCTATTTCATGATCTTCTGAGAGATCAGATCTCCTGCTCTCTTGGGGCTAATCCTTAGCTGATGTAAATAAGTCTAGCTGAGTTGAATCAGTGGAGGTACACCTATTTACACAAGCCATGGAGTTGGTCCTTGGTGTCCAAGGTGTGTTGGTAGGGTGGTGGGAGGCAGCACATTATGATCTCCTGATTGGAGGGGAAAGATTGAGAAAGTGTCTTACTGGGATTGGAAAGGATGGGAGAGACTTTTTTTTCATATGCTATAAATAATTACATTTTTAATTTTAAAAACCAAGTACTTATTATCGTATCCATTTATGAAAACTATTCTTGTGAGTGTTTACCAAAAAGATTGCTGGTATCCTAGTACTCTCACTCTTTTGCTGACAGTGAAGGATGTTTCTGCAGTTCTGTGCTTAAAGCTTCTCAGGCACAGGGACTCAGTGATGAAATGGAAGACCAGTTTTTATTAACTACTGTTCTGTTATCAAAGATGTGCATTTTTAACAGTGAAGGTAATTAACCATTGGAACAGATTGCCATGGGCTGTGGTAAATTCTCTATCACCTGGAGTCTTTAATCCTGGATTGGATGTCTGTCTAAATTATCCTATAGCTCAATTGCACCAACTCAGACTATGTGATCATAATGGTCCCTTCTGCTTAAAAATCTATGTATCTTGAATTTAAAAATACACAAGAATAGCTGTTTCAAAACTTATCTGATTGATCTTGCATATTATAATTCTGACTTTATTGACTCTGTTGTTGACGGGACAGATTTCAGTCCCTGATTTGACTGGTCTACTCAAAGGATCGTTGTCATCTGCGATATTTTCTTTCATGTGTCTATTTCATTTTTATACTCATTACTACAAAGCTATAACTTTCTTTTTCATTTTTAAAGTTGGTGACCTCTGAAGGTTTTTGCATCTCTGAAAGTTTCATTGATGAAAAAATATCAGGTATCATATTCTGGAAAGCCTATGGCCCATTAACTTATGTCTATTAATAGCTGAAAAATTCATAAACCTTTACATAATGATTTTCTTTAAGTACAGTAGTATTAGCTTTTATGATAATGTTACTGTTATTTATGATCCACAAAAATGTCCATCGAAAAGCGAGAGAATCACATAAGAAGGCTAATTTGTAGATACTTTAAAAGCTTATATTAATGGTTGCAGTTTCTATTAAAGATTAAGGAGGTTACAAAGCCTGTCTTTATAAACCGAGAATAATTCTATGTAAGAAAAATTATATTATTAATGGTGGTTTGAAGTGATTTCTTGGGGAGCTGCAATAATTCATTCATAAATTTCATTCATCTTCTTTATGGTTTGAAAATACTTGTATCTGTACCATCGTGACCTGATTAATGTACCTTTTTGTCTGTCTGCAGTTATCCTGTGCTTCACATTGATGTTTTTAAAGCTCAGAAATTAGTAGCAAATGCAGTTGCTTTCAGTACAGGAGACTGAAATGAAGAAACTCAGAATTTGAGTTGTTTGGGATCCACTCCTCCCTGATCTGATATCAATGGGAGTTCAGAGCACTTGGCATGCACCAGGACTGGGCTCTTGGAGACTGATCCAGAAAATGCTATTTCATGTGCTTAACTTTACTTATAAGAGTAGCCCCACTGAAATCTATGGAACTGTTCATGCAAAAATATTGCGCATATGTTTAGGTTTTTGTAGGATCAGGAGTATAAAGCTAGGCGGGGCAAAGTACTACAAGATTTGATGTAAGAAACAATTCTATGCTAGCCCAATGTAGGATGAGCAACTAGATGGCCCCAAAACACTATATTTTACATCTCTAACTTATATACTTGCACACCCATATATATATATGACCAATGAAACAGTGGAGACCAAAAATGGGAGAAAAAGCTTGTGCCAAAGAAATTTTAAATGATTTTTAAGTACTTGTCAGCATAAAGGCTTGCGTGCTCTAAAGAAGACTCCTAAGCATTGCTGGTATATACCTAATGCAACTGAGACGATCTTATATTTTTAGTTTAGTAATAAATAACATGCTCAACTACATGGCACCTGGAAACATCACATGTGGAAGGAAAATGTTCATATATAACTGCCCACAATTTACAGCAGAACTAACCCTTTCCTTATGAGCCACCTGCCAACTCCCACTCCCAAAAACGAGAAAAAAAAACAAACAAAAGAAGAAAGTGCCTTTATAGTTTTTGATCTGGTCAAGGGAAGTTTTGGCTAAAAAGATTAGGCATGCACCAGACAAAAATAACTTGGTCTCTCTGTTGGACCACCAGGGAGAGTGAGTTCCGCAGCCAAAGACTCTCCATTGAGGATACCCTGCCTTTCAACCTCAGGGATTGTCAGCAAGACCTGATCTCTGCTGCCACAAAGGTGTGCATAGGAAGAGGTGCAAGGTTGAATCCTTATCCCATTGAAATAAATGGGAGTTTTGCCATTGACACCAATCAAGCTAGGATTTCATCCGCAGTCTCTTACATAGCCATGTCTCCACCAGATAGGGAATTGTACCCAGTGGGAAACTAGGACAATGTCCATGTGTCCAGAAATGTCATTCTTCCAGCAGTTGGTTACTCTAAGCAGGCCAGTTGATGCATTCTGCACTAACAGAAGCTTCTGAGATAGGATAAACAGTAAAATGTAAAGAGATCTCAAGTACAAAAATTGCTAAGATAGCAAATGCATACTTTTTATACATCCAGGGTATACATTTCAGGGCTCTGTGCTTCACTGTTGTCAAGAAAACACTCCACAACATAGAAATGACCTTTCTTGACATTGTTGTCAAGAAACCCCTTACCATATATAGAATTCCATTCAAATGAATGGGGCTGATTTTGCATGATATTATAGAACACACTGCCTCCTGTATTTTCCCACACTGTATTTAGATGGGTTTTAAAAAGTAGCAAAGACATTTTATACTGTACTGCTTTGCAGTGCTTTAAAGAAACCAAATTCCAGATAGAGAGATGTGATATTGTATTATTTTTTCCCTGTTTCAAATGTCATTGTATTTTTCAGAACAGATGGGAAGAGAAATAAGGGAGGGGAAGATTTGTATACAAAAAAACCTAACAGCCTTTCATAGATTCATAAATTCATAGATTTTTAAGGCCAAAAGGGACCATTATGATCATCAAATCTGACCGCCTGCATATGGAAGGCCAGAGAATTTCACCAAATAATTGCTGAATCAAGCCCATAATTTCTATTTAAGCTAGGACAAACACTGATCTTGATTTAAAGACTTCATGTAATGGAGAATCCACCACATCCCTAGGTAAATTATTCCAATTGTTAGTTAATGATCTTCGCTGTTAACAATGTGCATCTTCTCAAGCTGCAGGGCAGGATATAATTTCTGGTACTCCACAGAATGAAAAACTTGAGAACCCAAGCCATGAGCGATTTGGGCACTTAGTAGAGCGATACCATACGAATATCTTTCTCTGAATGGGTCACAGAATTAAACCATTTGACAACCATTGGTAGGGATACGATTTGGACACGGAGGTCACAGATTCTGTGATTTTTAACAGACCTCCATGACTCCTTTGGCTTCAGCCCACGCCAGAGCGGCAGGGCTGGAGTAACGGCCGGCAGTCAGCTGCCAGGGCTGGAGCAGCCACCGGCACCCCCGTTTGTTAGTCCCTCTCATCCCCACACACTATTTTTAGTAATAGCCAGGGACTGGTCACAGGCTTCCATTAATTTTTGTTTAATGCCCACGACCTCTCCCTGACTTTTATTAAAAATACCCGTGACAAAATCTTAACCTTAACCATCAGTATAGTAACACTTGCCATAAGGTTCCGCACATAGTCTGAAAAATCTAACATTTCATCCTAGCTTGTGACAAGGTGCTCCAATCACCGCTAGGATGGCACCTCCTCCTGGCCGTTCTGGGGATTAGCTTCTCGAGGTCAATGCCCATTCCCGCGGATGCATGCCATCTCTCCCTGGTCTGCAGTCCCTCTCTCAGTCCGGGTGCTGCAGCCTCCTCTTTGTGACTTGGTCCTCTGGCCAGGTCACTATACGTGTTTTCCCCTTCTGGGGTACCAGTCTTCCTTCAACAATCGTGGGCAGTCTTCCTATTTGCTGTCTCATAGTGCCATTCCCTCAGTGGCTGGCAGGGGAACTCAGCCTGCCCTCTACTCTGGGTTCCAGCTCAGGAACTCTCTAGCCAGCAGTCAAGGTCTGTTCCATCCTGGACCTTACTGCCTTTCCCTGAGCCCTTTCCTTGCCACCTGGCACTCCCAACTGCAGACTTCTTTTCTCTGTAGCCCAAAACCTACAGGTTGCTTGCAGGGAGTGACTTCAGTCCATTTCCTATGAGGGCCCCCCTCCCCCGCCAGTTTCCTGCCTTTATAAATCCTGCCCAGGTTGTTCCTCATCAGCAGGGCTCCCTCACTCATTCAGGGAATTACTTAGCCACCTGACTTCCCTTTTAGCTATGGCCTGCCAGGTTATTTAGCCCCCTTCTCAATCCACATTAACCCTTTCCAGGCAAGTGTGTGGTTAACAACCCATCACATAGCTGTTAGATTTCAGTACACTTGAACTGAGGTTTGTGGGGAAGTCTGTGGAGAAACTGTTATTACTTTAAAGATTGTTATAAGGCAATACCTGCTCTTCTTTGCCCATGGTCACAGAGGACTATGGCAGCTCTGGAACTGGTACACTGGTGTGGGTCCTGAATGGTAGAACCTAGCACAGAATTTTGCAAATTCTGGATCTGTGGTCTTCTGGGATTTCCTGCACTTTGGAGTAGCAATGAAGACAGGCAGGGCTTTTGGATCCATTGTTATATGTCTTGGAGTAGAGGATTCCTTTTCCCTCAGCTTTGGTGCCTGGGGTACATCTAAGTATGCACCTTCGTTCCTCCAACTCTGCACTGAGAACATTTTTGAGACCTTTTATGGGCAGATTTTTTTTTTGGAGGAAAAAGAGGAGAAAGAGTAAAAGGAACATAATGTGTGCGTATGTAAGCAATAAGAGGGAAATAATGAAATTTGCAAATAGAAATATGGAAAGAATATTTGATGAAAACACAACTGATCTAAGGGCTTCCTTAACCGTGGAAAAATGCATTCCAACTGTCCAGTGCCCATTGTTATGCATTTACAATTAATACCACACCAAGGAACAGTTTTTGAAAATAACATTGTCCTGATGGTCATGCACATGGAAATAGCATGTAATTCTAATATTATACATATAGAATGTATGAGAAGGATGGGGATGGGGCCTAACACACACTAATAATTCCCTAGAAATTTTGTTATGCTTCTTAGTTTCAATTAATGAGAGCTGAATTTCAAACAATGTGGCTATTGCAGGAATGTTTGCTAAAGGCACAACTGTGTTCAAATAAACAAAAAACAACTGGCAGTGGTAGTGCAGTCTTCAGCCATGATCCTATAAAGGCTTCTGAACAAGCTTAATTTTATGCACTGTGAGACTAGCCCTACTGACGTCAGTGGGGCCACAGAGTAAAGCACGTCTTTGAGGGATCACAGCTTTATACTAGATCCTGAGAGGCCAACAAAACATGCTTTAAGGTGTAATTTTAAATATTTAAAGATTGTTCCTTACATGGAAAAACTTTTCTAATGTATTGGGGCAGTTCTTCAACATGTAAAATGTTCGTACTTGGTATTTGTACAATGTTTCAAAAGCTATCATATCCACTGTGATATTTTTTTAAAATTATTTTAGAGGCAAGCTATGGTGCATATTATTTGACTGCAAAGCTACTGCATTTGGGGGGAATATATAATATTTGTGTACTTTGAAAGATATACTGTCAAAGTTAAAGTTTTACAGCTTCTCCTTAGCTGAAGAGAACACACTTTTATTAATGCATAAGGCTGGAGAAATGCATTTAACATATTAATTTTTAGGAATAGATGGTAGATAGGAATGATCATTTTAAATTCTTGGAAGGCACTCTGATCATATGCAATGGGGGACCATATAAGAACCTACTCTATCTTTCTGTCTGTTTGTCTACTCTGAGTTTTTATAACATTTAAAGCTGAATTTTCAGACATGGTCTCTAATTTTTCACTGAGATACTCAGTGTCATGGATTAGATGTGTTTCTACTGGGGTCCTGCAGGAATAATTTCTTGGCCCTACAATAGTTAACCTTTTTAATAATGACCTGGAAGAAAACATAAAATCGTCACTGATAAAGTTTGCAGATGGCCCCAAAACTGGGGGAGTTGTAATTGATTAAGAGGACAGGTCACTGATATTGAGGGATCTGGATCACTTTGTAAACTGGGTGCAAGCGAACAGTATGTGTTTTAATGTGGCTAAATGTAAATGCATACATCCAGGAACAAAGAATGTAGGCCGTATATACAGGATGGGGGATTCTATCCTGGGAAGTAGTGACTGAAAAAGATTTGGGGGTTGTGGTGGATATACACCTGAACATGAGCTCCCAGTGCAATGCTGTGGTCAAAAGGGCTAATGCGATCCTTGAATGAATAAACGGGAATCTCGAGTAGGAATAAGGAGGTTGTTTTACTCTTGTATCTGCCTGCTACCATGTCCAGTACTGGCTACACTTCAAGAAGGATGTTGATAAATTAGAGAGAGTTAGAAAAGAATGATTAAAGGATAAAGAAAATATGCCTTTATAATGATTGACTCCAAGAGTTCAATCTTAACCAAGAAAAGGTTAAGGGGTGACTTGATTACAGTATATAAGTACCTACATGGGAAACAAATTTAATAATGGGCTCTTCGCTCTAGCAGAGAAAGGTATATCACAATTCAATGGCTGGAAATTGAAGCTAGCAAATTCAGATTGGAAATAAGGCCTAAATATTTAACAGTGAGAGTAATTAATCATTGGAACAACTTATCAAAGGTTGTGGTGGATTCTCCATCTCTGACCATTTTTAAATCAAGATGGATGTTTTTCTAAAAGAATTTTTGGGGGGAGGTTCTATGGCCTGTGTTATACTGGAGGTCAGACTAGATCCCAATGGTTCCTTCTGACCTTGGAACCTGTGAATCTATTAAAGAAGTGGGGGCTATTGTGATATATTAAATCACAGATCTTTCTAACCAAGGGTTGTTTATTCATGAATGCAGTTACAACTGCAGACACAAATAGGTTTGCATGCAGATTGCATTCCCTTCTTTACCAGGGTTCACACAAAGACTCCTTGTAGTTGAATATTATACTGCAAGCAAACAAATTGTTACATATACCTAATTTCCTGCTTTACACATGTGCATCTCTGAAATTTTGTATGAGCAGTGGGTGCTTTGAAGCCAAGCTGAAAATTTGGCCTCTAAAGTCTTACATCTGCTTTAAGGGTAAAAGGATACACAAGTTTATTTTCTCCTCTACATTCATGTGTGTAACTTCCATCAACATATTAAAGGCCTACATCCTGTTTTCTACTTCAGTAAGAATGTTGAAGAAGAGGGTAGAGCTGTAACAGTCAGCACAGGTTCAAGTCATACTGCCTGCCCTGACACTGAAAGAATGGTTCGGGGGGTTCCAGTGGAGTTTACTTAGCAGCAGCTCTTCTAGGTTCTCCAGAAACTAGCAAGATGAACTCTTCCTCCCCAGCAGGTAGCAGGTGCTTAGGGTATGGCCTGACCGTACTCAGCCTAGTTGGCCACACCCCCTGAGGTCCCTGGAGTGCCACTGGCACTCTAGCCAGCCACTCTGTCAGGGAGCGCTTGTGACAGCATTCTGCATGGCACCGATGAGCTTACACTGGGATACAGAGTAAGTCTCCTGTGCTCTCCAGCTCCCCATTATAACTGTGCAGGGCAAGATACAATTTAACCCTCTTTATTAATGTAAATGCCCAAGTGCCTCACCTTTTGGGGTTAAATGTGAATTATTCTATAAGGGAAATGATAAGAAATCTGCATTACGAAGGACTCAGCCCCAGCAGCATAAGCAACTAAAATATCAGGGGATGGTGGATTTGCTCCTGAATATATGGGTCGGTCAAACTTGGCTGTTGGGCGTTGGTCCTTACAACTGCATCTCACACTGAATTAAAAGGCAAGGGAAAGGGTATGTTGCTGTATTTGTCGCTTCTTTGTATTTTGCCTTGTAACAGTGTGTCTGCATGTTGGGCTCTGATTCTGAGTTCCATGACTTGGCAGCGGGGAGCAGTATTTTTGGATCTAGCTTAAAATATTTGTGCTGGCTATTCCTTTTAACCCTGTTATCCTCTAGGTCCTTACAAACTGATTGTTCTTCTTCCAGTGCTTGCTCATGTCCCTTCTATTGGAGGTGTGTGTGCTTGCCACAAACACCAGTGCCAGAAGTTTTTCCCTCAGTAATATCCATGAGATCCATGTCCTCTGGAGTGGCACGCGTATGCTGCCGTATAAGGGATGCTGCCAGCTCCCCCCTCAGTTCCTTCTTTCTGCCAGTGACAGTGCTGGAACGTCTCCTTGCCTCAGCAAGCTTACTCCTCTCTACCTCACCATGGCCAGGGTCTGCCTCAGACCATTGAGTCACATGGCAGCATGCACTTACGTCGTCTTCCATGGGAGGCTCAGACTGCGGCCCTTTCAATTCCTCGTCCAGAGATCACCTGGACAAGGTCATCACCATCCCGCTGAAGGTACTTATCTCTCTGCAGTGGTGGACTGACCCAAGGTTGGTGCTGGAAGGAGTGCCATTCAACAGTCCATGTCCCATGGTCTCCCTGATATCGGCTGCCTCTGACCTCAGTTGAGGAACAAATCTCGGTATGCTGTGGACCCAGGGGACATGGTCTCCAGAGGAGCTGGCATTATATATAAACATCAAGGAGCTCAGAGCCATCTGCCTGACCTGCAGTGTCTTCCTGCCTCAGTTGTCCGGTCGAGTAGTGCAGGTTTTGACAGACAACGTGGCCTCGATGTTCTGTATGAAAAGGCAAGGGGGAGCCCACTCATTGGCTCTCTGTCAGGAAGCACTCTTCCTATGGGACTTTTGCATCCAGCACCGATCCACCTGGAAGCTTTGTATCTCCTCATTGTCCAAAACACGCTAGCAGATCGCTTCAGCAGGTCCTTTTCCTCCCACCACGAGTGCTTGCTCCACTCAGAGGTTGTGCGGGCACTCTTCCAGAACTGGGGGGCTCCCCAAGTGGAACTATTCACCACCAGACAGAACAGGAAGTGTCATCAGTTCTGCTCTCTCCAAGGCCTCAGCAGGGACGGCCTCTCCGATGCCTGTCTCCTGTCAGGGCGGGGGATTTGATGTACTCATTCCCACCGATTCTGCTGATCAGCAGGGTCCTTTTGAAAATCAAAAGGGACAAGGTGCAAGTCATTATGATCTCCCTGGCGTGGCCTTGCCAGCACTGGTTCGGCACACTCATGGACCTGGCTGGGGCTGTTCCATGGCCACTGCCCAGCCACCTGGACCTACTCTTGCAGGACCTCAGTCGGCTCCTACACCCGAACCTTCCCACTCTTCACCTCATGGCTTGGCTGCTGCGTGGCTGAACCCAGAGGAACAGGCCTGCTCTAGTCAAGTACAGCAGGTTCTCTTGGAAAGCAGAAAGCCCCCCACCAGAGCAACTTACCTGGAAAAGTGGAAGAGGTTCTCCTGCTGGGTGTCAGAGCGTATTATCTCCCCAACCCGGTTGTCTCTGCAGTCCATCCTGGATTACCTGCTCCACCTAAAGCACCAAGGCCTCACGTTTTCTTCCATCAAGGTGCACTTGGCAGCCATATCGGCTTTCCACCCGCATGTCCATGCCAATCAGTGTTCTCACATGAGATGTCTATCTGGTTCCTAAAGGGCCTTGAGAGGCTCTTCCCGCCAGTCTGGTACCCAGTTCCCCAATGGTACCTCAACCTGGTCCTCTTTAGGCTCATGGGCCCGCCCTTTGAGCCTATGGGGTCTTGTTCCATCTCCCATCTGTCATGGAAAGTTGCTTTCTTTATAGCCATTACCTTGGTGAGGTGGGATGCTAGATTAAGGCCCTCACTTTGGAGCCTCCATATATGGTATTCTACAAGGACAAGGTCCAGCTGCAACCTCATCCAGCTTTCCTGCCTAAGGTGGTGTCCCCTTTTCATGTCAACCAGGATATATTTCTCCTTGCATTCTGTTTGAAGCCGCACTCCACCAATAAAGAGAGGCAGCTACACAGTCTGGATGTCTGGTACGCCCTACCGTTCTATCTGGAGTGCACCAAGCCCTTCAGGACGACCCAGCTCTTTATCAGCATACAGGATGAAGAGTCTCCCGGTGTCCTCGCAGAGGGTCTCGAATTGGATCACCACCTGCATCCGGACCTGTTATGAGCTGGCTCAGGCCGAGCTGCTGCCTATAGTGAAAGCCCACTGGACTAGGGATCAAGCATCCTCGGCAGCCTTCCTGGCGCATGTCCCTATCCAGGACATCTGAAAGACCACAACGTGGTCTTCGGTATACACGTTCACGATGAACTACGCCATCACCCAGCAAGCAAGAGATACCGCTGGATTTGGCAGAGCTGTGTTGCAATCAATATGTCAATGAACTCCTACCCACCTTCACCTACAATGGAATGGACACAAGCAAGCACTCAAAGAAGAAAAGACAGTTACCTTTCTCGTAACTGGTGTTCTTCGAGGTGTGTTTTAACTTTTTAGTAAAAACTGAAGCAAAACAGGCATTAAACACCTCAGCCTTCTTGTTGTCATCAGTTTATTCACTCTCCTTCCCCACTAAGAAGAGGATATACACTTTCCTTCATCTTTCTCTTTCTCATTTTTCTCTTTCCTAATATATTAAAGAACCCCTTCTTATTGTCTTTTATGTCCCTTGCTAGGTGTAACTTATTTTGTGCTTTAGCCTTTCTGATTTTGCCCCTACATGCTTGTGCTGTTCGTTTGTATTTCTTAATAATTCGTCCATATTTCCACTTTTTGTAGGATTCCATTATGATTTTCAGGTCACTAAAGAGCTCCTGATGGAGCCATATTGGCCTCTTACTATGTTTTCTTATCTTTCCTTCACAGTGGTATAGTTTGCAGCTGTGCTTTCAATATTGTCTCCATGAGACTCTGCCAGCTCTCCTGAACTCCTTTATCCCTTAGATTTTCTTCCCAGGGGACTTTAGCTACCCATTCTCTAAGTTTGTTAATCTTTTTTTGAAGTCCATTGTTGTTATTTTGCTGCTCTCACTCCTTCCTTTCCTTAGAATCATGAAATCTATCATTTCATGATCACTCTCATCCAAATTGCCTTCCACCTTCAGATTCTAAACCAATTCCTCCCTGTTGGTCAGAATCAAGTCTAAAATGGTGGTCCCCTGATTAATTCCTACACTTTCTGAACAAAAGGTTGTCCCCAATACATCCCAGGAGCTTATTGAAAATGTTGTGTTTTGCCATATTAATTTTCCAATAGATGTCTGGGTGGTTAAATTTCTCCCATGCTACGAGGTCTTGTGTATTGGATTTGTTATTTGTTTTAAAAATGCCTCATGTATCTCCTCATCCTGATTTGGTGGTCAATGGAAGACCCCTACCAGCACATCACCCCTATTTTTTCCCTTTACATAGAGACTTTCAACTGGTCTGCCTCTCACTTTCTACAGTCATCCTGACATTATGTGTGAAAGGACATTTCATTCCAGGTAATGTGAAATCTGTGTGCACTTGGTGCAGGATCACACAGCAGCTCTGAGTGTTAGAAGAATACACTTTCAATGCTGCGTTACGTTGCTAAATGGTGCTGTGCTGTACTTTATACTTCTTTCTGGGGATTGGGTTGAAAAGCTATCTTTCCCACCTTTTTGTGTTGTGACTACATATTTCTTTCCACACTTAGATGCAGTACTAAAAGGGACAATTAAAACTGTAGCTCAGGTGCTGAATGGCCCATTTTTGTTTTTAAATGTTGCTTATCTTTAGTATAGATTAGTAAGAGTCTCACAGCACTTCTTCCAAGACTAGGGTGTTAACCCAGGTGTCCTGGCCACATTCCAGCTTCAGTAATAACATCCTGCCTACCTAAATTCCCCCGTAATTTCAATTTCATGCAGTGTTCTTCACTTCCAGCCCTAAATTATTGTGTGATTCTGTACTTCGTACTGAAGTGGCTTTATATCAGCTGTGATTCCTATGGCCTTCATATAGTTTCTAAAGTGCTTTGAGAGCCTTTACTATAAAAGTCACAATCTCTATATAAAATCATTATCATTGCAATTTTCTTTCCATGCTACGTCTGTTGACTATGCTCTTCTGTTTATACATTCAGTTTAATAAAGCACCAAGCAATTTTAATCCTTGTGTGGTTTAAATAGAACACTACATAAATTGCATTGTGAGAAATGTAATCATAAATTAACATGTATTTATAAAATCAATTATCTAATCTCAGTCAAAATTCCATTTCTTGCAAGTGCCTGGACATTTTCTCACCAGTTTAAATACATTGCATTATGCTATTACTTTGTGTCCACAATCTGTATATGGATCTGTTATACAGATAAAGTTTTGTCTACTTACTGGTCCAAAAAACAGTTTAAACTTATTTTACAGTTCTCATATCCCAGAGAAATATTCGGCTGGGCAGAGAGAAATTCATTGTCTACAGTCCCAATGGGCTTTGTTCTGTTTTGCAAGAATACATTTGGAGTCATATTCTGGCTTTTGATATGCACCAAGCACACCACTTCCATTGATATCAATGGGAGCCCCTTGCATCGGCAGCCAGAAAACAGCCCTGGAGTCTTTACACTCTCCCATGGTAGGAAATTTTCAGGATTAATTGCTCTACACAGACTTAAATTGAACATTTAAGAAGCTTAGTTCTGTTTTCTTGCTCCTTTTTTACAGTGTAGCCCATTCCTACAGATATAAGTTTCAATATGCAGAGAAATTCCCAGTCTCTGCAAAAAGAACTAACACCTCCCCCCTTCCCATCTTGTTTTAATATGTTTTCTGGTGCCAAAACATACAGAAGGCTAATATGTCACAAAGGAAAAGTAAGAAGAATAGGACTGTTTCTAAGGCAACAAAACGTTTTTATTTTATTTCCCACTCACTTTTATAATGGTTCCTGTTGCTTTGAAACTCTCCAGGCATTTTGCACGCAATAAAAGGGGCAAATAACTTTCTTTCCTGAAAGTCTTTTATTTGTGGTGTTTCTTATCTAAGCCAAAATGTAACTGCTTAAATGGCAGATGCAGTTACCCTCTGTTTACATAGCACCTTGGTGACTGCTTTAAAAGCATACACCGATTTTATTACTATTATTAATCCCAATTATACAGCACAGCACTTCATTTTGTATGGTGTTTTTCATGCAAAGTCTCTCCCAAAATGTGTAAAAAAAAGTTTAATAAGGCAAAGTTAAGTACTAGCAGAAGGGAAGAGAAATTCAGAGATATAGGCAAGGGACAAGAGAGAAGTTTTCAGTTAAGATTTGAAAACAGATTGGGCCTGATTCTCATTTACACTGAGGCTCCTTAAAACTGCTGTAGCATTACATTTCAACCCACTTTAAGGCCTCTTTGCATTCCACTGTGTAAATGAGAATCAGGCCCATTGGGTCTATAAGACAGCATTATGTGGGAAGGTTGTTCTAGATGGCTAAAGCTCCAGAATTATAGACTGTCTCAGTAAAGGAAGGGTAGTTGTCTTAACAGTCAAAGAGGAGGGTTGTGCTAGATGAGCCACTGGAGCAGGGAGGCAGAAGAGAAAGAGGTGGAGTCTTTAAGGCAGGTTGGAGCAAAATCTATGGAGAATGCTGAAAAGAAAGGTAGTATTGAACTGGATCCTAAAATGAATGATGAACCAGGGGAGTAGTTTGAGGATGAGGGCGATATGGATCAGACTTATGATACATTTGAGAAAGTAGGCACCAATGTTTTGCAAATGCTGGAGTCTCCAAGGTGAAGCCAAGGAGAAGGGAGCTGCCATAGGCAGGGTGAAAGGTGAAGGCCTGGGTCAGAATCTCTGCAAAGTGTGTGCCAAGCCTTCACTTTCAGTGAGCTCTAGAAATCACTAAACTCAGCCCAAATGTTAGTACAGAATAGTTTTTTAAAATATGAACAGATTATTGAAATTATAACTGCAGGTCTTCAATATTATTATGTTCTGAACTCTGTTAATCATATTTCTTCTTCCTTTCTCCTATCATCAATATACTTCTTGTGCACTTCCATGATTTCATTCTAAAAGTGTATTTTTTTGTACAGTAAATTATCAGCAAAGGCAAACCTCCTTTAATGCATTTTAAATTATATTGACTAATCCTGGATAATTCTGTTACTATAACATGCAAACACTGACAGTCCTTAGTGGCTTGTACAGCCTCGTGAGACTTTTGTGTCTGAGAATCTAGTAGTTATAGAGACAGCAGGATGAGGTGGAGAGAGCTGAGCTATTAACAGTTCATTCTAGGCCCTCTAGTGTTGTTAGTCTACATTTTGGACTTGAAGTAAAGAAAATGAGGATAGCAGTACCAACACCTCCAGATGCTCCTAGTTATAGGCAAACTTCATGGTAACTAGGTAAATAAATTCATTTTTAACTAATGACAGGTTTCAGAGTAGTAGCCGTGTTAGTCTGTATTCGCAAAAAGAAAAGGAATACTTGTGGCACCTTAGAAACTAACAAATTTATTTGAGCATAAGCTTTCGTGAGCTACAGCTCACTTCATCAGATGCATTCAGACTGAATGCATGGATCCCCTTCTTAATGTTTTAGAGAAATGATTCAGTATAAGACTTAATCTTTTTTATTTACAGTTCCAAAATACTTCACTTAAAGTTAAAAAGCTAGACAATCGGTCTGCACCGCTGTCTACCTCGCTGGAATACACGGCCACCACTAGCAAAAACTGCCAGCTTTGTTAGTCTAGTTCCAGGCACATACTATAAGTAGCACAGAAATATTTAAAATCAAACCTCTAGTTGGGCATAGGAATGTAACAGAGCAGAAATAGACCAGCTAGCAGATATTTTCAACAAGACACAGGACAAATACACTTTACTTGGATCCTGCTCTCTAGTGCCTCTAGAAGTGAAGATCCACATTGCAGATGGGAAAAGAGAAGAGGGCCTTTAGTGTCAGTCAGAATATGACATTCTTTAGGCTGTAACCTAAATATCCTGGGTGTGTTTGCTTCTGCAAAAAACCTTAAAAACCTTCACTTACAACAACATCATGGCCCAGAGGCTTAGTAATGGGATATAGAACCTGCTACCTATAAATTGTCACTTGGTATCCAACCAAGGTTGGCAGTGGCCTGTGTGAAATGAGTTTGGTGGCCATAATCCAATTACCAGAAGACAAGTGTTCACATCACAGAAGTTGCTGCTTATAATTGGCCCTGAAAATTCTGTATTGTTTTGCTCCATGTGTGGATCTCCATTGAAGTCAGTGGGAGATTTGCATGTGAAAGGACTGTAAGGTCATACCCTGATTAATCTGTATATAGAGAGTCCCTTTCCTTCCCAGCTGCCAAGCAACATATATAGTAGCTGACAAACATTTGTATCCCAAATGTGTCACCATTATAGGCCCACAGTCTGTAGAAAGCAATACTCGTTTTAAATTATTTTCAGTACATAACATCTAATTTGATTTTCATGGATTTCCAGGTACTGCTTTTCATAGTTCACAAAAGACATCATACTTGCTGATTATAGAGTCAACTCAACCTTTCATTCTTCGGAGGTGGATAAATTGACTTCCATGCAGTTACTTTGTGTTACTCTCTTTTAGGAAACCTTCAGCCATAGGTTTTGTTCACTCTTTGTAGAAATTAGAGATCCTAAGGAGCTTTTCGTAAGAGGCAGGGTCTGTTCCTGTGTCCTGGGTCAAAATTTCCCCTTTTCCTCTCCCATTTTGCTTTGTGCTGTGGGTAGGTTCTCCATGTTCCCGGCACACTTTTTCCCAGAGGTGGCTGCTTTTCAGTGGGGCTAGATGTATTTAGGTCCTGTTCCAGATTTACACATGTGCTTAACTTTACACGTGAATAAAGGGGGAGGGATAGCTCAGTGGTTTGAGCATTGGCCTGCTAAACCCAGGGTTGTGAGTTCAATCCTTGAGGGGGCCATTTAGGGATCTGGGCCAAAAATTGGGGATTGGTCCTCTTTGAGCAGGGGGTTGGACTAGATGATCTGCTGAGGTCCCTTCCAACCCTGATATTCTATGATTCTATGAGTAGTTCTATTGAAATCAATGACACTATTCATGTGCATAAAGACAGCATGTGCACAAGTGCTTGCAGGACCAGAGTCATAGTCTCTTACACTCTTTGAGAGCCTATAAAAATATAAAGTATTATAAATTATATATGATCATAAATCATCATCTAAATTACATTTTTTGTGGTGGTGGTGGTGGTGGTTTTTTGCTATTTTAACTGTGTATTGGGGAGATTATTGTATATGCTAATCTACTGTACTGTGATATGTCAGCACAGATTGTCATACTTTCCAGTAAATGATGAAATCTTTTTTATATATTTATGCTTTAAAAAAATAGAAAACAATCAAAAATATTCATTTTTGCTTTCTATTTTTCATAGACATTGTACACTACTTTCCATATCTGAGAATTAATGTGATGATGGAGGAATGTAGATACAAGGACAATTCTATCATTGTTCCCTGTGCTTTTTTTTTCTGCATCTTCTTCATTTAATATTTTTAATTCCCAACTTTCCCTTATCTTTTCCAGGCCAGTATGTGATTATGGTCCATGAAGTGACCATGCCCCCATTCCTGGGCCAGACTCTCCCACCTGCTTTCAAACTCTTGAGGGTTTTGCCAGAGAAAACCAAAGTCAAGAACATTAAAAAGGAAACTATGAAAGTCACCAGCATGTAAAGAAGGAACATAAATGGGTAAAGAGTCAGGATCCTTATCCAGCACCCACTGAAGTCAGTGGAAGTTTTACCATTGAGTACAATGGGAGTTGGATTAAGTTCTTGAGCCTTGATCGTGCCCAGGCAGTTGGGGTTTAAGTTTGAATATTGTGGACCAATCAAAGCAAAGAAATAATTGACCACCAGAGATCCATTTCACACTGGTCCTGTCTGGTAACATTTTAGAAGACAAATAGATATTTCAGATTGTATTATGAAAAGTAGGTAAAAGACTGTCATCAAATCTATTTTTCAGCAGTACAATAGAACCTCAGACTTCTGAACACCTCAGGAATGGAGGTTGTTTGTAACTCTGAAATGTTCATAACTCTGAACAAAATGTTATGGTTGTTCTTTCAAAAGTTTACAGCGGAACATTGACTTAATGCAGCTTTGAAACTTTACTATGCAGAAGAAAAATACTGCTTTTCCTTTACTTTTTTTAGTAGTTTATGTTTAATAAAGCACTGTACTGTATTTGCTTTTTTTTTTTGTCTCTGCTGCTCTCTGATCATGTACTTCTGGTTCCAAATGAGGTGTGTGGTTGACTGGTCAGTTTATAACTCTGGTGTTCGTAACTCTGAGATTCTATTGTATATAAATTGTGTGTATTTTAACAGAATTGAATTCAAATAAACTGGAGTTTATGCAACAGTTTGATCAGATAATGATGATATAAAACCTTTTGAACCAGCTGGGCAGCTAATAGATGAAAATGTACATAGCAAATTAATTTTTATGGCCACTATGAACACCTCTGTAATAACATGTGTACTAATATATTGGTCTGTGCATAAAGTTTTGTTCATTACCTATATATTAAAAACACTTACCCACTACAAGATGGCAACCAGGCTGCTATCCTCTGTCTTGAAACTGGTTCCTGTCATCACCTAAGGAGGATAAAAGCTGGGTTAATTATTCCAAAAATGTCTTTGTTGAATAGTCCAGAAATGAAGCTGAGTGGTGGTGGTAAAGTGTTGAGTTGAACCAATTGTAACATATTTGTGTTAGTGGCAGCTACTGTTAGAAATACAATATAGAATGCCATATTCGATGAAATGTTCAAGATGTAATCATAAAACACATGAAAGTTAGCCATGTAACAAGAAAAGAATGGAGTTCTGAGTGTAAAAAAGGATCAGACAAAAATAAGGGATTTTAAAAAATTAAATAAGAGCATCTCCTGGAAAAACAAAATCATTACTATCTGGCAAGGGTTTATCAGTGTGATTTACTACCAAATGCCAACATCTAAAATGAAAACTTATGGTAAAAAGTAGAGCAGGTGGAAAACATGTTAAAACTCAAAATGGGAAATTTTCTTTGATGTGTCTGCTTGTTGATTCAGAATTCCCCATTTTCAATCATCTGAGTTTTTTAAAAAAAATTTTTTGAGATTAAAACCTTACCTGATATTTAACATTGTATTAAGTGCATTGACTGACTGCAGAATACAGAGAGCATTGAAGGGGGAAACTATGTAGTGATCTGTATAACTGCTCAGACCTGAGCTCAATGTAAGCTCCAACACTTTGTCTCTTTCACCAACTGAAGCAGGTCCAATAAAAGATAGTACCTCACTTACCTTGTCTCTCACATACTTGAAGATTTATATATCTCCTGACCAAAGACTTTCATTATTTCACATCACAAATAAACCAGGGATCCTTTAGATCTCTGTTAAGTCTAATGAGCTCCTGTGCACAGTGGAGATTGATGACATCTGAAGCTAAGCAGACAAAATTAATCCATAAGAATAGGTTCAGCATCTGCTCAGAGCACTGAGTCAAGATCATACTGTGGATCTTATCCGATCGCCTCCATTGAAGTCAACGGTAAAACTTCTGTTAACTTCAAAATGAGCCATATGAAGCATTCAAAACCAGGTAGTCAGTGCTCACCCTGAGGAGTCTCTGTTGGATAGACATTTCTATGATCACCTTGGGAACACAGGTGAGGCAGTAAATATATGCTGCAAGGGGTCACTACAACTCTCTATAACCTCTAATGGCTTGTTCCTTTCCTTCAGAACACATCAGAGCTGCATGACTCAAATCCTTCAATCCCTTTTACTTTATAAGACCAACCTTCTTTTCTGTTCCTTGCTTTGTTATAATTTTGCTGGAGTAGTATTACTAATTATTACAAATAACAGTAGATCACACCTTTCTCTCACTTTTCATCCAAGAATCTCAGTCAACACATTTCTTGAAGTCATATCCATCAAGTCTTTAAATCAAGATTGGATGTCATTGTAAGAGAGATTCACTAGTTTAGCCAGAAGTCACTGGGAGTGATGCAGGAATCACTGGGTGAAATGTTCTCACTTGTGTTTATGCAGGAGGTCAGATTATGTGATCGTTACTGTCCTTTCTGGCCTTTAAAATCTATGAATTTTACAGCATTAATTAACCAAGCATCTAAACATCCCTGTAAAGTAGGGAAGTGTTGTTAATCCCATTTTACAAATGGAGAAACTGAGGCATGGAGCAGTAACTGGGCCACAGCCACACAGTGGATTAGTGGTCGTTTGGGAATAGAAACCAGGAATCCTGACTCTGTCCTCTTACTCAGAACTGTATACTTTACCTTTGTGGTAATATGGTGCTAAGAGCTCTTACAGGTCTTCTTTTTGAATTCATGAGAAAAGCCTCTTAAATAATTAAACCTGCCTTTCTCATGACTATCTTAGCCTAGCATAGAAAGCTAGAGCATTACATATCATCTTTCTTTTGTTGTTTTGTTATATATAAATTACATACACAGCTTACTGACTGTCAAGTTCTTTACCATTAACCAAAAAGGAGTGGAGTATCCCTTATCAAACACATGATCTACTGTCACAGCCCAACCAGAAGATAAATCAAACATTGCAATCATAAGTCTTTCTGCTTCTCTAGAATTAGCAGATTTTTATCTCTCTCCCTCACCCCTCTCCAAAGAATGTTTCTGTAGTGGACAAACTCCTGGTGTGCTAGGTCTCCATGTCAGTAGACCTTGTTAACTGGTCACTCGCAGTTCTTGTCAGACATCAGAATAATGAGCTACATGTGCTATTGATTTAATGACATCTCTCACTACTAGGAATCGATCTTATGCTTTCTGTGCACTAAAGCAAATTTAACAATAGGTTCATTCAGGGTTAGCTAACTTTAAAGATCTACAGGCTTTGAGATCATGTTCCCTGTCTAAGTGCGAGTTATACAGTATAAGCCTTTTAGAAGATCAGGACTCTGTCTTTCTGAAGTAATCAGTTTAAAAGTCTTATTTCCAAATACTCTAGCCCAGATAAACTATTATCCCACCCTCTACTGCATTGCAATCCCCATTACAGTGAAGCAAGGGGAGCAGGAGTCCTTGAGATTATAAATGACACCTCTTTTTCTTTTCCTAATAAGACTTGTTGGGTTGCCTGTTATCATTAGAGGAAATGAACATGTACAACTAAGTGGGTAGAATGGCTTTGCTCTCAGATAAATTGTCCAAATGTAAATATAAATCCTCTGTAGTGAGATTCTGTACAGTTTTCCCAGGAGAGGGGATTCCTTGCTATGAAAGCTGTGTATTCTGTCATACGTTAAATAAATGTCAACGTGTAGCATGTGGTGTAGGCCAGAGAAGGATCTTCAATGGCCCTTGCTGTATGCAATTTTCGAGGCATATGATCCCCTGGGTAACTCATTTTTGGAAAATTGCTATAATACAGACAACTCTAGCAACAATTTTTGGTTTTGTTTCCTTGAAAAGCTGCCCTCACTTTGTTCAGAGCAATATCCTGTGACCATCACCGGGAGAGAAGCCCTCATTAACTGTCAACAGTACCTGAAAATAAAGGTTTTAATTAAAAGTGGCATTTCTGAATCTCCTGCTGGCTACCATATTATTGTGAATTTGACATTGTTTATGGCACCAGCAGAAGCCAGAGATCATAAACAAGATTTGATCTTACCTGGGAATTTATTTTTGTGTGGTATTTTTGAAGGTTTTAACATCAGAAGAAGAATTTTTACTTTGAAGTTTAAAATAAATGCAAAGTGTTTACAAACAGCAAGTTCTAATGATCCTTAAACCAGCTGAAAAGCAGGATCGAACATTACCATATAGTTTTAGTGTGAAACAGGAGTAGAAAACACAGGGGATTCTGACAAGTTGAAAGCTTCTGGTAAAGATGCATCAGAATGAGTTTTTAAATGACTTAGGTGTAGGCTCTAGGGCCCAGATCTGCAAAGGTATTTAGGTGCTTAATTGCCATTTGACTTCAGTGGGAATTAGGTGCCTAAATACCTTTGAGGATGTGGGCCTAGGTGATCAGTCTTAAGGTGCAATTATACAGTTATTCAGTCAATGGAGCTACTTCCATCAAAATAGATAGTTTATTTATGTAGAGATATGTATTCTTTTTCTCTTCCTCCTTTGTTTAGCTCTGTCATTATGGAAGGCAGTGATGAGAATAGATGGGTTGTATTACAGATGATCTCCAGTAAGTTTTTAAGATAAATGACCTTCCTATATTACAGAGCTTTTAGAGGATTAAAGTCCCTCCCCACCCCAGAATGCTGGCAAAATAGCAGACCACACTTGGTGAGATGGGAATTTATTCCTGTAAAGCACTTGTGCGTGGTGCTGCCTCCCAAATTGCAGGTTATAGTAGCTGCGTTTTTCTCTCTGAAAGAAAAGGCAAATGCATTAGATTGTCAGATGTAGGTTACATAGATCCTCCTGCCACAAAGGTTGTGAATTGTACTATATACTTGGGTCTTTTGCCTTATTAATGTATATTGGAGCCAAATCCAGATCCTATTGAAATCAATGTTAAAGTTGTCCCAGATATTTGTATTAATTCCATATATAAGGTAAAACCATTGCTTTCCAGGCCATAGATTTGTCATTACAAATATCAACCAGTTTTGTGCAG
This sequence comes from Dermochelys coriacea, assembly GCF_009764565.3. NCBI lineage: Eukaryota > Metazoa > Chordata > Testudines > Dermochelyidae > Dermochelys > Dermochelys coriacea. The sequence continues at coordinate 18,193,659 of NC_050085.1, read as the reverse complement.
ACAAATGTGAGGTTCTGAATACCCAGACAGGTCTGCCAATGAGAATTCAGAACACATTTTGGAGGCTCTTTAAAAGTTGGCCTCATGACTCATTACTATTATTATTATTTAATATTTATATTGCAGCCGCCCTCCATCTTCTTTCTTCTATAAATGGGGATAATTCTTCCTTTGTCCATCTTGTCTATTTAGTTTGCTTCTTTGGGACAGGGACTGTCATTTTCTGTATGTTTGTACAATGTCCAGCAGAATAATGCTCCAATAATCAACGGAGGCAACTAAGCAGAAATATAAATGATTTTTTAAAATGTTTTGTTTGCTATGCATATGTACCACATATTCAATATGAAGAGGTTTCAGAGTAGCAGCCGTGTTAGTCTGTATTCGCAAAAAGAAAAGGAGTACTTGTGGCACCTTAGAGACTAACAAATTTATTAGAGCATAAGCTTTCGTGAGCTACAGCTCACTTCATCGGATGCATTTGGTGGAAAAAACAGAGGAGAGATTTATATACACACACACAGAGAACATGAAACAATGGGTTTATCATACACACTGTAAGGAGAGTGATCACTTAAGATAAGCCATCACCAGCAGCTCCTTACAGTGTGTATGATAAACCCATTGTTTCATGTTCTCTGTGTGTGTATATAAATCTCTCCTCTGTTTTTTCCACCAAATGCATCCGATGAAGTGAGCTGTAGCTCACGAAAGCTTATGCTCTAATAAATTTGTTAGTCTCTAAGGTGCCACAAGTACTCCTTTTCTTAATATGAATAGGGTTTTTATATTACTAAAATTAACTACAAAATATATTCACTAAAAATTAGCTCTTTTTTAGTGGCTTTTGGGAAATTTTGGAGAGAAGGTGCAGTTTCCATGCCCACAACCACTACTGTGATTTGCTTTCTCTTGTTGTCTCCCAATGAAATGTACATTCCAAATTCTTCTAGTAGAGAACTAGCTTCAAGATTTTATGGGCCCAGAATATAATATATATGGCCAAATCCCAAGCTGGTGTAAATTGGCATAGCTCTGTTGAAGTCAATGGCAAAACTCATCTTGATTTTTGGAACCAGAATTTGGTGTTATTAACAAGCTACTAGTATATGAAGACAATCAAGCTACACTGATTTACAGCAGCTGAGGATCTGACTTACATATTTTACATGCACATACAACCTACGTTTGTTCAGATTTTTTTATTATTATTATTTCAGGTGATAAACCTAGGAGGGAGAAGTGTGATCATATTTGGATGATTCAAGTAGTGAAAAATATGAACGTGGTCGCATAAAAATGAAACAGATGTCCATAAAAACTTTCATACTGTCATGCTATTTAAGTGTTACCCTTCACCATTCCTTTCTTCTTCTTCTTCTTTTTTTTTTTTTTTTGGTCTCCATTTTTCCTCAGTAGTAGTGCAAAAGTTGGCTTGACTTTATGTTCTCAGCACAAAGAGTGCTCTGTTAACCAGCAAAATGGCAAAGAAATCTGGCACTGAATTGGATGCTGTCCAGCCTAATCCATCCCAGATATTGGATAGTTGTTCATTTCCAACAAAGCTAGTACCTCTGCACTAATAGAAATCTGCTGTGGGAGATATAACAGTCTGTCTTTAGTTTTGAGTAAAGTAAGTAAGTAACTGTTCTGTCCAGTATTTTGAAATACTGGCTTGAGAAATCACAATTGTACCTTCGTAGTGTTTCACTGGGCTATGTTTTCTTTATTGGCAATAGATATGGATTCAGAATAAGAGGAAAAGAGGGTCCTAACAGGCAAACAGTAATAAAGATGCCCTTGAATTTTGAGTAGTTTTGTATTTTAATTAGTATTTCCCACACCTCTAGGAAGCCTGGGATGGAGCAAAAGGAGTGAAAGAACAAGAAAGGAGCAGTATCTTCCACCTCCGCCATACACACACACTGTGGGGATGATGGGGGGGATCAGGAGGAGTGCATGTAGCACTGCCCCAACCACTCCTGTCTGGTGATCTGCCTCTCCCCAACTGAAGGAGGAAAGGAGGTTGTCAGGAGCCATCAAAGTCACATCCCAGCTAGCAAAGTGAGCATTTGTTAGGAGTATTTCCCATACCTCTACTAAATTCCATGAAAAATCCTATCTGACTTAACATGTTCTGCAGCAGATAATGTCTATTATCTAAGCAAATCCACAAACAGGCATTTTGCATCAGTTCTAAAAATTCCATACCAGAATTAGTAACTGCAGAAACTAGTGTAATGAAATGGTCGAAATAATCTCCTGTAAAGCATACAATGAAAGACCATGTGTATTGACTTCCAATGGCTCTGAGCAGCATGAGCATGTGCAGCTTCCTTGTTGTCTTTGTAAAGGTCAGCATGTGACGGTGCTCAGTTTTCTTTGATGGGAAACTGATTTAAAGTTTTCTACTTGTGTCATATAAGATATGTGATTTTCTTTCTTCCCAAATATAAATGTTTCCTGTAGTTAATGGTCATTCCTGCTCACTTACATTATCAGACACATCAACAGTGGTTGCCCGTTCTACTTCATAAGTTTCGCTAGGGGAGGCCAGGAACACATGACACAGAGCCATGCTCTGTCATGTGGGACAAACTATAAATAGGAAAAATTCTAAAGGCAAGAGGCTGGATTCACCCCAGGGTTAACCTAGTTTTATGGCACGATGTTAGTCCATCGCAGTCAATGGAATTACACTGGCCTAATCTTGGGCTAACCCTGTAGGGATTCAGGCAATAGCAATAAAACTGGAGATCACAAAACTCAAATTATTTAGTCTGGAAAGGAAGAGAGCGATAAAGGGTAAGGATTAAGTTGAGGGGTTAAGGATTAAGTAAGTATAGAGCAAAATTCTCAGCCTATCTTTTGCTGTCCCATCACACAAGAACCAGGAGTCATTTGGGGTTCAGTCCTTCAAAGTACACAGCACCCTCAAATCCTATTGAGCTCAGCAGGAGTTGAGGGCACTTATCAACTTGCAGGATCAGGCCCCTGGCAGATGAATGGCCTGAAGTTTAACTAGAGCTAGCACAGGGGGTTCTGGGTAGTCTCTCAGCCCCAGAATCCAGTTTGCTAATGGCAGCAGTGGGAGTAGGAGTTTACCTGCCCAGCTACTGCAGGATGGAGTATGGCTATCCTTCTGCCACCCAAAAGACTTCTAGAAAGTGGGGGGAGGGCACAGCAGCCACTGTGTGGTACCACAAGCTGCAGGATGAGAGGAGGAATGGCTAACCAGTGCCCCTGAAGAGCATTGGAGGAGAGGGAGTGAGCCTCTTGGTCTGAAAGAGACTGACCAGGGTGGGAGTCACATGGCAGTTAATTCAAGGAGATAAACCCCTGACTTGACTTCTGCCAAGCCAAACCTGACCAACAAAGTTCTTCCTTGCTTTTGAGCAGCTCTGGTATTTACCAGGTTATCCAAGATTTTCCTTCAATGGTTCCATAACCAGAGAGATCCTCACTTTCTTAAGCGCAATCATTGCCTCAGATATCTTTGGACTCCCCTCTTCACTTGGCAGCCCCAGGTTACTGAGAACATGGTACCACCAAGCAACTTGCCTGATATTTGGACACTGGTCTGGATTGAAACTTAAGTTTTAAAAGTCTTTGAGGGGGATTCCCTTAACATTGTGTCAGAACATTTTCTACAAGTCATCATCACATAGTGTCAACCCCAATTCTCCCTTTGAAACTAGAGGAATGTAGGACCCAAAATACCTTTCAGCACAATCTCTGAGCAGACAGGAGTGGAGCCCAAGCCAGGAAATGACAGCAACTTCTCTGTACTGTTGCTGGGTTGTTGTTTTTTTCACACAAATCTGTAAATCTACTTAAAATGTATAGAGCAAAACTTAACTGTTCCTAGGTTTCTCACGGTCCCTTAAATCTAGTGAAAATCAATTTTCTTTTGTGCTTTATGTGCAATTATTATTATTGTTATTTCTAGGTATTATGTTAGTGCCTAGAGGCTAGGTCCCCATTATGCCAAACCCTGTACAAACATATAAGAAAGAGATGGTCCCTGCTCCAAACAGTTTACATTCTAGGTGGATTATGATGTATTATGTAATGATGTAGGCTGCAGGTTTCAAAGAGGCCCAAAGGAGCTCATTTCCTGACTCTCATTAAATTTGGGTGCCTAACTCCTCAGGGCCTTTTAAACATGTCATATCTTGTGTGTGTGACCATAAGGGTAGTGGGGGAGGACAGGCATAGGAGTTGCCTCTTTAACCCCATTGATTTTTGTGGGTGCCTTGGAACCCAAGTACAGATCACAGGATTATTCCTCAGGTCCAGAAACTAGTCTGTTACAACATTGATGCAGACATTATCTAATGAAGTAACAAGATGCCCACTTTTGGGTAGGTACCTTCATTTTCTTAGTGATGGGCCTGAACTAAAACATCACAAACTCTGGGAAAGTTTGGATCCAAATCCAGATCCATCCCTGTGCTTGCAGATGGGGCCAGACCCAGCACTGACTTAGACCCTGTGCAAGCCCACTGATTTCCGTGAGACAATGGAGAGTTAGTGTTGACCAGGCCCAGAGGTAGTAAAGTGATTTGGAATGGACAGTGCTGTCTAAAAGTAAACATTATTATGATTAGGCAATGGGTCACCAAGCATAGGGGAGCTATGAAATAAAACCTAGACAGCTAGTTCTTAACATGTCTGTGTTCTGTAAAATAGTGTTGGACTGTTACCACTCTCCTCGCATGGGCTTGTCCTCAATCATTATGTTATACTACTAGAGATCTTTATTCACCCAGATTCCTTGCCACAGGCCAGTGTTTGGATCACAGCAACCTGACACAGGGAGGAGGGATGGAGGAGATGGTGCACCAAATAGTTATTAACAAACGGCAGATAGTGCCTTATCAGAGGTTAAACTAGGCCACAGACCGTGGCGTCCCAGGTCTTCTTGTGCCTCAACTCCATCATCAAAGAGGAGTTTCTGCAGAATATTTGCAAAAAAGAAAAGGAGTACTTGTGGCACCCTATAGCTCACGAAAGCTTATGCTCAAATAAATTTGTTAGTCTCTAAGGTGCCACAAGTACTCCTTTTCTTTTTTGCGAATACAGACTAACATGGCTGCTACTCTGAAACCTGCAGAATATTTGAACACTACATTTGCCAGGAGTTGTTTTGTTTAGTTTTCTCCCTAGAATGTTTCAAGCTTAGTCTGTGCTAGGAGTGTAAACAGTGGATCAGATTCCGCAGTGACCTGTAGAATGCTATTTGAGGGCAGAATATGTTCCTGTATAACTTTTGTTTGCGCAAATTACTTATTCAGCTTGCAAAGCAAATCCTATTGAAGGAAACTGGCAGCTTCTTCAAGAGCATAGAAGGGTGGGGGGGGTGGGGAATGGATGTGATTAAATATCTTCTGGGTGTTAAACACACCACCATTTTTAAATACACATATAAATAATACTTAATCAGAGATAATAATTCCGATACGCCAACACATAGTTTTCACTGTACACTTTTCTTGAAAGATCTCTACTTCCCCTTGGGGATCTTGTAGCATTTATCTCTTCATAGTGATTTCTGATGTTCATTGTACAAAATTGCTTGTTAACTAATATGCAGTGGCACTGCATTTCAGAGTAATCATGTGTCTGTGTCTTTTGACTTCTTTTGACCTAATATTCTAATATTTTAATTCTATTAGGGAAAGAAAGAGCAAAATCTTAGGCATCAGTCATCAAACTTTGACCAATAAAATGACATAATAATATTGGGCTGTGCGGTAACTAAATAGCAAGAAACGTTATCTCAGGCATATCATATCCCTTGAGCAAAGGACTCAATAATAGCTCTACTGATTTCAGTAGAGATAGCTACACCAGCTGAGGTTCTGGTCCAAAGTTGGAAAAATGGAACTCTCTTGCCCAGTAAGCTTCCTCATACTGATATCTTCCTAAATTATATCTAGAAATAGTGCACAAGGTTGGATTCACTGGCTGGAAACCATTTCCCTGTTTCTCTAATCCTATTTTTTATTATTATAAGGAAAATAAAAACAAATGTGCAATGTAGAGAAAATGGATAAATAATGCACCATAATGATCAATCAGGAGGAAAATGTGCTTGGAAACTGGAAAACAAATTGTTCCAAAAGCACAAGTTGACATTGGTTAGTGTTTTTCTATAAGGCAAAGCTTTTTGTCTCCGTGGTAGCACTGGTGCTGTGGTTGCCATGGTAAGGTACATGTTTTGTTATGAATACTATAAACAGTCTTGCCATTGGCCAAGAACGTAAGTGAAAGATGTTCTGGTCAGACTTCACATGGGCTCTGGTCATGGCCACGATGGGTTATATGATTGTTTACATGGCAAATTAAATAGGCTCAGGAGGCCTGTCTCTGGATGATTATGGAAGCATTTGTCTCGGTGGCCATTCTCAGGTTAATGCTGCCACTAGGTACCTCTGTGAGTCCTCTGACCTTAAGTCCCTTTACTGGAGTATGAACCTGAATTATGCTTTCTTGCCTCCCATCCCCTGCAACTCCCTCACTATGATCGAAGCCAAGAGGGAATGGAGTGTGTTGGATGAGCAGAACTGGGAGTCAGGACACTTGTGACAATTTGGGAAATCTAGCTGTGTACAACTTACAGATTCTGGTTATGATATGAAGTTATTATTATGAATTTGTCGTATCATGGAATGCCTTTTGTGTTCTGTGGAATCCACCATTTGCTGACAGGACTAAAGCATATCTTTAGTGGTGTTTGATATGTATTGGGTATGTTTGATATGTTTAGGATGTTTGATATGTATTGGACCTGATCCTGCAGTCTCTATGAGTTCTTCCATTGCCTTCAGTGTCTCTATTCTTGTGAGTAAAAGTAGGTGCCTGTACATTTCCCGCTCCAAAATTTGTAGGATCTAAGCAGAGGACTTCTTTTTCTAGGGCTGTCAATCCAGCACTTTGAATCAGCATTAAGTTCACACTTAAAAAGAAATAGATCAATGGAATGAGCAGAAATGCAGGATTTACTTTGCATGCAATGCATGCTCCTTTGCAAGTCAAGAGGGCAGCCACACAAACAGACAGAGCTGTTAGAGGTTCCCTGCATTGTAACCACATGGTATCCTAAAAAACGAACATCCAGAATCCCAGCAGATACACTGCTCCCCAGGCAATGATTTTGGGACCTAAATCTTCCTGTGTCACTCATGAGCATTTCAGATTTGCCTCTCTGCAAATGATGCCTGAACCACAACATCTGCAGGGAGTTTTACAAACTATTTGTTATGGAAACATTTGCCTAATCATTCTCTTGTACTTTTGAGAGAAGTTAAGAAAACAGCCTGCCGCTTAATGCGTGACATTGCAATATAAGCAGCCGCAACAGGAGTGATATACAGTGCTCGATATTACTTGAATTCCTGCTGTGAAACACATGCTCGCTAGGAAGCACAGATGGCAGGGTTCTGTCCTCCTTTGGTCCAAGAGCTGGACTTTCTAAATTAACCCTTTGGGGCTGGTTGGTGGAATAAATTCTGGGTCTGACATAAAGGCTAGTGGCATTTCCTAGGTACTCTGTCCCAGGTTCTCTTACCATTTACACCAGTGTAAATCCAAAGTAACTCCATTGACTGGTGTAACTGAGCAGAATTTGGCCCACAGTTGTAAGAAACCCTTACCCACACTGCTAGAGGAGAGGGTTACATACATGAAGATTTCCTATAGCTCAGCATAATCATGAATACAAACAAAAAGCCCTTCTCCCAGGCTGTGTGTTTCGGGGTGATTATAGCAGACTGTGGGTGGTGCAAGAAGGCTGAAGAGAGTTTTGTATCCCCAGAAGGGCAGTAACCTCATGCTTCCCTGGCCGCCTCATTGCTCTTATGAAATGGAAATTATATATAAAAGCAAGGAAAGCAAAACTCTGCAATTACAAGGGACCCTGCTGTAGGTAGGTAGGCGAGGTCATTAGCAGCCAAACCAAAATATCCCATGGGGACCAGAGTGGCACAGGGGACGCAGCCCTGACATGAAACAGCCCATCGTGACTCAGTTTCTAGAGACCAGAGAAGGGCCATTCTCTAGGACTGTTGTTTCCCAAGCCTTTAAAAAGGGGGCTTCTAATTCATACATACATAGAATCATAGAATCATAGAATATCAGGGTTGGAAGGGACCCCAGAAGGTCATCTAGTCCAACCCCCTGCTCAAAGCAGGACCAAGTCCCAGTTAAATCATCCCAGCCAGGGCTTTGTCAAGCCTGACCTTAAAAACCTCTAAGGAAGGAGATTCTACCACCTCCCTAGGTAACGCATTCCAGTGTTTCACCACCCTCTTAGTGAAAAAGTTTTTCCTAATATCCAATCTAAACCTCCCCCATTGCAACTTGAGACCATTACTCCTCGTTCTGTCATCTGCTACCATTGAGAACAGTCTAGAGCCATCCTCTTTGAAACCCCCTTTCAGGTAGTTGAAAGCAGCTATCAAATCCCCCCTCATTCTTCTCTTCTGCAGACTAAACAATCCCAGCTCCCTCAGCCTCTCCTCATAAGTCATGTGCTCTAGACCCCTAATCATTTTTGTTGCCCTTCGTTGTACTCTTTCCAATTTATCCACATCCTTCCTGTAGTGTGGGGCCCAAAACTGGACACAGTACTCCAGATGAGGCCTCACCAGTGTCGAATAGAGGGGAACGATCACGTCCCTCGATCTGCTCGCTATGCCCCTACTTATACAACCCAAAATGCCATTGGCCTTCTTGGCAACAAGGGCACACTGCTGACTCATATCCAGCTTCTCGTCCACTGTCACCCCTAGGTCCTTTTCCGCAGAACTGCTGCCGAGCCATTCGGTCCCTAGTCTGTAGCGGTGCATTGGATTCTTCCATCCTAAGTGCAGGACCCTGCATTTATCCTTATTGAACCTCATTAGATTTCTTTTGGCCCAATCCTCCAATTTGTCTAGGTCCTTCTGTATCCTATCCCTCCCCTCCAGCGTATCTACCACTCCTCCCAGTTTAGTATCATCCGCAAATTTGCTGAGAGTGCAATCCACACCATCCTCCAGATCATTTATGAAGATATTGAACAAAACGGGCCCCAGGACCGACCCCTGGGGCACTCCACTTGACACCGGCTGCCAACTAGACATGGAGCCATTGATCACTACCCGTTGAGCCCGACAATCTAGCCAGCTTTCTACCCACCTTATAGTGCATTCATCCAGCCCATACTTCCTTAACTTGCTGACAAGAATGCTGTGGGAGACCGTGTCAAAAGCTTTGCTAAAGTCAAGAAACAATACATCCACTGCTTTCCCTTCATCCACAGAACCAGTAATCTCATCATAAAAGGCGATTAGATTAGTCAGGCATGACCTTCCCTTGGTGAATCCATGCTGACTGTTCCTGATCACTTTCCTCTCCTCTAAGTGCTTCAGGATTGATTCTTTGAGGACCTGCTCTATGATTTTTCCAGGGACTGAGGTGAGGCTGACCGGCCTGTAGTTCCCAGGATCCTCCTTCTTCCCTTTTTTAAAGATGGGCACTACATTAGCCTTTTTCCAGTCATCCGGGACTTCCCCCGTTCGCCACGAGTTTTCAAAGATAATGGCCAAGGGCTCTGCAATCACAGCCGCCAATTCCTTCAGCACTCTCGGATGCAATTCGTCCGGCCCCATGGACTTGTGCACGTCCAGCTTTTCTAAATAGTCCCTAACCACCTCTATCTCTACAGAGGGCTGGCCATCTCTTCCCCATTTTGTGTTGCCCAGCACAGCAGTCTGGGAGCTGACCTTGTTAGTGAAAACAGAGGCAAAAAAAGCATTGAGTACATTAGCTTTTTCCACATCCTCTGTCACTAGCTTGCCTCCCTCATTCAGTAAGGGGCCCACACCTTCCTTGGCTTTCTTCTTGTTGCCAACATACCTGAAGAAACCCTTCTTGTTACTCTTGACATCTCTTGCTAGCTGCAGCTCCAGGTGCGATTTGGCCCTCCTGATATCTTTCCTACATGCCCGAGCAATATTTTTATACTCTTCCCTGGTCATATGTCCAACCTTCCACTTCTTGTAAGCTTCTTTTTTATGTTTAAGATCCGCTAGGATTTCACCATTAAGCCAAGCTGGTCGCCTGCCATATTTACTATTCTTTCGACTCATCGGGATGGTTTGTCCCTGTAACCTCAACAGGGATTCCTTGAAATACAGCCAGCTCTCCTGGACTCCCTTCCCTTTCATGTTAGTCCCCCAGGGGATCCTGGCCATCTGTTCCCTGAGGGAGTCAAAGTCTGCTTTCCTGAAGTCCAGGGTCCGTATCCTGCTGCTTACCTTTCTTCCCTGCGTCAGGATCCTGAACTCAACCAACTCATGGTCACTGCCTCCCAGATTCCCATCCACTTTTGCTTCCCCCACTAATTCTACCCGGTTTGTGAGCAGCAGGTCAAGAAAAGCGCTCCCCCTAGTTGGCTCCCCTAGCACTTGCACCAGGAAATTGTCCCCTACGCTTTCCAAAAACTTCCTGGATTGTCTATGCACCGCTGTATTGCTCTCCCAGCAGATATCAGGAAAATTAAAGTCACCCATGAGAATCAGGGCATGCGATCTAGTAGCTTCCCTGAGTTGCCGGAAGAAAGCCTCATCCACCTCATCCCCCTGGTCCGGTGGTCTATAGCAGACTCCCACCATGACATCACTCTTGTTGCACACACTTCTAAACTTAATCCAGAGACACTCAGGTTTTTCCACAGTTTCGTACCGGAGCTCTGAGCAGTCATACTGCTCCCTTACATACAGTGCTACTCCCCCACCTTTTCTGCCCTGCCTGTCCTTCCTGAACAGTTTATAACCATCCATGACTGTACTCCAGTCATGTGAGTTATCCCACCAAGTCTCTGTTATTCCAATCACGTCATAATTCCTTGACATCACCAGGACCTCCAGTTCTCCCTGCTTGTTTCCAAGGCTTTGTGCATTTGTATATAAGCACTTGAGATAACCTGTTGATCGCCCCTCATTCCCAGTATGAGGCAGGAGCCCTCCCCTCACAGACCTTCCTGCCTGTGCTTCCTCCCGGTATCCCGCTTTCCCACTTACCTCAGGGCTTTGGTCTCCTTCCCCCGGTGAACCTAGTTTAAAGCCCTCCTCACTAGGTTAGCCAGCCTGCTGGCAAAGATGTTCTTCCCTCTCTTCGTAAGATGGAGCCCGTCTCTGCCCAGCACTCCTCCTTCATGGAACACCATCCCATGGTCAAAGAATCCAAAGCCTTCTCTCCGACACCACCTGCGTAGCCATTCGTTGACCTCCACGATTCGACGGTCCCTACCCAGGCCTTTTCCTTCCACGGGGAGGATGGACGAGAACACCACTTGCGCCTCCAACTCCTTTATCCTTCTTCCCAGAGCGACGTAGTCCGCAGTGATCCGCTCAAGGTCATTCTTGGCAGTATACATCCTGAAATGTATCCATGAACCTGCTCTGACTGAGGGTAATAGGGGTGATGAGTGCAGTCAAGTGGGATAGATGAGACAGACAGATTAAATCCATATGAGAATAATGTGAAGGGGCTAAATTCTGACCTAATTAACTGCTCTGCAACTCTGTGCTGTGGCACTGGTGTACCTCAGAGCAGAATGGGGACCCAAATGTTTGTCAAACCAGTTTTACTCACCATTTTCTGCGGTGGTGCCCTTTGGTGTGATAGGAAAGGGTCTGTGTAAGTCAATAAGGTAATCAGCTGTTCCCTTGGATGGGAAAGACTGGGCTCTGTTTCCGTCATTGTGCTCAGAATATTCTTTTAGCGATTGTTCCGTTTGCTTCTTTCCAGTTTTTTTCAAATGCACCCAACTTTGGGTGCATGTTCAGATTTTCAGCAAAATACCAATCTAGTTGACAAATGCTACCCGAGTACATGAACTGAGCCCAGAAATCATCTGATAACACACGAAACAAATGAAATATAAATCCTTAGGTGTCTCCACAGGCACCAGCATGCATGCATGTGGGTTGTTGTGGGGTTGCTCACTAGTGCTGGGCTGTCCACCAGGCTCTGTCAATTTAGAGCTGGAATGACAGCCCTGGAGATTGCTGATCTGCATTCATCCATCAGATAAGTTCATCATTGGCAGTAGCAGGGCAAGCTTCCCCATGTTGCTTACCAATGTGCTCCAAGGAAAAGTCTCCAGAGCTCATTTGGTCCTTACCTTCACTGCTGAGATTGCTAGTCAGAGTCTCTGTCAGTGCCATCTGTGACGTAAACATCTCTCGACTGGGAAATGGGTTTGGTCACCAAGTCATAGTCAATGAGCCAATGAACATTCATCAGTGATCCAGTCAGTCTTGGCTATCACTTGGCTCCTTTTAAACAGGTGAACTAGAAGTGGAAAACTCTGGAGACTCATTATCCAAGCTCCTCAAATAGTGGGACCTAAGCCACCTTTCTACTTCCCCCAGTTCTAGGGCTATCAACAGCCTAAAGGCTGCTCTTAGTTGTGCCAGGTGGAGTGAGGAATGCTGTGCTGGCTAAGGATTGGATAGACTTCCATGTACTCTGGCCCTGGCCCTCCTGCCCCAAGCCATTCCCCTGGCCCACTGCCCTCTGCCCCCAACAAGCCTACACCAGTGAGGGGAAAGCAGATAGTGTAGAGCTGGTTATAGCTCTATGCCACTTGAGGATTCCCCTATGTCAAGATTGAGCCCAGCATCCCTTTCCTAATAATAAACTGGGGGGGAGGGGAATGTTATGTCTGCGTTACTGATATTCCTGAGAAGCACAATGCAGCCTTCCCCGTAGCATCTCAAATGCTATCATTGCTAATACATTTACTCCAAAGAAGCTCTGTGGGCAGATTGAAAAGATTTCCTGCTAGGTGCACACCATGAGAATTGTTATGTCTATCTTACATCCCTTATTACATTTCATTGTCTGCAGAGAGTTAAGGGCAAGAGCAGTTGCTAGAGAAACTGTTCAGAAAAATGAGGTAACAGTGAGCCTATCTGAAATATATTCTTCAAAACTTCAGAGTGTTCCCATTAGTGTGTAATTACCAAGAAATACATAATAAAAAAAAACCATTTGGCTTCCCAAACTTTGAATCTAATACCAGTTAATAGTTTCAGGTTACAGTTGTTTTAATGTTTTGTACGTAAAGGGTCAAAGTTCTAGCAAACATATTCCTGGAGTTGTTGGCAGCACAGAGAGGTCTGCTTTATTGCGCTTTCATAACTGTTCTGATTCCCATAGCCAAGAAAGCACCATTAGAGTTTTTATTATTTTTAATATTAAAAACACTTTTAAAAATGTATTACAGAGGGACACCTGCAGGAGCTGAATAATCTTGAAAAATCTTTGGAAATTAACTCTACCTTGGAAAGGAATTTTTTTAATACTACGAAAAATATGATTAAAAAGCTTTAGTTGTGGCTTCAGAGGAGCCATAAATTCCATTTGATAAGCCATCCTTTCTCTTTACATCCTCTAGCTTTTGTCTTTGCAAGACCAAGCAAGATCTTCCTTTTCATTGTTACTTCATTCACACTTAAAGCCTTTTAAAAATGTTATCATCCCAAATTTTAATCCCAAACCAAATTCTCAACACATACACTTATGCCTGTCGGATTTTTCATTCCATTACACGGGTGGAGAACATTCTCCCCAGAGCAAAGAAATCCAAAAGGAACAAAATAGCCCTGATGGAACAGAGTCAACATCTCTACAAGGACATCTACAGATGGAACTGTCAACTTTTCTCCAATTTGGAGTTATGGAATCACAGAAATTAGGCATGGAAAAGATCATTAAGTCATCTTGTCCATGTCCCCTGCCAGTTCACAGTTGCTCTCTGCAGTATGTTCTCCAGTGGTTTGTATAGCTTAGTTCGGAATAACTAGTGAAAGGGCTTCAAGACTTTCCCCACTGTCTTTCTGCATGTGCACATAGCACAACAGGGCCTAACTGAGCCACTGATGTTCCTCTATTGCAGTGGTTCTTAACCTGGGGTACACGCACCCCCTAGGGGTGTGAAATGCCCTTTCTGGGGGTGCAAGACATGCCAGATTTTTTTAGAAGGTAAATCATTGAAAACACAAATTAAGCACAGGCAAGTAAGTACAACTACTTTATTTCATCAAACCTATGTATTTATTAACATTATACATTTAACGATTACTGTAATATACAAACAAAAAATATATCTAGGTTTTAAGAACTGACCTACTTCAATGATTTTTGATAAGGGGTTCGAGAACATATTTTGAGAACCAAAGGGGTGTAGGCTGCAGTAATGGTTAAGAACCACTACTCTAAGGCAAATATTAATAATAACAACTGTAGATGTAGTTAGGAAAATTGCCTTTGTAATTAGGACCAAACCTGCCATATACCTACTGTTTGTGGTAACTAAAGCTGAGTGAATAATTGTCAGCTAAAAGTTTATTCAATATATTTCTTCCATCTGCAAATTGATTGCAAACAGCTCAGATTTACTGGCAATTTGCTGAATCGTTTCTAGGAAAAATTCTTAATGTGTGGTTCATTTGTAAGCAGTTCTTTGGGAGTGTTCCAGATGTGAAATACAAAATCATTTGATTGGATGCCTAGGTCACATGGTATTTTCTGTGCCCTGATTGGATGAGTGTCAATTTGGGGCAGTGTGAGCAGCAGGCACTGCAGCGGGGAGGGAGTATGTCTGGCATCTAGACCAGGAGACTTAAGTTCTCACTCTGGCTCTGCTGCTGTGGGACTTTGAGCAGGTTATTTAACCTCCCTGTGTCTCAGTTTACAAACCTTACCTGCTGTCAGCTGCATTGAATGACACTGATGCTAACTACCTCACCCAGGTTTTTGGTAGAGTTTATTAATGTTTGCAAAGCACAGTGAGATTCCTGGGTGGAGGTTGTTAGAGAGGGGCAGTTATCATTGCAACTGCATGTGGGATCCTGTTCTATGACTTACCAAACCCAGCTGGAATTTGGAGAAATCCACTTCCATCAAACATTACAGGGTGCTGTGTAAGTGCCAGAGAAAAGGCTTAATGATGTCACTCCTCAGATAGGGATTGCCTGAATATTTCTGCTCTCTGGAGCAGAATGGTATTTCAGTCAATACCCACTATGATGGGTTGGGTCACAGAGACCCCCTTGGGACTGTCACCTGATGTGCTGAGACTACCTCTGAGCCCATTTCCCTGCCAGCTTGGGACTGCAGAACCCTGCCTTGTTGAGCCAGACACACTACTCTGCTCCAATACAGACCCGGGGTCTGAACCACGTCCCAAAGCTGCAGGCTTTAACTGAAAACCACTTAGCAGGTACTCCTATCTCCAGCATCCAGACACTGAGCTCCCAATGAGATCCAAACCCCAAATAAATCCATTTATCTCTGTATAAAGCTTATACAGGGTAAACTCATAAAATTGTCCACCTTCTATAACACTGATAGGGAGATATGCATAGCTGTTTGGTCCCCCAGGTATTAATTACTTACTCTGCATTAATTAATAAGCAAAAGTGATTTTATTAAGTATAAAAAGTAGGATTTAAGTGGTTCCAAGTAACAACAGACAGAACAGACAGAAGTAAGTTACCAAGCACAATAAAACAAAACATGAAAGTCTAAGCCTAATACATTAAGAAACTGATTACAAATGAAATCTCAGCCCCAGAGATGTTCCAGTAAGCTTCTTTCACAGACTGGATTCCTTCCTAGTGTGGATCCAGCAGTCACTCACACCCCCGTAGTTACTGTCCTTTCTTTCAGGAACCTCATTGGGGTGGAAAGGCCATCTCTTGAGCCAGCTGAAGACCAAATGGAGAGGCTTCCAAGGCCTTTTATATTCTCTCTCTTGTGGGCAAAAACCCCTTTGTTCTTCTGTGCACAGTCACAGCAACAAGATGGAGTTTGTAGCCACCTGGGAAAGTCACATGTCCATGAATGATTCAGCTTTTTGTAGGCCAATGCCATTGTTTACATGTTAGTTTGAATGTTCCCAGGAAAGCTCAGATTTGGATTGGCTTCTCCCAAAGTCCATTGTCAGTTAAGTGTTTCTTGATTGGGCATTTACGCAGAATAGTCCTTTCTCAAGAAGCTGACCAAATACTTCACTGAGGCTACTTAAAATCAAACACATTGAAATACAAGTATATAGCCAATATTCCTAACTTCAAATACAAAAATGATACACACATACAGATAGCATAATCATAACCAGCAAATTACAATCTTTCTATAGACACCTTACTTGTCCTCCTTTGTACAAGATTTGATGCAACTATGGACCTTAGTTGCAACAATGATCTATACGGTCACAGCTCAGGTAAATAACATCACGCCCACTCTTTGTTCAAGTGTTCCCTTGCACTGAATCCTCTGTATTTCCCCTGGCATTGAGACGCACATTTATATTATTGCACGCTGCTGATTCCTAGAAGTCTGCATGTACTAGGAGAGCAGGTAGCTCTGTTAGGCCAGTTGCTAATTCTCTCCCATAGCTGCTAATTAAAAAGCCATATTTCACAGGTGGATGAGTTAGACATGTGAAAGGGAAAGTATGTTGTTTAGGCAGAATTCTGGAGCCCTGTGGTTGAGGTGTCTGCAGGGTTGTCGAGGATAACCTTGCTAATGAGTAAGTACTGGTGAAAGGGTATGTGCACTACAGAACAAGTCAGTGTCTGGAGGAGACTAAGTATGGTTTAAGCATAGGAACTGAAGAGCCACAGAATCAAATCCCAAGGGTTTAGCTCAGCCTTTCCAAGCACTTGCAGTTTACCAGGTTGGGATCTGACAGATGACATCTTCAAAATGGAGTGATGGTTTTGGGTGGCTCCGTTCTTGGAATGTCCAACCTGAGACACCTGCAAGGGGCTGCTTTGTAGACAGTGCTCCCTTAAGGGAGCACTTAAAGGTCCCTTAAAGGTGTCTCAGGTTGGACATCCAAAATCACTGGCGCCTTTTCAAAATTGTAGCCTCTGGCCCTGACTCTCTATGCAGACATTAAAGATCCGCTGGGGATCCTTTTGTGAGAGCAAGAGATTTGTCCATGCATCCTTGGCAAAAACCAGCCCCCCACTTGAATTCTGTGTGATGTTGGTCTGCCTGGCAGCTGCCTCTACCCCAGAGATCTTGAGGTATGATTTACCTTATCCTGCTCTCATTAAAGTCAATAGTAGCTTGTGCCTATGACTTCAGGGGGAGCAGGATGGGTGCCATAGTTTGTAAAATTATTTGCAGGATAGAGGAAGCTGCAGCAAGTGCTGCAAGAATCAGCTGTTATTGTCTGTGTGGGAAAGAGGATGTGAAAGAGACACAGTGCCAAGTGAATCGTCCTCCCTCCTGCAAGGACAGGAGCAGAGTGGAGTTCAGGACAGCTACTTATCTACATATATATTTTTTTAAAGAAGTGGGCTCCTTTTATTTAGGAGACTGAGAGTGTGTCTACACTGCAGTGTAAACCAAGGGTTCACACTCAGGTTCAAGCCTAACTCCCTTCTATCTACATAAAAATCATGCTAACCCAGGGATTGGACTCAGGATCCAAGGGCCCCACAAGGGTGGAGGATCCAAGCCTGAGTCAAGCTGGGACCCAGGATCCAAGCCCTATAGCCTTGCAGTATAGATGCAGCCCCACTGGACTCATCCTTTGGGAATCCATCAGAAATACTCCACAATCCCATGGGCTGACTTTCTTTGTCCTCTGTACCATCAAGTTTTTTTCACACTGCACCATGAACAAAGGGCTAGAGTAGCTACACTTTGGGAGGGTGCTAGGAAGTCTGGTACATGGGTGGTTGGGCTTGGGCCCACATAATGCAGTGCAGACTTGAAGCCCCAGGTTGTGCTCAGGGTACAACTATTCCTAACCTGGGGTTACAAGTGAGTGTAGATGCTCAAGCCCTAGGTTAATAAACTCAGGGTCTGCTCACTCAAATTCTATTAGCGCTGGGCTTACATTGCAGCATGGACACACCCTGTTTTACTGTCAGAAGGACATGACTTTTCAAAGGCAGGTGTGAGCAGGTCCTGTGTAACTTACAGAGAGCATGAGAAACCCCATCAACAGGACATCAACACAAAAACATAGGCAATGCCCTTACCTCAGACCAAGAGGAACATGAGGGTCCCTGGCAGAGAGGGAGTTAATTGCCAGATCAGGTCTCATTCCCACACCCACACAGGTGCCAACATTTGGGGAACTGAGTTCTCAGTCAGGAGCTAAGAGCTGAAACCCCATAAAAGCAACACCTAGGTGATCAGACATTAGCAGTAAACAGGTGGTTGTGAGAAGGCTCAGAGGTGGTAGGTCTCCATAGCAGATGGAAGGGCTGGGTTGTGTCTTAGCCTAAATGAGCCTATAACTCTCACTATTTTGATCTGAAACCACATGGTGGCTCACTCACACTCTACTAGACTTGGCAAATTTCTAATCGCACAAAACCAAACACCCTAGCCCCACCCACTCCCCTGCCCCTTCCCTGAGACCTCGCCCCTTGCTCATTACATACCCCCTCCCTCGGTGGCTCGCTCTCCCCCACTCTCACTCACTTTCACTGGGCTGGGGCAGCGGGATGGGGTGAGGGCTCAACCTGGGATTGTGGGCTCTGGGGTGGGGCCAGAAATGAGGGGCTCAGGGTATGGGAGGGGGCTCCAGACTGGGGCGGGGAGTTGGGATGCGGAAGGGAGTGAGGGTTTCATCTATGGGTGCAGGCTCTGGGGTGGGGCTGGGGATGAGGGGTTTGGGGTGCAGGAGTGGGCTCCAGGCTGAAGGGTTGGTCTGAGGGATTTGAAATGTGGGGGACGGCTGCTGGTTGAGGCAAGGGGTTAGGACGTGGGGGGGGTATGGGCTCTGGGTCAGGGTTGTAGGCTCTGGGCTGGGATTGGGGATGAGGGGTTTGAAGTGCAGGAGAGGGCTTGGGGTTTGGGGGGGCTCAGGCTCGGAGTTGGAGTGCAGGCTTACCTCAGGTGGCTCCCAAGTCAGCGGCACAGTGGGGCTAAGGCAGGCTGCATGCCTGTCCTGGCCTCATGCTGCGCCCCAGAAGTGGCCAGCAGGTGCAGCTCCTAGGCGGGGGGACCAGGAGGCTCTGTGCACTGCTCTCGCCCTCAGGCACCACCTCCCCCAGTTCCCATTGGCCAGGCTGGGTTTCCACAATAGGAAAGAGTTCCTTTCCTCACGAAGGGCATTTCCTGTGTCCAGCACAAGTACAAGCTGATCCACAGCCCCCTCTTTAAAATGATCCACTGTTGTAGTCACCCATGGTCACCTCATCCTGGGTCCCCTTCTTGGTACTTAGGTGATACAGTAGGCATCGTAGATAGAGGCAGGTGAGGCTGAACTGGCACTGCCATGGAGGGCTCTTTTCTCACACTCTTCTCCCATTCAGGAAGAAGCTGAAGCTACAACATATTTTTCTTATCCTGGTTATAACAAAGCTTGGCCTCACCCAGAGCGACTGGCCACACCACATCAAACCCACATCAACCACAACCACAATCAAGCCATGCTCAAGCCTGAACAATGATTCTGACAGGTAGCATAGCCTCACACTTCCCTCTGTGGTTCTCCTCTCCCACTCCAGTCTAGAGCAGTCCACTTTCCAGGCATTGATGGTGAGGCCTCTCAGCCATGGCTACTGCTGTCCTTCCACACAAGGAGGTTTTCTAGTTCTGAGGTACAGAGCAAGTCCCTTTGGGCTGCAGCCCTTTCATGTCTTTCCCTGTCCCCTTCCTTTTATCCCAGAACACCCAAGCAAGGGGAATGGGAGTCTGACAGGTGGCAAAGAACAAACACCGGATTGATGAAGCCCTTGTCTTCTTTCAGGGAGAGTCCAGACCAAACTCCAGCCCCAAGGACTCTTGGCAGTCAGCATTGGCAGCTCCTCCTGCCCTGCAGGGCTGCCTGAGCCTTTCCGTTAGTGTTGTGTCTGACTGCCACAAAGGGTTAATCCTCATTAACCAGATGTGTAAATAACTTAGACATTTATCTTCACCAAATCCAACATTGCTCCCTTGTCAGAATGTCTTTATTTTAACGCTCTCTGTGCCAGTCCATCTGCCTCGGATTTGCCCAGAATTACCTAAACCGAGAGGCAGGAGAGCCCTTTGCATTTGAGGAGGGTTGAGGGAGTGGGGGGTGGGGTGTTCTTGCTCTGGCTAGAAAAGCATTTCTCACTCCCTCCTCCATGACTTTAATTCCACCTCCCTCACACATTTACCTCAGAGCACAAATGAGAAAGGATATGAAGGATTGATGGGGTTAAACTGCAAAAGCTCTAATGACTGCCGGAGGGGAAAGGAGTGTGAGTGTGTGAGAGAGCAATTCAGTCTTTGGCTGCATCCCAACAGAGAGAGGGTGCAGGGCTCTCTGTGTGCTTCCTGCCTAGGGTGGGGTCACCTCCCATGCCTTCTTCCCCTCCTCCCCAATATTGCTTTCAGTGCCACATTGTTAACATTTGGAGCTAAAAAAAAAAATCAACATTGTTTCCGTAGCTGAAGCAGAACATTTTCATGACTGGGGAATTCCTGCAGTTTGAAACCAGCCAAAAAAAGAGCCAAAGGGGTTTTAGCTTCACTTCCCCACCCCCCTCTTCTTTCAAAAGCAAGACAAAGTTTCTCTGGAAATGTGGGTTACACCCACCTTCGCCTCAGAGAAAATTTCTTATCCAGAGAGATGGGCCCAAAGTGCCAAGCTCAGATCTGAATGTCCCCAGAGTTCAGGGATATGTTGGGATGTGGGGTTTTAGTTTGAGATTCATGGGCTCCTGACAGGCAGTCCTGGGGATATAGTAATGATATTTAGCAAGGCTGTCGCAGTTTTAATCTGAAGCATTTTGTGAACTCTATTTGAGGCTCATAATGCCCCTTGGGAAGTATGCAAGAGCTGCAGAGCGATCAGCCACCAATGGGAGTAAAGGCAGCAACTTTTGAATTAACACAACAGTTTAGCAGAGGAAGTAAAGAGTCCATATCCCACTGAGTGTACGAGGTATTCCTTGGTGGCTTCCCATCCAAGAACTGACCCACATCAACCCTGCTTACCTTATGAGCTCTGGCAGAATCAAGTACAGTACAAGGTGGCCTGGCTAATTGTAATGTAATTAACTAACTATTGTGCAAAGAAAAGCTTGTTGAATGCACATACTTACAGATTTAACTAAAATCTAATCATATCTGGGCTTATTCTGAACTGTTGCCTTTACAAAAAGGAACATACACACTGGCCTGCCTTGTCTAATGCAGTGGGGCTTAGGTATGAGGTTGGATCTGTACAACTACCCAGGTACTTCCTACCAAACAGGGTGGTGCTGAAGTTCAGTGGACTGGCAATAATGGATGACTGCTCTTTGATTAGGACATAGAAATGGCCAATCTGGATCAGACTTAAGGACCATCTGATCTAGTGACTTCTTTTTGACTAGTATCTGATGCTTCAGAGGAAGGTGTAAGAACCTTACATTAGGCAGATATGGGATGATCAGTTAGAAATAGAATGGCTGGCAGTAGTGCAATAGTGGGAAAGAATAGCCTACCACAATTGCATTGCCAGGTGCATTTTGAAAAGAAATGTTGCCTACAAATATTACCTTAAAGAAGTCTTACAAATAACAAGAGAGTTGATAACTGTGTGGTATTGTTCAGATTGGTAACCTGTAGCAAACTTTGTGGCAAGGCATTTATACGGTGCCAGGTGATTGACTGCCCTCGGCTCCAAAGCGGAAGCTGCTCTAGCAACTCTCAGTGACATGGCTTTGTGGTGTAATCAACAACTGTGTTCTCTTTGCCACACATGGAGATCTTTGCTGCCAGCATGTGATATTGTTGCAACGTTGTTCCCTGATTGGAACGCTGGAATAACAGCTGAAGCTGGTGGAATATAGATTAGGAAGAACACTGAGTATGTCTGGAAATATCATTTTAAGACTCTCAGCTGTTCCTTTGATATGACTTGGGTGAGAGAAAGCATTTCCAGAGTTGAGATAGGTGAAGAATGGGTGTCATTTGTATAGAAAATGTGGCCATATTTGAAGTGCACACTTGAGCTGTCTTAAATAGAGGAGAAACCCCGCCAATTGCCCATCTGTTTCCAAACTCCATTAACAAACATCCCTTTTCTCCCTTGCCCTAATTCCCCTCTCCCACTTCAGCTATGAGTTTGCTCTGTAATTAGGCTATTTAGGGGCCTGATGCTGCGAGGTGCTGATGCTCCACTCCCATCATCGTCTTCCCAGGAATGGGGGATGAGAGGCACTTCTTTCCTTGCTTGTTTCACAAAAATCCATCAAAATAGACATAAGAATAAACTACAAAGGCAACTTTTCTTTCTGCTGTTTTCCAGCTGCTGCCTGGATCAGGCGGGGCTCAGTTGTCCTCTTCAGCACTTACCATCTCCAAGGTCTTACCTCCCACACTATAGATGGACAGCCCCTCTTCCCCATAACCCAGCAAAGTGGAGGATGGTGACCTATAAGAATATCCCCATCACAATCTCTTAGTCATAAGAAGAGCCTTTGCACTGAGGAACCATCTGACAGTAGTTTTGCATTTTGATTGGCTGACAGTCTCCTGTGGTAGTGTAAATATTTGACCATGTATTGGTGGTTGTGTGGAAGGTGCTAAGGCACACAACCAGTCTTTTATAGGGTCTCTTTCCTCATCTGAACTTTTTCTCCAAGTCATTACTTGGTTTCTGTCTAATTTTATCACTAGCCCTTTGAAAAATCCATTACTTTATTCCCCATTTTAAATGTAGTACATATGATGGCAGCGACCTGCAGAAAGCCTGGTGTACTCAGTGAGATCCTAAACCAGGGCACATGCAGGTATTTGTTGCATCCCAGTAGGAAACCACTGGTATCCCAACCCAAGCAAAAATAATACTTAGTTCTGAAGTGGCACTTTTTGTCTTCAGTGTGCTTTGCACCCATTAAGCAATTAGTCCTCACCATACTCCAGTGAAGTTGTGTTATTATTTGATTATTGCAGATGGCGAAGCAGAAGGGGTAAGTGACATGTCCAAGGCCACAGAGGAAGTCAGTAGCAGGGCTAGAATTAGAGTTTGTGGAAAAGGGAAGTATTATTATCCTCATTTTACAGATGTGGAACTGAGGCACAGAGAGTTAAGTGAAAAGAAAAGGAGTACTTGTGGCACCTTAGAGACTAACAAATTTATTAGAGCATAAGCTTTCGTGAGCTACAGCTCACTTCATCGGATGCATTTGGTGGAAAAAACAGAGGAGAGATTTATATACACACACAGAGAACATAAAACAATGGGTTTATCATACACACTGTAAGGAGAGTGATCACTTAAGATAAGCCATCACCAGCAGCGGGGGGTGGGGGGGGAGGAGGAAAACCTTTCATGGTGACAAGCAAGGTAGGCTAATTCCAGCAGTTAACAAGAATATCAGAGGAACAGTGGGGGGTGGGGTGGGGGGGAGAAATACCATGGGGAAATAGTTTTACTTTGTGTAATGACTCATCCATTCCCAGTCTCTATTCAAGCCTAAGTTAATTGTATCCAGTTTGCAAATTAATTCCAATTCAGCAGTCTCTCGTTGGAGTCTGTTTTTGAAGCTTTTTTGTTGAAGTATAGCCACTCTTAGGTCTGTAATCGAGTGACCAGAGAGATTGAAGTGTTCTCCAACTGGTTTTTGAATGTTATAATTCTTGACATCTGATTTGTGTCCATTCATTCTTTTATGTAGAGACTGTCCAGATTGGCCAATGTACATGGCAGAGGGGCATTGCTGGCACATGATGGCATATATCACATTGGTAGATGCGCAGGTGAACGAGCCTCTGATAGTGTGGCTGATGTGATTAGGCCCTATGGTGGTATCCCCTGAATAGATATGTGGACAGAGTTGTCAACGGACTTTGTTGCAAGGATAGGTTCCTGGGTTAGTGGTTGTGTTGTGTGGTGTGTGGTTGCTGGTGAGTATTTGCTTCAGGTTGGGGGGCTGTCTGTAAGCAAGGACTGGCCTGTCTCCCAAGATCTGTGAGAGTGATGGGTCTTCCTTCAGGATAGGTTGTAGATCCTTGATGATGCGTTGGAGAGGTTTTAGTTGGGGGCTGAAGGTGATGGCTAGTGGCGTTCTGACTTGCCCAAGGTCTGTGGCAGAACAAGGAGTAATGGTCTCAAGTTGCAGTGGGGGAGGTTTAGGTTGGATATTAGGAAAAACTTTTTCACTAGGAGGGTGGTGAAACAGTGGAATGCGTTACCTAGGGAGGTGGTGGAATCTCCTTCCTTAGACGTTTTTAAGGTCAGGCTTGACAAAGCCCTGGCTGGGATGATTTAGTTGGGGATTGGTCCTGCTTTGAGCAGGGGGTTGGACTGGATGACCTCCTGAGGTCCCTTCCAACCCTGATATTCTATGATTCTGTGAATGGAAATCAGATCTCCTGAGTTCTAGTTCAGTGTCTCTTCCACAAGACCATCCCTCTAATTTTTGCTACCTACGGGTAACACTCGCACTTTTGTACTATCCATTGGTAGTACTAGTACATGTGGCAGTCTGCCCAAGTAGCACTCCTCTGGTACTATCCTTGAGTACCACTCTTATTTTCACACTCTCTCTACATGTAGCAAATAGCTTAATAAATACTTGTGCCTTTCTGAAAGGAATTTTGAATCTTCTTGATTCAATGAGCCCTTTGTTGGGAGCTAAAGTGAAATTATCTTAACGCTTCTTGTCAAATGTTTTTAAGACTCAATCCCTCCTGGACCTTCCTCAATTGTGAAAAACTGTGTTCAGTTTCTTGGTCTGGTTTTTCACTCACCCAGTTAATCTTTCTTTGACTTCTGATAAACTGCCAGGGAGCTTAAAATTTGCCTTGATAACTCCCTTGTGAAAGAGATTGAATTTACCAGAGGTCATTGTTGCAAATTATTTCTCAATTTCCATTCTTCCAAACTTTGCTGTAAGAGTTCCCTAAAAAAGAAGAAGCTGGTGGGCATTATTCTCAGAACCAAAACTATCATCAGCTTTATAATGAATTCAGCCCTTCTTTCTTGGAGCACAGACATTGCTCTCCTCAGTGTTTCTAATGATCTTGCCCACACTCAGTGGGATTCTCATCTCTGTGCTTTTGCAGCTATTGGCTGCTTTTGATATCTTAGCTCATCAAATGTTACTAGACAGACTACATGCTTTATGTAGGTCATTGTGCAATTGCTTTGAATGAGTTTGCTTCATATCTTAGTCAGCAAACTCAATTCATATGTTTAGACTGAGATTCTTTAGCACATATTCACCTTCTTATGGGGAGTATCTGCAGTAGTCCATATAGAACCTAAGCTTTTGATATTTACTGTATGGAGTCACAGTACCATTAGCTGACGTTATGGGCAGACATAGTTTCACTCACTATACGTTAGGTAAGCGACACACTAGTCCAGTTTGCTGCTGCAAATCCACTCAGATGTTCCCTTAAATCATTCTGTGTTTAGATCTGTAGATTTTAAGGCCAGAAGGGACCTCTATGATCATCTAATCTGATGTGCTGCATAACAGTCCAGGTGCTTGTTCTCTGACTGACACCTTTAACCTTTATCATTTATTTTACCTCAGTAGAGGGTGCTAGTGCACTAAAGCACATGTATTCACCAAGCTTCTGTGTAACAATTGGCAGTTGGGCTCTGCAATCAAGTCCCATGTGATTAAGGTTTGGAGCCTCATTATGTTTGTCTACACTGTACTAAAAGACCCTTGTCACAGATGCACCTCGTTCAGGTCAGCTGACTCGGGCTCATGGAGCTCAGGCTCAGAGGGCTAAAAAGTGCAGTGTAGACATTCGGGCTCAGGCTAGAGCGCAGGCTCTGAAACCCCATGATGGGGGGTGGGTCTCACAGCCAGGGCTCCAGCCCAAGCCTGAATGCGTACACTGCAATTTTTAGCTCTGCGAGCCCAAGTCAATTGACCTGGGCTCTGAGACTTGGTGCCTTGGGTTTTTATTGCAGTGTAGATGTATCCATTATGAGTTGAAAGGAGGCAGGCCAAAAACCGAGGCTCATTAGGGACCAGTCTGCCTTCCCTCACACAAGCAATTGTTACTCATGCAAGGAGACACACTGATTTCAGCGGGAGTCTGGACGTGCAGGTCTGGGCTTACCTGCAGCCGAGGGGAGCCTATAAAAATCATTACAAAAGGTGGAAGTACTGATAGGGTTGATACTCTCCTGTGGTTAGAAGCTGCAATACTGCAATTGTAAATAAATCGAAAGTCTTTCCCGACCTGTGGCTTGGGCAGTATAAACAGCCTGCCATTACAGAAGAAATGGGAATGCACGAGTTCAATCAGTTCTCATTTACTCACTTCATAGGACTATTGTCTTCAGGATGATTTAAGGAGCTGTGCGGTCACTAATCAAATGCTCGATCCATTTTCTTTTGGAGACTATAATCAAGGAAATATGCACAGACAGAACCAGCAGGTTAAACATCTCTCAGAGCTCTACTGGCATCACTGCCCACTCTGAGAACAAGAGCTGAAAAGCAAACCCCCAGCACAGGGATTGTTGGAGAGAGTTGGTCATTATTAATAATTATTTGTATCACAGTAGCACCTAAACAACTCTAAATGAGATCAGGAACCCATTGTCCTAGGCATGAACAGACCCATAATAAGAGGCAGTCCATGTTCCAGAGAGCTTACAGACTAAAGAGACAAGGCAGAAAAGATCTCTTGTAAGCCTTTTCCTCACTATTTCAGGATGAAAACCTCACATCCACATCTTCAGCTGCCATGGATATTAATGTTTTTCTTGTGTGTGGATGCATTAAAAAAAACACCCAACAATCTACAGTAGCACTGACTCTTGCCATAATTCCTTCTCACACAGCCTAACCCCAGCTCCTTCCAGCATTTCCTGTGCACTTGGAGAGGCTGGGAAAGTATCTGCCACACACTCAGCCTGGGGCTTGCTTCCTCCTGCTTGTCCTGAAGTTGTACGAGCTCAAACATGGAAAAACGCTTCTGCTGCCATTGCTTGCTCTGTAGCGGACATCTTTAACCTTTCATTCTCAGGAGGGAGGACAAGTTCCATCATGTTTAAAACATCCTCGGATTGTTCCCATGCACAATTCTGATGATACTTGCTCTGGTTTTCATTAGCAGCCTATTTACTTACCAACCATTGTTTCTAAGGTTTTTTAATGTCCTGGATTGTTGTTTATTTTTAAAGGTCTCTCTGCAACATTTATTCAGTCAATTGCTGTTCTTTACCACAAAAGAGGAACAGGCAATCTCACTGGGAGTTTGGATTTAATGCAAATTCTAGAGTCTTTTTTGTAAGTTGTGGGTTTCACTAAACCTTTTTTGCCTTCCAGGGAACATTCCCCCTGCTCACCACTTCATTTAAACCATTGTATTCCCTGGAACATTAAAATTAAAAAGTTTCTTGCTAACTAAATGGGAGCCTGCACTCTGCAAAGAAGAAAGATTTTAGTTTGAAATGACTTTTGCCTTCCTTCTAGATTGTATGAGGGAATAAAAGAAAACTTGATGTTGTTCCCAGAATTCTTTCTGCCAGAGCCAAATAGTGATCAAACTTCAACGGTTCCAAGTTTGGTTGTTAATCTAGAACTCATGGTTTCCAAGCAGTGTTTAGATCTGGTAAAATAATTTCTCCCTTTCATACCTTCTTTCAAACTCCAGAATAAGGGCATCCATTTTTGGAAGTGACAAGTGATTTCGGGTGACTTCATTTTTGTATTCCCAACTTGAGACACCTTAAGGTGTGTGATATTTCAGCAGGTGAATGCTGTCTTTAATTGAGCACTAAAAATCACTAATTGTTTTTGAAAATATAGGCTAAACTCTTCTTCTTGTTCTCATTATGTCATTGTTCTCTTCTACAGCTCCCTGAGTGACTCCCTTAAGAAAATGGCTGCCCAGTTCCCTTGGCCCACCTGAATCTTTCAAATGAATCTTTCTGTTAGTCTAGGGAATTGGGAATTTCTCAGTTCTGATGCCCCCCTATGCTCAGCATCAATGGCTTTTATTGTGGAACAGCTGCAGCCACAGGATCTAGGCAATCATGGCAACAATGCAATGGCAATTCAGGGCTCCAGGTCAGGAGGAAACCTTCCACTCAGCTTTGAATTACAAGAAGTCACAACTTGCTCACATCATTCCCCATATCACAGAGGTTTAGATAAAATAACCTGAATCCTCCTTCAAAACTCAAACTAAAGCCTAACTGAACTTGTTTTGAGCTTTGAAAAAAGTTTGGATGTTTGGCTGGTTTTCATTTTCATGCACCTCCTAGGACAAGAAGCAGAAGTGCCTTAATATCACAAGAAAACTGCTCTGGTGAGATTTCCAACCCAAACTGCAGATCCAAGAAGTTCAGGGAAGTAACTGAACTTGTAGATGCTTTTCCAATCCAGACCTCTGAACCTTTTGAAATTTGCATACCCGCTAGCCTGAGTCCATGGACCATTGACATGATGCACTTCACCATTCTCTTCTGCCATCCAGTGACTTACTCCCAAACAAAGCAGATATTTGGTTCTTTCTAAATCTCCCTGTTTTTAAAACGCTGGTGGTATTGAATAAAGAGGCATGTCCATTTCCTGGATCTAGTGTGTTTAGTAATAACTAATGAACAGAGGATATTAAAGTTCAAACTCTTTGGAGTGGGGGTACATGAAAATCTAACCTGGGATGTTGCACAAGACCTTACGAAGCCCAGAGAGAAATAGAAGGGGCAACTAAAACATGCCCTACCTTGCATTCACTTTGCTTGGCTCATCTTGGAATATTACTAACTAGCATGACATCCACAGCAACAGCGACTGTTCCTGATGTTGGAATTAGCATAAAAATGGGCCTGTCATCCTTTAGATATGGTACATGAACTGCCCTTAGTTCTCTAATGAGCTGATGGTGGGCTATTGCTGACACCAGTCTGCAGTGTTTAGCAAGCGACATAAAGTATCATTTCCAAACTGCATGATGTGCTAGCACCCCAGCTACAGTCAGAAAGCTTTTTCCCTTCTCTTCTATCTGACTGGGAGATCCCTGCCTGTGCCATGTTTAATTTCAAGTGAGCATTTCAACTTTATCTCAGCTCCATTTGTACTGCTTTGTGAGATAATGTTTGTGCAGCACTTTGGAGATATAAAACGCTATAGAAGCTCTCAATGCTATCATTACTGTTGTTGTTTTTGTTGTTCTTACTAAGGCATACTTAAAGTTCTTCCGCTCTGCACCATGGCTTCTGATACTGCTGGTGGCAAGGCTCGATTGAGTGTTCAATGGCAGCATTACACTCCGGAATGGTTCATCCATTTGGGCTTTGTTTGATGGAGCACAAAGGAAAGAATAAATTAAAAGACTGTAACTCTGGTGCCTTTGAAAAGAACTGTGCTGTGCCTTTGGGGCCAGATCCAAAGCCCAGTGAAGTCAATGGGAGTCTTTGCATTGACTTCAGTGGCCATTGGAGCAGGGACGCAGAAAGGAAGTACTAGGAATGTCCAGCAGGACCGAGTCACAAAAACTCATCATTTTGTTTGGGGTCAATCATGCTATTTTTTTTTAAGTAATCATGTTTAATAGTAGACAAGACACCATTTGTGAAATGCATCCGATGAAGTGAGCTGTAGCTCACGAAAGCTTATGCTCTAATAAATTTGTTAGTCTCTAAGGTGCCACAAGTACTCCTTTCCATTTGTGACCTGGATCTAATGGACAACATCTCATAGAAATATCAGGATTTGCAGATAAATGTTGGGGATCAAAAGTATGGTTGCTTTTGCATGACACCTGGTATGTGGGGGAAGAAAAATGGGGAAGGCAGACAGACATACACAGTGTGTACTGAGACTGTGGTTCGGGGTGGGAGATAGCCAAGCAGTTTGATAAAATAAGAACTGACCTACACTCTTGACCAAACCCTGAGATAAATCAAAGCCAAATCTTTTTTCAAAGGAGTCGGTCATCCTGTGCCTAAGATATTTTTTACCTGTTGTTGTACCAAGTAACACCTAAGAGGCTAAAACTGAGAGCTTAGTGGGAAAAGTCCATAGGTGCTATGGTGATGGACTCTATAGAAAGATCTCAGATAGACAGAAAAAGTTCTTTGTCTCTTTTTCCAGTGTTTACTCTGTGCATCTAATGGAACTTCAGGTACAATTGATTTCATCGTTGCCCCTATATAATTCATCAGTTTCCCCTCTTGTTCATGTGGGTCTTTCATAAAGCAACAGGTGTAATAAAATCATATTTTAAATAGGAAAATGTGTATGTAAGATAACATACATTCTCAGAGGGTTTCAGCAGCTTGTTTCAAACCAGGACATAGTTTTACCTCTTATTTTGCTACTCACTAAATGTCAAGCTGATGGTCATTTCTTTAAGGTTTAAAATGTTTCAGTTAACATTCTGTGTGATGTCTGTACATCTTGGAACTGTCTGGGACCAGAAGCAGAAATACTATGATATCCGTGGAAGAGGATAATTCCTCTGCATTTATAGGTCAAGCTGAAAGCAAGATGTACATAAAATCTTACTTGAGAAGCTGAAAGTCACAAGATGTCCAGAAGAAAGATGTTCAAAGAAGGTTTGAGAAACATCCAGGTCTCTGGGTATTTATCGGCAACTGAACCTCTGAATCATCTGAAGTTTAATCAGCTCTAATTATATTGCATGTTCGCAGTTTTCAAAAATAACTGCCGCCCCCGACAAATCTCTTTCCATCAAACCATTTCACCCACCAGGTATGTCGGTTTTGCTTCCTAAATAGGAACAGATGCCATCAAGGCATCCCATATTCACAAATGGTGAAATTCACCCCAGTACAGAAGGGACTTGAAAGTGGTGCATAGGTCTTTCATGCAAAGGTGAATTTCAATTACTGTGCTTAGCTTTAGAACCAGTAATCTAGGACCCAGTTTGGCAGCAAATATATGAATGATGCTCTGAGATACTGCTAAGGAAAAAATGCAACTGTATTTCCTTTTCTTCTTTATTTACCAATTAAAAACAGTTACACCAGATAGGCTCCTCAAGATAAAAAACATCTGGTTGGCAGAAGTGCCCTGTCAGCAGACAGCAGCAATTACACTGAGTCTGAACAACAGCTTAATTACTTACAAGGCAGCTCCACTGACAAAGGGAGCTGCTGTAAGTTAAACAAATCCCCCAACCAAAATCATCCCTGAAATTAGAACTATTTAAAAGAAAAGCTCAGACCACAAGAAATCAAGTGAAACAGAAGCTAGCCCCACACTTGTGCTGCAGAGTGGGCTCTGAGTGAAAATGTTCATTTATGTTTGCATTGATGCTTTTTATTTTTGTATTCCCAGACTGCTGTAAATGGCATGTTTTGGCTTTAGTTGAGGAGGCAGAAAATCCCAGCTACTTGGACGCGCTTTAAAGCAGATCTTTGATAGGAAAGCAGATGAGAAGGAAGAGACTATTTATACAAAATCCTGTGTATTTGACCCAGCAGTCTCTCAATTTCCCCTTTTTCTTGCTTCCAATAGCTTACATTTGGGGATGAGCTGTTGATCACTGTTTCTCTTCATCAGACTCTACATCCACTCTGCTATCTGTATAGCATAGGTATTTATACAGTCCCTATCACTGCAATATCCCTCACAATCTCTCTCTCTTTAAAAAATATTAGGACTGTCAAGCGATTAAAAAAATTAATCATGATTAATCGGACTGTTAAACAATGATAGAATACCATTTATTTAAATATTTTTGGATGTTTTCTACATTTTCAAATATATTGATTTCACTTTCAACACAGAATACAAAGTGTACAGTGCTCACTTTATATTTATTTTGATTACAAATATTTGCACTGTAAAAAACAAAAGAAATAGTATTTTTGAATTAATCTAATACAAATACTGTAGTACAATCTCTTTATCATGAAAGTTGAACTTACAAATGTAGTTCAAAAAATAATTGCATTCAAAAATAAAACAATGTAAAACTTTAAGGCCTACAAGTCCACTCAGTCCTACTTCTTGTTCAGTCAATAGCTCAGACAAACAATTTTTTTTCATTTGCAGGAGATAACGCTACCCACTTCTTGTTTACAATGTCACCTGAAAGTGAGAACAGGCGTTTGCATGGCACTGTTTTAGCCGGCGTCATGAGATATTTACATGCTACCATAATACAAAGAATAATAATATAATCTTATTCTTGAAAGTGATGAGGGAAATGAATGACAAACCAATGTAAGGTAACTGGGTAGATGCATAGTTGAGATATTTCTGCTGATATGCCCCAGACTCAGTGTCTGTAATGAAATCACAATTAAGAATGGGAGATTGGCGCATTTGAAGCCATGAACTAAAATCAAAGAACCAGTGCACCTCTTTGTCAACCTGGGGAGAGAGCTGTTTAGAAAAGCTGTGCATTCTGTAGCTAGGAAAAATATTACAAGAGATGTGTGTCAGGCAACCAGGAAAAAAAAGAGCATTGCACAATCTAATCTTGGTAATTCTGGGAATGCAGCCTCTGGCCCAAGCTTCCCTTACATTTGTGAGCACTCGGGATATAGATCCAATACAAACGCAAGAGAATGATTTACTTCTGTGTAATATAAACACCACTGAATAACATTTTGACAACACTGTGCTGACATCACTTTGGAGATCTGATTGGGGTCCCTCAAATGCAATTAAAAATAAGCTCCATCTCCCCTTCCAAGTTTTATATCACCACAATTCTTTGAGGAGCATGTCAAGGAACATAAACAAAAAATAACCTCCTGGCTGTGCAGTAGGACATGGAGGGGGAAATAACTGACATGTGGAAATGGTTCTAAGGAGTCTCCTGGAGAGAAGCACCTTCAAGCCCAACCCAAGACTGAAAATGTAAATGATACTGTTTAAATGATCTCTGTTTGTCCCCTGTGCTTCAAAGTACGAGGGGGAACACACAGAGCTTTATTCATACATCTCTAAAGTACAGAGAAATGAATGGATGGGAAATATGGGATGGTTCTGTGGCCAAAGCAGAGGAATGAGTGTTAGGAGACATGGGTTCTATTCCTG
Organism: Dermochelys coriacea; assembly: GCF_009764565.3. Taxonomy (NCBI): domain Eukaryota; kingdom Metazoa; phylum Chordata; order Testudines; family Dermochelyidae; genus Dermochelys; species Dermochelys coriacea. Next base: position 18,160,672 of record NC_050085.1, on the reverse strand, counting down.
ACTCTGCTGCTAACTCACTCCGTGACCCTGGGCAAGTCATTTCACTTTCTGTGCATCAGTTTCCCCTCTGTAAAATGGAGTTAATGATCCTGGTCCAGCTACTGTTGAAGTCAACCAGAGTCAGCAACAACTGGGCTTGGCTCAAGAACTCTCCCCTAAAAGGCTTAACAAACTGTTTGTCAAGTGCTTTGATAGTCTTGATGCTTCAAAGTGTTGTCTAAGGTTCTGAACATCCCTGACTCCACTCGCTTCAACCATACAGTACACACGATCTACACGATCTAAATGCTATTAGCAGAAGCAGTCACTAGAGGGCCTAGCTCAGCTGGAGTGTCAGTTGCAACATCGTAGAATTGGTGAGAATGGGCCTTTAAAAGGTGGCCAGGTGTTTGCTTCCTCTCTTTTGCCCCCTCCTGTTCTCATTGTGTCTGTCACAGAGGAAACCTCCCAGGGGAGAAGAGGAGATGAGATTTCAGTGTGAGATATAAAACCCTCCCACAAAAATGTATGACCAATCGCAATGATGAGGTCATGTTGATAGCTTATCCTGCATGCTAGTGAAATGATATCCATGCCTGGAAAAGGCAGAGGCATGAATATTGTATCCGCTGTCCACAGCCACGTTCTCAACCGTCCAAGCTTGTGCTTTGCCGTTTGCCCCCTAAGATCTGCAACACACCCACAACCATAATGAATAGGCCTGGATTTTCTCTTGCTAACATTTGTGAAAATCAGGAATAACCCCATGGAAATCAATGGGAGAGGAGAGTGAAGTCCAATAAGTGGGAGTGTGGACCAAGGAGATATGACATCAAATGGTATTACTGCTGCTTAAAGTGACTACAGAAATGAAAATAGAAAGGGCTGCCCAGAGACTAGTCTGTGCTTTGGTATGTGCTATAAACACCCTTGGTGAGCTCACAGACAGGGTCTGCCAGAGGAGACCACCACACCCACAAGTCAAAACAACAGTCAAGAAAAAACAGGCCCCAGAAAACTCTATACCATTTCTGTGGCTTTTTCACTTGTCTTTGTTTAATTACTCAGTCCCAAGTGGTTAGGGAAAAGAGTTTTCTTCCTGAAACCTCCAGGGGGACCCTCCATACCTTCACCTGAAGGGATGCACCATAAATTGGCACAAGGGACAAAGGAGATGGAAGTGTCAATAATGGGCCCTTTTATATCACTCGTGTTAGCCCAAAGGAAAGGACCTTCTGCCATAGGAAACAGGGAACCAGCTGAGCAAAGGCTTAATGGTGAAATCCTAGCGGATCTTAAACATAAAAAAGAAGCTTACAAGAAGTGGAAGGTTGGACATATGACCAGGGAAGAGTATAAAAATATTGCTCGGGCATGTAGGAAAGATATCAGGAGGGCCAAATCGCACCTGGAGCTGCAGCTAGCAAGAGATGTCAAGAGTAACAAGAAGGGTTTCTTCAGGTATGTTGGCAACAAGAAGAAAGCCAAGGAAAGTGTGGGCCCCTTACTGAATGAGGGAGGCAAGCTAGTGACAGAGGATGTGGAAAAAGCTAATGTACTCAATGCTTTTTTTGCCTCTGTTTTCACTAACAAGGTCAGCTCCCAGACTGCTGTGCTGGGCAACACAAAATGGGGAAGAGATGGCCAGCCCTCTGTAGAGATAGAGGTGGTTAGGGACTATTTAGAAAAGCTGGACGTGCACAAGTCCATGGGGCCGGACGAATTGCATCCGAGAGTGCTGAAGGAATTGGCGGCTGTGATTGCAGAGCCCTTGGCCATTATCTTTGAAAACTCGTGGCGAATGGGGGAAGTCCCGGATGACTGGAAAAAGGCTAATGTAGTGCCCATCTTTAAAAAAGGGAAGAAGGAGGATCCTGGGAACTACAGGCCAGTCAGCCTCACCTCAGTCCCTGGAAAAATCATGGAGCAGGTCCTCAAAGAATCAATCCTGAAGCACTTAGAGGAGAGGAAAGTGATCAGGAACAGTCAGCATGGATTCACCAAGGGAAGGTCATGCCTGACTAATCTAATCGCCTTTTATGATGAGATTACTGGTTCTGTGGATGAAGGGAAAGCAGTGGATGTATTGTTTCTTGACTTTAGCAAAGCTTTTGACACGGTCTCCCACAGCATTCTTGTCAGCAAGTTAAGGAAGTATGGGCTGGATGAATGCACTATAAGGTGGGTAGAAAGCTGGCTAGATTGTCGGGCTCAACGGGTAGTGATCAATGGCTCCATGTCTAGTTGGCAGCCGGTGTCAAGTGGAGTGCCCCAGGGGTCGGTCCTGGGGCCCGTTTTGTTCAATATCTTCATAAATGATCTGGAGGATGGTGTGGATTGCACTCTCAGCAAATTTGCGGATGATACTAAACTGGGAGGAGTGGTAGATACGCTGGAGGGGAGGGATAGGATACAGAAGGACCTAGACAAATTGGAGGATTGGGCCAAAAGAAATCTAATGAGGTTCAATAAGGATAAGTGCAGGGTCCTGCACTTAGGATGGAAGAATCCAATGCACCGCTACAGACTAGGGACCGAATGGCTCGGCAGCAGTTCTGCGGAAAAGGACCTAGGGGTGACAGTGGACGAGAAGCTGGATATGAGTCAGCAGTGTGCCCTTGTTGCCAAGAAGGCCAATGGCATTTTGGGATGTATAAGTAGGGGCATAGCGAGCAGATCGAGGGACGTGATCGTTCCCCTCTATTCGACACTGGTGAGGCCTCATCTGGAGTACTGTGTCCAGTTTTGGGCCCCACACTACAGGAAGGATGTAGATAAATTGGAAAGAGTACAACGAAGGGCAACGAAAATGATTAGGGGTCTAGAGCACATGACTTATGAGGAGAGGCTGAGGGAGCTGGGATTGTTTAGTCTGCAGAAGAGAAGAATGAGGGGGGATTTGATAGCTGCTTTCAACTACCTGAAAGGGGGTTTCAAAGAGGATGGCTCTAGACTGTTCTCAATGGTAGCAGATGACAGAACGAGGAGTAATGGTCTCAAGTTGCAATGGGGGAGGTTTAGATTGGATATTAGGAAAAACTTTTTCACTAAGAGGGTGGTGAAACACTGGAATGCGTTACCTAGGGAGGTGGTAGAATCTCCTTCCTTAGAGGTTTTTAAGGTCAGGCTTGACAAAGCCCTGGCTGGGATGATTTAACTGGGACTTGGTCCTGCTTTGAGCAGGGGGTTGGACTAGATGACCTTCTGGGGTCCCTTCCAACCCTGATATTCTATGATTCTATGATTCTAAGGGCTTTCCTCATCCCAAAAGACATAGTACCAAAGCAACCTGGAAAGGTAGCAGATGGAGACACCACAGCAGTTAGCTACACAATGCCATTAGAACACCTTTGAGAACGTGGGACATGAAAAGCAGGAACAGCTGCCTGTCTCTGTGGATTTGGCATAAGAGGGCCAGTGATTCTCATTTACTCAGCAGTGCAAGAGAAGCAAACGCAAAGGGGTTTTTGCAAGATAATCCAGCAGGTAGAGTCTGATCCTGTCTTGCTGCATGGCCACCAAGAGGCAGGAGTGAGGCCGAACCATGGAACAAGTCTCTGAGTATCTCATTTTCATGCTGAGGATTGTTTAAGGCTTTACCAATGCAGAGACCCCCCTGTCTCCATCCATACCCATGCCTAGCCTCTCCACTTGCACTTTTGAGGGCATACTGCAGCTACGTGTTCTCTGCTGTGCCTTACACAGGGACTTGTGGGATTGAGGCCATAGTAAGATACATTCCCTGGCCCATGCACAAAAGCTCACTCTCCATGAGAGCTGACACCATCACATACGCATTGCTCCACACAGCCTCCTTATCTCGTGAACAACACTAAAGACAACCCAGCAGCTGGCATATTGCCTGGTTTCCGATTCCAGCGTCTGAGCCATTAACATTATGGATGGGGCGGTATTAGGTCGACGCAAAGCAAACGAATTGCAGTCATTCTGAGAACTATGTCCAGCTAGGAGGAGATGGTGGGGTTGGTGGGGGGATGCAGAAAGGATGGGAGCCAACAGGAGACACTTAACAATGTTTAAACAGACTTTGTTCTTTCTAAACCAAAGAGCAAGCGCCCTTTGAAGCTCTCCCTCCGGTTGATCAGGGGAAAGAGCGCTCTGCCTTTGATGTCTCTTTGGAAAGCCTAGTTGCCAGTTGAGGAAATGGCAGCAGGAAGAAGTTTGAACTTGAGCCTGTACACATAAGTGAGAGAGAGAGAACAGCCAAATGTTGAATCCCAAGGGGTTTGCCAGAGCCAGGTCCTAAGCCAACAATAGAATCTAAGCTGTAGGTTCTCAAATAAATCAGGTAGAGGACTCTGTAAAAGATCATCATCAGAACTTCGGTGTCGCACTTGTTTCAATATAGACTGGAGGGGAAGACAGCTATTGTCCATAGCTAGCAATGAGCACATAACTCATGAACAGCTGAAAAATGTGGGATCACATAAGCAAGGGATGTGCATCCCTAATACCTAAAGATAAGGGTTTAGATCCAGCTGTGGGATGAGCAGCAGCAATCCCAATTAAGTCAATGGGAGTTCACCCCACTTACACCAGGGCTGAATTTCACCCAGAGGGTATTATTCCAATCAAGGAACATAAGGATTACCATACAGATCAGATCAGACCAACATTGAGTCCACTCTCCTGTCTCCAACTCTGGCCAGCACCAGCTGCTTCCAAAGAAGGGACAAGAAGAACCCTGCAGTTGGAAATTAGAGGAATATTTTACCTGTCTCCAAGGAAAATTCCTTCCTATTCCCATTACTTAGAGACTGGCTCATTCAGGGAAGGAGGTGGGCTTATGCTTTTTATATTATAGCTACTGAAGCCCTTACTATTCTAACTCTGGCCATTGTATTTCTGTTGTGGCTCTCAACATTCTGCTTCTTGGGGGTCACTTTTAGACCATGTTTGGATAATTCTAACTCTCCCTATTGAACAGTACTGGGTAAAATATGTAATCGAAATTTTTTTTCAAATAAAATATGGCCTTTGAAAGGAAACAAAAATGTAGATTATAGAGTTTAAATCCAGAAGGGACCATTAGATCTTCTAGTGTTACCTCCTGTATCCCAGTGGACATTACATTTCACCCACTTACTGCAGTACGGAGTCTAATAACTTCTGTTTGATTAAAGCATATCTTCCAAAAAGGCACCCAGTCTTGATCTGAAGACATCCTGTGATAGAGAACCCTCCACTTCCCTTGGTAATTTGCTCTAGGGATTAATCACCCTCACTTAAAAATATGCACCTTACTTCTAACTTGAAGTTGTTTGGCTTCAGCTTCCAGCCATTGATTTTTGTTCTGCCCTTCTCTACTAGATAAAAGAGCCCTTTAGTACGCAATATTTTCTCACCACGAAGGTACTATACGTTATAATCAAGTCATCTCTCCATCTTCTTTTAGATAAACTGAACAGATTGAGGCATAGTAAGGCATTTTCCCCAGTCCTTGAATAATTTTTGTGGCTCTTTTCTGTACCCTTTCCAATTTTTCAGCATCTTTTTTAAAATGTATACACAGTATTCCAGTGTTGTATCACCAAAGCCATCTACAGAGGTAAAATCATCTCCCTCTTCCTACTCACTATTCTCCTGTTTATCCATCCAAGGATCACACTAGCCTGTTTTGCCACAGCATCACACTGTCAGTTGTTTGTCCACTGTGACCCCTAAATCCTTTTCAGAGTCAGTGCTTTCCAGTATACAATCCCCCATCTGTAGGTATGGCCTGCATTCCTTGTTCCTAGATGTATAACTTTGCATTTGGCTGTACTAAAACGCATTTTATTTGACTGGGCCCAGTTTATCAAGCAATTCAGATCACTTGGTATGATAGCCCTGTCCTCATTTATTGAAACAAATAAAAAAAATTTAATTGTATTTCAGGTTGGTTTGTGTTTTCCTGCTCTCTTCTCCCCCCCTCCCCCCATTACTATGGTAAAAGAGGGAGGGTGTAGAAACCAAAAAACTGAACTGAAATGAAATTTTTCAATTCAATTAGTTTCACTGAAAAATTTTGAATTTTTTCAACCACCCTTACTTACTATTGGACTACATATTTTCCTGCTGCGTTTCCTCGTGCATTTTATAACATGGGTTCTTTAAGGGCCCATTTTTATTGTGCTTGTGGAGCAGATCCTCTGCTGGATGGAATGTGAATAGTTCAACTTTGTCTCATAGATGCTATACTACTAAGAGTTAACAGAGATTCTCTTTGTGGGAAGTGACAGGGACCTAGCCCTGCTGTTCTGAGTAGCTATGGTGTGCAGCATTGTGACAGTCAGGCAGTTCCTACATGATCATGAATTTGTTACAGTACTGTAGCATGCAAAAGGAAGCTCAATTCTCGGATAACAATGTAAAACACATCAGCTCTCTGTAATATGTACATGTATCTGTTTGCATTCCAAGTGTCACGGGGTGGGGCCATAAGGAAAACCAAGAGCAGCTGTGGTGGTGAAACAGAGTGAATAAAAGTTTGAATTATTGTTAACATATGTACCACTATAATAAAATCCCGATCTGATCAGTTACATGAACACAACATATTGCTGAATAACCCCCCTCTGGATACATTTGTATTCCAAAACATGTCATAAGGAAAGATTAATGGTTTGGAAATGGATCTTTTCCTTAGGATGCAGATTTCATTTCCTTGCCTGATATTCTTGGAAACTTTTCAAAAAGCTGAGGGTGGGGGGGAATAATATGAGGTATTAAACCTGTCCAATGTCTTGTTTAATTAATACAGCAGTCAGGCATGAAGGGGACAAACTGGAAGCAAGAGATGATCACCTGCTCCCTGGAAGTATCTCTTTTCTCTGATTATTGGCCCCAAAAACAGTATTTTGGGGGGATAGGGGTGATTGAACCTGGGGAAGTTTGGAGTTTAGCAAAAAAGTTTTTGAATTTGATTAAAGAAACCAATTTTCTCTCCAATGGAAAATGACTCAGAATACAACAGAACAAGTTTTCTTACATAAAGAGATTGGTTTCCATGCTACAGAGTTGAAAGAATCTCAGTTTCAGAGCCTCCCGCTCCACTGGAATCTTTAGAAAAAGACTTTGGTCTGGTCTTTCTCATCTTTTCAGAGTTTTCCCCGGCCAAATCCCATCCTGATGTACATCCTTTGCAACCTGATTCAAATCAATGGACCAGTTCTTCAGCTGGTGTAACTTGCCTATATTTTGCAGGAGACAAGATGATCTTTCCTGGCCTTAAAATCTGTGACTAAATTAAGCCAGTTCCAAGTCAATGTGGCTGTAACTATTTACATCAGATGAAGATCTGCGGGAATCAATTTGTCTGGAGTATATGTCACATCAGGATTTGGGCCCTGACAGTTGCCTACATCTCTCTCTCTCAAATTCTTCTTCCATTTATGAATCAAGCAACCATCTTTCCATCAGCTTCACTCTCACTGATGCTTAAGAAACAGAATACAAGATGAGCAGAAATAAATTACCATTTTGGGCTAGTTCCACACCAGGAACTGAAGACAAAGCCTGAAATACAAAGACAGTTATTATCTTACAATGAAGCCTGTTTCTGAGGGCCTTCATGCTGCTACCGTCCACAACAGTAAAACCATGGAGTATGCAGAAAGTTTTTTCTTATTAGAGGTTTTACTACAGCATATTGCATTCTTAATGCAACACATGAAGCTTAGCATAAAAGAAGCAAGAGTATTGGGCCTAACTGCTATTACAATGTTGGTATTAGAAAGAAAGAAAGAAAGAAAGAAAGAAAGAAAGAAAGAAAGAAAGAAAGAAAGAAAGAAAGAAAGAAAGAAAGAAAGAAAGAAAGAATATATTTCATTTTAGTTGCTATATTCTTGCTCAGTCGATGGTCTTCTCTCATCTCAAGGTGCAGGGAATTCCATTATCATCACTGAGTGGTACATACACAACCCTTCCATCAAATTAGGAAGAAGATGCATGCCCTGTGATCATGCTGTGGTCTTATCTGTACTGAAGATGGGTGAGATGGTTCCAATAAAATAAAAATTGGTCCAACCTTTCATTCAAAATGATTCTCAAGTGCAACTTTTTTGAGGTCATAAAAACTTGAGAGGTCCTGCTTTTTTATATTTCCATACTTCTTTCTGCTTCTTGGTTCTGGCACAGCCCATCAGTTATGATGCCAAACTACTGCATTCAAGTCCATTCTGGTGTGATAGAGAGCAGGAGGTGTTGGAAATTTCATGAGAAAGCTGGGCTTGAGCTTGCCGAATCAGGAGATCAGGGCTCTCAGAGAAATGTGGAACCAGCTCACATTCCAGCATATCCAACTGTGAATAAGAGTAGAAGAGAGCAGTCACCTTTGGCTGGATGCCCCTATCTGGGAGTGACAACTGGCTGGGGGAGGGGTCTGCTCTGCATCCCTAGGTTCACTGAGGACTAGAAACTTCTCAGATGGATCCTATTGATGGAAATGACCCACTAGAACCAGTTCCTTTCAGTCTGGCATGCTTATCCCTAATCAGTTGGGCTGTAAGAAAAGGAGTACTAGTGGCACCTTAGAAACTAACAAATTTATTGAAGTGAGCTGTAGCTCACAAAAGCTTATGCTCAAATAAATTTGTTGGTCTCTAAGGTGCCACTAGTACTCCTTTTCTTTCCGCGAATATAGACTAACATGGCTGCTTCTCTGAAACCAGTTGGGCTGTGGCTCTCTTGTTCTCAGTATTTGCTTCCCACTTTTCTTCCCTATTCCCCATTTCCCTTTCATCTGATGGGGTGCTGTCCACATCCTCTGAGGCAGCTCAGCTGCAGACTTGGCCCTTCTTGATTTTGACTTTTACTGGTTTAGAGATGAACTCCCATTCCTTACTCAGAATCGTTCAGAGTTAAAAAGAAGAGACAAGGGCAAAGAGTGTGCACATTTGGGCTTAAGACTTGTCATGATGAAGAGTGGGATGAATTGCAAGAGAGAGGCACATGCAGCAGGATGGCTTGTAAAATCCAATCACCAGTTCTGCAATGGCCTCCATACACCGTCCCTAACCCACCCTCCCCCTTGTTACAAATTCTGTGCCTATGACAAGGAGGGCCAGACGAGCAGCATATGTGACCTGGAATCGCTACGTCCCATCAATGATGCACTAACAATGGAATGAAAATCCCTGTGCAGAGCGTACAACAACACTCTGGTATGTGCTCTAGGCACCCAGCATTGAATTTAGAGAGAGAGAGAGATGCAGCCTAAACAGCTGACCCCTTCTAGAAACCAAGGGAAGAGGAAAACCCCAAACCTCATAAAACTGAAAGGCAGGGGATTGCTAAATGGTATTTCCTTATCTATAGATAATTGTTGCCCCTCCCAGTCTCCAGACAATTGCTAGGGAGGTATGGGGGGGGGCAGGGGATGGTGAGAAGGCCCGCAGACGGCATTCAGACTTCAGCATCATCTCCCCAGCACGTCGCTGGAGATGTTTGAAGATGTCAGCCAATTCTTCTAGCAACAGGAGATGCACCAACGGATTCCTGCAAAATGAGAGCATTGGGAGTGGGGCCTCTGGATGGACTCGCCAGCTCTGAGCCCAGATGAAAGAAATGAGCTGCAACTTCAATCTCTGTGCTCCCCAGCAACACTGCCTTCAAACAATGATTTATTTAACAATGATAATAAAAGCGAATCCTATTGGCTGAACCCTGCCTCCCCAAGGGTCCCAATTTATTACCCACTCACGCATTGGCTTTGGATTTCCAGAAAGTTTCTTTCTTAGATATGTGTCGTCTCTTATCAGACACAATCTGAGCTGTTTCCTCTGTATCCAAATGCACTTTTAAACAATTTGCTGGGGCTGGAAGTTGGCTTTATACAGCAGCTCTCATGCCCAAGGGATCCTGAGGCACTTTAGCCCTGATCCAAAGTCCATTTAAATCCATGGGAGTCCTTCCATTGGCTTCAGTGGTTTTGGATGGGGCCTTCTGACTTATAGGTATGATGAATATGCTAAAGGGGGCCCACATCTCCTCAGGTCCACCAAATGGGCTTGGAGTTTTGTTGCCTGAGCCTCGAACTAAGCCCAAGATGTGCCACACTGTTGGGATGCCTTCTGCCCCAGAAACCGTTGGGTCAGTTTTCCAGCAATGATGGGACTGCACCTACGCCAGTAACAGCGCTAGTGTAGCCCAGGCTCGAGCACTGTTGCCACTGTGTGAAAATCAGCTTCCTGTACCTCAGCAAGGGACGAGTTAACTGGGAGGCAGGTAACCATAGAGGTGGAGCACAAGGGTTGCAGAGGGGGGCAGGGTTAGAACAGAGGAGTTGCCCTGTGACAGAATAAAGAGACATTTAAAGCTTGTTACACACAGGGCATCAGCTGCGATTCAGTAAAGCATCCCTCCTGCAGTACAACATTTAAGCATGTGATTAACTTTAAGCATGTGCTTTGTGTGTGCTGAACGTTAAGCATGTGTTTAAATGCTATCCTGAACCAGAAGGAACGTAAGCATGTGCTTAAACACCTTCCTGTATCAGGGCCTGGGATTAAGGGGAAACCCACAGATTAAAGTTAACCTGATTGTAATTATGTTCTCCCTAGATAATAATATCTCAGCTATGGAAAGGGTTCACCTACTTAATAAGTGTCTGTGATCATAGAATCATAGAACTGGAAGGGATCTCAAGAGGTCAACTAGTGCCACTCATGGCAGGGATAATTATCTAGACCATCCCTGACAGGTGTTTGTCTAACCTGCTCTTAAAAATCTCCAATGATGAAGATTCTACAACCTCCCTAGGCAATTTATTCCAGTGCTTAACCACTCTGACAGGACGTTTTTCCTAATGTCCAACCTAAATCTCCCTTGCTGCAATTTAAGCCCATTGTTTCTTGTCCTATCCTCAGAGGTTAAGAAAAACAATTTTTCTTCCTCCTCCTCCTTGTAATAACCTTTTACATACTTGAAAACTGTTATCACGTCCCCTCTGAGTCTTTTCTTTTCCAGACTAAACAAACCCATTTTTTTCAATCTTCCCTCATAGGTCATATTTTCTAGACCTTTAATCATTTGTGTTGCTCTTCTCTGGATCCTCTCCAATTTGTCCACATCCTTCCTGAAATGTGGTGCCCAGAACTGGACACAATACTCCAGTTGAGGCCTAATCAGAGCGGAGTAGAGTGGAAGAATTACTTCTTGTGTCTTGTGCTGCTAATACATCCCAGAATGATGTTCGCTTTTTTTGCAACAGCTTTACACTGTTGACTCATATTTAGCTTGTGGTCTACTATGACCCCCAGATCTCTTTCCGTACTTTCCTAGGCAGTCATTTCCCTTTTTGTATGTGTGCAATTGATGGTTCTTTCCTAAGTGGAGTACTCTGCATTTGTCCTCATTGAATTTCATGCTATTTATGTCAGACCATTTCTCCAGTTTGTCCAGAGCATTTTGTATTTTAATCCTATCCTCCAGACCACTTGCAACCCCTCCCATCTTGATATCATCCACAAATTTTATACGTGTATTCTACTTTGTATGCCATTATCTAAATTAGGGGTGGCCAACCTGAGCCTGAGGAGGAGCCAGAATTTACCAATGTACATTGCCAAAGATCCACAGTAATATGTCAGCAGCCCCACATCGGCTCCCCGCGCACCCCACCCTGCTCCCAGCGCCTCCCACCCACTGGCAGCCCTGCCAATCAGCACCTCACCCTCTCTCGCCACAGCTGCCAATCAGCTGTTTCGTGGCGTGCAGGAGGCTCGGGGGGGGGGGAAGAGATGGAGTGGGGGCAGGGCTTGTGGCAGAGCCAAGGGTTGAGCAGTGAGCACCCCCCGGCACATTGGAAAGTTGGCACCTCTAGCTCCAGCCCCGGAGTCGGTGCCTAAACAAGGAGCCACATATTAACTTCTGAAGAGTTGAATGTGGCTCCAGAGTCACAGGTTGGCCGCTCCTAATCTAAATAATTGATGAAGATATTGAACAGAACTAGACTCAGAACTAATCCCTGCAGGACCCCACTCATTATGCTCTTTCAGCATGACTGTGAACCACTGATAACTACTCTCTGGGAACGGTTTTCCAACCAGTTTTGCACCCACCTTATAGTATCTCTATCTACTACTCTTTGCTCATCAATAAATAATTTCCAGACGTTAAATTGCTAATCAAGTTCTTAAGGAGAAGAGAGGATGTCAAAATACTTGTGTGAATGTATTATTATAAATCCCTTAATTATTATTGTTAATTGTTGAGCAATGATGAATATTTATGGGGCCTCATAGGTGTCTTCATGGCACTTTGCAAACCCTCCAGAGATACCTCCCTTTCCATCTGTAATCTAATTCTGCAGTGGAAATATGATATGTGGGATAACAGTTCAAATATGTAATAGTGAGAGGGCAACATAGGCATGATGGAAATAAGTGATGGGACCCTGCCTAAGAGTCCCTCACTTGGGTCATCAAAGGAGTTTGAAACCTGGAGCTTCAGTGCTAAAAGCATGAACCTCCCTCATGAGCTAAAGAAATAACTCCCCCAACCAGTATCAGTTGTAGACTCTTATCCTCTTACATGGAGTAGACAATGACACACATTTTACTAGGGTGGATGACACAACATAAGAGATAGTTTTCAGGAGGGATTTAAAGGAGGGCTGGAAGTGGGAATCTGTTGTAAGCATAAAAGCAGAGCAAAAGGGAGACATGAAATGGAGGCTGGGGGAAAAACAAAAGTATCTGTGTGTACGTACAATTGTGAATCACTTTACTCAAGTGAGCAGTTATGTTGATGTCAATAGAAATGTTTCCATGAGCGGAGTTACTCAGCATCAGGCCCAAAGAGAGTAGTTAGGAAGCAGAAGTGGGACAGAGCAGAGATGTGAGGCCTTGAAGATGAGGGTGAGGAGCTGGGACTTGATGTGGTAAAAGACAGGAAGCCAGTATGAATAAACGCAGCTCAGGGTTGTCATTACACTGGATAAACTTTGAAATATGACCTACTAGTTATGGGCAGGATAATATTCTAAACAAGGAGAACATATCTATGGCTGCTCTGAAGTGCATCCAAGACCTTTAAAAGTGTCATATAAGGAAAGCATCTGCCATATGTCGCATGTTTGAAATTCCTGTTATTTGTTCATCATTATACTGTGAGATGCATGCTACTTACCAAGCAGCTCATAAACGTGCCACCAGCATTAATTGAAGACTTTCTGTCCTCTTAAATATAAGGATATATATATATATAAATATAAGCAGAACAAAGCAAAAATTAAAGGTGGAACACCAGCCTCGAAGATGTGTTAGCATGTAGCTGTGGAGTTGTCATGCCTTTTGTTTTCTGCATACCACATCTTTAAAATTCTGGGCAGAGCTTAGCAATTTGTTATATTCTGAGAGTTGCTACAGACAGAGAAGATGAAAACAACATGTTCTTCCCTGGAAACTTTGTGTTTGTTCTTTCTTATCATCATTTCTCTTAGTCTAAAAAAAGGACATTTCCCACTAAAAGTGCATATTTTGCTTTTTGTATATGGAATTATTGAGTGAAAAGGGTGGTGCTGCTTGTATGGATGAATTACTTTCATGATTTTTTGGGGGTGGCTGTTATCTTTGCATGGGGTAGACTGAGGAGGAGTTTCTTGCTTGTACCCCGCCTCCCTCTGTACCCACATACATTTCAGAAATCCCATTTGCAAGATGCCTTTTTCCCAGCTCTCATGCCTGAGCTCCCTGCTAATTACAATATGTATTAGTATTATTATTGTTTATTTGTTTATGGTAGCACCTAATGACCCCAACCAACATTGGGGCCCCATTGTGCTAGACCCAGTACAAACACAGAGTAAGAGACAATCCCTGCCCTGGAGAATAAAGGGAGTGAGATATAACATACAAGGAGAATGGTCAATGGGATGGTTTGCAAAGAACATGTCAGTGCCATGAATATAAACCCTTATTTTGGCTGACTTTCTGTTTTGTTTTGAGTGGGATTTAGTTAGGCAGGGATCAGCTGAGCAGAGGGACAGAGGAAGAAGCATGCTGAGGGGAGGATGGTAAGTGGAGAAGAGAAAAGAAGGAGTAACATGGAGGGCCAGTGGGAATTAGGCCAAGGTGAAGAGATGCCAGGGGGTTGGAACACACCACAAGTCAGCAGATGGGAGAGAATGTTCATAGAAAGCACTTGTAGTATGATGTGGAATAGGCACCATACACTCCCTGTGCTTTGGAGGAATACAGAACAGGTTAAAGGCTTGGAAAAGAGTCCCCTAGCTATTCCAGATTCTCCTCCAGGTCCAAACTGCCCCACTGGTCAGGGACATTGGGGTTGGTTTGGCCCCATGATAGAGATGCCCCAAGTTGGAGGGAATTCAGACCGTGTGTCCCTGTTGGTCTCTCTCTAGTTAAAGCACGATTCCAGCTGTAGAATTATGTGTACCGGCACGTATGTTTGTTCCATTCTGAAGACTATTCTATGGAGTCTTGGTGATATTGAAAAGAAAGGGCTCTTGACTGACCCACAGTCCTGCCTGACCCATAAGTGCCTCCTTCCTCTGCTCTACGCTCAGAAACAAGCCCTGCAGCCATCAGTGCTTTCTGTGCCATACTTGCATTTTTCCTCATCAGCACTGCAAATGTCCTGAAGTTTGGATAGTTAGAAAGCTAAGCAGGATTGTGTTTGATCAGTACATGGATGGGAAACCTGAGCCTCAGAGGGAAGCTAAGGATGCTATGGGAAATGGTAGTGATTCAGTAGGTGGCACTCTTCCATTTCAGACAGTAATGAACCCAGTGTCCTAGCATGCTGTTAGGGAGCTTGCGCCAAACTGCCCTGTAGTGTTATTGAGTGCTATTAAGCAGCAGCTGCCTTCCATGCCAGAGGTGGCTGCACTTCAGTGATGAGAGAAGTCCTCTATATATAGCTTGTAAAGCACTTTGCCTTCCTTTGGGATTAGAAGAGCACAAAAAATGGAAGGTATTATTTTGGTGTAATTCGTTCTTTGCAAATCTCTTTCATTTGATTCCTCCTTCAAAATATCTAATCTATTGTCATCCACACTAATTAGCTATCTAATCTATCTATCTATCTATCCAAAGGATACCAAATATTCCCCTCTTTTCTAGAATCAACCCTGCCGCGCTGATCTTTGTGAGGGGGAAGAAGGGGAGGGCAGAGGATGTTTCAGTGCAGCCCTTTGAATCTGAGCCTTGTGAGACAAGGAGGAGTCAGCAAGGAAAAGCCTTCATGTGTCCCACAGCTGCCTCACTATCAGAGTCAAGGATCTGATTTCATCCCTGAAAGATCCCATTGTCTCCAGTAAGGACTGTGAAATAGCTGCTTGCCGAGTGACAGTGAATGGAAGAGCAGCTGGACAAGCGGGATGGTTGTCTCCCGGACCCCCGCACAGCTGCACACTGGAACAGCAGATGTGAGGATTTGATGGGCCCCCGGAGGAGAGCAAGCAGGAGGCTAGGCTCTGCTGCTGTCAGCTTAGATGGGACCCTGCTTGGCAAATCCCCTTCCAAAAGCAGGTCTGATCAGCCACTTTCTGCATTTCCCTCTCCATGTAAAGAATATGGTGCCACCAGCTGTTCTATCGCACAGGCCCTTCCCCCAGCAAAATCCCCAAACCAAACTTAGATTATGAAGGACCCTATTGACTGAGGAGAAAGGGTCCTATGCAATATATTCCAAACAATCACAACGAGAAATAATGTCTGGGGTTGTGTGCACAAATTGGGGAATATTCATGTGCAGAGGACTGGTAGGGCATATACCCTTGCCTTCTCTAGGTACTTTTCCTTGGTCCCAGGAACTGTATTCAGAATCCTGGGTCCATTTTTGCAAGGGCAACTCATGTGCATGGACATGCGTTTTTTACCTTTGGCAATTTGTGCCTAGTTGTCCAAGTGTTAGGGCTTCCACCATGTCTCTTGGAAATTATTCCAGTGTCCCGGAGATCTCATTTCTATACCACTTTGCCCAGTATTCAGCTTAAGTTTTCCTATTGCTCTGTTTCATCCCATTCCTCCGAGTTGCATCCTCATGTATCTTCATAAGCAATTCCTAACCTTCTTTGGTCTTTGCCCTCTTCAGATACTTGCAAATGTGATCACACTCTCCCAACTTACTTGTTGTTTGGATGAATAATGAGCCAAAAGTTTATCAAGGGTAAATATTGGGGACTTTCTGAGGTTTGGGCTAGTTATGAAGTGGAGGAATGTGCTAAACTGCGAAGTAAATTACCCTAAATAAAAAGTCAGAGGTCATGGAACAAATAATTAACAAATTCTGACAGTCAGGGAATTAGAGACAGATGAGATGAGAATAGCAGGCAGACTAAAACTTATTTCACATCTGGCTTTGCAAATGAATAAAGCGATGGACAGTTGAGGGCTGCCCTAAACTGTGCCTCAGATATTTCTGGAGATGGAGGGTGCAGGAGAACATTGGTTAGCAAAAGAGTAGCTCATAATATTGACAAGGGGCCACATGCACCCCTCTGCTATGGAGAATTGAGGGCAACACATTGAAGCACTTTGTGGGTCAAACCTGCAGTGTGTGGGAGAAAGAGCAAGCAGCTTCTGTGTTCCATTATCCCCCCAACCTCTGGGCACATCTCAAGCCATGCATGGTTTAGGAAGTGAATTAGCATTCCAGTTCTGTAAGGACACAAGTACCTCTACTCCCAACAAGACAATTCAGAAGGAATTCCAGGAGTGGAAACTCAGAGTGCCTCGGGCGTAGGTTTTCTTATACAGCAGTAGCATGTATCTGATGGATGTGCATAGACCATGATGTGGCTATGGTGTAAAGGTCTAATTGTAGATGAAAAAGGGATGCAAGATAAGAAAGATGCTCTAGCACAGTGTTTCTCACCAGCCAGTCTGAGGACTGGCGCCGGTCCCTGAGGTCTCCCTGACATATTTTAGGCAGACAGCAAGCTGCTCCCTAGTATCAAAAAGGTTGAGAAACACTGGTGAACTGTGATTCTGGGGATATGAGGGTTTGTTCCTGTCTTTGCCATCAGATGCCTTGTGTGAAATTAGGCATATCACTTCTCCTTCTTTGTGCCTCAATTCCCCACCAGTAAAGTGGGGATAATCATTCCCTACCTCCCAGTGGTGTTGTGAGGATAAAACCTGATAGTGATTGTGAGAGGCTCACATACTACAATGACTAGGGTGAACTCACTATAGTTCCAAGTAACAAGGAGCAAGTCCCAGGGTGCTCAGGAAAGTGGAAATGGGAACCAGAACAGCTTTGGGAGCGGTTTTCACCAGTTCCTGCAGGGCAGAGGGGGAGGCTGGAGGGGAGCAAATAGGATGAGCAGAGCTGAAATAAACCTGCTGAGTGAGGAGACTTTCTGGTTCCTTCAAAAGGTTCTACAAATCTGCCAGAGTTATTATGAGCCCAGGGCGAGCTTAATTAATGTTATTAGCAGCAGTGGTGGTTTTTAATTGATTGGCACCCACGGGCCTCTCAGTGCCTTAACGAAATGTACATAAAGCACAATTATAAATACAAGGCAGTGTGCCATGGTATCTAACCCAAAAAGGAGCTGAGCAAAAGAAACAATATGCCTTTCATTATCCTACACGCCCCACCACGCACACGCAACCTACCCCACAAAACATAGCCCCAATTAAAGGGAGACTCAGCTCCTCCTGAGCTTTGCCCTGAAGGATGCCAAGGATGTGATCAGTGTGTATGTGTGTGTGAGGGGAGATAGTTCTAGAGCTGTGGACCCTTGATGGGAAAGGTCCTGTCTTCTGCCCTTTGGACTGGACTTCAGTACTGGCAGCAGTTCTAACCTAGCCAATCAAAAGTGTCGTTGCGGAGTGTAGCCCATTGGGTGGTGTTCAGCTGATTGTCACATACATCATAAAGTGCCCTCACACGATACCTGGCAGACTGTGCAAGTCACAGGCACCCCTGACTGGTGAGGCCCATGGACAGCCATGTTGAGGAGAGCTACATGTAGAAGTGCTTCTCAAGGGGCATTCTGAATTTAGATCATCACTGCTGACAGGTCAGGAAGTGTGAATCTCTGAGCAGAACCTCACAGCCAGGGGAGAAGGCTTCTGCTTCCCAGTGCACACACAACAAAAATGGGGGAGGGATCACATGTGCGAATGCATGAGTCCTACAGTTACCTATCAGGAGGTGCCGGGGGAGGGAAGGAGTGTGTTCTAACCCACAAAGGTTACACCTCTGCCACCTCCGAATAGTCAGAGACTCTCAAACATTGCCAAAGCATAACCCATTTTCCACCTCTGAGTCAAGGAAGAAATGCTTAAGACTGGCATTGAAAAGAGCCTAAGGGGAAAAAAATGCACCTAGATCCTCTTGACTGGGAGTTGGGTGCCTAACTCCCATAGGCTCCTTGGGAAATCCCAGCTGAAAAGCACTGCTTTGGGGCTCAGAAAACTCAAAGAGATCGATCGGTAATTGTTTGCAGGAGCTGTCATGGTTCTTTGGCCATGCAGGATGTCTTGGTCTAAATAGGAATACAGCTTCAGAGCTAACATCCAAACCACGCTCCATTGGGAGAGAGGAGAACTGCCACTGGCTACAGCTGTACTGGACTTTAAGCTCTGTAGGCCAACTGCTGCAAAGACAGACCTAGTTTCAGACACTGGAGCAGATCAGAGGTTCTATCCTGCTGTGGGCAGAGCTCACTACTTGGCTCACTTCACCTCCCCCAAATCCCTGCCCTCACTTACACTCATGCAGTCCTAAGCGGCTTCTCCAAAGCAGAGTTTCTACATGAGATTTAGACAGACTGGGGTTACACCAGGGACAAACCTGGCCCTTGTTCTTAGCTTTAGCTGCCAGCAGTGTGTTATCTCTGTTCCTGAAACCCACAGTGAGCAAGGCCCATGGTCCAGGGAACAAATTGGATCAAAAGCAGAACTGGATGATGAATGCAAAATACAACGTCCATCACAGAATTAAAACAGCAAATACACTTCAATACACACAACTCTCCACAAACCACACCTGCACACACCCACATTGTCTGATACACATATCAATAAATACACACAGCCATCCACAGACAAAGGTACAGGCACATGCACCCAGAAACATCAACACACACACAACCCTCCGAAACATACCAGAACATACATGCAACCTGAGACGTAAATAAAAACCAAATGCCCATCTATAAACAAAACTACATCTCCTCAACACACCATTACACAGTCTTCCAGAAACATATAACCTGATGCCACACACATCAATAAACACACGTACCTGCTACAAACAAACTAAACAGACATAGTGACAAATCAACCCATCACAAGATATACAGCATGACACCCAGACACATACATACCCGTAACACACACTCTCTTCCCCAAACAAGTCTAACACACACACACACACACACACACACACACACACACACACACACACACACTACAAAACCCAGACACTTGCTCATGCATCAGCAAACAGACTTCTGCAAATGAATCTGTACACACACATACAATCCAGATACAAACATGCTTACAAGCATATGCACCACAGCACACACCCAGAAACACACATCAGAAAACATACTTGCATAGACAGTATGTACCCACAGATCAACAAACATGCACCCAGCATGTGTGTATGCATGTGCACATGCACACACAGGTATGTACACACACACAGAGGACAGGAATCACTCCGCAGCCAGAGTTTGCACTGGCGGGAGGATGTCAGTCACTGAGCAGCCTGGCTCCAAACAGATGTTTGATTGTTTCAGGGTTGCGGTTTAATTGTTGGATAGCGTTCCAGCACTCAGAGGGGATCGAAAATACTCCAGGTCTGCAGCTGCAGCAAATGCCAGCTTTAAAACAAGGCGGATTCTTGAAATCATTGCTCGGGGGGGAAACTACTTGCACAGGAAACCTTAGTCAAGCCCTGCATTAATACCACTTTGAAGTCAGAAAATTAATCTCTGCCATTTTAAAACATTGTGTTTTATTTCAGGGGGCTTTGTGAGTTTATTTAAAACAAGCTGATCCCTTCTGGGCATTAGTGACAGCATATTTACTTGCCCAGGCCGAATGACTTTATTTGTTCTCTCTTCCCTTTCCAAAAATCTTTGCCGTTTTGCCCTGCTCTTCAAGGCCCCTCCCGGAAACTGGTAGCAGCCGGCCGGTCTCCTCACTACCAGTTGTTTTTCATTTCATTAAAAGGCTAACATACAAAACAACTGACCTTTGTCAGGAGAGGGAGAAAACAATGGATAATACAAGAATCTAGCACTGCCAGTCAGACCACACAAAGCAGCAGGTAGTATGGTCTGGACAGACCACTAGAGACAGGTATGGGACCGTGAAACCCAGTTTGGAGGGAGGAGGGAGTGGACTACATGTCCCTGGGATGCTCCCACCTTTACTATGGTGTTGTGGGGAGGGGGGATAAATGGGTGGAGTCTAGCTGTTCTCTAAGGACTGGAAATGAGAGGAAGACGGGGGAGGAAGCTGACGGACTTGGTATGAGGTGAAGGTGAATTTGAGGGTATTAGCTAGGCAGGGAGGAGGATTTAAAGGGATTGGTTGGGTGGGTAGCAAGAATTAAGGGGTTTGGAGCCCCCAAGGCAAAAAATCCTAAAGTCAGGCCTGCCTCTGACCAGCCAGTTCAGACACACGGACACAGGTGGTCGAATGCATTAGCCTGCGTTGTCTTTTAGAATTCAGCTGTTAGACCTACTGGGGTTCCTGGTGTGATGTTTCCCTGTGAGAAATAGCAGGGCTGCTTCCTGGAGTGCTGGGAATTATCCTGGCATCATGCCCATATGGCTGCTGCGCCACCTCACTCCTTTCTTAAAAACATACTGCAGAGCTTCTCCTGCAAATCCTCCCTGGAGTTTAAGATGGATAAGTCTCTTCCTCAAATTTGCTCTGTAGTGTTGAGGTTTCAGACAGGCTGCTTTGTTTCTCCCTAGAGGGCACGTTATGTCCCCCAGGCCTTTATTCGCAGAGGAGCAAATTCTGGTTTCCAGACCAGCCCCTATGCATTGCTTCAGAGACATTCAGGAGCCAAGAGGAGAATTTCCCCAGTGCTGGAGTGCTGTAGAGTTGCCATATATGGCTTTGTGCTGCCCCTCTTGGAGCCCCTGTCATAGCAATTGTGCCAGGGTGATCCTGGGAAGGGCCATGTCAGGGGTAAGAATGATGTTCCATAGCACTGAGTGCTATAGGGATTCTCAGTTGATCCAAGGCATGGCACAGTCCACAGGGAGCTGGGAAAGGCTGCCGTAAATTAAAGTGGCCCTCGGGGCTGCTATAAATTACACTAAGGATCACATCAGCCCCCAGCTGGCCCAGAATCCAGGCAGCTCAAAGGAGGTGCAGCACAGAGTCTGCCCATATACTCCACATGATGCTGGGATCCTTTGTGATGAAAGGCACTAAATACTCGCCACTGGTTGTCACTGGTTTCTTTTTGTATACATGCATTGTTCTGTGGTTCTTGCAGCTGAACTGTCCAGTCCCCAGTCAATCAGGTTGGTGTGAGAGTGCGGTGGGCAGTATGTGCATTGCATGGGATTTCCAAAGCTGCTGTCCTGGGGGCTTCTTAATAAAATAAAGGGTTTGTGATTTCTACCTTTTCTCTCCTCTTCTTTTGATCTAAAATAAGGGGACATTTCCTATGTATCTGGGGAGGAAAAGGATACAGCCAGAGTCAGAAGTGAACCTTGATGGTGCTTTAGGCCAGTGGTTCTCAGTCTTCCAAGGGGGACATCTACTCATCTAGATATTTGCCTCGCTTTACAATAGGCTACATAAAAAGCACTAGCAAAGTCAGTACAGACTAAAATTTCATACAGACAATGACTTGTTTATACTGCTCTGTATACTATAAGCTGAAATGTAAGTACAATATTTATATTCCAATTGATTTATTTTACAATTATATGGTAAAAATGAGAATGTAAGCAATTTTTCATTAATAGTGAGCTGTGTCACTTGTACTTTTTATGTTTGATTTTGTAAGCAAGTAATTTTTAAGTGAGGTGAAACTGGGGGTACGCAAGATAAATCAGATTCCTGAAAGGAGTACAGTAGTCTGGAAAGGTTGAGAGCCACTGCTCTAGGCATAACTGGCATGAATTGGTAGATGCTACCTCAGTGATAATTTATGGTTCTTCTGGGTTTTCTAACACTGTCCTAGAATATGCATAGAAACACATCCTGAAAAAACAGTCAGGAGCTCAGCAAATACAGCTTCTGTGTGGGCTCTGCTTGCTTCTCAACAATTAAATCCACATGTGTTTGTACAGGATCTGACGCAGTGCTGCCCTTGACAGCTCCACCTTGAAAGCTGCAGATTTAGCAGGTGTCAGGAGCAAGGACGGGACCAACAAACTCATTTTTATGGCCCATCAAAGCAAAATATTACATAATGGAAGTTGCTCGGTCAGCCCTGAATTAGCTCACCCTCAGCACAGCTGTCTCAACTAGATTTCCCATTGCGAATTTCCTCGGCTTTGAATTTCGGGCCCTTGTTGGTTTTTCTCACTGCAGTTTTCCATTCCCCTCCCATCCCTGGAAAAAAATCCACCACAATTAACACTGGGAGAGGTTCCCGGGGTTTGCTCCATTCCAGGGCGAAAGTGGCTACAGCTCCTGGTTGCACTGACTTGCCCAGCTGTTATTCCTCTAGCTCACACACTGGCCAGGAGTGGGGATTTTTTCGAAATGTGGAACTGGATATTTTAAACCTTTTCTAAGCATAATTTGGGGAAGTTGCTGAACAGTTTTCATTAGTGGTGTCAGCTGCTTCAGAGACATCTCAGTGTCTCTTTGGGCTCCCACCATCAGTTTATTGTACTCATCTATAGTCTTTAGATTGTAAGCTTTTGGGGGTAGGATTGTCTCTATATTATATAATTACTATTATTATTATTATTTATTTGTATTACCGTGGGCCTAGGAACCCTAGACATAGACCAAGACCCCACTGTGCTAGGCACTGTACAAATACAGAATAAAAAAATGGCCCCTGCCTCAAGGAGTTTATAATCTAAATATAAGACAAGAGACAACAGATGCATGTACAGTGCCCTTAGGGTGACCAGAGGTCCCAATATTAGGAGCTTTGTCTTATATAGGCAACTATTACCCCTCCTCCTTTCCAATTTTTCATACTTGCTATCTGGTCACCCTAAGTGCCCTGGACAATGGGGTCCTGACCTCTAGATATTACCACAGTGCAAATAAAGAAGTTATTCTTTGCCTCCCTCTGCCTTACCCTTTCCCAAGCCTCATACCTTCCTAAAGGTAATTTCGAAATTCCCTTGTCATGTCCCACCAGTAGGTCCTTTTCTCCTCTCCTCCTAACAACTCCGGATCATGTCACTCCCCTATTTGTCTCTCTTAGCTGGCTTCCCCTTGCTATCCAACATCAGGGTAAAGTTTCTCCTCGTCACAGTCAATACCCTGCACAGCTCTGCCCATGCCCACATCTCTGCTTGCTGTCTCCTGTTGCCTTTGCTGTTCTGAGTCCTGCTCTCTTCTGATACTTCCATGCCACACTCCTACCTCCAAAGCTGAAAGCACAAGTCTCTCTAGTTTGAGCTAAAGAGTAAAGCTGTCAAGCAAAGAGATGTACCTGACTTCTATCCTCTGTGGATCAGGGTGCAGAAGGAGACACACAACACTCAAAGACTGGTGGGTTACACTTACTTCAGATCATGACTCAGCCAGTTTAATAAGAGCCATCATTTCTTTAGGTAAATGTGACTGCCAGTGCTCCAATAATAAAGATATAAAGCCAAACCAGCTATAGCAATCAGGTTTGCATAACACTCTCACTGGAAACTGAGAGACCTTATGTCATCATAGAATCATAGAATTGGAAGGGACCTCGAGAGGTCATCTAGTCTGTTCCCTTGCACTCAAGGCAGGACTAAATATTATCTAGACCATCCGTGACAGGTGTTTGTAGAGTTTGAAGGTTGAAGATAGATACTCTCTAGGCAGTCAGTGAGAGAACATCAAAGAAAGTTACATGCTTGAGACAGCAAATATTTGGGAGCTTCACCAGAACTAAAGAGACTCCTTTGAAACCAAATGTTTCTGTTCCAAAGGAAAGCAAAGAACTACAGTCCAAGAAGCCAGGTTTTTTGGTTCTTTTTAAATATAACATTAAACAGTTTAATGACACACATAAAAAAACCAACAATCTGCAAAAACACTGGTGTTTTCAAGAGCCATTTTGTAAGTTTTCATAAGGTAACTTCACAAATAAAATGAGCAATGGACTGAAGGCTTATCCCACTCCATTAATCCAGTTTTGGGGAAGCATAGGCATTGAACTGGGATGCAAGCAGAATTGAAGTCAGAATGCATGTCAGTCCAGTCTCAAGTGGATTTCTGACCACTTACAAAAATACTAATATAATCAGTCCCTCAGTGGCTTCTCACTATGGAGATGGTTGGATACTCTGATAGAGTGGACTTCCCTCTCAGTGGTTTCTTAATGTCAGGGCTGGAGAGTATGGAAGAAGCTTACTCGTGTGTGCCTGGTCTCTGGTCAGAGAACACTTCAGTCTTGCTTTATTCAATCAAGTTAGCTCAATCCAGCTACCCTGGCTCTAACTCCACCTGCTAAAACTGAGCTAAAGGTGTTTAGCTGTGTCCACACTGCTGTTAAGAGGGTTTTTCAATTGAGTTAAGCTGACTTGACCGAGCTAACTCAATTGGAAAAAGCACTATTTTCCCAAGCCAAGGCCCAAAGATTTCAGAGCTCAAATAAAAAAAGACTAAGTTAAGTGAGGCAAAGCCACCCTGCTCTTCCAACTGCCTTCCTTGGCACATGCCTCCAAGAAAAGAAAAGCAACCAACATACATGAGAATTCTGCTCTTTGCCTTTTCATGTTGCTAATTGCTTTATTAAGCCAGCCTTTCAAAGGGAAGGGAAATAAAGGAACTGGATTTCTTCCTACACAAACCCCCTACAGGTAGATTGCTCGAGGTATATGTATTTTTAAAACAATTACCTCTAATTCTGGGTTTGTCTTAGGCTCTGGGAACTCATTAATTCCTCCATTTTAAGCACGCTTCCCCACAGAACAACTTCCCCAGGCCAGAACACCTCCCACCCTGCTACCCAGCACAGGCGTGCAGCTCCCTTCCTTCAAGGTTTCCCTGAGGGTGTATCATCTTGCCAAGCAATGCTCTGCTGTGGTAACATGATGGAGCATTAGTGCTTTCTGCCTTCCATGCCAAAGCCTCATTCTGAAAGGGAATGTAGTTCATGTGCTGGCGGCAAGACAGTCCAGGGAGGGGAAGGGCTGACTGATTTACACCTTTTGCTTTAGAGCTGCATCTCAGGCCCCTTTAATCCTTTCCTGTTTGTTTTTCTCCCTCCTGTGGCAGCCTTTAGTCATCACTCCATGCTGGAGCCCAAAAACCCCACAACGTTTTCCAGGATGATCTATGCCATTGTTCCCAAAACAGAACATAGAAATTACAGCTCACTATACCTAGGACCCATCCTGGGGTGGGGCCATTGGAATTTCTGGTTGCAGGGTATGGTACTGACAAGATGTGATGGAGAGGCTGCCCTCTCCCAGAGGATATTCTTCAAAACTGCTCTGAGAGTAGAGAATGGAGAATTCTTTGCTACTTTGAGACACATCTTTATTTTTCTCTTTTTTTCTTTTCTTTAAATTTGACTTAAGGAAAACAAGTGATGGGCAAAATGTTTGAAGAAGAGCTGCAAAGCACAGAGTGGCATGGATCTGCATTCCTGCAAAATTTGGGGCATCTCCAGATGTGGGGTTTTGGTTCAGCTTGTTATAGAGAAAGCTGTGAGGTTTAGATCTGAACTGGGGCAAAGGTCTGGGAGTGAGTCAGGTTTCTACTTTCATGCAAACTGGTTCATCCTGTCTTTAAAAAGTCCAAGCCCACCAGGAACTGGTACTGTTTGTATCTGTCACTAGTGGCAACTTCTGCCAATAGTATGAAGCAATCTTCCTATTGTAATACAGGGCCTGATCCAACTCCCATATAAAGACTCCCATTGACTCTGTAGGGGATTTCTTTGGCCTCATAATGACTTGGGTTAAGGGACCTCATCTGAATCTAATAAAAAAAAGGGATTGCTTTATATGGATTATGCTGGGATTTGATTTCTGACCCTCCCCCCCCCGTTAGACCCTCATGCTGTAACAGCCAACACACCTGGTTTTCACGGACAGTTCAGACTGGCTTTAAAGTTGTGCAAGTGGAATATGATCTTTAAGGGAGTCTATTAGGACATTTAAAACACAACAACCAAAGAATGCCCCCATTGGTCTAAAATATAATGCAACTGTGTTTGGATAGCTAGGAACATTCCATCGTGTTTAAATGTATGTATATGATTGTTCAAAAATACAGAAAAAGGGTTTTTTTCCTTGTTACAAAAGAGCATAGTTTGCTCTAATGGGATCTAATAACCCTTAATAGTCCTCCGTAAAAGTAATAGTGTTCTTAAATCTCCACTTGGCAATAATCCGGGGCAGAAAAAGTGCATTTTAAAAATGGGAACAGCTCAAGGCTGTATGTTCCCAGCCAGCAATGACAAGCTGAAACAATACAAGGAATCCAGATAATGAAGCACATATGTCTTTCCAGTACCCTGCGAATCAACAGCTTCCTCATTTACGCAATCAAAAGGAGGAAAACAGCCCCTCCTCCCCACTCTAATCCCAGCACCTGAGGTCAAGGGGTTAGGTTTGCAAAACTCTCCCTGATATTACTGTAAGACAAGACTTGGGGAAGTGAATTCACTCTTTGCTTTATTTTATTTTCTCCTTTCCCTTCCCTCACCCTTTTTCAATATACACATTTGCCAATGCAGGGACTGTAGGAAAGCAGAATAAAGCCAGCTCTAATAGTTTGTAAAAGCCAAGCAAGACAGATGGCCAAACGCCTGGCATGAAACACAGGGCCCGATTCATTAAAAAGCATAAGTGTATATATTTAAATATAAAAAAGAGGGCTCTGTCCTCAGTGGAGATCACATTATGGTTACTCATTTGGAGCCAGTCTGCCCTGCCACAGAGAGAAACCCCTGAGGCTTCCAGGTTTACACTTTGCAGGAACTCTTTTGGCATCCACTGCATCAAAATCTGGACCTGGACCTGGGGCAGCCCTGTTCTCTTCCCCATGGAAGGTCCAGTGGCATCTCCCCAGGTGGTGTGCTTTTGCATGGGTCTTTCTGAATGGAAGGAGGACTATGATACATCAGCATGGTTTGCAAGCAAAGCAAAAACCTGAAAAATGGGTTTTTCTTCCAGGAGTGGAGGAGGATTCCATGGCTTTTGGCGGGCATCTGTAGCACTGCCAGCCTGACAGAGCTTTTACTTGATCTGGCCTGGTTTAACAGAAGCTAGCAACATGCACACAGCCACAGTCACAACAAACCAAGACAGTAGAACGGGATAATTAGGAACCATGCCTGGAGTCCCAGGGAAGGGCTCCCCAGGCCAGGTACTGATCCCCTGGCCTGTTCAATTAATAATTGTAATAACAGCACTGAAATAACATTTTTTGCAAAGATCTCAGAGTTGGATCACATCAAAGTAAGCACGTATCCCTGTCCACGTGCTACACACAGCAACACTGAAGCCTATTAGCCTGCCTGGTATATTGAGCATCCTGCTTGAGATTCCTCAGTCCTGATTTTCAGAAGTGCTGCACATCCATAACCCCCGGTCAGTCTGTGGGTGCTCGGCTCCTCTTCAAAATAGGCCCCACGAGTCTCATTCTGAGCACTGAAAAATGAAGGCATCCAAACTGAGTGGCTGCTTTGCCCTAAGTGACTTCCCCAAGGTCACTAAACAAGTCAGTAACAGAACTTAGATCTCTTGACTGCCAGTTTCAGCTCATATCCATTGAATCACACTGTGTTGCATTAGAACAATGTTTTGATCTTTGCCCACTGCTGCAAATTGGCTGTGAGCCTGCACTTTCAGATTTACTAGCCTGGGGTGAGCGCTATAACCCCTTCCTTCACCCCAGTTCATAGAGAAAGGGATGAAGAAATGACAGAGGCATTTCTGTTTCCTGTCCAGCTCTGTCGGAAGGGAAAACATGCCAGATTTTCAATTTCAGATTTCAAATCATCTTTCACTTGGAATCAACCCATTTTTGCTCCAAAATCCACACATTACAAGCAAAAAGTTTTAAGATCATGGTAATTTTATTTTTTTTACAAAATAGGCTCAACTTGAGTTCAGAAGAAAATGTTTAAAACACTCTCAAATTGTGGGTATCTTATTCCCTGGAGCAGTTTGATAATAGAACCCATTATCTGCAACAGCCAAAGGGGAGGTTGGCCAGTGAATGTATTGGTCCTGAAATCTGGAGAGGCATGGGTATTTCTGAGCAGCTTGTAGCTGCCCTAATCATAGCCATGAGGGCAAACACCACACCAAAGTTAATCCTTGGTTTGCTGGAAAGCAGACAGCAATGGCACCAGGGCTCCACAATTGACTGGGATCCACTGCACCAAGGATTTTATTTTAATCTAAGTGCTTTTCTTCTCCTATCCAAGTGCCTTTGTGGTGCAGTTCAGGGCAGCAATTAACAGAGATAGTTAACACAGTCCCAGCTGTGTCCGCTGTCAGTTTGATACAGGTTCAGCATAACGTATTCCATCCCATATTACCTCAGTGAAGATTAGTGCTAGGTAAGCTTCAAAAGGTTTGGGAGATTGGGTTTAATTTGGAGAAATGCCCAAAATGTGGGAGCTTCTTCAGATCTTATCAGAACTCTCTGTCCCTAGTGGATCTGCACCAAGTCCTAAAGGAGATGGAAAGTGGACAGAAAGTCAACATGCCAGCCAAGGACGAGGGGCACTGTCTATCCAAGAAGGGGAGTTACAGCAGGAGTGGCTCTAGTGACCCAGGCCAAGGAGAGGAAGAGGAGCTTCCCGTCTGTTTAAGAGCAGGAGAGAGAGCTGGTCTCTGCATCCCACCTTTACCCCCTGGCCTGACCTGCATAATGGGACTGAAAAATCTCATGAGAATGGGCTCTCTTGGGAGACTTTTGGTCCTTCTTGTTTCAGGAAATACAGCAAGAAGGAAGCAGGAAATCAGCAAAAAGATTATGATTCTATGGGCCTCTGGGTGCTTAATACAGGAAAATAATCATCATCATTCAAGGACAAAGCATGCAGTGTTTTTGCACCTAGGAACATGCACAGTTTGAGCTCTGGATACAGGGTCAGGGCAGGTTCTTTTGTTGATGTAGTGAAGAGACTGCAATGTCCAATCAGTGGATCTGGTATCTATTCCAGACTCTGTCATTGAATCAGTTGTGTGACCTTAGAAAGTCACTCACTTCTCTGGGCCTCAGTTTCCCCACCTCTGCAATCACATAATAGCACTTACCTTTGTAAAATGCTCTGCAAAAACACACTTATTATTCAGCAGCATACATAGCACTAAATGTCCCAGCAAAGAACAGAGCCTCATTGTGCTGGGTGCTGTACACATACACAGAAACAGTCCCTGCACTGGAGAGCTTACAGTTTAAACAGAGAAGGCAAATGAATGGTGGGAGGGGAAACATACGCATGGAAAGGTGAAGTTACTCTTCCAAGGTTAGAGAGCAAGGCAGTGCCTAAATCAGGACTAGCACCCACATCTGATGACTCCCAGCACAGGGCCTGCTTCGCTAGACCATGCTGCTCTCCAGCAGTGTGCAGCCACTTGTACATTATATGCCATGGTCGCAAGTGGACTAAAGTTTCACTCCTTGCAGAGTTTTAAGCTCTACAGCATTGAACATGAACCGCTGGGGAGCTCATAAATTCTGTACTTCTCTGCATCTCTGCTCCTGGGGGAGCTCAGCAGGAGCTTTGTTTCTTACATTAGTGAAGCCCTGCAAAAGAGTTGCTAAAGATGTATTAGGGTCATGTGGACCCTCTGAGTTACTGCAACGTGGAAATTAACTTTAGCAATGCTGGGAGATTAAAGCAATTCTGTGAGCTCTGGTCTTGAGGAAAAGTCTGCTAGGTCACTTTCCTTTTTTATTTATATTTATATTTATTTATTTATTTATTTTGGTGGGAGAAACAAAATAAAGACAAATTGAAGCAACCAGCGGAAATACAGAAAATCAGTGACGGCTTCAGGGAATTCTCCGCATCTCATCCTCCAATGGGAGAAGAATGGGGAAAATGGATCAGTACTTACTCACCATGTCTTTAATTGGAAAGAGAGCACATGCTTTGCTTGAGGTTTTTGTTTTTTGGGTTTTGGGGTTTTTTTGGGTTGGGGTTGGGTTTTTTTTTTTTTTTGGCTCTTTGCTATTTCCATGTCTAACACTCACAAAAGTTAAAAACAGACCTTGCAGGAGCCACGTGTTTGTCTACAATTCCGGCTGAAACAATCGGCCACCTGCTTTGGGAGGAGACAGGTGGAGAACACAATAAATGTCTTTGGAACAAGGGAAAGGAAACACGAGGCGCAGCTCCAGAACCAACAACACCTAGCCTGGTAGAACGCTTCAGTGTGGGATCAGTGGGCAGCTGTCTGTTAATCTGAGCAAACCCATGAAAAATTGTATGATACACTTCCCACAGCCCGGTGGGTAGGCACTGTAACAGCAAGGGGCTAGTTCTATCCTCAACTCTGCCGGTGATTCACTGTGTGGTCTAAGGTGAGTCATTGTATCAGTTCCTCCATCTGTCAAATGGGGATAACAACACTGTAGCCTGTTTCAAAGGCTCCTTCGAGAGAAGGATCATTAGGACCAGGTATACGGAACCAGGCAGGTGCTGTGAATGAGATGGCACCCTAGAGATGTGCCTGAGATGTGAAGTTCAGATCAGTGCCCATACTCCTACACGGCGCAGTGGTCTTTGGCTTTCTGTGGTGCACATCCTGGGCTCCGTCAGAGCAGTGGCTGTCATACTGGAGGGGACGGCTCTGTGAGGCAGACAGTCGGTAATGCGACACCACCAGGCCCATTTTCATTTGTGGGACCCAACTTGGATATTTTCTTTAAAATCAGCACCCTAGAATCAGAAGGAGGTTCATCAAGCGCTGCCCTCATGCGAGATTGTCTACCCAGATGCAATGCCACCCCAGTCCAGTAGAGGGAAGGCAAGCTCCCCCTTTGGTATGTGGAGGGAAAGTGACTCAAATAATTATGAACATTAGGGTGAGGTGTTTAGTTCTCAGATTCAGTTTGGCTCCATGGGGGAAAAATCCATAGGGGGGAAAAATCAGCTGTCCTTATCTTTAAAGATTGTTATATTCTTGCTCAGAACTATATGTGATGTTCTTTCCACGTACATAAATAGGCCAGATTTGCGGAGGAGTTGTACCTCTGAAAAAGTAGACCCCTAAATTGCTCTCATGTTTGCAAATACAAAACCCTGCATTTTGCACACACAATCGGCCCTCACCCATAGTGTGACCTGTTTATGCAGATGCACATTTGCTTCAGATCTTACATATGTTATTAAGGAAGCTCCTTTGAACCTGTAGCTTAACACTGAGATAGGCCTGAGCTGCAAAATTCAGAGTTGTTTGGAGTCAGAGATTCAACACATCCTCGTCTGCTTCATCTCTGGTGCTTTCATTATTGTTTTATACCAGAATGTGTATTTTATCTAATATATGTATTATTGTTGTAACCATGTTGGTCCCAGGATATTAAAGAGACAAGGGGAGTGAGATAATATATTTTATTGGACCAACTTCACCTTATATGGTCCCTTGAAATATGTGTTAACTACTTATGCTAAAGAATCTGTTCCACACTGTATTTAGCAGTGACACTCTGAGTTAGTGTCCCAGACCTGAAGAAGAGCTCTGTGTAGCTCGAAAGCGTGTCTCTCTCACCAACAGAAGTTGGCCCAATAAAAGATATTACCTCACCTTGCCATTCTATTTTATCTAATAACGTTCCAACAAAGCCAAGTGCACAGTAACTCAGCATGGGAGCCATTATGGCGTACCTTATTTATAACTAACATAGGTATCTTCTGTATTTCATTTTGGAGATGGCATAGAAAGTGGACGCCTATAACAAAGCTTGCACACTCAGTTTTTGCCAGATGCTGACTAATGTAATCATTTATTGCTAACCTCCTCAGGTGACTCATTACAGTTATTTCAGTTTGTATTACAGTAGTGCCTAGAGGCCTCAACCAAGATCAGGGCCCCATTGTGATAGGTACATACACAGAGTAAGAATCAGCCCGTACTCCAAAGACCTTATAATCTAAATGAAAAGACAGACAAAAGGTGAGAGGAGAAACAGAGACAAAGGGACTCACCCAAGGTCACAAAGCAGATCTGAGAACAACACCAACATCTTCTGATTCCCAGTCCACTGCTCTATGCACTGGACCACACTGCCTTTCCTAACAGCACACATAGAGTGAGAGAAAGATTTCCACACGGACCCCTGAACTTTAGTGGTTTAGCTAAAATTGAACTGGCATCTGCCCCTCATTTTGTTTTGAAGTTTCCTCAGCTGATCTTTGCTGTTAACACATTTTGGCACCAAAGTCTCTGTGTATTCAGGCAGCTAATTAACAGGGCAATGTAATGGGGCAACCTGCTGCTTGAGCATGTTAGAGACAGGATAATTTGACTCCAGAGTTAGATTATACACCAACATATGTACTTTAAATTTGCTCAGATTACTATCAAACTTGACACTGAAAGCACTGCCTTCTAGCACTACCACCACCCACTCTACAGAGCTGAACTCACCAGAAATCCATGCTAAAACCAAAGTTCCACTCAGCAACTGGCCCTTTTATACCTCCTGTAGAAGTAGGTGGGCTGGAATATCCTGGGTGGAGTCCGAGCTCCACCTCACATGTTCTCCCATATAAATGGGACATCAAGGTGCAGCTAGTTTTATGGTTAAGCCTAGAAAGAATTTCCAGCTGTATCATAGAAGATTAGGGTTGGAAGAGACCTCAGGAGGTCATCTAGTCCAACCCCCTGCTCAAATAGGACCAACCCCAATTAAATTATCCCAGCCAGGGCTCTGTCACTGAGGGCTGCTCACCTCCTCCCCATACTGTGCTGCCCAGTGCAGCAGTCTGGGAGCTGACCTTGTCTGTGAAGACCAAGGCACAAAAAGCATTGAGTATTTTAGCTTTTTCCACATCATCTGTCACTAGGTTGCCTCCCCCATTTAGTAAGTGTTTCCCACTTTCCCTGACCATCTTCTTGTCGCTAACATACCTATAGTAACATTCTTGTTACCCTTCACATCCCTTGCTAGCTACAACTCCAGTTGTGCTTTGTCCTTCCTAATTACACCCCTGCATGCTCGAGCAATATTTTTATACTCCTCCCTAGTCATCTGTCCAAGTTTCACTCTTGTAAACTTCCTTTTTTTGTTTAAGCTTACCGAAGGTTTCTCTGTTAAGCCAAGCTGGTCGCCTGCCATATTTGTTATTCTTTCTGCACTTCAGAATGGTTTGTTCCTGTGCCCTCAATAAGACTTCTTTAAAATACAGCCAGCTCTCCTGGACTCCTTTCCCCCTCATATTAACCTCCCAAGGGATCCTGCCTTTCAGTTCCCTGAAGGAGTTAAAGTCTGCTTTTCTGAAGTCAAGGGTCCGTATTTTGCAGCTCTTCTTTCTTCCTTTTGACAGGAACATGAGCATGGCCCCTAGTTGGTTCCTCCAACACTTGTTCTAGGAAGTTGTCCCCAACATTCTCAAAAAACTTCCTGGATTGTCTGTGCACTGCTGTATTGCTCTCCCAGCAGATGTCAGGGTGATTGAAGTCCCCCATGAGAACCAGGGTCTGTGATCTGGAAACTTTTGTTAGTTGTCCAAAGAAAGCCTCGTCTACTTCATCCTCCTGGTTACTGGTGGTCTTTAGCAGACGCCCGCTACGACATCACCCTTCTTGCTCTCACCTCTAAACTTAACCCAAAGACTCTCAACTGGCTTTTCTCCAGTTTCATGCTGGAGCTCTGAGCAATCATACTGCTCCCTTACATACAGGGCAACTCCTCCACCTTTTCTCCCCCGCCCTTCCTTCCTGAACAGTTTATACCCGTCCATGACATTGCTCCAGTCATGTGAGTTACCCCACCAAGTCTCTGTTATTCCAATCACATCATAGTTCCTTGACTGTGCCAGGACTTCAATTCTTTCTGCTTGTTTCCAGGCTCCTTGTGTTCATGTACTGGCATCTAAGATAACTAGCCAATTGCCCTACTTTCTCAGTATGAATCAGGAGGCCTCCCCTGTTGCACCCTCCTTCCTGTGTTTTCTTCTGGTATCCCACTTCCCCACTTACCTCAGGGCTTAGGTCTCCATCCCCTGGCCAACCTAGTTTAAAGCTCTCCTCACTAGGTTAGCAAGCCTGCCTGCAAAGATGCTCTTCCCCCATCAAACCCAAACCCACCTTCCAACTTGACTCTGCTACAGGCAACAGTTAAGCAAGAGGATTCTGTGCTCCAGATGATCCTTAAATCAGGCTGCAGCATGTACTGTTATCCTCCTCTCTCTGTTTTGGGATAAGGAGGGTCCTTGCCATGTCACTCAAACTGCATAGAGACAAGATGTCATTACTGTGTGACACACAGGAGGGTTACAAGCCCTGGCACCCGTCAGAGGTCAGGGAGCAGTATTCACTGGCTACAGTTACTCCCATTGCACCTGAGGAAGCTGATTGAGGTTCAAAGTCATCCTCCTTTAAGCCTGGCACTGGTGAATTAATAATTGAACAAAGGGAAGCTGCCCCCTTATGCTGCTCATTATTTTGCAGCGTTCTGTTTATGTGAAGGCAGTAGAGTAGAAAACAAGCTGGATGTTTATGTAGAAAGAAACCATATTCTCTGCTCATTAAAAAGGGATTCATAGATTTTTGCAGCTTCCAGGTTTATTTTATGTTAATTATGTTTGCAGTGGTTCATAATGGTTTCCAAAGGGCCTTGCAACTTGTGCATTAAAAACTTAACTGGTTTTACCACTTCAGCTCCCAGACAGTTTTATGTTCAGTTGAGCTGATCAAAAAAATTTCATCAAAACACCTTTTTTTTCCTTCACTTTGATTGACATTTTCTGGGCTTTTGGAAAATAAAACTCTTTTATTTTTTTAGTAAAAAAAACTTGGTTTTTGGTAAAAACCAATTTTTTTTAAAACGCTTTTTGAAAACTTAAAGTCATTTGTTTTTCAGTTTCATTTTTTTGTTGAAAAAACAAAAAAAAATTGTAGGAAACAACCCTTTCGACGAAAAATAATTGCTAGGGTTTTTTTACAATCTTCAATGTTAAGGTTGAAATCAGTACTTGAATATATAAGATGAATTTGCTTTAAGGCCTTTCCAAATATTGGAGAATAAAACACATACATCAATAATAAAACTGCATGAAGAATGAAGTTTACATAGTTCCAGGTGTATGTGTGTAAGCAAATGAATTGCATATGATTTGTGTCTAATTTAGTAATCAGTAAATCTAAATCTCGCTGTGTCATCTGCGATTTTTAATGCATTTACATAATGGATGTGAGAAATGTTTTATCAGTTTGTTTGCTAGCCTGCCTCCAGTTTGTGATTCCTTACTCTCAAGGAGGAGAAACTTGTGAATTCAGCAACACTCTCCAAGGTTGCAGAACTTGTTCTGAAATATGCAGAGAGGTGTCCTTTCCCCAAGTGGCATGCTGGCACACCCTGCACCCTTCCTACCTCAAAAAGAATTTGGAGAAACTTTTGTGGCCAGGCTAGTTCACTGAAATGAGGACCTGAAATCCCATCTCATACCTGCTCCCACAGCTGCAGGGGCCCTGCTGGTCCTATGTGTGAGGGTAGGATGCCAGGACCCTAGGCAGGGAGTCCACACCCATTGATTCCCATGTAGCTCCATGTTGGCCCCCTGCACCCAGGAAGGTTATTTAGTAGGGCAAGGAGAAGCTGAGGAACATGTGAAGGCAGCTCTGGTAGGATAATACTGACCATTCCACCAGAGTTGGTTGTACAGGAGCTATGGGGATGAAGCTATAGCAGGAAGTGTACACTGGCTCTACTACTTCTCTACAGCATAGGGGGGAGATTTCTTCTCACCCCCCCCACTGCCCTATGACTTGGCTATGTGCTAGGCCACACAGGGGAGACCAATGGAGCCACCTAAGGGATTCCCAGATATTGAGGCCTGACTCCAGTCCATGGGAACCCTTTCCTAAAGGACTGCAAAGTAGGTGTCTGGACTTGGAGCAAAGAAGGGTAGGAATGTAGCACCAGAAAGCACCCCCCTGCAGAGGAGGGGAGAGATGGTCATTCACACCAAGCCCTTGTATTTATGGTGAGGGTGAGGTTGCACAGGCTGCTAATTGGTTACACTGACATGTGCTTCCTACACACTTGTTTTCACAAGAGCAATGGAGGGAAATTGTGAAACGTAGTCTTGACTGCTCATAGAATCAGAGACTTTAAGATCAGAAGGGACCACTGTGATTATCTAGTCTGAACTCCTGCACATTGCAAGCCACAGCACATCACCCACCCACCCACTCCTGTAATAGGCTCCTAAGCTCTGGTTAGGTTACTGAAGTCCTCAAATCATGGTTTAAGGACTTCAAGTTACAGAGCATTCACCATTTACACTAGTTTAAACCTGCACGTGACCCGTGCCCCATGCTGCAGAGGAAGGTGAAAAAGCCTCTAGGGTCTCTGCCAATCAGACCTGGGAGGAAATGCCTTCTCGATCCCAAATATGGCCATCAGTTAGACCCTGAACATGTGGGCAAGACCTACCAGGCAGATACCTGGGAAAGAATTCTCTGTAGTAACTCAGATCCCTCCCCATCTAGTGTCCCATCTCTGGCCTTTGGGGATTTTTGCTACTAGCAGTCACCGATGGGCCACATGCCATTGTAGGCAGTGCCATCATACCATCCCCTCCATAAACTTATCAAACTCAGTCTTGAAGCCAGTTAGGTTTTTTTGCCCCCACTGCTCCCCTTGGGAGACTGTTCCAGAACTTCACTCCTCTGATGGTTAGGAATCTTTGCCTAATTTCGAGCCTAAACTTGTTGATGGCCAGTTTATATCCATTTGTGCTTGTGTTCATATTGGTGTTTAACTTAAATAACCTCTCTCCCCCTCTGGTATTTATCCCTCTTCTGTATTTAGAGAGAGCAATCATATCTCCCCTGAGCCTTCTTTTGATTAAGCTAAACAAGCCAAGCTATTTGAGTCTCCTCTCATAAGGTAGATTTTCCATTCCTCAGATCATCCTAGTAGCCTTTCTCTGCACCTGTTCCAGTTTGAATTCATCTTTCTTAAACATGGGAGACCAGAACTGCACACAAGATAGAATTAGCTGCCTCCTTTCTGAGAGTTTCAGAGTAGCAGCCGTGTTAGTCTGTATTCGCAAAAAGAAAAGGAGTACTTGTGGCACCTTAGAGACTAAATTTGTTAGTCTCTAAGGTGCCACAAGTACTCCTTTGCTTTCTGAGAGTGTGTCACCAGAGAGGGGCCAAGGAGGATGAGAAATAGCAGGCTCTCCTTTGTGAGTGTTAATTACCATTCCTAATTTGTTCCTGCTAGCTCAGCTTGTTTGGTGCCATTAACTCCTGTTTTGTGGAGGTGGCAAAGTGGCAGAGGAGAGAATTCAGAGAACCCCGACGAAAGAGGCCATTTTTGCTCATGTGTGAATTGGAAAACACAGAGGGGAAAACTACACTCTCTCAGTAGGGTAAATCAGGAATAAAGCCTTTGAAGTCAGTGGAATTATACCGATGTAATGGATAGGCGGATGAGGACCTGAGTGCTTTCTGTGAAGGGAAAGTCCAGTGGTTGGGGCGTCGGCTTAGGATGTGGGAGACCCAAGTTAAGTTCCCTGTCCTGCTATGGACCCCGTGTTATCTTGAGCAATTTCTTACCCTTTCTGTGCCTCCCTTCTTCATCTGAACAATGGGGATAATAATGCTTCCCCACCTCACATTGGAGTTAGGAGGATCAATACATTAAAAGATGGTGAAGCGCTTTAAGACCGTGATGAAAAGAACTCTATAAGAAATTGGCATTATTATTAAGCAGCCATCTCTGCTCATTATTGTATATACTTCCCTTTCCCCTCCATTAAAAATGAGCTGCTTTCCTTGTTCTCCTTGACTATAGAGGTGATGCTGTTGTTTATATTCTCTCCCCCCTTTCAATCTGCCCCCCCGCAGCCACACTGACCTACTGCTGTGTAATTTACACACCTCTGAATGAGCAGCAGTGCATTGTGCTGCTAAGTCCCTGCGGAGCAGCATTGTTTTTGAAGCCCTCTGGAATGGCTTTCGCTCTTCTGATGTCCAGTTACACTGCATGCTGTGCTCTGCAGGCACAAGGGAGAGAGTGTTCTTCCTCACGGCATGATGGCTTTCTCCTTCTGCCTGCCAAAGACCCCACATGCTCCCACCAGGCATTCCCCATCATCAGCCTCCACCAGCATTAAGGCAGGTGCTCTTTCTTTTCTTACACTAAAAAGCCACATTCTCCCAGGTTTTGTGGTGAAGCGCCATTCTCACTTGGCTACTGCAAGAGCCGCAATCTGCAAAGAGCTGTGGGGGCTAAAGGTATTCTGGGATTTGTGCTTTCCCTGTTGCAGAGCAGACAAGGCATGCAGTACATATCCCAATGGGGATGTCTCTGCTCCATTCAGGAATTGCAATCAGTGTTGTGCAAATGCATAATGTGATTTGGCTCAGGTATCTGTTGTTTATCCAGCAAATACATCGTCTTATCTTTTATGAAAGCAGGTTGCCTCCATTTAATCCTTGCAAATACTTGGAAAAGTCACAGTCTTCTTTTTAAAGATTTCTAAATTACTAACTTTGCATTTTGATGACATTTTTCATTACTAAATCTTAGATCATTTTGTACATTTTAATTAAATGAGCCACAGAAGACACATGTGAGTCAGGTAAGTATGATTATCCCACCTTACCATACAAATATGGTGTGAGGCAATAGATAGATTTTATGGATGAATAAAGGAAGGTACCAAGTGACTTTGCCAAGGTCAAAAAATGAAACTGAATGGAGTGGAAATTGAATCAAGGAATCCTGAGTCTTGGTCCCATGCTCTAAGCACAAAACCTCACTGCTCTCCTAGACCTGGGAATGGAAGCCAAAAGTCCTGACTCCCAACGAACACTTCCTCCTTTTTCAAGAGGAACGTTTGTGGAAACAAGAAATATTTACTCCAAAAGTGACTCACTTGGTCAGTCATTCCCAGCACTGGGACAGAGTGAAATTCCAAACCCCACTCATTAAAATACTAACCTACAGTATTCTATGACAATAACACCAAGCACTGGTGTGTTGCTATTGTATGCTTTAGCATTTCAGATGAATGCTGTAAGACTTTTATTAGGACAGCCCATCTACTTATCCTGTTGAAACACCTGGGTGAACAGGTGGGCTCTTGCATTGTCAACAAACGTGTGTTTGTAGACCAACAAGAGGATCGAGTTCCACAACTGAGTATGCCCTGCTTTCACTCCTCAAAGTTCAGATCTAAGGACTGTTAGAGCACCTGGGCTGGTCTCGGCTATTGGCACAGCATAGGAGAACAGCACTTGATAAGAAGAGAGGCAATGTCTTTGCAAACCACTCTAAGTGATCCTGGGGCTGTTTTCAAGCCCATGTGAGCCAATTAATGTCGTTATGTTAAAATCATGTGAAATTCATAATTTCTTCTAGCTCAGAGATGAACAATCCAAGTTTTAGGTTTGAACGCCCTGAAACTTCGATGAGGAGAGGTTCCTACCTCAGTGCAATCTGGATCTGAAATTCTCCTAAAAGAGATTCGCTGGCCCTGAACTGGCAGTGGATCTGGTAAATCAGATCTGGATCCAGATGAGAATTTTTCTTCCCTGACCCATATCCAATTTCCATGGGAAACAAAGTGAAGCTTGGAGGATTTGACTGTTTTTTGTGCAGTTAATTTGAACCCCAAAGTCTCAGCAAAGTTTAGGGGTGTGGTTCCACAGGAACTGAAACCAAAGGGATGGGGCTTATTTGTATGCTGCACTTTGTGCAGCTGCTTACACTAGGCAAAGTGAGTGCAAAATTCTATATGAGTGGCATTTGACATTCCCTTTGCACAGGTGTAAATAAGGACACAAAATGCCAGGCAAAGGAGAATTGGGCCCAGTATCTGTGCCAAGCTCTGAAAGGCAAATCTGCCACATTTGTACAGCTCTACTCAGTAGCCAAAGCCCATGGAGGGGATTGCATAGTGAAGTGTGTCCTAGCAAGTCTGGCAGCCGCAAATGCTCCCCCATGAATAAATGACTAGCACTGCATGCACAGAGATGCTCTGCCTCATTAGAGGAGGTTCCTGGTAGCCCAGAATACATCTAAGAATCACCAGCCTAAAAACAACCACCACATCTTTCAGCATAATTTACTGTGGAAATAAAAAACTGCAAAGACAATTGTGTTTCACTTATGGGCTTGAGTCGTGAATGTTTAGTGATCTTGGCCTCCAACTGAGCCTGTTCAGATACTACAGAGAGTGCCGCTTCTCTCTGATAGCTTCACACTTTGTGCTCTTGGCAGCAACACTGTTTAGGAAATTATACCAAACTGGAGACATAACATAGACATTGCAAATAGAACTGTTTACATTCCTGTAGAGAGAGCTGCAGCAAAAACTGCCAGGACTGCAAGCTCCAGTGAATGAGATACTTGACGCTTGTGAGCTTTAGATTTTCCCCCTCTCTGTTTAATGCACTCAATGTATGCTTTAGTCATGAGGTTTGTGTGCTCTCAGCTAAAACACCCTACCCCAGGCCATGCTTCTTAAATTTATAGAGGGGCCTAGCTCAGTATTCTAAGTCCCAACACCCTCAACGTTTGGTGGGGCTCTGATCAGACTTT
Source organism: Dermochelys coriacea (assembly GCF_009764565.3). Taxonomy (NCBI): domain Eukaryota; kingdom Metazoa; phylum Chordata; order Testudines; family Dermochelyidae; genus Dermochelys; species Dermochelys coriacea. The sequence continues at coordinate 18,119,864 of NC_050085.1, read as the reverse complement.
GCAGCTTGGACCTGTCTGTTCCAGAAATAAAGCCACCTAAACCAGAAGGAAATACACATTGCTCTGAAACCAGAAGCCAGTGGAGGATGTAATGACCATAAGTGTTTTGAATTTCCCTGTCCAGCTGCATACACCTCTATACCTGTATCCATGATAGTTGTAAGGAGAGCCATGTCATCAGCATAGCCAGGAATGCCTCTTAAGACTCAGAGGACATTTCTATACTGCATCTGGAAACAAGCCTCCCAGCCCAGGGACACAGATTTGCACTTGTGGGGCTTGTGCTAGTGCTCTGAAAATAGCTGTGTAGACACTGTGGCCCAGGCTGGAGCTCGGGCTCTGAAGCCTGGTGTGGAGAGGCGTGAGAGCCCAAGTTCCAGCCCAAGCCACAATCTCGAAGCACCATCTACACAGCTATTTTTAAAGCACTAGTGAAGCCCTGCTAACACAAGTCTGTGGACTCAGATTGGGAGGTTCACTCCCAGATGCAGTGTCGACATGCACAGACACACCGGACAAGCAGAGCTTTACTTGGGAATGTCCATGGAACTCTGAGCTAGAAAAGGTGGCAGTCCCCTGGTTGGCTTTATATAGAGTGGGTCTGAGCTGCAAGGGTTGCTGGATTTCCAGCAGTATAGTGGGTTGGGGGTTGTTCAGACTCAGAATTTTGGTATGGTCCATTATACCCATAGAAACCATCTGTGAAATGTTGATCACGGTTAGGAACTCGTGTGTTTCCAAGAGACACAGTCTTGGGTTATGAAACATACAGCATAGGGAACTTCATGAGAACTCTTCTCCCAGCTGGTATCATTGCTGTGCAGCACTTAATCCCCTGTTTCAGTTACATGTGTTGCTTTGGATAAAAACCATAGAAGTTCTATTCTCTCCGCATGTTAAATGCCACCGCTTCTCACTATAACGTGGCTGGTGCTCCTCACTTAACACCCTTAGCTCACATAGTTTCCCAACTCTAAGTATGGAAATCAGGCTTTTCTAGCAGTGACCTGACCCTCAGCTATGCTAAGCCTCTGTGTTGAGTGTTCCACCTCCCATTCAGCCATACATGCGCTAGACCAGTTCCCAACACCAGTCTCATTGTTGTGAACAGCCAAAGTTGCATGACAGCTTAGCTCATGCACAGCTGAATGGGATGCAAGGGGCTAAGGCTAGTAGAGATACAGTGTGAGGGCCAGATCCACAGCTGGTGTAAATCAGCATAGCTACATTGAAATCACTGAAATTGTGTTGACCTACATGAGCTGAGATTCTGACCTCTGCCCAGCAAATAGGTACAGCTATCCAGAAAGGGTAGGGAGCTCATGCTGCTGCTTGCAGTGATGGACTTATAAAAATGAATATAATGAACGGGAAAGAAACCAGGATCTGCGAAGCTCTGTTTAGAGTTAAACAATTTCAGACACAGATTCTTGTATTATTTTTTATCCATTTCAGACTCGAGTGGTGTTACTATCAATGTATCGCATGTTATTCTTGGATTGCTTTAGTTTCCCACTGTTTTTTCCTTCTCATATTTCTTTATTTCCTCTAAATTTCACAAACTGAATTTAGGTCTGGAGGCTTCTCCTCCTTCAGTGTCTCAGAAGGGATAGCAATTGGTCTAATATGTAAAATCATATTAGGAATGTTCTATATGTATCAGATAACACAATATCAGATAATGCAAACCAGATAATGTACCTTTTCCATGACAGAGGATTACAGATTTGTTCAGGGAGATTTCTCTGGGCATATCATTAAGGGTTTGATCCTACCACACTGAAGTCACTGGGAGTTTTACCATATACTTCAGTGCACTCAGGATCAGACCTCAGTATTACCCACACCAAACATTCAAAACACAAGTCAAAGCTCCAAAACTCATAACATTGACTTTAAAATATGAGATTTTTAAAAATAAATAATAGGTTCTGTTTATTTGCCTTCTGATTTTGAGACTTTAGGGCTCACAGTTTCAAACTGTTTTGCAATCTGGAAGGTTAGAATATTACTCTTTTATTTTTCAAATGAAAGCTGAGATTTTCACATAATCACATGATCCCAGCAGCTGGGGCTTTAAAACACCAAGTATTGCAAGACTTTTCATTAAATTATGAAAGTTGGCAAAACTGAGACCCTAATAGCTTAATCTGGAAACCTTCTTAGGAAAGAAGGAGTGCTCACAAAAATCTTAATTACATAGAGATCATGAGAGACGGTTGCAAAGGTCAAAAGGCACAGTCTCTTGATATGTGTGTGTACCAGTATTGCCAACCCCAAATGTTTAAAATGTCACGTCAGATCTCTGAAAAATCATGCTCTTTTTAAAAATTGGGGTTTCTATTTGCCTTCTGGGGTCTGAGTCTTTACAGTGCACTGGGGTCACATTTGCATGGTTTTCTCTGTGAACATTTAAGTCTGGAAAAAAAATTTAATGAAAGCTGAAATTCTTATGTACTTCCATGACTCCAGCAGCTGGGGCTTTAAGCAAAACAGCAATGATCATAAGACTTAAGATAAAAATCACAAGAATTGGCAACACTGGTATGGTACCTAGCACAATGAGGTCTCTTTCTTAACGAGGGACTCTAGGTGCTACTGTATGTGATACAAATTAATGATATCCAACTACCACTTATTTATTTATTTATTTATAGTTTAAAGTGCTACCTTTCACCTGCATTTCTGAGTGACTGTGGTATCAATAAAAGGGCTAAGCTGGAAATGAAGGAATCCTATCTCAGCTGCTATAGCTGCTGTACATCATAGTGTCTCAGAGTATAAATTTTAAAGCACTGAAGATCAGAAGTATATAACTTATAGACTGCAACCAAATCTGTAACCTTGTTGTACTTACATAAAGTAATTTCCTTTTGATTGCCTATTGAGTAAGTCTGATTATTCTTTAAGAGTCACTTTGGAATGGAGCCTGAAGGTACAATATAAAATAATTGAATTGAGTGTAAAGTCCCAGCTGGTAACCTTGTCAGTAATTTGAACAAAGATCTTGTATCTGTAATTTAGAGAGCTACGGATGTGGGGTGGACTCCACTAATATTGATGGAATTTACTCTTCCTCCTCCCCCTACCATTAAAACTTCTATTCTTACCAACAAGCTCATTTTAATTGAATTAACATACCAGTTGACTGCCACACACTGGAATTAGAACTGTATGGTTGGCTCAGATTTATTTCACGCTATATCACAGTATGAACTTGAGGAATAATTTCCAGGAGACTAATTATCACATTATGCTGAACTGCATCCGTAATTACTACAAATGGGGAGACAGGATTCTTTTTTATCATTTCTAAACCATTTGTTGCAATGTTTTAGCCCCTTAATGAAACTAGAACAAAAAACCAGAGCTGTAGTCAAAAGCCCTTTAAGAGATGGCAAGAAATAATTTGTGTAAGGCTGAGGTCATGGAGTATAAACTCTCCACCTTTGCTGCTTGTGAGGGACCGGGGTTGATAAAGGGATTACCTTACTTCTGATAACTGTGGTCACTAGGCCAGATGCTGTGCTGGGTTACACTGAAGGCAAAATCCTGGAGGGTTTGGGGGAACAAACTGACTTTGAGTTACCTTAAGGCAGGGTTTCCCAAACTTGGTTCACTGCTTGTTCAGGGTAATCCCCTGGTGGGCCACGAGACACTTTGTTTACCGAGCATCTGCAGGTACAGTTGCTCACAGCTCCAAGTGGCTGCGATTCGCGAACTAAGTTTGGGAACCCATGCCTTAGGGTATGTCTTCACTGCAGAGTTAACTTGAGTTGCCCCTCTCCCATCCACACACACAACCCTCTTACCTGAGTTTGATAGTGCTTTCATCCCAAGCTAGCTGGCCTGGCTGGGAATGCAGGCTAGAGCTCAGCTGCCTCTTTCATTTGGGTTGGTGACCCATCCGCTGCAGTGAGGACGAGGGCTAAAATCACTTGAATGTTAATAGTCCTCCAATGCCTTCCCACAGTTCCCCCTAGCTGACCAGAAGGATAGACAACTTCGCCCAGAGTTTACTGGGAAAGAACCATAGAGCAGCTCAGTTTACTACAGTACAAAGAACCATGGGATATGGCACCAGAGCACCCTTGGTGTCTCCCAGATTCTGAGCTGCTTCAGGAGGGACTGTTGGCATAAGCTAGAGCAATCCTAGAGGTTACTATAGTTTATGGTGGCCACTGCTGCCAATGGGTTCTCCTTTAGCCTGGAATACCTATGGCATAAAGCACCTGTGACATGATCCTTCCCTCCCCGACCACATGGGGCTGGAGTGGATGGCATAGGGCAGTCTTTGCTAAACCTGTGCCACCATTACACCGGAGGATTCTCTGGAGGCCATTTCTGCTCTCAAAGGCACCTCTGCCTCTCAGGTTGGCATAGAGGGGCCTTAGCCAGGGACACAATATTTCCCTGGGCCTGTCTGAGCACTGTCCCATCACCCTCCAACTGCAAATGTCTTTGCCATTTTTAATGGCCCCATGTCCTTGCACAGCTTGTTTCACGCAGTGTGGAAGGACCTGCGTTCAGTGCAGGGAGGGGTGAGGATTTCTGATGCATGCCTGGCAAAAGGGAACAGCTGTTGGTGTGGTGGCCCCTCTCCAGCAGGCAGGTGTCAGGGAGATGCAGTAAATCGTTATTGCAGAACTGGGATGCAGGAAGGGGGCAAGTTCAATCTCATCGCTAGCGGCACTTTAAAATATGAAATGGAAAGGTGTTTCAGTTGGGAATCATTGGACAAGCTTTCAGGAAAGCTGAAGGGGTTTTGTTGCGGCGGGTGGGGAGGGGCTCAAGGATTAATCAAAGGGACTTTGGCTTGGCTGATCCTCACCCCCAGCAATTCTCTGTTCTCTGGCTCAAACCTGTGCTGCAGCAGTAGTTGAATTGCTACGTGCATAGCAGGGTTCCCCAGATGCCTCCAGACCAGAGCTGCAATTACTCACAGAAATGGCCAATCCTCCAACGCAAAATTGTTTCCCTCTCCTCTGGCCACAAGGCCCAAAAGCAGCAGCTTCGGAGACCTCCCAGTGATGGAATCTTTTACCTGCCTCCCCACAGCCTGGCTCCACATAGGTTGTCTTCCAAGACTGATTTTATCTCTCTTCTGTCAATGTCAGCTTCATTGGAGAGTGTTAGCACAGCATTGACATGAGTGTTTGTGTGGTTCTTGCTTCCAGTAAAAATGTGCACCAAAACCAACCCAACCCAAACCCTCAGTATTAACAGAAAGCAGAGAATCACGAAGGAAATCATCCATTAGAAGGATACCATCTTTGGTAGCAGCAAGATGCCCCTAATCTGTGGGGGAGAGCGGGTCCCCGAGGGAGGAGGAATATAGTGAATTTTGGGGCAGGGCCTCGGGGAAGGAGCGGGAAAGGGGCGGGGCCTCAGGGAAAGGTTGGGGCTTGCGTGTTCGGCTTTGTGCAATTAGAAAGTTGGCAACCCTATTAGTTACAATGATGTAGATGCCCTTATTTCAATTTTAACTAGGCTTATTTCAGTTAAGTTGATTAGGCTCAAGGTTAACCTCATTAGAAACAAACCAATCTTAAACTAAAATGAGTGCTCTGCACAGAGGTTTGCACTAGTTAAATCCATGGAGTTAAACTAAACAGGAGCAAATTTGTGTGTAGACAAGGCCTTAGAAAGCCAGAGAGAACCACAGGGTCTATGTCCAGCAGCCTCAATAAAGAATCTTCTTTATATTCATTGCAGATCAGTTCTGTTCCTTTCCTACCTCATGGAGTCCCTCATCTAGTAATATGCTTGTTCATAATTTTAATAATCTTTGGCTCTCATTTACCACTTTTTATCACAATGCATCACAAAGGAGCATGTTTCATTATCCCCCTTTCTCAGGTGGGAAAACTAGAGCAGAGAGGGGACTTGGTGTGCACAAGGTCATACAAGCAATTAGAGAATTCATTTCCCAATGGGGCTTCATGCAGGCATTGTAAAGGTCAGCAGAGACCTGCCTGAATAGAACAGTGCAGACAGAACAATAATAATAGTGTCACAATTGTCATATTAAAGTGCCTTATGGCAAGGTTGTTCTGACTGCCATATGATGCAACTCGGGGCATTTCCTTCCTCTTCAGATACTAAGTGATCATATAAATTACTATATGTTTTGACTCAAATCACCTGACTGCAAAACAGGATAGTGAAGAATCCAAATTTAATCCCATTTTGGGGCATTAAAAATATATCCAATTCATTTTGCTTTGATTAATTCGTGCATTTCGTTAGAAATATCAAATTACCTTTTTTATTTAGGGCATTTTTTTTTAAATTTCAGAAACAGTTTCCAGAGGAGTAAAGGATCCAAACATGGAAATTAACCTTGTGCAAACGTCAGAATAAATGGTATGTTACTATGGCATTTTGGATGCCTTCTTATTTACTAAGCTTTTCGACCCTGTGTGTTGCTAAGATGCACAAAACAATAGGCTGTCCTAGACTTGCAATAATAAGGTCAATGTACAAAGCAAATGGGTTGTAATTTTCCATTAATGGAATGTGTTCTGCATAGGGAGGTCAGATTGAAATATTTTTTTTCTTTTTCATTTTTCTGAAGCACAATTTTAAATAAACTCCCTCTGATCAAAATTGGAGATTAGCTATCCCTCCCTAATTCACTGCTTTGCTTTAATAAATGGTGGATTTGCCAATTTAGGCATGATAGAACACACACACACACACACACACACACACAAATCTTACTTACTAATGCATTTCTATTTTGTACACTCCTTGGCCAACTGCCATGATCTACAACTAGTGACGCCAACACCTTGATTTACTGTCTCCTAGCAGCTATGTCTCATTTCATGAACCACTTTAAGGAAATGGTGCCAACCGTTGCATGATGCTGTTATACCTCCCTCCTCCTTTGATAACTCCCTTCTCATGCCCCAGCTGGTATTCCTTGGAGCTTTGCCTTTGGTAACCTGCCATATATTCTTTGCAAATATGCCACAGCTATTCACTTTTCCTTCTACAAATGACTCGCATTAGTTTCTATTGTTGCTCTGTGTCACTGTGAATACAGTTTCTTCAACTTGCTGGCTGTGATTATTTTTCTTTCGCTATTTTCCATTTAGATGCATTTCCTCTCAAGTGTTATGAATATATCACTCTTTTCCCCCATACTTTGAGTTTGTAAAGCTTTTCCCATAGATATATATCTCCCATTGGACTGTTCGGAAAGAATGTGTTTTTTTTTCTTCTTTTCCATCTGCAATGCATTTTCCACCTTAAAATTAAATGTGTGCCTGCACCCCTGGGTGAGGGTATTATGAGGTATCACTGTGTATTGAGACAACAGAGTGCATATTGGTACACGCTTGTATAGGGGCAGTGCAAACTGGGGCATATTTGGGGATAGTGTATTGTTGGGGGCCCTCTAGCATGTGTGTATGGGTGCCTACCTCCAGGGGATGTGCAAGATGTAAGTATGTGTATACTAGTGGTTGGTGAACCTATTCTGATCTCCTACTGGTTTCACACTCATGGAACCCTACTGACTTAAATTGGTGTAACACAGTAGTAAATCAGTAGTCACTCCATTAAACACCAGTGAAGATAGCCTGACACAGAAATACAGTAGTGAGTCAATGATTCCTCGCACCAGGATGAGAACAGAATCAAGCTCTCAGAATCCAGGTTAGCTCGGCAAAGCATCCATACATTTGGATTTTGACGTGAATTATCTAAATCTTTTGAGTGTGTGACACTAGGCCGGAAATCTCACAAGAACACAGTTTGTGTGAGAGATTCCCAGTTTTTGTCGAGATACACAGAAATACCAAGAGAACTGCCTTTCTCCTGGATTTATGCGCTTCCCAGCCAAAAACCAGAAACAAGAAAATCTATATCCCACTGTGACAGTGTGTACGTGCCCCACGAAACCCAGCCATTTCACAACCTGAAACCATTGAGACACCTTGAGCCTGTATGAGCCTAGGTCCAGAGGCCAGGGTTTGCAGGGACTATTGTCTGCATCTATGGGGGAGTTAGGAGGACTTTTCACAGATTGTAGTGAGAGGGCTGTAGAAGAGCTCTGTAGTCAATGGGAAGAAGGAATGTGGCATGCCCTGATACAGAGAAGGATGAAGTATTTACAGGCCTGAGTGTAAGGCTAGTGGACATTGGTAAATGTGACTTAGCTGTAGGGTGAAGTCACCGAAGCAGGCTGGAAGGCATTGGCAGCTGGGTAGAGTTGTGAAAGACGAAGGGGAGACTAAGACAAAGCTGCTGCAATGCCCCACCACATTGTGAGAGGGAGCTCTGGGACAGTGAGCTTTGTAACACAACTATTGTTTGTGAAACACCTCTAACTGAATGGGAGTCTGGCCTGAGTACGGACTGCAGAATGTGACATGTAGCCTCTATGCTATAATTCCTTATTTTACCCTGAATTCGACTAGATTAGGAATTAGAATTGGGCAGTGAGGTGTTGTTTGATGTAATGGTTATCTCTGAGGAGCTGCGTGCAATCCAGAACCTCATGCTGTGGGAGTGAAGAAACACATACCTACACAGATGGATTACTATGATCATGTAGTCAGATCTCATGCATAATATCGGCCATAGAATTTCATCTAGTAATTCCTTCAGTGGTAGAAGTTGATTTGCTAGGGATTTTTTCTTTAGGGTTTGATCAGGAGGAACCCAGCCAATTTTATGGAGGATAAGTCTCTCCTGAGACAGTTGGAGAGGTGAATTCCATGTAGTGAAGGACTCAGGATTTCACTCAATCTGCAGGGAATAGATGAAAGCTGCATTGCACAAAACATTGTTTCCTGCACTGTGAGCTGTCTGAGGTCTGCCAGAAATGCCTGGGCTTTTCTGCTCACAACAGTAAAAGTAGAAAACAAACCCCACCCAAGTGTATGCTCTCAGGCAGTAAATCTAGGGAGAGTTCTGATGATAATATAAGACCTGTGAGACTGAAGCTTGACGGGAATGTACCTTTTACCCAGTAAGAGTAAACAAGTATTGTGTGTGTATACTGTAGTTTGGGTGTAATTTATTGATTGAAAAACAGACACCGTGTATGAGGTCCCTTTGTTGATTTAAAAAAAAAATCATGTTATACAATCACATAATTTTGGGGGAAGGAAAATGAGCTTGCTGTGAAGGAACTGGGCTGGGACTCAGGAGATCTGAGTTTAGTTCCCAACCCTACCACAGACCCCCTACCTGAGCACTCGTTCTGTTTCAATCCAGAATAGCAAAGGGGCTATTTTTCAGACCCTGCTCAGACAATGCCAAACATGATGGAAAGCTTGTGAGAAGAGCTGATCTTGTGAGACTGACAGAAACAGCCTGAAATCAGTGGATCGGGTGAGATTTCTACCATTTGGGGGCAAGATGCTGTTGCCAAACCCAGGATTTATAGCTTGCCCCTTTGGTGGATGTCACATACAGTGCCCCCACCAAGAATAAATTGTGTTGCCAATCTCAGAATTTAACTTGCATTGACTAGTAGTGAGTAGCTTGTGCTGCTATGAGTCACCTAACTTTCAGGATATTTAGGATTGTAAAGCATAATCAGACCACTGTTACAAACAGCATAATTCCAATGAAATCACCTTTGTAGAAACTCCTTTAGCGCAACTCCTACATCAAATGCTCATTAGGCTGGTCAGGTGAGAGGCCTGTTGCAATGGGGCGAGTAGGGTAGTGTTGGGGGGACACACGGAGCTGATGCAGGCAAAGAAAAGACACATTATTCACTCAACCACGTGACCAGGCAGAATTGTTCACTGTGAGTCATAATTGTGTGCAACTTACACTAACAAATGAAAGGTGCTGCCTTACTCTAAACCAATCCATCTCACACTTTAACACAGGCAAGGTTTATTTCCAAGGTTTGTGTATTTTAAATTACTATGACATCCTCAGGGCTCCTCCATGTACTCACTTGTCTGAAAAAAAGAAAAGGAGTACTTGTGGCACCTTAGAGACTAACAAATTTATTTGAGCATAAGCTTTCGTGAGCTACAGCTCAATAAATTTGTTAGTCTCTAAGGTGCCACAAGTACTCCTTTTCTTTTTGAAAATACAGACTAACACGGCTGCTACTCTGAAACCTGTCACTTGTCTCAGCATCTCCCAGCAATCAATAAGAGGACTAAAGGCAAGAGCATGTTCCCTGTTTCCTTTGCAAAAGTTCCGATGTCCTGTTCCGAATTAACTTGGGCAGTTGCATGAGTGTGCTCTCGGTAGCTTGACTGCCTTTGGTGTCTTGCTAACAGGCATTGAATGCTCTGGTTTGTGAGGAGAAAGAGGCAGGAAGATGATCCTCATCTCCCCCCAAAACAATTCTTCCTGTCCTGTTCATGTCTCCCGAGCAATCCAACCCCTGCACTAATGCATTCTCACTCCTAGTTCAACCCTCCCACCCCCAGTTTTTTTTGATGCACTTCTGATAATGATTCTCCTCTCGAAACAGTTCCACACCATTGCCACTTCACTAATATCCACTTTACATGAGAGGCGATCCCCATCCAATGTGTCTGTCTGCTTCACAGGAACAGAGGGTGCCTTGGCCTCTATCACCACCAATCTGCCCTGCCAGGAACACTTAGTTCTCAGTTAGTTCTCAACTATTTGTTAAGAGCAGATAATGCAACAGCATCTCCCAGCAAGGCATTTGGGTTTATAATCTGCTTTACCCGGACATGAAAAACCCTCATCTATGATCACCAGTTGGATTATTTCTCTTTGGCTACAGCCATGTGCTATTAGTTTACCTTTCTATCAAGCTCTGGACATTTTTGACCTACAATTTAAAACTTAGGAGCATAGGAGTTACAAAGTAGCGGCACAGCTTCCTGCCACGTCAGCTGATTACCAGTCAAAGCAAAAACCGTTGACTTGTTCAACAACGCCATTGGTCTCCCCTTCAGTGTAGCTGCTGCACCAATGTATTCTCACTCCTCGTTGAGTCCTCTCCCCCCAGTGTTTTCAATGGGGCTGCACACAAAGATGGGTTTGAGAGGTGGCACTGGCATGTGAGATCTGCTTCACTCTTCCATTAACTTTTTTGTGCACACTTTAGTGTTGAAAGAAACTACATTGGCATTTCTAAAGCCCAAAGGCCTCTATTTATCTACAGAAGAATCCCAGCACAGACAAGGCCAGTGCAAATTTCCCCATGCTTCCCCTCCTTATATGCTCTACTGTGGAGTGGATGGCTCAAGGAGGGGGTAGGAATGAGAAGGTAGTTCACTCTTTGTAGCCCATTCATTGAGAAGTTCACCCTTGTGCATGGAACCATAGGAACCACTCCTGCTCAAGCCCAGTGGGCTTCCATGGACCGCAGGCCATCTGCATTGGTGAATGTCACCTCAGTCCTTGATAGCTCTGCTGAGGAATCACTTAAAGTGCCAGATGTGGTGTTTCTTTTTATATGTGGTCCTTGTCCACTAAGAACAGGACTGAGAACCTTGCCCCCACTCCCAACTCAATTCACATTGGGCAGAGCACAGCTTTCCAGTGCTAATGGTTTTGGGTCACTGAGTAAAAAAATCCTTGCTGTGCTCTGAAAAAAGTCGGTGCTAAAAGTTCTCAGCCCACTTTCCTGTAAACAAACAATCTGAAAAACAAGGAATAAGGAAAGGTACAGTTCTGAAGCAAAAGGTGGACTACACCGATGGCTAGAGTTGTAAAGTAACATGAAAAAGAAAGGATAGATTTTACCAGTTCAAATCCAGATTCATGGCCACTTTTATGTTTAATTCATTTTAATCAATTTATCTGATGCTTTCCTAAAGCTCTTCTAGGAATTGCTGTGCCCAAATTAGTGCTGGCAGATAGGTAGAGCAGATGTTTCCAGCTCTTACAATGATGCTGTTTCTGACCATTCAAATATGTCTCTGACACCAATTCACACCAATAGTGGTGGAAATGAAAACATTTTCTGGCCGCTAATTGTTCAAGTCAAGATCTGGGACTTTCCCTTGGGTCTGTGTAATTCAGCCCTGCCTGGTGCCAGTGACAGCAGGCAGAATGGAACAAACCAGGTTCTCAGATACTTGGGGAAACTGCCTCTCTCTGTTTGAGCAAATCTTTTAAAATGTTAAAAATATTTGATTTGATGCTATTGACTCTAGAGCAGAAAACATCTGTAGTATTAGCTGGAGTGACACTGCCATCACGTGATAAGGGAATGTGGCTCAGAGGGCATGAGTGGTGAGTCTAAGAGGCCAGGGAAGGCTCTGCCTTCCTTGGCTGCAGCCTCTGCCTTGGGCTGGATGGTGCGACTGGGGCTCCTTGGGTTGGTCGGACGGCTGGGGCTGGCCCAGGGCTCCTCTGGCGGTGTGGGGGTTCAGGGTTCTGGCTGGCTGCGGGGGAGGGAGGCTCAGGGCTCCGGCCATGGGGCCTCGTGCAGAAGGGGCAGGGCCGCGGGGCTAGCCTCCTCGAAGGCATCGTCCACCTGCCATCCATATCATAAGGCAGGGAATAAAATCATTATACCAAACCTGAACATTCCTAATGAATCTATAGGCCTGGTTTTGAATCTCTTACACTGGTATAGAGCAGGAGTAACTCCACTGAAGTCGATGGTCTTATACTCGTGTGAAACCCATACAAATGAGAGCGGAATCAGGCCACTTTGAGTAGCAGAGTCACAGCAAGTGTTCATCATACAGTGGAGTTCTAACTCACAGGTCCTTCCAGTATCACAAGCTAGTTGCTCACCAAGCGATACTGCAAACAATTCATCCAGAAAAATAATTCCTTCAGAAGGTGGAGGGGGTCAGACTTCCATGGAGCTCACCCATTTGCATCGGTTCTTCCTCGTGTATTCTGGGGGACACAAGCGCTGAGCTACCTCCATTATGAAGCAAGGGTTGGACCAGGCATAGAAATGAGGGCAAAGAGGAGAGGAGTATAAACCTCTGCCTCCTACAAATAAATGCCTTAATATTGGCTGAACATCAAAAAGTTCAGAGCTCAGATTCAGTTGAGAAAGATCAGGAACTCATATGAATTATCCAAGCACTGTGGGTCTGGCCTGGAAAATTGGTGGGAACCAATGTTCTCTTCTGATTCCTGGTGCTGAATTTCCAGTCCTAACCCATGCTGGAAATGGCAGGAGAAGAGCTTTTCTCTGGTTATGTCACTGCTTAGGGCTTAGTGCAAGGAAGGCTGAAGTCAGTGGAAAAACTCCTATTGATTTCAGTGGGTTTTGGAGCAAGCCCAACCACATCCAAACCAGGAAGTGCAGGGGACAAATGAGAACAAAAGTTGGCCAAACATTCTGGAACCTCCAAGGCAAGTTTGGTTCAAGTTAGAGTCTCTGGGTGAAGGGTGAGTTAAGGTTTCAGAACTCCTCCTTCCCATCCTTTACAAAAAAAAGTACTAGGATAATAACATTCAGTGCATTCATTTCCAAAATGTAGGTTCACTTTGTCGTACTTTGGTTTTGTTTCTTTTTTAAAAGGGTTTCCAAGTTTTTTACAGTTTGTTTTTAATGTTGACCAAAAGCTGTTACTGTCTGAGAGCTGGTCAGTGTCCTGTGTGAAATGAGTTTCTTGGGACTCAGCCCACTTCTAAGTACATGGATGTCTGTGTCACAAAACCCCTTCATCAGACAGTCCCACCAGAGGCCAGGGATCAAAAATTCCTGGATATGGAATGACCATGTGGCTCCTTGTGGTTGGCCCCAGGTCACATTCGCTGAGCAGTGAAGGGGAAGCTTGTTTACTGTACCCTTTCCTGGAGACAAAGTGAGAATTTCATCACTGCCCATCTGGCACCTTCCACTGGCACAGTATTCTCTTTTTTAAAAAGCAGTCCTTTTGCCTTTGCCCCCCAAGGCAAAGCGTTTCACCCCCGGTCTCTAAGCTTTCACGGTAACATCTCCGGCTGCCGGACAAGTTGTGGAGGCCAGCATGTGACTTGTCTCTTGTCCCAGTCTCTGTGTGTTGTGCCTCCACAAGGGTTCCTAATGGATTTCCCAGTCCCCAGCCTCAATGCAGCCTTGTACTTTGGCATCTGTAAGTACCCAGGAACTTGGTGTCTTCCTTTCCTGCTCTGTTCTGATATTCTTGCTTTGGCACACAAAAAATGCCAACAGATGCAATCGAGTGTAAAGAGACAGGTGGTGTCAATGCGTCAGAGAAGGGACTTCCTCCAGAAAGATGGCACTTGCTGAGCTATGTAGGCTGCCCATGCAAATCCATAGTGTGTGACATCTATCTCCTTGTGAGACAGTTCTCGTGTCCTTGGGAGCAGACACAATGCCATCCCCAAGCCAAGACTGCTGAAAGGTACACTTCTTTTTAAACAGATTTTATTTAATAGATTTAGAAATGAGGCCCCACATCTTAATATCACATTAGGAATCAGTGTGGTACAGTGGGTTGGATAGCAGACTGGGAGTTAGGTGACCAAGGGTCCATTTCCAACTCTGCCACTGACCTGCTGGGTGACCTTGGACAAGTCACATCATTGCTCTGTGCCTCAGTTTTCCATCTGCATTAATGGATATGAAGCGTGCCAGACTTTGTAAAGCCTTTTGAGTTCTGCAGCTGAAGAAGCATTTTACTGTACTGGAGCTATTATAGAAAAATAAATGCTAAATTTGAAGACTTTGGGTCAAAAAGAATGGGGAGCATGTATGTTGCCTTCGAAACTTGAGGGTCACACACTTTGTAGCTTCTGTATGCTGACAGCATTGCACACAGCAGAGGCTCCTATTCCTTCATTGTCCCCTCAAATTCCCTACCATGCCCCTCGATTTCAGGGACTCCCCCCATGCCAGGGGCTCTGTGTGTGCCCCCCATACCAATATCCTCTGTTCTAACTTCTCCCCCTCAAGCTAGGGGCTCTGTGTCCCCCCCATGTCTCCCTCCCCAGACCACTGTCCCATATACTTCCCCCCATACCATATTCAGTCTCTGCCCTCTCATTCTCCTCCACCCAATTCTTATTTCTTTCTGTTTGGTCGATGTCATTCAGTGTCAATATTTTTACACTGTTGGGACAATGGGCGCAGTTGAGGTGCGGGGTATTATAATATTGGAATATATTAATGGCTGCTATCAATCGATTCTTTGACACATACACAATTACAAAACTGATTGAAGCTCCTGGATCTGCATCCAGATGCCAGGGGCTCCATGTGTCCCCCTATTTCTTCCTTCCGGTTTTCCAATTTTCACCAAAATCAATAGGGCTCAGCCCATTGATGTTTAGAATATTCCTTACAAATTTGGAATTGATGGGATACAAACATTACTGCATCACATTCAAACAGACAGGGAAATGCCGCCAAGTTGAGTGTTTGCAGTGTTCTTGTAGCCGTTTGGGTCCCAAGACATGAGAGAGACAAGGTGGGTTAGGAAATATCTCTTATTCTACCAACTTCTGTTGGTGAAAGAGACAGCTCTGTCACCAACAGAAGTCAATCCAATAAAAGATATGACCTCACCTGCCTTGTCTCTCTAATCAAGTTGAATGTGCGACCTCGCTTCATTCCACCAATAATACAGAAGTCAATGAAAAAACTTGGCCAAACATAATTCTGGAAAAGAAAGAATGTTGGGTCAGATCCTCGGCTGCTGTAAATCAAGCGTACTGTTTAAGCTGTGCCAATTTTCACTGCACAAGAATATGGCCCATAGTGCTATCTAGGGACTCTTTGTCCTACGTATGCAAACAGGGCTTCTCTTTCCCCAGTCCCTTTCACTAATGGGTCTTTAGGTGGTTCTTACCCTCAGCTATGGAGCTACCTTCATTGTTGAGCCAAGCACCTCTCCATGGCTGTTTAGCAGGTGGTTCCCATGCCTCCATCCTACTTCTAGAGTCCAAGGGTCAGATCCTCAATGGAGTTAGCATCTAAATTACTTTGAGGATCTGGGCCCAAGTGCCTCACTTTCTGTGCAGCCGAACTCCTAGAGACCTTCTACAGCAGAAATATCATACTCTGCAGCTGTTGTCAGGAAGGGCATTAACTAAAGGTTGGAGTTGCAGGTGGGAATGAATAAGCTATCTAATGAGATGGTATACATCCAGCCTGTGTCCATTACCTGAACTACAACGATGCTGGTAGGGGCCAGCAGGAGGCACCTGATGGCTGCACTGAGACAGTGAATGGGGATTACAGTGGGCTAGCTCTCCTCCACTCACTTTTGAACTCAGAACAATTTTTCTCTAGCTGCATGACATAAGTTAAGAGGCACAGAAACAAATGTTGAATTCTTACCCTGCCTAATACTTCTGCTGTAGAGAAACTAGACAGCTGTAAGCCTGAACTTTTTGCAGAATGATAGTTACCTGATAAATCCTTTCATTTAGGTAGAGCGTAGACCTACTTTTGAAACATGGGCAGGCAGCTTAATGGGACATCCAAATCCCACACATTAACAGGATAGTGGTTTTATGTGTTTCAGTTGACCAAATTCAGAACTGCTCAATTGTGTGTCATAGGTCCTACACTGCTATTAGCCATGGGTCTGCATGTTAGACAGGATAATCTGAATCTATTCCAGCTGCCTCAGTGGTGTTCCAAGTGGCTGAATGGTATGCGCATAGTGACAAGTGAAATTAACCTGTCCACAGATTCATTCTTTTTTTTTAATTTATAATTTTTTATTACTTTTTCCAAATATATCAAATATACCAAAATACCAGATTCATCATAATACACAAAGTAAATTAAGAGGGTTCGGATAAAGGGAGAGAAGGGGTCTTGTTAATCATAGACCTCTAAATGTCAGCCAAATTGCTATGAATTTTTTGGGCATTCCCCTTCGTGGAATGCCAGGTCATTTGTTAGCTGTGAGGTCAGCCGTATCACTGAGCCAGGCATCAATATTTGGAGGGATGAACGTTCCATTTTTGTAGGATTAATTTTTAGCTACCAAGCTGCATTTGGAACCATGCTACCTTGTTACCAGGTAATTGCCAAGTATCAGGAATATATCCAGAATAAACTAAGGGGGAGGAATCCAATTTAGCATCCGATATCAAATTGATCCTTTGACCCATCTCATACCCAGAATTCTTGATAAAGGGTCACTCCCAAACCATGCGAGCTAATGTTAGCACCAAGGCCTCATTCTAAACACTAAAGTTATTATTTAATATATTTATATTGAAGATGTCAGGTTTGGGACTGCATTGCTATACCAACATACACAAAGACATTGATCCCTCATGTGGAGAGCTTACAGTCTGTGAAGGACAAGCGACCTTTGGGAGAAGAAGAGGGGGAGGAAGGAGGTTACAATCAAATATCTATAGCACGTACACAGACCTGCAATTTAAAAATATATAATGTAAGTGCCAACCAACCCCTCGAGCCACTGTTAGTTGGCTAATGTTTAGAGCGCACTTCAATGACTAGCTGAGCATGCACGAGTATGTCTACACTGCACACTCAGTCTTGGCTGTTCTGATTCAGATTTGAGTCCAAGCTCCTTCCATCACACATAACTCAGTGTGACTCTTGAGTTCAGCAAAGTACTCAGAACCTGGGTCCTAGGAACCTGAGAAGGGGGGGGTCATAGAATGAGACTAATGTGACCCAGGTCCAAACTCTGTAATTTTGCAGTATGGACACAGAAGGTCAAGCGACATACCGAAGTCAGAAGGTCTGCATGGAGCAATATGGACACGTTAGCTGGGCTGTGAGACCTGGGTTCAGCAACTGTAAACCCAGGTTTACACTGCAGGGTGGATGCTCAAGCGCAGGCTTGGTAATATGAGTCTCCATTGCTTAGTGTGCGGTGTAGACATACTGTGAATGTGAATGTGGGTTGTGTATCTTCTGCAGTTGCCCGTGCCCATCTGCTTAACTCAATCTCTAAGTTGCCCACCCCATCTTCTTTTCCAGGGCTAGGGGCTAGTTCTGTGCTTTGCTATTACATTCTGTCTTGAAATCCCTCTGACTTCTTGAAGTCAGCTGCGTTGCAGGAAGTGTAATTAAAGGCAGAACTTGTCCCCGGAGAGCTTTGCGAGGAGGTGAAGGACAATCCTCTCACCCTGAAGTTCTCCATTGCTTTCCCGGCGACTGTAATCTGTTGCTAAGGCAGTGCCTATGCTGTAACACAATGTTCTCTCACTCTCATTGTGTTTATGAGCAGGTGGAACAGAAATTGCTTGTTTTCCACACAAATAGCTACAGAACAAATGTACTAAAGGAAACTAAGAGGTGGACCCCCCACAACAACATTAACATGAAAATAAAGATGTGAAACACTTCCAAAGATGAAACATAAATATACACATAGAACCACCAAGGAGTTGAACAACTCAAAGGAAGGTGGGGTGGCCTAGTGGATAGAGCATTGGACTAGGATTCAGGAGATCTAGGTTCTGACACTGGCCGGGGTGACCTTAGGCAAGTCATGTCACTGCTCTATGCCTCAGTTTCCCTATCTGTAAAATGAAGATAATGATACGGACCGCTTTTGTAAAGTGCTCTGATGTCAAATACTATAAAAGAGCCAGATATTGTAATGGATAAGGCAGGTAGAGAGCTGCTGAGGGAGTAGAAAGGACTAGTAGTGGTTTGGAAGGACACACAGGAAAAGAAGTCTGCACTGAAGACAGCTGTAGAAAAGATTCAATGGGAAGGTGCTTGAATCCACCCTTTGTACAATTCCACAAGGCCAGTAGAGCTGAATCCGAGTCCCCTCGAGCCTGTTTACATCACTGCGCTGTCGCTGCAGATGTCTTTACCTTGACATTAATGGATAACAGCTCACTGAGCTGGCATTAGCACAGCACATTTTGCCATGTATCAGACACATTGCACTGCAGAGGAAAACAAAGGCAGATGAAGCGAGAAGTGGGAGTAATGAATCATTTTTTTAAAAATAGCACACATACACCCCCCCACTGTAGGAAGAATGACAGCATTGCCATTCAAAAAGAGTCCTCACCACCCAGCTCCATTGCAGCCAGCACAACCCGAGAGGATTGTGTGGTTTTTCCAGTTAAATCACTTCTTACATTGCAGGAATCTTCCTTCAGGAGCCATTCTTGTGGCTTGGAATAGAACACAGGTGCCACATTCACCTCATTGCTCCCCATTCCCATCACCATATCTATCCTGATAGATACATAGATAGATAGATAATTTCCAAGGCCAGAAGGGACCACTGTGGTGATCCAGTCTGACCTTCTGTAGAGCACAGGCCAGAGAACTTTCCCAACATAATTCCTAGAGCAAATCTTTGAGAGAAACCTTGATTTAAAAATTGTCAGTGATAGAAATTCCACCACCATGACCCTGGGTAAATGGCTCCAATCGTTGTTAACTCTCACTGTTAAAAATCTACACCTTATTTCCAGTCTCAATTTGTCTGGCTTCAACTCCCAGCCACTGGATTGTATTAGTTTTGTTTTATCTGAACCCTCCTTAATACTAATGGAAATGGTGACCTCTGCCATCAAGTTCTCCTGGCTTATCTTCACGTGTGGATGTCTGCTCTTGGGTGCTGTGAAACTCAGAATCTTGCTAGAGGTAATCCATCCAGGCCTTCTTCCTTCTTTATTAACTGAGATTGTGTGCTGGTTATTATTAGCTTTGAATTGCTCCTGTTTTATCACAGTAGCCCACACGATATTCTCTCTGAACTAGCTGTGAGTTCTATGATAATTTTAACTTTCAGTTTAAGAATGTAATCCTCAAGCTGTAGTTTGCTTTGTGAGTTATGGGAATTGTCTCTTCAAATTTTCTGTTTTCTTGGATTTTTCATTACATTTTTGTTCATTTGTTTGTTATTTCTATATTATGTAAATTCTGTTTAAGGAGGGAAATAATCAGAACATCAGAAAGAGACAGTGTACTTAGTGCTTAGAGTGTAGTCCTGAGAATCAGGACTCCCAGGTTCTATTTCTCCCAGGGAGAAGGGGGTGTTTCTAGTGGTTAGGGCAGGACTTCTGGATTCTTTTCCCAGTTCTGTCCCTGATTTGATGCTACATCTTGAGAACTTTGCCTGTTTGCTTCAGTTTACCCATCTGTACTTTTTTTTTTACATTTAAAAAAATATGAAGTTTGTATGCATCAATCCCTGTGGTTTCTGAGTGTGTGACACACACTAAAAACAAACACTGCATTACACTGAACTACCCACAGCACAGAACAGAAATAACCCCTTCCAGTGCCATCCAAGCCCACTCTAAGGAAAAATTCTCTCCTAGTAATGCTCTATAGTCAAACCACTGCCTGACCAAAATGACTTGGTGCTCTAAAGATCAAAATTCTGGACCACCCAAAGGAATGAAGGGGACCCTACATGAAAATGAGAGAGTCCCTTTTAGAGACAGTCAGATTAGAATGGACATACAAATACTTCCCTCCAGGGTGGGCTGTAAAGTTAAAATAATTAATTAATGAGTGTAAAGTGATTTAACATCCTTGGCTGAAAGAAGCTAGAAAAGTGCGAAGTGTTGTTAATTAATTTATTAATATTAATAATAAGAATAATTAATGTTATCAGTGATTTTCCAATTAAGATCATTGGGCAAGCAAGGTATCTCTCATTGGTAACTGTGTGAAAGGGTGAAAGAGGTGAAAGACAATTTATAAATATTAACTAATCCATCACTGAGGCCCTGATCCTGCACCATGAAAGCCAAGGGAAGCTTTGTTATTGACTTAAAGACCATAGGCTCAACCCTTTAATCTCTGGTAAACAAAACCTAAGTGTGTATTTTTCAAGTGTTTTTTTTTTAATTAACACTCTAAAACAATTTACTTCTTCATTCTGTCACCAGTTAACACAAGTTTTTGGAGAGGCATGGTCATGCTTCTTTTTGCAGGATTTGTGTTGTTTGTAAGGTATATTGTTACCCTTTGAGACATACTGGTTACTTCATAAACTCTTAGGTTTTAAGTGATTTTTTTTAATTTTTATTTTAAAGGGGGAAAAACAGGTGTGATTACTAAAATGATCCAGTTTGCTTGACATACTGTAGAAGCAAAAAGGAAAAAAAAATTAAATTGCTGAATGCAAGAAAACTGCCAAGACGACATTTTTAACACTTACACCAGACAAACTGTTGGGTTTCAAATTGGCAAACAGTTTGTTATGACAGTCCTTTGATGGAGCATTTCATAGAGATAAAACTAACAGGGAAACTCAACTCCAGGGAAGAGGGGCTCTTTGGTGCCAGAGAGCAGATGATGCCACTCAAATCCAGATCGCTAGAGAATCATGGAATTGTAGATATAAACACCCAGATCCTGCAATTAGATAGCAGGGTTGAGTCTTAACGATGGGAAGAGCTTACTTGGCTTTGAAAGCACAAGATGATGCTGAATAATGCTGGGCACATAATCAGTAACATAGTTTATTGGCTGAATTGTTGTAAACAAACTATGCACCACCCCGCAGCTCAGGTGGAGGGAGGAGTATGGTGGCTGAAGCCACCTTTTATGCCAGGAGCCATTTTGCATCCGAGAACCCAGAGGATGCACTTAGATGGCCCTGAGGGACTGCCTAAGTTATGGCAACCCAAAATGAGATGTGTACAATTACTGCAGTGACATCTGCTACTGCTCGCTCCTGTTCCTTCATGCACTAGCTTCCAGGGGGGGCCTTGTAAGATAGGCTGCGGTCTTCATACTCAGTTTTTGACCCACAGCAATTCACCCCCAGCTGGATCAGTTTGCTACAGCCCCTTTTTGCTGCCACAGTAGGAGGGAGAATCCCGCCATACATTTCTTATTAACTTCTCCTTTATTCAAAAATTTTTCAGGCAGATGCACTTCAAGCTGTGAGTCTTGTACAAGCCCAGTATAACCAGCCTCCTTTGTTTAAAAATCATGAGTCAGGCCAACCAAGTCATGAGAATAACCCTAACCCTGTACAAAATCTTTTATGAGGTTCAAAAGAAGCTCCTCTTCTCTCCACATTATTTCTCATTTCTGGTGGAGATAAGCCTGCACCAAAATCCCATATCAAACCTTTGGGAAGTCTCGGATGCAGAGTTGTGTCCACCTTTAGTTTCAGGGCCCTCTGCACGGTCAGGTCCTGTCCGGGAAGTCGAAGTACTCAGATACTACCAGAAAGACTCTTTGTAGACATTCTAGTCATACTGGAAGGAGCCAGAACTAGGAATCTCAAAGAAATTTAATTCCTACCAGACTTCCAGCTCAGTTTGCTGGACTAATGATGGTGCATATGATCTTCAGACAGAGCTGTCCCTTAGGTAGGATGAATCTGGGTGACCACTCAAGGTCCCGTACTTTGGGGGGCCCCACGAGCCGGTAGGATTGGCCGGTGCCGTCAGTCCTGTAAGAGACAAATCTGTCACTTCCGCCCCAGGCCCCACACCCCTAGGTACAGCTCTGGCTTCAGATAAACATTCCAGGTGATTAGGGAAGGGGTATGCATTGGTGTGAAATCCCTACCCTCCAACAAAACACTACACATGCTTTGTGCAAGATTAAAGGTTATCCCCTGCCTGGGATTAAACTAAAGAGAATCTCCAGCCCAGGCTTTCTCCTCAGGTTTTTCATGTTAGGATTCCTCTCTTCAGCCTTGTCTTCATCCAGAAAAAGCGGGTGTTCTTACCACGTTAGATAATGTGGCAAAAGTCTAAAGCAGCCATTGTCATCCTATTTACCATTGTGGACCGCATATGCAGCTCTCCATGTGTTATGTGGGCAGCATCCACACCATATATATACTACCCGTATGGCCCTGAGGATGTCACATGGGCCACAGCTGTGTGCTGTTTGGAAACTACTGTTGCCTCATCCACACAAGGATTTTACCATGTGTTCACCAACATGTGGTTAACCTCCCCCCCCATCTGTTTCCTAGTGTGGACACACCTGAGCTGCTACCACCTCTTCTAGCCCTGGCTTCCTTTCTAGAGAGCTAGTTCCATCTCCACCCCACTTCCATTTACAGGGGGCAGTTTAACAAAACATACCTGCCCTAATGAGTCAGCAGTGATTAAATTGTAGCTTCCAACACCTACCAGCAGGCTGGGACATTCTTGCTACCTATATCAGGGGCTGTATCTGGACCAAACCTGAACTCTGAACTATTTGTGGATCACGGTTTAACAGTCAGTATATTACACTATAATTCTGCAGATATTTGAACGGCACCTCCATGCATCTTCCTTTAGGTCAAGTATATCATTACTATCCCACCCAGGAATGGAGGTCCCCTTCAGAAAATACGGCTATCAGGATAGTACCTGGTCTAAAGTCTTTAATCTTGCAATGTGTATTTCCCTCTTGAGGTGGAGAAGGCAGACTGATGCATAGACAGAAATGATAACAACATACTGGTTCATATGCGTAAGGACCACTACCCTCAACTGGAGGGATTGTACAGCCACGTGTCATAAGTTCTGTACTGCTAGCAGCAAACTGAGATTCTCCTTTGGATCAAGTTGTAGGGTCCTGTGCTCCTGGGTAGAATGATCTGCATTCTATTTCTGCTTTTTCCCTGAGATTGTGAGTGGCTGTAGCATGCAGAGTAGTTACAACAAGGGGTTTAAGAGAAGGGGACCTCCGCTGCTCTCCCTGGCTTGGGTAGGCAGTGCTCTCCTGGCTCTATAGTTGGTATGAGGAGAACACCCTCTCCAGTTTCAATCTGCCTGCTTACAACCATAAAGTCCTAGTTGTCATAGACTTGTGTGTGAGCTTGTGTGTATCCATATGTACAAAATACCCAAGCCACCCTTCCCATACACAGAAGTAGATCTTTGACATCAGGTTCACCAAATCAATGCAATCAATGGGGAAAGAGTGGATGTCAGAAATAACTGATAGATCTGATCAAACCTGCTATTTAGGGTAGAAAAGGGAACTTTCCAAATTCCTCATTATGTATTGTCCTCACCTCTCTCCATGAAACTTTTCTCCTGATAAACACCAGCCAGGCTGCTCCAACTTTAAATCACTTAAGTGGATGTGTTACACCTACAGCTGAATGAATAATTCAGTTCCTAGTCACTGTCTGACTTTGATAGGAAGAAAAGGGGGAGTCCCCAAGGGTCTGATTATGTGAATCTCAGCTCAGTTGGGGGGAGGGGAAGGCTAATTAATTACATATTTACTGTGGGGAATATTTAAAAAAAAAAGAACCTAAATCCTGGTTTTCTTTGGGCGTCTCTGATCACAGCTGAGAGCATAGTGCCAAGGCAACCAGCCTCTTGGAAACTTAACGCTTTCACCTCTGGTTAGAGCTTTGGGCAATTAAAAAACAGCAACAGCAAACACCTGGATTGTGCTTCGTCTGAAAAACGCCTAAACTGCAGAATGATTCATCATCTGATGCTGTCGGATTCATTACTCGTGCAGCTGTGAAGGCGATCTTTTTTTCTCCCCATGTTGTTTTCCATTTCCTGGGAGACTTTGCTTCTGAAAGCAAATGTGGAGCCGGCGGCATCTCCCCGAGCGTTAAGGCAACATGGTAGTATTACCATTGACACTAAAGATGCAAATTATTTTTCGCTTGGCACCAGAAAGATTTGTGCTGCCAACTATCTCTAGATTAAGCTTTTTTAAAATACTGTAAACTATTTTGGTAGCAGCGAATTACTGTTGCTTGGTGGTACATGATCTCTGGCTATTTTTAATGCCCCTGGGACAGATTTGCAACTCTCCTTCCAGTGTACATGTACGGTCATTTTCTGAAGGAATCAAGGCCCCTTTTATAGCTAGACTGTTTCCATTCTGTGCAGAACAGGTGAGAACTGCACTTTAGAATTATTTTCTCCTCCAGCTCCTGTAGCATATCTCTATAATGTAAAACATACATTCACAAATGCTTATTGCTTAACGCTTGTAATAACTGCTTTGAGCTTTCCTTTTATGTTCCCATTTGGGTTTGTTATTCTTCCTCATTTCCTGTCCTAAAGAACTGAAGAGTTGCTGTGTGCTTTGTAAAAAATTGCTCTGCTTTGCCCCAGAGGCGGCTGCATTTGTGGGGGCGTGGGTGAGCAGGGCCATATTCTGGCTGGTGAGGCCCCATGGTGCACTTGTCTCCAGCAGTGGGAGAGCAGATTGGAAATTGGCAGTCCTGATTCTGTTCCCTTTGCAACATAATTTGCCTCTTTCCAGGCCCTCTGCAGCTATGGAGAGGTTTAATAGGACAAGGCCATGAGATAAGAGCACACAGTCTGCTAGGTCATTAAAGAGTGTTCCTTGAGCCATGCTGGTTTAGTACAGCATCCCACACAGATTTATTCCCAGTCCTAGTAGATTGCAGAGAAAATTTGTGCTATGTACAGATGTGTCCATGGTGAGGAAGGTTATCCCACTTTACTTCCACTTCCCAGAATCTGGCAATGGCTTGTAAAGTGCTTTGGGTTCCCTTGAGAGGACAGATGTTATATCGAAATGAGAAAGGGCTGAGCCAGATCCTCTAGACTGGCTGTGTCACACTCGCTGCAGGACCCGAGTGAGGGCAAAAGGTGGCATTGATCATGGAGTGGCTAGGGAACAATCCAACCTAAATCTGCTCTAAATTCTGCCGGTATTTACAGTCCTCTCAGGACCATTCTGCTAGCTGGGGATCACTAGAGCACAATGCCCCTCCCATGTCTGACCCACTCCCATCATTCTCCTGCTAGAGGGGAAGTGCTGGGAGCAGGTAGCATAGATCCAGTTATAGCAGCTTAACTCCCCGCAGGGATTCACCTCTGTCAGAGGAATCCCCTGCAACCTCCTGAGCAGTGCAAATCAGCCAGATTGAGAAGAGTCTGTATTAATAAAATGGCCTATCAAATAAAACTGCATTTCATGAACAGCACTGCAAAAGGAAAAAAATGCTCTCTAGCAAAAGCTCCCTTTGGCATTAAGAATTGGCGGGTGATGTGTGCATGCGCTTCCTTGATTTATCAGCATGGTGGAGAACAAAAATAACATCAGCACATCCCATGGACTCACTCTCCGATTCCAGCAACAGGTGGCAGCATGTCATGCTATAGCTTTAGTGGCCTCCCAAGTGAAATGGCATCTCGTGCCCAGGGCAGTTTGCCTATTGCTAGAAAGACCGGCTGCACTCAGCCTTTCTGTCCCCCAGCATCGCCCATGTTTTCCTCTCTGAGCTATGGCATTTTCCGCAACCAGAACCTCCAAAACAACATTGCTTTAAAAAAGGGAAAGTAGTTTCACCACTCTGGGAAGTCCTGTCTTCGAAACACTTCGGAATTTTTCCACCTATTAATTTGGATTTTGTGGGAAATCTTTGGGGATTTTGCGGCTCTTTTGGAGGGCCAATAAATCAATATGGTTTTATTCTGGGGATTGGAGCTGAATGGACAGCGATATAATCTGATGGGCCATAACCCAGGGCTTTGTTGGCCTATTATCCACCCCGGGCACCTGTATTGTCACTTTCTCTTGAACAAAGTGGGTCCTCGTGATGCTGTACTTTGGCCTTGATTCTCCATTGCACTGCACCCTCACGAGCCATTTGCAAAAAGGTGTCAAATGCTACTACTGGTGTTGATGGGTGGAGAATGGTGATTTGATAGCAGGTTCCACACACTTCACACAGGTGTAAGAATCTGTTCCCCCATTCTGCCACTAACTCCCTCTGCAACTGTGGGGAGAATCCTGCCACCGTCTGCCTCACTTTCCACATCTATAAAAAGGAGACAATAACACCTGCACTGTTTTTTGTTAGCCTACAGGAAGCGCTTTGTTGACATAGCAAGCTAATAAAGTTAAGGATGATTATAAACTGGCGGATGAATCTAAAACAAACTCCTGGATCAGAAGCAGAGGGAGTACTAGGGTTGCACCTCCAGTAAAAGAAGTTATAGCACTGATTACAGCACAGGACTGGAACTCAGGAGATCTGGATTCAATTCCTGGCTCAGCCACAGACTCCCTGTGTGACCCTGGGTATGTTACTTAAGTCCAGATGCTCAAAGGTATTTAGGTGCCTAACTCCCACTGAAGTCAAACATCTAAATACGTTTGAGGATCTGGACCTTAACCTCTTGGTGCCTTGTCTCTCCATCTGTAAAATGAGGATAATAACCCTTCCTTTCTTTCTGACTTGTCTCTGGAAAGCAGGGTCTTTGGAGCTAGGACTGTCTGTTACTAGGTGTGTGTACAGTGCCTAGCACAATGGGGCCCTGCGTAGGTACCAACTCCATGGGTGCTCCGGAGCTGGAGCACACACGAGGAAAAAATGGTGGGTGCTGAGTACCCACCAGCAACCCCCCATCTGCGTCCCCCCACTGCCTCCCTCCTGCCAGCAGGGCCTGTAGATCTCAGTGACTCCCCCTCCCTTCCTGCACCTCCCATCCGCCTTGATCAGTTATTTTGTGTCATGCAGGAGGCTGGGGGAAAGGGGGAAGGAGCAAGGACGTGGCACACTTGGGGGAGGGGGCAGGAAGAGGTGGGGTGGGGGTGGGGACCTGCGGGAAAGGGGTGGAATGGGGGCAGGGTCCAGGGCAGAGCCAGGGGTCAAGCCCTCCTGGCCCTTTGGAAAGTTGACACCTGTGGGGCCCTGCTCTCAGCTGGGGAATCTAGGTGATGTTCTAATACAAATGGTTACAATTAAAAGGCTCAGGTGCAGTTAGTTCTGGATGAAGACTTGCGTACAGGGTAGATAAGCAGTCATCCCCTATTTCTATTCACTAAAGAGGCAAGGCAGCTATCACCCCCCACACACACACGTCCCTTATTGGGGGGTACCCATGTTATTTCAGAACTATTGGACACAGACCTGCCCCATTGGGGCTCACCTTCCATGATGAGGTCACCTGCAGTCTGGGAGTGCAGTTCTTCCCCTCATCTTCATTTTAATTCATAGGATCATTTCTTGTTATCTGCTGTTTATTCTGCATCTTGGGCGCATTGATGCCTCCAGCAAGCTTTGTGTGCCAGGGAATTATGGGTCCACAGTGTCTGCAAATCTGCATCCCAGCCAAAGCCTTTGAAAGCTGCTTCTCTTGAATGCCATGCATTTGGCTGGCTCCCCTCCCTTCCCCTCTTTCTCTTTATTTTCCCTTAATCTAGCCTAGTTATCCCCTCAACACTGATCAGAGACTGTCTGCACTGCACAGCATAAAATTTGGCAGGGGTGGGGGTGTCTTCACTTCCTAGCAGATGAGCTCTGAATCCTTCTGCATAAGGCATAAGAACAGGTAGCACATGGGCTGCGCTCTCCCTGGCTACCCCCAAGGCTAAACACTTTGGGCCTGGCTTTCAGAAGGGCCCTGACAATCAGGACCACACTTGCCTAACTGCATGGTGCTCAGAAAGGGCAGAGGAGCACCCTGTCTGTTTGCTCCAAAGAAGGGGGGAAGTTGCATCTGATTTTCCTTTCTCCTCCAGTCTTTTTGCTGCTTCTCCTTTAATTTTATATATTCTTGCTTTGTGGGTTTCCCCAGTAAATCAGAGTGCATACAAAGTGCTAGTTACATGTAGTTAGGAGCTGTTTTCCCCTCTGATGGCCTGCAAGTGTATTCCTCCCTAAAACTGTCTCTTTCCACCTCCCCACCACACAAGCTTCAGCAAGCTCAGCTGCGCATAATGACATCCAATCTGTTCAGGAAAAGAAAAAAACAGAAGAGGGAGAATATTTCCCTTTGATTTATAGAGAAGCCAAGCTGGCAGAGAACCCAGCTCAGGGATGGGTGGAAGGGAAACCAAAAAGCAAATTTGTGATGCATAGGCAAACTCTCCCCTTGGGGAGATGCCAGCCAGCACAGCAGCCGCGGCTGACAGAGAAGCTTTGCAGGTTTCATCTGTGCACCCAAGGCATCCTCTTTCCCAGTGTGTTACTATCGCCACGCAAACACATGCCCATGGTCTGTGCAAAGCCACACTTGCTAATTTAATTTTAAAATGACATTAGAGCTAATACAACCCAGCTCATTAGCACTAGACAAAACACACAGGTCTCCATGTAAGGAGATGGAGGCTGAGACCTGGGTAGAGTGGAAAGGCCTGCAGTTCTGATGCTGTTGTTCTCATTCCAAGGCACCATCTTCGTGCTTTGGATGAGAAGGATGTGGTTCACTTAGGAACAAGGGAGGAGTGAGATAAGCAAGATGGGTCTTGACTTGTGGTTAAGGCACTGGTCTGGGACTCCCCAGTGTAAATAAGGAGTAACTCCACCTAAGTCAATGGAGTCACACTGGCGTAAAAACATTGTGAGTGAGAGAACAATCAAGTGCAGTGTGCTATAGACTCACTTATCACTCACACTGCCTGGGAGGTAGATGGCAACACATGGCGCATATTTGGCCCTGACCTGATTTGGATGTATTTACTTTTTTGATGGTGGTCATGAGTGAGATGGACAGGTAGAGGCAGAAGCATCAGATGTGATGTAGCCAGGAGCTGCACAAATAATTTCCGTTGTACTTCAGTCCTGAGCTCCTATACAATTTTTTTCCACCAAATGCATCCGATGAAGTGAGCTGTAGCTCACGAAAGCTTATGCTCTAATAAATTTGTTAGTCTCTAAGGTGCCACAAGTACTCCTTTTCTTTTTGCAAATACAGACTAACACGGCTGCTACTCTGAAACCTATACAATTCTGCTGACACACCTCAGTCCTGATCCTCCTCACCCCACTATTCCACTTTTAAATCTCCCCTAAATCTCACACACATAGAGTCCTTTCCATACCCCTCAATCCTGGCCTACAGCATCCCCGGCAGTTCTACCCTTTAACACATATGCACAGATAACATTGCTCATGGACCTCAATCCTGACCTGCAGTGCCTCCTGCTTGGAATCCTCTTGAAGAGCGCCTGCCATTGACACTGAGTCAGGCAGTGATTTTTCTGGTGTGGTTACATGCCCCCCAACTGCCTGCTCCATAAAGGAGACCCAGCAAATTCATGGATGATCCAGGTTTCTTGGAAAGGAAGGGGTTAATGCATTAATCCACTGCGTCTCCTGGCTTCCTCATTCAATTTCATAATACGAGAAGACATTCCCATTGCTATGTCATTGTTCACAGAGAGTGTAAACAACTTCACCCAGCCACAAATAATTCCCCTGCTCTTCACTCTGCTGAAAATCCATCTGTGGAGCTGATAGTGGCTTTGCAATCTGAATCTCAAAGCTACACCCTGCCCTGCTCCAGGAATCCAATTAGTAAGCGAGACAGCCCAGAGGATGGCATGTCATTCAGTTTGTTTTGCAGCAGGACAGGATGTGGGGAAATTAGTGGACAAATAAAGCGCTCCTGCCCCTGGCTGCAGTGGAAACGGGTGCTTTTCTCATGGGGAAGCCACTGTCAGTTCTGATTGTTCAAGTACTCTCCAGCTAAGAGGACGATACAGCCTGGCATGAGGGACAAGGCGCAAGATAAACGCCAGCAAACTGGCATGAAGGCAGCATCAGCATCTAAACTGCTATAGAAATTAACAGTATGTGTCTGTTGTTATTAGGTACCTAAACCAGATGACTTGACGGTAATCAAGGGAGAGCTGAACTGAGAGATTCTGGCTTCTTTCAGAGAACCAGCCCGCAAACCCAGCCAGGCTTGCCGAGATTCTGTATCCACTGTACTCTGCGAAAGAGAGAGTATTTGCACTGCATGTCTCTAACAGCTACGCTGGCATGAGAGCTGGAACTCCACGTCTGCATGGGGACAGTCCCAGGGGCAGAGCAGGGATGCATCTGTTCCAGGAAATGATATGCATTGCAAGGTCATTGGTGACTGATTATTGAGAGGTGTTGCCAGAATAGTCTCACTGGCTGGGCTTTTCCTTGGCTCAGACCCAACTGCGGACACAGAGCCAAGTGAGAGCCAGGGCTCTCAGTTTGAGACAGGCTTATCTGCCCTAAGTCACTTTCATGTTTTCAGGCTAAGCACTTTGTCGTTAATTGATCCGCAGTGGCTGATTTGGCACAAAAGGCTATTTCCTTTTGCATGCACCATCCTAGTGTTCAGTCCATGAGTGCCTTTGCACTGAGAGTCACAGGCCTTCCACTGCCATCCATTAATTAACCTCACAACCTCCTGCGAGGCAGGGGAGTGTTATCCTTATTCTCTAGAGAGGCACTGAGACATGCAGACCTGAAGTGACTTTCCAAAGTCACTCAGCAAGTCAGTGGAAGAGCTGGGAAAGGAAGCCGGGCGTCCTGACTCCCAGTCCCTTGGGTGTGTCCAGAAATACTGAGTCAGTGACAGACAGAAAGATTTCAACGGAAATACAACAGCTCTGGATTAGGCCCTGAGAACAAACTTTCTAGGCAAACAGAGCCAAGCAATCATTGTACATCCACCAAGAAATTCCCACAGCTTTGGGAGGCAGCGTTGATCAAGGCAGAGTCTACAGACACCTCCCGCCCAAACTCACTGCAATATAAAATACAGATTGCCTGAGTCTGCCCCACTTTCTGTATTTCATTTATATTAGCACCAAAGGGCCCCAGTCAAGGTCAGAGCCTCCTCTGTGCTAGATGCTGTATATATGCATATAGCCAGAGACCATCCCTGGCCTGAACAGATTACAATACAAACAAAGGGCTTGTCTAGACTTGCACTTTACAGCACTGCAACTTTCTCACTCAGGGGTGTGAAAAAACACCCCCCTGAGCGCTGCAAGTTTCAGCGCAGTAAAGTGCCAGTGTAGACAGTGCACCAGCGGTGGGAGCTATTCCCCTCACAGAGGTGGGTTTTTTAGAGCACTGGGAGAGCTCTCTCCCAGCGCTCTACCACGACTACACAAGCCATGTTAAAGCGCTGCTGCAGTGAAGATGTGCCCAAAGGGTGGGAAAGGACACAGAGGTGCAGAGACTTGCTCGAGGAGGCTTGAGCCCCCAGCCAGTGCCCTAACCACTGGATCATACTGCTTCTCAGTGTCATTTTCACATTCCTTTTTTCAACTGCTTCCATACAGCAACTTGTTGGTTTGCGGAAGCCAGGGGGAAGGATGTGGCTGTGAGCCTGGCTAAGTTCTGAGAGGGAAGCAGCCTGCAAGCTCAGTACTTAGCCACAGCTTGTTCAGTCTTCAAATACCTTTGTTCCCATTTATACCATGGTGGCCTGGCCACCAGTCCCAGGGACACTCATTTGTTGTCTGCTCAGGCTTACAGGGACTAAGCCCAACCAAGCCAGATGGCTCAGAGCCAAAAGTGCTGGCAATCACTAGCACCACCCACTTCTGCTTTACTCCTGACAGCAGAGATGTGGTTTCAGCACTTGTCTGCTCAATGAGAATAATTAAAACCCCAGCCCACCCCGGCCCAAAGCTTTCCCCTCAGTAGATGTCAGGCTTACAACACCTACCTCAGCCTAATTATAGGCTAAGAACAACTTGGCTCCCAGTTTTCCACATTGGTTTCTTTTTTTCTCTCTCTCTCTCTCTCTCTCTCTCTCTCTCTCTCTCTCTCTCTGCAACTATAAATAAACAGATTAATATTCTGGTAATTGAATTGCAGCCCTCCCTGTGAGCCTCTTGTTCCCATCTCCCTCCAGCAGGATGGTGAGCCAGGATGAAACCTGCTTCCTGGTAAGTACCATCCTCAGAGCAGCTGGAGAGCAGAGTATCTGAGGGAAATGCACAAGTGCTCTGGCATTTCTTTATTTCCTGGTGACATTTATAGAGGACATGTCTCTGAGTACAAGTGCACTCACTGCCTGATTGTCTAAACAAGGGAACACACAAGCATTACAGTGCATCCCTTGTGCCTGAATCCCCCGTCCTCCCACGGGTACACACCCTGTGGCTCTGAAGACCACTGCTGTTGTCCCATCACACATGGTTGCTAGTTGTGGAAGGCACTCAAGGATGCAGGCTGGGTGCGGTGCAGGAGACTGTGCCCTGATTACCTCTGTGTGTCATGCGGGGTCTCAGTTCCATGGCTCATCCCACTGAGGTTGATGGGAAGATTGTTACGACCCCCACATGCAGCCCTTTGATGATGGGGGAAGCGATGAATGTTGTGGGGCGGGATGGGGAAGCAGTGTGGTCTGGTGGAAAGAGCAGGGAACTGGTAATCTGGGCTGTAATTCCAGGCTCTGCCAGTGGCTCACATTGTGACCATTGGCAATGACCATGAATGCTTCAACTTACTTCAGGTGTGTGTTATGAGGGTTAGAGGATGCTGAGGACTGGAAACACTCAAGGGCCTGGTCTGACTGATACTGCAGCATGCAGGCAGGCCTCCACAGAACAATGGTGGCACCTTCTCAAGGCCCAACCCTGCTCTGACCTTGCAGGGTCAGGCACTCAAAGAGAAGGGGCTTTTGGTCCAGCTCTGATAAAGACTCTGCTGGGCACCTGTCCTGTCTTATTGGCTGACTTGGAGAGATGCACCAGCCAGCCAGCATCTCTTTAAGGTTCTGATAAATGAGACCTGGTTTCAAACAGGCCCTTGTTTTGCCCTTGCAATTCTGAGACACAGCTGATGAGATTTTGCAAAACCCAAACCACCCGCCCTAGTTTTACCCGTCTCTTGCTGTTTGGTGCCATATTGACAGCATCTCTGTGCATAGCCAGTTTGTCTGAGGCCAGGGGATCATTCTGATATCTGTGCCAGCCTCCTGTTCTCCTGCTGGGATTAGTAGGACCTGCCAGCACTAATCCAGGATTAATTTTCAAAACAAAAATATTGTTTTGTTGGCTATGTATGCAGAGAGCAAACTCAGTCTCCCCCACGATCTCTTGTCTCCTTGTGTGTTCTCCCTGTGGAGTTGTCGAAACAAATGTCTAGAGAATAAGCATTGTGCTCACTCCTCCCTGGCTGCTCAGCTCCGGTGCAGTCAGGTTATTCAGTGGGTTCACATGAGGATAAAGGTGATCCGATGGATCTGATGAGAGGCAGTAGTCTGTAATGGCTAATGCACAGGACTGTGAGCTGGGGCACCTGGGTTCTGCCACTTGCTTACTTGTACCCTTGGGCAAATCATTCCACCTCAGAGTTTAAGTTTTCCCCACTGGAAATGGGCACAACAACCTCACAGGGGGGTTGGGAGGATGAATGTTTGCTGTGCTTTGAGGTCCTCCAAGGAAAGACTGTACAGAAGAGCATAGTGTTACCATTGTTTACACAGCCAGACTCCCATTGACTTCAACAGGGAGTTAGCTGGAGTAAGCAGCGAGTAAAGTCTCAGTAAGGACTCTTCGGTGAGGAGTTGTACAGTGTTTCTGGATTTCCCCCGTCCAACCTCCCTCCCCCATGCTGCACTTCTCCCACGTCTCCATTTCCTGTAAGCTTTTCAGAGTTCCTCTTTCCATTTAAGCTAATTTTCCACGTGGCAAAGAGTAAAGGTCCAGCTTTTGTGTGATGTATACGCCAGACAGGGACAAGGATCTCATTGCTTGACACCTGCCCCTCCCTGGGCAGGCACCTGACGCAGCTCTGGGAGGAACCATAACCCTCAGGAGCTGAGGAGACTGCTACTGTGTAGCATTGCTAAGTTAAACCAGCACCTGTACCTGTCATCCCGTCTCTCTCCTGATTCACACAGAACCCAAGCCTCAGCACCACAGAGATCTCCCGACAGCTGCCGTCTGAGACACTGACTGCAATATTTCCTGTGCTGGTGCGCACCTGTGCCCACAACGCAGCATCTGTGTTGTGCGGTGCAAGGCGAGGGGAGGGGAGGAAGAGGAAGGGCTGGGTTAACAGTCCTGCAGCAGCAGCAACAAACTCTAGAGAGAGCCTGGTTTGATTCCCAACATGCCGAAGGAAACAGAATTGACGCATTTGCTCATTAACAGTTCCATTCCACATCTCAACACCCCAGTCAGGGGGCTTGCTCCAAAGAGATCTTTGTTCCCCTTTAGGGGGAAGGGGCTGCAAGAGGAATTAGGAAACTCAGCGCCAACAAGAGCCATTTGGCATTGTTCCACCTGCACATGCTGTTTTATTAACAGGAATTACTCACGTCACTGAGATATGGAGCCAGCAATCAGGGACTGTCGCCTTGCTGCTGTGGTTCCCACCAGTACACGAGACACGTTGATGCACTTGGATGAACATGGAGTAGAAGTGAAAGAGGAAGAAGGGTAGAAAGACCTGTTTGTTCCACACAGTGGGTTTATTTAGCAAGATGCAGTCCTTTAGGGTGGAACGGCCCTGTCCATCGCTCAGGTAGCTCCACTGGCATCTCTTACAGGTAGGATCAGTTTGGCCCTGAGTCAGTTCTGAATAACTGTCATGTGAGGAAGCCAGCATCTCTGCCAACGGGACACCTCTGACCTGTTGGGACCTCGAACCCCTAATGTTAAACAGAACCCTGGGTTCTGGTGTCCCAGCTCTGCCAATGACTCACTGTGTGATCTCATGCAAGTAACTGCATATCTATCTTAGCTACTTATATGGCTCCCCATTGCCATAGTATCTGAGCACCTCCCAGTCTGTACCGTATTTATCTACCACTGAGCTAGGGCAGTGCTACTATACCCATTTTATAATTGGGGAACAGAGGCCCAGAGAGGCTAAGTGACTTCCCCAAGGTCATTCAGGGAGTCTGTGGTAGAACAGGGAATTGACTGTAGGTCTCCTGAGTCCCAGACTAGTCCCTAACCACTGGGCCATCCTTCCTCCCCAGCTGTTCAATGGGTCTGATGCTGTAATGCTTCCCAGCTTCAGAGAGTGCCAAAAAGGCTCTGAAATCAGAAGACAAATAAAAAGAACTCAAATTTTATTTAATTTTTTTCACCTTGTGATTTTTTTGGAGCCTGACTCCTGATTTCTGAGTGCTTGGGGTTGCCAGTGCTGCACTGTGCACAGACCTGTGCAGATAACAAAATATGGCAGTTAGAATCATGAGTGTCAGCCACATGGGTTTCATGTGGGCCATCTCCTCAAGTGATGCCCACTTATACTGGAGAGGGGCTGCCTCTCCCTCTCTGATAGCTTCTCGTAGTGCTGTAAGAAGGATTAGCTGGGATGTAGCCAAACAATTAGCTGCTACAGGGATACAACCTCATCCTGGTCTAGGTCTCCTCCCTGTTGTTAGCAGCTTTCTGAAGATTAAGGCCTGATCTACTCATGCAGTTGTATCAGTTTAAAGGTTTTATTTTATACCTATTTAGAATGTGCAGCCACACTTATATTGGTTTAAACCTGGATTGTATCAGTTTGGCTAGCATCAGCAAATGTATAGAAACGAGCTAAACCAGTATAAACCATTTTAAATCAATAGGAGAGGCTTTCTCTGTGCTGGGAAGTTGTATTGGTTTATCCTAAGGTTTGAATTTAAACCAGTATAGTTAAGCTAGTGCAAACCTCTGAGTGGATGCTTTTATTTCAGTATAAGAGTGGCTGTTTTGGTTTAATTTAGGTTACTTAGGGTTTAAGTTAAACTGCAATTAGCCACTCTTACACTGAAATAAGTGTCCACTCAAGGGTTTGCACCACTTTAACTATATTGGTTTCACAATTTAAAATAAACTGGTGCAACTTTCCCATGCGACAGTTCAGTGCAACTTTTGTGTGTTGACTCTCTGATCTTAACTAAAGCAATTCAAGTTAATCCAGTGTAACTTCTATATGTAGACAAGCCCCAAGCAGCCACGGTCTTTGGCCTCTTTGCTGGCTCCCTGTGTGTGGCAGGCAATATACCCTGTTTACTATTGGGAAAGCCTCCAGTGCTCTAATAACAACATGTTGTTTGCTATTCCTTCCCATATTCAGAGACAGATGTCAAGAAACAGAGCCTACTTCTGACTTGTCCTTGCTCCCCACCTGATGTGCACACAACTAACTGACTTGGAGACCATGTCTAGCTCCCCATTCTTCCTCTCATTAACTTGTGCTCCAGCCTTGGTAACCTTTCACAGGTCTAAATTCATAGCTGGGCTAGCCATGATATGAATAGTCCCACTGAGTTTGCTGGAGCAAATACTCATAAGTCTTGTAAGATCTGGCTGCAAGCTGTATAGACTCCAGTTACTCAGATATCTCCTAACCCTACAGGGGGGCCAGATCACTAAACACAAGGCAGCAGACTAGAGAATGTTTAATTCACTAGCACAGGTTCCCCTGCCCATCGCTGCCTATTTGATTAAAAATATATATACATGCCAAAGGCTTGATATGTCTCATGTGCCCCATTTAGCATCTGCTGAGCATCCCGGAGTTGGAAAACAAGTCACTGGAGGATAGATTTGATGGAAGGAAAAAACAAAGCAATTGACACCCTCAGGCACCAAAAATCTCCAGACTGATTCTTGCTGACTACAGGCAGCAAAGCAATTTATGGGAACATGGTAGAGAGCTCGCTTTATTTCAGAGATGCAAAACCCCTGCCTGGCACTTATGTTAACACTTCATAAGGCAAAATCAATGAGTTATCTTGGCTCCAAAGGCCTCAGCCCTGGGGAAGCTCTTAATGGGAGTCAAAAGAGACATTAAACTTTGGAGAGAAATCAGCGAAATGTGAAACAGAGATGGAGGTGTAGTATGAGGGCTGAGGAGCTCAATAAAGAGGAAGCAAACTTCCCCTGTGCTGTGGATTTCCTTGCCATTGCATTCCCTCTTTGGCCCAGATCCTCAGTGTGGGTGAATTAGCATAGCTCCATCAATGGATATGGTCCTTGAGTCCAATGAATGGAGTGCACTCTGCAGATGGAAGCAGAGGTGTTTGGTAGCTGGTATTTGGTAGTTGGCAGCCAGATTTTTTTTTTAAGGAGTTATTGCAGTGAGAGACAGGAAAACAGACGGAGGCGGAGAGAGAGAGAGTAGTGAGTGGTTCATTGGCATCGTTTGTCTGGCACAGCAAGTTCAGCACTTACTTTTGAGCTACGTCTCTCTCCAGATGGTTGGTGGGAGACAATTACCCATCTCCCTGCATAGCACGCTCCATACTGGAAATGTACTGCACCTCTCTTTTTTTTTAACCCCAGTGTAACCCATTGGTGAGTGTGTATTATGGTCGCCTAGTGTACCTGATCCATAGAGGATATGAATCTGTTCACTCCAGCTCTGGGTCTTCATCTCAAGCTGTAGCACCCTATGCTTTTTAGCACTGGAAGTCCCTGTTTCAATCCCCATATGATGATCATAAGTATGATCTGCCTGTCTTTCCAGTTGCTGCTGTTTGCTTTTGTTTTATCTGAATCACGCCATGCAATAATTCTGCAGGGGGAAGAGGATTCACCTTGGTGCACTGGATGCATTTCTCTGAACATCACTGCATCCGTGCAAACAATTATTAGCAACAAAGGAGGGTGATCTAGAAATTAGAAAAGTAAAAGTGGACGGATCGGTACCATGAACAAAGAATCTTATCAGGAACTTGACTGAATGCCCCTTGGCCAACATATTTTATGTAAGGATAGGCTTTTCTATGGCCCAGATTGCCATAGTAACTGAGAATCTCATAAACAATGAGAAGTCCAGTGGCATCTTAAAGACTAACAGATTTATTTAGGCATAAAAATGGGTTTTTTACCCACGAAAGCTTATGCCCAAATAAATCCATTAGTTTTTAAGGTGCCACCGGACTCCTCATTGTTTTTGTGGATACAGACTAACATGGCTACCCCTCTGATACTTGAGAACCTCATTTGCATTAAAAAATTTTCCCTTACAATCCCCCCGCTGTTTTATGGTGGAGAAACTGAGGCATTGAAAGATTAAGGCCTGGTTTCAGAGGTACCGGTTCCCCAGCATTCATATTGACTGGAGTTATGGGTGTTCAGTCTTTCTGAAAATCAGGACCTATGGCACTTGTAGTGGGAGTGTGTAGCAGAGTCAGGACTGGAACCCCACTCTTCTGAGTCCCTGTTCAGGGCCTAGGCCAAAAAACCTGCCAGCTGCCTCATTATAGTAAAACCGAATAAAAGGGACAAATTGTTTCCAGTGCAGCACAAAGCACAAGATA
Source organism: Dermochelys coriacea (assembly GCF_009764565.3). Taxonomy (NCBI): domain Eukaryota; kingdom Metazoa; phylum Chordata; order Testudines; family Dermochelyidae; genus Dermochelys; species Dermochelys coriacea. The sequence goes on along the minus strand of NC_050085.1, from coordinate 18,081,104 downwards.
CAGCTCAGCTATAGTGAACCTCTGTTCAGAATGTAAAATGTCTCACCTCCATAAGGGGCCATTCTCTATATCCCGTAAATAAATTCCACATATAGGGCAGCTTTGAACAAAGCGAGCAAATGAACATACATCTCTTGATATGTGTCCATTCTGCCTGGCATCTGGATTCTCTGACGCAGACAGATGACTAAATGCTCCCGTTTCACTTGAAATTAGTTAATTTCCTGCCCACAAGAAGACCATGAAGTTGCCATCTTTAAAATGTTCCCAATGTTTTTGGAATAATCCTTTCTTTTTTAAAGGCAATTAATATTTGCTGCATGTGAGTCATTAAATAAATGAGGGGCAGTTTGTATCCTACTGACTCCTCTGCAGAGCAGGAGAAAGTTTGGGTTCCTAGAGAGCCTGTCTCATGAGCTGGTTAACCTCAACTCATTTCTGACTCACCAAGTGCATGACACACTGGGTTCCCCTTTCTCTCCCCCACCCCCCGCTCTTATTTTCCATTTGAAATATGGCATGAGCTTGGAAATGCAATCAGTGGGAAGAACTTACAGGAAATGGAAGCCATAAACAAAGATGATTGGCTGAGTTTAAGTGAAGTCTGGAGCGCAGTTGTTGAAACAAACCACTAGCTTCAGATCTGTGCGGGTCACTAGACTGAATGCCTTTGAGATCAAAATGTGGGACAAAGATGGCCTGGGCAGACTGAGGCGAGTCTACTCTCCTTCTGGGGCGAATGGTTCAGAAATACCTTTTCAAAGTGGATTGCATGTATCTTCCAGCCTGTTGGACCCAGGAGGGTGTAGGACTTCATTCTGCTTCTGGCTGAAGCCACTGACTTGCTCGGTGACCTTAGATGAGTCACTTTGCCTTACTGCTCTCGCTTGACCAGACTTTCAGAAGGACTCAGCAGCCACAACTGGGGCTGTATTTTCCAGAGAACTTGGCTCTCTTCCAGGCATCTATAAATCAAGACTAAACCTCATTTGAAAAGATCTTCCGTAGCTCAGACAGCTATGGGTTTGATGCAGAAATTACAGGGTGACAATCTCTGGGCTGTGCAATGCAGGAAGTCAGACTAGATTATCGTAATTGTCTCTTCTGGCCTTAAAATCTATTAATCTAAATAAATGCTTGGATTTTCAGAAGGGGTCAGCACCCAGCAGCTGCGCTTGTTCTCAGTAGGCATGGTAGGGCGGGAATTCTCTGTTCTCAATGTGAGCTGTTGGGGACCGGACATTTTTACAGTCTGGACATTTCATTTAGGTGCCAAATAAGGGTTGAGCTCTTGAATTCTGACCCTAGTTGTGGATGCAGCGACCATCTGAGAATGCTGGTCTTAGCTACCGTGGCTGTGAAATGGAACCAGTTTGCCTCTTCCTCCCCTTTGTAAAGTGCTTTGAGATCTATCGGTGAAAATGCCAGATATCCCTCTCATAAGAGCTGATTAAATAAGCAGATTGTGAATCAAACCATAGCGATATTGCGATGAACAGATCAACTCTTTTGTTTCTCATGCTGCCTTATCAATACAGAATAAAGATACAGGGTTATGTAGTTTGAGGGAAAGTCTCAAGCAACCATATGTGGACAATGGGAATGTTTTAGGGGATCAGAATAGGGACTGCATGGCAGGACTTCTGGGTTCTGTTTGCAGCTCTGCCACTGATTTGCTCTGGGACATTAGGCAAGTCACATCACTTCTCTGCTTCTGTAAAATACAAAGAATATACCTCACAGGAGGTTTGTGAGGCTTACAATTAAATGTCTGCAGAGTGTTCTGTGACTCTTGGATGTTATTCAAGAGCAAAATATTATTAAAGTCCCATAGTTTCAATTATTTCTTCTGATCTCTAACTTCAAGGGACTCCATGTCTGTCCAGGGTAGCTCGCCCCTGTGGAAAGTCTGAGCCCAGCTCCCATGGACCAGAGCAGGTGTGCCCAATCCAGCTAATTCAACAGCACTGGGCTACACTTGGCCCTATAAAGTATTCCTAGTAGGCAGCTGGGAAAGAAAGACTGAGACAGGCTGAGCCCTGGGGAGGAAAAGCCACACGGGAGTAGAACTAGCTCCTGTGGTGGGTCCCTGGAGCAAAGGGTTTCAGGGAAGCAGCCCTGCAGATGCTGCTTCAGGAGGGGATCAGAGCCTATTGAGGCTGGAAGACTGCCAGGAGCTGGAGTACCAGAGACCCCTGGGTGGGGTGGCCCTGAAGCCTGGGGCCAAGGACTGAGTTAAGACTGTTTTCTGTTTGTTTGATAACCTCTGTTTAAAGAAATAAACTTCCTTGGAAAGACTGGGCATGGTGGCACATGTTTTGGAGCCAGGGAGAAGCACAGCCTGGTGACACATGGTACTAAAAGTGGGATTCTGGCTCGTGACAGTGTCCCTTTAAGGCACTAGGGCGCATTAGTAACTGTAACCTAATTGTGAGGAATATGGTTCCTTGTTTGCATGGATATAAGGATTCAAATACAACCCAAATCTTCCCACTCTAACGGTCTAGGAGCTTTGCCATTGACTTCAGTGAGAGTAGAAGCATGCTATAAGGCACTGGTGGGCAACCTGCGGCCCGTGCTGGTTCCCACAGCTCCCATTGGCCGGGAATGGTGAACCGCGGCCACTGGGAGCTGCGGGCAGCCGTGCCTGCGGAAGGTCAATGTAAACAAACTGTCTCGCGGCCTGCCAACAGATTATCCTGATGGGCCGTGTGCGTTGCCCATCACTGCGCTAAGATGTTACAGCAACAAAGAGCTGCCCAATTTGTAAGTTTCCTTGTCACCTCTGATAGGAATTAACTCTGCTTTCTTCTTTCAACTGCTCTCCACCTTTCGGAAGCGAAACTGCAGTAACAAATCAGATTCTTCAGTAATGTATTTCAAGTTTGAGATTTTTTTTTTAAGCCCTGGAGCGAAATTCACCAGTTTTTGAGGGACAACAGGAAAAGGGGGAATAGTGTGGAAGTATATATAATCCCTTTAATATTTTAAAATTTAATTATTTCCAAATTAGGTTAGAAACTGTCAAGAATACTGCATCTAAAGTATGGAGCCCACAGGCAGCGTTGGAAAATGAGACGAGAAATTAATAAAAAAAAAAAAGCTATTCCTTCAAGGCAGCAGACTGGAACGCTGACATTCCATTACTCCGTCTGTCTGCAGAATTCATTTAGCATCTGTGGCCTAAATAGGCTCGTTTAAAGAGGCATGCTCCAGTGTTGATGGTGGTTTTGGGGTTTTTGGTTTTTTGCTAGGGAATTTCTCTTTGCAGGAAGCAAACTGTATCTAAAAGAGGCAGGGGATTTGCGCATCATGGGAGTAGAATATTGCTAATCTGTCATTATTTATAGTTAAAATGATATCTTAGTGCATTTTATAAAGCTTTGCAGAGTGTGATCTGGATCTTGCAATTGAACCAGTGTGAGCAGACCCCCCAATGGGGCAGTACACAGGCACCAGGGCTTGCGTATGCAGATCCAATTACAGGATTGGACCTAAATCTGTAGAGGAATGACAGCAGCCACCATTGATGTGCAGCCACTTAAGAAATGAGGGGGTGGGGAAGAAAGCTAGGATGTGACAGCTGTTTAACAGCTCTTGGCAATGCTACAGAAAAGTTTGGGACAGGAAGTGACTCAGAGTCCTGTATCCAATTGTAATTTAGGCCTGTCTAAGTGTAGTCAGATCAAGGATCTGATGCCCATACTCTTGAGTGTTTCAAAGTTCCCAGGTGGTGAAGCTGCTCTATCTTACATCTCATCCAAAACCACAGCACTCCCTGACATCAGGCTAGGGCACTGGTTTAATGCTGTCTCAGAGGGAAAAGCGCCACCCACCAAAACACCAGCACCAATTCTAGCAGCACCCTTTCCCCCTGGGGAGCTCCCCTCTAAGTACTGACCCCATGCTTCCCTGCTTAGCATGTGTGAGGAGCCAAGATCAAAAGCCTGAAGCTGTCTAACTGGAGCATTAGAAAGCTCTCATAAGCCTGTACTAGAGCAGTGATTCTCAATGAGGGGTCCGGGGCCGCCTGGGGGGCTGCAAGCAGGTTTCAGGAGGTCTACAAAGCATGACTGGCATTAGACTCGCTAGGGCCCAGGGCAGAAAGCCAAAGCCCCATCATGCAGGACTGCAGCCCAGGGCCCTGAGCCCTGCCAGTGGGTCTGAAGCTGAAGCCTGAGCAACTTAACTTTGCGGGGGCCCCTGTGGGGGTGGGGCCCCAGGCAATTGCCTGGCTTGCTACCCCCTAATACTGGTCCTGGATTTTATATGCAGAAACCCCATTGTTGGGGCACAGCTGGGCTGTGGAGTTTTTATAGCATGTTGGGGGGGCCTCAGAAAGAACAAAGTTGAGAACCCCTGTACTAGAGGCTAGATAGATGGCTTAACAGAAGTCTGGAAGGGAAAGAAGAGAATGATTCTTCACTTTACTGCCAGGGGACTTACAAGTGTTTCACTTCTGGGCATTTTCTGAAACATCTGGATACCAGGAAGATAAAAGATACCAGTGTAACCTCCCACTAAGATCAATTGTTTAAAGCTTTCTATGCATTTCTAGTGTGGCTTTGTTTTCCTTCCCAAGATTTAGAAACAAGTCCATGAATATTCTACAATACAGTGTAATGTTCTATTTATTTTTTTCTCACTGTGCCTTTTTTATGTAAATAGTCTAAAATTCTGTATTCCCTGCTTTATCATCTTTAAGGCCTTTGGGCAAATCACATAGAAAGGAAACCCATGAATTTCTATGGGGAGGCATATATAAGCTGTTAAATTGGCCTCTTCGCCTCCTCGTCCTTTGCTCTCAATAGGGATTTTATCAAAAGTTGTTGTTCAATGAAATGGAGATTATGAGTGTCCTGATAAAGCTTCCAGTGGCTTTACTGATGCAATCTACCTGGAGATGGCACCCTGGGTTTTGTTTCCAAACATATACGATCTTATCCGGCAAGAGTCTCAGGGCCTCCTGCAAATTCCCCAGAGCCCTCAACTCTCATTGGCCCACCACCTTGCAGGATCAAGCCCATATTTCCAAAGCTAGCTGTTTATTTTAGGCATTTGTGATATGCAGATCACTGGCATCTGGGGCTGGATAAAAACAGAGACAGTACAGGCCCATGGCTAGGGCTCCCTGAGTCACATGATTCCTTCAGAGTCTCAGTTTCTAGGGGTTTTTTTGGTTTATTTATGTTTTTTAAGTATGTTTCTAGTGCTCCTGGTTGGGAAGAACAACATGAAAACAATACCCATGTGGTACTCTCAATATGCTGTGTCTGCCTGAGTCTGTAAAGAGCCTGAAACAATAGCTCGGGGGGGCATTCATCTCAATGGGGTGTTAACACCAAGACCTATTGTTCTTGGAGACCTTGCCATCCCCATCCAGCAGACAATTTAGTGGATGGCAGTGGGAGAGAAGTACAGCCTAGAGATCTACCTTAGCAGCTATCCCATCAGTTGGGGTTTAAGTATTGTCTCCATTCCCCCGTTTCTCCAGGGGAAAAGGTTCCTGTTGCCATCCCTGCTACAGCTCCTGCCTCAGTCTCTCCGGGAGGGAAAGGAACCCACTGCCACTCAAAGTGAGGGGTAGAGATGCAGCATGAGGATCTAAAAGCATTTTAGAAGGATGAAACACAATCATCAGCATCATTTTCACAGGTGAGGATGCTGAGGCACAGAGAGGTGAAGTCTCTTGCCCAAGGGCATGCAGCCAATGGCAGACCACAACTAGAACCTAGAAGTCCTGACTCCCAGTCATATGACTCATTCCTCTAGCCAAAAGCTAAGCCATCGTCACTGACGGAGATGAAGATCCATGTGACCACTCACTCGTCAGTAGCCAATCCTCAGAGCTCAGCACATAGCTAGGCCCCATCTCAGGCAAACATTCCAGTGCTGAGGTCAGCGGAGAGTTGAGTCCAGCATGAGACAAAGGATAAAACCGAGAGCATGAGAATACATTTGGCAGAAGCAGCATGGTCTGCAGTCCCCTTGCCCATGACTCAGGTCACAAATTATTATCTCCATCTGTCACCCGTTCACAAAGCAATGCTCACTTTTAATCATTCTTGTTCTTCCCACAACTTGTGATACTTCTGAAGAATTATGTGTTTGAGTTAAAGAAATGACTCACTCAGCTTTAAGGATTTTCCTATTAATGTGACCATTTAGGAAATGTGAGTTTTTACCATGACCAATGTAGTGACATGTTTCAGCTCTGCTGCTGATGTGCAAGACCCCCGGTCATGTTACAATGAGCTGGGTTTTTTAATACCCTCATAGAACAGAAAGGAGATGTCCCATACTATGAAATAAAACAGTGCAGTTGTTGAGTTGCCACCCCTCTCGCTGGGTTTCAGGGTCCACACCCGAATATCTACACAGCTATTTTTAGCATCATAGCACAAGCCCTGCAAGCCTGAGTCTTTAGATCCAGGCTCTGAGACTCACTGCCAGGGATTTCTGCTTGCCATGGACCTTGGGTGTGCTGAACATCTCTCCCTAAGTGTCACGGTAGGAGCAGATAGATGTTGAACCCTTTTGTAAGCTTGGTCCCTATTGAAAATAGAGCTGGGTGAATAATGGATTTTTCAGTCTGCCGGCAATTCTGAAAAAGAAAACAAAAAAATAATTTTGGATTGAACAAAATATTTAGATGAAGTGTTAAAAATGCTCAATTTTTTAATTGACAGACACTTCCAAACAAAACCTCATTCTGAACCAAAAATCGAAATGTATCCCTTTAAAAAAAATTCTCAATTTGGTGAAACTGACACAAAATGCTTTGGTGTCACAATCTGCATTTCATACACAAATACACACAGACACCACCAAAAAATTTCACCCACCTCTACTTGAAAATCTGTTGCTGAGAACTTTTGAGAATTTATCTTCACCCCTCTAAATCAAAACCCTAGATCCAGTGCTCCATGTGAGATACTTTCTAGCTCACCCAGGAGTTCTGAGCTTGATGAAGGAATCACTGAATTAGGGTTGGTGGCCTCTGCTAGATTATCATAATGGTCCCTTCTGGCTTTAATATGAGTTACAAAATCCAGTGTTCTCAGCTCAGATCCATTTTATGCCCCCTTGATTGCAGTAGGGCTGCCACCATTGCCAAGCAGGGTATCCTTGAAATGGAGCTCTCTCAAACACTGTTGTTTCATTCCACGGGGCTTCATACAAGCCTTTTCTGCAATTGGTGTTCTAGTTCCAATCTATGTATTCACATCACCCCAAAATACTACTGAGGCACAGGATTCAGTAGGGTTCAGGAAAGATAAGACATTTTTATGGACAACAATGAGAACATCCACAGATAACTTTCAAAATAAGTATTCGTCCTATCTAATGTATGTAAACCCTCATGCTTCAGGAGCAAAGACAGCCCTTTCCTGCTGGGGATTAGGAACAAACTTCCCCTATGGGCAAGTTATTCCATAATTGCCCCTTATCAAATCAGAGAAATTATTATGGGGTTGCTTCCTGCTGAAGCATGTGATATGAGCATTGTGCAAGACAGGACACTAAAGCAGAAAACCTGTGTCTTTGTACATGGATCCTACTACTGTGCTTTACCCAATAGCTATCTAGAACTTCACAGCAGGACCTGGTCTAGAACTTGGACCTTGCTGCTTTAAAAGCATAGATCCTTATCACTGGAGCAAAAGGAGAATCTTTTCCCTTGTAGCAACCCATAGCTGAGCAGTTCTGAGTCCATCCAGGGGAGGGCAGAGATTCACACACACACTGTCAGCTCATTACAATATTTTTATACTGGACTTTTTTTCCCCAAAAACCTTTCCTCTGTTTTCTAACTAGATAGGTATGATAGAGTATGTTATTCATGCTGCATATTGGCTAATTCCTTCCTCATCCAATGTAAAGAATGGACATAGGCCCTCTGGGTGGGTAAATGTACCTGTGAAATTTCCTCAAGAAAGACTTAATATAATAACTTGCAAATATGAGTAGTAGTAATGTAGATTTCATCCTTTTAACATTGACAATAGGGAAAAATATTCTAAAAATCAGTTTCAGTTTCTTCACTTGTTTTAAAAAGACTTTTAATGGGATTGCAATTTAACTTTTAAAAGGATGCTAATGGGGATCACTTGCTGCTGGGAACATCTGTGCAGTTAAACATTTTATTTTTTTCAGAAGAAAAGCACCTTGCTTACACTGAAAGAACCAAACAAGTTCTCATTTATATTACTTAAAATCCTCAGTGTTTTACCATTCTTAGAAATATTTTACAGAATTGTAAAATTTACTACTTCAGGGGGTGTATTTTCTGTTCATTGATCTAAACTGACAATTTCCTAAAACTATCCGTTTCCTGCAACTTGTATAACAAAGCTCTTACCACACAAGTCACCTCACTGAAGGCATGAGGGCAATACTCATGCCAGGTTTGCAAGCTCAGGCTCTGTTACATAGCAAAAAATATAGAGGAGATGAATCAATAGATTGTTGTGGTTTTGAACTTCTTTAAGCATACTTCTCCTGAAACAGAAACAGGATTTGAAAAGTCAATTTAATAAAGAATGGTTACAGTGCATGCAGAGAATGGCATTTGTTCTATTTGATAGTCTTTAGGGATTGTTACAAGAAAAGGCTTCCATTTTTATTGTGCTTTTCTGTTAGCAAAACAATAACAAAATCAGCACATTTTCTTCTACGGGTATATGCAGTCAAATGCAATATCTATATACACACACAGGATGGTGCTGTAGAAGGATAGATGATCAAATATGACCCCAAACTCCAAACCTTTTGAAAGTCTGCCCCCAACTGCCACTAGTCATCAAGTAACTAGGCCACAGCCTCTGCTTGTGTTATTCCTCTCTATCTCATTGTTAATCTCCTTCCACATTACAATGTGCAATGCCCCCCCCCCAAAAAAAAAAGTTTGGTGTTTTTGAATGATGATTAAAAGACATCAAGATTCACAAATCAAAGATAAAACAAATCAAGATTCACAGCAATAGTCACTTATCCAATGAATGAAAATAACTTCTTGCAAGGTTACTAGTGTGCCTCAGAAAACTCTTCTGGCTATAAGAGCATCTCCTCCCGCATCCTTAGGTGACAGGATCATAGATTCATAGATACTAAGGTCAGAAGGGACCATTCTGATCATCTAGTCTGACCTCCTGCACAATGCAGGCCACAGAATCTCACCCACCCACTCCTACGAAAAACCTCACCTATGTCTGAGCTATTCTCAAATCTAAATCCTCAAATCGTGGTTTAAAGACTTCAAGGAGCAGAGAATCCTCCCTCAAGTGACCCCGTACCCCATGCTACAGAGGAAGGCAAAAAACCGCCAGGCCCTCTTCCAATCTGCCCTGGAGGAAAATTCCTTCCCGACCCCAAATATGGCAATCAGCTAAACCCTGAGCATATGGGCAAGATTCACCAGCCAGATACTACAGAAAATTCTTTCCTGGGTAACTCAGATCTCATCCATCTAATATCCCATCTCAGGGTATTAGCCCTATTTACCATGAATATTTAAAGATCAATTAATTACCAAAATCACATTATCCCATCATACCATCTTCTCCATAAACTTTTCGAGTTTAATCTTAAAGCCAGATAGATCTTTTGCTCCCACTGCTTCCCTTGGAAGGCTATTCCAAAATTTCACTCCTCTGATGGTTAGAAACCTTCATCTAATTTCAAGTCTAAACTTCCTGGTGGCCAGTTTATACCCATTTGTTCTTGTGTCCACATTGGTACTGAGCTTAAATAATTCCTCTCCCTCTCCGGTATTTATTCCTCTGATACATTTATAGAGAGCAATCATATCTCCCCTCAACCTTCTTTTAGTTAGGCTAAACAAGCCAAGCTCCTTGAGTCTCCTTTCATAAGACAAGTTTTCCATTCCTCGGATCATCCTAGTAGCCCTTCTCTGTACCTGTTCCACTTTGAATTCATCCTTTTTAAACATGGGATACCAGCACTGCACACAGTATTCCAGGTGAGGTCTCACTAGTGCCTTGTATAACGGTACCAAAACCTCTTTATCCCTACTGGAAATACCTCTCCTGATGCATCCCAAAACGCATTAGCTTCTTTCACAGCCATATCCCATTGGCAGCTCATAGTCATCCTATGATCAACCAATACTCCAAGGTCCTTCTCCTCCTCCGTTACTTCTAATTGATGCGTCCCCAGCTTATAACTAAAATTCTTGTTATTAATCCCTAAATGCATAACCTTACACTTCTCACTATTAAATTTCATCCTATTACTATTACTCCAGTTTACAAGGTCATCCAGATCCTCCTGTATGATATCCCGATCCTTCTCTGAATTGGCAATACCTCCCAGTTTTGTATCATCTGCAGACTTTATTAGCACACTCCCACTTTTTGTACCGAGATCAGTAATAAAAATATTAATATTAATTAATATTAATAAAATTAAATAAGATTGGTCCCAAGGATCACTTGACTTTGCTTCACTGAGAGCCCTAAAGGAGACACTCAGAATCACAAGAGCCTTGAACACACCTACAAGCATATCATAAAGCACCAGAGAAATATTTCTCCACTAGCAGCTTCACTGCAGTGAATGGGCAGGGCTGCCTCTCTTAGCTACTATGAAGAAGATCCTGCTGGTTTCTAATGGATTTTATCTGGCCGATTCTTCAGACTATTTTCATCCATCCACACTCAAAACTGGCATAAGCTTCCATGAGTCTTCTCTGGCAAAGCAATGGTGGCAACTGGCCTTAACAGTTTGTTCACTGTCATTCCTTTTATTTCAGTGTTTTCATGCCAATTGTCTATCTTGATTCCCTATTTTACCCCTCTCTGCCATAAAGGAACAAAGTCTTTTCCTTCCTTATTAACACCAAATATTTCTATGGTGTCCACTTTCCCACCCTTCCATTGGTCCCATACATGCATACACAGACACACATACATACACAAACTAAACTCCCAGTTTCTCTGCACAAGTCAGATCATCTTATGGTTTGGGGTCCAATTCTTTGCGGTGTTGAGTGCCCTCAACTCCCAGTGAACTCAGTGGGAGTTTAGAACACTCAGCAAAATCATGCCGTTGGGTTGTTTTTAAATGGAGCTTTCTTTGTATTTTCCTTTAACTTTCATATGATAAGACCCATTACAATGTTCTATGTAGGTCTCTAATATGACATAGGGATTTCAACATCAGGGAACAACAGATTCTTGGCTGGTGTAAATCAGCCTAGCTCCATTGATTTTAAAGGAGCTATAACAGTTTATATGAGCTAAGGATCTGGCCCAACATTTGGCAATATTTTGGTCCCCTGGAGCTGCAAGTTTGCATCCAGCAAGGCCTTGACTGCCACTTTACAGCGTTGAAACTTTCTCGCTGAGGGTTGTGAAAAAATATGCCCATGAGTGCTGCAAGTTTCAGCACTGTAAAGTACCAGTATAGACAGTGCACGAGTGCTGGTAGCTATGCCCCTTGTGGAAGAGGGGGTTTTTTTGTTTGTTTGTTTGTTTTAAATACAGTGCTGGTAGAGCAGCAGCGCTTTGACATTGGGAGTGAAGACAGACATACCCCAAGATCAAGTTGGGGTACATCTACACTAGACTTTGTTCAACCTCAAGCTAATTGATTGCCAATTAACTCAAGATAATCAACACATTGGTAACGGTTGTTGTGGACACTTCCCAAATGTTTGTTCCAGGCTACCTGTTTTTACCCTAGGGCAATCAATTAATTCTTAGATAAAAGTCTAGTGTAGACAAAACCTTGTGCTTTCAAATGGAATTCTGTGCTGTTTGAGTGGGACTCTTTTGGATGATACCTTAAAAACTGAGCTTCTCTGTGAAGATTTACCATCCCTTGGCACTGTCTTTGGCAATGGGTATGTCTACACTCCAATCACAAGGTACCATGGCAGTTCAGGTAGATATAACGGAGCTATCTTTAATCTAGCTAGCTCAAATACCGGAGCAGTGAAGCTGCTACACCACGGTTTCAGCACAGGTTAGCTGCCAAAGTAATTACCCAAGTTTCTGGGCAGGCATGTGTAGCCCATGCAACTGTGGCTTCACACCTATTGGTACCCGAGCTGGCTACAATTTGTATGCCAGGTCTCCCAGAGGAGACCAGCTGAGAGATGCCTCTGTTTCAATGGCACAGAAAGTGAATCAATGTCTGTGCATATACATGTGTGATGGGAACACTACCATGAAGTGTCATTTGCAATGATGGTATGGTAAAGTCATTGAAGGGAAGGGTAGCTAGAGGGGAACCTCAGCTAATAAGGTGTATACCTAATATGCTTCCTCCATTGGTCCTTTTCTGCTCGTTCTGTTAGATACGAAGTTGATCCTGAGTCAATAAAAAGGTGCACTTGAGAATGAAGACAGCCGTTATGCCTCTCAATGTTATTCACTTACAGCTCTGCCTTGGCTGCTGTTAGAGCTGTGTACGCTGTAACCTTCCCTGTCTGGTCCTGGGTTTGTTATTTATGCTCCCAGTGGGCTTATCTTCCTTTTTACATACCAATGGAACTGGAAATAAGTACCTGGCCTGCAACACTGCAGGCAAAGAGCTGCAGGGGAGTGTAACTGTAGGGAACCAGCCTCTGGAGATTTGCATTAAAAACATTGTTATTCCTCCCTTCTCGCATTAGACTGCCATCCAGCCCATTTTACTGTTCTGTTACTTACATATGCCCATTTCCACTAGGATGCTCTATCTGTCCAGCTCAGGTTCCTGTTGGCCCTGCCTAAAAGGTCTTTAGGCCTTGGGAGAATTCCCTGAGCATTGGTTAACATGCACTAGAACTGTGTCACCATGAGTCCCCCCAGTAGATGTCTGCTGTGTTTGCTCTCACTGCAAAAGGAAGGCCCTGTGTTGTTGGAACAGGATTTGATTTGTAACCCTGCTGTTTCCCCATGATAGGATTTCAGTTATCGTTAGGCTTCATAGGCCCCAGTGACTCCATTGCAGTGGGTTTAAGTGTAAGCAAGAAACTGCAGAGCTTAAACTTCTAAGCAAATCTAAAACCTGACTTAATCCCCGATTTCTCTGCTTTCAGTCCCCACTGATCAGGCAGTCAGGGGCCATCACTGCAGAAAGAAGTGTCAGCTAACTTTGAAGAAAATTCTTTCCCTTCTGCAAAAGCCTTTTCGGCCATTCTAGTTGGTGGCTAGTGGGGCAAAGAGGCAGGGCCTAGGCCTGCCCACCCACCCACTACTCTGGTACCCAACTCAGGGACCCTATAGCGAGCAGCTGCTCACTACCTCTCATTCCCTTCTGCCTCGACTTGCTTTCCCTGGGCTACTTCCCCATAGCCCCAGCACCTACTTGGCCCCCGTATCAAGGCCACAGTGTGGGAGCCAGGCAGGCTGGAGTTCTGCTTACTCCCCTAACCCTGCCCAGCACTCCTCTGTCCCAAGCACTCCTCTTTACAAGAAGCCCATCCTTCTTCCTCAAGCTCCAAGGAAAGACTAAGCTCTTTTCTGCCCTGTAGCCCTTCTTATAGGGCCCAACCTGGCCCTGACTGGCTGCTTCCAAGCCTTCCTCTAATTGGCTGGGTTCTGTGCAGCCGCTCCAACGACTGATATTAACCCTTTGCCAGCCATTGAGGGGCAGCTGCCCGTCACAGTACCACTGTGTCAAATGCCCCTCTGCTCCCTGATTGGTGGGACTATTTAGCCTGTAAATCCATGTAATTGCAGTGTCACAACCCTGCTACTTCCCTAATCATCCATAGAGTCTTGCAAGGCAAACAGGGTAGATGAAACCCGAATTTCTAAACGCACTGAAACCAAGCTGAAAAACTTTGTTTTAAAACAAGTTTCACACCTTTCAAATACATGAAAAAGGTGGGGAGAGGGCGTAGGGGAAAGGAGAAGGAGTATGTCCCAACCCTCCCCCCTCCTTAATTAAGCCCTTTGAAGAGCCCCTTTAATTCAATGGCATATTTGCCACTCACCTTTAAGGAGCTCTATTAAACAGTCTGTCTCTTTAAAAGATTTCCTTTAGGAAGTGACTTAGCTCATTTTCCTGAAAGGAAGAAGAGACCCCAAGGTCGTCTCCTAACTAGGCAATTGCTTGTGGCTCTTCAGGCCTCAGAAATGTGAAGAGGTAATTGGCTCCAATTAAGTTTCCTCACAGGTGCTTATATGAAGCTGCCTGCTGGAAGCAGCAGCTGCTCCTGGAAAGCCAGCTAACCTCTGGAGGAGTGGGGAACAGGTCAAGGAATAAAGCACAGGAGGAGATTGTGAGAGATGCAGTGAGAGGTCAATCTCAGCACTATGGCCCAGCCAGGGGTTAACAAGAGGACGGTTGCAGGAGACTCCCTGGAAAACAAGCCTGTGTGAGATGCCTTGCTTGCCTGCAGGCATTTGGTAACTGCAGGGCTTTCGTCCTCGAGTAGGTAAAGCAGAGCTGCCCAAGGTGTCTGTAGCTTCCTGCCCAAGCACAGCGTGAAAACAGAAGGCCTGATTCTTCCCTTGCATCAGTCGTATAGCTCTGTAACTCTGCAGACTTCAGCAGAGCTGCTCCTGACTCGTACCTGTGTAACAGAGAGGAGACTCAGGCCCTAGTTCTTTTGCACGACCCACCCTTTTCCAACTCACAGCTCTGTGCCCCTTAGCTTCCCCACAGCAATAGGGGGAGGCGGCCTGAGGACCTGTACTAAAGGAACCCTAGTAGCAAAAATCATAAACATGAAACTGAACCAAATGGAAGGATCCAGGCTTTGAACTTACTCTCTCCTAGGGGTTTTTTTTTTACCTTCTCTTCTTCATTTCTCACTCCATGTTCTGATACACTGTCTCCCTGATTTAGATGTGAGGCAGGGTTCTTTAATGTCTAGTCTGTAATGAATGTTACCCCTCATTGGCTCTTGCTTAGGTTTGGTTACTGCAGGAGCTGTGTTCCCTACATTGCACTGTCTCTCAGTTGGTTTGCAGGGCCAGTTTGATTCAAAATGTTGGTTTTATTCTGTTAGGGTGGGGATTTTCAAACAGGTCTGCGTGACCTGGAAAGGCAATAGGACTTGTGCTTCTTAGTGGAATACAAGTCCCATTGACTTTCTAGGTCACTTAGGCCCTTTTGAAAACCTTACCCCTTTCATTTGTTGGGCCCTTGCAGTGTGTTTTATAATGCGTATAGCCCTGTGATTGGATAACGTTTGTATCCTTGCCAGAGTGTGTCAATAGATTCATTTTAGACACTGAAAAAATAAATATAAAAACAAATATCTAGCAACATCCACACTACCCAAAAACAGCGTCCAACAATGAGAACAGACAAGACCACCCAGGGCTCGATGACCCCTGCTACAAAGTATCGTTATTGATATTCAATGATATTCACTTACCCACTATGGAAAAAAGAATTCCCTCTCCTGCGAAATCTGGGGTGGATCATGGGTCATACTGGATGATTATTGGTCTTCTGGGCTCAACATCTATGACTCTATAAGACCTGTCTTAGCCTGCTATAGCTGCTGCAGTTCCATGCTCTTGCTTTGTATAAGACTATGTGCATTTGAAGAAACCACTTTAAAACACAACATGTAAATTGACACAGTTTGGAAGGATCAGAAAGCTTCACAGCTGTACATTTCATGGATTCGAGTGTTCCTCTGTCTTGTCATCATCTATAAACTCCATTGAACCACAGGTGGTAGAAGACACTGGAAAAAGCCCAAATTGTTGTGCAGATGGTCATTAGTGGTGAGAAAGGAAAGAGGAAAAGTGAACACATTTTCCCAGACTTCTAAGGAAGGGGAGGGAGACGTGACAGCTGAGCCCATTAATATCAGAGGAATTAAAGCCACTGTTTAACTCAGGAAAAACTTATTTCTCCTGCAGTGCAGAAACCCTTAGTCAGACATGGCCTGAAGTGAAATCACAGCTCCAAACACCTCCTGGACTTTGTTAGTTTCCAGTTCTGAATATGACTTTTGTGGTTGGTTTTGATCTCTATTCCAAGCTGACCAGAAGTCTCAGATCCAAATACCCCAAAATCAGGAGATGTTTGGATCCAAGTTTTGTATCTCCACTCCCCAGGTCTGGTTCAGCATTCATGTAGGAATGCTCCAAAAGATGCCCCCTTACTTGAGCCACTTAAAAATAGACGGGGGCAAGAGGGGGGAACCAAAACACAGTAATAGAAATTGAACAATAGGGCACTTTCCTGCACTAGCTGGTGGAGGGACAACCATAGATGAACAGAATGATCTAAGAAGTCTTCTCCATCTCTAGTTTGTGATTCTTTAATAAGCACCCAAGCATAACTGAGCCTCTCTGAGTGTGGGCATCCTATGAACAGGTTGCCCCAGGAGATATCCAGTGATTTCTGGTGCTGGATGTGGTAAGAATTACTGCTATGACAATTGTAATACTTATCCTTTGGGGTCCAATCCTGCAATTGCACATGCTTAACTTTACTACTTATATATATTAAGTTATTCCTGGGCATAACTGTAGGGGTGAGCCCACATCACAGATAACAAAGCTGGATCAGTAACATTATTGCCATTATACAGATGGGAAAACTGGGGCACCAAGAGCAGAAGGGACTTACCCAAGGTTACAAAGCAGATCAGTGGCACAGCCAGGGACAGAGCCTCGCTTTCCTGATTCTCTGACCCATCTCCCTGACCATACTGCTCCTTGTGACATTTTGTTTGCAGTGTTGTTGTAGCTGTGTTGGTCCCAGGATATTAGAAATACAAGGTCGGGGAGGCAATATCTTTTATTGGACCAGTTTCTGTTGGTGAGAGATACAAGCTTTCGAGCCTACCCAGAGCTCTTCTTCAGGTCTGGGAAATGTACTCAGCACACCTCTAGTTGTCACCTACTACCCCACACTGGAACTTCTTCAGCGTATCATCAAACAATCCCCATCCTCAAAGGAAACCTGCAGAATACCTTCAAATGAGGAACCTGGGAGCTTAAATTAATAACTTTGCTAGATACCAAAAGTCATGGACTGAATAGAGACCCTGGTCTGATGGCTTATTACAACAGCCTATCAACCGTTTAACCCCCGCCTCTCCCCACCCCCCAGCCTATTTTTCCCCTCCTTTCCAACTATGACTGGCATGGTGTTAACAAAAAGAAAAGGAGTACTTGTGGCACCTTAGAGACTAACAAATTTATTAGAGCATAAGCTTTCGTGAGCTACAGCTCACTTCATCGGATGCATTGAATGGTGTTAACAGGCCACTTCACCTTGAATGGTCCTTTGAAATGTGTGTGTGTTAACTACTTATGCTAAGCAGTCTGTTCCACCTGGTATTTAGTTGGTCTTTTTACTTCCTGCCCTAACCTGAACCAAGAACTCCATCAACATTCAAACAACAATTGACCAAACTTTTTCAAGGCCCTGATTTAGCAAACCATTTAAGCATGTGCTTAAATCCATTCCTTTTCAACAAAGCACTTTTGGTCATATCCATGTGTTAGCTGCCTAGGTGCTTTTGACAGTAGGCTATCTGCTTCTTCAGGTACCTAAATACTTTTAAAAAGCTGGCCCTTAATCATGCATCACTTTCCATGTGTTTAACTTTAAGCATGTGCTTTAGTGCATTGCAAAACTGGGGCCCATGTCTACAATCAATCAATCAGTATTCTGGTTTGCTTTCAGATTTGAGTTTCAAGCCAGCTCTTATTTTAGTTAAAGCACTCCTTCTAATCTGCTCCGCATCTACACTACAAGCTCGTGAGGGTAACTGTGAATTAGCTTTGTGTACTCAATTTAGCTCAATTTGTACATCTTTCCTGAAGATATTACAAGTGACAGGTTTGTGATCCATGTAGAAATAATTTCACCAAACAGGTTATAATAGACTTCTAAATTCTTCAGAATATGTTGATATTCTCCTCAGCCCACATACTTCCTCTCTTTAATGTTATTTACATGTTTATGTAAGTGTGAAAAATGCTATTGCACAATAACATACAGAAAACGCTGCAACATAACAGACAACAGATTTCTGTGCTGGGAGAGGAAAGAGCTCCCATCCACTCCCATTGTTTGCATGACTGGTCTCTGATCAAGATTTATTTATATATTTTGCCTGGGGGATATGTATTGGGGTTTTCCTCCTGTTCATCTAGCCCTATTATTCAACCATTATGCAATTAAGCCTTTCACCCATCAGAGTTTGAGTTTATTAAGGGGAAAGATGACAGCCCGTCTGCTCTGATTGCAAAAATGGTCATGAGATTGCTGGTTTCTTGTCTGGGTTTTTCTGTCTCAGACAGACTGTCTCCCTGCAGAGAGGGCCCACAGGAGGCTGGGAGAGACCAGGAGGTGGTAACAGACTGGCAGCCAGCAATATCAGATGTAAATATTTTCAAACATGAACCAACTGGGTGAGGGGCAGACCGCTTAGATCCTGCAGATGAAGAAACGTCTGTTTTGTTTTTCTGGTGGCTTAAAAAGCAGCAAATGGTCACAATGGTTAGTTACCCAAGCTGCCACTCTCACTTCTGTTTTTCATTCCCTCTTTCCATGGTATAAAATCCAGTGATGGAGGTATAGAGCTGGCATGTCTGGAGAATGTACAATATTAGGTATAAATTCATGAGCATAAGTGATGATGCCCTGTTTCATGTTACTTATGTGACTCAGTAAATATTTCGGGCCTCATCCTGCAACCCTTACCCACTTGAGTAATCCCATTGACTTCAATGGGTTTATTCCTGTGGATAAGGACTGCCTCAGTGTGTACTTCTCAATACTGCAGTGTTGCCAATTGTGATTTTATTACAAACGTCGTATTTGCTGCTTCTCTGAAAGCCGCAGCTCCTGTAGTCATGGGAAGACACCACAAACTCAGCTTTCATATTAAAAGAAAAGGAAATTTCTAACCCTGATTCTAGTGGGAGACTGCCTAGTGAATCTCACTGGGGTTTAAGGATGAGCTGGACGCTGGACATCGGGATTTAGGTGGTCATGCACATGCCCACTGGCAGAAATTTAGGCATCTAGGGAATTCAAATGCCTACAGGATTAAGCGGCAGCTGAGCTGGGGGGTTGATTTTGCATTTTGGACTCAGGCACCTGAAGCGGCAGTTAGGCATGCACATCCCTTTGTATATCTAGCCTTAACAGCTCAAAAACCAGAAGAGAAATAGAAAGATCCCAAAATGTGTAATTAAAAAAGATCTCCATTTTTAACTCAATCCCAGGATTTTTGAGTGCTCGGGGTTGGCAATGCTGAAATTTGTTAAAAGCATGGCCCCTAAAACTGCATGCACCAGAAGGGAGAAATACACACGGATGCTACTAACTCTGTGTTACTGCCCCAAACTCCTTTTGAAGGAGACTTGGATCGAAGAGGTTGTGCCAGCCAGGAACAGCTCCCAAAGGGAGATGTTGGAATTTCCTTGGCTGCCTATAACCAAGGAAAAAGAAACATTTTGTCATTTTCATAGAATGATAGAGCTGGACAGACCCCTGACACAAATGGGCCTTTGCAAGGGTAAAATATTTGAGAAATGTTTTAGGGAGCTGGATAAATGTTTCCAGGTTCTGTTTCCATATCCCTTTGCCTGTAAACCCGGACGCTTTATTATCAGAAGTCCGACTGTACAGGCTGCAATGGGAGGGGAAATTATAACTATGATATTGTTAGAAACTTCTAAAAAAAACAAAAATAGTTTATTCATAGGGAATAATATTGTAATTTAAAGGGCTCCTAGTCATGATTTTTCATGGCTAAAAGCAAAATCCTTATATCTTCAGAAATCCAGGAATCTCTCTTTCCAGTTCTGTGACGCGCTCTCACTTCTCCTCTGATTGGCTATGGGTTTGGGACCTTAAATTTGTCATTGGTCTAGGTCTAAATAGTTCCTAACTTTGTATCTAGGTCAGTCTAATTTTGTGACTCAAGTGTCACACTTTGTGCAGATAATAAGAAAAGTGTTGTAGCAGGTGGTTTAAAAAAATTAATAATAAACCAGTGGCTGTTGGAAACTCCTCAGCATTTTGGACTGTTAGAAGTAGTCTGAGCAAAGATGGATTGGAGGTGCAATTAGTCACATGGCTCTGCAATTTATTACATAGATATTACCATTACCAGCACAGGTTGTGTGTGTTTGCTTCCTAGGAGACATACAAACCAAACTAACCTCTAACAACCACACCAAGATCAAAATTCTAATTCCAGACATGGGGTGCATCTCATGGGCTATCACTGCATCTGAAATATATTACACCTGAGATTAGAATCTGACCTTAAAGATATAGTTTCTCTTAAGCCTCACTCTGCTTGGACTATAATTATAGTAAAGTGAGTAAGTAGCTGTGCAGATGCTAACCAGATGCAAATATCAAACTACAATTCAACATGTTTCCTGACAATAATACTACACTGTTACTATGGTGATAACAGATTCACTAGAGGTTTAATTTAATAAAGCAGGATTGCATGTTAGTATCTGTAGAGTTACCATAGTTTTATTCAAACAACTGTGCTTCTAGTTTTATGACTGAACTGATAGTATTACCACTGGGCTTAGTTTTTCCTTGAGAATCTTCTATTTTCAGTAGCAAATTTGCTGTCTCAGCAGGTCCTGTTAAACTGACAAACAGGAATATCTATGAATCTAAACATTGAACTCAGTGGCATTGCCATAAAATTGTTAAATACTGAATTAATTTCATGTTGATTGATATTTAGTCAATTGATTTAGGGTTCAGTCCTGAGTAGGGCTCTTCAAAGAAGCCTAAGAGTTTGGGATAAGCAAAGAATGCAGGATCGGGCACTTTATATTTGGGGTTTAGTTCTGATCTTCCTTGTCTTGCACTTTGTCTAGTCATTTACAGCCGTGCAAAGTGGTTATCACCGGTATGAGAGGGGATTTGGCAGCGTTTTCACACTCACTTTGCATAGGAGCAAATGATGACACAAGGTGCAAGACAGTGGCAAAGTTGTCTCAGCATATAGAGCAGTGGTAGGCAACCGTCAGGGTAATCCGCTGGTGAGCTGCGAGACAGTTTGTTTACATTTGCACAGCCGCTTGCAGCTCCCAGTGGCCATGGATCACCATTCCCAGCCAATAGGAGCTATGGGAAGCAGTGTGGGCCACAGGGACATGCTGGCTGCTGCTTCCTGCAGCTCCCATTGGCTGGAAACGGTGAACTGGGGCAACTGAGAGCTGCAGACGGCTATGCCTGTGGACGGGCAATGTAAACAAACTGTCTCGCGGCCCACCAGCGGATTACCCTGACGGGCTGCAGGTTAACCACCACTGCCCTACAAAGTCAGGTGGGGAGCAAAAAGTGGGGCAGATAGAACTACGAAAAATCTGTGGGGTGGCAAACTGAGGCCAGAGCAAAGACACCCCGCCCCCCCGACGCTTAATTCTCTGCAGCCTCCTTCCCTTTGATGAGGTGCAATGGAATTAACGTTTGGGTCCCTTCCACATTCTCCAAGTCCAAGAGGAGCTGCTGGCTCCTTTTATCCTGAATAATAAAAATAATACCACTGATAATTAACAATGATGAGGCTAATCCTCCAGCCAAACGTGTCAAATCAGCATTGCCTCAGCACTGTTCCCAGGCAGAGCTTCATTGGTATTCAGTACGCTGCCATGTCTGTCACTGCTCCGTGCACTCCGGGTCTGGGATCCTCGGGGAGCCTCGCAGCTGTCAAATTGACTTCCATCATTTCTTCCTGAGCCGAGACACAAATTACTCAGCCAGCCGTCCGACTATTCTCTGCGATCGAACCTTCAATTTCTAAGTGATAAAACCCCCATCCCAACTTGGACAAAAGGTTCCACCTGTGCAAGGGGGAGGGGACAGTTTAAGTTTGGGAGGGATGGTTTCTCTCTTCCTTTTCTGTTCTTTAGAAGCAGTTATTGGGCTGGAGATCTCTTAAAAGACAAGAGGCAGAGAGATATGCAGGGGCTAATGACTTGGCAAGCACTGCGTGAGTCACAGACATGTCAGTTCAGAACCTCAACTAGAAAGACCAGACCCCTGGAGGCAGTGGTGAGCTGGATCTGGTTCGCACCGGTTTGCAAAAACCAGTTGTTAAATTTTGAAGCCGGTTTAGAACCGGTTGTTAAAGGAGTGGGCAAACTCCGGCCTGCGGGCCACATCCGGCCCACAGGACTGTCCTGTCCAGCCCGCCCGAGCTCCTGGCTGGGGAGGCTCCCCTGGCTGAGAATCCCTTTTTAATTTTCACTCACCCGGCGGCGCTCTGGGTCTTCGGCGGCAGGTCCTTACTCGCTCCAAGTCTTCAGCGGCACTTTGGCGGCAGGTACTTCAGTGCCACCAAAGACCCAGAGCGAGTGAAGGACTTGCCACCAAAGTGCCGCCGAGAAGACCCAGAGCAACTGAAGGAACCAGTTCTTCAGATTTTGGCAGCTCATCACTGCCTGGGGGAATGTGTCTACACAGCAAAATAAAACCCATGGCTGGCCCAGGCCAGCTGACTCAGGTTCGCAGGCCTCAGACTGCGGGGCTGTTTCATTTCTGTGTAGACTTCCAGGCACAGAGTGTCACAGCTGTTCAGCAGCTCAGGAAGTGCAAACTGAAGTGAGCCACACGTTAGAGAGCCTAGTGCCGGTCACAAGAAGGGGAAACTGCCCCAGACCAAGGGCCTAGGACTATGAAGTGAATTGAATCAAAGGTAGTTTTTTCATCAGCTTCTTTGACTGTGTCGGAAGCATTTGGGAAGTGTGTGCTCAATGCAGAAAAGGGTATTTGGAAATGGCTGCAGCAAATGGAATAACTCCTCTTACCCCCAGATATGGTGAAGGAACTACAGTCATCATGTGAGAATTTCATTCAAGGTCTGCAGTCAGGGTAGAAATGTTCAACCCCTGCAAGGGGGGGAGGGATAGCTCAGTGGTTTGAGCATTGGCCTGCTAAACCCAGGGCTGTGAGTTCAATCCTTGAGGGGGCCATTTAGGTATCTGGGGCAAAATAGGGGATTGGTCCTGCTTTGAGCAGGGGGTTGGATTAGATGACCTCCTGAGGTCCCTTCCAACCCTGATATTCTATGACTCTAAGCCACATAGCAATATTAATTCTACTGATACTCCCCAGCCTGCATTTGGTGGCTCCAATTGGCAGGGGCCTAACGTGAAAGCTTGATTCTTCAAAAAGAAAAGGAGTACTTGTGGCACCTTAGAGACTAACAAATTTATTAGAGCATAAGCTTTCATGAGCTACAGCTCACTTCATCGGATGCATCCAATGAAGTGAGCTGTAGCTCATGAAAGCTTATGCTCTAATAAATTTGTTAGTCTCTAAGGTGCCACAAGTACTCCTTTTCTTTTTGCGAATACAGACTAACACGGCTGCTACTCTGAAACTTGATTCTTCAGTGTGTCTGAGTGGTCAGATGAGGAATCAGGGGCTCAGTTCAACTTCTGTGTTTTGGACTGCAAGCCACAGACAACTGGGGCTATGGTTCCCTGTAGATAGTAAGGCCTCGAGCCACAAAGGGACGTAGGTGTTAAGGACACTCAATATTGCAATAGCTAACTTGTAGGCACCTAGAAAATCACTGGAATCCACAAAGCCAAGCTTAAGTGCCCAAGATTCCTGTATAATTAATGGGATAGGTGCCTAAGAATGGGATCCACAAAAATCAACACTCAAGGTGGTGCCCTGCCTAAGCTAGCCAGTAGGAGATGTTGATGAGAGATGTACATCCTTTCCTAGGGATGCTCAAATTCACGAGCACTTGGCAGCCTAGGCAAAGCCAGCTGGGCCAGCTCAGTGTGCTTAGCCTCCTGGGGAAGGCATGAAGCACCAGCCTGCAAGCTGCCACTGTCAATAGGTTTCAGTGGTAGCCATGTTAGTCTGTATCAGCCAAAAAAAGAGGAGTCTTTGTGGCACCTTAGAGACTAACAAATTTATTTGGGCATAAGCTTTCGTGGGCTAGAACCTACTTCATCAAATGTAGTGGGTTCTAGCCCACCAGAGCTTATGCCCAAATAAATTTGTTAGTCTCTAAGGTGTCACAAGGACTCCTCTTTTATTGTCAATAGGCTGTTTCTCTGTGGTTTGTCTGAGATTGAGATCTGACCTGGAAGGAAAGAGCCCAGGCCAAAAATAGCACATTCAAGTACTGATTTGTTTTCCTAGCGATTTCTCTATTGACTTTCATCATGCTCTTCCCTGGGGCGGTGGCTTAATAAAATAATGCAGCATGCTCACCTGATGGGTTTTTCCAGACTGTTTTGGAGCTGTCCTTCTAGCCTTCTGGTTTGTTAGCAGACCAAACTGAGACTAGGTAGTAAAGGAACAAGCCCAACAACTCAGAAACCAAGAACTCAGCCAGTGTTAGAAGAAACATTCTTTCTTCATTCAGCAGTTTGGCTGTTTCTCCCCATGGGCACCTGGCCCCCGGGCTCCAGGATCTGCACAGGCTGCCTGTTGGCTTTCAGGTGGAATTTAAGGTGTAATTTTTGACCTTTAAAACTATAAACAGCCTGAGATCTGTCTACTTGAATAACCCAACTCCCTCCCTGGGTGATCCCACTGCAATTCTGCTCAGCTGTGCTCCAGATGAAGCCGCAAGAGGAAGCTGCTGGCAGGCCATTCCTCCACGAGAGACTTCTGAATTCACTCCAAAATAGCCAAATCTGTTGATCTTTAGGGAATACTGCAAAACCTGTCTATTTGGGCGCTGCTTGGGAGTTGAGGTGGGGATGTTTTGTGAAGGCTTTGTTAGGACACTAAGGTCTGTGTATTGTGTCGGCTGGGATTGGTTGCTCTTCAGTTGCTTGCATGGATTGTGTGCCTAAACAGTCGAGGTGCCCACAGCTTGGGACAGGGGTCTTTGCATTTAAGTCTGAAATGAACACACCTGGCATTAGATCAGAAATGAGTGGAACCTGCTGTGTTTCACTTTCCACAGCATTTTGAAGTAGGTTAGCATTGGAATCAGGTAAGAAATGTCTCACAGCTCTGCATCTTCCCTATTTCACCTCTTCCCTTCCCTCATCTCTCTCTCTGTGACAGCCATCAAATATACGAAACACTAAACAACCTCATTCCACAGTCCCACTTTGTGCCTTTCCAGCCCTCCTTCTGCCTATACCAATGGCTAGCTCCCAAGGTTTCTGAAGTTGAATAAGGGCAAACTTTGAATGGGTCAGAAAGGTTGGTAGATTACTGAAATGTCTCAGCATCCCAGTGATTGGGAAATTAGATATAATTAGTCACAGAACAAACATAATTTTTTAGAAAAAAGCCCCCAACCCAGGCATTCCCAACTTAAAAAAAAGATCACCTTTGAAACTTTCCCTTGAATTTGCTGAACAGGCCTGAGTGGTAGGAGCAGTGCATGAGTCATTCTTTCTCTCTAGAACAGGAAAGTCTGTAGAGGGTGGAGACATGTCAGTGCAGTGTGGTACATTTTAAAATATCAGCTGAAATGACTAGGTTGAAGAAGTAGGAGGCTTGATATTAGTCACAGGGTATTACATACCAGAAAAGATAAGGACAGAAGGAATTACTGGACAGACATAACATAAGTCACTTGGCTCAACTTTTGAATATGGGTATCTCAACTTCAGATCTCTTCACTCTTTCTTCAGAACCCGTCTGTTTGCCTTGCATTGTGAGTGAGACTCATTATCTTAGCCACACAGTGAGCTGCCACTGGCCAACTGTTCTTAATCTGAGCTGTAAGGAAAAGGGCAGGGCTAGCCCCGTGCACACAGCATCAGCAACATGTATCCGTCCCCCGAAAACTCACAGGGATCCCATTCCCAATCCTGTTGCTGCCCATCTCAATAGAGCTGTGCAGGGATTGCTGTAGCCCTGAAATAACCTCTGCAGCTCCAGTGCAAGTTGGCTGGATCCCTGGCAGAATGCTGCAGGTATGAAGAGCTCATTACTATGACTTTCCTGCCCTGCTGCCAGCAGCTCTGCACCAGCTGTCTACAGGGCAAAGGGAGATCTCTCCACTATCAGACTCATTCCCAGTGTCCTCAGCATTGGCTGGCATGGTGCGTTGCCAGCACACCTGACAAATAAAGGTCCAACACTCTTCTTGCTGCCATGTCACATGGGCCCAGGAGTTGATCAAAGTACAGGTTAGTGCTGCTGCCATGCTGACAGCCCTGGAGACTGAACAAGACCGCAGTCCACATAGAGGGACAGCACGTGCATTGGCTAGGTAAGCTTCCCAAACACTGCACTGAGAAACCTTAATATCTGTTCCAACCAAGGCCCTGTCCAAAGTCCAGTGAGATCAGGGGGAGTCTTTCCAATTAGTTCAGTGGGCTTTGGATCAGACCCCAAATGAGTAATTGTTTGCTCTTCTCTAGTGCCTTCCATCCAAGCATCTCCAAGCACTTTACAAAAATTAATTATCCTTCGCCATCCCCATCCACCCAGTGAGTAGGGAGATTCTAAACCAATTTTATCAATGGGAACTGAGGCACAGGATACATGACTTTTTTAAGGTTACAAGAGCTAGTAGGCAGCAAAACCACAAATCAAACCCAGGAATCCTGTCTCCCAGGCTTGTGTGCCAAGCACTGGTCCAGGCTACCTCTCAATGTACTGTAGAAAATGTTGAAATAATGAAATAGTTAATAAAAATCCACATGGCATAAACCCCCAAGTGGATGTAGAATCATTGTAAGAGTGAATTGAACAAGGTGGTAATAAATGAAACACTAGGAGAACAATCCTGTCGTCTGCTGCCCTGTTACAAGCCTGAATGTTTCCAAAGGACTCTGCAGTACTCTGGCTCATGTACCATCTTCCCCAAGGGGGCGTGATCTGCTGCTAGCCCTGCAGCCTGCTTGTGCATATGGCATGCAGCACTTAGCAGCATGTACTGGCTCAAGTCAGAGGCCGTTCCTACTCAGAAAAGCCATAAATAGCACTCTGTAGTGAGACATGGTGGTGGCCCCCATCCTGACTAGGACCTAGCACGGTGCCACCCTCAATGGGCACCCGTATGTGGCTCCCTCTGCAGGGCTCTGTCCCTTTATTTATGCATGGGAGATCACCCTCCCTAACAACAAATTGCAGATCCGGCAGTCACTCCACTGGAGCGAATGGGCTCTCCATGCATAAAGCAACTGCAGGATCCAGCCCTGTTTTTTTGTTGAATTTTTAACAGAAGATGTTTCATCAAATAGCCCAAAATCTTGTCTGTTTTCCATAATGCTTTATCTCTGTAGTGCATCTGCTAACCCGGTGCATCATACTTAGCCAAGCCAAAAATGAAACCTAAGACAGGCCTCCCTAGTTGTTTGTGACTAATTTATTCTCTTGTAGAGCTGATGGAGCTATCTGTTCTGAATTTATCCCCAGTCCAGATTTTGGCAGAAGTATTCACCAAATGCTTTCAGCCTATAATTTCTGGCCACTTTGCTGTGTGCAAATGGTTTTAAAGATGGTTGCAATTTTTCAAATTTCAGTAAAATTTTTAATTTTGGAAGAAAATACAAAAAATTACTAAACATTTTCTCTCCTTTTTGCACCAGCTCTGAAATTCACTGTTAGAAGTGTCTCATTTCTGCTCCCTGACTGGGTGACTGGAGAGTGCCTAATGAAGTACTGTCATGAATTCCCACACAAATATAATTCAGTGGTAAAATGTATGAAGCGTTTGGGCTCTGTGAACATTATCACAAGCACACAGTTGTTCAAACACCCACATGATTAATCTGGAGGAGCTGAACCCACTGCTTTTGTTCAGATATAGGTTCTAACTGCCAGTATTCTTAGATCAAGTCAGGTCAACCCTTACAGTATCCAGAACAGTTCGCCCATCCCTAGTGATCAGCTTGTCCTGGAGCTAGGCCACAGCATTCTTACTAATGATACTTATTGAAATCTGCTCCCTCAAGTCATTATTCTTCAGAGAAGCAGGGAAATATCAGGCAAAAAAGGACGTTCTCTTGTCTTTTATGCTGACAGCTCATTTATCGAGGGGGTTCGTTAGCCTTTGTGCCTTGCTTCCCCAGGATCAGAAGCATCCCACCCTCTAATTCAAAGGAACAATCAGCTTTGAATTTTGCCCATTCCAACATCAGTTCTGGAACTCTCAGAGAGAAGATCAGGCAGGTGTTCATGTAGCTGATACTTGCATTTCTGTCTCTCTCTTGGGGGATATGGCATGTGCACCTGGAGCATATCAGCAGTGCCACTGGGGACAGCATAGGAGGATAACCCCAGATGCCAAGATAGCCTTGCTCACATCACCTGTGTTTTCTCATCTGTGCAAGATAACGTGCTGTTCCCTTGCATGAACCTTTTTGAAAGCTTATGCCCAAATAAATTTGTTAGTCTCTAAGGTGCCACAAGGACTCCTCGTTCTTTTTGCTGATACAGACTAACATGGCTACCACTCTGAAACTTTTTCTCCCTGTGTTTGCAATGGCTCCTTTCTCATTCTGGTTGAAATATATTTTCTTCCTTCCTCTCAATGTAAAATATTATACTACATGTGCTGGTTTTAAATGCAACAACAAAGACATACAGATGCTAAGAAGAGAAGCAGTGGCAGGTACTGTAAGGAAAAGCATGCCAAGGAGTCAGGTAGTATGTACCTGCTTCCTACCATAATACCAACAGTGTAAGCTTACCACTAAGGATGGGCAGTTTGATGAGGACATGTGTGCTTCTCTTATGGAGGCTTCTGCTATTCTCCTAATCCTAGAATAAACCATTCCGATTGAAAGGGCCTCTTTGCACTTTATGGGTCAGATTTTCAGAAGTGCTTACGGCCCATTGGTCACAGTAAGTCACAATGAGAGGCACAGGGCCCTGGGCCCTTTAGAAAGTCCAGCCCTTATTTAGGTGCCTAAATGGGAACTTTTTTCAGAGTAGCAGCCCTGTTAGTCTGTATCCACAAAAAGAAGAGGAGGACTTGTGGCACCTTAGAGACTAACAAATTTATTTGAGCACAAGCTTTCGAGAGCTACAGCTCACTTCATTGGATGCACCATTGCATGCATTTGATGAAATGGGTTTTAGCCCACGAAAGCTTATGCTCAAATAAATTTGTTAGTCTCTAAGATGCCGCAAGTCCTCCTTTTTTTAAATGGGAACTGAGCTCTTTGGAAAATTTGGCCCCAATTGTGCATGCTGAGCCCTTGAAAATCTGGACTCACATATGTTGCGGGAGCAGAGGTGGTTAGAGGTTGGTAAGGCAGTTCCAGTCTGAATTGTTGGTAAATTTGATTTTTAATTCAGAACATCGACTCCAAACCCTTTCAGGCAGCTATTTGGCCAGCTGTTGAATTTCACAAGCTCAATGTGACCGGAGGGCCAGATTCTGATCTGAGTTACTCTGGTGTAAGGACTTACTCTGGTGTAACTGAGAGAGTTACACTGGTGAAGCTGACCCTGAGGCCCTGTCTACATTGTGGTTTTTTGCACTAGTGGCTGCACTGATATGAGCCTCTGGTATAGACGCACCATGTAGACAAACCTTGTGTGGGGCTGTGCTAAGTCCAAAAAGATCTATTGCAATCAGTGACCGGATACTACACTGGGAACCACCCCTAGCTGCTAATTTCAATGTCAGACATAAAATAGGTCACTTCTGTCGCTTTGAATTCTCTAGTGTGTCTGTGCAGGTGACCTCGCAGCAGTGACCTACAATCAGGAGATGTGGGTTGGAGCAGCAACAATTTCCTCACAGCATGAACCTGCCAATGCCTTTTCCTGAGGTATTTTTTTCTTTGAAGTAGGTCAAGCTTGTGAACTACTAACTCTGCGGACCTCCATTGGTTTTATCACTTTGTCACCCAGCATGGGAAAGAGACTGGCTACTTCCTTGTGGCTGAGCATTGGCATACTGGATGCAACATAAATTCAGTTAGTGCAAGCTCAGATGCTTGCTAGACTAAAATCAGAACAGCCACCCATACAACAACCTACTGTCTTAGCTAAGAGAGGTCACCCCAGGAAGGCGATATCTTAAAAATCCACTGACGCCATCTGGAAAACATCGCGCTTGCAGAAAATTCCCTTTTTCTCTCTCTCCTTATCTAATTTACTCTTTATTTTTCTAAAACTCCCATCACCATGCCACCTAAGCACTCGGACTCTAAGATGTTCAACTCATGCAAATCAGTGTACCTCCATTGATATCATTTACTTTCCACCAGCTGAGTATCTGGTCCATCAACATCTATGGAGTTATGCCAGCTTACACTAAATTCTGGCCCATTGGCTTGAATGGAGCTATGTCAGCTTACCTATGGTCTGTAATTCTGCTCATATCTCAACATTTCTGTTTTCTCTCCTTATTTTTTATTGCCACTGATGCTGCATGGAAATACAAGGCAGGTTCAGACAGCAACACCCCCCCATTTCATCAGGGTTCCACTCCAGCAGGGGCAGTGCTCCATCAGACACTCCTTGGCTTAGGGCATGCAATTCTGCTTATGGCAGGTAGGGAGCAAAGGACTATTAGTATTTAAAAAATGTAGATTGTTCACATGCATTTTGATCATTGATGGAAAAATCCCTGGAAGGTCTGAGTAATCTGAAGCAGCCCCGGCTTTCACCAAATTTCTTTGGCCTGGAAGTCATACAAATCCCATGAGATCTTCAGCATCTCCTGAGACAGATACACCAGAACTGCTTTGTCTTATGGTATTTTCACTATGCAGTGTTGTTGTAGCCATGTCGGTCCCAGGATATTAGAGAGACAAGGTGGGGGAGGTAATATCTTTTATTGGACAACTTCTGTAAGTGAGAGAGACAAGGGTTACACAGAGCTCTTCAGGTCTCAGTGAGACACATTCAGATTTGTTCACTGACGGATACAGCTGAGCCCATGGAGCTTCAGAATGAGTACATTTATTTATTTACTCATTTTCAAATTACCCAAACTTTACAGAACCTCTGAAATAGCTTTAAATTTGGGTTGAGTTTGGGGCAAACTTTGTGCTGGCTCTTGCATTTGAAGAGAAAATCTCCTTTAATAAAAGACTAATTGATTTTAAACCAGAAAACACCGATACCCCTGTTTCTTCAGTAATGAGTGATGTGTCCGGTAGACAGAGTTGTAAGAAAAAGATCTTTGTGCAGTATGCTGAGTGGCCAATGTTACATGCTGAGGCTCTTTGGGCAGGGACCGTCTTTTTGTTCTGCGTTTTTATAGTGCCTAGCACAATGGTCTATGATAAATGTTCCTATGCACTACCACAATACAAGTAATAATAATATGAGCTGTCCACTTGGCTTCTGCGTATATTCCTTGGCCCTCTGGAGTTACACTGAACTAGATCCTTCCTTAAACCTAATCCTATTTCTGAGGTTCCACTCAGCATAGTATAACAACAGGTCTGAGTCCTGGACTTCTTGCTCAGGCAAAATTCCTGCTGAAGTCAGTGGGAGTTTTACCTGAGCTAGGGGTGCAGGATCAAGTCTTTACTCAGCATAGCATCATTCAGACCAGTTATATCCCTGGACACTCTGCAAAGTTAAGGCTGTGGGGGGCATATAGTAAATTACAGACATTGGAATGTAAAGCTATTGTAGAACGAATAAATTAAAAGATGTTCATTTATAAGGTCAATAACAATTCAACACATTCCTATCAAGCAATGAACACCTTTATTTCCAATTGATTTTTCTGGTTTGCTTAGACCACTTGAAATTTTTAAAAAATGAGTGGAGAGCATCCATGCTCTCCAAAGATGTTATTTTTAAAACATATTGATCAGATTCTCTACTAAGGGCCAGGGAATTATTTTGGCTTTCTGCAAAATCTTAGGCTGACATTTTCACATGACCTCTTAAATTGGGTCATCTCATTGTTTTTGGAAGCTTTTCCCATATTACTGAATGGGAAAGGGGTCCTAGCTAGATCCTGACAGATAGGAAATGGGGTTCTGGAGGTAGGGTGGAAAAGGAGGTTGCTATAGAAAAGTTAAGAACTATTGGCCTACATGGATTAGGATTACTTAGGACACCTCAATCGATTCCTTTGGGCAGTTCATTTGAAAAGTTTGCGCTCACATTTTTTAGCACTGATGTTCTGTCTCTCATGTGGATCTAGTCACCTATGCCCTGAAATCTCACCACAGTAGCTATTTATACTCTATGTGTGTGTGTGTCACTTACAGATAATCTTCTGGTCTCACTGGTAAGAGCTATGTTCTATCACCCTAAACCACAGAGCTGCTGTTCACACACCAGCCCAAGGCTTTAGCTCTATTATCTAAAATGATTTGATGTCATTGTTCTTGTATCTAAAATGAAGAAGAAGAAGAAGAACAATACTAAAAAGCAAGAGAACATTGGTTTCTTTTTTATTCCTTTCCATTTCCTTGATGTTTCATGGTTTGGCCAGCACCTCACTATTTTTTCCTTTCAGTTGCTACCATACAGCTTTTTACACAGACCTCGTTGGAGCTGTTTTTTGATGCCTGGAGTACTTAAGCCAAAGTTCTGTTCATTTTTTCCTGGCAGCCGCTACTTGACAGAGAATAACGTTAATTACAACTTTTTGTTCTCTGAGACTGTGTCTTCGTTTTTCTCGATTAGAAGAGTCAAGCTAGTTAGACCTCTACCCTATGCACAACCCTATAGCATGGCAATAAGTGACCTGGCACATGTTGAGATATTAAGAACAGATTTGTCAAAATTGGGGCCTAGAACGGGGCATGGAAAGTCATGTTTAGGGACCTAAACAGTGGTCTGATTTTTCAAAATTCCTGAGAATCCGCATCTGCCACTAACTTCAATGGGACTACATGTACTCGACGTCTTATAAACATCAGATCACTTTTATTTAGGTGCCAAACTTTGGGCCCTCCAGAGAGACAATACTGGTCTTAGTCTCTTGGTGCCTGGGAGGTCACTTGTGGTCACTCTGACCTGGAGCTGGAGAATTGTGCTCACCGAAATCTAGCTGGGCTGGGGAAAGCTGGAGGTGGCATGATGAACATCCTGCTAGCCTAAGAGCACTGGTCTCTACATCCTATTGCCTCTTCCCAGAGCTACCCACTCTTCCTCCTCCTCTTCCTCCACGTTTGATTTTAATACCATGCTTCTCAGATGGGTCTCTGTTTAACATAAGCTCTATTTCAGTACTGAAAGAAGATGATGAAGGAGACTGATGGAATCTTTGCAGACCTCCTTTTGAGAGTCTAATTCCAGGTAATGTCTAACAGAAAATCCAGCCACAACTGTATAATGTCTTATGGCCCTGTCAGGACATGTGTCACTTTAGATTGTCTTTTATTCCTATCTCAGATGAAGATTTCCCATTAGTTCCTACAGCTGCAGTTACAAATTGTAGGAATGGCTACAAATAGATACCAGTACCTTATTGGTAACAGGGCAAGTGAAAGTTCAAGAACAGAATCAGAGGTTAGTCTGTAGCCACAAAAACAACAAGGAGTCCGGTGGCGCCTTAAAGACTAACAGATTTATTTGGGCGTAAGCTTTCGTGGGTAAAAAACCCACTTCTTCAGAAGCATGGAGTGAAAATTACAAATACAGGCATAAATATATATTGGCACATGAAGAGAAGAGAATTACGTTACAAGTGGAGAACCAATGTTGAGGGCCAATTCAGTCAGGGTGGATGTGGTCCACTCCCAATAATTGATGAGGAGGTGTCATAAATCTGTTAGTCTTTAAGGTGCCACTATACTTCTCATTGTATTCAAGAACAGAATGAAGATTTGACTCTCCTAACGTGTGGAAATAATAATTCAATTTTGGACCTCTGTAGTAACTTTCTTCTGAGGATCTCAGGATTAAATCCCAGCATGCATTAATTAAGCCTCACAATGTCTGTGTGAGACAGGTAAGCATCAGTATATTCACTATTCAGATGGGAAACTGAGACAAAGATTTAAGTCATTGGCTGGGAAAGGGACCCAGGATTCCTGACTCCCATTCCTCTCCTAATAAATAATAAAATAAACAGTAATAATAATAAACAAATGATTCGCAAAAAGAAAAGGAGTACTTGTGGCACCTTAGAGACTAACAAATTTATTTGAGTATTAGCTTTCGTGAGCTACAGCTCACTTCATCCGATGAATGCATCCGATGAATGCATCCAATGAAGTGAGCTGTAGCTTACGAAAGCTTATGCTCAAATAAATTTGTTAGTCTCTAAGGTGCCACAAGTACTCCTTTTCTTTTTGCGAATACAGATTAACACGGCAGCTACTCTGAAACAAATGATTAGCTCTTATATAGCACTTTTCTACTCAGTGGTTTACTGAGGATGGCAAGTATCATCTTCCCTGTGTTACTGATACAGAAAGACTGAGCTATAAAGCGGGGAGGGGACTTGCCAGAGGCCAACCCAGGAATAGGACTCCTGAATTGCTGTTCAGCACTCTACCTAACAGACTGTGCTGCACAGGAAGCCTTAAGGTGCCTGTCTCATTGCAGATAAGCCTGTGTCACTCCATGTTCTGGACTGCACTAAGGACTCAGTAATCCACCCTTATTACTAATCCCTCTTGCTTCTGCCTTCAGCTGGAATTCTGGTGTCACCACTCCAGTGAGGCTGATTTTGCCTAACAATGGGGAAATCCTGGGTTTCTGGGCAAGCCAATAAAATGCCAGACTTGAACACTTAGAGACCCTGCAGGGGAGGTTTCAGAGTAGCAGCCGTGTTAGTCTGTATTCGCAAAAAGAAAAGAAGTACTTGTGGCACCTTAGAGACTAACAAATTTATTAGAGCATAAGCTTTCGTGAGCTACAGACCTAATGCATCCGATGAAGTGAGCTGTAGCTCACGAAAGCTTATGCTCTAATAAATTTGTTAGTCTCTAAGGTGCCACAAGTACTTCTTTTCTTTTTGCAGGGGAGGCTGGCTATGGAAGAGGCCTCTCTTGGTAGGCAATTAGCACCATTAGCGCAGGAAGCCCGAGGGCTGTTAAGTCAGACCTTACCAGCAGGGGGCTCTGTGGCAGCAGGGAAAACTCTGCTACTTTCCAGGGACTACGAGAGAGAATGTAACCTACTCTGGGGAACAAGAAGAGGGGGGGAAATAGTGCAAGGAAAATGGTATTACTGGAGCCAAGAATGCAGAAACTTCCTTAATTTGCTCTGTGACTTCAGGTCTCAGCCCAACTGTTTGAGGCTCCAGCTCTTGGCGTTCTGCAGAAGAGGAATAATGTGTTGCCACAATAGCATAATTTGCCCCTGCTGAAAAGCTGCTGATGTCCTTGTGTGAAACGCTAAAGGGAAACAAATCTTGGAGCAGTCTGGCTCAGAGCAGCTGAATGTATTCAAACTCCTGCAAACACTCATGCCTCAGCGGGTCCGTTACACAGGATGAAGAGTCTGGACGGGACACTCTCAGGTCTCCCTCCCTTTGCACAAACAACCCCGTCTTTATACTGCCACCATTGGGCCAGATCCTGAAGTGATGAGCATGTGCACTTCCCCCCGCAGTCAATGGGAGCTGCACATGCTCAGCGCCCCTGGGGCTCAACCCATTGAATCCCAAAATGGGATTATTGCCATTGAAATCAATGGAAGGAGGACTGGGGCCTATTTATGTTTGCCTGCTGCTGTTAAACCTGAGTAGATAATCCATGTATTAATCTGGTTCAGCCAATAGGTATGGAGACGGGGGGCATCACCCCAATGCCTTGGGTAAAAAATACAACTTTTTTGGCCATAAATCAAGACTATGCTACAGTTTATCAGAACCAGAAAATGATAAAGTGGGAGGGGAAAGACGCTTGCAGCTGTTCTCACATCTCCTGTCCCAGCTAAGGTTGCTTCAGATAAAAGAAGAGATCATGAGCAGGGGAATTTGGAAGAAATTAGATTATACAAATGCCTGGGTTTCCCATAGCTTCTATAAGTTGCATTGTTTATTGTGGATTTTCTTTTCTTCCTTTTCTCTTTTTGCTCCGTGGGACTGCACAAGTGACAATGTTTTAAATGGAAAGATTTGCAGCAAGCCATCAATCACTGTGCATGCAGGATATATCTTCTGGCTTAGTCTTGCTCATGCATCTATAAATCAGCATAGCTGGAATATTTGCGGTTGTCTGTAGGAGATTTATGCAGGTGGGAGATTAGAACCAGTCTGTCATTTTTGTGGGGGAAGCGCGAGATGGAAGGAGCTGGGGAATGCTAGCTCGCAGGAAGGATTTATGATAACGTCAGCAGATATTTAGGGGTTTCTTAGAGGGACAATTAGGAAAAAGTGTGTGTAGTATGCCTCTTTAACTTGGAATCAGGAGATGGTTGTTTAGATGCGTCGTTTTCAATGAGTCTAGTCTGAGGGAGAAGTTACATGGACATTCATCTTCTGAGGTCTGCCTGGTTTGGGTTTGTTTTTAAATTCAAAGCTTTTTGTTTATGGCTTATGCTTCCTTTTATTTATTTATTTTCTTCTAGGCCCTAGTTGCAAATTAGCTTTATAGGTAACTATATCAGGTGAAGTAGTCCTTCTAGCCCATGTCTTGCTGGGTAATTAGGTGGTGTAAATATATCTGTCTCGGATAGGAGAAAGGAAATGTGTCTCCTGTTACTGAGAGCAAATCCAGGCAAATGCTCAGCTGGTGTAAATCAGAATAGTTTAATTGATGTCAGTGGAGCTGTGTCATTTTACACCAGCTGAGGATCTGGCCCTCCATGCTTTGCTGAATTTCACATGTATAGTCTAAAAGGTCTTTTCCATCTCTGGTGTTCTATGATCTCAGAATAGAATAAGACACAAAATTAAAGAGAGTGGCCTATTTATTTTATGCATCCTTTGCAATTTCTAACCTTAGTTGGTTGCTGGCATCCTAGCACCTTGTTGCTATAGGCCAGCAATTGCCCACCAAGAGCGCTGAGAATTGAGTAGCTGTGAGTGTCCGTTAGGTCTCTGCCTGTTAACCTTCCCTTTGCAGTCTCAGGCAAAGGCCAGGACTGAGCTGTGTGAAGGTCACTGGTGCAGCTTCCCTCTTACCTCATATTTAATGAGATCAGCCCTGTTCCTAATTGCTTCCGAGTATAGGCAAGTTTTAGTAGGTAGCTGGGGAGCTTGCAAAGCTCTGGCAGCCTGTAAAATACATTTTGGAATCCTAAAAAAAAAAAAAAAAAAGCTGCAAAATATATGGTGCCCAAAAGGTCTCCAGCCTTCTCTCTTTCTTTCTGTCAGAGTAAAAAAATGTCTTTCTGCCTAAGTTGTTTGCACCTACCAGTTCCTCACTTCCCCCTTTCCTCTGTAGTTCAGACTGGGCTGTAATATGATATTGGCTGATCAGCTGCAGCCAGTCAGCCTGCCTTCAAAGTCGGGCCTATGGAGCCATGTGTGACTCCAGGAGACCTGTCTGCATCATCTGTTTCTGTGGCCTGACTGCCTGCTTCTTTCCTTCCAGCGCAAACAGGGTCTGAGGGAGGGGCAAACTCTCCCACAAGTCTCCCAAGATCTACACACTGACCAGTGACACCAGAATCCAACCAGATGAAAAACTATCCTCTCAGTCCATTGAGCCAAAATGCTGGTCTTAAATATTTTCCTAATTGGGGAGGGATGCTTTCCCAGTAGTTTTAAGAGCAAGAAAATCTCCACGGTAGGAAATATTAACTCCTTTATCACAGTGCCATTTTCCATGCTCTGTCATAAACTGTCAGAGCCTTTTATTAAACATAGGTAAAAAATGCTTTCCAGTGATGTCAAGAGCCTAATTTGAAGAGACATTGACACTACTAGTTAGGTCAGATTTTGATATGTCTTTTTCTCCTTTATTCCCCTTTGCTGAGTCCCTAGAACTGTTTGTAATGTTAGAGACAAACCAAAACCACTAACACTTTTGACAGCAGAAAAGTCAATGAGTAGGGATAGTTGAAATTTTCTGTTGAAACTTTTTTGATAGAAAATTGGATTTTGACAACATTAAATATGTCTGTGTTCCATGGAAAAAATTTGGGGGGAAGGGAGGTTGGTCAAAATATTTTGGCAAAAACTAAATATTTCAGACAAAAAACTTTGTTCTAAGCCTAAAATTTTGATTTTTGAATTTTACCCAAAAACTTAGAAATGTCCATGGAAAATTTCACTTTCATTGAAAATTTCCTACAGGAAAACAATATCAATGACAGCAACCTAGTGCTGCTTATTAATAATACTATAAACAAGCCTACAATAACAAACAAATGTGTGCATGCAAACAGAAGAAAGCAATTTTTGGAGACAAATTATCAGTGTTTATGTTCATCTTTCCAAGGCATTAATGTTAAAGATAGATCTGAGCAGCAAAGTCCAATTCTGAACTTCCACAGCCTGTAGAGGGGTTTCAATCCAGGGTTTTAGCTCATCCCAGTATAAACACCCAGGCATGACATTTGGATCAAAATGCAAACTTTCCCCAAGAGAGCATGGGTGTTTGGATCTGAGACTTCAGTTCAGGGCTTAATCTCCAATTACCCTGAAACATGGTAGATTTAGCTGTCAGAGATTCATGCAAACCACCTCTTTGGTTTTAATCCGTTCAGAGTCCTTCCATCCCTGAGTCCTGAGTTCAAATTAACCCTAAACATTCATAGTGGAGCTTAGTTAAAAGCAAATAGTTTTAAAGCATGAGTCCATGCAAGATGGTAAAAAGGCGTAGGTGTGTACGACAGGATGACAAACTGCAGGATGAGTTACAGATCCCCAGCTCGGGTGAGTTTCCAGCGCTAGCAGATTTCATAATGAAAGTTTCACAGTGCTCCATTTATTAACAGTCAGTTATAACTAAACCATTAGCATTTTTACAGCATCTCCATTATCTAATTATCACTCCCCACATGCCTGCAGGGTAGGTCTATAATATTATTCCCTGAGGCACTAGTCGAGGCCCTGATTCTGTAATAGACTCCATGTGCGCGCATCCATGTGCCTGCATGAAATCAAATGGAGGATCTTGCCTAAGTGACTTGCCTCAGGTCACACAACAGTGCAGAGCACTTTTAAGATTTGTCTACACTGAGGCCTTGTCTACACTGGAAACGCTACAGCAGCCTACAGCTGTCTATGCCGGGGTTAGGTCAGTTTATCTATGTCACTCAGGGATGTGGATTTTTTACATCCTGTGCAACATAGCTGGGTCGACTTAAACTTTGCATGTAGACCTGGCCTCAAGAAAATTAATCCAAATTAACTGAAGGCCTGAATT
This sequence comes from Dermochelys coriacea, assembly GCF_009764565.3. NCBI lineage: Eukaryota > Metazoa > Chordata > Testudines > Dermochelyidae > Dermochelys > Dermochelys coriacea. Next base: position 18,042,045 of record NC_050085.1, on the reverse strand, counting down.
TAAAGTGTATCAATTAAATCACATTAAAACTCCTGTGGTAGATGCTCTTAGAATGAAAGAGTGGCTTGTTGAATTCAATTTAGTTGGCAGTGAATTGAATTAAATTGAATGAAGGCCACTTGAATTCTGAACAAGAACATTGACACAGGAGTTTAATGCAGTTTAACTAATGCACTTTATAAATTAATCTGGATTAGTTTTCTTACGAGTCTCCATGAAGACAAACACTAAATCCCAGGCCACTGCTCAGACCACTAGACCGCACTTCACTGAATTGGTTGCACAGTTGTCCAATTCTTGGAATAATCTTTGAAAAACTATTTTGAGTCCAGAAACTGCTAATTTTGTAGAAAACTATTTACTGTGTCTTCACAGTAGCAGCCTCCACTACTGCCCACACTACTCCACCATCTCAAATTCAAACAGTGTTCCCAACTTTTATTGTTCGGTCCATGGTAATTGGTGTGTTGCTTAAAACCCCAGCTCCTGGAGTCATGATTATGTGAGACTCTCACCTTTTGTTTTAAAAAAGTAAGTTTCTAGACCTCTCCTATTGGTAATAGCTCACCTTACCTGATCACAGAGGGCTACAGAGGGCCCTAGACAAATTAGAGGATTGGGCCAAAAGAAATCTGATGAGGTTCAACAAGGACAAGTGCAGAGTCCTGCACTTAGGATGGAAGAATCCCATGCACTGCTACAGACTAGGGACCAAATGGCTCGGCAGCAGTTCTGCAGAAAAGGACCTAGGGTTACAGTGGACGAGAAGCTGGATATGAGTCAACAGTGTGCCCTTATTGCCAAGAAGGCCAATGGCATTTTGGGATGTATAAGTAGGGGCATTGCCAGCAGATCGAGGGACGTGATTGTTCCCCTCTATTTGACATTGGTGAGGCCTCATCTGGAGTACTGTGTCCAGTTTTGGGCCCCACACTACAAGAAGGATATGGAAAAACTGGAAAACATCCAGCGGAAGGCAACAAAAATGATTAGGGGACTGGAACACATGACTTATGAGGAGAGGCTGAGGAAACTGGGATTGTTTAGTCTGCGGAAGAGGGGGGATTTGATAGCTGCTTTCAACTACCTGAAGGGGGGTTCCAAAGAGGATGGATCTAGACTGTTCTCAGTGGTAGCAGATGACAGAACGAGGAGTAATGGTCTCAAGTTGCAGTGGGGGAGGTTTAAGTTGGATATTAGGAAAAACTTTTTCACTAGGAGGGTGATGAAACACTGGAATGGGTTACCTAGGGAGGTGGAGGAATCTCCTTCCTTAGAAGTTTTTAAGGTTGGGCTTGACAAAGCCCTGGCTGGGATGATTTAGTTGGGGATTGGTCCTGCTTTGAGCAGGGGTTTGGACTAGATGATCTCCTGAGGTCCCTTCCAACCCTGATCTTCTATGATTCTATGATCACTCTCGGTACAGTGTGTATGGTAACACCCATTGTTTCATGTTCTCTGTGTATATATATCTCCCCACTGTATTTTCCATTGCATGCATCCGATGAAGTGAACTGTAGCTCACAAAAGCTTATGCTCAAATAAGTTTGTTAGTCGCTAAGGTGCCACAAGTACTCCTTTTCTTTTTTCTAGACCTTGTGGTTGCCAACAAAAATGTGACCAAAGTGTAGCCTGAAGGCTGAGAAGCCAGAAGGCAAATAAAAGGACCAACATTTTATTTTTAATCTCATGATTTTTAAACCATTCTCATGGGGAAGTTTGAGGCTTGACTTGAGAATTTTGAAACTTGAGGTTAGTGCTACTGTACTGTACCGTGTAGCCTGGTGGTGAACGGACTCAAGAGACCTGCATTCTCTTATCAGCTCTGCTATTGCGTGACCTTGGACATGTCACTTCCCTCCTTGGGCCTCAAATTTTTCCCATCTGTAATATGGGGATAATGTGAGTGAACTGCTTTGTGAAGCATTCTGAAACCTATAAGAGTTAGGTATTATTATTACAAGCTTCTGGTCCTTCCCTTTCACTAGACCAGTGGCAAATACTGCATTTTAAAAATTGTGTTCTTTGTGCACTTTTTGAACTTATTTACCCCTTTCATAAAGGGTAAAGAAGTGCTTTGTGGTAATAGAATGGTTTTCACCTGGTAATTCCTTCCACCCACAAAAAAATCCCAAATTGAATCAACAGAACTGTATTTGCAAATACCTCATGAAAATTAAAACAAAGGTAAACCTGTTAAATTAAGTTATTAAGACAAACACCTGATGTAAATAATGGCACCTTTATTGGATTTTATGTTGCCTTTTTTTTTTTTAATTATTAACTTTTTCCCTGGCTGGAGCCTAATCTTCCTCATTCTCAACAGTAAAACTTAAGTGATTAACCAAACTGATATCTCTTCATAAACCTGAAATAGGTTGCAAACGGAAAACCAGTGAAATGTATTAACTCCTGACCCTTTACAAGGGTCCCATCAATTGCATAGCAACGTGTGCTGACACAAACAGCTGAGGAAAGGGCTGGCGTGCCTTATGAATTGGCTTAGCTCACACAGGTAGATGTGGCACTCATCAATAAAAAGGTATATTGGAAGAACTCCAGAAGTGCAGATCTGTAATAGGAAAGGCCAGTCTCCATGAACATTTTCTTGTAATATAAAAAAAAATAACAACATGTTATGATGTGAATAGCTCCCCCTTCAATCCACACGGTTGAGTGTAATCTGTTATTATTAGGGTAACGCCTAGAGATCCCAGCCAGGATCAGAGGCTCATTGTGCTAGGAGCTGTACAACATATAGTAAGAGATAGTTCCTGCCCCAAAGTACTTACAGTTTCAGGCCCTGATCCTGTAAACACATATGTACATACTTAACTTTGACTTCAGTGAGACTACTCACATGCTTAAAGTGAAGCATGTGTGTCAGGTTTAGTCTACACTTGAAAGTTATATTGGCAGGGCTACCTCAGTCAGGGGTGTGAAAAAACACACCCTTGACTAGTGTAGCTATGCCAACCTAATTCTTAGTGTAGATTTTCAGCTATGTCAACAGAAGAATGCGTCCATTGAGGTAGCTCTCATTCAGGGAGGTAGGGTTCCTTCACTGACAGAAAAACCCCTTCTGTTGGTGTAGGCTGCGTCTACACAATGGGGCTTTCTGGCATAGTTATGTCGGGGCTGGTCTAGCCCTGGTCTACACAAGAAAATTAAGTTGGCTTCTCGATGTCGCTCAGGGGTGTGAAGGTAAGTCAACCTAACCAACAATGTAGACAGTGCTAGTTCAATACAAAAAAAAAATTCTGTTGACCTAGCGACCACCTCTCAGGGAGGTGGATTACCTGTGCCAATGGGAGAACCCCTCCCATCCGCATAGGTGGTGTCTACACTGAAGAGTTACAGCAGGACACCTGTGATGCTGAGGCACTTCAAGTGTAGACAAGCCCCTATGCGGAAAGGTTACATCGGCATAGCTACTGAAAAGTCCACCCCCCCTTAGCAAGGGAGCTATGTGACCTAAACCCCAGTGTTGACAGTTCTACACAGAAGCACTACGGCTGTGCCACGGTAGCGTTTTAAGTGTAGATGTAGCCTCAGGATCTGCCAAATTGGGGCCTAAACAGACGAGAGACGCAGGCTGGGAGAGAGATGGTATTGTTATCCCCCTTTTGAAAATGGGGAAACTGGGGCATTGAGAGGTTGAGTGACTTGCTCAGGGACAAGCAGCAAAGCCAGCATTTGATGCTAAGTCTCCTGAGACCCAGTCGGTGTCTAAACAAAAAGCCTGTCCTTCCTCTTTATTCTGTTTATTAAATGCTTTTCTGTATTGCCCAGCACTGGAGTATCTACTTGCTGAACAAGTAAGTTAGCCCTGTATGGTAGTATCCAAAGAGACTTCCTAGAGGATCCTGCTCCAAGCTATTTTTTAAATGATGCTGTCATAAATATAAAGGGAAGGGAAACCACCTTTCTGTATACAGTGCTATAAAATCCCTCCTGGCCAGAGGCAACATCCTCTTACCTGTAAAGGGTTAAGAAGCTCAGCTAACCTGGCTGGCACCTGATCCAAAGGACCAATAAGGGGACAAGATACTGTCAAATCTTGTGGGTGGGGGGGAAGGCTTTTATTTTGTGTTCTGTGTTTATGTGTTGTTCTTTCTTGGGACTGAGAGAAGCAAGACAGAAAACCATCTTCTCCAACCCATCCTAATCCAAGTCTCCAATATTGCAACCAGTATAGGTAAATCAGGCAAGGCGGATTAGTTTATTGTTTGTTTTATGTGAATTTTCCCTGTGTTAAGAGGGAGGTTTATTCCTATTTTTTTTCTCTCCTGCTGGTAATAGCTCACCTTACCTGATCACTCTCGGTACAGTGTGCATGGTAACACCCATTGTTTCATGTTCTCTGTGTATCTAAATCTCCCCACTGTATTTTCCACTACATGCATCCGATGAAGTGAGGTGTAGCTCACGAAAGCTTATGCTCAAATAAATTTGTTAGTCTCTAAGGTGCCACAAGTCCTCCTTTTCTTATTCCGGTTTTCTGTAACTTTAAGGTTTTGCCCAGAGGGGGATCCTCTGTGTTTTGGATCTAAATACCCTGTAAAGTATTTTCCATCCTGATTTTACAGAGGTGATTTTTACCTTTTTTTTTTATTTTTTATAAAATCCTTCTTTTAAGAACCTGACTGATTTTTCCATTGTTCCAAGATCCAGGGATTTGGGTCTTTGATGATTTTGTAACCAATTGGTTAGGATATTATTCTCAAGCTTCCCAGGAAAGGTGGTGTGTAGGGCTTGGGGGGATATTTTTTGGGGGAAGACGTCTCCAAGTGGTCTCCTTCCCTGTTCTTTGTTTAAAATGCTTGGTGGTGGCAGCATACTGTTCAAGGACAAGGCAAAGTTTGTACCTTGGGGAAGTTTTTAACCTAAGCTGGTAAGAATAAGCTTAGGAGGTCTTTCATGTGGGTCCCACATCCGTACCCTAGAGTTCAGAGTGGGGAAGGAACCCTGACATAGTGGCAGAGCAGTGGGATCATTTTGAACCAGAGATCATTTTGAACCAAAAGCAGAGACCTGTGGAGGTTTTTATTTTTAAGCTGAGAGCAGCTAGAGGGTTTTCTGTCTATTTGCTTGGAGACAGCGGTGTTAATTTTTTTTTTTACAAAGGGATTTTCCTTTTTTGAGCTGGAGTTTTCTCTACCTAAAGGCAGGGTAGTTAACTTCCGGCAGGGAAATTCACAAGTTTTTTTTTTTCCCCCTAACTTTCGGGTATAGCTAGAGTTAAGCACAAGAAAGCAGGAAAATGACTACAAGTGAAGCAGCTAATAAACTAGAGCTGGCCAGATTTGAAGCTGAAGAGAAACAAAAAGAAAGGTAAAAATCACCTCTGTAAAATCAGGATGGAAAATACTTTACAGGGTATTCAGATCCAAAACACAGAGGATCCCCCTCTGGGCAAAACCTTAAAGTTACAGAAAACAGGAATAAGAAAAGGAGGACTTGTGGCTCCTTAGAGACTAACAAATTTATCTGAGCATAAGCTTTCGTGAGCTACAGCTCACTTCATCGGATACATGCAGTGGAAAATACAGTAGGGCGATTTTATATACACAGAGAACATGTTACCATACACACTGTACCGAGAGTGATCAGGTAAGGTGAGCTATTACCAGCAGGAGAGGGAAAAAAAAAACAGGAATAAACCTCCCTCTTAACACCGGGAAAATTCACATAAAACAAACAATAAACTAATCTGCCTTGCCTGGTTTACCTATACTAGTTGCAATATTGGAGACTTGGATTAGGATGGGTTGGAGAAGATGGTTTTCTGTCTGGCCTCTCTCAGTCCCAAGAGAGAACAACAGGTAAACACAGAACACAAAATAAAAGCCTTCCCCCCCCACCCACAAGATTTGACAGTATCTTGTCCCCTTATTGGTCCTTTGGGTCAGGTGCCAGCCTGGTTAGCTGAGCTTCTTAACCCTTTACAGGTAAGAGGATGCTGCCTCTGGCCAGGAGGGATTTGAATACAGAAAGGTGGTTACCCTTCCCTTTATATTTATGACAGATGCTTAAAATGATTTGTCCTTGTCTACTCTTGCAGTCAGATCATGTTTAGCGCCACTTCAGCTGCACCCATTCCGAATCACTGTATATTGGTAGTGTAGGCAAGGCAAAAATATCTCCATTGTCCTCTTTGTAAGTGCAGATAATAATACTTACCATGCCCTCCCAGGGGTGCTGACGGGTTTAATCAGAGTGTGGAAAGCACGTTGTGATCTGGAGATGGAAATGGGCCAGGATGGGCAGAGTATGGTGTTGAGTGACCTCGCCGTCTTCTTTCTGTGGGTTAGCACAAGCCATCAGAGTCCCTGGAATGATGACCCAGGCAGGAGCTCAGTGATAACAGAACATGTGTTTATCGCTGTAAGAGGGGGACAGAAGCAGCTCCCCTCCTGCTGCTGGTGCTGCTGACTTCCCTCCCTCCACTTTCCTCCCAGGGTCACTTGCTAAGTCAGGGCTCCTTCCCCCTGAAAGGAGCTACACCCTTTAGGGACTGTCTGTGAACATGCCATATGCAGACCCAGCCAGCACCATAACTCTGTTACAATAGTAGAGCCCAAACGAGGGAGAGGGGGAGCCCCTCAGCATTGCACTCAAACATTGTCTCTCCTCCCACTAGCTCAGCCATGGCTAGTGGTTTTGCTTTGGCTCCGCGCAGGAATAATAACAGAACTTCCTCTGATTCCTTGGGGACTCTGTAGGTGACGTGCGCATGTCCCTCCTCCCCTTGATGCTAATAGCCACTGTTGCTTATTTTGCCAGATACATCTCCCCCATCCCCAAAAAAAGAAGAGCTGAAGGAATGTAGTGCCCAGAAAAGTAGCAGCTCATTTACACTTTAAACATTACAAGACAATAAACCTTAATTGTCTCATCACAGCATTTGAAAATGTTATGTCTGGGGGTTGTTTTTTTAAAGGAAGTATTTCTGTTCCAGGAAATAATTGATCCCAGAAAAAGCCACTATCTTGGAAAGTGAAAAAGGTAAAATGAGCCATCCTCTGTGGCGGACCTATTCCTGATCTGTGCTGGTGGAAATGAGATCACCATCAGCCCTGGTTCTGATATAAGGAAATACTGCAGAGGAGTCAAACGAAGGGTGATTCCCTAACCCCAAAACCTCAATAGGTGGGCTCTCATTGCCAGAGGAAGGAAGATGGTTTGGATCTAGGCCACATTTTCTGCATGCTCGCAGAATGGTTCAGCTCAGTGTTATTAGTGCTATTGTTTATTCATATTAGAGGAGGGCCTAGGAACTCTGACCAAGGATCCCCTCACTGTGGTAGGTGCTGTACAAACGAGTAACAAGTGAGACAGTCCCTGCCCCAGAGAGCTTGTAATTTCAATCCATCTCTGGCTGATACCTGGGAAAATGGAGGTTACAGAATAATGGCAGAGAGAAAGGTCTAGGGCCAGGAGCAGTTTTATCATGAAACAAACCATGCAGTGGCAATGACAGGGGGCCCCCCCAAAATGCAGGACAAATATCTGACAACCTGCCCCTAAGTCCCAGCCTTCAAATACTGTGTATCTGAGCCTCTTGGGCATCTTTATCTTGTGCCTTCTTTCTCTTTCACATGTCCATCGCTTTGGTATCTGGGCACCAGCCAAATGACATAGGACTTCAATCTTTCAGCAGGACTATGTTCTTCTACTACTGTTTTATCTAGGTACTTATGTTACCCTCCTCACCAAAATACCTGCGCATCTTACCCAGGCAACACTTCTGGGAGATAGCAAACTAATATCTCCATTGTACAAACAGCAGCACAGGGTAGATAGATTAAGTAATTTACCCATTATCTCCTGATGAAATCAAGATTTGAGCTCAGATTACCTGAGTTTGCATCCAGTTCCTGACTCAATAAACCATCCTGTATGCCCTGGACTAGCCCTGTTATTTAGGGGTGTTATATATAATTCTGTGACTGCTTTGGGCCTAGAACTGTTCCCAGTATCTGGGTACCTTCTTTTTGCCAAGCATGCCTTTTTGAGCCTGACCTTTTAAATCTGGCGGAGTTAAGCTACTGTAGCCCTAAAGTAACCATTTTAAAGTCACTGCTGCTGCTCCTCTGCCATATCTAGTGACTCCTGTTTTGATTTCCCTGTCTTATTCTAGAGGAGAAAGCACATTCCCACAATGCTGCTGAGAATGCTGGGATTTGTCCTGCAAACTGTTTATCTGAAGCACTGGAGCAGATCGCATTGTTTATCTTGTGATGTTTATAGAGAGATGGCTGGGAAATTGGGCTAGAACTCCCATGTGAGCAGGTTTTCAATGAGATTTTGGGTGCTTCTTGCTCCAAACTGGATCAGGATGCCTTTCTGGTGGTATTTTGCTACTTTTGCTTGCACTCCTGGTGTACTTAAGCTAGCACTATAAACCAGAACATGTCCTTTGCTGTGGTGCTAAATGGTGTAATAGCAAAACTTTCTCCTAGTGAGTGTGAAAGAAAATCCCAATACATCTAGCTCTTCCTTTTTCCCCCCCATTTCACTCTTCATGCCTTCTTCATCTTTTGGGAATGTGATAATGCTGCCAAACAGATGTTAGCTGGATTGTTTACAAGGCGTTTATTTTAAATTAGTGATGGGTAGGTGTAATGGGTGGGCAGGTGCTCAGGTGGGTGTAATCATAGCTGATTCCATACTCAGACACTGCCTCTGATTGAGGGAAGTAGTTCTGATCTTCTTGTTTTTGCTGAAGAACATTTAAAATGAAAGGGAACAGCCATCCATTCACTGCAAGTTCAAACGCAAACCATCAGTCATCTATATAATCTATAATGTAACATAAATACACTATATAGTGCATTATAGTATGTATGTATACGCTCACCTTAGCTGGCAGCGTATATGTGATTTGTATATAAAAGTAAAATCACCAGTGAATGAAACTTCCATAATATGTAACTTCATATATATTCCCATCTAAGGGGTATGTGTGGGTATATAGATAGACATGTGTAGCCATATAAATGGTGCACGCACATGCGCGCGCACACACACACACACACACACACACACACACACACGTAAGATGGGGCTATGTGTGTGTATCGATAGATGAAGTTATGTATTATGAAAGTTTTGTCCTCAGATGATTTTTATTTTTCCACAAATAGTGAATGAAGAGCTATTTTAACATTGAAAACCATGTAGAATTTTGGCCTGGTTTTGAGACAAAGCTCAAAAAGGAGCCTTCATTCAGAAAATAACCCAAATGCAATGACTCTGCTGTGAAAGCAGAACCACCTTTGGGATTTGCAATGCAAAAAGCATGAATGCTATGTTATTTCACGTGTCCTTGTGAATTGTATGCATACATCTACTATATAGTTAGGCTTCTCTCTATAGTCCCAGTCAAGAAGATGCCTTTCAAAGAAAACTGGGGTGTAATAGGGAAGACATCCAATCACTATCCACAGTGACAAAGAGTAAAATCACTTCAAATGCGTTTCAGGATATTAAATATAATTAACAATCCAATAGGAAAGTAGCATCTTGCCATTATGATGATCTTGTTTGTTATTTGTATTGTAGCGCCTACAGGCTGTACTCTGGGAGCAGAGCCCCATTGTGTTAGGTGCTGTACACACACACCTAATAAAAACAGTTCCTGCCCCAAAACATCTGACAGTTTAGTTCCTACAAATTACTTGGCCTGAGCTCAACCCCCTGCATTCACATGGGATTCCAGGTAGGTGTAGGGAGATGATGGGCAGATCCATTTGCAAGATCTAGCCGTTGGTATCTGATGAGAGCATGAACAAATGGGGCAAGGGAGGAGTGTTGATGCAGAGTAGGACTGAAGGAATCCCCTTTGCCATGTAGTTGTCAGAACATTTCAAAGCTGTTGTAACCCTGTGTCCTCTCGCATGACTTTTAATTTATTACCTTGACTATAATTGCTGCAGGGATGCTAGAGGGCAGCTGTTTGCTGACCTCCTCTTACGATTCTCTTCATAGATAGGGGGTTGTTTGATTTGTTAATATAAATTAGAGATGGACATTCCTGTCTTTGGATCCCAGGAGTGGCGGGTTGGATTCAGGGCATTGGGCTTGGGCCCATCTCTGATCTTAAACCAATAACAAAGAAGGGGGTAGTAAATGGGTCTGCGTGATTCTGGGAAACAAGACCAGCTGGTGCATTTAGAGAGTACGGTGCTACGATAATAGGGCAAGGCTGGAAAGCAGGACATGTAATTGAGACACTGGAGAGGTAAACGCTCTAATGATGGGAACCGCACGCTCGCGGGAGGTCTCTCCCCCTGAGCACAAGCTGCTTTTCAGCTCCTTCAAAACAAGACATCAAGCAGATGCCAGTTTCCATGGTGACAGTTACACTCCTGTGCTAATGCTGTGACCTCAGTGATTACACCAGACCTAGTTTTAAAAAAAAACAACAAAAAACAGCCGGAGTTGGGTCAGATGCCAGTGTCCACTTGGGAGCTGCAAACTCTGCTCTTATTTGACGGGAAGGAGCAGCTTTAAGCTCTGCTAGATGGCTGCTCCAGAAGCCTAATAGAAAATTGTCGCAGTCCCATCTTTGCACCATTCAGCCTCTGCTCTGGGGAAGATAGTTGCCCTCAGAAAGCCCTCCCCACAAAACACTTTCCTGCTGTATCCTAGGCACGAAAACAGGTAGCTTTCCAAATAACTCACTTAGGGCTTCATCTGCAGCACCCTGAACTATATGGGAGCCTTTCCAGTACCTTCAGTAGGTCTTGAATCAGGCCATGAGAACAGAATTTGGCCCATTCCATGAAGAGTTAGGTAAAGCTGCCATAGCAATAAAACCCCACGTCTAGCAGAAGAAAGTTACATGGTTTTGATATGAACTCAAATTGCAGCTTAGTTCAATCAGATAAGTTCACCAGGTTTTACAAACATTTCTGATGAGTGTTAGCCATATTTAAGGGGGGAATACCTTGCAGGCGGGGCAGATGCTGAGGGAATAGCCATTGTTTCATTGGAAAGCATGAGAAACCACAGAGGTTTTGCTTTGAATTTTCAGGTTTGTTCACAACAGCTGTGGGAAACAACGCCCCTGATAACTGAACCCCTTGTATTTAGCCTGAATATGTAAAACAGCAAATGCAAGCATCTCAGTGCTGGGGAAATGAAAGAGGCTGATGTTCTATATTTCACTAGGTAACGGATGCAGTTTTTTAGTGCAATTTGTACCCAAGCACAGAGAGGCTGTCAAGTGATGGAAAGAAAGGAACAACTGCTTCCTCTTAGCCCTGGGGCTTGGAAAAAGAAAGGCATGTTGACTGAAATTTTCAAAAGTGGGGACTGATTTGGGTGTGTCCAACTTGAAAAACCTTGAGCCTGATTGTCAGGAGGTGCTGAGCCCCTCCATCTCCCATTGATCTCAGCTAGCACTAGCCTGTGGGGATCCAGCACCTCAGAATGTCAGACCAAAGGTATCGCAAGCTCAGGACCTCCCCAAATTAAAGGCATCTATATTCAGCTTCTGGGGCTGCTGCCTGAAGTCAGTGCTGCTAGTCTTTATTTATTGTAGCAGTGTTGCTATGATTTTGTCATGAGTCTCATGACAGTTATTGTTTTCCTTAAAGCCCCAGCTCCTGGAGTCAAGTGGAGATGTGATGATATCAGCCTTCATCCTTAAAGAAAAAGTAAGTTTCTAGCCCTTGTGGCTGTTGAGAAAGCTTCAAAATGTGACTGTAGTGCACAATAAAGGCTCAAAAAGCATCATTATTTTAAAGCCAATCTCATGATTTTTGGTGAGCCTTGCTCATGATTTTTGAACATTTGGGGTTGGCAATACTGTTGTAGGGTCTTTATAAAATGTGAGTTCTCATATCATCCTATAGATGTGCAAATAAGTCAGGAAATCTGTGTACCTCCGATAAAGCAAAGGTTGTATGGGTTGCAAACAAAGCCTGGAACAAACACTGGTGAAACAAAATGAAGCTGGCATCACCTTTTTGACCAGGAGGTTTTTCTCAAAATCAGTCTGTAAATTCAGAGGAGGAGGAGGAAGAGCTCCTAGCACTCAGAAAGCCTCATGGCTGGTAGTCACACATGTGCATAAGCTATGAACAGACATGCTTCTAGTGACCATGGCTTGATCCAAAGGCCACTGAAATTATGGGTGTTAGTTCAGATCCTGTCTGCTCCTGCAGAGGCTTTCTGGATGGGACCTAGAGCAGTAATCAGCATCTTCTTCCCTTTCTTCGGGGAAGAACTGGAGAGAGGTTGTTTTTGAACAAGTGAAACATATGGTTACCAGCAGGTGAGCGAGCATGTGCTAGCTGGGGATCCCGTCAAAAGGACTGGAGGGTGCTTGGCTTGAAGTGTGCTATCTGCCGTACCTACCAGTGCAGGACTAGCACTAGATGCTCTCGCTGCTACCCTAGATGAGAGCATTTCACTCAGATGCTGCTGAACCGTTTTCAGCTCATTAGCTGGGCTTAAAGCCATTTGAGATGGTTCGTTTCCCTGACACTTGTAGGTGTTGCTAGATCCATTTGGAATCATTATTAAGCAGGTGAGGGGAATTCTGCTGTGCATCCAAGTGTCATAGGGTGCCCCCATAGCCACCAGCTAAAAAACTGAGTACAGCAACAATATCATGGCAGTCAGTGCCTTAGCAGGCTCTGTCAGCCATCATTCTCAGTGCTTGGAAAGGAAATAGTTTGTTATCCACCTAATGAATGGGTAAGCTGAGGCACAGAGAGGTTTAGTGACATACCCAATAGTGAGCTAGAAGCTGGGAATAGAGCTCCCAGGAGCTTAGAGAGAAGGGATGGTCTTGAGGGGAGGGTCCTTGGACTCGGGCTCAGAAGATCTGGGTTCTACTTGCATCTCTGCCACAGGCTTACTGTGTGACCTTGGGCTGGTCCCGTAATCTCTCTGTGCCTTAGTTCACTGACTGTAAAAGAGGGGTGATAATGCAAATCCATCTCAAAAGGTATACAGTGTTCAGATTCTAGAGTGATGAAGGTCACAGCGTACCTGGATGGCGAGACTCCCATCTCCCTTGCTCTGCCCTCTGAACCTGATGCCACAAACCCAGCAGGTTCCTTTACTCAGGAAAGCCAGGTACAACCTTGTTGCTTGGCCACAGCATAGTGATGAGCAAGGCATCGATGCCCTAGCAGGCCTTGGCTGTGGGCTCAATAGGGCAGCCCCATAGCAGAATGTGCTATTAACACCCCTAGGCTGCTCTCCAGGGGGAGGGAGAGAGAGCAGTGAGAGTAGAGGAAATCTCTGAATCACTAAAGCAGCAAGCGCTGGCAGGGAACAACCGCTGCAAAGGAACCAACCTGCCAGAGTGAAAGGGGAAGCCAAGGAAAAGGATTGACAGTGTCTGAGGCCTCCACAGAGAAATTAGACCAGCAATTAATTCAAATGACTCCTCACCTCTCAGTGGTCTTGCCTGGAGAGAGGGAGAGATGCCTAGAATGTACTGACTCACTAGTAGCAAAGCTCCTGCCTACCAGGCAGCCCTGCCTTGCTTCTCCCCGAGTCCCTGCACATGCTGCAGACACTTTCTCATCCACTCTTTTCACCGGTGAAAGTAAGAGAGGGACTAGCCCTTCTCCATCCCACCTCCCTTACCCCTTTACTCTCAATCAGGGCAGGGGAGTGGAGTGTCCGTGAACCTACAAACAGCACTGTGATGTTGCACTCCCCAGAGAGTGGTGCTGAGTCTGCAATTCCTGAGCCATATTTCAGTTCTCTTATTCTACATGAGCCAGCATCTCACCCACATTCAGAATACCCCCGGGGCCAGGCCCAAGGTACAGAGGTGAGCTCTGAACCCTCCCCCCGAGAAACTCCCTGCAGATAACCAAAGCTATCTTTGCATGGAGCTGTAACTGCAGGGAGCATTGAGGGAACTCGGGAGACTTTCAACTTAAGGGCTTGTTCCTGCTCCCAAGTGCCCAGCACCTTGTGAGATCAGCCATTTCCTTAGTAAATGCACACACTGCCACTGATTGAACATGCACCAGCTGGGTATCATGGCTGCACTGCAGCCTGGAAGCTGGAGCAGCTGCACCTCAGACAGCGGGAGCGCTCAGAGAACCAGTGCCAGGGGCTTTGTGTGTTGAGGGCTATTTTCAGCTCTGGCAACTGCAGTGATACCAGCCATGTAGACAGTCCCTTTGCCAGAGCTAGAGGCCCTCTCTATCAGCTGCCCCCTTTATCAGACCAGCCCACATCTCTGCCTGTGCAGGCCACGCCCTGAGCATAGCACAGGTTAAGGGCCAGACTGCAGCACAGAGCTGGTGAGGAACAATATGGAGCCAACCCACCCTGGGGCACAGGGGAGAAGTGCATGGACTGCCCTCTCTACTGGATAGCACAGCTCCCCAGCCATTGCATCTCAGTCTAAGGTGCCTCAGCCTCATTGCCTCTGCCAGGCTTAATGGAAAGGGTGCAGTTCCAGCTCATCTCTGGCCTGAGGAGCGGTGGTCCCCTCTTCCTTGGCTGCGTGGTAGGGCGAACGCCCCTGCCTCTTTCAATCTAGTGCACCCACTGCTCCTCCTCCACTCCCTCGGGGGTGATGGGCACCCACAGGACTCTAGGGGATAGCAGTCCCTGGCCACAGGGACAGTGATTGATTCCAGCCCTGGAGGTACCAGTGGTGGTTATCCTTGCAAGGACTAGGGACAATCTAACCCTAAATCTAGATTTACCAGTGGCCTAGGGCTAGACCTCTGAGGTCACATGCTTTCCCAGGGCAGTTGGCTTCCTGCCCATTGTAAAGCATATCCCTAGCTACCCAGCAAACAGAAAAAGAGGCAGAACAAACCTTTTCCTACTCTGCATATGCTCACCAGCCAGGTGCTCCCAGCATCCATTGCATTTTGTTTTTACAAGGGCCTGTCCCTGCTTATAAATGGGGAAGGCAGGAAATGCCAAGGTCTAACAGTGCCCAGGAAACCGATGGGGTGAGTACCCCTCCCGGTCATGGCGGTTGTGTCTTGCCCAATGCTCCAAAGGCTGGTGATAAACAGAGTGCAAAAGGGTTTGTGATATGCAGACAGCTGGCATTCTGTGTGCATCACACCTCTGCTAGCTGTTCTTTGTTCCCTTGCTTTGCCACTATGACAGGCGTTACCTATGCTTTTATTCATTTCAAATGGCTTCCTAGATCTGGAATTTTAAATAACAATCTGCCTTATTCCTTGGTGGGGAGAGAGCTTAGCCCTAGTGATCTGTCCATGGATCTGTGCAGTTTTTAACCTGTCTGAGGTCCAAATTCTGTTCTCAGCTATGCTGGTGCAAATCAAGAGCAGCTGGGATTTAACTGGTATAAATGAGTGCAGAATTTTCCCATCTGTTGCTGTTTCCCCATCAGTAAAATGGGAGGGATGGTTGATTTAATGTAACACACAATGGCCCCTCTTAGAGAGTAGTACAGCAAAGTGCTCACGATCAAAATGAAAGGTATGCCTAGCTGGATCCACATAGATGGTTTGAGCATTGGTCTGCTAAACACAAGGTTGTGAGTTCAATCCTTGAGGTGGCCATTTAGAGATCTGGGGCAAAAATTGGGGATTGGTCCTGCTTTGAGCAGGGGGTTGGACTAGATGATCTCCTGAGGTCCCTTCCAACCCTGATATTCTGTTCTGTTCTGTTCTATGAAGATCTGAACCACATCTTACTGAAACCCCAATGAACTTCATGAGCCTGAGACATGATTCTTCTCTGATGCCATTGTGAATCAGGAGTAATGCTAGTGAGTCCTACTAGTACAAAGCCAGTGGGTGTTCGAGAAGAAGGAGGCCCATTTGGTTTGTATTGGTGCCGTGAGATCAGGCTCTGCTCCTGTAAGCACTGGGTATCAGTGTTATTTTGAATGGGTCTTCTTGTTTTGAAAGAAGGACATTCTTTATTTATTAGACATTTATATTATAATGAAATATTAAATAAATATTCATATTAAATATTCATATTAAATAAAACATTAACTATATAACACAATATAATGTTAACATTAATATTTTACTATAATATGAACATCTAAATGAAATGAATTGGAATGTTTTTACCTTATCGAAACAAAACAAGAAAGTTGAAACAATTTGTTTAGACTCCACCCCCCCCCAAAATTTTGCCAAATTTTGTTCATGTATTCTGTCAAAAAATGTCAGAGCAGCTGTATTCCAGCCCAGCTAATACAAGTCACTTTCATCTCCTGGGTCACCCATGAATTGGCATAAAACTGTTGTGTTTGAGCTTCAGGCAAACATGTCTGTTTATAAGTGAATTTGTAACCCTCCCCTGCTTTGCAGGTGTTTTGCCTCCCCCAAGCCTAAATTTATGTATCAATTTATTTAAGCATCTTGTGAAAAGTTAGGGCAGCAATGGTGGGATTTTTTAGTACACTAGCAGTTAGATTGCGCCTCAAAATCAAGCCATGTAATCTCTTAATAGTCCATGCAGAATTTTTATTTTAGGCTGCCTAAGTATATTCCAGAGGGCCTCAACTGTTAGTGTCCAGCCTAAAAGGCTGCGCTTGCTCTTATCTCTACAGTACTGAGTCCTTTGTTGGGATGAATTTTCATTTGTTCTCAGTCAGATAAGCATTATCCCTGGCACATCCACTTACTACACCCTGTCTCCCTTGACGCGAACAGCCTGTGCGGTTAGGTCCTTATCAGACTGACATGCATGAGTGCATCTGGACACTATCCTTGGGTCTCCAGGGTGGTGCTGAACTACATTAAAGACCTGCCTAGTCTATATGCAGTGTTGTTATAGCCATGTTGGTCCTAGGATATTAGAGAGACATGGTGGAAGAAGTAATATCTTTTATTGGACCAATTTCTGGTGGTCTCTCTCACCAACAGAATTTGGTCCAAAATAAGATATTGCCTCACCCACGTTGTCTGTATACTCTATAGATTATCATCAAGGCCCTCACCCAGGAAAGCACTTAAGCACATGCTTAATGTTAAGCCTGAGAGAGTATTCCCATTTGAAGGTGATGGAACTACTCACATGCTTAAAGTTAAGAATGTGCTTAAGTGGTTCCTCAGATCAGGTCCCAGGTTTGTAACCAGAGTGACTCTACACAGACATTTGTGCCCCCAAAGAAATAGTTAGGACATGATTGTCAAACCAGGTGTGCGTTCTAAGGAGGTTCTTAGGCTGGCCCGGCTGTGTATGTACAACTGGCTTAGTCAGGGCTCCTAACTCCCAGGTCTATGAGTGGGTGGAAAATCCCAGAGTATTGCACCATGTGAAAAACACAGGCCATGCCCCCACTTGCTGCTCTCACCTCCTCCTCCAGTGGCCCTGGCTGGAGCAGGGGAGAACTGAGAACTAGGCCAGCCTGGGGTCAAGCTCTCAGCCTCTGCTGGGACTGCAGTAGCAGAGCTCTCTGCACTGGCTGGAGCTCTGAGCCTGGAGCATCCCCCCTACTCTGCCTCGTCCACCTGCAGCCCTGCTCATGGCCCCACCCCATTCACCTCTCCCCCCTCCCCGAGGCTCTGCCCTCCTGGAAAAGCACTATGCTCCTGTGGCTGGGGGAGATTTTTCAGGGGGCCCCAAATCCACCACTGCCCCCGGCAATGCGAGGTTTAAAGAGGGCTTAGCCTCCCTTACATGCTGCCTATGCTTGGTAGATGTACCTGAGGCCCACATTTTCCAGCCAACACATAGATGCAAGAAGGCTTTGGGCAGATTAACACAGTCGTGCAGGGGAAAGCATTCTGCGGATGGCGGATGCATTGAAACGTGTTATCTATAATGAAGGCAGATTTAGGGCTTCAAGCCTCAGTCACACTTCTCTTCATCTGTCCATAGTGTAGTTCAGTGTTTTTCAAACCATGGGTCGTGGCATGTAAGGCACTGGGTTGCCTTGCTCTGGTCAGCACTGCCGACCGGGATGTTAAGAGTCCCATCGGCTGTGCTTCCCAGCTAAGGCAGGCTAGTGCCTACCTGTTCCAACCCCGTGCTGCGCCCCAGAAGTGGCCAGCAGCAGGTCCGGCTTCTAGGCAGCACGGCCACAGAGCTCCCGAGCACCGCCTCTGCACTCCCATTGTCCAGAAACTGGAAACTGGCCAATAGGAGCTGGGGAGGCGATGCCTGCAGGTGAGAGCCATGCGAAGTTGCTTGTACACCTCCACCTAGGAGCCGGACCTGTTGCTGGCTGCTTCCGGGGCACAGAACATTCCATGGTGCCAGGACAGGCGGAAGCCTGCCTTAGTACCCCGGCTGTGCCGCTGACCGGGAGCCTCCGGAGGTAAGTCCTTACCCCAATCCCCTGCCCCAGCCGTGAGCCCCTCCCCAACCTGGAACCCCTTCCTGCACCCCAAGCCCCTCATCTCCGGTCCCATCCCATCCCGGAGCCTGTACCCAGAGCCCTGACCCCTCCTGCACCCCAACCCCCTGTCCCAGCCTAGAGCCCCCTCCTACACTGTCAACCATCATTCTCAGCCCCACCCCACAGCCCTCACCCCCATACCCCAACCCTCTGCCCCACCCCTGAGCCCCTCCCACACCCCAAACCCCTCATCCCCAGCTCCATTGGGTCACAGGCATCAACAATTTTCTTCAACTAGGTCCCCAAGAAAAAAGTTTGAAAACCACTGCTGTAGATGGGGCATAAATACTCTCCATCTGATCTCATGCTTGGGACAGACTAATCAAAGGGGCAGCTTGATGCTAAACTCCAATCAGCTTTTCCCACTCACATCTGATTGCTTATTTGAGGCATTTTACTTTTCACATGGGTCTTGGGTTGCTGAGGCCCAGAAATGACACCATGGCTCACTGCACACATGGTCTGTGCAATTAGCACTCCAGGCATATGTTTAGCAAAAGGAACAGTAGGTCACCTGTTCCCTGCCCTGCAGCCTGAACCGCTCAACATTTCTCTAATCGCTGATGTAATTGAGATAGACAGTTAACCAACAACTGTGGAATTCTAACACTGCGCCAGCTCACGGAGGCGACAGACACTCAGCCCCCGAGAGGGGAGTACTTTGCTACAGGATTTTTCAATTTGCAATCAAGGCTGCTGTGGGAAAGGTAAAAGAAGGAAGAAAGCCTCAGACCTTCAACAGCAGCTATAGGTCATGACCTATGACAACGAGTGGAAAGCATGTTTTAGTGATTCCTGCCAGATAACAGTAGCTCAGGGAGCTGGCTCCCCAGGATTTCAGCTTCTTGTAAGAAACAAACCAGGTCAGCAGCGAAAAGGGTGGAGGAACTTTCCATGAGTCAATCATCTGGCTTTGGTGCTTTGTTTCATTGCTTGTGTTGGGGTACAGGGCCTGAGCTGATAAGCACCTTCACCTTTGCTCTAAGGTGTCCTGCATGTCTGTGGAGAAGGGAAAGAACCAAAAAGGAGACTGTATCTGCTGGAATTACAGGTATGCTCAACGGTTTGGGTTCACTTCTAGTTTTCATGTTGTCCTTGCCAAGAGTTGCAGGGAGTGCAGAGTAAATTTTGTGGTAGAGGAGGGAGAAAATAGGTACAAATATGTACTCATGTAGTAGCATGCCTAAAAATACTAAAGACTTTAGGCATGACTCTGTTTTCTCTGTGCATCTTGTGCAGTTATCTATACCCATGCACAGTGGGTGTAAAATGATACCATTCTGACCCGGTAGCATTTAGCAACTGCTTTGCTCTGGTGTCACTCAATGGCTGCCCAGTTTGCAGGATAACAGAGACTCAGGCTCTGGGATATTGATATGGGGGCAAATATCTGTCATGCTGACCTCCTGTTGAGAAGGGAGCAGTGACAGAAAGAAAGGATTGATGTGAGGGAAAACCTGCTGGGGATTTTGAGGAGCAAAGGGGAAGAGGGTTCTATGGGGGGAGGGGGAAGGGCAAGAGTGGCCAAGAAGGCAGGGACTTGAACCACTAATTCATAATAAGGAGCTGAAAGAGGGAACAATCCAAGCTCCACTTGACTCACTGGGCCTTGGAGAAGGGAAGCTGGTTGTGTGATGAGGCAGGCACTGTTGCTGTCCTAACGGTGCCGTGCTAGGTGCTAACGGAACGACATATTATGAATGTAGAGAGCAGTTGGCAGACTCAATGAGTGCTTGTGAACAATGGGTGTGCTGGCTCAGAGTGCGCATGAGAGCTATTGTGATAGGCTGGCAACTAAGTTGAGGTGCAATAGGTAGGGCACTGGACTGGGCCACTGGACTCCTGGGTTCTATTCCTGGTTTTGCCACTGATCTGCTGGGTGACATTGGGCAAGCCACTTTTCCTTTCCTTTCCCACTCTTTGTCCATCTTGTCTGTTGAGTTTGTGAACTCTTTGGTGCAGGGCCTGTCTTTTGCTCTGTTTGTACCAGCACCTAGCACAATGGGCTCCGATCTCGATTGTGAGAGGGCTACCCTAATTTAAATAGTAACAAGGTAGCAAAGGTGGTTCGATATACTTCTCATGAGCCTGGGTCTCTTTTGATTTCATTTTTCATTCTGTTTGATGATGCTTCTGTGGCTGGCTCGAAGCATCTGATCCCTCTCCATTTGGATTTGATTCTGGTGTGAAGTTTAGCAGCTGTACCTTCCTTTCATGTGTTCTCTCTCACCACCGCCGCATGTGATATTACAGCTTCCTCTATGATAGACAGTTTTGTACAAGGCAGTGTGAGCCAGAAAACACTGAAAAGCCAAACAGGCTGAAAGCTGCATTGTGATTATCTCAGATGAGGGGAGCCTGTAGGACTTGACACTGGGCTTCTGCACAAAACTGTGGGAGCTATGGGGGAAAGGGCAGTTCAGTATTAGTTAAATCTGAATAAACCCAAATATCCTGGCACTGATGTTTGTTTTTCATGGGCTTTTTCCCTCCCTCGGGGCCATTTATGGGGCTGAAATTACATGGACTACTCTTCCTATGGCATTTCCACCCATACAGGAACTGAAACGAGATGACCACATTAGAAGATGATGAGAAGACCACATTATTTCAGCTCTGCGAACGGCTCCCTGAAGCATTACAAAAGCCAAGGGAAAAATATAAACACACATACTAGACAAACATGTGTCCTTGAGTCAAATCTGCTCACATTTCCTGCTCCACAGCAAGAGCTGGCCTGTGCATTTAGGGGAAAGCACATTGGATTCTATTCTTTCTTGAGCACTACGAAAATTGTCAACTAATTTCTAATGGCGAAATTGTTACTGATGAAGATGACAAAAGAGGCAGTTGGATCCCAACTGTCTGGTCCCAGGCAGAGTCCCATCAAAATAATTTGCCTTGAAAAACTGATGCAATCTGAAAAACACTGTGTCAGATTCCCTGGTCCTTATTCAGTTCTGACTCATGGACAAAACTCCCGGCGACTTCAAAGGGCGGAATATGGATTGTATAATTTGGCTCAGAGGGAATAAGCACAAGAACCACACACTTGTCATTTTTTACCTAGTCACTTTCCTAGCTCTAACCCCACACTAGATGTTAGTGTGGCTAAGTGATGACTCATTTCAAGCATGGAGGGGAAAAAAGATTTATCACAAGGGGAAAATATCTTTTGTAACCTGTCAGTATGGCTTTCAGAATCCAAGCTTGCATTGGGGAGTTGTTAAACACCACCCTTAGCTTTGGGTCTCATTTTGGTGTGCTTACAAAGTATAAATGATCCATTTAAAACCAATTGCACAGCGGGAGACTGGGGGGGAGAGCGAGCGTTTCCTCCCATGATTCATCCTCTCCCATCCCAGGGTCAAATGCAATCTGTCCATTTGCTCTGTGGGGACAGGCATTAACCCAGCTGATCTCTAACATCAGCTCCAAAACCTCTCTTAAAGCCAGGCAGTTCTCTGAGGGGGTAATTAAAACTGAGGTGCATGTACACTGCTGATTGGCCTAGAAATCAGGCTGCGAAAATGGGTTGAATGATTTAAAAAAAAAAAAAATCCTAGCAAGATTGACCAATAAACATTTTATATTGGAGCTACACCCAGCCCCCCGATGGGAAAACTACACCACCAGGGGTGTTTAGAGATAATGCAACATTGAGAAATACTTGATTCAAGCCCCAGAATGAGAGGAAAGAGGCAAAGCTGATAAATTCCTTTTGTTGAGGGGCTTTCAAGGAACACGGGCATTATCCAAATAGCTTTCTCATAGGAAACAAACTAGATGCATTTTAATAACATTGAACTCTCTAGGATTGTCTTTCCTTCTCTTCCTTCCTGTCTAATTTCTTCTCATTAATTTCATGCAAGATCAGCATGTTTCTCTCCATCTCTTAACCCACAAGCAAGTATAGACTTAGGTGTATTAAGTATGTCTGCCTGGGTGGTAAGATGGTCTTGTGGTTAAGGCAGTGGACTGGGTCTCGGGTGAGCTGTGCCCAGTTCTAGGCTGTGCCATAGACTTTCTGGGTGACCTTGGTCAAGTCAATTAATCTCACCGCACCTCTGGTCTCCATTTGGAAAAATTGGGATAATATTCCTGGCTCTGTCTGTCCTGTCTATTTAGATTGTAACCTCTCCAGGGTAGGGAAAGTGCATACAGCACCTAGCACAGAGGAGCTGTGATCTCAGCTGATGCCTATAGATGCACTGGCATACAAATAATAAATAGTGCTTTAAAAATAAAAGGTAGCTTTAAATAGCTTAAGTTATTGGTACTGAATAACATTTTGGACCAAATTCTGCTCTCCTGCTGATGTAAATGTGGACTGTCTCCATGGATTTCAGTGGGCAGTTTGCATGCCTAGGGTCTTCCATGGGTGAGTAAGAGGATGCAGATTCAGGACCTTCATAAAAGCTTCAGGATTTGCCCCTTTCTGAATGTGAGTGGCAATATTTGGAAGAAATGCTGGTTTATAAAATATGCATCTGATTCTTTCTTACTGGAGCTAACGAGAGGAACCGAGGTGGGCCTGTCTGAGGTCAGCAGTCACTCCAGAAAAGTGGACAAGGGGGGGCAGGATTATTTCAAAGGGAAGGTAAAGTCCCAGTTTCTCAAAGGTTTCCAGCGAAGTCTTCAGGGCCTCCCTTTCTCTTTCTCTAATCTGAGCTGCTTCCTGGGGACACAGGTGGATGCATTGCACTGCACCGAGGGTGCAGAAGAATTCCCGAGATGTTTGACAGATGATTTGTAGCTGTTTGTTTCTATTGGATGGTTCCCAGTTTGAGAAATACCTGGGTCGACGTCCTATTCAGTCTGCACAGGATGGGGGCTGGTGATGGTTGCCGACAAGTCTGTGCCTTTTTGGCACAGTTTATTTAGCGCCTCATCAAGATTTAACATGATTACTCTTTAAATCTTAGCCCACTATTCCGAGAGGTAGAATGTCATAAAGGTGTCTGGTAGACAGATGTTACATTCTCTGCAAGCTGCCAGGAAAGCGTGCATCGTTCTGGGCAGATATGGAAGCAGCGGCTTTGGTAGTATAGCTCCTCGTTTTAGGTTTTATAAAACCTCA
The DNA here is from genome assembly GCF_009764565.3 of Dermochelys coriacea. NCBI lineage: Eukaryota > Metazoa > Chordata > Testudines > Dermochelyidae > Dermochelys > Dermochelys coriacea. The sequence continues at coordinate 18,018,631 of NC_050085.1, read as the reverse complement.
GCTGCTTTGGCGGTGTAGATAGGCAGTGCTGAGGGCATCTTTTAGACCACGGTGTTCAGATAATTCGGACTAAGATATAGCACTCCCTTTCTGGTTTGAGCCATCAAAGTTAATTATTATAAGTAGGGGCGGAAATCTTTTTGGGAGGTTTCATATACCAGTGTTAGTGATTGGAGCAAAGACTTTTAATCCGGGGTGGGCAAACCTTTTGGCCCGAGGGCCACATCGGGGTTGCAAAGCAGTATGGAGGGCTGGGTAGGGAAGGCTGTGCCTCCCCAGACAGCCTGGCCTTCACCCCCTATCTGCCTCCTCCCATTTCCCACTCCCTGACAGCCCCCCTGCTTCTTGTCCCCTGACCAACCCCACCCCATCCAACTCCCCCTGATTGCCCCTGGATCTCCTGGTCTCCATCCCCCGCTCCCCCCTTAGACGGGAGGACAGGCTTGTTGGAAAGCCTGGGAGGTGAGAGGGTGCAAGCCACGCTGCTCGCGTGGTGGCTTGGCTGCAGGGGAGAGGGATAGCGGAGGGAGGGACCGGGGGCAAGTCTCCCCGGCTGGGAGCTCAGGGGTCTGGTGGTCCCGCAGGCTGGATGTTGCCCACGGGCCATAGTTTGCCCATCTCTGCTTTAATCTAAGCCTACAGCATCCCAAGTGAGTGCCTTAACTACCAGGCCATAGAGTCACCACTCACTCATTAGCTCGCTGATATACTGTATAATGATTTATACCAAGTGGAACAGCTTCTCCAGGAGCAAGACTAACACTCTAGCTCACTGGGAGCCCCCCACCCCAGAATAGCCAATTGCCTGATGGTTAGGACACATCTCAGAGGTGGTAGACCTGGGACTCAAACCTGAATCTGAACTGGGGAGACTGCAGACCAGAACCTGGGTCTCGCACGTCCTAGCTGAGAGCTCTGACCACCAAGTTTCAATTTCAATGAACTGGCATTTTCTGATGAAAATCTGTTTCATTAAAAATTTCCCAACCAGGTCTATTAGTGACTCAAGGTAGTTTAGGTATGATCTTAACCAATCCCATCTCTAAATCTTCTGAGACTGGCAATTCCTGTCCAGTCCTGAGCTAATGTTAGCCTCAGTCTCCCTTTCTTGTGGGAGGAAAGGTCACTGATGACTAACACTAGTATAGACACAGCTTAGGGTCTTTAGCAGTGAGAGCTCTTAAACCACTGGTAAAGACTGGAGGAGGTGCTTAGATACCACAGCAATGACAACCTCTCTCTGGGCATCCTGAGGGACTTTAACCCTGATGATCCCTTTGGTGGTGGGGGAAGGGAGTAGATAAGTATTACTAGACTATTTTACAGGAAGGCACACAGCCAGATTTTGGGACTGGTTTTCATAAGTGTTGAGTGCTCCTAAACTCCAGCTGAATTTGTTTCATGATGGGCACCCCAGATTAGCAGCCTCCCTTAAAAACAAATCTGCCTTAGTGTTTTATGCAAAGTCACCCAAGAAGGCAATTGCAAAGTCAAGAACAGAATCCAGGAGTCCTGAGTTCCCAGGCCTTTAATGAGATTTCAGTACATACTGTACATTAAGATAAAAATAAGACCAAAGTGTCTAAATATTAGAGGATTGTAGGGCTCTTGGTACAGGTTCCATGCTGCAATACCTGGGGTCAGTGGGATAAGCTAAATGGGGATATCCACCATGACTGAAATTCCTGGCTTTTGTGGGTATAATTCAGCCTTTTTTCATTATCTGATCTCTGGGCTCTTTCTTTTGGTTGGTTATCTATCATATTTGACAGAGAAATTGTGATGACAAAATGCTAACACCCTTGCTCTGGGCTATTTTTAATCTACTGTAGGTGAAAGATCAGAAGGCATTTTTTGAAAGATTTATATGTCGTCGGTATCCTCACACTGAGCCAGATTGGGTAAATGGGATTTGACAAACTGCAGGACAGGAGATTTAAACTGCTGACCTCCAGAGTCAGAGCCACTGTATATTATCACGTTTATGTTCAGAGACTAAATTCCTTGCTCTAAGGGAATCTCATAAATGTTTAACAGATGTACAGAGTTATTATTCAGCCTTTAAGCTTTATGGGGGTGGTCAGTGGCTAAGTCTGTCTTTGGGTTTTTGTGGCATTTAGTGTAAAATATTGTGGCTAATAGTTAAATCTGCTTGATATTTGCAGAGAACAAGACACTTCCGTTCCTTGCCAAACAAGGACCCTGCCTACCCTAATGACAATTCAGTTCCAGTAGACTTGTGCATTGTTCTGCTCCTTTTAATTGTATCGCCTCCCCAAATCCCTTCCCAGCATCTCTACGGTCTCATGTGATTCTAGCAGGTTTCAGAGTAGCAGCCGTGTTAGTCTGTATTTGCAAAAAAGAAAAGGAGGACTTGTGGCACTTTAGAGACTAACAAATTTATTTGAGCATAAGCTTTCATGAGCTACAGCTCACTTCACGAAAGCTTATGCTCAAATAAATTTGTTAGTCTCTAAGCTTTCGTGAAGTGAGCTGTAGCTCATGAAAGCTTATGCTCAAATTTGTTAGTCTCTAAAGTGCCACAAGTCCTCCTTTTTTTTGTGATTCTAGCCACGCACTATGTCCCCTTCTGAATCCAAAGCACTTAAGTATGACCCATGGTTTGAAACACAGCTTTAAAATGAAGCACGTGCTTAAGTGCTTTGCTAAATTGAGGCCCAATTTCTGCAGCACAGAGGGTGAGGAAATGGACACACCATATAACTCCCATTACCAACATGGGTACAAAGTTTGTTTCACCTCCTCTTAAATCTGTATAAATTATGTCACTCAGAGGTGTGAATAAGCCACACCATATAGCAATGTAAGCTACACTGATCTAAGCACCAATGTGGACAGCACTATGTTAGTGGGAGAAGCTCTCACACCTACATAGCTACTGCTGCTCTCGGACCTGGAATAATTAAGATTATAGGAGAGCTCTCTCCTGTCATCTTAGTGTCTGCACTAGGCTGTAAACTCTGTAGTGTAGCCATAGCCTTAGTCAGCAATTGTTTGGAAACCACACATTGTGATGCCTAAGGCTCTTGGGCCATTGGCATTACGGCTGGGAGCTGTACTGAAATGGGGGGGAAGGAGATGGGGGGCGGGAGGATGAGAGGGTCGGAGAAGGGAAAGGAGAGAGGCTGGCACTGGAAAGAGGATCAGGGGAGGACTGCAGGGTGGGGGAGGCAGGCCTGTGGCTGTGCCACCAAGGTTGGACTCTGCCCCTGTAGAAGACCATGATGCATCTGCCGTAGACATTGTCTAAGGTTACTCATCCAAGTATAGCTGGTCCTCCGATCTCAGACATGCTCCATGCAATATCTATGCACAAGACTTTTCTCCTAAATTATACATCATTGGTGGTAAGCAGATAAACAGTTAGTGTACAGATTTGTTATGCACATGCAAATCTTTTCTTGGGCATAGTGGCCTTGTGGATAGACTTAGTGGGGGGGGGGGGGGAGAAAAAAGTTTAATCTTAAATGGTAATTGTCATTCTCTGGCTAATGATAAGCCATATTATGGCCTGCATATCTGCTGCAAGTGAGCAGAAAGACACAGCAAGGTGTATGTTGCGGTGAGATAACACAGTGCTCAAAAGCCAATGACCTGCAAAGCACGTTATCTCCCAGTTGCACAAGCCCTGTGGAGTCATCCTACGCATGTATGCTACCAAATCCAAAGTCCTCTTCTTCCCTGTTTAGTATTTGCACATTTCTTGGTATTTTACCCAACTGTTCTTATTTTATTTTGAGAACATTTGCTCCCTTTCCTGTGCATTTTTTTTTTAAATCAGTTTTTGTGTGGGCCTGGCTTGAGAAAGAGTAAGCAACCTTCAACTGGGGCTGGGGGCACTTGGCATCTCTTGGCCCAATAACCCTTTGTTAGACAAGTCAATACAGACATACAGGGCCAGATCTTTAGCTCCACAGACAATCTAAGCATGTGCCTGACAGTGTCTAACTTATAATTTTTCATTTGCTGTAATTAAAATTGTACATTGTTTTTGAAGGTAGCAGGGAAGGCTTTAAAACTTAAAGCTTAAAAACTACATTAGATTAAAATTGTTTCAAATCAAAATTGATCTTTATGGTTATAATTGATTAGAAAGCGGTAGAGGGCTGAAGTTTGTAGATACGGTAGCAAACATTTTGGGAGCTTTGTGTGTGATAGTGGTCTCCAACCTTTTTATGCCCAAGATCACCTTTGGAATCTAAAGGCAACCCAGGATCTACCCCACCCAGCTCACTCCATTCCCTGCCCCTCTTCGTTGCTTGCTCTCCCATACCCTCAGTCACTTTCACTGGGTTAGGGTAGGGGTTTGGGAGGGGATGAGGGGTGCAAGCTCTAGGAGGGAGTTTGGGTGCAGGAGGGGGCTCCAGACTCTGGCAGGGGGTCAGGCCTGGGGCAGAGTATTGGGGTGCTGACTCTGGGAGGGGGCAGGGCTGGGGAAGGAGTCTGGGGTGCAGGAGGAAGTATGGGGTGCTGGCTCTGGGAGGGAGCTCAGGGATGGGGTTGAGGTGCAGCCTCCCGCTGAGCAGCACTTACCTCTGGTGGCTCCTGTTCAGCAGCTGGTGCAGCGAGGCTAAGACAGGCTTCCTGCCTATCCCAGCTCCATGCTGCTCCCAGAAGAGGCAAACACACCCCTGGGGCAGGGGACACGGGGCACATGGCTCCGTGTGCTGGCCCTTTCTGCAAGCACCACCCCTGCAGCTCTCCTGGCCAATGGAGCTGCAGGGGCAGGGCTTGCAGGCAGGAGCAGTGCATGGAGGGAGACCCCTGCCCCACCGCCCATGGGGCTGCACTGGCTGCTTCCGGGAGCAGTGTGGGGCTGGGGTAGGCGGAGAATCTGCCTTAGCGGCAGCCATGCTGTACCACCGGAGATCACAATAGACTGGGAGATCCTCTAGGATCGACCAGTCAGTCACGATCGACCGGTTGTTGACCACTGGCGTGTGAAGATACATTTACGTGGCTGAGACTATTATGCATTTGTAGACCAGGCTCTGTAGAATGCAGTTCAGCTACTACTAAATGCATGGAATAGACTTGGCCTGTCCACCAGGGCTGGCACCAGCATGGAAAAAAAAAAATTATTGGAAGGAAATAAGGGAATTAAAATGCCTGATTTTTTTTTTCTCTCTTCGAGGCTGCAAATGCGTTTCCTCTCCTTTCATAGAACTGTGCACCAAGCAACAATTACAATGGGCCAAAATGTCTGAGAAAGGTAGAGATGAGCTGGCTTCTTGAATGAGACTTGAAGAGCCAAATCCATCTCTGGTTGTAATTCCATTAACTTCAGGGATGTATTTTCCGTGAATCTGGCAGTGGAGTACAAGGCACCAGAGAATGAAGGCATCTGATTGCGTACAAAAAGATACAGCGTGGGATGGGACCAGAATCATTTTCGCTGGCCAGTATGCCTTGCACTTGACCAGAAGAGACCACCAGTAAAGCAGGGCGGGGTGGGGGGAGGAAATTCAGTCCTTGGCCTCTCTGCTTTGATAGCCGAGAATGGGGCCAGTTAGCGCCAAGTGTAATGGCAGAGAAAACACCTGTTCATTGAGCAGTGGGCTGAGACCCATCACATTCATTTTGCACAGCTCACTGGGCATGTTGCTAGCATAGGATAGGGTGTCTTGGTAACCAGTGGTCGTTGTAGTCTGGGTGTAACTCTTGGACCAGGCAAGCTCCTTGTTTAAGAGTCATGCCAGAGAGGTGGGTGGGAGGGAGCTGTCCTTTGTGGAGTTTTGTGGGGAAGCCATCTTTTGCTGTTGACAAGAATCATGGTGGTTTTAAACTGTGGGTCTGATTCTCTGTGTTGTGTGCAGCTACTTACACCCATTCTGCAGAGGTGTAAAATACTACCAGATCAGCATGGCAGCATTTCATCCTTCCTTTGCACTCTGCACACACGCAAGTTATTTGTCTCCAGGTAGCACCTGGAGACTCCAAATTCCATGGAGCAGAGACAGACTTTTCCCCAGGGTTTGTGCAGCATCCAACACACCAGGACCCTGATCTGAGTTGGAGCCTCTGGGTGCTACTGCAATATAAATAAAAGCGAAGTTTGAAATAATAATAATAGTTTATTATTATTATTATTATTAAGAGGCAACGGAAACAGCTGTCTCCTCCTCTTCCTCCGAGTCTCTCTTTACTTGGTGAGACACTGTTTCTGACTACAGCTGCAGCACTGTAAATGCCTGCTAGATGTCTGGATGATGATCCACTTGAAGCAATTATAGGGCATCTGTCACCAGTAGGGACTAAGCCACAGGCCTCTTATCTGGGGAAATTGATGGATGAGAAGGGGGGGGGGATAATTTTGGTGAAAGGCATTGATCTGCCAGATTGAATTAAGCATCATGGAATCCCTGCTTTTCACACTGTGAAAGTCAGAGCTGGAATGGAAGAATCTGTGTGTGGTGCACTCAGCTCACAGGAGAGGCAGGTCACCTATGTACTGACACCACACTTGTATTTCTTGAGCATCCAAAAACTCCCATTCACCTCAGCAGGACTCTTGGGTGTGAAAGGAATGCAGGATTTGGGTCTGCTGTAATCATTCTGATTCCAGGGGGGCAGGTCCCAATTCAGCCCTACTAGATCATGATCACTGGATCATAATATCTTGCCACATACCTGAACCCACAATCTTTTGCGAGTGTGAAGGCCCACATGGATTTGGGATACAGGGTGACAGTTCAGCTGTTTTGTTGGGTTACTGGTTTACAGTGTGGAGGTGGGGGTGAGGAGTGACATTTTCAAAAGCATCTGGGTGACTCAGGCTATATCCACACTGCAGACTTCTGTTTACACAGATGGGGGTTGATCCCTGACTGAAAAAGCTGTGCTGGCAAAACCCTCTCACGTAGAGACCGCTATACCAGCAATTACTGGTCTAGCTTGTCTTGCTCATGGGGTGGTTTGACTTTCCCAGTACAGAGCACAGATGTGCCAGTATAGCACGTCCACTCTGTGTGCTTTGACAGTGTAACATATTGGGCCGCGTCTACACTACAGAGCTTATGGCAGCATAGCCCCCTACTGTAGACCAGCCTATGCAGATAGAAGGAGGAGTTCTGCTGGCATACTAACAGCACCTCCCTGAAGCATGTTAGCTATGCGACAGAAGCACTCTACTTTTGACACAGTTGCATATACACAGGGGGGTTTGCCAGCGTAGTGATATGTGATTTTTTTGTTCCACATGTAACCCCTATGGGGTTTAGAGAGCATGGCCCTTTTAAATCTTTTTCTGGGGGTGGGGTGGGGGGAGTGTTTGATCTAGAAAGAGGAAGTGCTGGGGGGAGCAGAGACAGCGGGGAGCACGACCGGCCGTGTGCGTCTGGAGCTCCAGACGGGAGGGCTGCAGCAAGCTGGCCCTCACAGAGCAAGCAACCAAGAACCTGCCCGAAGTGGGAGGGGCCACCCCAGGACAGGAGCCAGGAGGGGCAGTGCCAGGGAGGACTCGCCCAAGAAGGACAAACTGGAACTGAACCCAGTATCCCTGCTGCCCAGAGCTGCAGGGGCCATGAGTACTGGGGCTTGTGACCTGGCATTGGGAATAAGGAGGGAGGCTGTTAGCTAAATGGGGAGGTGGTCGCTCTGTGTGGCTTTGCAGAGAGTGGCTGAAAGGGCCCCAGAGGGGTTTGCTGGCGCCAAAGACAACCCGAGGCACCCAAGACACACCACTGGTCTGGAACCTTGCCCAGGACTCCTGAACTCTGTGTGCAGACACATTGCTGGGTGTCTGCCCTTTCAGACTGTGCTCCCATGGGGCCTTGTGTCGAATGCAACCCTGGTTTACTGCTCTCCCCGGCCCATCTTCCCCATTGGTTTTCTCCTTTCATCCCTCTGTAAGTAAATATTTCCCTTTCCTACATTCATTGTACTCTTCCAGTGTGTGTGTGTGTGTTCGTGTTCATTCTGGGGGGGTTGGAACAGGTGCCCTGGGGTGGAAGGGACCTTCACTGCTGCAATAGGGTTGCCAGCTTTTCTACTCTCTCAAAACCAAACACCCTTGCCCTGCCCACGGCTCCACCCCTCCTCCAAGGCCCTGCCCCTACTTACTCCATCCCCTCTCCTTGTCACTCGCTTTCCTCACCCTCACTCACTTGCTTATTTTCACCAGGCCGTCTCAGGGGGCGAGGGTGCGGGAGGGGGTGAGGGCTCTGGCTGGGGGGTGCAGGCTCTGGGGTGGGGCTGGGGATGAGGAGTTTTGGGTGCAGGAGTGTGCTCTGGGCTGGGATTGAGGGGTTCAGAGGGCTGGATGGGGATCAGGGCTGGGAGTTGGGGGGCACTCGGGTGCAGGCTCCAGGCATAGCTTACCTGAAGCAGTTGCATGTCCCCCCCCCCCCCCTTCAGCTCCTACATGGAAGCGTGGCCAGGCAGCTCTGTGTGCTGCCTCATCTGCAGGTGCTGCCCGCATGGTTCCTGGCTAATGGGAGCTGCAGGGGCAGCATGCAGAGCCCCCTGGCTGCCCCTCCGCGTAGGAGCCAGAGGGGGGACATGCTGGCTGCTTCCTGGGAGCTGTATGGCACGGAGGCTTGCAGAGAGCCTGCCAGCCCCACTGTGTGGCACTGCCAATCAGACAGTCAACAGCCCAGTCCAGGGTGCTGATTAGAGCTACCAGGATCCCTTTTCAACTGGGTGTTCCGGTCGAAAACCAGACACCTGGTCAGCCTATTCTGTATTCTTGCGTGCACCTTCCCCAGGCTAGAGCTGCATGCAGAGCAAACTCCATCTTGGCCACAAGGGCACTTAGGTTACACATGCTTCTAGACCACAACCTATGCCTCTCCCTAGTATAGACAATGACTTGGAGCCCAAGTCCCATTTTCAAAAGTGACTTGGCTGCTTCACCACCTAAGTTTTTTGTCTACACACACACAGTACCACTTTTACCAGCCAGGTATAGTTGAACCCCCCCAGCGTGGATGCAGTAATACAGGCCTGGCTGTGCTTAGCCTGTGTAGTGTATTCCCATATAGGAAGGAGAGTGAACGGTGCTGCCATAATAACATCCATACCAATACAACTTCATCCACACTAAGGGTTGTACTAGTATAAATATATTTGTACAAAAGCTATATGTAAGAGCCGGCTTTAGGCCCATTGAAAGTCAATGAGATTTGGGCTCTTGCTTCACTTAAACACTTTTGAAATGTTTACTGCTGGAGAGCATTAGTTCCTCAGTTTGATGAGAGGGCGTCTGCTGCTGGTGGGGTAAAGGATTGCTTCTTGTACCTATCTGTCAGTGTCCTCGTATGACATGCATCAGCATAGGATCTTTGTTTAGGGGAAACCCCAGGAATTGGTGGAGCCTCTGGTGTTTTATCTCCTCGCTACCTCCCCCATCCTCCTACCTTATTTATATAAGGGGCTGGATGGGGATGTAATTAAATCCTAATTTCTGTCTGTAGAAGACTAGTTCTCTGACGAAGGACTGGTGAGATCCAGGAGGTAGATAAGCAAAGGTATTTATGAGCACTTAGTAAAATTGCCGTCTATAAAATGACACATTCCCCCACTGATTCTGGAATCAGTGCTATAAAGGCCTCCAGTTCACCTCTGGAGACGCTTGTGAGATGGTGTTGTCTGCTCAATGTACAAAAGAAAACAACAAGACAAGTCCTTATGAACAGCAGCAGGAGGCTCATCGTTCAGGGATGCTATAGACCAGGGCTTCTTAACCTTTTTCTTTCTGAAGCACCCCCCCCACCCCACCCCCAACATGCTATAAAAACTCCACCACCCACCTGTGCCACAACAACAGTTTTTCTCCATATAAAAGCCAGGGCAAGCGTTAGGGGGTAGCAAGCAGGGCAATTACCTAAGGCCCCACACCAGTTGCTTAGGTTTTGGCTTCAGCCCTAGGTGGTTGGGCTCAGGGCCCTGTGTTTCAGCCTCATGGGATGGGGCTTTGGCTTTCTGCCCTGGGCCCCAGCAACTCTAAAGTTGGCCCTGGTTGAGATCCCCTGCTATAGACAAGGCAATTGTACAAGGGTGAGCTGGCTTAACACATGGGCTGTAGGACCATCAGCCTTTCAACTGTAAGCCATGCTAATACAGTGTGCTATGTCCCTCTCTAGTGTCTGGGTCACACACAGAATAACAGACTACTACTGCTACCTGCTAAAGAAGCATCTCATTTAGTTGTAGAGATTGATGCTGAAGGTCCTGGTTTTGAATCCTGCTGCTGACCCTTAGAGGGATGGTTGTTACAAGAACTCAAGACAGCAAACAATATACTCATGAGTTACCTGAGTGTTCTCCCAGTGTGGCCACCACTCAACCTTAGCCCCCTCTGGTTTGGTTTCAGAAATAACAAAACAGAATATGGGACAAACCATGTGAAACTCCTTAGCTTCCTGTAAAGAGTGTGTGTGTGTGTGGGGGGGGATCATTGCAAACATTTGCTTTTGATGCACTTGGGATAGCAGCCTCTCTCCCAGTTTCCTCCTCTCCAACTTTTGCCTTCATTCTGCAGTTTGGGCAGACCTGTAGGGATTAGAAGGGTCATGGGGGAGGATAGGGGGCACCCTGGCAGGAATGGGCTCTGGGGAAGCACTCGGACAAATGAGAGACATCTCCCAAGGTCCCAGAATAGAGCTTACTCAACAGAAAACTCGTACGCAAACAAACCTGACGCTCAAAACATCCGTGCGGCACCAAACAATTGGACTAGATCAGTTGAATACAGGGACCTATGGAAACTTTTTTTTCCTCCCAAATGCAAGTCTGTGGGAATTTGCATTGCAGTCAGGTATACTTAGAGTGCACATAAACCATCTAATAAAAATTCCACTGAAGTGTACGTCATACAGCTGTGTTTTATTATATTTGCGCTCCCTTCCCACTGACAGCGCCTTTATAACTGGATTACTCACATATCATCATTAACTCTGACACTCCTGGGTTTTTACTGCTTCCCCGCTTTCTATCATCTTCTGCAAGTTTTATCCCTTCCCTGCAGATGTTCTAAAATGTATTTCTTTTAATATCCTTGCAGCAGATGTACATGGGAGTTGGGGAAAAAAATGTGGTTTGGATGCCTTGGGCTGCAAGAAAGGCTCACGTAATATTAATAACAACACCACCAACTACTCTGCTCTTTTACTTAGTTTTCCCGTAGACACAGTGCTCTGTCCTTGCAGGTGTTGGTATGGATGTGGGGGGAGGGCTGCCTAAAAAGACCTTGAAGGTTAAAATGTATCAAGGTATTGTCTAGCCATAGCAGTATGATTGCATAGCTATTTGCTTGTGCAGCTGTTGCCTTCTGCATTGCTGTCAGTCGTGTTAATCAGGTCTTCACCCACTGTTTGGAACCAACAGCTTAAAAAGTTTATGTGCAGTTGCCCTCTGTCTTGTACGGCATATCAGATTTAAGTATCCAAGAAAGATTCCTCTCCTTGGTCCTATCTGGGATTTTGGAATAACCAAAGCCGAGGAAGTTATGGAGTAATCCTTCCCAGATTTTACCGAAGACCCAGAGCATCCAAAGACAAGCAATCTGTATGTGCGTTTGTACAGCACCCAGACCACTGGGGTTCTCATCCTTAGTGGGGTCTTTTGGCCCTATGGCAATACAGCTAGTAAATGATAATCATGCGTTACTTCTCCAGCCAGAATGGGTTTCAGCAATAAAACATCTAGTTCTTCATATTAATATTGTTTTAGGGCCCAATTCTGTTTTCACTGTGACTGATCTAGATTCAGGATAACTCCATGTTAGCCAGATAGTAGTTGAAGTCCATGGAGTTTTCACCACACATACACTAATGTCACTGAGAGAAGAATTCAGCTCTTCGTGAATTCATACATCGCTCCCCGTATCTTTAGGGTATGTCTGTGCTGCAGTCAGGAGTGGTGACTGGGGCATGTGTAGACCGAGCCAAGCTAGCTTTGAGCAAGCCAGCTCAAAAAAAATAACAGTGTAATTGCAGTGGGCATATGTTATGGCACAGGCTAGCCACTCAACTAAGTATCCAGGGTCCCAGGCAGGATTGTACTAGGGTAGCTAGCCTGCCTTCCCACCCATGCCTCTGCTCCTGCACTGCTATTTTTAGCAAGCTGGCTCGATGAAGTGAGCATGGGTGGTGCAGTCATCCCTTCTGATTGCAATGTAGGCAACCCTGTAGTCAGAAAGAGCTGAGTGATACAGAGCATGACGGAACTGACTTCTAACAAGAGAGAATCCAGTTGGTTGGGGATGCCCATCAGTATCTCTCATGATACATTTGGCGCATGAAGACAACGTTTTGTAGTGTGTCAGCCTAGAACCATCACCCCCAAGGGCAGTATTCTTCCACTTGTGTCTGCACAGCATCGATCTAGTGAGTAGGACATTAGGATTTTGACATTGGCACTTAGGAAACCTTGGGTTTATTTCTGGCTCCCCCATTAACCAGCTAGGTGACCTTGGGCTAAGTCATGTCACTTCTTTCTGCCTCTTTTTCCCTTCCTGCCCTTCATTTGGAAAGCCTATTTAGACTGTAAGCTCTTTGGGTCAGGCACATCCTCCTGCTAATGTTTGTACAGCTCCTAGCACAATGGGGTCCTGATTCCATTGGGGTCCTCTTGGGGCTGCTAAAATACAAATAATATATAACAATAACTTGCCAAGCAGTGTATGTAATATTACGTCCTGAACTGCTGCTTTCACGAGATAGAGCTTCCCAGTAGTGCTAAGAAACAAAATAGTTCTGTGCTCAAAGGTTGAGTCCCGTGATGCCCCATTTACTGGTGGGAGAGGTGCCCGTGCTTTGCTTTTGGAGGAACTCAACAGTGACAGAATTGGCCAAGTGCACTTCTGTTTCTCAGCCATCACTAAGCAAGTGAAAGTTATACGTGTAGTAAAGTGGAAGTAAGTCTGTGGGAGCATAGCTCCAACTCTGAATATTTTGAGCAACCCAGTTAACCCCTTGATGACCACTTTATTACAATACTTGTGTGGGGCAGAATGACCCTCTCAAAATTCAGTTACTCCCAATGGGTTTCCTAGTCATTAGCATGAAGCAATGGCTGCTCTTTAGAATATTTGTTGCTGCATCTATAGTCCTTCAGTGGCTGGCTGTACGTAACACTGCTCAGAATTACTTCTCTAAATCTGGGGTTTGTTGCCAAGAAGACTGCATGAAAATGCAGTCACTAGAAGAAAATGACTTTGAGTGGGAGAAAGGGCTCAACTCCTCAATGCATCACTCTGTCTTGTTCCATGTTGGGATGCAGTCTGGCTCCTCAAAGGGTCACAAGTACAGTTCAGTCTGCGTTCAATCACAATAAGGAATTCCTCTGGAATTATATGGCCACTTCAGCCTAAAGATGTCCTCATGCCTAATCATTGTTACATCCAATGCCAAAAGAAAAGGAGTACTTGTGGCACTTCAGAAACTAACACATTTATTTGAGCATAAGCTTTCGTGAGCTACAGCTCACTTCATCGGATGCATTCAGTGGAAAATACAGTGGGGAGATTTATATACACAGAGAACATGAAACAATGGGTGTTTGTACACACTGTAAGGAGAGTGATCACTTAAGATGAGCTATTACTATCAGGAGAGCGGGGTGGGGAGGGGGGAAGAAAAACTTTTTGTAGTGGCCCACTTTGATTATCACTACAAAAAGTTTTTCTCCCCCCCCCCCCCCCCCGCTGGTAATAGCTCATCTTAAGTGATCACTCTCCTTACAGTGTGTATGGTAACACCCATTGTTTCATGTTCTCTGTGTATATAAATCTCCCCACTGTATTTTCCACTGAATGCATCCGATGAAGTGAGCTGTAGCTCACGAAAGCTTATGCTCTAATAAATCTGTTAGTCTCTAAAGTGCCACAAGTCCTCCCTTTTTCTTTTTGTGAATACAGACTAACATGGCTGCTACTCTGAAACCAATGCCAAAGGAATCTGTAATGATTTGTCAGTTTGTTCAGTTTTCTCCTTTGATTATACTTAGTTTGTCTGGTATTTTAACTGAACAATTTTCCTGCTCTTGGATTTTCTGCACGAACTGAGGTGTTGAAGTAATATATTGATGAAGTAATAGGTAGTGGTGACCACTGCACATACTGTATGTGCAGCCTCATCAGCAGGTTGCTAGGAAAAGGACTATAAAATCCAGGGCACAAATGGGATGTTGTGAGGCAAGATTTTCACAAGTGATTAGTAATTTTGGGTGCCTTAATTTCTGGGTCCTCAACTGGAGACAATTTAAAGGGACCTGTTTTTCTTCAGGAGCTAAGTAACTGTCACTTGAAAAATCAGGCTCTTGTGACAGTGTCCCCAGTTGTGTATTCAGAATCACGAACCATTTCTGAAATTCCTTCCCAGGGCATCAAATGAAATTGGCATCCCCTGATACGCAGCTATGACTGGTAACTTGGGAATCTTTTTTTCTATGTTGTGTTGATGTTGCTTTCAAGCAAGTTAGCATCAGATCTTGATGGCAATTGGATTGCTTCCAGGTGCCTGCCAAAACTTACCTACAGCTCAGAAATCAGCCTGAACTTAGGGGACATCTGTCATATGCATCAAATACGCACCTCGCTTCCAAAAGATTTAAGCTTAGGATGGCGGGGGAGGCAAATGAAAAATGCAATTCTTTTTGCTCCATGTATGTGTCTGCAATCTAGGTCAGCTTAATAAAGGCTCCCAGAATAAAGCATAGCCAGATAAACTTGGTGAAGCTGAGCAGGGATGATCCAAGTGTAAAGTGCCCTGTAGGGCTGGAAAGCTAAACACCACTTAGATACAGACTGTGGAGATTTCCATACTGTGGGCCAATCTCTGGCTGCCAGGTTAGCCTTAGCAGACTCCAGAAAGAGCAGGGCCCGATTCTGACTTCAGTTTAAACCTGCAGAAGAGCTAGGTCCCTCTTTCATCCTGAGCTGGCATTCTGGAACTTGTGTGCACGCATTCCTGACATGGCCATGGCAGCCAAACGCTTTGCTCTCCATGCTTCGGCCAGGAAGGCCACAGCAACACAAACTACAGCTCTGCTTTGGCACAGTATATGTGCAGTCAACCTGGAGCTGTTTACATGGGCAGAGAGCACTTTGGCCTGATCCCATCCTCCTCACTCAGATCAAAGGCCTTGATGACTTGAAAGGGAACCATCCCTGAGTATGGAAGGCAGAGTCAGCCTCTTTGGCTCATCTAGTGCCAGTTAACACACTGGCAATTAACCTGAAGCATAGACCAGTGTTTCTCAAATGCGGCCACCAGGGGATTTTCTTATGGCCACAGTGTCCTGGCTGGTGATTTGGGGGTGAGGGGGGGCAAAGCAGCGGCCCCTCCCCCAGGGCCACCAGCAGGGGCTGGTCCCTATCCTCTTTTTGAGCAACAAACATTGTAGAAGCAGGCAGCCAGCATGACTTCCCACCTTCCTGGGGAGGGTGAAGCTCGGGCTTCAGCCCTGGGGTGGTGGGCGGCAGACTCTGGTCATGCGGCAGCAGGCCCCGTCCCCCAGCCTCAGGGCTTCCGGCTTTGCTTTGGGCTCTGAGTCTGGACTCATCCACCGTACATTGCCCCTGGCCCCTGCTGCCTCCTCCAGTCTCCATCTTTGCAGCAAGACTCCAGGCTCTCACCCTGGGCTAATCCCCTTGGCCCCCTATCCACCTCCCTATTTAGGGCGTAATTAGTCCCCTAGCTTGCCAGGGCTGAGTAAGTCTGCTGTGAAAAGTCATATTTGTATGTTTGTTAATATCACTTTTCACAGCCTCCCAGCTAGTTAGCAAGTGTGCTGTGAAAAGTGATATTAACAAATATACAAATGTCACTTTTCACAGTAGCAGACTTGCTAGCTAGCAAGTCTAAAAATATAAAAAGCAACCAAAAAAGCAAAACATTTAAAGCACCTTATTTGTGTTTTTATTCTGTTTAGGTTCAGTAAAGAATAGAGACAACTGTACATAATTTTTAATGATCGAGTCTGCAAAAAACCCCCTACATAAATAGACAATGATTTGGACATATGTGCATATTTATTTGCTTTTCCTAGAGTTAATTAAGTATTTTAAGAAAAATTGTGAGAGCAACCACCAGCAAAAGTTGGTGGCTACATTCCGAGCCCACCCAAAAATTTGTTGAGAACTCCTGGCATAGACCATGTTCTGCTGTCAACTATGCCAGTGTAAATCTAGATTGATTTCAGTGGAGTGAATCTGAATTTGCAGCAGGGTAAATGAGGTCAGAACTTGCCCCCATATTCCACACTGAAAGAAATGTACAATTGCATGGTAAAAAAAAATGAGCTGGTGAATATTTTAAGGAAAAGGGAAAGTAACTTCTCCTCCCTGCAAGATAAGAACAGTTATTTTATTTTTGAAGACATTTTCTTTTTCCAAAAATACTGAAAAGTTCCAAGAACAAGGCAAGCTGGTGTGCTGTTAAAAACACAGCCAGTCTTGCTGAAAATAACTGGCAACTCAGTTTCTGCAGGCCTAGTTCTTGGGATTTTATCTCAAGTAAAATATTAGAGGTTTATCTAAGCAAGTGGGGAGAAGGGGGTGGGGAAGAGACCAAAGTATGCTTGACATTTGCATACTTGACTGGAAATGTCCATTTTCAGTACAAGGCAGATAATTTGAGTATTTTATATTTTAATTTTGGCTTGAAATTTTTTTTTAAAAGGTGGATAGATGAAGGGACCTGTAGGTGGATCTGTGGCTGTAGGGGCAGAGCAGGTACTCAGGTAAAGGGACCAGTATGTGGAACTGTGTATGTAGACATACAGATGAAGGGTCCAGTCAATTGGGAGTGGAGATGGATGGAAAAACCTATTTCACTGAGGTCCTGGTTACTTGTGTGTTGTCCTTAGTTTGGCAGTTGCATTTGCAGGCCTCTGAGGTGCCAATCCCACAAACACACACATGCTTAACTTGAAGTCTGTGGGACTATTCATGTATGTAGCTGAGCCCTTGTGTGTTTGCAGGCAGAGCCTTAATCCGCATTGTTGTTTGACATAAAAATATTGACTCTCTGTGTTCTGGCATTCAGAAGCATCTGTGGGTCAATCTGTCTTGGTCCCCTGAAGTGGACATGTTTGCAGATTTAGCTTTATGAACTAGAAGACGGGAGTCATGCAGTGACCGATGAGTTCAGTTTCTCTCCAGTCTCTTATTTCCAGGTACTGGGGTTCATATACAGGGCACATAAAGTTAAATGAAGAGAGGCCCTAAAGTTACATTACTCTTGTGCTGCCACTACTCTGCTCCATGCCCTAAAGCGAACCCCACATAAACGCCTGGGCTGTTGCACCTAGTTCACACCAACCCTTTGCTTTTAGCAAACACTGACCTGGGTACGCTCTCCCCGTTGGGAGCTGGGGGAAGAAATTATCTGCTCAGTTCCCATTACTACTAAACCAGAAATGTCCATAGGCGTCACAAGTGGCTTGTTCATTTAGTTATAGAGCAAGGGCCGTTCCAGTTCATGAGTTTTGCTCTCGCTGGTAGTTCTCACCATAGTCCTAAAGCACTGCAGAACTAAAAACGTACAGGTGCTAAAAGGTCAAGGGCTGTGATGAGGCTAGGGACAAGGCATTAGCAAAAGAGAGGGACAAGCTTGGAGAGAGATGAGAGGCCTGGATCATAAGAAAGAGAAATCAAAAAGCCTTGTTGTTCTGATGGCACTTTCTTTTTGGCCTGTGGGGGGATCATAAATACAATGGTTGTGAGAGACTTGATGGCTAAGGGGGACTCCGTCTTTCACTGCTTCGTCATCGGTTTGAATCCAGCTCTAGCTATGCCCAAAAGTTGATGCCTACCTGGTGGTCAAAGTGAAATTAGTTTGCAGGCTTCAGAATGGTTCCCACTAGACATATGTCCCTGTTGCTAAAAAATCACCACCATAATTGTGTTGGGAATCTCAGCAGATAGTGTAGGATGGAATGTGCCATAGACACGAGATGCTTTGCTCCACCATGCTGGTAGGAAGCAGTGTGTATGGGAAGTTACACTCTTGCGCTCTCTCTCTCTGTCTCTATCTTTATGAGCCAGCTCTTCAGGTTAGGTACCAAAAAAAATTGGGTGCTGAGCGCTTTTGAAAAACTGCACCTAGTTGTGGTTGCTGATCATTTGAAAGCTCTAGCTACCTTAGGTAGTGCTAGGGGGGCCCCCCTGTTCCAGACTCTTTGAGCACCACACAGTCTTTAATACAGTTATCCTATGTACACCCCCATGATGGAGGGTAGGACTCCTATCCCCATTTTACAGAAGGGAATGAGGCCGAGCCACGGACTAAGTGATTTGTCCAGGGTCATTCAGGAAGTCTGTGGCAGAGCAGAGAATCAAAGCTAGGTCTCCCATGGCCCTGGCTAATGGTTACACTGCAAAAAATGAGCCCAGCAGCAGTGAGCCTCAGAGTCCAAGTCAACTGAGGCAGGCTCGGAGACCTCATACTATGGGGCTAAAAACAGCAGCAAAGCCATTCGGACTCAGGTGGAGCCTGGGCTCTGAAACACATCAAGGGCTCCAACCTGAGAGGAAAAGGAGTACTTGTGGCACCTTAGAGACTAACAAATTTATTTGAGCATAAGCTTTCGTGAGCTACAGCTCACTTCATTCGATGCATGCATCAGATGAAGTGAGTTGTAGCTCACGAAAGCTTATGCTCAAATAAATTTGTTAGTCTCTAAGGTGCCACAAGTACTCCTTTTCTTTTTGCGAATACAGACTAACACAGCTGCTACTCTGAAACCAACCTGAGAGGGAATGCCTACACTTCAAACGATGGCCCTGTATCATAGTGGTTCTCAACCAGGAGTCTGGGATCTCTGGGGGGGGCTCATGAACAGGTTTCAGAGGGGAAGGGGGGACCGCCAAGCAGGGCCAGTATTAGACTTGCTGGGGACCAGGGCTGAAGCTGAAGCCTGAGCAATGTAGGTTCGCTGTGGCATAGGGCCCCAGGCAATTGCCCTGCTTGCTACTCCCTAATGCCAGCCCTGGCTTTTATATGCAGAAACCCAGTTATTGTGGCACAGGTGGGTTGTGGATTTTTTTATAGCATATTGGTGGGGCCTCAGAGAGAAAAATGTTGAGCACCTGCTGCGTTTGGTCTCTTTGGGCATACCAGAAATCTGCATGCAGTTTTGTACGTTCTAAGACATACACGCTCAGAGACAACACGGGGTTGAGCATTATTGCAGAACCTTCTCTGCGTCATATCCCAGACAGCTTAGCAACAGGCTTCTACATGCACCATGCAGGCATAGACAATTGTTTTGTGCCCCACTGCTGAGTCCTATGAAGTATAATGCAGGGTGGAAAATACACACGTGCAATTACTTTAGCTGCAATTTCCCTGTGAAAAAGTAAGTCCATTTTCTGTTGAAAAGGAAGAACTGTAAATGTACATAAAAATTAATGCTCAATAAATAACAAGAAATAGAAAAGGGAAAAAGGCAGAAAGAAGAGGATGGAAACATATGTTAAAGTAATTTGTGGCAATTCTTCTTATGGTTTTTCTGAGAAATGGCAGCAGAATTTCCACAGCTCTGGGCCATTTCTTAGCATACCCTTGTAAAACCCTGGAAAAGCCAGAGAAGGATCAGCAGGATGGGTTTGTTTTTTTGGTTTTGTTTTTATTCTACCTTATATTTCTGACTCATCCTTTTGTTTGTTTGTTTTCCATTCCCTCCCTCCACATCCTGGCTGGTAGCAGTGGGCATAACCGGCATGGACTGAGTAGGCTGGTGAATGCTCCGGTGGAGGGTGGAACTCCCTACAGGGTATGAGGGGGCAGTACTGGCATAAGGGGACCAACCACACCATGACCCCATGCACAGAGCATTCACTTGATTTTTTTCTTTGTGGTGGTGAATGTGTCACACTCTCTCTCTCTTACTTTCTGGCTCTTGCAGGTAGCCTGGATTTGGAATGCTCTTTGATTATACTAGTATCTAATATCTATCATTTTTAATCAATCTAAATCATCTAAAAAAAGAAAAGGAGGACTTGTGGCACCTTAGAGACTAACAAATTTATTTGAGCATAAGCTTTCGTGAGCTACAGCCCACTTCATCAGCTGCATTCAGTGAATGCTTATGCTCAAATAAATTTGTTAGTTTCTAAGGTGCCACAAGTCCTCCTTTTTCTTTTTGCGGATACAGACTAACACGGCTGCTACTCTGAAACTAAATCATCTAGCCACAGTACTTGCACGTGAAAGCAATTACTAATGGGACAGAAACTAAGGGACCTAGTCAAAGGCAGAGTTTAGGGTTCAGAGGTTAAATGCAGGGTACTTTCAGAGGGCTGGAACACAAACTATGTAGTGCTGCTGTCACTGTATACATTGCTGCTCATAGCATGGGTAGGAGGGTAATATAGTGTAGCTGAGGCACACAGGCATAGCAATAATAATTCCTAGCTCATATATAGTGTTTTTCAACAGCAAATCTGAAAGAACTTTACTCTATTCTTATCCCCATTTTACAGATGAGGAAACTGAGGCAGAGCGGTGACTTGCTTTGCCCAGGGTCACCCAGGAGACCAGTAGCTGACCTGTGAACAGAAGCCAGGTCGCCATCAGCTGACGGGATGTTCAGGAACAAGCAAGCTTGGAACCTGGTGAGAATCCATTAAGGCTTGATTTTATTTATTTATTTATTTATTTTTTTAACAAGTGGTGAGAATGCACAGCACCGGATAGAACCTGGCTATAAGACTTTCTGGCTATGATGACCTGCCTAATTACATGTGCTGCAGCTTAAATCTGGGCTAGCGGGATTGGGAAGAATGCCTGTCTAGCAGGACAGGGGTCGCAGGCCATTTATAAACCTATGTACAACACAGTGAGCAAGGGCCTGCCCGACAAAGGCACTGAGTTGCCTGAAAAAATGGAAGTTTGCCACCTTTGAAAATTCCAGACATAACATCTCTGAGAGAGCCTCCTAGTCTTAACAATGGGGATAATACATCTTTCCCTCCTAGTGCATGTCAAGCCCCCTAACTCTCCCCGCCTTCCCCTGCCAGTGAAAAGGGTTATGGAGGATGCAGATTATAGTTATGCGTAGGTAATCCAGACCCTGTCAGACATTAGGTTTATTCAGGGGAAGACGCTGAAGTCTTTGGGAACACTGGCCATTGTAGGTAGGGAGTTATAGTTCCAGAAATCCTATAGCAGCTTTGCTGGACCACCCCAGAGCCAGTTTGCTGTTGGGACAAAGTGATGATATAGTTAAATTTGCAGAAGTGAAAACAGAAGGAACCCACCCTCCATGTGTGCAGAGCATCCAATGTCTCACAATCTTTCTCTTAAATGATTTTGTTTCCTAACCTAGACAGCTACAAGGCCAATATAACTGCTAAACAGCTGCTCATTTTGTCCCCTTAGGAATCTTAGAGCCAAATTCTGGGCACTCTTCTGCCCTAAAATGTCCTTTCTGTTTCTGGTGTTAAAGATTTCCCTGGACTTTTGAAATACAGAACTAGAGTAACACGCACATACTAAACAGAGCATAATGGGGGGCGGCGTGTGGGGAAAACAGCACTGTGAGCCATTGGGCAAGACTGCCCAGATTTACGGAGTGGATGTGTATTGGGGGGGGGTCTCAGTATGGGGGGGCCGCAATCTGCCTTCCCTTAGTGCTAAAGGGGAGGGCTATCCCACACCACAGTCAGTCTGGAACTAGAGGAGAACTAACCTTCATGCAGAGGGACTCTCAACCTGGTTTAACAATGATATATACACACAGGTGTTGCTTCATCTAACATTGTGTGGAAGGCAATCAACTGCCTCAGGGGCAAAGGAAATGTCCTCCTCGAGTATCTTCACTGACTATGCGGACTAGCCAGGACCCTGGTTTTTAAATCCTTCTCTGAAAAATCCATCCAACCCAGACAACCTGTATTGAAATGCCATTTACCTACCTCAGGAGAACAAGGCGGGGTGGGTGGGTAAATTGGCCCTATGGTTCTAGGAGTCTAGGTATATCAGGGTGATGTGTAGTCTCTTAATTCACTCCCTCGGCCATTTGTCAATAGGAGTCAGTCAAGTTCCTTACGAGGTGTTGGTGGGGCACGTTTGGGTGGAGACTGTGAGGACAATGTTGACCAATGATTGTTCTAAGTGCAGCAAGGTTCTCATTGCATTTCTCCCATCACCTATTTTAAGCTTGGCTGGAGATTTTAACTGGAAAAATTCCCTTTGCTAATCAGCAGTCTGTGCAAACTCCCCTTCCTACATTCCCTCCTACATCTTTTACTGAGAGCACATTAACACCCAGCCTTTTGTTATCGCCAGGAGTCATGCACTAGCCTCCTGTCCCAGGCTGCTCATGCCCACTCTCTCAGCCTTTTCCTCACTGTCTTCAAGATAGCGGTATCACCTTAGTTTTGGGCATGAGCCTGAGTCCCTTTAATATTAGAGGAGGGGAGTGGCTTTATGATAAGGGAAAGGTCTGCTCTTCAATGTGTATCTTGCTCCCTTTGAATTCAATGGGAATTTTTTGCTGAGCCCAAATCTTGCCTCGCAGCTAACTGTGAGGAATGGTAATCTTAGTAAATGTTCACCAGGCTAGAGAGTGCCTTGTCCTGTGTTTCCACAGCACCTAGTGTACCTGGGACCTTTGGCACTACTATCATAGAAATTCACTCTAGTGCACACGGCACTATGCCACATATGAAGGGAGGGGCGCTTGAGTGGTGAATAGGATCACATTTTTGAGCAGAGATGGGCTGGGGTGACTATTATCCTGACAGAAGCGAGAGGGAAATGCTACCAAAATTTCCTGATGTGCCGGCATGTGGGAGAGAGGGACAAACCCACAGGCCTGAATGATTCCTGGTTTTGGGTACCCAAGTCACAACATGTTAAAGGAGCCTGATTTTCGGTCACTTTCTGAAATTTAGGCCCCTTTAAGCTAACGAGCTAGGTTGCTCCAATGGCAGTTAGGTGTCTAAATACATTTGAGGAGCTGGGCCCTAGCCACTCTTGAGAATTTAGGCCACCATACCGGTACTGAGAGATTCAAAGAACATAGCTTATCTATGGTTGTTTTCTGGACAAACAATTTTATTTTAGGTAATGCGTCTATACACTGTACATTCAGTCACTGTGGTATATAAGCATAGCTATTTTCATACATAATCTCATAAAGTCCTTTATTTTACAATATTATCTGTTTCAGGGGAGGGGATGTGGAAAAGGGGATGTAAAAGGACTATCAAGGTACACAGCGAAGTAGATAAATATGCCAAGCTTTTTTCTTTTTTTTTTTTTAAATCAGGCATTTATAAACAAGAAAGCATACATTAATTACATAAAAATAGTTCTAGAATAGTAGAGTAAGTCATAATATTGTCATTAGCAGCAGCATAGGAGAGACCAGGATAACAAAATGTGCTGAAATGCTATTGGCTATTATAAATGTATAGATTTTTTTTCCCCTCAGTTGAAAGAAAAAAAAAAAGTCATTTCTGTGAATTCTTTAGATTTTAAAAAACAAAAAAACACCTCAAAAAAACAAAACCTCCCTCTAAAACATATGAGCTGATGGGGGGAGGGGGAAGAATCACCTTTTTTTTTTTTTAATAATAAAAATACTTTACAATGAAAATAAGGACAAAATGCAAATGACGAAAAGTTAACCCACATTGAAAACTTGCAAAAGTTTTTTTGTTTTGTTTTGTTTTTCCTAACAGACAGCAAAAGTTCTTCTTAGTTAAAAACACAACTCATAAAACAAGACAACTACCAGGTAAGAAAGAGTTTTGAAAAAGTAAACACCATATACACTTATAATACAACAGTGTAAAATGAGAAGAAAAAAAAAAGTATTTACATGTTGAATTTACTACTTTATTTTTTTACATTGGCTAGTTCTGTTTGAAAAGCAGAGTATTATGTATACTAGTTAGCTGCTCCATAGATATGAATGTTATTGCTGTTGGTTTTTTTTTCCCTTCGTTAAGTCTTCTTTCAGTATAGAAACAGTGAGTAATTAAACTGAATATACAATTATCTAGGTAATATATTTTTAAGTATCGGGAGAGTCAATAGCCTGTATAAAACACCTCTTCTCCCTTTTAACTTCTTAAAGGAAACTAAATGGCAAATACAAAGGGAGGAGATGCAATCTTACAATTCCGAGGCACCCTACTGACTTGGGTGCGCATGGAATGCAGCCGTGGTTAAAGTAAGAGCAATCCCATCTATGAGGGATTTACTTCAGTGCAATGTTGCATACGCAGAAATTACACACAGAACTCCCTCACTGCGAACAACCATCATAAAAGTTTCTCTCACAAGTATTACCACCATTATCAACAGATGTTTTCTAGAATCAAGTGGCTGTGTGATCTTGAAAATACCCAGATATCCCCTTTCCCCGATACATTGATTTATAATTCCTGCACAGAAGTTCTGAGTTAAAAAGAAAGACATGCTCTTCAGCTATGCCAAAATTCTACTATTTGCTCATTGCAAAATGTATTTTGGAAAGACAAAAAAAAAATCAAACCCCACATTACAGAACTCTCCTGTTAACGAGTTGCTGGTGTAGACAGTTTGTTCCCATAGTCTTCTTGCACTATTGTGGGTGGAGTTCTTAACTTTATTTCGCTGCATCCATTTAAACCTTAATTTAGAGTGGTTTTCTAATAGGTTGTTTCCTCCAATTTAAAATAATCCTACTTAGTGCTCGATGTTAATTTGAAACACAGTAAAGCTAGCAGTCAAGAGATTACACTCAACAGATTTATTGTAACATATCATGTGAAAAATCTAAACTTTTAAAACCTAATGGCATGCAGTTTGAATACGAAGAATTTTCTTCCTTGGTGTTTCTTGATAAAGCTATTTACGATCTTATTTTTCCTTCCCTGAAAAAAATGCAGAGTTCATTCATTTTTGAGGAAAAAGACTTCATATGCACAGAAGTTATGCCAGTGAATAAATATACATGCTGCATAAATACAAGGATGAAATATATGAGGTGCTGCAGGTAAGAAGGTTGTTTTCCTGGATGAGACAGGTAGAGGCTTCAACACGCTGCAATTTTTTGTTAGGTCATAAGGAAAGAGATATTCAAAGGTTAGATGAAACAATAAAAACATTCTGCTTCAAAGAAGCCAGCATGGTGAAAAATAACAAGTTTGTTCTATGTGTAATTTCTTGACACGGCAATAGAGCACAGCATATGAGAGACCTTCTAAAAATATGCAACACTCAGCTAAAGCTAAATTATTTAGTTTCCCTTGAAGAAATAACTGAAAAATACAGATGTGGAAATCATAAGGCTGAGAACAGTTTTATGCATATTGCATAACAAACCCTTTACATAAGACAGTAATAATGCCCATTAATGAATATACATATGGCAGAGATTTTAATTCCATGCATATGATTTTTTTAATAATTGCAGAAAAAAATACAAAGCAAAAAAAAAAAAAAACCAACCCACCCCCCTCCCCCCAAAAAACCCAGCCCCACATAAAAAAAATACCCCTGCATAAACAATGTTCCTTTTGCATTGCACTTTAGAAGAGGAGATTTGCACCTTAATTCAATCTCCACCATCCCAAACACACAAGAACAAAATCCCCTGTTTAAACAGACTATTTTAATTTCCATGTAATTTACTTGGTATAACAATTTGCTCCCCACAGTTCTGCATTGTCCCCATAAGTTGATTCCTTTCATATACCTTCTTTCTTTGTACCTAAAACATATATGAATTTTATTTCCCATTAATGCTCAGAGTTACAATGGTTATTATAATGGATTCAAGCAAACAGCTCTTGTTTAAAAAAAATTAAAAAAAATCTTTTATTTCTCTCTAATGCACTGTAAGTAAATACTATAATTTTAGGATTGGCAGCCGCTTTTTGTCTACTGGGAAATAATTTTCAAGCTTACAGTTTGCATAAATGTCCAAAAAGAAAATAAAGATTACTAGGGATGTGCTTCACTGAGAGAATAACTTCTATTTATAATGATGCACAGGTTACCCCCTCCCTTTTTTTTTTTTTTTTAAAAAGTTGGAAAAAAAAAGTCAACATTTCCTTTACAAGATCCTGAAAGGCACAATAGCAGCCCAGGTCCAATTTTCACCTTATGCCTTTAATCTTGGGTGCACAATGAGATACTTGTGTGTGGCTTTTTTATTAAACAATTTCCCTTGTTCAGTAAAGCACATATATATATATATATATATATATGATAAATACATGGGGAAAGCCCAAATCTCCACATCCTTCCACTTTGTCGATGTGTCCAACTATGCAAAGCGAGTGTAAAATACTACTACTAGCATACATATATGGAAAATCCTGATTTGGTAACTCGGTCCCTGGTCTGCATTCACTTTGCCTGGGTGTGAATGATGACATGACGTGCCAGGCTGTGGAGAATTGGGTGGATGTTTTGAAGTCTTTAAAGCACGGTTCAACCTAGAATAATCAACCTGTAAACTTTACAACTGTGGAATAAAATGCAGAGGAAGATTTTGACAAAGTGCAGTTCTTTAAAAAATAATAATAATAATAAAAAAGACAAAGTGATGTAATGCTGCATTTTTATTCCAGGGCTGCGGCTTGGATCCCAAAATTAAAGTAATTTCTATTATTTAAAAAAAATAAAAGATGTAGCCTTATTCACAGCAGCAGAAGTGTCATTCTTAGTTTTCTGTAGTATCTGGTGTTGCACTGTCCTCGGGCACAGTAAACCGAGTAAGTAAATCAATACTGAATTTATGAAAAGACTGTGTAACAAAGATGAGTTCTCTGGAAAACTGAAGTAAAGATTTCAGAATGACTTCAAAATGCATGTCTTTTTTTTTTTGCTTATCTTTCAACCAACTTAAGTTCATTCACTTTCTTTCTTCTTCCATTCTTTTCCTAAAACTGAAGTGCTCTTGGATGAAGTGAGTCTTTTGAACACATCAGTTCATGACAGATATCTTTAAAAATTATGGCGTGATTTACAAACACTGAAGTCAATAAGGCTGGATTTATCTCGCTCTAGCATACACTCTCCCCACACAGGCACTCCCCTCTATCCTCCTTTCTTCCTGGGTTTAGTAGAGGAAAACGAGGATCGTTCATCCAAGAAAAAAAATCAACTTTGAAAAGCACTCTGAAATTCTCATAGAACCACATGACAGTGTTAAAACTGCGATGGCTTCCTAAGGGGTAGAAAATTGCTGATGAAATGGCAACATCACCAAAGGGCTTCTACAATAAGAATCCCAAAGCCCATAACAAGTCCTTTAAAAATTGTGCATCAAGGGTGGGTGGGTTTTTTTTTAAATTCTTTTGTTTTGCTTTTAAAGGTTTGTTATAAAAAAATCTCGTTAATTGTTTTAATAACAAGTCTGTATAATGTCATCATTTTAAATAGCTTATAACAAAAAGTTGGTTGGAGTTTTTGTTTGTTTGACGTTCCAAAGCGTTCCAGCAAGCACAAGAACAACGTCAAAGCACTGCCATGGTTGCTTGCCTTATACTCTGGTTTGAGTTGGACGATGCTGCTTGCTTGAAGTTTGCCAGTAGAAAATTTGCAGTGGACTCAAAAGTATTTAGTTTATAAACACTCTGTGTGGTATAGGCACAGTAAAATGTTGTGCTATATGGATTGAAAAAAGAGGCATAAGCCAGTGCTTCTGTTGTAAAGAGTAACATCTGCCCTCCAACCAATAATAAAGTCCATATTTATAGATGTGTGCAGAGCAACACACACCCACTCACACATGCACACCCCCCCACATACATCCTCCTTTACTGTGCATATATGTTATTCTGTATACGGATTAGATGTTGTTTAGTTTTCAATGTCATTTGCTGTGTTCTCGCTGCTGGGATGATTGCTTGCTTTAGGCCACAGTTGTTCCTGAAGTTCCTTGACCACTTTTTCCAAGTGTTCCCGAGCCTCCCTCTCATGCAGCAGGTCAGCTCGGAGCTGTTCCCTGTCAGCCTCAGCATGCTGAAGCTTAACCTGTAGGTCTTCAATCTAGAGCAAAAGAAATGGGTGGGGGGAAAACACACCATTGTAGTTTGGGTCCACTGTGTCTTCAGACAAGGACTAGATCATTTCAGACCAATAACACAAGTAATTTACATAGGCGCTGAGAAGAGTGATGTAACTTCCTGCTGCAGGGGATAAGAGGATCAGGAAGGAATTTAGTCATTCCTTCTCCCTGCCCCCGTACAGTTAGCTGTGTGCATTATGGGAATTGTTTGCCTTCTTGGAAGCACTTCACTATTACAAGACATCGTGGGCCAATGGTATGGTATGAATCTCAGAAGTGTTAAAAATGGGAAAGACCAAGTAGGTCATTTACGGAAGCCCCACCTAGTGCAGTTCTTATGCCTATAGATTTTTAAGGTAGCAACATGCAAGGGTTTAACTGCTTGCTAATGTAACTAACTAATTTCCATGCATTTTAGATGGGTTATTAGCATGATTCTCCAAAAATGCATTCTGATTGGCCAGCTGGTCACAGCCCCGCAAATCGGCCAACTGTGATCTCATTTTACACACAAGCAAGAATCCTTACACCTTTTATGTTAAATGGAAGTGACGTTGAGGACGGGAAGACAATGTAGAGTAATGTAGTGGGGCAGCTGGGTTTGAGGTGTGGGACTGAAGGAGAAAAGAAGTGACCATCTGAACTCACCCCCCACCCCCGGCTGTAGCTCTTTGAGCTACTTTGACAAATTCAGACCGGAAATAAGGCCTACATTTTTAACATGGAGGGTAAATTAACCATTGGAACAATTTCTCAAGGGGTGTGATGGATTCTGGGTAAATTTTAAATCACAGTTGGATGTTTTTTCTAAGCTATGTGCTCTATTTCAAACGGGAATTACTCTGGAGAAAGGCCAAGGCCTGGACTACACCAGGGGTCTGACTAGAGGATCACAGTGGTCCCTTCTGGCCCTGGCGTGTTGAGGAAAAAGCTAAATTGGCAGCTGATCAAACTCATTTTTTGACCAGCGTGAGCTGTAAGTGGCTGCTGGGCCCTAACCTGATGCTGAAAAGGCGGCTGGGCTTCCCACACAGAAATTGGGCCAAACAGCCCATGGATCCTTACACAAGAGAGGAAGGGTTAGCACCTTCCAGGCAGGGAGGGGGTTGTATGCCGAATCTGGGGCTTGCCAGTTATGCTGCAGGGGGAAGATGAACCAACACCCATCTATCCATAGTTCAGCATCGGGCATCAGCCTGTGACCATCCTCAGCAACCCCAAACCCCCGGAAGAGCTCAGCTCCTCACCGACTCAGGCCCATAGTCTGAGTGTCTGACTCCATAACTGGACAAGTGCAAAGCCCAGCATGCAGGGATGTAGACGGTGATGAGGACTGTGCTGACTTGTAAACTGTAACTTAGCTCAGCGGCAGAGGTAACAGAAAACATCTGCAGCCGCCTGGCCCGTCCCAGGGAGATGAATGCCTTGCCTTCCTGGGGCCGACACCAGACCTGTAATCAGGCAGTGCAGGATCTTTCCACCCATTCTGAATTTGGCCCTCTGGGCTAGGATAAGGGAGTTCAGAGCCCAACTTGCCCTGCCTTTCACTAGGAGATTGGCCCCTAACTCTTTTAAACTCCTGTCAACAAGCCCAGCCCTGGGTTTATGATGTCTGCTCATGCTTGTTTGATGGTATTTTTCAGACTAAAACCTGGCAAAAGAACTGTGGTTTCTTTGAAATCAGTAACAAATTATGAAAGCACACGTACATGCTCTTGCTCTCTCTTCCTGTGCAAGTTTGGCAGCTACAAATTAAGGCATAGAGTGTAAAATTTTCTATAGCACTTAGGTGTGTAAGTCTGACTGACTTGCTTCAAAATTTTTAGCCTCTAAGTCCCTTTTGAAAATTTTAGCCTGAGGCTCCTAAGTCATTTAGGTGCCTTTACAAATGTTAGCCCTCATGCTAGATACAGGTAGCTGAAAACCCCCCTATTGGGGGGTATTATGGGAGATGGGGAAAAAAAAATTTTCATCCAGAGCAAAATGCAAGAGAGAACACACCTGCAGCTCAGCAAAGCTCTATCCAGAAATTAAAGAGTTTATTTTATCTGCATGACCTGTCGCCTTGGGTTTTGTTGTTTTTTTTTTTTGTTGCTAAAGTGGAAGTCAATTGCAGGTAACGCCCAATGCAACAGAGCTCAGTCTGGGTATGTTTAGTCTGGACATCTCTTATCAGTGAGACATCCTGAGATGCTAGGGAGGAAGCCCACATCATTTCCTGCTTCTGGTCTCTTGGTTAAGCATGTCTCCGAGTGGTACAATCGGACCACTCCCCTTCCCGTTATTGAGAACCAGGGTTAGACAAATTTAGGTTGTTGATTTTTCTTTTTTCCTTTTAAAGAGACTCTTTGAAAAGCTGCAGTTTTAAGTTTTGGTATTTGTGACCTACAATCCAGCCCCAAATGAGGGGATGTGTGTGTAATGACATGCTTAGTTAGGTATGAACTAATGTGAACACACCTATGTTGATCCATGACCCAATCCTCTAGTAGTTCATATGCATGCTACTTATATGGTGTTTGCATCGATGTTACATGTATCTCTGCTCGGTGTAGGGCTACATCTATCAAAAATCTTTATTCATCTCCCCCCCAACCGATGCTAAAAACATAAAACTGGCCACTTTCTGGGAGATGTGTGGAGAGAGGAACCATAGCAGGAAGTCAGCTGCTTGGACTGGGAGCGAAACCTGCCCCATCTCCCTCCTGTCAGAAACTCCCTTTGCTCTAGGCTCTTTCTAACCTATCTCTTTTATTAACCATTTATCTGCCAGATTCTTGGACTGGGAACCAGTGAGGGAGATGGTTTGGCAGAAGGTGGTTGAGGGATTGAATAAGGCTAGATGGCAGTAGGGGGAGGCCAATGAGTGGAGGGAATTGGGGAGAAGTGCTACTTTGGGTTTTTTGGAAAGGGTGAGGTTGTGAAAGGGTTAACTAGGAGTATGGAGCCATGTTCTTTCAATCGGGAGGAAATTAAGGGCCAATCAGGTTGTTTCAGTGGGAGGGGAAAGGGGGGGCAGAGCACTGCAGCGAACTCCTCTTGACTGGTGTTTCTCATGGAAATCCAGGAGGCTGCCACTTGGCTCTCAGCTCAGCCTGTTATGCTGGGTCATTTCAGGGGGCTTGGAACAGTGGATGGCCTTGCATTCCACATGCCCTGCAAGACCAAGACACAACAAGATGACTTAAGGATGTACAGCCTCAGCTCTTGGGGCCTGTGGTTTTTGTTGGTGTGAATAAGATGTTGACTGTTTTGTTGGAAGGGAATCTGACTGGGGGAGGCGAGAAGGGGTAGGGGTGCGTGTTTTAATTTAAAAGCTCAAAGTGAAACACTCCTGCTGGCTCACAGCGATAAGCAAAACTTCCTCCCACTGGTGCAGTCCGGCCATGCAGCTTGAGCTACACCTAGCCTTCTGAATCTGCAGGTGATCGCTAGGGAAATCCTATTACAGAAAGTGACTGAAATCTATGGGACTTTGCCTAATACTCTCACTAGATGAAATCACCCCTGTGCAGAGGGACAGCACATGACCCACGGGGCTCAACTGGGACTGCAACAGTACTAAACCCAGTGCCAGCTCCCTGCAGAGGGTGAATTTCACCTGGCAGGAATATTCTTGGCACTGTCTCCAACTAAAAGGCCTGAGCTACCAAGTTTGGTTGTGTGTGTGACCTTCCTCAAACCTGAGGAGCATTTGCAGAGGGCCCAACTCCTCAGAAGGAAATATGGGCTTGTGCGTAAGATGCTGGACTGGGCCTCAGGAGAGTTGGGTCCATCTTGCTCTGTCACAGGCTCCCCATGTGACCCTGGCAAGTCACCTCTTTGTGCCTCAGTTCCCCATCTGTAAAATGGGAGAAAATTCTTCCCTATATCTCAGGATGGCCCAAATACTACAGAGGGGCCATGTAGATACCTAGACGGGCAGAGAATCTCTCTACTGGAGTCAAGGGCATACAGGCTGAAGAAGGATGGCGCTGACTAACCCTAGGAAGTGGAGAGCAGGGAAGCTTGCATGCCAATCAGCTCTCAAAGACCTGGCCTTACCTGGGCAGAGTACTTGGCCCGCAGCCTGCCTGCTTCACATCCTTTGTCACACACCCGGATCTGCCTGGCTTGCTCCAGTTCCCGCTTTAGTCGTATCCGCGACTCATTAGCTTCTTTCATTTTCTTCTCGTTCTCAGCTCTAAGACGTTCGATCTCTTTCCTCAAGTTGCGCTTTGCCTCAGTTGCCTCTCTCAGTTTCTCCTTCTTAGCCACGCGCAGGAACTCCAGCTCCTGGAAGGCACAAAGAGTTAAAGAGTGCCACAGAACAGGTGCAGCACACACAAGATTACAGCAAGGAACTGGGTTAAAAAAGAATGATAGAAGCTCATGGAGGTTAGGTCCATCAATGGCTATTAGCCAAGATGGTCAGGGATGCAACCCCATGATCTGGGTTTCCCTAAACCTCTGACTGCCAGAAGCTGAGACTGGATGGCAGCGGATGGGTCACTCGCTATTTGCCTGGTCTGTTCATTGCCTGTGAAGCACCTGGCACAGGCCACTGTCAGAAGACAAGACAGTGGGCTAGATGGACTACAGGTCTGCTCATATGTTCTTAAGTGACACTGGAAAGGAGAAATGGATCTAAACCAAACCCAGAGATTCAAACATGGCTGTGGTTGGGGGAGGAGGGGAAGGAAGGAGAGAAGGAGGCTGAAATCTGAACCTGGTTCCAAATTTTGCAGATGACCCAATCCTTGTAATGGACAGAGCCAAAATCCTGGGCCCAAGGTACCTGAACTCCGGGCTTTTAAAAAGCCAGGCTTGATCCAAATTTCTCATCTTTACTATCAAGCAAAATGGCTGTCACTATCTAAGGCTGAATGAAGATGAATTGGAGTTAACTCTTTTGGTGCATTCGCTGTTAGTGCTGAATGCTGCACTGGCTGAAAGCAACTTTCAGAGCAAAAGGATCAAATGAGATAACTCTAATGGCTGCCCTTTATCTGCAGACACGAAATTGAGTCTGCACAAAGTGAGGACAATGCAGCCCGTGAGTGCTGCTTGTGAAAGGCAAAACTGGCCAAGAGGCTTTCTACAGCTGCTCTAATCGAGCAATAAGCAACTCCATCACAGCTGGCCAGGAGGAAACGTGTGATGAGTGTAAAAATAAGTTACTTATTTTTAATTTCTAACATTAAGAAGCTCTGGTGTGTTAGCTATGTTCGCATGCAGCCCTCGGGCTACTGCCAAGGGAATGGAATGCTCTGCTACGGTTAGGAAACCCCTGCAATAAAAGCGAAGATAAATCCAACCTCCGTTTCACTCAGAAAATTTTTCCCTTCCTGCCATCTAAGTCCTTAGCATGAATGACTAGCATGAAAACTGTCACCCAAATGAGAGCTGTGAAATCCAATTAAACCAGAGGGAAATGAAAGGGAACAAACGGAGAGGAAAAGGCTAACTGGTAGTTAAAAATAATTGCGTGTGTGTGTATGGACACGTGGCCATGTTCATGTATCACATGCTTTTCAAATTACAAATATTGTAATCTCAATGCCATGCCTCAATGCCATCACCAAGTACTTCTGTTTCTCTTTGCAAAAACTGGCTGTGATCTGCCTTTTTAAAGGGTTAAATTAAATGAACTATGGCACATCACTCCCCCACCTCCGCCCAGAAGCTGGACTTCCTGTCTGTCAGAGGCAAACCCTCACAGCGACATGTCTCTGGTAAGTAACACTCTGCAGTCGGGTCATGGGAAATTCACTCCTTTGACAATCTCACTTCCCAGCCAGGCCATTGTTAGCTCAACCCTGACATTGGGGGCGCGCATGCACGTACGCCCTAGCTCTGTGGAATCGGAAACCCAGAGCTGCCAAAATGGAAACCGAGGGCCAGACATCATCCTCTCTCCCAGTCTGACACCACTCCTTTGCCTGATCAATCCTGTAAAGCTCAACTTGGGTTCAGCACCTGGTTTACGTAAATGGGGTTTGCTTTTTTATACTAAATATAGCTGGCTTCAATGAAACACAAGGAAATTGAGTGGCAACAGAGTGAGCGAGCAGCTCTGGCTGACTAAAAGCACTGGACCTCCCTTCCCCTGGGAGCTGACCTTGCAACCTGTGATACCGAAGACTTCCTTACAGGAGCAGTATATTGGTGTGAGAGAATGGGCTGCAAAACTGGGCCTAAGGCAGGAGCCAATAGGTTGGGCAGAATTTGGTTCAAATACAAATCAGGTTCATCCAGGCACCTTTCTCTTGCTACGGGGTCTGTGATAGGGCACCTAAGTTCTAATATTGCTTTGTCTGGGTGCAAAGCCTTAGTGCAAACAAATCACATCTATATGAGAGTCACTGGGCCCGCAGACCTGGCCCTTGTTGGCTGACAGGAATGTATGTGCCTGCTTTTGGCCAATAGCAAGAGTGTCTCTGCTACCAGCCCTCTCTGCAAAAAATAACATGGCACTCATTGTTACAGAAAATATTCCTGATCCATTGAACTGGGGGTACAATACCACCAAGTTACCAACTAACTCTGCTTCAAATGCAGTATCCTAAGAGGAAGTTGGACCCTGGTTACTGGCACACAGATGTAGATAATTACTATAGACTGGCAATCTCAACTCCCTCCTCCCCCAGCGTGCTGATGCCATGCCCTGCCAAGATGCACCTGGGTTAGACAATGAGGAAATTTTACATGCTTCCCAACAGACAAAAGCTCTGAATAGGCCCCTCTTTGGGAAGAGAAACGTGTGAACTTCATCAAAGTGAAAACAATTTTTACTCGGCTGGGCCTGGCGAGCTTCTCAAAGGGAAACGGGAAGGGGTTTGGTTTTGGTTAAAAATTTGGGATTCTCTCTTAAGCAGGGGCAGGTGGCACATGTGAAATATAGACAAAGCTCCAGTATGCCATGGATTGGCCTTTTTCAATTTAGAACCAGAACTACAGGGAATGCTGCTAACATTCTGGTGAATTATTTTCAATGTGAAACGAGCCAACTGGCTCCCCTTGGAGGTGGATATGCAGACAGTGACAACAAGTGTCCATCATTACCTGGTGCAGGCTTCGTTTAGCCTGCAAGGCAGCATTTAGCTTCTCCTCCTGCTTCACTCTCATTTTAACCACTTCATGAAGGAATTTCTCTTTGGCTTCTTTAGTATCCAGGCCGCTGTCCAGGGCCTGCCTTAGATGCTCCAGTTCAGCTTCCAACCCACTGCTGTGAGACTCGGCGTGGGTGGCAACCTCAAAGGAGTTGCTGACATTAACTGTGGTTTGCATCCCAGGTGAGCTCATGTCCTTCGCAGAGCTGGACGAAGTAAAGGATGGGGAGGAGAGCGAGGACAGGGATGAGGTGACTGAAACAAACAAACAAACAAAATCCTGACGTTAAACATTCACAGCAACAAAAGTTAGAATGGGGATGAGACCCTTTAAAAAGGAGAAGCCATGCAATGGATAATCTTACAAATAGGAGAAAGGAAAGAAATGTTTTATGCCTTGACGTACAATGGAAATATAGATCTAAGCAATGCACAGGGCTGCAAGGCTCCCATCAAACTCAGTGGGAGTTTTGTCTGAACACAGACTTTGGGATTTAGCCCACTGAGCTCATTGGCTGCATGCAAACTCTCTGCACTCTCCATCTGGAGAACATTTCCAGTGCTTTGGGGAAGAACTGGACAGCGATATCCCGCTAGTCTCAGTGGGTGAAATTCACCCCTGTGCAGAGGTGCAGCACCAAACCTGTGCACTGCTTAAGGGCTGATTCTACCCTCGCTGAAGTTAAACCGTCACAACAGGGCTAGAGTGGGACTTAGGTAGTACATAAGTATGTGTTGGTTTCCTGAATTTCACCCTATTAGAGGAAGGTGCTGTACTGAAAACGGACCACTTAGGGACACATTTTCCCTCTGAAATAAAACTATATCTGTGAGTGTGTGTGTGTGTGCAAACCACCATTTGCATGGGAAAGATAGCACATGCAAGTCCCAGGGCAGAATTTTTTAGCACCAGGGGGCATGGGATCAGCTTGCTCAGCATCACAATACATGATGTACGGTACACTCCTTTGCATAGGTGTTCACCCATTTTAATGTAAGTGTGCGGTTTTGGGGCTGCATCTAATGTGTGTGCTTTTCTGTGAATGTACACCTGGGGTGCAGTGAAAATTTCACTCTTGACTTGTGCCTCCATTTCTCACTATTTATGTGAGGCTGGGATTTTCAAAGGGGCCTCGGGGAGTTGGGTATCTAGATCACATTAGGTGCTCAACTCCCATTGGAGTTTAACTTCCTTGTACTCCTCTGGAAAATCAAACCCCAAAATAAAGGCAGGTAACTCACACGTACATTCCTCCCGGGTTTCTACTTCAATCTCTGCTTCTGATTCTTTGTCTTCTTCGGTAGCAGTGATGGTGGTCACTGCTTCCGGGACTGCTGGGTTGTCTGCAGTCAGCTTCCTTTTCCGTGGCTGGACTGGGCTGCTCATTGGCTCACTGCTCCGTGACACCACTGTGGCACATGGGGAATTGCTTACAATCTTCTGCTGAGCAGGAGGTGCGAGAGCTACGTTGGGGGCCACAGCATTCTCAAAACTTTTGTAGGAGTAAAAACTGTTCAGGAAGGGGGAGACAAAGGAAAAAGGCAAAATATTCAGTCCCATTCTTGCCTTCAAAATCCCTCCTAACTAGCATCTGAGACTGAAAAAGGCCAGATCCTCCGCTGGTGTAACTCAGCAGAACTGCATTGATTTCAACCCTGATTTACACTAGCTGAGAATCTGGCCCTATGATCTCCACCCATTAAGTGTTCCAGGCTCTTCTAAGTGCACAGAGGATTTAGACTCGTAACCTCCACTCAGTTCAACAGGAATTACAGGTTAAATACTATGTACGTGGAAGAGACCAGACCCTCAAGTCTCCCATATGTTAAATGCTGTTTCCATATTCTCTCTCTCTGGAGCTTTATTGATTCTTCCAAGATATGGTGATTTTACATCTAACCACCCACAACTGCCTTCCAACTTTTGCGATTGCACAGCCTGGAGAAAAGCCAGTAGACTGCCAACAACATTCTGTAGTGCCTAATTAATTTTTCCACATCACATGTATGTGAGTGTGTATATATTATATTACATTCAATGAACTATGTTAAAAGAACATTAAGATTGTAATGTCAAGCACTCAAAAGGTTAATACGGTTGCCGATGTAGCCTTAATTCAGACCCCTTGCAATTATGCAGTGAGAGACAATCTTTAATTATATGTTAAAGTCTCTACCGAGCATGTGCAAACTAAGATTCTTCAGAGGCTTATAACTGCCAAATTTGGATGAATTTTCGCAGGGACAGCAAGACACATGCTTGAAACCAGGGTGACTACCCAGCCAAATTCCAAGTGCTTTTTTCAAAGCATGGAGTGCAAGAGTGTCTTAAAAAAAATTCCTAACTATTTTGTTAACAGGAGCAAAACGCTATTTCCCCCATCTCTTCTCAGAAACTTCCTAACTGTTTCCTAACCTTTCCAAAAAATTCAGTCTGAGGCAGGCAACTGGCATGAAAGTTGTTAACCTGAGCAGCTGAAGTTTGGCAAAGTTATAAACAACTGAAAACAGAGACTTATAATGGAAAGTGTCAGGCAATCTCAAGTTAGGGTAGTGCTACCACCACTGCCTAGACAGGGACTGATTCTGATCACGCTTGCACCAGTGTAAATCAGGAGTAACTAGTACACCGGTATAAAAACGAACGTGACAGCAGAATCAGGTCCATAACAGCAACTTTCCAGCAATGGCTGTCAAAGCCTCAGCTGCATAATTTGTACATGCAAGTTTAAGTGTACAAGATGGGTACACATGCAAATAGACTATACATTTATACACACTGTTCACAAGCACAGATTGCAGTCACAACTTCAACACTCTCTGAAAATCTGGACCTCCAGGTGTCAGTGGAGATTTCCATGGGCAGACCCTGTTGCAGTACAGCCAAACCAACATTCATATATAGATATGCACGCAGAATCACATGGATCTGAGCACATTTGTACATGTACAGACCTTTTATATTCCAAAAAATGAAAGAACTGTACAGAAGAGAGGGAAAAAACACTTGAAATAAAAACCTAAGCAGCTAGGTTGGATTGACCGCTAAGGCACTGGAGGATCTGCTGAAAGGAGTGGGGGTGACAGTGCTAAGAAATGATGTTGAAGCCTCCCTAAAAATAACCAGGGGCAGAATGGGGGACCTGGGAGACATAAATCATGGGCTGATGCGGGGGGACAGAATGTTTAAAGCCAGCAGGATGGAAACAATGGGAAGGATGCTGGAGACCTGGGATCTATTCCCTGATATGCTGCACAAGTTAGTATCTTTGTTTCCCCTCTCACTTGTTTTTCTTGTCTATTTAGATAGTGGGCTCTTTGTGGCAGGGATTCTTCTCTGTGGATGTTCAGCCCCAAACACAATGGGGCTCCAATCTCTGGTGCTGCTGTAATAAAAATAATTACCAATAAAGCAGCAACAGGTATGGCTTTGGAAGCCAATTCAGTTCATTCCCATAACAACCAGAAGGCCTGTTAAATTCTGAAATACTAGTACATTCAATAAAACAGGTTTAGAACAATGTGTGTTAGGAAGTACGAAATCGAGATGTCTGGAAGGACAAACCAACTGATGCCATGAGCCGGAGTTTGAGTGTTACTAGGGACAGCTGTCTCAGTATATTTCAACAGCGCTTGCCGAAGGGACAAGACTGTAGAGAAAGTAAATTTAGCAGATGGATACAGTACATGGATAGTGGCTTGGAAGACTTAAAAAGAATGAATTTAGGGCATGTGAAATGAGCCGTATAGAATGAGGAACAACAAATGCAGCAGGAGTGGATGCTTCCATGCACAGTCTTGCCCACGGTGTCTCAACTCTGATCTCATGAGACCACCTGTATTGGCCAAGAGGATGGTTTGGACTCTAAGGCCCATTCAATCCAGGGCATTTCTGCTGAGACTGCCAACCAGGGAGTCAATGCGTCAGCTTTGGCAGTGGTTTGGTGACTGGCACTTGTGTGCTACTGACCTGCGCGGAGACCACCCTAGAGATTTCACAGGGGCCACCAAAGAGCTGTCGGGTCCCTACCAACTTGGAGCAGATGCCACCCATCATCCTAGAAGTTGATGGCCAAGCCATCTTTAAACAGCAGATGGGCAAAACTCTAAACCAACTGCACAAAATGCTTGGGTCTTTGCACCACTGAACTAGCAATGACTCATGGACAGATCATTCATTTTGCAGTCTTTTGAGGCATGTTTCACTCAAGAAAACCGAATTATTGAATGCACAAATATGGCTACTTTCTTGTTTTCCCTCCCCAGAATCACTTAAAACTGAGGCTGCAAATGCTTTCACTGCACTGCCAGCAGACTGACGAACAACACAGCCACTCATATCAGTGCAAGGGAAACACCCACAAAGGGGCTTGCTGTCATATAACATTGATTCTCCCTCCCACCCCATGGCTCAAGTCTTCTTACCTGTCTCGGATTAATATGGGAAGATGTGTCGAGAGCTCTTTCTCGTTTGCTGAAACAGCAGGGGACCAAGGCCGGAAAGCAGAGAGGCGCTGACGGGGATGGACAAAACCAATACTCTGCAAGGAAGGGAAGGAAAGAAAGGAAGAGAAAAACAAACAAAAATTGGTCACCACTGAATATATCTTTCAAAAGCATAAATTGCAAAGGAAAGTTATTGACTTGTGCGCGCGCGTGTGTGCTTGGGTTCTGTTATCTCTAACACAATTCCCCAATGGGGACATAACTGCTTAGTGCTTTTCACCGGAAGAGCCGAGTTGGATTAGATTTAAAATCCCGTTCAGTTGTTGCTTGCCAACAAATAATATATGGTTTGCAAGAGACCACCTGGGACTCCAGGGCTTTCAGGATTCTCGACCCTCCCACAGCCACGCTGCCAATGCTCATTGAGAAGCGGCAGGAGAAGGGGAAGGGCAACGTAATTCACTCTTCATCGGGGAAAGGTGGAAAACATCTTTCATTTAGAGAGCACAGGCCAAAACCATCCTTGGCGTTGTTCCATTGGCTTCAAAGGAAGGACACCAAGCACAAATTTCCTCCCTCCAATCTACTTTAAACAGGGCAAGTGTGTTACTTAAGAGTCACCTTATTGGATGAACCAGACAAGGACCGTAACCAACTGGACTGCTTTTCCTTCTCGGCAGAAGTTGGAGACTGGGAAGCAGAGTCATCAATTTTGGGCTTTTTGGAAGCAGGAGGATCTGAAGGGATCTGAAAGGAAGAGGGGGAGAGGAAGCAGAGATTTAATCATTGTTCTTTTCACAGTCAGTTTAGTGCCAGGATAAAAGGTGGTATTTAAAACAAATATTGATCTTTTCCTGCCATCCCTTGAACAGAACTATCATTTCATGACTACACTGTAAAGAGCTGCAAATGGAAAAGACAAAGGGACAGAGACCAATGTATTGCACGACACAACACTGGCTTCATTCATTCATTCAAGCATAAATGGAAAGAGAGTTACAATACAAGGGCTAAAATGAGGCATAAATATAATCGAGCTATTCACACTGTGCCGCTAAGCAGTATCTGCCTTTTTTATTATTATTATTGTATGCGGAAAGGTAAATTTTAATGTGGTTTCTGAATTGGAAAGATTATTTTAAATGAGAACAGAGCAGACTTTGTTATTCTGTTTGCAATGGTTGTTATGCCGATGACTTCACTACCCCACAGCTGCAGTGGATTCTGGGGGTGCTGCCAAGAGCAGCTTTGCCTTTTCCACAAGTGCCTCAGCTTGGCCTATAAATCACCCTCATGCATAAAATAGTCCTTTGGCAGGCAGGACCCCTTTCCTTCAACACCACAAAGAAATAAAATTCCTACAGTCCCAGTGTGGCTTGCAAAAAAAATTGGTAACTACTGGTTTCACTGGTGTGCTGGGGATACCAGATTGAGGCACCGCCAGCACAAACAAGGCTAGCGGACGGGCTCTGGACCTCATTCTGCATGAAGAGTACAAATAATAAAACAAGAACACACCAACTTTCTTTCTTTCTTTCTTTCTTTCTTTCTTTCTTTCTTTCTGTGAGTTGGAAAACTCATTGCTTTTCCATATTGCTGTCCAACAGGGCTCTTATTAAGATGGCAGCACAATATGGCAATAACCAGTAATAATCCTAATCCTGTATGTTTATACAGAGCTTTTCCATCCCACCATTGCGAAGCACTATATAAAGGCGCATAAGCATCCACCTTCTATGTTTTATAAATGAGGAAACTGTGGGACAGAGAAGTTTTAAGGGCAAGATTTTCATGTGTCTACTGATTCTGGGTGTCCAACTTGAGACCCCTTAGAGGCCTGGTTGTTAGAGGGCGGCTACTTAGCACTCTCTGAAAATCAGGCTCCTTTAAGGTGTCTCCTTTAAGTACCCGAGACGGAGTCACCCAAAGCCACTATCCTTGGAAATTACGTTCTGAGTGATCTACCCAATTTTCAGAAAGGGAGTTTCAGGCAGAGCTGAGATTTGAACTCCGTTCTCCAGACGCCCAGTCCACTACCCTATCCACTCTGCTCCCAGCAAAGCCTGGAGCTGGATGCCATACAAAAACACAGCCCCTTTGCCAGCCTTAATTTGGAGGTAACTCAGACATCAAGTCCATGATCTGTTGCTTTTATGGGTGGCAGAGCAGCTTTGCAGAGCTGTGGTTCAAGCCAACCAGTCTCTAGTTAATGACAGTTAACCTGGCAGCCTGCGCTGCTAGGACTGCTCGTGGTCTTTTATGGCCCGATTCACGCTGTAACATAATCGAACCCAGCACAGATCTCTTACTACAGCACTCTAAGGCGAGCTACAGGCTGGGGCGCCTTCCCATACATAGCAGATGAAGCAGAGCATGTGCGTGAGGAACCGCGAGTGCAAAATTAGCCCATGCCAGCGCCAAATGTCAGTGTCATTGGATTTGCAAGGGCTTCTTTTGGCTCAGCATCAACCTTTTATTTCTTTGGGCTGACTCTGGAAGTGGCTGTGCCACAGCCCCTCCTCCCTTGCCAGCTAGAAAGGGGCACTTTGGAATGGCTTCTGCAGAAAGCGCAGGGCAGCGGGGCTGGGAAAAGGTTCGTTTTTGCTGTCAGAGATGCTGTCTGTGCAGAAGCAGTGACAGCATCAGAATGGTATTTGGCAGGCGAGGCGCCTCCCAGCCCTATCCACTGGGGATGGTGAGCAATGTGGGGAGGGGAAAGGAAGGGGCCTGGAATGAAAAAGGCAACAGGTGGCAAGACTCAGCATGGAGACCAGTTCCCCCCCCCATCACTGCTACCCATCTCAGCTGCAGGAGAACATTTTGCTTAGGCAGGATGGAGGACAGCCATCCTGGGCCCTGTACTGTGCACACATGGATAGCACCATAATGGGCTTGAAGTGGGGGGCCAGTGTAAAAACAAACAGCTTTTGGGGAATGGGGAGGAAAGCGTCAAGTCTTAAAGGGGCTTGAGGAAAGATATTTAAATAGAATCACCTCATTTGCATTTTCAAGTGACAATGTGTCTCCTTTTTTCTTCTCCGCCCTCCTCCCTGTTCCCCTCTAATCAAGGCTGACATCCAAGGCAGAGGGGGAGCCTGAGCTGCACAAAATAGGAGCAGACAAGCAAAACAATCCGTGCCCCTTGCTGCCAGTGGCCAGCGCTGTTCTGTTCCTGTGCACCGGAGCCATGATGGGAAATCCTGATTAACAGCCTTGAAGGGGGAGCCCCTTCACCCCCCACCAAAGAGAAGAGAAACAGCTGCTGACAGCCCACGTAGATTGCTCTAAATGAAGCAACATCATCTCCCACCATGTGGTGCTAGCATTCCTGAGAATCAGGGTTGGCTTGTGGGCTGGGTACTGGACTGTGACTTGGAAGCCCTGCAGTCTATTGCACACATCGGGCTGCTGTGTGCCTCAGGCAAGTCATTTCACCTCTCTCTGCCTTGTTTCCCCTTCCACCTTTATCTGTCTTGTCTACTTAGATTATTAGCTCTTCAGGGAAGGGACTGCCCACCAGGTACAATTGTAGCTATGGGTGCTACTGGAACACTGCTAATAAGAATTACTTTCTCACCCTCTGTGAATAATAATGAATCAAGATCCAGGGCTATTCATGAAGAAGTGGGGATAATGCTTTGAAATCCAAAAAGCAGTGGGTCGCTCTTTGCCCTGTCACACATGCCATTTGGTTACCCTTCTCGTTAGGTTCCTTCTCGTTACATTCTTATCTGTCTGGGCAGCCACTGAAAACATTTCTCCCTCCTCACTGAGCTGCAGCAGCTGTGCCATAAACCCATCAAAGGCTCATGTTCTACAGGTGTCAAAATTGGTCAACTGATGACCAATAAGCCCAGTAGAGATGTCAAGCAGGCAGCCAATGAGAAAGCATTATCACATACCTTTCATCCAAGCATGACTCAAAGCAAAGCAGAGTCTGCTGATGAAATAGGTAGAATTTGATCTTCCTACCACAAGGGAGTGTGAACAACAGCTCAAAAAAATCAGGGCTGAGGAGGTGGACAATTACAAGAAGGGAAAAGACAAACACACTCTAGTAGTCTGGACACTGAAATACAAAAATATTATGAGGCATGTAGTACAACTCCCACTTCCACATGATTCACTGATTATACACTAGGCTAGGACAGGCTCTCAGCTGGTAATAAGTAAAACTGACAAAAGTACCACTCTATAGCTTTCACTGTGGGCAAAGTAGCCAGCATGGGGGAGACACAGTAGATCATATATGAATTAAAATTCTTTTATTTCCATCCATATACATAAACTTTACAAATAAAATATTAACACCGGTGGCATTTAACGGGGCACTAAAGGATGCTTTTCACCATTCTTATAAATGACCTCCCCCCAGCCTCCCCGATGTGTGCAATAAACTCTTAAAAGCTTGAAACATATATTTCTGTTTCCTTAACTGTATTCCCCTTTGCTTGTGTTGCTCAAGAACAATGGTTTGTTATTGTATAGCTATACATAAGCACTGGGGCTTTTCATGATGGTTTGTTGTGGTAGGGTACCTCAAAGCCTAGAGCTACGCAAAGTGGCTTGTTATTGTAGAGTTGCTCAATTGCAC
Organism: Dermochelys coriacea; assembly: GCF_009764565.3. Lineage (NCBI taxonomy): Eukaryota > Metazoa > Chordata > Testudines > Dermochelyidae > Dermochelys > Dermochelys coriacea. The sequence goes on along the minus strand of NC_050085.1, from coordinate 17,974,519 downwards.
TGGTATAAGACGTCTCTTGTTATAGGGGAGTTTAGGAGCTCTGTGGCATTTGCTTTGGTAAGGAAAGGTTTATATGGATCCTTAAGAAAAACATAGAAGTGAGATTTTGGGCCTGCTAACTGTGATGGCATCCCTTTAAAGTCACACTGGTATTAATCAAGCTAGTTTGGATTTTGGCCAAATGAGATCACATTTGACACGTCATGCTAGCTCGATTAGGTATTGTATTATCAAAGCATGAGATCAGTGGAGATGACCTTTACCCGCTGCTTCTCAGAAAGACACCCCACTATCTTCCGAAAGCTAAATAATAATACTAAAACTAGCAGATCAGGAGTCAACTAGTAAGACTGGCCTGGCCCCTAAAAGTTCCTTTTCAGTCCAACACAGAGTGAAAATTGGGCTCTCAGAATAAGACACTTTCAAGCCACTCAAGATGGAGTCATTCCTGGGTACTCTCTCTGGGGTCAGATTCCTCTCTAGCATCTGGGCTGAGTGGGTGATTTTTGTTCTCCAGGCTCCTCTATTCCCCGAGGGTTTCTATTAAGCACAAAGCAGGGAGTGCTCTGGGGGTCTGCGTGCGCACGCGCACGTGTGTGTGTGCGCGTGCGTGTCTGACTAAGCACCCTGTAATCTGAGTAGCTATCCATTACGGGATAAGCTCAGATGCTACAAAAAAGCAGTGTCCTCACTTGGAAGAGGAGAGCAACAGAATGGGCAAAAGTCTCTGGGAGCACCTTTTGCAATTTGACCCTATAATCAACAAGCCAACAAGCAGCAAACATGCCTGTTTCCCTCGTCTCTGAAACCAAGCAGCACCCCAAACCCAACGTCTGCAAACACCCCAGGGATCTGTTCAAAAGCCTGGCCTTCATTCTGCTCCCCCTCACTCGTTTTACATTACAGTAACCATATCAATTTACACTGGTGCAAACAAGAGCAGAATTGAGCCAATTTGCCTAACAGGAGCGGGAAACTTTAGGTGGAGAGTGGTGGGCAGGCGGGCAGTCAGATATTTTAAGGTAGCTACCCAAAACAGGGGTTGCTTAAAGTATGTGAGGAGATGAGGGTCCCTGGATAGGAACATAAGAACTTCTGTACCAGATCACACCAGTGGTCCACCTAATTCGGTCTCCTATCTCTAATAACACTCACCAGCAGATGCTTTGAGGGAAGGTGCAGGAAACCTAGTAGACATTTAACAGATGGGTATTAATGGGTGATGTGACCCAAAGTGAAGGCTGGTTTCAATTTCAGAGTGGTTCAGATTGGATTTTGCAGGGCTGCACCTGCCTCAAGGGGATCCAACTGAGAAGCAGACCCCCCCAAAAAGGAAGGGACCCAATTCATTCCAATTCAGCCCTTTGGGGCTGACGATCTCACCACAGCTAAATCTATTCCTAACCCAGAACCGCCAAAAGCCTACTGCAGTTAAAATGGGGGAAACTCCTGCACATTGCACTGGATTTTTAATCCTTCCTAGGAGGGGTATGAATGCAGCCCCCGCCCCCCCAGCAGGGGGTAAAGCTAGTGAAAAAAGAAAAACTCCAGGCTTTTGCTCTTTGAGTTCAGTGATGCAGGGCAAGCCCGGCCACTATGGCTATTATTGTAGCTTTGAGAATATCTGACAGGCTGGAAGCAGGTGCAGTGACCCACACTGCATGGGGTTACTGATTCATCTTTGCATAGAAATCAGACAGCTAAAGGGACAGAGCACGTTCTATGCGGAGACTCTGATTAGGCCATAGGGTGTCTTTCCCTCAACCCTGCCCCTTCCTTTTAAATGGAGCTTGAAATAGATCGGGGACATGGGAACAATACTAGCAGAAATCACTTTATCCTACTTGGCTGGGAACTCCTTTAAAGGGCTGGATTCATGTGGTCGCAGATGTGCTAAGAATAAGACCCACCCTTCCCCACTGCATTGATCCACTCCTCGGATCACAGCCCTGGGTGTAGATACGTGGGGGAGGGAGGAGGCGGCTCCATGGGGCCAATACTGCGCCCACAGGGAAAGCTGAGTCTGCACCAGGTTATGGGACTCTAGCAATGGAGGGAGACAGGGAAGGAAACTGTGACTCACAATTCCGTCCTACAGCCGCTCAGCTACATGCCTCTCCTAATACAGGCCTGAGCCCAGAAGGTCCAAGGTCGCCATTAAGAATGAATTATTCAGTCCACTGGGGGAGGGAAGGGAGGGTGTGAAAGGGCAATTCAGGAGACCAAGCCACAGTAATGCATGATTTTTACATGTACACCTACGCATCCCAGGGAGTTCGAGGGGAGGGGATACGGTCAAGAACTTGAAGCAGATCCTACAGCAAACAAGAGTCTGTCTTTTCATGTTTTTCCACCAAATGTATCCGATGAAGTGAGCTGTAGCTCACAAAAGCTTATGCTCTAATAAATTTGTTAGTCTCTAAGGTGCCACAAGTACTCCTTTTCTTTTTGCGAATAAAGACTAACACGGCTGTTACTCTGAAACCTGTCTTTTCTTGGTTGCTTTAAATGTCTCCCATCACACACAGAGTGAACCAAGAAACCTCTATTTTCATCTCTTTATGTGATTACTAGAAAGAAATATGAATCTGTGTGCATGTGTATGGATTTGATTCTTTATCTCCCTCATACGGGTGTACCTCAGGAATGATGCCACCAAAGTCACGGGGGTTACACTCACATAAAACCAGGGGAAGCAAAATCAGAAACAGGCCCATAAATCTATGCATAGCATTATAGCGTGTTGTTCAAGCTGCTGCTTTTGCTAAGAGCCGAGTTCAGTTATACCATAAGAAAGGGTGGAGCTTCCTGTCTCGGCAGATACTCAGTTTGGGCGTGAAAATTAAATGAATTTCTCACTCAGAACAAAAACCACAAGACCAGACGCCAGTCTGATACCGGTTTGAAGAAACCTCAAAGATACACTTCTTGGGGGTTAAAAACGTGACAGACACCAAAAGATAAAAATACATTAAAAAATAAAGCAGCAAACAACTAAGTGGCAGGTAATAAACTATACCATCCGGGTCAGACTCCAGCCCAAATGGGCAAAGCTCTGACCCAGTTCAGTTGTGCAGCATGAAAGCAACACTGTTTGTGATGCTGTAGTAAAGGGTTGGTCTAAAATTGGGTCTGGTCCAAAGCCAATGGGAGTCAGCCCACTGACTGCACTGGATTCGGGATCAGAACCTGGTTAAATGATAACCATAAGTTATCATTTCTGGTGTTTATAACTGGCTGCAAATATGAGCTTGGGATGGAGGGACATGGGTGCGTCTTGGCTCACGTTGGCACATTTATCCCAAGGAAACTTGTGATCTAGGCAGGTACCTAGACAGGAGACTGACCTTGAGAGCATGGAATGGCTGTAAAAAAGACACTGCCATCTACTGGGACCTAGGACACACTCACCAGAGAGGCCAGGACAGTCCATGTGTTGTGTTATGTCCATCCCTGGTGTAACTTTCCCCTTCAACTACATAGATGATTCGGTAGACAGGACATAGGGCTGGAAGTCAGGAAACCTGGGTTCAGCTCTTGGCTCTGTCGCTGACTCACTGTGTGGTCTCGGGCAAATCACTTAGCCCACCTTGCACCATCTGTACAATGAAGATAATGTCTCCCTACCTCCCAGGGGCGATGTGAGGGTAAAACCAATTAATGACAGAGTGGCACAGATAACAGGGACTACATACGTTCCTAGGCAGACCTAATTCAGCCTGCAGTGGGGGTGACTGACCGTCATTACCATTCAGGAGCTTCTTGCTGGCCTAAATGAACATAACAAGTCTGACCAGGTCTTAGTGGATGGGTGCTTATCTTATTATTTTTTTAAAAGGCATTTGGCCAATGCTTAATTTGTAATGAAAGAGGTGCCAGGGCTGAACTGCCACACCCAGAGGTGCCAGGGCTCGACCCTGACACAAATGAAGCACTGCATTTGGCCCAATGCAGCACCTGTTTTGGCCTGCTCGGAGAGGCCAAGGACCAAATGGGACAGGATGGGCACAATGGGCAGGATTTTCAAAAGCACCTGTGACATATGAACACAAATAGCACTGAAGCCAATGGGACTTGTACTCCCAAGGCCCTGGGGTGCTTCTGAAAGCCCGACCCCAATGTGTGTGTGTGTGGGTGGGAAGCTTGCCCATTGCCACCTGCAGAGCACCCATCATGTGGCTACGTGAAAAACTTCATTTTCCTCAGCACTCATTTGAGTTTAAAAGTAAACCTTCCAACCAGAAATTCAGTAGACAAACGAACAACAATGGTGCATCTAATCTCTCTGTCCAGGCCTCTGCACCATGCTCACTGCTGTGGTATCTAAGCATAAGGTGTAACACAGGAATAAGCTGCTGCTGCTTCTTTGACTCAGCAAACTAGGAGTTCATCCTTATCAAGATCAGGCTCAGCCCTGGTGATACTGTCCTCTTGCAGCAAAAGCGTTGTAGAAAGCACTTAGAAATCTATCACCAGCTACGGCCCACAGGGGCCCATGGATGACAAGCAGTTAATTCTGGAAAGCCAGATCCACATGGGATTTTGCTAGACAAAACAGATAGCAGGAACTTCTGAGATACAGCCCATGCAGCCACAGCTAGCTCATAGAAAGCCCAGGAGTGTTCAACCTCAGCCAGGGAGCAAGACTCTTCCATCACCAAGGAACCTTGCAATTAAAATAAAGCCAACCAAATAGAAGAGCTGAAAGTGTCGATCCTTCAGAAACTGCTGTGCTTTTCTTAATCAGAAATGAAAAGTGGGTCAGCGCAACTATTCTAACCCCTCCGTGTGCTGTGCCACTGCAAAGACTGGCCGAAGAGCCTCAAGACAGCCTCTGTATGCAAGATGAAAAGGAGTACTTGTGGCACCTTAGAGACTAACAAATTTATTAGAGCATAAGCTTTCGTGAGCTACAGCTCACTTCATCGGATGCATTGTGTAGCTATGCTCTAATAAATTTGTTAGTCTCTAAGGTGCCACAAGTACTGCTTTTCTTTTTGCGAATACAGACTAACACGGCTGCTACTCTGAAACCTGTCTGTATGCAAGATGTGTCACTCAGTGTCTAGTTAGAAGTGAAAGGAGTGGTGTAAGGCTCAGAGATGGGAACGAGGAGACATGATTTCTAGGTTATATTCTGAGCGCTGCTGCTGATGCACTAAGTCACTTCAATTCAGCTCCCTCCTGTATAAAATGGAGATAACCGCCCTACCCACCTGCAAGGACTTTGTCTTGGAAGGAAGTTGGCACAAACAGTATCCTTGAGCAGAATGAAACGACTGTGTCCCATATGGAGTCCCATCTCCCAATGAATCCCCTAACAGTTCATTTTTAAGGGCCCCAAGGTTGGTTCAGACCATTGCACATTCCATCACGGCCACACGTCCTACAGGCCAAATGGCAGGGTGAACAGGACACCCCCCAGAGATGCCATGAGCAGCAGTTTGGAGAAGGCGTGCATTATGTTACCAACAAGCGCGCTAAGCTGCTCCTTCAAGTCCAAATGCAATCCCTGAGGAACATGGAGACTGGGGTTATAGCCTTCTCCCCAGGCGTTCTTATAAAGGATGAGTCTCCTGTGACTTACACCAGTGCAAATCAGGACTAGCTCCCCTGAAGCCAATGGAGCTACACATGGGGTCAAACCCGAGTAAGTGAGAGGGGAATCAAACCATGTGTTTACTTGGCAGGTGCAACACACTCCGCAGGCACCCAATTGTGAACAAACTCCCGCAAAATCCCAAACCAGGCATAATTTAGATTCGAATTCCCTTGCATCCAAATCCTTTAAAACTGTGACACAAGCTCCAATCGCTAGAACACATGCTTCCTACAGGTTTTTGGTGATGTGGCTGGCTGGTGATTAATAAGGTATTAAGGGGGGGTCTCTGTCGAGGACTGTACTTTCATGTGGATTGCAGGAAAATATTTAGTCTGATGCAAACTGATGGGTATAAACGACCTGTCTCAGTGAAACAGAGTGAGCTCAGAGCACTGTAATCTGGAGCAGTAGGAAGATTTACTGCATCTTTACTGTATATATTTAAAAGAGAAAAACCTACCACATCTAAACACCAGTTCTAGGAAGCGCTTACTACAGTCTGCCCTTTTTATTTTTTTTACTACGTTTCTGGTTTTGGTGGCAGGAGTCCAGACCGTCACAGCGCAGAGCTCTCCGTCTTCCCCCTCCCGACAGCTCTGGTGGAAACAGCGAGTATTCATTTTACCCTGTCATTCTGGGAGGCCTGATGACATGAAGTATTTGCTTTCTATTCCTGCCCTTCCCAGCACGCTCACTGGCTGCCACTGTGTCGCCCTGCGTCTGACCTGCGGGGAGGCTTCACAAACCGCAGCTGAAAGCACTTCAGAGAGTGCCCGTTACACAGCGGTTTGAAAAGGTGTGGTGAAAAGCTCCTTGCTGGAGCTGCTGTGCTCACCCTACTACGGGAGACCTGACCGGGACTCGCTTTGCCTGCTCTCAGAGGGAGAGCCTCCACATTGCCTGTAAACCTTATTCTACTTAATCGACACCAGTACAAATGGCACTTCCCCTCCCAAGAACGTTATGTAAGATGCAGTGATTTAGTCAGCCGGTACTTGAGAAAGTTCATCTCAAGGATTTGGGAACAAAGGAGCTAATTCTGGTTCCTACAAAACGCTTCTCTCACACAATTCCTCAGTCTAATAGAATTTCTGATACGGAGTCTGTTTTGTGAAATGTCTGGAGTGAAACCAAATTAAAACTGTTTTCTAGAATATTCTTTGCTGAGCCCCAACAGCCCCTCGACTCTCATTTCCAAAATCCATGGCCAGCGCGCAGAGGAAGCCTTTTCTCCCTTCCCAGCCCTGCTGTCTGAACACTTCTTCCTCTTTTTTTTTTTTTTACTGTAAGATTTTAGTCAGGCTCCATTTGGTGGTTGCGCTTGAACTCACAACTAGCCAACAGCGGATCCATATCAAAAATCTCTCAGCCCAATTTCCTAACAGTTGCTATCACCAAAAAAACCACTGACCCTGCAGCTTGGTTTTAAAATTTCACTAGAAGAAAACAACATACATGTATGTGCACGATTTGCTTCTCAAAGTACTCAATACAACTGAGAAACTCCAGAGAGGCTGTGAATTTAGTAAACTGGGCGGATCTTGGCTCCAGTTATGCACAGAAGCATATTTATTAGGAAACAAAATGGCTGTGATTTGTTATGAACACACCTCCTGGGATACTTTCGGGTTGCTACAGGCTGTAGTGCAGCTTGTAAACTTATTCCTGAGATTAATATTTCGTAGCGGTGTGGTGGTAGAAAGAGCCAGCTATTCCAGCCTTGACATTTACATTCAGAAAAAAACTGCTCTACAAGTTGAACTGGCTCAAAGTTATTAGTGAACTCTGGAATTAAACTCTTACTCTCCCGCCCCCAACTGTTAAATTCTTTGCTGAAAATGATTCTTTGGGTCTGATCATGCATATTCTGACCAGGGGAAGCCAAGGAGACTTTGCCCATCAGTAATGGTTGGTAGGGCTGGGTCTATAAGAGCTGGATTTCAAGGCTTGAGGCCAATCACCAACAGCCAGCTAAACAGAGAATACAGAAACACTTCTGCAGCTTGTTGTTGGTTTACTGTTTCCTTCAAGGGCACGATTAAGCAACCACTTGGATCCAGACATCGGTCCTGATAAGGGCTCGTCCCTGCCTGCTTGAGCCCTAGGTGCATGTTATCTCTGATGAACTGACGTCAAACGAGCACCCCATTCTGTATTGCACTGCATTCAAATCAAAGCCTCTCTCTGCAAGGGGTACCATTTTAAACTTTAAACTTTGGTCTACGTTAAGGTTCAGATGCATCTTCACACAGGAAAATCACAGTATATGTATGTTAAATAAGCAACAGACAGTTTCAGCTTGCTGTTCCGAGAAACTCTGAGCCAGACATAAACAGCTCTTACCCTTGAAATCACTCCCAGACCCCTCCCGGGTTTACCAAGCTGACTAAATCTGGGGAGGATTTTAGACATGCAGCCCCTGATGGGATCCTTGCTCACAATCACATCAAAACACACACAAACTCACACACAAAGCCCAGCGAGGTTGCACAGCTGGAATCGGGCAATAAAAAAACCCCAGTGTACTTAAAAAAAAAAAAAAAAAAAAAAAGAAAAGAAAAAGGTCTTGAGTGCAGTTGGAATGCAGCTGTGGATATTATTTTACATAGGGAGGCGTGCATGTGTGTGTGCGCATGTGTGTAAATACATGTGTGCGTGTGCACGCGGGCATATGTGTATCTATAATAAATAGGAAGTATTTCACTCTGAGCAATCTGGAAAAAATGTACCAAGTGAAATAATTCTATTTATTTTTAGCTGTAAACTAATTAGTTTTTAGATTCCAGCTGCCATCTAGACTGGGGGGAAAAGTAGCAGTCCTCATAGGGCAATGCACGAACGGCTTCACAAGAGCTGGCTGGACCAGTCTCAATCCTCACAGCCTGTACTAACCAGTTGTCTCAAACACATATACAAGTGTCAGAGGTCAATGCCTGGGTAGGATGCAGGGGATCGGCTCAACTACAGACTGTAACGTTTCTATTACCAAAATAATCCTCATCATAATTAAACACCCACATGCATGTGCACATGCACGTACATACGTACGTACGTACGTACACACACACACACACACACACACACACTCACTCCTATTCTGAGCTGCTATTTCTGAACCTGAATAGTTTTCCAGGTTTGGGGGGGGATGACCCTTTCCTTTCCTTCCATTTCTTATCCCTTTGTATCTAGTGCTTATTGGTGCAGTGATATCTACCTGAATTTGCAGACAGGCTGAAACAATAGCTCAGGGAGTCAGAGAATGGTGTTAACCTGGGCTCACCACAACCCTGGGGGGTTGTGAAAAGATATCAGGGGTTACCACCAGGCTTCCCTTCACATGTTGCTAAATGGGAATGGGCCTCTAGTCTAGGGCAGTGCTACTCAAAGTGATGGTCCCCGGACCAGCGCTGGTCCGTGAGCCATCGGCTGCCAGTCTGCGTGCACATTGGAAAAAAAAATTGCCAGTCCCCCACATCAGATAGCTTGAGAAGCACTGGTCTAGGGGATGCCAATATGGAAAAGATTAAGTACCAGTGTTATGAAACAAAGTGACAAGGTGACTTTAAAAGTATGTTTTCCACTTTGAATCAGACTGCTGCCTCCAGAAAGCCTTCTACTCTATCTGGATGACAGTTGCAATAAGCATATAGCTTTTTCAATCCAAGGATCTCAAAGCACTTTGCAAGCATTTATTAAATAATTAAGCCTCCCACCTATACCTGTATTATGCAAGAAGTCAAACTAGATATCACGGCCGCTGCAGGCCTCCGTAATCTATGAATTTACAATTTCAAATTGCCATTATGAAACCAACATTTATCCATAAGAGCCATCTGAGACTTTATGTTTTTCCAAAATGCCTGAAATAATCCCACATCTCAGATACCACTAGTAATCACTGCGGATGAATGTTGACTTGCTAGTGATGACCAGAGGATGACAGCAGAGATTATTATTCTCATTGCACAGATGGGGAAACTGAGGCACTGAATACTCAGAGTAATTATGGACAGGGCCAAGAATGGAACACAGAGTCCTGTGCTGTAATCACTACATTCCCTCCCCAAATAACAAAGGAAGTATAAGCTGAATGCCAAGAATTAAACCTCTGGAGTACAGTGCTCCCACAAGAAAACCTTTGTAAAGAAAATTCCAAAGAAATAAAGTTGATTTTTATTTTTTAAGAACTGTACTTGGTTTTTGGCCCTGGTTTGGAGCCTCTTTTCCACTAGCTAAGACTCTGCCTTGCCCTTCCAGTGCAAACTAAAAATTATGGCTTGAAAAGAATTCCCTATCCTGAGGTTTGGGTTTTTTAAAAAACAAACACAAAACAAAACACACACACACACACACACACACACACCCACACCCCAACACTGGAGCAGAGCCAGTCGCTGACACTAGTGCAAACCAGGTCAGGGGGACTAAGCAGGAAAAATGGGCCCTTTTCCTCTGGCCGTTTTTGTTGGCAACAGTTGTGTGGGAACTCTTGAATGCTATATGGATACCAAGTGTGTGTGTGTGTGCGTGCCTGTGTGTGTGTGTGTGTGCGTGCCTGTGTGTGTGTGAAAGAGAGAGAGAGAGAGAGAGAAACTGAGTGCGAGCATGTGTATAGGAGGGAGACAGAAGTTGGGAGGAACCTAGGGGCCTTGCATTGACACCAATGAAGTTGAGGGGAGTTTTGCCATTGGGTTTCATGGAAGTGGGGTTCAACAAGGAAGCAAGTAACCTCTTCTAAACAGCCCTACTCTGCTCATTTTGAAACACTGGACTGATTCCCTATGGGATCATTGTCCTGGGAACCTAAAAAGCATTTATTGATCAGATATTATTCCCCCTGCTTTTATTATTATTATTATTATTTTTAATTAAAACCAGAATCTGCTGCCCTAACTGCCTGTAAGTTCCATCTTGAAATTCTCTCCAAAGCATCAGTTCCTCTATTGAGAGGAGTCCACTTTGCCAGCCGAGATTCTCATTTTAATTTCAAACCTTACATAAAAGGGCAAGTATTCCCCTTGTGGCTTCCACCAATGTCGGCTCAAGCAAGCGTGGTGTTCTTCCTCAAATACCATCCGACGCATAAGAAACTTCAGCGGCCAGGGGTTTACGAACTCAGAAGGGGGGGGGGAGAGGGACCAACATTGATAGAAAACAGATGAGGTTTTGTTGTTGTTTTGTTAAACCCTCCTCTAGTATCTGGGCAGACTATTAACAAGCTCTAAAATGGACTGATTTGGGGGTTTTCTGACTCCTCTGGTGCCTGCAGTAGTAGCCCGCAGTCTCCTAAAAACACATAACCCGCTTATTATTTAAAATGGGAATATAGCTAAATGCTGCCAGCACCTGGAGAATGCAGACTTACAGGGTTCCTCTGCTACAAACTGTCAATGATACTGTGGATTTTTGCATTTTTAAAAAACAGGTCCCAACATGCTGCATGGCAGATTTACCCCCCTCCCCCACCCCCGTCTGTGCGATGAAACATCTTGGATGAGGGACAGGCAGAATGTGCCACACCATTAAACAAGCAAGCCACCCCGGGAAGTGCAGCTGCAAACAAACTGGCAAAGATCTGCAAGTGTCTTTCGCTGGCAACTTAACAAAGAACATCCCTTGAATGCATCTCCAAGCTTGAGATGGCTTATTATGTCTGAAAGTAGGCCCTCTGCTGACCTCCACAAACTGCAGCACCCACTGGGCTAGTACCTCCATTACATTATGGGGAGAGGACGCTAACACACACAACTGTTTTTGCACATGGCAGCTGGTTACACCTCTACAGATCTGAATGATGCTTGTATGTCACCATGAAAGCACTGAGCAGAGCTCTTCGGGTGATGCTGAAGTTCCCTTGCCCCCCCATATGGACTGGTATTTGTTTTCAGATGCCTCCTTGCTTTGCTCTTCCTCGCAGGCTTGTTCCTCTTGCGTTAAGGTCTCTCCACCTGGTACCTTCCAAAACAGGACCCATGCCAATGCCCCCGCCTCCGTTTAACCTGTAAGTGCCATAGTCTTCCTCAAAGGCAGCTGTTTGTTCCCATCCTGCTAAACTGATGTCTCCATGGTACTATCCCCAAGGCATAATCAGCTTCTCCCAGTGGAGAATGACAACAGTCTGCTTCTAAAGCCAGGATCACCCTGATGCAAACCAAATATGCTAACCGACAGGCTGCAGCAGCACTAGGCTGTCAATCAGACTGTCTCCCATCCTTGCCATGTGAACTGGAACGTCAGCAGGAGTTTTACACCCCGAGCCCTGCTGCTTTTGCAGAGAGATGCCTACAGCTAAAAAGTGAATAACATCTTTATGGATGGCTGCCAGGATTATGATTTTTAAAAGCATTTAAAATATTTTATTGGTAGAACATTCTGCAAAAGTCAGTGCAGGGTTGGGGTTTTTTTGTTTATTTGTTTTTTTAAATATATAACCAGAGAACAGAAAGAAAAACAAAACTAACCAATGTAACACAAAGATGCAATGTCCCTTCAGGAATCTCTTCTGTCCCTTCTTGTGGAGAATTAGGCCTTCACATCCTCTCCTCACTCCTCCTCCTCCTCCTCCTCCAGGCACCTAACCTGATACTTGTGGCAGGCTAGTTTGCTGTCAGGACCCTTGGCAAAAGCATGGCACATGGGCATGTCCATGTGACACTGACAGGCAGCGGTGGGGCGGGGGGGGGAGGAGGAGGAGAGAAATAGAACTGAGAGATTCATCAGACTAAGCTGGGAAGAGTAGTCTAAGCACATTACAATGAATTACTTCAAAGTTCAAAGAGCCAGCAGAGAAATGAGAGACACTTCTTATATCCTGCAGGTTCCCAACGGACAGTAGTCAGATACCCTTTCCTGGAGGTATCCAAGGGACCAGAGTCATACAATTCTTCCTTTTAATTAAAACCTCTGGTGTCAGTGTTAATAATGTGCACTTATACAGCCCTCCTCATCAGAAGATCTCGAAACACAATCCTCTGGGTAATTATGTCCCTTCCACAGAAAGGTAAAACAGAGGCTAGTGGAAGTCACTGTCAGAGTGAGAACCAGAATGCATAAGTGTTGACGACATATTCCCTACGCTAACCAGTGGACAACACAGGTTTTATGTCTCAGGCTGCTTAAAAAGTCTAAGGGAGGAGGGTATATTGTCAATTCAGTGATTATGAATTAATGAGTACAAATCCCATTAAGGTTAATGGAAATGGAAATTCCCACCCCTACTAAATGACCATGTATGCCCCCATGCATCTCTCCAGGGTTTCTTAGGGACTGCCATATTTTTCATCCCAAGAAAACCTATGGTGCAGATGAAAGGGAATGCATTGTGCCTAGACAGGGTAGGACATTTTGGGTACAATTCAGTGGCTAAAATGAGGATTTAAAGCCAATAAAGGGACATCGCTTTTCCTTCCCACCTCTTTTTTCAGTCAAGCCAGGGCCACTGGCAAATGCTGCATTCCAGGGAGGTGGTTCCTTCACTACCACACACAGAGTAGAGGGAGAAATCAAATTCTTTGCTTTCAAAATGTTTTTAAAGCTACAGAAAAGACAGACAGATGCTTCTGTAAGTACCAGACAACTAATGCGCTCTGAAGAAAGGTTATGATTCTAGGAAACCCACAAGAAGCTCATCTACTTTAAGTAACCGTTATTACTCCTGAAACCTCCCCAGAGCTCCAAGGATAAAGCCAGACAACCAATTACAGTCTTAGACTTTCAAAGCCTCTTTTGCTGCCTTTAGAAACAAGCATCACGTGCTCTTTGCACCAGACATTGCGCTTAGGAGGGAAGTTTGTGGGAAGGGGGGAGAAGCTCTTCAGTTCAGCCTTTCCAGAAGCTCTATACAACTGCTCCTCTTTTCTTCTGGTGCCCCTTTTTTTTTTTTTTTTTTTAAATTTTAAGCTCCATTGGGTAACTTGTCTAAACAGAACTAACACGGCCTGGGACATGCATTTCACAAAGGACGCATTTAAAAAAATACATAAGTGACGTACTTAAAAGAAGGTTTTTTTCTGCGATGTGGCCAATGGGATTAAAGAAGGGCAAAGATTTGTAACAATTTTAAAAAATAAAAACCACCTATCTAAATCCAACCTGCTAAACAGAGAGGATAGACACATACATACTCAGCTCCTAAGGAGCAAACTTTGGCAAAGCAGCCCCATCCAAAGGAGACATTACACACTCAAATTTATGATCTCTATAAACAGAGTATGTTATTCTCCAATTCCTTCTCTATTCCAACATAAAAATAATCCTTTCAACCTATAACATTGTAGATGGCAAGATTTTTAAAAAATGCAGCCAATATATAGGTGCAGATATAAATTTATATCATGTCAAATGTGGAAGGAAAAAAGAATTTAAAAAAACAGAAAGGGGATAGGATGGACACGAGGGGAAAAAACTGGGACACCATAAGAAGGCTTTCAGCTCTTGTATAATGTGATGGATTTTAAGCCTTAAGGGGGAGAACTGGCTAAGCAATATTACAATGCAGTGTGACTGAGCAGCCACATGGATTGTGTCTGTTACAATTCTATTAATAGGATAAAAGTAAAGATAGAAGAGGTCTGGCTATATATACTGCCTGTATGAACTGCTTCGCAGCGGGGCGCCCTCTCTTTCTATATTAGGTCCCAGAACCTTCCAGAAGTGGCAAACACACTATCTAATGGTCCAGTCCCACAAACACATACGAACAAGTAAACTTTATTCGGCTGAATTAGCTCAATTGACGTTACCTATGTAAGCGTTTGCAGGCCTCAATGCAGCATCCATATCAAAGCACTGAAGTGTGCACATAAGTCCCATTTAAAGTTAACTGGACTTAAGCACAAGCTTAACTTTAAGCACACACTTATGTGCTTTGCGGAATCTGGACCTGAGATGGTAAGTACACAGATACATTCCTTTTGTTCAAATAATGAAATAGCTGAACATTTAGTCCCACCTTTACTATTTTTTTCCACTCCCTTCTCATTTTCTTGTTACAATGAAGTCCTATTGCACATTCCCATCCCATGTACGTAATCTGCATGACCCCTATAAAGATGGTCAAATAAATATGTGGTGATCTCACAAGTATGGAAATAAGCTTATTTAAAACAAAAATTATATCTTCAGGGGATTTGGCAATAACTTTCAATTATTTTTAATTGCCTGGAAAATTAAAAGAAGAAAATAGTGTGGTATAAATGTTAAGGAACATTATTAAGCAGTTTTCATAACTTCTCAATCTTAGCTTAATAGACAAAAAGAGACTTTTTTTAAGCCTCCCCTCATGGTCATCTGTTCGATATGAATGGACTGTCTGTTCCCATGTGTCCTCAAGGGGGAACTGAACAGAAACATTCTATGATAGAAACCAGACTCAGTTTGACCTGGTGGGCAAAAAGAACTCGACAGAACCCTCAAAACTTGGGTTTAATTATAAACCACTGCGAAGTCTGGATTGTAGCCTGAGAGCAGACATACAGGGAAAGGACTCAGAGAAGGTGCTTTGGAGCTATGAACATCAACCCCCTTCAGCCCTCTTTATTTTTCTAAAGCATGGGGTGGGGTTTTTTTCATCTTCATCAAAACTGATTTATTCACTAACTGCAAAATAAGCAAGATTTCCAAAGTAATAGGCCAAGTCTGTCTTCTTTTCTTCTTGGGGAATCCCATTATCACAAGTCTTTGACATTTCATCCAACATATCATGGGAATCATCAGAGAATTGAAATTCAGCCATAGTGTTGTGGCTTCACGTTTTCTAATGAAGCCTGTGAAGCAGTGATTGAAAAACACAAGACTCTGAGCAGCATCATTTCTTAAGAAACCTTTCAAGCAGTCCAGCTGGAACGCAGTGAATCAAATATTGCCTGAAAAGTACATGCATACATCCTATGGACTTTAATACTCGCATCCAGAAAAGAATTGGACTAACTTACGTTTTTAAGATTCTACCCTTACCCCTCTGCCATGCAAAAACACCCTTATTTTTTAATTATTTAATAACATGGGCCTTTGGAAAGTTTACAAGAGAGTGTAACGAATACTTTTGACCTGCTAAGGAAACAATATTAACCTGACTCTACTCTTACTTAAATTGGTGTAAATCAGCAGTGAAGCCTGATCCAAAGCCAACTGGAATCAATGGTTGGCTTCAACAGTCTTTGGATCAGGTGCTCACTCCACTGAAGTAACCAGAATTACACTGGGATAAATGAAAAAAGAATCAGAACCATTAACACTCTCCATTTCACTAGTATTTCAGGAGGACATTAAACAGCAGCTACTAAAATTAGACATTTTTAAATCGTCTGGTCCAGATAATTTGCATCCAAGAGTTTTAAAAGAGCGGCTGAGGAGCTCACTGGACTTTTGATACTGATTTTCAATAAGTGTTGGAACCCGGGGAAGTTCCAGAAGACTAGAAGAAAGCTAATGTTATGCCAATATTTAAAATGGATAAACGTAATGATCTGAGTAATTACAGGCCTATTAGTCTGATATTGATTCTGTGCAAGATAACGGAGAGGCTGATCCAGGACTCGTTAATGAAGAATTAAAGGAGAGTAATATAATTAATGCAAATCAATCTGGGTTTATAGACAATAGACCCTGTCAAACTAATTTGTTATTTGTGATACAAGTTTGTCTGATAAAGGTTATAGTATTGTCATAATACATTTCTATAAGGCGTTTGAGTTGGTATCATATGACATTTTGTTTAAAAAAACTAGAAAGATATAAAATTAACATGGCACACATTAAATGGATTAAAACTGGCTAACTGATAGGTCTCAAAATGTAACTGTAAACGGGAAATCATCATCGTGTGACTGTGTTTCCAGTTGGGTCCTGGAAGCAATTGTTCTTAATCCTACTCTATTTAACATTTTTATCAATGACCTGGAAGCAAATAAAATCGTCACTAACGAAGCGTGCAGATGATACAAAATTGGGGGACTGGTAAATAATGAAGAGGACAAGTCACTGCTGCAGAGTAATTTGAATTGCTTGGTAAACTGGGCACACGTTTTTAATATGACTAAATGCAAGTGTATACATCTAGGAACAAAGAATTTAGGCCATACTTACAGGATGGGGACTCTATCCTAGGAAGCAGCAACTCTGAGTAAGATTTGGGAATGGTGGTGGATAATCAGCTGAATCGGAGCTCTCAGTGCAACAGTGTGGCCAAAAGGGTTTATGCAAACTTTGGATAAATGGGGGAATCTTGAGTAGGAGCGTTGAGAGGTTATTTTACTTCTGTATTTGGCACTGGTGGATTGCTGTTGGAATAGTGTGTCCAGTTCTGTTAACTCTCCTCTATGGCTAGGGGAGAGGACCTCTATCTTCTTCTCGCCTTCTGTGCAATACCATTATGAAAAGCAAAACTCAAGGGAAACAAAGCCACAAACGGTACTTGAGGGATAATATTAGTGCAGTGGTTTTCAATCTGTGGTCTGTGGACCTCTGAGGGACTATGTTTAAGATTTCCACAGCGGTCCGCACCTCCATTTCAAATTTTTTAGGGGCCCGCAAATGAAAAAAGGTTGAAAACTACCGCAGTAGTGGATATAACAAACGCATGAGAGCACAGAAATTCAGACTAACCATGAAACTCCAGACAAACAATCTGTCCTTAACTCACCCTCCCGTGCCTAGATATTCAAGGATCTTTGACATATGTATCATCATGCACTGTTGAGAGACTTCAGCACCAAAGGGTGAGGTAAGGACACCATGCTGGTGTCCAGTGTTTCATTTAAGCTATGAATTTCCCTGTAAGAGTAGCACTTTACCAGAGTTTTGTTTTGGTTTAAATGGTGCAAAACAAAAACAAAAACAAAACCCACTTACAAAGCCATGAAAATAAACTGTCTGGAGGACTTAGCTTATTTGCAAACTACCAGACACTGAAGTGCCTTGTTGCACCCAAACAGCAAACAAGAAGAATGTAAAACTCAAACATGTGATTAAAAAGAGGAAGCTGTACCACCCCCCCTCCTTTTGCTTTTGCATCCCAACATAAAAGGGAGCATTTCATTAAGCTTCAGTGGAGGCGGCCATGGCTAAAATGCCAGCACCTCATCCCCCGGCCCCAGCCCAGACCCCTTCCTGTACCCAAACTCCTTCCCAGAGCTTGCACCCCTCACCCTCTTCTGCACCCCTGCCCCAGCCCAGTGAAAGTGAGTGAGGGTGGGGGAGAGCAAGCGACGGAGATAGGGGAGAGATAGAGTGAGTGGGGCGGGGCTTTGGGAAAGGGGTGGGGCCTCAGGGAAGAGGCAGGTTAGATCCTGGGTTGCCCTTAGATTCAAAAAGTGATCTGGGGCATAAAAAGGTTGGAGATCATTGCTCTAAGGCCTTTTATTCTTCTTTTGGCTTTGTGTTTTAGAGATTACAGGTGGATGATCAAAATTCCTAGCAAGTCTCTAACTATCCTACCTCAAGGATGGGTCTCAAGTCTGTGGGTCACGTAGATTTCCCTACAACCAGACCCGAACAGAATCTGGGCCGGCTGAAGCCTTAATGACACATACCACTGCGAGCCTCCGCACCAGACAGGAGCTGGGAGTGCTGCCGTGGCTGCTTTGTCAGTCCCTGGGGCAGGGTGACCCATGGATGGAACTACTCATCGCTCTGCAGCATACCCGCTGACTGATCTCGGGCTCTGGGGATGATGGTCATGACACATCAGCTTGAGGGCATGGAGCAGGGGGAGACTGGGGAGGAGGGGAGGGGCTCCAAAAGTGATAAGAGATTTTGCCTCCCCTTGTCCGAGGGAAGAGCAGTGGCTCTGATAGTATCATGCGCTGCCTACTACACGAGGACTGCTTTACAAGCTACAAAGAGTAAATAAGAGGGGACGTGGCATTTCGCCCTAGAGAGTCTGCTCAGGTTGTGAGAAATAGCACCGTTTAGGAGAGAATCTAGCCAGCCAGTACACAGGACAAATATTATCTAGCTCCAGGGGAGTTGGGCAAAGGGATCAGGTGTATATAAAACCAATTACTGGATCGAAGGGCCTAAAGCTTCCAAGGCCCCAATCAATCACACTACAGCATGAACTACGCTAATTCACAACCATCCTCAGAAGGGGTTTTCAACACTGCCCTTCCAAACAGCCCTGACGACCGGTTTCAAAGAGGGTTTGCACATCGTTTCCCCTGTCCATTTTGAAGAGGGATTTTAGTTTAACAAACATGTAAGGTGAAGCCAGGCTACAAACAAATAACCCCGCCAAGTCTATGGGACACTTTTATTGCCAGGTCCCATCCTGCTGCTGTTGGTGCCAACTGGGAGTTTTCCCACCAACTTCCAGGGCAGCCAGGTTGAACTGCCACAGTGAAGGTCCAAATCCTGCTCTCAGGGTCAATGGACTCACACCAGCGTACACGACCAGAATTCATCTGTCGAGACTCCAACCAGTTTCAAAACAGGTGGAAAGGGTTTAAGAGAAATTCTCCTATAGCCCCCTTAGAAAAGAAAAGAAAAGAAAAGAAAAGAAAAGAAAAGAAAAGAAAAGAAAAGAAAAGAAAAGAATGAATTTGGTGGGGAAGAAGTTTATCATCTCATCTGCTGCTGTAGGGGAGAGAGAACAGTGAGGGAAAGGCAGGCAAATAATAAGTCTGGCTCAGCTGTTCGGGGTGGCAGGTGTCCTGAAATCCTCATTGCAGAGAACAAGCCAAGAGGTCATGGGAGTCATGGGTATTTGGAACGGAGCGGAGAAACAATAGGTTTGGGGCCCTCTGTCCCCTTGCCTTTCTTGTCTCCTTTGTTAGTGGTCACCCTCCCAGAATGGCTGCTAGTTTTATTTTAGGGGGTGTCGTTTTTTTTTTTTTAAATCTCCACAGCCTGGTGATTAAAAAAAAAAAGACCCCCTCTCGCTTTATTGTTTGATTCTGGCATGCACGTCACCAACCCCTTTCAGTGAGGCTGCTGGAGACCCTTGTTCTTCAGTCAGGGCCAGGCAGCGGCCAGAATAACGGGGCCAGATGCAAGGCCAGGCTTTTGAAACTTAGCTTTTTTATGCTCCCCCTTTGGTATTGCTCTCTGAGGGACCAGCTCAGTGCAAGCGTTGGGGACACGGTGGTTAAAATGCTAGCAGGTACCATGGCACAGCAAGGGATCATGCTCAGGTGGAGCTGAATCGTTGGCAGAAGCTGTGGGGAAAAGGACAGTCCAGACAAGATCCTTCTCCTTGTACACTTCGTGTCCACAGCTAACATGGGTTGTACAGAAACCGTGTCTCATTGGTCCTGCTGTGAGAACAGATGTGTCCTGAGAGGGTTACCTACTAGTTAAAGCACAGGGCAGGCTGTTACAACTCTAAGATTCTATTCTGGGCTTTATGCTGCTCACTTATATGACATTGAGCAAGTCACTTAACCTCTGTCTACCTCACTCGTGAGTGCTCTGAAGCTTAATTAATTTGTCAAGGGCTTTGAGGTGGTCATTATACAAGAGTAAAAAATTGTTCTTGCTTGACCATAGTGTGTACAGGGCCTTGAGAGCAAAACACTGATCTCACCAAAGTTCAGATAAAGAAGGCAGAAGGGCCAATTCTCCTCTCATGCAGTTTTACACCACACTTCAAAAGTCCTGAAACTCCTGCTTTTCACCAGTTTGGAGAGCAGAGCAAGGAAGCGGTGAGATAAGTCAGTTCTCTGAGCTTGAGAGATGAGGTGAAGCACTCAGGTCATCAACCGTTTTAATTTGGGGTTGGCAGTTGCCCAGAAATGTGTTTCAGAGGCAGGAGAAGAAAAGAGGAAGGAAGATGGTCCTTGCCTCATTGATGTAGATGGACACATGGACCGGATTCTACTCACTGGCAGCGATGTTTCCTGGAAGTTACACTAGTGTGAATCTACTCTAAGAGGAGAATCAAGCCGTTCTGGGTGACAAGATAATCACCTTTCCTGCATTCACAGTTCCACATACAGCTTTCATTTTGCCCCACAAAACAAGGACTTTTGCTGTGTGCTGTCAGAGTCCATTTAATGGGATACTTCTTGTGCTTTAATCTCCATAAAGAGACACACGTGTGGACTGGAGTAACGTCTTGAAAGGAGATTGAGTGTAATAAGAGGGCAGATGGATTGAAAGAAGATTAATACTTCATTTGATTCCAAACTGCCTGACCAAATACGCTGGCTCGTCTGCTCCTCCCTGCCCGATCCGAAGATGATTCCTGACACCAGGCCAGAGAAATAAGCCACAAAAACAAACCCCAACAAAAATGGCAGGTTTTATCATTTGGATTGGTCCCATTAATGTGCATGGGAGATGAGCCTGCAATATAATTAAACCTTCCTCATTTTGCCATTTGTCATCCAAGGCCTCAATCTGTCCTAGGTTAGAGGGGTGTTGTCTGATTTACGACACCATTGTATTTTGTGTGAGAACAGGGCAAGCTCTCTTCTCAAAGGTGTTTGGGCCCGTTGTTCTGAATCATGGTTGTTCTCAGGTTCAAGAGGAGACATGTTTCTGTAAGATGATTTCTCTGTGTCAGAGGATTTAATCAGGTCAAAGTAGCGATTAAAACCAGGACTAGAAACACAATCCTTAAAGGACCAGCTGCAATATTAAGCTTTTTATTTTTTGACTGCAACAAAAATTATTAAATATCTGTCGTTACTGAACATATCTTTTTTAAAGTTAATCTGAAAATCTGCTAGAAAAATTTGGGCTTCTTTTCCTCCCTGGTAGGTAGGCCAGGCTACGGAAGGGTATTGCTGTCCAAATACATTTAGTACGGTACTCAATGTGACTGCATTATTCCCATCTGGACATGCTTAGTAGGTAGGCTTTTCTGATGCTTGGGTTTTCTCCACTGTATGTCTTCTAAATTTTCTGCACAGTAATAACCCTGTAATACTATCTACAGTCTTTACTCCAGTTTCCAGCTTGCTACAGTGTAGGTCTGTGGTTGTTTCCATCCATCCAAAGACAACAGCTGTATACCATGATACCATATTTATAGTGATGAGGAAGAGGAGAAGAAAAAACCCTACACACTAAACTGCATTTCTCCTCAAGCTTCATACAGACAGAAAAAGAACCACAAAGGCCAAAAATACTTCCTTCGTGAATTCCATAAATAGTATGGTCACTGGGTGAATGAATCAATGAGCTTTGCCATACGTGTCAGCCTCTTGCCCATAATGACGCAGAGAAATTCTCATCTTCACATTGTCTTGCCAACATGAACTAATTAATCCTCATGTCACCCTGGGAGATGTCACCATAGCCTCATTTTTACAGCTGGAGAAACTGAAGCAGGGAAGGCCACTCAAGGGAGGAAGGAAGTGTGAGGTTCCTGGCTTCTCCTTCTGTGCTCCAGCCACCAGACCACATCCTAGAAACCATTGTCCATTTCTATGGGCACAATTCTCAGATGGGATGAGCAACCATAACTCCTATGGAAGTTCATGGGAGCTGTAGGTACCAATACCCAGTGAATCAGACCACAGAGGGATATTTTTAAAGGCACCTAAGGGATTTAGAAGCACAACCCCCACTGAAAGTCAACTGCACTTGTTCCATTTACAGGGCTTGGTTCTTCCTCTCAGATTCACCTGTGAGACACCTTTCACTCCAGTGGAGCTCCTCCTTCACAGCACAATGGGACATCATCTACACCCAGAGCATCCAGGATGCTGTACTCCTTTCTATTCTCCCCACAACTATTTTGGTAATTAATTGAGCTTTAAATATTCATGGTAAATAGGCCTAATGGCCTGTGATGGGATATTAAATGGGTGGGATCTGAGTTACCCAGGAAAGAATTTTCTGTAGTATCTGGCTGGTGAATCTTGCCCATATGCTCAGGGTTTAGCTGATCGCCATATTTGGGGTCGGGAAGGAATTTTCCTCCAAGGCAGATTGGAAGAGGCCCTGGAGGTTTTTCGTTTTCCTCTGTAGCATGGGGCACGGGTCACTTGATGGAGGATTCTCTGCTCCTTGAAGTCTTTAAACCACGATTTGAGGACTTCAATAGCTCAGACATAGGTGAGAGGTTTTTCGCAGGAGTGGGTGGATGAGATTCTGTGGCCTGCGTTGTGCAGGAGGTCAGACTAGATGATCAGAATGGTCCCTTCTAACCTTAGTATCTATTTTTCACATGCTTAACCATTTTAAAATTAATCTGGGTCTTGTTTAATAGGATTAGATACTAAAACCCCAGCCAACTGGCATAATTCATTCTAGGACTAAAAGGCCAATGTGGAACACACACAGTATTGGTTGGGAAGAGAGAGTGATATTTACTCTTCCCTCTTCTCCATATTTAATCATCACTGGTATAGAGCTTGGAAAAAGTATCTTTATGCAGCCCCTGGATTTCCCCATGCTGCATCACAATTTTAAAAGCAGGCTCTCCATTAATAGAAGATAATGTGGTTTTTAAGTATTGCTGTCAGTGTCTAGGAGCACCAACTAAATAAACGGAACAATCTAATTTTAAGTTTGCCTGAACTGGACTGGACACTATAGTTCATTACTTGCGTCGAGGATTTAGAAGCACAACCCCCAGTGAAAGTCAATTGCACTTGTTCCATTTACAGGGTTTGGTTCTTCCTCTCAGATTCACCTGTGAGACACCTTTCACTCCAGTGGAGCTACTCCTTCACGGCACAATGCATCGAGGATTTTTATTTTTTTTTTAAAGTGTGTTCACAAACCATGGTACTGTATAAAGTTCACTTGTTTCTTGCTATTTTCCGCATCTGGCTCTTGCAAATGTAAATTGCTCATCCTTTCCTGAGCCACAGGAATATATCAGCACTGAGACAGAGGTTCAAGTAATGAATGTTAAGGATGTCCTAGAGAGCTGCAATTGTGCTTGCATCCTGACACCAATTCAACTGCCTCCCTCTGTTTACATGACATGACATTTATATGGCAGTGCTTTCCCAATACATCTGGAGCATGTCCCATGCAGCTGTATGAAGCCCAGTGGAAATAAAATCATGTTTGTACATTACACTGGAGGAAGTGTGGTCTCATGGTTAGCGCAAGGGCCTGGAACTTAGGGTTACTGGATTCTACTCCTGGTTCTACCACTGATTTTTTGTGGGGCTTTAGATAAAATCACTTAACTTCTCTGTGTCTCAGTTTCTCATTAAATAAAAATACCTGTCTCATAGGGGTCCTGTGAGTATTAATTAATGTTTATAAAGTGCTTTGAGATCCTCAGATGAAAAGCACTATCGAAATAAGACTAATTGCTCTGGACAAACTATTAACAAAGCTCTGTGTAGGAAAAATTCAAAATGCTTCTCAGTTCCCAATTAAAACTCAGTTAAACATTTTATATTCTAAGAAATAGCTCAAGATAGGAATTGTGATTTATGTCTTCTATATAATGCGGGCCCAATTTTCAAAAGTTGGTCCCTTCATAAAACTTTTGAAGGCTCAAATTATCAATTAGGATGAAAATATCCACAGGTTCATTAAAGAGGAGATTTAAGGGTGTGAGTATATGTATATATTTTATAAACCCTCTTGCTTCACTTAAAGGAGGTTAGGAAGTATTATCTCCAAGTCAGGATAGTTCACAATCCTCCACTATAGTGTTGTTGGGTTGTTTTTTGGTTTTTGGTGTTTTTTGGGGGGAGGGGGAAGGGAATGGAGGAAGACATTGTTTGTGTTTTTTTTAATCTTATTCTGAAGCATCTGGTACGGGTCACCAGATACCAGACTAAAAGAAGCTGTGGTCTGGTCCAGTGGCAATTCCTCACTTCCTAGATGTACAAATGGCCATTTTCTGCATCTATGTACTAATTAATACCTGGGATCTGGACATGCAAACAGGCCCTCCTTGTTTGAAACTGGGAACTATATCTATGATGGAAAACACATGTCCTAGCTATACCAAAGACCACAGGCCAGATTTTCAAAGGTAAAGATGCAGAAGCACCTAGTGGGTTTTCAAAAGTGCCTAGGTACCAAACTCCTTTTGATTTCAATGGAAGTTAGGTACATAGGGTACTTCGGAAACCCCACCAGAGGCCTATCTGCACATGAGGCACCCAAATACCTTTGAAAATCCGGCCGGCATTTTTAACAGGCTGGGCCCTGTATGAAAGGACCGTATTAAAGGATCTTCAAGATGTCCAGTAGATTTTTTCCTCAAGACCACTTCTACCAGCTGACTGATCTTTTCTTAGCCCCTTGGTCAGTCAATTAATCAGGTTTTACTGTATGTTACACAACCTGGTTCATGCTTCATAAGAAAGTCAAGGGTTATTCTTGTGATACATTTCCCTCTGAGTGGAATATGTTGCATTACGCTAAAAGAACAACGAACAAAGAGCCCTTGTACAACTGCTCTTTTATGGTTCTGTTTTCCACTGGGGCAGACACAAACTATCTTCCAATTCAGAACAATAAGTAAACAATATACATTCCTCCCAGCATAAGTGAAGACCTTAGACGTAGGTGGAAAGGAAATGAAAACTAATTCTTGTTGGCTTAGGTGTTTCACCTGTAAATCCTGGAAATGTAAGCCAAAAATGAAACCTAGAATTAGCTGGAGGTAAATGGGTGCTATCATGGGACCAACCACACACACACACACACACTGCAGTTTCACTAGTTTTAACTCTCCAGCTCCATGGCAGAATCGCTTTACACACTATAGCTGCCATCTTATCCAGACTGACTGGTTTATTTATAGTGTTAATGAGGGAGGGTTACAATTCTGCGGCAGGCACCAGCCTGGCTAATGTCACCTCTGTAGGTGCTATTCTGTTATGGGTGCCAGCTACAAAATCCATCACACAGAGGTATCATTCATACCCGCTCTCTTCTTTGTTTTGCTTTTCCCAAGAAAGGATTCTTTGAATCTGTGTCCAGAAGAGAAGTAGGGCACCCATGAATTCTCTGAAGTCAAAGTGCTGCTAGTGTAGTGCTGAGGTTGTGACTTTTCCCGGTCCTCTATTTCCACCCTCCCTTATGTCAGATCACATTAAAGTAACAATCAATTTTTCTGTTTGGTCTTTTCCATCCTCTCTCCCTTCTCCCCGCCCCCGAATTGCAGGTAGTCTAGGGAAACTTGGCATTTGGCATCAATAGGCAGCTCCACAGCTGGTGGAATAACCTGGTGACTAAGTCCTCTTTTTAATTTTCATTGGCTTGAGCTCAAGCCTCATACCTGCTCAGCATGATTACTACAAAGATTAATATTTGCATAGGTGGGAAATAAAAATAGCAGACAGCAAGGATGTCACTGTCTTAAAGCACAAGAATGAACCTGAGCAAAACTAACCCTTTCCTCAAAAAGAAAAGGAGTACTTGTGACACCTTAGAGACTAACAAATTTATCTGAGCATAAGCTTTCGTGAGCTACAGCTCACTTTATCAGATGCATTCACCCTTTCCTATGATGCTGGCATATGTATATAAAGCATTTGGAATGGTCAGATAGGCACTGGACAGACAGTGTGCCACTGCCCTGCCAGATAGAGTGCTCTAGCTCATGTGCAGAGCTGGTGTGTATTGCCAAAACTGATGTCCATTAGAAACTACTGACAAGATCCTGCTCTCAGATCTCCAAGAGTAGAGGGATGGTCATATGATCTGCGGTGTTGTGTTCCTGTCCAAATACTTTGGAACTCCCTGGGTGACCTGGGGCGCTAGGTGTCTGAGAGTTGTCTAGGTATCATCTCCATGAGCTTGTTTCCTGACGTTCCTCCCAGGGCTGCTACAAGGCTTAATTCAAGCACTTGAAATGCTCTGACGTTCCAAGGCGGAAGTTCTACAGCACGATTCAGCACTAATCGTGTTATAACTAGCGTGTGGATTTCAACTCCAACATTCTGCAGTCCCCCGCCGGAATGGACCCACTGATGTCTGACACGTAGGGACAGCGGAATATCATGGCTCCAGTCCATGTATTTGAGAGAAGCACTGTGCCTGAGCGTGGCAGGGAGGAGAGGAGGTCATCAGGATGCCGGGCACGAAGAATGTCAGACTGCCATCCCAGGGAATGCGCAGTAATAAGAAGGGCAGTAGTGAAGGGACACTGTTTGGCATTGTGCACAAACTCCCAATTGCGTCTGTGCACGATACCGGGGAGTAGAGCGTTCTCAGGAGCCCACATTTTGAAAGGTGGCACTGGCACCCCACAAAAAGAGTGCATGCACAAACAGGCATTCAGAACTGGTAACTGAGTGTGTAAGGGCCTGCTTGTGCACATACATATGGGGGTTTGTGTGTGAAAACTGGCGCACATGCAAATGCTGCAGGCACAATGTAAAATGTCCTGTTGAAAATTTGCCTTTTCCTGAACTCTGGACTCAGATTAGGAAAAGGAACTTCTCCAATTAAAGCATCAGTGCTCTGCAACACTGCCCAGTTTACAATGAATGCAGCTAAAGTTCTGCTTCATACAGGCCAATTGTCTCTAAATACATTACAGGGCCATGTGAGTACGTATCAATATTAATTCACATACCCAATCAATCTTTCTAAGGTATTTTAAAACTAATCTATTTTTGGCCAAGAGCCTTGCAGTGTAGATATGCTACTTTATAGACTAGCTAAGAATCTCCAAGACAAAAATACAAATGAAATACAAGAAATTCAAATGTCTCTTGCTGCTGCTCTGCTGACAAAAATAAATCTACGACTTCCTCAAGGAAACGGAGTCATCTAATTTTCGGTCTAGCCATTTCACTCCCAGAACAACAAACACATTTACTATGGTCAAGCACAGTCTATCCATCTGTCTGCCTGCCCACCTCTAAACAGGCATTTAGAATAAATTAACCTGCTCAGCCTGAATTATAGTGTCACTGCTGATAACAATACTCATTATTCAGTTATTCTTGGGTGGGGGGGATCGTTTGGTGAATGTAGGGCATGCTCCAAACAGTGAAGTCCACGGGAAACTCTCTAGTGACTTCAGTGGGGTTTGGATTAGACCCTTAATGCTGAGGGACAGGTTCTGGCCCTGTCGTCTGAAGTCCTCTCTCTAGCCACAAAACAGGTATAGCAACAGTACAAGTTTCATCCAAAGAGGCTTCAAACGTACACCTCAAAGGGTGAGAGGGGAGCTTAGTCTCCATAGCCCATTCAATCCTTGCCTCTCTGTTCAGCCTGCCCAGCAAGGGGGACCCTCAGGGAACATACAAATGCACCCCAATGAGAGGCGCGTGAGGAAATCCAACCTTGTTAATCTTTGCTGTTTGACCAAAGCCAATTATTTTGCTCACTATCCAGGGCTCAAAGGATCCTAGGAGCTGAACAGAGCAAAGCAGGTGTCTGTCAAAATAAAAAGAAACTACTAAGTCTCCAAGGAGGAAGGGCAGGGAGGAGGAGGGGGACTTATTGTGGTTGTGAGGTGGGGAACCCTATAAAAGCACCATGACGACAGAGCAGAGTGATGGAGAGGTCAGTCCCTTTCAATAATGCTCTTCTTTCTCGTCCAAATGAGACACTTGGCCATGTCCGTCACTGGAGTTCAATCAGAGGTAAGTAAGTAGACCAGGGAGCCATAAACAGTCTACAGATGAGATGCCGGGTGGGCCCAGCCTCCTGGCCCCTTCCCCCTTTCTTCTACAAAGGCTGTTTCTATAGCCCCTCCAATTGCCCCTCACAAAAGGAAGGCCTTGTGAACATCACTGGGACAGAGCCAGGTATTCGGACTATCCTTCCCATATACCCCGATCCAGCATCTTCTGCTTCCTCCACCTCTTCACCCCACACACACACACACACACACACACACACACACAAAGTGTCATTTTCAATAATGAAATGGGTGATTAATCTTGACAGGCATACGGCCCTTAGAATTACTTTTCAGCATCTAGTGGTAGGTGGTCAAATTATACCTTTCCATCACATTTCACACTGTTGCATATCTCTTCAGTACATTTTCTCATGAAACACTAAGGATTCAGAATAATTAAACCTAACTACTGAGTAATTCCCACACTTTTGTTTTTTTTAAAGTATGAAATCACTCCTCCTAGTGCGGTACTGATCTGTTTTAGGGAAATAAAGAAAGAGAAGCTTGGAAGTGCCAATGCTACATTAAGTCACAGGTTTTTAGAGAGAGCCACATGGGATGGGTGATTTGAATTAATCACAAAAAATGGTGCATTATAACCCCAAAAAAATAAAGTGATGCTTTCTTGTTCCATAGCTTTAGGTGCAAGTGATCATTCAGGGGCCATTTAATGTTTTCATCAATTCATCACAGGTACAGAGGCTTGTAGGAAGAGAGGGCCCCTGCACAACCTATATTTTTAGCATTAAAAAAAATGCAGAAATTTCCTGTCTGCCACGAAATTAGCTACATTTGAGGGTGGGGCTTTTCTCCTGGCTCATTGAGGGCTACAGTCATGATACTCTTAACTCATACTGATTACACCTTACTTCATGAGTAATTCAACTAACTATGCATATATACCATTCAACATTGTAGGAAGATCAGAATCTAGCTTTAAATTATAGATTTCTACAAGGAGGAGGTTAAGAAAAATAAAACAAACAGCATCCTTCACTGTTCGTGATATAGTTATTTAAAAAAATATCATGTGTCCCCTTGATGAGCTCCTTAAGAAGAGTTAAATGGTGTAATTCCTTCCTCTCTTGTTCAGAATTTTATACATATGCAGGACCCTGAAATCTGGAAAAGAACACTCAAGAACCAAAAAACAAAGCAAAAAAATTGTTTTCAGATTCTAAGAAAACCAAACTCCACCCCCAAACAAATTCTCTGTCCTATTTTTCCCTGGTGACCCCAAGAAAAAAAAATAACGATAGGCCTTTTTTCAGAGCTCCTTTCTGGCTGATCCATATCAGACATTCCAATGACATGATTTGCCTGAGTTAGAGTTAAGGGATGCATGAAGGGGAGCGTGTTTTGGTTAATGGATTTCTTGCTTTTTGCTGCTCCTCACAAAGGATCGCTAGAAGACGAGCAAACTTTTCCATCCAGAATTAGAGGAAATGTTGCAGAAAGGAGAAAGAAATTCAAAATGAAACACAGGATGTTGTGGTTACTGCGCTTGGAAAGTTTATTTACTAGGAATCTGAGTAAATTAAAAAGGAATGTTTTATAAGAACACTGAGGAAGTGTGGCTATGTTTATGGCTTCTTGGCTCATAACCTGTTCCTGGGCTCCACACAGTTTTGCCATTAAAAGGGCCTTAACAAAATGGATGCAGTTTTACCCTTCTTTAGCTTTTATATGGTAACATATATCTAGGGATTGTGCTTTTATGGCTGTTTAACCGTTTCTTTGCTGAGAAAAATCTTATGAGTTAAAGGAGGATCCATGAAGATTTGAGAGAGAACATTATATAGGGGTGATACATGGAGTTGGTGGAGAAAAGACAATGACTGTAGGGGTGAAGAGGGCACTCAGGCAGCAATTATAACAATCCCTTGCTGCCTTGTGAAGTGCTTTACAAGCATCAATCAGGCAGGACAGTCTCATCATCACCACGGCACAGAGAGGGAAACTGAGGCACAGATAAACATCAGTGGCAGAGCTGTCACCACAACCTAGATCCTCTAATTTCAAGCCTTGTGATTTAACCTTGCCTCCCAAGGGCAGAATTACATCTTCAAATGTTTACTGACAAATCACTAATGTTAATAAATGGGTTGGCAGTGGAATGTTTCCTCTAATGGCCCTTCATGAGCATTTGTTCTGTTGTGACTTAGTGTAAAGATCAGGAGAACCGAAAAGATTTTGTGCTGTTAGATTACATAAGCCTGTAGCCACCACCCAGCAATGGGGAAAAGCGCTGGGTATTTGCACTTGCAGCAAAATTTTCTAACCAGACAGCCAGAAGGACTGACATCACTCACATTCCAGCTCAGAGACACCCCAAAGTAACGCCAAAGCTAAGTCTGCAACCAGGTTTGTACTCTGAATAATCTCTCCAAACCCCTCCTCTAATCCTGCTAAAGGTATCTTTGATCATTTACTTCCATTGGGCAACATCCGCCCCCTAGCCCTCCCATGATTGTTCATGTGATCCAACCCTCTTTTGCTGAAATGAAGTCCCAATACAGCAAGGTACCTAAGCACGCACTTTGCATAAGGCCTGGTCTACACTACAAAGTTAGGCTGACATAAGCCACCTTGCATCGACCTCTGTATGCGTGTATCTATGCTACAATTTGTCGCCTGCCGATGTAAGGGCCCCATTGTGGTGACACAGCAAAACCATCTCCCTGAAAAGGGCTGAGCCATGGTCCACCTACAGAGGCTGACGCAGGGCTAACGTAGACACTGCCTGACCTACGTCAACCCTAACAGCCCTCCAGCAGCTGTCCCGCAACGCTCGACAGGGACTGCTCCAGTCACAATTGTGACCCCTCTCCCCAAATCCCCGTGTATATTTGAAATGCCTTTCCCTGATGACCCAGCTTGGCAAGCACACCTAGAGCTCTCCCTTGTTGCATCCAGCTGCCCAACTGACCATGCTGGCTCCACGCGCTCTATGTGCTCTTGCCTGGAGTAGACAGGAGGTATTGGACCTTCTGGGCCTGTGAGGAAGAGGCAGCTGTGAAATCACAGCCACGGACTAGTTGTAGAAATGTGGAGCTCTACAAAAAAACTGCACAGGAGATGCAGGTGAAGGAGTACAATAGGGATCAGCAGCGGTGCCGCATAGAAGTGAAGGAACTGCAGCAGACATACCACAAGGCCAGGGAGGCCAACAGTTGATCTGGTGTGGAGCTGCAGACCTGCCACTTTTATGACAAGCTGCATGCCATACTTGATAGAGACCCCACCAGCACCTGCAGACCACTGTGGATGCATTAGTGGAGCCCGAGACAGCGACCTCTACCGTGAGCAGCAAGGAGGAAGAGGAGACGCATCCTTTAGCACTTTAGTTCTGCTGTGCTTTTTTGGGGGGTTGGGTGGGGTAAATTTAAGAAATAAAAGCCAATGAGAATCAGTGGGAGTGCTGGATTGGATTCAAAAGGTAGACGCCCCCTGGTCCCAGCTAAGTCAAATGTACAGACTCCAAAATCTCCTCTCTCCACAAGTGAAGTGAAATACTTATGGGGACTGCAACATGTTTTTAGATCAAGACATCTCAGAACTGTGGGCAGGGGAGATGAAAGACAGAAAGAAAGAAAAGGGTCAAAAACCACCATTTTGTGTTTTATTTTTGTATTCCAGCTCCTTTTACTCAGCAAAACAATTTTTTTCTAAATTTAAAAAAAAAAAAAAGGCTCCTGAGATTTGATCTTGTTGCACTGCAGGAGAGCTGCACAGATTTTCCCAGAACGCACTGATGCAAACACTGACAGCCAATGGAGTATGGTGAAAATGCACACATACACAGTTGTGATGGCACTAATGTTGCTTTGTGGAGAAGCTAAACCATATTTCAACCACTTCGGGTGACTTTCTGTTTGGTTACAATATCACAGACAAGCTTTGTTGCATGAATTGGGGTCAAATGTGAGGAGAATCAGGCCCAGAGGTGGTGCTATTGATGATGATTTGGATTGTAGTTCCTGTCCCAAAGAGCACAGACCCTTTTATCCATCAGAAATGGAATTACATGCTACTTATGTGTTATCAGATGGATCCTGCTCCATTAAATGGGAGTTAGATGATTGGTTTCAGTGACAGCAGGACGTGACCCCAAGTTATTTCACAGGATATTTTCTGTTGCTTTGCAAAGTTTTCCTCCAACTCTGACACTATTTGCTTTAAAAACAGCATGTCTGCTTCCCAGCACGGACAAACTTTTACAAAATAGTATTCTCAGAAAATATTGCAAATCCCCAATCTCTTCATCCACCTCTTAAAGTAACTTAAAATTGAAAGGAAAAAAAAGTCAGTGGAGTTTAAAATGCAGTGTAACTAGTTTTATGAAGTGCTCAGCATCTAAAACCTGTGAGCAATTGACTACAAATATGCTTCAGGAATGTTTATCTGCGAAAGAACAAAGAATAAACTATTCCTATCCCACCAAGATGGCTTTTTTTCTTCTTTAAAACAAGAATGAAAATAAGCAAGTGTAACTGTTACTTAATGGGAGCTACGGGCCAAATCCAAACCAGGCATAAAGGTGACTGCTTACAACCAACCAAGTGGAGTTTGATCTTGGGCCAATGGCAAAAGTTTCATTGACTTCAGTAGTGCTAGCATTTCACCCCAACATAACTAAAGGAACAATATCAATACATACACACACTCCTAAATCTTGTTCTTACATCTTTAACCATGGGACTAATTCAGACAAGTGACAAAACCCTTGCTGCCCTCCATACGGATGTGGCAGGAAACTCCTGCATGGGACTTTCTTCTTTTATAACAAGATTTTGCCACTCTCTATGCAAGATCACCAAGTGTTTTAAGGCATGAATACTCACTCCACTCTGTGGGGGTGGCACATTTTAAAGGAAGTTATGAAGAGGCTTGGAAGGATTAGATTTTTATCGGTAAATGTCGATTTCACCACACAGACACACACACAAAGGGACAAAAAATATTTCCATCCATCCAACTGAAATTTACAAACAGGCAAAGTAAGAAAAATGCTGCTAGCGAATTCAAGAGTTTGAATTAGGGATACTGACTTGGCATATTTTGACACGTGATTTGGATCATTTGTGTTCGATTGGTTATCAAGCTCTACCTTTTTAAATCTCAACATCTATGGTCATTAAATAATTAATAAATTATCATTCAATAAATAATCCCCGTGTTTCCCCACAACTGTGAAAACTAAACAGATTAAAAACTGAAAAAAGTAAACACCGATATTATCCACCAAAATAAAAAAAAATATAAATAAAGTTCTGCCAAGCCTAGCTATGAACTGCAACACTGGATCAGACCAGTGGCGATTCTAGATCAGTATATCCGGTCGCTGCCAGTGCTGGAGCACCAGCTGCTTCAGAGGAAGCAGTAAGTCTCCTGCAGTATAGATCTACACTGCAATTAAAAACCCATGGCTGGCTGCTGCTGAGGGGCTGCTTAATTGCAGCACAGACATTCAGGCTTGGGCTAGAACCCGGGCTCTAGGACCCTGTGCGGTGGGAGGGTCCCAGAGCCTAGACTGCAACCCGAGCCCGACATCACAGCCCCTTAGTCCAAGCCCCATGAGCCGGAGCCAGCTGGCACGAGCCGGAGCCAGCTGGCACGAACCAGCTACGGGTGTCTAATTGCAATGTGGACATACCCATAATGGACAATCATGCAATAACCTACTGATAAGGAAAGTTTCTTCCTATCCCTTGACAGTTAATGGCTGGTACATGCCTTCATCATGGAGAAAAGGGTTATAGAAGGTTTAGTCCTAGATGTCATGGGAATGTTCTTATTATTGATATAAACACCTAATCCATTTCTTATTATTTTACAGATGGGGAAACTGAGGCAAACAGAGTTTAAAAGACTTGTCCGAAGTCATGCACAATGTCACTGGTAGAGCCAGGAATGGAATCCAGATCCTCTGACTCTCCAGTACCCTCTTCTCTCTCCCTAATGTGACTTTATGTCTTCATAAAAACAATGGCCTCGGCCCTGCCACCCTCACTCACATGAGTAGTGCCACACTCTGCAAGTCGTTCCACTGAAATCAGTGGCACTTGTAGTAAAACGCCCCACAGAGCAGAGTCAGGCCTAATCTGTACAATGATTTTCCTGTGGGCAAGTGGTCTTTCAACTCCCATGTACAATTACAGCACCATATATTAAATATTAATAATACAGGTCAGAGCAGGAGGCAAGCAGTTCT
The DNA here is from genome assembly GCF_009764565.3 of Dermochelys coriacea. Taxonomy (NCBI): domain Eukaryota; kingdom Metazoa; phylum Chordata; order Testudines; family Dermochelyidae; genus Dermochelys; species Dermochelys coriacea. The sequence goes on along the minus strand of NC_050085.1, from coordinate 17,940,196 downwards.
GTTCCTGTATTTGCCACTGATCCTGAACGCAACCTTGAGCTAGTCAATACAAACCCCTTTAAATCTCAGTTTCTCCATCTGTAAAATGGGAATGATAATACTTACCTTCCTCATGAAGGAGGAAGGTAGTGAGGCTCCATTAATTTAGTATTAGTAAGGTGCTCTGAGATCCTCTAATGGAAGGGGATGTAGAAATAAAAGACATTGTCTTCACCATCATTATTAGTGCACAAAGTATTAGCCAATGGGAAGAGCTATATATTTATTAAACCTCGTGAGGGATACAAGTAAAAGCAATTTTCCTGACTGCTGCAAAATACAGCACCGGGAGGACAGTGCCAGGCAGGGAAGGGGAGGAAGAACAAAGTAGATGCAAAGAAATAGCTACAGTGGCCTTTCTAGTGAGAGGTATATGTCTTTAAATCATCCTCTGTGTAGAGAAGAAACCAGTATTAGTTGTGTCTGGGAAGCTGGCACTCCAAAGCCTGCCAAGTTTCCATGCAAAATAAAACCTTTTATTTGTTCAACTTTCTCCATCTCTCTCTCTCTCTCCGTACAAAAGCTTCATGGTTCAGCGCAGCATGATGAATTATACATTACAGCTCAATTATGATGAAATATGCTGAGGGAAAACCAGAATCTAAAGAGGGGGAGGGAGGAGAGAAAGAAGGAGGGAAGAGAATGCTGGGTAGGAAGAAGAGGGAAAGAAAATAAAAAGAACTCCGGGAACTTTTGGAAAGTTGAAAAAAGAAGGGAAGGACCTGCATCTGATCATAGTTTTAGAAAGAACAGCCAAATTAAACAGAATGAGGAATGAAAGAGTACAAAGATGTACCGTACTAGCCCTAAGTTATACATCAAAACATATTCAGGACAAGAAATCTCCTGCTTATCCTGGAAGTCATCTAAGCATTCTAGAAAAAAATATATCAAATTCAGCTTATCTAAGAGTGGTGTAGATCCAGAAGCCTGCTTTACCTGAGCAAAGATGTACTGTAATGGCTTCAGGACCACATGAAGCTTTGCATGGATAAGTTACTTGCAAGGGGGAAAACATCATCCCAGATGCTATCATCTTATTACACTACTTCTCCTTTCCATAACAACTCTTTGTTCTGAAAGGCCATAGCAAAGACACGTATCTGAATTGTAAATGCTCTCATGTAAGTTCTGATCTACAGAGCTGTGTGAATAACTGCTTTTTTTGTTCACTGACAATTCTGAAAAATTGGGGGGAAAAATCATTTCTGGTCAAACTGAAAAACAAAATTTTTCGAAACTTTCAATGAATTAAAAAGATGGGGGGAAAGTTTCAGCTGGAACTAAACATTTCATTTGAAACCAAATGTTTTGCTTGAGCTTTGTACCCCCCTTTATAAATTGTTTTACAAATAAAATTATAGGGCATTTCAAAACTAAAAGTAATTTCATATCAAAAAGTCAAAACATTTCATTTAGAAAATGTCAAAATGAAATGTTTCGACTTTTTTGGAATTTTTAATGGCTTTTTCCCAACAATTAGCCAAAATCGACACTAGTTCATGAAACATTTCAGTCAACCTGAATCTACATTTCTTCTCCCCCCCAAAAAGAGTTGCGCTTGAAAAATTTCTCCCAGTTGTTCTGATACATTTATACGTGGACAGGCTGTAAAACACTTAAAAACATTTTACACCATTGAAGTCAATCAGTCCACTTGTGGAGTAAGGTGCTACTCAGTATGAATAAGGGTCTCACAATATGGCCTGCTGTAGTCACAACTACTAACACTAAGATGCATTAAGGCAGTCGTTCTCCAACTTTTTCATCCCCTAGACTAACACGGCTGCTACTCTGAAACCTGTCAGATGCTGTGTGAAAGAGATCCCCTCAGACACCTATCTTACCTCTTAACAACCAAACCCCAAATTCCTTGGTTCTGAAAATATTCCATGCTGCGTAGCTCCACAGATCGTGAGAGCAGTTTGAGAATTTCTGCATGAGAGTAACATGACTCACTCCAGCATGTGTGAGTAAAGCTGTGTTCTGTCAGCCACATTTAACACGAAAGGTCCAAAGACACAGCACCACAGAGGAAGTATTGTATTTTATAGGATTTCTTCAAACTGGCCCCTTGTTTTTGTTCAAATCAAACTTCAGCTAATAAAGAAATGCGGTTATGCAAATAATTAGAATAGCTAATAGCAGCTGTCATCTCAAGATTATTGCTGACAATATTGTGTGTGTGTGTGTAGGGGGTGATTTTAAATAATAAAAAGGGTTTGTCACTCACTAACATTATGGATTTCTTTCTCTCTCTCTCTCTCCAACACCCCTTCATCCTTCTTTCAGATTCCCATGCTGTACAACATGGAATACCACACTGTAATGCTCCTCCATGACTGCCTTGTTCTAGAAACGGGCTGGCAAGAGTTATCACTGAGTCATCTTTGCCACCACTGCCTACACTGCTCAGAGAAAACCGAATCCCTAGCATCACTGCAGAACTCAGGATTCCCTGCCAAACAGGATTTAGACCTCAGACCTAGCTGCAATCTGCACAACAACATGAAAATTATCAGCAGAGAAAATCCTGAGTTAATTTTCTATTGAAAAATAAATCACCAATCAACTGAAAGCACTTCTTACACTGAAAATAAGCACAAGAATGTGCAAGCCACAAAATGGGTGGGTCCCAGCTGAGAAGAAGGGGGCAGACAGACAGACATGGGTTTGTCCATCTTCCCAGGAGAACCCCAAGTCCCTTAGTTTATTAGGAAAGAGTGAGCAGAGTGGAAAAACAGACCACTAACCTTGCCGATTTCAAACATTATTTGTCCGACAGCCTAAATTGTGAGATTTACAAAAAGAAAAGGAGGACTTGTGGCACCTTAGAGCCTAACAAATTTATTTGAGCATAAGCTTTCGTGAGCTACAACTCACTTCACCGGATGCTGTAGCTCACGAAAGCTTATGCTCAAATAAATCTGTTAGTCTCTAAGGTGCCGCAAGTACTCCTTTTCTTTTTGCGAATACAGACTAACACGGCTGCTACTCTGAATCCTGTGAGATTAATGTTTCTCTCAAGTTAGTATCCTTGCTAATAAATAAAACCTCACATTGTCACGCCAGAAGCTCCTACAGAAGAGCTTAAACGGCAGCCTTGGAAGAGAAAGCACATTTCCTTCCTGTCCAGTCTCCTTGAATCCAGCTTTACATCACACAATAGCAGCTAACGTTTCATGGGAAAAAAACCACCACCACCACAACCAAACTCTGCTCTTATTTATAAACTCAAAATGCCACACAGCTCTCTCCCCAGGTTAGAAACTGTGCTAAAAAGCCAATCTTGACTCACTTCATATATTCAGAGAACGTATTTTTTTGTGGTGAACAATATTTGAAATTACTTGCAAAATCCCAAGGTATTTTGGACTGAGGACCTGCTAGAAGCCCAAGGACCGTCATGGAATGTGTTGGGATAATAAAATCCTCTATTCACTTACAGGTACTCTGCTTCACCATTTAGGGGGTTTCCCTGTCCTGACCAGTGTTTCATTACACATCACTTGTCTTATATAATTGATTATCATAATCAAGGGAGGGAAACAAGGGTCCTTTTGACTACAGCTATTAAAGATCCATAGGATTGGTTACAAAGTGAATAATTACCTCACTACTTCTTTGGCGTCCCATCTATGTCACTTCCCTAACAGTCAGAAAAAATCCAAATTTACCAGGTACCATGTGTCTCCCAAAATTTCCTTTGCTATGTAAAAACGCCACACTGAATTCTCCAGGAAAGATAAGGAGTCCACTTTCAGGACCATGGGATCACATGCATGTTATTTATAATGAATATGCTAATTTTATTACAGGACAAAAAGCCTGAAAATCGAAATACAAGTAGCAGAAAATAAAATAAATTTAAAAAAACAGCCCATTTGTTAGACAGTACAAAATCATCCTAAGGAGAAGTAGCTAATGCATTAAAAGTATCTCCTTGAAATGTTAGACACCCTAAGTCAAGGTTAACACAAGTACATGGGGTACATGGCTCTATATATTATTTGGTGCGTGCCATTCCAGCAAATGTAGGAGATGCACCAGAAAGAGCTCCAGACAGTGAAACAATTTAATACATACACTATGCAAAGAGGACACGGAGCAACACATGCTCACACATTTCACTATGTGCTGCAAGACTCAATTTCTCAGCATTTGTACACAGAAATCATTCTTTACAGCTCTACTACACTACCAAAAACCACCCCAAAAACAAATACCTAAAATACATTTGTGAAGAATGTGAAAATGCTTCATTTTTAGGACTTCTGTTCATTTAGAGCTAAATCCATAACAAATGGCTTCATGCATTGGTAAGATTTTTGTCTGACAAGCCACACCAAAAGGAGATTCTAGCTTATGGACAGGAGATTCTAGCTTATGGACGAGAGATCTGCTACCATACAAATTTCATACTTTGAACACTGATCCTAGTGTTTGAGTGCCAGGCTGCCCAGCGAAATGATTTAATCCCTTAAAAAAAATTGAGCTGTAGTCGTTTGTTCATAGACAAAGAGGATCATTGCTTGGCAAAGCATGTTCCCTTCATTACTTTGCAGATTTTGAGCTGTGCTTAGGAAAATGTAACAAGGAGATTCAGTTATATACCAAGAAGGAGCTAGAACCATTTCAGCATCCAAGATGAGAGAGAGAGACACTTCATGGGGAGAATACCTCTTATACAGAACTTTTCATCTACAGATTCCAAGTCACTTTACAAAGCAGGTGATTCTCATTATCCCCATTTCACAGATGAAGCCTAGAGAAGGGAAGCAACTCAGCAGCTGAATGGCAGACCCAGGAACAGAACCATGCTCTTATGCAAACTTGGTGACAACACCTTCAACGTTACAACAAAACACAAAGACACGTTTCTGCTGCCTGAACTATGTGCGGTCTGTGGAGATGGGTCAAGTCCTTGAAAGAGTGAATATTTCAGACATACAGACAAAATAAACTGTGCCTTGCAACCCAAACATCCAGCACAATGAGACTAAATTGTTGATCATTCCAACAGGCTGAAAAGAATGGCTGATGAAGAAACATCTGTGTAAATTAAAAGGATACTCAAGCCAGAGGAGACTTGTTCGAGGCCTCAGGGTGCACTGTAAACACCCAAAGGAGTAGTCTATAGTCTGTGCTAGCCACGGGACAGCTGTTATGTATTTATATTTTGTCAGCATAGTGGCACCATTGGAACTGCTACATAAACAAAGTAATGCAGCAAATATTTTCACTATAAACCGTCTATTTCAGGAATTAATATTTCTGCCCAAATAAAATGTGAACACCCTGAATCACAGTATCTAAAATTGTAGCTCAGGGGTTAGGGGGTGTAATGGAAGGTGGTGCAAATATTTATTCAAAAATATTTGTAATATAGCTGGATGCTGTTGAATTATTAATGTTTAAAAATATCTTAGGTTCACTGGACACTTTAAAGATCCCCTATATCAGAATTATCTTACAGAAAATGAAATTTTACTTGCTGTTTTTCCATAATGTAACATTTGGGACGCAACTTTCCAACAATGCTAGTGCAAAACTCTTACCGAAGAGCATGGGATTATTGTGTGTGCATAGCCAACATGATATGGCCTTAATGAATACTGGTCCCGATCCTCGTGCACTCAGAAATTCCAATAAATGGAACGTTCTCCTTGAATTTGTCCATGAAACGGCCACTCTCACCTCCTTTAAAGCCCATCTCTGCTGGGTTGGGTGTCGTTCAGAGCAAGCTAATTATATTTATTTTTAAATACATATACTTAGTAACTTCAGGAGCCATCAGATTGTGCAATAGCTACCTTTAGAACTGCATCATCTGACTGCTGTTACCTTTGTCCTCCCTCAGTCTCTCTCTCCTTTTGTTTGTCTCACTAATTTGTTGCGTCTTGTCTCAAATTAGATTGTACCATAAGCTCTTTGGGGCAAGGGCTGTCTCTTCCTGTGCACTGGCACAGCACCTACCACAACTAGCCCCAATCCTGATTGAGGGCCTCGGCCACCACTGCAGCACTAATAATATGAGTCTGGACTTGATAATGCTGCAAAATTGGGATCCGAGATATATAAACACATGTCACTGCAGACAACATAAGACCGGAAAGGGAGCTAATCATCCATTGCTCCACACTTTGCAGAGGTAATGACGAACTCTGAGGGGCGGATTCCAATCCATGTTACACTGGTATAAATCTGGAGTGATTTCAGCAGAGTCATTCCAAATTTACACCATTATAATCAAGATCAGAATTGGACACTAAGGATAAAAATTTAAGCAGTTCACTCTTCTAGTTTATCCCCATTGCCTCCAAAATGCCCACGAACGGGACACAATGTCAATTTGATTCTTTCTATTGACGCCAATGAACTTTGGATCAAATCCTTTCACGGCTGTCAATCCGGATTAATGCCAAACCAATGATGGCAAAACTATATATATATATATAGTTAATTAAAAAACCCACTGGCTCTGAAAAGTTCCTGGAAATGTGCTAAATTCACTAACGCAATGGGTGGAGTCACAGATTGGGTTTCTTTCCACAAGTGTTTTTCACTACAGAATCACTGTGTGGATGAGAAGTGTTGAAACTAAACCCATGCATGTTTCTCTTCCCTTGCCGAGGACAGAGCTGTCTGTTTAACCAGCTCTGCTGTTCTTTTTTGGGGTTTTTTTTTTTTAATAGCTTACAAACTGAATCAAGTCAAGGGACCCATTTTTTTATGCCATTCTTGATAAGAGTTGAGCAAAGACTTTAAACACCTATTTAATACGCAATCTATGAGTCAACGCTTTAACGCACTGACTCTCCGGGTTGCTATTTTCTCCCTATGGCAACAACCGCAGGCACTTCAAAAAGTTCCGCATGTGATGAATCTTTGCTGTCTGAACTTTTTCTTTTCTGTCACCAAATGAAAAAAATAAAAATAAATCATCATTCACAATGGGTACCACCACATCAGCACAATTTTCCACTGCTCAGGGGACGTATATGACAGAGGATCCTCTTGGTTTAGAGAAGGCAAGGGAGGGGAGATTGGGAGGGGGGAAAAAAAAGTCCGAAAAAAGGCAGATTCTGTCTGAAAATCCAACTGCATTTCTGTTCTCTCTCTCTCTCTCTCTCTCTCTCTCTCTCTCTCTCTCTTTTTTTTTTTTTTTTTTTTTAATACCAACTGTGGCTCAGAATGCTGATGTGTGTGTCTTTTGAAAGTTAACATTTAACAGAGATTTCAGGTCTACTGAATTCCAAGAAATAAAAATAAACTCTTGTCCTGCTTTAGTTGCCAGCTGAGGCCAATGTTTACTGAAGGGAATATTAGGAACCAAGGAGATTTTAGGGTGGAAAAGTTCCAAGCAGACTTGTTGGCCTGTGGCCCCCGACCACCACTCACTCTCTCTCTCTCCCCTCTCCCAAGTGAGCAATTTGGAGCCAACACTATCTTTCTCCCACAGAAACTTGTCTGATTTTTCTCAAATATTATGCAGAGTGCTTATTATGAATAATAATAATAATCATGTTTCTTAAGTGGTGGTACATAAGGACCAACCAAAAATGACTCCCATTCTGCTAGGCACTGTTGTATAATGGGATTCTGATCCAGGACTGGGGCTCCCAAACTTGACAATAATACAAACAATAATTATTAATCATAATTAGATGTGAGTGGGGATCCCCTGTCAAACAAACACTCCCCCCACCCTCTGTCCCAAACACCATTCTGTAGCACTTCATGCATCACTGCAGCTTAGTCCTTGGTACTCAACATAACAACGAAACCATAATGTTTCTGTCGGCTAGTCTACATCCAGTTTGTTGAAACAAGAAGGATTACAACACAGAGGACATCTCACTCTATAGACCATGTTGTAATTAACAATTTCATAACTGCCTTTTCCTGCGGTTGTGTTTTAATTATCTAAAAGAAAAAAGTGTAGACATGGTCAAGTTTGCAAGTTTACATTGTTTAGGGCCTGATCCAAAACCCAGTGAAGTCAATGGAAAGATTCCCATAGACTTCAGTGGGCTTTGGAGCAAGCCCTGCTTTTGTAGGTGTCTCCCAACGCTGAGATTTGGCCTGTAGCTAAACTGTAGATAATTAATCGATGCTGCACTGTGTCAAGGGGCACTGTATACAACCTGCTAATTCCGCTCACAGCAGGAAGAGTTAGATTCTAAATAAAATCTGTAGACACAACACATTTAAAAAAATCCAGGATATGTGCCATCTTTCGAAAGAAGATAAAAAGTTTAGTTGCAAGGCAGAAGCTAAGTTGCTGCACTCCTTACCCCCAGGTAAAAATACCAGCATACCGACAAGAGATGTCACAGTCTTTCGAAAAGAAAATACCCCATAGCCTAAAAAAAGAGAAAAGAGACACTGGTGTGCCTGGAGCAAGTGAAGCATATTTGTATCATGAGTTTGTCTTTAACATGCAATATTCTGCACTCTCTCTCTTTTATGTGTTCTAAGTAATCTTCTGTCAGTAAAATATATGCAAGTGCCCTGTTTTGCAATCGTTACTAAGGTTGACTATTACTTACTCATTGAGTCCCATGGGGCTACTCACAGGAGTAAATACTTACTCAGCATGAATAAGCGTTGCTGATTGTGTGTATATGACCTTATATATGTAACTCAGATTTGTTTCTCTGGCCTATCAGACTTCTCTTGGTTTCTCAAGGAAGATGTTGACCCAGAGACCTATTGCTCTACCGTCTGAGCCCCAAATACAAGATGCAAAAGCAGCAGCTCAGCAAGTTTTACGCAACATGGGATTTTTTCTTTTTTCAAGGCAATGACGGTCTTTTGCTCAGAGAGATTCATGATTCAGCATTTTAGAGAGATGTAAATTTAAAAGAAGGGAAATCCTCCGTAAAGAGGAACAGTTGAGTTGTCACATGAAACTCAGCACTTTCCATTCATTGGGGCTTCTAGTTTTGCTTCACATGTCAACATGCCCTTTGAGTCTCCCCAGGAAGGAAACAAATCCGAAACTCATACGAAACCACAGAAATTCTGTCTGCTTTTAGTCCAATATCATAAATTGTTCCCAGGTTCCCCAGGCACGTTCCAAAAGAAGCTTGTGAACCTCGGTGAACCTAGTCCAAGTTTGGGATTTATAATGAAACCCAAAACCTGGTGACTTGCATCTGGTTTGAAGTTTAGGTCCAGCTTTGTTAGGAAATATCGCACAGCTCAGAAAAGACCAGGAAACTTCAGAAAGTAAACTCTGGCTTTCCACTAGGAGTGGTTCAGTTTGAGTCATATGTGATGGGCGGGTGCGGATCTAAAGATATAGCCCAAAGGTATAAGACTGAGAGCTCAATCCTGCAAGAGAAGAGAACTCCGAATGAACTCAAGAGAGCTCCCAGAGTGCAGAGCTAGCAGGACTGTGTGCTGTCTTTCAGCGTGTCTGGAAAGGGATGTTCTCTCCAAGCCAAGCCAAGTGATGGGAATTGGTTACTAAACAAAAACAAAACAAAAATCCCTCCTTTCTTTTCTCCAACAAAAAAAAAAAAGCAGCAACTCTGAACTAACATGCTTAAAAGGTGACGCCTTCCAAGGGAACAGTGGCCAAAACACTAATCTGGGGATAGGACAGAGGAATTTGTTTTTGGTTACTCATCTCTCCCATCAGAAGGCACGTTGTTGGTTCTCCGTGTTAGGGGGAGCAGCAAGAGCTCCCAGGTACGAGGACCTACGGTCAAGTCCATCTGCCTGGTTTAAATAGAAAGGGGAATGATGGAAGAGACTCACTCATCTGGATTAACAAGAAGCCTATGGGGATTTGTATTGGATACCATGTGGCGGTTGCTACTGGAACATATGAAACACTGTGAATTGAAAACTTAAGTTCTGGGCCCAATAGAAACAACTGTGGACAGGGTTAGCAGTTGGAACTACTCCAGAAGGCTAGAGCGAAGTGCGCTCCCTTTGCCTAACTCTTCAAAATAGGAACAAAGACAAGACCCAGCCTGGAACTGCGTGAACAAAACACGCTGTCTGTTAACCTTAAACCCTGAAGACCATCCCATACCTTTTGCTGTAATATTAAGCCACAAAGTGCCACCACCAATATAGAGTGAGTGACCCACCCCACCTATGCTCCCCACATCGCAAAACACATTGGGCTGGTTCATACTGGGCAGCATAGCTCACATCAGAATCTCCCCCTTTTCTCCCAAACCACCTTTTTTCAAGATGCACATATTTCCACCCTGGCTTTGCAGGCATAGGGGAGGCAAAAATGCTACATCCAATCCAGGGAAAGAATCCACATTTCACCTCCAGGGTGCACAAGGATCATATTCTTCTTCGTTTTTCTTCCCTTTTCTGCCCCCCCCCCTTTTTTTTTTAATACTCTTCCAGGTCTGGCAACCCTAATGTTTTTTCTCCATAGAAACCGACATAACAGTGAGCTTGAGCCAGTCTCCAGCTCCACAAACACAGGCTGGCCCGAAGCAGACGCGAGAGAGACAGAGACAAGGAGAGAAGTGTCCAGGGTACCCACAGTCTGCCAAGCACATCTGATCCTTCAAGGTAGCGCTCTAAATTCTGGACAAAGGCAAAAGCCACATCTATTCAGCACTGCCCAGCCAATCCAGGAAAAAATATATTTCGCACCCTGCTTCCATCCTGCAAATTCAGCCAATTAAAAGAAAGAAATGCTTTGCTTTAATCTGCCTTCCATCTTTGCTCAAGCTGCTGGCATGAGGAGAAACTCTTATGTAAGTGGGGGTCGGGGGTGGGGGGAAGACGAGGTGTCAAGTATCCACGTGCGAGTCATACCAGCTCAGCGGGTTTTCCAGGGCACTAGCCAAGCTACAAACATGCTGCAAGGTTTTTAATAACGTGACCCTCCTGCTTTAAATAAAAATTAAAACACCCCTCTCACCTTTCTGTGAAACATACATCATTCCCATCACTGGTAAAATGATTTGTATATAAAATAAATAGAAAGTTTATTTAGATCCTTATCTCTCTCCGCCTCCTCTCCCCCCCCAGCACACTCCGAACACGATATAAGGTTTGCCAATATAACTACACTGGCTCCCTGGGCAAAATAAGCTATACCAGCAAAAACACTTTTTTGCTAGTATAACTATGTCTATACTAGGCCTTTTGCCAGTACAGAAATGATGCCAACACATTATATCCCCTAACCAAAAATGCAAAAGTTTCTAGTATAGACCTGGCCTAAGGCAGGCAAAACCCTTTAATTATGGGTTTCAGAATAGCAGCCGTGTTAGTCTGTATTCGCAAAAAAGAAAAGGACTACTTGTGGCACCTTAGAGACTAACAAATTTGAGCATAAGCTTTCGTGAGCTACAGCTCACTTCAGCGAATGCATCCGATGAAGTGAGCTGTAGCTCACGAAAGCTTATGCTCAAATAAATTTGTTAGTCTCCAAGGTGCCACAAGTACTCCTTTCCTTTAATTATGATAGCTCTGCTTTGAATAAACCCTAATTCACACCAGAAGAAGGGGCTGGTGTTCTATAAGCCAGTCTCAGGGTACGTCTATACTACCATAACAGACCTGCAGCACGTCTGTGGCTGCCCAGCGTAGACTGATTCAGGCTCGAGGGCTAAAAATTGCAGAGTGGACATCTGAGTCCAGGCTGCAGCCCAGGTTCTAAAACCTACTCAGGGGGATGGGTGACAGAGCCCGAGCTCCAGATCAAGTTCAAACATCTAAACTGCGGTTATTAGCCACACAGCCTGAGCCCTAAAAGCCCAAGTCAATTGACAAAGGCTGAGAGACTTGGTGCGGCAGGTTTTTTATTGCACTGTAGATGTACCCTTGGAGACCTGGGTGGGGGAGGGGATCATCTTCCTTGGATGTAAATATATTCCGATTAACAGAGGAGCAGATCAAAGCAAAGTCCCCAGTGCCCAAAAGGAATGTATACAACGAGTTTAATTTACAAGCCATGTCCCCAGCTCCCCTGGCTCCTGTGTTTGTCCCTCCACCACAAAGAGCCATCTTTTCTGGAGGTGCCTACCAATGCCAATGGGGAGAGGCCCCATCCGAAGTGTTCCTGAACATGCTCCGTTGGGAAGAGCAGGACTGGTGTGCAGTACAGTATCTGCTCTCCCCATCTTTAGGACAGGGCAGCCCAAACATTGAGATGCTTGAGGGAAACCTTGGAGACTTGCCCAGGACTTGATGGTTCCACTTAATATGCAAGAAAATTTCACACACACACACAAAATTTGTGCCTATATATTTCAAACAGGCGACTGGAAATTCCTTGCTTTTTGCATTCACCAACCACGAATGGAACCACTGCCGATCAGCATTGCCCTTGCACTCCAGAGAGTAGCTGTGACCGCGTCTTTACGACTCCAGGGCCTCTATTTGGCCCTCGGCAGACTGGGTTTGTTGAGGAATGCCATGCTACCGCCCTCACTATAAACTACCACCCACTGGGGTAAGGCAGCAGGACTGCAACCCTCCTACCCCTAGGCACAAATGATAAAGGGAGCTGTGTAATCTACCTTCTGTGCACTCCACTCATCAGGGTTGCCAGAAGTAAGGAGGCCCAGGAAGAAATCACACCTCATACAATTTAGCTGGCTTTCTTCTCACTGCAGCAGTATATAGGGCCAAGGATCTGTGGCCAAGAAAGGGAACAGCTCATTTGGAAAAGGAAAGGGGGCTGGGAAGAGGTCCTTTCGGATACCCTGTGCTCAGTTCTGGATCTTCAACTTGCTGTAGTCTGGATGGTCATTTAATGACATAACCCCACCCATTGATTGGGTTTCTCACAAGTGCTTCATTGCTCTCTAAGTGCACCTGCACCAGCCCTGTCAAAGCAAGGACCTGGGAGACCCAGCCTTTCACGGCTGTATAAATGTCTTTATGCTAAGTATTTTCCACTGAATGCATCCGATGAAGTGAGCTGTAGCTCACGAAAGCTTATGCTCAAATAAATGTGTTAGTCTCTAAGGTGCCACAAGTACTCCTTTTCTTTTTGACCCTACAATGTGGTTTTATCTGGGCCTCATTCATCTAACCCAGCTTAGGGAAAGCTTAGTGGTTACAGCGAACACTTGGATGAAATTTTTAGGTTTTTTTCCTTCAAACACAGAAGTCTCATTGCTGAAAGCAAAGATGGTTGGAGGGTGGGGCACATGGCCCAGTGGTTACAGCACATAGATCTCAAAGCTCCTTATAAAGGATGTAAGATTCATTATCCTCACTTCACAGATGGGGAAACTGAGGCACAGAGACACAAATAGACTTTCTCATCATCACACAGCATGTCAGAGGCAGTGCTGGGAATGGTACCCAGCTCTCCTGACTCCCAGTTCAGTGCCCTCTCCAGTGCACCACACTAAACAGCATAAGAATGATTCAGCTATGTGTCAGAGACACTATATATGTCATAGAGAAGGTCCTTTAGCAAGGGTTTATGCTTTTGGAGCAGGAGAATCTGGGTTCTGTTCCCAGAGCTGCCATGAAGTTCCAAATGGGCATGCTGCATTCTGTGAACGCAACCAGATGAGCATGGATTTGTTACACTATTACACAGCATATCACTCAAAAGGCTTCAAGGGACCAATTGAGGAAAGAGGGTAACATTTAAGGAGAAGCAACTGGGAGAATTTCTTATCATGGCTTGGGTTTGTCTTTTATATGTCTAGCTTGTCTCCCAGCCCCAAAGGAGAACTGTCAAACCTCCCAAGCAAAAACTTTCAAAATTTCAGGCTGAAAACCCCACAACCCTGCACTATTATAATTACTGCTCTACCATGCTGGGAGAGAAAAACAAACTCACTCCAGAGCACAGGAAAAGCGCCAAGTGGAAAACAATTCCGGCAACCAAAGAGGCAGGCTTAAAGCTCCCTTGCTACAGCCTGTCTCTGAGCCAGCAGGAAAGGCTGGCCTCCCCCGTGTGCAAGGAAGACAGTAAAGAACAAGAGCACATTGTGAGGGGAAAGCCAAGGGAGAACATCTCGTTGAATAGAAGAAGAAGGGGTCGGGGCTGACGAGCGTTACCCTGCAGGCTCTGGAAAGCACGCATTTTGGACAAGTTCGGTGACTCCCAGCTTCGTGGGCGACTTCGGGGTAAACGGTTTAGTGGTGATTCAGATCTCGGGAAGGAGGAAATTGCAAGGCACCCACCCCACGCTGGCTGTGGAGCACCACCAGTGAGGCGGAGTGTACCAGCCTCCCGTTTGCCCTTCCACCCAGGTGGAGGGAGAAGAGCTACAGCTCTCAGCCAGGCAGGTGCTGGAGGAAAAGGCTATGGGACAAACGGCTGGATTCTGCACAGTGCTGAGCACTGTAGTCATCGCCAAGCCAAGCATGTAAGCATCTGTAAGCATTGGGGATGACATTTTACACTTGCTCTTCACAGGAGTGCTACTGATGACACAAGGCAGGGAAGAATCAGGACCACAGCTGTTTGCAAAATGGTAGGCAATGTGCAGACCTTGGTCCTGCCTCCCAGCTGCCCTGAGTCACCATTTACACATGCAGGTGTTGATCAAGGTGTGTTTTGCACCTGCTCTGCACTCTCTGACTGCATAAGGAATAAGGCAGGAGATTAGCCCCGTCGCCTGGGTCCACCTTAACTCCCTTTGACTTCAGGGGGAGCTATGCACCATTTAAAGCATTGTGAATGAGATCGGAATTGGCCCAGCTGAGCTGAGCACCCAGTGCAACTGGCTCCCGTTCTGCAACTTCTCCCAGGCAACAGCCTAGCACCACATTGGGAAGAATCTGCTTTTGCACCAGCCCACCACGTCCCCTCTTGCCCCCTACTTCTCTTTCTAAGAAAGAATGCAGAGTCAAATAAAGTAAAAATCTTTAATGACTCAAATTGTACCACAGAGTCTCTATGGTCAGAAATTTCATGCTTGAACAATAAGAGTTTAGCCATAAGAGCTTACTACTGATCCCCAACCAGGAGGGTGAATGTGACTGTGAAATGATTAGAGAGGCTACAAAGGCAGAAATCACAATAAGAATGGGGGATTTCAACTATCCTCATATCGACACGGTCCATGTCACCTCAGGAAGGGATGCAAAAATGAAATTTCTAGATATTCACCCTATCTATTAAAATTCTTTGAGGGAGTCAACAAGTATGTGGACAATGGTGATCCAGTGGAATATAGTGTTCTTGGACTTTCAAAAAGCTTTTGACAAGGTCCCTCACCAAAGGCTCTTAAGCAAACTAAGTAGTCAGGAAAAAGAAAATAAGATCTCTCATGGATCAGTAACTGGTTAAAAGATAGGAAACAAAGAGTAGGAATAAATGGCCAGTTTTCACAATGCAGAGAGATAAATAGCATGGTCTCCCAAAAATCTGTACTGAGACCAATGCTGTCCAACTTATTCATAAATGATCTGGGAAAAGGGGTAAACAGTGAGGTGTCAAAATTTGCAGACAATATAAAATTATTCAAGATAGTTAAATCTAAAGTTGACAGTGAAGGGTTACAAATGGATCTCACTAAACAAGGTGAAAGGGCGACAAAACGGCAGATGAAATTCAACATTGGTAAATGCAAAGTAATGCATATTGGAAAACACAGTCCCATTTATGCATAGAAGATGATGGGATCTAAATTAGCTGTTACCACTCAAAAAAGATCTTGGAGTCATCGTAGATGGTTCTCTGACACCCTCCACTCAGTGTGCAGTAGCAATCCAAGAAGCTAACAGAATGTTAGGAACCATTTCAAAAGAGATAAATAATAAGACAGAAAATATCATAATGCCACTATATAAATCCATGGCACGCCCACACCTGGACTACTGCATGCCTCATCTAAAAAAAAAAAGATTAGAATTGGTCAAGGTGCAGACAAGGGCAACAAAAATTATTAGGGGTATGGAACAGCTTCCATACCAGGAGAGATTAAAAGACTGGAACTGTTCAACTTAGAAAAGAGATGACTAAGGAGGGATTTGATAGAGATCTATAAAACCATGAATGGTATAGAGGAAGTGAACAAGGAAGTGTTATTTACGTCTTCATATAACACAAAAACCAGGGGGGTCATCAGGTTTAAAACAAACAAAAGCAAGTACTTCTTCACACAATGCGCAGTCAACCTGTGGAACTTCATTGCCAGGGGATGCTGCGAAGGCCAAAAGTATAACTGGGTTCAAAAAAGAATGAGATAAATTCATAACGAATAGGTACATCAGTGGCTATTAGCCAAGATGGTCAGGAAGGCAATCCCATGCTTCAGGTGTCCCTAAACCTCCAACTACTAGAAGCTGGGACTGGACGACAGGAGATGGATCACAACATTGCCCTGTTCTGTTCATTCCCTCTCAAGCATCTGGCACTGGCCACTGTCAGAGACAGGATACTGAATGAGATGGTCCATTGGTGTGACCCACTACAGCCGTTCTTATGCTCCTTTACCTGTAATCCTCACAGTCAGTCACACGCTGGTCCGAGTCCATGACGTAACCACACTATGAAATGAATTGTCTCTGGGTTTTAATTTTCCCCCTTTCCCTCCCATCCTGTCTGTTTCGTATGAGGCTGCGGTTCAAAACAACCAGACAGAATTATCATGGCCCATCTTTTTTACACGCTGTCTCCTCAGCATGATGCATTTTTAATAGGGTTTCTAAACACAGACAATCAGGCTGCTAATGACAAGCATTTTGTTTCTTTCCTCCCCCCCACCCCCACCTTCCAGAGGTTAAGTCGCTGCGAGTTGTGATGTCTCATGGCACCTTATTACAATGAGACATCTCTGGCCTGACATGCAATAATAAAGTTGACAATGTTTGTTCTCTAAGGGTTTTGCTGCTCCTCATCCACATCCACAGCAAGATTGCAGTCCCATGAATCTTCCCTGCCTTTTTCAGGAGCTCACACCCAAATTTAACTCCTGCAGCCCATTCCACTTTAATGCCAAAGAAGCCTAGCACAAGATCTCAAGATACTGGGCACAGAAATAATACAAAAGTATCCCCGGGCTCAGCACATCTCGGGTCAGTCCAACTTCCTCCAGCTGTGGGACTGGATGGGGAGGAATGTGAGATGGAGGAGAAAACCTGCTATCCAAGCCTGATTTCCCCTGCTCACCCCTCCAAGTCCTCAACTTCCCAGCTAACCCCTCTGCCTCACTGGGAACATCACACACTGCAAAGCCATCCTGCACCAAAGAACCCATTTAAAGCTACTAAAAGCAAGTGATCCAGCTTCAGGGTGTGTTGTTCTAAATTTCAGCACAACAGCCAGGTTATTAATACTATCAGGAAGCACTGCTCAGAGATCACAGTAATAAGCATGCAGATAGATAAGATTTATTTTAAGGACAAGGCGTCACACTTCTTAATCTGTTTCTAAACTGATTGCACTTAAAACCTCTAAAAGTAAAGCTGCAATTTAGCTCTGAAAAGACATCTGCATATAAATAAAAAACAGGAGTACTGATGTCACTAGCTTCTTCTTCCCCTCCCGCTCCCTCTCTTTCAGCAGAACATTTAAAATGGGGGCCAAAATTAGGGAGAAAAAGCTCTTCTGTCTCCAGAGCTAAGATGTACCAGTTTGATTTGGCAGCTGAACAGCCTTCCACTGATTTGACGCCCTCCCCCCTCCACGAATTCTCCCATCCAACTGCAGCTGGAGATGTCATTAGAGAAAAGAAGGGCATTTCCTGTGTGGGTTCCCTCTCCCCCCCCCAATTCTTGGCACAAAGGGGAAGGGAAGGGAAGGGGAGAGAGATACACACAATGTGCATGTGCATGGGAGGGAAGGGGGGAGAGAAAGAAGTGAGGGGGAAGCCTGGCTTCCCACCAAAAACCCTACAGACTGGGGGCTTCAGGAATTGAAAATACATAATATTCCCTCCCCCGCCTGCGATTCTCTATAGCAAGCGACCTCAGAGGCCACGACGATGATGACCCATTTGCTATACGATGGTGGTTCGACTCACGGCAATGGCATTATGTCCTGGCAGGATACTTTCCAAATACTGCAGGGGTGCTGGAGGAGATATCAAGGATATTCCATTTTGAGCCCCATGCTGTTTTGTTATTTACACCTTAAACCCAGCGGCATTAAAGTTCCACAGAGTTCTGTAAATATAAAAAATAACCTGTGGAAATACAGAGGAGAAGTTTGCTCTAAAATTGCAGAGAAAGATAACGTGCAGTGGATATTTAATAGGCTAATCCATCACACTAAGCCCTCAGATGTCTCTGCTCTGTCTTCTGAAAAAGTGACTAGGAGGTCCACATTAGAGGAGATAGTTAGTGGCAGAAATCATGGCTCTCATCCCCTGCACCAACAGCAAGGCCACGCTCCCTCACTGCACCAAGGACAGAGTCTGGTTATCTAATATCCAAGCATTTTCCTTTGTATGGAAGATTCCCTTTTCTGAAAGGACAATTCTTGTCAATATCTTAGGCTATCATGCCTGACTTTTTTTTTTTTAAGTTGCATTACTAGTCACAACCTAGAAGGTGGACAGGCAGCTCTATGTAACACTAACAAGATGCCCTGTCCTTCCATGCCAATATGCATTGCAGAAATCAGCTGTGACCCTATCACCACCACAGCGTTGCCCTCAAACTGCTTCTAGCGTTCAGAGCTGCTCCTAGTGGAATAGGATGTTCTACAGCAAAAGCCATAAGTTTAGCCGCTGCAATCTGATCTCCCTGGTTTCATTTAGTCACTGTTCTCCAATATTGATCAAAGCCCTTGCAAAGGCTGAGTCAATTTAAACATTCAGTCTGTGAATTAAACACATTCTTTGGTGAGAGGGTAGGGACAGGTGAGTCAATCTGCCTAAACTTTAACCTACTCTAAAGCTGACGGGCAGGAGAAATATGGAAGGAGGAAATAGAGATGAATAGGTGCTTTTTGTTTAAGCTGAGCATCAAACCAGGCTAGCTTGATGCACCATGCATTCTGTTGGTGTAAATGTCTCTTTCTCATAGGTTCTATGTCTTCTCCTGACTCTAACTCTCTCCCTAGATCTCCTGAGATTACACTTTGAGTCTGAGCCTCATACCAGGGAAGGGAAGGGTACCTGGGACAGGCTCATGCATGTGACCCTTACTTAGTCAATATCCTTTTTTGCTCAGCAAGGAGGCAAGAGCTTCAGGTCCATTTATTTCCCTTCGGCTCCTCCTTTCCTCCTGACAACATGAGGAGAAGAATCTTCTTCCTCACTAACAGCCAGACCCTGCTCTCACTGAAATCAATAAAGGTTTTAACTCATTCTGTCCTCAACCTCCTCCTCTTATTATTGGTATAACAGTTGCCCCAACCAAAGTTGAGGCCTATTGTGCTAGATACTGTGCATGCACACACACCATTAGAGCCAGTCAGGCATTAGAGAGTTTACAATCTAAATAGACAAGACCAACTTGGTGCAGATGACGTCACAGAAATATTAAGTGATTTGTCCATGGTCATCTCGGTAGTCCACGGCAGAACCAAGAATTGAAGCTGGATCCCCAAAGTCCCAGCACAGCACCTTAACCATAAGGCCATCTTTACTCCCCCACTTTCATGCACTCAGAACTTTCTCAGTAGGGTTGATCTATTCCGATGTCAAGGAGGAGATAAGTGGTACACACATAGGAATGATCTGCTTTTTTACAAGCAATTCCTTAAAATACCAAAGGTCTTTTGATCAGCTGCCTCTCTCAGGGTGGCAGCGGAAGTGTATTCCATCTGGAGTTACACTCCCTCCCGCCCCAAACAAAATGAAAGAGCAAGAGCAAGATACAGATATTGTATTGATTTGGCTTGCTAGATAAATTATTACCGACACCTTCACATACACCATCTCATTCCTTTGAGGACACTAATCTTTTCTTATCTGTAAGTGGCTTCGGTACTCAGAGACATGGCGGTAATACGCATTTGGCAGGCGGCACAGAAATGGCTTAATGCAGTCTGATTTCAAGACGATTTAGTGGGTCACCTCCTACTGTTCCATTCTGCTGGTGTAGAATCTCGTTACCATCCTGATGTTTCGCGAGGAGTTGAAGGAGGGGAGCGGTTTTCAGAAGACCGGCCATGTTTGCAAGTCACTCATGTTTCCAACTCAAAGCCTGAAGTTGGTGACAGTGACTGTGGCTGGTTCTCAGCTGCATGAAGGCCACTATCCAGTGCTCTAGCAGCATAAAGGGGCCTGGAAGTGGGCAGAAAGAGCCACCGAGCAATACCCCCAGCACAAGGGACCTCTCCAGCTGGTGCAGAGCCTCAGTAGCAGCTCTGCTCTCAGCCCGCTATAGAGGGACGACTGGGTGTGGTGTATGTCAATGGTGTGGCTGTAGTGCTTCAGCCCATATGAAACAGAGTTCAAGTCAGAACATCCCTGAGGCTGCTCTCACTTACACCAGGGGTACTTGTGGCACCTTAGAGACTAACAAATTTATTAGAGCATAAGCTTTCGTGAGCTACAGCTCACGAAAGCTTATGCTCTAATAAATTTATTAGTCTCTAAGGTGCCACAAGTACTCCTTTTCTTTTTGCGAATACAGACTAACACGGCTGCTACTCTGAAACCTTACACCAGGGGTAAGAATGCAAGCGATAATATGGAGAGCCCAAGGTTAAAGTCACCTGGGTTTCCCCCGATTCTGTCCCCAAGCTCACACATTGAGAACCAGGCCCTGTGTCTTCAGAATTGCACACATGCTTCTTAAACGCAAGGAGTAATATAAACATGCAGGTAACACTACAGGTGTCTGGCTTTCACTTAGTGAGAGCCCCAAAAGACTCTCAAAGTCACGCACTAAAGAGAATTCAAAGCCTCCGAGAGCATAAGGAAAGCTGGCATTAATGTTACAATAGACAGGTAATATTATATCTACGAAGGTACTCTAAATAGCTTTCTACACAGGAAAGGTACCTTTTGGCATAGAATCAAGGGCAATTCATTCCCATAAAATATAGCTCAGTTACTTACCTCCCCTTCAGATTCCCCACTCCTGCATCACAGCTCAGGATCCAGCTGCAGGAGTGTGGATATGTGCCGAGCAGTCAGAGTGAACACCATTTATCCAGAAAGGAGGTTAGGGATACAATACAGAAAAAACCTTACATTATTAATTATACAGGTCCAAATGAGCTGCATCACATTAGCTGGGTGTCTGCTGGCCACAGTGGGATGGACTGTGAGGTGGACTCTTTTCAGACAGCCTGGGTTAGTCATGCTGAAAATTTGCAACTTTTCTCCTCCGGAAGTCCTTCCCCTCTCTCTTCCTGTATACCGAACCAGAGAAGGGGGCCATCTCCCAAAAGCATGTCAAAATGGAACCCACAACCCCACTGCATTGCAAAAAGAAATGTCACTTCATTTCTAAAAGCTGGAAGGGGCTTGGGCAAAATTCTCCCCTTCTACAGCCCTGAAAGCAAGGAGGAAAGTGCCCATGTGACTAGCAGACTTTGGCCCTCCATATGTCCAAGAACAGCAAGGGAAGGAGATTTCAGAAAGTCTATGTGTGCTACTGAGAAATTTAGGCCCTGTTCAAAATTGGGACAGTGATTTGGCATTTCTATGGGCTTGCCTTCACTGTATAACTTGAGTGTGGCCCCTAACTTGTGTCCCAGCCGCACAGAATAACTCTTAACTCAGTATGGGGTTTGCTTTTCACTCCAGGTGGCTGACCCATCTGGGAGTGTAGGCTAATGCTCGAGTTAGCATAACCTGTCAGTTGCTAGCACAACCAATCTGTAGCACAGACACTGTCTAGCTTCTCTCAAATGCCACTAGTTTCCAATGTCTTCCCACAAATCTCCACCCCCACCACCATCCCCCGTGTGCCTAGAAAGGACCAACAAACTCTCCCACAGTTCACTGGGAAGGAATTCATAGAGCAGCTCATCTTACTACAGTGCAAAGAACAATGGAACCAAAGTCTTAGTGCGACACACAAGTGAGTGCAGCACCAGCGCGGACACATCAGTGCGAGCGTTATTTCACACCGAGGCTGGTCTCCCTGGAGTTAGGTTGAATCTACTCTAAAAAAGTAGACCCACAAGTGAGATCTACAGAAGGAGTTAGAGTTAGGAGAAAACATAGACCCTATGAGAAAGAGACATTTACACCAACAGAATGCATGGTGCATCAAGCTAGCCTGGTTTGATGCTCAGCTTAAACAAAAAGCACCTATTCATCTCTATTTCCTCCTTCCATATTTCTCCTGCCCGTCAGCTTTAGAGTAGGTTAAAGTTTAGGCAGACTGACAGGTTTCAGAGTAGCAGCCGTGTTAGTCTGTATTTGCAAAAAGAAAAGGAGTACTTGTGGCTCCTTAGAGACTAACAAATTTATTAGAGCATAAGCTTTCGTGAGCTACAGCTCCGATGAAGTGAGCTGTAGCTCATGAAAGCTTATGCTCTAATAAATTTGTTAGTCTCTAAGGGGCCACAAGTACTCCTTTTCTTTAGGTAGACTGACTCACCTGTCCCTGCCCTCTCACCAAAGAATGTGTTTAATTCAGAGATTGAATGTTTAAATTGACTCAGCCTTTGCAAGGGCTTTGATCCATATTAGAGAACAGTGACTAAATGAAACCAGGGAGATCAGGTTGCAGTGTCTAAACTTATGGCTTTTGCTCAGGCATGTAAAAAACCCACACCCCTGAGCAACACAGACCTAACCCGCAGTGCAGACAGTGATAGGCTGACAGAAGAACTCTTCTGTTGACCTAACTATTGCCTGTCTGGGAGGTGGATTAACTACAGTGTCTACACTGAAGGCTGTGCTGCTGTAGTGGTTTAAGTGTAGATATAGCCTAAAGCTAACTCAAGAGGAGCAATTTAAATGTGGATGACAAGTTAATTCTTCCATGAAGACAGACCCTGTAAAGCCTTTCATCTAGAAGGATCCTGAGTAGTTCATAAACTTAACATATGTCATATGCAAACTTCCCACCTCTGTGCCTCAGTTTCCTCATTGATAAAACAGGGATAAGGATACTGTAATGTACTTTTAGAAGGGCTAAACCAGAGCTACGTGTTATTAAGTTATAAAGTATTACCCCTTTCCATGGTCCAATATTCAGCCACCTATAAGTTATAGATACCAGAGTACTGGGAAAAACACAGGGCCTACCTCCTCCATAACACAAATGTTGGCTAAAGTTTCAGAGTAGCAGCCGTGTTAGTCTGTATTCACAAAAAAGAAAAGGCATACTTGTGGCACCTTAGAGTAACAAATTTATTTGAGCATAAGCTTTCATGAGCTACAGATGCATCCGATGAAGTGAGCTGTAGCTCACAAAAGCTTATGCTCAAATAAATTTGTTAGTCTCTAAGGTGCCACAAGTACTCCTTTTCTTTGTTGGCTAAAGTGTTTCTAATGGTGCCTTGATAATAAAACAGATCAGCATGGATCCATTAAATAAAGCAGTTTTTCCTTCATGGATTGCTAGTTCTTTACCACTGTTGCCTGTGTGATTAGGTTAGGTTAAGAAATCATGGTTCAGTATTCGTGGTAATGGTAAGTCAGTGAAAGAAGATGGTTAAACTCAGTGGGGGAAGGGGGTGATACAGTCTTCTAGGTCAGTACTTCTCAAGCTATCTGATGTGGGGGACCGGCAATTTTTTTTCCCCAATGTGCACGCAGACCGGCAGCCAATGGCTCGCGGACCAGCGCCGGTCCACGGACGACCACTTTGAGTAGCACTGTTCTAGTGCATGTTTAATTTCTCAAGCCTCGATGTAAAGAGCCATGCTCAGTTTGTTCTGTGAAAAATGAGGCAAATACCTCCCTTTTTATAGGCAAATCTCAGTGGTGGTAACCAGATGTGTTGGAGTTTACCAAGCAGTAATAATCCACATGCAGATAAACAACCAGAGAAAGCTGAAGCATTTATCCCTGTGTGTGGGTATTACTGCCAACTATACTCCAATACTCCCAGCTGTTATCACCATTATTTTGAGTTACAAAAGGGAAAAAAAGCCACAAACTTCTGAACTGCCAGACCAGTATCAGATGACAATGGCTCTTCCTTCAAATGTTAATCACCCAAGCATTTTACACCCGATTACTGGGCCATAGTAGGCAAGTATCCTTGATGTGTCTTCACACCCAGTGACAGACTACAGCACTTAAGCCAATCACCACCCCTTGACGACTGACACATTCCCCCAATGAACCAAACTGGCTTCTGTTTTAGCAGCTGTTTCAGAGTCCCTCTTGTTTCACCACAACAGCATGCTTGCTGATTCAGTCTGCCTCTCCTTCCTCCCCCTTACCCTGAGGTTAGTGTGGGGAGCACAGGGAATGAGGCCAATTAAATGAGGGAGCAGGTGGCAGCCAGGTGGGATCATGGGAAGATACGGAAGTTTCCTCTCTTCTCAAGGCTGTGCTATCTCCACACTGAGCCTGTACTTATAAAACAGGTGCTGCTTCACCATATGTCTCAGCATAAGCCACATGATGCAACTCCTGTCTTGTGACAAAAGAAACCCTTTATCTCTGGGCATTCTGCTACACAAGACTCTAGGTCTCTTATCCAAGAGATGCAACAAGCATAAAATACATTGTGGTGCTTTATAGCTGTATGTGCATGGAAATACAAAGTTAATTTTTGTGTGTGTGTGTGTGTGTGTGGTATGAGAGGAAAAGAACCTAGATACCATAATGATTAGCACTGTGTGAATGACAGACGGACAGAGATGCAGGTTTTTATTTACCCTCTTTTGTCTCCCTTAGTCAATAGATAGCAATAATGCAGCGCTCAGGAAAAAATTGTCAGACAGAATTACGTTAAACTTTATTAGGAAACCATTAAAAAGTTATCGGGGTTGTTAGAAAGACATAATAGAAACACTTAAGCATTCTGCCTACTGTCCTCTCCTTAACCCCTATTCTTGGCCCTTCCTTTGGATAAATATCTTACACAAACAAAATTACCTTTGACTGCAGTAGTTGAACTTCTGAAAGCATTGAAAAGAAGCTCACTGATTACAGGGAGTGGGTTGCCACAGACATAAACACCAGAGAGCAGACAAGAAAAACAAGTTTTAATTAAAGCCACTTTTGCATAATCGATTTTCCCTTTTGTATCATGAACTTTTAATGTGCATCTGAAGTGTCTGACACAATTCACACCTGACACAGGCAGGTCCTGTGAATGAGAGGGGGCAGCAGGTTATGAAAAGCCTGATCCTGTGAAGTGCTGAGCACCACCCTCAACTCCCAATGATGTCAGGATCCAGCTGTGGGCAGGCAGGTTTGAGCAGGAAGCGTAGTTCAGTCCCAGTTTTGTAGGACTGGGTGAAACTATAACAGACAGAAAATATGATTCTATTATGGTAACACCTAACGCTCCCAACCAAAACCAGGGGCTCTTTGTACTGTGTTGGGCATGTAGTGTGAGATATAAGAATTTCAGGGCAGAGACTAATTTACCTAGAAAAGGCAGACATAGGGTGGGAAAGGAAACAGGTGAAGTGACTTGCCCAAAGTCACACACCAAGTCAGTGGCAGAGGCAGGAAGAGAACCCAGGTCTCTTCAGTCCCAGTCCAGTGCTCTAGCCACTCTATGATTCAGAAGAACCTAAAATTCTTAAATATGAACTAAGGGCCAAATCTCTTACACCAGGAGGGATTTGAAACTGAACTGGTGTAAACTCAAAGCAGAATCTGTTACTGCACTTCTATCTGGTGGCTTTTATTTTTAATACATGGACTGAACAGCCAATACCTATAGTATTTTATTACATACACACATGCATGTACAAAATCAGAGGGTAGAGTATGTGTGCGCAGACACCCATATATAACATGACTTAACGACCATGGTAAAACACTTCCTTCAAACTAGGTATCCACAAAATCTCAGAAGATTTATTATTTTCATAACATGAGAAGGGAGAAAATCAATCACTAGCATAATCGAGAGACCCACTACAACAAAGTGAAACCCCAGCTCACGGGCTGAGTTGTTTTCCTGGGTGAGGAATAGCTTGTGTGGCTCGATTTTAAATCAAGAGCACTAGTGTCCCCCCTTTATCCACCCGTATAAATTCCTGGGCACTATTTGCAGGCAAGGTCACTGTAAAAGGGCATGGCCGTGAGCCATGGTGTTTTTCAGCTGAGCTGCAGGGAGGGGAGGGGAGGGGAAGCTCAGGAACTCAATTATAAGTTTCTACAGTCTAGCCAGGAGGCTGCAAGCCCAGACTGCGGCTGTTCTGTCCTCTATGCACACTCCCTCCTCCTGCTTCCTCTCCCCCCCACAATCTCCCTCAGTCTGCCCAACTTGTCTGCCGCCTCAGTGTAGCTGACGCATTTCACAGGCATTCTTAAAGTCACAGTAGGGTATTTATGGAGAAAATGCAGTTTTCCCTGATGGCCTGATAAATCCATATGTGGTTTTCCAGAATGATATATTGGTATGCAGAATGCACATTACATGTCCTTTATTCTGTCATTCTGGCTATTTTAACAATGGGCATTAATATTGTTTTTATAACACACTCCATTATGGCAACCCTGCCTAACACTCTGCCAACCTAACAGTATATCTAATAACACAGTCCCATCCTGGTAGCATTCATTTATGCAGCTGAAATACGCAGCCACTCCTTTGCAATCCAGAAACTGAGCCGGGTCATCCCTAACGAACAGACAATTAATCCTCTGAAGCCCTGTTGTCTCAAGGCACATGACTTACATAGTCAGGCTGTGCCACAGAAGTGATGCAGATTAAAATCATGCTGGTTTGAATACAGATTCTCAATCAAAGGGAACCCTCCCCAAAAATCCTCTACACAGTACCCAAATTTAGCTCCAAATATCTTTTCCAGACTTGAAGAACAGCTCTTTATAGCTCAGAGTAGCAGCCGTGTTAGTCTGTATTCGCAAAAAGAAAAGGAGTACTTGTGGCACCTTAGAGACTAACAAATTTATTAGAGCATAAGCTTTCGTGAGCTACAGCTCACTTCATCGGATGCATTTGGTGGAAAAAACAGGAGAGATTTATATACACACACACACAGAGAACATGAAACAATGGGTTTATCATACACACTGTAAGGAGAGTGATCACTTAAGATAAGCCATCACCAGCGGGGGGGGGGGGGGGGGGGGGAGGAGGAAAACCTTTCATGGTGACAAGCAAGGTAGGCTAATTATGATAAACCCATTGTTTCATGTTCTCTGTGTGTGTGTATATAAATCTCTCCTGTTTTTTCCACCAAATGCATCCGATGAAGTGAGCTGTAGCTCACGAAAGCTTATGCTCTAATAAATTTGTTAGTCTCTAAGGTGCCACAAGTACTCCTTTTCTTTATAGCTCGAAAGCTTGTCTCCCTCACCAACCTAAATTGATCCAATAAAAGATATTACCTCACTTACCTTGTCTCACTAATATCCTGGGACCAACATGGCTACAAAAACACTGCCTACAGTTCCCAAAGACACTCCTGGGCCAGGCAAACCCTAACTGGTAATTTAAGGAAGCATTTAGATTAAAGACGCTGCTGCTTTTTTATTTATATATAAAAATAAAATTTGTGGTGCTTTATGTTCCAAAAGCTTTACCTGTGTCGCTTTTAGGTTCCTGACCTGAATTCACAGCTTACAAACTAGCAGCGGTGCTGCTGGTAGTAAAAGCTGCTACACAAATGGCAACATCCTGGCATGCAAAGATGCAAACACTGCCTGGGAAGAGAATAAAACAGGAGCCTTTTCACCCCATAAACAAGTCTCCTGCTGCCTTTCAAAAGGCCAGGAAGTCTTATGCATGTACCTGGTACACAAAAAGCATAGCTCCAAAGGATACTCAGCTTACATGCTTTGAATGTTGCAACTCCTAAAACTAATCAGCTTTCAACCTGCATGTTCCAACCTGAAACTGATGAGCTTTTGGGCCACCACCCCAGAAATTAAGTTTTTTCCTGGTGAGAGAGCAATAAAATTTTTAATTCTCTAGGCATCACAGACATATATAGATGTCCTGAATGTGTAACCCCTCCCCAGAGTACTCATTTGGCTAGCTGGAAAATGCACAAGTACAAACCCTTTAAACAAAGGATGAATGAAGCTATATGGAGGCTACACAGGTAAAATGCCAGCAGTGTTTTCAACCCTGCTTGGAAACAGGACAGCAATTCAATAATTACACTCTGCTCACATATGTGAGCCAGCTGCATAAATGATTTTAGAACTCCAGAAGCCTGGATTTGCTCTCCCAAGAGGGTTTCTTCAAGGCCAGATTCTGATCTTAGATAGGCCAGTGTAGCTCCTGTGAAGTCAACTCACACCAGCATATTTGAGAGATCAGAATCCAATGCAATATTTTTCAGGTCATATCGCTGTAAATTTTTAGATAAAGAAGGCTGAGCACTGCTTGCCTGAGAATGAATTCAGCCAGAGAAGTCCTAAAGGCGTTGTTACATGCCAACTGGAGGAAGTGATTAAAAATTAATGCAAGCTGAGAGATACAGAAACCAGAAAGGGTGTGCCATAAACCACACTTTCAATCTGTCCCATCAGCAAAAAAATTTTTCTCCTCTTCCGCTTCTTATAATTCCAGTCTCACGGGATACAGTTGGGGCATGACCTCAGTGTTCTCATACAGATTCACCCCCTGAACAGCTAAGAACAAGAAACTTCATGTTACCTAGAAGAGGAGGAGGGGGGATATTTCTTTCTCTCTTTCTTTCTGGGTGGGGATGATTGGGGGGGGGAGGCACAGTTGGTGGCAATTACAGCATCGGGATGTGTAATCTCTCCTAATTCTTCTCTAAATGTCTGGTGGTGGGCTGCCCTTGTACAAGTCACTTCTTGGGTTGTTTTTATTATTGGAAATACATCCTTAAGCAACCTTGAAAGAATCTAGCATGTCTGTTTCTCAAGGCTTCTCCGTGGCTAGGCAGTTAGGGCATAAGAAGTAGAACATACTCAGTGGGAAACTGAAAGGCAAATGTATGGTTTCCACTGCATTAAATGCAAAGTATAGCACCTTGTTATGCAGCTAGCTATATAGTAAAAGGCACATAATAACCCATGCTCAAGGTAATTTATCTGGCTAGCAACATTTAAAGCATTAGTGAAGGAACATCTCTCTCCAGCATCTTAAAATACTGCTTTCCCTCAAGTTGAAAACACATTCACTTTCCCCAGAGCAGGCAACGCTGGTTGGAAGATTCATGGCTTTGTGGATTTTAACAATTTACTTAGCAGATGTGGCTTTCTTCTTTGGGACAAGAGCAAGATTCAATCTGATTCTCCTAACCTGTTTGACCTGTTTATGAAGAAAAACTCTTCATTTTCAGTTTGGACACAAAATAAAAGGGAGCTGTGAATCACATATTGGTAATAAAATCTGTGGTTAAACTTCACTAGAGTTCACGGAAAGTCTGGACTCCCCCCCTCCCCGCCACTTTCTCCTCTGAACACTGAAAATCCCAGCATTCGTTATGGTCATTTCACTAACAAGTCAGAGCTGCTTCTGTTCCTCCCAGTTAAGGGTCTTGACCTGTGACCTTTGCCCTTTCCAAGCCCTCTGACTTTTCTATACACCGTCCACTGCCCCTGGGACTTCCCATATTTATTGCTCCATGTACATTGCTGGCAATAAAATGAGAGTTGAAAGCTGAGTGTAAACAGGGATGATGCTAAATACATTGAGGCCTATACATGGCAACAGAGCCTGCACGTTATGATAAAGATACCATGCTATACTGCTGATTGGAATGGCTTGGAAGGAGGCCTGGACCCTTGCATCAAGAACTGATTAGCTAACAGCGGAGCACCTTGGAAAAACACTCTGAGACCAAATCTCGAGGCCCCAGCTGTTCTGTGTTTACTCCAGCAAACATCTCATTGATTTCCAGGGAGTAAAGAACTCAGGAGCATGAGAGTGTGATGCCCCCCCAGCAGCATCTCTCCTCCTCTCCCTTTTCAGGTGTAGAGCAGGATGCTCCTTTTCTTAATTATCCCTGAAGCTCCTTGCAGGTTGCATGATTTTGGAACACTGACT
Organism: Dermochelys coriacea; assembly: GCF_009764565.3. Taxonomy (NCBI): domain Eukaryota; kingdom Metazoa; phylum Chordata; order Testudines; family Dermochelyidae; genus Dermochelys; species Dermochelys coriacea. Next base: position 17,910,208 of record NC_050085.1, on the reverse strand, counting down.
GTATCATTTTTAAAACTCTGGTTGCCATGGCAGCACAGAATGTGGCTCTTAACTGTACACAGTCTTCTGACGGGAGTCTGGCTTCTTCTTTTTTTAAATGCGTCTCCTCTGAGGAAGCTCATGATATAATGACAAAAATCCTTGGGAACGGCACACAAAGAAAATGGTGTGCAAAATGGGGTGGGGGGAAACAGTGGGGCAGAACAGGCAATGAGGGCACATCTCTTTTGAAGGCAGAATCCCATTTCAGATGGTCACAGGGAGGTTGTAAACGTGGACAAGTCAAGCCACATTCTTTGTGGAGGAGGAGAAGGCGGCAGTTACTGTACTCAGCCATTGTTTCCCTTTGAAAGGTCTTACACTGGCCTGATTGCTCAAACTCAGAACTTTAAACCTTGAGCAAGCTTTCAAAGAACGACTGGAGGAGATAAGGGACAGGTTTCCATGCAACCAGGCAGACAAAAAGTAACTGCACCCCCCTCCCCCCACCACCCCTGACTCTCTCCTCTACTCTCTCCTCCCTTCCAACTGTCTGCCAGAGCTGTAAGGGCACAGCAGGAAGTGGGCAGGGCAAAATACAGTCATTACTAAAAGAGAACTGATCTATCTGGATGACTGCACTAACAATGAACCCATTGACTCCAGCGTGACCCAGGATTCCATTCTGCAATACATAATCCCTATAGGTAGTATGTAAAGGGTACTGCATGACAAGAGTCCCAAGAAGTTTCCAATTTGTTCTAAGCTAAACTTCCAGCCCAGCTCCCTCCCATACTGACTGGACCAAAGAGTACTCAGCGTCTTGCAGAATCAAGCCCCTAAACATTCACGCTGGGGTTCGGGATTTCAGTTCTAATGGGCCTGCCACTTTCGCACTGCTCCTCCAGAGTTCTTGGATCTTAAGAGCTGGCTGAACATCTCTCATGAGAATTCCCATAGTTCCTGCTTCCAGCCAGGCTTCGCCTTTCTTGCATTACTTCTGCTGCGGTTAGAATCCAGAAGTACAGGAGTATAAAAACTAAAATTAAATTTGAAGTTGAATTCTTCCAAAGCTTCAAAAAAAGTTTAGTTTGAGTCTGGGGCAAAGGTGTGGGTTACAGTTTACCCCCTCCACCAAACAGTCAATGCAAATAAATAATGGTAACGATCTCAAAGTGCTTCATAAAATTGCATAAGCATTGTTCCTGTTTGTATAGATGGATTAACAGACACAGGGATTTTAAGTCAGAGCCAGTAACGGTCAAAAACAGAACCCTCAGACCTGTGCCCAATTCACTAGACTACAACGTACCCTGAACCTAAAAACTAACGATGTGCTGAATGAGAAAATCAGCCAGTCTGATGTCAAAAAGAAAGACATGCTTGACTAAATGAGGATCAGAATGACACAGCAATGTACTGATTTTAACAAGGTCATGAGATGCTGCCCAAAGTAGAATGGCAAAGGAACAGTTTCTCTTTCATGTGATACTGGCTTAAATTTTCAAGAGTAGTTTTGTGCTTGTGTATGCCTGGATCTTTCGGGGCTCAATTAGAGTCCCTTTAAAGCCTGGCTTCTCAGCACTTTCTGATAATCAAGTCCCTTGAAGGCATCTCGTGTTGCATATGCAAAAACAAAAACAAAAACACAACTCACTTTTGAAAAAGTTTAAGTCAATTTAATACAGTTGCCCAGGGTATCTGCTAGTATTTCCACCCTATGAATACCTCATACCACATGGAAAACCCCAGTACTTCTTGGGTTCACTCAGTGACCATCATCTGCGGAAGAGAAGAATGAGGGGGGATTTGATAGCTTCTTTCAACTACCTGAAAGGGGGTTCCAAAGAGGATGGATATAGACTGTTCTCAGTGGTAGCAGATGACAGAATGAGGAGTAATGGTCTCAAGTTGCAGTGGGCGAGGTTTAGGTTGGATATTAGGAAAAACTTTTTCACTAGGAGGGTGGTGAAACATTGGAATGCGTTACCTAGGGAGGTGGTGGAATCTCCTTCCTTATAAGTTTTTACGGTCAGGCTTGACAAAGCCCTGGCTGGGATGATTTAGTTGGGGATTGGTCCTGCTTTGAGCAGGGGGTTGGACTAGATGACCACCTGAGGTCCCTTCCAACCCTGATATTCTATGATTCTATGTTCAAGAGACATCCCTGGCCCCAAGAGAATCTCACCTGATACCTGTGCAAGATGTAGCAAAGTTAACTGTCAAGAGCCCAGTTCGCTGCATACAATACAAAAGAATATTAATCAGCCTTGTCCACACATGTAGACCACCAAATGTAGACCACATGTGTAGACCACAACATGTGTAGACTACCAAAGCCTTCTTTAAGAGAAAATGAAGTCTTGGACTAACCTGTTCATTTCCATGTTTTCCCTTCAAATACGCAACTTATCCAGAACTTTCCAGAGGAAAAGCAGGTAAGGTAACATCATGAAAAGGGCGACAAACTTAACATGCATGATACATTACAGGCCTTACAAATAAAAGTATTGTGACAGGAGTCTTGACCAAGTCAAACGGTTACCATTTCAAAATGAGACATGTATCCAGTTTGTGGTTATCTCCCCTACCCCGCCATCACTTCTTGTAGCTTGGTTCGTTGTTGCCACAGCTGCACAGAACAGCCACTGCCTGAGATCTCAATGACATCGGAAGGGGAAGAGCTTTTGGGGACACATTCTACTGATTAGCTATATGGCACGTCTGTGTGAATTGCTGGCCATGGCTAACCATTTCTGGTTTTTACATGCGTCACTCCTTTGTTACTGAGTGAAGTAACTTACACAGGCATGGAAGGTAAGAAGAATCAGGCCAACATGCTACTAAGAGACCTCCCTCACCAAATAAATAAACTGAGGCTCAATTAATTGTATAGTTTTAGGTTGCTCGCACTGACCTTCTAAGGTTCTCCACTACGCACCTCTTTAAAGTTGCTACTTAAGCCAATTCAGGGCTCTCCAGGACAGAACTTAATTCTTCTTCCTTACCATATGCTCACATTTAGTAGTCTAATTTCCTCGTTTAAGTATTTAGAACAGGGGGAGGTGTGTCGCCTCAACATGAGGCTTGATGCAGCTTTTATTGGTGAAGATTAACACATGAACTGAATTGTGCCCTCTGTTCAGAGTTCACCCTTATCTACCGTTTGCCTCTTTACACATTCCAAGAGCTTCTTACACCTTGCCAGTCACTCCAGACTGCAACTTTAACCCCTGAACAAGTTTTCAAAGAATTGCCCATGGGTTAGAAGTGACTACGTCTTCATTAACAAAACAGGCCCTGCTGAAAACTAGTTCTTTTCATCATTTGTACGGTCTTCATTATTCATTCCCCCTACCACCAAACAGACATTCTTTTAAATAATAACTATATCCATCACCATTTATTTTGACTTTAATTACTGAATTGGCTAGGGTTACTCTGGCAAAATGCCAGCCATCGCTTTACTCTTAAAATTTACAACTAAATTCTTCAGAGGAGAATACATGAAAAAGATACACTGGAATTGTGCCGGGGGGGGAGGGGTAGAGGGGAAGAGTGGGGAAGAGGAGATAAGCTCTTGATCTGCAAAAATTCAGCTTCCTTTTTCTCTCTGCTACTTACTCTCTTCTCATCCTGCTAAACAATACTGCTCCTCCATTCTTGTTCATCCCAACTAATGAAAAGCACTCTGCCTGCACCTAGACACACATTCACACCACTGAAAATACCAAGTAATCTTGCAACCAAATATCCAGCCACTGGGGACACTAGTACGCTTTCAGACCAGTTTTGAGTATATGCAATGGGGAGTCAAACCCGTTCCCAATACCGGAGCATAGTTATGTCATATGAATATTACTGTGTCGCCCTTCCATATAACCCTATAGTGCTACATTTAAAACAGCGATTCCACTTACGAACCCTTCTTTTCAGTGATTTATGAACTGACCACAGTAAACTTGTAATCTAATTTACAAAGTCTTCAGTCAAAGAGCCAGACTGAAAAATTAAAGTATTTCTGGCCATTTTTAAGATATACACTGTGCTTCTGTAAAGCGTCATCTTGTGCTCCCCTATCTGTCTTTTGTATCCATCAGTTGTCTCTAGTCTTACATGGCAAGAGCTTGATCATAATAGAACAATGGGGCTGGAGCCTCTGGGTGCTACAGTAATACAAATAATAAAGATACATGAAGTGGCCATGATTTTCGAAAGTGATGAGTGATTTTGGATGCTCAATTTGAAATCCCTAAAGATGCCTGAGAGCAGGTAACTCAGCACTTTATGAAAATCAGGCACCTTTAAGGTATCTGAAGCTGAGCGCGCACACACACACACAGGAAATTAAGTGTGAGAGAGAAGATGTGTGAGATGTGTGGTCTGTTATTGGACCAACTTCTGTTGGTGAGAGCGATGAGCTTTCAAGCTTACACAGAAAAAATATTACCTCACCAATCTTGCCTCTCTAGTATCCTCGGACAACACAGCTACAACCACACAGCAAACAGACAAATTAAAAAAAAAAAAATCACTGGTTACTTTTCAAAAACTTGGCCAGCGCTGCTTTGGGTAGGTAAGACACACACAATCTTTCCTAAGGCCTTGAGTATCTGACAAGTGATTAGTCTATAAAATAGTCTAAGCACTATTGATATTGTGTGCACACGCGCGCACACACACACACACACACACACACACACTCTAACTGCAGGCAAGGTGCTGAGATCTGACTGCCAGTGGTGGGCCAGGGATAACAACTTATTCAACTAAAATATAATGTTTATGTATAGCAGCCCAACCAACACTAGATAGGAAACTAACTTTTCTGACCCACCGGTCCAATCATCTGTGACCCAGCAAAAGATTTACACAGCAGACATCAGATCTGATATCAGGCAACAGATGTTAAATCAGCCTCATTTGCACTGGGATATTCTCTCTTTTTTTAGTATGAATACATATGTTTCTTTCAAAAATACAAAAGTCAGAGATGCATGAAGCAAAAATCTGATCTGCTAGTGGTAAACCCCAGAAAAGCCCATATTACAAGATCTGCGGCCTAAAGTCAACCAGGTTCCTCAAGAAGAAGGGTTACAATGAAAAACCAAAATACCACAACACTAAGATTGCATGGGCTAATGTAGTGTGCATCTCTCCCCTCCTAACGCATGATTTTCAAACTGCACCTTCAGAACAGCCATTTATTTCAGTGTCACCTGGAAGCTCAACTCTGTCAAAAAACCAAACCAAAATTTCTAGTCCGGAAGATCCTGAGATTTCCCTGTGAGCACAAAAGGAGAAAATGAAAACGATAACGGGGACATCTGCATATTCTGACTTTCTTGTGGTGGCCCTAGTAGCAATTAAAAAGGAGTTGTCTCTCCACGTTTATCTTTTCACTTCCTGGTTTATAATAATTTATAAACCGCACTTTTTCTACTTTTGGGAATCGTGAATACATTTAATTTTCTTAATTTTAAGAAATTAACAAAATTAACGTTCTTCAACATAATGAAAATTGGATTCTAAAGACACTTCCACATGTATGTTAACTTTTCATTATTACTCAGGCCAGGCAACTTTGGCAAAAGACCAAACACTCCTTTTACTAACTCTTTAAATAATTTCCTATAGGTGGACTGCAATGGATGAGAAATGGGACCTATAAATTATACAAATTAATACAGAATACATTTAGCATGTACTTCTGAAACACTATCCTTGGTAAAAATCATTCTAAATGATCATGGGTCTTATTTCTTTAATGATGTGCATCTATTTTCTCAACACGATACACTGAGCAGCAGCTTCGCAAATTCTTTTGCCCCTGAGGAGACATGCATTGATATGCCTTTTCGTATCAGGCTGCAACCCTTTCATTTAAGGTTAAGTACCCAAAAGATCTATTTAGAAGATAGTTTGCTGAATTAGTTGGAAAGTCACTCAGTGATAACTAGGGTTTGATTTCAATGCATAGGAACAATACACCAGATGCCTCTTGACAGGAAAAAAATATGCAGTGATAGTGTTCAGGTGATTTACAGAACATCTGATTAGTTTCTGAGGTGTTTTTGTTTTTTTTCCTAACTATTGTCACTACCAAGCAGGGTCCCAGAGCCACATGGCAATCCCCTGTGAGACATCACCATTAACATCTAAAGCAGAGCAGATATGCTCCAGCGGATCCTTGTAAGGTCATGCTGAGGCTAAAATATGTTTTCCAGTCATATTGCAAGATGTTTATCTAGCAAGATGCCTCCAATGCCAACGGCACAGTCTGAATAAAAGACACAAGTGCACATCACTTACCTGTTCCAAGATCCAGCGGAGAGAGAGATGAGCACAACCATAGAGTGGAAAAAATAAGAAAGATAAAGAATGTTAGCAATACAGACTGCATCAAAGAAGCCAGCCATTAGAATTAGATGCCCCCTGCTCATGCAAGTAACTGAATGGCCAAATTGAATGGCAATACTTGCATGAGAAAGGTGAGCCTTATTGAGGCCAAATTAGCTACATGCTCATACTCCACTTTGGCTAAGTGTGAAGTGTTGTCTATGTGCCAACATATTAAGAACAGCTTTACATCACAAACAAGATAGAATTTTTGAAAGCAGCAACCTATATCTCATATCCTGTTAAATATTCCACTTGTCTATTGCAGAAAAAAGGCGGTTTAAACTAGCAATAAAGCTCACATTTTAGGTTAACTATTCAACAAACCTAAACATGGCATCAGAAACCCATTAGACAAGGGTCACAATTTTTGCTGGCATGCTTTCCTGAATCGATTTCCAAATAGGCTCAGGACCCACCCGCACCCACTGAAATCAGTGGGAGTTTGCTTGGAGCCCAGCCCTTCTAAAAGTCACGTCACAGAGTTAGGTCTGTAAATATGGATTTAGGAGCCTAACTTGAGGCTCTTATTGCTTGGAAAATATTGGCCACTGGTTTTAGCCGGAATACCTTGAAGGCATTTCATTTGCACCTCCCATGATATGAAGTCACAGCTTTACCTTTAACGCCGGCTCATCAAAGCTGTGGTGATAGAACTTACTTGGCATTAATAAGCAGTGGCTATAAAGAATTTTCACTGGGAGTAGCAAGGTGTTTTGTTATGATAGAAAAAAATGAAAAGACATTGCAAACCAATCCTGACCCCCCCCCCCCCCAACTTCACTCCATGCTTTTTTCCCCTGAGCTGTTGCTTCAGACCAATGTAAAGTCTCACAATAGAGCTGTCTTTCCAGGTTTTGTGCTGTTTTAAGGTCCCACCTCTCAAGAGTAAGGTAAATATGCAGCTATCATTAAATAATAAAAAATGTGTTAAAAGGTCAGATGGCTGGAGTTATTTATAAATCTTTCAAATGAGCCTCATAAGAAAGCGATTCTCCTCAAAGACACTAAGTGTCATAAACAAAGAGATAACATCCCTGACCTGTCTGATGCCCTGCTAGGGTTGGGGGTGGTCATGAGAACCAAGCTAAAGGCAGTTAAAAAAAAGGGGGGGGTCCTACGACCTTTTGAACTGTGGGTCTTTACAACAGTGCAGAGCTAGAGCTGCAGTGGAGGAAGGTGCATGCAGTGGTGGAAAGTCTGTTTGGCACTTAGGTCAGTTGTAACTAGCGCAGAAGAGTCCCTGGGTTTGAAGGAATGGATGATGTGAAAAGGCAAATGGAGAGGGGTTGTGGGCATCGCATGGCTGCACGTTACTGCTATCTTAATAAATCCCATCACACTGACAGCACCATAGCAGAGTGATCAAGGGCAGCAGCCCAAACTGAAGTGTGTGGCCAACGAGTGAATTAACGAGTGAATTAACTGGGGGGGGGGGGGAGGGAGGGAGGAATGTGACACTGAAGGGGATAATCCCCTCAATTGTCTGAATACGGTGAGGATAGATTATTTCAGCTACTTTAAGTGGACCATCACCTGTATTTCCCCTCTGCCTCATGCCAACTTCCTATCAGTAACAACCACATCAGTCAAGGATGTGGGCAAGCGGACAATCCCTGACGATACCTACAATGATCAAGGATGCATGGTCATCCACACCCTTCACCCTCCAAGAAAAACTCCCCATCCCTCCCATTCCCAGGCTATGGTCCCAACCTCTGAAATGCAGCAGTCACCTCTGTTACATCTATCCACCTGAACAGCAGTTCTTCATAATGGCTAAACTCACCTTACGCATAGGGCCACCATTCAGGCCCCAAATGTGGCTATTTTACAGATGAGCATGCGTTCCATGCCTCCTATCATATTTTAAAATAAACTTTCAGACGAGCATGTTCTGCTTGGCCATAGTTTGAAAGCAATTAGCCGATGTTGACGAGGATATTGCTGTGCATCACAGAGCAAGAAAACATATCCATCTGTGCCAAGAAAATGGGCTCAGAATAGTTTTGTTAATAAAGCTCTAGCAGATTCTGCAGCACCATGTTATGCACGTCTTTAAAAATTTTAAAATAACAATCTGGTATAATGTAAAAGAGAAGAAAGTAGCACTATTGCCACATAACTGCAATTGGTTTCAATTAGTGGTGCACACTGGTGTTACAGTACAGAGTTAATTTTTTTATGATTGTAATAATAGTAGTGGTTCCTCTTTCCCAGGGTGGATGTCTGAAAGGCAACATTCAGCTTCAGGGAATTTTTATGTTACTTTTACTTTATTTTTATCTTTGTACCTAAAAGAGGTTGGGAGAACGTCCCCTCTTCCATTTAGCCCAGGTCATTCAAACTAAGTGATGCATTTTGTATACCAATAGAGCTGTTAAACAGCCAACAGAAATAGTCGCAATTCAATTGTCATGCATGTCAGCAGTCTGAAATGCACCCAGTAGGAGATTTAAACTTCCTCTTTAGAGGAGGGGAATGTGTGCTTAAAGAAAGGCGTACTAAGGCATTGACTACACTTTTGCACTGGTTTAATTTAAATCGTTTTTTAAACGAATAGAGTTAAGCTGGTTCCAGCCCCGGCACAGACACTTATTTTGGTTTAAGAGTGGCTTATTTCAGTTTAATTTAAATATGTTCCTAAATGATATAAACAGAAAGAAAAAAAAAAGCCACTCTTATTAGCAAAAACAATGAGGAGTCCTTGTAGCACCTTAGAGACTAACAAACTTATTTGAGCATAAGCTTTCGTGGGCTAGAACCCACTTCATCAGGTTCTAGCCCACGAAAGCTTATGCCCAAATAAGTTTGTTAGTCTCTAAGGTGCCACAAGGACTCCTCATTGTTTTTGCTGATACAGACTAACACGGCTACCACTCTGAAACCTGTCACTCTTATTGGGAGCATCTACACAAAGGGACTGTACTGGCTCAACTATACTGGTTTAAATTCACACCTTAGATTAAACCTATGCAACTTTCCCATATAGACAAGATTTAAGATGGACACTGGATGCTTATTATATCAGGCAATTCTTCAAACTGCTGAGCATTTTAAATCTTCATTGTCTTCAATGGGAAGAGGGGCAAAGGGAGGCACTCAGCACTTCATGGGATCAGGTCCACCGTTCCTGATACTTTGAATTTTTTTCCAACCCTCCCTGCATTTCAAGTGGACTTCACACAAGTTCTTATTAGCATCAGCTGTCATCGTAACTAGCATGCAATTTATTTCCCTCGCACCCTTTGCTTACCCTTTCTGCTCCCCACCCCCTGCATGAAACTTAAAATAAATAGATGGCAATATTTCAACTACCACCTTAAATAAAATTTGCTGTGTAAGTTTTCACAAGGAGCGTGGAAACTCCATTTCTGTTCAGAATATGAAAGATGATTCAGATTAACAGGACAAAACATGCCAGGAAGCTGAGTTATCAACCCTGAGATGCCCATGAAACTGGTGCCAAATGAAAGTCATGCATAGAAAACACAAGTAATAAAGAGCTTTACAATGGTTTTGGTGGGAAAGCCTGATGCAGCCAGTGGGAATGAGATCAGGCCCCTCATTTGGAATGTGCCCAGTATGATGACATCCCTACAAGAAGCACATGTCCTGGGAGACCTGTGCTCTTCCTCCATCTTTGAACACCTGTGCACCCGGGCAGCCAGATTGTGTACCCAAACATCAAAGTGACACTCAGGGCAGGGTGAGACCATGTGAACTGACACCGAAGGAAACATTCACACACCCACAAGAAGAAAACCCACTGAGGAGTTTCACAGTGCATCTATCAGCCACCCTACTCAGTCTCATAACATGGGCAGAAGCCACATAAGAAGGAACCAGTTCTAGACAGAGAGATGGCAGTTCAGCCTCTGTGTCCATTTAAGTCCTTGCTCCTCTATATAACAGCAAACTTTAAACATAACTGCAATAAGATTATTTCATGCCAGATCAAGATATACTTGTATGTATTCCCCAACGGTTCTTAGATCGTTCATTGATAACAACAGATAAGAAAATAAAAGCATGGCACTTAAGGACATAAAGATTCGCTGGACAGGAAAAAGCCACTTGGCCAACAAAGTATGTTGTGTCTGGAGGTCTACATAGATTTAGGTAGGTTTTTGTGGTTTCCAGTAGACGGTTGTGACTGACACAATGCTAAGAAATCAGCCCTCCTTCTTCCTCTTCCTGTCCTGTGATCTTTAGCGTCAGTTGTAAAGGTTCTTCTGCATGCAAAAATATTAGGAAACCTGCTCTGAACTGAAAGAGCAAAACAGGGTTTCTAGCTCAGGAGAGTCTTGGGCCTTGAACACTGCCATGAAAATGCACCAAATCTACTCACCTGTCCCAGAAAGAAAGAAAGAAAGAAAGAAAGAAAGAAAGAAAGAAAGAAAGAAAAAGGTGATACTTTGGGGCCACGGCCACACTAGAAGGACTACAGCAGCATAATCCCATAGAGCAGATACAGTCTACAGCGACAGAAGAAGTTTTTCCATCTGTGTAGAAACACCAACTCCCCAGCCACAGTAGCTACATCGACAGAAGCATTCTTTTGTCGTCCTCACTGTGTCTACACTGGGGTTTAGGTCAGCATAGTTACAGCACTCTGAAGTGTGGATTTTTTATCCTCCCTTCCCCCCAATTACTCACACTAGGTAAGAATTTGAAAAAGTTAGGTTATGAGTGAGAAAGCTTCACTGATCCTGCACTTCAAACTTGGTTCATCCCTGACCTCCCAACCAAAACCCTTTAGGGGGCACATAACCAGCTTTGGGCCTGATTCTGGAAAGCATTAATATTCAGTACAGTACTCTTAACATCTGTATATGGCCCACTGATTTCAAGTACCAGGGACTTAAAACACTTGCTTAAAGCTAAACAACTGCGTGAAACTTTGTCTACACTAGCACTTTTGTCAGCAAGGTGTGTGAAAAAAACTGTTTGGCTGAAAGGTCCATAGTGTAGACATAGCCTCAGTGATGTCCTGAACTGAGGACTTACACTGTGCACCATCAGAAAACTTTTACCTCTGAAACCTACCCTATCAAGCCCCTTTTGGCCACTAGACATTTGTCTTAAAATATCTCACTATTCCTCCCATGGGTGCGCGGCTCTACCAGTCAGAGGGGTGCTAGCTTGGACAAAGTGGTGGCATTTTAACTACTGTGTCATTCAGACCTGCTCTGAGCAGAGCTCAGTGACAGGGTGGTTAAAATGCCTGTATCCAGTCTTCACTAACCCTGCCACAATTCCTAGCACAGGTAGAGCCACCAAGATTGTAGCAACAGCGCAGAACCCAAGGAAGAAAAAAAAATTTTAGCGTAGACAAAGGCATAGTTGATATCCACCCATTGTCTAGTGTGTTGGTAACCCAGAGCCCCCGGGGCAATTGGGAATGAGGCTCTGTATCTGTTATACTGCCTTCTGAGTGCCTCAGCAGGACAGCGCATTGAGCATAAACGGACTGTTTTAATAAAAAGTGCTTGGCAACAGGGGTTTTGTATAATGCAAACATTTCTAACATTAAAAACCCAAGGTAGCGCTCTCTGTGCAATTACAGCAGAGTCCACAATAACACACACCAGATGTGCGCTCTGCATTCCAGTAAATTGGTTAATCAGGAGATTCTGTATTGCGAGCTAAAATAGTCTGTAGAGTGATTCACGTTAACTGGGTCCGACTCAGTTTTAAAATGGCCTTCGTTATTCTGAAGAAAAAAAGGCATCCATCTACCAAGACTCTCTTTTAGACAAAGCTGATTCATCACCTTAAAGACAGTTCATATTCACAGTTTAACCTCAGTTCACAGCATTTATACCGCGTTCAAGTGATCTCGTTTTCATCTTACACTTGCACATGCTTGATACATTTCTCTTTGGAGAAACAATGTGCTGGGCCCCATTGTGACTGCTTAGTGATTTTACACTGGGGCCAGGTCTAGGCTATAAACTCACATTGATATAACTACATTACTTAGGGGTGTGAAAAATCCACGCCCCTGAGCACAGTTAGACTGACATAACTCTCTGTGTAGTAGACAGGGCTATGTTGAGCTTCTCCTCTCGCAGAGGTGGATTATCTATGCAGACAGGAGAAGCTCTCCAGCGGTACAGCTGCACCAGGGCAGTGTTTTAAGTGTAGACCTTAAAGCAGAGGTATTCCTACTCTACACCAGCATTAAGGAAAGAAGAATCAGGCCCAATGAGTACAGTGTCCTTCTGATACCTGTAACACAAACATACCCATCTAACGAAACACTCTTCTCACCTGCACCGGTGCAGTAAATTGGGAGTAATGCCACAGAAGTGAATGGATTTACACCACTGTGTAACAGATCGATCCACTGTATACAGTATGTGCACAGCTCCGCAGAGGAGGGAGTCTTGTAGAGTTGCCCAAATCCATAAGGGGTGAGGTTGTGAGAAAGGATTAAATCAGACACTTCTTGTTCTTTTCTACCCAGATGCCTCCTTAAAATGATTTGCTTTAGGGGACAGTGCTCCCGCACAAGTGCCTTGCTGCCAGCACCCCTCTCTATCCAAAACAGCTGTTCCAAAACTCTACATTGCAGCCTCTGGAATCCCCACCTCACCCTTTCCCTCCAAGGTCTGGTACGGGAGCACAACTATCTTTAATAAACTACGGGTTGTGCACAAAGAAAAAAGTAACCGAGAAGCCTGAACTTGCCAGTTCATTGTTCGAGAGCTGGCCTCTCTGCTTCGTCTAACGAGAGCATTTTACAAAGTTCAAGCTGTGTCTAATTTGTCTGTTCTCCAAGTCTTCCAGCAATCAGAGCCTGGCTTGCCCAGCCTCCACTCGTAACACAGGCAACAATGTACGTGAGAAGGAAGGAAAGGGGCTGGAGTGGCTGGTCAGGACAAGCCATTTCACAGTGCCTGCATTCCAGCCCCCCTGCCTAACTCCTATCTTTGGGGGAAAAAACTGGACAGCCTGAACTTTTGACCCTCGGTACAGACGCCCAACCAGAGTAGAAAAGAACCATAAAGGTGTCTGGTGAGGGGCGTGATCTCATGACAACCGTCTGCAGCTCGTTTCCTCACCATCCTCCTCAAAAAAATGTGTATTGCCCGTTTTACGACTGCCAGATGGCAGACCCTACTGACTGCAAATCTTCTATCATCCATGGTGACCGTCCAACCTCACATAAAACTGGAAGGCTGAATCTGACCCTCACCATCCCAGCACAAGGGTGTGGAGAGCTGCAAACCTCAAAGAGGCCGACTGTGTGGGTTCCATCCAACAGTGCGTCAATCTGTTTGCAGTCTCATCCCAGGGATTCACACCGACCTGGAAACAATGGTGTATTAGTAATTATTGTTATTTATTTATACAGCACCAAAGGTGTGTGTCATGCTTTAAGAGGCAAATAAGAGACAGGTCCCTGCCCTGAGGAACTGATTTCCAAATGGAGGCTGTAATGTAAACACCTAGGCTCTACGCACACAGCATGGGAGTGTTTATTTAAAAGAAAATAAAAAGGATCGGGAGCAAATTGCGGGTTCTTTCCTTGGGTTTCATTCAATGAGTGGCCAGTCACAGCACCAATGCAACATTGCAACTTGGAAACTAATGGCTTGTCCACATGGAGAAATTGACTGGAATAGTATCCTTCTGTGGACACACTATTCTGGAACAAAAGTCATTTATTCCGGAATAACTAGCGCACTTCCAAAGTGGAGTAATTATTCTGAAACAAAAATACTTTTATTCCAGAACACACAGTGTCCATGCGGAGCTATTCTAGAATTGCTTCTGTGGAATGGCAATAGCTATTCCAGTCAACTTTTCCATGTACACAAGCCCCACGTTCCCACCTGTGGCCCTGTGATGAAGGCTAGGCAATTGTACAGACCCGACCTCGGCAGACATGATTGCCTCTGGTACATTTCCTGCATGCAGCTCTTTAATTTTTTTTAATAGATCATTCTAGATTTCCCCCTTCCCTCCCCCCTCGCCTTGACTCATCACCTATTTATGCAGCATCTAGATTAGCCTTTCACCTCCATCTTCAGCCTCAAGCCATACTCCCAAGACCTTTCCCATCTCTCAGATGCACACTCAAGAGCAGTTAGACATTAAGACCCTGGACCCAGCACTATGATCAGCGCAGGCAGATTTCTGTAACCCATGAGCCCTGGTACGGACGGAGCCTTCACTCATGACTTATATACAATACTACCAGTTTTTGCTGGCCTAAGATCCCATATTTCCTGCCAACCCCAGGCACCTAGAGAAAGAGCCAGCCTGAAAGACCCCCACCGATAAACAGAAAATCCTACAGACTCATTCTCTTAAGGAGCAGAAATCACCACTACGGGGGTAAGTGGTCCATATATAATTCTATTAGAAGAGACTCTAATTCTGGTTACTGGCCTGAAACAATCTAACCACCCCTCTTGAGACATGGTCCTCTCTAAATAGGAACAGCAGCACATCTCATTTTTTCAAGGAAACGTCAGGGGCCAAATCCAGAACTGATGTACAGAGGCATAGCTCACTGAATTCAATAGAACTGTACCCATTAATTGTAATAACCATAGGGCGAAAGCGTGCAGATCTCACTGAGTGTTTTCTTACTCCTCAATCAGCACAAAACTCCTACTGACGTCAAGGATTTGCTAAAAATAAGAGTAAGAACCACAGTTAATACACTGTCTCTTCCTTTTCTCTAGATCCATCTCCCAATACTCGTTAGGATGGTCAGATTTAGAAGTGTGTCACTTGGATTTGTTTTGTTACTTTCATTCCTTCTTCCTTGCTGCCACTTTAACTGATAAAGCCCCAAAGTTCACAACCCCGCTGTCCTCAAATTCTCCCCAAATGTAGTGCCAGTCCCTTCCATCAGCAATGAAAGAGATTTATAGCCAGGCCGATTGAAGGGCCCCCTCCTCTTCCCCCCCCCTTACAAACATACCATCATGTTATAAAGTTCAGTCTGACCCTTTTTGTCGTTGTTGTTGTTGTTTACGATGCAGTCCTGCTTTAGCTTCTGTCCTGAACAGTGATCAAGAAGGATAGTTAGACGTAATTGCTCTGAGCGCCTCCTAATGAGCATAGTCACCACCTTTTTAATGGCCAAGAGAGAGAAAGGGGGGGAGGGAAAGAAAGAATCCAGACTTGACTGGGCCTTTCAGAAAAGAAAAAGAAAGAAACAAAGTAAGCAAGCTTAAACTCTGGGGTTCTCGTCTCCCAGAGATCTGCACGCATAACTCCAATGAAGGTTAGTGAAGATGCACACCCAGTATATAGCATATACCTCTGTGATTCGCAGACATGGATTTAATTTGGGGTTGGGGTCTAGAATCTCCCTTCACATTGGTGGTATTCCATTGACTTCAGTGACATTGTTAATGGTTCACACTGGTCTGAGTGGAGGATATATATATATATATATATATATATATATATATATATATATATATATATGCTGTGCACCACTGTAAACCTGAACTGAAATGCTCTCCACTAGGTGGATCCTTTGTCCATGCGGAAATGTTATGGTGTTGTACTTGATTACAGCATGAAGGACCAAATGGGGTCACCAACCGCTATCAGTAAACCACACATTTGTGCATGCAAAGTAAGTAATTGCTTACAGAAGCATTGTATCTGCACAGGTGCAATTTCCCATTTAAATGCAGATTTGGGCAGACTCAATGGTCACGTAAATACCCTCTTCAATGTACACCCTTGCCCACATCCCTACGTTGTCTAGGTCATCAGGCAGGTACCTTGGGGACTTGAGGGGATTTCACTACTTCTCTCACTCTTGCTTGTGGTCCTGCAAATTATAAGAGTAGCCTTGATCTCTAAATATCAGTTGCAAATTCTAGCTGAAATCCAGAAGACAGCAGAGCAGATTCTCGTGCAACTTACACCAGTGTAAAATCAGGAGTGGCTTCAATGTAGTTACTATTGATTTTATACACTGGAATTAGGGTTGCAATTGACATCAGAAGAAGGCCTAAATGAACAAGGAACATCAGGCCTACCTAGTCCAGTATCCCATCTCCAACAGTGGAGAGACCCAGATACCTTCAGAGGAAGCTGAGGGTTTCCTATGCACCAGATTCTTGAATGAATAAACTTTAGCTCCCCTTTCAAAGAAACAAATTCAAGGTCAATATTTCTCCTGGAAAGGAAAAGGCTCCTGAATTTTTAACCAGCCCTGGTTTTCTCTAGGAGACTCAGTTTTGTCTTTGTCAGCTTTTTTGCCTTTCCCTATTTCCAGGGGTCTGGCTATATTTTTGATGCTGTTCCCGTGTTGGCACTATTCACTCCCCTAACACCAGACTTCAGTGCTGTCACCATAATGAGCTATTGCTGGTTGCTGTCTGTTGTAAAATCCGCTTGGGGTTCAACAATAAATTCTTAGCACAAATGGGTTTTTCTGCCTTTTTTTTTTTCTTTCCCCTCCAACATCTGGTCAGCAGAAGTGCTGATATATCCCTCTTATTTACTGCACTTCTGTAATTTACATCCCAATGCTAAACAAAAACCACATGAATGCATCGAATAGTGCCAAAGAGTCTAATACTTAAAAATACTTATAAAAACACAGGAAGTTATTTACTGAATTTAACATGCACATTGCCTATAAATAAGTTAACACTGGGAGAAAAACACGGTGTCTTTTGTTAATTAACACTGGACAGGAAAATATTTTTAGAGAGGGGTATGTGGAATCTTGATATGTTTTATAGTGGCGCCTGCTACAGTTACTCTAATTTCTATTAGCATTTTCGTTACACATCTCTATACCCTTCCTTTCTCTAAAGGCCTTCAAGATCCACTCTGACTAGGGCACTACAAGAAATTAGCTAGGTTGGGAGACAGGTTTTTTATTTTGTTTTGTTTAAATAAATACTTTCAGGTGATCTGGAACCACCAAGTTACATAATCACTAACATATATAACCGCACTATCCTCTCCTCCTGACTACCCTCTTCCCCTCACATTCATGCTGCATCTTGTCTCACAAGCTCTATGGAGTATGTACTGTGCCTTCCTATGGGTTTGTGTAGCACCAAGCATAAATAGAGGCTCTGACCCGGATTGGGGATTTTCTATGCTACTGCACTACAAATGACAAACAAAAACAATAACAGCAATGCCAAAATTAAGGGAAGAAAATGAGCATAAGCTCTTTTCTTGCACTGGCCAGAATGCAGCGTTCAGTGGAGTTACTCCAGAGTTACACAAGTGAAACTAAAATTTAAATATGGCCTATTGTCCTTAAATCATGCAGCTTTGCCCTGCAATTGAAAGGTTAGTTCCAGGCAAGGATCAAATTCTATCCTCAGTTTCATCCATGCAACCTTTTTGAAGTGTAATGGAAATGACAGCAGCTTTTGGCTGCACTGGCTGACTTCACATGCATTATGTGTTGCAACAACTAAGAACAAAGGGGGGTGAGTTAAAGACCCCAGATTTGATCTTCATTACACCATGTGTAAAACCAGAACAACTGATTTCAGTGGAGTTTCTCTGAATTTACATCAGTGTAACTGATATCAGAATGTGACCCCATGGCCTGACTTGTGTGCATTTGTCAGACTGTGGCCGTTATTTGAAACCAGGGGGTTGTATGTGTGGTTTAATAAGAGCAGACCCAAGCCCTGAATCTTGGCTCCATTGAGGCAATTTTTACAAAGCCCTGCATGGAAATCTTGGTGGTTTTCCAGCCCATACATGACTCATTTTGAAATAATATAAAATAGCCACAATCCAGTTGGTTGCCTGTGCTCCATTTTGAAGGAAAAACACTATAAAAAATATAAAAGACTCTGCTGTTAAAATCCAACACCAGTAGAGCTATGACAGCCTTTATCACAGAAATACCATGTACGCAAAATGCATTTTCAAACTGACTGTCAAAAATGAGATGCATTTAACCTGCTAACTAACTTCTCACGCTAATGCTCCCCTGCAGCATGGGGGTGAGTATACTTGACGAAAACATCTTTTAATTTTGCTTTCAAAAAATAACCCCTTTTTATATTCCACTGTTATTAAGAAGTAATTCCAATGAGGTCAGTGGAATTTCCTTAGATTTGTATGAGTGTAAATGAGAATGAAGATCAACATTTTCAAAATAGGTATCTAGGAGTTCCAGTATATGCCATGTCAACTGTGTCGGTTCCAGGATATTAGAGAGACAAGGGGGGGTGAGGTAGGATAATGTACTGGACCTTTCCCAGACCTGAAGAAGAGCTCTCTCACCAACAGAAGCTGGCCCAATAAAAGATAACCCCTCCCCCACCTTGTCTGTCCAGGACTTAGGCACCTAAGTAAATGGCTTGATTTTCAGAAGCGCTGATCGTCATCAGTAGCTACACCCACAACTGTGAGGGCAGAACTGGACTCAAAGGGTTAAATCCCGAGTCCCCTGAAGTCTATGGGAGTTTTGCCACTGACTTCAATGGGGCTGAGATTTCGCCCAGAGGCTTCTTCTTGATTAGAGTCACAGCTCATACAGGACCCGAATCAACTCCCCTGAAGTCAAGCAAGATCTATACTTAACTAGAGGAGGGAGCACGGTTCCAAAACTTGCTACAAACCAGAAGAGCTCTGATTTTTTTTCATGTGTTATTTTGAAGCATCAGTTTGTTTATAATCAGTCCCTGATAAAATTACAAGAAGTGTAATAAACAGATTAACAAGCGCCTCTTCTAGCACACCCCAAATTACTCCACAAGGCCAAAAAAAAAAGTACTGTCTCACCAATGCCTTCCACTCCACACCTTACTTCTCATCCAGATGCATCCGATGAAGTGGTCTGTAGCTCACGAAAGCTTATGCTCAAATAAATTTGTTAGTCTCTAAGGTGCCACAAGTACTCCTTTTCTTTTTTAAAGAATACTAGAGGCAATTTTACAAATAAACATTGTGTCCATTCTGATAATCATCCAAGCTTTTCTCTTTCTCCTCCTACCTCAGGATTAAAAAAGAAATGCACCATGCAACTAATATCCATACCTACCAGGATCTTGTCTATTCCGTCTGCAGAGGGAAGAATCAGTATTTCAGGTAACTCTGCAGGGGTAAAGGTAGCATCATTCTTTAAGCTACATTTTCTTCTGCTGCTGAGTGCAAAGTACACTCAGTCTTTTAAACTGGAGTGCCTATCCATCCTTCCACCAGATTGCAGGAGTGTGGGGAATGGAAGGGAAATCTGAACATTTCATTTGTTCCCTAATCTATCAAGGAGGCACAAGTATCTATTCAACATGGCTAACAAAAACAAAACAAAAAATCAACCACCTAACAAGATCAATGGACAAGTCAGTTGTTTATTGGGAACTAACAAGCTCAAATGTAAGAACCAATCTGTACAGAGAAGAGACACAGGCACTAACACACACACACACACGAAAATTTGCACAATTGGCTGAATGCGTAGTTCTGCGTGTCTGTCAAACATTCATAATTCTTTAACAACACACAATCTCCCCGGAGATCTAGAGATTTTTATAATTTGGTAATAGTTTATTAGTTGTCATTCTACTTCAGTTGAGACAAAGGCAAGTGCAATAGGCAATCATGGAAATAAAATAAAGGTTTAGAGGCTAAATTCTACAGGCTGTGGCTTTGGTGTAAATCCACAGCAATTCCCATGACATCAATGGAGTGACACCAGTGTAAAAAAAGAGCAGAATTTGGCCTGCAACCCCCACTGGCAACAACAGGACTGCCACGTGCCAATTATACAGCAGGGACCCACAGTGTGGTTTGGTGAGCACAGTTCTATGCAGCACATGTGCATCCAAACAGATGCGTTCACTAGCCTATGCTAATTTTTCAGCCTGGTCCAATGGCCCATTTACTGAGGGCCCCTATTCAACCCTTAAATAATTCTTCTCAATAGGCCACAATGTACAAGCATACAGTTTCAAGGAGACATACTTACATACAAGTGACCTCAGCTAGAAATCCTCAATACACCTGTTCATTGGGATCCCTAAAGTGACATGCATAACATCTATTTTTATATCTGTGTTAATTCTGTGGGGTCAGGGAGGGAGAGACAAGATAACCCATGCCTAGTTTTGCAATACAATGAATGCATATTTATCCAAAACAGAAAAGGAGTACTTGTGGCACCTTAGAGACTAACAAATTTATTTGAGCATAAGCTTTCGTGAGCTACAGCTCAAATAAATGTGTTAGTCTCTAAGGTGCCATAAGTACTCCTTTTCTTTTTTGCGAATACAGACTAACACGGCTGCTACTCTGAAACCTGTTATCCAAAACAGTAACTAACTATATGCGTCTGCCTTTCCTGACTCTTAAATAAATACCCCTTTCATTGCAAAAATTAATCCAAGTCAATATAAAAAGCTGTATGAACATAATCTCAGCTTCCTTTAGTTTAGTGTAATTCTAAAGAAGGTTCATTTATTTCACTTCTCTATCAAGGTGGCAATTTTAAAACGATTTAAACACCACTGGCCTATAGAAATTAGGATGTAATTTTGATGCAGCACTGTGAGTCCGCAGCCACTGCAATGTTAGCAGAGTGAGATTACAGACTGCTACTATACATGAGCAGGGGAGGGTGAAATTCAGTCCTGTGCAGAAAGCCCTAAAAGGCCCTCAAAACTAGGGATTAAGGAGCACCCAAGCCTTGTGCTGGCCCTCAGAACATAGGTGAATTTCATCCTTGATGCCGGAGGTTTCTCACCCTCCCCCAGTGTAGGAACTCAAGTCTCCTTTGCTTCCAGTGGTGACTGTTCTTTGGCTGGCTAAAGCAGCTTTAACCGTAATGATGTTCCTCTACCTTCCCGTTTGCTTTCTGAAGTCAGCTATCACATCCACCAAGCCTAATCTAACGAGGCACTCCAGGTAACAATGCTAGGCAACTCCAGCAATGTGCCAGTTTCGCTCCATTTGATAATTTGCCATCAGACACAGAGAAAGTAGCTGGTAGGAGGATTTCGGACCAACCTTTTCTCGAGTGACCAGTGATTTGGAGACCTCAATGTTCAGTTTCCTGACCTGAGACTCCTTACATAGGCCTGGTTTTAAGAGAGTGCTGAGCACCAGCCCTCTGAAAAATAGGTCCTAGTTGGGCACCCAAAAACAGAGGGATGCAAACGCCACTTGTCACTCCTTTAAGTCTTGTCCCCCTATCACCTGGAGTTTGCAGGGAGATAAAAATCAGAGCATATCAGCAGTGTTTAGGAAAGGGGATAAAACCAAAATCAGCTGCCAACTCTCCATTCAGTTCACTTGAAGCTGTATCACTTCACTGCAAACTGTCAGATTAACCCCCTCCTGAGCTGCATTTTACCCTCTGGGGTACTGGGACTACCATCTGCTGCTTAAACCAGGGGACTGGGAGCCAGGGCAACTGCTAGCTTCCATTCCCAGCTTCAGGAGCAGGTGGGATCTGGTGGTTAGAGTATGAGATTGGGAGTCAAGACGCCTGGGTTCTATTCTGAGCCCTGAGAGGAACAGTGTAGCTGGAGCCGGATAGCCAGGACCCCAGGATTTTATTCAGGGCTATGTAGATTAGATATAATAAAGCTCTCCTACCTCACAAAGTTGTGCTAGAATTACTTAATGTCTGTGAAGTACTCCAAGAGACTTGAACAAGCAGGGTTGGAAGTGCAGAGAATTGCTGTTGGTATTATTGCAATGGGAGCACTGGCTGTGTGCAGCGTATCAATGGGACAGTGAAGCTGAACGGCGAGGACATAAAAGCTTTCAACAGGCAAAAGCCCAGCTGGCTGCTCTGCGAAAAGGTTGCGTGGCTAGCCATGCCTCCTGGCGCAGCCTTGGCTTCCCGCAGCCCTGTCAATCCCCAGAGCTGCATCAGCGTGTGTGTGCATACGTGCGTGCCTGGTCTCTCCTTTTGAAAAGGAAATCTAACAAATCCTTCCAGACAGCATTAGAGAAGAGAGGAGACATTACCAGATCAAAACGGCCACCTCAAGTGACCCCTCTTTTTGCTTCGGAGGCAGTTACATAAGCTTTCTGCAGAAGCAGGAGCTGACAGGAATGCAGGGCGACAGAACAAGAAACCTCTCTCTCCTCAACGGCTTCCCTTCTGCTGATTACCTCTCCTGTAAACTCTCTGCCAGGCAGGGCTGTACTTTTAAAAGCAGCAGTAATTACCCATGAGCCACGCCTCACCACAGAGGCAGGCTGCCCCCAAACATCTTGGAAGCGACACGTTCGACAGAGAGGCAAGGGGAAAGCTTCTTCATTCACAGTGCAACAAAACACAGCCCATTAAAGGTTACAGTGTTCGCCTTCCACAGCTCAGGCCCTGATTCGGCACTTCGCGCACGTCCACACTTACCCAGCATGGCACTTCGGCAAAGTGCTCGAGTTGCATTTGACTTGTATCAGATTTAGGCACAGGTTCAAGTACTATACTGAATAAGGGAGGGCTATTGGCTCAGGGCCCAAAGGAGCAGTCTAGAAAAACTACTACATCAGGCTCAAGATCAAGACTAACAAGATTCTGTAATGTCTCTGGACCTCGTCTAAGCAGACAAGAGTGAGCATGTCAGTGCATGATCTCCCAGCATAGTGTTTTTCTCTGATGCCAACAAGGACCTGATGGAGGAAGAGGAGGAGGAGGAGGGATGTTCTGAAGATCGTAAACCATTTCTTAATCCATAATTGTTTATAATATGCTCTGGGACTTACTTGTGAAATTCCTAGGGAAGCCCCACAAAGGTCTGGAAGCCACAGACTGGGGTAAATGATGTGTAGTGTAGTCATGCAACCTATAATCATGCAAATCAAAAGAAACTTACAAAGAGGGGAAAAAGGGAAGAAATGCATTTACATGGCCGGAGCAGTTAGTGCATGTTGACAGCCTGGGATGTGTGCGCTTGGGACAATTTTAAAAGAGAGAGTTTAGAGGAGAAGTTGGGGACTTTCTGGAGCTGACTCCCTGCCAACAAATTACATACATTTGCTAGCTGGCTGTTGCTACCGATATAAAAATCTCTGTTTGTTTTCATCATGATCCAATCTTAATTGCAAGCTGCTCCCAAAAGATATTGGGCCACAGATGCAAGAGTGTTGACGAACGCCTTTTAAGGGCTTTGGCCAGGGGAACTGTGCTGTGGGTAATTTAATTAACGGTTCAGCGTCCAACACACAACTGCAGCCAACTTTGATGCTATAAGCCTCCAATCCCCTTGGGGAATGACCTCTGAGTATCCCATCAGAGAGAAAATCCCCCTTGTTTACTGACCTTTCCAAGGCAAGGTCATTAAGTAGAAAACCAGTGTGCTTCTTCCCTGCATTCCTACTCTTATTTTAGAGGGGCTTTTGCTGTTCTTAAAACCCAGGGCTGGCAGTTTTGCATGTCTGACGACATTCGGCTCAAGACCCAAGGAGACACCACAGCACTGTTCATTGGGCCGCAGCAGCCTAGGCTCTGCCGTATTGATTACACCCTTGATTTTAATCAGCAGGGCACAGAAATTCTAAGTGCAGGATATTACAGTGTTTCCAGAAAGGATCTAAAATTAATCATTAGACAAAATCTGGCTGCAGGGATCTGATACTGCAGGTACAGTATGGGTACAGTATTGCTCAGAATTGCTGACCTCTTCTCTTAAAGGGAAAAGCATGGGCAGGATGTGTTCTCCCTTGCTAAATCCTTTTTCTGCAAAAGCAGAACTGGCACTTCAAACCTGAAATGAGTGAATCTGCATTTGGGCAATTCTACTTTTGCTCCGTCCAAATGGGAAACTAACCAGCAAGACGGAAAGAGACAAAATTAACAGGCTGCTGCCTCTCTTGGTGTTTAAAAGAGCCACCCTCCAAATTCATTAAAATACTTCTACATGAGTGACACCCCTCTCAGTCCAGATATCGTCCTGTAATTCAGGAGAGGAGTGACAGGCCAAGTCTACTCTGAGGAGCAGTTATTTCAAAAACTTGGCTTCTCTCTCTTTTAACATGTCTGGATCAGGCTGCCGCAGGAGATTTCTTCGGTATATGGCACATGGCCATAGATCTGCCACAGGCTTTGTCCCCTGACCATGCTCGTCCCCATGCTGATGACTTAGTGTAGGGACTAAACGGGAGGTTCTGCAGATATCCCAGCAACAGCAACATTCTTTACCTGTATCAAACTTTGGCAACTCCCATGAACTGATGATCAAATGCTCTTACCTCACCCCCCACGTACAAATGGGAGTCAGAAGTGCCTTTTTGCTGTCAGCCTAGTGCATTAACACATGATAAATTACCATGTCATAGGCACCCTGCAGAATGAAGCAATGCAATAAAAGCAGATGGACCTATTCTACTTTGGTTACACCTGAGCAACGCCATCCACGGGAGCAGTGCTGCACAGGGGTAGGGGGCAGGATTTGGGCCATTTTACATATAAAAACAAGAAGAGAGACTTGCAAAAGTCACCAGTGATCTGGGGTGCTTGGAGAACCTTGAACTTCAGAAAGCTGGTTTAAGGCATCTCTAGTTGGGCTCCCAAAAATTGCCACTCGCTTTTGCAAATCTCAGCCAGCGTGCCAACTTCTGCTCTCTGTTATGCCAGTATCCATCCAAACCTGATCGAGTTTGTTCTAGATGTTTGCAGGTGGTTACTGAGAGGAGAATCTGGCCCGTTTACTTTCACACCCACTGCTGAAGCATGCTCAACACCTATGTCTGGCACCACGCTGAATGCAAACATGCGTTTGGCAATAGCATTAAATGTTGTATGCATATATTTCAGACTGGCTATTGTTTTCTTTTCCCTTTAAAGGGAAGGAATTCCCCATCCCCCAACCCCTGAAACCACTCCACCTCATTTCCATCTGGCTGATGCTGCATTAATGCTAAACCTCCAGCTGGAGCCCACAGTATTGGCTTGAACATTTTGTTCCAGCAGAGCTGAACTCTAGGAGACTCTCCGCTCCGAAGACAAATCACAAGGCTTTATGTACATACAAGAGTAGCTTCTAAATAACAGACTGTGCCCTTGGTACCATGGCGGGAAGGCTGGAAATGGGGCCTAGTTCATGGAAGGAGGCCAGTTGTTGTGCTGTGTGGATTTTTGTTTTGGTTTTTAAACACTACCTCTTTTCATTCAGAGCAGACAGACGCAGGAGACTTTTTCTCTCCCTAACATGACAGGATTTTTTATTCTGCATCTCTTAACACTTTCCTGGGCTGTGGTTTGACTCTGGGAGCTGCTTCTCACACAAAACAACAACAATTTACACGCCAGGATTTACTGAAATGAATCTGTGGATTTAAAAATAACCCTGACTCAATTTATAGCTCTACTGATTTGTGTCTTTTTGCCCCCTCTGGGAAAATTTCCAACAGCCCCGGGGCCACAATATCAGCCAAAAAAAGAGTAACCTAGGCAGGAAAAGTTTTGAAAGTAGGCTGACCTCTTCAAACGTTTTGACTCACATTTGGATTTGCAGTTTATGAAGGCGGTTGGATTAGATTACCAGTTAAATACCCAATCCTGCAAACATTTGCTACCAGGAGCAGTGCTGACTAGCAGGTGTAGCGCGCCATTGACTTAAATGGGACTATTCAGGGGAGGAATTACTATACCCCATAATAAATCTGTGCAGGAGAGATGAAATTCTCTGCATCAAATTCTAGAAAAAACCTCCAACCCTGGAAACTCAAATGACCCAGTTAAAATCACAATGACCCACTTTTGTTATGACGGGAAGGCAGCCTTTACAATTTCCCCCCAAAAGAGCTAACCTAACAGTTTCCAGTGTCTTAATCAAGCTACAAGTAATCCCCCTTATGCAGCCAGAATCCTTGTATTCATCATAAGAAATAAGAATGTCTTACATTTTTATAGCACATTTCACTCCAGTGTATCCCAAAGTGCTTTACAATCAAAGGAAGCACATTACAAAGATACA
This sequence comes from Dermochelys coriacea, assembly GCF_009764565.3. NCBI lineage: Eukaryota > Metazoa > Chordata > Testudines > Dermochelyidae > Dermochelys > Dermochelys coriacea. Next base: position 17,883,929 of record NC_050085.1, on the reverse strand, counting down.
TATCAACAGTCGCTTCACCCTATTAAACGTTTCCCACTTGCTCTTAGCAAAACTAAGAATATCAGCATCAAACCGGAGAAGAATAAGAACACTTTCTCCAGGAAACTCAGGGTGTCTCTACCCTAGAGTAGCCCAGCTAGAGCACTGCAGCTATCCCTATGCAGCACCATACTGTAGACGCTGCCTCTATCAATGGCAGGGGTTTTGCCATCAGTGTAATTAATCCACTTCTCTGAGAGGTGGCAGCTCAGTCGACGGAAGGATTCCATTGACTTAGCCATGTCTACCCTAGGGGTTAGGCTGACCTAACTACAGGGCTCAAGGCGTGAAATTTTTCACAACTCTAAGCAACTGAGCTAAGTTTTAGGTGTAGACCAGGCTTAAGACTGAACTTCATTTTAGTGTAAAAGTGACACCATGTCCTACTCTGAATGTTAAGAAATTAAGAGCCTCATTTGCACCACAGCCCCTTTATACCATCCTGGCAGTGGGAACCTGTCATAAAAATGTCAGAAATATACTGCACCCCCATTTTGAGACATCTTTAACTGCTGGAGTAGGGTAAAAGGGCCTTCATGTAAGTGAGAATCAAGCTCCAAGTGTCAACACACTGCATTTTAAGTACACATGATAGGATGGTAATGTGAAAACTTGTCCAAGTGCACCAAACTAGAATGCTAATCAAGGCGTTGGTGTTTAGCAGGGGAATGGGGTATTTATTTTCCCTTGCAATTAAAATAAATAAATAAGTCAGAATTTTTGGAACCAATCCATGCAATAGAAGGCAAGAGGGGGATGGGAACAAAAAAAATTAAATAGCCACCTCCTACTATATTACATCTGTCTCAGTACAGATCACCCCACTGTGATCATGTGACTCTCAGACACCAGGGTTGTGTCGGGGTAAAACAGACACAATGAGCTGTGACGAACAATAAAAACCTCCTGAACTTTGAAATGAAGAGAGAATTCAGTCAGCAACTCCTGCCCTGGTGAAAACCAACCAGACTTTTCCTTTTTGTGCACAGCACATTGCTTGCAGTCTGGAGGAGCATTTACTCTGCACCCAAGAAACAGACTTGCTCAACAAAAAAATGGTAATTGATAAAAAGACCAGAGTTCATTGCATTTTTTTTTCCTCCCCCACCACAGCTAAATATCTCTTTCCCCAAAGTATAATTCAAATCTCAAGCCAATAAGTAATAAGATACAAGAAGAATATTTCAGAGCAGCAGCCGTGTTAGTCTGTATTCGCAAAAAGAAAAGGAGTACTTGTGGCACCTTAGAGACTAACAAATTTATTTGAGCATAAGCTTTTGTGCATCCGATGAAGTGAGCTGTAGCTCACGAAAGCTTATGGTCAAATAAATTTGTTAGTCTCTAAGGTGCCACAAGTACTCCTTTTCTTTTTAAGAAGAATATCGTTTATAGGTAATAAATTGCCGATACAAGTGTGCTTATCCCTTAAAGGTCAAAACATATTCATTAAAAAAAAAAATCCCAAAGAAGAACAAATTCATAAGAATAAACATACTCCCCTAGGCACCAATCCTGCAGACACTTAAGCACACGCACAATTTTACTCATGTGAGCAATCCCATTGAAGTCGACAAGAGTAAAGTTATGCACATGCTTAGGTGTCTGCAGGATCAGAGTAAAAAAATTTGATTGCAATTTCATTAAAGGGTTTGTTCAGAAAGAGACAACATGGAATGGGGGAAGGGAAGTCCCCTAAACAGCCAAGGAGATAATGACCAACCCTGCATTGCAAATGCAGATGGGCCCTAGGCTCCAGTCCTGCACAAGGATCCACACAGGACAAACCTTGCAGGGACACCACAACTCCAATGACGGCTTGCAGGCAATGCGTTTGCCATGGCTCGAGATGTCACTAATGATTTGGAGCCAGACCCAGTGGTCCCTGCACATCCAAAACTCCACCAGAAGGATAATGGGAGCTTGGGGTAAAAACAGTCACAAGAATGAACACCAGGAGAGAGTGGAATTCAGTAGTACATTACAAACCATGGTATTGATTTTCAGCATAGTTTGCACCAAAGCTATGGTCTGTGGGTACTTTCAATTCATTTGGGGGATAAAACGTCTTTTTTAAAACCATGCACCAAACGTTCTGCTAATTTAAATACATCTGTGTCACAGTCCTCCCAGATAACACACTTGCAACGTCACTTTCAACTTGACTTGCACGGAGACGATGACTCGAAGAGATACAAGGACACAGGACTCTTGTACATCTCAGGGACGTGGGGGGATGAGGGTGTGAGTGAGAGAAAGAGAGTCGCTCTTAAGCCACTTCTGTGTTAGCATACGTTTCTTCACGTCGTTGGATCACTTTTAATTAAATACACAGTGTACCCAAAGAACATTAGGATGAGTCTTGAGAAACTGGGTGAACACCCTGGCCAAAGGCACAAACATACAGAGGTCAGACAGAGAGAGAGAGAGAGAGATGTAGGCAAAAAGTCACTCACTAAAATTTAGGTTTGACCTAGCTACGTCACTCAGGGCTGTAAAAAATGTCACACCCTGTGCGAGTTACATCAACCTAATCTCTGCTGCGGAGGTGGGTAGATCAATAGAAGAATTCTTCCCTCGACTTAGCTACCACCTCTTGAAGAGATGGATTAATGACATAGGTGGAAAAACCCGTGAGGTCCATGTCAGAAGCATCTACACTCTGGTGCTACAGCAGTGGTGTGGTACAGACATATCCCAACTTAAATTGAGACTTTTTATAGGTTTGTAACTGGCCAATGCCTACCTAATCAATAAACCAGGCTAAGATCCTCTTCAACTGTGAGCTCCCTGATGCAGGAACCTTGCCTTTCTGTGTGAAGACAACACTGTGAGCAGCTGCCAGTACACATGCATAGGGAACAACTACAAACTTAAGGAGAATGCAGAAAAGTTTACTAAAGAAGATGACTTTCCACCTCCATAGCATCCATTCTCCTAAAAGGATCTCAAAATTCTTAACACTTATGGAGCCAGGCAACAGCCTAGTGAAGGAAGTCGTTATTATTGTTCCCATTTTATAGATGGAGTAATGGAGGCACAGAAAAGTGACTTGCTCAAGGGCACAGAGTGAGATAGTGGCAGAGAAATAGGAGCAGAAGGCAGGAGTCCTAAAAATCTTTGCCTAATTCCCTGCCTGGTATCAAAGGCACCTGTTTAAGTAACAAGAGCCTGTTTCTGGCTGCCTGTGGGCTGCAGCTCTGCCCAGAATCTCTGCAGCCCTATGTGCTGTGGCCACAACCCTGACATGCCCCTTCCTGTCCCCATCCTCGCCCTCACCATGCCCACGGGCAGGGGTCTGTGGTTTCAGGGCTTGGAGAAAGGAAATTCTTCCCCTATTGGACACTGGGCTTTTAGGGGCCCTTTACAACCCATCAGCCTTTTTACCCAGTGTCAAGCAGCTGGAGCAGGGGAAAGAACCTCCCTCTAGGCTTCTTTTGTTGTCATTACAAATGTATCTCCCCCCACCCCGGTAACCTTGACCAACCTCTTGAAGCGACACAGCTGCAGAGCGGTGTTGATTAAAAGAGGAAGTTTGCCCTGACACCACAAGACTGACACCCTAGAGACACCCCTTGTGCAACCTCCTCCTGCGTCTATGTCTTGCTGGTTCCCCTGCCAAATCTCAGTTGTCCGGATACAAAAATAAAAACAAGCCACTTCTCATTAGTATATGTTTTTTCTTCCCCTCTTCATGTCCCTAACCAAGATGAGCTGGAGGAAACGATGCTTCTGCAGAGAGGTAACTCAAGACAAGCCCTCTGGTCTCCAGCACCAAAGGCTGCCACAGTGACTGTGACACTCAAAAAGGGGCCAGATATTTTAATGCATTGCCAGTGATAGCTGCAGAGAGTAGCGGCACTGACCTGTTCCCTCTTACACCGCTCAGAGCAGCTCATAAGCACCCCATGAGTGCAAGAACACGGGATGGGTAAAGCTTCAGCACCACTGTTATAATCTCAAGCCTGTTAATGAACAAACACCGCCACTTAGCACGCAGCTAGCCTTTTATGTACTCCAAGTGATTCACAAAGATCCGCCTAACATCCCTGTCAGGCAAGGAGCTAAATATTATTATTCCCATTTCACACAGAGGTACAGTGACTTGGCCAAGGGCACGTAACAAAACTATGGCAAAATGGGACTAGAACCCAGGTCTCTTGACTCCCAATCCTGTGCCCATCCCATAGTCAACCCTGCCTCTCTGCAACTTTAAGAACCTTTACTCTGAGAAAGAGAAACCAGCGCCTCCCCCCTCCCCCCAAGGACAAATGATTCGTAACATGAGCAATTTCAGATGAGGGATGAATGAACTTCTGTGTAGTCTCAAGAACTGATCCAGCCCAGATCTGCTCATCTCTCTCTCTCTCACACACACACGCACAAATAAATTAAGTGTTAAAACTGGGGTCAGATTAACAGAAATCAGGTATTAAAACTGATGTAAAGTTCAATGGATTTTGGGTAGAAAAAAACATATCCACCAACTCCCATCTCCCAACAACTGAGGCGTCTGCAAAGAGACATGAACATTCCTGAGTTGAGCACATCTTGCTAACCCAATTTTTCCTGCAAAACCCTCTAAGGTGTACTCGTTGCCTGTAGAGATTTTCTTGTTACTGCACTGAAGGCAAGAACAGGCTTGATCTTCAAAGAATCCACTGACACCTGGGGGGGAGGGGGGGGGAGGAAACACCGCAGCTGATGACTGCCAGGTTTTGTTTCCCACCCAGAATGTCATTTCTTGATGCTTGAGTTTCACTCTGGAATGAGATGCATGCTGATGCTGACCCCTCTGCTGCCCAGTCTATAGATTCCTTTGTCTCTCCAGCCCCAGAGCAACCCATTCCCACTCCTCTGCATACATGTTCCCATACGATCCATCTTTCCACAATGGCTCGCAAAGTTTGGAATCCACCGTTCTCCTGGAGTTTTTTCACAGTGGTTAGATGTGCATCCTTATGGCTTAGACCAAGATGTGTCTTTTTCTTTTTAAAAGTTGAAAACAAAACAACCACCAATTAACCAGAAACAGAAATATGCTGTCAGCACAACAGCCTCCTGGAGAGTACTGCACACTTCAAATAAAAACAGAAGCAGCTGATTCTGCGCTCCAGTTACACTGCCGTAAGTCAGGAGTAACTCTACTGAAGTCAATGTAGCAAAAACCATTGTACGCAAAAGCAAAAATCGGGCCCTAAGTGTTTATGTGCATACATAAAACAGATTTATATTTACCTGGAGAGGGCAAAGCACTAGAAACTCTATTATAAGGAACTCACGTCAAGGTTTAGTTCAGCTTTGCTCAATTTAAATTGTATTTCTTTGAGGGGAGAGTTTAAATCCAGTTGTTGTTGTTGTTCTGCCCAGTTCCTCTGCCCCCAATCACGTGGCAGGGGAGGGAGGACAGGGCTGTTAGCCAGAATTTCCACGATCATTTTGTCATATGCATGTGGCATGGATGTATCACACATCCATCACTGATCACCATGGGATACTATATCCCTGGTTCTTCACTTTATTCATACCAGACCTCGCAGCTCTGGCTAACGATGTTGAACTACAGCTGATTTGTTTCAGAGTAGCAGCCGTGTTAGTCTGTATTCGCAAAAAGAAAAGGAGTACTTGTGGCACCTTAGAGACTAACAAATTTATTAGAGCATAAGCTTTCGTGAGCTACAGCTCACTTCATCGGATGCATTACGATGAAGTGAGCTGTAGCTCACGAAAGCTTATGCTCTAATAAATTTGTTAGTCTCTAAGGTGCCACAAGTACTCCTTTTCTTTTTACAGCTGATTTGGGTTCTCTGTTGTAATACTGGGAGAAAGGGTCCAACCATGGGAGTTTCATTTTAATACCTCACCTGGTATTTTGACTCCCAATGGCTCAGAAGGAACAACTGGAATAAAATAAGAATGGATCTCCCAAAATACTTTGTTTTCATGCTTTAAAATTCTTCAACAGTCTCGGGACAATGGAAAGGGTTAATGCAAACATAGCCTATGTATTTTCATAGAACACTGACCCAAACAAACATTCACATCTATACTTTATTGGATTTGTTGGTATAATCAGCAAGTACCAGCGATTCAATTAGCCTCTTAGCAGTGCCTAAATGCCACTAATTCAGCGTGATGGCTGCTGTAGCATGTGCACACAAGCTTGTCCCTTTAGATACATCGGTAACAGCACTACTATTCTTCTCATGACAGCACTAGGGGCCCAGACAGTCTCTCTCTCTCTCTCTGTTCTGCCAGCCACACAAAAAGAAAGGACCCCAGGGCTAGCTGCCTACGAGGGTTGAGTCTGAAGAGAAAGGAAAGGGGAAGACACTATTTCTATTCATTTTAGCGCTTCAAAAAAAAGCTCAATGGATTAAATTAAAATTAAAAACATATTCCGAGAAGCGTCATGGTTTAGAGTGTCAACATAATAAGGTATTAAAAAAAAGAAACTGACCTAAATCTTTAAAGTCAAATTTTCTGTAAGTAGGACATTTTACTACAGCAAAGATTCAATGCGTCCCAGTCCTATTGGATTCCATCTAGTTCAGGCTCCAAGTGCCAGATTGTTCCTTACAGTGTATTATCTATTGCTTTGCTTTTAGGTTAAAGGATAAACCACTAACAGGGAAACCCCACTTTTGAGTGAAGTTTCTACCTCTATTACAGTTACAAGTAATGTTATTTTCAATTTGCTTATTTTATGCATTTGACAGGACTTATGTATAGTCAATCTCACCATCCTCTGGTGTCTAATTAATTTGTCAGTTTCTCCCCTTCCCGAAAAGGCCCTTATAAACATCAGCAGGGAGCAAAAAACCCTGTATAACAAAACAGTGAAAGCACTTTATTCAAATATTGACATCATACTATTTATAAATAAAAAAAAAATCCAAAACATTCAAGCTGACCACGTCCCTATAATATGATTCTGTGGTTTTTATGGGCATATTCCAATTGCGCATGAGATCTGACTTTGCTCTCACATACCCTGGCTTATATTGGGAGTAATTCCATCAAAGCAAATGAAATTGCACCAGCAGAAAACCGGTGTAACTGAGAGGAAAAATCAGGGCCCACAATACCTAATATAAGGTTCTCCCTCCTTTCTCACACTGAGTAGTCCTTACTCAATGTGAGCAAGGAGCACAGAATTGGGGCTTGACCCTGCAAAGTGCTGAGCACTCTTATGAGGTCCTCAGGACCCTCAACTCCCACTGAGTTCAGGGCATTCAGCATATTTCAGGATTGAACCCATTAGACCTGTTTTGCTTGACAGTTACTATATTAACTACATAATGGAACTGCAGGCTTGGAGAAAAACACTGGGAATCTCAGAGGAGGTGAAAGCTGTAGCTAACCAATGCACATGAAGAGCAGAACATTCTTATCCCATGGGACAGTACACAAAGCGCACCCAGCGCCAGGCACTTTCACCCCCAGTTAAAGAGGGATGCTCATTAATAAATGGTCAAAGGCTAAATCATTAAAGGTTTTGGAGCCATAACACTTGCAAAAAGGCATTATCCCTTTAAAGCCCTCCCATCAGCTTCCCAGCTGATGTTCGCATGGCATCTAAAAGGCTAGGTAAGAGCCTGGCAACCATGCAGGATTCCTACAACAATATTTGCAAAACAAAACAAGGGGGGAAAAAAGAAGAATCCCTTTTCACCCACTAGACATCCAACCAGACCTTACACCTCCCTCCCACCCTCCATTAATATTCAGCAGCTTAAAACAAAGATAGACAAAAGAATGGTAACCTCAATGCCCGGGGAATTCATTAAACCTTCAGTATTTCAGTTCACCAGCCTCTCAGCTGCAATCGACAAACTGGAAAGAAAGTCATTACTCTACATTTAGCTGCACCCTGGGTTCTAGTGAAGCACAGCTGATTTCACACTAGGTCACAATAAGGTGCCAGATCCTTTCCCCCTCCCCCCCGCCCCGCAGCTCGTGATGGCTTATCTTAAGTGATCACTCTCCTTACAGTGTGTATGATAAACCCATTGTTTCATGTTCTCTGTGTGTGTGTATATAAATCTCTCCTCTGTTTTTTCCACCAAATGCATCTGATGAAGTGAGCAGTAGCTCACGAAAGCGTATGCTCTAATAAATTTGTTAGTCTCTAAGGTGCCACAAGTACTCCTTTTCTTTTTGCGAATACAGACTAACACGGCTGCTACTCTGAAAGATCTCAGGCTGTGAGATGAATACTTTAATGTCTGATTTTGGCAAAGGGGTGTAGAGGAGAGAGGGGTTTTTTTTGTTTTGGTAATAGTTAATGGGGGGGGGGGAATTAGGGCCAGATACATAGTTGGTGTAAACCAGCGTAGCTTCATGGATGTCATCAAATTCATGGTGGCTGCAAAGCTGGCCCCCAGACAAGAAATGTGGTGCAAGTTCTCTGAAAGCAAAAAAAAGATGCTCTCAGTTTCAAACTGTTGTAGCGACCCTTCAGTTTGATGCCTGGTTTTAAGAAGAAAACAATGTTAGCAACAAAAACCTTATGCTTACATAGCATCTCCTCCCAAAGGATCCCAAAGCACTTTCCTGACTGCTCTATAAACCACACACAGGGATCTTCAGCCACTGAAATGCAGCTGCCTCTCTAGTGAGTAGGAATAAGCCTCCTGGTTTAATTTTGCTGTGCTTGTTGATACAGTAAGAAACTACTTAACGTGAAATTGGTCCACTTACAAAACAACAGAATGGAAGTGCCAAGTTGTATCAAAGCACTGCTGAGTGCAATTCCTGGTATAAGCTGCCCTCCCCCTATGAGACCGAAATCCTCTCCCCTGTGCAAAGGCAAAGAAAACAGGCAGTGCTCAGGGGTGCCCTGTAGACTCAAAGAGTGGACACAGCCTCTGCAGTTGACAACTGGGCTGGGTCTGTGTCATCCCACAGCCACAGTTCTGCCCTTTTCAAAATCCTCCTCTGTGGGTTCACAGCACAGGCTCCCACCGCCCTCTCTCCACCCCCAGCAGAACCGCCCTGGTTCCACAGTAGTCAGGGCTTTCAGTGGCTCTCACAGGGACCACTGGCCACATGTGCTCCCACATTGTAAGAGCCCAGCCCTGCAGGGCAGCCCTGATCCACAACACTGGCCAAGCACTGAGTCTAGACCCCTTTGCTTTTTGGCGGTACCACATGAACAATCCAAGTGCCGCCTGAATTCAGTGAGCACTTTGGTTGCACGACAGGGCCTTGGGAAGGTTCTGTCCAAACGAACATAGATCCCAGCCACATAGGAAACCTAAGCTGAGATTGTTTTAAACACCTATCTTGAGTGGGTGATGTTATCGTGGCTCATGGACATTCTGTCTTTCCTCGTCGGAAAGTGGGCTGGCTAATTCATGGGCAGAATGGGAAAGGCAGAGGGCAACCGACAGACGCAGAATACTTAAAGCAGGCATGAGAATGGAGACAAAGCTCCCCTTTCACCTCCTGCTGTTATTTACCATCTGGGCTCCTGAAAAGGGGTGATGGGTGGGAGCGTGACAGGTCTGGGAAGGGGCAGTATATTTAGTACTTTGTGTGTGTGAGAGGTCATGTGTCAGCGCCTTCACAGCACATGGGAACACTACCCCAAAGAAGCCTCAACAAAAGGGCTGCCTCTTCTGAGGCGGCCAGAAATTCTGTGAATGGAGGTCCTGGCACCACAACAGCAGCCTGCTTAGAATAAGGGACTGCTTTTCAGAAATTGCACAGGGCTTAGAGAAACATCCTCTAGGACCTAGCACGCACACAATCCCACCTTGAAAGCACAGTGACATGCTGAAGGGACACTACCAGATTAAAAAAATCTTATATAAAAAAGGCAAAAGCTTTCTCTCTTGTTAATAATCCCTTCGATCATTAGAACTGAAATGGCTTTCAAAAGCAAAATTCAATTTCCCTTCTGCAGCAATGCAGCTCAGAGTTTGGAAAACAAAATAGTTAAGTTTTCACATTAGTTTGTAGTCACTTCCACTTTCTGCTTTCCCAACATTGTTTTTAAGTTGCAAACTCTTCAGGGGGATATTTAAAATCCACTGGATATGTGTGTAGCAAGCACCAGCTTGTGTTGGAGCCTTTTCATTCCCTTTTTTAGATATTAATATAGAAAAGACGACTGAAAATTCACATCTAGGAAGCACACAAGATTTTTGTTTGTAAAGTTCATTTTTGTGATGTGATTTTTATTTCAAAAAATTTTCCAAAAGAAGAGACATGAAATCAAGAGTTCGGGTTTGAGGATGTTTCTCTGCCGTTTTTTCCTTTTTCGTTCCTAAACAGGATTCTGAATAGTGTGCGCTCTACATTCAGTGCTAAATCTTTTAACAGGATCCCTTAGTCAAATGACATGATGGACTATTTGAATGTGAGTATCCTAGCCTTTTGCCCAGACTGGCTGTCTGCTGACTAGAGTGTTTCTAACAATGCTGCTACTGTAGACATTACTCTGTGCATTTGTTAAATTATTTAAAATCTATACCCTGCGAGATGCACAGATGTGAGAATCAGTCACCAGAACTAATGCAGCAGTTTTGTTTTCTTTTCTTTTTAAATCCATATGGCTCTCAAATTCTGTTAGTGGGAACCACTTCTCCCAGGCTAAAAGCTTTGAACTGAGGATATCTGTATTGTACCATCAACTGTACAATAAAGATAATGGAAGTCTGTATGTTGTGGAAGAGAAATAAGCATAATTTTTAACTGTGATGATGGAAAGTTAGGACTAAACAGGAGTTTAAAAGGGCTACACGGGATCCTAACGCAATTCTTTAAATGTCACTAGAGTACGCACTGTAAATCTGTGAGACCCTAACTTGTAAATGAAAATGTTATTCTTGTTGTTCCACCACCTTTGTGTGTGTGTGCTCGCGCACATACATGCACACGCAATCACAAACCACCAATAAGCACAATAAGGAATTGCAATTAGCATGTTGTTGCAATGCACTGAAACAGACTGGGACTTCCAGGCCATTTCAATATACATCCAAGTTCACAGAGAGGGCTGGAACTGGGAAACGCTCCCTCCCTTAATGCTGCCCGACCTACCATCCTCAGAAGCTGGTGAAGCAACGGTAGGGCTATTTCTGCTCCTGAGTGCCCACTTCCCTGCACAATGCCTGCTCAGCATCCCAGTACACCTTAGGTCGCTAAGCACCACTGCATCGGAGATATTCCATGCTGGGCACTCACCCCTTCCTGAATGCCCCCTGTGGGGTTCTGTAAGCCCAAGCGCTACAGACAAGTGTTGGGGCGGCTGCCTGTGCACTGCAGTTACCATGATGAAGAATAAATTACCTGTCAGCCTAATAACGAGCAATTCTCCTCAATGGGAGATAAGGTGAGCAGAACAGCCCAACCACTAACCCCTGCCACTTACTACCTGATTGATGCCTGGAGAGATTTTTATAAAATGAGGAGCCAGCTGTTTTTCTGAACTTTACCTTATAGTTGGGGGTGGGGGGTCAGATGCTTAGCATTAGAACAGTATCTCCCATATCACAAGCTGTATTTGAGGACAGGAGCATGATCCTGGGTGGTAGAATTTCCTACCGTACCCTATTAGGAGTTAGCATCCTTATTTATCAAGGCATGTGTACACTGGCATCTCCATTAAAGGGCTCAATACTGTATCAAACAGATGGAGGAGGGAGGGAGAAGAGCAACACTGGCCGAGTTGCATAATATTCAACAATGCTCTGATCTGAGGTCAATATGGCTGAGTGACGTCAACAGCTAAACTTTGCTTTGGAACAGTTCTGGCTTTGCTACGTTTGTGCAGTTATAGGGACGAAATAGTCTCTGCTGGGCATAACTCCACTAAAGCCAAGACAGCTGCAGCCATATACACCACCAGAGCCTGTTTGGTTCGTTATGGTTTTTTGGATTCTTTTAAATGCATTTTTATTTTGTTGTATGTCAGGAATCTTAGTTGACAGGGAAAAGAGGAGAGAGAGAGAGACAGAGAGGTGGGATTATCTGCTACTCTGAACCAGGGTAAAGGTGGGTCAGATAATTAAATCTGTCCTGGGACTCTAAACAACAGATTCTATTTACATATATTTTCTTTTTACACGGAGAAAATGTACAAGTGACTGTTTTCTCCACTCAATCCCCACTCCTTTTTTTCCTGACCAACCCCCACCTAAACACATTTACAGGGGTAGGACCAACAAATTCAGCTACATTTTGTATAAACAGGAACGCAGTCAAAGACTAGCAAGGATTTCTGAGGGCACAGGGATCTCACTGCATTTGCCACTTTCCCACTGGAGATTTCCATACCTAAAAACCTCCTTGTCCAGATGAATTAGTTTTTCTAAAGGGCAGTTCTGTGCGTAGGCTTTTGGCTGCATGAGATTCTAGGCAAGAGACAATTTTAAAATAACCATAACGGCACATGGAGCTTTACAATTCTAAGGTCTGCTCTTAGAGTCCGGACATAGGCAGAACTTTTATCAGGAAAAGAGACCTAGGTCAGGTCAACACCAGGAACTTTTGCCAGTATAACAATGTCACTTAAAGGTGTGATGGGGGGGGGGGGGAAGCATTTCTATACCAGCAAAAGCCCTAGATAGATACATTGGTCCCTCACACTGCATGTCATTGTTCTTCAGCATAAGCTTGCAGGGCCTTTGAGCGCATTTACTGAATCTATGCTGAGTGTAGCTCAGCCATACCCCAGATTCTGGCCCAGTGACTGCACAGAAGGTTAAGGGTACACGTGTGCAGGAACAGCACAAGGGGTGGGAGCCAGGGCTCCTCGGTTCTCTGAATGGCTATCATTCACTCACTCACTGTGTGGCTCTCAATATCATTTCAGTACAGTTGCACTACATTCAACATCCATGTCTCTAGGAGATGGACACGTATGTGTCTCCTGTGTCGACTGTACATATTGGAGGGTTTCAGTGGCATTTCTAGTTCGATTGGTTTATGTATCACAAGGACGCGTGACTCAGCACATGGGGAATGTTCTGTCAATATAGTATCGCTTTTGTACATAGATTTCAAAGTTACGTATTGGGCTGGATTCTAATCTCACAAGAGTTTTACACTGGGCTAATGCGATCGACTTCAATGGGAGTTACTTCGGATTGAAACCAGCCTAAAAGAAAAGGGACTCAGGAGCACAGAGCATAGCCTATCAGTACCAGGAGTTTTATGGTAGGTATGAGTATTTGATGTGATGATGGTAGCCAGGAGGAGAGGAAACTAATTTTCTTTCAATTTGTTATTTATAAAGCAGAAAAGTGTATGCACTCCCTAAAACCCAGCCAAGGGAAAGCGTCAGGGATGAACGCTACCACTCATTCTCCATGGGGCACACACAACCCTGAGTCCAGATGCTGGCAGGCAAAAAGTTTTCAAAAGGCTCCTTCCAAATGAAAAGCTACTCCAAGTTGCCAGCTAACTATGACCAAAATGCTTTCAGAATTCCCTGCTTTGAATGTGGTGACTGACACAAACATTATAAACGGAGGAGGACTCATTTTTACACACACACACAATGAAGAAATGTAAGCACAATTGTGAAGAAGGGGGAGGAAAATTCCTTCCCTCCTAGATGGAGGATTTTTCAGCCCGAAGTAAATTAAAACAGATGGGTTATAAACCCTCCCAAAAAAGGAGATGAGTGGGGGGTGAGGGGGTTCTCTAATGGAAACCCCCTCTCAGCCTGAACTACAGCAGGGCTGCCGGGCTCTGCTTTAACAAAGGCTTGAACTTCAAATGATCTGAGAAGGAGTCCTTTAATCCAGATCCCAGAGGCCCTGGGAGGATGGCTGTGAGTCGGAATCCCCAGGAGAGAAAGAGCTGACAGCATGATATGTTTGAGAGGGTGAAGAATCCGTTAACCAACCCCAGCATCTCCACAAACCAAAACCAAAACTCGCAGGCAAAAAGGGAAAGTGGAAATGAAGGAAGCCAGAAAAAGCGATTGACAAGAGCTGGGTTTACAACATTACCGGGGTTCGGTATGACTGTGGAGCCCTCGGCTTGAAAACACTGGGAAGAAAAGGCCCCTGTGGGGATCCACAAAACTACAAGCCAATATGAAATGTTGACATGCTCCACGTGCAAGGGTAGATGAAGGTTTTCCTGTGGCTTCAGCTATTCCGGATGCCACATAACGTGCTACGGGAAGCGAGAGTGATGAAACGGAGTGCACTTCTGGAGGGCAAATTCTCCTTTCACATGTGTATGTACTGTTCCCATGGACTCAGGAGATTAAGCCAGCGTTCGGCCCAGAAATGTTATAGTAGCTCAAGGATGGGTCTTGTGGTTGATTCACAGGACTTGTCAGGACACCTGGATTCCCTCCTCAGCAATACCACTGACTCAACGGGTGCCGTTGGGCAAGTCACGTCTCGTCTCGATGCTTCACTGAACCTACTCCACAAGCTAAATGTGTTAATGTCTGCCAGACTCTTTGAGATCCTGAGCTTGATGCTGCAGGAGAAAGCATTGGCTGATCTAAAAGGGTGGGAGGCAGGGGATTTCCCATATGAGGCATGGAACTGGAGTGCTCTCCCAGTTGCTGTTTGCCAGAGAACATTTCAAGCATCAAACAGGACAAGAATCTGACCTTTCTTGTTCCCCTTTCAAGTTGACATTTATTGTAGGTTTGTTTGTTGTTTTGATACCCCATGTAGATTGCAGATAATAGGCAAGGCTAGGGATGTTCCTCCCTCCCACTTCTGTATTTGTTTGGGCAGGCTGCCTATTTAAGTTAATTTTGTTTTAATTCTGCATTTTGGTTAAGGTGCCTAGAGGCTTTTGGGCAGAGGCGCCCAAGAAATTAAAATCTATTTATTTACTTATTGGTGTTGATAGGAATTCAGTGCTCAGAGGGGAGGCAGGACAAGCCAAAGATGTAGATCTGCACACAGTTCTGCTCTCGGGTCAAACCTCACCTCCACCAATACCAGGTCCACCCCCCATATTTAAAGGAAGTAGATCACTGCAGCAGTGCTCAGAGCCAACACACAGATCTGACAGCAGTGTTTGATGACCTGCCTACAATATTAAGATATTCAGTACTGTAGCCTTTAAATTCCACCTGCCTTGGATGGTAGACAGGTGCATGCTAGCTCTGCTAAAATTAGCACACGAAAAGTAGCAGTGTAGCGCGGGGGGGGGGGGGGAAGGGTCGGCACAGACAGCTCAGGCTTGCTGCCTGAATACAAACCTGCTAAGACCCCATACATACATATTCAGGCGGCTAGCCCAAGCCGCTGTCCGTGCTAACCCTGCCTATACTGGACACTAGCTAGAGTCTATCTACCTGCACTGGAAAGCACGCTCCCAGCTGCTGCGTGGACATATCCTGGATGACACTGTGTTCCTGCAAGATACGCTGCCTACAATCACACAGCTGGCTTAGCCCTACCCCCAGTCTGTGGCCACAGAAAGCAGCAAATAAAGCCCTGACCCTTCTGCACTCAGAAATCTCATGGGAGTCAGATTTCAGAGTAGCCTCCATTTTTAAATGAAACACTCAGCAAAATGCCAGGCACGATTCTGACCTCATGCGGGTGGGAATCATCCCTGATGCCCAGGCAGTTAGATCTGTAAAAGCAAAGAGGATGAAGAAGGGGCTATTTTAAAAGCTAAGAACACAAGGACGCTCAAGGCCAGCCAGGGCTCTAAGCAGTGACCTCTTTGTTTGGTAGGATTGTTTTAGGACTATTGTTCAACCAGAAGGTCAATTCAGGTGCTGTCATAGGCACTGTTCACCTCTTCTTTTCTGGGCAGTGACCCTTCCCCTCCCCACTTTACTCTTCTAAACCATCAAAGGGACCAAGACACCTTCCTACTCCCCAAGCTAAAGGTGGGTGCCCTCCTAATGTCAGTGTTACCCAGTCGGAAACTGTCCTCAGAGAACCACAGAGAAAAACGACACCACTCTCAAAGGCTATGCCATGCCAGAGTGGAGTGTTAGAACCAAGGAACCTGGTCCAGTGCTGGACTTCCAGAAAATTTCACATCAGCATAACACAAAAGGCTTGCCTACAATGGGGTTTTCTTTTTTGCATCACTGCAGTTGCACTATTGTTGCTCCATTGCAAACGTCAAGCACACACATAAAGCACTGGTGTGAAAAGCAACTTCGACATCGCAAATCACCTTTTACACCAGGGTGGCATAAGTACACCACAAAATTGCAGCAAGTGTAGCTATACCAATGTAGCTACAGCAGTTGAAACACACACAGCTCAGTATAGACAAGCCATACATTAATTCTTTTTAAAAAAGGCTCAAGAAATGTAATAAATGCTTTAATATGAGGCAACTACCAAGGTTTTACTGCATCTTTACAGCTTCCAAAAGAGCTTTATAAATGGAGACAAAAAAGCATAAAGGTCAGACGCACTGGGGGAAGCTCACAGTATTTAAGAATGTTACCTTAAAAAAAAAAATCACAGTTTTGATAGTTCTGCAGGAAAAACTTAGCAAATTTACAACAAAACTGTCATGTAATTAAGGCAAGGCACTTCACACATGAACTTAAACTGCTAATTAAAAACCCCTTGCTTAATTGACTGCATTTGCATTTCATTCAACTCCAAGTATAAACGGTTTGGGCAACACATATGCCCCTCCCTGGGTAGAGAAAGACTGCAGGTAAAATAAACAGGGGGCACCAAGAAGCAGCATCAGCGGCTTCTGAAGGAACTGGAAGGTGCCATCTGAAATCTTGGATATTCGTTTTGCTCTGCACCTTTGCAGTACTATGCCTGGGGACTCTGCTTCAAATACATTCTGAGATCCAAATACCATACTGAGGACCAAACCCAGCAATAACCACAAAAGGGAGCACAGGGCACAACAAACAGTGGTCCCTGTCACCAATGCAGCTGGTATATAGCTCCAGTTACTCTCTGGCAGGAGAGTTATTTTTCAACAGACCCAGCTGCTGCTGCATGCTCAACTTTGAGCTCCAAGAAAAGGGGCAAGGAGAACCACCAGATCGCTGCTCTGCTTTTCTAAGAAGCACATGGGGAGGGTAGAGGACAAGGCAGACAAAAGAAGTTCTGCAGCAAAAAATTTCAGCTACACATCAGAAAAAAATATCCTAACTAGGAAATCTATTAGACTGTGGAAGGAAAATGGTGGGAGACCCATTGGTTGCATTGTCTATAACTGAACTGGAGAATAGAGCCCTACCAGAGGGATGTCAAACTCACTCGGCAGAGTGGGGTCGATACCTAGGTTTAATTATGATCAAGGGTTTCAAGTCAGGACTGTAAACTCCCCACAATGTATAGGGGAAAGGGAACTTCACCCCTCTGCATCTTTGTCACAGGATGTCTGCAGACTCAGGAAGACATCAGTGAGCGGATTACACTCTGCTCACATTTGGAAGGTTATTGCTGCAGCCATGATGGCTAGAAACTTACTTTTGGTTTAAAATGAAAGCTAAGATACTGCAGAATCTGAATCATCATGCAGGCCACACAAACACCATGTCAGACAGGTGCATGACAGTTCTGCAACACAGCAGGGTTTTTCCAATCTCTGTCCACTGGAATTTGTGACCGATATTTTGGAAGTGTAATGTTAGCATTATTTCCTAACCTATGGCAGTTCTAGTCTTTTGCAAGGGTGGCAAGGAATGGTAAAAGTCACAAAAAAAGACATCTGGCTTATTTATCTCAAGGCCAAAGGGATTAAATCTATTGTACGGATTCAGATCTCACACCAATGTAAATCAGAAGTGACCCTCTTTAAGTTGATGGCATTACACCAGTGTAAAAGCAATGCAAAATGAGATCAGAATCAGACTCTGCAACTCTAAATTCTCTGGAAAAATTAGTTACCTAATTATTTGATGAGTGGTGTCCTGTAATCATGTCCCTTCTTACACCACTAACCAAGAACACACACATTAATTCAGAAGGAACATCAATAAATTCCTCTTGTGATAAGGACCCAATCCTGGAACGTGCATAACTCCAGTTGAAGCCAACAAAAGTTGGACCCCAATACTCTAAAATTCCCAGAACCAAATTACACTATGTATAATGCTGATTTCACCATACAAACCAATGTAACTCCCTGCATTTCAATGGAGTTATTGAGAATTTACATCAATGTGACTGGGAGTAGCAGCCAGCCCCTGGCATTTATATTTTTATACACAACAGAGGTTGAGTATTAGAATGATAAAAGTTATTTTTTATATATTTCTAATATACAAAGACTTCCCAGGTACCCCCCTCTCCCCCCAAAAAAAACCATCGAACAAAAAAATTCCACAACAACCGAATTTAAATAGTGATTCACCAGTAGTCATTATTAGTATCTGGTTAACCAGACAAATATAAACAGACAGGTATGCACATTTTATTTAAATTGTCCTTTCTGAATTTAAACCTGTCTCCTGCTGATCTGATGCTGGGGAGTGATGAGTGCAGAAGGCAGCAGTGTCAGGAGTAAAATTTAACTCTCCTCCCTACCCCCAGACTTCAGAGTTTTATGGAAACTCTCTCTATAGATCACAGAATTTCAATCACTGGTGCAAGGAGAGGCCTTGTACGTACTGCTCTCTCCTATAACTTGCACTGTTTTACACTAGCAGCTCCATTTATTTCAGTGGAGTTATTCCTGATTTACACCAGTGTAAACTAAAATCAGAGTCAGGCCATCTTGTCTTTTTATACATACATAATGAACCAGCCCATTGGCCTGATTCTCCTCTGATCAGGAGTAACTCCACTGAAATCAGAGTTACAGAGGTAAGGGTGATGCAAGTGAAGGGAGACTCAGACCCCAATCATTTTATGCAGTGTCTAGGAAACAGTCTACGTACCATGAGAACACTTTTCCTTGAGCTCCGGGCTGAATCGTGGAGCCCTGTAATAAAATCTAACCCATGAATGTACCATATCCAAAATTATAAAGGTTCCCCCATCTCTATTAAATAAAGGGATGTTGCCTCCTTTAGCTCATTTTTTAAAAGCTCTTGTAAAGTCTTTGAAATATTAATATTCTCTCCCAAAAAGACAGCAGCTGCTCTGCTAGCCTGTGAAACGGATGGTTTTGTTGAACGCTTTTTTTTTTTTGGTTCAGTGTGCTTTGCATATGAAACAGGACATTCCCCATCCATCCCCTCCTAATCTAACTGGGACCTCACTTCCTCCCCATGAAACAAGCAGTCAATTCAGCAAAAGGGAAATCCCAGGATGCACTGGGGCAGAGCAGCTAAACAAGAAGCTTGGGGGAAAAAAACGAAAAGAAGTTTGAGTGTGTCCAAACGAGCAGAATTGAGCTGGCAATTGTGACCTTGCAAACTAGTAATTTCGGATGTGGATCTGCTGTGCCAATCTTTCAAAAAGTTTTCCAAGGAGGCAATTCTCGTCTGTCCCTACAGCAATAGCCCAAAAAAGAGAGAGTACACAGCAGCAGCAATCTGCTGCCAAAACAGAACCACTGATAAATAGCCAAACTGGTGTCCTCTATAATTACCGAACCAGATTCTGCAGGGTAAATCTGGCGTAACACCACTGTTACTCCACGATGTCATCAAGAGCAGAATCTGACCTATGGATACTCATAGAAAACTTTGAAGAGCAGCTGCTTTGGGCTTGTATTTTTTTTCCCCCCCAAACCCTTTTTACTTCTTAAGTTTGCATAAAAACAGGATCTTCTCCACTCTACATTTCTTCTCTAATGCTTGCTTTGTGACATCACAATTGTCTCCACAACAACTAATTGTGATGTCACAGAGGATTCCTATTTCAGATGGGGGGAAATAAGCAAAGAGAGAAGGAGAGGGAGCTTCTAAGCAACAAAGGAGCTGTTTTCATGCAAATGTCATAAGGAAGAATACAGCAGCATAAACAGAAGGGCTTTCAAGTCTGCCGTGAGGAGGATCAGCTGCTCCTTAAGGATAGCATGAAGGAACAACATAAAGATTAGACCAAATGTATGAATTCTGGGTCTGGCTGACTAGTATAAATCCATTGAAAACAAAATCAAATCAACATAAAACTGGAGAAATGCAATGTGAATAATGCCCTTTAACTATTGTGATCTTACTTGTTAATTTTTTGAAACTTAAAATTACATTATAATACTTTCACACACAAATTCTTCTCTCAGACTGATGTAAATCCCAGTAACTCTAGTAAATCTGGTGACTCTTGATTTCCAGCAGCAACTTAAGAGCAGAATTTGACACACAAACTACAAACCACTGCTGAAAGAGGCCCAACTTCTGAAGCTGTTCAGCAAATTCTGCTCTTGGTTACGATGGTTTAAATCTGGATTAATTCCATTGATGTTGGTGGAGTTACTCTAGCAATACAGAACAGAATTTTACTCAACGTCAGTTTGCCTGAATGAAAGCAAGAGGCTTGACCTGATTCTGATATCACAGAGGGGTCTGATTCAAAGCCAACTGAAGGCAATGACAGTGTTTCCCTTGACTTCAATTGAACTTGGATCAGACCCTAACACAGTTTTTATACCAGCACAACTTGACTGATGTCAGTAGGGTTTACTCTTTATTTACACTAGACCATAAGTAAAAAGTGAATTAAGGATCCCTGGAATTTGGCCCAGTGGGAACTGTGCTATTTAAAGTACCACTCCCTTTTATATGTGAGGCCTAAACGGCAAAGGTAAATCTTTTCCATAACTATCATATATCTCCTTATACTGGTACAGTTCACCACTGGGATTCAGAGCCCAGATCTTTCCTATCCTTCCAATACAGCCTGTGTCATGTTTTAAATCTTTTCCATAACATTATCTTTCATCTTGAGCAGTGAACTGCTAAACTCATAAGAAAATAAAAAGAAGCATGAAAATCTGTACTAGCACAAATGCTCCAAATGCCAAGACTAACTTATTTCTAAAAATTAATTCAACTCTTTCATTTCTTAGCTGCAGGCCATTTGCTGCCACTCCTTTTTTCCACCCAAACAAAAGACGAAAGGGATGATTCAAAGGAACTTGAATTTCAAGCTAAAGCCACAAAGCACTGAATGCTTGATCTTAATATTAAACAGGTGTGCAGATGCCATTCATTCAAGACTCATCATGGCTGGCTTTTTTTTTTTTTTAAACTTGAAAAAGCCTTGATTTCCTTAAAGACATATGGACAAATTCAATGATGACGTAAGTGGTGGTGTAAGTCACATCTTGGGCGTAAGCTGCTCTGAAAATGGGTGAAATTTTACAGCGTTGCCAATTCCAAGCATTCAAAAATCATGACTCATGCTCCTAAAACTCATGAGGCTGATTTAAAAGTCATTAGATTTGGGGTTCTTTTTCATAGCCTTTTGGTTTTTGAACCATTACTGGTGTCACATTTTACAGCTTTTCTCCACAACCACGAGGTCTAGAAACTTACTTAAATAAAAAAAAAAGTGGAGATTTTAAAATAATCATATGCCTCCAGGAGCTGAGGCTTTAAGAAAACACCAAATATTGTGAGTCTTACACCCTTACTTACATCGTTTTGCACACCTACCAAATGCTAAAGTGGTACAAGTTACACCACTTTATCACTTACACCCATTTTATAATACTCTTTACTGCTGAATCTGGTCCAGAGATCTCCATGGAAGATGTGCCTATCTAGTCCTCAGTTAATCTAGTCCTTCACTGATTTTGCAAAAACTAAACTCCTGTGACAAAAGAGGAAGGCAAAAAGCCAAGCACAGCTAAACTTTTTCTACAGGAATTCACAGGCTTATTGTACGGTATGTTTCTTATTAGTGACAAAATGCGAATAAAGGAATATCAGTAATGGACTTCATGCTGCAGTCTGTACTCATTCATCCTGATTTTCGTCTCACTTATGTCAGATTTGTACCATTGTAAATTAATTCATGCCAGCGTAAGCAAAGGACAACCATGCCCATTGATTTCACTGGGAGTGCTGCTGGGTAAGGGATGGAGAATCAGGCCCATAATGCTGCTGAGTATTTTTAAAACAAATGCCTACTATCTTTGAACTCAAATACATTTATCAAGAAGGAAGACACAGGCATAAAAGAAAACCCTGTTTCATGAATGTTAAAGGGACAAATTCTGATCTCAGTAACACCAGAATAAATTTGGAGTAACTTCACTGAAACCAATGAAGGCTGAAAATCACAGCAAAACAGTGTCCTCGTACTATACATTTTTCTTTTCAGGCTCATTAATTAAGGTGTTGATTTCAAGGATTTTCTTTTAATTTTAGGTTACAAATTAAGTGCAGTGAAAGCTAAAACGCTTATTTTCCTGTTTAAATACCCAAAGCTGATTTTTTTTTAAATAAAGGATACTTGTCAAATAAAACACCAAAACAGTCTTAGAGAACTGTATCTTCCATAGTGTTGTCTTGTTTTTTTCCTTAAGAATAATTGATGGTTTCCTGTGTATGCTGTAACAATAATTGTTCTCGTGAGCAAAAGCATTGCTATGCAATACATACATTTTAATGCTCCACAGAATTGATTTAGTTAACTAGAAAGACGTTGCAAAAGCATGTTTTATGCGTGCAATTCAAGACGTCCAGAGCTCCAACAACATACAGTAAATCACTGCTAATAAATAGCCAGAGAAAACAGTGACTAAGGTCCCAATCCTGCAATGTAACCCCTGCATGGGCAGATCTCTTTGCCTGCCCAGAGTCCCACTGAAGTCAATGGGACTCTGCATGGGTTCTGGGAACCACCTGCGCAAATCAGGCTGTTTTACTGCAGTGTAGACATATACTCAAAGTTCTATCAATACAAGTGCTGATTGGAGGTTTTCTTCCCCCACCTGCATCTCAGCGCCAAGTGGCATGAAAGGTTTTCAGCCCAATGGAAACAAACAAAACAGTTTTCCACTAATCAAAGGAGTATCACAGAAGTCCCTCCAAGCCCTGTCATTATTTACAGGGTGGGAAGCCTCAGTCACTGGTCTCTTCTGTCTAACACCACTAATAAGGACAACAACTTCCCCATCAAAGCAGGAAAATCCAAAGACTGAGAAAAACCATGTGGTGTTATTTATGATTTTAACAGCACCGTTGATATATTCTGCAGCTTTACAGACACACTGTGAAAAAGAAGAGGTCCCTGCCCAGAGAAGCCTCCAATCTATCGGCCCACTTGACTTTGCCTGGGTATTAGGGTCTGTTCTAAACATACACAGGGCCTATGGTAGACATAATGCAGTGAATGATGGAATTCAATCGGGGGTGGGGAAAGGGTTCATGGAACAATGAGGGTTACAGCAGTGAAAAGACATGAAACAGTTTTCCCTCCCAACGCCAGCAGATGTTGTCCAATTAAAGATGCAACTAAATCATCCTTTGCATTGCAAGTCAGAAAACAAACACACAAAGCTTTCTAAATACATTTCAGTTTAAACTTGCATAATTCTCCCTGTGGAGAAATCATCCTAAACTTATGCAATCCTTAGAAAGAGAGACATTATTACAGCTTGTGTAACAATTTCAGTGCCACCCAGAGAACAGTAATCTGAACAAGAAAATGCAGACACAACCCTAGCAGAGAACACCACACATGCACAATTATATGTGGGGAGGGTGGCCACCACGGGGGCTAAAACCAGAGACACCAGCTTCCAGAGCGACTGCTCGGTAATTGAGCTAGAGGGGCTGCTCCCTCTGCGCCAGCCAGAAAAGTCTCTGTTATACTTAACCCAGACTTCCTAACACTCAATATCCTGTCTGCTATTTCAATGCCCTTACTCAACATTTCAGACAGACATTACACAAACTGGCTGGTGAAAAGGGCTTGAGAAATCAAGAACCAATCCAAGTGAATGACCTTATTCTTTAAATTGATACCACTGACTGAGGCTGAGCAGAGGCTAAAGAACAAAGGTACAGAGGTGCAAGTCTTCCTAGCATGCCACCTAAATCCTCCACAGGGCAAATGGAGGACATACAAGGCCACAGTATTAAAAATGAATAAATAAAAATGTTAACAACCCAGCATTCTTGCTTGCAAGAAACGGGGCGAGTATACCACACATTCTGAAGCAAAAAGAAATGCTACTGAAAAGAAAAGAAACCAAGAAGAGATCCTATCCTCCTCAAAGCAGTGCAAAGTTAACTGCACATAAATCAATACACAACAGGACAGGTCACTGATTAGTTCATTTGCTGTTTACTCTGAGCCTAAGATATGATGCTGCAACTCTTATGTATGCACGTAATATGTACTTGCGTGTGTAATTCCATTTACTTTAATGGGACTTTTGAGGCTTCTTAGTGTAAATAGAGCTACACAAATCAGGTCCTTATTTAGCAGAAAAGGTGATTATACCGCTTGTTGCTTTAATACTACATCCTCAGCCTGGAAAAGCCCAGTTAGACAAGATAGCAGCCAACCATGACTGAGCCAATGATAAGAGCAAAAAGAAAAGGAGGACTTGTGGCACCTTAGAGACTAACAAATTTATTTGAGCATAAGCTTTCGTGAGCTACAGCTCACTTCATCGGATGCATCAAATAAATTTGATTATGCTCAAATCTTATGCTCAAATAAATTTGTTAGTCTCTAAGGTGCCACAAGTACTTATGCTCAAATAAATGTTAGTCTCTAAGGTGCCACAAGTCCTCCTTTTCTTTTTGCAAATACAGACTAACATGGCTGCTACTCTGAAACCAATGATAAGAGCTTCACTCATGGGAATTCCCATTCGTTTCAAGGGGAGTTCCATTACAGAACAGTGGCAGGAGTGGGCCCCAAATTCATATCAATCTGTGTTTTTGTTCTCTCATCCAAGAACAAGTAAAACCAACACACATAGCTCAGTGCGGAAAGGCCAATGTCCATCAGCCAGCAGGCTTCCCCATAATTAAAAACAAACCCATTCCAAAGAATTTTAAAACTATATTTGATGCCATTTGCATGCAAGTTTATGGTATCTACATTACTACTGGAAAAAGTATGGCCCTTACTCCCACTTTAGAGGGGAGATTTGCTAGGCTGCAAAAATCCCTATTTAACAACTAAAATCTAGACACCTAACAGCAATCTTAAATCCCAGTTCATGCATGTGACATTGTCCTTTCTGTCTGAGGACAGAGGGACAATTTACAGCAATAAGCACTATCCATCCCTTTAGTAAGTGTTTCCAGAGCAGATCCATAGTGCACTTCTGAAAATGAAACCCCAATTTTGATTGGCATTTCCCAAAGCAGATATACTAAAGTAATAACACAGCTCTAGATTCTGCTCTTAGATGTAGGTATTGAGTACCAGTGTAAATCCAGAATAACTCTACTGACTTCAGCGGAGCTACTCTGGATTCCAATGGGTGTAATTAGATCAAAATCTGCCCCCATGACTCTAGGGCCACACTCTAGGACGGCTCAACAGCCAGTCGAAGTACAGGAAGGAGTTTGATACAACTACAGTATTTCTGTGGTTTGTGGGCAAATAGGCTTCAGTTACTTTGTCTGCTGACTGCTTGAGTGAGAACTGCAGAACTAGCCCCAAACTATCCTTATGTTACAGAGACTTGTGGGGGGGGGGGGGGTTTAAGTTATAATCTGCATTTAAATCTTCACACAAAAAAAAATTTAAAGGAGCTAAGCAGCGGAGGGAGAACGAAGTATATCTTAACTGAGCAATCACCGTTGCCCATAGTGAATTCTATGCACTTCAATAATAATTTTCCAAGGTAAAAATAATACAGTATCAATTCAATGCCATTATTTTCCAATATCTTTGCAGGCTGAAGACTACTGTTTAGATTTTAGCACGGAGCAGCAGAATGAAATGCAAAGATTTTCTGCACAAAAATGTCAATGTTTACTGCCCAAATTCAGAAAATATTTTTAAAAATGCATTAAAAAAACCCCAGATGTTATGTTTGTTAACAGTCAAATAAATTTCATTAAATAATGAAGTCCACAAGTTCAAACACAAATATGCTAAACTATTACATTTTAGATAATGCTCTTTATCTGGAGATCAATTTGATTTATGTGCCTTGTCCAGCCACTCAACCAAAATGGAGTAGTCCTATTGATTGCTAGTATTCTATAACTACACTACCTAGGAAGCAGTGTTATATAAGTCACCAGTGTTCATTCCTTAACTATTTTTCTTTTCCAAGAGCTCAGAGATAAGGTCTCTAAGGCTAAATCCTCCCATTGAAGACAGTGATACAATTCCCATTGACTTCATGGGAGTTACCTCTGGAAAAGTACTATAGTGTTGAGCCCAAAGCTTGCTACTGTCTTTGAAAAGAAGAATTAACCTGGCTTAGACAGAACTAGGTCTGAATAATGCACTTTGAGATGGATTTTTGTGTGTGATATCTAGTCAGATCATGTGCCAAGCTACCAGTGTGAATTCCCACCATCAGACACTTCACACTGCTAGTGCTGCAGACATGCATAATTTTTGACTGTGCTGAGTTGTGATAGAGGTCCTCTTCAAACTGGAATCAGGACCATGCTAACACTGTGTCAAACAACACTGCCACTTGAAATATTCTATAGCATGGTTTCCCCAATCAGAGTGACATGGATGTTTTATTCCGAAGAACCATGCTAGCCAAAACATGCTTAGGCTCAATGATCTCGTAAATACTAGGGTTACCTTAAAATTTCCCACAGTTCTAGCAATGTTGAAAGATGTAGCATAGATAAAGTGCAAGCAGCTGCCAGCATTTTAACCACTGTGTTGTCTAGACATGCTCTGAAGCCTAGTATAGACACCTCCAGATAATGTATGGCATGCTTTTGTAAAGCCAATCTAAACACAGATCCCAAGAAACAAAAATATGCCCTCACTGGTTAAGACGATCAAGTTAGACCCCTGCTAGCAACAACCATGTTCCAATCCTAAGGTGTAGTTCAGATATTAGGTTCCCTGCAACGTAGTCAGGACCAAACTATGTTTAACTTTGTCCCCAAAGTGTACTAAAGCCTTGGACAGGTCCAAGTCCTGAGTTCATGAGCCACAAAAATGGTGTGTCAGAATAGGCCACAAAGAGAGCAAATGTTTGCAGTTCTAACATTGGGATTTTCCAAAGAGCAGAAAGAAGGGAGTTAGGCACCCAAAATCCCTGCCTAAAAAAATATCAGAGTTCTAACTTCAGTGACTTCTATCGGGGTGAACTAGTTTATAGCAACTGAGAGCAGAAGTCGGCTCAGAATCCTCATTTCATTATTTGCAAGATATTCACACATGTGCACACGCGCGTGCACACACCCCCCTCACCTTACTTCTCAATCCACAACATCTGTAAATCAGTTTCCACTCTTGGGGAAAAAAAATAGCGGATGCCTGCTTAAAACGCAGACTTCTCCACAAATACACAGGATTTTGCTTTAAGCTTGGTATCATTTTTGGAGCTTAGCTTCTGAGCCATAAAACGATACCAAGCTTAAGCTGTTGCTCCAAGCCATTGCTGGTTTCTGCTTTGATGGCCATCTTGGTTTTTACTGAAGATTTTCAAATAAAATTTTTAATAGTCAGATAAGGCAATGAGTCATTTCAGTGCTATATAGAATAATGGGCCTGATCCTACAGTCTTTAGACCGGCAGAATTCCCCATTGACTTTTATCTAATCCATTTAGTGATGGACTAGATAGTAGTTTGGATGCCACTGCCTGGGCAGAACCACAAGTTCTCTACAGTGCATGTCACAGGCCATACATTCCTAGCAACTGCAAGAGATTCCTCTTTAGGTAGCAGGGACTGGCACTAGTGGAGTAGAAGGATCTGGATTTTATCCCTGCTGCCACTGTGAAGTTCTGGGTGGCCATAGTGTGCAGTACAATGACAGCTGTGAAGTACTTAAGTGGCCACAGCTATCTTACAATGTCACTCAGAGCTGCATTATTTCACCATGAATAATTTCTGTCCTTTGATCTGCACACTTGACCTGGCTAAACCTTACTTCTGCTGAGAAAGCTCCGTGATGTGGCAGCAGCGCTGGATTTGGAGGAACTGCTAAATAAAGTGGAAGGCCTACTGTGCTCATTTGCATGTCAATACCCAGAATGCTACTTCTAGCTCACAGCGACTTCATAGAAATGCTGGGACCTGAGCCATGGGAACGCTGCAGCGCTGGTGTATGTGGGAGTCTGCACGGAATTCTCTTATCCCCCTAGTCTCTGATTCTATGTAGTTTTGCTAAAAAAAAGTCTAGCTCTGAAATGCAAGGACAGGTGAATATTAAAGCCGATCAGGCTGTGCTCAGTTCAATGACCCTCAGAAAGTGGTATGGGGCAGGGTGACAGGTTCTCACACTGTTCTACTGGAGACTGCCCACCAATCAAAAAAGCTTTAAAGCCCCCTTTTGAGGCGTTAGTAGCTCAGACACTTTGGAGACATGCTGGCATGCAGAAAGCAGACAGATAGCAGACCAGGATGGGGCAAGGGCATCAGCCATGGAGCACAGGAGAGATCGGGATGGCGATCCAGGCCTCGCCTATACTGGCCAGAGGAGACCATGGAGGTCTCAACTGAAGTACTGTGTCCAGTTCTGGGCATCACACTTCAGGAAAGATATGAACGGGAGAAAAAAAAAAAAAGTCCACAGGAGAGCAACAAATATGATTATAGGTCTAGAAAACATGACCTATGTGGAAAGATGAAAAAAAGGGTTTTATTTAGTCTGGAGAAGAGAAGACCGAGGGGGGGAATGGTAACAGTCTCCAAGTACATAAAAGGCAGATATAAAAAGGAAGGTGATAAATTGTTCTCCTTAGCCACTAAAGATAGAACAAGAAGCAATGGGCTTAAATTGCAACAAGGGGGATTAAGATTGGACATTAAGAAAAACTTCCTAAGTATTGGGACAAATTACCTAGAGAAGTTGTGAAATCTCTGTCAGTGGACATTTGTAAGAACAGGCTTGACAAACATCTGCCAGGGATGGTCTAGATAATACTTAGTGTTGCCTCTGTGGAGGGCACTGGACAAGACAGCCTATCTTCGAGGTCCCTTCCAGGCCTATGTTCTTATGATTCTATGCAACTATACCAAAAGAAACCATGGCTCTCAATTTATGGGACCCATTTTTGCAGTTCTGGAAGTTTTTAAATCTTAGGACACACAACCCAGAACTAGGTGGCGTTGCTTTGAATAGCTCCACTCCAGACACAGTGGGTGAGACGGGAGAGGGAACAAACTAATGGAGAAAAGCAGAAGAGAATAGGACACACTCACACATAAAATCAGAGGCAGCAACAGGAGACCAGGAAAGGAGCAGGGAGAACAGAAAACAAGGCCAGGGGGAAGTGGGAGAGCTGGGGCGGAGGGGGAGAATCCAGGTGACAAAGAGAGGCAGAATGGGAGGGACTAGGACAAGGGCAAAGACTGAGGGGAAACAGGAAAGAGCTCAAGAGAAGAGGAAGCTCTGGGAAGTGGAGGGAAGGTGAAGGTTAAGGGTGGAGTGGATGTGAAAAAGCTCATAGGTCAACACAGAGGGAAAACAGACCTGAGATTAGGGAGGAAATAAAAAGGAATAAAACTAAAAAGAAAAGGGAAGGAAGAAAAGTGACAGACTCTGAGGGACTTGCTCTGCTGTGCTGCAGAGTTCAGAGCTTCCTCAAATCTGTGGCTTTAACCCACTGTCCCCTTCATGAGGCTTTCACCTGCACTGCAGCTCTAGACCAAGCCACTCCTGGGAGGAGCAAAACCACAGATACCACACCTTGCACAATCACATAGACAGATACATAAGGCACTTCATACAGTCATGCTGACAGAGCAGTAGAGATACCCCACCCGCAAACAACCCAGAGACACACAGCACACAGACGGACACATATATGCACAGACCCATCATGAAACTGAGACGAATTCAAACAAATCACAAAAGAAGGCACACATCACACATGCATATGTACACAAATGGATATATGACAAAACAAAGTGACACAAGCACATACACACAAAAAAGCGAAGCGACACAGACACACATGCTTCACACATTTATCCACAAAAAAGCACCCCACACACAGCCAGAGAGACACACAAGCATGCAGGCAGACAGTGATAAACACAACCACACAGAGCCAGAGACAGGATCTTCCTTTCATTTCCTTTCTAGGCGACCTAAAATTTACTCCACCGTTATTTGCCTAGGGCCGCAGTCTAGCAGCCCTTGAGCCAGATTGAGTCTCTCCATAATTATCTGCAAACGCTGCTACAGCACAAACGACCTTAACATATGATATCCCGTTGGCTACAACTGATGGCAAAAGGCTGGAGAAAAAGGAAACGTAAGTGAGGTAAGGCAAAACTCTGTCTGGTCTTAAGTTGTTGACAGGGTCTCTTCAAGATTGTTCTGTATTTATACAGGAGCCCTGAAGCCAACTCAAAAGCCTTGAAACTTAGCAGAGTTCTGCACGAGAACTGAGATAAAACAAAAAGAAAAGCAGTACTTGTGGCACCTTAGAGACTAACAAATTTATTAGAGCAAAAGCTGAGTGAAGTGAGCTGTAGCTCACGAAAGCTTATGCTCTAATAAATTTGTTAGTCTCTAAGGTGCCACAAGTACTGCTTTTCTTTTTGCGAATACAGACTAACGCGGCTGCTACTCTGAAACCTGAGATAAAACATTCCCCTCCCACCCTATCCCCAGAACACGGACACAACCCACCCCTTACAATATTGCATTTTGAAAGCCAACACCCTGGGAATTTCATAGCATAAATGCATTTTGGCAAAATGTTCCAATGTAGCCACTGAATATTTTTGAGGCCACAATTTTTAGGTGCCCAACTTGAGCCTCATTGATCCTGATTTGTCAGAGGTGCTGTGCACCTTTCCCACAGGCCTCATCTGGAGCCAGGAGTGCTTAGCGCTTTCTGAGAAAGTCAAGTCCCTTTTGGGTTGGGATCTCAAGTTGGGCTCCACCCCTAAAAAAAAAAAATCAATAAATCAAAGCACCCCAAGTTCAGTAAACACTTTTGAAAAATGTTGCCCCTTGTGTCTAAACTTCTCCTGACTCCTCCACCTAGCTCCAGTCAAGGGTTCTGGATATTGCTAAAAACATTGTAAAACTCCATAAAAACATGACACCACTTAAGTTTGAAATTCTCAATGAAAGAGGTCAGCTATGGAAGCCACCATAAGACTGAAAAGCTAATATGTCAAAACACCCTTCTGGGAGTAGGAGAGGGAAATGGGAGAGGTGGTCTGGGCAGGATGCCACAATCGCAGCAAGGTCCCTTCACCCCAAAAATGCTGCTTCCCCAGCCTCACAACTCCACCCCTTCTGAATCCTTCCCCTCCCCACACATCTGTACAAGACAGTCAATCCCCACCATGCCACCTTAGCACATGATTAGCAGCGGACAGACAAGCCATTAAAAACACATCCACCTCCAACTATGGCGATAATGTGGCTCATCACAGCACAACACTGCCACAATGGCTCTGACCCTCCAGCTCTGGGGAGGAGAATTGAGGAACAAGAGGGAGGAGGAGTCTAGTTACTGATTTGGAAAAAAAAAAAAAAAGAAAAGCTAGAGGCAGCTGAATTAACTGGGCCTCCCAAAGCTAGCTGGGCTAAGTGCAGCTTTGGGTCTGGATATTTAAAAAAGAACAGGTTTCAGAGTAGCAGCCCTGTTAGTCTGTATTCGCAAAAAGAAACGGAGTACTTGTGGCACCTTGAGACTAACAAATTTATTAGAGCATCAGCTTTCGTGAGCTACAGCTCACTTCATCGGATGCCATCCGATGAAGTGAGCTGTAGCTCACGAAAGCTGATGCTCTAATAAATTTGTTAGTCTCTAAGGTGCCACAAGTACTCCGTTTCTTTTTTAAAAAAGAAAATTAAAGACAGAGCGTGATTAAAACAAGCATTTGGGAAGTGATGAGACAATCCCTGCCCATTCACAATAGGCTTTAAATGCTTTTTTTGGGTTTGTCCCTAGCTTTGTGCACCCTACAACTCCAGCAACTAAAAATCCCTAACAAAATGAGACAAAATCCACCCAACAAGCCAGTGCAGTGGAAGTCAAGGGAAGGAGTTAACTCGACTTTGCGTGTGCGCGCAGACAATGTGCTGCTCATCCCACAGCCAATTACACCACCGCCAGCGAGCCAGACATCCTGGTGTCTGCGAGGAAGTTCTCAGGGCCCGGTGGCATTGCTGCCCATTGATCAGGACTGGTGCCAGGGGGCCACCTCGGCCTGCCACCCACCCACATGCTGGGG
Source organism: Dermochelys coriacea (assembly GCF_009764565.3). Lineage (NCBI taxonomy): Eukaryota > Metazoa > Chordata > Testudines > Dermochelyidae > Dermochelys > Dermochelys coriacea. The sequence goes on along the minus strand of NC_050085.1, from coordinate 17,851,742 downwards.
ATTCAGGCTGCTCAGACTGAAGGGGGGGGGGGAAGCCACCTAAAATAAATGTGGTTTAGCAGTCTGGATGGGCAGCGTCACCACCCGCATGGCATATCTTAGAGGCTGCTGCAGTTGGCTCTAGATAGATTCATTTACTGGATTATACAAAACCCAATGTGCACAGTCTTCTCCATTCACACACCAGTCGCTAATGCGGGCTACTAGTATACTGATCTATTGTCAGAATTTTTCCGATATACCCTGTAACCCAGTCACATTTCATTCCCATCGACGCTTGGAGATCGTTTAGTCTCTGTTCCCAGACCTGTTCAATGTATTAACATGTACATTAGGAGTGGAGTTGTATGTATTTCTGTAAAGAGCCGTTTGTCCGTGTTATTTGTCCTTGCCCATGCTTCCCCATTCAGGCTCCGATCCCAAAGTCCTGGCCTGGCCAGCACTCCCAGTGAAAGTATGGGGGGAGCAAGGGCAGCAGGATCAGGCCCCTAATGTACATTTCAAAGAAGAAATAGAAAAATAGAAGTATTTTAAGTAAAAACCTAAAAGCCACCAAGAAGAAGAAGAATTTAAGTCTACAAGAAAGCGAAGTGCAGTTTCTACGAACGCTCTTCCACATCACCCCACTGGGTTCGATTTCGCAGCATGGTTAAACTGCTGCACGCCTTTAAAGGGAAAGGGGCCACCAAAGCTGGTTTGTCTGGAGATCCCTGAAACTGTAGGCAAATTTCCCCACCCTCATCCCCCTAAAATCAGGTGCCACTTACCCTGGGTGCTTTTCTCTTGTATTTGTTGCTGTAGTCAAATTTCTCTTTCATTTCATCCAAGAACTGGCCCAGCCTTGCTTTCTCCTCTTTCCCGGTGTAATCCTGGCTGAGGAGGATATAGGACCTCCAGTTAGCCGAGTCAAAGCCCCAGTGGCAAGTCCTGTTCTCCAGGGATTTATGCGAGTGGACCACAAATTTGTGAGGCGGGTACATGAGCCTGCAGTCCAAGCACTGGATGCAGGCAGCGCTGGGGTTGGTGTACAGCTCCGGCACGAGGAGTCCCTTGCACTTCCCAAAGCACTCGTGGTACACCTTGAAGCTCTTCTCCGTGAGCTCCAGCTCGATGGTGCTGGAGAACTCCTTCTTGCAGTGGGGCGGGTAGGTGCCCCCGTAGAGCAAGGCATTGCAGAGCCTCTCGGCGTCCGTCTTGGTGATGAGCCCGCAGGAGGGGGCCGAGAAGGGCAGGATGCCCATGACTTTCAGGATCTCCAGCTGGTCGGCCGTGCACCTGGAGCAGTAGATGTGCAGCTCGTCGCACACCGAGTTGATCTGCTGCAGGGAGAAGTCCCTGAGCACGGAGTTCAGGATCTGCGGCAGGCAGAGCCGCTTCTCCCCACCCACCACGAAGCAGGAGATGGTCTCCCCTTCCAGGATGGTCTCGCACCGCTCCGTGGACCTGTCCGAGGGCATGAAGAAGGGGCCCGGCATCACCGGCGGGGGCTGGATGGGGGGCAGGTGGAGGACGGGCTCCGCGGGGTCTTTGCCATTGTCCTTCTTGTACATCTCCTGCGCCCAGCGGGCGGAGAAGGCGGCCGGGCCACCCAGGGAGCTCATGGAGCTCAGATGAAACTGTTCCAAGGTCTTCTGCAGCCCGGGGTGCGGCTGGAAGCTGCTTCTACTGACCGTCTCCATCTTTCAGTCCCGGAGCCCCCTCCCCACCCCACACTGAGAGAGACAGAAAGGAAGAGCAAAGCCCCGGCTCGGACGCCGCTAAACCGGGGGCCCACGCATCCAAAGCGCCCAGCCCGCCCTGCCTGGCCTCCGGGCAGCAACCCCCCCGCCACCCCCTGAGTGCGTCCGCGGGGCGCGTGTGCCCGGCGCGGGGGGCCCCTTGCACCAGCGCCGCGTCTCCCCCGCTGCCCCGCGAGTCACGCCGTCCGCCCCCCCGGAGCACAGCAGGCCCGCCCGCCCCGCCGCCAGCACGCGCTCTCCCGGCCGCCCCCCCCCCAGCAAACCCCCCCCTTCCCCTCCCCCCCCAATACACCCCCAGAAAAGTCTGTGCCACGCTCCAGCCCCCGGGGGCTCAAAGGCGCGCGGGCCGCGGCTCTGCGGCGGCCTCCCGGCTGTCCATCTCCGGCGAAGCCAAGCGGGCGGGGGGAAGCTTGGTCCGTGCAAGGAGGGGGCCACCCCCCCCCAAAAAAAAAAAAATTTGTTGCAATATTTGGTTTTTCTTAAAAGCTCCCCCGCCCCCAGGCCTCACAATCTTTTGCACTTCCAAAAAAAAAAATGTGGCGGGGGGGGGGGCTGCAGACAGACAGGCAGGCAGGCAGGCAGGCAGGCGGGCTTCCCCCCCTCCCTTTTCCGTGTGGTCCCCGGGCTGGGTCGGGAAGGTTTCCTTTGCTTTCAGTTCTTGCTTTGCTTTGCTCTCTCGTCTAGTGGGCTGCGGGGAGCTGCAGGCGGCGACGGCGCATCCTCCCGGCTCCTCGCCCCGGCAGCGACTGAGCGCGCCTCGCGCCGGAGCTCGGGCCGCCTCGCGCTCACTCCTCCCCCCTCCCCGCGCGCCCGCCCGCCCGCACCCCTCCCCTGTTTGTTGGTGTCTGCCTCAGTCATTGAATCCCAGCCAAGAATGTGACCAACTCCCCAGGCTGGGCTCTTCCAGGAACGGGGGCCGCCTCCCCCCCGCGCCGCTCTTCGCGGAGCCGCTCTGCAAAGGCAAGCCCCTGAGCCGCCGGGCTGGGGAAGAGTAAAGTGCTGGGTTCACAGACCTGCCAGCGAGGAAGTCCGGGGGCGGGAGGGCGAGGGCTTTTCTCTGAGGGTTTGGTTTCTGCTTTGTCCTGATTATTTACTGAGTTGAGGTGTGGTTTTTTGTTTTTTTTGTTTTTTTAAGTGTGTGCCTGATATAAGCACAGACACACAAGGTACATGCAACACGCCCAGGGTTCATGCAATTAACACAAAAGTTGCAAAACATACATACACCATCTGTATGTAATTCAAGACAAGTACACACCTGACACAAAATACACACGCACAACACAAGGATATGCACCTAACGTATACATGTAATACAAATACACAAATTTAACATACATAAAACATGTACATCTAACACATGCACAAAATACCACACGGAACAGGCACAAAACACACATAATGTGTAAAACAAAATGCACACAAATATGCATAGTGCAAAACATATGCCCAGTGTAAATGCATAACACAAATACACAGTGTATAGCTGGAACACACACACACACACACAACATGGCACAGCCTGCTGTAATACAAACAGTGGAGAACAAAGAGAGAAAATACATTTTCAGCTGAAACTGCAGGGGTATTTTAGGTCAGAAAAATTAAATTTGTTCAGTCAAAAGGTAGCCTGAGATCTTTAATCTCATATCTAATGGAGCCATAACTAATGGAGAACCTCCCTTTCACATCTCATGTGAAAGAGGGCACAGAGCCACCCCAAGGATTGCTGTGCACTGACTCACAGGAAAGAGCACCCTCTACTGAATCACTAACACCACTTCCTTCAGCACCAAGATTTTCCTAACAAGTCTCCCAGGCAATCACTGACCCCATTCAGCCCTACTTAGTTTGGGAGAACCTCCGGAAGATACCAGTGTGCGTACACACCATTTTTGCTCGAATTTTTGGGTTTCTTGCTGTTATGAAAACAAATGAGAACTGGAAGACATTCTCCAGAGTTCAAGGCTTTTCCTAAAGAAATCTGTTTTCAATAAGCAAACAATTTTGGTTGAAATGTGTCTGGTTTTTCAATGAGTTACACGGCCAAAATTTCAAATTTTTCGACAATCAAAACTCTTTTTTTACTGTCTTTTCAACCAACTCTAAATACAAACATAAGAAACAAGTTTCAAAACCCAAAAAGAGAGAAACAAGGATTGTTTCCACCACCTCTCATAAATCAACATTTTCTTTAACTCTAATGTGCAGACAAGAAGAGGCTGTATGACAAGCTTTAACCAGCCTAGGAGCCCCAGTTAGGGACCAGAACCTTGGTGTGCCGGGTGCTGTGAAAACACAAAGCAAAAATATGGTTCCTGCCCCAAAGATCTTACAAACTAAGTATAAAACAGAACACAACAGGTGGATGCAGACAGATCTGGGGGAAAGGGGTGAAGAGATGAATGTCCAGATAGATGTGTTAAATTTGAAGGATCAATGCAGACACAAAAATAGGAGGAAGTCTGGCAAAAATCAATCAATGTACTAGGGGAACACAATGTCCTTTGGAATTCTATTTAGATACTAAGATTTTGAATTCACTCCCCCCTAGTGTTCAACTACCATCTGATTTGACAATTTCCAGGGCTCAATCCCAGACGTTTCAGCCACTTGTAAATTTTTTTTTTTTGTTACTTTGGTCCAACCATTTTATTAATTATTATTTTAACATTTATAATTGTGGGAATGCCTACAAGTTAACCAACTTGAAGCCCCATTGCATGAGCCAATATAAAACAATTTGAAAATTACAGACCCTGCCTTATATTGTTGTCATTGTTATTCTGGTGGTAGCAAAGTGCAGTATGTGCACAAAAGAAGGCTCTGATTCTGCAATTTGAATTAGCAGGGATGGGCCCAGGGGTCCATTCACACACATCCAGTTGAAGCATCTGGGTTTAAAGTATGAAAAGGGAGTGCAAAGAAGGAAAGAACTTCATGTGACTAGCATCTGTCATATCACTTCATGCACTACAGAAGGCAGTCCTGATCTTTGACTGGTGCTCTTAGGTGCTACTGCAAGACAAATAATAATAGGACCTACAAGTACTAATCAGCACCCAAGCCCCTAATGTGCTAGGTACTGTACATTTATGCAATTAAAAAAAACAATCCATCATGCAAAAAAGCTTACAGTTCACTGGCAGAATTCTGGGCTGTATTGCTAGTGATCTATAAGGGCACTGGTTAAGAATATATTCTTTTAAATACAAAATTCAGTGTTGTATGGTTGAAACTGACTGTGTCTGTTACCTCCTGATAATAGGAAGTATGCATGAGATCTACCCATTCACATGTTCTTTTGCTTCCAAATCGTAAAGTGTTTTGTATTTGAAGAATAAAGAAAGATCCTTTCCCCAAGCAGAGTTTTGATCCCAAAAAGGGAGAAGTGCTAGGGACATTGCTCGTGAATTGATTCTATATGGAAGGTACTCAGATGCTACAGTAATGAGACACAGAATAAAACCCTAAAACAGATTTAATTGCAATTTAAAGCTGGTTTTAGACACATTAAAATCTAAGAGAAAAATACAGATGTATTCAAACACCAACTACAGAGTCCCTGATCCTTTTAAAGAGAAAAAAATATATACTTAGAAGGACACTTGCTCATTAATGGACAAGCCACTTTGCTCTGGAAGCTCGTTTGTTAGTGTATGTTTTAAAAACAAAAAAACCCAACAAGTAAGGTTCATTTTAGGAGAGGTGGCTCCTCCCCTCAAGATGGTGTCTGCCACTCTGATATCCATTAAATCCTGTAAGGAGCTGTTTGTCGGCAGGCTGACACTAACTGTCATTCCTACAAGAGAGAGGACCATACAAAGGAAAGGGAGGATGGCCTGGTGGTTAAGGCACAGAACATCTGGGTTCTATTTCTAGATCTCCCAGGGATTTCATGTTGCCTTGGGCAAGTCATTTAATCTCTTTGTGCCTCATTTCCTCATCTGTAAAATGGGGGTAATGCCAACTCCCTGAGGGCAGGCAGGCAGGCCTGGATTTACCAGGGTGCACGCGCTGCATGTGCACAGGGCCCCTGACTTCCAGGAAAAACAAACAAACAAAAACCACAGTGGCACTGCAACCCCACGTACCAGGTTACAACATCACTCGTGCCAGTTAGGCCCGGCCGCCTCCCTGTCTCAAAGGAGGAGTGATCGGGCAGCGCAGGACTGTGAGTACAGGGCAGGCAATGGGAGAGAGTGGAGGTGCTGGACGGTGGGGGAATCAGGAAGAGCTGCCCTAGCCTGGAACAGGAGCAGTGTGCTGAGCCAGGGGGCACCAATGAGTGGCCAGGAAGATCCTGAGGTGGGGGTGAGGGGCTGGGGTGAGTTGTTGGTGGGCTATGGGGTGAATGGGCAGTGTTGGGGGGGGTGAGTTTAAAGTGATTGGGATGTACATCAGGGCTGCTGGGATGAGTTGGGGGGGCTGTCAGGAGAAGTGGGAGCTGATGGAGGGTTGCTGGGGTGGATGTGGGCTGGGAGGAGCATTCTGAGCTTTGTGTGGGGTACGGTGCGGATTGCTACCTAGTTTAGCAAAGGTGCGGAGGCCGCCCAATTTCCATAGTGCACAGGGGCCCAAAATTCTTAGTCTGGGCCTGGCCAGGGAGGATAAAATTAATTAAGGTTTGTGAGTTGCTGAGATCCTACACTACTGATGGTCACAGAAAGGCTGATAAATAAATGAAGTTGGGGTGGTCTAAGGAGCCTGTGTGGGAGTTAGTTAGGCATTGATCTCCCAAAGATTTGAAATAGGGTCTGGGCACTAACTCTTTTAGACTCTTTTGACAATCCCACTTACAAGTCTCGGGGATAATCTGAGAGGCTGTTAAACGTATATGGCCTGCTCCTGATCTCACTCTTACAGCACTTGCTCCCATTAAGGTCACCAAAAACTCAGATCGACTTTAATGGAAGCAAGATCAGGCCCTAAATCAGAATCAATTCCATTGTGGCCAACGGAGATGCACTGATGTAAAAACAGCATCAGGGACCTGATCCAGAGCCCAGTGGAGTAATGGAAAGGTTCCCTCTGACCTCAGCAGGCTATAAACTTGGGTCAGTCAGCTGAGGAGAGGGGAAATATTGACTGCAAGGGAGCAGTTGTGTTGTGGGAGGAGCATGGAGTAGAAGGAAACCGAGTATGTGAACACTGTCCTCCTATGAGCTGTAGGTGTAGGTGACCCTGGGCAAGTCCCTTCCACATTCTTTGCCTCGGTTTCTCTATCTGCAAGTGTGGATAGTGACCCTGGCCTGTCTCAGAAGGAGGATTAGTTCATGAATGGGTGTAACACACACTCTGAGATCCTCAGACAAGCAGCTTTGGAGAAGGGGAAAGGATTAGTATCAAATTGCTCAATGCTGTGGTTTTTCCTAACAGGTTTAGGCATTAAAAGGCTGGAGTTCGTGCCACTCACAATACAGTAAAACTTCCGTTTGTCTGTCTCCCAGGGGCTGTGCAGAGTTAAAGAGCAGCGGGGAGGTAATGAAGGGGAGACTGGCCTGGGGAGTAGAAAGATCTCTCACTTTGGAGGAAGGTGACTGCAGCTTTAGAAGCCGCTTGCCTTCCTGATAAAGGTCTGTGAACAGGACGTGTGTTCAAAAAAAACCAACAACAACTACACACTCATCTTACCACACATTTCCCTGACACGCACCCCCAGCGCCCCTCCAACCAATTCAGATCTCTCATGCTTGACAGCCCTCTAGCTGGAGAAAGCAGAAACAGAGGGGGGGGGAAAATCTCAGAGGAAGGGCCCTGACACCACAGAGTTTTTTTCTCTCTCTCGCTCTCTCTCTTTTTTTTTCTATTGGCTTCAAGGCCAGCAGCTCCTGGAACACAAATGCTCTTGTAAACTTCTGAACCACACAACCCTATGGTGGGTGGGTGTTTGCTCCCTGCCTGCCAGTTCCAATCCACCCACAGATTCCAAAGGCCCAGAACGAAAAGCAGACTCCATTTTCCATATTTAAACAGACAATTCATTCCATCCACTCCTCCACTTTTGGTTCACTTGCAAATCTGTGAGTGGGGAGCATCTTCCCTCATCATCGCCCCAACCCCTTTCATCTCCCCAAGCGGGGAGAGGGATGTGTTTGTGCCTGAAACATTCCACACACACACATAAAAATAAGCTCCAGTCCTCTCTGCTGCCGGATGTGCAGCTCATCAGGAAGCCAGAGCAGTTATCAGGGACAGGATTGCATCTTGCAACTATTTCATAAAACATCTGGGGAGGGTCAGCCTCTGGAGTGGGGGGTGGAAGACAGGTGACATCTGAAAGCACAAGGCAAAAGGGACATGTAGAGATGCCACTCAGAGCAGCTAAAGATCATAATGTATCTTGGTTTAGACTGGTTTCAGAGTAGCAGCTATGTTAGTCTATATTCGCAAAAAAGAAAAGGAGGACTTGTGGCACCTTAGAGACTAACAAATTTATTTGAGCATAAGCTTTCGTAAGCTACAGCTCACTTCATCGGATGCATCATCATTGGTTTAGACTGTACATTCTTGTGGGTCAGGGACTGGCCTGCACCGTACATAGCACAGTGAGGCCCCAATCCTGACTGGAGTTTTGCGGCACTACAAGTAATAAACAAATAAAAATAAAGTGAAATGCAAGGAGATGCAGTTTCCTACCCAGCCTGCCCTTTGGGAGCTCTGCAGGAGAAGATTTTATTATCAATGATTGGTAGCTAGAAGCCCCAACCAAGACTGTACAGTACCCAGCACAATGGGGCCTAATTGCTCTCTCAAAAGAGCTTAGCTACCCCAAGGCACCTAAAAGAAGGGACCAGATCTTCAGGAGTGCTCAGTGCTCCTGGACGCTGAATGGGTTTGAAAAATCTGACCAGTTATATAACACTTCATGACGATTATTTAGTTCTCTAATTTGCATATTTGCAACTCATTAGCATGTGGCCATAATTTGAGTTTAGGGTCAACACGTCCTGCCCCAAGCCGTGGTAGGGCTGGACTGGATGTGGAGAGGCACAAAAGTTGCCAGCTCTGAGGTTCGGGCAGGTGGGGAGGTATCTGGGGATGTGCTGGCAGGGGTCTGGGATTGCTGGGCTAGCAGCGGGGCCGTGCTACGGTGTCTGAGGTAGCTGGAGGGCTGGATGCTGTCAGAGTAGGTGAGGGGATGCAGGTAACTGGGGTTCTAGGCTCCATCTGAGAGACAGGGGGTTGGGTTCTCTCTGTAGGACAAGGTGTCAGGCAGGGGCTGGAGTCTCTCTGGAGGGCAGGGGGTTTAGGGGAGCGTGAAGCTCATATTGAGTCCTCCTTCCCTTCTATCCCTGCCTGCCTGTCAGCCACTCACTGCTGCCTCCTTCGGATTCAGAGGGGCAGCAACCAGAAGGGAACGTATACAGGCAGGGGGCTGCCTGCTTCTGAGGAACTCAACAGCAACATCTATATGTGGCAGGAGGATCTACGGCTCCTGCCAGCAGCTCAGCCATCTGTGCAACATGGAGTCTGAGCTGTGGGCTCAGGGCTGCCCAACACAGGAACATCTCACGAAATGCCCAGCCTGTGGCAGCCCTGTCCATAAGTGCTGATGGGTGCCAAGCACTTTGGAAAGTCCAGCCCGATCCAAAGCCCACTGAACTCAATGGAAAGACTCTGACTGACTTCCCCAGGCTTTGGATCAGGCTCATAACAAGGGACTGTCTTTGCCCCAAAGAGTTTATACTTTGATGGGCAAAAAGCAGCAGCCCCAGTCCAGTGCTTTAACTCAGGACCATCCCGCCTCTCCGTTTTGCTCCCTTCCTTCCTGCTGCTTGTGGACTCTGCCTGATGGATCTAGCAGGCCAAAGCCCTGATTTAGCAAAGAACTGAGATCAAAAGCGACTTGAGCAGATTCCATAGATGCATCGATTCCAAGGCCCAAAGGGACCATTGTGATCCTCTTGTCTGACCTCCTGTATGTCAGGCCATAGAGCTCCCCCCAAATAATTCCTAGAGCTGATCTTTAGAAAAGCACCCAATCTTGATTTTAAAATTGCCAGCGACACCACAATCCTGGGTACTTCAGTGCCTTGCCTAATTGGGGCTTTAGTTGTCACCGGGTACAATCAAAACGGGAAACCAACCTCCACTTAAGAGGAGAGTCATTCAGCCATGTGCATTAACTTCAATATTAAAACTGGACCCTAAGAAATGCTTCATTGAGACACTTTGGCCCAGCACTCCGAGGTATTTAGACTAGGCTTTTGTTTTTTAATACACTGATTGTTACCGGGCTAAAAATGTAATTTTAGCAAAAATACACTAATCCTATTTTTTTCTTTAACTGCAGCCACCAGCTGTTCTCATTTTGTCAGTAAGAACATGAGACAGTTTTTACAATCACCAGCCAATTACTCAAAGAGCACACCTGATCCCGGACATGAACTCTCAGTCCACGGTGTACTCTGGTGACCTGTTCTGATCGCTGGCAGTTTCATTCTGCTGCACAGTGAAAGGAGTTTGTGGGAAGTGTAGCAGGAACTGCATCTGGGTTCCCCTTCTGCCATTTCTGGGGCATCTTCTAACACACACGCTGCAACAGGCAGGCTGTAGGGGAAGTCAGCTGGTATTGCAGTAGAGATCAATAACCTACTGAGCTCAGAGGTTAATGAAGATTTTTGTGTATACAGCCCTCCAGCATTTAGGAAGTTAGAAAAGCAACCCCACCCACATCCAAAGCTAAGAGTCCCCTACATTTTTGTTACTTTCATGCCATTTCACTCAAACAGCCGCAGAGGCAAACCAGCATCTTTAATTTTAGTGCAATCCAGCAAACAAGTAGTTTGTACAAAGCAAAAACTCCCTGAGGACACAGAGTCCCCACCTTCCCCAAATACAGATTTAGTCCCCACTTACTTTGTGCAATTAGAACATTGAGGGGGAAGAAGATAAATCACTTTTCCCCAATGAGGCTTACTTTTTTTGCACCTTCACTGGGCTCCACGGGTGAAACTAAGTTAATCAATTACACTAAGTGCCTCCTTCTAGTGCTCATATACAGGGACAATCCAGTCGTGCTGAGCTTCAGAACAATGCAAAGGAGAGTTTAATTTTATTTTTTGAAAGGCAGCTTTAATTGAAATTTAAAACAAAACAAAAACACATGCAAGTATTTCTAGCCATATTCAGTTTTTTAATTATAATGTATTTGTTTAAAGAACATAACCTAAATCTAAGGCCTTACCGCAAAAGCGTCAACCCTGGCTTCTAAAGTTATGCCCCTAAATTTATAACTGACACTTGAAAAACGGACGTGACTTTCCGATAGGGCAAGGGACCACAATTCCTGCTGATTTTAAAAGGAGTGACTCCGGATTTATATCGGAGATCAGATGCTGGCCCAGAAACATAACAGTAAATAGAGGAATACAGCAAAGCTCTAAGAACTCAGTAAAAAGAAAAGGAGGACTTGTGGCACCTTAGAGACTAATAAATTTATTTGAGCATAAGCTTTCGTAAGCTACAGCTCACTTCATCGGATGCACTCAGTGTTTCTCTCATCTTTGAGCCAACCATGAGCAGCAGTGGTTGAAAGGGATTCACGATGAGATAATAAAGCATATCATCTCCCAGCTGAGCCAGTGGCTTGCATGCCTGGCAGGGCTCAAACTGAGGAAAGATGCAGTTCCATTTGCTAAAATACAAAATAAAGACAGTGACTGAATAAATGTGGAGAGAGGCCCGTAAGGCAGGGGAGTTCCCTCTGGTAGGCTAGTCCTACTGGAGCCCCGTTGTGTGGTTTCAGTGAAGAAACCCAAGTTGGATGGGGACCTCTGAGGCTGTGTACTCTGAACCGCAGAGGCTGGGGAGCTGCGGAGCTGAGCTGGTGAGTCCCGGGAAGGCAGAGCCACAGACACAGCTCTGTAGAGTGGGAGGGAAGGTCAAGGCCAGGGAATCAGACAGAGAGGATTGCCAAGCCAGAATGAGGGCGTAGCAAAAACACCATGCCCTGGGGCACCAGCACAAGGCTGACAAGTGGTAAGCAGGGGAGACCACACACCGTTCTAGGGTCACCCTCTCCTTGCCTGATTATTATTATGTAGACCCAGGCTGGAGATGACAAAGTAGTTTTCCTCCAGCAGACTGCTCCTTCACGTGGCCTTGTCTTTCACTTCTCCTTTCTAGTTTAGTCTCTGCTCAGCACTGCGACAGCAACATGCTGGGTTGCATCTTCTGGACTCAGCTCTGCTAGCTGTTTTGTATTACAGGGCTGGACTCAGCTACTGCTGCTCCCAAGCAGTGTCCCATGGCATCCGAGATGGGGAAGTTGGCCCCTTATGAGCATCTCATCTCCACAGTTGCCCCATCCCTCTACAGCCAATCCTGCTTCCCACCCTATCTATCTATCTCCATGCCTGTTACCCTGTTGTGGATGCACACAAGCTAATGTAGCACAATGGTCAGTGTGCATCATACGTACCTCTCTGTGCTAAATACACAGAGGATACAAGTATATTACAGCCCCCACTGCAGAGTCCCATGCTTTAGTTCAGAAGCTCATGCTTTTAGCTCTGGAGATACCCAGTTCAATTATCAGTGTGTCAGCCAAGATGTGGCAAAGCGAAGGCTTGCAGTGATTTCTACTACTGTTGGACCTGGATGCTGGGGATGAGCTTCCTCCATGCAGGGGGAGTAGGTAACCCACTAGACAGTGTGTGTTATATATCCCTGCTCTGCACATGATCCACAGGACCTAGCTCTTAAGCTCAGGCTATAGACATTCATGCTTTCTGCTCTAGAGGGCCCCAGTGCTACTCAGCAGCCTGTTCAAAAGCTAAGGCTGAGATTTGTAAACTGCCTGTGGGAACTGGATGCCCAAACCCCATTAACTGTAATGGAAACTGGGCATCCAAATGCCTTAGGCATCTTTTAAAGCCTCAGTCTAAATCTTTACAGACCCTGCCACAGTTGGCCCTTTTGCGAACAGGCATGTGTGGGTAGCTAGCAGGGCTATGCTGTCCCTTCACTCTAACTCCTGATTTTAGCATTTACAGCACAAGAGCTCATCAGAGGTTGTGGGGGGAGCCTCCCTGTAGTGGGTGGTGCTTTATTGCTCCCTACCCTTGCAGGAGTCTTTTCCAGGTGGCTGGTTTGCTGCCCAGGGGCCTCCCCCACCCCACCATACATGCTCCAGCAGATGCCGCCACACACCTCATTAAAAAGCCAGGCGTGCCTGCCGTTGCCAATTAAAAAAAAAAAGTTAATTTACTAGGAGAATTCCGAGGAAAGCATACGAGCTGGAACCCCCAGGATTCCCAAGGGAGCTAGCAGAACAGCCCTGCTAGGTTGTCAGGACAGCAAAGACCTTCGGATTTTTACTTTTATACAGCAACTTTCCTCTCCAAGCATGCACGTAAACCGCCCCCGGGGAGCTGCTAGTGGCCAAGGCACAGCATTGCGGTGGAGGCCAAGGCCTGCCAGCCAAAGCCCTGCTCTTATAAAAAGGTTCATGGGGACTGTTCCTCCTCTCCACGCATAGTGCAGCAGAGCAGCTCCCGGGCTGGAAGAGCCCCCAGGCAGGACCCTGTCCGCCACTCACTGTCAACACCGCAGCTGGGAGACACTGAATCAAATGATGCACCAGAGACTCAAACCGAGGCTTCCATGCAAGTTGGGCATTTGAAACCTGAAGATTCAGGCTACTAAGGTCTCCCCTTTGGGTCAGAGTCTGCAGCCAGCGGTTCCACACTGAAGTGACTGCTAAAGAGGAGTTTCTCAATCCTGCACCCAGAGGAGTTAGTGGAGTTCTCTCGTTGGCTTCAATGGGAACAGGATTGGGCCCTTTGCCTCCCCAGCTCATGCAGTTTTGGGCTTCACCAGAGCATGGGCTTCCCATTGTTCAAAGTCCCCACACCATAGGGACCAAGCAAGCAGTCCTTCCACATGCTGCTGGCTTCAGCAGCACCACCCCAGAAAAAGGGATCTGCAGGGCTGGGCTCCAAAGTTGGCATGTTTTAACCTGCAGAAACTTATGCTTAGTGGAAATATTTCCTCCCATTCATTTCATATACAGGTCATGCACGAACTGGGGACCAAACCCTGCGTTCCACACGAACACATTAGAGATCCCTCCCTCCCTCCTCCTCCCAGTAGATCATCCCTTTTATTCTAATTTCTTACTTACCTGCCTCTGCCTCTCTGACACATGGGCCAGAAAAAAAGAAAAGAAATTAAGGCCTGGAGCCACCAGGTGATCACTGTGAGGATAACACAAGTGCTTACGTCAGCCCTTGAGTCATTCAGAACATGCTGTCCTCAAATCTTCTCCCCTTCTCCCCACAAGCTCCAGGGATCCGATCTCATTTTATGTATAGGCTTTTCTGTGGTTCCCATCACCATCGTATCTGGGCACCTTGCTAGCATTAATGACTTTATTGTCACAACCACCTCATGAGGTAGGGAAGAATAAGTATCCCCAGCTTATAGATGGGAAACTGAGGCACAGAGAGGGGAAGCAATGTGCTTGAGGTCAGCAGAGGGAGCCTGTGGCGGAGCCCCGCTCTTCTGCCAAGACCCAATCCAAGGCCACCCTTCCTGTTCCCTACTGAAATTCCAGTAAAGATCCCTGGAATTCCTCCCGATTTACACCAAAGCAAGAGAAGAATCTGGTGCTAAATGGCAGGTGGTTCAAGTGTTCCACTGCCCTCTTCCCAGGCCCTGCCGATTAAGCCAAGCCACCCCTGGAATCAGCCCCACCATTTGTTATTGTAGCACCAGACTGTGAAAACATTTTGCAAGACTGCAGCGTTCACCAGAACGTCTGCAGCTCTTCCCCTTCCACCACCTCCTCCTCTTCCTCAGGAAAAGAAGCCATAGTTTGGCATCGAGACAGAAAGCTGCCTGCTTTGAAGAAATTATCAGGCTACGTTTTTATGTGAAACTTTTTTTTTTAAATAGCCACAGGGGGACAGAATGGCTCTGGGACTGTGAATGGACAGAGGGCTGACATCTGCCCCCAGCAGAACAGCCGATTCTGAATGTTTCTCTGGAGGTTAGTCAGAGCAGGCACCTGTCTCTGGAGCCAAGGCTTATTCACTCTGTAATGGCCTGAGGCTCTAGCAGACCCAGCCAGGTCCCTCCTGCACCACCACCAGGCTGCTGTCCAGGACTTTCTTCTCTAGATCTGGGTGTGAGATCAGAGTTGATGAAAGGTGCCAGATCCCCACCAGCTCTGGGAGTAGCTCCCAGCAGGAGGCAGAGGTGAGAAGTAGCAGCCGGGTGCCTTGTGAGTTTGAAGTTACAGGTAAAGCTCCCAGCTCTAAAAGGCCTTTCTCCTCCCATCACCCCCGGCTCGTACTGCTTCAGGTCACCTTAGCGACTCCAACAGCCATCAGATGGCAGCGCTTTCGGTCACAGTTTCCTAAGCTGAATTGGAACCTGAAAGCTAAAGCCAAATGTTTACTAATCCCCTGAGTCAGCCAGTCCCTGCAAAGATTGCTCCGTTAAAGAGAATTATCTACAAAATATTCTGCATGCTCCTATTCGGGGCAGAGTTTGCTCTGCCACATCGTCACCCCAGGTACCCTATTTTCTGTCACCTGTTCCATACGGGATTATCACTGGTCTTAATGGGACTTGCAAGTGATCATGAGTAATCATCATGCCGCATCGTTCATATCTGGGTTTCTCAGACTTATCAGAAAGTGCCAGAGACACTGAGATTTTGTAAGATCTAGAATGAGCTGTCCTTGTGCCGTTTTGTTTCTGTTTCACAAGATGGAAGCAAAAAGTGGGATTTATTTAGTTGTTCCAGCAATGTCAGTATTTTTGGATGGGGTTAGGAGAGATTTCATTTCACTGCACCTATCTGCACACCAGTCTGGACTATATAGCCATGATTTTGAAAGGGATGCAGACAGAGACCACTTGTCCCCCTATCATGCCATATTTCAGAGGGTTTTTTTTTTTGGTTTTAAATAAACATTCAAACAGGCGAGGTGCACAGTTGCATCAGCCATATGCACATAACTGAAAGACTAATTTACATGGACATTTACCGTGACAGCACATGTAAATCAGGAAACTACAGACATATGTATGTGCAGCTGACTGGTGTATGGAAAGACACAGAAATGACACAAACAACTGTGCCCTTAACTGGTTTGAAAATCTGGTCTACTAATCTTGGTAAGTCTGATGACCAAATGTCCAAACCTCTGAACAGCTCATCATGGTTACTGTTGTTGTTTATTATTTGTATTCCAGTAGTGCTTCAGGGACAGTAGGAATTATATAGAACATATATAATATATACATATATATATATATATATATGTCCAACTGAGATCAGGGCCGCACTGTGCTGGGGAGCGTATAGTCACATACACTACCACTAATATCTTACAGTCTAAACAGACAAGAGGTGGGAGGGGGAAAGAGAAGCACAGAGAAGTAAAGTGACTTGCCCAAGGTCCCACAGTATGTCAGTGGCAGAGCAGAACTAGAATACAGGTCCCAGAGACCCAATAAATCTGTTTGTTAAATCATTTCCCTCCCCCTACCAGTATAAAAGGTTTCCCCTCCTGCACTCTTCAAATAAGGCTGTGGTTTCCCAATACACTACTGATTTGCTTCTCATCCAGGCCACCTGTTCAAATATAGCCCAGATCAGTAATGACTGACAGTTTCTGGTTTAATGGCTGTTCTTAGCCCATGTAGCATGAGTTCAGTGGGTTTCAGTTCAGTATCCAATGGACAATTCTCCACATGATCCCAAAATACTACCCTGGTGGTCATTAGCTGTGCCCATATGGCAGTCACTGTAGAGGCCAAGGCTAACAGTCCGTGCGGGCTGACACACCTCCACATACACTTCTGTCTTCACGTAGCCCTCCTGGACTGAAGAAGCAGTATGCATGTCTGTGCTGCACTGCTCTCTGAACAGTCACACCATCCCCATCCACGAGCCCGGCACTCACATCCAGGAAGGCACAGGGGTGTTTATACGGAGCATTATCAACACGTCACAATTGTCCAGCCCTCGGAGCTGGCTGAGCCTAGTCTCGCTTTGCCTCTTCTTTTTCCCTCCTCTTTTTCACAAGTTTCTGCTTGATTTCTTTGGTGCACGTAGCAGGCCTGGGAATGTGACTCCCTCCCTCCTGCCCCATTTCCAGTGTGTAATCCAAAACCCATCCTGATGCAATGACCACAATCTGGACTGTGCACACTCCAGTCACTGCCGCTAAGACCCGAGATGCATTGGGTACTAAGCCAGCTGGCACCTTTCTCTCCCCCCCTGCTTTCTCTCAGCAACCATTCTAGGGCTCCTGCTGGACTCACTGCTTTCTGGGGTTCACACTGGACCCACGCTGTTCCTGGTAATGAATGCAACCTGTTCCAACCAACGTGAGGCATATTTGTGAGTTAGGAGCAACAATCAACTGCTTGATATTTCACATTTCTCACTATAAATCTGGGTAACACTTTATTTAATTACTGGGACATTTCTAACTTTTATTGTTTCTGGCAAAGGCATGTGAAATGAGCTCATTCATTATATAAGGCATGTGAGCTATTTCTTCAGGGGAAATGGTGTTCTATATAATTCCTACTGTCCGACGTGATGCCATTCACCCCACTGCTTAGTGTCATGAAGCATCATCCAGGCTGGGAACAGTGATCTAACCTGCTTTTGAATGACAGTGGCCTTGGTAATAATTTATCTATCTATCCACCTCGCTACATTTCTAATGCACCCAACACCATAGCGTCTAGGAAGCAACACATCACGTGTTTCTTTCATGTCTCTTCCTGCAGTTCTAGGAATGCTGCCTTGAGACATTACTCTGATAGCACAGATGGGTCCAATCTGCAAAGTTTGGATCTCAATATTCCCAGAGTTCAGAGGTATTTGGGTCTTGCAATTTTGATAAAGGCCCATACTGGTAAGTCAACTTGCAGGAAGGGGTGATAAGCAATCCAAAGGATGAATGCCACATCCAGATGAGGATTTGGGAATACTGTGGGTAGAGACAGTGGGCAGGGCAGGCTGCAGTCAGTCAGTCTGGGAGCTAGAGAAAACCACAGAGTTTGTTCTTGTCCTGTAGCCTTAATGAAGAATCCCCTTTGTATCATTACAGCCAAGTCCTGTCGCTTCTCTGCTGTGAAGGATACTACAGGCTGGATAGACTGGGACTGACTCTCCAGTTCCAACCAGGGGAGTTACACTGCAGCAATCAGACCCAGCATCCCTTGGTGCGCTGCTGCTCCCACAGCAGTCACTGGCAATGGACTTCAGAGAGAGATTAAGTCGGCCCTCTGTGTTCAAAAGGAGGAAGAAAAAGCACATTGAGGGCCCAGATCCAGCAGGTGCTGAGCACTCAGTGGGAGTTAAGAGTACTCATTATCTTGTAGGATCAGGCCTTAGCTTCTCAGCCAATGATTTGAGGATAGACAGAAGGGGTCATAACTCATGCTACCTCTTTTGACAATTGTTTGGGCTTTAGGAATTGACTCCTGCCCTTTATGCTGTGGAGCAATGCATCTCCCCTTGTCTGTGCATTCCAGCTCCTCCTTGCTCAGAAGATACCTTCCTTGTTCATATTGCTGAGTCTAAGATGATGGAATTGGCCACTTGCCCAAGCTGGGGAGGGAAGAAAAAGCAGTTAGCGTAATGGAATGACTTTCTGACTTTCTGAATAAAGTAAGTGAAAATCCCATGCAGATAGCACATGGTGTGTATAATGACTCACGCTCCACATTTTCACCAGGGGAAAATTTAAGGCCCGTGTTCAAAGTTAAAAGATGGAAATTTTTATAAAGACTTCTATGGTGATATGTTACCATCTGTTCTGACATAAAACAACCTAATGGAGTAAATTGGCTGATTTTTTTTCTCTTTCTGTCATAAGAGTTTTCTGTTTTATAGATGAAGTGTGAATTTCTGGACTGGAGAGATACTAGCATATACAGTCCAGCCCAAAGAGACTGGAGGTTTGGCCTAACTGCCTACTAGCTAGAATATGAATTTAAGCTCTTAAAAATATGAGAAAAGAGCCTTAACTTACAGAATGCAAGATTAAACTGTGATCAACATTGGGGCTCTTCTGTGTGCACCTCGGCCCGAAAAAGAACTTTCACTTGAACAGCCTCCATATCTTCTGATGGGAAGATTTTACTAAAGAAGCATTTTCCGTCCCTTGTGAACCAAGCCACTGAGCAGTCAGATAAAATGTATGTAATAATAATAAAAATGTCCATGTTTTGGTTGGAGAAACCAGAAATCCTTTTCAGCAGCCTTCCTGTTTCTCTCCCACCTCCTTCATTCTTTCAAATAGATTCATAACAACACATAACTTTTTCCTTCTGCTTTTAAGCAAGAACATACATTTCTTTATTTTCAGAGAGTTGAATTCTTGGAACTCATACTATATGCATTTTGCTATTTTTACCCACCCTACTCCTTCCTGTATCCATGGAGTTTCAGCAAAACATTGGATTCCAGTCTCTAATGACATAACCTTCCCCTTTCCTTCCTGCTCTCCAGTCGCCTCTCATTTTCTCACTAGGTCCACTGGCTTCTCTGATTTTTGGAGGGTTTTTTTTTCCCCTTTCAAATTTCTTGTTTTCTTTTCTTTTTCTGCAGTCTGATGGGACACCACCACTTTCCCTCTTCTTTACAGAGGGAAAAGGAATGTTATGTACACATCATCAATTAGTTTTTTAGAACTAAACTCAGGGGGACAGATTCTCTTCTTACACGAGGGTAAGTAACTCCTCTGACTTTAAAGGAGCAATGGACCAGATTCTGCTCTTGCACCATCGTAAAATTGGAGTAATTCCACAGCAGTCAGTGGGCCCCATTCTTATCTTGCATTGCTCTGGTGTAATTCCAGGGAACACAAGCAGGAAGTCAGTGAAGCTGCTGTGGTGTAAAACTAGCATAAGAGAGCTCAGAATCAGGCCTAACCACTTCACTGGTTCCATTTGAGTTTGCATATTAATAGTGAGATATGGGCCAGATACTGTTTGTAAATCTGTAGTGACTTCATGGGCTTTACTGGAATTACTCCAGATTTACAGGGATGCAATAGATCAGAATCTGGCCTGATCTGGCCTTTCCATATGCAAAATATACTTTGTTAGGGCCGTAACTCCCTGCAGGAGATGGAGGCATTTACGATGCTAGAAAGTTACAAGGGGTCTAGGGCAGGTTTCAGCAGGTTTTACTTGTACATGAGGTTTCTAATTAATTAAAAATAAAATGTTGCTGATCAGACGTTCTTATCAACTGCTGGAAATGGCCCACCTTGATTATCACCACAAAAGGTTTTCTTCCTCCCCTCCCTCCCCCCCCCCACCGCTGATGATGGCTCATCTTAAGTGATCACTCTCCTTACAGTGTGTATGACAAAACCCATTGTTTCATGTTCTCTGTATGTGTATATAAATCTCCCCACTGTATTCTCCACTGAATGCATCCGATGAAGTGAGCTGTAGCTCACGAAAGCTTATGCTCAAATAAATTTGTTAGTCTCTAAGGTGCCACAAGTACTCCTTTTCTTTTTACGAATACGGACTAACATGGCTGCTACTCTGAAACCATATAGGATTTAAGGCACTTCTGACAATTTGCATGCGCTTTGTCCACTTTGCAGCTCCAGCGCAACCCGTACATGTTATTAACAGGATGTTAATTCAAGTGAGTGGGAACACAGACAAACCTATGCCATGGGGAGTGTCTTTCCCAGGCATACCTAGCATTGTATGCGCCCCAGCATGTCACTGCAAGCTCTGCTCCCATCCTCAGCTGGCAACCTCGGGGGGCGGGGGGGGGGGTTTGATGCTGCGAGTCAAGGCTGTCCCCTGTGACTTTGTCCTCAAGCTGGAAGCTGTCAGGGGTTGTCATTCCTGATGGCATCATTCAGAGGCTCCTTGTCAGATTTGCTCTCAGTGACACACTCTCAAGGAGACAGCATCTCCGATTTCAGGGGCACTAAGGTTTGGCCATCTGAGCTCTGCAATGACAACTTGCCAGGAGCCCCAAGCCCACACGTAGAACCTGATCCCACCAGGTGCTAAGTGCTCTCAATTCCAATGAAGTCTATGGCTCAGCATCTCGCACGATCAGACCCCTTCATCTGCACAGCTGTATGTGCAGCACAAACATGCTGTCCATGGAGGTTACACGTCCCAGCCAGCAATGCTCTGCCTAGGCTACATGGCTCCAAGGGGGAGCACTGTGTGCTCCTGGCACGCATAGCTGCCCTGGGGAGCACCTCCATATTAAGGGTGAGGGTGGCCGTACAGGCTGTACCGTAGAACTCCCTCGGCTGCTTCTGATTCTTGGGTCATGCTTTGAGCAGCCCTGTGAACACGTAATGCTGTTCACAAGAGCTCATTCACCAGGAAGTTCATATCTGGGTCTGGAGCTTCCCCAGAGTTTGGGATTTTTCAGATCTGGGGGTTGGATTTGGGCTCATCCAAACCTTCCACAAATTCATGTTTTCATGCTGTTATCCCTCCCTTTCCTCTTGTAGCCACGTTATTGAATTTCTAAACCCCCACAAGCAGACAATTCATATATCATGTGGCTTAGTGGAAAAGGCCACTGGACTAGAACTCAGGGGACCCGAGTTCCATTCCTAACTCTGCCACTGATTTGCTGAGTGATCTGAGGTGAGTCATCTTTCCTACATGTGCCTCAGTTTCCCAGTCTATACCATGGAGATACTGAAACTAACCTCCTTGGTAAAGCACCATGAGATGCATGGATGAAGAGTGGTATGGAAAAACAAGGTATTGTTATGAGGGGAAGCATGGTCTGGGACCAGGAGACCTGGATTCTATTCCCACCTCTACCACACACCTCCTGTGTGACATTGGGCAAGTCTCTTCCTTTGTCTGTGCCTCCTATTCCACCCCCCCTTAATCTCCCTTGTCAATTTACACTGTAAGCTCTTTGGGGCAGAGACTTTGCTCAGGCCTGGTCTACACTTAAAACATAGGGTGATGTAGTTAAGGCATTCAGCAGTATAAAAAACAATATCCACATCTCCCGCCCCCCCCCCCATTGACCTAACCCTGCTGTAGATGCAACTAGGTTGAAAGAAGAATTGCTCAGGGAGGTGGAATTCCTACGGCAATGGGAAAACACCTTCCACAGCTGTAGGCTGCGTCCCCACTACAGCGTAGCTATGCCGCTAATGTCCCCATGGTGTAGGTATGGCCTCAGTGCGTTTGTAGAGTGGCCCTCATTTTGGTCAAGGTGTCTAGACACTGCTGTAATGCAATCACCACAAGCAGCTGTAGGGACCTCACTATGCTGCTGGCCAGAATGTCCTGGAACTCTCATTCCAGTGCCCACATTCCCGAGAGTCTGAACTCGCCTGACTCTGACTGAGCACACACGCACATGCCAGGGCAAGATGGACCTTTTGTGCGGAGCCTGACACAGGTACCGTACACAAGCGAGCCGCAGAAGGAATGTAACCTGAGAAATCTGGCCTCAGGAGGGGACTTTTTATGAATCAGTTCTTGGTATGCAGCACCTCATCATGTTTTGGGGTGGGGATTGTACAGAGTTTAGAGGCTGTATAAACTGTTTCTCTAGCAGTGATCTGTATTATTTCTTTACCGCTGCCCTCCCCAGTGCTTTGCTGCTCAGCCAGATGAGTGCATGAGGCAGGGGCCTGGTGGTAGATGTTGCTTTTGCAGAATCGTCTGAGTGTTGTTAATCCAGCTTTACAGGCTAGATTCTGTGCTCAGTTACACCAGTGTAAATTGGGATGACTCACATCCAAGTAGCTCAGTGGGGTCATTCTGATTTACAGCGGCATACTGAGCACAGGATCCGGCCCACTGCAGAGCAAGCGTGGAAATGCTATAAAAAATGGTGTACATGTTCAATTGAAAGCCTGGTTTGGATTTCACTCCTGATTTATACTGATGTAAGTAATTTCACTATAGCCAAGAGGTTCATTAATGTAAATCCAGCTTAAGCTCAATCAGTGTACATTGGTTAAAAATGGGTGTAAGTGGCAAAGTAGTGTAACTTGTATCAATTTGGTTGCTGTGCAATATCCATTTTGTAGTCAGTGGGGATTATATTTAACCCCGGTATCAAGAGACAACTTTGTTAACATCAATGCAAGTTGCGTTTGCCTATACCAGAGGCTAAATTTGGCCCTGGTATCATAAGTGTGATGTAAGTGAAGTAGCTGGGACTGATTCTACTCTCATAGAAGTGTAAATCAGGAGTAACTCACTAACATCCCTGGAGCGACACTGGTGTAGCAGAGATCAGTCTGAGGACCACTTTCTTACCTTCAATGCTGTCCCTACTGCCCCTTTCAGCTACCTTGACATGTAATTCACGTTAACTGTCCTTGCCCACTGGTGCAAGTTACACCACTTTGCTGTTAACACCTGCTTACCAAGGTCACTGCTGAATGTGGCCCATAGAGCACCTTGCAGGGCTGAACTTGGCCCTGATACATCAAATCACAGACACAGATTTTGTTTTCATTCAAGGAAGAGCGAACCCCAGAGAAGAGAAATTGATTCTGGGCCACATAGTTACAATTCTGGACACTTTGTTCCCAGCAACCTCCACCAATAACTGAGTAACCAAGAGGTTCCACCTGACTCGTTTCCAGAGGCAGATGATGAACTGAGATTGTTTGCATTGTTCTCCATCACCTGAGTGAACAGCCATCTAGATTTATTTTTTTTTAAAAAACGGATTTGGCTGCTATAATGTTTAATCAAATAGAAATATCCACTGTTTGTGCAACTTCAAAGTGTTATCTGAAAGCACTTCATGTACATCACAAACGTTTCCTCATACTTCCACATCCGTCTTGTTTGCCAATACTATTGCAGCACTGGCTTCCAAAGGAATCTGTCTAAACAAATACACAGGCAGAATGGAGCATTCCCATCTGCTGGACCTCTCTAGAGCGGACATTTGGTTGTGACCATCACCTCCTAATGTGCGACTTTCACCTCCAACAGAAGACGGTGCCAAGCATGTTCTAATTTCCATGTGTAATATTTAACTTGGAAAGGCTCAGTGACAACTGCAGAGTAGAAGTTAACAACCAGTTTGAATTGCTATTAGCATGCCAGAAGCAGGAGGTGCAGGGGATGGGGGGAGAATACAAGACCCAATGAGCTGTGGACTGAGAGTGAGAGAGGTCATATCTGAAAAAAGAACACGATCCCAGTGAGATAAATGGTACAAGAATAACCAGGAGACAGGCTAGTTATGAAGGACAAAAGTTACAAATATTCCACGTCAGCACCTAACTGGGAAAGACTAAACCCGCTATAGGAATTCCAGTTAAAGAAATAACTCTGGTGGCTGGCGCTACGTAATATGCTCAAAGAGAGAGAATCATTTATAGTAGCATAACATAGTTGCAGCTTTCTGGTGGTAAACTGGCTCTGAGGTATTATTAGCTGGAGCACCAGTCAGCCAATGGGAGATAGTTCTGATGAAATGCTCATGATTTGTGTTTTCATTGGCTGAGTGCATTGACCCTCAGCCTCCAGTTGAATGGGGAGCTGTGTAGATGGAGCTCTGGAATGAGTCAGAACTTCCTTGCGCCATCTTACTCCTGAGAGTGACTTTGGCACTCAAGGGGGAAAAACAACTGCTTTTTTATTCACCTCTGGACTTTAAAATATTGTGTCTCTTGGCTGTTGAGTTAGGAGTGACAGCTCTATTAGCAAGATACAAGGACCTGCTCTAGACACTATCAGAAGTGGACCACCTCACTCAGCACCTCCATGCTCTGCTAGGAAGGCAACCAGAGGACAGATGGGGCCATGCCAATGAACATTCACAATGTGATCCCCAGAAGAGAGAGAACCTTGGTGGAAAACAGACAAATACTTAAAGGATTTATTTTGGCATTATTGTAGACTGTGTTAAAGGTGCAACGGTCTTTCAGCAATGTGAACAGGCTGAGGAAGAAGAAAAACTTGGTAGTGCTTCTACCTTTAAAGACAAAATGGCTCTCTGGTTTACATTCTGGCAGCTCCACTGAAGTCAATCGGGGTGCAGATGAGGGGAGAATTTAGTCCTAGGATCTTGGAAGAAACTCTATACATTAAGAAGGTGACTCAGTTTAGTGCAAATGCAAGTCTGGGCAAGATGATCTAGAAATTTGTAGAACAGCAAGGCCTTTAATTAGGGGATTGATGTCAATGGAACTACACTAAATATCTGGTCCCCATATTCCCACCTTGCAACTTCCTTCTGCTTGCCTGTGGAGGGAATCGTGGGCTGGGAGTGGAGGTGTGGATAGGTTGGAGCCAATGATGCAAATATACAGATTCATTGGCCACTTCCCACCCACATGCCAAATGTCGGGAGGAGGGGAAAACATCTGTGGACACTACCGTAACCTGCAGGCTACCATGACACAGCCTGGGAAGAGTGTTCTTTCTCTCACTGCACTCCAAGGAAACTTCCCAGTGTCAATTTGCTGGGGCTCAGATCAAAGGGAAGAATTGGACCTAAAGTGTCTGAGACATTTTAGGACTTTCCAGAAGCTCTGGAAAGGAATGTAGAAAAGAGGAAGAAACTTCAGTTTGCTAAAAGAACAATGAAGCAGATTCTGAGATTGAAGGGAATGGGAGAACATTCCCCTTTCCAACTAACGGAGGTTGCCAGCCCAGCAAAGAAGCCTCTGGTGGAAAATAAATTGGAAATGTCCTCCATCTAAGGGCTGCAAAGCACTTTTCAGAATTTAGCCAGGCAAAGCGAAGCAGAGAGAGGCATAAAGCAACCAACCCTACCCAAGGACACAGAGCAAATCTGGAAAAGAGCACAGATTTCCAGTCGCCAGTGCACCTCCGTCAAGCCCACACATGAAATGGAAACTCACCACTAAATGAGAATCAAGGATCATAATGCAAGAAAGAGGATATAGGAAAGACAAGTTAGATTCATCCAGCAACTCACTTAAGCCACAACTTAGAACAGGAAATTTCAGTCATAAACTTTCTATTCCCACACCAGGTTAAAACCAATCTAAATCAAATACATTTAAAAGCAAGAGCCTTGAATGGAAAAAACAGTCTTTCTGTGCCACCCACTACCAGAGACATCATTGTTTGTTCCTGAAGACTATTTCCCTTTGAAATGTGATTTGTATTTACTGTCCTAGGCGCTGGCTTCTGCAAATCCTACCATACCCATGCAAAACTAGCAGCTTGTGCAGCTAGCAGAGGCCAAATGATGGGGAGCCAAACATTTCTTTGCTCTAAATAAATTTATGGGACATCTCAAGATTGCTGTTGACCCCAGGGGATTAGGTAGGGTTCTAAGTCATTCCCAAAATGAATCACATACTCCAAATATTTTACTGCTTCTTAGAAATCCACTTCTCCAGTCTCCAACAAGTAATAACATCGGGGCCACAAATATTGCCATTGATTTTTCAGATTCTAGCTGCATCTTTAAAGGGACACCGTCAACATCAGAATTACCAGACTGGTCCAGCGGTCCATCTCATTCAGTATCTCATTTCTGACAGTAGCCAACGTCAGCTGGTTCAGAGGAAGGTGTAAAAAATACGGTAGGAGGCAGTTACAGAATAACCTGCCCACTGGGAAAGTCTCTACCCAACCTCCAGAAAATAGAGATTGGTTTATTCCTTGAAGCACAAGGGTTTATTGCCCTTCCAAAACTCTTGCTTTAATAATTGTTACTCTAACTCTGGATATTCTTATTACCATATGAAAGTCCAATTCTTTTCTGAATCCTGCTAAACTCCTGGCCTCAATAATACCTTGTGGCAGAGAGTTCCACAGGCTAATTGTGACTTCTGCTATTTAGTTATAGGCCCAACTTTTGACTTTGCTCCCAAAAAGGGGGGTGGGGCTGAGACGGATACAAATTTTAAATTTCTTTCCATTTTTCCTGTGACTTTATTGCCAGTGAAGGGTCAGATTGAAAGCCCTAAAGATTGGAGTTGTTTATCTACAGAACAGGTTCAACAGAGGTTGTGGCAGGCTAAACTTCACCCAGGGCCTGTTCCATCAATGTGCTTCAGTCCACAATGATTTAGGGTATGTCTACATGTATAGCCTTGCCTGGCCTGGATCAGCTGATTCAGGCTAAGGGGCTAACAAATGCTGTGTAGACATTTGGCTCAGGCTGGGACCCACGCAGGATCACAGAGCTTGGGCTCCAGGCCAAGGCTGAATGTCTACACAGTGATTTTTCAGCCCTACAGCCTGAGTCCTGCAAACCTGAGTCAGCTGATCCAGGTCAGCCACATTTTTTTTAAACCCCTGCGTAGACATATGCTTAGACTGAGAGACCAGCTCTAAAGGCAAAAGCGTCATTGCGTCCAAGACCGTACAATCCACAGCCCTGGGCTGAGATAGCTATCAAAGGTGTCAATGAAGAACCAACTGTGTTTGTGGTTTCATTGAGGTGGATGCTTGAGAAGTGAACTGAGACCATCAAATCCATTTCACATGGGTCACTAAAGAGCAAGCAGAGTGTAGCACCTTTTGATTGCTACTAACATAGACTGGATTTGAAACTGCAACCTACCAATTAAAATCTCTCATTCAATTATCAATGCACTGAGCAGTTTTACAAGAACCCAGTAAGAACAGAAATGCTTACATACATTTCAAAAATGTCAATGAAAAGGTGTTTTAATCCCTGTTCCCCTGATAGTTTTGTATTATTTCCCTGCCCACCACAGCAGCAACATCCAGAAAGTGCATGGGAACCAGAAAAAAAGAAAAGAAAAGCAGAATAGGAGACAGAGGATGGTCATTTTTACATCATCCACACAGAGCAAAATGCTAAAGAGGAACAAGCAATACGCATTGGGAAAACTAATATTTTTTAATATGTAAGTTTTATGCAGCCACTGTTCCTTTAAAGCTGGATTGACCCTTTCTTGCCTCAAGGAAAAGTGCAGTTTCTCAGGTTCTTACAGTAAAGTTTTCTTGGGAAAATCCTCATTTCGAAAGCGTTGTTTTTATGCTTTTGGTTCACTGGTCATGTGATTCTGCTGATGTTTTAATAATATTTTTATTCCAGGCATGTTTATAATAATCCAGCCATCCTGTTTCCTACAGTATCTTCTTCTAAGGATAATTATATCAATATGCCTCTGACATTTTATAATCTGAGTGGTTCCTTTTTTCTAGGCTTTGTTCTCACTTGGAAGATTCAAAACAAGATTTAATTGTACATTCATGGCCCTTGCAATTTTGTGCAAAGGCTGCTGCATAACACAATAAATAACCTAATAAATGTTGGTAGCCTGGGATTATTTTGCAGAGCACTATTTTTAAAGCTTCCAGCTTTTGTCTTTAAAAAAGCTAGAATAAAAAAGATCAGTAGACATCGGTCACATTTTGCAAGGGAAATAAGATCATGTATGTATTTTGTCTAGTGTCACTTTCACACCAAGAAGTGATACAAAGGAAGCTGTAATTCGATGTTGTATCAAGAGCTGCTGATACATATCCAGGATTATTTGATATATTGCATTTAATAAAGACCCTGACAAGTGCCGGAAATATTTAGGTGCAAAGAGAAATTGCCCAAATGTGGCTTCTTATTAAATTGTTTATGAACACTATTGAAATCTTATTCTATTGGTAAGACTGACCAGGCAAATTACAGGGTCTTGCTACTACAACCAAGAAATATTATATATTAATTATATTGTTTATATATATTAGAAATATTATATAAAACAAGGCCTCATTCTCTCTCCTAGCTGATGTTCTATTTATAATATAATCTGCCTACCTACCTGGCTGTTTCTAATGTGCCTGTCATCACTTGGTCCATATTTAGCTCATTGAGGCTGTAAATTCTATCCTTTCTGTTCCTTTTCTATTATTACAGTAGCACCTAGAGGCCCCTGATGAGATCAGGGACTCATTGTGGTAGGCATGATATTACCAATGGATAATTCCTGCCCTAATGATTTACAAATACACAGTGGGAGGGGAAACTGAGGTACCGAATGGTACCATGACTTGCCCAAGGTCACCTGGCAGGTGATCGGCAGAGCCTGGAATAGAACCCAGACCTTCTGAAGTTCAGCCCAGTGATCTAACCATTAGATGGCCCTGCATCTCGCCCTCATTTTTCAATCTTAAAAGAGATGTGGTGGCTCAGAATAACAGAGCACCTTGCATTTAATGAAGCGTTAATTTCTGCTGACGTTTAAGGAATCTGCATGCCCCATGCCTCCTTGTCCCCCACACAGAGACTATCCGTTGGAGCGTCGGCTAGTCTCCTCTGAGCGGCTTGTTGCTTAAAAATCAAGCTAGGGGAAGTGTAGAGCTGTTTATAAAGGAAACCAGAAGAGTCTTTGTTGAGCTACAGTCTCCCTCCCTTCCTTTACGGCTGCTACTCTGAAACATTTCTCACAGTGCTCACTCTAGTCTGCAGCAAAGGATTTTTGGTCTGATCCCCCGGTGCTATATGCTGGTCACAGGCTTTCCAAGGGGCTCCACCCAGGGCATGACATGGAACTAGCAACAAATTCCCTTGTCCCTCCCCCATCATAGATACGTTTCTCTGGCATACAAGGTACACATGGCTTGAGTGTTTGCAAAAGTGCTCCTCTGTCTATAAATAATTAATAGATAACACACCAGTAGGTGGTGCTCAAGAGTATGTAGGACCGTGCCTGGGTTTTCCAGGGCAATAAAGCTGCTACTTGTACATGGTGAATGGCTTTTGTGCTGCTCATCACAAGGAGCTCTTCACTGAGGGACAAGCCCCTTCTACAATGACATCGTGAGAGCGCACAAAGGCTGGTGATAATCAGAGGGACTCTGAGTTACCAGCCATCCTGCCCAGCTCACTTGTAAAACTGAGCAGAGCTGGAGCTGGCTTCCCCATCCACTTCAATCAAATGCAGAGGTCAATAATCCTCAGGGAAGCCAATCTCCGCTAACCAGTTCTCCCCTAAGTGCAAGGGCAAAAACAACTCACTGAGCAATTGCAGGTCTCCTGTGGAAGTGGCGTGTCCGCAGGCTCCTGCCTTATTCAAGAAGGAAACAACAATTTGTTAGTCTCTAAGGTGCTACAAGTACTCCTGTTCTTTTTGCGGATACAGACTAACACGGCTGCTACTCTGAAACCAGGCAGTGTAATGGTGTCTCTCTTCAAGACCACCCTACTGTTGAATCCTGAGACACCGAGCATCATTGGCCAGTCTGGTGCAATACAAAACAGGCTGCCGGAGCTCTGCTAGTATTAAACCTACAGCTTTGTGTAAGACTGGATTTACCTCCCATCAGACAAGAGAAGGATCTGTTAAGAGGTGGATAACAATATTTAGAAGCCTGATGTCAGGCTTCATTGGCCCACAATCAAATACCTAAAATGGATTAGATGAGCTGCCCTTTCATTCCATTATGACACCAGGAGAAACAGACAATCTGAGGTGTGAGCATGTGGCAGGAATGTCTACTGCTGTCTCATCCTCGTACCAAATGGGTTTATTGTTTCTGTGGGGATGGCTGGTAGGCTGAAGCCAGAAGTTCTGATAACCTATTAACAGACAATCTAACCACACTTTGATACTATATTCTGCAGAAATTAATATACTGAGTTGAAAAATAATACACACCCACATTGTCTAAAAATAAGCACCAAAATTTCCCCTCCTAGTTTCCTTTCTTAGTCTCGTTTCCTCTGAGCTGATGGCACAATTCTTCTTTTTCCTTCGGCTTCTTTTTTTCTCTTAAGCTTCTCTCCTATAAGAATTCATCTGCTCTGGGTCACTGACTGCGCTTTGGAACCTGGCTTAAGCAGGACTCTAGCTTTGAAGAGTTATGATGCCTTCTGCTAGACCAGCTTGAAAGTTGAGATGACATTGGCTGAAGTAAAGAACTGACTCTTGTGAGCCAGCAAGATATACAGAGTGCTATAGTTACAGTGGATGTAGAATTCATTGTGTTGCCCCAGACAAAAATGAGTGAATCCTGGAGTATTTTCTGCACTGCACATGCTGTGTTTAGCTTAGATTATTTTAACTCCCCTCAATCCAGTCCATTTAAAATTCCTACAAAAAACAAGAAACCTATTTAAATATTAGAAGCTTATTGACTATGGATTGCTTTAGACACTCAGATTTAATGTAGTCCAGTTTTCTGCGAACACATGTTAAGAGAATGTTAAGAGCACATAGTGCTTAGAAGCTATAAAGATGGGGCAATAATTTAGCAAGAGCACTGAAAAAACTATCTGCAGCCTTTGCCAAACAGACAAGCCTTTAAACATTTTTTTATAAAAGGATGAATGGGGAGGAATCCAGATGGAACAGTCTGGCACAGCAAGGTAGCAACCCCATAAGACTTTGGGGCGAGTTCTGTACATTCCTATATTGTACTCAAACAGTCAGACCTAACACACTGCATCTTCAAAACACTTTATGAACATTCACTTGTCTCTCTGAACCGGGTGTTACAGGTCCCCATTTTACAGATGGGGTAAGTGAGGCAGGCAGGTAAGCATCTTGATTGTGGTGACCAACAGACTCAGTTCCAGAGCCTGGATTAGAACTCTGGAGTTTCAGGTTCCTATGCTCCAGCAGCGCCAATTCAGATATTTCGTGGAGGGCGGGGAGGGACGAACAAATTCTGGTTTCTCTCCTCCCCCCAGCAGGGACCCCATTCCCCTGTGTGGGGAATCTTCCTTCTCTCTACCACACAGTGCATGAGGCGGTACTGCCAGGAGTCAAGTTCTTAGTGCACTCCCCTGCACCCTACCCCACCGGAACAAACAATTTGACCCAGCCACCCTCAGATGGAGGGGCAGCCAGGCCAAATTTGAATGACAGTCAAATGGCATTGTGACCCCGTGCATCAGACCCCTGTACAGAGGGGCATTGGGGTCAAATTTCAATGGTGTTGTGACCATGCAGCTGGAGCAATGCTCCGGGCCACTCCAGCAGCATCCATACTAATTTAGTACCACTGCTTAAAAATGGTCAGGCCATGGCCCCACTGGCTCCATGGCCTATGGAACTTTGAGCAAGTGCACAACCCCTGGACGGGCATATTTGCCCCACCTCCCCCGTCTCTCCAGCTGGCGCCATTGCTATGCTCACACTGCTACGTGATATGTAATTTAGAGACGTTTGTCAGGGCAGGGACCATCTTTTCACTGTGTCTGTTAACGGCACCTAGCACAACGGGGCCCCAACATCTAGGCGCTGCTGCAAAACAAGCAAGAAAATGCCTCATGTTAGTAGGTCTTAGGCAGGACTCCCCTGGTGCATGGGCCTCGTGCTGACCCTCGGCAGAAAGGGTGAATTTCACACTCAGGGAGGAAAGTTACACTGCCCAGGTGTACCTCTTAACCCCCAAAAGCAAAACAACCCACTATAGAAACACACTTTAGCAGGACTATTATACATACTGTATTTAAAATGAGTCAGGAGACCGGCAACATGCCAGTTGCTAGCATGGCCAAGATGGGGAAAAAAGCAGGAGGAGGAGAAATATGAAACAAGGTGGTCGTGGTCTTCCAATCTGAAGCCTATTGTCCTGAGGATAGGACAGCCCAGGCTGATTTATGAGTACAGTATTTATCACTATCACACATGAAATACATTACAGTCAGAAATAACTCTCCCAACACGCACAGGCTCCGTTAAGATAAAAAGATGCCTCTGGTAAACTAGGTGGATGCTTGCAGTTAGAAGAATCATACCAAAGCCAGAATGTTTCTTTTGGACTACAGAGACCGTGTATTCACACAACTGTCCGGCACCCAACAATCCCCTGGAAGCAATGAGATCCAGGATAGCACGCTCCAGAAGGAGGTTCCCTCCCATTCCTTTTAAGTGAATTTAGTGCTGCTGAAAGGTTCTGGATTGAGAGCCCTTGGGAGCGAGACACTAACTGAGAGGAAGGCGGCCCTTGTCGTTAAGCCAGAGACCTGGGTTCAGTTCACGGGCCTGCCACAGGTTCCCTGAATGATCTCTGGTGATTTACTTAATCTCTCTGTGTTACCTGTTTAATAGGTTAATACAGTGGTTCTCAAACTTTCCAGCCTACTATACCCCTTTCAGGAATCTGATTTGTCTTGCGTACTGCAAGTTTCACTTCACTTAAAAACTACTTGCTTACAAAATCAGACAAAAATACAAAAGTGTCACGGCACACTATTATTGAAAAATTGCTTACTTTCTCATTTTGTCTGTATGAAATTTTAGTTTGCACTGACTTTGTTAGTGCTTTTTATGTAGCCGTTTGTAAAACTAGGCAAATATCTAGATGAGTTGATATACCTCCTAGAAGATCTCTATATACCCCTGGTTGAGAACCACCGCACTTCCTCTACCTAGTTCCTAGATTATAAAGCCAGAAGGGACCATTGTGATCGCCCAGTCTGACTTCCTGGTCAGAACACAGGCCAGAGAATTTCCCTGAATTAATTCCTAAATATGAACATTATTTAGAATGCAAAATCTTAAGAGCAGGTACTGTCCCTTTTGCAGGCTCTGTGCAATGACTAGCATAATATGGCTCTGATTTTGGGTGTAGATTCTAGTTAATACTGCAGTATAAGTGAATAACAGTCATCTATAGATCTTGTACACCATGAGCAAGCCTCTCCACTGCTCCACTCATACCCTTCAAGCCTCGCCTGGTTTGAGAGGGTATCTTAGCTTCCACTGTTGATTCCATCCTTGGCTTAAATGTGTCAATTTTTATAATTCTCAATTATGTGGATTCCTGCCCACTAGAATGAAGTGAGCTGTACCTCACGAAAGCTTATGCTCAAATAAATTTGTTAGTCTCTAAGGTGCCACAAGTACTCCTTTTCTTTTTTGCGAATACAGACTAACACGGCTGCTACTCTGAAACCTGATTGACTGCAATGGAACTATACCACTTTCCACCAGCTGAGGATCTAGCTAGGGGAATTGAAGGGGCAGGCAATGGGTTCAGGGAGAGAATCTCTCAGAGGCCAGTTGGAGCAAATCTATGAAAGGCTTTAGAAAGAAGAAGGGCAATTTTTAAATATATAGGGAGTCGGAGGAGATATTTCAGTGGTCGCACTGCTTCATGTGTGACACAGTGGCATACAAGCTGGAATATGAAAAGTTTAGATTCAGGAAAGTCCCAGAGATGGGAGTTGCAAGGTGGGAGGAGATGAAGGTAACACGTTCTATAAGACCTCCAGCCAGGTGCCACTACTTATAGGTGCTGGTATTAAGGGTGCGGCTACACCCCCTGGTTTGAAGTCATTTCCATTATATACAGGGTTTACAGTTTGGTTCAACGGCTCTCAGCATCCCCCACTGTACACATTGTTCCAGTAACCCTGCCATTACTGCAGTAGCGAGCTGTATCCTAAGTGCAGGAACTGCTTGATCTCAGTTCAGTGGACTTAAGCCAATGTAAATAAGGCAGACTCAGGGCAATATGTGTCTGATACAGTGGAGTATCCATTCATTTTTTCCAGATCACATCTCATTAATCACATGTAAATATCAGTTCTCCTGAGTCAGTCACAGTTTTGGCTCTCTCTTCCCAAAGGCAAAGCCAATGATGGGAGATGGGGAGGTTGAATTTAGAAGGAAGAGTATTTAGAAAGGGAGGCATATGTTTTGCATATATGTTATTGAGATTTGCATTAGTGCAATATAAACATTACAATATTAGGGTCCACTCAAAGCCCACTGAATTCAGTGAAGAGACTCCCATGTACTTCAATAGGCTTTGGATCAAACCCTGATAATGGAGCTTGCTGTACTTTAGCACTCCAGCAGGTAATCCATCCAAAGCACAAAACCCTAACTGAGGCTCTTAACCACACTCAGTAATGCACTAAATAGACATTCTTCTATTTTCAGCTAATTTTATTACATACTGCCCCAGATAACTCATTATTTGTGTTATGGATGGGATAATAGCACATGAATAGGGAGGTGGGTGTTTGTCTGCATTTTTGTCCATCAGTTTAGAGTTTTCACGCCTGTGGAACAAGTCATGTGGCCTTTAGCAATGACTCAAGCCATTGCTTAAGGCAGTTGTAAACTGAAGAGCAGCACAAAGCAAAGGAGGAAGAGCCCAAGCGGCTGTGGCCCATAATACTCCACAACACAGTATTAAAAAAACAAACAAACCACAAACACAATACCGCAACAAACCAAAACTCACAGGCAAGCTCAGAAAGCCTGGGGAGAGTAATAAGTGCACATCCCCCTCAGAAGACTCATGGGTTGGTCCACAGAACCCAGGGTTTCATGGCCTGTCAGCCCCTGAACCTAATCTTTGTTTAGGGTCTAGACTGATCTCTCCAGGAGAGTTTAGATCTTAGCCCTCAGCAGCACCCCAAGATTATAGTGGAAGTTGAGAGTTCAATTTTCCCCGCCTCACTCACATATACTCATCCCACACCCACACATGTATCAGGCTGTGACATAACTAAACACGTACTTGCGGTGAGGGTACTGGACTGGGACTCAAGAGACCTGTGTTCAATTCATAGCTCTGGGAGTCCTTGAGCAGCTGGTGCCCAAAATAAGTAGCCAGCCAAAAGGTCTCCCCCCTCTGACTGCCCACCCTTCACTGGCCAAAGTCTCCCATTCCCCCAAAGACAGCAGTCACTCAGATCCTCTCCTCATCCAAAATGTCACTTCACTAGGCAGGGCCCTCAAAGTTAGCCTTTTCCTCACAAAGGCAACTCCATCAGATCGCATGGCCCCCCCACCAAGGAAAAGACACCCCTGCTGGGCAGCACAGCCCTCTGGGACCCCTCCCTACAGGCAGCAGCTCCCTGCAGATTCCTCCCCCTGCTCCATCAGACTCCCAACGAGGCTGCAGAGCCCCACAGCTTCCCCCTGCCCTGAGCTCCATCCCCCTTTCCTACCAGGCCAACTCCAAATTGCTGCCTCTGTTCTTCATAGTCAAAGGCTGGAGCTGGGTAGTTTGGCTCTCTCCAAAGCAGGCCCCTGCTGCAGGACCAGAGCCAGCGGTGGGTACTGCACTGAGGCTGCCTACACTTTTTTTTAAAAAAAGACTCCAAGAAGGCCTGAGAAAGTAGCTTGTGAGCATGCCCAGCCTCAGCCCTGCCCCCATTGTTCCAGTGGAGGGAGGAGACATAGAATATCCGGGTTGGAAGGGACCTCAGGAGATCATCTAGTCCAAGCCCCTGCTCAAAGCAGGACCAATCCCCAATTTTTGACCCAGATCCCCAAATGGCCCCCTCAAGGATTGAACTCACAACCCTGGGTTTAGCAGGCCAATGCTCAAACCACTGAGCTATCTCTCAGTTCTTATAGAGTCTGGAAATCACTAGTTGATGAGTTTTTCTCCTCCCAGGCAGTACTGTTCTGAGCTCTTTTGTAAGTATGGTCCTGGATCTGTGTGTGTCTTGGTTGCCCATCTATAAAATGCTCCCGTTCTCCCACCCTTTGTCTTCCTTGTCTACTTTGATTGAAATTTCTTTGTGGGAGGGATTGTCCCTTACTATCTGTATCTATACCCCTGGCACAATGGAGCCACCATCTCAGGCAGGCCTGAAATAGAATATTAATGTATTGAGAGAACCAATATATCCAACAACCCCACTGTGGAAATTATCTCTAAGGAGAAATGCATAGGTTTGTTGTCAATTTAGATTGGACCTGTCTTATATAAACTGTGAAGCCAGGGTACTCTTAATAGCCACCTCCAGCCATGGGAAGTTGATGTTGACTGAATGCACCATGCTCTCACCACTCCATCTGCCAAAGGCAAAGTGATCTTTTCTGTGCATGTCCTGCCAGCATGGCATAGGCAGGGGTGCTCATAAACTAACAACACGTGCAGAATCTTTTCACGTAATAGTAACAGTCCCCTGGTGCCATCATCTGCCATGGCATTTCATTCACACAGAACACTTGTGGGCACATCACATATGCTTTGCCACTCAATGTATTTTTAAATGTTTCCCAGGCAACTGTTTCAATACAGTATGTCTACTTGGCAACCTTGGCGTGCCCGCAAATGCCATGCCAGTCTCCCTGATCCTCTTTTTAGGTTTTTCCATCTTGGCATATAAATGTCAGCACGTGTGATTGTGTGTAAAGAGCCACATGGCACTGAACTTTCATTATGCTCTGAAAGGGTAGACTTCCTGAAGGGGAGATGGCACATGTATCATAGACTAACCATCTACGACCATCTACTCTGAAACTGGCATCCCACCTTCAAAGTGGATGGAATACCATAGTAACACATGGTCATGGGAGTAAGCAGGCAAGCACCCAAGCCTGAGCAACTGCTGGTTTTATGTTGGGGTCATACGGCTTTCTCCAATTCAGATTTTAGCCTTCCATCTCTCAGCATTAGACAGCAACCCCTATCTACCACATTGGTATGATAAGATTCCCTCCAGATGCCCACTGGACACCACTCCCTTGATGGCACCATTACTGGTGGATGGATGGATGGATATGTCATATAGCGCGAGCAGAACAAGCACAGAAGGCGAGTGTGGAGCAGAATAGCCAAATATGGCATCTCTGAGGCATCTGGATATCACAGACAATCAGAAGAGTGTAGAAGAAAGGGACTAGGCAATCTTTAGCACCAACAAAGTGCTGGCTGCTCAGTGCTGGATTTCACCTACCAGTTGCATGTCAGGTGTGCCATAATTGGGAGGCAAGGACTGTTGGTGCTTCAGCAGCTAGGCCTTGTAGGCGCTCGTCGCTGTGGGTCCCCTTAACCACTCAGAGACATGCTTAAGTGAAAGGGCAGGAAAGGGAAAAAACAGCAGATACCGTAGATACAGAGGTTTAAACAGTTGTAGTTCAAAGTGAGCAACAGTGATCCTTGTTTGAGACCTCGGGGGGCAGGCCACTTGAGAGACAGGGTTCTTGAGGCCTACTGCCTGGGGTGCCTTCTCAAGTCCAGTTTCTATTCAAGCAAACAGGAGCTCTTCAGGCCAGGATCACTTGGTGGAGTCTCTCTCACTGGGGCCCTGCTGCTGCTTTCTCATAGTACCACCCAGACCTGCACTCAGCTGTAACCGCCAACGTTCATAGCATGTCCCACACACAGCTCTGTCCACAGTTCCTAGGGGTTCCTCTCTGCAGCTCCTGGCTCACCAGGTGGCTGCTGCTTCCCACAGAGCCTGGTCTTGTTCAGGTTCCTTCTCCTTAACTGGCCAGGGAAAAGGGAAGGGCAGTGGGAAGGGGGATGAGGGGAGTTGTAATCTCCTGCTTAGTAGCTCCATCACAAAAGAAAAGATTGGGCTGAAAAAATGAGCCTCACACTGGGCTCAGAAGACCAACTTCGGTTCTGGTCAGTCACCAGCGCAAGCAGGGTCCAAACTAACTGATGCATCACTGAAGACATACGACTCTACCCCTAACACTAGGGCAGGTCAGCAAAAATGCCTCCGTTGATCTTATAATAATTTTTAATCAGAAAATGGCAATGGGCTTGCATTTCTCAAAAATGAGATTCCACATCAACTTCTTTCACCTGACTTTGCTAAAGGCAGATTTGACCAGCTTTGATAATTTAATGGCTCTGAACTGTGTTGTACCCTTACTGGTGCAAAATGTCATTCTCTCCCATTCCACTGGAGCTGGGAAACTAGCCCCATGGACCACTGTGACTCTCCAGCACTAGATCTAGTCCCTCCAGATAATGCTTCAGGCACTTTGGCCAGGGAAGCTTACCCTGATGCTGCCCGTTCTGTAAATGTTCTGGCAACAAAGAGAGAACTTCAGTCTCGAGCGTGTTTTTGTAGCCCTTATCAGTACAACACCTAGCACAATGGGACCCTTATCCTTGATTGGAGTTGAATAACTTTTCATACACTAAAACTCACCATATATTTTTTCTAAACAAACTGCAAATCAGTGTCTTGATAAATCATAGCTCAGTCTCAAAGACTTTAGTTCTGTATCTTATATAACAACCATCACTATAGAATTTACAGTTTCTAAGCTTCTAGCATCAACTATTAGCATATTTCATCACCAAAAAAGGTTTTGCAATAAACCTACATTTCCTGTCACCCTCACAGTATCAACAGTGGGCTATGCAAAAGCATACCATGTACATGTGATTAAGTCAGCATCAGTGGGAATCCTAGCACAAATGACAGTGTCTTTTCTTCATTGAGAATTCTAGAAGAACAGCTGAAACATGACAATTTTTCCAGGCTGTAAAATGCCTAATGCTCCAGGTTCTACATTGGAAGCACAACCCCCCTCCTCTCTGTGAGTCGCTGTGTCTCCAACAGAGACCCTCTCCGTTACTTCAAGCTTTCTAATTCTTCCCAAATGCAGGAGCTCTCATTTAACGCTGCAGCTGTTGGGAAGGAAATCAGAAATAGCAGAAGGCGGATTAGTTGATAATGTACCAGTTCTTCCCCAGCAAATGCTGGCACCTGCGTTTCACATCCTTCTCTCTCCCCCCCACCCTATAAAAGATCACTTGGTGTGTTTGGCTGGCGATTTATAGGCTTTAATATTTGTGGAAATTTGTTGGAGCATTAGAATTTGTTATAGTAGACCCTTCCTCTGCCCCCCACCCCCACTTCATGAGAGCAAAAGTTAAAACAGAGGCCTAATTTATGTCAGGAATCAGGAACTATGGAAATCACGATTAAGCATGTGCAGCCTGATGAGTATCTCCAGGGAGTAGATAAATGGCAGTCCATTGACAAGCATTTCCACAGTTATATGGAAAGATACTCTAGCTTCCAAACTCTCAGCCACTGGCTCAAATCCAATTGAGGATGGTGCTAATGATAATTCTTTGCATTTCTAGAGCACCTTTCATGTGAAGATCTCAAAGCATCACCATTATCACAGTTAAGTATGCCTCACCACCCAGGCAAGTTCCATGAGGATTATTATCCCTCTTGTACAGCTGGAAGAACTAAGGCACAGAAGTAACCTTGTCCAAGGTGGCAGCACCAAGACTAGAACCTGTCCTGTTGGTCAGTTCTTTGCGCTAACCAGTAGACCACACTTCCTCTTCACAGAACAAAAATCACGACGACAGCTCATCTAGGGCCTGTGTGAAATAATGTGAGATTTCTCTGTGCAGGTCCTGGTGGGTAGATGCCTGTATCACAAAAACAATTTGGAGCAGAGCCCTTGTATCTGGCTCCTGCAAATGGGAGAAGTTTAGATTGAACTAATTCCAGAAAAAGGCAGATTCAAACATGTTGAATACGTGTAGGAGATAAATAGGGATGAAGTTCCCAAAAGGGTAGAATCAACTCTGTGAGTACTCATGGAAACAGACAGGTATAAGGGGGGTGGGGGGTTGAAGTTACCCTAGGAACAGTACATTTGATACACATTAAATGCAAGAAAATTGTAGCACCAAGTTTATACAGTTTAATTCCCCAAAAAGTCAGAAAATGCTAGGGCTAGGATTGCAACAGCAATTAATGCTTTTTACTTTGATTTTACAGTTAACACGGAAACAATTTCTCCTGATTCTTTGGGTTTTCTTTAATGAGTGCTTCATTTTTGAACCCTGGCCATGCCGTAAGTTTGATTTTCCCCTTCACTTATCCTCAGCTACATTACACCTATTGCAAATGTTATGGTATACAATATGACAAAAATAGTATCAAATTAAGATACACATTTAACAAGAAAATTAAGAATAGAGGCTGATTTATTGTTTCTGACAATTCATATCAAGCATTGGGGATATTTTACAATATTGCAAAAATAACTTTTTGAGATGAGGATTGTCATCCAGGGCGACACGAAGAGAAACACAGAAACATTAACACAAGCAGACATGGTCACACAGAGACACTACCATACAAGCTCAGACATTAACACAAATATGCACATGCATGCATACACATGCACAGACATTAGCACAGTTGCACATAAAGCTACCAGGGCTGGCGCTGCCACTCACACATATTGAAAAGGAGAGCTTTTGGTTTCCTAAAGCATGAGATGTTTGTCTGCTGCCACCATGTGGAGAATACAGGGAGTACTAATTCAAATGCTCACCAGCACAGTTGCCAGGGCTAAAAAATAAATGGATAAAGGACACACTTTTTACTTTGATTTTACAAATATTTTCCAATTCTTTTTATGCTCCCTTCTTTAACGAGCCATTGCATTGCAATATGTTTTTTCCCCTCCTTGCTCCCCTTCTCCTTTTCCTTTCTGTCTCAGGTCTATTTCACCTCATCTGCCTCTTCTATCCCCATCGCTATCTTCCTCCCTACATCGATTATAAAATGATTTGTCTTTGTCATCAGCCCACCTGGTTCTGGCTCTGGCTCTGCTGAGTCAGAAAGGACCTAAGGCCAGAAGGAATCACTGTGATCATCCAGCCGGACCTGTTGTATAACAAGCCATAGAATCCCTCCAAAATAACTCCTAGAGCCGATCTTTTACAAAAACATCAAATCTTGATTTCAAAATAGTCAGTGACGGAGAATCAGTCACAATCCTTGGTAAATTGTTCAGATGGTTACTCTCACTGTTAAAAATGTACACCTTATTTCCAACCTGAAATCAGCCTAGCTTCAATTTCCAGCCATTGGATTGTGTTAGACCTTTCTCCATTAGATTGAAGAGCTCATTATTAAATATTTTGTTTTCCCTGTAAGTACTTACAGACTGTAATCAAGTCAAGCCTTAACCTTCTCTTTGTTAAACTAAATTGAGCTCCTTGACGATCACCATAAGACACGTTTTCTAATCCTTTATCATTGACAGGACAGGTGGCTTGCAGGAATGCCATAGCAGCTGACTGGGGAGCAGCTTTCAAATGCCAGCAGCACAGACTACAGGTGAATTCTAAGACAACAGGCTTTTT
Source organism: Dermochelys coriacea (assembly GCF_009764565.3). Taxonomy (NCBI): domain Eukaryota; kingdom Metazoa; phylum Chordata; order Testudines; family Dermochelyidae; genus Dermochelys; species Dermochelys coriacea. The sequence goes on along the minus strand of NC_050085.1, from coordinate 17,810,232 downwards.
TAGTATTTCATGAGTGTGCTGGTGCCAGGAACCAAACACAAGGGTCCAGGGAAACTGTCAGTCTAGTAGGTGCCCATTAGTATTTCTAGAACAAACTCAGGCTGTTTCTTTCTAGAGCCAAAGTTCATTTTCATTTAGCCTGACCACTAAGCACAAGAAATGCCAGAATTCAGGCTTGGTGAGTCCTAGTATTTTCCCATGTATGGCCTATTTAATGGCCCCCCATTGCTGTAATATCTGAGCACCTCATAATCTTTAATGTATATTTATCCTCACACCACCACTGTGAGGTAGGGAACCACTTCTTATCACCAGTTTACAGATGGGGAATTGCAATACAGAGACCCTAAGTAAAGTGATTGCCCCAAGATCACATAGTGAAGCTGTGGAATCAAACCCCAATCTTTCAAGTCTCAGGCTAGTGCCCTCACCTCCCAACCATTCTTCCTCTGTTTTTAATTATAGCTCAGTAGGACTGGGTGGCTGGCACTATGATATGGTGCTATCACCGGTAGGTTATACCTATCTAGGTGTTTCTGATGTGCACCAATCACTGTGGGATCTGAACGCCATTTTGCTGGTTCAAATCTGGCCCAGGGATGCAGTGACTGAAGGGGGCTGTTCTGTAATTGCTATTTGGTGGCCTATGTGAAAAGTTGTTGAGGGGGATGGGGAGGGAGAGCTCAGCCCAGTAACTTGGGGACATACCTAAAAAAACCCACCACCACTGCAGTTAGCACTAATTGACACCTACTTGGCAACCTCAGCACAGACACTAAGGACTAAATGGGTCACAGAAACAAATATCCCCTCAGCCCTATAAGTCAGTGTGGAAGTAAAGTGTGGAGATGAAGTGAGAGAGTGGGCATCAATGCTGTTCATAGTACAGGAAGAAACAGGTTTCCAGTCCCCAGGGCAGTCAGGCACCATTGACTATAGTAAATTCACTCTATAAAATAAACATACCCGATTCCCTTCTGCTATTCACAGGCACCTAGTGTCAGGTGGGTACGGGAACGGTGGACTTTTATTTTCTAGCACAATTCTTCTTGTGGTGTCTGGGAGGCATTTGGTCCGTCCCCCTTCCCCCCCCCCCCCCGTCTCTCTGTATGATCCTCTTCTGTTATGGCATTTCTAATAGCGTATCTATTTTTAAAAGGGCTGCAGCCTAGCCAGTGTATTTGTATATGTCAATCTACCAGCTATGCCCCCGCTCTAGGAACCACTTCATTTTACATCATACACACAGGCACTTCCCAGAAAAGACAAATGGACTTGCTTCGCTGCTATTCTTTCTTAAAAGAGGAACTAGGCCAGAGATGCACTCGTGATACCTTTGTTATCTGAATGAGCAACTGAGTTGCTGGCTGCCAAGGTAAACAGATCCCCGGCATGGGCACAAAATCAATGAAGTAAGGATGAATGCAGCTGAGGTTGTAGTCCTCTTGGCCATTTGCAGAAAACTCTGGTTACATGTTCCATCCCCTGTAGTCTGGATGCCCCTGGGTCACGAAGCAATGTGTTAGCTAACTCAGGTTTCAGAGTAGCAGCCGTGTTAGTCTGTATTCGCAAAAAGAAAAGGAGGACCCGTGGCACCTTAGAGACGAACAAATTTATTGGAGCGTAAGCTTTCGTGAGCTGCAGCTCGCTTCATGCATCCAAAGCATCCGCTGAAGCGAGCTGTAGCTCACGAAAGCTTACGCTCTAATAAATGGGTTAGTCTCTAAGGTGCCCCAAGTCCTGCTTTTCTTTTCGCTCACTCAGTGTCAGACTCTGACCGAACAGAGCCTGACAAAACCCCCCAGGGGCCACCCACCTGGCAGACGTTGCGTTTTCACAAAGCAGCGGGGCACCCAGGGTTACATTCAGGCACGTTAAAAAGTATCAGACACGTGCCGCGCAAGCAGCCAAATTAACTTATGAAGCGTCTGCAGCCCGCTGCAGTCTCAGAAGCAGAGGGGCGCCCTTGGCCGGGCTGAGCCCGAGGAGAGCCGGCAAACGCCGCCTCATCCATCGTCTGATAATCGCCCGCCTGGGCCCCTTCCCGCAGGGCTGGGGGGACAACGGGAGAGGCCAGAGGAGGCGCAACAAGTCGGGGCGCCGGGGGGCTCCGAACAGCCCCGTCACCTCCACCCGTGTAGTGGGGCTAAGCTCAGCGGCGGGTCTCCCCGGGCAGCCAGCGCCGTCCCCGGCCTACCGCAACCTCCTGCCCCCGGCGCCCGCCCCATTGCGAGCCGGGAGCAGGCGGAGCCCCGCCGGCAGCCCCGAGCTCCGCCCCGGCCCCACGGGGCACCCGCCGGGCCCGGCCATGTCTGAGGCGGGAGGCGGCAAACTGCGCCTCAAGCCCAGGAAGGCGCCACCGGGCCGCAGCCGGGAGCCCAGCCCGGCTCGGGAGCCCCCCGCGCGGCGCCAGTGAGTCCCGGCCGAGCGGGGCCGGAGCCCAGGCCCAGGCCCAGGCCCCGGCGCGGAGGGGGCGGGCTCGGGTGCTGCTCCCGGGCGGCAGGGGGAAGGACGGTCTCGGCCCGCCCCGCAGCGGGGGCCTGAGGCGGCCGGGGCCGGGGCAGCAGGCGGGGAACCCCCCCCCCGCCGGACTCGGGCCCGGGGCTCCTCCGTCCCCGGACACAGGGGGCGGCCCCCGGCGCGCTGCGGAGCGAGACCGTCTCCGGGCCGCGGCCCCCGAAGCGGCGGGCGCGTCTCCGGCTTCCCGCCTTTGCCGCCCCCCCGCCGCCGCCGCCGGGGCCCGGCTGAAACCCGCGAGCCCCTGTCCAGCCTTCCCGTCGGGGCGATGGGCTGAAACGGCCCTTCCGCCCTCGCAGACCCCGGCGTCTTCCCCCGGGCGAGGGCTGGCGGAGCTCGGGGCCGAAGGCGATGGTGTTTTAACAGCCCAGCTGCTGGGGTGACCGTGCGGCTGCTTCATGGGCTTGAAGGAAAGGAGGACTTGGGGCACCTTAGAGACTAACCCATTTATTAGAGCATCAGCTTTCGTGAGCTACGGCTCGCCTCAGCGAGCCGTAGCTCACGAAAGCTGATGCTCTAATAAATGGGTTAGTCTCTAAGGTGCCCCAAGTCCTCCTTTTCTTTTTGCGAATACGGACTAACACGGCTGCTCCTCTGAAACCGTTCATTTGCTTTGTAATCCGCCCTTTGAACGGCTTCCTAGCAAAGAGAGGCAACTGCTGCCCTCTGAAAGGGCGCCAGTAGTTTCAAACGCCATTTCTAAATCGATAGGCCGTGGTTTCAAAGGAGGCGATATCTTTTATTTGACCAACGTGGGTTCGCGAAAGAGACAAGCTTGCAAGCTACGCGGCTCCTTTCATACCTCGGCGTGGAGAGGGCCTCACACGATGCTATGGAAACTGATGCAGTGGTTGCTGTTTTCCGTGCAATCCCCTATCACTTCCCCACCTCGCACTTTCTACCCGTTGTATTGTTTGGGGTGAAATCCCATTTGATGGAGGATCTGTTATTGAGAACTGAATTTCTTCTGCCTATAGGTCATTAAGTCCTACCTCAGAGAACTTGTGTGAACTTGCAGGTTCACCCGCGGTAGAGGTTTTGGTGGATCCTGAAATGATTCAAGTTCGGTTCCGGAAAAGTGTTTTAGTTGCAAGCAGTTTTTTCCAGCTGGTAGCATGGGCTGGGCCAGCAAATATATAGGAGAGGAGACTCCTACTTCTGGTTGTTAAAAGCGAGAAGGGCAGACCTCTAAACGCATTTTCATGCAGTCCAATATACAAGCCCTTTGTTAAGAAAACCAAATATTTTTCCAGACACAGCAGAAAATGCTCACCTCGTGAGCATTGCATTTACAGGAAATTGTAAAGAATTAAAGATATTCTCATCATATGTGGCCTTTATTAGATTGTCATGAGGATAGCCTGTATGCAGTGTTGTAGGTGTGTTGGTCCCAGGATATTAGACACACAAAGTAAAAGGTACTATTTTTTTTGGACCAACTTTTGTTGGAGAGAGAAGCTTTCAAGCTTACAGGGAACTTTTCTTCAGGTCTGGGAAATGAACTCAGTATTTCTTGGTTAACGTAAGTAGCTAACACACATTTCAAGGGATCATTCAAATTGAAGTGACCTGTTAACAGCCTCCAGGCATGGGAAGGAAAGTAGCTGTGTGCGTGAGAGTGGGTTACAGATTGTTGTAATAAACCATAAATCCAGTCTCTCTTCAGTTTCCAAAAAACAGACCTGTCAAATGCAAGAGTTCAGAGTGACTGTGATGGTAATGCTCCATTGCGGGGGGTTTTAGAAAGAGCTTGCTCTAGTGATATGGAGGTCACCTGGATAACTGAGTACTGTGGTAGGCAGTAGAGTAAAATCCCTTTTTTCTCCATCCCCATGTAGTTGGCACTCTCCCCGTTATAGGAGGCAAAATCTGCATTTGCAGACTTGCCTCCTATGACAAGACATGCCTCCTATGTAGCATGTGTGTTTTAAGATGGTTTGCCAGATACTTTATGGAAGATATTTGTAACTTAGAAGTTGAAAAAGTGGTAGTGTAAAGGATGGAGTTTTTGTTAAGAACCAAACCAGTTGTCTTCTTGCTTCAGTGGTAGCCGCGTTAGTCTGTATCAGCAAAAACGACGAGGAATACTTGTGGCACCTTAGAGACTAACATTTATTTGGGCATAAGCTTTCGGGGGCTAGTGTATGAAGTAAAAGATACAGGAGCAGGTATATATACATGAAAGGATGGGGGTTGCTTTACCAAGACTGACCTAACACTTGGTAAAGCAACCCCCATCCTTTCATGTATTAATACCTGCTCCTGTATCTTTTACTTCATACATCTGATGAAGTGGGTTCTAGCCCCCAAAAGCTTATGCCCAAATAAATTTGTTGGTCTCTAAGGTGCCACAAGGACTCCTCATTTTTTTTAGTTGTCTTCTTGGTTTCCCATCTCCCAGCACCATAAAAATATGAGATTTAGTAAAGCAATTTTTGAGACCTTTTAGGAAGTATGTTAACCTGAACTGTGTGTAATCTTGAACACCTCTCCTGGGAGTCTATTTGCTGTAAAAAAAATCTAACTCAGCTGGAGGGAAGGGGGGTTCAGTACAGTATGCTTGCAGGGCCATCGTTACCCATGTGCAAAGTACGCAGCTGCATGGGCACCAAATTTCCTGGTGCCTTGTGCAGCTGTATGCTGCTCCAGCCCCTGCTCCAGCTCTTCCCCTGCCGCACCCTGCCTCTTCCCACCCCCGTGCCCCTGAGCTCTGCAGCAGGGCCGGGGCTGCAGTCACTGGCAGCAGGAAGTACAGCAACCTGGCCCCAGCCGCACCAGCGGTGAGTGCTGGGGGATGGTTCCCCCCCTACCCCCAAGCCAGCCCCGCTCCCCCCTGCAGAGGCCTGGGAGGGCTCCATCGGGCCCCAGAATCGCTAGGGACAGCCCTGTTTGCTTGGTTTAATTTTTGGGGTCTCATTTCATTATTGTTGAGGGGTAGTCTCAAAACTATACTGTAACAGAGGGTTACAATGGAAAAGATTAACAACTATTGCTCAGGGTCATCGTCCAATACTTTGTTACAGCAGATACTTAATTTATGGTCGGGGGGTCTAGACTTGTTAGGAAGCATGTGTGTTACGGGGGGTGGTTTTTAATAGCATGGGGGAGTGCATTTTTTTCTACACTTTTATTTTGTACTTTTTTTTTTTTTTTTTTAAACAGAACATTGGCCAACAGAGACTCCTGGTTTGAACAACAAGGATTAAGTGAGTCTGAAAATATGTGGATGCTGATACTGAAGACTGTCAATCCAGATCTAAAACACACAAGCTGGGAAACAGTGCCCAGTTTACCAGAATTTTTTGGACAGGTAATGTGTTTGAATTTCAATAGGTTAAACTTTTACTTTTTTTTTTTTAACCCATTGTTTACATTCCTGGGAGGAACAGCTTCAGTTGGTTTCAGAGTAGCAGCCGTCTTAGTCTGTATTCGCAAAAAGAAAAGGAGTACTTGTGGCACCTTAGAGACTAACCAATTTATTAGAGCATAAGCTTTCGTGAGCTACAGCTCACTTCATCGGATGCATCCGATGAAGTGAGCTGTAGCTCACGAAAGCTTATGCTCAAATAAATTGGTTAGTCTCTAAGGTGCCACAAGTACTCCTTTTCATCTTCAGTTGGTTAATCCTTTAGACGGGAAACTAGGGCACTGCAGCCCCTGCTCCCCCAGGGTCCTGGCTGCCCCCCTACCCCTGCGCACCTGGGGTCCTGACTACCTGCTCCGTGCCCAGGGCTCTTTAGCCAGTAGCCGGGACCCCCGGGTGCATGTGAGGCTGGCAGCAGAGTTTAATTGTTAACTGGAACCAGTAAGAATCAAGCTTATTGGTTAACCGGTTAAACTTTTATGGCCCTAGTTTCTACATTGTCTCTTAGAAGTTCTCTCTCAGGACAAATAGAGCGGCGTTCTTCACATAAACTTTGGCAAAATCTGAATGAGATATCAACTGTTGCCTCAACTTTTAGATTCTGTGGTATGATAGATTCCACTTTAAAACCCCCTATGTATCTTTTGCCTAATTAGACCCTTCACAGAAAGCCCTTTGTTTAAAATTCAGGATTACTAACCAGTTCCAAAGAAAAGCTTACTCATGTTGGCTAAAAACCAAAAAAGGCCAAGGTTTGATTTTGTTTCCGTAGGATCTTCCAGAATAGAATTGACAACATGATAGGACAGCAGAAGAAAGCTTGCTGCTTGGACTATTGCTTCCTGTGCTATACCAACCAGTTCTGTGGAAAGTGGAAGTTTCAGAGTTCAAAGGTTGCCAAGTCCCCTACCTGTTTGAGCACTAGGTTCATGCAAAGGGAGGATTCACAGGGAAAGGCAAACTAAATATGCAGCAACAAGAGGATGTGTTCTTAGAGTGCCTAGCGCAACAGGGCTATGATCTCTGATGGGGGCCGTAGGTACAACCATACAATACAAAATAATAATGTGCAGACCTCTAGAAGTGTGAATTTCCTCTGACTGAACATAGGCAGGAAGAGCAAACAAAAAAGGCAACCTTCAGTTTTTAAATTCTGTCTTCATCCTTTTTTGACTACTTTAAAGTTCTTTGCAAATTACTAAAGGAAGACTTATCCTCATTGTGTTCAGTCATCTTAACACTTAAGTGAGCTGTAGCTCATGAAAACTTATGCTCAAATAAACTTGTTAGTCTCTAAGGTGCCACAAGTCCTCCTTTTTGCAAATACAGACTAACACAGCTGCCACTCTGAAACCTGATAGTAAGTAGGGATTCCCTTCCCATTTATAAATGGAAGTAGACACTTATCAGAGATTAGACATGGAAGAGACCTATTCATTCGAATGTAGACCATTCCCCTAGTGCAATATTGGCATCTATAATATACTTGTAAGTGCTGTGTCTAGACTTTTTACAGATGGAAGAAATTGCAATGGTTTTGAAGGAGAGAAATTTTTGCTGTTTTATAGAATTCTGAAAATGAGAAGAACCCACCAAAACCAGAAGTCTTTAAGGTTGGAATAAAAGATTTTCAATGGATACCTCTCCCATCTTTCTACAAAGAAAAAGCTCTGAATAGACAGGATCCAAGCTGCTGTCACATATCAAAAAGTCACACTGAGCATCTAATGGAAAGAGAGGACCAGGCGGACCTAAACCAGCTAAATATTGCTCCTGTAGTTGAGAAAATATCCCTTGCAGTTAATGACGATACAGATGAGAACCTAAGAATGAAACACAGCAGAAAAAGTTCAAAACTGAAAGAAAAAGAAAAGACTGAAAGATATGAATGTAATCTACGTACAGATTCAACACTGCATTTTGTACCAGCATCTACCCAAAGTCTTGCAAAAGATTTTTGCCTTCAACAGCTCTGTAAAGGGACTGTGCTGAGTGAAGAGAAAAACAGAAAAGAAAATGAAAGCAAAGGACAGTCACATTCACAAATGCACCAACCTAATGTTTTATTAGGTGAGTCCAGATCTACATCTGCAGAAATAAAGTCTCCTGTTGACATCCCCAAAATGGAAGGTCTTGAGGAAAAGGCTGAGGATCAGAGAGCAGGAACTTTAACTCTTGACAGTTGTCCGATGTGTCTAATCCAGTTTACTGGAACGTAAGTTTCATTTTACTACTCTGGAATATGTTTGTTTTTTGTTTTTTTACAGTATACAAACACAAACATGTCACTTTGGTTGAGACTTCCCTATAAACAAAGCTGTGCAAATTGGGACAGAGGTTCTACTGTTACTGCCTTGGACAATTTTAAATCCAAAACAAAGGTGGAATAAGGTCCACATGTTTTCTGTAGTGTACTGCTCTAAAAAGAAAGCTAAATTTGAGCCCTACTTTGACTTTGTATATTCCAAATTGGCACATTGTTTTTTGGTGAAGTAGATGTATTTTTAGATCAATATATTTCAATCATCCAAAATTGGTACCCTTGCTAGCTAAAGCCTAGTCTCCATACCCATTCAGATTTCTCTGATACCTATCAGTGTTCCCTCTGAGGTAGGTACACACTTGTGGCAGTGAGAGAAACTTGCACTGGTGCGTTCCATCATGTCCCTCTTCTGCTGATTGACTCAGGAGTTGAGTGCCCAGCACCTCTAAGGCCAAGTCTGCACATAAAACTTAGGTCAATGTAACTACAGCACTCTCGGGATGCGAAAAATCTATGCGAATCTAGCCTCCGTTGTAGATGCAGTTAGGTTAATGGAAGAATGCTTCCATTTACCTTTCTACCGTTGCTCAGGGAAGTGGTGGTCCTACGGTGATAGAAAAACATTTTCCACTGCTACAGGCTGCATCTACACAAGGGGTTATGCCGGCCTTCCTACTCCACTGTATGGTGCAGAATAGCTCCAGGTGACAACCTTGTTTTAACAGATCTTTCACAGCTAATACACACTCATTCAGTTTGAGTAAAGGATCATGCAGTGATAATAGTTAGTCTATACTGGGAAATTTCCCAGTATAATTACACCACTAACTCCTTAGATGGACACTCATTTAGAACAACAGAGGCCTTTTTTCAGTTTCCTGTGTTGTGCGTAAGAACTTTCATAGGGAAAGTTATACTGGTATAACCATATTGGTATAGTAATGCTGGTAAATATCCCTGAGTGGACAAAACCACAGAAGAATCATAACTCGCAGATTTGTCATTCTGAAAGTGTAATCTGAATGCTGGCTGTTGGTAGAAGTGGAAGAGATTTTTCTTCTCAGATCAATTGAAGCTGCTGTTTTGGCGAGTGGGTTGGGGCTTAAATTTGTGGAAATCCTTCTTTTGGTATATTCTTTTATAGAAAATGCAAAATGTCAGTTACTGGTATGTTTAGAAATAATTTTGCTGATCTCAGTTAAATATAATTGTGGCTCCTGGACATTTACATTTTGCCTTTTGCTCTTAAGGCTCAATATGCTTGCCGCTATTGAGCGGCACAGAATAACGCTAACACATGGAGTTGGGATAGGGAATTACAGTAATCTCATCCTGATGCATTCTGAGTTCCACTCAGCTTTCAATGGTGGTTAAATGATTGAATATGGAAATCCCTGTATATCAAAGATAAAAAAAAAATCTCTTAATACTTGATCCTGCACTCTTATTGCAGCCCATGTGGAGGTTTTACCCTGAATAAAAACTCCCAGGGGTAACCTTTGTGACCCAAACAAAAATAGTATAGGATATAATTAGCAATCAGTTTGGCCTGAGCACTGAGCTACAGCATAGTATAAGTTACATAATTTGAGACTGCCTGTCTGTTACAGATTGTGAGCCTCATGTTTTAATTTTATTTTTCTGGTAGGCTGGCTAGCTTTTAATCTGTAAAAGAGGAGTCTCCACTTCTAAGGTCACTGATCTAAATTGAGTGAGTCATTAATGACAATTATTTGTCAGCTATTTGGTGGGTCATATTTGTGATCAGGTGGGGTTCAAATCACAAAACACAGGCCCAAAAGACTGAATATGCATGGATGACAAACTACCCTTTCATGTTTAGAAGTGGCCTTTCCACGTCAGGGCTCTGTGGGGGCACGGAAGAGGGAAAGCTACCACTGCGTTTGGTGGCTAAACATGATTTCGGTCTCCCTTATTATTGAGTTGGCTTTTCACAGGAACTATATAAATAATAAAAATATTTTCCTAAATCAGACACCTGCTATAAGAAATGAACTAAATGGCCTATTCATACCATAGCACTTTACCAGCATTCATGCTGTCTCCTCGCCAGCTGCTGAAAACTAACATTTGTTAGTAATATGCTTGTAGGTGTTCTGAAAAGCATCTTATGGCCCTAGGCCATATAGCATCATAATCTTGTAGCTTCGTTCTCCCTCCTGGAGACTGTACAAGGAGACAAATGAAAGAATTGCTTTAGTGCAACTAATAAAAATGTCTGTTTTGCCAATGACGTGACAGAGAAAGAGACTCTTCTGTGGCATCACACCTACCTTTCCACTAGTGATTTGGGATTTGTATTGCTTTTGGAGAAGATTTCTTTTTTAACCACGGGCTATAAAGGGTGCTGCACAAAGAATTCATTTTACTTCTTTTCTCTCCAAGTGGAAGAATGAGCATACCCAGAAGTCTTTTTCAAAGGCTTCAGCATATTCCTCACACTACTCATTTTGTTATTGATCTAGTTCAGGGGTTCTCAAACTTCATGGCACCATGAACTCTTCTGACAACAAGAATTACCACAACCCCAGGAGGGAGGACCGAAGCCTGGGCCTGCCCAAGCCCCGCCACTCCGGGCAGGGGGGGGGCCAAAGCCTGAGCCCAACGGCCCTGGGCAGGGGGGGCCAAATCTGAAGCTCAAGGGCTTCAGCCCCAGGCAAGGAGCCTGTAACCTGAGCCCTGCCACCCAGGGCTGAAGCCCGAGGGCTTTGAAGCCCTGGGCAGTGGGGATTGGTTATCTGCTTTGGCCTCAGGCCCCAGCAAGTCTAAGCCAGCCCTGGCGACTCCATTAAAACAGGGTTGTGACCCACAGTTTGAGAACTGCTGATCTAGTTAACTGGAAATTCTGCAAGTGTCTGTGCAGTTCCCATATTAAATGGGCTTCTAAATTTAAGTTACTATTTTGGAAACAGGTTCAGAGTGAAATTTATTTTTCTTCAAAATACAATATTACAACCACGTTTTAATTTCATCTCCAACTGTCAGTTTTCCATTCTGTAGAACATAAGAATGACCTGACTCTTGCAAATTAAATAGCATTTTTCCAGATTTCTTGAAAACGAAAAACCAAGTTTGGGGGAGTGTGAGTAAATGAAGGAAGCAGATTTGATCAGTAGTTGTGATAAAATGAAAGAATTCTCTCTTAATTTGCAGATTGTCACAGCTGGATATTGATAGCCATCTTGCTAAATGTTTGTCTGAAAGTGCAGATGATGTGATTTGGTAAAAGAACAAGAATGAAGAGCCAAGAAGTCAGAAGCTAAAATACGAATCTCTCTACAAGAAAAGAGGAAAGTATATCAAGTCAACATGTCCTGATATGTGTATTAAACTTGTATAATTAAAAAACAAAGGAAGTTCCGAAATATCATCAGCCTACTCATTTCCTCTGAACTTCTCTGTGTATATGCTGTATCCCTGATTCTGCAAAGAGAACTGTGTTGGCATATTCTGGATGCTGTGGAGCCCCACCGAATACATATCAAGAAAGTACTATTGTGACTCCTTGAAGTACAGTATCTGTTCTCTTTTACCATGTATTTAAATTGTTATGCTTTTGAAAGGTATAGCAAGAAGAGGTTGATGCAAGAAATTTTCTTGTAGACTTAATTTGCCTAATCCAAATGTCATTGAATCCAGTGACTTCAGTAGGCTTTGTATCAGGTTCTAAATGATTAACTCTTTGGAAAGTAAATTGCCTGATACTTTAGTGCTATAGTACCAAATGTCTCTTTGGGCTTTTAAATTTCAGTTCATGCTTTATTTGAAAACAGTTTAAATAAAAATCTAGTTGGAATTTTACACTGGTCTGTATTGTCCTCTGTATGAATGTATATATATGATGGTATAATCCCAGACTAGGGAAGGAAAACTGCACCCCTTCATACAAATGACATTCCTGGATTCATATCACTGCTCCCTGATTCTCCCCCACAAGTAAAGGTCTGCTTCATTATAACCTTTCATTTAAAATAACTAAGACAGCAAGCCTCATATAAATTATGCCTGATAAATGCATGGCTAGATGTTCTCATAGCATCCAAATGCAAAACAGTTTAATGTAATTATGCTAGTAGAACATGGCTCAAATATCCATGTTGCTGCCCCCAGACAAGTGGAAAATTGCTTATACTTATGTGAAAATGTAAAGCAGCACAGCTTCTTTGTTCAGCAAATTACACTGATTTTTTTTTATGCTTTCATTTTTAAGATCAGATTTTGTGCTTTAAAATTATACACTACTTATCAATTTCCAGCTGGTTACCAAGACAGTTGCAGTTAAATGTTGTAAATTTTTAAATTTCATTACTGATTGCAGATCATTACATTCAGTAATAGCTTATTAACAATTTGTGGGGAAGGAGGGAAGACACTGATATACAATAGGTGCTACATTTCCTCATGGGACAGATGCCTGTTTTCATTAAACGGGGTAATTCATTCATGCATTACATGATATTTGGATTCACAATCCCTGAGTTTGAACTCATTTCTACACATATGAAGGTTATGAATAAAAAACAAAAAATGACTAGTCTGCATTTTCTTTCCATTATTTTGACCTTACTTGGATACACATGTTGTGCTGTGAAAGAATGCGCCTCAAATTAACACTGACGTAAAAGTTCAATATTTGAACAAATAAATTTGCCACAGGAAAACTGTTGGACCAGACTCAATGACTTAGGCATTGGTTATGGTCCAAAAATACAGAATAAAAACAATACAGTATCAATATATAAACCTTGTTGAATATTTTAATTTACAATAACCATCAGGCTCTCAGTTAAAAAAAATCTATTTTGGTCATTTCTCAATATGGTGATAAATAATAAATCTGTTGGCTTTTTCATTAAAGTCTTTAATAGATGTGCAAGAATATAAATGATCTTAGCTGTTATGGATTAGTATACCATCTTTTGCACAATTAAAACTGGCCAGCAAAGATCTCAACTAATTAATTATACAAAACTACAAGAACATATTTACTGTTTTACAATCATTAAATTAGCTAGAGTTTTCATTTACTATTTCAAATAAGACAACTATATATCATAACCAGATCCATTTGTAATATATTAGGATTTTTTTTTCAAACCACACATTTAATTACATCCTTCATTTTCTTTAATTTATAAAACAAGTACTTTATATAAAAAATTTCCCCCTTCATCATGAACAGAACATTATTCATACACTTGCACGTGAGCAACCAAACGTATAACCAGCAAACTATTTGGCAACACAGAAACATTGTAAATGCCTTGAATTGTAAATAAATCAAGGATTTTTTTTTTTAACGTTTGTTGAGCAAACATGTCTTTGTCCCTTTCTCTTCCCCTCCCCCCAAATAAAATGTTCCAATGTCTCAGAAATTTGAGGTAAAAAACCTCCATGTTTCCACTTCTAAGCCCCTTGCCCAGATCCATCTAAGGGCAGTTTTGTCATATCTCCATGCAAAAACTGCCAGAGTCACTGTTTTAAGTAATGATCAGTTGTAAAACCAAGGGCATTGATTAAATACTGAAACACAGAAAATGTTCAGGGTACACTAAATTGCCAAGGAGGGAAAAAAGGGGGAATTAAAACAAAAAAGTTCATATTACATTTCAAAAGTAAACTCCTCCTTTACTAGATACCAAATTATCTAAACTCCAGGCATTTGAGGCAAGTACTTTTTTCTGATTAAATAATTTAGTGCTGGTTAGAAAACATCTTGCTTAATATAAAAAGCTACAATCCAACAAAAAGAAATCCAAAACTCAAATCTGGATGGGATTAATAAAACTGAATTACCATAGGTTTGCATAATTGTGGCCAATGAAGGGATACAAAATGTAGTTTGTTAACCAATGGTTAATTGAAAAATTTAAACACAATGTTTTGGCAGTCTCATCCTAGCACCTCATGACTTGGATGTGAATCCGAAAGATGTCATGTTCAGCACCTAATGCAATGCTGTACCCTGAGAAACCTATATGTTAATGTAAAGAAAGTGAAAACGTGTTGCAATTTATCCTGCATTTTACACCAAATTCGATGAGATGTCATGGCACAGGGTTTCTTATTTTTTTTTTTTTTTCTAAATTCCCACATCAGTTTTCCCCCAGAACCACAAGCCACACAATGTAGTTAAACAAAAACCTAGCACAAAGTACTGCCTCTGTTGTTGTCATCTGCAATGAGACAGGTAAATCTTTACAAGCATCTGAATGGTTTTAGATTGCAGTGCACACTTAGTCATCAAATATAGTGACATGAGTTTTTACACAGCTGACAACAAATTATTAACCTTTGTGATACAACATCCCCTTTTTTCCAGTTTTCAAGAGAAGGGACTGAACATCTATCACTTCACCCAAATTTGTCATGTATTCATTTTTCCCCTCCATTGAAAAAAAGTTACTGCTTTGAAGCAAGCCATTTTTATCAAAGCATCCCATTCTCCTATGTAGAACAATGAATTAGTAATATACACTGAGTATTTCTAAGCAGACAGTTAATTAGTAGGAGGTGTGCTTTATCAGGAAAATGTAGCATGTTTATGGATAATCTAGATATGCTATTTAAACTTTAAGGCTACGATCCATTACACTTTTGTTGTTCTATTTCTGAATATTGTATTATTGATAAAAATACTTTTTAAAAATCTAATACACAAGACATCATTGTAGGCACTGCTTACGTATTTTCAGAAATCCACTCTGTGCAAATTTAGATTCTTTTTTTTTTTAAATAAAATTTTGAGGTTTAAACAATCCAGATTTTTGATTTGACACAGGGAGTTCTAATTTGGAATTGGTATTGCTGAATCACTCTGCTTCTCTATAAAGATGTACCTCAGTATTAGGTTGCAGCTTGTATTTGTATTTTCCTTATTTAATGTTAACAAGCGTAACTTACCAGGGTTAAGAATGTTGAACATACGTAGTAAGTCTTCAATGCAGTTTATCCATTTAGGCACTTAAAACCTGTACCCAAATTTATGTTTTGATTGCTAATAAAACACAACTCCTTTTACATACCGTATCTGAGACATTTAGACAGGTACCACTTGTGAAAAAGGCATAAAAAATAAGCTTCAACACCACTAATGTTTTATTCTTCAGGATGTTACACTCTAATATTCTTCAATTAGTAGCTCACTGTATCAAGTGTTTCTGGAAAGTATGTAGCTTTGAAAGTTGTTGATGGAATCTCTCTTTTCCAGAGGATGCAATGAACACTTTGATCCTTCATGAGACAGGCACAAATGCAAATTCTTTCATTAACAAAGCCAGTTGTGTCAGTGCCCAAAACTTTTTAAATCCAATGTTTAGAGGAAGACACCCACCAAAATCATATTCTCATCTTTGATTTTCAGCAGCAACATTTTTTATCATTGGTCTCCATCCAAAACCTTACAGTTCCCCAGCCTTGCATGCATATGCTGTAGTTAAGGATAAATTTAAAGTTCATTCACATTATTTGTCCACAATAGAGAGGTCATTCCTTCATACTGTTTCCTCTGTTGACAGCAACAATGGATTAATGTATTCAAATCCTTCAAATTCCGACTGATCTATTCTTTTTATTACATCTCTGAAAAATAAGGAGAAATATTTCTTTAGGTTACTACTTGGAACTCCAATTGTGTTGCTAAACATTTTGTTCAAGAGATTTCTCTTTGTATAGTATTATAACATACAAGTTCTATACAAATGTTAAGTATTAGTGATGTAGATTAGAATAAGAAGATTAGAATGAACAACCAACCAACAAGCTTTGAATACACAAATATTTTTCATAAATCTTTCATTCCAAAATCTCAAGCAGTATTGCTGGAGATCATGAGATGACAACAACAGAGGGTTTGTTTCTGCCCCTCTGCAGAGTAATATATTAATTTATGTGCATCACAGAGGATTATTAATGAGAGGTTGGTAGTTTGGAAAACTGGGATGGAACAGCAATTTACACAGAGAAAGAAATGCACAAGGCATAGAGGCCGATATCACTGGCAGTGGTGATGGCTAGGGGAAAGTAACACGATAAGCTCTGAGATGTAGGAGAGGATGCTATGGAGTTGTTGAGACACAAAGCTGAGGAAAACAAATTTAAACTGAACCTTATGTCATAAGGGAGAGCCAATGGAAGGTTTTAGAAACTGATGCACAGAGAAAACCGACTTGCCAAGGACACACAGAGTGTTAGGTCTTCAACTGTGATTTTATAGCCAGTCGGTGACAGAGTCATCTTAATTGTTACATGTAATATGGTTCACAAGTAACATGGTTCAGTTTTCATTCGCACAGCAGCTTTATTGCCATATGATTGTTTGACTCTGCATGTACCATGATGCCTAACTGTTTTATTTATGCCTTCTGAGAAAATCATAGCAACTGTCCCATAGTGCTTCAGCAGAAGCACTGTGTGACTGAAGGTCATCCGCACAGAGCACCAGCAGCGAAGGCAAAGAACTCAAATATCCTTCTGCACTGACAGCTAGAAGAACTGGTCGGGAGTACTTTCTTCACCAAACAAACCCCAGTGCACTTAATCTATTACAGGAGAAGACAGCCAGCTGCCAGCCTAGGCTGCTGTTAGCTGTCACAGCTACTAACTTCTATCCATGTCCTGCGCAGACACAAGCTATCATTTATAGTCATCCCCACCACTAACTACACACACACACACACACACACACACACACACACACACACACACAGAGTTAAAAGTTGTTGTGTGGACAAGGCCTTCATAGAAGAGCCAGGAACAGAACCCAGCAAACCTGATTTCATTTAAAGCACAAAGCATTACTAACTTTCTCTCCATCTTTAATCTGCTAAAGCCCATTTTAAAAAAAGGGTCTGGTTCCTGTACCACTCTGCATGAATTTACACATGAGCACCATTATCTTTATTGGGAATTTCCTGTGTAAATCCTCACAAACTGACAGAAGGGTGGATTGTGTCCTACAGCTTGTCAAATGTCAACCAGAATTCTATTTCTCCAGAGCCTAACAGAATTTTTTGAAATTGCCATTTTCTTTAATTCTGTAAAACCCTTTCTGACTAAAAAACTAGGAGGCACACAATTCACTTTGCACGTTTCTTTCCTCTCCTCATTTAAAAAAAAAAACAAAAAAAACAAACTTTTTGCAAGCTGATTTGTAACCCTCTAATGCAGAGAGCCTGTAGTTCCCATTAAAGTAACCTAATAACAAACTGTTGTCATGCCTTATGCATCTGGAGCCAAAGAATTGGTATAGGAGAAGGCAGACGAGGAAAAAAAACAGATTGGAAAGAAAAAAGAGCTGAACTGTTTAGAGGCAGTTTGCAAATTTCAGCACAAAGATGTCTAGCTGTCAGTTTAGAGCAGTAGTTCTCAACCGGCAGGCCACATGCGCCTCAATTAGCACACAACTGCAGCCCAGCTCTGTGCTAAAGGCCACCCAGCTTGGCTAGGTCTGGGGCCCAAGGGTTCCGGCTCCATCCGCCCCAGGGGTCTGGAAGGGCATTTGTGGGGCATGCGGCACTTTGGTTCTCAACCTGCAGCCCAGGTAACACATTATGCGCCGCACAGGCAGCCCACAATGATAAATAACTTGAGAACCACTGGTTTAGAGTTTAAATTAATTTAAAGAAATACAAACTTTAAAAGTTTTTAGAAACAGGCATGTTTTTTGGTTCATAAAACAGAGCAGAAGCCTCAGTCCATTATTTATTATGGCCTTGTTTGAAACTGAGATGGATAAAAACAGAAAAAAAACAAAAATATTTCAATCCAGCATCCATTTGTAATTTGCTGTATTGTTTGTGATCAAGCTGGTCCCGAACGCAGTCTACACATTCCTCCTCTGAATGTAGTTATAGTACAGTCTTTACGCCTCAGAAAACTAGCTAGTCTTCCTATGGATGTCACTTGGGGACTGGATAATAGGCAGTTCCCTAGGTCGCTAGTGAGCGCTCTGCTACAGAAGAAGTGCAATGAGTCCCGACTGTCTCCTGCTTTCCATGCCAGCAACTCAGGTTAGGCTAGGAAGCAGCAAGAGAGGGAGGCAGCCCACTTAAGTTTAGGTTACCACTGAGTCCAGTGTGGCTGTAGGCCGGGAGGCCATTTGATGGCAAGTAGGAAGTGTGATAGTCTTTGCTTGCTGGGGGTGAAGGCATCTTGCCTCACTGTTTGTTTGACACGAGAGTAAGGGGCACTTCGGCACTGGGTAGGCCAGTGATTATGAAGCGTGGCCCCAACTCTGGGAGACACTTCATCACTGGCTCAACTCTATGCACGTGAGCTGTCCCAACAACTTCAGTAGCTTTTGCTTAAGTACCTTCCTGAATTAGAACCTGTAAAGGTTCAAGTGAAATTGCAAGTTAAGACTCCAAACCTGTGCACTTCTACCTAAACCAGGCTTCCTTAAGGGAACAGGCCCGGCCAGGAAGATCACAGGCAGGAACCATTCAGAAGAAATCACTTCACAGCATAGTACTTCCACTTTAATAAGGGAAAGAAACCCAGCTACCAAAAAGATGGCATGTGCAAGCAAGCTCATCTGAAAGCAAACTTTGGGGATGGAAAGCCACAGCTTACTTGCCTGCTCTCTGAGTAGAACTGGCCTAGAAATTCCTAGTCTGAGTCTAATTTCACCAACTCCAAGGTAACTGGGCCTTGTTTAATTTCAAAGAAACCAAAAGTCTCCATTAACACAGAGACTTGTTTTATTTTTCATTTTAAAATTCTGGATTTGAATAATGAAAGTCTTGCTTCTTTTGACTCTCTCTCACCCCAACGGTACGAGAATGGCAAAGCAGTATAAAAAAATGTCAGTGTATAAACAGTCCTGCTGAGCATGTAACATAGGCTCTATTGTGCCATTTTCTCAAAGTAGCAGAGCCAATAAATTGAGTCCTTAAAAGATAAAATTATAACAAACATTTAACAGTAATGCCATATGGAATAGTCTTGAAAGAGAAACTGTGCACCTGGAAAAAGGGATGAATCAATTCACTTTGCATTGCTTCCCAATTGGACATCATGCAGAAAAATACAAGGAGGTGACCTATGCTTATCAAAAACACACTGTACTGGGCTGGCCAGCAAAATCAATCCAGCGACAAACAAACAAACAAAAATAAAAGAGGCAGGGGAGGCCATCCACCCTTGTAACAAGCAACATGGTAGGGACATCCTCCCCTCCCATGTTATTCATTCAGTGAGAGACATATATGTTAGGCACTTGACAGACAAGATGACAAGATTCATGTGTCTCACTGAAATTTTTCTCACATTGCATACATAACTTCCCCTTGTTTTTCTAAAAGGAATTCAAGCTTCTGAGCCTGACCTTCAAGGCCTACCATACCCCGAACCTGTTCATATGATCTTGGCTCTCATCCTGTCACTACTTCCAAGTTTTCCTCCTAAGCACCACATCTGTATCTTGCCTTCATCTTTGCCTTGTACGCAGAACAGTGTCCTCCTCCTCTTGCACCAAGCTACGGGCCTCTTGACCTTCAAATCCCTTCTCATTCCACGCTTTCTTTTCCAGCCAAGACTTTCAATAATGCCCTCTGCAAGAGTCCTCTATCATGTCAAACTCATACTGGTTCTTGATGCATTGTCTCTCTAAATTGTTTTGTCTCCATACAAAACAGTAAGCCTCTTGGGGCAGACATGTTCTTAGCTGTTCGTACAGAACCAAACACGCTGTTGACAGTCAACAACAGCAATACATATAGTTTTGATTATTCATTAGTCTGTTAGATGTATTCTGAAATATACAGTATGTATTATGTGGATGTCTAAATGTCACCATGAGAACGTTAACTTATGCATTTCTTGAATTTATATTAGTATCTAACTTCAAAATTTTTTGTTCCATTTTTAGATATTAACTCTCTCAGTAACGTTACAACAAGTTCATATTCATATATACATTTCTGGATGCATATTTGTTTAATTATATTAAAAAACATACTCATCATCTGGGGTTAGCTGCACAGGTTCGCTGGTGAACTGTGTATCAAAGTTATCCAAACCATAATCGTCTGTGATCTGAGGCTGAAATGGAGGGGTCGCCTGCTTCTTTTCCAGCTGAGAATAATAAGGTGGGGAAAGGGGGGGGGGGAATCAAAGATTGAATATTTACTAAATCTTCTCAGAAAGCTTACACCTGCTCTATGTATATATACACACTATGAAACACTACAGCCATACTTTACACGTCCAATATTGATGAAAGAGATAAACACTAAATATTATGCATTTAAAGGATTTTCACATTAAATTATATGTTCATTCTGTTTATTCATCTTTTGTGGTTTCAAAAACAAATATTTGAGAAAAATCACCAAAACATACTGAACTTTAAAAGGAGAGAGAAAGCAATTTCCAAATATTTCTCAGCATACCTCATCTAAGAACAGACATTGTCTCTAAATAAAGCCTGAGTGCAACACAAACTAGTGTAACATTTAATTACGTATTCTTGGTATCAAAACTGTTTATAAACTGGACATACGTCTCAAGAGGCCTTCAGTCTATTTTAAGTTCAAGCCAAGACGCTTCCCCAAACTCACTTCTTCCTCTTAAATGCTTCTGTAAAGTGCCTTTGTCATGTTTCAAAGATGACCATTTAGAAGATGTGAGCTGCATCAAGATCATACACACCAACAGTCAAGTCAATTTAACCAGACCTGTTTGTCTGCCAACCTAATTCCAGAGCAAAATCATAAGCTGTTTCTGCTAATGCCCGCATCAATAGCCAGCTGTGATGGAGGAGATGCTGCTACTGTAATAGTTAGGATTCACTGAAAGTAATTGCATCTAAGCTCTAAAATGTCAAAAGCAGCCAACATCTTTACTATGTAAAGAAATATCACTCTACGTTAATTAAGCAACCCACATGCATCTTCTGCACCAGCATTCATTAAACCATAGACAAACAAGTAGTTTTACTTCACAAGGGTTGTTCACACTAACGTTCACTTTTGGTCATTGTGGGATCAAGGCCCCATCACACAAGTTTCACTTTGGATTTCAAGTACAAACTAAAAAGTTCAAAATGAAATTCTGCTGAAATTGCCAAGTTTCACTTATGTTTCAAGCAGATAACATTAGAATCTAGGCCCATGCTCATGACCTGTACCAACCTTTTAACTAACACCGCCAGGGTTTTGAGCCTTATGAAATCCAGAGCCAAGCAAACTTTTGCATGGTTTTGAGTAGCATTCTGCATGACTCAAGTGCTCGTCTTGTCTAAACACTCTGCATAGGTGCACAAGGATAGAAACAGAAAGATATTTTTTTCCCCCAGGACATATTAAAAATAGTTCAAGTCTTCCTTTTAAAAAAAACGGATATCTCCTCTGATGTTTCCAAGCCTACATTTTTCTTTTATTATTTAGGGGTGAAATTTATTATTGTGTAAATCAAGATAACATTTACAACAGTCAGAAGCTATGTTAGTTGACAACGCTAAGTTCTGTCAAGCCTGTCTCTCTCAATCAAAGATATTACCTCACCCACCTTCTCTCTCCAATTCTGCCAAGACATTTCAGTCCTTACTTGTAAATAATGCCTTTCTAAGTGATTAAGAGCCTCTTCTGACTTGGAACTACTAGTTGTGTTAAAACCACAAAATTATGACAGAGTTTAAGACACAGCTTTGCTAGGCCCCAGAGTTACCAGATTCTCTAGTTTATCACATACTTGGGTGAGAAAGGAGCTACCGACAGGTATAATGAGGCAATCCATTTAAATCCCTACTGGTGGCAGTTCAAAAAGATTTATAACAGGGCCAGATTTTCAGCTTGGGAGCAATCAAGGGAAACCACAGGGATGAGTTCAAAGCACTGGAAGCTTATGAAAGGATTCAACTGATCCAAGCACTCATTGGTTGCTGGAGTAATATATTTAGATCAAGCAGCCAACCAATGCCCACTTATTTTGGGCTCTTTGTTCTTGCCAGTTAAGTCACATTTTAACATCCGTCACAAGTAGTATTATTGTAATTGCCTTTATGCCTCCACCATGTTACAGAGCTCCATGGTTAACAAGACTATGAAAGTATATTATGCTATAGTAAAGTGACAGAACTCCGTTAGGGCTGACAAGAAATCACTATCATTTGATTGGTTAGTGTTCCATTGGACTTGTACTTTCATGGTTTTTCAAGATAATTATACACTGCTTACATTTTTGATCTGAACTCTCCTGATCATGACTTGGAATTTCACATTGCATCCTAATGCAGAAAGTGTCCAGACAGTACCAGGAAAGCTTTCCTCTGCTTCATGAGAGAAAAGACAAACAAAGAAACCCAAGTGCAATATGTTATTTTGGTGGATGCTTACATGCACTAGACTAGAGGCAAAGTGGCATTGGCTGCCTCTTTCCAACCTTTGTTTATATTACTGTGGATATTTAATCTAATTCTTGTACCAATCATATTGTGCAACAACCAAATCATAATCTTTCTCCTCTACCCCTTGTTCCCTCCCACAAACACCATAAACTACCAGAAAACACTATTATGAAAGAATGAGCAGGAGAAAGCAACATTGCTTATCAACCTCACAGGCAGGAATTTAAATACAGAAACACTCAGTGTGTAGTAGAATTGTACCAAACACAAAGAAGTGGAACAGCTAATGTATAAAACATCTTCAGGAAAGTACAAAAATTCAGAGCACTTTCTTCCAACAAGGTTATAACACTTAAGTACTCAACATGCTGTTTGTTAAGTCTCCTCTGTGGGCTTGTTTATGCTTTATAGAAAGATGCTTGACCTTGTACTAACGAGCACAGTTCTCAATATGCTATGGGGTCTAATGTGTCATAAGAACCCACAAACAAGGCACAACATGAAATAGCAAAGGAAGACACTTGAAATTATGTAAGACTCCCTTTTCTTGAATGTGGATAAAATTGACTATAGTATTTTTGATGCTAGGAGTCTGATGCTACAGTAAGTATCCGATGGAAACAGAAGGATAACAAGTTTGTGTGTGATAGGAAGTAAATTGGGGGCCCAAGACAAGTGATGTAGCTAACAATAAGGCACATTTTTTCCAGTGTTTGACTCATGACTATGGTATCTGGGTGCAAATGAGAAGTATGCTCATGACCACAACAAAGGAAATTAGAAAAGTAACCGTGTTTAAGGGCAGGCTGGGAGACAATGTAGGGAACAAAATGCATTTTAAATATATTTAAAGGCAAGAAATCTTATTGGTTCACTGAATAGGGAGTATATGAATCTTTCTGTACTCACTAAGATAACAAGAAAGTGCTATACATTCAAATATAAAAGGAATTAGCTTGAGAATGTGACTGATATTATGATAAAAAGTTGCAAGCTACTGAGAATTAGATTTTGCGATCAGATTTAGATTTAGAAGGACAGCACAGACGTGCCAGACACTACCATCTCAATGCATAAACTCTCATTTAGCTTAATATAAGAATTTTTAAAATACCTAAAGAAAATGGCTAATGTGTTATTCCCAATAGGAAAGATAATTTGACTTCTCTGTACTGTTCTTCCCCCCAGTGGGTTATTTTCTAATGTTTACAGCTAGTATTCATTAGATAACAAGTAGGACTGAGCAGACAAAAATCTAATTTAAACCAGGATATCATTTTCCCTCTCTCTTGAACTCACAAAATAGCTTTTTCATACTGGTAAATAAATCAGCTGAGAAACATCTTGATGAACTCCACTGAAAATACATCCATCATCATAGGGGGAAAAGGACTGTAACATAGAAATGGTAATTTTATTTGTAGTGTTCATGGAAGGTGTCAGATTCGCAGCGCTGGTAACTGAAGTCCTCTCCCCACTTAACAAGTACAGCGCAGGAAGCGTTAGCATAATCTTCTTCCCACACCACGTTGCCTAAATATGCCCCAATCCTGATGTGGAGAGACAATTCAAAGCAAAGAAAGAGTTAAGTTTTTTCTCTGCAGAGCCTACGAATCAAGTTGCCAGGTGTCAAAAGATGCTCTGGACTCCTGTCCACTAGGGATTGGTCTGAATCTACCCATTCTATTACAGATCCCAAATATGGTAATTTTGATACTGGGGCTGGATTCAGAGATGTGAGCAACTCTGAATTCCAATAACAAGGCCTATGCTATTAACTTCAATTCTAGATGCATTTTTAAAATGATTTTTTAAAAAAATCAGTAGGCTGTTCTGATAAAAGATTCAAAATAAAAGCACACCTTCAAATGCAGTCTTCACCAGATTCAACAGAATCACAACTAGCTCCAGCCAATATTAAACAATTTATTTGGTTGCCTTCCCAACTTCAAATAAGTCTTTGTTTTATATCCCCATAGACAAAACTCAGAAAATACAACAGCAAAAATTAATTTAAGTACAACTTGACAGGCACAGTCTCAAAACAAATATCCACAAACTAAACACTAGGTATATTTATTATAAAAGGTGCTTTTTCAGAAAAAGCAGCCCAATAAACCCTGGGTGAACGATGAGTCAATGTTCAGTTTAGTAATTGATAGCTCTGGATATCAGCTCTTTAAATTAGTAAAGCTTCAAATTATACAGAAGTTTACATTAATTTTAACCCACTTTTTTTTCCAAGAAAAATACTATTCTATTTACTAGTAACAAACTTGTTCATACTTGCAAACTCAATTATATACATCAGAAGACACCATAAAAGAATACCAGCTTGTTACATTCCTTCATATAACCTTGACATTTTTTTCTGAAGCATAGTTCTAGAGTTCATGAGAACTATCTGTACAAGTGAGAGAATTACAAAAAAGATAAATGGAAACAGCTTTGCAAAAAAAATACAAACCAATACAGTAAAAGACACAAAGTAGGTTTGGCCCAGTTTAAATAGCAGGTCTTTTCTAACCATGATCAAAAGTAATTCAAACATTTCCCCACTGTCCATGGTTCAGTTAAAAGAATTATAAAAGACCCAATCCTACAAACTAACTACTGGGAGGAGTCCTATTTACATCAGTGGGACTAACTTCCAATTGCAAACACTCTATGCAATGGGGTTTGAAGGACTGGGTCCAAATGCTACAGTGCAGCACATTACAGTTATGGGGGATGGGGATTCATGTAGAAAATTTTAACTTGTTGGTGGAAAACTGAAAATATTTTACCAAGCCTCCAACATTTTCTATTCCAGAGGTTTTCAAAATGTGGTCCATGGACCAGCAGTGGTCTGCGAGCTCCATTCGGTGGTCCACAGACAGTTTCTTCTAAGGTGTGTGCCTGGGCGGCCATACACATGAGAATGAAGGGCCACCTACATGCAAGATGAGGTGGTGGCCTTGGGGAGAATAGGGGATAGGTATGAGGGGGCAGTGGCGTGAGAAGAGGGGGTGGGGAGGAATTTGGGACGTGCAAGGCAGCAGCGGCCAGAGAAAGAGGCGACTTTCCCCAACTCCAGGGCTGCGGCTGCCAGGGAGAGACGGTCCTCGGCTCTGTGGCGGAGGAGAGAAGGAGCGACTCCCCTCCTTCCCCGCCCCAGCTTGGGGGCTGCTGCAGTGGGGGGAGAGAGGGAGCGACTCCCCTCCTTCCCCGCCCCAGCTCAGAGGCTGCCATGGCGGGAGAGAGAGAGGACACATCCATCACATTAGAAAGGTAAGACTACTGATATTAAAATACGAGTTGTGTCCTTTTATTTGTAGAACAAATTTTGTTATTAAGGTTTTTTATATAGCACTTTTATCCAAAGCACTTTACAATAGTTAGCTAACGTACAAAAATTTGGAAAAAATCATTAAGCGGTCCACCGACACCCTCAGCAATTTTCAAGTGGTCTGCGAAAAAAAAGTTTGAGAACCACTGTTCTATTCAGATATCCTGATGTGGTGCCTCAAGGGAATTCTAAGCTCAGGTCTCTCAAGCCCCTATTCTACTCTACAGGCAGGGCTCCTTAGACAGACTAATTCCCATGATCTCCCCCCTTGCTGAGTTGCCATGATGCAGGAGCCTGACTGGAGTCCATTTTGGAGATGTAGTTCAGCTGGAAAAACCCGAGAGAGAGAGAGAGAAAGAGACCCCAAGGAGGGAACACTTTAAATCAAAATTTTTCAAATCAAAAATTTTTCTGGGTTTTGCGCAGTTGTATTTGATAAAAAAAAGTTACAATTTTCTGTGGAATGTAGATACCTTTCAAAAACAAAACAAAACTAAAAAGAATCCCTGTCAAAAACCCCATTTTTCATCAAAAACAGTGTTGACTTAACTGAGGAATACAGCTGCTGTCTGTTTTCCAAGAACTCCCTTGCAAATTTCAGTATAGGGGACATACTAGGGGCAGGGCTGGGGCTGGAAGGGTGTTAGTTGGAGGGAGTCTAGTTGCAGTTTCTGGGCAGCACTGCTGGCCCATTGGCAGCAGAGGAAAAGTTGCCTAACTTACGCCAGGGACTGCTCCAGCCCTGGAGAAGCCCAGAATTGAGAAGGAGCAAAAGTGGTTAAAGCCACCATTGCCCCCTACTTGTCCCTGGGGTTAAAGTTCTGTGCTGTGTTCTTGCCCTGAAGAGCTTACAATCTTAATATTGCTGATGTTCAGAACTTCTATGTAAGCCATTTACCATTTCACAAAATAGATCCCTTGTGTGTGTGTCAGGAGTCCAGTTTCACTGGATAGTCCATGAGAAATTAGGATTACTGTAATGATTATAAATTTATTAAATTTATAAATCAATTGCCTATAAGAAATTCTTTGCCAAGTCTATCAAACAGTGACATTTCTTTTAATGTAAAATCAAGTCTTTGTGAGTGGACAAGAAAGCCTAGCTACAAAACATTTTGGGGATCAGGAGCTCCTTTATTCAAAATGCTTGAGAAACCACTTGAGGATAATAATTTACAAAAGATTTCAGAAATTATTCAACAATACATTTCTCCTGCTGCCAATGAGCCTAACAAGGCATGTAGTTCACAAGTGAATTGTTTAACAAATTTCTGAATGAGTCTTTGTTAAATGTATTCCGGCTAAATGAATTCTTCTTGCCTTCTCTGAATAGTAGAGGTATATTTTTGATACATTCATAGGGGATACATACTACGTACATATCCCCATAGGATATGATCCTGGTAAAAGGAGCATCTGAAGAGGAGGGGTTTTTTACCCACGAAAGCTTATGCCCAAATAAATGGTGTTAGTCTTTAAGGTGCCACCGGACTTCTCATTGCTCCTGGTAAAGAGGTCAGAGAGATAACCGTTTGTGGCTGGATTACGAAAGGGTCTGGATAACTTTATGACTATAATGTTTTAGCTACAAGTGTTAAGATCAACACAACAAATTTCATGCTTCAGGGCATAAAGCTGATCACCACAGGGGTCTGGAAGGAATTCCTCTATCCCTACGAGCAACATTGCATAGCATTTGGAACCATTTTTACTGGCTGCTCAAGCTTCTGAAAGTGGCTTTTCCAGAAACAGACTACCAAGTATGATCGTTGTTCTGTGCTGTTATTGCTTATGTGGGATACACACTTTGGAATCGCCTGGTTGGCCACCGGAGATCACCGTTTCTCTAGAGAAATATCAGCCAGAAAATCAAGACTCAAAACTCCCTTTGGAAGAGACCTGATGACAGTACCTGGAAAACTCTGGAAAAATCACATCATTTTGTTTTCATGAAAAACATCCACAGAGGAGATAAATAATATTTTAATTAAATAACAGATTGGCAGAATTGTTTCTAAACTTGTAGTTTTCCAAGGAAGATTCAGAGCAACTCTCTAAAAAGTTTCATTTTTATACTGATGACATTTCACTTGATACAAACCGATAAGTTAAATAGATGTCCATGCTTCAGGTGATTAGCTAACAAGCACCTGCCTGTACTTAGGAAGACACTAGCAGGCTCTCTCATATAGTCTATTTCACACTAATCTAAACTGGACACTATTGAATAAAGGCTACTAGACTAGATGGATCACTGGTCTGATCCAGCACAACAATTCTGTGTTTCTAAAAGGGGCTCGAGATCAGAAATGGTAGTTCCAATGGTTTGCTTAAACAAAGGCAACGCCTTCTCTTCCTTTGTCACTTACCTGGCATATGAAAAATCCAGCAACCTCTATTAACTTGCAAGCAGTTCAGTTCAGTTCTAGAAGAGTTACAGTTCTCTGCAGAATATATCTTTTTGTTGTTGCCTACCCGCTTTTCTTTTGAGGCTCAACTGTCCTGCATGTTTATTTGCCTGTCGTTCATTAATGGCTCTTTTCTTCTTTCTTTAGAATTAGATGATCATCATGTGATAGCCTGTAGTATATTAATGGGTTGGTTCCAAGATCTGTAGAGGCAGGTACACATGGGCCTACTTCCAACTCTGACCTCTACACTGTCGTAATTCCTATCCCTTACACTGTCACAAAATTACTGCTCAAAAGAAAAAACGCATCATATTCAGTGATTAATCTGTCATGGCCCCTTTTACGTGTTTGGCATGCATTTCATTATTCAATATCCTTAGGAAAACAATCTAATCTTTGATGGCTACAACTAGTTTTTAGCATACAAAGAGAGAAAGAGAGTTTGCAGGATAAACTTCAGAAAAAGGCTAAATAATTTCTGTGTAATTGGTTTTTGAAGGTTATACTTTGGATTGGCAGAATCTGATTTTTATTTTTTCTAATCGATCATTTTTATCAATTTTTAACTATTTGTATTTTTACAGCTCTGGTGAGTAGGGTTGGGATCAGGGCAATGCTGAGAGCAGGGTGCAGCCAAGGGGCCCAATGGACCATGGTACAAGGGAGGCTGTGGTTGATGTGCCCCCGGGGACAGGGGAAGCCACCCTGCTGCTGAACAGTTCCTGCCTCGGGACAGCTTTCACACTCCTGGCACATCAGTAGCGTGAGTGGGTCTGTGACACTGGATCTCCAGAGGACTCCCTGCAGAGTCATGGGCTGGTGACAGCTGATCCCTGAAGGCACAAGGAGGCTGAGGTACAGGTATGGCACAGCAGAATCCCCCGGGCAGGGCTGCAAGGAGGACAACAAGTCTCTGCTGGAGGGGAGGCCACTCTGCTGCTGAAGGGCTCCTGCTTGGGAACAGAGCTATTCAGCAGCAGGGACCACTCCCTCCTCACAGTCCTGGCCAAGGGTCTCTGCTTTGCAGAACCAGGACTACAGTCTTCCCAGCACTTTGTGCCTGCTAGGGCTTGGGTGTCACTAGCCCCACTTACTCCCCAGCCAGTAACATGGGAGCCATCCTGGGCAGGAACTCCCATCTCAACGGATTTGCAGGGGGTTCCCTGCATGGCTATAGGGCCAATGACATCCAAGCCCTGCCTGCAGAAGGGGTGGGAAAGGCTGTGGTTCTGGCGAGGCAGAGCACAGATCACCAGTACTCCCAGCTGGGGAAAGAGACAATGGATCTGTGACAGTGCGGCTGCAGACTGCTCCCTGCACTGCTGTCCTCTTCTTCTTTGCAGTCCTGGCCAAGGGTCTCTGCTCTGCCCCACTAGGACCTGCAGGGATCAGGTGTCACCACTGTCACGGGCCTGCTCCCTCACTCCTGTGACAGCAGGGCTCCCTACACGGCTGCAGGACTAGTGACATGCAATCCCTGCAGGCATGCCTATTGTTGGGATGGGGAAAAAACACCAATCTAGTTCAGCCATCAGCTGAAATTGATATTTACTGATAGTTATTGATGAAATTGAATCCTGCCAAGCCAAGTTACACTTGCTACAGCTCCAAGCCCACAAAAGCCTGCCTGCCTCCTCTCAGTGATGTCAGTCTTCATTGTGGCTAAAGGCATTTTGCACCTAGGGTTAACAAGTAGTTTAAGACTGATAACCAAGAAATGAGGTGGGGCAGATATAAGGGAGCGGGGGAGGAAATGATGGAGTGTCTCTATACCCCTTGAGAGATCATTCCAAATACTTTGGGAATCTATGCAAGAGCCTATTAATTAAAATTACTACTGTAGGTGTCTCATTTACTTGACTCCCACGTTTTTCAAGTCACCAGAAAATAAATTCAGTAAAAACGGATAGTACAAATAAGGACACATGAATTGCATACCCTTTAACAATAATTAAATGAAAAATAATTCCAGTACCTTTTGACAAACCCCCTCAATTAGGGACCTACCTTTCTGTTATACTTCACACCTAGTGTAAAATTCCTTCTTTACGGTGTTCACATCTGGATCCAATACATCACCTACTACTTGCAATTACAAAATTTTTTATACAATACATTTTTACAAGGATTGATGTTAGTTAAAATTTAGCCATCTGCTTTGCTGCAATTTAACATTTTATTGTCTATTAAACCAAGACACGAGGATTAAAATGATGGAAGTTACTTAACGTTGGTAAGATGATGAGCTGATGTATGACTCAATTTGCTAACACAGTATTATACGGCAACAATTCTAGCGCTTGAAGCCCTCAAAAGTGACATCTAAATCTAAAGATTCTGAATCTTGTTTAATGTTATGACACAAGGTTACATGTGCTCAAAAATGGGATGTAGGATTTTAAGATGAGAAGTCTGGCTCAGACATCCTAAGGATCCCCCTGAACTTTTACCCAGTTTTAGAAGCTGATCTGAACCTACATCTTTTGTGGTTCTGAAATGCTCAGAAGAGGGTTTTCCCCCGCTTCAGGTTTCTGACATTAGACATAGAAGTCTTAAGCTAAGAGACCCTAGTCAAACCATTCTCCACCAATCTTCCATCCCCCAAGACAACTGTTATATATGCACAACATATAAAATTTTGGTTTAACCACTTAAAACATAATTTTGTTCAAACTGAAAGGCTCAAGACTTTATTTTAAGATTCTTTTAAAATCACTTTTAGGACAACAATTGTGGGGATTTTATGATGAAAAATAGAGCAATTCAATTTTCTAACCTTTCACAGCTAAATTTACTTCTGTTATAAAACAAAAGTCAGCTACTGACTTGTAATGGACAGTGTAAAATAACTCTATAAATTCAAGTTGAAAACATTCTTTTGAGATTAAATTTCAAAATACCCAGATAAAACATCTTGTTTAGCCAGGCAATGGAAACCATTACAATGAATATGCAGCATTTAACTATAGAGATCAACAAGGAATACACACATTTTATGTTGTATTTTTCCTAATTTAATTCAGGGTTCTTTCAAGGCTGACAGGTTCTCTCACAGCACTTGAATGCTCTCCCCTGCACCCTCCAAAAAGTTAATGGGGAATCCTTTCTTCTCTTACTGATTTTAACAACACTTCTCTACTCTTTGAGGAGGCTATATCCTAACATATCAATGTACTTAATTGTATTATACCCCATAAACTCTGTTGCAGTAATAACTATGATTTTCATACTCAATTAAATTTTTCAGGGCTCTGCCTATATATTGTAGTCCTTTGAAAGAGCTGCAAAAGTCTTGATGCAGTTACTACAGTAAGGACTAAACCTGCAATAAAAAGACACGATTCTGAAATCAATATACAGACTAAGACTGCTCACAAGACAATACTTGGGAATTGTGGGAGGGTATTATTATTTAACTGTAAGAGACGTGTTACATGAACGTCTAATTATGCCAACTGGAATGCAACATTTGTACAGTACTTGAGATTTTGGGTGCACTGATCTATAGCTTAAAAAAATTGCTGTCACATAGTTTGGGCCAAAATTTGACCTATTTAAAAACGTTATAAACCAGTTCCTGACCTTTAGATTCTAAATAGCTTTTATTTTCTTTTAAATTTACCAAAGAAGGACCCATACTCTGTGTGTGCATGCACACGTCCATCCGCCCATTACTGGTTTGATAGTAACAATTGAATATACTGCTAGAGCTAAGCAGATTATTTATTATTTGTATTACCATAACCTAAGAGCCCTGGGCTTGGACCAGGACACCACTGTGCTAAGCACTGTACAAACGAGAACAAAAAGATCGTCCCTGCCTCAGAGAATTTACAATTTAAGTATAAAACAAGAAACAGATGGAGTGCAAGGAAACAGAGACAATATCAGTCAGTATGATAGGGTGTGATCTCAGCACACCAGCTACCTAACTGTTAAGCTTTTTGTAGCCATCACAGAAAAAGAAAGTTTTAAGGAGGCTTTGGAAGGAGGAAAGCCTGTTAGTTTTGTGGATGTTTATGGGGCACTCCACCCAAGAGTGAGAGGCAGGCCCAGGAGACAACACAAAGATGCTTGTTTGGAAATTTAACATGTGGATGACAGAGATGGGCATTAACAGGCCACAAACGTGAGGGCAGTCAGTTTAGGCTTATACAGTAGAGGGATGCAAAGAGAGGAGAGACATGGTAAAAGTGATGGGCTAGGAAAATAATTTTTGCAGCAGCATTCTGAATGGATACAAGATGGTGTTCAAAGAGTAGAAAGTAAAAATTGAACTCTATCTTTAGGATGATCTTACATCCATTGGAGTATGAAAGTAAAAGTCTACTTTGAAAAGTAGGTGGCAGTGTTGCAGCCTTTAATTTGAGGAACTGAGGAATCAGTTGCCACAAAATGCATTTGAATCAGTTTAATCAGCCCCATTAGGAATCTCAGGGAGGGGTATATTTAATTCGCTGAGCTAATTTAAGGCCGAAATCAAGTTGCTTTCTGAAAGTTACAATCTTTTCTGACATTGTCTCCCATATGTGTCTTTTCCAATCTATCTTTTTATGCCTCTCTATTTGCGGTCACAGAGGCAAAAATTTAATTTATTAAAGACAACATTTCTGTAGGTTTGCTGCTCTACACTTCCATGAAATCCCTCTAGGTATTTCCTGACTCCATCCTTAACCAGCTTTGTTGCACTTCCTGCTTTCACATATGTATTCTCCAGACTGCTAAGGTAATTTTTCTTTTTAGTTTTGTTTCTTTGTAACTTCTGGAAAGTAAGCTCATAACACATAGCAAGAGAAAGCCTTGAAGATAATCTTCCCAGCAATGACTTTCACAGATAGAGCTGTGATCTGCCTAACGCAGAGCATAACAATGCTCCCTCTCTGCTTAGTCTTCTTTTTAAAGATGCAAATATTCAATACATTGTTTTGTCAACATCTTCCAAAAAGGTTTTCCTTATTCTTTTAAGTGAAAGGTTAGTTACTTCTTCATCCACTCAACACTATTCAAACTGCTCTATTTAAAAAATGTTTAACCAGAACACCTTTGTATGTACATCACACATAAATATGATGTTTCTTCTCACTGCTTATCAGTGTCATTCACCTTACTACCAAAGATCTTTCTGTAATTTTTTCTCCTCCTTATCCAATTGCATTGTTTACTTTGGGCCAGATTTTCAAAGGTATTTAGTTTCAGACAGGTGCCTAGTGAGTGGGATGCTAAAATGCACCTAAGGAGGTTAAGGGCCTAATTCCTATTGAAATCAATAGCCTTTTGTTCAAAATGCAAGTGCTCTTTTTCTTTTAGGTGGACATTCCTAAGAATTCTTAACCTGTCTGGAAGCAATCTTTCCATGTTACCTGGAACTGCTCTTAATGTACTCTATTTTCCAAGACTATATTTTTCACTTCCTTCCAGTTTCATTCCCACAATAACTTTGCTTCTCACTGAATCATTGATCATTGTTTAGGTTGAACTTATTGACAGCCTCCGTATCTTTGATTATGTAGGGTTATAGTATGTTTACTTCTCAAACCACACATCAAACTATCAGCCAACTTGGTCTGATCATCTGGAAGTCATCACAACCATAAATGGGCCAAGTTCAGATCTAGATGTGAATAGAGAAAACTCCACCGAGTGTATTAATAAAATAGTCTTATACTGGTCTCCATTACAATTCCCTCCAAAATGCATTTTGTATGCAATTAATTTTGTCAGACATATCGCTCTTTATCTGCATCTTTATTCTAGGTCCACCTCCATTGTATCTCTGCACAGCTAAGCAGTGACATCAACCACAGTTTTGTAGTATTGCTTTTATTATGCAAGTCAGAGTGCAAGAAATACAGAGATTTGAAATATAAATGGATTTTGTCTTGTATAGTAGGAAACATTTGGTCAGTGTTCTAAAAGAATTAGGAAAGCTGTCTTAGTAGGTTCCAGAATGTTACTGCCTCATTTCATGCAGAGCAACGTCCCAATACTCAAATTATAATAGACCCCTATTGTATAACATATCCCTCATGCAAAAAATCATCAGAATTAAGAGGTACTGAACACCTTGATTCCAATTAAGTAGTTGGAGGAGTCTCAGTACCTTTCAAAATCAGGCCATTAAGTTTAAAATTCAGTGAAAAATGTCTTTACCTTTACTACTTACACCTTAGATTGTTAACACTGAAAAGAGATTTAGAATCCGTCTCCTTTCACTATCTATACATTATGTTTATTTTTTGCACTTCACTCAGGCTGAACCTTGGCAATAGTTCCTTGTCAATTTTACCCTCTGGTTTTATTATGTAAGGCACTGTATTTCAGGGTAAATGATACTGAGAAATGTTTAATGAAAATCTCCCCCTCACCACTTGTAATCCAGAAGAAGATTCACTAAATTAAAAAGTAATAAAATATTTATATTAGGCTTTTATTTATTCACTTTACAAAACTGAAATATTTTGGCCTACATTGAAATGATAGTGACACTTAAAATAACTAGAAGCAGCAGCATCTTCTAAATAAAACAGAATACAACAGGAACCCAAAGTAAACATGATTTTCCTGTAATAATCTCATCAAATGTCAAACTATGCATAATTTACATCTCAAGATAGTAATTTACATGACACAGCTTTGTTGAAAAGAAGCCAGGATTACATAATCACCCTGTTTCAGTTTGGGGTGGTCTTCCAAAGTGATCACCATGAAATATAAAGTAAGCAAAGCAGTAAAAGTCTCTTTTACAAATATAAAATGAATCCAACAAAATCTTCTCTCATAAAGCTACAGTATGTGAAGTTTGACGTTGATGTTCTATTAAGAAACACCCTACCAATTAGCATTAT
The DNA here is from genome assembly GCF_009764565.3 of Dermochelys coriacea. Classification (NCBI taxonomy): domain Eukaryota; kingdom Metazoa; phylum Chordata; order Testudines; family Dermochelyidae; genus Dermochelys; species Dermochelys coriacea. The sequence goes on along the minus strand of NC_050085.1, from coordinate 17,775,136 downwards.
AGTGCCTGAAGGTGCATGCCGTAAAATAACATCACACACCAGATTAAGGGAGCTATTTAAAACCTATATCTTCGCAAATTATTAACATTTTAATCAGATCCTCTGTGTTATATGAACAGCTATAGAAATGCCAGACATTCTGCCCCTGTAGAAAGCTTCTTCTATGAAGAACTTCAATAAGGATGGTCTGAACGACGAGCCTCAAAGTAAAAATTTAATCATTCTGTTATCTCCTTTTCTCTGAAAACTTCTCTCATGATGCTAGAGTCATTACCTCCTGTTTCTACAATATTTCCTATGGAGTTCACAGTACTGCAAAAAATAATAATGCATACTTGCATCTCTATCATTAAACTAGCTATTACAAATTTACATAGCTAACTAAAATAATGTTCCTGATATAGTTGGCACCTTAGCCATAAAGTAGTTAGTGTAGCAGATAATAGTTTTTAATGATGATTTTGTGATGATAGCGGTGGACATAATCAAGAAGTGACTGGTATTCTTCTAGATCAACTGACGCTTAAACTGATCATAACTTTTAAACACTGCATGCACCTTCTTGCAAATCCCACTGAAACAAAAGTACATCTTATCCCACATTATAGACCAAAAACATCCCTAAGAGCAAGGAGTAACAAAACAAAATGTAAAGCTTGAAAGTAATGAGCAAGCAAGCAAAACATAACTACTCAATCATACTGCATTCAAATCGCATCTCTTCCTTAAGTCATTTTGTCTTTTAAGGGCCCGATTCTACAAATATTAACAGCCCAATTTAAATCAATGGGACTATTCAGGTAAGTAAGGATCACATATGTAAGGGTTGGTATGACTGGGGCCTTATATTGTAAACTGTAAGGAAACTGCCTTCTTATGCGTCTGTCAGATGCCATGTATATAAATGATGCATATAAATGGATCACTTGATGATTACTTGTTCTGTTCATTCTGTCTAAAACACCTGGCATTGGCTACTGTTGGACAGGATACTGAGCTAGATGGACCTTTGGTCCAACCCAGTATTGCCATTCTTATTCTACATACAGCATACACTAATAACAGCTTCACTCTAGTACTTTTTCCCCTCCAGAACAGAATACCAGGGTACTACTTCTTCCAAAGTCCCCGTTACATTTACCACTACTCAAGACTTGCTTAGGATATTTTGCCTCCCAGGAATACATAAATTAAATATAAAAGATTTAGACAAAAGTTAGAGAAGGCTTGCTTCAGACCATCAAGAACAATAGGTTACAATCTATACACGTTGGCAGCAGCTGCCACCTCCTCTATTGGAAACTGTCAGGTAGCAGCAGCTTTAAATTAAAAACAGGGCTCCACAAGAACTCCCACAGCGGAAGATCTCTACTGAATCAGCAAATGTTCCCTGCCCCCCCCACCCATCTTGACATACCTTACCCATTTTGTGGCTCTCCCAGACAAATTCTAACCCCAGCTCTTCTGGGAGAGAGAGGGTTGGTGTGAAAAGTCCACCTGGTGCACTACAAGGACCGACGATAGGGGCTGCAGCACAAGTTCTGCAGCACCTACCAATAAAATTCAGGGAATTAATTGGCCCCCAAGGCTTTATTATGGTTTAAATAATGTGTTTTTGTTATTTTCTACCTAATATCATGATTGTCTTTTTACTAAAAATGTAACTTCACATTTTTAAAGTAAAGACCATGAGTGAAACTACTCTTAATATTTGGTAATAAGTCACATTTTTGACCATGAAATAAATCTATTTTCCAACATTTTTACATTAATGACAAGCCTAAACTGAGGATACCAAAGTTAATTTTACAGGAATACTTTGAGGTTTGATGTATTCTTTCAGTTGTGAGCAACTGTATTTTTGAAGAGAGTATTCATTAACAGAGTGTTTACCATGATAGGTTCATGCACATGGTAATTAAAACATTGAAGGAACATGCCTCTATTTAACATACTTAAGTAGAATAAATTATTTTTTTTACCAGATCCCAGTCTATGCTGCGGAAAAATGTGTGAGACTTGATATCAGAAAATCCTGTCTCTGGCTGGCAGCCAAGCCTTTCTTTGGGATCCTGTGGAAGACAAGAGAAAACACAATCGATATTGTGTTTGTCTTTACACTTCTTTTTTAATTGTTCTATCATGACAAATTCTCCAGTTTTTCACTGACACATGTAGACCATACGGGGATAGGTAGTAGTACATAAACTATTGGTAAAATAAACTAAGGCAATTTAGTTTTCAAAACTTCATGGGTTTGAAAATTCATTTTAGACTGTTTTTATTTTACTGCATTTCTCGTGATATCAAAATTCTGAATTTACTTAATAAATGTGCTGTTTTCCCTATTGATGCAGATAATAGTTCCACTGATTTCACTTTGTCTGCTTGTATTAGTAAGGACTACTCATTTAATAATTGTTTGCAAACACAGACCAATAATTATCTATCTTAGGTTTTGTACTCAGTTTCATTATAAAAGACCATTTCACTAACTAACCAACTTGCTAGTAGGTTTTCAAATGAAGTTCCATGCTATGAAATTTTCACATGAAAAATCAGCAATTTAAAAGATTCCTTTTGGAAGGTATATGTCCTGATTTTATAAAATTTCTTTACAGAAAGTAGATACACCTCTAAGTTTTTAATTAATTTATGTTTTATAACATGAAGCTCTGAGCTACTGAACTTATATAAACAACAGTGTGGTAATACTCACCTTGTTTAAAAATCCTTTTAAGACATGAGAGGCCTTGACAGAGAGAAATCTTGGAATCCGGATTGGCTTTTCAAGGATAACTGTTACAAGTTTTAAAAAAAAAAAACAAAAACCAAATATGTTTTGCACTCTATTATAGGACATCCACTATGATTTTAATAAGAACTTTTTTATTTGTATTACTGCGGGGACAATGTGCTAATATAGCAACTATTTAAGTTATTTCTGCTAAATTTGCCAGGCTATACAATTTCTTTATTTAAAAAAAAAAAAAAAAAAAGTCACTCCACACTCTCTCTGGTTAATATCTTTTCTAAATGTACTATAAAATGGACTTTTAAGGACACAACTCAGAAGAGAAAGCCAGAGTATTCATTTTTGTTTTCAAAAAGCTGGAGGCAATGAATCCAGTGGTTAGAGCAGGGGATTAAAAGTCAAGGCTCCGGAGTGCTATTTCTTTTTTTGTGTGACTGACACATTAACGACTATGGGGGCAAGTCACTTCAACGTTTAGTTCCTACTTCCACAACCATCAAATGAGCATTTACTTTTCTCTAACTTCGCAAGGCTTACCCAGTTAATGTTTGTATCTTGGGATCTTCACATGAAAAAGTGCTATGGTAGCAGTGACATTTAAAGACTTTCTGAAAATTCTTAATCTCATGCATCATTTCTTTCATCCCATCTGTCATACTGATAAACACATTGTATAAAGGCTTTTCATCTCCTCAAAGTCCTGATCAAGGGGTTATATAAATGTGAGATCACATTTTTAAACAACTGAGGAAGTATTACACTGGACCAGAGGTTGTGGGGATTCCCCACTGTGTCATTACAAGCCACCTTCTTCCTTCATTATACAGTATTCCCGCTCAAGGAGTAGTTTGGAGACTAATTATGCACTTTAAAAAGAGTACACAGCGGTGTTTGAGACTGCTCACATTGGCACTCAGATTGGTCACTAGGAGGTATTTCAGAATGAGTCAGAGTTTAAGGCCACAAGCACTAACTAGCATCTGCACACTAAATCCAACATCCAAAGTATTACAGCCCACAGGAGACTAAACTATTTTATGCCTCAGGCATAGAATGGGAGGGATCTTTGTGCACCCCAATGCCTGAGGTCTCTGCAATGGCAGGGAATTTTATTAAGTGAGATATACCCAGAGAATTCTGGTGAGCAACCCAGGCCCCATGTCGCAGAGGAATACAAAAACCCTAAGGTCACCACCAGTCTGACCTGGGAAAAATTCCTTCCAACCCTCCCTTCCTTCTCTCAGACTATGCACATACACCTTTGCAATTCACTCTTTACCAATCAAGCACTTTCAGCATTGCTCCTGCACTTGACATGGTTGTGCGCACTGCTACCTTTGATTAGAATAATGGGCACACTGCTACCCATGCAAACCAGTTGCTATTGAAGTAACTTATGACACTGCTACCATGAAAACACCATAGGGAAACAGAAAAAGTTAGCTGGAGCAAGACTACAGGTAGATATGGTTGGTGCCCAGGAAGTTCTCTCAATGCCTTCATATAATACAGTTTTCAAAAACCTTTCCATACTCTGGACACAACCTAGCAGAGATAATGTCTAATGCATTATCTCCCATTCCTTTCATTGGCATGTTCTGTTCCTACTGATAACAACTTAACATCCTTAAGTTGGTTTAGTGGAAAAGAAATATCACTGAAGTATTGTTAATAGCCTTTGGTTCAATGAGTGTTTTGCCCTTTCTGAAGAAAGTCAGTCAGGCTGTCTACTGTGTCTTCATTTCATCTCTCCCTCCCACCTGTTCTGTTTCTCTTGACTGGCATCAAGGCAAGCCAGCTGCATGTGACCAGTCAGGTCTCTGGAGACCACCATCAAGTCTAATACTATTAACAAGGCTTACATTGTATTTATCGGATTAACTGTTTTAAGTTGGGGATAAACGTATAGGTCAGTACTCTTGGGGTGTAACACGCAGTAGGAAGCAACTAGCAAGTTCTAGAAGCACATCTGCCATTGTGCTCAATTCATTTTGTTACATTTTATAACTTACTTTGAATTTAAGACATACAAGGAATATAAACATATGTACCAAAGAACTAGGGTGAAAGAGAAATATCCCAGAGTACAAGAGTAATGTGAATGAGAATGTCTTTGTTGAATATAATGATGGATTTATGGTCTTGAACTGCAATTCAAAGAGGGCACATACATAGATTCAACCCAAGATTTCTGAACCTTGTTTTCAACAGCTACTTCTGAACTGTGGATCTCATTGGGTAAGTCTACACAGTAGCTGGAAGCATGTCTCAGCCTAGGAAGACCAACACATAGTAAGCAGCTCCTCTCAAATTAGCCTGCTAATAGCAGTGGTGTGGATGTTGTGGCAGGGATGATGGTGCAGGCTAGGCACCTGAACCTGGACTCACCTGCCTACCTGGGTCCAAGCTCAGGTGGCTCATCTGAGCTGCCTCCCATGCCGCAACATGCACACTGCTAATTTTAGCAGAGCTAGCCTGTGTTTCTCTTCCCAGGTTTGAAGCATGCAGCCAGCTGCAGTCTAGACATACTGTTAGACAAAGTCTAATTTGAAAGGGACTAACTCCGAGTCCTAGTTTTTTGTCCCAGAAAATTAAGTTCCTTGAATGTTGAATTAGAAATACCACAGCCCTGTTTACCTACACTAGTATCACTGGTAGTCATGAGATGATGGGAACTACTGAGACCTCTCTTACATCTTTGCTATGTAGGAAATTAAAAGGAAGAGAGAAGGCACCCACAGTATGTAAAAGGTGGCTGCTAATTTTCATTATTTAGTGTTTTGTTCTTCCTTCAAAGGGATTCAAGAAAAAAAAACCATTGAAACTCAAAACAACAAATCTTAAATATACCTTGGAAGAGGTAATCTTCAGTGTTCATGTCTGGATTGTCAGTTATTATATCAAATGGAGATCTTCCTGCCATCATTTCAAACATCAGGACACCAAGAGCCCACCAGTCCACACTGAACCCTATAAGCATTTAAAGAATACATTTTAGGTAATAAATCCTGGTTCTAGGTTAATGTTACACTGACATTTAGTGCATCATCGATGGAGATTAAGGACCTGATTCTGCAGAGAGCAGAGAATCCTCAATTCCCACTGAAACTGCTAGCAGCAGGGCTTAGTGCCTCATAGGAATAGCCTTTAATAGAGCACTTTGGAGAAAAATTAGTTAACAGTCATTTGTTCAGGAACTTGTAGCTGGGCCATAACGGTCCATAAGAGAGTGAGACTTCAATTAACAGTGCCAAGATAAAGGTCAATACACTTCTTAAAGCTGGAAGATACTTGAGGATTTTTGAAAGTGGTGAATGCTATGTTACCATATAGGAAAATGACAGTACTCAGGTATTTTACCATCTAGATAGGCCATTTTTTAAATTCACAACAGTAGTTAGTGTGCTCCTATAAACTACTACTGTTTTGAATTCTATGTTTTCTGTTGTCAGACACGCTGATCCAAACAGCTGAAAGCTCAAACCAGCATAAAAGAATTGGGTTGGGGTATTTGCTCTGTAGCACAAAGCAGGAATTCTCTTTCAGGAAAAAGATATTCTAGAAATGTCTTTTAATAGAAGCTGCACATCCATGACTATGAGGGTAAAAAAACACAAACTGTCTGAAGTACATCTGAGAAAATTAAACTAAAAATTCAGAAAACACATCTTGCCCGTACATAACAGAGTAAAAACATGCAAGTTTAATTAAAAAAATGTACTCTTCGTGCCCTGCAAATTGGAACTTAAATTAGTGATTCACTGTAATTAAACTTACAAGTTTATGCACCAACTCACCATATTCTTCCCCTCTTAGGATCTCTGGTGCAATGTAATTTGGCGTTCCACAGAAAGTGCTTGTAGTGTCACCAGGGCCCAATCCTTCCTATTGGAATAAACCAATTCATCTTTTGAAAGTTAAATTCTACCTGCAGCAATTTCTCTTCAACCAAGCTTTTATAAGTATTTAAAACCAGGAGTCTGAGATGCCTCCATACACCAACGAGATTCCAGGGGTCAAGGTAGTAATAAGACTCCTCCCAAAAACTCCTATCAGTCAAGACAAACTTTTAAATTTTTTTTACAGCCCTTCATCATGGTAAGCGTGTGTGACATTACCAGGATGGAACTGATTTAAATAAAATTGATTTAAATCATGATTTAAATCACTGGTCAGGAAGACTATTTAATCATGGACTTCTACATAAAAGTGCATTCTTGTTGGTTGTTATAACCTTAATACATATTCTTTACAACTCAGAGATAGATGTAGGTTTCGTTTTTAGAAGGTACACACAATACATTTTTAAGTGATTTATTTTGAAAACTTTTCAGATTAGTTTTACAGCTATATCAGAAAATTAATGATTGTTTGGTTATTTCATTTACCAAAGGTAACTGAAGCAGATAGTTATGAAGTCACTGGGAGGTGAACTATCGCCAATTCAACAGGGTTAATCATTAATATTTGGAGGATTTTCTTGCCTTGCTGTATTAGGAGGAGACCACCACCAAACAGACATTTAAATTGTTTTATTTAACTAAAACAACATTATGTATTCTGGATTTTTTTCTTCATCAGCAAACATATTTTAACAAATCAAGCATATGAATTTTTGAATTTAGTTAAACATTCAAGTTTTTTAAAACCAGGTTTGTTTTTAACAAAAATAGTTAAATGAAATTTTTTAAAAAAACCCCAAAATATTAAATCGACTGTCAGCCAGGTCAACATGAGAAACTTAAAATATTGGCTTCTGCAGCTAACTCAGTCGTCTTCACTTTCATTTTCCTGTTTGTTCATAATCTGGAAGAGAAAAACAAGCTTTCCTGCTTTTTCAAGTCCCAAACAATTTCTCAATTTGGAATGAATTAGCTCAAAGGAAGAAAATATTCTCTTTCTACACCGGCAGAAGAAGCTACTGCTGTTAAAAGTGAGATTACTTCTTCAACAGTCGCTGAATCCAAGTGCTTAAGTGACTTCCACCAGTTCACTGGTGTGACTTTCTTTAAAACATCAGCAGCAAACATATTTCTTGAATGGTTCTTATTCCCAAACTGGGTCTCTTTTACGGCCTGCTGCCATTATAGGTTTTCCCTTCTAGTGAGAGAATGGTATGGTAGATCTCAAATCAATGAAGGCTACACTCAGAAAGACCTCAAGATTTCTGGAATATGCTGCTCAGTTTCACTTTTGTTTCTACCTCCCTTTTCACATACATCTCCAGACTTCTCCTCTTTGTCCAGATCTATTCCGCCCCCAACAAACTTTTTGAAATTTTGCACTTTTAGAGAGAGAGATAAGGGATTGACTCAGTGTACACAAATTTATAGGGGACAATAGGGTTGAGGCCTGTTATTTCTCACCTCTATACATTATTTATAAACATTTTTGCTGTTAACAAGGATGTTATCACTGCAGACACAAATCCACACTTTGAGAACTGCAAAACTAAGCATCTCTGATGGTATCTTCTAGACTGAGCACTGAGTCCCACTGGGTGGATAGAAAGATTAACCTAAATAATCTATACAGAAGCCCCTGGAACCCCATAAGATTGGGTCCCTTATCCATGAAGTATTGGAAATCATTTACAAAACTTTTCTTAAACATTACATGAATATATTGTTTCATACTGTAGAATTAGAATTTATAATCCCTATTCCATGATGAGCTATCTTTGAGCTATAATGTAACTTAATTAAAACTATCTTTAGATTGCATTTTGAGGAAAAAAGCCTTTTTAAATTAAAAAAATCCGATTTAAATAAAAAACAGATTTTTTTGATTAAAAGAAAAATAATTGATTTTTATCCACCCTGGATGTTATTAATCTTGACTTTTATAATGTTTAATTTGTTTAGTTTAGACAAAAAAAAGTCTCATTTCTGGGGAGGTGTTTATTTGTTACTTTTAAAGATGAAAACAAATCATCATTTTTTGCAATTGCTGCTTTTTAACTCCAGGTTATGAACATTAGTGCTGATGCAACACATCAGATAAGAGTCCTTGAAAACTGGAGTCCTATTTATTCCTTGAAGAGGTATATCACAAGCAGTGACAATGCAAGCTCCCCCACTGCTAATGTGCATAATGAACTGGAGGAACCCCTAGTAAAACTGAGAAGGTAGCTCATTAACTTGGTCCATTCAATTCCTGGACCCTCTGAAATTGACAAAAAGGGTGCTAGTTGTGGTGCTGGTTTTGAGGACATGTCGGTCCATCACAAACTAGACGGAGACCCTCATTTCATTTCACATGGGCCAACAAATAACTTGGAGACAACAACTGCCAGCAAGTATTAGTGAGTATCAAAGCAGCAACCCAAAGAGGTAATATCCCATTACAAGCCCCCTGAGCAGTCTGACCTCCATAGTTCATTAATTTACTTGAGCTTCTTAATATCTGCTTTGACTTTTATTTCAAATACCAATTCATTTTAAAATCAGGCTACAAATAACTTTCTGTAGGGCTGTATTTGCCTGGCTCAGTCTCTCTTCAGGTACAGGTTGCATTTGATCAAAATTTATGAAGTAGTGCTTTCTAAAGTGCTATTCAGTGCTAAAAAGTTCCAGTGCCAAAAGGTAAAGTATTAGAGATGGTCTCTCTTGAAGGATTGGAAGTCATTGAAAAGGGATAACATAATTCAAATATACAGAATCATAAAAATTAGAGATGGAAAAGATCTATTATATTAATTCATCAAGGCCATCCCCCTAGAAGTGCAGGGTTAGTCTCCTAATAGAGGTTATATCAGATATGAAACAAATTAAAACTTTTATTAGAGAATATTTAAAGTTATAGAACACAAATTGTTGAATACACATTATAAATACCCGTGCCATATCAATTCATGCTTGTCAAAAACAACATTATAACCATGGACTGCAAATGAAGAGCGAGAAAAGTGATATGAGCTGACAATTGCCTGCAGCAGAAAATACAGATGAGGATTAGTGGTTAAGCATATAACACAGAAAAAGAAAGTACACTAGTTAGTTAAATCAGTTCAAAGAATCCTTCTTGTTGCTTCTCAGTTAGTGGTCTGGATCTTATCCTCAGATTGGCAGTGTCCGGTAATGTGTTCACTATAGCGGTATCTGAAACTATCAACTACCCATCAGCCTGGAGTAGCGTCTGGGCACCTCATAGTCCTGAAACAGTCTCATTCTTGCAGTCCCAGGCACCCAATGCTTGGACGATCAGTGTGTGAATGGCAGCGGAGTATCCCCATTCTTTCAAGGTATCAGCCGGTGTGTGTGTGTGTGTGTGTGTGTGTGTGTGTGTGTGTGTGTGTGTGTGTGTGTGTGTGTGTGTGTGTGTGTGTGTGTGTGTGTGTGTGTGTGTGTGTGTGTGTGTGTGTGTCTGTGTGTGTGTCTGTGTGTATTTCTCCATTTTCCATTCCTGTGTCTCAATGATGAGAGCGACCGATTCTCAAAAGGGGATTGTGACACCCTGGCACCCCGATATTCATCACTATCATGTAATTAGGATATGTTTTGTACAAAGTATGCCTTGTGAGATATTCTAAAAATCTTGATCTGCTAGAGATTAATATTTCATTGGATGATATGTGCTATCATCATATGTGAAGTTATGAAGTTTGGCTGTGTATGCGTTACTGAAACATATCATGAGGTTGAAATCACCCACAAGCAGCCTTTCAGGTACAACAGTAAGAAGGAATGTGAATGGTTCATGGAGGAAATGCACACAAGCACAAGGATTACTCAGGAAATGTGTACAACAGAAACCTCTCAGAGATAGCACTACACAATGGGAACTGTTTGACCCAGGTCGCAGCAGAAGAGCTTTCCAGCAAGTGGGAAGAATATATAAAAGGGGGGCAATGACACGATGGTACCTCACTCTCCCTACAACAATTCACCTGGAAACACTTGAGGGGCAAGGACTGAACGGTGGGAAGTGATGGTCTCAGGCGAGAGGAATTTTTAGCCTGTGTGTGAGAACCTGAGAAAACCAAGGCAACTTGTGCATTAAGAATCTGCCAGCCTGTTTATCACTCAGGGGGAGAATTTGCTAATTCATATCCTACCTATCTAGTTAAACTCAGGTTTCAGAGTAGCAGCCGTGTTGGTCTGTATCCGCAAAAAGAAAAGGAGTACTTGTGGCACCTTAGAGACTAACAAATTTATTAGAGCATAAGCTTTTGTGAGCTACAGCTCACTTCATCGTGAGCTGTAGATCACAAAAGTTTATGCTCAAATAAATTTGTTAGTCTCTAAGGTGCCATAAGTACTCCTTTTCTTTTTACTTAAACTCAATTTGTGGTTTTGTTTATTTACTAAGTTGAATCTGCAGGTCTAACAGCACAAACATAGTAAAAACTTTATTTTTGTCCACAAATTCACCAGTATGACTTGGAATACATCCAAGAAATAGATTTGTTGAGCAAGGTGGTGCCATTTTTCAGAAGTAATTTTTCAGAGCAGAACTGCAGTTTAAGACTAAATTCTAAGCTCAGTTACACTTGCATTAATCTAGGCAAACTTTGTATCCCAGATTTACCCTGTTATTGCTGGCTGTAGAATTTGATTCAGCAGGACTATTTGACACAACCAGATTAAAATATACAGTAGAATTATAAGGAAAGACAGAAAATCAGAGGAGAACCTTACCTTGCACATGCCATAATCTGTTAACTTGATATGACCCTCTGCATCTAGCAGAACATTGTCTAGTTTTAGATCTCTGTAGATTATTCCTCTCTCGTGTAGGAAGTTCAGAGCAATACAAATTTCAGCAGCATAAAATCTTAAATCAGAAAAAAAAAAGTAATTCATTACTAGAAGAATTACACAAAAACCGGCATAACTTGAAAAAAATCCAATGACAGTTTTTGAAACCAAAGGAACGAAGAAAGAAGGAAAAGCTAACCGAGTCTGGCTTCTCACCATGGATAGGATAAAAACCAACAAAAAACCCTAAATTCATTCAAAATTAGCTGTTACAATCAAAATACAAAGAATTAAATATGGCCACTGTCTACAAGGCTAAATAGACTTATAGCAAGTAATTTTTTTTTAATTTGATATTGAAGAAATTTTTTTTCCATCATACTATTGATTATTTTTCTGAAGCTGTAAAACTCAAATACTGGGCATCAGTGGCAAGACATGTGTCTGTAATGCCAACACCTGGAAGACAGTACTTTTTATTCATTTCAGTATAAAACTCCCTTAACTAGGTTCATCAAAACACTTAAACCCTATATCAGCAATGCACTTCAGAGAACTGTTAATCAAATATAAAAACCAATGACAGTTAGTTGTTCCTGTTATCAAATGCTTTTTTTTTAAATTCGTGTCCTTGTAGAATACAAAGATTATTTATCTTTCAAATGAACTGCTTTCCAAATTTAAGGTTGAGCTTTTTTTTTTTTTTTTTTTTTTTTTAAAAAAAAAAAAAACTTTCCTAGCCACCTACAGCAATTTCCCTTGAAATTTTTATATTCTCTTGCTGTCATTTAAGACAATTCTTTTGTAGTATCATTACATAGCACAACATTAACAAGTTTTACATTTATCAATGCATTAGTAAAATACCTTGCATGTTCTTCAGGAAGTTTTCTTTGCCGTTGCATATGAAACATGAGATCTCCCCCATTTACATACTCTATGACAAGAAACAATCTGAAAATATACAATACAATAAATGGATTCCTACTTAAGGAAAACTCTTTTTTAATTCCATAAGACTGACATTTTTTACTAAGGTCACAACTAATATTTCACTCCAACAACAACAAAATCTAAAGATAAAAATGTTCCTCTGAGTTGCCCTCTCAAGTTAGGCATTTAAAATTGTAATTACAATAAAAATTAACCATTTAGAAACAAATCAAGAGCATCTATTTAATTTATAATACACCCATGTCTGTGGTATGTAGAAGACATACCCATAATTTAAAAGCATGTATAAGAATACTTCAATAGAAAAACACAAATGAAGAAATTGATTTGAACTTAATGAAGATGTATCTGCTTAACACTAGGTCTGAGTTTGGCATGAAGCCAACATAACTATCCAAACACATGAAAAGGATAACAGAGGTTGCTGAAAGTAAGCAAGTACCATTGTAGGCTGCCAGTGTAAAACATCATTTCTTGAATAAAATATCAAATGTATATTTTAAAAGTTTAACTTAGTCAGAGATTGCGACACAGGAATAAGATATTGTCACAGGAGTACGGCAAGTAGATGATAAACTGCAAAGCCAAAGGCTTTATCAAAAACAAATGCAGAAGCAAAATAGACATTAATTTTCAAATAACGAGACATTTATATTATGAAAACATCTTATTTTAATGGCTATGTCTATCATATCAAATGACCGATGCAGATTGCAATGGCTGTCTCGTGAAATAGGGAATAGTATCAAATTTTCTCCGTGTACTGCTACTGAATAGCTGTATTCTGAATGGCTTAGAAAACAGACTGTGTTAGATAAGTACATTTTAAACAAAACACCGTAAGTTTAAAAAACACAGTTTCTCATTAGATGAAATTTTATTATTTTCCACTAAATAAGGATCAGTCATCTAGGAGTTTGGCACAGATCTACTTTGACATAATAAATATTTGACATAATAAATAAAACAAAATAATGAATATTGTTTTAGGCTGAAGGTGTTCCTTTTTTAAAATCAGGCAAAGACATGAAATCTGAATAGTTTCATATTTGAAAAACAAAGTTCACACACCCAGACTTGTTACATTTTTGATACATGTAACAGACACATTTTTTAAACCAACCAAAACACAAGTCAAAAGTAAACATATTTTAAGGAGACTAAGATGACTAGTTTTATTAATTTACCAGTATTAAAAAGGTCAGTAAGCACTGTAGAGAGTTTTGAGCATTAATGAATATACAACTATTATGCTGTTATTTGCACTAGCTTCTGAAAAGCCAAAACCGACACACTGAAGAAAGATGTCTGGAGATACACTTCAGAGAAATGTAGAAAAACAAATTTATGTTTGAGCAAAGTAAAAGGGTTCTAATGATTTCAAATCACACATGATTCACAACAATCCTCTTCCAAATAAAGTTTTAAATTGTATCAGGATCCTTATACACACCCATAAAAATTAAGATAACTCTGTTTATATGCCGAATACAACAATCTGAGCTCCTGATGCCAAGCTCGGAGAAACATTCTAAATTCGAAGGATACAGAAATGCCTGGCTCCATAAGGCCACCCGTAACAAAAATAGGAGTCTGATGAGTTCAGATGTGGCCATTTTTCACTAGAAATGGAAATTAAATTTGGTGCAGCCATCAGAACCATCTGGAATTATTACAGCTCTGTTCTTTGACTAGGACCTTTGCCACTAAAAGAATCTGAATCTGAATAATCCCCCCCGCCCTCCTTCGGTAGCAGAAGCTAGCTAATACATTTATTTTTTCAATCCCTTGTCTAGTATAGGAAACAGGTCCCCCTTAATATGAAGAGAGTATGATCCCATAACCTTGGGAAAATCCAATTTACCACATCATAGTTCAACAACTCATCCAAGTCTCATTCATTGGCATCTTAACCTCATACAATGATTCTCTACTTCATAGCACAACACACAGTGTAATGAGAGAGGACATTGACTAATTTAATATGTAAATTTCTTTCCAAAGCAAACCAACTCGCCGCAGCCTTCTTTGATTTTTGTTGATAAATCTGCATTGCTTATTACTTCGCATTACAGAAAGGCAGTACGTCAAGCAAGGACAGTTACAAAGATTTTGCAGGAAACTCCAGAAACGTATGGACATTTTGGAGATGGATGAATAAGCAGCCTGGGGTTTTTTAGTCTGATACATATCTTCAAAGACATTGCAATAACCATTACGGGTTCAATTCTGTAATATTCTACATAGTATACCCCCTGAAGTTAATGGCTGCATTATCAGGGCCGATCAGTAGCTTTTCAAAACTAGTTTTGCAATGCACTCCTCAAAACACAAGAGGAAATGCAATAGGGGTAGGGAAAATACAAGTGGAATGATCAGCCATATGAAAAGACTTATTACACACTGGAGAGAAGATACCATTTGTAGGAAAATATGATCCATGCAAGCTGACAAAGTTAAAGAGAGTCCTACTGAATAGAAATATGCTGAGTGAGAGCTTCTTGTGAAAAGTGAAGCTGCCTCAGAAGCAGCTTTTCTTTATGAACCCAAAATTATTCCAGAATTAAAAATTCTTCTCTCTACACCTTCCTTTCCCCACACACATTTGGCAAATTCTCCTCACTGCTCATCTAATTCTAAAATACATACTTTGTAAAGATTAACCACTATAGAAGAACCTATGAATTCCATCCAGAGAAAGCCCTCTGAAAACAACTCCAAAGTCAGTCAAAATCCAAACTAAGTTAAAATCCAAAGCAAAGGACTGAACCCCTTCTTTTTGGAGACACTTAAAAAAATACACTCAGTTAATTTACTTAAGAGGCAAACCAGCTTGTCATGGCCCAGTTTCAGGATTCTTTTTCTTGCAACTGCTATTGAAAAAACTACAAAAAAACCTAAATGAAACCAAGACCCACATGCTCCTAACAAACAATCTGAATACATATTAAGAAGCAGAGCTTGTGATCTTTCACTGTTGCAACTGCTGACCTCTTATGCCCCTCCTTTCCCAATATCTTGGTTATTGTGATCCACAATGTTATCTAATTTATACTGTGATTGTGCAAAGACTTACACATATGTTTAACTATATGTATGTGAAAAGAAAAGGAGTACTTGTGGCACCTTAGAGACTAAAATTTATTTGAGCATAAGCTTTCGTGAGCTACAGTTATTTGTTAGTCTCTAAGGTGCCACAAGTACTCCTTTTCTTTTTGCAAATACAGACTAACACAATTGCTACTCTGAAACCTGTCATATATGTATGTGAGTAGTCCCTACTATCTTCAATGGGATTGCTCTTTGCAGGCTCAAGGCTTTCAATTTTAACCATCCATGTTAGGAAACTACCTTCATTACTGGTTAAGTACCATATGTACCTCTCTTACTGTAACAACAATAAATGACACCAATTCCTAACAGTGTAGGGAACTGCATTTTTTGTACTGTAAGGATTTAGTGACATCATCCAGGTAAGTAAAAAAAAAAGTAAAGTGAGAAATTTACTTTTAAATTATTTCTCTAAGTATATACATTTATTGTAACTTTGTTATTGTTAAATAAAATCTAAAACATATTTAAGATTTAAAGTAAAAATGGCACACAAAGCATTGATCTAATATTTAAAGGTGTTGCTTAGGGAAAGAAAATTTCTAATACAGGACTTAAACATAGAGCTTACCCATGTTACTGTTTGCTTCCTGTGTGCCAATTATCAGCACTACTTGCACTTGAATAAGTTTGCTTCCTCACAGTCAGTTTCCTGCTTCCATTTGATCCTGCAGTGAAGTCATAACGCTGAATTTGTGACATTACAACAATACCCAGGACAACAGACTTAAGTCATAAACACAGATATTGGTTTCACTGCAGGATTAAAAAGGAGAAGCAATGCTGGGAGAAAGGACTAAAAGCAACCCCAGCAACAAAAGCAGCACAGAAAAATACTGGACAAGTACTTTATATTTATTTCCATATGGTTTTTTTCCCCCCTTCAAACCTGCTCCAATATGAAAATTTCCCAAAGAAGTGACATGCAAAGGACTTATCTAAACTCTGATTTCAGCCCTCTTCTTGCTTCTTATGATGTTTATAAGGAAGCCTGATTTTTTAAGAAGTTTTTTCTCTGTTTGGTTTTTACATTAGTCATTCAGGTCTCATCTGTCTTGGAAGACACCATGATGAGACTGAAGTATTAGTGAAATGACAACATCACAAGAGCCAACCAAGTGAGGTTTTTCATAGGAGTGGGTGGGTGACATTCTGTGGCCCGCGCTGTGCAGGAGGTCGGACTAGATGATCAGAATGGTCCCTTCTGACCTTAGTATCTATGAATCTATGAGTGAAAACTTAGCAGCAGCAGAAAGGGGGAAGGATTTTAAAAGGTAATATTTAAAACTATTTTTGTTTGTTTTTCTAATCTACTACACTTCAGCAACCTTTTCCTTCAAATACTCAGGTGAGTGGTAATATATATCCTCATACATCCCATAGTCTCTTATGCAAAATCAAGAAAAGACCAGAGCTGACCTTGCTAGCATTTCTAAACTAAAACACAAGCAGAAATTAAAAACAAAAATAAAGAGCTTTCGGCCACTTCTTTCATTCATCATAAAGCAACAAACAAAAAGGCAAACACCCCCTTTTTAATAACACTCTTTACAGGTGACCTTTGGAACTCCTTCTCTTTTCCTGGTCCACAATAACCCTACCTTACTGATCTTCAGGGCAAACTGAAAAGCCCATTTATTTCCACTAGCAGTGAGAAAAAGAGAAGGTGCTGATCAGGAGGTATGTTTTTTGCTGCTGGGTCATTATGGTTAGTGTGAACATGATGATAAAAGGTTAAAGGGAGAGTTACAGAGGTGATCCATTTCATGGCTGTGTATTTAAGAACTGTAAGGATGCATGGGGAACAAAGAAAAGGTGCTCCTTTTTAAATGGCTATGTGCATAAGCCTAAATAAAAATAAATCCCCTGAATACTGCACAAAATCTGCCTGCTTAGGTTATGCAGGCAGTCTACTGCACGTGACTCACGTGATTACATCCAAGGAAGTAAATCTTCCAAATATCACACATGTAACATCTTGTATGACTAGCATGTGTGTCAGTATAGCACTGAAGGGGCTATGGTACCTAAATTCAGCCATGAATAAGAATACCCTTATACAAGAAAAAGTTAATTGGAAACATCCATTATTCCAGCCATGCATATGCACTCCAGCATAAGATAATTTCTCTTTATTTTCCCCCCCACATTAAATACCTGCATGCAATAAAATACTGAAAAAATATAAACCACTTCAGTTTTTGCAGATGAGAAAAAAACAATTCACTGATACTTGAAAGTAGGTAAGAATTTAAGTATTTTCTGAAATGAATCAAAGTACTTTCTCAATCTGTGCTACGTATTTAAATGCCACTGTGATGAAAGCATAAAAGTTATAATGACCAGCTATATATAAAAATATTACTTCTAGATATATATGTAGGAATGGCATTTAAGTTGTCCAAATTATGTAGAAAAGCTGTCTTAATTGCCCCAATAAATACTGTGAGAAGAGACAGTTCCTAGTGTGTGCTTTTTAATACTGCTTGATTTTGTGTGTCCAGAAATGTATAATAGAGACACAGCTAACTTACAACCCTAAAAGTTTGTCCACTTACATCTCTATAGCTGAATGTTACTATACTATTAAATAGGCTACACTGTTATCTTGTGTTATTTCTACAAAGGGTTGTTATAGTAATACTTCGATCCAAAGGTCTCAAAATACTAAGATTACACTCTTTAACCGCCATGGTTGCTTTATGAAAAAGCAGTTAGTACAAAAAAAAAAAAAAAAAAAGATTTTCAAAATAAAGTAACTTCAAAACTTTCTTACCGACTTGTTGTTTGAAAGCATGAATGTAAACCAACCAGGAATGGATTACTGGATGCCTGTTCAAACACATGTTTCTCTGTCTGTACCCAATCAATATCCTGAAATAGAGTATTTGGAGAATCAGAACTACTGTTGGATATCCTGCTGTGAGTAAAGCCAGAAAATAAACTGTCAACATTTATATTCCCATATATAAATATATATAGTGTGTCACGGTTACAAACATTATTTAAAAAAAAAAGATGGTAAAAAGATGGCTCAGAGAACGTAATTTTTTTTGCTTCAACAGCTTGTCAGAGGTTTTCTGAACATCCAGAAAAATCTGAACAAAATTTACTCATCATGAAATTTAAAAAATAAGAAAACATATGTGAAGTATTAATGATATATTGATTAAAAGTGTCCTGAAGCAAGTGGATATCACATTATAACCATTTGTGTCAGCTGTGGAGCTGCCACAATTTCCTTTGGTTTGGGTACAAGTCACTGTGTTTCACATGGTTTCTGTGATCAGCTAAACTATGAAATAATGAGAAAGGAGACCACAAGCTACTAGTATTTCCCAAATTTAATAGATGCTAGGACAGCATTGCAAAACCAAGACCCATGGTAACAAAATATCCCAAACCTGTTCATAAATGAAAAACCTAAAGTCTGTGTACTATAGTTGTTCTCAGCATAGGTAAGCATTCCCCATGCCTGTTACAGCATATATTCCACAATACCCCACCCTCTCGACGAATACCTATCAAGGAGTGACTGGCAGGAAACCTTGGGCATTTGTAGGCTTGAATTCCCCAGTTTCTAGCTGACCAACATCACGTCAACTCTCCAGTCAATCTGAAGACAACTAGGATAGATACTCAAGTCCCCTTATATGAGGTCCAGCAGGTAAAAGCTAGATTGCAACCTCCAGAGAGCAATCTTTAGTGCTATCCTGTCAGGCCAAGCCCAATATCTGAGATCTCCATGGGAACTGGGAATCTCCATCAAGTGTTAACATGTATTTGGTTCTGTACATAAAGATATAGCGTTTGAAGGAGCAGAGACAGGTCAATTACAGGCTAAAAATTAGTATAAACAAGCAATAGAAGTGTTTCCATGTCGGTATTTTTTTTTTTTTTTTTAAAAAAACACCAAGTAAACTTTTCGTACAATGACAGTAAACCAAGCTTTGTAGCATTGTGCTATTTCCATTGGAACAGGAGAGTGACACTGGCTAGTAACAATCAAAAAAGTGGAAAAAAAAAGGGGGACATTATTCTCACTTCCTAGGCTAAGAAAAAAAATCAAAAGAAACAGCATGAACAGCGTAAAGCAAATTAGATTTTAAAAATTCTTTCAGCTTTAATAATTGGTGCTTTGTGATAGATATTTCCAAGTTGTCTTTCACCTGCGTATAATAAGGTAACTTGGTAAAAAGACAGTTAATGAATTTTGTTTTTTGAAATGTATTACTTTTAGCCTGACAACATATTCTGAATGAGCATTCAACAGGATATTTCCTTTCGGTTCCTTTAACTTCAGTTCTAATTACATCAGGGGGGTGGGGAGGAAGGAAATCTACTTCAACTCCATTTTGGTGAAGATAGCCTTTGAATATTACTGTTACTACAACACTAACAAAGCACCAGCAGGTTCAATGCATTCTAAATTCGCTGATATTTGAAAGAGGAAAACATTACTAAGTAATGCATTTTCTTTACCGTTAAAACACAATCAAATGGAATTTCCATCACTTTAGATGTGTATTCATAAAATTCCATTTCTTATAGATGCTAGCTTGTAGCAAACAGCAGCAATTAGATCAAGTTTCTATGTTATGATGTGCGAGGTCACAATCCAAAATAACTGATAGAATTTTCTCAGCTGTTTCTAGTACTCAAAGACAACTAGAAAGCTGACTAAATATTTCTCCTCATCTTTCACTGTCATTGAAAGATACAATTGAAGAAACAAGAAACGTAATTATGGAGCAACTTTTTCTTATCCCTTTTTCTTGGTCATGAAAAAAAGATTGCAACACTTAGGCAAGCAAGTCTAAAGATAAAGAATCTAAGCAGCCATACTCTTCGAATATCAGTCTCTGGAATGTAACAAGTACAGCAACTAGTGAAACTGGTTACTTCCACCACCAATTTTTTTTTTTTTTTAAATTCTTTGCAACAAAATAGTGCCTTTTGTAAACTAGTTTTCCAGTGGCCATGGAATTAACGGAGACTGCCAACTTAAAAAAAAAAATCAATCACATGTGTGTCTGAAAAATGTGCATCTGTTATAGCCAAAAGTTAGACTACTAATATGGAAAGAAGCTACTGAAAAATATTTTCTTTATTTTTCCAGTTCATTTACTCAATGCATTTGTTATCAGTCAAATTCATGGTTCCCTCTCAATCTGTCACTCTCTACCTTAACGAAGAAACTATTACAGTACATTTTTAAAGCAATTAAAAAACAAACAAAAAAAAAAAACAAAACAGGACATGCCCTTGGTCCACCAGACTGAATTTTTTTTAAATTGACTCATGAAAAAAAAAAAAAAAATCATGTTGATGTAGCCCCTTTTAAAAGCCAGTGATTTACTAAATGTGAAAAACAATCTGTAGTTTTATATTACATGTACTGTGTGTGTGTGTATTTTATATACACACCCAAAATGCACTCTCAGATGATACATTTCTATAAAAATAAAAATTATAAAAATGTAAGTTCAGCTCCTGTTATGAAGTTCAGGATTTGTTCATTAGTTTCTTCTGACACCCTACAAGCTGAAATTGGGAGGGAGGCAACATCTTGCTATCCTTTCAGTCGCAGATGAACAGACTATTTAATACCCAATGCTCTATTTAACCAGTAAACAAAAGGCTAGATTTTGAACAACATCCAGGTTTATTATAAAAAATTCACTTGTGTTTTTCTAAAACTGCTAACCAAATTAGTCTATTAGTTACTTCGGAGGTAGTGGACATTTCTCCCAGAACCAATCTGTGCCATACTTCATGTAGGCAGTTGATGCCACCAACTAACTTACCAGTCAGTGAAGCTTCCACTACATGACAAAATATTTGTTCAAAATTTCAGTCACATTTTTAATGCATTTTCCTTCATTCACCAGTTAGAACCAATGGCAATACTGAACTATGATTCAATTCAGCATTTTAAAATTTTAAACACAGACTTTTACCTCATCATCATGGACCAATTCTTTTTTCACTACTTTCATGGCATAAATTTGATCATTCTTTTTTAACCGTACTAAAAGAACTTTGGCATAACTTCCACGTCCAATAACTCTGATTAAGTCAAAGTCCTGTAGTCCAAGCCCCTGAGAAATCTTAATTCCATCCATTCCATCAATAACTGGCTTGATATCCTGTATAAAGACAAACAGATACATATTCAGAAACAGCTGAAGTCTTCTTAACTAAGAACTGTTAGAGCAAACAAGTTTAACCTCTGAACAGAGTCAAGATTTGCTCAATATGCACTCTAGTCAAACACCAATCTGTGAAATAGTACAAGAATGACACAGCCCAAAAACAGGTAGTTTTTTTTTTTTTTTTAAAACCTTCCTTGGTATAATTTTTCTACTTGCTATTATGGGTGCCAATTATTTTTCCCCCAAGGGAATAGCTTGCTGAACATTTCATCTTAAGTAACATGTTTTTAATAAGAATAAATTCTGAATAGTTCCATATTCTGCAGATGAACTGCTATAGAACCATACATATCTATGCAATTATCCTCAGCAGCTCACCGCACCATGTAAAGCGCCATTATACAAAATGCTATTTTGGCCAATGGTGACTGGTTTGACTGACATGCTGGTTGTTCAGAACAACCAGCCAGGAAGTCTAGCATGTGACTGAGCCAACAGTTCGTGGCAGACCTATCACCTAAGGTTATTAGATGCTCTGTTTTTTACTGATGTAACTTGCTTTTTAACATGCAAACCAGTTTCTACTTTTGTACAGTGTGCCTGTAGAACCCACTGTCTTTGAATCAGCTTTTATTTTATACAGATCAGAGCAGAAATTTACATTAATGGCCTAGAGGTGACAATACATGGTCTGTATTACATTACCAAATATTGATCCAGTCAGGTTCCCCACATGGGAGTTTTTGTCTTGAAAAAGTGGTCAAGTTTAGATCATGCTTACTTTATATGTTATAGCTAAACGCAACCACTTTTCCTAATCAAGACAGACCCTCAGAGACTTAAATCCCAAGGTGATAAGAGTCCAAAGTCAGAAAAACACATTTAAAATAAAAATCCTACAGCCAGGTTCCTTTTCTGAATGTAAATCAGGACAAGGGAAATGGTATGCAACTATTATTCACACAGTGGAAAAAAGTTGTGTGTCACTTATCACTCATTTCTAAGCATCAAGCATTTGCACTTCAGGTTTAACTAAGCCCTAGAAATCCCAAGTGTTTTTTGTTGTTTTTTTTTTTAAACTACTCATTCACAGGATTTTGGTTACAGCTATGTAGTATCCATCCATCATGGAAACTCTTGGATTCCCTACTCTGGAAAATGAAAGACTGACCAAGCAAAGAGGGTCTGAATTCAATTCTTGGATTGTTAGCCCTTCCGAGCTAGATCTCTGTGTGAGAGTGAACAGTGTCTTGCACATTCTGAAAGATACGGAGATACCTATTAATAAAGAAGATCTAAGCAGAAAAAAAAAAGATACAGAAACCATCCTCTGCTAATTGAGTACATCTGCCTTGGCATGAGGTTAAGCAGTTTCAGGGTATGTCAAACACACTACAGCTGTAGTGAAATTCAAGTTGCTGGTCAGGACCATGCTGCTTTCCCAAGGGTGAATATTTGTGGAAGAGATTTCAAAATGGAAAATATATTATTTTGATTGAAGATTTATTAAAGAAGATAGAAATAACAGTTTTGTCCCCTGGGGAGATGGCATGGCATTAAATAAAACCACATGATTTTGCTGACTGGAAATGATAGATTTAGAGAGATTCAAAATCAAGCAGTCAGAGTTAAGCAAAGTACATCATGTGCCCCAGTTATACCCCGTTACCAATGTTTACAATGCTTCAATACATTTTTATAGTCTATTTTTATTTGACCTCATACTACTGTACTTGTAGTCAGATCAAGGTTCTGCCGATCTATGGGAAGTGTTTATATAAGGAGTCTTGATCTAGGATTGACTGTTATTAAAAGAGATTGCACTGAGCTTAAAGATTCTAGTCAGCAAGGTTCCAGCATGCCACATCCTCTCTGCGCAGGATATGTTATTTCAATTTAGTAGCTCATCTACAAGGTGGAAAAAATGGCAAGAGCTGATTAGGGCAGGGGCCAGGTGTCTTCATATACATTAGTACAGCACCTAGCACAAGAGGACCTAAATTTTGATTGGGCCTTTTGGTATTACTGCAATACAAATAACCATCCATTTCAGGTGCTACAAGTACTAAGGTGCCACAAGTACTCCTTTTCTCATTTCAGAAAATGTAACTAAATTTTCTGTAGTCATCCCAATGTACACATTTTAGTCTCTCTGTGTTTACTTAAGATGATTCTTAAAAACATACATGATTGAAAGCAAGGCAATCTATGCAATAACCAGAACCACTCATGTGTGAATTACTGGCCGTGGCAGTGACTGTAGTGGAGAATAGATGGTGCAGTTTTGTTGAAAGGGGGAAACCAACTTGGTAATGCTTTGTAAAGTGCTTCTTATTTATTTTAAATATGCCAGAAGCATTTTTAAAGCTATTGTTTTGAAGCACGTTAGGCTTATTTAAAGTGCACTGGGATTTGTCAAAGTGCTCCAAGGGAATAACATTCTTAGTCTGCAGAGATGCTGCTAGACCCTCTACAAAAGAACTAAAAAATAAAACGTACTACTTTTATTTCTTCAGGGCCCTTTATAATTGAGTGTGTATTATTTATCTGCAAAATTTCAGAGCAAACCGGATAGTTAATGACTTACATTGTCAGTGATACTGGACCAAGATTCATAATTTTAGTCTGTGGAGGGGTGGCCTGAGGGTGATAAGCAGTGTACATGCATTAGAGAGGAGAACAGCAAAGAACTGAAATAATGTTAAACCACTGTAAGCTGCTAATTCAGAGGCAAGGATCAATAAATTGCAACCCTCAGATAAATCATAATTGTTCCAATATGAATGGGGAAATAAAGTCTTTCACACTTTGTGATCAAGACAATATAAACAGAAAACAAAAGAAAGTCTGAGAAATCCATTAAATCACTAAATACTTGATTTTGGGAGACCCAGATTTCCTTTACTGGAAAAAAGGGATATACACAATAAGAAGAAAACACTGTCTATAAACTACAGCTACATTATGTACAGAAAATGTAAATACTAATTTAAAAATAATTTTTAAAATACCTCAGAGTCATCTTTAATGCTGTCATGTTTTCGGGTTGAAGGAATGTAAGGTACTGCAAGACAAAGTGGATAAACAGAACAAGTAGATTGCCAAAACTATCCTGCACATAGTAGAAAAATCATAAGATCAGTTTACTTTGCCCAATGGGACATTTAGGTAGGATTCTTTCACTTAGTTGTCATAATCTTGATAGCACATACTAAAGGTGCTGAAGAGGGTTTAACACTGAAATAGGGGAAGAGGAGCCTTTTGGCACTTAACAGTGAACCTTTTAACTTGCTGAACCATGTTTGACAGGCCCAGAGTGTCCTATCCAGTCCTCTTCAGTAGAGGAGCCTTGAGGTAGGAGTGGTTACAGACATCTTAATATATAAATAAATAGACACCCTAATCTGAAGGCTAAAGATTTCACTTTCTGTAACATACTCAGCTGCCTCTGTACTCCTTGTAAATGTTACCAAGTTCACTAGCAATGTATATTTATAACAAATTTACAAGTTGTAGGCTCTAAAATTTGTGAAAAAAAACTACGCCAACCCACCCCCAAACCTTACACACCTTTATACACTCCTACAGCACCCTCAATTGTGATCCTTAAAATGCTCTACAAACAGTAACCGATTCAGCCTTACAACCCCCATTTTACATACAGGACAACCGAGACAGAGTGCATGGCAAGAACGTAGGATTTTTGGGACAAGGACTCTATTACATGTGTATATAATACCTAGCATGATGGAATCTTGATCCATGAGGCACTACTGTATTACAAATTATTAGAGACACAAGGTAGCTGAGGTTATATCTTTTATTGGACCAATTTACACTATCAGAAGTAGACTGCATCATGGAAAGGGCCCCCAAATACCCGAGGAGAATCTGCTTCAATACAGAAAAAACCCCCCCACTAACTACACACACCTAGTTGTCACCTATCAAACCACACTGGAACCCATATAGGGTATCAAATAACTACAACTCATATTTGATGGGGACCACTTCCTGAAAGAAAAATTTCCTGACCCCCCTCTTCTGGCCTTCAAACAACTCCCTAATCACGCCAATCTCACCATCAGAAGCAAGCTCCCCACAGACCAGGACACACCAATTCAAAGTGGCATCAGACCCTGCCATAAAAAAAAACGATACAAAACCTGCAGACATACTTCACTGCTACAATGATCAATGCCCCTCACAACACACCTTGCAAGAATCATATCCTATACTTGCCTATCACAATATGGTGTATTTCATCAGTATATCAAATGCCTCAACAACTAAGTGGGTGAAGTCAAACAATCAGAATGCTCTCAAATGAACTCTCACAGAAAAATGATAAAAGATGAAAACACTATCACTATTGTTGGCAAGCACTTTTCACAAAGCTATCACTCCGTAACTGATCTTCCAATACACGTCCTCAAAGGAAGCTTGCACAGAAACTTCAAAAAGCGAGGCTAGAAACCAGGGGCTCCAGAATAGAAGGAAACCAGGGGCTCCAGAATAGAAGGAAACCAGGGGCCATGGTCCCATCAATTTTTACCGGTCATAAGGGCAAGGGGGGGGAGGGAGGAGCGAGCAGAGGATGGGGCCTCGAAGCAAGAGGCAGTGTGGCCATGGTTCGGGCACTGGTGCCCCCCCCATCCACTTTTAGGGAGCTTCCATTTGCTCCTGCTAGAAACTTAAACTCAGAACACTGCTAGACACTGGTTTCATGGCTCATTACAATTTATAATACACACCTGATTGCTAACCTCTAATGGGCTCTGTGTACTTTGAAAGCTTGTACCTTTCACAAACAGAATTTGATCCAATAAAAGATATTACGACATGTACCTTGTGTCTCGCGTATCCTGGAACCAACGTGGCAAACATGCTAAAAATTACTATTACTAATAATGGTAGCACTGAGAGTTAGCATCATGGTTCCTATTATGACTATAGTTGTATCCAAAAGCGCAAGTATATCAATTGCACACTAGTGGGGAAAATACCTACTTCCATCAGTTTCTTCTGAGGGGAGGTCAACTTCATCATTTTTATCATCTAATTGAGGTTCCTGGGAAGGCATGACCGAATCCTGGCAAAATACAGAATTTACATAAAAAATATCCATCCATTAATGTAATCTGTTTATGCCATCTGAATATGGCTTCCTAAAGGTTTTAAATTAGTTCGTCTTATTATATAAATAAATTATAGCTAGAAATTTACACTTGAAGCTTCCAAGACAGGTAGTGGGTTATTACAGATACTTATCAGAACATGAATGGTTTGTAATGAATTATAAAAAGCTGCTACAGAAAGTCCATCTTCTCCCTGCACAGTGCAATGTAAACAAATCTCATGTTTAAATAATTCTTTTAAATCGAAATCCAGCATATTTTATTGTAAAATACACACAAACAGAATTAAAGATTTCTGAGACTGTATCATTTGAAACTGCAGCCATTCCTTATAAAAAGTATCCATGTTTAGTGTGAATTTATATAGACAGTCTAAAGCATCAGCATATTCCCTGCCCTGGCTAAAAATAAGAAATACTGTCACTGCTCCAAAAGGTCTTGCATTCATTAATAAAAGGACATAAAAGTTTTAGCTTTCTTTTCGTAATGAATTCTCAATCATTAAACATAAGACATGCAGAACTGTTAGAGCAGATATAGCAACAAGTATGTTTGACTCAAATACAATCTCTAAATACGCAGGAATGAATAGGATGGCAAAGAATCAAGTAATCAAGGCAAGATATGCAAAAAGTGTTTCAGCAGCTGGAATGGTGAGGAAAAGATGGATCTGGTTGATATTAAATAGGAAGAAACCAAAGTAACTAGTAATACTGAATACAGGACAGATTTGGTGGAGGCTGGAATTGGACGAAGGGGACACCAAAGTTTTGAGTCTACGATTGAAAGAATACTGGAGTTGTCAATACAAACAGATAAGGGAGATGGGTAGACAGATCAGGAGAAGGTGAGTATTTAATAGATTGAGTTTAAAATGGCAGCAGGACCCAGGGGAGATGTCTGAGTAACAAATGGAGACATAAAAACAAAAAAAGAGCTTCTTAGTTCTGCAGAACTTCCCATGAGACAGAGGATGCAAATGAAAATGTTTTTTCAAACTATGTTCTTCATATATCTGTGAAATAAATACTTTCTTGTGACCTAATATGAACTTCAAATCCAAGTCTGTTTGTATTTATTCACAGCACAAAGGTCTCCGTTCCTCACTTTGTTTTCATTGATCACAAAACACTCCCTCCCCTTCTCCATTTACTAAACTGATAGCTTATGAACCACATTCACGATACCAGCATGTGTGTTACAAACCTGGAGACTTGCCTACATGAACAACATTTTGTCAGTTAGTAAATACTCTTTGGAAATAACACACATGGAAATGGTAAAATACAAACTTACCATATGCCTTGTGCAGGTCAGTGGAACAAGTATGTGACAGCGTTTATGGACCAGCAATTTGCAGTTGATACACTTGTAGCCTTGCCTTCCGAGACCCCATATCCTTTCACTGCACTGGCCACAATATGCTTTCTAAAAAGCAAGAAGTATAATTATCTTCAAGTTTTAGACCTCTAACAATTCTTCTTTATATAATCAAAACTACTGGCCAAAAGAAACTATTTCACAATGCTTCAAGAATTTATATTCATCAGAAACATGTCTTATTGACATGACTCACCTGAGGGTGCATCTTCAAAACTTTATTCAAACACTGCTTCTGATTTTAGGCACTGTACCCAATACTTCAAAAACGAAGTTGACCGTGTCCATAAAAGCAGATGTACACCTATTGTGCATTGCTACACCAGCAATTTGCATGTAAAACTTGGGCTGTTAGTATTATTCTTTTATTGCCATTAGCGTGCGCGACATTTTAAAGACATGTATTAAAACTAGGTTTCTGAGAAGAAGAGCTTAATACCTAAATTAGAAAAATTAAAAATGTATTTTCTGTTTGTCAATTACATTGTGAAATAACAAAACATGAGCTAAATTAAGTGATTATGAGGTGAGGCATAAGAGCAAAGACAGGCTATTTGGTGGAAGATATTGAAAAATATATTTCTAGGAGAGTCTGAGGTTGTAGAGCAAGATTGCTTGTCACACAGCGGGAAAAGAGTATCTTAAGTGTATGGAGTACTGGTGGCACCTTAGAGACTAACAAATTTATTAGAGCATAAGCTTTCGTGAGCTACAGCTCACTTCATCGGATGCATTTCACGAAAGCTTATGCTCTAATAAATTTGTTAGTCTCTAAGGTGCCACCAGTACTCCTTTTCTTTTTGCGAATACAGACTAACACGGCTGCTACTCTGAAACCTGTTAAGTGTATGGAGCATCATAACAGAAGGTACAATAGTCCATAGGCACGTTTAGTTTGAGGAGAGAATACTGCAAGTCTGTAGAACAAAATAAGTAAAATTTAATTGACATTGACCAAGTCTCTTGGGGCATGGATTGTATTTCATATTTGTCCATAAAACATTATGCTCAGCTATGGCCTTGTATGAATAAGACTGTTTATGGACAGCAGGTGCACAAAGCTGAGACAGCATTAACCTTTCCAATAGCCAAATAAATTTTCACTTCCCCACAAATTGTTAAAAATTCACTCCTTGGACTGGTGTGTGATAAATTTCAGCTTATGGACAATTTCATGGTTAAGAAATAAGCCTGTGAAAACAGAGGTTAATGCATTCCTTTGATAGCATTGTATTAATATTCTCCCACATTTAATTCAGAGTTTTTTTGTTTTATCCAGATGCTGGAGTACAACTGTTCAACAAGCAGCACTGAGGCTCAACAAGTTACAATTAGCATTTTGATTCTTATTGCACTTCAGCTATAAAAGAAGAATTCCCAGAGCTACTTCATCAAAAATCAAAGGGGATGATCAGAGAACTTCTATACATCAACTTATTACGCAAGGGTTCTCAAAGGAGTTTCTTAAGACTAAGGAAGGGGGGCTTTTTTGCACTGCTAAGCTGACATTTGATAAATTTCTACAGCATGTATATAGAGAAATTATAAAGAAATGAACAAGATTTTAAGTGGAGTACTGGACACAGGCTGTTCCACTTAAAGGTTTAATATGTCTCCCCCGTCCACATAAACCAACACCAGAGATTTGTCAGTATTTTTCCTAATGCCTGGAAATGAACACAGTAGTTTAGCTGATACTGGAACACATCAGCATGGTTAAATTTTGCCATTTTACCCAGTAGAAAAGGCATGTTTGCAATCAATATATTTACTTTAAATAGCATTCCGTTACAAAATAAGCTGTTTTATATATTTTCAAAGGGGCAGAGTGCCTAATGGAGGCAGGCTTTAAAATGTATGGTTTACGAGCACTGGGATTATACTTTCTCAGACTTCTTATACTCCAAGCCAGGCCAGTCAATGGAAACGCTTCCAATACAACAACTGGGGAGGGTATATGGGCTATGACCATATGCACAGAACAGGAGTCAGGACTCCTAGGGTCTGATTGCAGCTTTTGTCATTGCATGACCTTAGAACAGGGGTTCTCAAACTGGGGGTCATGACCCCTGAAGTTATTACATGGGTGGTCGCGAGCTGTCAGCCTCCACCCCAAACCCCACTTCACCTCCAGCATTTAGAAGAGTGTTAAATATTTTTTTAAAGTATTTTTAATTTATTGGGGAGGGGGGTCATACTCAGAGGCTTGTAACATGAAAGGGGGCACCAGTACAAAAGTTTGAGAACCACTGCCTTAGAACCTGTGTGTCAGTGGAGCAATGGTGAGAGAGATATAGTGAGAAATAGTTTCACAGTGCTATGGGGCCTCCGATAGCGGAACATGTATTGAAATATAGGCTTCGAACAAGTATCTTGCGATGAAATATTTTCTAACGCAAGCAGTTTAAACAATAGACATCTTGTAGTATCCAAGGTGCATAACTAACATGTTTTCTAGACCTTTTATCATTTTTGTTGCTCTTCTCTGAACTTTCTCCAGTATGTCCACATCCTTTCTGAAATGTGGCACTCAGAACTGGACACAATACTCTAGTTGAGGCCTAATCAGCGTGGAGTAGAGCAGAACTACTATTTGTCAGGCATGGTCTAGAGAATACTCTGTCCTGCCTTAAGTGCAGGGACTGGACTAGAAGACCTCTTCAGGTCCCCCTTCCAGTCCTATGATTCTGTGATATTTTTCCTGCAAGCCACTGAGTAGAAGGGACTTGGGATATAGTTTTAATTAAATGCAAAAAAACCAAACCCCGAAACAAAGCAAAAATTCTCCTCAAAACCTTTGAATGTTGAGCATTCCCAATTTGCAGCAACGTACCACGTCTCTGTGACATAATATATTTACTATTAATGTGAAGGAGTTCATTAATGGCAATGTAGGTTTCATTTAGAGATCTTCCTAATCTGGTTTCAAATCTACAGATTTTACGTCAAGGGGACTATTTGCACCAAGGGTTAGCAGGACTGGGTCACTACCCTGCAAGAGAAACATCTCCTATTCTTTTTCAATAAATAGACAATTCAGAGTTTATGCCTATTTTCCTGCAATGATTAGAATGCCTCTCAGAAAAGGATACTCTAAATGTACCATTCGTATATTCACAGATAGAAGCTAAACCAAGAAGGTTTCAATTTTCATTTTGTTCTGTTGCTCTTTATTTTGCCTCTTGGCCCAATACCAATTGCCATTTGCTTCTGCAGTTTTTAACTAGAGAGTCACTATTTCCTGTCACAACTTGATGTACGTGTCACATCAAGTTATTTTATATCCATATTGTTCCACTATTTAATATGACTCATTAACATAAGATAAGATAAGATACCTGTATTGTGTTCCAATACTTGGCTCTCCAGATACTTAGAAACAGTCTCTTTCAATGGTAGCCTATATTCATATTATTACAAGATGTAGTGGTGTGATATGTATTATTGCCAGGATTACAACCTTGGTCTCCATACAAAATAACTCAGGTACAGATCATTCTTTCCAATTTTAATCTCTCACCACCTTTACCTTTCCTCCTTTAAAATTCATTTTTCTTAAAAATTTTCGTGTGTTAGTGTCTCCCACCACTGATTTTTTCTTGAAATGTTTCAGATTTAGAGGCCAAGATGTTTGAGAGATGTGGAAAAGTAGTAGATTTTCACTTCTGAAAAAGGTCCTGTAATATTTTTCAGACATGTCCCCAAAACTGCCCACAGCCACAATAAATGTACAACTTGAAATAGCCATTCCATTTAAAAAAAATCCAGTTTCCACATTTCCTTTTGGCCTAAAATTTTATATGGTTAATCTCTGTCCAAAGGATTTTGAATAAAATCATTTAAACTATCTGAGCTATGCAAGCATTACAAGTAATGAAACTACTTTTAAAAAAAACAAACAAACATGATTTAAACAGGTTTTTTCCCCCCATCCTTACAATTTTTTTCAACATTATAATTAGCTCTATTGAGGCCAGATAGCTTTGCCACATTTGAAAATACCCGATTAAGAAGTTGTAATTGATGCATACATTTCATTTTCATAATTTCTAATTGATCATTTAATTATATATCAAATTAAGTTGTGCATAAATGTGCTATTATAAAACTGGAGGTGTAAATTTAGTCTGTGCATACATTAGGAGATAGACAGATGATAGAGAAAGATAGAAATACATACAAGGTTTTCTGGGCCAAAATTTTGTACCATTGTTCGCCTCTATGGAAGCGCTAGTGTGCACAGTTTTCAAGGTTGCCACCGGGTGTGTTTTAAGTCCTGGGCCATATGTGGCCTAGATCCTGTAAATACTTACACACAGCTTATTATGCATGTGATCAGTCCCATCAGCTGCAATTGCACTACACATGCATGTAAAGTTTAGCTGATGCCTAAAGTGTTACAGGATCTGAGTCTAATCCAGGTCAGAATATGTAAGTGACAGTAGCACCTGATATTCGGTCTATACTGGTAGCCATGATAAGAATTTTTAGGAAAAACAAAGGCCTAACACATTCATTTTATATGTAGTAATTCATTTTATTGTAATATCTCTAGCTTGTTTTCCTTTCTTAAAATTTCCTCGCCAATTTTGCTCTGTGTGCACGTGCGCGCGTGTGTACGTACACACACACACACACACACACACACACACACTTAAACATCTTCATAGCTCATTCTCTCAATGATCTAAAGTCACAATACTGAATTTGTGACAACTAACTATTCCTCTTGCAAAAAACCCCAAAAACCCATACAACAAATACAGGACTATGACAAATTCAGATTCAAACAGAAGGAGAAACTGGTTTGTGAGAGACAGCTTTTATTCAAAGACAATCAATAATAAAGAACAGAATTCAAGACAGACTGTTTTTTTCAGTTTCCTCTCTCAGGTTTGAGTGTGTTAAGATCTTGTTTAAAATGTAGATAAAGTTGACTGCCCATATTAAGCAAATGTAGCACGGGCAAAGGATTAGAGCTGGCTAGATTGTAATACAGATTCACTGCAACATTTGAACATTTTCCCTACCTACTATATTTATTTTGAACTTCAAGAGTTGCTAGGTGGCAAACAGACAAACTGACAGGAATTTGAACCACATTGTTATTTGAAAAAGAAAAAACTGAGAACATCACAGTAATTGATTACAAGTATTTCTAATAAAGGGGAACAACATCCTTACAGTCCACCTCACCATATCTACACACTAACATTGGTAACAGTCCATGTCCGCAAGATTGTTTGGGTAATCAAAATACATAATAAAAAAAGCTCACATTAAAAATGTCATCCACTGGTTGGGGGGAACCCATTAAATGATGACAAATGTAAGGTGTCACTTAACACATGCACCAAAATATGAAGAAATTATCTTTTTTAACCCCCAAGTGTACATCCATTACCACTTTAGCTAGGTTCCTTGTTATTTCTTATACCCAAAAGTAACTGTCACATTAAGCAGCTGAATACTTCCCACTTGTGATTAATTGTACATTTTCTTTAATCAGTGCAACGTATGCAAACAGCATGCATTTTAGCCATTTTGCCCAACAAACTGCCAGACAGCAACCTAACTTAGATTCTCAAATGCCAATCATTTAATCATTCCAGTCTCAATTCTCTCCCTTATCCACAGCACCTTTTGACAGCTCAAGAATGTTCTCTACTCCCAACCTACAGGCTGGCGCTGGCAGCCACTCTAACAGTCCCAGACCCTTCCCATTACTCTTGGTCTTCCCATGATTCACTGTATTCTTGAAAGCTGCACATGCAGTCTTGCACTCCTCCCCCACTTCAGGCTTATACCAAACTCTGATGGCTGTGATGTAACTGTTCCAAGACCGAAGACAGTGAAAGTCTATCTTGTCTAGCAAACCTGTAAGCTACAGTATGGCTTTCAGATCCTCTTCTGTGGAATCAATCACTTACAGGAACACAGTGCCCGTCACAAAATGGTTAACTCACTTTGAATCCTTACTAGTAATAGTCACGGAGTGAATGATCTTTCTGAAGCCCGTCTGCACTATCTATAAGGATTTGTAGTTCTGCACAGTAGTTCTGCACCAGTGAAGAATGGGACCCAAGATCACAAGCAACAAATAAAGAGTATGGGAAAGGAATAGTCAACTTTTCCCTTTTTTAAAAATATTGACTATACCCGCTGCACCTTTCTATCTTTAACTGGCTAGTTTCTTGCAGACATAATGGAGAAGAGATCCAAGGTTCCAGCCATAAACCTAGGAAGGAAAGCCTCATAGTTCTCTCATCCAAAGCCCTGGGTTTCAGAAGGGGCCAGAGGGTCCACATGCTTAGACTCCAAGTACAAATGGCAAAAAAAAGAGAGCAGATCTACTGGACATTTTATGTAAATGTTGAAGAACAATTTGAATTCAGACCTTCTGGGCTTCTTCTGAAACAACACATATAATTTGACATGAATTTCTATTTATTTTGTCACAAACTAAAAATAACAGAGTCATACTGGGGTCAGGCTAAATAGCTTACAAAATGACTAACTACAAAAGGCCTCCAATAAGACGACGTTTAAAGAAAATGTCAGACTGCAAAAATGACAACTTAGTGACTGACATCCTTGAGCGAGGCACTGCAGATTAAGAAACAGGAACTGAGGGTTAGTTGTTAATTACATATACTTAATCTTAGGAGCGATCACCGTTGTGTAGGGGCACAAAGGCTTCTGATCATCTAAATTAATCTAATAACTTTTACTGCATTCCTATTCAAGTGCACTTGAGATTCACAGTGAAAGAGAAAAGGTTATATAATCGAGGGCACTTTAAGAGTGCAACTAAGTTGTGTACAGTGTTATAAGCACACTTAAAATATATATATAGTAAAGAATATATATATTTTTAACATTATGCTAATAATCAAGGAGGTTAAAATTCAGGATTTACAAGTGCCCATTTCAAATTGCTATTTTTGAGAAGTGTGTGTCAGAGTTATGAGTGTTCATAAGTAAATCAACAAGTACAATCTACAGTGCTGTTGAATATAACATTAACAGAGTTGTATACGCAAGCCCTTCCACCTCCTTTCACATGATATACCCTTCATTCGTGCAGTATTTTTTAAAAGAAATAAATGGAAAGAATTAAAATACAAAGACAAGACACTAAGTGGACTACAGTGTTCATCAGTGTTCGCCTTATTATAGGTGTATTATAAAGTAATTTTTTTAATGAATTCAGAAGTTTACAGAATTGACTATAAAAACTCATATAGGGCTGAAGTTAGATATCTAATTTGCATATGTATATACACATATGCATATATAGTATATACACATGCACACAAATTTTTGTAGTCTATGGTATACTGTTTGCTGCCTTTATTACTAGCTTCAGTTGTATTCTTATATTGCTGTAGCTCTGAAATGCATTTATTCTCTATACTGAAGTTCAGTGTAAACCAGGCCCATTAGGGATCGTCAACAAAAATAAAATGACCATGTTAATGTATATCTGTGCTTTTGAAACCTCACTAACTACAGGCCTAATTTTCATAAACATTTTACTAATTACTATAGATTTCCAATTAAAATGTATGTTGTCCAATGGCATATTTTTTGACCATGTATGTATAATACACAAAGAAAGGCAAAACACATTCCATAATGTGCATCAAAAACAGTATTTTAGTCACTATACTTGTTTAGTAAGTGGTGAAAAGGTGCATTATGTACATCTTATTTAAATTTTAATGGTCCACAGATGGAATACTTAACCTTAACAAGCCTTAGATCTCAGTAACACATGTCAAATGGCATTTTTTTTCCTAGAGCATTAGAAACAAAAAACTCTATTCAAACAATAGCAAAGATTTGATTCCTTTTATTGTCATGCGATATTGTTGGATCTAAAAATTAACCCACCTCTTTGCACTTAGGCTTTTATGAAATTCCAAGATGTGTACCTTGTATGTGCTGCAAAATTCTGGCACAATGGGCTAGGTTAAGGAAGGAGGAGTTTCAGCCTTAAAGCTATGTTCTCTTGCTTTTATGGACTAAGTCAGATCCTTTACGCTGTTGTATCTTGGCATATATACTGATTTGCAGCTTAAATACATATACCAGAATTTCGCCCCCCTCTCCCCAATTACATTATATACTAGTTCAGGTTCCAAGCATGTTTAGTCAGGATATTAAGAGATTAAATAAAAATAATTTATATAGACAATGAAAGGCAAGGAATATTGAGGACAATAACTGTGCTTATAGAAAATCAGAACCATGAGAGAGAAGGAGAGAATCTGATCTAAAAATATCTTAAAAAAAAAAAAAAGCTTGTAAGAGCATTTAAAAGAAAAAACATTTCCATTAATTATGTACTATTGACCTCATCCCAGACGCTAAATAATTCAAAAACTTCTGACTTTTTCTGGTCATTGTGCAGTGCATAATATTGCATACTGAATTCACATAAACAAGCATCTCACTTTTCCTTTTCTTTCCCCATGTTCCAAATACAGGAAAAGCAAACACTGAAAAAACAATGACTGCAGAGCATTACCCAAAAAATGGCATTTTTAGCAACAGTACTCACTC
The DNA here is from genome assembly GCF_009764565.3 of Dermochelys coriacea. NCBI lineage: Eukaryota > Metazoa > Chordata > Testudines > Dermochelyidae > Dermochelys > Dermochelys coriacea. Next base: position 17,738,376 of record NC_050085.1, on the reverse strand, counting down.
TGTTAAAGCGTTTGGCTTGAAACAGATGCCCATTCACTCGGTAGAGCTTCCTCCATCTTCTTGCTCCACGTCGGTAGATTGATTCTAAGAAGGAAATTAAAAAGGTGTAAAGCAGCAGCATAGTAACATAGCAATACCAGATACACCATGTCAAGCAAGTTGTGACTTAAAACATTCTTGCTTTTCTAAACACTAACGCACAGCTAAAATCCCTACTGAGAAAAATCAGGATTTTTATTTAAAGAAGCCTTAAATGACAGCTTCTGGAGGATGTGCTTTCGCCACTGCTTCTCGCTTTTATCTATCCCTCTCTCTTTTTCTCACATGATTATAATCTTGTTACAGTTCCTTGGCTGCTTGCTGTTTCAAGCTCAGGTGAGATGGATAGATACAGTTAAAGAAACAGCGTTCCTCTATAAACCTCATGCTACTTATCTAACAGTCACCTTAATGGGTAAACATGTAAAGAATGTGTTAGCTGATGATAATGGAATATATTATACAGCATTAAAACATTAATAAAAAGCTTTGTGTGTCCTGTTTTTCAATCCGATTTCCTCTCTCCTGCTTCACAGAATCCCCATAACACTTTCTACTAGGAGTCTAATATGCTGGTTGTAAGGGCAATCTCCTAACCAAACCAGCCTGACAGTTGGTAACAACTACGGTTCAGCAAATAATTGCTTTTTTTCCAATTTGGTGATGAAGAAACAAAAAATAAATCCAGAAACAGTTTAGGTTCATTTCCAACCAAAACTAACCCTCACTGAAACAAAAGAAATTTAAAAAATTGTTTGAGTTGATTTGAAACGAAAAGTCAATTTGAAAGACATGTTGAAATGGTTTGTTTAGAAAAATCTGAAACAAACCATTTTGACTTTTTCAAGAAAAATCAACTAATTTTTTATTTGGCTGAAACTATTTGCTGAGTTCCTGCTGAATTCATGAACAGTTTTGGTCACCGCCAAACTGTATTCTGTTAAGTGAAACAATTTTGCTTAGCCCTAGCAGTGAACAGCACCAGCTTCTGATTCCCTAACCTGCTATCCAGCTATCCTCAGAAGATTTCTGTGTGGCTAGATCCCTAACTCAAGTATCTTGAAACTCTTTAAACTTGAGTTACTTACCAACTGATCTACTATAATGCTCTTTGGCACATTATCCAGGGATATTATTTTTAAAAAAGTAATGAATAAAAGGTAGTTTAGTAGATTTTTAAAAATAAAAAAAAAGTGGTAAGACCATGAAACTCAAGCAAATTATTTTAATTAACAAAGGAAAACATATTTTATTGCTTCTAAAAGTAAGGTCAGAACAAAAATCCAGATTATATTTAAAGAAATGGATTTATAAAATTTGTTTTCTTATGATACAGTACTGAACTCTGAAGTGGGAAGACAGTCAATGTTTAATTCTTGGCAAATTAATTCAAAATGATCTTCAGGTCATCATCTTTAAACTTTTTGGCTTTCGAGAAGTCAGAAATAAATCCTGAATGTAAACACGTTTATGAAGCTTACATTATTATAAGCTTGACTCACTTGTAACAATGGCAAATATACAACCGAATATTGTTAGACTAAAAATAGATGATGAAATAAAATGATCTTCCAACAAAAGAAAAATGTATTTAAGTCTGCATTAGCTAAAACTACTTCTGACCTTTTCTCCTCTGTGTGTGTGTGTGTGTGTGTGTGTGTGTGTGTGTGTGTGTGTGTGTGTGTAATGAGTGCACATTGCTAGTACGTCCAGTTTTTAGATTTCTCACCGTTTGTCCTACAAAATTAAGGCACATCTTTTCTAAAAAGGGGACAATGGATTATTGAGAAGGATTCTGACCACGCTGGAAATTTCAGCCCCAAATCTGAAAATACATGCACATATGTATAAATTTACTCATGCAAGTAGTCCCATTATAAATTTAAGGATCAGGAACTTAAGACCACAGTACCTTTAAAATTTATTTTTAAAAAAAATTGTTCGAAAGAAAAAAAAAAAAACTCTCAGAGAAGCTACAAGTCTCTGTATACAAGAGAGGCATCAAATCCAGAGCTGCTAGTCTAGATAGAGCCTAGATGATGGGATTATGTACCCACATGGCTATTCATGATCTACAAAAATCTAAGCTTTCATTAAAAAGTAGTTTCTATTTTCATTGTTGCAAAGGAAATATTCCATATACGAGTTTAATGTAACCAGTGCAAGGCTGTGTGCCTGGAACTATGGCTCAGAGGTATGAACTTCACAGCCTACTATTAATTCCAATGGTAACTTTAAAGGCCTAATTGCACTTTAAAGGATAATCTTTAACTATTTCACTGCTTAACTTAACATTCAAATAGGGGAAAGGATTGGACATGAAGTGCACTAGTGGAAACGGGAGTTGGTTCAGAGAAGGAGGAAGAGAGAAAAAAAAAAAAGATATCAAGCAAGAGACAGAGATGGAGAAGAAACAAAGGCAAAAATAGCACTGGTCCTGAAGATTATCATGTTTTCCTGTTGTGCGATGCTGAATGCAACAAATAAAATACTGAATAAATTTCCAGTTATTTATTTTTTGAAGGTTATATTCTACCCTTGATCTTCGGGCAAACTTTCCTGTGACAGTGGGAGATCAATTGTGGATTGCTGGGTGGGATGGTCTGCTTCCTAAAGAGTTTCAATCTTTTAGCTAACAGAAAGTGCTTTTGGAAACTGCCCTATCCCAGACATCCAGAAGCAACTGTGGATTAACAGGCTGTGAATTTGGGTAATAAATAGCAATATTCACTTTCACCAGTTCCTCAGCTTGATTCCTCTATCCCACCACAATAACCATAGTTTTATCTTGGCTGAGTCTGAGCCAGCTCATTCTAATCCGAGCATTGGTCCAAGCAAGACACTGGACAAGACAGTCAACTGCACTGGGCAAGTGTGACAAAGACAAAAAATGGAGCACCATGTGTATATGGAAGACTCTACAACCCAAGCAACCTTATGATTTCTGACATTGGCCTCACATACAAATTCATCAGCACAGAATCCTGCAGTAACCTCACGTGAGACTGTCCTCAGGGTAGCAGGTCAATTTCACTACACTATCTCTGTGAGACCTCTCAGCAAGCAAAGAACATGACTTCAAAAATGATTCCATCCCCAACACAGACAGCAGCCATGTCAGCAATATTTTGTGGTCAATGGTATCAATGGCAGCTAGCAGAGCTAATAAAACCAGTAGGAACATAGGATTCTTGGTCATCACCAGAAGCTGGAGATAATTAAGCAACTAAAACAGTGCAGTCTCCATACCACATGCAGGACAAAAACTGGATTGACCGGGGCAACAAAATCTGAAGAATTTAGCATTGCGAGAATGGCTTCACCTATTTATTTCCAATCTTTGCCAAAAGGGGGAGATTACACTCTCAAACAACTAGCTAAACTATCAATGTAAAAAACATTTATTTGAGCAAGTGCCTAAGTAATTCTTCCTTATGCATGGATTGCACCATGGGATGCACTGACCATCAGCTAGAATGTTGTTTTTTTTTGTAATCTGTCACTAAGAATATGGTCTGTATGGAGTCAGAAAATGGGGAATAGTATAACATAGAACTGACTGACACTGCAGATTCTGTCTATCAAAACCAATGGCTGTAACATGTTAGAGAATACTTAGTAAACATTAACTCAAAATGAAAATGGCTGGCTCACATTTTTAATATTCTTTTATCCACTTTTTTCAATGGTCACGTTTCAGAACCACCTGTCATAGCTTTCAAGGACTGCAGAGCGGGAAGATAAGGACTGGAATGGGTGATCTTGCTTCATTTCCTTCTTGACACCATGTAGCTGAAGACAGAGATGGGAAGCCAAAGCCTCTGATAGCACAATGGGGTAGCAGAAATTTGTAGAGCAGCAGCACTCACAGACCATCTTACAAATAGGTGGTAAAGAATGTTCTGTAATTTTTACCTCTAGAGACACAACTGTAATGCAAAGATCCAATTATCTAAATCCTCCTTTTGGTTTATGATTTTAAAAAAGGGAGAGACAGTGTAGCATCCTAGCACAGTCACATTACATTTTCTTTATTGTTTGACTACTGCTCCAGATGGATCAAAACAAAAATGTAACAAAACCCATGGAATGAAGAGATTGGAGTGAGCTAAGTAGTATGAAGAGTAGGAGGAAACTGCTGACTTTGAAAATAATGTAATTAGCCCTCAGCTACACTAGCCTTAACAGGTTTTTTTCTTAGTCCATGAATGAGTTCAATGGTTGGCAAATCCTTTAATAAAACTTTTTTTTTTCTTCATTTTATCATATTTCACAAAAAAAATCTTATCTTTAAAGAAACCAGTACCTATTTTGCTAGTCAATGCAAAATGAAGTTGATCTGATGAAATACACTCCCTACCTTCCCGTCTCCTTCCCAATACAAAACTAATTTTCACTTGAAAAAAGAAACTTATTGCTGTTGGTATTTCTGGTCACTTTTTGTGTACCAATACCACTGCATGCCTCAGTACCAACCGGATAGAGACACTTGTGCTTAGGACTCAAGATAAAGTTACCAACTAGTCCTGGCATATAAAGTTGCCAATAAGCAGCCACAAGGTCTGAAAGCCTCCATCAAAGGAGAATTAGGAAATGTACTTACTTCATTATCCTAGAATGCAGCAAGAATAAGGAATGCCAGTAAGTGACTGGTCTTTATTTTCTGGCTCCATTCAAATGACATTGGTCAGGGTCACAAAAGCTTATATTCCCATCATAGGGTAGAGGTTAGCAACTACGGACTCTGATGGCTGATGGATGCAATAAAAAAAGACTCCATAGTACATATGAAAATAACTCTCACAAAACGAATACAGCTAATTAATCTCTCACTCACACATGCATGATGTATAGTATGGAAGTTAGTAGACCTGAATCCCTTAGAGGGACGAGAGGATTATTCTGCCTCTTAAAGGGTATCTTTCAAAAACTACTGTTCTTGAACTTCAAAGGTCTCTCCTCCAAACAATTTCTTCTCTGGCTCCTCCCATTTAGCTGCTAAGATAAATCAGCCTCCCTCTCCCCCAAAGACCTAATTAACAAAGAGTCTGAGATCTGAGTCAGTCTCAATGTCATTTAGCCCTATCTGATACTTTTTCCTGTTCATTGTCAAGCTCTTTAGCACATTATAATACAATATGCATTCTCATGTTGCTGTTCCATTTTTGCCCCAAATCAGCAATTACTTTCCCCACGTTCAGATCCTCAAAGATTCAGGATATGTTGTTGGATGCTTGACTCAGGTGGAACCCTGAATGAAAAATTAAACATATCTAGCAGGTGTAGACTTTTGAATTTTCTTCCCATGTAAGACTTGCCAAAATCATTAGTTTTAATCCAAAACTGAAAATTATTTTGCATTTTGAAATCTATACTTGATCTCCTTAACTGTTGTTCTCGTAGAGTAGCATTTAATAGCCTTATCCAAATCTTTTGGATGTACAAAAATCCTTTACTTGTTTGTTTTTATTATAGTGGCCATCCTGTAAACTCAGGCAGTTGGTGTCTGAATTTCTTCTGTAACTTCTAAATATACCATCAGGTCAAATTCAACTTGAATTTCATTGACAGCGGGACTTTACTTCATGCATGCATTTTGGCAACACACCGGAATGTAACGTATTATAGCCTAATGAACCAGAGACCATATAAAACCTGATCAAGTTCTTTAAGAAGGCCTTTTGTATTCTGTTTAGTAGGCGAGTTGATCTATGTTTGCAAACTGTTTGTCAACCTAAGGCTACATAGGACTTTCTTTCAGAGTAGCAGCCGTGTTAGTCTGTATTCGCAAAAAGAAAAGGAGTACTTGTGGCACCTTAGAGACTAACAAATTTATTAGAGCATAAGCTTTCGTGAGTTACAGCTCACTTAATCGGATGCATTTAGGACTTTCTGTTGTACTATTTCAAAAAGAGTGATCTCTCAGTCAAACATGCCACTGTGGCTTTCCTACAGGGCTCATTTTGTGCCCACTACATGAAACAAAAGCTTTTTTAACATTGGACAGTTAATCATTTTGTTTATGCTTCCCCATGATCACACTACATTCAGCTCCATATCTGTTTGTTAAACCTTGCTTCACAAATTTATTAAGATCATCCAACAAAGAATTCTGCTTCTGCAACATAAAAGCTTCGCCCTCTGGCTGCACGTCCATCGAAGTCTTTCCTATTTTATTGTTTAAATTTTATATATAAAAATTCACTCTGTGCTTAGAGCAACACGTTTGCAAAATGGTTGCTTTTACTAAACACATGACACCAGAACCCTTGTATGGGGTACCTTTGTGTCATGTTGTAATTAATTCCACATTTAAGATAAACAAATCAAAAATGGTTTATTTGTTTATCTTTGTATTCTGTTCTTTATACTCTGGTATGATTTTTATTGGATGCACTTCAGTTCTTTCACTGTTTCCTCACACTTATATTTTGGAAACAATTTTGCACTAGTCCTGCAAATATCCACTCTTCTTTGCAAAGTCGAGTACATGGTTGTTTTAACCTGAATATCAGGTACACCACAAATAAATGTGTCGTGTATAGGTTAACTTTTCAAATTCACATGCTTTATTACACATCTATAATCTAATAGTCAGAAGCTCTCCAGGGCAGCTGATATCTTTTTACATAAAATGTACTTTTCCCCAAGTGACATTATCGACGGGATAAAAAAAAAAACTTCAACATTTTAATTAATTTTATCTACCAGTTCTCATTCTTATTTATGCTCCTCCTGGAAGATATTACACATCTCCAGTGCTGTTGGGCCTTCTGCATGTACAAGTATGGAGGATTTTACCCTCTCCAATTCCTCTTTGGAAAGAAAAAATCCTGTGTGAGCAATGTAAAGACAGGGCAGTCACTAGGTATATGTTTGGGCATAGACTCTTGCAACAGTAAACCAGACTTATTTATATAGTACCCAAAAGTGTGTAAGACAACAGGTCCCTGCCTGAAAGAATTTACAATCTCAGACAAAACCTGGATCAAGGATGGGGTGAGGAGGGAATCGAACATCATGGCAAAATAATCAAGCTGATGTGTGCTATTTGACATTTTGGGTCTGTATTTTATGGCACCATGTTTTCTAGGCACCAAACAGCAAAAAAATAAAATACTAACCATGAGCTTTAAGGTAAAATGCCAAGGTAATATCACCTAAACCATTTCTGACAGTCAATTGTTTATTTTTGAGTACTGAATGTAGAATGACCTATATAGTCAGTATTAGAAGTGGCCAGGACACCTATCCAATTCCCTACAAGAAAAAAAAAAAGTTAGTAAATAATTCACATTCAACAAATCAAGTCATTCTGAATGTTGAAAAACATGTGAAGTATGTCTTCTCAAAACATGGAAAGCAAGGAAAAATGCTTGGGCCTATGAATATACTAGTAAATTAAAAGAGCAGGAAATTTAAGTAGAATGTGACTAATGACATGTTCTGAAAAAGCTGAACTGTATATAACCACCCTACTGATTATCCAGATAATCTTTGGTGGAAACCTTGCATCCTTTTTGTACCACCCTAATAGAAACCAACCCTTAAAGCCATTAATGGGATTAGAGTCTGCAAATACAATAGTTTAATCTGTAGCTCTTAAAAAGACTATGTCCTTGGGCACTTTTTTTGGTGGGGTGTGTGTGTATCTGATGCTGCTTTTGTTTTTGAAAAATGTACAGTTTGATTACAGGCAATTAAATTTTTTTTTTTTTAGACAAGTATTCTCATTCTCAGTTTCAGGTCAAAACTACAGCATCTGTGACTATTAATTCTGATAGCATTCATCTTTATTTTCAAAGAGAAATAATCTACTGAAAAAACATGTAATAAATAAGAGCTACACATTTAAACTCTCAGAGTTCCCACTCAGTTCAGAACTTGGTATCAGTTCCAATGATTCATAACCTCAACAAAAATGATGAAAACAAACCACTGGGCAAGTTGAATTTTAAACACTGGAATATATTTTAACAAGCTGACTGTAGTGTTCATCTGTGTGTTTTTGAACCATAGGTTAGCATCAGTACAGCATTATTGTATGTTGTACATATCTTAAATAGCTGATATTAATGAATGAAAAGAACATGTCCTGGGTTTCAGATATTATTGCAAGTAATATTCTTTCATTATAAATGTTTACACTTCTATACAATTTTTCAGTCTAGAAAAGATAAATCACTTGCAGCAGTATTGGTAAGTAAATATCAAACAGAAAACCAGAGAGAGGGTTAGCAGCTACAGCAAACATACTTATGATCAAGTTGCACTCAACAGTGGAGATAATAGATGCCTTTGAACTAAATGGGGGCCCATTAAGTATTTGAAACTTGTGGCCAGATGCTTAGCTACAGTAACTTGTTATGGTTCCATTGATTTAGACAAGTTTTCTTGATTTTAAGGGAAAGGGTTGTTGACAGAAAAAAAAAAAAAATCAGGTAGGTTTCCTTTCATTTTCTTATTAACCAAATCCATACGATGGTGAAGATTCTGAGTGAGAGCCCAGGCATATAACCTTCACAAGAAATTTAGCATATTTGGGTGTGGGAGACAGACACACAAAGTAAACCAGAGTCTTGGAGAAGAGTAGCCAATGAAACAGCTGTTTTCTGGGTTTCTGAAAATGATGCTGGCTCTGTGAATTATATTAATAAATTCAGATAAGCTGCACTTTGTTTCTGTCATAATATCCTTAAGATTCTCCATGTCTGTCTGTAAATTAGACTGAGAACATATTATCCAATGTCTATGCCAGACATAGATCTTTGAAGTTTTAATTATTTTATCTAGAAGTTCTTGTTCCTCTTTATGCTCGTCCTGGAACATATTACACATCTCCAGTGCTATTGGGTCTTATGCATGTACTAGAATGGAGGATTTTATTCTTTTCAACTCCTTTTTGGAAAGAAGAAATCCTGTCTGAGCAACGTACAGACAGGGCCTCCTTTCTCTCTTCAAACAAAGAAATAATGCAATTCTGTAGCCCAGGGTTTTTTGACCATTCAAAAATTGACACATACTATATTTAACATTGAGGGCCTTGAAATAAGAAGTGAGCTTTCATATGAATGTCTATTAGGATACTCTCAAGGAATTTTAACTAACAGTTGCTATGGTAACCTGGAGTCCTAAAAGCATACAGTGTCTGAGAAAACGCATTTAAAAACTATGTTTAAATAAATGAAGTTGTGACACAAACTGTCAATATCTGCAATATTCAAGTTAACACTGACACTCCATCTTTGATACAAGCTACAGGCAACTAACAAAAGTAGGTTGCATTAAGCAGGGAACGAAACCCCATGCCTCTTTCTGGGGTTCTATGTTTATGCATTTAACCGTTTTTTATTCTGTATCTGTATAGCAACTGGCACTATGGACTCCCCATATTCACCAAGGCCTCTGTGTGCTACTGTAAATACAAATAGTAAAAAATCTCAGTGCTGTTCATTTTTCTAACATGCAGGAAATATGAACAGGCATTAACCTTTGAAAACAAAAGAAATATACAAGCAATTTTGTTCTAAATGATATCATCATCACAGCTGAGTTCTCTGAAGGTATAAACTGAAAGACCGCAACATGAATGAGGACTACTGAATAACTCCTGTGTGAGCTACTGATTTCTTTAAACACCAATTGCATGTACATCAAATGTGAAAGAAATCTGAGGAGCAGTGTTTGATTGAGACTTATTTTGACTAACAACATACCAAAGATTAATTATATTTTTCTAGAGATTTAGGAAAGAAAATTAAAGCCACTGTTTGAATTAAGAGAAAGAGGTATAAAGAAGCCTTATTGCAATAATTATGAGATTTTTTTTTATCTTGTTATAGCACTAATTAATATTCCAGTTCTTCACCCTGGTGCACCTGTGACAGATCACATTTGATCCAAAATCACTTGTGTGATGGCATACAAGAAATAATGACATGTGAGAATTAGCAAATGCTACAACTGTGCTAACCTGGAGAAAACAGTGACAGAAAACATCAGAATACAAAAAAAAAAAAAGATTTCAACAGGGACTAGATAGGATGTGCTTTACCTATAACCTATGCTTCTATGCAATGACACAATATCTTCTACAAATATCAAAATGAAATAGTTTACCTACCACCAACTTGGACAAAAATGTTAAAGAAAATTAGCTCCTAACTCTAGGAGAGTTAGGATTAAAGTAAACTGTCAGTATAATGGGATGTTCCATAGGGATAATGGTAAGGAACACTCCTCCAAGTTTGTAGAATGCCAGCTAAGCAGCTTATCTACTACTACTAGAGCCTCAGAGCTGCAGCAGGCTCAACTGCAGATGCACTGCCTTATATAATGAGGGATGTAGATTCAGAGGTGTTAAGCCTTCAGATCCTCATATTTTAACTCATGCCCTCCATGTAAAGATGGATTGTGCCCCACATAGAATACAGCTCTATAGAACACAAGAATCAGAGGCGGCTCTACCAATTTTGCCACCCCAAGCAGTTGCTGCCAAATTGCCACCGTGCCTGGAAGAGTGGAAGAGCTGCCACCCAAAAGCCGCTGCAGGACACAGACTGCTGCTTCCAAGCACCTGCTTGGAAAGCTGGTGCCTGGAGCCAGCCCTAACAAGAATATAGAAACCCTTGTTCCCAGCATTCTGCTGTTTACAGCAAGACTGCATTGTTGCCAATGCCTAAGTAGTTTTACATACAGCAGAGGGTTGGTTTGGCCAGGATTTGTCATCCAAGTAATTTAAAATGATTGTTCTGTAAGAACAAATCCAAAAAGAGCACTGCTTCTGAGAGCCTGAGCTAATAAAAAAGTGGAACACTAATCTAATCATCTGTAACTTGAAGGTTTCTGATAGCCAGTTTGAAAGTCCTATGAGAAGTCACCCTCTGTTCTATTGGATATAAGAAAATGTACAGATTACAGTGAAGAAACTATTAGCTGGTCCTGTGGGAAGCCATAGTAGTGAACTATGCAATGAGCAATTTGCTGCAACAGGTTTAGGCAGTTTGCCAATCTCTCTCACTTTAAAAATGTTGACGAAAACCCTTACATTTGCAAACAAACAATGGTGTAAAAATGTCTAAAAGTTTTAGACGAGAAAAGCTCATGTCCTACTATTCCAACCTCTTTCAGAAACTGCTGATGCCCACTATTCTCTAGGAATTCCGTGTTCACAATATGTATGTATTTACTGTAACTCTTAGAAGGATGCATATCCTTTTCTTTTATAAATATGCTTCCCATGGCATTAATCTCTTTACCATTTACCTCCGATTTCATAGTGCAATGGTATACTCCTGGGGGAACCCTGTACCAAAAAATTAAAAATTCTGCAAAATTCAGTATATTTTGTCAAAAAACATAATATAATCACACCAGAGCTGGGGCTGTCCCAGCAACTGGCTGCAGAGCTGCTCTGACAGCAGCCAGTGTGGCTATCCCTGGGGCCACCAGAGCAGCAGCCCTGGGGTCAGCAACACTGGGCGCTGCAGGAATCACGGAGGTTGGGGAAAAAAAAAAAAAAAAAATCACACATCCATTACTTCCACGACCTGCATGACAAACACAGAGCCCTAGTAATAATTTATTTAAACTACAATATGGAAATGTATTTCCTGCACCCCTCAGAAGCGGTTCAAAGGCTTTGGGGAGTCAGGGGTAATGGAGGAGCTGACGGAGAGGGAAGTAATTGCTGGGAAGGAACCCGGGTGTGAACTTGGAGGGTTGTTGGGTGTGGGTGGAAGATGTATGGAACAATTTTCTCTTTTGGGTGGAGGGGATTGTTGGAGAGCCTCCCCCACGCAGATCATGGCTGAGCCCTAGCCTCTCGTTCATTTGGGCACATCTGCCTGTCCCCATATATCCCTGCATCCCCCCTCAGTCATCCCTCCTCCCCCATGTGTCCCTGCATCCCCACTCAGCCAGCTCCTCCCTGCACATGAATTCTGTGTGTGCAAGCAATAGCCCAGAATTCCCCCAGGAGTAAATGGTAATAGTTTTTATTGACCTAGCCTTTTTGTATTTATAGCCTTTTCTTGTGACAAAAAAATTAACAGATTTTAAAAATAGTATTAAAGGGGAAGACTGTTTACAAAAATGGCAAAAAATATTATACAATACTAATGAAGGAGGCATTCAAAAAAAACCTACAGATTTTAACAAGGAAAAACACACTCACTGAAATACATCTTGTTCTTCCTGGACAATTCATCATACCATCAGTTGAATACAGAGCCCCAGAGAAAAGTAGCAATTAAATATTGTCCCGTTAGCATAATCTCTGTTAGAAATCCACTGATCAATATATGATCAGCGTTTTTAAAGGGGAACAGTAGAACTTTGCTCTTTCTAAGTAATATTGGCCCAGATAAGTATGGTACAGTATCAAATTCTTCAGAAATAGGAAAAAATTAGTGTTCTGGGTGAATAGTACTATACTATAAGTACTTGGATGTCAATATCAAATGATGCAATAGTGCAAGCCATTAGATCAGTGAAGACAATGTACTAGTACATGGAAAAGTTTAGCAGGTTCTAAAGATAAACGACTGTCCTAAATCATCCCTTTTCACTCAGTTCCTTGATGAGAAAGTTTGTGTTTTTATTTTTTTGCTGCTGAGTCAAAGTGTCACTGTAGTTAGTATTAATGAACCCAAAACAATGTTCACTGAATTTATTCAAGCCTATTCTGTAAAAAATGAAGGTAGCTATACCTACACTAATTATGAAATACTTTCACAATACATATATCCTTAAATACTGCTTTTCTGATCTAATTGGAATATATACCATAACCAAGTATCAGTGAAAGACTGCTCCACCACTTGTAGGATGGCTCACCACCAGAGAAAGAATTAACCACCAGGATTTTTCCCATGTCAGCTAATTGACTCATTAAGCAGTACCATATGGAGGCAATTTACATCATTTGTGTTCTGAGCATAAGCTTATCATAGACAGGAGGAATATTAAATAGTTGATAAATTTATAAGCAGCTTGTGTTGCCATGCCTCCTATGTTAAAGAAATTCATAAACAGAGGAGCAACCACTTCCCTGATTGAAAATATTAAACCAAGTCAGAGCTTCATATCATATTATACTAAAGTAGTGTGGTCTAGTGAACAGAGAACAGGACTGGAAAGCCCAGATTTTCAATGGTTCTGCCATTGACTCATTGCGTGGTCTTAGGCAAGTCAACCTCTGATTCTATTTCCCTATCTGAAAAATGGGGACACTACTATGTTTCTCACAGAGGTGTGAGGATGTATGCAAGATGCCAAAAGCTGGGACTGAACAACACAGGATGAATCATTCAATAATTTCCCTGCTTTGTTCATTCCCTCTGAAGCATTTAACACAGGCAACTATCAAAAGACTGGATTCTGGACTAGATTGACCATTGGTCTGACCCAGATGGCCATTTTTATATTATGTTCTTATGCAAATCCCTGTCCTGTATGTGCTAAGTACTATTATTTGGTTCTAATGATACTTTAAAATATAGATTACAAAAGAAATATGAAACTATGCACTCGGAGTCACCCCATCTGGATTACTAAATGTTTGCAGTCTATGTTAAATGAGGCATGGATCAAATTGCACTTTCGCAACCAGTTGGACTTTTAGGCTTCCAAAACAGGATGATAATTCCTTTGCATTTACTTGGATTATTAAATATAGAAAATCAGATCCAAGAAAGAAAAATACAGAACTCAACTATGTTAACAAGAAAGCACATTCTACATGTTAATGAATGACACTACACAGCATAGTAAAGCCTCAGGAGGATTTTCCACCAATTTCAAAAATCAGAAGTCTGACCCAACCTCTCTGTGATTTTCAAAGAGGCAATCTCATGATTTCTTAAGAGTAGAAAACATCCCAAGTAGAGGCAAAGTGACAAGAAGGAAAGGAGGAGGTTCAAGACAGCTGAACATTTTAAATGCCAAAAAAATGTTTTGGCATTAAGTCAAAATAAGGGTGGAGAACATCTTTTCGTCTTACTAGAAAGGGAAAATTAATTAACAGAGGTTACAATTCACTGACCTTCATATAGGAAGTTAATCATGGTCATTAGAGAACATCTCGAAGGCTAGCTAGTTTTAAAAAACATGGCAGACAGCAAGTTTTCTGGGACAGAGAGCAAGTAGTCTAGTCTCTCGCAGCAGCCTTTTAGATTTCATGGAATGAAAATGTGGAAATATACTTGACTAAAAGGCATAAATTAAGTTGCACTGGAACTCTGGCAGTCAACTGAGAGTTTCCATTAGTTCGTAGTTGGATAACCTTCACAAACAAAGACCCTCTGGCCAAGCTGCTACCTGAAGTGAAGTAGGATCCAGGCGACAGATTCTTACTTCCATTTGGGAGAAAAAAGATTAAGCAATGCAAAAGAACATCTTGGGGTCTACTTTCCGATGGGCAGCATGAGAGATTAGCTGAAAAATGACCACATAAATGAAAGAATGCCCATTTACTGAACATCACAATTGCTAGCCCTCTTGCTGCAGGCCCAGCTTCATGGACAAATTTTTTGTCGAGAATTTTCACTGCTATCTTCCAATCCACCTGCATTATGGTTATTTATTATTTAAATTAAAATTATTTAAATTCCAGAAACCCCCAATCAGGATTAGGGCCATACTGTGCTCACTGCTATACAGACACATTAAGAAAAGGCACTGCTTACTCTAAAAGCAATCCTAGGGCATACACCCAAGACAAACCTAATGACGGAGAACAAATCTTCCATCTAATATGGCTATGGAGCCCTTGTGTCTTATAATCCTTACTCAAAATTTGGACTCCAGAGATAATGTATGTCTATTCTCGGATATACTATCTGTGCTGCCCACTCTATGATCAATTTTCCCAAGCAAGTCCGAGAGGACATTAAATGCTTCAGAAAAATCAGTGGCCCTTTGTGTATCAAGTGAAATAAAGCATCAATATATAAACAGAATGCCTATAATGCACAAGAACTGGAAGTCATGCACTAATGGCAAGACACAGTCAAATGTATATTGCTGACCCAAATGACCTCCACAGGGATTATAAATGTGAGTAAAATCACTGGGATTTCACATCCTCATCCATGTCACAGTCCACTCGTCCTAAGGAAAATCCTTGAGTATAATTCTAAGCATTTCTCCCTGTGTTCAGAACAAATGTGCTTTCCAGGGGTGCCATAACATAAGAATGGTCATACTGGGTCAGACCAAAGGTCATCTGGCCCAGTATCCTGTCTGCCGATGCCAATGCAAGGTGCCCCAAAGGGAATGAACAGGTAATCAAGTGATCCATCTCCTGTTGCCCATTCCCAGACTCTGGCAGACAGAGGCTAGGGACACCATCCCTGCCCATCCTGGCTAATAGCCATTGATGGACCTATCCTCCATGAATTTATCTAGCTCTTTTTTGAACCCTGTTGTAGTCTTGGCCTTCACAACATCCTCTGGCAAAGAGTTTCATAGGTTGACTGTGTGTTGGGTGAAGAAATACTTCCTTTTGTTTTAAACCTGCTACCTATTAATTTCATTTGGTGACCCCTAGTTCTTGTGTCACAAGAAGGAGTAAACAACACTTCCTTATTTACTTTCTCCACACCAGTCATTTTATAGACCTCTATCATAACCCCCTTAGTCATCTCTTTTCCAAGCTAAAAAGTCCCAGTCATATTAATCTCTCCTCATATGGCAGCCGTTCCATACTCCTAATTATTTTTTATTAGAGAAGCAGTATTAAATAGCATAGTGTTACACGAGGAAGAGAGGAGTTATCACAAAAAGATTTTTCCAAAATTTTTATATTTTTCCCCCTCATATCTATTTACATAACATCTGCAATATTCATATACTTCTTGAAACAACATTGTCTTCAAACTAAGTACTCTAATACTCTTATTAGAGCAGCAAACACACTATGCCAGCAGTCTAATACTTATACTTTAAACAGCCCTGGAACAAGACAGTTTGAATGCACAAAGGAGAAGGACAATGTTGATAATGAAACAGATTTTAGTTATCTTTCAAAAAGCTTTTCTGTGGATATCAACCATTTATTAACAATACCTCATCAGTGTTCTATTTATTGTTGGGATCGGTTAAAAATCTAAAATGAAAACTCTCCACCAAACTTTTAGACCTCCACCTTGCCACCATTGGAGGCAGGTATGGTGCGGGAGTGGAGTCAGCAGGGGAAAGAATCAGTGCCACATGAGGACGACACTAAAGCAGGAGTGGGCAAACTTTTTGGGCTGAGGGCCACATCTGGGTGGGGAAATTGTATGCAAGGCAGGGGGTGCGGTGTGCAGGAACAGGCTCAGGGCAACAGATTGGGGCAGAGGAGGGGTGTGGGATGTATGAGGGGGCTCAGGGAAGGGGGTTGGGGTGCAGGAGGGGTGTGGATTGTGGGAGGGAGCTTAGGGCAGGGAATTGGGGTGCAGGGTACAGCAGGGGGCTCAGGGCAGGGAGTTGGGGGGGCGGCACGCAGGAGGGGTTCAGGCTCCAGCCTGGCACCACTTGCTTAAAGCAGCTCCGGGGTGGCAGCAGTATGCACCGGGGCCAGGGCAGGCTCCCTGCCTGCCCGCCCTGGCCCCATGCTGCACCAGGAAGCGGCCAGCACCATGTCCCTGCACAGCCCCCTGGGGGGGTGGAGGCACAGGGCTCCGCTCGCTGCCTTTGCCATGCCTCCAGGTACCTCCCCCAAAGCTCCCATTGGCCGTGGTTCCCCGTTCCCTGCCAATGGGAGCTGCAGGGCGGTGACTGGAGGCAAGGGCAATAAACAAAGCCCTTTGCCCCCTCGGGGCCGCAGGGATGTGGTGATGGCCGCTTCCGAGAGTGGTGCGGGGCCTGTGGCACCATGGTGGGCAGTTCCGCGGGCCGGATCCAAAGCCCTGAGGGGCTGGATCTGGCCCGTAGTTTACCAACCCCTGCACTAAAGCCTTGACATCCATGACATCAGATGAACGAATCCATTTTGAAAGGAACTGAGTAACAGTCAGAAGTCACAAATTAGACAAATTAATTTTGAGGCAACTACTACAAAAGCCTTTATTAGGGAACCAACAGATGGACTGTAGAAACTGATGTGTGGCTTCTGGAAATCAAACAAGCTTTACAATTTTTTTTTTTTTTTTTGGTAAACAAATCAAGGAATTAACCCATACTCAACAACTCAATTATTCATAAGATTAAGAGGTTTATTAAAATTGCATGGAACACTGCAAGTTACTTTCCTCCAGAACACCACCTAAGCACAACTACCCTATTCAGATGTAGGCACCAAATGGTATAAAAAAAAATCAGGGGCCAAATTAAACTGTGGCATAAGCAAGTACAATATCATGTATGTCAATGGACTGTCACACCAAGACTAAATTTAGTCCTCAAAATTATAAAGAGGTAACACTTCCTCATAAGAAAAGTAGTAATTATCAGTGCATTAGGTCAGGATTTGCCACCTTTTGTTCAATACTGTCCATTTGCCAGTCCCTACGTTTTATTGAACTTCTGTTTTTATAGATCCAAATCAATTATTTATTTGACCAAATATAAAAATCATCCTAAAGAGCTGAACTACTATAGAGCTTGTTAGGAATTTACAAATATTTCCTTGCTCCTACAAATTGAACACCTATACTTTTGATTGCTGCACACAAATCATTATCCAAAGAAGAGTTATGCACATTCTTTCTAAGAAATGTCATTGTATCAAGATCAAACAGATGACATAACAATTAAAATCAGACTCTAAAGTCAGAAGGAACCACCACGATCGTCTAGTCCAGGGGTGGGCAAACTACAGCCCAAGGGCTGCATGTTTTAATCCGGCCCTCGAGCTCCCGCTGGGGAGCGGGTGCCAGGGAGCAGGGTTGAGGGCTTGCCTCGCTCCGCGCAGCATATACCCCTTCTGGCTCCTACACCTAAGGGCAGCCAAGGGGCTCCACGCTGCCCCCACCCCAAGTGCCGCCTCCATAGCTCCCACTGGCTGGGAACCATGACCAAAGGAAACTTCAAGGGTGACACCTGCAGACAGCTGCAGCGTATGGAGCCACCTGGCAGTGCCTCTGCGTAGGAGCTGGTGTGGGGACGTGCCGCTGCTTCTGGGAGCTGCTTGAGGTAAGCGCACTCCAGAGCCTGCACCTGACCCCATCCCGTGCCCCAACCCCCGGCCCACCCCTATACCCCTCCCGCCCTCTGAATCCCTCGGTCCCAGCCCAGAGCACACTCCTGCACCCCCAACCCCTCATCCTCAGCCCCACCCTGTACCCCAACCTGGAACCCGCTCCCACATCCTGAATGCCTCATTTCTGGCCACACCCCAGAGCCCTCACCCGGAGTCCTCACCCCCTTCCACACCCCAACCCCCAATTTCGTGAGCATTCATAGCCCACCAAACAATTTCCATACCCAAATGTGGCCCTCAGACCAAAAAGTTGGCCCACCTCGATCTAGTCTGACTCCTGAACATTTCAGGCCACAGAACATCACCCACCCACTACTGTAATAGACCAGCCACTCAGCCAGAGGTTAGGGAAGTCCTCGAAGACTTCAAGTTACAGAGAATCCACCATTTACGCTATTTAAACCTGCAAGTGACCTGTGCCCCATGTTGCAGAGGAAGGCGAAAACAGCCAGGTTCTCCATCAATCTGACCCAGGGAAAATTCCTTCCCAGCCCCCAAAACAGTGATCAGTTAGACCCTGAGCACGACCCACCACACAGACATTCTCCATAGTAATTCAGAGCCTCCCCATCTAGTGTCCCATCACCAGCCATTGGGAGTTATTTGGTGCTAGCTGCTGCAGATCGGCAACATGTCACTGTAGACAATTTCATCATACAATCCCCTCCATAAATTTTATCAAGCTCCGTCTTGCCAGTTAGGGTTTTTGCCCCCTCTGCTCCCCTTTGAAGGCTGTTCCAGAACTTCACTCCTCTGATGGTTAGAAACTTTCTTCTAATTTAAAACCTAAACTTGTTGATGGCCAATTTATATCAATATGTTCTTGTGACACATGGGTGGTCAACTTAAATAACTCCTCTCCATCCCTGGTATTCATCCCTCTGAACACTTTCGGAATATTCGCCATGAAGAGCTATTTCTTGGTTCTCAGAGATCTCTCATTTGTACTTCCTACTGTACCTCTAAGACCATCCAGACTGGTCATTCATTCAACAACCTAGGTGATTAGAAATCCTTAAAAAAGCAACCACCACCACACTCTGATTAGCTAGCAATTTTCAGGTGTGTTACTACAGAATTTCTAATCAGAACTCAGTTTCCCCCAAAATGTAACTTTTCTTCCCCCCCCCCCCCCCAAACTAGTAGCACTGAGGACAAAGTTTTCCAACATGGTGCCTATATTTGACACTTCAAATAAGTGAGTTGATTTTCAAAGGTCCTGAATACATGCAGCTTCCAATGACATGAATCAATACTGTTTTTACTAGAGGTGTGTTTTGTTTTGAACCTTACATTGTTTAACACATTTGGCCTTGTGTTCACTACTAAAAAGGTCATGTTTTTATAGTAAGCTAACTAATACATTAGTTATCTAGATGTAAAACCCGAGTGGAGATAAGACTCTGTAGGTTTCATTGCTGCAACTGGTGAGGTCAGCTGCAGGTGGGGTATGGGGAGGCAAACCATTGACCTCACCTGGCTGTATCACTAACCACAGCAAACCTGATTATATTCAGGTTGATCTCCCACCTCCAATTAAAGGAGGGAAAATTGTATAGTGTAATTCCAAGATCTCAATCAAGAATGGAATTCCATTTCACCTATTCTTTGTTATACACAAGGCCGTCAATCTTTTTCTTTATATTTCTGGATTGATAGCAGAATGTCTCATTTCTCCCTAACACTACTGCAGAAAAACTAAAATACATCTTTTATTAATATAGAAGTATATTTCAGAAATTCTAAAGACTGTCGAGTTATCAATCATGCAGAGAACACCTTCTCTAGCAGAGTTTTCTATATCATTATCTAGCTGCTTTAAATCTTGCATCAAAAACTACTAACAAATTTGTGCTCCGCTTGGAAAGGAAGACAATCTCAAAACCTGTCAAGCAAAACAAAAAAAGTGAGACAAATACCCATTTTGTCCCCTACTCCCAGTTTGCTTTCATCATGTACACTTTGTACAAGGTAGCTTGTAGGGCTGCTCCTAGCTGGTCAGGCTCTTGTACCAGATATGGACAGGCTTCAGAGCTCCCTTCCAAGAGATGTGTTCAATTTAAGACTCTATAATGCACTGCAAGAAATGGCTGTTTTAAGCTTAAGATAAGGTATTAGAGAGACAAGGTAGATAAGGTAATGTTTTATTGGACCAACTTCTGTTGGCAAGAGAGACAAGCTTTCAAACCACACAGTGCTCTTCTTCGGGTCTGGGAAAGGTATTCCAAGCATCACAGCTAAATGCAAGATGGAACAGACTGTTTAGCATAAGTAGTTAGCACATATTCTGAAGGGTCAGTCAAGGTAGAGTGGCCCATTAAGGTGTGTTACACAGCACCACCTACTGGTTGAACAACAGCCGTGTTAATCTGTATTCGCAAAAAGAAAAGCAGTACTTGTGGCACCTTAGAGACTAACAAATTTATTAGAGCATAAGCTTTCGTGAGCTACAGCTCGTGAGCTGTAGCTCACAAAAGCTTATGCTCTAATAAATTTGTTAGTCTCTAAGGTGCCACAAGTACTGCTTTTCTTCTTACTGGTTGAATAGTATACCGTTTAGCATTTCATTACTGTTTCTAGCAGAAAGGGACCTTTGAGGAATGACAAAATGAGGATTTTTTTTTAAAAGTAAACTTTAAAAAGCTCTATTTATCCACAAAACAGAAAAACAGATACTCTATCAGCAGCGCACTGCAAGCACAGGCCTCTATCCTAGCATATACTCACCCCCACATCTCAGTGGTGAAGAGGTAGATTCAAACTCTATGCCAGTTCAATTCCTACAATACAAATCCATTTGGTTCAGCTTCTTTCATTCAAAGTGTGTTCCCAAAATGCTTTACAGAGTTAAAAATAATGAAAACGTTATCCTTGGCTTCTCTTCTGAGACAGACAATTAAAACAAGCTATAATGACATCTTTATGACGTGGATACCAGCCTACTAGGAACTGAATTGTTCTAATGTTTATTTAATGGTTCCATTACTGCATTAGTTTAAATCATTAGTTGCACGAACAGGACTAAGTAATTCCTTCCTTCATCTGTCCCACAGCATAGGCACAATTCAATTTTTTGAGGAATTCTAAATTTTGTTGCTTCTAGGCTCAGGCACACTAATTCCAGGTCAAAGTCCTACTTTGCTTAATTAGGGGGATAGTAAAGTGAAGTCTTCACTTCCAGGCTCTTCTACAGCAGAAGCATAAGAGAATTTCATAACATTCCGATTCATAGGTGTCTACAGGTTTGGGGTAGAGTTGAAAAGCAGCTAACAGAGAATGGGAAATTTTCTTCCACAAACTCATAAAAGAGTTCAACCTCCTAGAAAATTCTGCTGAGATTGAAAATTTTGCACATCATTCTTTCATACTCAGTAGATTATCCTCCTGCTTTAAGAGCCTGTAGCTTATTTGAGCCTTCTATATTTCATGCCAAATGCTGGTATCCCTGAGAGGAGGGCAACAAAATAGCGTCACCGATCATACAATGGCACTTGAGTTCTGTAAAGCTAAGCGAAAGGAGGCTCAATAGGTGTTTGATTACCTAATCTCAACCCACAGGAGACAGATGAATGTTAGAGCTAAATGTAGTAAAGGTACAAAATAAAGTAACAATACATAATTTCCAAGAAGCAGCATCACTTATGATGTTACTACATGAAATATTACCCAATATGATATTAGGATGACATTCTCACCCCCCAAATATAATCTATGCATACCTCAGTCACCCGTTTCAGGAAAAAACTGAGAGACAGATGGGCCTTATTCTATAGCCTGAAGTTTAACCAGGCAGGCTCTGCTGGACTAGTAAAAGGTGGTTATTCCAAAGCCAGAGATCCTCTAATTTAATAGGTTTCTTTATTTTTGTAATCAGTAAAATGTGTTTAACAAACAAACTTCATGTCCTACTGCATTAGAGTTAAATATCACAGTAAATATACTGTCATAAGTCATTCTGGCATGACACAAAATAAGATGGCCAAAACTCCAAGTCTATAACATGTTAAAACAAAAATCCATTAACACTTCCAGTTAAATTACTCTATTATATATATTTTATTTCAGAGTGCTTGAAATTCCACTGCAGTTTTGTGTTTCCAAAATGTGGCTTGCAAAAATTCAGAGGACTACCCTCATGAGGGAACTAAACGTATTAGCTAGTAGATGCAGAAAGAGCACTGTGTTGCATTCCCCTGCTGCTGGGAAGAGGAACCAGTTTTACAGAATGCTGACCTGGACACTGTTTGGAGGCCTGGCTAGTACAGGTCTGATAAATGTGAATCTCCAACCCCTGCATAGCAGAAAGGAAAATTAGATTTTTGTCTCTTCCCTCTATCTAGAGCCTTTCGATCACCGCCAGTGCATGGGAGGAAGAAACATAAGTGGTCTGCTAATTTACCCTTCCCCGGCATCCTTTTTATGGGTCACACTCTATGATTACCTCTGGTCCTGCCACTATTTGGTGATACCTACAGCTTTCCTAAGCAACAGCAGCATTAAAAATGGAAAGTATTTCTAACAGTTTCACTGCTACCAACAAGGTTCCGATATTCATTTCACCATTCTGTTTTTTAATAAAGCTATGAGCAACAAGAAAGTGACTGAAGCAGTCTGTAGAATCTGAGACACAACACTGCATTGCTTCACGTTCAGGCCACTTTTAGAAGTTTTATCTTTGCAATTATCTGAGAAGAATTATTTCTTCCTTTAATCAAAACTTAAATTCTGCAGAAATTGATGTCTTAAGTCCACTCACACTTGCCAAAGGAAGCTTCCCAACTCATGATTAGATGTGCAGGGAATTTTTTCCCCATTTTGCGCTAGAAGTCTAACTTGCTTTTGAGAATACAGGGGAAAAAAACCCTAGTTATAATACATTTACTATAATGTAACTACTTCCATTGTTTTCTAAAGAGGTTATGTCCTTCCAGTTTGATTTCCACAGAAATAAAAATACTGAAAATGCATGAAAAGCCGAGATGCTAAATCTAAAGCAGACAGCTGCCTCTACACAATCCACAGAGTGGAACAGTTCTCTGACTGTCTCTGTTGTACAATTCCCCGCTCTGTTGCTAAATTCTGCAACTGCATCATTAATGGCAATATACAATGCACCTTTAAGTTTAACTAATAATTATGTTTCAAAGGCATTATTCTAATTGATTCGTATTTTACTTTCACCTTTTAAAATTACTTACAGAAAAAACAAAGTGGTAAGGGGAAAAAATACATGTAGAACAAAAAGTGTGACTAAGGCATACACTATTTTCACAGTGTTTTGAGAAACTGATGGCTCATTGTTCTCCCCAAACTATCACATTTACAGAATGGGGTCATGTGTTCTACAATATTATGCCTTACCTCTCTATAAGATACTAGTAAAGAGTATAAAGGACATTAGGTAGATAACTTCAATTTAAGTAGAGTGTCAAAAGTAATCCAGGGTTTTAATTTTTGTCTGAGAGTTACAGGAAATCTCTCCCATATACTCTTTCAAATGAAGCGAGGGAAGAGGAGAATTTCACTACATTTCTGGAGCAGCTATTTCTCTAGCATTTCAGCAACGAAAGAATGGAGGGAATCCAAAAGTTTGTTGGAGAGACTCCGCTATCCAGCTACTTGTCCACAGGACCTTACTGATATGGAGTTGAATCTTGCCTTTGCAAATAAGACTTAAGTAAACAGGGAGATTAAAACCCCAGAAGAAAATAGGCTTGCTATTTAAATAAATACCAGCATAACTCATTGGCAAAGTAAGTGTGAGGAATATGAAGAAGCAGATTAAGTTTACTTTTGACAAAGTTTTGCAAAGCAAAAGCTTTGCGGAAGACAGTACGAGAATTCAGAAGCAGTCCAAAAAATCTGGTTTACACCAAGTAGCACATGAGTTGTAACAAATTTGTCAATAAAAGGTGTTTCTTCCATTTTAATACTATAAATGCTTTTAGCAATTCAAAAGTATTTTTAAATGAAAAAAATTATGCAAATTCATAACACTAAGCAGAGAAAAACTGTTTCAATTGATCACTTCTCAGAGATTAATGCAATGATGTAAAAACAAATTATATTGCCTGCCAACTGCACAATTAGAGTCCTCCGTTTTTTTGTTTTTTTTTTAAAAAAGTGTTTTGCTGAAGAACAAACAAGTGAGCTTTATTTAAAAACCAACAAACACTCACGAACTGTACATGAAAAGAAAATTAATCTTTACATTTCCGGTGGACTCTAATATTACAATTCTAAATGTGTTGAATAGCCCTGCAGAAGGACTTCAGAAAAACGGGGGAAACCATCTCCAGCACCTAACATATTCCCAACAGACCACCTCAAATAAGAAATCATCACATGCTCCCGTACACTACAGGGAGAACACGCAGGAAACCTATTTACCTTTTTGGATCCAGTAACCATCCCAAACACTCCAAGAAATCTGTTATCTGCAGCCATAACATATTCTGTGTTCCAAGGAGAAAGTTTGGGATAGATACACATTAAAACACTAAAAACCACCTTCACCAAACAAGGACACTCCAACAGAGAAGTACATTGCATCACAGAACGGGTCACTCAAATGCTTTGAGAGAACCTGCTTCAATAGAGGAAAAAATAACCCTCCATCCACACACCCTTAGTTGTCACCCATTACCCCAAACTGGAATCCAAATGGGATTACAACCTACAATTTGATGGGGACCACATCCTGAAAGGAATCTTTCCCAAACTCCCTCCTTCTGGGCTTCAAACAATCCCCCAAACTCAACATAAGAAGCAAGCTCCCCACAGACCAGGGCATACCAAGTCAAAGCAACATCAGACCTGCCAGAGCAGATGAAAAACCCACAGACATATCTCCACTGCTACAAATAATCAACCCCCCCAACACCTTTCTGGATTAATTGTCCTACACATGCCCATCACAACATGTGGTGTACCTCATCCAACACACTAAATGCCCCAACAACTGTATGGGTAAAACCAATCACAGTACTGTCGAATGAACTCAAACTGAAAGTGATAGTGTTTTTGTCTTTTAAATCACCCATAGGAGAACACTTTTCACAAAACAATCATTCCACAGCTAACCTCCCAGTCCTCATCCTCAAAGGAAACTTGAGTATCGCCTTCAAAACATGAACCTCGAAGCCTAAATTCATAACTTTGCTAGACACTAAAAAATCATGGTTGTAATAAAGACAGGATTCAGAGTAGCAGCTGTGTTAGTCTGTATTCGCAAAAAGAAAAGGAGTACTTGTGGCACCTTAGAGACTAACCAATTTATTAGAGCATAAGCTTTCGTGAGCTACAGCTCACTTCATCGGATGCATTTGGTGGAAATACACACACACAGAGAACATGAAACAATGGGTTTTATCATACACACTGTAAGGAGAGTGATCTCTTAAGATGAGCCATCACCAGCAGCCGGGGGGGAGGGGAAGAGAAGGAAAACCTTTCATGGTGACAAGCAAGGTAGGCTATTTCCAGTAGTTAACAAGAACATTTGAGGAACAGTGGGGGGTGGGGAGAAATAACATGGGGAAATAGTTTTACTTTGTGTAATGACTCATCCACTCCCAGTCTCTATTCAAGCCCAAGTTAATTGTATCCAGTTTGCAAATTAATTCCAATTCAGCAGTCTCTCGTTGGAGTCTGTTTTTGAAGTTTTTTTTGTTGAAGGATAGCTACCGTCAGGTCTGTAATCGAGTGACCGGAGAGATTGAAGTGTTCTCCAACTGGTTTTTGAATGTTATAATTCTTGACGTCTGATTTGTGTCCATTCATTCTTTTACATAGAGACTGTCCAGTTTGACCAATATACATGGCAGAGGGGCATTGCTGGCACATGATGGCATATATCACATTGGTAGATGCGCAGGTGAACGAGCCTCTGATAGTGTGGCTGATGTGATTAGGCCCTATGATGGTGTCCCCTGAATAGATATGTGGACAGTTGGCAACGGGCTTTGTTGCAAGGATAGGTTCCTGGGTTAGTGGCTCTGGTGTGTGGTGTGTGATTGCTGGTGAGTATTTGCTTCAGATTGGGGGGCTGACTGTAAGCAAGGACTGGTCTGTCTCCCAAGATCTGTGAGAGTGATGGGTCGTCCTTCAGGCTAGGTTGTAGATCCTTGATGATGCACTGGAGAGGTTTTACTTGGGGGCTGAAGGTGATGGCTAATGGCGTTCTGTTATTTTCTTTGTTGGGCCTGTCCCGTAAAAGACATTAACCCCCCATTTTTGTTTTATGACTGTAGAGGTGTTAATGGGCCACTTCACCTTGAATGGTCTCTTGGAATATGTGTTAACTACTTATGCTAAACAATATGTTTCTCCTTGTACTTAGCTGCGACTCTAAGGGCATGTCTACACTACAGCCCAAAATCGATTTCTGTTAGGTTGACTTACAATCAGTTCAGGAATTACTGTGGTGGCTGATGTCCACACTACCCTCCTTCTGTTGGTAGCGTGTCCCCTCACCAGAAGCGCTTCCACTGACTGAAGGGGGGGGCGGGAGCAACTTGGGGAGACTGAGAGCCCTTCATGCAGCTCCCAGACGGGAGCAGCCACACCGAAGTCTCACTTCCCTGAACAGGGAGCCTCCAGGCAGCAGACTTTCTTGTCAAATGGAGCCATGAAATTGACAAGATAGCAAACAGCTGAAGTAATGCAGCATCTACACAGACACTGCATTGGTCTAGCTACACCGACATAAGCCCTATGCCTCCCATGGAAGGGGAGTTATGATGTTGGTGTGGTAGGGCACTTACATTGGCAGGACAATGTAGTGTGTACACTGACATAATTAGGTTGATGTAAGGCTGCTTATGTAGACCTGCGTAGTGTAGACCAGACCCGAGTATATCTTTCCCAGACCTGAAAAGAGTTCTCTAACTTGAAAGCTTGTCTTTCATCAACAGAACTTAGTCCAAAAAAAGACCCTGTCTCTCTAATACTACAAATAAAGATAGGCTGAGTGATTGTTATGTACACATGCTCTGCAGTCTGGAGGAATTCTCTAAATTATGCTGCATCTCTAAACATTTGTCAATAACTTCCTGAATAACTGCATTCACATGACATAAAACCTATTCTGCTCACTGCAGTTGGTTACTGGAATCATACTGCTATGATATGCCCTCAACCATTGTCTTTTATTACATGTAAGCAAGGATATACAACTGAACTATCATGTTTATGCACTGGAGCCAGCCAGAATGCCTCAGCAGAGATGGAAATACATGTATGACTATTCATAAAAGTTTTCATCAGTCACAATAACTAACAAGGTCATAAAGGTGGCACATTCATTTGTGAGAGGTTAAACACTTCAGTTAATTTCTATTCCATTGCAAAGATAGTATCAAGAGACAGCAGAGTATTTGAACTCATCTTTGTATCACTAAATTGTTTGGTCACTGCAAGCATTCCATACAAGTAATCAGCACACTCATCTCCATATCAGAAGACTGTATGAGTTTGTGTCCTAAATATGGAAATTACAGTGCTGCTTTGCAGAATAACAGAATGTAGAGCTATGGATCCCAAAGTGTTGGTCAAAAACAGCTAGAAAGAATTGCAGTATCCGTACAACATTAGCTCTCTTTTACTCAATGAAACCAGTTCCAATTTTCAAAGCCATCTCTCAATTTGATTACCACAAATCTTTCTTCAGTGGGTAGCCCTTTCCAGGATGTAGCTCTCTAGATTCCAGTCCATAAGCAATGCTGCTGCCTGTTTTCTCAAATGTACTGGCCCGCACAGGTACATCATCTCCTCCCTAAAATACTTATGAACAATCCCAGTGACTCTCCTATTTATCTCATGACAGTTCAAAATTGTCTTCCAGCCAACTCCATAGACCTCCTCTCTGCTCCCTCTCCTTGTCTGATACAAGTACTCTGTTTTGTTTTTTGTGTTTTTTTTTTTTTAAGTAAACAAACCTAGCTTCTATAGATAAAAAGGCCTTCTGAACCATGGCTCCTGCCAACTGAAACACTTCCAACTCATCTCTTACCTTCTCTTTTCTTACTATTTGCCATCTCCCTCTGTAAGTGGTCTCATGAACATACTTTAAAATGTAAACTATACAATGTGTTTTTGATCATGTATTAGATTTATCATCTTGTATTACTGAAATGCTGCAAGGCATTTTGACATTTTTAAAAAGATATACACATTTACATTTAATTCTAATTTAGACTACAATCTTTATTTATCCACAAGAAACGATCCTGCCATAAAGTGTTTCAGCACATCTATGTAATTCTATAAATACTGACACTTAGAAAGGCTTAGTCTTTCGGTATGATGGTGCCCTCACTTCATTTTTTCATTTCCAGCAGACCCTAAAAAAAAAAAATCAGTGAATACACACCATGATAAAAACAATTATAATTTATCTTTGTTAGAAATACAGTAAACAATCAAAAACAGTGATGTTGACAACAAATGTAAAAAATGCAATGCTACGCAGACTGGCAGAAGTTAACAATGAAAGAGCAATAAAATTACCTCACCAGAAAAAGCTAATTCTGACTCAATAGTGCCAAAAATTAATAGATACAGATTTTTGTTTTTTAAATATATTTAATCCAACTCTGGTGTAGTAGTGTTTGGATACCCTATTCCCCATTGGCCTAAATGCTATGAACGGACTACCACTTCAGACCTGCTGGGAGTGAATCCTGTCCTTCACACACAAATTCTCATGCATGGCTATGGTCTCTTGGCTACTCATCCTCATGCCCTTCTGTTTAAATGGCTCCATGCCACCACAAGGTGATATGCCAAAGTTATTACAGCACTGCGCCAAGCAAAAACAGGAATACCATCTCATCTACAGAAACCCCTCCTGCACTGGTGCCATATGTCCCTTTACTCCTGTTCCCATGTTTGGTTGCAACCCCCAGTCTCCAAGTAAACATGCTCACTTGAATAGTATCAGAAATGGATGACAATGGGATTTTCAGGAATGTATTGCTGCTAAATATACTAGTCGCACTGCAGTCGGTGCATGGGAAAAAGGAGAACACACGTTAAGTAGTATATGTTCCTAGCTTTCAGGCTGTAATTAAGAGTACAGAAAATAAATCATGTATCTAACAACCACAGTCAGGTCACGGAAGGAATGAAACAAATATCCTAGGTTACAATCAAAGTCTGGAGTCTTTCTAGTCTTCATTCCATATTAGAGTTATGTGCAGCCAAGACACACACACAGGTATCTATCCTTAAAAAAAAAAAAAAAAAAAAAAAAAAAAAGTCAGTTGCAGCTGAATTTTCAGTATGGCTTAAGAGCACTCCCAATGTATTTCACTTCATTCAGTACAACTGATCTCCAAGCAAAACCTCAACTTAGCCATAATAAACGTGAACTATCTTTCACACACCAAGATGGAAGGAAGCAAAATGTTCATGAGCTGTGAATATTCAGCCTAAACAAGGCTTTGATTCCTAAACATATTGAGGATCCACAGCTGCTAAGGAAGTCTAGCCAAAAGCATAGAACTCCAGGTTCTAATTGACTAGAGCCCCAAATAAAGGTTTTGATGAGAAATAATGAAGTAAACAATCAGGTTTTGTTTCACTGATGCTACTAAAAATTAGGAAGAGAGAGTTATAAGACAGTTAGTAAATGTGCAGTTGTTGCAACTGTCAGACAGCATGTTATGCAGAAAGCATAGCCTGCTACAATAAGTGAACACTACATAGTTATGAACACTTGTGGAATTTAAACAGTCAGGTATGTGTGTCTACGTTTAAGAAAAATCACTCAGAAGTATGTTGTTACATTAACCAATCCTGACAAGTGGTCAACTATGAAGATTTTTAAATAGAAAAGTGTTCCAATTGTTTTTAATCTCTGTTCATAAAGGAATGGACTACAGTTAATTAATATCAGTGCCTTGAGAACTCTAATTTTAGAATGGTTTCAGAGTAGCAGCCGTGTTAGTCTGTATTCGCAAAAAGAAAAGGAGTACTTGTGGCACCTTAGAGACTAACAAATTTATTTGAGCATAAGCTTTCGTGAGCTACAGCTCACTTCATTAGATGCATTCAGTGGAAACTAAGTGACTAAACAGAGGGAACAGCGAATAGGACTATATACAAAGTGCAGTGCAGTCAAACGCAAAAAGCAAGCATACTGACAAAATAAAAAAGTTTTCCCTCCATCAGTTATAGCAATCATTTAAAAATAAATTAGAACCTCAGATTTATGAATACCTCAAGAATGGAGGTTCTTCGTAACTGAACAAAATATTATGGTTCTTTCAAAAGTTTACAACTGAACATTGACTTAATACAGCTTTGAAACTTTAAAAAAAAAAAAGGGGAGGGCAGCATTTTTCTTCTGCATAGTAAAGTAGTTTATGTTTAACAGTACTCTATTTGCTTTTTTTCATCTCTGCTGCTGCCTGATTGCATACTTCCAGTTCCAAATGAGGTGTATGGTTGACGGGTCAGTTGGTAACTCTGGTGTTTGTAATTGTTCTACTGTAGTTAGTGTACATATATGGCAGATCCTGTGAATCCTAATCCTTGCGCATCCAAGTACTGGGTTTGCAGAGCTGATCCCCTGGTATGTGTGCTTTCTTTTTGAATTTTTTTTTAAAAAGGACTCCAAGCAGACTTATCTAACTCCTGCGCACATTGTTAAACTCACTGTTACAGAGGTTATGGAGCCCCTCTGTGATGACGGGCACACAACCAGTCATGAAATAAGTAGTGCTACACAGAAGGAGAGTATTTTGACTAGCTTCCACTAAAACATGAAGATACTGTCACTATTTCTTGATCTGTAGCTTCTAAATACATAATGATGTTCTCTGTCTGCCTATAAAAATGCCATGCTTTTTATGGTACATTCATGTAACTATTTTCCATGCAAGATGTATTTGTTTAACCAAATTATAATAGCCAGACACTAAATATATGGTTTCAGAGTAGCAGCCGTGTTAGTCTGTATTCGCAAAAAGAAAAGGAGGACTTGTGGCACCTTAGAGACTAACAAATTTATTTGAGCATAAGCTTTCGTGAGCTACAGCTCACTTCAGTGATCACTTAAAATAAGCCATTACCAGCAGCGGAAGGGGGGTGGGGGGGGAGGAAAACCTTTCATGGTGACAAGCAAAGTAGGCTAATTCCAGCAGTTAACAAGAATATCTGAGGAACAGTGGGGGGTGGGGTGGGGTGGGGGGGAGAAATAACATGGGGAAATAGTTTTACTTTGTGTAATGACTCATCCATTCCCAGTCTCTATTCAAGCCTAAGTTAATTGTATCCAGTTTGCAAATTAATTCCAATTCAGCAGTCTCTCGTTGGAGTCTGTTTTTGAAGCTTTTTTGTTGAAGGATAGCCACTCTTAGGTCTGTGATCGAGTGACCAGAGAGACTGAAGTGTTCTCCAACTGGTTTTTGAATGTTATAATTCTTGACGTCTGATTTGTGTCCGTTCATTCTTTTACGTAGAGACTGTCCAGTTTGGCCAATGTACATGGCAGAGGGGCATTGCTGGCACATGATGGCATATATCACATTGGTAGATGCGCAGGTGAACGAGCCTCTGATAGTGTGGCTCATGTGATTAGGCCCTATGGTGGTATCCCCTGAATAGATGTGGACAGAGTTGGCAATGGGCTTTGTTGCAAGGATAGGTTCCTTGGTTAGTGGTTCTGTTGTGTGGTGTGTGGTTGCTGGTGAGTATTTGCTTCAGATTGGGGGGCTGACTGTAAGCAAGGACTGGCCTGTCTCCCAAGATCTGAGAGAGCGATGGCTCGTCCTTCAGGATAGGTTGTAGATCCTTGATGATGCGTTGGAGAGGTTTTAGTTGGGGGCTGAAGGTGATGGCTAGTGGCGTTCTGTTATTTTCTTTGTTGGGCCTGTCCTGTAGTAGGTGACTTCTGGGTACTCTTCTGGCTCTGTCAATCTGTTTCTTCACTTCAGCAGGTGGGTATTGTAGTTGTAGGAATGCATGATAGAGATCTTGTAGGTGTTTGTCTCTGTCTGAGGGGTTGGAGCAAATGCGGTTATATTGCAGAGCTTGGCTGTAGACAATGGATTGTGTGGTATGATCTGGATGAAAGCTAGAGGCATGTAGGTAGGAATAGCAGTCGGTAGGTTTCCGATATAGGGTGGTGTTTATGTGACCATCGCTTATTAACACTGTAGTGTCCAGGAAGTGGATCTCTTGTGTGGACTGGTCCAGGCTGAGGTTGATGGTGGGATGGAAATTGTTGAAATCATGGTGGAATTCCTCGAGGGCTTCTTTTCCATGGGTCCAGATGATGAAGATGTCATCATGTGCCAGCAATGCCCCTCTGCCATGTACATTGGTCAAACTGGACAGTCTCTACGTAAAAGAATGAATGGACACAAATCAGACGTCAAGAATTATAACATTCAAAAACCAGTTGGAGAACACTTCCATCTCTCTGGTCACTCGATCACAGACCTAAGAGTGGCTATCCTTCAACAAAAAAGCTTCAAAAACAGACTCCAACGAGAGACTGCTGAATTGGAATTAATTTGCAAACTGGATACAATTAACTTAGGCTTGAATAGAGACTGGGAATGGATGAGTCATTACACAAAGTAAAACTATTTCCCCATGTTATTTCTCCCCCCCACCCCACCCCACCCCCCACTGTTCCTCAGATATTCTTGTTAACTGCTTGAAATAGCCTACCTTACTTGTCACCATGAAAGGTTTTCCTCCTCCCCCCCCCCCGCTGCTGGTGATGGCTTATCTTAAGTGATCACTCTCCTTACAGTTTTCAGAGTAGCAGCCGTGTAAGTCTGTATTCGCAAAAAGAAAAGGAGTACTTGTGGCACCTTTAAATTTGTTAGTCTCTAAGGTGCCACAAGTACTCCTTTTCTTTTTTCTCCTTACAGTGTATGATAAACCCATTATTTCATGTTCTCTGTGTGTGTATACCAATCTCCCCTGTTTTTTCCACCAAATGCATCTGATGAAGTGAGCTGTAGCTCACAAAAGCTTATGCTCTAAGGTGCCACAAGTACTCCTTTTCTTTTTATTAAAAATATATGGTAAAAGT
Organism: Dermochelys coriacea; assembly: GCF_009764565.3. Lineage (NCBI taxonomy): Eukaryota > Metazoa > Chordata > Testudines > Dermochelyidae > Dermochelys > Dermochelys coriacea. Next base: position 17,705,101 of record NC_050085.1, on the reverse strand, counting down.
TTTAGCATGATAAAGGGTAATGTTCTTTTTGAAAGATAACGTTTAAATGTCTTAGACACTCTGAACTGAATTAATAATTAAATATTATACAACTTGCAATACTAGCTATAGATGGAGAATAGTCGCATCTCTGTAGAAGTCAGCCCTGAAAAGCATTTGGAAAATGTAGTGTTAGGAATACCACTAACTTCAAAACCGCATTATCTGAAAATGTTTTTACCTACTACAGTAGAACTTCGCGTTACGAACATCAGAGTTATGAACTGACCAGTTAACCACACACCTCATTTAGAACTGGAAATACACAATCAGGCGGCAGCAGAGACGAAATAAAAAAAGGAAATACAGTATAGTACTGGGTTAAACCAACTACTAAAAAAAAAAAAGGAGTATTTGTTTTCTGCATAGTAAAGTTTCAAAGCTGTATAAAATCAATGTTCAATTGTAAACTTTTGAAAGAACTAACATTTTGTTTAGAGTTACAAACATTTCAGAGTTACGAACAACCTCCATTCCCCAGGTGTCTTTAATGCTGAGGTTCTACAGAACTGCTGAATATATCAGGTACATACAGGAGGACATCTCCTCTATAAAGGTTTGATCTTCCCCTTTGAATCATGGAAATTTTGAAATTAAATACTGTGTGCACTTGTGCAGGGATCCATATATATGCTTATATCTGCAGTGACGATGCACAATTACACAGTCTAATTTCTGGAAACCACAGTTCAAGTCCAACTTAGGTCACAAATATCAGTTGTTTGGTCTCCAGTGCAGATTTCTGGACAAAACCACAGAAGTTTGCCAGCCATGCCAATCCCAGTTTAGGGGAGGCTTGGGATATGAATAGCAGGGGGAAACCAGGATGGAGGTGGACTGGCAGAGCTGGGTGCACCTGTGCAACACCTGCTCACATTTTATTTGAATCAAGGCAGTACTTGTCACACAAGCCTACATGTGCATTAAAACTCACTAAAAAACTGTTAATTTGACCACCCACCTCACCCCACCACTGTAGCAAAAACGTCCATATTCTCTCACTGTCTAAATTCTCATGCAGCATCTTATGGGGTTTGTTTTTAATTGTATTTTGTCTACAAAACAGTGTGCCAAATTTAATGCTTTTTATCATAAAATATTCAATTTTGCTATGAAGAAGAGCAAAAATCCTCCTCAAAAAGTCTCAGTCTTTAGTTCCTTTAGTGGCTTTGAGTTACAAGGGTTAGGTCTAGGAGCACTCTGCTGGTGTTATAAATTAAATAACCTGCTTTTGGGCAGACTGAATGGTCCCTACCATCAGTCATTCCAGAGTAACGTCTAAGTAAAGGTCCAATAGACTGCTCTCACAAAGATCTCAAACCTTTTGTTAATCTATGAATGAACTGAATGCTCACGAAAGTGAGGACTAGTAGCACTGACCATTTAATTAAACGCATTCTGACACAAAATGTAGTATTCCATAAATGGTTAATCATGTGCAAATGAAATTTGGTCTCCACAGCCATTTTAGCAGGAAAATTAAAGGTTAGCTTTTTTATATGTTTCAGAGTAGCAGCCGTGTTAGTCTGTATTCGCAAAAAGAAAAGGAGGACTTGTGGCACCTTAGAGACTAACAAATTTATTTGTTAGTCTCTAAGGTGCCACAAGTACTCCTTTTCTTTTTTATATGTAGCACTTTCCAAACAATTCGGAAAAACTTCTATCCACAGTTCACATTTGAGCTCTTTTGTAGGGCACCATGTTTCACTCAAACTGTGGTTTCTAAGCAGTTATAACAATATGGAAGCTCAGACAGCAAACCACCATTCACAATAAGCACATTCTTCTGGCCAACGTTTTCTCTCAGTAAGTTATAATGCCTAAAGCTATAAGGCAGCAGTTCCCAACCTGGGAGTCCTCATGAGATGGGATGGGGAAGTACAAGTCACTAACAGAGAGAGGAGTAGAGGGGGACATGGAGACTGCAATACTTCTTGATAGAAGAAACACTCCCTATTTGGGGCTAATGTCTTGTGACAGAAAACTTGGTGTGCAGATCCTGGCCGCCTTCCCTTCATAGTCCTGTGGTAGCCCCAAGTGTAGCACACTTGGAGGCTTCCAGACCTCGCCTTTATAAATAAAACATAGCAAGGAGTTACCAAAAGGCATCACCTACCTCCTACTTCTAAAAGGAACACAGATCCCTGTGGTTGAAGGAAGTGGAAGAAAGAGGGAGGAAGCCACCAACAGAGTATTGTGCATATATAATTAAATAGAAGAAAACAACCCAACGGGGAAGTAAGGTGAAAAGGGAAAGAATGAGTTGCTAATGAATGCATCTATGCAGTTACTAAAAAAGAAAAGGAGTACTTGTGGCACCTTAGAGACTAACAAATTTATTAGAGCATAAGCTTTCGTGAGCTACAGCTCACTTCATCGGATGCATTTGGTGGAAAAAACAGAGGAGAGATTTATATACACACACACAGAGAACATGAAACAATGGGTTTATCATGCACACTGTAAGGAGAGTGATCACTTAAGATAAGCCATCACCAGCAGCAGGGGGGGGAAAGGAGGAAAACCTTCCATGGTGACAAGCAGGTAGGCTAATTCCAGCAGTTAACAAGAATATCAGAGGAACAGTGGGGGGTGGGGTGGGGGGGAGAAATACCATGGGGAAATAGTTTTACTTTGTGTAATGACTCATCCATTCCCAGTCTCTATTCAAGCCTAAGTTAATTGTATCCAGTTTGCAAATTAATTCCAATTCAGCAGTCTCTCGTTGGAGTCTGTTTTTGAAGCTTTTTTGTTGAAGGATAGCCACTCTTAGGTCTGTGATCGAGTGACCAGAGAGATTGAAGTGTTCTCCAACTGGTTTTTGAATGTTATAATTCTTGACGTCTGATTTGTGTCCATTCATTCTTTTACGTAGAGACTGTCCAGTTTGGCCAATGTACATGGCAGAGGGGCATTGCTGGCACATGATGGCACATATCACATTGGTAGATGCGCAGGTGAACGAGCCTCTGATAGTGTGGCTGATGTGATTAGGCCCTATGATGGTATCCCCTGAATAGATATGTGGACAGAGTTGGCAACGGGCTTTGTTGCAAGGATAGGTTCCTGGGTTAGTGGTTCTGTTGTGTGGTGTGTGCTTGCTGGTGAGTATTTGCTTCAGATTGGGGGGCTGTCTGTAAGCAAGGACTGGTCTGTCTCCCAAGATCTGAGAGAGCGATGGCTCGTCCTTCAGGATAGGTTGTAGATCCTTGATGATGCGTTGGAGAGGTTTTAGTTGGGGGCTGAAGGTGATGGCTAGTGGCGTTCTGTTGTTTTCTTTGTTGGGCCTGTCCTGTAGTAGGTGACTTCTGGGTACTCTTCTGGCTCTGTCAATCTGTTTCTTCACTTCAGCAGGTGGGTATTGTAGTTGTAGGAATGCATGATAGAGATCTTGTAGGTGTTTGTCTCTGTCTGAGGGGTTGGAGCAAATGCGGTTATATCGTAGCGCTTGGCTGTAGACAATGGATCGAGTGGTATGATCTGGATGAAAGCTAGAGGCATGTAGGTAGGAATAGCGGTCAGTAGGTTTCCGATATAGGGTGGTGGTTATGTGACCATCGCTTATTAGCACCGTAGTGTCCAGGAAGTGGATCTCTTGTGTGGACTGGTCCAGGCTGAGGTTGATGGTGGGATGGAAATTGAAATCCTCCTGAAGGTCGAAACAGCAGCCTGGATTTCTACATAGACTGCTTCCGCCAACGTGCACGAGCTGAAATTGTGGAAAAGCAGCATCGCTTACCCCATAACCTCAGCCATGCAGAACACAGTGCCATCCACAGCCTCAGAAACAACTCTGACATCATAATCAAAAAGGCTGACAAAGGAGGTGCTGTCGTCATCATGAATAGGTCGCAGTATGAACAAGAGGCTACTAGGCAGCTCTCCAACACCACTTTCTACAAGCCATTACCCTCTGATCCCACTGAGAGTTACCAAAAGAAACTACAGCATTTGCTCAAGAAACTCCCTGAAAAAGCACAAGAACAAATCCGCACAGACACACCCCTGGAGCCCCGACCTGGGGTATTCTATCTGCTACCCAAGATCCATAAACCTGGAAATCCTGGACGCCCCATCATCTCAGGCATTGGCACCCTGACAGCAGGATTGTCTGGCTATGTAGACTCCCTCCTCAGGCCCTTCGTTACCAGCACTCCCAGCTATCTTCGAGACACCACCGATTTCCTGAGGAAACTACAGTCCATTGGTGATCTTCCTAAAAACACCATCCTAGCCACTATGGATGTAGAAGCCCTCTACACCAACATTCCACACAAAGATGGACTACAAGCCGTCAGGAACAGTATCCCCGATACTGTCACGGCTAACCTGGTGGCAGAACTTTGTGACTTTGTCCTGACCCATAACTATTTCACATTTGGTGATAATGTATACCTTCAAATCAGCGGCACTGCGATGGGTACCCGCATGGCCCCACAGTATGCCAACATTTTTATGGCTGACTTAGAACAACACTTCCTCAGCTCTCGTCCCCTAATGCCCCTACTCTACTTGCGCTACATTGATGACATCTTCATCATCTGGACCCATGGAAAAGAAGCTCTTGAGGAATTCCACCATGATTTCAACAATTTCCATCCCACCATCAACCTCAGCCTGGACCAGTCCACACAAGAGATCCACTTCCTGGACACTACGGTGCTAATAAGCGATGGTCACATAACCACCACCCTATATCGGAAACCTACTGACCGCTATTCCTACCTACATGCCTCTAGCTTTCATCCAGATCATACCACTCGATCCATTGTCTACAGCCAAGCGCTACGATATAACCGCATTTGCTCCAACCCCTCAGACAGAGACAAACACCTACAAGATCTCTATCATGCATTCCTACAACTACAATACCCACCTGCTGAAGTGAAGAAACAGATTGACAGAGCCAGAAGAGTACCCAGAAGTCACCTACTACAGGACAGGCCCAACAAAGAAAATAACAGAACGCCACTAGCCATCACCTTCAGCCCCCAACTAAAACCTCTCCAACGCATCATCAAGGATCTACAACCTATCCTGAAGGACGAGCCATCGCTCTCTCAGATCTTGGGAGACAGGCCAGTCCTTGCTTACAGACAGCCCCCCAATCTGAAGCAAATACTCACCAGCAAGCACACACCACACAACAGAACCACTAACCCAGGAACCTATCCTTGCAACAAAGCCCGTTGCCAACTCTGTCCACATATCTATTCAGGGGATACCATCATAGGGCCTAATCACATCAGCCACACTATCAGAGGCTCGTTCACCTGCGCATCTACCAATGTGATATATGCCATCATGTGCCAGCAATGCCCCTCTGCCATGTACATTGGCCAAACTGGACAGTCTCTACGTAAAAGAATGAATGGACACAAATCAGACGTCAAGAATTATAACATTCAAAAACCAGTTGGAGAACACTTCCATCTCTCTGGTCACTCGATCACAGACCTAAGAGTGGCTATCCTTCAACAAAAAAGCTTCAAAAACAGACTCCAACGAGAGACTGCTGAATTGGAATTAATTTGCAAACTGGATACAATTAACTTAGGCTTGAATAGAGACTGGGAATGGATGAGTCATTACACAAAGTAAAACTATTTCCCCATGGTATTTCTCCCTCCCACCCCACCCCCCACTGTTCCTCTGATATTCTTGTTAACTGCTGGAATTAGCCTACCTGCTTGTCACCATGGAAGGTTTTCCTCCTTTCCCCCCCCTGCTGTGGGTGATGGCTTATCTTAAGTGATCAGTCTCCTTACAGTGTGCATGATAAACCCATTGTTTCATGTTCTCTGTGTGTGTGTGTATATAAATCTCTCCTCTGTTTTTTCCACCAAATGCATCCGATGAAGTGAGCTGTAGCTCACGAAAGCTTATGCTCTAATAAATTTGTTAGTCTCTAAGGTGCCACAAGTACTCCTGTTCTTTTTGCGAATACAGACTAACACGCCTGCTACTCTGAAACCTATGCAGTTACTGAAGTACTCCACTAGTGTACTACCATGTTATTGCAGTTTGTCTGGAAGACAAGAAGTATGGTATGAAAACCAACTCTGGAGGACTGGAGCAAGACAGACAATCCAGATCAACAGAAAAAAAAACCCCAGTATGTGCACTTTTAGACCTCTCAATTCAATGAGCTATATGCAATCCACGTTAGATTCCGATTGCTATTCAGTGCTTTAAGTGAACTAAATGGGTGATATCTGTCCACTGCTGATGGAACAGACAACTGCACCACAAAATTATGACCACTACTGACACCTCTGTTCTATTCTGTACAGGTGATTCCTCTAGAACAAAACTGAGGTTCCATATGGGGTAATTTAGGGATGCTTACACTGACCCTGCTGCACTTAACCTGTTCAGTGAATAATTAGACAACAGCAGTCAATCAGGAACTTTTCACCAGCACTAAAGTCAATAAATAAAATCAAGACAATAGAAATTTTACTTAACTATATTCTGTCATACTACTTCTCCCTCAATTTTCAAACTGAAGTATCAAAAAGTGACAAACTACAAAGGGATTAATTATACTGATAATTTGAGAGACCATTTAAATTCTTCGTAAATTCATGGTTACCTAATATGCAGAAAGCAATGTCATTATTAAATACAACAACGAATAAGAAAAAGAAAGTCATCCTTTATGAAACAATTCCCACAGATTAGAAATGTCAACAGGAATAGAGTACAAACAATCTTCTCAATTTACTATCCTAATAGTCTCCCTAACAGCAAAGGCCAACATTCTCAAAGTTGAGTGCCTGTGAAAACAAGAGGACCTCAACAACAAAAAACAAAACCACAAACACAGGCCAGTTAGTTAGCACTGCCTAAATAGGATATAGCAACACATCTTTAGGATCTGATATACAAAAATACTGACCATGTTCATTATAAAAAATGAATACAAATGGGTTACAAAACAGAATAGATGTGTATAGTGGAGTCGCATCATATGCACATTTAGCTTATGTGAATTTCACTATATGCGCTCAGCCAAAAATAAAACCCAAAACAAAAAAACAAAAAAGAAAAAAAAAAAACAAATAACTCGCAGTGGTGGAGTACTGTACAGGAGTTGACGGGAGATTGCTCCGGGGGAAGGGGGGTGTTATCGATTTATCGTGTCTAGACTAAATGCAATAAATGGACCCCCGCTGGATCGATTGCTGCCCACCGATCCGGTGAGCATCCCACTGCACTGACTGTGATTCTAGTGTTTAAAGACACGTATTTTTCATACAACATGGTCCCTAAATGCAAGCCAACTACTTCATCTGGTGCTCAACTGAAGAAACAGCAATTTGTTCCAACGCTGGAGAAAAAACTGGACTGTGTTGGACTTATTGAGAGACGGTATGTTGGTCTCCAACGTGGCGCGTAAATATGGCCACAACGAATCTAGCATCCGCGCCATCAAGATTTGAGAAAGAAATTTGTCAAGCCATGGCATTAAGTACTCCAATAACTGCTAAGGTGATGAACCAGGTGCATAAGACAAGACTTTAGTGAAGACTCAAAAAGCATTAAACTTACAGCTAAAAAACATGAACAGTAAACGTGTGCCTATAGATGGCAACACGTTGCGAGAACAGGCTCTTAGCCTCTACATGCTGTTCAAATCTCCCACCGAAGATGGACAGCCTTCTGATGAGAAGGAATTCAAAGCCAGTCAAGGTTGGCTTAACAGTTTTAGGAACTGCTTCAACCTCAAAAACGTGCAGACTACTAGTAAATTTGCATCTGCCACTGAAGAGGCAGCAAAGCCTACCCCAAACAATTAAAGAAAATCATAGAAGAAAATCTGGAACAAGTTTTTAATGCTGACAAGATTGGACTCTTCTGGAAAACAATGCCCAACCGCACTTATACTTCAAAATCAGAAAGACAAGCCCCTGGCTTCAAAGCAGCTAAGACCATGTGACTGTGTTGTTTTGTGGCAATGCGGCTCGGCATTTAATAAAGCCGGGCTTGCTCTACAGGGCTGCAAATCCCCATGCCCTAAAAGGCAAGAACAAAAATTTCCTGCCTGTGTTCTGGCCATCAAATAAAAAGGCTTGGGTGACGGCAGCATTATTTCTGGATTTGTTCCACAAGTGTTTCATTCCAGAGGTCAAATGGTACCTTTCAGAGAAAGGACTTGACTTTAAAGTGTTGCTGATAGTAGACTATGCTCCTGGCCATCCTGAAGCACTCCGGTTTGCGCATAACGACGTTGAAGTCGTCTTTCTCCCTTTTTTATTCTTCTGTCTCTTTTTGACTAGACGCGATTTTCACCTTACGTGCTGACTTTAGAACCCAACCCCAGCATAAGATGCGACTCCACTGTAAATTACATATTTAGTAAAGAATATAAGAGGAACAGTAGATTTTTATACCCACTGCAGCAACTAAATCCAAGAGATTTTATTTTAAAAAAATGGGAAGTATTGCTACTGAGCTCAATCTATATGAAAAATGGTGTGTTAAATTACTTTAGTAAGACACGCCTCTTCAAGTTACAGTGAGTTGTACAGGTGGTTGTTTATACTAAAACAAACTAAACAATACAGCACAAGAAAACTGACTGGAATATTATGAAGTAACTGACACGAAAATGCCTGATAATTTGAACGTAGACCTCAGGGATAGAGATTAGCCAGTGGGAAAATTTTGACAAACAAACCTAACATAGAAAGGGCTTAAATGTCCCCATACTAAAAATGTAATGTTAACAGGTATAATTCCAGTATGTTGCAACAACACAAACAAATTATCAGCAAGTCTTAATTCATTTACACTGCTGAATACACAGCAATCCTGCCCATTCAACTTTTACAGTTAAAAGCATAAAATCATTACGCAGAGCACCTAAGAAAGCTACCAAGTTATACATTAATATTCTGTATATTTGCATATCTATAAATCAGTTAAAATATTCCTGGGCTCTGATCTATGGAAATCTGCATAAACTAGAAAATTTTGTGAGTGCCTTAATTATGGGTCTTGTCATGGTGCACATGTTTAGACCCTCTGAACTGGCTACTACACAATTAAAGATTTAATATATTTTAGTAATTTGGTAGATGTAAGTTTCTTGTTTAATTTTAAAGTGTTCTTAGTTTAACTTTTTAAAATATCAGAATGATGCAATGTATCCACAATAAGTTATGACTTTATGATGTTCCTTACACCATAAGTCATCCTCTATATCTCTTAGTTTATAGAGAAGACGAAGTAACCTATTGGAGCCCAAAATGAGTGGAATGATGTGCACCCTACAAGTTGTACTATTTGAATCTCTATGGACTTTCTACAAAAGAAAGTTGTACCAACGTAAAGTAACAATCTCCAGGCTGCCTGGAATGACTTGGTCAGTAACTCACAATGCAAGCAGAAGACAGAAGCACCAATCAAACTGCACCACATAATTTGGTGACAGTTGCTCTATATCCAGATTTACTTGAATTTTGTCCAATTGTCGATTCCTTAGTGACTTATGCAAATCAATGTGAGGGACTCCTCAACTGAAGTTAGTGTGCCCACTCAAAAGGGACTGCACTGATTTAACTAAATCAGCTTCTAAACAGATTTAGTTAAAATGGTACATAACTGATCATGTAGGCACAGCCAAAGTTGCTCTTTTGCTCTGAGAATTGCAAGATCGGAACAGGAGTAACTCTAATCAAACTCTATTACAATTTTACTGGTACTTCAGTCAGCCATTTTCATTGTGTTTCTGGCTGACTGAGCAGTTCTAGATTGATGCATCAGGAACTGCAGAACTTTACATTGCCCTTCCAACGGATTCTTTGGGATATGAAATAACTAACTTTTTACTTTCTCTATTACTTCATTTGGCTGTAGAAAGATGCCAATAGAACTATTATTCCAAAAGAGTTGAGCAAACAAGTTAAGACAGAGTAGTAACATTTATTATATTACTGTTCAGCAAACTGCCTTGGCAGAGGTTTACTAAATAAAAAGTTATAGTAGCTTAATTGTAACAGTAAAATTCACAAGCACACATTTCAAATGAATCATGGACAAACACTGTGTGCCGGGCAAAAATATACATAAGGTGTAGATTTATCTGTCCAGACAAGTGGAAAACTGTCTCGAGATATATCCATCACACAAGTGGAGTAGAATACAGAAATGCTTCTTTGGTTTGAGAGATTATTTTGCTCACTGAAACATGGTTACTTGCATAACATTTAGAATTTCATGATAGCCCTGATTCAACACTAAATGTACTCAATAGCAGACTAATGATTTAAGTAGGTACTGGATTGGACTTTTTATGCCTGTTTATACTTTAAAGATAATGCCATGTTAATGGCAGCCTTTTTTGTTGGTAATGTGATGTTACAAGAAAAAAAAAAAAAAACACCTACTGTAGTAAAATTCTTAATGAAATACAATTCATTTTTTGGGGAATAGGATACAACTAAATATCATCAGCAAGACAAGCCTTAAATGTTTATCTAGATTTATAATATATACATACACATAATATTTCATGTAGTGCCATTCAAGTGACATAATTCTGTAAACAGACAAAATGACAACTACAGATGGTAAAAGTGCATTACTATTTATTGCATTGCTTATTTTAGTCCAAACATGAAAGTTGGATTTATAAGGTTGTTTCTTTTTATCCCTTTTTCTCCACTCTTACAAAACCAGGATGTTATGTTTTATTCAAAACTATAAGGATCAAACTGTCTCTTTTTACCCCTCCATAAACAGCTGGCTCAAATTAATAGTGCAAAGACATTATTTTATGCCCCCATTCTAGACAGTCTTGCAAGGCAGACACCAATCAGTCATGCCACCAGAACAAGTTAATTGAATGGAGAAGAATGCACATTCTAAGACACACTTTGTCACCTGACACTAGCACATGGAGTCCAAGCAGCTTGAACACACCCAACTTTGTGATAGCATCCTTCGATTCAATTTACTAATGCTTTTTGAGCATATACATTGAAAAAAGCCAGAGTCTGGTCCTTACATGTTCATTTACAGATACTGCGGACATCACTTCACAAAGTGCCATAGAGGGCAAAATCCTGGTTCCCTCTGACTTCAATAGGACCAAGATATGGTCCACATAGAATAGCAATGCATAGCAGAATATTTACATATTCCGGTTCATACATATGGTTCTCAAGTTAGAACATTCCTAAAATCAGTACTGTCAAGTGACAGAGGTTACACTTATCTAGGATTTTTTGTTGTTGTTTTAAACCTACATAGCTTTTAGGTTTTCCAAGTGGCAAAAAGTTCTACCAGATATTTCTCAACATATTACAGATCCCACAAAGTGGGGATTTGAATATGAAGTCCATATTTCCTCTAGCCCGGCAACACTTTGCTTTTGACAGAAAGTGGTTTTTAATCACCATAATCAAAAGAAAAGCTTGCTCGCCTTCTGTCATTCAGCATAAACAAATATTTCTTTAAGTACTTGCTATAATACGAACTAAATTAATCTCATTCTGTTTTTTTCTCTCTATTACATACCTTACTGCTTTCTTTTTATGTCGTCATTCTCAAATTTGGCAGTGCTTCTCAACAAATATCCACAATTTTAACTGTTCCTTTTTCATTTGTGCTCACTCTTTCTCTGACTACTGTGTTTGCTATGGTTATTTCCAGCTATTTTATCCTTGTAATCAACATCCAGCAACAGCTTCTTTCACAAAGAAGATACTCTACAAATGCTACTTAAAGGCTGTATATTTTTGCCTTTCTTGCTAATCTCAGTAGCTCAAGGTTGGCCTTTTCATTATTTTTGCTTCCCATAAATGTCCGCCACACAGCTTTCTTCACCTTCTTTGTTATTCCTGCAATGACGAAATTTAATGGTCAATAAAACTAAAGCAGTGCATCATGAACTTAATCAAGAGGGCCTCCAGAATCCGTTCTTTGTTGCAACTGCAGATTTGCTAGACTTGTTTTGTGTTTTATTGCTACTATTCAGAGAACCTGAGAGGGGCCTCTTTTTTCACTGATAAAAAGGGATGTTTCATTAAAATGTACAAATCAAGTTTTAAAATATGCCAGTATTCAAAATAAAGACTACTTGTCAAATCACTGTCCAGCCAATATATCACAATCACATGTCAAGTAGACACATTTTCTGTGACTGTCTAAACTACTCCTTGCACCTTGCCTCATCCAATTAATCCAGGATTCATTTATCACAGAAAATAAGACAAGTCTGTAGTGAATCAAAACACAGTTGAAGTGCATTTTACAAATCCAATCTAGCAGAAACAAAGCACTTCAATGCAAGGAATAAGCCTCTCATGACAGAACAATGAGAATGGTTTTCAGTGTTTTATGTGATCATGTTTCAGAATGGTCATCCCCCTCCTGTTTATAAATTGTTCCAAATTAAAAAAACAAAAACAAAAAGCAGCACTGGAAACATACCTTTTGTATGTGAGGTCATTATATTTATATAGATATAAAAAGAAAGGCATTAACAGAGTAGGATGAGGTCAGGAACACTAAGGGCACAGATAGGAAACAAAATTAGACTGCATTCACTTAATATTAGGAATTAGGAAACAAGCACTTTATAAAGGAATGAAAAACAATATTTGAAGATATAAAACATTTAGTTATTGAACTGAGTCAACTTGCCATGTGAAATAAGCTTCAAAGAGCTCTTAAAAAGTGAGAACTCTGCAAACTCCAAGGATGCAGAGTGCAAAGTCAGATGGTAAGTTACTATTTTCAGCAACACCAAAAAAAAAAAAAAAAAAGATAGAATAAAGCAAACAAACAAGACATTTCACAATCTACTATATACTTATAAATTGATGTAGAACAAAAAGGTTTTCAGATGAAATTTGCAACTTATTTCCACTTGCTGAACAAAAATGAAGCAATACTATAAGATGTGACCTTGACTTTCCCTTCCCTCCCCATGTTGTACTGAATTTTCTCTTTGTTCTCAGTTTTTCTTTACAAAGCAAGCCCAAAGCTGTTCTTGTTATACTCATACAGGGCAGATTCCTATAACCAGAGAGCTTAATTTATATTCACATCAGAGATTAATCTCACGTAAAATGAATGTAAAGTGAGTTGGAATAATGTGGACATTTTATATGCTATATTTTAAAATGTATTTCCAAAGATCCAGGATTTTTTTTTAAATAACAAAATTCATAGACCAAATCCAGTGAAGAAAGGCATCTGCAAATTGTTGAAGAAAATCGAAAGGAAGTAGATGAAACAATTTTATATGACTAAATTAATCTGATTACAATATATGCTTTAAATATTACAGAATCGCAAAGTGAAACATTATATACACTGCACAATTCAGTAAATCCCTGATTGTATGCGAGAAAAACCTGAGTCCTTTTCCATCACATGGAGCCCATCCACTCCTGTATTCCAAGGGTATGCATTCTAGGCAATAAGAAGATACAGTACCTGCTCCAGCCGCTAGACTAATTATAGCGGCCAACTCTATACACAATACTATCTGCTGTTTTAATCTTAAGTAAACAGGAGAAAGACCCATGCAGCTCAAGGTATCTGCTCTTTCTGGTATATCTGAACTCCACTTTTCCATCAATCCTCCAAACACCTTGTTGAAACAAGTCTAGATGTCTTCTGCATTTATTTATACTCTGTGGTTTGGGTCACATCATCAAATTAATTCATAGGTGCGTCACCATTGCCCTGAAGCAATTCTGACAAACTTTTATATTTACTCCTAAATTCTTAGGCTTTTTTATTTTTCAAATGTTCCTTAGACTTTTTCCAAAACAAATTAAGTCATCTCTTTTCCTACCAAAAAAATCCAACTCCATGAATCTTTTCCTCTTAATGTAATCTCCCAATAGTCATTTAGCTACTTCTCCAAGACCATGGTATACCCTTCCTACAGTCATGACCAACAGTAACTACAGAATTCCAGATGTAGAAATAGTTCACAGGCTAATTCTTTGGTGTCTTATAACACAACTTGTTTTTGAACTATGTCTCTTAATAATATTGACTCTCTTCTCTAGGCACTTATCTTGGTATTTCTCTGGGGTACTTAGGAAGACAAGCTTACTTCCGCCCCGCCATTTAGTTTGTTATTTTGATTAGCATTTTGTAACCATAGACTTGAAAATTCAATAAAGATACCTAGGAAAAAAACCTAGATTTGGACCAACTGAAATAAAATTAAGAAAATTAATTCACTCCCCCACTTCGACTTCCTATTACTGCTTTTTAACTCAGCTATAAATCCTCCTAAAAATATAATGATGATGAAAACTGAACTATGATGGAACTAGCAGGTGCCGCTGTAATGTAAATTACAATAATGTAATGTAATAATTACAACACATTTAATTGCCTGTTGGGAAAATAGATTAACGATTGATTGTAAACACATTTGATAGTACACACATTGTGGGATACTATTAATCTTTCAAAACAAATAGGTATTCTTAAAAGCTATAGCATTATTTTTAAACCTCTGCCAAAGTTTTATAGGTTTGTGGTTTTTTTGGACTCAGATACGTGGGACAGGAAAGAGGAGTATTAGTAAAACTCTACTGTTGTTAGTATCATCAATCTGATAGAAAAAACAAACTCTTTCCTTGATCAATATGAAGCATTTTGAGAATCATTTATAATCAGCTATGTATTTTTCTTCATATTATACTTGCTTGATGGTGAAATTCATTTAGCAGTTGGCAAAGTCTCTTAACTGGAAAAAAGAAATCACTTCTTTGGAGTGTTTACTGTCAAATCCTAATAGTGACTGTCAGACCTAAAATGCTTTTGGGATGATGCTCCAAACACCTTCTCACCTCCCTAAACACACTTGAAAATTAGGTCTACACAGGAGGCTTGAAAGAGCAGAATTGTTCTTATGTATAATCTTGATTTGTGGAAGCTATCAGCATTCTCAGATGCTGGCTCAGTGGCAAGCTGTCTTATCCTGGAGAAAAGTCTGCCTTTCAAAAGCAAAAAACTGCAAAAGATTGTGCAGTAGATCATTGTAAGAATGAGCTCCCTGCCTCCTGTGCTCCATAACTCACTACTCTTGGACGTTGCACATTGCCACCCCTTCTCTATGGTATGATCACTAAGCCCTGGTCTACACTAGGAGTAGAGGTCGAATTTAGCAGCGTTAAAACGATTTAACCCTGCACCCGTCCACACGACAAAGCCCCCCCCTTTTTTTTTTTGGACTTAAAAGGGCTCTTCGAATAGATTTCCTTACTCCACCCCCGACAAGGGGATTAGCGCTGAAATGGGCCTTGCTGGGTTGAATTTGGGGTACTGTGGACACAATTAGATATACTGGCATCCGGGAGCTATCCCAGAGTGCTCCATTGTGACTGCTCTGGACAGCACTCTCAACTCAGACGTACTGGCCAAGTAGACAGGAAAAGGCTCGCGAACTTTTGAATTTCAATTTCCTGTTTGGCCAGCCTGGCAAGCTACAGGTGACCACGCAGAGCTCAGCAGAAGTAACCATGATGGAGTCCCAGAATCGCAAAAGAGCTCCAGCATGGACCGAACGGGAGGTATGGGATCCGATCGCTGCATGGTGAGAGGAATCTGTGCTATCAGAACTATGTTCCAGTTTTCAAAATGCCAAAACATTTGTCAAAATCTCCCAGGGCATGAAGGACAGAGGCCATAACAGGGACCCGAAGCAGTGCCGCGTGAAACTTAAGGAGCTGAGGCAAGCCTACCAGAAAACCAGAGAGGCGAACGGCCGCTCCAGGTCAGAGCCCAAAACATGCCACTTCTATGATGAGCTGCATGCCATTTTAGGGGGTTCAGCCATCACTATCCCAGCCGTGTTGTTTGTCTCCTTCAATGGAGATGGAAGCAACACAGAAGCAGGTTTTGGGGATGAGGAAAATGATGATGATGAGGTTGTAGACAGCTCACAGCAAGCAAGCGGAGAAACCGGTTTTCCCCGACAGCCAGGAACTGTTTCTCACCCTGGACCTGGAGCCAGTACCCCCCAAACCCACCCAAGGCAGCCTCCCGGACCCACCAGGTGGAAAAGGGACCTCGGTGAGTGTACCTTTTAAAATACTATACATGGTTTAAAAGCAAACATGTTTAATGATTAATTTGCCCTGGCATTCGCAGCTCTTCTGAATGTACTCCTAAAGCCTTCGCAAAAGGTTTCTGGGGAGGGCAGCCTTATTCCATCCACCATGGTAGGACACTTTACCACTCCAGGCCAGTAGCACGTACTCGGGAATCATTGTAGAACAAAGCATTGCAGTGTATGTTTGCTGGCATTCAAACAACATCCGTTCTTTATCTCTCTGTGTTATCCTCAGGAGAGCGATATCATTCATGGTCATCTATTTGAAATAGGGTACTTTTCTTAAGGGCACATTCAGAGGTGCCCGTTCCTCCTGGGCTGTTTGCCTGTGGCTGAACAGAAATGTTCCCCGCTGTTAGCCATGGGGAGGGGGGAGGGACTAGCCACACGTTGGGGGGAGGCAAAATGCAACCTTGGAACGAAAGCACATGTGCTATGTATGTAATGTTAATAGCAAGGTTTACCGTGAAAGTGTACCCATTGTTCTATAAAATGTGTCTTTTTAAATACCACTGTCCCTTCCCCCCCACCCCCCCCACCAGCTGCATGTGTTTCAAGGATCACAGAATCGTCTCCTTCCCAGAGGCTAGCGAAGATCAGAAGGTGGGGGGGAGGAAAAAGCCACACTCGCGATGAAATGTTCTGAGCTCATGCTGTCCTCCCATACTGACAGAGCACAGATGAATGTGTGAAGGCAGACAATGTCAGAGTGCAGGAAAGCACAAAATGACCGGGAGGAGAGGGGCCGGGCTGTAGAGAGGGCTGAAGCTCAAAGGGGGCAGCAGCATGATGAAAGGAGGCAGGACTCAATGCTGAGGCTGCTGGAGGATCAAACTAAGATGCTCCAGAGTATGGTTGAGCTGCAGGAAAGGCAGCAGGAGCACAGACCGCCACAACAGCCCCTGTGTAACTAACAACCGTCCTCCCCAAGTTCCATAGCCTCCTCACCCAGACACCCAAGAACGCAGTGGGGGGGGGGGGTCGTCTCCGGCCACCCAGCCACTCCACCCCAGAGGATTACCCAACCAACAGAAGGCTGGCGTTCAATAAGTTTTAAACTTTTAAAGTGGTGTGTGGCCTTGTCCTTCCCTCCTCCACCACTCCTCCTGGGCTACCTTGGTAGTTATCCCCCTATTCGTGTGATGAATTAATAAAGAATGCATGAATGTGAAGCAACAATGACTTTATTGCCTCTGCAAGCGGTGATTGAAGGGAGGAGGAGAGGGTGGCTAGCTTACAGGGAAGTAGAGTGAACCAAGGGGCAAGGGGTTTCATCAAGGAGAAACAAACAGAAGTTTCACACCGTAGCCTGGCCAGTCATGAAAGTGGTTTTCAAAGCTTCTCTGATGGGCACCGTGCCCTCCTGTGCTCTTCTAACCGCCCTGGTGTATGGCTGTGTGTAACCAGCAGCCAGGCGATTTGCCTCAACCTCCCACCCCACCATAAACGTGTCCCCCTTACTCTCACAGATATTGTGGAGCGCACAGCAAGCAGTAATAACACTGGGAATATTGGTTTCGCTGAGGTCTAGCCAAGTCAGTAAACTGCATCAGCGCGCTTTTAAACGTTCCAAATACACATTCTACCACCATTCTGCACTTGCTCAGCCTGTAGTTGAACACCTCCTGACTGCTGTCCAGGCTGCCTGTGTATGGCTTCATGAGCCATGGCATTAAGGGGTAGGGTGGATCCCCAAGGGTAACTATAGGCATTTCAACATCCCCAACGGTTATTTTCTGGTCTGGGAAGAAAGTCCCTTCCTGCAGCTTTTGAACAGACCAGAGAGGTCACAAAGATGCGAGCGTCATGCACCTTTCCCGGCCATCCCACATGGATGTTGGTGAAACGTCCCTTGTGATCCATCAGTGCTTGCAGCACTATTGAAAAGTACCCCTTGTGGTGTATGTACTCGCCGGCTTGGTGCTCCGGTGCCAAGATAGGGATATGGGTTCCATCTATGGCCCCACCACAGTTAGGGAATCCCATTGCAGCAAAGCCATCCACTATGACCTGCACATTTCCCAGGGTCACTACCTTTGATATCAGTAGATCTTTGATTGCGTTGGCTACTTGCATCACAGCAGCCCCCACAGTAGATTTGCCCACTCCAAATTGATTCCCGACTGACCGGTAGCTGTCTGGCGTTGCAAGCTTCCACAGGGCTATTGCCACTTGCTTCTCAATTGTGAGGGCTGCTCTCATCTTGGTATTCTTGTGCCTCAGGTCAGGGGAAAGCAAGTCACAAAGTTCCATGAAAGTGCCCTTACACATGTGAAAGTTTCGCAGCCACTGGGAATTGTCCCAGACCTGCAACACTATGCGGTCCTACCAGTCTGTGCTTGTTTCCCGAGCCCAGAATCGGTGTTCCACCTCATGAACCTGCCCCATTAGCACCATGATGCCCACATTGCCAGGGCCCGTGCTTTGAGAGAAGTCTGTGTCCACGTCCTCATCACTCTTGTCACCGTGCTGATGTCGCCTACTCGCCTGGTTTCGCTTTGCCAGGTTCTGGTGCTGCATATACTGCTGGATAATGCGTGTGGTGTTTAATGTGCTCCAAATTGCCAAAGTGATCTGAACAGGCTCCATGCTTGACATGGTATGGCGTCTGCACAGAAAAAAAGGCATGGAACGATTGTCTGCCATTGTCCGGAGGGAGGGAGGGGTGACTGACTACATGGCTTACAGGATTAGCTTACAGGGAATTAAAATCAACAAAGGGGGTGGCTTTGCGAGAAACTGAATGGCCCCCTCAAGGATAGAACTCAAAACTGGGTTTAGCAGGCCGTTGATTTCACGGAGGGAGGAGAAAATGAATACAAAACAAAGCTGGTCTATTTCTTGTTTTGAGCCACTTCATCTATCTTCATAACATCTTGCTGGCAGCAGACTGTGCAGTACGACCGCTAGCCATAGTCATTTCCTGGGTGCTCGGCAGAAGACGGTGCAGTATGACTACTGGCCATCGTCTTCTGCTGGCTGCTGATTAAAAGACAGACAATGCACTGGCGGTAGGACTCAATCGCCATGAGACGAAACTTAAAAGATATGACCTGGCTGAGTCACCCTTGTGTTTGCCCAGGCATCGTTGAGGTTGGTTAAAAGGGCACCCAGGACTACGTTGATGATGGCTACCAGTCATACTGTACTGTCTGCTGCCAAAAGGCAATAAAAACTGCTGCTGTGTAGCAATGCAGTACCGCGTCTGCCAGCACCCAGGAAACATACGGTGACGGTTAGCTGAGCAGGCTCCATGCTTGCCATGGTATGGCATCTGCACAGGTAACCAAGAAAAAAAAGGCGCAAAACAATTGTCTGCCCTTGCTTTCACAGAAGGGAGGGAGGGAAGGGGGGCCTGACGATATGTACCCAGAACCACCCACAACAATGTTTTAGCGCCATCAGGCACTGGGGTTTCTACCCAGAATTCAAATGGGTGGCGGAGACTGCGGGAACTGTGGGATAGCTACCCACAGTGCAATGCTCCGGAAGTCAACGGTTGCCTCAGTACTGTGGCCACACTCCGCTGACTACATGCGCTTAGAGCATTTGTGTGAAGAGACACACAATCGACTATATAAAAACGCTTTCTACAAAACTGACTTCTATAAATTCGACCTAATTGTGTAGTGTAGCCATACCCTCAGATATCATTGGGCTTTGTCCCCTCTTAAAAATATCTCCTTTCCTACATTCAACTAGAAAACAATCAGCCCCACAGTAATATGCAAAGGGAATTAGTGAACATGCTCAGTGTTCTCACAAAGAATTGGAAATGTAGGACTGGAAGACATCTCAGTAGGTCATCTAGCCCATTCCCCTGAGGTTTATTATATGATTAGGTCTCAAAAGAAATCACTTTCTTCAGTGGTCTTACACGTTTAAATTAGAATATGCAGAATAACTTTTATACCCTTATAATTATGAATTTTAAAAAGTTATGGGCCATATCATGCCATCAATTTTTAATTAGAACTCCAAGTGAAGTCAGTGAGGATACTGCTGAAAAACTAATGGCATAACAACATTCTGAAATACAGTTCTATGACCCTGATAAACTAAGAAGTTTCTACAGAATACAAATATTTTCCTGCTCTTTGGGGCTGGAAACACACCCGGTTGCAAAACCTAAAAACTGATCAAGGATCCATACTGTAGACCCTTAGTCTATATACGGTTTCTAATATGAGCCAATACTTTGTCTAGACAATTAATCAAGTTTGTATTTTTAATTTTTATAGCACCTAGAGCAATGTAAAGAAACACTGAATAATGACTTATTGGGGACTGTTTATGCTTAATTTTCCAGGGTAGGAAGAAAAAGTAATTTTGTGTTTACTTTGATATTTTAATTATTGTTTGGTAGACTTATTTAAAATTGTGTTTTGGTTACTAAACTTCAGCAACCAGCAACACAGGTTTCTCAAGTTGCATACAGAATTGCATGTTCTCACTACAGTTTTGTAAAAAACACTGAAAATACGATTTAAAAGACAGACTTATATTGTGCATTACTATTTCCTGCAGGGTTACAGAGTTTGCCCTGGAGCTCAAATATTTTTTCTGGAGATGCATCTAATATGATAAAATAAAGAAGCAGACAGACAACTGTGCCAAGAAATTGCTTTAGATTACTTGGATGTTGACTTACCAAAAGTAAGTTGCTTATGGGTCTACTGCCTAAATGCGTTGGGATTCAGAGATTTTAAATAGACCACTTAAGTATACGAATTACTCATCCTACCTTACTCATGCTAAAAACTATGTAAGCAATAGCCAGAGAAAATGTAACTTGTTTTCTGTGCATTATGCTAGTAAGCAAAAATTATTATGCTGTAAAGGATTTAAAAAAAATTTAAATACAGAAGTCCTCTTTCCCACTGCAATAAGCAGAGACAATTGATAGTGCATCAGCAAGAGGAGAAGCATATCCTTATCTTCCAGCCAATTGTTTTAAATGATTCTCCCACTATAGCCCAGCGGTTCTCAAACTCTGGGTTGGGAAATGGGCCCAGACTGCGTTTTAGCAGGGTTGCCAGGGCTGTCAAACTTGCCAGGGCCCAAGGCTGAAGCCAAAGTTTAAGCCCCACTGCCCAGGGCTGAAGCCCTCAAGCTTTGGCATCTTTCCCAGGGCAGGGGGACTCAGCCTTCAGTCCCTCTTCCTGGGGTCTTTTAGTAATTTTTATTGTTATAAGGGGGACACAGTGCAATGAAGTTTGAGAAACCCTGCTCTAGCCAAAAAAAAAAAAAAAAAAAAAAAAGGATAAAATTCTGGAGTGTATCATCAGGAGTCAAGTATCCCACAAAAGCTTATGCCCAAATAAATCTGTTAGTCTTTAAGGTGCCACCAGACTCCTTGTTGTTATTATCAGGAATCTTGTAAGTAAAATTTGGGAAGTAATTGGTCTGCTATAGTCTGCATTGGTGAGGCTTCAGCTGGAGTACTGTGTCTAGTTCTGGGCACCATATATTAAGAAAAAAGTGGACAAATTGGAGAGAGTCCAGAGAAGAGCAACTCAAATGATAAAGTTTCAGAGTAGCAGCCGTGTTAGTTTGTATTCGCAAAAAGAAAATGAGTACTTGCGGCACCTTAGAGACTAACAAATTTATCTGAGCATAAAGCTTTTGTGAGCTAAAAGATAGTTAAGCATTGGAATAGGCTTCCAAAAGAGGCTGGGGAATTCCCATCATTGGAGGTTTTTGAGAACAGGTTATGCCAGGGGTGGCCAAAACTTACTGACCCTCCAAGCTGCATACAACAATCTTCAGAAGCTTGAGAGCTGGGGCGCGCGCCTTCCGCGGCTTGGGACTTCAGCCCTGCAGGGTGCACCTGCCAGGGCTTCAGCACTGCAGGACTCCTCTGCTTAGTCTTCGGACTTCAGTCCTGCTCCTGCTGAAGCTCCGAGCCCCAGCAGGCACAGAGGCCCCCCATCCCTGCTGGGCAGAAGCCAGATGTGATGCATGGGGGGGGAAGGAGCGAGCATGCATGGCCATGTGCAGTCCTGTGCTGCCCTTCCCCCCCATTTTTGCCAAGATTTGCTGGCTCCTTTCAGTCACACAGTGTGGCCAGGCCCATTCCCTGCACAGCAGCTGGAGAGCCAGAAAGCTGGGAGCTGTGGCTGTGGGGAGAGGCAGCAGCTAACAGCTTGGAAGCTACAGGAAGGGCTGCTGCTTTTGCTGCTGCCTCTCCCTGCGGAGCTAAAGAAGCAGCCCCACCCTTATTCCTGGGGGATTCTGCACATGTGCAGAATTTATGTCCCCTGCAGATTTCTTTGCTTCCCTGCAGAAAAAGGACTTTGACGGCGAAGCAAAAGGAAGCCACAAAAGCGGTCATGCAACCCTCCCCAAAAGTATGTTCCAGGGGCACAGGGCAGCTGGCAGAGAGGTAAATCACCCTGGGGCAGGAGGCAGGACTGGGCTCAGCTGCTAGTCCCAGCTGGGCAGGACAGGACTTCCTCTTCCCCTGCACAGCATCTGGGGCTAAGTCAGACCCACCCCCAGATCTCTCCCCTGGCCCCCCACTACCTGAACCCATCACTCCTCAGCTGCAGGGGGAGGGATCCCTGTGCAGGGAGCTGCTCTCCCATCCTCCCAAGCCCCTTGAATCCAGATGCCCTCATACCCAGAGGTTCCTGTCGAGCCTTACCTCCCCATACTCTGAACTCTTCCACCCACCGATTAGCCACACTTCACTGTACCTGGCCCACCCCAACAAGCCACCTGCACACAGACATTCACTCCACTGAGCCCCAACCAGCTGCATCTGGACCCCCCACTGAGACCCCCCTCACCCTACTCCCCTGCTGAGCTCTATACCCCTACACTTAGTTCCCTCTGCTGAACCCCAACCACCTTCACCTGGACTCCCCTGCAGAATTCCATTACCATTGCACCCAGAACACCCCCCCCCCACAAACCCCTGTACATACATATCCGCCACACACAGAACACCTCTCAACCCACATCTGGATCCCCTCCACACTTGAATTCTGTGTTGCTGAGCTTGCCTGCCCACACCTGGCACAGAGGGGCAGGCCAGGTCCAGGTGCAGCCTCACCACTGAATGTGTGTCCTGGGGGAGCTGCACAGTGATCTCCTACCTCTGTGCTGTCAGTGGCCTGGACTCCCCAGTGCCATGCTGGAGCCTCCACATTTATTTGACAAATAAAATTAGCAGAATTTTAAAATAGTGTGCAGAATTTTATTTTTTGGCACAGAATGCCCTCAGGAGTACTCCCTGCAGCTACAAGCTGTTTGCTGCTACCTCTCCCTGCAGAACTAATACCTGGGAGCTGAAGGGAGGGGCAGCTGAGGGTAAGGGGTAGAAATGCCTGTAGAGGGTGTGACTCAAGCTGTTGCGGGGGGGGGGACCTTTAAATTGTGCCCTTCCACCCACTCTCAGCAGGCACCAGTTGTCTTTGAAGCCCTAGCCTCACCATAGGGCAGAAAATAGGGACTTGGGGGGGGGAATGGCACATGGTCCAGGAGCTACACTCTAACTGTAAAAGACACATGCAGCTCAAAAGCCATGGCTTGGCCACCCCTGGGTTATGCAAATACACGTGAGGGTGGTTCTAGGTATACATGGTCCTGCCTCAGCACTGGGGGGAGGAAGAAGAGGGGAAAAGAGACTACAACTGGACTAGGTGACCTCGAGGTCCCTTCCAGCCCTACATTTCTGTGTGTGTTATTTTGCCCAGGTACACAAAACTTGCATTTATCGTCTTTGCAGCTATATCACACTGCAAGTTCATGTAAGGTAACTCATGTAATCTGAATACAGGATGCCTTGCACAACAGAAGAGATTCTGTAATAACTCACCTTACTGTTGGTGTACTAACAGGTAGGAAAAGCTACTTTTGAAGGACTTAGTTGAAATTAAAACCAACTTTGTACAGGCATTTATTCAGCTGTTATATTTTTATCAGGATTTCTGTTCTCATTTCAGACACTGGCCTAGAAACATTCAATCTTTGACCTGCACTCTAACTTAAACTAAACTGCTCACGAAATACCTCAGCATGTTACCGGATTCTGATTTTCTTTTAAACGAGGAAATCTTTTTAAAATATTAAAACTGAAATTATGAATTCGTATAAGGCCAGAGTTCTAGAAACTGTACATGACTTTCTGAAGTAATATTTGTGTGGAGTCAAGAACTCGAGAGCACTAAAATTTAGCTCCAACAGTCTCCCTCTGTGGCCTCAAACAGCTATCTTAGTTTCCTCACCTCTGAAGAGGGGATAATATTTATCTACTTCAAAAAGTAGATCATGAGAATTAGCTAATATTTGTAAAGAGTTTTGAAGAGGAAAAACTCTATTAAAGCCCTACATATCCAAATGGCAGTTAAATCTCTTCTGTAACAGCTCAGATATTTTACAAGTTTATTCAACATATCCATAGAGTGTTTTGGATTAAGTGGTTGATGTGATGATACATAGGTTCTAACAGCACATTTAATACCACCCACTTAAGTTTTTATGATATTGGAGGAGTATCAAACCTTAACTTAAGTGATCTGTCAAGAAGTCTTTCTGATGGTTTCTCAGACTTGCTTACAGCCTAGTTTAAGCAATCTTGTGCAACTTTTTTTTTTAAATCCACTTTGTGGAACAGAAGGTGGTGTAGAAATTAGCATGTTTTACCCTCTCAGATATTAAAATTTTGGATCACAATCTGATTCAATTATAGTTGTAAATTATGTCTAAAACAGTGTTTCCCATACTTTTGAAAGATAATACCCCTTCCACCCAAGTTCACAAAAAATGAAACCAGTTGCACCATCCCAGCAACCTCACCATATGCTACTAGAGACCTAGATCTCTTAATCTGCATATATTCCACGCTCCCTATCCACCTCCCACATACACTGGAAACACTGCATAGAGATTCATAATGTGACCCTTCCTCTCCATTAAAGCATTTAAGAACAAACAGTGAAGCAGTTAACAGTATTTCATTTAAAGTCTCATCACTCATCCAGGAGCTTGAAATAAATGGGGAAGTTCACACCTCTCAGAGATAGTTTCAGGCTCCCTGAAAAAATCAACTGGACATGCTACAGCACTTACTAGCTGTTTGTGGTTGTGAAGAAAATCTTCAAAATGTGAAGTGACTTTTTAAAATGGAAGCTGAAAATCTAGAGAACATTTGTCTGTACCTGCCCCAATCTCCATTAGTGAAAGGGCATAAATCAATTGTCTCAAAGTGTGGGTCAAGAACACTGCACCATTTATTATATTATATTCTTGTTTATGATTTGCTTAGTGGTGACTACGAGCTCAGCATTGTACCAACACAGATAAAGAGGGTTGTACTAAACTCTTGTAGTATCATCATTACATTTCTCTTTATCCCCAGCTAATAATTCAAACACAAACATTTATGGATGTGAAGTATTAGTGATGGAATCTGAGAGATCTGAATCAGGTACTTCTCTGGTCAAATCCAGGCTTCTCAGTATTTCAACTCCCTTCCCCCCCCAGTAACTACTTTTCCTTGGTTAGTTAAGTCCTAGACTAAAATAAACATTTCTAATCTGTTAAACATGTATATTTGCCAGACTTAACCATTTTACAGCAACACCTCCATGCTTCTGAATTGCTCACTGCTTTAACAAGCCTACAATTAGTTTCCTTCTGAAGGATTAAATGCTATACAAGTCTCAGTTGGCAGCAAATTCTTTAATGGTCAGTCATTTGCAGCAAACTCAATCTTCAGCTTCACTTCTGCAATAGTCTCTATTTCCAATTAGCCAGGCCTAGAATCCCAAATTTTTTAATACAGATGCATAGATGCACAGAGCAATGGACCATTGGCCTTTGTGCATGGAAGACCCTATTCATCTTATCCAGAGGCCTTTGGATGTTCCTGTGGCTTAATACAAAAAGTTATGAAGATCTAAAAACGTAATGGAGCAGCTCGTTTTAAAGAAAGACCTTCAGATAAACAAGATATCCTTTAACAACTAACCTTGAAATTGTCATTTGGAGGGCGGATTATACAAATCGAGAGACAAACAAAAAAAATGCTTTAATAGGTCTAACAGATTTGTAAGTATCTGTTGGGGCCAGTGAGTCACCCAACAAACAATCACTACTGTGATCAACTTTGTCAATAACTCCTTCCAGACAAAAACGAACGTCTAGATTTAAAAGACGGCTATCTACCTTTATGGATAGAGTGGTTTTGGAAGGACAAGTGATAACACGGGGAAATTGAATTGAGAGAGACTTAGGAGGGAGAAGGTTTTTAAAGCCAAGTGACACTTTGCTATGTAGCTATTGTTTTTATCTTAAGTTAGTAGAAAGACAGAGAAAATGAGCAAGAAGCCAAGTCACTCAGTTGAGCCCTTAAACTAGTTTCACTGAAGCTTCCCTTATTCAAAATACTTTGTTTACAACTTATGGACTGAAGTGTACACATCTGGTAAGTATCTAGCATTATAAACTAAAGAAAAAAGCAAAAATCAAAATAAAATATGAGCTTTGAAATCTCACAGCTGCATTGCCATTAAAAACCCCAAAGTCATTGGGTCTTTCAGTTTTTAATAAAAATCACAAAGCAAATTTTGGAATTAAATAATTATAACCAAGTAAATAATGGACTTAAACCACAATTGTTCTTAAAATTTGCCACCCCTGTGGCAATCTATATTTTAATTTCTCATAATCTACATGAACTGTATGCAATAAAAAGCACGTGGTACACATTAACAGGATGGAGGCAGATTTCAGACAGACATTCTTGAGAAACTATGACACAGCTCTTTTAAAAACCTAAACAAATTTTTTTTTTAAACAAGAAAAACAGTTTCCCCTTCTGCCATTTCAACCAATAAAGAGCTTTTGTTATTAAATGAGTTTCAAAAACAGATGAATTACCCAGTGCAATCCAAGCTATGTCTTCAGAGTTGTCTCTATGATCGCACTAGTTCCTTTCTTCATTGGGGGATGGAATTGGTTCACGTGCTCTGAATAACCTAATCATTGCTGCCAATACAGTAACAAATGAAGGAAAAAACCCTGTCCTTGTGAGCTAGCACAATATTTACAGGACACACAACTGTCGCAACAAACCTTTTACAGCTATTTTGTTGTGCTAGGCAGAACATAAAGCAAAATTATATGTTCAGATCTAAAACAATCTAATTATCTTGGCTTGTGAATTTAATAAAATACCTCATTCAACCTTAAGACAATATATGAGAGAGAGAACTCAATCAAAAGCTAACACCAAAAAAATTGAACCAAAAAAAAAAGGGGGGGGGAGTTCAGCAAAGATAACCATTGATATTCAATAACAAACAGTATCAATGTGCTATCATGGTAATGCCATAAGCACCAACATACTACTGTATAAAAATGCTTTATCATATGAAAAGCTTTAATCAAAGTGATTTGTCCCTTTCATTGCTCTATTGAGATAAACAATGGCAAGTGAAATCATTAAAATCTATTAGTATTAACTATCCAACATCAAGATACATTTATCATTAAACATAATATTGATTTATTCAGATGTAGCAATGCAGAACAAAAAAGTGTACCAGCACATTTCTTCCCGTAACATTACACAGAACACCAATTCAAAACAAATATTTCATTATTCAACAACAATTTAAAGCAATTCACTGCACCGCAAAATGAAAAAAGGCCTCTGCTAATTTAAAGATTGACATCTTCAGAGCATCGTTTTCAATCTTATAACAAATAGGCCCTAAACACATACCGTCAGGTTTTTTTGGATACATTTCCTTCATTAATCTCCCTTATTTTCAGCAGGATCACTCATTCTGCTTACTCCTATCATCAGTTCTCCTAAAATCGATCACCTAAAAAATCCAAGTCTTTTCACTCCAATTTTGTCAACATTTCTCAGAGCTCTTTCAGCCACATCCCTACACATGCATAAACACCAGTGACATCTGTATTTGTAACAATCTATGGTTGCAAAGGAGGACTGTAGGAAAAGCAACTACATGATAACCAAAATGCTGACTTCTATTATCTACTGCACCACATGCACACACATACTGCACCAATGGCTTCAATTCATAACAGCAATAGCAATGAAGGTACATAAAATCTATTAAAAAAAGACATGCATTACTCACTGGGTTTTATTCTTTTGCTTCCTCAGCATGTAATTCTTTATGCTTTACAATGCAGCAGGTATGAAATGAAACAATTTCCCTTTCCCTTTTTTCACTGATGCTGCTGTTAGAATACCACTAGACACCAGGACAATAGGCAGGATCAGCCTGAACATTAAGAGCAAATATTTAATGGAAGACTGGTTATCCTGTTCTCTCCCTTTCACATCTCTGCCTCATGTATCCAGGCACGGGTGGTACTGGCTCCCTTGGGAGGCTGTAGCTAGCAGCTGAGGCATAAACTAAAACATGGCATGGACATCAAGGAGCTGATGTCACCAACAAAACAAAACAAAAAGAAAAAAAGAAAACCACACCACATAAAAAAAACAACCCCATACATTTCTGCAGTACAACTCAACTCAGACAAAGAGCTCTCTGAAAGATACAAATTAATAAGAAAACAGTGGCAGCAAAACACACTTGTGTTATACAACACAAAGGAATACCAAAAATGAAAACAGTGCCAAAAAAACCTGACTCAGTGTAGACAAAAAAAATGGGACCACAGAGTGATAAGAATGCCTCTCAAATCTCATTTTGCATCAAGACAGCAGCAAGTCTGTAGCTTGTGGGCAAAAAAACACCCACAAATTTTATAACCTTTAACATCAAATCTGAAAGAGGCGGCGACTTAAAAAAATTAAAATACATGTAAAATTTTGAAGACTGGTCTACTATATACAGCTCTGGAATGTTACTGATTTCCTTATTAAAAATGGGAGTGTTTTTTGAAGTATCTGAGGCTCCAGGCCAATAGATGCTAGTAATACCTAGGGAAGGACATTCAGTATCTGGAAAAAGAAAAGGAGTACTTGTGGCACCTTAGAGACTAACAAATTTATTAGAGCATAAGCTTTCGTGAGCTACAGCTCACTTCTGAAGTGAGCTGTAGCTCATGAAAGCTTATGCTCTAATAAATTTGTTAGTCTCTAAGGTGCCACAAGTACTCCTTTTCTTTTTGCGAATACAGACTAACACGGCTGCTACTCTGAAACCTGTCAGTATCTGGAAAGAGATACAAGCTGTTTTAGACATTCTGCCACCTCACCCATGTAGTAGCACTGCCATTCTGATTCATGTGAAATTGAGTAACTGTCCTGCTGAGGGTAAAAGGCATCATGGTAACAGTGGCGCTACATAGGAAGTAAAGAAGTCAGGTCTGAAGGGAAAATCCCAAAAGATAGACAGACAATGTGGATGGGTCATAAGTTCAGGAGCTAGAGAACTGTGTGTATCCTATTTTACATTAGGATGTTGCTGCCTGGAAAAAGATGGTTCTTCAAAACAAATACTCCCCCCCCCAAAAAGGAGGGGGAAAAAACCACCGTCTTTGTTCTTCAAATGCATGGTAAAATAGAATTCAATAACTTTTTCCTGAACACTACTTGAATTGCAGTTTGAAGAAAGGGATGCAAACAGCACTGAGTTGAAGTCACATTCTTTATTTAAAGTTTTGCTTACTGAGACAACCTTTAGTACATCCCATCTTTTCATGAATTCCAGGTAGACTTCAATCGTATTATATTTGAACATACCATACACCATAACATGAATACAACACTAAATAAAAAAAATATTTTCTGCCATCTCTAAAGGTAGTTGTAGAGGACAAAAAAATTTTAAACAAAATAAAAATCATAGCATATAAAAAGCCACTTCAAAATATTACAGAACATTATAAATAGGTACTTCATAACCCAATATCAATGACAGAGCAAAGCACTAAAAGTTACATGGATTTGGAAATTCAACTGATTCTTCTTCATGTGCTCCATTCCAAAAAAAGTGTTCATAGTTTTGTACAAATTGTAAAACACTTTGTTTTGATAATACAAGCAGTAGCCTATTTCAATTTAGTGGAGAATTAATTTTTTGACTTATCTGTGCAAATAATTTGAGACAAACCTAAAAAAAAAAAATCTTTATTTATGTAGTTCAATTTAAATAGAATATGCTGTAAATATCAAAAATGTTTAAAATGATTTAATAAGAAAATACAATAAAGATAAAGAATAAGATAAACAAAAATTTGAAAATTCAAATACTTAAAAATCTTAACTTTCTACTCCAACATTGCTCATACCACATTTTGCATGCAGTAAGACTAGCAGGCAAATGTAAACTCAGATTTTATTATGGATTTTGTGAAGTATATTTTAAGTTAAACTTAAAAATACTCTCCAGAGTAACCCACTTTCACCTCATTTTTTAAATAATCAAAATCACCAATATCAATAGCACTTTGGGTAGAATTATGATGATTATTCTAGCTGTATTCATGCAGCTAACAAGCAATACAGCTGAACACATCAATTTATGCTAAATTAGTGTTGATACAATCTAACATCTCAACACCATAACAATATGGAAACAGTCAAAAACTAGTTCACAATACCAGGTGTCCACTCAGGTCCCATAACTGCAAGAGACAATGTGTACAAAATTCATTTATTACATCATCTTTAGAAACCCGATTGCAAATCCCTTACCAAGCACATCCTACTAAACAGGCTTTTCAAACAAAGTATGATTCAACAAGATTACTAAAGCAGCACAAGAATGAGCATTCTACATACCAACAGGGAAACGGGTCAACTGAATTATGGATCTCTACAGATTAATATAGTTTACAATATCGAGCAGTACAATCAGGATAGCTATGATTTAATGCTGAAATATTCAATGTCCTAAAATATCCAATTTATTTTAATTGAGATCATGTTACATTGGAACACATCTCTAACATGCCATTTAATATTTGCACACACTTTGTTCACTTCCACTTTCTCCCTAAAGGTGTTCCAACATCAGATTAAACCAATGCTCTTTTTTACAGTTTATATTAAATTAACCCAGTACCACTCTGATTTAGAAGAACCCCTAGAAACTCAAAGCCTCAAAATTACATTTGGGGGGGATTAGGTGATTCAAGGGATGTCACTGGTCTGAGACAAGTGGTGACCAAAAGTTACCATCTATTGGCTGTTCAATGGCCTAACAATGAGTTGATGGTGTCAAGTCAAATTTAGTAGAAAAAGAAGGTGTCCACATCACAAAAAACATTAACCCACTGACACTCTCAAAAGTCTACAATGGAGGCCAAGGACTGAATAGACATGAAAAGTGAACAGTCTTCTCTCTCACCTCTAGAGGTCACGCCTCCAAGACAGGGTTAGCTTGCAGGAGGGAAGCTTCAACAACCATGCCCACCCTCTCACCCATTCTGTGGACAGAAGATTTAAGTCACCTTTCAGTCACACTCAAGGGTCAAGTGCAGCCCTCCTCTTCCATGATCCAATTAATTCTTTGCCAACTTAAGTGATGTGCTGTTACGTACGGCAGAAGAAACGAGGCATGAGCAGCCAAGAGGCATTAGGTTTAAGACAGTCGAGACTGCTCCAGACCATGGACTCAAGCAGCCTCTGCGAAGGTCCAGCAGCCTTTGGAGATTGGAAGAATTCTTCTCTAGCATTAGCTCAGTGCCCCACCTGGCTTACACAGGCCAGGGATTGAGCAGCACTGGATTTGAACCTAAATTCATTCACAACTATGTTCACAACAGTAATCTCTTCAGCCTATTCTTCTAAGTCACAACAATCAAGGAATTAAGTTGATTTATGTCATGTTGAAAATATTTTAAAAAAAAAATCGAAGGAAAAAATGGTAGTAGGCAATTCTTCTCTGAAAAGAGAACTATAGAAATGGAATTGTGATTGCTCATATTTATTGCGTTTCAGTGACTATCTCAAATTTGCTCAGCTTACAAGTAAAAGTGTATTTTCCAACATTGCAAACATATCTATACAGCAGCTGGGAAGAGCAATTCCCAGCTCATGTAGACGTACACGCTCTAGATTGTGTACTAAAAACAGTGCACCACAACAGCACAAGTGGCACTTCAGGCAAGACATCCGAGTACAATCACACCTGACCTCCTGCATACATATCTGGGCAGCTTACCAGAGACCCATGCTGCTATAGCCACATGGACTTTCAGAGTGCTAGCTTGCATGAATCTTGCACATATCTGTCAGAGCTGGGAATCCCATCTCACAGCTTCTGTGCAAACATTCTGCCTGGGGTGGGAGGGATAGCTCAGTGGTTTGAGCATTGGCCTGCTAAACCCAGGATTGTGAGCTCAATCCTTGGAGGGGGCCATTTAGGGATTGGGGCTAAAATTGGGGATTGGTCCTGCTTTGAGCATGGGGTTGGACTAGATGACCTCCTGAGGTCCCTTCCAACCCTGATATTCTATGATACCATTAGTCTAGGATCTGAAAATCAAGCTAGGTTCTTCCAGGTTGACACAATAAAGATTATGTAATCAAAATTTAGTTAAATTGATGATGTGCCAGCATGAACAGAATCCAACTCACACACATTTTAACTCGATCTGCAGTGCTAACAGCAGATAGAAAGTAAAGTGACTGAACAGACACAAGGAACACATCTATTGAGAAAGAAAGTGCTATTTTTAACTTAGTTGTATGCAGTGTAGCTGTAACCATGTCAGTCCCAGGATATTAGAAGAACTCTGAAGAAGCACTCTGTATGGCTCAAAAGCTTCTCTCTCACCAACAGAAACTGGTCCAATCAAAGATATTACCTCACCCACCTTCTCTCTAATTTTTAGACAGTGACTTTTCAGATCAGAATCAGAGACTTTACATTTGTTTAAAATTCTCCCCTGACGTTTCTCTCTTTAGGTAACTGTCTCTTCCCCAGGTTAGTTAAGGTAACAGCTTACTTTGTGTCATCATACTTCAGGGGCAAGCAATCTTATTTGGGATTAGTACTAATCTGGATTGGTACAGTTTGGAATTTAACTGTGCTCAACATAATTTCACAAATAACCTTCATGCTGAATCTGGGGGAAAAAAAACCCCACAATCTTAGTGATCTTCTGGAACTATCAAAAACTCAAACAAGCTCAGTAGGTTCCAGTTGATGGGCTGTACTAATGGAACCATGACTTGTCAGTACTTAATTTTCAGGACACCTGATGGTACACAAATCAGTCTATGAAAAAGGAAAACACTTTAGAAATATCTAACTTTGAATATTGGTTTTCGAGGGCTGATGAGGGGGAACTGAAGCAGAAAAAAGGAAGTGACTTGCTCAAGGTCACAGAGCAGTCCAGTAGCAGAGCTAGGAATCAGCTCCAACATTCCTAAATCCCAGCTCTTAGTCCATGCTGCCCTTGGCTTTTCTGTACTGAGGCTCTGAGTGCATATTTTGCAAAAGATTATTAAAAAATGATCACATGAAAAAATTCCTACATCACTTGAAGAACCCTTCATGTATGTCAACTGAGAGATTTACTTATTTTGGGGTCTGTTCCAAAACCTAGAGAATCCAATGCAAGTCATTCCACTGATTTCAGTGGACTTCAGCTCTGGCCACAAATCGGTTTCGTAAGTCAATTATATTCCTGTTCCTTGGTTTCTTTACTATAACATCTATCAAACTATTGGAATTATTAATCTTTAATTTCAGTGTCCTCTGTTTGCAGTGAACTTGATGTGCAGTACAAATCTCTGCATAGTTCTGTAATTTCAGCCAGCTCTTTATTGGAATTCTTCTATCGCAATGTGTAAATACAAGGGATGTCCTTTAGTTAGCTAATCACATTGTTAACATCTTCCAATTTTTAATCCTACCCAAGACTGAAAAACATTCTTAGGTTGTGATGAAAGACCCCTGACTGAATGGTCCAGACAGGTCTGACTTTGCTTATTTTACCAATAATTGTATAGTAACAAACCAAGTAATAAAAAAAAAATCAACTATTGGCTGCTCATTCAGAGATGACTGCTTCTACTGGGGATGAGTAGTCTGGGGATTGATAATGGAAGACAGCAATACTTACCTAAATCTCAGGTGCCAAATTCTGTCCTGGTTGGTAATGGTAGAGTGCCAGAGCCATTCAACAGCTGTCTAATCAGCAAGACAATCCATCACTGGCCCATCTGAATGCAGTCTCAGAGGTCAAGGATTGCATGGAATGGATACTAATCTGCAGACCTTAAATGGTCACTACTAAAATAAATTTGAGGCAAAGCGGCAAGGCAATGCACACAAGCTTTAACTATCATTGCATATGCTGCACTATAGATAACAGATTCAGTTTCCAGCAGTATATGTAAATGACACCTTTCATGAGCACCAGGTTCAATTTAGGAAAGAACTGCTAAACTCGGATGTCAGAATAAATAGTTTTTAAATTATACAACTTGCAGCAAGAATATATCTTGGGCTACAAGCTCTTTATCTGGAGTGGTGGTCAGATGATGTTTTCACCTAAGAAACGTTCTGGTTATATTACCTATTTTCAACAACTGGCAAATCTAAAATAGACATGACATTAAGTTAAAATGCCCATGGAATTTCAACATACTGTTCAACATGAACACATATCTAGCACTTCAAGATTAACCTTCAAGGGAAAACGCATCGAAGCCAGGCCTCATTTTCTCGCACCGTCAGCAGAGTGCATTACATGATACAGTGAAAGAAGTCTGTTGACTATTTCATCAGTGAAACTGGAGAGAAACCAAACAAGAATTAAATCTACATAGATGCACAGGAGAAAAAACCCCGCACAACTAAGAAAAATAGATCAGGTATGATGACTTCACTATCTGGGAATGAGTGCCTTAACTATTGAGATAGAATTCTTCTCACATAGACCATTCCACTGCATCCCAAAAGGGGACTCAAGACCATCTAGGAATCTGGATGTTTTACACATTTAAAGTGATTTAAGTTTTCTGAAACCTAAAGAAAGTGTCTAAAAGAAAACTATTTTTTAGTACTACCAGAAAAGTACAAAACATGTCCTATATATAACTTGGAGATTCTTCCGTATTGTAACTTACCCAAAGTTTCTTATTCTGATTGACAGAACCTTATTGTTGTAATTCAGACAGAGCCAATAAAGATAACACCCATCCAAAATATCTGACTTTTACAAGGCCATCTTTGATCCACTGCAACTCAACAATTAAGAAATCTAATCAAATGCTGCTATTTTATCTATTCTACCTTGCTCCATTTTCTACAGCCCAATGGAAAGAAAGACTAGATCAAGATGGTTCTCAAAAAAACAGGCCCATTTTTTAAATCCTGTATTTATATATGGGAGAGCAGAATTGTCCACATTATATGCAACTGGCAAAAAGTATCACATTTATGTGCACTGCCATGCTTTTTTGTATGAATCAGAATATTGCTTTATATTCCTAGACTGTGAAGCGAGTCAAAATAGCATAATTTTACCTTCCCAAAAGTTTTCATTACTTTACTTATTCTGTCAATTTGCTTTTGCAAAACAAATATGTTTAGGAATATTCTTCTCTAATGTATTAGTTATCTACAACGGTAGTCAGTGGTGGTCATTCACCAATAGTTAATTCACAGCAATACCTGAGAAACAGTATTATGCCTGTATACTTAAAGAAAATAACTGCAGCACCTTAGATAAAGATTTGAAAGATTACAAATATCCTGTAAATATTTAATTGAAGATAGCTCTGCTTCCTACCCTGCACTCATACAGTCTAGCACATTTGGTGTTTATTCTCACACACACACACACACACACACAAAATATTTCTGAAAAATCTATTCAGAATCAATCCCTGCTATCAAAGCTACAAACCTTGACTTTTAGATAAGACTAAAACTTTGACCTATAATTACCAGACATTTGTCATTGCCTTTAGATCTTATGAAGATGCACAGTTTGACTGCAAACAGGAGTGCCAACTGTACTAGGGTGACCAGACAGCAAGTATGAAAAATTGGGACAGAGAGTGGGGTGGGGAGGGGTAGTAAGAGCCTATATAAGAAAAAGCCCCAAATATCAGGACTGTCCCTATAAAAATCGAGACATCTGGTCACCCTAAACTGTACCAGTAAGTCAGTCTATTTGATTGTTAAACCACTTGGTTGTATTTATTGAGTTTTAAACTACGTCAGTTACTGGAAACCAGTATTAACTCTAGTTAGCATTAAAATTCCACCAGATGCTTGCTCCATATTTTTTATATTCTAAACAGTCCTTACACAGGAAAAGGTAAATGTATAACTAATTATATATCATAAGCTACTTCAACTAAGCAAACATCTCTTACACATATAAATCAAAAATTAAGACAATAAGATAAAGAGCAAAGCCAAAAGACATAGTACTCACTGTCTTCTCCTGGACATGGCATGCCTGGTTTCTCCGGAATGCTGGGGAAAACTAAAACAAAAACAGACAACACTTATTACTGAAGTAATAAATTACTTTATCTAAAACAATTTCTGGAAGGTTAGATTTTTCTCTTCAATTCTGCTCCGAGAAACAACTGGTTAAACCAGCTTATTATGCCACGTTAATAGAATCAACTACTCTAGCAACACCACAGTATACTGTGCATAGGGCCTGACTTAAAGCCCACAATCAGTGGAAAGTCTCCCATTGACTTCAGTGGACTTTGGATCAAATTCCTACAGAGCATCTTTCATTTTCGGATAGCAAAGAAGTATATAAACATGAATTAATCCATTCAACACCCTTAGGAGATGAAGTCGTATTATCCCTGTTTTATAGTTTGAACATAAACACAGCAAACTAGTGATATGTCCCAGGTTGAACAGGAAGCCTGTAGGAGAGCTAGAAACAGAACCCAGATTTCCCAGCTTCCAGCACTGTGCTTTCACCATTGCTCCAAGGTCCTCTTCACTACAATAAAGACCATGAAGCACATACTTAAAAAGCCCAAGAGAGAGGAGGAAGAAAATGTAGCTGATATGAGACTAAAAAAACAGAACATAGAAAAATACATGATTTACATTAAGAATGTACCAATAAAAATCAGTTTATAATCTTTCTGTTGCATTATTCATTTACATAACATGTGCATTACCCATTCACATAAGGTGTAGATCTACTTGAAAAACTGAAGTTGTCAAAAGCTTCTATAATTGGTTTTTAAAATGGAAGCACAAGTATTTTATTAAAAATGAAACTTGAAATAGAGACCTAATGTCAAAATTACCATTTGCCTAGATAGTCTATTTTAGCATTTATATTATGACTATTATATATATTTATTTATTATAGCTTTGTTATCTTTAATGTGACTGAACTGAGCCCTTTGTACTGGTATCTTCCTCTCCAGCAAGCTTGTAAACAAATATTTCATGTGGGGTTATGAAGACAAAAAAAAAAAAAAAATATCAAATCAGCAGTGCAAACTTGCTAATCAAGAAACAAACTAACTTGCCCAAATACTTTTTTAAAGTGCATCATGAAGCATACTATTCAAGCAGACTCCCTAAACCTGCAATCAGATCCACACCGGCTGACTCCTGCACCTGTACGAGTCCCTCCTGCTTCCATGGGGTTTTCCTATCCTCTGTGGAACATCTGTGCAGATCTGATTGCAGGTCTGCAGGGCTAAGAAGCCAATTCAGAAATAAAACCACCAATTAAATCCCTCTAAATTCCTGCAGCTCCCATTGGCTGGGAACAGCGAACCACGGTCACAGGGAGCTGAGGGGCTTCTCCAGGTAAACAAAATGTCCCGAGCCCACCAGCAGCTTACCCTGACGAGCCGGGAGCCAAAGTTTGGCAACCCCTGAAACACAGGGTCAGCTTATGAAAGGGTCATACAGTTTCTACTATTTTTACCTATCCATCTTGGGGGAGTCTGCTTATAAAAAAAAAACCAAACAAGTATATATGGTAGATTACAAATTTACAAAGGATACCAGCAAACATGACTCAGAACATAAAACGACTGCAAGAGTGACCAGAAGTCAGCCCAAAGAATATTTAATTTAACATATGTCCATGCAGCGTTGAAGCTCAGCAAGTATTTATATTGCACAGGGCTCCTGAACTGCTTTATTCGTCCTCACAAGAAATTTAGATAAGGTTCTAAAATTGCAGAGTACTTGCCATGAATAATAAGCCCTTCATCTTTATGATGACAATACAAACGGAAGGCTTCTTCCAGTTCCATCTGAGATGAGATGGTACATGGATCACCTAGCAAGGGGAACAAAAATATGCAACCAAATTTATGACTATGGTATATTAAGTTTAGGATTTAAACTGGTTAGTTGAGAAAATTCATGCAAAGTTATTATCCTAATAATTCTATTAAGGCCAAACATAATACAGTAACATGAAACATGTTTTCTTTTTTACTTTACATTTTAAACCAAACTGAAAAGTTTAAAGACAAAAACCATACAAGAGTTAGGAGATAGTTCTCTTAGGTTGGTACACGTGACAGAAAATTAATACAAGTAAGCCGACTAACTTCCAAGGGGCTGGAGATGGGATCCAGGGACCGGGTTCATTACATCTGAAGGTTTGTTATTATGAAGGCTTGTTATAGCGAGGGTGTAGTGTAGTAATTATTATGGTAGCATCCAAAAGTCAAAATCAGGACAGGGTACCACTTGTGCTAGACACTGAACAAGTATAGAGAGGTAATCCCTACCCAAAGGGCTTACAATCTAAAGGAAGATAAAGGGTAGAGGAGGGGAATACATATATGTGAATACAGTTAAGAATCGGCACAATTAATTACTGTATTGTGGGGGGGTTGAATTTTTGGTCATTAGGATTAGAGATTGGGAATAGAAATGGGGGGGAGGGGAAGAGTCACACCTGCTTGGCCATGGTCAGCAGACTGGATGTTGCAGGCAACACAATAGAAGAGAGTGTCTTATGGAGCAATTTAAGGGAGGTTGAGGTAGTCACTCTTCAGCTTTATGAGGGAGTTTTTTCTGTGCATAAAGTTTAAGGGTGTGATGGATAGTGAAGGCTGGGAATGCTGACAAAACAAAAGCAAGAGTCCACTTTAAGAAAGGTTACTAGATCAGGCAGGCAGGACAGGACTAAGTTATGAAGAGCTTTAAAAGGGAAAGTCAAGAAGCCATTTGAAGTTCTGACCTTTTCTACCAAACTGAGTAGAAAAGAATGAAATATTAATGTCAAAGAGGGGTGGGAGAGAATCGGACAAAATTACAGGAATTCCAGTGTATGGAAGAATGGGTCCAAATACTAGACGCAGCCCCTACTTGCATCAGTACTCATGAAGTAGATACTTAGTTCTAAACAGACAACCTGCAAGTGGTCAAGGATTCATTATGCTATATATCAGTACCCCAAAAATATTTCGAGGCATGACTGTCCTTACATTGAGATTAACAAATGGAGAAGAAAGAGAAAGGTCAGGGAGGAAATGTACCTTAATCAGGGTAAGTTAGTGGTCAATTGGATGAAAATTGACTTTTCTTTTTT
This sequence comes from Dermochelys coriacea, assembly GCF_009764565.3. NCBI lineage: Eukaryota > Metazoa > Chordata > Testudines > Dermochelyidae > Dermochelys > Dermochelys coriacea. The sequence continues at coordinate 17,665,497 of NC_050085.1, read as the reverse complement.
GGCAACACCACCACATTGCTGACTCTCATTCAATTTGAGATTTACTACTACCCCAGACCCTTTTCAGCAGTACTACTAACTAGCCAATTATTCCCCATTTTCTAGTGGGCATTTGTTTTTTTCCTTCTTAAGTGAAGCATTTTGCACTTGTCTTTACTGAATTTCATCCAATTTCAGACCAACTCTCCAAGTTCAATTTGTATTCTAATCCTGTCCTCCAAAATGCTTGCAATCTCTCCCAGATTGGTGTCATCTGGAAATTTTAGTGTACGCACCCACTCCATTATCCATGTCATTAATGGAAATATTGACTAGTACCAGTTACAGAAATGACCCGTGGTGCACCACTAGATATATTCCTCAGTTTGACACTGAACCCTTTGAGTAGTTTTGCTAGAGGAAAAGCTCATTATCCACTAAATCACCAAGCAATTCTTTGTTTACCTTACTTTAGAAGAGCATCAGTCAGAGGCATTTAAATTACATGCAACAAAAAATGTAAATGCACACACCAGTGTGCAAAAGTACAAGCTAATACAATCTGTGAAGACTGAGGCAGCCAAAACAGCAGGGTGGCTGAATCCAAGAAGAAAGGGTTTACAACTTGGACGCAGACATTTGAAATGAGATTTGTAATCCAATTGACATATAAATTCAATTCAAGATTACAAGAGGAATATGCTCATTAGTACAGCACCTGAAATAGTAGAAATCCATGCTCTTAAATAAAAGTAAACCTCAAAAAACAAAAAAACCCAAACATACAAGACAGAAACAAACACTGTCACCATTTTTATATATATATATATATATATATATATATATATATATATATATATCCATCCATCCCTTCATAGGGTCCTTCAAAACATGCACGAGTTACTTTCTCCTCTAATTAAAAGGATCCTGCTTTTTATTAGTAATTAAAATGTCCAAGTTGTAGAGTACATTCTCCATACACCTCTCCTGATTGAACTGTTTCATATTAGAGATTTTTACTGAAGTGAAATTGGGGCAGGGAAACAAATATCAGCATAGCTTGCTCCAGCTTCTTCAGGATTAGGAATGAAAAGAAAAGCTGAGATTAATTTGAAATATTTTCACTACACATTCACTCAATCTTTTTTTTAAAAAAAACAAAACAAAAAAACAAAAGACACCCCACACCACACACAACCATGCAACTTTTTTCACTTTAGGATGCCCTACTCTGTAGTAGCAGAATTTGAAAATTCCACTCCACTATTGGTCCACAGTGAACTTTTCCTGGCAAATGGAAATATAGAACTACTCATTACTGCAGAAATTAAGATCTTTTAAAAAAAAAGTTTCTAGCTCTTAGGACTACAAGAATAACCTTTAAAATGTGAACAAATAATGAAGTTTGCATGTAGTTCTAATGTCCATGCCACAATTAAAAATTTGGTGAGCAGCAAAGGTCAACAAGACCACACAGTTACATGGCAGTTATTCAGAAACCATTGGGAAGCAAAGCTGTCAAGAATTATAGTAACGTTATGTTGCTGGTGCTGTGAAAGGCTGTGAGCTGCAGTGAAGGGAGACACTGAAGTTACTCACAAGAGAACAGAACAAAAATGAAGATGGGGGAAGCACAGGGGAGCAGGAATCTATATAATCACCCCTACTCAGGGTGGATTTAATTTAAAATCACTAGTCAGGAAGACTCAAGTTAATCATGGCTTTCTACATAAATGCATTCTTGTTGTTTGTTATAACCTTAATACATATTCCTCACAACTCAGATAGATGTAGGTTTCATTTTTAGAAGGTACACTATACATTTTTAAAGTGATTTATTTTGAAAATGTTTCAGATTAGTTTTACAGCTATAGCAGAAAATTAATGATTGTTTGGTTATTTCATTTACCAAAGGTAACTGAAGCAGACATTTATGAAGTCATTGGGAGGTAAATTATCTCCAATTCAACAGGTTAATTAATATTTGGAGGATTTTCTTGCTATGCTGCATTAGGAGAAGATCCCCACCAGACAGACATTTAAAATATTTTTATTTAACTAAAAACATTGTTTATTCTGGATTTTTTTTATTCAATAGCAAATACATCATTTTAACAAAACAAGCATATGAATTTTTGAATTTAGTTAAACATTCAAGTTTTTTTTAAATCAGGTTTGTTAGAATTTTTAACAAAAATAGTTAAATATTTTAAAAAATAGAGACTGTCAGCCACGTCAACATGAGAAACTTAAAATATTGGCTTCTGCAGCTAACTCAGTCATCTTCACCTTCATTTTCCTGCTTTTTCAAGTCCCAAACGATTTCTCAATTTGGAATGGATTAGCCCAAAGGAAGAAAATATTCTCTTTCTACACCAGCAGAAGATGCTACTGGTGTTAAAAAAAGTGAGATCACTTCAACAATCTCTGAATCCAAGTGCTTAAGTGACTTCCACCTGTTCACTGGTGTGATTTTCTTTAACACATCATTAGCAAACATATTTCTTGAATGGTTCTTATTCCCAGACTGGATCTTTTTCACGGCCTGCTGCCATTTTAGGTTCTCTTCTAGTGAGAGAATGGTACGGTAGATCTCAAAATCAATGAAGGCTACACTCAGAAAGACCTCAAGATTTCTGGAATATGCTGCTCACAGTTTCACTTTTGTTTCTGCCTGTTCCTCTCTTTTCACATTTATCTCCAGACTTCTCCTCCTTGTTCAGATCTTTTCCGCCCCCAACAAGCTTCTGTTCATTGAACTTTTTGAAACTTTGCACTTTTAGAGAGAGGTAGAAGGGATTGACTCAGTGCACACACATTGGCAGAGGGACAATAGAGTTGAAGTCTTATTTCTCACCTCTATATATTTATTTAATTAAAACATTTTTGTGTTAACAAGCATGTTATCTCTGGAGACACAAACCCACATTTGAGAACAGCAAAACTAAGCATCTCTGATAGTATCTTCCGGACTGAGCACCGAGTCGCATTGGGTAGATAGAAAGATTAACCTAAATAATCTATACAGAAGCCCCTGGAACCCCATAAAATTGCATCCCTAATCCATGAACTATTGGAACTCATTTACAAAACTTTTCTTAAACATTACATGAATATATTGTCTCATTCAGACAAATTCAAACTAATGTAGAATTAGAATTTATAATCCCTATTCCATAATGAGATCTTTGAGCGATAATGTAACTTAATTAAAACTAATCTTTAGATAAAATACTTGAAGGAGAAATCCTATAAAAAACCTGATTGTTTTTAAATTAAAAACAAAAACACATTAATTTTTATCCCCCCTGCCCCTACTCACAGCAACCAGGAGGTTTTAGGTGAGTTAAAGTTGTAGAGCACTGTCCCACCTTTCAGAGGAGGGAGGAGAGGGAACAGACCACACTATGCAAACATCCCTCTCCACAGTTGCTGAGATGAAGAGGAAGAAACTTCTTCCTCCTCAAGTTGCTGGAAGTGAGGGAAGAAGAGTGTCAGAAAAGCTTTACATGTGTCAGACAACTATTAGCCCATGACAGATATGAAAGATGTAGTTCCAAGGAAGATCAGGGAAAACACCCTCATGTTCCTAGCAGCTATCCCCTGGGAACTCACACTCCAGGGGGAATTTCCAATCCCCATCTCTCTAACTATAAGGGGGTGTACCCTTTCATCTAGTAGATGCCTTATCTACTTTTTCAAGCACTGTACACTAGCACTTCTTTCCTAACTACTAGACAGACAACTTACACTTTTCCTCCCACACCAGGAGAGGTCACTTTTGGCTCTATCAACCTTGAAAACATCCCTTGAAAATAGCACTCAAGAAGATGAAAGCATTCAGTTCACATATAATGTGCACCTTGCTCACACCATAGTTAAACGCTGTAATGTGTCACACCGACATTACACATTAATAGTACTGTCTCTTTTAGTAAAGTGTTCTTTTAAAGGAAGCCAACATCAATCCATCCATTAGTCCTTGAATGGGATACATTAGACCAATACTACAATCAAGGTTGCATCCAATGACCTACTGAAGTAGTAAGGTGGCCGCCAGGTAGAATAATCAACAGAAAAAGGAAAATATGCATCACTGCTATAATTCTTGTCATATGTTCTGTGCAAATCATCAAAAATCGTAAGTGGCAAAAACATTTAGTTTTTCCATAACACAGCTGTACCACCACCTTGAAAGCAAGCAGACACTCATTCCAAAGATGAATCAGGACTAGAAGTAAAATTTTCAGCAGCATCTATGTGACTCATGTGCTTAAATTGTATTGAAAGTCAAATAGGACTTGTACACTTTTGAAAAAAACTTACTTTGCATGCATGCCAAAGAATATGGGAAAGAATTCTTAACAGCCTTTCATCAACCTGTGTCATTTTGCTATTAAAATGTGCACTTTATTTTAAAAAAAAGTTGTTTTTTTTTTTTTGTAACTTGCTATTGAATAAAAAGCTTTACAGTTCTGAAGTGCCTTTCGCTTCTCTCTCAAAGCACTTTACAAGCAAGTATGTTTGGAAATACAGTTAGACCCATTTTATACGAAGGTAAAGTGAGACAGGAGTCCAATCTTGGCACACATGCAGTTTATGCACGAGACTGGGTTCTTTTTGAATAGCAGTATGTGTTGTGGCCATGCCTGCAACCCTCATGACCACCACTGACCAGGGCTGCTGGAACAATTTGTATAGTGGGAGTACCGAGAGACGTTGAACTAGAACTGCAAGCCCTGTATATGATGGAGACCACTTGAAGCCAGGGAGTGCGGCAGCACCTAATGCACCACTAGTTCCAGCAGCCATGCCACAGGCAATGGCATAAGGGATGAGGCAGCCTCAGCCACGACTCAGTTCCTTTGCCAATAAGAATCCCAGGTGTTGGGATGCTGTTAAGTGGGGATGGAGGGCAGAACATGGAATCTGTGTGACCACCACATCTCAAAAGAACCACACAGTTACTGTGGGGTAAATAACCATTCTTTCTTCAAGTGACTGTTCACATCAATTATACTCCTGGGGATGTCTACACTGCAATTAGACACCAGTGGCTGACTCACATCAGCTGACTCACACTCAGGCTAAGAGGCTGTTTAATTGTGGTATACACATGCAGGCATGGGCTCTGGAGTATTTCAGGAGACTTCCCCAAAGGTCAGTTTTTTCCTCTCACCCTTAAACTAAAGGCCCGATCTGATTCCATTTCACTATTGATTTCAATGGGACTCTGCTTCAGGAACCTGCTTGCATGGCTCTCAATGCAGGATCAAGACTTAAGTAACCTTGCTGCGCGGGCCTAATCCCTGGAGAACTGATTTTAATTTGGTTATTGCATGTAAGAAGCAAATAAAGTTTTTTGCTGCAAGACTTTAGTCAGGGAATGAACATACAAGTTTGCTCCAACAGAGCCATGCTTCTGATCCCTGCCATAATTCTTGAACAGCAGCACTCAGGATGACTGACCAGCTAGCTGCCGCTATTCCCAAGCTTACAGTTTATCCTAGCCCTCTGCAAGATACAGGTGGGCCCTAGAATACTAAGGTTCACCTGACAATACCTACTATATTAACCTTTCCAAAAGGTGTGGGCAAGGGCCACTACATTTTACCCCTGCAATATGGTCCTCAGAAGGAAACACTCCCATCAGGATGGCCCAAGGTCATAAAAAAAAAGGAAAAAAAAAGTTAAGAGCATTTTGACTAATGTTTTTAGATTTAAAAAAAAAAAAAAAAAACCACACAAGAAAAAAAATCAGAAAAAAAAAAAAAAAAAAAAAGACAGACTCCTGAGACTTGTAGTCCTGGAGCTCTGCTGGCAAGGAACTCTACCCTTCTCTACATGCACTCTACAAATTATCCATTTAAGCCATAGCCATTAGTAACTTCATGACTTCCTCATGGAAAATGGAGGCTCTCATCCTGCCAATGCAGTTCATGGACCTCAACAATCAGAGCAGATCCACAATTCTAGTTCCCTTATGTTTGCATTTTCTCCACTTACAATAAAAGAAAAAGAAAATAAGAGCATCCAGGTAAGGAAAGCAATCACCCTGCCACATTCCTTCCCACCATACATTTCCCTGATCACTCTAGTTAAACTGCACTTCAGATAATTACACTTTGAAAAAGTTCATTTAAAAGGATTAAAAAGTGAATTCAAGTACAGCACAACCTTGATTATCTGAGCCTCATTTATCCAAACCTTCCTATTATGTGAAACAGGGTTATGTCCCATGATATCTATAAGTTACAATTAAAAAAATGCCTTGATTATCTGAAACCTAAATTAAGCAAATTTCATCAAGCCCCCTTGTCTAATATTTTGAGTCATACTGTGCAATATGGAAAACAAGTAAAGATTTACAAAAGAATCTCTCATGTGTCAAATACCTTCATCATCAATCCACTTGAGGGTAATTGGCTGTTCATGTTGTAAACTGCACATCTCCCTCACTTCATCACAAAGTTCACCATAGTTCATTGATGCATCCAAATTTGTTATTAGGATGTCCCTGCAAGAGATGAATTCACAGATTTAAACCACAAAATATAGTCCCTCATTCAGAAATATGGTGTCCGCCATAAACTGCTTGCTTCAGTAACTGCATCTATGGAATTTATCCTGCTGAGCTGTGCTCACACAAGCAGCACTTACTCACTAAAGTAATCCCATTGAAATCAATGGGATTACTTGAACAAGCAAGTATTCTTGTGAGAAAGGGCTAGACTCTTGATATCCCAGGGGTGGACAGACTGCCTTTACATCTCAACATTAGTTTAATATTATATTTTACATTAACAAGCCTGGCTTTTCAGTATCTGCTTTATTGGATGTCAGTTCGTTTGACTTAACTCTTTGTGTTTAAACGGGCATTTTAAAATGCCTAGCTTTTGCAACTCCTAAACTAGCCAAAGTGATTTTTTCTTTAGCTAGATGGAATCAAAGACTGAAACATGTCAGAGTTTATATAGGACTTTACAGCAGCTCAGAAGTCCCTGCATTATTAAAGAGATCATTTTGATTACGTAAATATTCTGAATAGGTTTTAATTCCACATTTTTCTGTACTGTATTTCATAAGTTATCCTGAAAATTTGATCTTTTTAAAAAAATTAAACACACAAACAATGTCTCTGACCTCCTGAAACTTTACTTAAGATTAAACAAATGGTGGAAGGAGAGTGAGACCGAAATAAATTGACAAATCACTGTATATAACAGTTGATCAATAGGATGGTGAAAAGGCTATAACAAATTAAATTTTAAAATCTGACTTATCACATTTACATGGTTTTAACCAGAAGAATGGCAAAGTTATTTCTGGTGTTAGGTGTGCGTGATAAAACTTGTATTCAATGCTGTAACTTTGAAATTAAACATTTGCATCACACTTCAGCTAAGAAGTGTGCTTCTCTTAGAAGGAGTTGATAATTACAAAATTCTCAAGTCTGACGTCAACATGGAACTGTTGAAAGACGATAAAGACAGACAATTAGAATGGGATGCTAAGTTTTAGCTTTTAGCAAGCTGAGTATGCTTTTTTTGGCGTACTATTTTCCTTGAAGCTGAAGTTTTTAATTCCTTTCTATGAGGTTCAGTGTTTCTAGAATGATGAAACCCACACAACATAAACCACTTAGTACCCTAGAGAATTTGTGAAACTACATCTTGTCACACTAAGCTGTTGCATGTAAAAACTAAAACCACCACACACACATACACACTAGATCAGGTAAACAACGGAACATGTGAAGTAGATTTTTCATGTGTTATGTTAAATTACCTCAAGAAAAAGCTACACAAAACAAACATGGGAAAAAAAGCAGGTGTTTGAAGGATGTTCAGAGATTCTATATACATTATATATATATAAAAATAAATAAATAAAAGTCCCTCTAGTGGATAACTATACAACTGCACTTCTCAGTTAAGAATATATACTTAGAACCACATGTAAATTATTCACATAACGTACTGAAGTCAACAAGGAACAGAAATAAGGAGAACTAAACATGATTTAATTAGTTTTGCTACTTTCACCCTGTATGACAAGTCATTTTAGAAAACACAAGCTGTCTTACCTACTTCATACATTTGTGTATGTCAGCTGGAAATTGAAACTTTTACAAAAAGAAAGGAGTACTTGTGGCACCTTAGAGGCTAACAAATTTATTAGAGCATAAGCTTTTGTGAGCCACAGCATCCGATGAAGTGAGCTGTAGCTCAAGAAAGCTTACGCTTAAATAAATTTGTTAGTCTCTAAGACGCCACAAGTACTCCTTTTCTTTTTTACGGATACAGACTAACACGGCTGCTACTCTGAAACTTTGACTAAAACAGTTTCCATGAAAATCAAGCTGGAATATGGTAAAGTGTCAAAAATGTGGAGACTATGTCAAGAAAAATATGCATGCATTATTAGGTCATATAGCTATAAGTTGTTTGTTTTATGAAGGCAAAAGGAATATTTTTGCAAAACCAATTTTTTAAAATGACTGGAAGTAAAGCTGTGAGCACAATATTTTTTTTTAAACAGTTTCAAATGTAGATTAAAAATGGGCTATATAATCTTTCAACATGGAATTTTTTTCTTTAACATTTGAAGAGATCTTAAATGAGTTTAAATCTTAACTAATTATTCCTTATGGAAATGAAAAAACAAGCAGGTTTTTAAATATCAATCTGGAAAAGCATATTTAATGTGATAAGCTACCATGATTTACTGAGCGAGACTGAGATGCTAATGTTGCTTGCAAAATGAACAAGTGGTCTGGAGTCCACAAGTACTTCTTAGAGATCTCAATAATTAAAAAGCATTTCAACTGCACTAGTTCTCAACACCAAAGCAGAATCTAGAAGCTTCATGGAGACAAACACTGTATAAAGACACAAACAGGGAAACAAGGTGGGTGAGGCAATATCTTTTATGGGACCAACTTCTGTTGGGGGGGAGGGGGAAGAGAGCGAGAGAGAGACAAGCTTTTGAGCCACACAAAGCTGAAGAAGAGCTCTGCTTAGCTGGAAAAGCTGTCTCTCTCACCAAAAGAATTTGGTTCAATAAAAAGATATTACCTCACCCACCTTGCATCTTTAATGTCCTGGGATCAATGTGGCTACTACACTGCACACAAAGTAACAGTTACTGACCCAGAGAGGTTATCATCATCTGGGGACCCCGTGCTTCAAGTATAAGCTCAAGTGTTTGTAGGATAGGGAGTACGTAAACTTTTTAGGCCATTCACCATGTCTTCATATAGCGCTTAACCCAAGTATGCTTAATAGAACTATGCGTGTTTACAGGATTGGACCCTAGGACTTGGGACATATGAATGGGGAAGGGATTCAATATTAACATTTATAGATTTGAATTTTTGTTTTAATTATAGCAACATACAAATTGTCATCCTGTATGCTGGCTATGGCAGTGGCCAGTACCAGATAATTCACAGGAGGCCTAATAATCCTAAAGCAAAAAGAAAAAGGAGTACTTGTGGCACCTTAGAGACTAACAAATTTATGAGAGCATAAGCTTTCGTGAGCTACAGCTCACTTCATCGGATGCATTTGTAGCTCACGAAAGCTTATGCTCTAATAAATTTGTTAGTCTCTAAGGTGCCACAAGTACTCCTTTTCTTTTTGCGAATACAGACTAACACGGCTGCTACTCTGAAACCTGTCAATCCTAAAGCAGGCAGATATAGAATAGTTTGCACCCCTCACATTTTGTCTCAGTCTGATCTGATTGTCAGAGATTGGCTTAAGACCTGAAGAATGATTTTTAATATCCCTCAAAAATATTTACCATAATTGTAACAACTCTAGTTATCCATTTAAATACCCAATCCCTTTTTCAATTTTGCTAAATTCTTAACCTCAACAACTTCATGTGGCAATCCATTCCATAATCTAATTACAAACAAATATAATAGATAAAATTGTGTACAGATAACAGTAGTGCCAATATATCTATATATATCTCAATAGAAGTGGTGTGAAGCTACAGACAGGAGGATTTGTTGAACTGTGACCATATGGTCAAACTGTACATCTAAGCACATGGTGTGTCATTCAGAAATGCAGCGCTCAGGGAAAATTAGCCCTCTGCCAACTGTGGAAAGTTACTACTGAAATTAGAAAAAATGGAGAGGGCAATAATTCAATGAAAGGGACCATCCTCTGGATAAAAAGTAATTCTGAACCATTTTGAGATTTGATTTACAGAAGTGGTAACGAAGAGACACTGCGGACTCATTTTGTGTCCTCTCCTCAGATATTAATATGTTTCTTACTGGTAGAGTTCTTAGAGAAATACGAGCACAGTGAGGAAGAACCACCAATGGAAAAAATAGACAAAAAATATTGTAACTACAAACAAAATTTCCAACTGTTATTTCAAGCACCAAGGTATGGTCTCAGAAGAATATGACTAACCACCACACACTGAGTCAGACAGACCGATTTCTTTTAACAAGTATTTATTGTCACTAGGGCAATACCTTAGAAAGACCATAAATCTTGGTGTTCCAAAAAGAGAACAAAAATAGATGAAGTATTTTCTTCAGATAACTTTGAAATCACTACTATAGCAGGCCTTGCACCAGGAGACAGTGTAGAAGCATGTCCCCCAGATGATGGATGGGAGTAGCCTGTCTTGGGGAAATCCAAAGAAAGTCCCCCATCCCGTAAGTATGGATGACATTCTTTGTTCCTAGAGGTAAACATTTAGCCATATTAAAAATGCACATTTTGCCCCAATTTACCAAGCAATCCAGTTCATTCTGAATCAGTGACCTGTCCTCTTCATTATTTACCACTCCCACAATTTTTGGGTCAAGTGCAAATTTTATCATTGATGATTTTATGTTTTCTTCCAGGTCACCGATAAAAATATTAAATGGCATAGAGCCAAGAACTGATCCCTGTGGGACCTCAATGGAAACACACCCATTCTACAATTCCTCATTTACAGTTACATTTTGAGATCCATCAGTTTGCCAGTTTTTAAATCCATTTAACGTGTGCCATGATATAAATCATTCTATCTTTTTAATCAAAATACTGTGTGTCAAATGCCTTACAGAAGTCTAAGTATGTAACCAAACTTGTGATTTGATTTAAAAAAAAATATATCCAGTTAGTCGGACAAGATCCATTTTCCATAATCCCATGTTGATTTGCACTAAATACATCACCCTCCTTTAATTATTAGCTGAGTCCCATATCAGCCACTCCATTATCTTGCCTGGGATTGATACTAAAAAAGGGATAACAGATGAAGTGTTGAAATGCAGCAGTGAAATCACAGAATAAGTACGATATTGAGTACACCTAGGAAGCTTGATTAGTGACGATGGTTCCATCAAGGTTGAGGTTTAAAGGAAATGTGCTTCAGCTACAAGTGCTGCACAGAGCCTGATGAAATTATGGATAAAAACCATTATCTGCAGTACCATTGTGAAAATTTATCATACCGCTGTACTAACAGCATTACTTGATGGTCTGGAAGCAGTTGCATTAAATGAAACAGACATCAGAAAGCTGGAGGCAGTGGAGAGGAGAACTCTTCAGATGATATATTCAGATAAATGAAGTTATAAAGGAAAATAAAACTTGATGCCAAGGTAGGGGATTAGCTGCAACTGAAAGATGATACACATGCGGACACTGTAGAACAAATGAATGACAGTATGCCAAAGAAAATAATAAAGACAACAAGACCTAGAGGCTGATTGCCGAATAGATGGCAGGACATTGTACACAGGGACATGACCAGGCTGAGCTTACTGGAGGAACTACCTATGGACAGGAATGAATGGTAACACTCTACATTTTTTCCATGTCTCTAAAGATGCTTTGGGATGAGATTATAGGAGAAGATTAAGAAGGTAATTATTTCCCTTTGAAACTCACATTTTAAAGGAGATAAGAAGTTACAGATCCAGAAAAAAGTCTATCTAGTTTAACACTGTCCCATACTTCAGTATTAAGTAAACAAAACTTGCAGAATAGCCACATGACTTCTTAGCCAGGATCTCATGTATGTAACAAGAGCAGTTATTTATATGTAATGAACACCTTCTGCCCAAAAGTTACAACTAATTTTTAATATGACTTGTATGGAGGGCCCTTAATACCTGTATCTCGAGGTACCTTACTATGAATGAGGTGAGCTGTAGCTCACGAAAGCTTATGCTCAAATAAATTTGTTAGTCTAAGGTGCCACAAGTACTCCTTTTCATGAAATCAATAATACTATGAAAAATACAACTCAAGTTACAGGTTGTTTCTACTCAGCGTGTAACTAACTCAGTGAAGACAACACAGGAGAGTGATAGACTCACATAACTATTCAGTCATGCTTTTTGTAGGTGAAAACTGATTCAGCTCTTACCATGTGTGTGTACCTGCGCTGTGACACCGTCCACCTTTGGGTATTCCATCTATGTGCTTTCAGTTAGGTTAGCAGATCAACTTCGGACGTTGCAATTCCACTGAATACTCAGTGCCAAACATCCATTTCAGTATCTGGCCCAGAATGCATGTTACCACAATAGGATACATACCCTGAACTCCCACTGAAGTCAACGTGAGTATTAGATGCAAATCCTATGGCAGGATCAAGCCTTAAATTTTTGGTTTCAGAGTAGCAGCCGTGTTAGTCTGTATCTGCAAAAATGAATAGCAGTACTTGTGGCACCTTAGAGACTAACATTTATTAGAGCATAAGCTTTCGTGAGCTACAGCTCACTTCATCAGATGCACAGAATGGAAAATATAGTAAGTACGTGTGTACACACACACACACACACACACACACACGCTGGAAGTTGCCATACAAACTGTAAGAGGCTAATTAATTAAGATGAGTTATTATCAGCAGGAGGAAAAAAAACTTGTAGTGATAATAAAGATCTGTGACAGACCAGTCCTCACTTACAGACAGCCCCCCAACCTGAATCAAATACTTACAACCAAATACCGCACAACAAAAGCACTAACCCAGGAACCTATCCTTGCAACAAAGCCCAATGCCAACTCCGTCCACATATTTATTCAGGTGACACCATCATAGGACCTAATCACACATGCCATCAGGGGCTCATTCACCTGCACATCTACCAATGTGATATTTGCCATCATGTGCCAGCAATGGCTCTCTGCCATGTACATTGGCCAAACCGGACAGTCTCTATGCAAAAGAATAAATGGACACAAATCTGACATCGGGAATCATAACATTCAAAAACCAGTAGGAGAACACTTCAACCTCTGTGGCCACTCAGTAAAAGATTTAAGGGTGGCAATTTTGCCACAGAAAAGCTTCAAAAACAGATTCCAACAAGAAACTGCTGAGCCTGAATTAATATGCAAACTAGATACCATTAACTTGGGTTTGAATAGAGACTGGGAGTGGATGGGTCATTACACATTTTGAATCTATTTCCGTAAGTTTCAGAGTAGCAGCCCTGTTAGTCTGTTAAGTATCCTCACACCTTCTTGTGAACTGTTTAAATGGGCCATCTTGATTATCACTACAAAAGTTTTTTTTTCCCCCTCCTGCTGATAATAGCTCAACTAATTAGCCTCTCACAGTTCGTATGGTAATTTCTAACTTTTGAGAGAGAGAGAGTATATATATCTATCTAACTATATGTTCCATTCTATGCATCCGACGAAGTGAGCTGTAGCTCACGCTCTAAAGAATTTGTCAGTCTAAGGTACCACAAGTACTCCTGTTCTTTTTCCTTAAATTATTAAAACTTTAAGTGGGAGGTGGATGGCCATTCTTTGTACTAATTAGAGAAGTACAGATGAGAAAACTTATTTTGCCCAAGCAGCATCTATTTCTGATGCAATTGCATACAGGATTTATCCAAATCCTTAGTCAATTATACATATTCTTTTGAGATCTACTACATTAAATCTGAATGCCAACAACTACATCAGCTGGTCAGAACAGCTGAATGAAGACTATTTGTTGATAAACTTTACTTAAGAATCCCACTAGATATGCACTTTTCCCCAGTCAGACTTAAGAAGTCAGACTCCATCAAGCAGCATAAAGGGGCCAATGTTGGGCACATACTTTTATTAAGAGCATTTCTCGCATTCCTGGGATGAGGCATTGCAAAGGTTAGAATCATGCTGACTAGGGCACAGCTAACCAGAGTCAGGTAGTTCCTTTGTAGTCAACAGGATTTAATGCAGATGATTTCAGAGGATTATACATAATCTAGACAAGCAACAAAATGTTTTTAAAAATGAAATGAGAAATTACACAAATTTGCTCTATACTTCAGTTTCCGTATGCTGTCATTTCTGCTACATAAGGAACTCTGTTATACCAAAGAAATACAAATGCCATAGCTCCTGAGATTCCATGGAGAGACAATCACAACATTCATGATTTTTGCAGCTTCTTTACATAAACAGGCTATTTGTTTAATCACAATTTCAGGAAGGTATATTGTACTATCAACTGGCGCTGTAAATTTAGCAGCTATCTGAATAACTCTTGATACTAATTCTGAAATAGTACGTTTTACTACATCTGCATACATGGAAGCAGGAATCCAGAACAGATACTGAAATACTTCAAGTTATGCTTTAGCCCATAAACTGTTTTACATAAACCTGTTACTTAACATAGAACTTTGTGTCAACAAAGCAAAGACAAAATTCAGTAATTCTGGGACCCCTACTTTGTAAGTGGGACAGATGCTTTGCTCTTCTCCAACTGAGAAGAACTTTAAACCACGATGGCTAGAATGCTTCAGAGGTTCTGAATGAATTATAAAGGAAAAAAAACATTTTTATCTACAAATACAATCTGCATGAGTCATGAAAATTACATGTTTCAGAGTAGCAGCCATGTTAGTCTGTATTCTCAAAAAGAAAAGGAGGACTTGTGGCATCTTAGAGACTAAAATTTATTTGAGCATAAGCTTTCGTGAGCTACAGCTCACTTCATCAGATGCATTTGATGATCCGAGGAATGGAAAACTTGTCTTATGAAAGGAGACTTAAGGAGCTTGGCTTGTTTAGCCTAACTAAAAGAAGGTTGAGGGGAGATATGATTGCTCTCTATTAATGTATCAGAGGGATAAATACCAGAGAGAGAGAGGAATTATTTAAGCTCAGCAATAAATTTGTTAGTCTCTAAGGTGCCACGGGTACTCCTTTTCTTAATGTGGACACAAGAACAAATGGGTATAAACTGGCCACCAGGAAGTTTAGACTTGAAATCAGACGAAGGCTTTTAACCATCAGAGGAGTGAAGTTTTGGAATAGCCTTCCAAGGGAAGCAGTGGGGGCAAAAGATCTATCTGGTTTTAAGAGTCTACTTGATAAGTTTATGGAGGACATGGTATGATGGGATAATGGGATTTTGGTAAGTAACTGATCTGTAAATATTCAGGGTAAATAGGACTAATCCCCTGAGATGGGATATTAGATGGATGGGATCTGAGTTACCCTGGAAAGAATCTCCTGTAGTATCTGGCTGGTGAACCTTGCCCATATGCTCAGGGTTTAGCTGATCGCCATATTTGGGGTCAGGAAGGAATTTTCCTCCAGGGCAGATTGGAGGAGGCCCTGGAGGTTTTTCTCCTTCCTCTGTAGCATGGGGCACGGTTGACTTGAGGGAGGCTTCTCTGCTTCTTGAAGTCTTTAAACCATGATTTAAGGACTTCAATAGCTCAGACATAGGTGAGGTTTTTCATAGAAGTGGGTGGGTGAGATTCTATGGCCTGCGCTTTGCAGGAGGTCAGACTAGATGATCAGAATGGTCCCTTCTGACCTTAGTATCTATGAATCTATTTGGTGGAAGATACAGTGGAGAGATTTTTATATTTTATACACACACAGAACATGAAACAATGGGTTTTATCATACACACTGTAAGGAGAGTGATCACTTAAGTTGAGCCATCATCATCGGGCGGGGAGGAGGAAAAGCTTTCATGGTGACAAGCAAGGTGGGCCATTTCCAGCAGTTAACAAGAATATCTGAGGAACAGGGGGGGTGAAATAACATGGGGAAATATAGTTTTACTTTTTGTAATGACCCATCCACTCCCAGTCTCTGTTCAAGCCTAAGTTAATTGTATCCAGTTTGCAAATTAATTCCAATTCAGCAGTCTCTCACTGGAGTCTGTTTTTGAAGTTTTTTTGTTGAAGGATAGCCACTCAGGTCTGTAATCGAGTGACCAGAGAGATTGAAGTGTTCTCCGACTGGTTTTTGAATGTTATAATTCTTAATACTTGTTGCAGGAAGTACAAAAAAAATGTTCAATACTTTTACTAATTCCTTTTATGATATTCACTTCCTTCCAGTGAATTCTAGTAATGAATCAAATGTTATCACAAATGTCAAATACTCAAAGGTCTGCTTCATTCTTGAACGAAGCCTATACATATACCTGCACACCCCTAGACCTTCCTTCCTGTGCCAGCAAGCAGTCTCAAATTGGTCATGCTAATTCCTCTTTCCATCCACTGTTCTTTTCCCTCATAGAACCAAGTAGCTCTCCTACCATTCTTTATTCCTATATCCCCTTGCAAACATTTGGAGAATGACACATTTTTATATTCTGAAAACACTTATTAGGTTTGAATGTTGTGCATATATACACTGGATACAACATTTGTGGACTACAGTTTCAGAGCAGCTTGCACATCTCAAACATGTAGTACCACGCTAGTGCTACTATAAATTGAGAACATCCTTTGAATTGAAACTAGGCACACTTAACAGCACTTGTATTGTGCAAGCCTTTCATCCAAAGACCTCAAAGCTGTTTACAAGTACTCATTAAATCTCTCAAACAGTGCTGTCAGGTAGTAAAACCTTGCTAATTAGCACTAATCACTGCTGATGATCAAAATTTCACAAATTACTGAGCAAGAGTAACACGATAACAGCAGTAATAATGCACCACAAAATATGCTGTGCTCATTTATTTTCACATGTATTCACTTACTGTATTAGATGTGTAAAAACAAATCTATTAAATAGATATGTAATGCAATGTCCTGCAATATATTTTGAAAGGTAGTGTTAACAAGAATCCTCACTATAAACAAGGCCTCATTAAATATTTGAGGACATATTTTTGTGCACAAATCACCACATCTATAATGAAGCGTGAATTAGAAAGGTTTTGGTTGATTTCCATTTACAGATGGGTAAATTGAGACAGAGATTAAGTGAAAAGAAATGGAGTACTTGTGGCACCTTAGAGACTAACAAATTTATTAGAGCATAAGCTTTCGTGAGCTACAGCTCACTTCATCGGCTTATGCTCTAATAAATTTGTTAGTCTCTAAGGTGCCACAAGTCCTCCTTTTCTTTTTGCGAATACAGACTAACACAGCTGCTACTCTGAAACCAGAGATTAAGTGACTGGCTCATGGTTAAAATGAAAGTTAATGGTATGGCTAGTTTTACAATCAAGGAGCTATCTTCCAGTCCCCCTGCCCTAACCACAAGACTATGCCACATTTCACTGCAGGAGCAAAAAATTTTCCCTATATATCCATGGACCCAGTCATTTCGTTTTCAAGGCATTATTTGCCAATCCTACTCACGCATCAGAACAAAGCATGAGGCTATGGATTCACCATAGCTTAATTTGACATAAATTATGTTGTTCAGGGGCGTGAATTAGCCACCCTGAGTGACATAACTTACACTGATTTAAATGCCAGTGTGGACAGTACTATGTCAGTGGGAGACCTTCTCCTGCCTACACAGCTACTGCTGCTCTCAGGGGCTGGAGTAATTAAGCTGACAGGAGACATCTCTCCCCACAGTTTTGAGCAGCTACATTAGAGGGCTTACAGCAGTGCAGGGTACCCATAGTCTTAGTAAAGTAATATACTGTTACTCCCTTTCACAGTCTGTAAAGACTAAGTTCTTCATCCTGGTTTTGTCCTCTTCTTTCCAACTGTTACTAAACAAAGTTTCTTATTAAAAAAAAAATATAGCCACACGACACACCAAATTACTGACAATGAATACACTAGGGATCAATATATTTTTAGCTTACAAGGAAAAAGGCCAAAACTCAAGTCTAAGTTTAAAAAGTCACTGTCAATTGCTTTTAAGCTAATTCATATTTAGTAAAAAGGGAGGGAGTAGGATTCAAAACTAGATAGAAGTGCTCTCAATTGTTTTAAAATTTAAACAAACAAACAAACAAAAAACCACATTTCCCTATAATGTTATAAGCCAAACAACAAAAGCAACCTGCTGGTGAAGTTCCTAGAAAATGAAAGTGAGTATAAACCAAAGTGAACCTAATAGGTATAACTGCAACTCTCTGATGTTTACATTTCACTCAACATGGGCCAACATCATAAATAGTGAAAGGTAAACTGGATTTTTAAAGTTCATTTTAAATAACTTAATTTGAAACAGGTAAATATTCCTACTGGATTTACTAATAATTTGTGGTTAAAATGCAAACACTTATTTCCCACAACTTCCTAAATATTTCTGACAGACAATCCTTTTGAGCTTTCATTAAGGTGGTGGAAATCAATAAGCCAAACAATGGCAGTTGCTGGCACAGTCTACAATTTTAACCACAGAACTGATACCTCTAATTATGCAAGTATAATAGCAGCTATAAATTATTATCTGCATTACAATAGCACCCAAAGGTGCTAATTAGTAACAGGACTCTTTTGTGATAGGTTTTATAGAAACCCAGACAATTTCTGCCCCAAAGAGCTTACAGTGTACATCCCCAAACTTTCAATGAGAACTATACAGGTGGACATCAGCACAGCCCCACTAACTTTAATAGAAATCTGCCAATGCAGAACTCATTGCAGGACTGGGGCCTAAGGAAAACCAATTAAAATATATTAGCTGTGCCTGGGTTTAAACAGGCTACATTGTTTTATTAATCTTCAAACTGAATCAGCAAATACATCAACACTTCTGTTTCAAAACAGATTTGTTTAGAAACCAAAAACAAGCCAACCAAAAATAAGACAGACGCATCTCTCACTGGTTTATAAAGATTCAGGGATTTAAAAAAAATAAAAATGAACATCCAAGTAAATTTACAAACATTGTTTGTACACAGAATGATTTGTTAGCATCCATTGGAACCATCAACTCTTTGGTTATTGCATTACTAAATGAGTTCATGGACTATTGTTCGCTGCTAACTAAAGTGACAAACCACATATAAAGCAGCACGGAAAGGACTGTATGACTTACCCATTATAATGTGCTTTTACTCTGATGAAGTCTCTGTTCAGATTCATTTTCGATCCCATTCTGCTAGGCATGGTACTAATACAGAAGTGTAAATGACAAATACGTTCTGGGCATAAAGATTTGGTAGGAGGATACAAGTAATCACTAATGTTATGCCAAATTCCAATGAAGTAGTAAGTGAAATTTACAGGTTCTTTTTCCCAATTATATCCGGTCCACCTGCACACACAAGCAGAAATATAGAGTTTAACAAACACACACAAAAAAAACTGGAACACATTAAAGTACAGATGTGGTGCTAGATCTTACAGTGACTAAAACACACGACTAACTTTACCCACAATATACCATAGAAATCAATGAGACTACTCACTGCCATAAGACCCTGGTCCTGCAAAAATATGTCAGCCTTTAATTACTTTTGTAGTGCTCTTGTTTTAATTTTATAAAAGCTTTTAAAAGCACCTAACAAGCAGAGGGATAAGCATTAAAGAAAATAGTAATATCAGAAAATAGGGCCTGTTAAACTTAATTTTATAAAATTATTCAGGTTAAGACTAGATAAATTACCAACTGTCAGAATATTAATCTGTCCCCTCAGATGGGCAAACTATGATCTGAATACTTCAAGAACAATATTTTTCCTCCAAAGTTTCCAAATAAAACTTCGCATATATCCACTTTTGGCCAAAAGTATTGCAAGCAAAGCTCTTTTTAAGAGACTGGGGAAAAGGAAGGAACACTTCATTTACAGAAAAGTTGTTTACTCATCCTTCTTCTAGTCCCACATTTTTCATGACACACAGAAGTTTTTCTGCTTTCCCATAGGGAAGAAACACTGCCGTATCCCAGACCAATGTTAACTAGGTCTCTAAGGAAAAGGTTCCAGCTGCACGCTGGCCTCCCTTTAGGGGGTGGGAAGGTCTAGTTGTGAACCTGTTTAATAAACTGAAGCACCCCCCACCCCCATAAATATATACTGAAGCAGGGTTATAACAGCTGGGGGGGGGGGGACCACACAACCTACAGGGTTTGTCAGTCTTTTGAGTATTGGGGTCATTCCTCCCCAGGTGGCTCTGGTTCAGAGAAAGCATGGCCCCCCCTGTACCGGCTGGGTCCCACTAGCTGCTTGGCAGGAATTTCTGGTCCTAGGCTCCAAGCCCCAACTCGGGGCGTTGCGGTCTCTGTACCGAGGAGCGGGGCACAGGCCGCCTGCCCCAAGCGGAGGGGAGGCGCTGCCCCGCCGGCGGCCTGCCTCCCGTAGAGCGCTCGGCGCGGGGTCACGGCCGCTGGGGGGGGAGGGGGGGAGCGTGGCCTGGCTTCGTGCCCGCAGGCTCCTCGCCCACGCGGGGGTGCCCCAGGTCTGGGGTCCAGCCGAGCGGAACGAGCTACGCCCCCCAGCACAGGGGCGGGGGAGGGGGGCGCTATCTCCTACCTGCTGCGGCGGCGCCCGCTGAAGTGGGTCCCCCCCCCCCCAGGAGGGCGGCCCGCGCTCCCGCCAGCCCCTCAGCCTAACCCCGCCCCGGCTTCTCCCGCCCCCGGGCTGAAGTTGCCCGAAGTCCCGGCAGGAAGTTGGGATCGGACTCGGACGCGGTCCCCCTCGCGCCTGGGGGGGGGGGGCCCCCGCCCCCGCCGCACTTCCCACCCCGCGCCCGGCTCAGCGGCGACCCCCGCCCGGCGGCTGCAGCGGCCCCAGCGCCGTCGCTACGCCTCCGAACATGGCGGCCCAAGCCAGCAGGTTAGCGGCCGCAACAGCCAATGGAGCGCCTCCCACCCTACCTGCCGACCAATCGCAAGCGCCGCCCACCTGAAACCAATCCCCAGAGGGATACCGCCCAGGCCTGGCCAATCAGAGATCGGCATCCGTTACCTGGAGAGCTGAGGCGAGGCAGCCAATCATGACATAGGAGGGGGCCAGGAGAGCACCTGCAGCCAGTGGGGAGAGGGAGGGACACGAATCTGCCTAGGTGGGGTGGCAGGGTTCCCACCGGGGGGCTGAGGAGATGGGGGAACGGGGCTTGGTGTCTGGATTCCTGAGCCCTGGTTATACGTGGGGCAAGCGGAAGTGAGTCCTGGCTGCAAGAACTCCTGGGTTCTATTCCCCTTGCTCCCACCCGTTGGCCTTAGGCATGTCCCTTAACCTCTGTGCCTCGATTTACCCCTCTCTAAAGTACGCTACAATTGGAAGTGGAAGCTTAGTCCATTTGTGTTTCCAAAGGGCTTTGACATTCTCAGCTGGAACACACTATGGGAGTAGTCGGGTCATAATCGCATGGGGCATAGGATCCACCCCACCGAATCCTGTTTCGGTAGCATCCTCAATGAAAGTCAATGGTAGATCATGTAAAATATGGTAAGTCAGTGATGTCAATGGTAGCTCATGCCCAGTGTATTCCACTCTTTAGTATAAGTGTTTTCATTCTTAATTTTAGGCCTTTAACAAATACTTTAAATCTATTTTTTAAAAGCAAAAATATTACTTAATATTGTTATGTAATCATTTTCAAGGCTCTCTTAGAACAGTAGAGGTCTCCACATCCCTCAGTAAAAGGCATCTGTTGCAAGCCAATTAATAAACTCATTTACAAAGACAAATCTCAAAGTAGGATCAGAATCTAGGTTCCCAAATGAGCGATTTTCCAGTTTCAGCTAAAAGAACATCTCTACTACCTCAGGAGGTTTGCAACCTTTTAAAGGGTAAGATACATGATGACAGGATCAAATGTATCTGAGCATAATTGACAAACCAATAGATTGGATACTGATAATATGTTACAATTGTTTTTGTTTCAGCTAGGTATTTTGCTAAGAAAACAGACCCAATCCAAAGATTATCTAAATAAACCCATACAAGAGGAAAAAGGCAATCAAAACAAACAAAAGAGCTTCAAAAACAAGCTGCAGGAAGTCCTTGTCCTACAGAGCCTCCAAAGTGTATCAAAAGAGACATGGATGGCTGACCTGCCCATTGGCTCAACTCAGTGATTTTTTCATTATAGATTATGCATTGATTCTTTTGATCTCTCCATACTTCTGTTTCTAGGCAGTGAGGCAATGTGGTTAATACCTAGAGCATGAGATTAGGTATCAGAACTACTGGGTTGTGTTCCTTACTCTTCCACTGGAGGCGTCATAATTTGCATTTTGAAGATGAAAATTATTATGTTAAGCACTAGTATATGTGACCTATATGACTGCTGCTTGTCATGCTGATTTTAATCTTATTGTTACTTTGTGCTCCCCCTCCAGTCAGTTTCATCCACCCATTGATTCTCATCCTATATGTAAAATATGCACCCTTCTGGAGAATAGAAAGTCTTTTTGATATGTTTGTGTAGCACCTAGCACAATGGGGTCCTGATCCCTTACTGGAGATTCTAGGTACTACAGCAGTACAATTAAAATAGTGATAATATCACTGGCATGGAGATATGGGGTTTTTTCTACTGTTTTTGTAGTCTAGTCGTTAGAGTAGGAAACTATGAGTCAAGACTCCAAAGTTTTGTTTCTGATGTTGCCACTTATTCACTTTGCAACCCTCAAAGAGCTTGAGTTAGCAACCATTATTCCTGTTGAGTAGTACTTACTTGCACAAGTAGTCCCACTTAAGTAAGAGTCATGGTTTCAAAACTGGCCCTTAAATCTCTCTGTCTCAGTTTCCCTATCTGTAAAATTGAGATAATGATACTTACTTCACATGGCATGGAAATAAATAATTAAACCTGTAAAGCAACGGAAGCTCCTTAGACAAAAGGTGCTGTGAACTATTTAGGGCTGAGCTTTTGTTCTTTTTTTCAGCACAGTTTAGACATAAAAAAAATCTATATACATTTACAGCACTTATAATAACACGTTCATAAAATGAACATATTCCATTATGTTTTTTCCACTGGTCATTCAATACCCCTTAATCGTTTTAACAAAAATGTCCTAAGTTCTACATCTCTTAATATCACAGTATTTTTTTAAAAATATATTCATTTCTAAATTTGATGCTCTCCATTTCAGGGGAGAAAGATCAGTAGATGGCACTTGTTAGAGATGATGTCAGTTTTCCTTTTATGGATTGGCTAACAAGGTTGTAACAGCATTACAAGCATAACATATTGTAAGATCATTGTCTCTGCCATATTGTTTTTGAAACACAACCAACTTCTGTTGGCATAGAGCCGTAAATCCTGAATATGTTCCTGAGCCCAATTTTTTTCTCAGCTGGCAGAATATTGCATTTTATATGCCATTAATTTAGCCTTAACCTAATAAACTGACGGTTATCAAACCACTGCTCACTAGAGCTAAAGTAAAGGACCTGAGAATATCCTTATTATAAACCCCATTTTTGAGAGGGTTCTAACTCAGCCATTTTAATTTGTGCCAGATTGAAAGGAAGTATTCAAGCTGAGGCATTATTTAAAAAAACATTGGGGAGAAAAATACCTCTGTGATATCTTTTTTTCATACTTGAGAGCAGACTCTAAAGTGGACTGTTCAGTTTGTCATAGGGGAAAAAATGTCTCCTTGAAAATATTTGAGTTGTTTGAAGTGTGGCTACTCTCAGATCCAGTACAAATAGAGGAGAGCAAGTTTGGTTCTATTCTGCCTCATGCATCAGCAGCAAAACTGGGGACTTTCAATTCTGCATTCCCTTCCTTGGGGGGTGAACTGTGATTGAATACACATGCAGTAACATCAGCAACCAAAACCCCTTGAACTAAAGGAGCTCGCCTTTCGTATGAGATGGTAGCAGGCTTTTTTGGGGACTGGGGCTAGCCACTAAGGCAAAGTTTGGAGACTAAACATCTTTGTGGCTATGAGTGCGAACTCCTTATATAAGTAGGGTGAGAACTATCCACACCCACCCAATGAAAGGAACTGTCCTAGAAAACTTAGAATAACAAACACCCAAGAAGTTCAGACATTCTTCAGATTATTCTAATCAGGGATCTGATCCGGCTTCCATCAAAGTTCATTGTAAATCTCACTGAGCTGGATTGGAACCCTGTTACCTAAAAGGATGACATGCATTTTGACTGAGAAATTTCTGCAAATGGGGGGTCAAGTTATGTGCCAAATTACATACACCCCAACCAATCCCATTGACTTCAGTGGATTTACTTTGGCTTTATACAGGTTTCATCAGAATCTGGCCCTCAATTACACACATTTTATATCGAGATGTGCATTCAAATTCAGGGTCCGATCCTGCCCCCTACACATACTGACAGGAGAGCTTTGAGTAGGTAGAGAATGCAGCATTGGGCATTTATTTGCCCTGTGGTACATAATAAAATATCATGTTAAAGAATAATTTTTTGGCTGTATGCTACCAACATCCAGAGTACTGGTTTCAGGGTGTAGTGGCTTCTGAGTTATTTCATGGTGCCTGTTGAAGTTAAAAAGCACAACTTTCTATAGGAATGTATATTTACATAGTTCCAGTAGGTGGCAAGATGGTCTCAGGGAACTGCTTTGGAGAAAAGTACAGCTGAATACCCGATGTTCATAGATCATAGCTTCCTTCATTTTAATGTTGTTCACAGGGTACTGAGCACTGTTCTTTCTAAAAAATAGTTTATTGGGGGAAGAAAATGAGCTTCTTTGGGGTAAATAGTGGCATTAACCCATAGTCTTGTACTGGGAAGTAGGAAGCTGTCCAAGCATATATGATCATATCTTACTCTGGTGCAGGGCTGTTCCACCTGCATTTCCACAGAAGGCACTGGGTGTCAGATGCACAGCATCTCAGAACTCCTGGGCAGGGAGTTAAGTGCAACTGCTGTGCTTCCCTCTTCCCCCTGGTCCCAGGTCCTCCTTGCCCTTCCTTACCCCCCTCTCTTTAGCAGTGAAAGAAGAGGCTGCAATTATACTGGGAAAGGGAGAAGCTGCATGTATTTTCTCTTTTCCATGAGCACCTGGGATGGTATCAGTCCCATTTGGTCAAAAGTGAACTGAAGATTCCCACAGGGATGTAATTTTCTTCCTGCCCTGAGTCCATAGGTGCTGGAAGTAGAGGTGCTGGGTGTGCTGCCACACCCCCTGGCTTGAAGCGGTTTTCATTATATACAAGGTTTTCAGTTTGGTTCAATGGCTCTCAGCACCCCCATTATAAAAATTGTTCCAGCTCCCCTGCCTGAGTCAGAAAGGCACTTTAGCACATCTAACTGCAACCATGTGAGCAATCCCCTTGACTTGAATAGGACTATTTACATGCAAGAACTTAAGCGCATGTTTAAGCATGTGAGTCAATCAGGGTCATAAATTTATCCCTGAATGTTCATTAATATTCCAACTCTCCAAACCACTCAGAAATGGTACATATCTGTCACCTCAGGAGGCACAGCTATCTTTCATAAAAATCTCTTTATTAAAAAATTGTAAAACTCATTTGCTTTTGAGAAGTACTTAAGGGAAATCCAGAAGAAGAAACTAAAAACAGTTTATTTTAGACTCTGTATGGAACCGATGGAATCTGCTGTCCTCCGTGGAAGGAATAATACTCTGAAACCTCTGAGAACACCCCCCCGTCACCCTCTAGGATGAGCCATTCAGCGAATCCAGTTGACGACTGGCTAAAATGTGAATTTTACACTACTACTGGGACAAAATGGGAAGGATTCTGTGTTTAAAAAATAATCTACATTAGTGAATAAAGAAAAAGGCCACTTGGCATCTTACCTGTAATATTTGCTGCAAGTATCTTTGCACAGTTAGCTAAGAAATTAGGGAGTGAACAATGAAAAGATTAATATTTTTAAGGCCAAAAGGAATCATTATGCTATATGGTCTGACATCCTGCATAACAAATGGGACAGGAATAGATAGACCCAGGTGCCTCCTTAACTTATCCCAGGAAGTTATTCTGGTGGGTGCTTAGGAATCTGTACATAATGTTTATTCTTGGGACAGAACAATTGCTTCTGAAATTACTGAATGTGTATTTAATTATTTCCTCTTTTATTGCATTACAGCACATTATTTCTTCTTTATACATACACTGTTGTCTCGTTGTGACCTAGCAATAGCCACATTTGCTAACTATCACAACGAAAGCCAGGTAAATACAGAGCTGATAGAACCTCAACTTTTCCAAATGAGTCCAGCCCACCTTTGCAGATAACCCCCATCAATTTCTTATTCATATTTTTGTGCACAAAATATCTATAAAGTGCAAGCAGCTCATGCATTTACCCATTGCTGTTGTGCCAGCTAGACTTGCTGTTAAAAAAAAAAAAAAAAAAAAGGAGAGAGAAGATGATCCTAATACTTATTCCTTGACAGCGTGTGCTACAGCTTCAGTAGAAAAGGAGTACTTGTGGCACCTTAGAGACTAACAAATTTATTAGAGCATAAGCTTTCGTGAGCTACAGCTCACTTCATCGGATAAGTGAGCTGTAGCTCACGAAAGCTTATGCTCTAATAAATTTGTTAGTCTCTAAGGTGCCACAAGTACTCCTTTTCTTTTTGAGAATACAGACTAACACGGCTGCTACTCTGAAACCTGTGATTATGCAAGCTTCAGTAGACTGACTGATGTTTTAAAGATAAGAACAGTCCCAAAAAAGAGGTTTGGGTGAATCCATGATACACAGTACAGCGGGACTGAAAGAGATTTGAAGCCAACAGGAATTTTGCCTATGTAAGGACTGATTCGACCAATTTAAAATCATTATTAAGAAGTACTTTTCACATGGTAGAAAACAACAAACTAAGGTTTCTCTTTGAATATATGAAAACATATGGTGACTTATGGTAGTGAATCATACCCTCAGTGAAAACAAGCTGTGAAGGAAGTGGGGCTGCTCTGTGATAATTTATAAATACTGTATGTGACTTGTTTACTGGGATATTTACTGTCTGACTATATTGGTTTAGTTGAATCAGAAATGGGTTGTAAAAACAAGCAGGAGGCGAAACAATGGCTCAAGATAACAGCAAATACTTGAGGATTGTTAAAGGACAATGGAAGAGCCATTGGCTCTGAGGTCACTAGCTCGCTATTCTGCTGAGCCCATTGGACTGGTTTTTGGCTAGCAGGGCCAGAAGCTACAGGATCCGAGAAGATAAAAGAACTAACTGGATTAAAAAGTGATTCTTTCCCTACCTCAGGAGAACAGACTGAACTGAGGGCTTGTCTACACTGGCAATGTTAAAGCACTGCCGTGGCAGCGTTTTAACATGGCTTGTGTAGTCACGGTACAGTGCTAGGAGAGAGCTCTCCCAGCGCTCTAAAAAACCCACCTCCACTAGGGACACATCTCCCAGCACTGTCTACACTGGTACTTTACAGCGCTGAAACTTGCAGCGCTCGGGGGTGTTTTTTCACACCCCTGAGTGAGAAAGTTGCTGCGGTGTAAAGTGCCAATGTAGACACTCCCTATGGCGACCAGATACTCAATACAATTAAAATAGTGGAGGCTTTTAAAACACGTTGGACAAACGTCTGTCAGGGATGGTCTAGGTTTACTTGGCCCTGCCACAGCACATGGGGCTGGACCTGATGACTTTTCAGCATCCCTTCCAGCCCGACATTTCTATTATTCTATGACACGCACACACAGGCACCCTTTCCGGCATTTGAAGAAGTGAGGCCTGCCTCAGCTACCCTCAGAGGTTGCTAAGCCTTTGGGTAAGACAGACATGCATAAAGACTGTTTTAAATATCAGGGGTAGCCGTGTTAGTCTGTATCCACAAAAACAACAAGGAGTCCGGTGTCACCTTAAAGACTAACAGATTTATTTGAGCATAAGATTTCATGGGTAAAAACCCCACTTCGGATTTTACCCACGAAAGTTTATGCTCAAATAAATCTGTTAGTCTTTAAGGTGCCACCGGACTCCTTGTTGTTTTAAAATAGTTTCTCTCTAAATGCTTTGTTTCTACTATTAATATTTAACAATAAAGATGGTTGTCTGCTCACTGTATTCAACAATGCTCACAGATGCCTGAAGGGAAGAGGGATCAGTAAGTGGTTAAAGGGGTATCAATAAGTGTTTGAAAGATAGAATACAAAGGTTACGAGGAAATGGTCAGTTTTCACAGTGGAAAAAGGTAAATAGTGGGGTCCCCAAGGATCTGTACTGGGACCAGTACTGTTCAACATATTCATAAGTGATGTGGAAAAAGGGGTAGACAGTGAAGTGGCAAAGTTGTTAGACAATACAAAATTACTCCAGATAGTAAGCCCAAAGCTGACTGCAAAGAGTTACAAAGAGATCTCACAAAACTAGGTGACGGGTAAGAAAAAGGCAGATTAAATTCCATGTTAATCAGTGCAAAGTAATGCACATAGGAAACATAATCCCAGGTATACATACAAAATGATGGGGAATAAATTAGCTGTTACAACTGAAGAAAGATCTTAGAGTCATGGATAGTTCTCTGAAAACATCTGCTCAATGTGCAGCAGCAGCAGCAGTCAAAAAAGCTAACAGAATGCAGGAACCATTTGGAAAAGGATAGGTAATAAGACAGGAAATATCATAATGTCACTATATAAACCCATGGTACACTCACACATTGAATACTGCATGCAGTTCTGGTTGGCCCATCTCAAAAAGGATATATTAGAATTGGACACAGTACAGAGAATTGCAATAAAAATGATTAGGGGTATGGAACAGCTTCCATATGAGGAGAGATTAAAAAGACAGGGACTGTTCAGATTAGAAAAGAGATGAACAAGAGGGGATATGATAGAGGTCTATAAAATCATGAATGGTGTGAAGAGAGTGAATAGGGAAGTGTTATTTACCGCTTCACATAACACCAGAACCAGAGATCTCCCAAGGAAATTAATAGGCAGCGGATTTTAAACAAACATAAGAAAGTACTTCTTCACACACCTCACAGTCAACCTGTGGACCTGCTGCCAGGGGATGTTGTGAAGGCCAAAAGTGTAACTGGGTTCAAAAAATGAGAAGTTCATGGAGGATAGGTCCACCAATGGTTATTAGTCAAGATTGTCAGGGACACAACCCCTTGCTCCCAGTGTCCGTAAACTTCTGACTGCCAGAAGCTGGGACTGGACGACGGGATGGATCACTTGATAATTGCCCTCTTCTCTTCATTCCTTCTGAAGCATCTGGCCTGGCCACTGTGGAAAGACAGCACAATGGGCTAGATGGACCGTTGGTCTGACCCACTATGGCTGTTATTATGTCCTTAAGAAGTGCAGGTACTGGGACTTAGACCTGCTGGGTAAGTCAGAGGCACTGACTCCATGGGTGCTCCAGGGCTGGAGCACCCACAGGGAAAAAATGATGGGTTCAAGCACCCACTGGCAGCCCTCTCATCAGCACCTCCCTCTTCCCCCAGTGCCTCCTACCCCCTGGTAGTTCCCACCGATCAGTGCTTCCCCCTCCCTTCCCACGCCTCCAGCCCACCACAATCAGCTGTTTGGCAGCATGCAGGAGGGTGGGTGGCGGAGGAGTGAGGACATGGCATGCTTGGGGGAGGGGGCGGAACGGGGCAGGAAGAGGCAGGGTGGGGGTGGAGTGGGGGCGGGAGGAGGCGGGGTGGGGGTGTAGCCTTGAGGGAAGGGGTGGAGTGGGGGTGGGGCCTTAGGCAGAGCCAGGGTCAAGCACCCCCTGCCACAATGGAAAGTCGGCGCCTGTGTTGTAAGTATTGTTGATACACAGGATACCAGGACCTGGGCCTGATCTAAGAATGGAAGAATTGTGGAGTTTCACCCCAGGATCAGTAAAAGTATGAGGCCTGACACCTGAGGGGAACACTCAGAGACCAGAAAGCTAACAGAGGTGCACTTAGCTAGCACAGTAACCATGACCCAAGCCTTTTATCTCTACACCTAAGGAATTTCATCCCCTTTTCCTCTCTCCCCACCACTAACTTTTTCCCCTCCCTCATCCCCAGCTTTGACTGTGATCATTTTTATTTCCCCCAAAGCTCTTGCTCCTTGTTTATAAAGAGGCTTTTCCTTTGAAAGAAAAACATCACTTTATGAACACAGACCCCCATTGCCCAGCTTTAAAGAGAAGGGGATGAATCAGCTGTATGTGTCCACTCTTGTAATTTTGAAGTACAAATTTTGTTGCTATATTCAAGGTTTTCATCTCCCCTTTGCAATGGGTATGAGAAGAAGAAAAATAAATGTGAAAATCATGAACTGGCATTTTATACAATTTTTAATTATTAAGCTATGCAGTTTGATGTATTCATTAGCAAGCAACTCAGCTAGGATATTCAGATGCATTTGCTTATTCACTTAAATCAGCTAAAGTACCCTAGTAATTTTGGTAGCTTAAGAGTCAGTTTAACATTCATTTATGTCTGGCTTTCTCCATATAAGAGACTATTACATATCAAGTGGAAAGTTCAGAAAAAAGGAAAATGAAAGAATGTGTTCAAATGGTTAGCTCTGGGGACTGGGTGGCAGGACTTCTGGGTTCTAATCCCAGCTGAGTGAAGACTTGCCATATGACCTTGGCAAGTCACATAGGGCCAGGTTTCTAAAGGTATTTAGGCGCCTACCTCCTCTCAATGTCAATGGGAGTTAGGTGCCTAAATACCTTTAAAAAGCTGGCCCTCAGAGCCTCATTCTCCTCATCACCTGACAGAGTGGTAAGTAACCCACTGCAGTCAGAGTTGCACTGCTATGAGAACAGAGTTAGGCATTTAGCCCCAGATGCTCAAAGGTATTTAGATGCCTAACTCCCATTGATCTGAGATACGTTTGAGGATTTATCTGGGCCTGACTCAGCTCCATTCAACTCAATGAGAGATTTCCATTGGCTTGAGTGATGATGGAGCAGGCTCTCTGTGCCTTGGTTCACTAACCTGTACCAGGGGTCGGCTAACTTACCTGTTTGTGAAGTGCTTTGAGAAAGTCAGAAGACAGGCACCATAGAAATGTAGAGCATCATTCCTTTGTGATCATGGTAGTGGTGAAGACAGGAGAATCAGGAAGTGGTTTCTAAATAAATGTAGGAAACTCGTCTCTTCTAATCCTCCCAGCTCTTGTGCACTTCTCCTTTGGTTCCCCTAGTGTTTCTCTTTAACTTGCACTGTGCCACTAATGGGTGTCTAATGGGACTGAAAAGATTTCCTTGTGGGTGAAAAAAGACTACTACTTGATTTAAGGCATCCTTCTGAATCTTAACTCATAAGGTAAAGACAGTTGCTTCGGAAAAGGTCCTTGTAGTAACCATAGTCATTTCATGCCAGTCTCCATCTATGGAGCAGGAGTACACGTCCTGCTATACTCATGTCAAGTGATTTACAATCTTCAGATGGATTAGGACTAGTCATTTCCCCAAGGGTTTGAAGATTTAGTTGGGATTAGAACAAAGTGGGTTCAGAGTGAGACCTAAATAAGGGACAAATGGAGCAAGTTGGCCATTTGTTCTACTATAAAGTTTTACCTCGTGGTCTTCAAATGTCTGAAATGAAATGTCAGCTAAGAATGAAAACTGATTGACCATATCTTCCTCCTTTAGCAACAAGGCCCCATCACTAGAACAAGCAGCAGGAGCCGCATTTTGATCTGTGCTCCTTACAGTCAAATCCATCCCACTCACCAAACTAAAGCAAGTAATTCCATTACCGAAAAGCAATCAGGGACTACCTGGCTGAGTAAGATGAATGGAATTTGCGGCTTGACCCTGCAAACATTTACTCATGTGAGTATCCCCCACTGCATTGGGAATCTTTGCATAAAGTTTTGTCACAAGAAAGGGTTCTCTCTGGAAGTGTTGCATGAATAAGGAGTGATCTATACATGCCTGGACTCATTGTCTGAGCCTTCCACCCATGATATGATAGCAAGGGGACAAATCCTGCTCCCACTGAAGTCAATAGCAAATTTTCCATTGACTTAACTGGGAACAGAATTGGGCCCAATGTCAATAAGCTAAGATAGAAACTGCAAAGAATTGATATTTGACTACTGTAACATAAAATAGAGCCAGGCATACATCATCTATGAGTTAGCAAGATGAATATAAAACCACAAATCACCATGGTAATTCTTTGCAAATCAGTTTGTTGGATTGAATACTAATGTTATTTAACCCACATTAAAATAGACCAAATAATGTTTAACTGTTACATTAAAATGACACTTTTTTGTTACTGTCAAAAAACAGGTTAATGTATCAGTAAGTTCCACGAGCTATGAATACCAATGATATCTTTGGGGACCAAGCTTCATTTCACAGATTACTGATGAGGAAAATTAACCTGTTTACATACTAGAGAAACCTATTCTGGTTAATAACGATTTAGGGGGAGATTTTCAAAGGCACAAATGAACACATTAGCCACATTCAAATCCATGCGAGTGGGCTCTTGTGCCCAACATGATCCCCACTGAAATCAATTGGGCTCCACATGGCACAAGGGTCTGATTGCAGGATTGAGGTCTAGTCTGTTTCTGAAACCATCATGTACATACCCTGCATGAACACCACAGATGTCTTGTTGCAGTGCAGGACAGAGCAAAGTAACTCATTTCAATCAACATTCTTTCCTAGGAGTTTCACCAAAACAGTATGTAGGGAGGAATCTTTATTAGTTGCAGAGTGAAAAGAATTTACCTGTTTCTATATATACACACCTTTTACTTCACTCCATAAGTTGTGAAGTGTTATTTATTCAGAATAGTTCACCTGGTTTTAGAGTGCATCTGCATTGAACATATGCAGAGTATAAACAATTCACTTTCTTAGAAGGCATAGAATCAGAAATTAAGCACTGCAATAAGCTTCCAAGGGAGGTTGTAGAATCCCTGTCATTGAAGACTTTTAAGAGTAGGTTAGACAAACCCCTCTCCGGGATGTCTTGGTATACTTGGTCTTGCCTCAGCACAAGTGGTTTCACTAAATGTTTAGTCTTGAGAAAAGAAGACTAAGTGGGGGACCTGATAGCAGTCTTAAAATATACATTAAGAATTGTTATAAAGAGGATAGTGGTCACTTGTTCTCCATATTGTCCACTCAAGGTAGGATAAGAAATAAATGGCTTAATCTGCAGCAAGGGAAATTGGTTACATATTATGAAAAAGCTTTCTAACTATAACATAAATAACTATGGCAGTAGCTCAACAGCAGAATATTGGCAAGAAATACCTCTGTAAAACTATTTTTGAAGACCTCAGCTTAGGAACAGAGAGAGGAAGAAAACTAAGTAGAGCCAGCAATATTTTTAAATTGGTTGGGAGATTCAACATTTAGAAAGAGATTACACAAGAAATATGCCCTTCCACTCGGATCTCTGTGTAGAAAGTCCTACCACACTTGTTTTTCACACCACCACATACATGTTGTTTTCATTATATTCCAAATGGGTCTCCTTTTACATGGGGATCTCAAAGCACCTTATAAACATTGATTAAATCTCACAACCTCCCATTATCCCCATTTTATAGATAAGGAAACACAGGCCCACAAAAAGTTAACTCACTTGGCTAAAGTCAATCTGACAGGTCCAGTGGCTGAAAGGAAACATCACAGGAGACCCAGGATAAGCAAAGAAAGCATTTCTGTGCTTTCAGGTTCATTTTTACAGCATCTGTGTACACCAAGAACAACACAACCCCTACTCCATATCCATCATAATCTCTGACCCCATTCCTTCCATACGGCTTTCATTGTGGACACCAAATAACGTAAGCAAGGGAGTACCTTTCTTTAGCAATCCCTGACCTGACTCCAAAAAACCAACAATCCTGCTTCTGAACAGATAGATTAGCCCAGTTCCCTTAGAAAGGCTCTGATTCTCACTGTGTTCAACTGTGCTCTGCTCAGGGATGCCCTCTCAGCTGGGACTGGAAACTCCTGTGGGTTTTAATTCCAGACCTCTCACACCAGTATCCACCTTGGTTGAGCATCCTTCTTCTGGAAGTGAAATGCAGCCTAGCCTAGTGAGGTTGCAATCTCAGTTAGGGTTTCTAGGAGCTCCTGTAAAACAAATACTACTAATAAATGAATCTGTGGTTTAGGGCCTGATCCTGCAAGCCCTTCATATGCTGAGATCTCCCTGAAGTCAAGGTGGAACCTGTGGACTTGTAAGCCTGAGTTTGTAAATTTCAGACATTGAAAAATTACTTTTGAGGAGCTTGATATTTTTTAAATCAAGTCATTTTAAAAAGTTAAATGCATCCCATTTACATTAAGATACATAAGGTCTTCAAGCATGGAAATATAATTGTAGAGTTAACTAACTTTCTATGTGCTGGCTTTGAAATCTTGCATCTTTACATAGGGAAGGAGCATATGGTGATATTTTATTTTCTGTTTATAAAAGCTCCCATGGCACCTAAATTTCATGAGGGGTAAAGGAATAAAGGCTTCTCATCATAACTAACAGGTGATTTGTTTTGCATTGGTTAGTGCTTAATGGTCACTGCAAGATTATAAAAACTGTCTGAAAGCAATCAGAATTTTAAAAAATGTACAGTCTTTTTTCACATTATAGCCCTTTGGTTTGTTTATGTCTCATGTCTCTTAAAGAGGAATTGACAATGCAAAACTTTTTGTCCTTAACAGGCTGATTCTGGGAGCAAGCAAATACCATACTGAGCACTGGCAGGGTATTATACAATTGCTAGTGATGCAGTTTTGAAACATGCAAACTGCTGATTATAAATCTGAAATGCTCTTTGCACATCCTAGCATCTTCCTCCTAAGTATCTCAAAGTGCTTTACAAACATTTAACTAATTTAACATCAAAATATTTTTAATGAGGTATGTAAACCTGTCTCTTTGACAGATAGGGGCTCTAAAACTTAACCTTTGTCTACACAAGAAAGTTGTACCAATTGTTTGGACACTCTTATTTCAGTTTCAGAATGACTTATACTGAATTAGCATAAGACTGTGAAGAATTGACTTCAGCACAATTGATATATGGCATTTTTACGCTAAAATAAGTGTGCCCACGAAAGCAGATAGTGAACCTGATTTTGTTAAATCAGCCTAACTGTCTTGTTTAGATGAGTCCTTACAGATGTTAAAAAGTTTTCACTAGTTTTGAGAGACTCGCTCTTTACGTGTCCAGCTTGAGGACAACATAGAGTGTGACGTTTCTATGATGCTAAGTATCCACAAGACTCTTTGGCTTCAGTGGGAACAGTGGTTTCTTGGCCCCTCTGCAAATCAAGGTCTAGATGTCTCAAATTGGGCACCCACAACCAGAGGCATACCAACATAGTGGATGGACAATGGGCTTAAATGCTTTGCCCAGACCAATCTAGAGAAGGAACGAATATGGCCCCCATCACTGTAGTATCTGAGCCTCACACTGTTTAATGTATTTATCCTCACACCACCTCTGTGAGGCAGGGCAGTACCATATCCCCATTTTATAGATGGGAAACTGAGGCACAGAGAGACAAAGTGATTTGCCCATGGTCACACAAGGTATTTGTGGCAGAGCAGAAACTGGACCTGGGTGTTCCACAGCCCAGGCTAGCCTGCTAACCGTTGGGACATCCTTCCTGTCAGATCACTCAATAAGGCGGCATCAGAATTGGGATCAGTTTCAAGAGTTCCCAGTGCCAGCCCACTAGACCACCCTCTGTCCTCTACTGTTCTGCTGCTCAGTGTGCCAGGTTGACACGGATGTGTTGTTCATTTACTAGACCAGGATGTGATGGAATCTTTGCGATAAATCAGTGTGATTTTGCTCCTCAAGCAGAGGTGGGCCTGAGACACATAGTTTAGACCCTGATTTCAAACATCTCAGATTTCTGGGGTATTTGGATCTGGGGTTTTTGGTTTGGTCCCATTATAAAAATAGGAACCAGATGTGGAATTAAGATACAGGTTCAAGTTCAGATTTCAGAATAACTCCTCTGCAGTTAATGGAGTGACGGTGGTCTAAAACTAGTGTAAGGGAGAGAATCATGCCTATAATATGCTATGTAGCGATCAGGCTTAGACTATCAAACTCATTTCACTT
This sequence comes from Dermochelys coriacea, assembly GCF_009764565.3. Taxonomy (NCBI): domain Eukaryota; kingdom Metazoa; phylum Chordata; order Testudines; family Dermochelyidae; genus Dermochelys; species Dermochelys coriacea. The sequence continues at coordinate 17,629,361 of NC_050085.1, read as the reverse complement.
AAAACTTCAGTTGTAAAGAGAGCAAAGGACAGTGCTTTGCAACTAAGCCACCGAACCCCTCTAGCTGAGCATATTCATTAAGTCTTCATTAGAAAGCTCTGTAATTTCTATGGTTTCAAGTATCAGAGGGTAGCCATGTTAGTCCGTATCCACAAAAACAACAAGGAGTCTGGTGGCACCTTAAAGACTAACAGATTTATTTGAGCATAAGCTTTCGTTGGTAAAACCCCCACTTCTTCAGATGCATGGAGTGAAAGTTACAGATGCAGACATAAATATACTATATAAGGGAGTTACTTCCCTTCTCTTCATGTGTCAGTATATTTATGTCTGCATCTGTAACTTTCACTCCATGCATCTGAAGAAGTGGGGTTTTAACCCACGAAAGCTTATGCTCAAATAAATCTGTTAGTCTTTAAGGTGCCACCTGACTCCTTGTTGTTTTTGTAATTTCTATGTTGGCATTGCACTACCCTTCTTTGACTAACATCAAACAGGCCTTCAATCACTGCTAATGCATCAAAAATTGGTTTTCCACCAAATGCATCCAATGAAGTGAGCTGTAGCTCACGAAAGCTTATGCTCTAATAAATTTGCTAGTCTCTAAGGTGCCACAAGTACTCCTTTTCTTAATGCATCAAATGTCTGTAACTTAAGGAAGAAAATGATCTTGGGTTTTGGATTTTTAAATGGAAATATTCTTGGTAGCTTTCAGTGTTTTTCTGTGTTTTTTATTCTAGCACCAAGTATTGCCCAAACAAATAATCAGAGGGATGGTGTTTTCCTCCTGATGGTAAGAGTTTTAGTTTAGTCTAATGACACAGAACACTGAAAGACTGAAAAGTCTTAGTTGTGCTGTGTGTGGAAGGCTCATTGAGCTAAAATTGTTTTTCACTCTATTATCTACTGGAGCAGCAAAGACTGTCGTGGGAGCCTTTATTTAAATTTGGATGAATGCTTCCTTTTCTGCACACAATCAAGGCAAACCCAGCCTCACCTTTTAACAAATTGTATAGTTTCTGGTGCTGCAAACACTGCTTGTCAAATACATTGTACAATTCTCCCCCCTCCTTCCCCCTTCATCCCATGACTTCCTAATTCTTTTCAGCCTCTTAAAAAAAGCAGTAGGTGTTCTCCAACAGGAATACAAATATCTACATAAGTCCCCCTCTGAAAGCATGCATGAATACAGAATGGTACTTTTCCTCTTGTTGTCAAGGCCAAATTAGGGTTTTATGGGGCCCTAGGCAATGCAGAGGCAAGTATTCAGGATGGGATGAAATCCCTGAGTTTATTCTGATTTTCGTTATTATCCCTTTTATGTTCCAGTTTCCTCCTTTTAAAAATCATTCTCTTTCACTGGAATGTTTATTTTGTCAGGAGATGGAAGCTACATCTTTCTGTATAATTTATAAAACTTATTAATACTTCAATTTATAGAATAATTACACCTACACACCCTCTACTTCACAAAGGCATTCCAGTTAGAGTTGGCACACAATGGCTTTTTCAGTTCACTGGCACTTTCAAAAAATAAAATCTCTTTTGGGTCAGACTGCAAATGAAAATGTTCTTGCAAAAAGTCAAAACAATTGTTTTGAGTCAAACAAAATGTTTTGTTTCAGTTTTGACCATTTTAAAATGTTGATTTAAAAAAATAATAAAGGAAGCATTGAATGGAAAATTAATTTCAAACCAAAGAATTGAAACTTTTAATTTAGAAAAATGATGAAACAAAAAATTTGATTTTTTAAATTTATTTTTTCCCAAATGGACAATTCAGCAAAGCTGACACAAATTCACAAAATGTTTTGGTGTTACTGAATCTGCATTTGCCACCAAAACATTTTTTGGCTGAAAAATGTCATCCAGCTCTACTTCCAATCTATACAATAGTTCTCTAAAGATACGAACACCAAGGATTTGGACAGTTTGTGCCATAGCAGAGAAGTGATTGCTCCCTGGTCTGTGACATGGTTTTGTTTGTGCTGGGTGTGGCAATGAGCAAAGCTCAGACAGTCTTTAATTGATGTTGTGCTTTATTCAGGATTCAGTAAAATGAATGCTAATTGGAATATAAGCTTTTACGAGTAGGAGCTTTGGCTCTGAGCTGTTTATGAAGTGCAGTACGCATTCACAGAGCTACATATACCATAAAATGCAATTTTAAAAGCCACTTAAAAATATGCTCCCTCAGAAGATTCTCATTTGCACAAAACTAAGATTTACATAGGGGATCCATGCTTCCAAGCTCTGCTCCAAGAGTGGCTGCCAGGCAGCTGGCTTCCCTATTCCTTTCTCTGAGAACGTGGTGAGGAAATCTTCACCATAGAACCACTCTCCAACATAGAAATGTCTCATCCTTGAGCTGCTGACCTGTGTGCTTCCATAGCAGTAGTCGAAACCCCTGTTCTCCCTTCTGAGACCCTCCCACCCTATGACACATCCTGACTGCCCCAGGTGCATCTCCCTCCAAGCGTGTTCCCCCATACCTGAGACAGGAGGGTGGCCAGATCTTTGCACTTTGCCAGCAGAACCAGCACCTTACAGGTTGTAAGACTGATGCTAGTTTGTTACATTGCTTGGCTGTGAATGAGCTACACAACTCAACAATTTACAATCAAACCATAGAGAAATTCACTGACTATACCTATATTTTGAAGAAATCAGCTGGACTCACAATTTGACTGTGAGTATCCTTTAGGCAGAAGAGGAACTACATTTTCCCAATAACTTCTTAATTGTGAATTATTCACTTGGCTCTAGTCTAAGCAGCTTGTGCCAGGAGCACAATAAGAAAGTTTCTGTACAAGTTAGATCAGTCACCTCCTTTTTAGAAGCTGCTTCTCTCTAATTACTCTGAATGATCAGCAACAGCACACGAGAGGGGCTGGGCCAGTACTTTGCTCTCTATCCCTTAATAACCTTAATTCAAAAATCAAGGATGACTCTTCACAGGATTCACTCTCAAGTAGAGTTGGCTTCAAGTATTACCTCCACTGGATTTAGTCTGTAATCTCACTCCTCTGTGTGAATGAGACAGTACCGGACAAGCCACATATTAAGCCAATAGAGTTAGAGATGCCAACAGAATACACTGGGCCTGATTTTGATCTCACAGCAATTTTACACTGGTGTAACTCTGCCAACTTTAATGAGTTACACGATGTAAAAGAGGAGAAGAGAATCAGGCACAATGACTTTCCTAAAGGGGACTGTTATTGTGTTACCATCAAAAGCACTAGGCAGAATGTTTTAGACCTACGAGCTTCACAGCTTACCTTTCCCCAGGAGACTGGTTTCTGCCATCTGTGTCATGACATTGCTTTACCAGCATGTCAGGATGTAGAACAAGGGACTGGATACTCTACTTGCACACTCATGCTGAGATTGGGGGGAAGCAAGGGTGACCCTAAACGATCTTCACAACAGCCTTGACCCCAGGATTTCCAGAGGTTGAATCATCCGCAAGCACCCCCAAGTTAGTGCAATCATAGCTTGCTTGATGGAGCAGCGCAAAAAGGGATGTAAGAGGAGGCCAAGGAGTTGGCCCAAGATCAGGAGAGAAGTAGCTCTTTACTAAAGGAAAAGCATTTTAATACCACACTTGAGCTCTGGTTTCATTACGCCCTGCTCTTCACATTTACATATCAGGGTAATGGTGAGCCTGTCAGTGGCAAAGGTCACGCATGTGAGAGCAGAGTTCCCTCAGCAACTGGAACTCACACTATGGAGGAACTGCTGGTGACCACAGACTTCAGTGCCTTCAGACAGAACTCAGTGCAATGCTTTAAGCCTGGTCTTCCCACAACAGCAGCAACCACTGCCAAGAAAATGAAGAGAGAAGCCCTCTCCCAACCACACACATTAAAAAACCCACAAAATGTCAGCAACCTCCTGGTTGAGGTTGAAGAAATCTAGTCTCTTTGTTGAGCTCTTTCTTGCTTTAATTCAGTGTCCAAGGTCCTCAGATACTACAGTGATAAGCACCAGGTAGGAAGATAGATAGATAATTCCTACCTCTTCTGTAGTGCTTTTCACCCATAAATCTCAAAGCACTTTACAACGAAGGTTAGTATTGTTATCCCCATTTCTTACAGATTGGGAAACTGAGGCACAGGGAAGTAAAGTGGCTTGTTCAAGGTCACCTAGTAGGCCAGTGAAAGAATTCGGAATAGAACTCAGGTGTCCCAGTCCAGTGCTCTATCCACTAGGCCAAACTTCCCAGATAGATAGATAGATTTGTGGAACACCCGTGGTTTGATGTCAGTTTGCATCTTCCATCACAGAGCTGGCAGAAAGTTTTCCCATTCTGAGACAAACTGGAGATTTAAGTGAACATAAGCTTGATTTATGAAGGGAATATATTTTCTATTATAGCTCAGTTCAGGATCATTTATTTTTCTTCACAATGTTCTCTTCCTTGGTGATATTGGACAATTTTTATTCTAAGTTATAAATCTGACTTGGTTAAAAATAAAAAGTGGATACTCCATCTTTCAGCTGTGGTCATGTGGAATCAAACCATGTCAGAGGGAAGTCAGTCAAGAGGAATGAGAGTTTTGCACTTTGATCAAACATGTCCACCATTCTTACTGCAATTACAAGTATTAATCACTGCCACTTTCAAACTCCTCATCTTCGAGGCCCAGCACAGCTCTGCCCTTGCCAAGTGCATCTTTGCTCTTGTTTAATCTAAACCCCACCCCCCATCCTTGCTCCCTTGCCTCTTCTTTTGTCTCCCCTGCCTACTCTGGCTTCACATTTTCTTTTGTGTCTCTTTTTGTGCTTGGAACTCCCTCCCACTTTCCAGGCACCAAGAGTGGTCCCTCTCACCTCTAAACCCATTCCACTTGCAAAGCCTCCTACGCTGGTCTCCTATGCTAACAATATCTCCTCTGCCTGTACTTTTATCCTGTTCATTCTACTCATCTGAAGGCCAGATTCTGATATCTGTATTTATGGTGAATGCCACCTTACCCCACTGAAATCAATGGAATTACTTATGGGCAACAGTATTCCTCAGTGTAAGTAAGGGTAACAGAATCTGGCTCTGAGTAAGGGAGAGCTGATGAGTACCCATAGATTCCATTACTGTAAATCCCAATGAAGTGACCAGGAGTTGTGGGTACTCAGAATCTCCCAGGATCAGGCCCCTTCAACTATCAGGACAAAATGGTCAAAAGCATCTAAGCAACTTAGGAGAAAATTATGACTTTTCATAAGTACCTTTGGCACTTAGAAGCCTCACAGGGAAATTTTCAAAAGCACAAATGGTTGCTAGGTACCTAACTCTCACTGAAAGCCAATGAGACTTAGGTTCCCAAGTGCCTAAGTCTTTTTGGAAAATGGAATTGAGGCTCCTAATCCCTTCAATGCTTTTGAAAATTTTACCCTAAATCCTTTGGGACAAGGACCCTAGGCTCAGCCTGTCTTTTTAAATCACTTTGCCAATGTAATTGCACCATAAATGGACAAATAGCAATATACAGGAAGCCTACGCAGTTAAAGAAAGACTTTCCTTACCTTATATCTGAAATACAACACATTGGATATTAACAATTCAGTTAGATTCTATACAATATATTTTATTTCATGCTGTGACTGAAGAAGAGAATCAAAAGTGTTCTAAATACTTTATCCAAGACAAATAATAATTAAAGAAAAACCCTCTGCTACCTGTAGAGATCACTGCCATTTTCCTATCCCTGTTACACTTGAAGTGTTACACAACTGGCATGACACAGAAAAGTCACTCCCATGTAAAAACATGAGGTTAGCTGTGCTGTGATAAAAGAGATGCCAAGAGTGTGGGGAAAATCAGAGCCTCGTTATCTGCAGACCTTTGAAAAGGGAAAATATCCTACTGTGCTTTAGGATTTGGTGGTGGCACCTTCACTGAAGATATGTACATGTGACAAATTGTTTCAAGATGAGATGGGGAACAAAGGATCCTTGGACTGTTTGGCAGAGTTTAGTAATAACAAATATATCAAACCAAATTGATAATGGTCAATTCTCCCCTCTCCCAGTTTTAGCTGGAGTTGATTGTGGAATCAAACAGAAATGAAACACTCTGCTGCATTTGAGAAATATCTTCAGCGCGTTGGAAAGCACTTCAACAAGAAATGGACCAATACAGGTTCTTCAGTTACTCTGTACTGTCTGAGCATAATTCCGGCCCACAGTTTACCTCTTGGGAGCACATTTTTGTTCTTACATTGTATAAGCAACCCAGTAGATAACATTGACTGCTGCAAAGGCTGCTGGGAACACTGCCCTGGCATAAATATCAATGGTGTCAGCATCAATGGGCTTGAAGAGGGACTTTAAGCCACTCTTTTTCTCCAGTTTAGTTTTTTGCTGCTTCTTCGTCTCTCCAGTTTCGACTTCTACAGAGCCATATGATCCAGGTAGGGTTTTGGGAGCTCGGTGCTGCCGGTTGGAAATGGCCAGTTCCTGATTCACACCAGCAATGGAAAGGGAAAACAAAACAATGGCATTCTTCACATTGATCTGCAAATGAAAGAAAAGAACCTCTTATGACAATCTGCATGGGAAGAGAGTCAGAATACTTAATCAGAGCTAGCCAGGTGGCCTAATGGTCTGCCATGCAGGAGATCCAAATGTGATGGACAGTACTTTGTTCCAATGCTTGCAGTGGCTGAGGGAGCTGTGAATGGCTCTGTTCTGCCATGCAGGAGACCCAGGAGTAAATTCTGGTGATAATTTTACATGCCCTATGCTATTGCAGGGGCTTGAGGCACTGCAGAGGCAGCATGCTCAGCCCTGGGCTGGTTCACAAATAGTATTGATCCGCTCCAAAGAGACTGTCACCCAGCTGAAAGGATAACTGATTGGCCTGAAACATAGGATAGGTCCTGTAAGGCTGTGGATGCTCCTGGATAGGTTTCAGTAAAGAGCACAGATTGATCGTATCAGTTAGCAGCTTAGCAAGATTAATTAATAATAATAAAAATAATAAATACTAATAATCATAATAAAAATCAAGTCTAGGGATTCACGTGTCTGCAGATTTGTGGGGGGAAATTTGCAAACTGTGGATTGTCAAAAGCATTTTTCCCTAATCAATTCATTCTGTTTCATCAGCCACTTTAAGTGCATGAAGGGAACAACTGAGCTATTTAGAATTAAGAGGTCCAGGAAGGTCACATAAGCCATTGCTTTGTTCTTGCAACCTGTTGCATAGGTCTGCTTTGGAACATAAATTGTATTCATGCTGAGCAAAATAGGATCTATCTGGAATCCACACAATGGAGAATTTAATCTCCATGGGACAACACTTAAGACAATGGGCCTGGTTCTCATGATTGCTGAAGCCCTTTTATGGTTCTCTTGTCAGGCAAAGGGCCCATAAGTAAACAGCTACCTGAGAATACCCTCAGGGTGTGGGGTCTCCCTGGCTAGTGTAGAACTGGCATAAGGGCTCTACACTGGCCCTGCTCTTGGCCTGTGGTGGGGGGCATATTGGGGACTATTTGAACAGAGCACATTGGGGTTGCTCTAATCTACACCAAGGGCTGGACATGTCTCCAAAAGTCCTGTACATCTCCAGAATACAAGGAACACAAATGTGGTTTAAAATCCCCTTTGTGTCCCTTCCCTCCCATTCCCCCATCCTGTCCCAAACACAGGAACAGAATGAGAATCAGTCCCAATGCATGTGGCATGAGAATGATTGGTTACCGGCTCTGTATCCTGGTAATTGTTCTGAGCTGGTTTTGACTTGTACTGCCAACAGGCAGCAATCAGCATGGTGGCATTCAGGGGCTAAACATTCACGTGGTGGGGTTATTAATTCAGGGAATGACTATACCAAAGGGCAGCAGAGGGGAGTATTTGCTCTGGCTGAAGACAAGGTTATAATGCAGGGTGGTTGTTTTTCAAAGCCTTCCACGGCACCACCAGCATACAGCTTACTGACCTCTCCACTCTGTCTGCTCGCCTTCATCTTGTCTTTTTGCTTTTTCACGTAGTCTGCATTGAAATGTGCAAATGCATATTCCACCAGAGCAGCAAAGACAAACACATAGCAAATCCAGAAGTAAACATCTAGCGCCTTGATGGCAGAGGCTCGTGGGAGTGAAGATCGGGCACTGACCATCAAAGTGGTCATAGTAAGAACTGTCGTTATACCTAGAGAATAGCATGAGAAGCTTGGCTTAGAGTTCTGTAACACATCCCAATGGTAACAAACAATAACTTCTACCCAGAGAGGAGCTGGCTGAGATTTTCAAAGCTATCTAGGTGATGTGGGCACCCACTTCTGAACTGGGCACGCAATGCCCAAGGCCGCTCTGAAAATCTCAATGTGGCTTCTTTTACCAGACACAGATAGACAGATCCATTAGAACAACCCCTAGAGAGTCCTTTCTATTCTTAACATCTACATCTGCTCCTCTTACTCATGACTTCAGTGGGAGTAAGGGCTGCAGCACTGACTCTTTATTAGTAGTGTCTATTGTTCTTAGGGATACAATATAACAGCATCAAACGTTTATTTTCCATCCTTTATTAGCTCATTCTGCCCTGACAGAAGCATCTGCCAGTGACAGACACCAAAGCATGAATAAAACTCGCTGAAGGACTTATTGCTTTGCCAGTGCAGACACAGCATTCATAAATGTGCTTCTGTTGATGGCACACTGGAGATGAACATATACCCTTCACATGTCCTCCTTTTCAAGATCCCAACGCCACAATCTTTTTACCTAGGGACACCCTAGCAGGCACAGCTGACTGGCTGATCCAGAAGGAAACCCATGACATGGCCACCAGTAAGATGGAAGGCACATAAGACTGAATGATGTAAACACCTCGATTCCGCCGCAGGTGGAAGTGGAGACTGAGTCTGGGAAACTGACCCGCTGGTGGAAAGAGTGGGCAAAGGACAAATATAAAGTTGTGTATTAGAAGGTTGGCTTTACAATCACACAGTTAATATAATAATATACAAGAGTAATGACACGGATTTGCACTTTTACATCATCTTTCATTCAAGGATCACAAAGGGCTTTGCATTAATTAAGCCTCATAAAACCCCTGTAAGGCACCATAGTTAGTGTCAGCATTGTTAGTCCTAAGAATAGGTCAAGTGACTTGCCCGGGTTGTATAGTGAGTCAGTAGCAGATCAAAAAATAGACTTCAGGAGTCCTGATTCCAAATCCCTTGCTCTAATGACACTGTTTCAAAATGTGATCTGCCTTAAGATTTTTATAATCTGCTGTGGAAAGTCCTCCAGATACTAAATTTAGATTTTTTTTAAAAGATTATGTTAATTTAAAACAAACAGGGAAAGAGCTTGATGGATAAGGGGGCAGTATAAATGAGCATTTAACTACAATACATGTAAGAGGACAAAAATCAGTAGGGAAGAAATGACTTCAAGCTTTTACAAACATTGCAATAGGCATGCTAGTATGTATGCGTACCACTACCCTCTAGTCTAGTGGATGGAATCAGAACTGCTCAACTGGATATCATAAGCACAATATTATTAGGAATAATGGAGATTCTCCTATAGCCAAAATTGCAGATTAGAGCAGGAGGATCTGAGTTCTAACTTTGCTGTTGCTGTGAAGTGCTGACTGGCAGCCATGTGTAGCATTACGGCAAACACAAAGCCCAGGATGGCTATGGATTTGTCACAATAGACTGCAATGGCTACCCAAGGGACCAGCAAAAAAATTCTCTCTCTTTAAATACGGCCTAAATAAAATTGTACTGGAAACCAGATGGACACATTAAACTGGTTACTTAAGAGAGGGGATTATCTATTACAGATAGTGGAGGCTGACAGCATGCCTGCAATGAAGACACAGAGTTTGTTACCAGATTTGAAGTTCATCATTTCTCTCGTGAAGCGGTAATTAGTGATTGTGAACTGAGCAAGCTGCAGCTTATCCAGCCCATGGATCTCCTCCTGGTTTTCTGACCATTGGTACACAATATCCTCTGAAGAGTAGCCATCTGCCAAAAGAAGCTGAATTAATGCAAAGGTTTGGGGGGAAATAAAGATTGATGGGCTCAAAGTGAAACTCAGACGACTCTGCCATGCTGCTCATCTTCAATCCCACAACAAACATGTTGTGTTTCAATCTGGATAACTCAATGTCCTGTCAACAGTGAGGTTGCCAGTGACCTAGCCGGAACAGTGTTCCCTCCAGGCTAGCTCACACGGTTCAGAGCTTTAGAAGAACTTTGAAGTGGAGAACACAACTTAAAAATAAGCTTTTAAATAAACCTAAGAGCAACAAAAAATGGTCATGGTGGTTTTTAATTACATTCCAATGGAAACAGTTGGAAAATAAACTAATAAAAGAATATTTCCTTTGCACTGTTTGCAATCCAATCAGCAGCATTATGTTAAAGCATGAGAACCTGACCACATATTAAAGCTGAATGGAGTACTGTAGTATGTTTTCATTATCCAAACTGACAGAACTGCAAAACAGCAATCAAGCAGCAGCATTAGTGAAAAGTAAATTAGACTGTTAATGATTTGAATCATCTAAGGTGTTCACTCATAGCACAGGTAAAAACAATGTGGTTTATTACATCTATATGGGTAGATTCTGTGTTGCTTTCAATATTTTTGTGCCAGTCAAGCAAAGCGGATGGAGCAAAGACTTGTCACAACCCCAAAACTGGGGATTATCCCAATGTCATGGGCAGGCACAGTCAGTGAAGCTGGCCCCTCGGTCACCCTTTCTGAAGACCCTGGTGCAGGGGACATATTAGAGGTAAAGACAGGCAAGAAGGGAGAGTGACGCACTGCAGCTATCCCCAGCTGTCAGGTGATCAATGGAGGCTACTCTAACTTGTACCTTTGGGGCCAAGGTGAGGCAGGGAATCAGAGAGTTATACTCGGCTACCTGGCATCCCTTCACCCCCCTGCTGTGCCCAGCAGAAGTTAGACACAGCAGAGAATCTGTTCCCTTATATGTAAACTGCTATCAGCATCTTCTTACTAGTGAGAAATGGCTGTCTAGATAGAAATAGAGCAAGGTATCTTGTAACTGCACTAAAAATGGACCACACCAATGCTGCAGGAAGATGGGAATACACAGTCACCTTGGTTTGGGTTAGGAGTTGCCTAGAGGAAACCCTGCATGTGGAAACAACAGGGGGAAAGTTTCCTCTGGTTTTGCTTTAATATGTTTGTTTAAAGAGGCTTTATTTCTACTTATGTTTATTGCACTGAAATAAAATTCCTCAAATTAAATTTAAAAAAAACCTGCAAAACTTGCCAGGAGAGTGAATTGATTGCTAGTTCATTGTCTGCTGCCTCTGCATTTGCTGATTACATAAGTAAAACTGCAGATTGCTATTTCTGACAGGATGAAATGTATTGTGGTTAATTGCCTAGAAAACAAGAGTCAATGTGAAAAAGAAAGAGAGTGACTGATGCTCTCCCCAATGGGGTTGCCCCGGTTTAGGTAGTCTGCTAGTCCTAAATCTCTGGAAACATCAGGATTCTACTCTCCCACTAATGTAGCCACAAAAGGCCAAATTCGCTGCTGTCATTGAGTGGTGCCTGCTTATGTCAATAGTGAATTTGTCCCCAGAGCATTAATGCTCATGGGAATTACACACTGATTAGAAGGAGAATGGTGCCTGAGTAGAATATAGACACAATTTATACAGGTTTCCCACGTTAGCACTAAATAGAAAGTCACTAGTCTATGGCCCAGATTGTGACTGACTCCTGTGTAGGGGTGAGGTGTTGCCAAGGAAAGACAGAGACCTTAGCGGGGGCTAGTCACAATAGCAGTCCCCACACACACGGAATTCTGCCCCTCTTGATTTCTCTTAGAGAAAATAAAACCCACTCCGAAGTTTGCCCTGGGGCTCAATCCCTCTGTACTCTCTGCTTTGTCTCTCAGGGCCTGATCCAAAGCCCACTGAAGTTAATGGAAAGACTCCCACAGATTTCAGTGGGCTTTGGATCAGCCCTAAGCTCCCAATTCTCCGTCTCCAATGGGAATGGAGGATGCTCTGCACCTTGCTGGATTCAGTTCTATAGTTCTGGACTGCAGCTAGGGTTGCCAACTTTCTACTCACATAAAATGAATACCCTTGCCCCACCCCTCCCCCTCCTCTCCTCCAAGGCCCCACCCACCTTTCACTCCATCTCCCCTCCCTCTGTCGCTTGCTTTCCCCACCCTCACTCACTCATTTTCACCGGACTAGCTCAGAGCGTTGGGATGCGGGACAGAGTATGGACTCCAGCTGGAGTTGTGGGGTCTGGGGTGTGGCCAGAAATGAGGAGTTCAGGGTGCAGGAGGGGGCTCCAGGCTGAGGCAGTGGGTTGGGATGTGGGAAGGGGTGAGGGCTTGGGCTGGGGGTGCGGGATCTGGGATGGGGCTAGGGATGAGGGGTTTGGAGTGCAGGAGGGTGCTCTGGGCTGGGACCAAGGAGTTTGGAGGGTGGGAGGGAAATCAGGGCTGGGGCAAGGGATTGGGGCATGGGGGGGTGAGGTCTCTGGCTGAGGGTGCAGGCGGGTGCTCCGGGCTGGGATTGAGAGGTTTGGAGGGCGGGAGGGGGATCAGGGCTGGTGCAGAGGGTTGGGGCATGAGAGGGGGTCAGGGGTGCAGTGTCTGGGCAGTGCTTACCTCAAGCAGCTCTTGGAAGCAGGAGCATGTCCCCACTCCAGCTCCTATGCGGAAGTGTAGCCAGGTGGTTCTGCGTGCTGCCCCATCCTCAGGTGCTTCCTCCACAGCTCCCATTGGCTTGCGGGGGGGCAGCATGCCAAGCCCCCTCACTGCCCCTATGCATAGGAGATGGAGGGGGGACATGCCGCTGCTTCCAGGAGCACCCTGGAAGCAGCCAACCAGGACTTTTAGCTGACCAGAGCCACGAGGGTCCCTTTTCAACCAGGTGTTCCAGTCAAAAGCCAGACCCTAACTGTGGCAGTTTTGAACTAGTGCTGTAAGGCTCTAACCTGATCCCCAAACTTGGAATCAAGGAAATTGAGGTTGGGCCTTATATTTACTAAATCGAAAACAGCCCTTGCATTTGATTGATTTAAGTTGACCCACAGAACCAAAGCTAAGGATTATCTATGCATGCTTTCAGCAGAACATAGGTTATAGGCACTGCTGTGCTCAGACTTTCGTACTCACAGCTCTCCAAATCCAGCATGCACTCTTGTTCATCCATGGGATACTTGGTAAGGTCCATGTCACAGGCCACGGTTGAGGTAATCCTGCACCATGCAAGGAAAATCAAAGTACCAGTTAGTTATATTCAGAGTGGGCTGTAGGCTTTCATAGCTTGGATGTAATTATCCCCATAATCCAAAGACTGGGTAGGAAACCCTTAACCTACCTCTATTATTAAAATGCCACTCACTCGCCTCAACAGGTGGGGGAAGTTGATGCGGCTGGCAGTGAAAGGGGGACAGTCCCAGCAGCAAGGGACAGAGACACTCACCAAGGGACAATAGGTAGCTCCTTCCCCCAGGGGTCTCTGGCACCCATTGGCCAGCTGATTGGCCAGCATTTGCCAGCTCCCAGGATTTAACCTGCTGCAGGGGCCGTGTGAAGCTTCTTTTGGCTCCATTCCAGCAGCCCACCCTACCCACCTGAGTTAGGAATGGGAATCTGTCTTGACAGACACTGCAGGTCTAGCCAATTGCCTCCTTAGGAATTTTTTCTCCAATGTGCCAGTTGCTGGAGAACCAGAGAGGGAGTTTCACTGCAAGCCACAGTGGTTTGAGTTGGAACACGCATGGCACCTAACTGAGGTACTGGGGTTAAGTTGTTTGTCACAACTTACAGCTGGTTTCCAGTGTGGTTAAGAGAATAAAATGAACGGTTCCCAGAGGTAAATGACCTGGGATTTTGGTGATGGGCCTTGGACTCATGTGATAGGGTTAGACTATGTGACCTTTACAGGTCAAGGTCCTCACACTGCTGCACCCTCTGTCCTGCTTATGGCAGGATATAGGGTGCTAAGACTCAGAGAAAGCTGAGTCCTAGGGGGTAGGCCGAGGAGAGCCTACCCCACGTTATGAGTTATATGGTAAGGAACCTTGTTTCCCAACACTGTAAAAAATTAAATGCCTGGTACAGGAGAGTGTGGGTGATGGGCAGATAGTGCCTCTTCCCAGTGTTAAAGGTGAATAAAAGTTGTGGCCTGCTGTTTACTTCCATGCATGTTTCTGTCCTTATTTTGCTGCCATACCCACATTAAAAACCAGTAATACTTTCAAAGCCCTTTAGGCTATTATCCTAACCAGTCCTTACAGCACCCCTCTGAGGTAGAGGAAACAGGTATTGAATGGTTAAATGACTTGCTCAAGACCAGATACTGCTAAATAAATAAATAAGCACTATTATAATGTTTTGTGAGCTAAATCCATTCTGGGGTAATGTCAATGAAGTTACTCCAGGGATGAATTTGACCCTACAGCTCCAAAGCTTTGTGCACACATTAACTTTTTCTCAGAATACCCCTGTGAGATGGGGAAATGTTACTATTGCCATTGCACAGATGGGGAAGTTTAAAGCGGAGAGACTCCGCCAAAGTCACACAGGGAATCAGTGGCAGAGTCAACAACAGAACCCAGGAACTCCTTGCTCTGTTCACGCTGCCTCTTGGGCTGGTGGCTGTAGAACAACCCCAATTATAGAAAGATCATTCTCTGTTAATGATGTACTTGTGATTAACGATTACATGATGGGAAACTTGTTACTGTTTCCACAGGTGCCTTTCCCGTGTAGACCCAGCAGAGACATGAGGGGTCTTCAACAGAAATCCATCACGCTAACGTTTTTTTAAATTTTTTTAAATGAATGGTTGTTTCCCAAAATAATCTAGGTAAAGGGGGTGATTATTTTTAGAGTCTATTCAAAAAGCTAACACATGAGAGAAATCTCTCTCTCTCTCTTTACCTGATGCTATATAAAATGACTCCATCAGGCTGTAGCCTGATAAGTTTGTTTTCCACAGTCACATCATGGAACCAGGCAGACTTGGCATTTACTATGAATGTATCTGGTAACCAGAGCTTGTCCACAAACCGACTGTCCAAGCCCAGAGTTTCGTTGGTGTGGTTGTAAGACAGACGGTTGTCTCGCCAGCTCTGATGCAAAAATACTGTCATGGTGTATTCCTTGGACAAGAAGAACCAACAGTTAACAAACCATGTGAAACAAACACAATGATGATATCTTGGGGCCTGGTCAAATTTCATTGTATTAGTCTGGAACATCTAATAGCGGCTTCCTGTGCGCTGGAATATTTTTGTACTCAGAATAAAACTGCCTGGACATTTTAATGTCTCATGTCTGTTTCTACCAATGGATAACCCCAAGATATCCAAGCATGTGTTTAACTGCTCTGATTCTATGGCATTGACAGGTATACTGTGTAGTCAGAGCTGCATGTCTGTCTGAGACTGATGGGATAAATCAGGTTAATATCCCTCCTGAGCATCTTTCCTAAGTAGGACCAGTGGGTTTTTTGGTAGGGTTTTTGTATGTTTTTTTCAGTCCAGTTAAAAAAATAAAAGCCCCAGGTGAATGCAATAGAGAGAGGGGGTCAGTGATAAGTCACAGCTATAGCTTTAAAAATAAATCTTTCGGGTTTAATGGGCTACAAAAATACAGTTGATCTTTGCAGTTCTTAGATATGTAGCAAAGTGACATGTTCTAGAATCTAGCCTGTTGGTTTGTTCAGGGGTATGGGCATGGCTGAGATGGTTAAGGGAGCATCCCACAATTCAGTGGTTTTGCAGAGGGGCAAAAAAGAGGCTGAGCTCCGCAGGCCTCTTTCCAGAAGTGTACAGGAGGAAGTGGAATTGGAGTAGAAATTGGATTTAATTCTTAAAAATAGTTTCCCTAACAATAAGGGCAACATACTTCAGACTGCAACCCTGCCCTCCCTACTAAGCCAGTTTCCAGATCCCTAGCTGGTACAAATCTTTGTAGCTCCAGTGAAGATATGCAATGCCAATGTACAGCCGCTGAGGATCTGGCCTATGGGCTAGCATGCAGCTGTAAGTCTGCTCTTTACAGGATTTTCCTGAATCAATTTTTCACTTGAAAAATGTAGGACTTTTTTTCTGTCTTTGCCAATTCATTTCAGCTAGTGATAGTTCTATGTAGAACAATCATCTATCCCTAATCAGTTTTCTATACTTCCCACCACCACAGTATAAGCATTCCCAGCTTTCCAGTCTTAACAAGTTTCAATGGCAACTTACCATATTAACTTCTGAGATGTGATCAATGCTAGTTACTTCAATCGCTAGGGCAACATTAACAGGAGGGCCTGAGAAAGAGACACGTTAAATTGGGGAGGATATGGTGTGAATATATATGCACTAGCTTTATCAATCTTTTCATATGGAGTCAGTTCACAGAAGTGAATCCCTAAATATCTTTTCCCCTACTCACAGTTTCCAAAAATAAAATCTGTCTTAGAACAATGGGTTTCCAACCTCTTATTTTGATGCCAAGTTTCCATAGAAACTCTCTGATCTAGCCATAAAGAAAGGAAGGCTGGTCATGATCTCTGACAGTTGGTGGCAACCCCTTGAAATCATGACACCTCCTTTAGGATCCAAGTACAGAAGTGATCACCACTTGATATGGACCACAAAATTACTTTCCAAAAGTCAATTCAGATACCATGGCGACAGGAGTGGTGTAAGACCTCAGGAAAAAATAGGAACTGCTTGTATTGCTTAAAGCCTTCAGCTTTAAGGATCAGTGGAAGTAATTTCTTTGACATTTTCAAAGATAAGAAAACTTACTCCTTTAGAAAGTAGCTGTTTCAGGTGAAAAATAACATTATGGCTTATGAGAGTGCCAATTAAAGCTGATTATAAGCTGACTGACTTGCCAGGGTATCCAGATTCCTAGTAGAATTTCCTCTGCCCTGGCAAGATGGAAGTTTTGCTTCTACTCATGTGCAGGCTTTGCTATGTTCATTGTTCTGTGGATTGGGATAGAGTGATCATTTTCAAAGAACACTGGAAAAGGGGATTGCCAAAGGCTATCTAAACACTCTGTGTATGTTGTATTGTTGCTGCAACTCTATGAAGATCCAGGTCCACATACATAAGCAGGCCACATGGGCATCAGCTGAACTGCACACGTGCTCAAAAGGGAAAACAAAATGCCCCTTGAGCTACAGGACATTCTATAATAGTTGCCAGTAGTTTAAAGTCTTATAGTTTCTTTGCAGGCCAGCCACAACCTTGTCAAATTGGCCAAGATTTTCAAAATTGACTAGTGATTTTGGAGGTCTCCATTTTGAGGGGCCCAACCTGAAACACCTTAAAGGGACCTGATTTTCACACACTGCTGAGCCCCCATCTCCTGAAAATCAGGCCCCTTTAAGACATCCCAAGTTGTGCATCCAAAATCACTAGTTGCTTTTGAAAATCTGGGCAACTGATTTTACTTCCTTATAAAGCATTTCAGTAACACTGGGCCCGAAAGCACAGAGTTATTTTCCTTTTATGTAGTGGATTGTTGAAGGTAGATGTCTGCAGACTCACTGGATTGCCCTAAATTCAGAGCACTGCTACGTTTTATATTGTAACCAGGGAGCCTGACATCTTGATTTCTTTTTTGCCCCAACTCATGGACCCATTTGCTCTTTAACATGAGAAAAAAGGAGACTGTTTAGGGCCAGATCCAGCACTCATTTGTCAATGAAAAGACTCCCAATGGTGAATGGAGAGGAATTAGGCCCTTTGACGTCAACTTGAAAGGACCTGAACAACATCCACTGAAATTTACAATGATCTGGGACTATGTGTGGCTCCAAACTTTGTGGGTTAGGCCTCTCTCATTTTTAATAACATGCGTGAAACTTGACAGAATCACTATGCAAGGACTCAGGAGAACATTTTTGCCTTTAGCCCTCAATGCGTTCACATCCATTGAGTTTTGCTTTAAGCTTCCAGTTCAGACAAATGCAAAATCTCAAAGCAAAACTCAGGGGAAACCATCAAGTTTCCCTTGCTTTTGCTTTGGACCCAGTGGAACAGCACAGTGTTCATGGTTTTGACACAATCCTATAGACTGGCCCAGGTATACCTGAAAGGTTTGGAAATCTCTTGATGAACCTGCTCTGAGTTTTGTTTTTATACCAAAGCCTCAAAACAAGAGGGTTGTTCATAGTGTGGGGGAGGAGCGTGATCACTGAGAAACTCTGGCACAGCAAACTCAAATTTGAACTCAAAATTGAAAAGATAACTGGTTTGATGCAGCTTTTAATTGGGCTAGATTGTGAAGTGCCCTGGGACTTTTTGCAAAGGCTGACATAAAAAAAATAAATTCTTACTGTTATTATCACTACGTCTAAGAGCAAGACATTCACAAACACTTGATTATATCCACCAAAAGGCAAACATTCACATCCATTTCAGCCATTAGATTATATGAGGAATACCTTAGAAATCAGAAGAGACATAAATCAGACTCTTACCTCCAATTCCAGGCCTGAAATTCCGTGCATATCCTTTCATTAAATCATCCAGATTAGGTAACCAGGATATTTCTATGTTGGAGCCTGTGTAATCTCCAATGTCATTCATTGCACTGGATAAAAAAGAAACAAAACCACAAGTGTCCAAGCAAGCTTTTAAAACCTCACCATGTGTAGAGAAAATAAAATGTGGCAGAAAAAGATAGAAGACTTACATGTACATTACTAGAGCTCTGATAAAATGTCGGCAACTCAGCGTGATTGGCAACTGATTGGAGCAGTTCTGAGAGTTGATAGGACTGTTTCATTTATTTGTGGGGGAGGGACAAATGATGTTTAGACTAGAAAATAGTATAGACAAGGTTACAGACTACCTAGGGGACATGAGGTCAAGAACAAACATCTTTTAGTTTATTTTTTCTCCTAAATACATAAAACCAAGGTTTAAAATGGCTTGATTTATTTTCCTTGTGAAAAAAATAATTGAAAAAGTTAGTCACTGGAAGCAAACTAGGATCTTGTTTTTAATTCATCTTTCTTTTTTCCTCCAATATAAAAAAGAAATGGGATACAATTCTGTTATTAACGAATCGTGTGGAACCTGCTTATGGAGAGACGTGGAGATAGAGAGATTTGGTTTATGAAAAAAGACCATAAATCCTGAATTGCTTCACTGCATCTTGACATACAAGGTGTAATTCCAGTTGTAGTGAAGATGTTGTGTGACAAACATGACTTTGCCATAAGCTGGCTTCACTGTGTATTCAACTGACAGCATAATAAAGCAACATGCTTGTTTAGCAGGAATCTTTAAGTGCTCAAATGAAATCAAATATACTATAATTATCAAATAAATAACAGAGATTATGTGGAAAAAGTCAGAGCGCAGGAGTACCAACATACTCAAAGGCCTTAGCTTATTGATGGCCTAGGTACCATCTATCCACCACTGCTGAGCACCATCTAGCTCTTCTTGCTGGGTCAGGAAATCGGGACCTTTGGGTTAACAACACAATGTGTTGCACAATTTTAAAGACATTAAACTGTGTCTGTTCTAGGTGCTTCAAATCATGTTTGCTAACTCCAATTACCTAATCCAATTTTTAAAAGATCTTTGTTTCCCAAAGCCAACCAGACCCGAGTACTAACAAACCTCAGGCTAGAAAGTATCAATCAAAATTCAAAAATTTTACAATCATTAAAAAAGCAGCTGGCCACAACCACTGATCTATCCATCTCTCATATAATGCCCATCACTTTGGTCTCTGCAGTCCCCCCTCACAGATTCTGTAGGGCTTTCTGCTTCATACACTAAACCGCTGCTTAAGTGAGCTCAGGAACTACTTCTGCCCCACTTCTTGTGGCCAAGGTACTATACACCAAAGAACAACTTGCAGAGATCATAGAGAAGCCCTGTGAGTTGAATGAACCGGAGACAAATCAGTCATAACATGTGACACCACCAGGGGGACAATTTTGCCTTCATTAATTTTTACTCTTTGCGGGGGGGGAGGGAGGGGCAGCGGGGGGGCGGAAATCTATTTCCTACTGGTGAGATGACAAGAGTTAAACTTCACCTGCAGACACTGGTGACTTAATTCCAGGCCTCTCCCTCACAGATCCAGGTCCACCTGGATGTGAAAGAGAATGGAGTTTCTGAGTGGCTCAGTGTGAGATGTAACAGGCAGAATAAAAGATTAGGAGTCCCAAAAAGAGCAAAGGACATGGAACATTCCAAAGGCCCTCTTCCCCTTAACTCTGCCCAGAGAGGTGGTGATAAAAGGACAGTCATTCTGTGTCAAGGGAAGAAAATAAGCAAGCACATGGTAAGGGCTCACTTGCTAAGCCTCATGGAAGGGAAGAGGTGGAGGAGTCCCAGAAAACTACAAAGTACTTCACCTAGTGCACATAGGAATTGCTTCATCTGCCACTGAAATGAAGCTACCTCGATAGTGGAGCATAGCAACTAACACCTCAAAGCAACACAACACAACAGTTTAAGTCAGGTGGTGAAGAACTTATCCAGTTGTAACATCAGGGGAGTTTAGGGAAGAAGAATGTAATTCAGCTGGAATAGAGCCAGGAGACTAGTTTTATCATCCCTGCTCTTGTGAAAAGCACAATAGGCCCATGCAAACACAAAAAGAAAAGCAAATTTGAGGGGATGCAAACTCATGTGACCTGAAATGGCCATCGTTTGCAAAGCTCTGGTCAAAAGGGTGAACAAATTGAGAAAAGCAAAGAGGCCGCAAAAAGCAAAGTCCTGAAAGGACTATTCCAAAAACACTCTTTGAATGGAAGTTTCAGATTTCTCCAGATAAATAGAATCAGCATTTGATCTCTAGAACTCCATTTTCTGTGCCAGTCGCTGGGAGTTCCCAGGTCATATTAAAGTTAATAGGAGTTGCCTGTAAAACTACACATGCACTCAGCTGACAGCATAATCCCTTGAGCTTCTCCTACTGCTATCAGAAAATTAGTATGAAAACCTGCTTGTTGAAATGGGAAGTGTTTGTTGGACTAACAACTAGCAAAGAGATCCTATCTACCAGGGTGTGTGGGTAACTCCCCAGTCTCTCAGAAACACGTAACTGGATGCAAGCACCACATCAGAGCTGTTGGAGCATTGGTGCAGCTGCTTCCACTCAGCTCTGCAATAAGCATGGAGCTTAAAAAAAAATCGCTGATAGCAGAAGAGAAACCTTTTAAAATATTGATGAAAGATTGCAGATTAATATACCATAAACAGCTCTTGCCTTGGGACTTATATAACTTTCTTAGAATGTTTGTGTGACATGGTCCCACATAGGCACAAGGGTTTTTTTCTCCAAAATGTGTCACTTATGGGTGTATTCAGCTCAGTATTTATACTTACTGCAAGAAACAGCTACCAGAACAATGTTTCCTCTCACCATGGGATGAATGATGACGTTCTTGCCACATGTGAATGGAGTTAATAATGTAAGGAAGCTTTGGGATAACAGCATGTGACTGTAAGCTCTGAGTAACAGAGACATTGCCGTCCTGAGTTAATAGCACTGTCAAGGCGTAAAGTGACCTTGAAGACGCATGGGGACAGTTATTGCCCAACAGTGAAATTTCATTAGCTCATCATTTCATTACCTCATAAGGTTAGGGATGCTTGTTTAAATGTGTTTATAATATTCTCTTGACACACAGACTCACCTAGATAGCTAGCACAGCACCTACCAAGTATCTCAGAGGACTCGCTGGCCCAGATCCTCAGCTGGGGTAAATTGCCATAGCCTGACTTCAACGGAGGCTATGATGATTTATTCCAACTATATTTTTCCTATTTGCTGGGTCTTGTCACCTGCGCAGCCAGCTCACTTATCTCTATCTAGTATCTTTGATATTTCTTAGGTGCCTATTGCCTTGGTGTTGAAGTACCATATTTACTTAAGTGAAGTTACACTTTCACTCTGTTACTTACCTGCCAAGACCTAAATTCAAGGTTCTGCATTTCTCCTGCTGCAGCTGAGAACGAACATTGCAGCTCAGTGACATTTTTATTTATTTTCTTTTGCATTCCCCGACCTGCTTTGAGTATCACTGATGCTATCAGTTAGTACAGGGGACATATGACAGCCAGAAGTATGGTCCTGGCAGATTAGCGAAGAAGGGAATAGTTTTCAGATATTTTGTTTCTAAACGTTTCATTTTTGGTGGGATTTTTTGGTAATTTGTAAGTCTTGGCCTGAGACATAGACATGAGATCCAGGTCATTAAAGATCCCATGCACTTTTTTAGGGATAGATTTGTCATCCTGTCTTGTGTTTTTAAAAAAATGACAGGGTTAGCTTTAGAGGTGGCTACACTCTGGTGCAGGGTGAAGAGATTCCTGCATGCATCCCTGGCTCATCTCACGTGCTTGTCTTTGGGGCCTGTTCCATAAGGAAGTCAGAATCTGCCCTTCAAGTTTTTGGGTGTACAATGCGTTGCGATCATTAGCTGCAAGATGTTATAAAAATCCAAAGTCCTATATCTACTCTTGTGTAATGAATCTGAAACATTTAAGAAAACAAATTTTGCAGCTCCGTTTTCACACCAAAATGTGTTACGTGGCTGCCTAGAGAATTTAGCCCCAGATGACTGACTCATCATCAGTCATTTGCTATAACAGAAATAAAGTCATTGTAAAAGAACTGTCAGGAGCATCATCTCTCTTGACAAATAAAATCACCTCATTTTCCCTTGACATTTATTTTCCATAAAAGCCTCAGCATTTACAGCATGCCACAGAGTGGGAGGGCATTATCCTGTGTCAGTGTTCTATGGTAGTGGCGTTAACAAGAATAAGAGAGCTAAAAGGACAATCTCAGGTTAAAAATGATGGGCCACATATGCCATGCATTTTAAGCAGATTGCAATCCATGGGGAGTTTTACTTAAAAATCCTCAGCACAATATACCACAAAATTAAAAAGAAATCTTGGTCCTATTATTAATAAAGCCTCGGGTTATGAAAACTGTCTATTCATATTAGATTTTTCTATGAAAAACCTTAATTTTGGTCCTAATCTACATGGTGGTAACTTCTATAATCATACTGTCCAAACAACACTAGATTTTTCGTATGGAGGGTATGGAAGATAAAGAATCAAGGAAAAGAATATAGGAGTTAGGAATAATGCAGCAGAGTCTTTGTGCTTGAGTGAACAGGGCTGTAGGCCAAGAGCTAAATTCAGCCATGGTGTAAGTAGGCACAATTTCCACTCCTGTCAACAGGAATTATACTCATTCACTCCAGGGCTAAATTTGGCCCCAAATCTTCTAGTCCTTAGAAGTCTCCATAATAGTTATTCCCCACCAACATCCAAGTAGGGTATTGTACATAGACTCATAGAAATGTAGGACTAGGAGGATAAGTCATCCAGTCCAGACCGCTGTACTGGACTTATAACTTTTGTTTGTTTTAACCTAATCTAATGAAAAATACTAGGAACTCTTTACTATTTGACTGGATGGAAAACATAGTGAAATTCACATCTGGAGTGACAGTCATGCAAGTGCAGAGAACCCACATAAACCCTCCACACCACATTACAGCCTGCCACGAGAGTGGGGAGGGAGAGGGGGTGATAGAGATGTCCTGCCAGCAGCGTGGTGTGTGGGATACCTCCATAGCCCCATCCCTGTGGCCTTCCCTACACCAGGCCCAGTTTCCTAAGGCCGTGTGCAAGAGCAGAGAAGTCCATTCACCCATGATGATCTATGGGGATTATGTGAGGCCTGAGATGTTATTCATGAATTTTACCCAGAAACATGAGGACTGGCATGGAAATGCAAGCTGGAGAGGATTTGCATTTTATAATCCAAGTAATAAAGATGGGAAGAAAGGAAACCACCTTCACCTGATTCAGCAACTTCACTTCTCAATCTAAGCTTTTGTACAGTGTGCTTTGGGATGAAAGGCACCATATAAAAGTAAGCTATTAATCCTTAAAACTTTAGGGGCTTACAACAGCACGCAATGAAAAAAAATAGCTTATCTTTACCCTGCACCAAGTCAGAGTGGGTGCCATGCTGACAGGAGGGCAACATGCTCCTGGATCATTTCTCTGGAAAGTTTTCTGCAAGCTGCAGTTCAGGAGAGGGTTTTTTAACTCTCGTCTGCACTCTCTCTTTCAGGGCAGTGACTTGCATTAGCACAAATATGGAGTTTCGCCCTTTCTTGGACACTAAGTGAAAGAAATGTGATCTAAATGAAATTACTATCAAATCTGTGTACGAGTGGTTGAAAAAATGTACTCATAATATTATCCTTCAAAACAGGAAAAGGTCTCTAGGGGGGTTTTGTGTGGGTTAGTCCTGGGTCCGGTACTATTCAACACTTTCATGAATGACTTGCATAGTAATGTGGAGACAGCATGCTTATAAAATTTGTGGATGACACCAAGCTGGAAAGGATTGCTAGCACTTTGCGGGACAGGATTAGAATTCAACATGACTTTCACAAATTGAGAATTGGTCTGAAATCAATAAGATGAAATTCAATAAAAATAAGTGCAAAGTACTCTCCATCCTTAGAGGTTTCTAAGGCCCAGCTTGACAAAGTCCTGGCTGGGATGATTTAGTTGGGGTTGGTCCTGCTTTGAGCAGGGAGTTGGACTAAATGACCTCCTGATGTCTCTTCCAACCCTAAACGTCTATGATTCTAAGAAAGCTGAGGACAAACTGGAAAAAGTCCAGAGGAGAGCAACAAAAATGATAAAAGGTTTAGAAAACCTGACCTATGAGGAAGAGTTTAAAAAAACTGGGCATGTTTTAGTTTTGAGAAAAGAAGGAGGAAGGGGAACCTGATAGTCTTCAAATATGTTAAGGGCTGTCATAAAGAGGATGGTGATCAATTGTTTTCCATGTCCACTGAAGGTAGGACAAGAAATAATGGGCTTAATGTGCAGCAGGGGAGACTTAGGTTAGACTTTAGGGAAAACTTTCTAACTGTAAGGGCAGGTAAGGGTTTCCAAGGGAAGTTGTGAAATCCCTATCATCGGAGAGTTTTAAGTACAGGTTAGCTAAACACTTGTCAAGGAATCTAGGTTTACCTGGTCCTGTATTAGTGCAGTGGGCTGGACTAGATGACCTCTTGCGGTCCCTTCTAGCCCTACATTTCTGTGATTATTTGATCAATGCAATTGGTGGCTCACCATGGAAAAGAACCTCATTTTTGTTTCTTTCTTGGAAAAAAAAAAAGAGTCTAATTTTCCTGTCTGGTAGGGAAAGACAATTTAGCCCTCTTAAAGCAGAGAGGAAGCTGATGTTTTTCGTTATTATACAACTTGGGAAAATTATAAAGCCCCTCAAATAAATATTACCAAGAAATGCAGCTCTCCTAAGGGTATAAACACAGCCAACAGTGGGGATGTGGGTAACATGTACACCTAATTCAGATGATGTGTCTCTCCAACCAGTTGCAGAATAAATGCATTTTCACTAATGCAACATGGTTTATCAGCTGGGATATTGCCCACTTCTTACTATCTCCTGGGACACTCCTTGAACATATTGAGTCAAAATTCCCTCATATCAGTGAGCAAAAGACTTGGTAAATATTTCACTTAAGCCATGTGGGAATGTTCAGTGGTTGCTGAACAAGAATATAGAGAGATAGGAATCTCAGTTACTGTCTCCAGCACAAAAAAGCCCAAGCACCTTCTGCAAGTCAATGGCCATCAGCAGTGCTGACTTTAGATCAAACTTGTAGATAGGTCATGGTAACCCGCACTAGCGGCCATATATTCTCATTAAAAAAGTGCAGCAGGGAAAATTTCTTGCTCCCTGTATTTCTCCTATTTCTCCTTTAAATCGCCCAACCAGCCTACATTCTACACAGTTTGTGGGCAACTGAGCACCTGCAAATGGACATTGAAAGATGGAAGCATCAGTCTGTTAAAGAGCTGACTGTTTGTGATCCAGAGAACTGGTATGGAGGTAAATTTGTTTCATTTCAATATAATTTTCTCTGCCATTTTTTCCTGGAAAAAGGCCTTTAAATATCAGGCAAGGTCAGGGAATGATCTAGTCTGTAGCAAGCTCCAGGATTATCCAGAGTAGTATGTGTATTCTTTCCATCTGCCATCCTTGACTCTAAGTGAAGCTAACCGTAAATATGTTAAAATTTTGAAATGTGATTGAAAAAGCATTAGGCTTAATTCATGGCAACCTTATGAACATCAAAGTCTTTATTTCCATTTCGCCGTGAGTTTTAAGCTGCATGAAGTAGTCTACTCTTTGCATATATTTCACATTTGCAAGCCTCTCTTCTCATCACTGGGAGTAAAAGGTTGAGAGATGTACAAGCCAGTAGGATAGTTAATTATATACAAATAGAATTATTTTTAAAACAAGATTATGTGTCTATTTTTAATTAGAGAGTTAAAAGCTATTTCATTGGAGAGTTAGTGTCAGGGGCCTTTTAAACCTTTGAGCACGACATCTGCTTGACTCCTATTAATAGTAATAGGAGTAAGTACTGCATATGAAACTCTTCCACTGCAAGAGAAGACATCTCACTACATTTTCTTTTAATGCATCTCAATTATTATTTATTTGTATTAAGAGAGCGTCTGCAATGCGCCAAGCTCTGCACATAGGAAGCTGCAAGTGAATACCAATATTACTAATAAGCACAGTGGGCTAATCTCAACCCTGGTATAAGTTGATGCAACTCCACTGACTTCGAGGCTGAATTTGGCTCACTGATTTCTGTCAAACAGCACACGTAATGGAGACCTCAAATTATACCAGTCTTGAGCATCTAATTTGAGATGGGCAATGTTCAGAAAGAGCCAAGCATGAGCAGACTATGGGTGTTTCCTTAAAAAAAAAGAAAAGAAAAGATAGTTCTGGTATTTAACTTTAAAGCTGGTCCTTGGGAAGCCTTAACTAATACTGTGGCATTTGGAATCTTCCAAACAGCACTTTCTTTTTAATAACCTCTTGCTCTACAATCCATGGAATCTGTGGCCAGAGAGATGTATTCTTTGACACCGCTGCAGTCATTATGATCAAGGCATCACATTTAAAATGAAAATTAGATCAATAAAGAGGAAATGTAGCACTGACAAAATTTTACATTTTAATCTCAGTGTACAAAGCTACAAGTAAAGTATATCCTGGCTAAAGCACCATCTACCATACAAACCTGTGCATCTCTGGCACAGAGGGTAGAAGGAGAAAATATACTCTTCTTGAGGCCCTTACAAGATGAGTTATTGCAGTGGCCAAGGGATGTGCATCAATCCAAGGGATTAGAACAGGACCCTGAAGTGACAATTCAGCAATACTGATTAGCACACACAGACTTTATGCGCATTTGCACAGGACTTCAGCCTGAGGATTGTGCAGCCTTAGTCACACATTTCTCAATGAAGCTCAGTTAGATTGTGGGGTTTGGATGGGCTTAATGCTAAATATGCATTTTTAAAAATGCTTTAAATTGATTTTTAAACCAGAAAAGAAGTTAGAATGTCATTGCGTTGTTAAAATAAGAAAAAGGAATTGCATCACCTGTAAAGAGTCTGGTATGTCTAAGTTTGCTGCTTGCAAATGCTATAGCTCTAAGAATTGTCTTCAGCACTTAGAGCCTGACCCATAGCCCCTTGAGGTTTATGGAAGGTTATCTATCCATTGATTTTAGTGGACTTTGAATCAGGTCCTACGTGAACTCAATGGAAACCAATTTCTGCTCGGTTGTAAATAATGATTCAATAACCCAAGGGTGACTTTAGACTACACACATTAAACTTTATTTTGGTTAACATTCAACGGTGAAATTCTTCGCCTTGTCCAGTGTTAAAAACCAAGTGGAAAATGGTTTGCAATTTCTGATGCTGGGCTCCAAAGTTTCACCAACCGTGTTAACTTTCATTGATTTCATGGTTCTCACCCAAAAACTCAGGAATGCAGATTTGCATTAGAAAAAACTTTGGGCCCAATCCTGCCAACATTTACACATCAGTAATTTTACTCATTTGTGTAGCTCCATTTAATTTAACATGAGTAAAATTATTTGTAGGCTGGTTTCCAGGATTATTATTTATTATTTGTATTATTGTATGGCTAGGGTGGGATACACCAGGTGTCCATTAAGCCTTTTTTCTTTTCAAATACAGCTCAACACTTCATCTGCAATGAGAACCCTGTTCTAGGTGAGCTTTCAGATGACTACACTTAACTAAGGGGTAGCTTCCTTTGAACTCAGAGTCTTTTGCTATTGGCAATTATAGATAAGATAAACCGCTAACATCATTTGAACACAGAATATTACATCTCAAAAGCTAGCAATTGTATTTTTCTAGCTGTCCCCTTCCTTTTCCATGAAGTATATGTATTTCTAACAAACAATTCATCACTATTGTGTCATTGTAGGAAGAAAGCCAAGTAACTAGGCAATTAATCCAGTAATAAAATAATTTATGTAACAAATTATACATTGTACACATCCAGGCTCTTGCTATGCTTTGAAACAGATCCTGAAGTCACAGGCTAGAGAAGAGTAATTGCTTATTTAAAATACTAATACTTTGCACTTGAACAGCACCTTTCAGCCAAAAATCTCAATGTTATCTTACGTGTATAGGTGGGGAAACTGTGGTACTGAAATTATGGACCAGATTCTGACACCCTTATTCACCTAGTGAGTAGCATCTTACTCCTTGAGTGACCCTCTTAAGTCACAGGAGCACCTGAGAAGGGAGGTATTCATGTAAATGTATCAGCATCTGGCCTTTGGTACTTTGCTCAAGGTCATGCTGTCAATCAGTGGCAAAGTCCTACATGAGACTCAGCTGCCTGACTCCAGTTCTAACCACTGGACCATCCTGCTTCTCAATAAAATAATAAAACCTCAGCAAATAATCCCAAACACCACAGTAACCATGTTCCTCTGTGCACAGTCACCACTTGGCCTTTATTCCCACCGTCTTGAAGCCCCCAAATACAAACAGGCATAGCCACTGTTTTTGAGGAGCAAGGGAATCCCCTCCATCCCTCCCAGGGCTCCCTGCCTGGAAAAGCTTGGGCATTGCTTTTAGATGCCCTGAACTAGATCTCTCTCTTTTAAAGATTTCCTCTCCTTCTGCGTTCATTGCATAATCATGGCAAGCTTTCTCCACTTTCAGCCTCCGGATCCCTGGAGAGTAGATAAAGAACATCGCAAATTGGATCCAAGCTGGTTGCCTAGCTAACACCTTTGGAGTGAACATAACTACAATTGCGCAGATTTAGTCAAAAAGAAAAGGAGTACTTGTGGCACCTTAGAGACTAACAAATTTATTAGAGCATAAGCTTTCGTGAGCTACAGCTCACTTCATCGGATGCATGAAGTGAGCTGTAGCTCACGAAAGCTTATGCTCTAATAAATTTGTTAGTCTCTAAGGTGCCACAAGTACTCCTTTTCTTGTTGCGAATACAGACTAACAGGGCTGCTACTCTGAAACAGATTTAGTCCTACACTTTTTTTTAAAAAAGTGGGTTTGATTTGTTTTTCAAACTTCTCTCTGCGCACTGGGAAAGCACTTTCCCAGCCTTCTGCTGCTCTCCAAGGTCCACATGCTGGTTAGAGCCCCAGGCCGTGGAGTGAACCCCCTTAGCTAAAGCTTTGGGCACAGCTACATGCATCTCTGCAAAAAGAAAAGGAGTACTTGTGGCACCTTAGAGACTAACAAATTTATTAGAGCATAAGCTTTCGTGAGCTACAGCTCACTTCATCGGATGCATTTGGTGGAAAAAACAGAGTGGAGATTTATATACACACACAGAGAACATGAAACAATGGGTTTATCATACACACTGTAAGGAGAGTGATCACTTAAGACTGTTAGTCTCTAATGTGCCCCAAGTCCTCCTTTTCTTTTTGCGAATACAGACTAACACGGCTGCTACTCTGAAACCATGCATCTCTGCAGTCTGTTTTTTTTATTACGTCTGGGGAGGCTCTTAGTCACCAGCCAGCGATCTCCAGTGGGCTGCCGAGTTTTAGGGCCAAGCTGCAGGGATTGCTGCTTTTTAAACGGGGACGGGACTATCCCGGGCCTGTGAAACGCCATTAACTTCGGAGATTGCCTCCAATTGAGACCAAAGTGCCTTAGAGATAAGGCTTCCCCAGACATCCTGTTAACGGGCTTCCCACTTGATTAACCCGGGACTCTGCTGCTCAGCTGTGGAATAGTGATAGAAGTAGGGCACCTTGTGACGAACTCTCCAATCGACACCCACTTTCCCTGCCAGGCAAAGATCCGCAGCCCACCAACTCAGGGCGTCCCTGGCAAAAGGGGATGATGACACATAAGTAAAGACCCTGGAGCCCCCCCCCGCCCGCCCTTACCTGATACATCGGTGCTGCTGGGTGCACAGCAGAACCAAGGACGGCAAAATCCAGGTGAGAAATTCCATTTTAGTTCCAGGCCTTAGACAGTGGCAAGCAAAACCCTGGCTCTCCTGCTGTCCTGGAAGCGCCGGGGAGGCTGCTGTAGTGTTACCATCCCTGCTGCGTTAAGTTGAGGCTCAGTTTGAAGCCTGTTGTTGCTCCCCAGCAGCGATCCCCACAATCGCTCCCGCGCCCGAGAGCCAAGCAGGCAGGGCGAGGTGGGGAGCAGGGTCAGCCCTCCCGGACTCCTGGGCTGCCCCCCGGTCGCTGCCTCATACCACGGGCAGGCGAAGCGGCACGTCAGCTTGACAGCTGCCCCTCCGGGCCGTCCCCACTCGCGGCTGCTTTTCAGAGGCTTCTTCCCAGCAGAGCTTCCTCCGTGAAAAGCGGGTTGCCGAAAATAACCCCTGAAATTACAGATTTGATCATAGCAAGCGCAGGAGGGAGCGAGCTAGGATCGGGTGAGCATTTGTCGAAGTGCCCCTGTGCAAAAACCAAAACTAAACACAACGATCCCGTCCAGACTCGGGACACAGGGGGACACGTCCCTGGAGCAGCCACCAGTCCAGGGGCCGTTCGGAGGGAGATTCATGCACGGTTTCTCTGGGAGAAGCGTAGGTAAACTGCAGGAGTTTGTGTATGCGTGTGTGTGTGTGTGTGTGTGCAGCACGTTCCCTCCCCTTCCTTCCCCCGCACAACTCTAGGGGCAACGGCAGCCCTCTGCGGCACGGAGATTGGAGGCGGGAGACGAGCGGGGGGATCTAGCCCCGGGAACAAGGGGATTTTGCAGTGGCAGGGGCTTTAAACAAGTCACACACCCAAAGCACTAGCAAGAGCATGGGAGGCAGAGCCAGCGTGAGTCAAACTTCTTCCTCATCTCTGGCAGGGCTAGGGGCCGCTTCCCTGAGATGAAACATGCTGGATTATTACATCCGTAGGCATGAAGCGGCGCTTAGAAGAATCGGGACCGTGACTGCCCCAGGGCTGAGTCCTCAGATGGCAAGAGCTGCTTAGGCTCACTGAACGCACACCGTTCAGACCAGCTCCTGCCACCTCTCGGGGCCCCCTCTTTGCTATTAAAGGGGGTTGGCCCAGTAGAGCTGTCGGCTGGGGGGACATTGTCCAAGATGCAGTTGGGCAGTTTGGTTCTCACGGTCTCTCTTCGCAGGGCAAACTCGAGTGCCAAGTGTGAACGTCCCACGTTTTGTCCGCCGGGCTGTTTGGGTCCGCTCTGTCGGAAGAAGAGAGGAAACACTATGGAGGAATCAGAGTAGCAGCCGTGTTAGTCTGTATTCGCAAAAAGAAAAGGAGGACTTGTGGCAGCTTAGAGACTAAAATTTATTTGAGCATAAGCTTTCGTGAGCTACAGATGCATCCGATGAAGTGAGCTGTAGCTCACGAAAGCTTATGCTCTAATAAATTTGTTAGTCTCTAAGGTGCCACAAGTCCTCCTTTTCTTTTCACTATGGAGGAAACGTTTTAAAGAACAAACGTATCATTAAGCACTAGAAGGCAGGAAGGAACAGAATATCCAGATACTTCATTCCTTTATTTTTCCAAGCCGGAGGATGTACTGGGGAGAAGTCTTGGGTTATATTTTCTATATTCCTGCTTGTACCATTCAATACTAATATTTTATATAGAAAGCAGGATAGGGAAGCAAAACAACGGCCCTGAAGGGACTGGGGAAAATATCCATCCATCCACCCATGCACCCACATATATGTATGAAGTGTGTGTATAGATAGGTATTATATATTAAAATGAGCAGGGGAGGACATATGTAGGACTAATGTAGCTTTCGATTTTCTTTCTATTCCTTCCTCCCCTCCTACATTTGTTTTGTCATTCTCTGTAGCTAATGCACACTGGGAAAGAAAACACCTAAATTTACACTCTAATGCTTAACTGCGTTGCTTCGGCTGCTTTTTAAAAGATCTTGAAAGCTGTTTATGATGGAAGTGGGGGGGGGGAATCAAAACATTCTTTTATGTAATCTACAGGGTAAAATTTCGCATCAGTTAATACATCTGGGTATGGATTACACACAAATTTACATCTTTCAGACGTTCAATTTTTCTATATTTTTCCTTGTCTTACACATGCTTGCCTACCTACCTGCGGTTAGAACTCTTAGATGCTGTTTCTCTCCAAGGCTAGACAGCTACCATCTAATTATTTGACTAGTAAAACAGACACACAGTTACAATTATATCTCCTAAGAACACACCTGTTACAATATCAAAGAACAGCCAAGGTAAATAAGTTATCTAGTAAAAATGCATACATGTGGAAGAAGATTATTGGCATCATTTTCTCTAAAAGGATAAATGCTACTATGAATTGTTCTTTTAATAGACTTAATTTCCTGTATAAAACCTTAAATTACACAATAGACCAGAGCCCTCTAAAGGAATCATTGCTGAAAGAATAAGTTGTGTTTCTTTGTGCATCAGCTATACTCAGAACAGTTAACTCCTTTTGGGCACCCTTGACCCAGTTAAATAAGCTTTGTTGACTGTGGTTGGGCCACTGATGGAAGTACAGAGCTTACACACAGGAAATTGTTTTCTAGTGTCTCTGATACCTGCCGCTGGAAATTTCCACTACATGCATCCCATGAAGTGGGTATTCACCCAAGAAAGCTTATGCTCCAATATGTCTGTTAGTCTATAAGGTGCCACAGGACTCTTTGTGTCTCTTAATTCTTCTGGCTATTTCTTTTTCCCATTTCTCCTGCCTCCAAAATGCACCATTGTTGCAGCACCTTGATGACTCGACAGCCTAAACAGGAAGGGTCAGATTAATCCCTGACATAAACCACTGATCTCCCAATAGCTTCAATGGAGTTGCACCATGAATGTATTTGGCTACATCATTTCAGCATTCTGGTCTTTTAAAC
The DNA here is from genome assembly GCF_009764565.3 of Dermochelys coriacea. NCBI lineage: Eukaryota > Metazoa > Chordata > Testudines > Dermochelyidae > Dermochelys > Dermochelys coriacea. The sequence continues at coordinate 17,596,098 of NC_050085.1, read as the reverse complement.
ACAAGCCCTAATGCCTCAAACTGAACTCTAGGAGCGGACCCTTGCTTATGTTCAGAGCCCATTAATTGCATTGGGGTCTAGAAGAGGGTAAAGATTCACTGGCAGAGATCAGCCTACAAGATGAGGGCTTTAAACTGTTTGCAAGCAGCTCACTAATATCACCCTGAAATAATATAATAAAGTAAAATATCTGACAGGCGAGTAGGTGCTTTTATCATCAGGATAGGGCAAATAGATTTTGTGCCTGGAGTGAAAAATTCTCATGACAAATTTTGCAAGGCTGATTGAGCAGCCAGTGTATGTCTGTGCCTTGAAGAAGAAAAGTCCTGATCTAAGTCCCATTCCTGCAAAACTCTAAGCATGTGCAAAACTTTATTCATGTGAGTAATTTTCATTGAGTTAATGGGGGATTGCACTTTGCATAACTATGATTTTGAAGAAGGGCAGATACCAGCTCATACAACCTGCTGTTTAATCAAAGTTCCACACAAATTCTTACTTAGGCAGATGAGATTTTTGAGTATATTTTCCCCCCACTCAGCATTAATAATGCCTATTAGAAATAGGGGAAACATGGGAACTAGAATAATAATGATTTATAATGCATTTTATTTCTACAATACCAATCACAATATCCTAGGCCCTTTACTGTTAACGACAGATTAAATGACAAAAGATAGAAGATTAAAACACATAAAATCAGCATTAAAACCACAAATAAGCCACCAAATCTTTCTTATCTAATCCTCCTGAAAATAATTAAAGTTTTCTCTTAGCCACCAGGTTGGAGTTGTCACATATTCTTACAAAGATGGCCCATGATAATCTTTTTTAAGCAGTTTTGTCAGTCTACTAAATTGCTACCTCTACTCAAACTCTGTGGCAGCAGGCACCAACTGTTATGAAAATATCCATTGTATGGATCTGACCTTACATGCAGAATTCAGATGGCTCAGAGACTGTATCAAATTAAGATATACTCCACCCAAACTGGGACTTCCAGTTTGGAGTCTCACAAGTCTCCCCTTTCATGATTACTTGTTATTGTGTATGTAAAGCCACAGGAGAATTGATAGAAGAATTTAATCTGAAATATCACTAGTATGTTGCTCATATCCAGAGCTATACTTCCATCCCATCAGGTGACTATTCTCCTGCTTGATTGAGACTGCAGATGAGATGTGAGCTTGTTGGTGGAATCTCAACCCTTGTAAGCGTGATGTATTATGTCTGGACACTCTTGGAAGAAACATCTGGATGATCTTGTTTATTTAGTGTCTGCTTTCTCTCAAGCAGGTGAACAGAGTTCACAACTTGGAAGTCATTTTTGACCAAAAGCTGAAGGGGTAAACCATATTTCAGCAGTGTTCATGATTTTTCATCTGCAAAACATCTGCAAATTGCAGCCTTTTCCTGACCATCATGATCAATGCCTTTGTGACTGCTACTGTAAAGTGCAGAGTCTGTGCTCAAAATAAAGGAGATGATATAGGAGAAATGCATTCAGTAATTGTATAAGAAAATTATCGTAGACCTCTATGATCTGAAGATTTTGAGAGTATATCTATGAGAGGTCATGCTGTTCAAATTTTTTAAAGTTGCATCTTTATTATCATACACTCCTAATGGATCATTTTCAAAGAATGACAGGTGATTTTACTGCTATCACTCAGGCAGGCACATCTAATTGTCTGAAAAAATTTCTAGAGGCAAAAATGCACCACATAGATAATTAGTTTCATTCTCCCACGACTCCATATGAACAGCTAGTGAAAGACTCTGTTGTGGCAAGTCTCCAAATGTCTCTAGATATATAAAAATCACACACACTCCTATTTTTATATATGAGGAGATAGCAATAACAATCTTACAAGAGGAATATTTAGATTATTTTGGATGCTACACAGGGCTCATCCCTAATTCTGTAGTCAGGTCCCACCAACAATAATTCTGTATTCTATCTACCAGTACTTCAATTGCTATAGATGCTTCCTCCACCCAGAAGACGGGTGAGAAATCTTAAGAAATATGCAATGTGGCAAGAGCCTGAACAATAGATGATTTTTTTCTTTGAAAACAAGTGGTCAGGATATTGAATGATTCCTCACCTAATGAAATCATTTTGGTTTATTCTGCATGATGGAGCTATAAATCTTATACCAAAATAATCAAGGATTAGATATGAAGAGATCTATCACTCTAAATTGCTGAACTGTTGCTCCCTGCCTTCATTCTGTCAGCCTTGATTTCCTGCCTGTCCACTTCTCCCATGCCGTTCTCATAGCCTGGGAAATCTCCGTGACAAAATTAGTAGTTGTCATGTTATCCTCCTTAAAACCTACCTCTGCTGCGAGGCCTACAAATCACCAAGCCTGCCTGGCTTGGTTAGGCAAGTTGGGCACTAAAACTTCCATTGTCCAATCCTGTTCATTTTGTTACCTCCTCCCTCTCCCACCATTTCTCCACCTGTGGCATCGTGTCTCACACCTAGACTGTAAGCTCTTGGGCAGGGTCTGTCATCTTTGTTGTTTGTCTGTACAGTGCCTTAATACATTGGAGTCCTGATCCTTGACTGGGGTTCTTAGAAGTTACAGTAATACAATAATTGATAATAAAGATATCTTTTCCCACTGACATTATACATTGGGCTTGTTTCCCTGAAGAAACACAATTTCTGACACGGTGGACTAGATGCAGAAGCCACCTGCTGGAGGCCTCAGGGTCCTGCCACACCTTGTCCTAGAGGGGATCAGAAGAGAAAACAACACAATTTCATTTTGTAAAGAATCAAACAAACGTCACCCTAGAACACTGTAGTTATCTCTGAAAAGAGACCTCTGTATTTAAGCTCCAAACTAGTTCCAAATACCAAACTCATGGTCATGCAGGAAATAGCAAGAGAAAGTTCAATATATAGGAGACTGGCTTGTGAGGTTGAGTGACATTTTCCTGCCATGGAATAATTCTCTATGTCCTTATGGCCTGCAGTAACAAAATAAACTAGTGATGAGGATGACTCCTAGGAAGAAGAATGCAGAAAGCAACTGTCTGTCCCAGAAGAGTGGCGAAAGGATACAGATTCTTACACTTCTAGGTCACCAGCTGGAACTGAACTCCAGCTGGTGAAGTCATTATCAACTGAAGACTGTTTCATGACCCATGTGTTGAACCCCTCTGTATGCCTTTCTAGCAGCCTCAGCAAAGAGGCCAATGCCAAGGAGTGAATGACTATGGGGGGCACACTAGCAGGTGGCAGCATGTGGGAAGCTAGTACTGCCACTGCCTGCGCTGAACCTGTTGTATGGATAGTAGACTTCAGTCTTTAGGGCTTTGAATCCTGCACTTTCCTCCAGTCTAAATTAATTAAAAACTTTTCACTGGGGACTGAATAGTACATTGGGCAAGGCTGTCAAGGAGGAAGGGGGGGTACTGCCCCATTACTATTCCACCAAGTCCAGGGGGAATTTCCTAAATGTCAATACAGCTGGAGCTATCTTAGCTTTCCTGCAGAGCCCCTCTGTGCTGTGGCTGTTCTCTATCCCCCTCACCTCTGAGATTCCAAAGAGACTGTGCTACCAGAGAAATAGAAGGGATCAGGGAGCACAGGAGCCAGTGTGGAAACCCAGGGAGGATCTCTGCACAAATAGCACCACCTCCACAGGAACTTGGGGGACTGTAACAGGGTCAGCACCCACATCTTGTGAGCACCCCTCTGGCTGACTGCATGTGCCTGCAGTTCCTCACTTTGTGGTAACAGGGTAGCACCTGCCTCTTGCGAGTGCCCCCTCCCTTTCATCAATGGTTTCTTCAGCAGGTCTTTAGTGACTCAGCCCTCCAGTCAAGTCATACCCACTGTCTGTAGGTAGAACAGAACAAACCGCTTCTGAGCTATATAGTCTTTACCTTGTCTCGGCCCTGGTATCGGGCCATACACCCAGGGCTTCCTCCCTGGAGACACTGTCTTCCTACAGCCCTTCTTGGGCTTGCTCAGTCCCAGCAACCAGGAGCTCCTTCTTAACTTCCCCAGTCCCTGCCTGCACTGAGCTGTCCATGGCCCTGCTGTTTTTTCAGCCAGCCAGGAACCCAGTCCTTCCTCTTCTAGCTAAAGATAGCAGAACTGCCTGACTTTGGGCTTGTCTACACTTACCGGGGGGTCCACAAGTGGTGTTTGATGCATCAGCGGTTGCAGTCACTCTCCCATCAACTCCTGTACTCCACTGGATCAAGAACAGTAAGGGGAGTCGACAGGAGAGTGTCTCCCACTGACATCGCATAGTGTGGACCCCATGGTAAGTAGGTCTAAGCTATGTTGATTTGAGTTATGCTATTCACATAACTCAAATTGCATTATTATTACTCAATAACTGGCCCCTGATTGGCCGTTCCTGCAGCCCCTCTGGTTGGCTTCTTCCCCTGTAGCCACTCTAGGCTGCTTGGAGGACTTCTCTTCTGATCCGCTCTGGGACAAGGTGTGGCAAGACCCTGAGGCTTCCAGCAGGTAGCCTCTGCACCTAGTCCACCCTGTCAGAGGGACCCATCACTTATGGTGGTCGAACCCTCTCCTTCTCTGATGGGAAAACAATCACTATATAAATGTTTTTATCCACTGTGGAACAGTCACTGGTCCAGAGACAGAATAGGAATAATGATAAAGTCCAGTGGTTAGTGCACTTACCTGGGAGGTGGGAGATCGTGGGTCCATCCCCACGCTCCCACCACTCTCTCACTATTTATCCACAATGGAATAGCTTCAACAAAAGAGACTGAGGGAGCCCCACATCAGAATATTCCATCTCTCAATGTTTAGGGCACTCTCCTGAGAGGTGTGGGAGACCCTTGTTCAAATCCTCTGGCAGAGAGGGGGGGATTTGAATGGGGGTATCCCACATCCAAGCTGAATTCTCCAAACCACTAGGATAAAAGTTAAGTCACTAACATCTTTTTTTCCAGCCAGACTTTGAATGGGACCGAATCTGGTAAGTGGCCTCTGAACATGCCTACTGGATTGGGCCCCACACATGACTTGGGTAGCTGAACGCCTATCTTCCCTCAGTTTAAAAATCACGCATGGTATGTACACAGCAAAGAAAAGCCTGCTGCTGGCTTGTGCCACCCCAACTCGGGCTCGCAGGGCTTCGGCTCTGGGGCTGTTTCATTGCTGTGTAGACTTCTGGGCTAGAGCCAGAGCTCTAGGACCCTTCCGCCCCATAGAAGTCTACACAGCAATAAAACAGCCCCGTGAGCTGAAGCCCTGCGACCCAAAAGTTTCTGGCACAAGCCAGCAGCGGGTTTTTCTTTGCGGTGTAGACATACCCTCAGGGGCTTATGCACGAGATAGGCATCTGGACCTTCAAGGGAGGCAGCAGTGTGCATGCTCAGAGGCAGAAACTTAGGTACTGAGGGACCTTTTACCCTGAAAACGCAGGAACTAAGTGAGTTTAGGTGTCTTCAGTGTTTGGCAGGAGCTTTGTGGATCACAGCAGAGCCTAAAACTAGGACTTAGATGCCTACACACACAATTTAGGCACCTAAGTATCTATGTGGATTGGGACCTTAATGCCTAAACCATGCAATACTGTTTTATAAGTGACAATAAATAAGTGGGGTTGAGGCAGGCATAATCTACTGAACATTTATTTAACTTTATATATAGTTCAGTCCACAGCTGCTTTTTACTTCATGTGATCACAAGCATTAATACTTTACCTGATGTATGATCCTCCATCAAATACTAGATCTCTATCATGCATTCCTACAACTACAATACCCACCTGCTGAAGTGAAGAAACAGATTGACAGAGCCAGAAGAGTACCCAGAAGTCACCTACTACAGGACAGGCCCAACAAAGAAAACAACAGAACGCCACTAGCCATCACCTTCAGCCCCCAACTAAAACCTCTCCAACGCATCATCAAGGATCTACAACCTATCCTGAAGGACGAGCCATCGCTCTCTCAGATCTTGGGAGACAGACCAGTCCTTGCTTACGGACAGCCCCCCAATCTGAAGCAAATACTCACCAGCAAGCACACACCACACAACAGAACCACTAACCCAGGAACCTATCCTTGCAACAAAGCCCGTTGCCAACTCTGTCCACATATCTATTCAGGGGATACCATCATAGGGCCTAATCACATCAGCCACACTATCAGAGGCTCGTTCACCTGCGCATCTACCAATGTGATATATGCCATCATGTGCCAGCAATGCCCCTCTGCCATGTACATTGGCCAAACTGGACAGTCTCTACGTAAAAGAATGAACGGACACAAATCAGACGTCAAGAATTATAACATTCAAAAACCAGTTGGAGAACACTTCAATCTCTCTGGTCACTCGATCACAGACCTAAGAGTGGCTATACTTCAACAAAAAAGCTTCAAAAACAGACTCCAACGAGAGACTGCTGAATTGGAATTAATTTGCAAACTGGATACAATTAATTTAGGCTTGAATAGAGACTGGGAATGGATGAGTCATTACACAAAGTAAAACTATTTCCCCATGGTATTTCTCCCTCCCACCCCACCCCGCACTGTTCCTCTGATATTCTTGTTAACTGCTGGAATTAGCCTACCTTGCTTGTCACCATGAAAGGTTTTCCTCCTTCCCCCCCCTGCTGTTGGTGATGGCTTATCTTAAGTGATCACTCTCCTTACAGTGTGTATGATAAACCCATTGTTTCATGTTCTCTGTGTGTGTGTATATAAATCTCTCCTCTGTTTTTTCCACCAAATGCATCCGATGAAGTGAGTTGTAGCTCACGAAAGCTTATGCTCTAATAAATTTGTTAGTCTCTAAGGTGCCACAAGTACTCCTTTTCTTTTTGCGAATACAGACTAACACGGCTGCTACTCTGAAACCATCAAATACTAGTTATCTGACTATGTATAAATTCTCTGCCTTTCTTTCTAGAATCATCCAGTTCCTCCCTCATTCCAGATACGTTTTCTGATAATAATGATGAGTCTTTACATTCTGCCACTGTCTCGCTTTAAGAAAATTTCCAAAGTTGATCCATATTACAGAACGTGTGGTCTGGGATGCAGTTCCATCTAATCTGACACCCACCACAGTGCAAGAATCTAGACTTTTTCATTATTGCCAAATCTTCCTGTCTAAGAGATAGAAATCCTCTCATGAGCTGCTGTCACCTTGGAAACTTCCAGAAAAAAATGCTATCCCTATAAAGAAGCACATTATTTAGCCATCTAGCAAACTGCATTGTCAATTCTAATGAGTCAGAAATTCAATGTCATGAGACTGGTCCCCCTACATCTTAACCCTTTTTGTTTTGAGAATGTATCTTGTAGTAGATACATCTTCATACTGTAGGTGCCTGGCACCCCACTGAGTACAGTATAAATAATGATGATGATAATGTGTATAAGACAAGGGTAGACAAAATGGATAGGTCTTTGCTCTGAGGAAATTAATCTAAATTAGATACAATGCAATCAACAACAATAAATAAAGACAGGTTTCAAAGTAGCAATAAATAAATAAAGAGTGAGGGGATGGGAGGACAACAATTCATGACAGTCTCCTCCTGACCCTGTGTGCCATGCAGCCTCAGTCTCCTCAGTACGCAGGGTTATTGAGGCTGTTACTGACTTAGAGGATGGCATGAAACGAGGGCATAAAGCACCCTTCAGAAGAAGAGACATAGGGAGCATCAAGGTGAGCTGAATTTGCAAAGCATAGAGTACCCAGGGAGCAGCAAGTACAGATGAGGTGCAGGCGCAGAGCTGTGTGTGACACTGGAAAGGATGAGCCTGAATGATAAGAAAGGCTATTGGAAGTCAACAAAGGGTCTCAAGCAGAGGGTAGAAGGTGGGCTGAAGTGATAGGGTGATTTAGTGATTAGGGCAATGGTCTGGGACTCAGGAGACCCAGGTTCAATTCCCCATTCTCCCACAGACTTCCTGTGTGATCTTGGCCTTTCTGTGCATCAGGTCCCTCTCTGTAAAATGGGGATAATAGCACTTCCCTACGTGACAGGGTTGTTCTGGTGGTAAAGACTGAGAGTCATTCAGAATGGTCTATATAAATATCTGAGATAGAGGGGTGAGGATAGTGACTTTAATGGCAGAAAGCCCTGTGGGTGCAATGTGAGAACTCAAGAAGCCAACTAAGAGGAGGTTTGAGTAATTAAGTAGAGATCTTGCTGATCCATGACTGCATGTGTCTGGACAACTGAAAGATCTCTTAACAGACCTAATAAAATCCCTTCCCAACTGATGGAAAGCCATCTTCCCAGGTTCAATTATTTAAAAATCCAAGAGCTCCTCTATAATAGAGACACTCTCTAAAGCTCTTGGGAAATTTACTAACCTTAAATTACAATATGTATATGCATTCTCCAACTTCAGCATCTTTCTTCCAAATTGTCTATTGTCTCTAATTAGTGTTTCAGTTTGAGCCTGGAGAATAGTAATTTTCTTTGTCGTCTTTTCTTCTCTGAGCTTTTCTGGTGGATCTGTCACTTTTTCCTGTGCCTAAACTCTAGTTTCAGTTCCAATAACAAATGTGAATAGCATCTAGTTTAGCTCCCTTCTATTAAAGAAACAAGCATAGTGATGCTAATGAAGCTTCTCTAGGTTTAACATTAGAGCAAAGAGAATGGCAGGATCTCTTTGTATGCACACACGTCCTCCTCCAAAGTTGCCAAAGTGCAAGTCTGTATGGCCTCAATTCTGCAGCTATCCATATATTAACTGTTTGCAAGATCTAGAACCATATTACATATCTAATACCCAACATTCATAAGTTTCCTGCAACCATGGATTAGAATGGAATCCGTGAAAAGACTCTATATCCATTACAATGCCATGAATTCTCAACTTGTGGGATCCCAACACAACAGGACCAGAAGGGCCACAACCACCTTCTCTTTCTTTATGTCCTCACGGGAGAAGATGCAACTGAAACTTTTTGTTGTTGTAATATGGGGTCATGATACGGAAAAGGTTGAGAACTGCTATATTCCCATATCAATTTAACTGGTGCTGTAATCAATCCCGCTGCAGTTTCCTTAAAGCAAACACTTTATATATTTCCCAAACCATCATGTTTGAGGGCAAACATGATTTTTAATATCCAATATTAGTAATTAATGGTTAGATTTATAGATCTTTACTTACATTGAATAGCATCATGTTTTGGGAGTAGATCCATTGATTTCAGTAGGGCTACTCACTAAGTAGGAAGGCATGAGGTCAAGCAGAGGTTTATTAAACACATTTTATAGATAATTGTTTTAAGCCTGTAGGAAATACTTGTTGCTATGGGATGATGTTGGGGCAGCACCTGTGTCTCAAAGGTGCATGGGTGGAGGCTGCCTGAAAATACTGTCTTGGAAACAGGGGAATTAGCTGTTCGAAAACGCTCCACATATAAAGTTACAAAACACAGGTTCTTCATCATGACTGAAGATAGTTCAAAGCACTCATCCGTAAAGTGGGTTTAGCACAGCATGTGTCCTAATACATGATCAATACTCAAAATTTTGAAATATTTTGTGGAACAGAAATTCTGAAAATTTTTGATTTGGAAACAATGAAGTGACCTTATTGAACTGCTCCATCTCAATACTGTTGAAACAATATAATACAATAAAAAAATAAGATCTATTATATAAATGTAGAATAATAAAATAAATTGTTTATAGTACAAAAGTCTAAACAAAACAAGAAAATCAAATTGAAATACTCCATTTTGATTTTAAGTAATTTCAAATGTTTCCTTAAAAAAAAAAGTTATTGAAATTGACAATTCCCACAAAACATTTCAATTTCAACGAAACTGCATTTTTTTACTGAAAAGTTGTTAACAGAACAGTTTTCCACCAGCTCTGATGGTCTGGGTTTTTTTAAAGTACCCTAATACTAGTCTATTCATTCTGGAGAGATCTGCTTTCTCACTAGGATGCAAAAAAACCCCACTTTGTCCCTGCTTTACATCTGACTCATAGGCCCCCCACCACTACCAGCAACATGGGCTGGGCTGAACACAGTTCTCAGTATCCATTAACATTGCTTCAGACTCAGCCAAAGGAATCTTTAAAATGTTACATGACATTTTGTTCCAATTCAGAATGAAAACAAGTGTCTAAATATTTTTATGTCCTGTTGAATGGAAATTCCATTTTCTGACCAGCTCTAATCTTTACTCTTCTAAGGCTGCTCAAGGGATTGTGCAATAAAGCTCTGCTCCTATTTTAGAGCTTTTGACAAAGTTATGATTCTGCTATTATTTTTGAGCAAGGACATGGTTAAATTTAAGGCTTTGAACTCATATTTCTTTACTGTTAAAAATTCAAGTGACCCTGTTATTTTCTTTTTTATTAAAAATTAGTCAGATAATATTTGAAACTGGCCCTGACCAAATGCTTATAAAAAATACCTTGACAATTGCATCCAAGCAAAGAACTATATTACAGTGCATATTACCATATAGACTAATTCTTCCTAATGTTTAATTTAGAAGAAACTTGCTTGGAGGTCTTTGCTGTATCAAAAGCAGCTTGTTCTGTCTTTCATCTGTACACCCTCTGATTAGTTCTGAGTCTGTGTAGGAAGACACCTCTACCCTACTACCATGGTTGCTTATTACTAAGCTTTTATATTCCAGTCTTGAGTTGCTTAAAATACAGGAAGCAACATGCACAGAGTCATAGCAGTTCATAATTAACAAAATGTATAGATTCCTCTGTAGTTAACAGATCTCATCATATAATACTCTGATCTTATACTCTGCAGATTTATGTATTTACTCAGCTTCATGAACTGCCAAGATTTCATAGTATGCAAAATTAACTATATGCACAAATCTTCAAAGGACTGGGGCCTATATCCTAAACTATATGATCTTTGAGGCAGGGACCATGCCTGGTTTTGTGTTTATATAGCACCGAACATACTCTAGGTGCTACTGGAAACAAATGCTATCATTAAGGTGTACGTGTGAAGGGACTCAGTCCCTCTTGCCTGTCCTAAGATACATAGGTTTCAGAGTAGCAGCCGTGTTATTCTGTATTCGCAAAAAAGAAAAGGAGTACTTGTGGCACCTTAGAGACTAACAAATTTTTTTGAGCATAAGCTTTCGTGTTGCATCCGATGAAGTGAGCTGTAGCTCACGAAAGCTTATGCTCAAATAAATTTGTTAGTCTCTAAGGTGCCACAAGTACTCCTTTTCTATTTTGACATGGGAGCTTATATTTTAACTGACAATACTAACAATAAAATAACATTTTAAAAAAGAAAAAAAAAAACAAAAAACATAAGCTATGTATTTATGAGACCAGATCCTGAGATGATGCAAATCTATGTTGTCCACTGACATCAGAGCTATTCTGATTTATATCAGCTGAGTATCTGATCCACATTTTGTAATTGTGGGTTATTTATCTGGGTGCAATTTAGAACCAAGGATTTGCTGATAATGGATTTATTTTGTGCTTTTCAGTGTAGGATACACATTATGCGTGTTTCAGAGTAGCAGCTATTCGCAAAAAGAAAAGGAGTACTTGTGGCACCTGAGAGACTAACGAATTTATTTGAGCATAAGCTTTTGTGTGTGTGTGTGTTATGGCATAAGATAAAATATACTGGAGAAATTATGCAATTTGATTATCTGTTGAGTATCCTCAGATGTGTCTATTGAGAACACTTTAGCTCCATCAATCTTAGTTGAGTTAACAGAAGGCTGAAAATAATTGGTTGGGAAAATTCCTAATGTTTTAATTTTATTTTTAAACTGCATTAGAAGCCCCATTAAGCTCTGGGTTCTAAAGAACCTAAAACAAGTGAGACCTTTAACCACACAAGTCCAGCATATATTTGCAGGTACTGCATACCTCAGAAGACCATTCCAGTTTAAACTATAAAGAATAGTTTGAATATGGTGGTTAACTGTACGCAGACTTAAAACCTAATCTCACAAAGCTATTCCTACTTATTTTGGGGGGCGTGGGAGACCAACACATTACCTATAATTGCTTTCAATTTGCTGTAATGATTGCATCCAAGTATTTATTAAACTGGGCTTTTAAATTGAAACAAGGCAGATAATGTATGGTGCCATGATTAAAATGGCACTTTAGGACAAGCACTCAGCCATGAATAAAACTGTTCCTCCATATTTTTGCAATCAATAATATCCTGTAAATTGTTTGTTATGCCTTAAATTAAATACAATACTGATAGTACACAAAGTCTCCATTCTTCTGAAGCCCTGAACTAAATTCTCCTCTTAGTTACACTGATACAATATTACTGAAGTGTAACTGAGAGCTGTGTCTGGCCCACAGCTTTTTTAATTGTACTCAAGCAAAAAGAGTGAATGTTCTCTTGTTAAGGGCAGATAAAATAAGCAGCAGATGTTAAGCTGAGGCCCTGATTCTGCAAATACTTATGCATGTAATCAGTGGGACTATTCATGTGAATGAACTTACTCTCACGTACAGGTATTTGCAAAACAGCAGCCCTACTCTTTTTTTTTTTTTGTGCACAGCAACTTAGTGGTACAACCTGAAATAGAAATCAGGACTTCTGACTTCCAGTGCAGTGTCCTAATAGCTAAATCACATTGCCCCATCTCCAGCACTTGCAACCAGCAACTTTCACCAGCACCAGATTAAAAGTAAGGATACTTGTTAATATGAGTATTATTGATACTGTTAATAATTTTGTGTTACCTGCTACGTTAGGAATTGATTTTTCAAAATATTCTTTTGAAAAACTAAATTATTTGTATAATTTAAATTTCTGTGGGCAGTATATTTTGTTATTGATTTAGAATCTTTAATCCGCTTTGCCTTTTTCAGCACTGAGTTACAAGGAAGAAGATGTGGGCTCCATGCCCCTGATTCCTTTCGTATCCAAGATTCCCATTCAATTCAGTGGAACCCTGGTTGCCCAGTGAATATAAGATCAAGCCACGTGTTTACAGGTGAAGATACAGATGTGATGGGCATTTCTATGAAGTCACCTGTATAAAAAGAATAATAATTATAACAATATTAAATAATACTTTGCCCGTCTTAAAACTCTTAGGGTCTTAATTTTCAAAATACTTTTACAAGGAATGATTTAAGCCTAATAAGACTCTGGGAGGTGTGCAATTATTATCATAATTCCCATTTCACAGATGAACAATTTTAGGAGAGAGAGGTTCCAGGGTCACTGTCAGAATAAAAATCATATTTAAAACACACTTTTTGTTACCATTATTATTTTTTAATTTATTATTTATACTTCAGTAGCACTTACTGGAGCCCCGATATAAATGCACCATACTTTAGTGTGTGGGTGCTGGGGGGAGGTGGCTTGTGACGTATAGGAGGTCAGACTAGATGATCTGGTGGTCCCTTCTGGCCATATGACATAGTAAAAAACAGTCCCTGCCCTTAAGAACTTACAATAAGGCTCTGATCTTCATAGAAATCACAGAAATGTAGGGCTGGAAGGGACCTCAATAGGTCATCTAGTCCACCCTCTTGTGCTAAGGCAGAATTAAGTATACACAGACCATTCCTCACAGGTGTTTGTCTAACTGGTCTTAAAAACCTCCAGTGATGGGGCTTCCACAACCTCCCTAGGTAATCAAAAAGAAAAGGAGTACTTGTGGCACCTTAGAGACTAACAAATTTATTAGAGCATAAGCTTTCGTGAGCTACAGCTCATGAAGTGAGCTTATGCTCTAATAAATTTGTTAGTCTCTAAGGTGCCACAAGTACTCCTTTTCTTTTTGCGAATACAGACTAACACGGCTCCTACTCTGAAACCTAGGTAATCAAGGTAATCTTGCAAACACATATTCACATATTTAACTGCAAGCATGTGTGTAGTTCCTGGGACTATTCACAATATTAACATAAGGAATTTTGTAAAACTTTAATGGATCTGACCAACTTAAATATCATATACTGCAAAGAACTTAAGACTATTAAAATGTCAATTTCTCTATACCTATCCTATGAAAAGCAATCAAGTCAGTTTCACCTTTACTTTACATTTTAACTTCCTAGTACTAGGCAGCAACATGTGAAACTGATTGTAAACACTGCAGGGGATTTGTTTGCAATGTAAACAACTGTTTCCAGTGGAAATTTAAAAAACAAATGGCTGGAAACATTTCTGTAGGATATTTTGTAAAAGCTTGTGTTTGTTTTTTCAAAATATACATTGTTAGGGTCAAATTAGAGTTGACAAATCCCAGGAATGCCATCTACTGTGCTCTAACCATTATTGACACTGTGTTTCTTCTTAGCCCAGAAACAAACACCTGACTAGCGATATGAAGGAAATGATAGGTTTTTTTCCCCTGAAAAAAAGACATTTTTTTTGTTTTCATCCAAAAAAAATGAGAATCTGGAATTTTTTGATGAAAACTTATGTTTACTTAACCATTTTTCACTGAAAAAAAGTTTGTGGAAAATTTGAAGCAGCTCTACTCTTGACTCCCAGGCCCCCGCTGCAACCACCACACTCACTCTCCGCTGCTCTAACCAGATCTTAATCCCCGCCCCCCCCAGCCAGGAAGAGAGTCCACTATTCCTGACCTTTAGACCCAGGCTGTAAACTGCCAGGCCCTACTCCCCTCCCAGAGCCAGACCTCCCAGTCCCCCTCTGTTGTAGACACTGGACCCCACTCTCCTCCCAGAGCCAAGACCACCTGACTTCCTATCCTCCTCTATCTGCCGCCCTTACGCTGCCCCACCCCCATCCTGGTAGTTCTGGGGTAATCCCAATTTTATGGTGCCTATACCCATGTAGGGATCAGAGGGCCGCCACGGCTAGCGTGTGTGAGAGATGCTGCCACTTAGCTGTGTTGTGGGGCCATCACACCACATGGACACCGCAGTGGAGCATAGTGAATGCCATAGCAGAGACAGAGTGGCTGCTAATGGGAAGTGGGCAATGGAGGGCGCCTGCCTTGGGGGTCAGTGTGTGTGTGTGTGGGTACTGAAGGGGGGGCTGACCTGTGAGAGGGGCACTGAAAGGGGCCTGACAGGGGGGTCACTGAAGGAGGGGCTGACCTGTGGGGAGGGCACTAAAAGGGGCCTGGCTTGGGAGCGTGAGGGGTTACTGAAGGGGGGGACTGACCTGTGAGAGGGGCACTGAAAGGGGCCTGACTGGGGGGGTCACTGTGGGGGGCACTGAAGGAGGGGCAGACCTGTGTGTGGGGGGCACTAAAAGGGGCCTGGCCTGGGAGCGTGGGGGTTACTGAAGGGAGGGACTGACCTGTGAGAGGGGCACTGAAAGGGGCCTGACTGGGGGGGTCACTGTGGGGGGCACTGAAGGAGGGGGCTGACCTGTGGGGAGGGCACTGTGGGGGCACTGAAGGAGGGGGCTGACCTGTGGGGAGGGCACTAAAAGGGGCCTGGCCTGGGAGCGTGGGGGTTACTGAAGGGGGGGCTGACCTGTGAGAGGGGCACTGAAAGGGGCCTGATAGGGGGGTCACTGTGGGGGGCACTGAAGGGGGGCTGACCTGTGAGAGGGGCACTGAAAGGGGCCTGACCGGGGGGGCACTGAAGGAGGGGGCTGACCTGTGGGGAGGGCACTGTGGGGGCACTGAAGGAGGGGGCTGACCTGTGGGGAGGGCACTAAAAGGGGCCTGGCCTGGGAGCGTGGGGGTTACTGAAGGGGGGGCTGAGCTGTGAGAGGGGCACTGAAAGGGGCCTGACGGGGGGGTCACCGTGGGGGGCACTGAAGGGGGGGCTGAGCTGTGAGAGGGGCACTGAAAGGGGCCTGACGGGGGGGCACTGAAGGAGGGGCTGACCTGTGGGGAGGGCACTAAAAGGGGCCTGGCCTGGGAGCGTGGGGGTTACTGAAGGGGGGCTGAGCTGTGAGGGGGTCCCTCTGAGGGGCGGGGCTGAAGGGAGCGGGGCGGGCCCAGCTCAGCCTCTGGGAGGAAGAGGCGATCCCCTGCGCGGCCTGCCAGCCTCGGGCGCTGGTGGAACGTACCATTTCTTGGGGGGGGGGGAGGGGAGAACACAGAAGCCCAAAGCAGGCAGGACTCCTCCCCAATTCAAGCCGCTGGTTAGCTCACAGGGAGTCACAGCGAGGCGGGTTACGCGGCTGACGGACTTCATCTTTGAGGAGTTAAGGCTTTAACGCTTCTTCCTGCGCTCCCCCCCCCCCGCTCTCCCAAAGTGGTTCGTTCCGTTGCCTTAGCGGCTCCGACAACAACGGGCGCGGGAGGCGGCGCGGGGAGGTAGGTGCGGGAGTCGGTTGCTGCCGTCCGTTGGCGGCAGTTGAGTCCCTGTCTCGGCGGGGTGGTGCCATTAGTGCAATGGCTGGGGCATTGCTGAGGTGCCGGTCTGCCCCTTTCTGCAGCGGGGTGCCCGAACTTAGTGCAGCCCCTGACCCTCATGCCTCACCCGCTAGCTGAAGGGGGGGGGCTTTGGGGCCCACACTGTCTGGGGCAGACACGATTTTGAGGGGCTGAGCCCGTGTCCCGCCGTGGGGGGTGAGCCCTGTCCCCAAAACCGATGTCGTGACCTGTCAAGTCCTGGTGCGCTTGCATTACCTCCCGGGGTGCGCTATGCCCCTGTGTTCGGGGGTGGTTGTGATTTGGGGGGGCAGTTCTCCCTACTTTGCCAAAAGGGACGAGTCCCTGCCCCCAAATCACGGTCACAAGCCCTGCAATGTCACGATGTGTTGTGACTGGACAGCCATGCCCTGTTGCGGCATGTCGTGCCCTGATGCCCTAATGTTACGGGGTGCTATGCCCCTATGTTCTGGGGCTGTCGTGATTTTAATGGGGCGAGCAGTTCGCCCTGCTATGGCAAAAGGAAGCATGCCCTCCCCCAAATCACTGTCACAAGATTTGCAAAGTCGTGATGTGTTGTGTCCTGCCACGACTGTGTTATGTCACAGGGTGCGCTACGCTCCTATGGTCCAAGGCTGTCATGATTTTAATGGGGCAATTAGCTCTCCCTACCCTGCCTAAAGGGGTAAGGTCCTTCTCCAAAATCATGCTCACAGGCTGCTGCTGTGAAACATAATGAGGCACTGCACTGCAGCATGATAGTGTTGTGATGTGAGGATGGTATGTCAGGTTGCGGTATGGTAATGTCAATCAATCCTGAAGCACTTAGAGGAGAGGAAAGTGATCAGGAACAGTCAGCATGGATTCACCAAGGGAAGGTCATGCCTGACTAATCTAATCGCCTTTTATGATGAGATTACTGGTTCTGTGGATGAAGGGAAAGCAGTGGATGTATTGTTTCTTGACTTTAGCAAAGCTTTTGACACGGTCTCCCACAGCATTCTTGTCAGCAAGTTAAGGAAGTATGGGCCGGATGAATGCACTATAAGGTGGGTAGAAAGCTGGCTAGATTGTCGGGCTCAACGGGTAGTGATCAATGGCTCCATGTCTAGTTGGCAGCCGGTGTCAAGTGGAGTGCCCCAGGGGTCGGTCCTGGGGCCCGTTTTGTTCAATATCTTCATAAATGATCTGGAGGATGGTGTGGATTGCACTCTCAGCAAATTTGCGGATGATACTAAACTGGGAGGAGTGGTAGATACGCTGGAGGGGAGGGATAGGATACAGAAGGACCTAGACAAATTGGAGGATTGGGCCAAAAGAAATCTAATGAGGTTCAATAAGGATAAGTGCAGGGTCCTGCACTTAGGATGGAAGAATCCAATGCACCGCTACAGACTAGGGACCGAATGGCTCGGCAGCAGTTCTGCGGAAAAGGACCTAGGGGTGACAGTGGACGAGAAGCTGGATATGAGTCAGCAGTGTGCCCTTGTTGCCAAGAAGGCCAATGGCATTTTGGGATGTATAAGTAGGGGCATAGCGAGCAGATCGAGGGACGTGATCGTTCCCCTCTATTCGACACTGGTGAGGCCTCATCTGGAGTACTGTGTCCAGTTTTGGGCCCCACACTACAGGAAGGATGTGGATAAATTGGAAAGAGTACAGCGAAGGGCAACAAAAATGATTAGGGGTCTAGAGCACATGACTTATGAGGAGAGGCTGAGGGAGCTGGGATTGTTTAGTCTGCAGAAGAGAAGAATGAGGGGGGATTTGATAGCTGCTTTCAACTACCTGAAAGGGGGTTTCAAAGAGGATGGCTCTAGACTGTTCTCAATGGTAGCAGATGACAGAACGAGGAGTAATGGTCTCAAGTTGCAATGGGGGAGGTTTAGATTGGATATTAGGAAAAACTTTTTCACTAAGAGGGTGGTGAAACACTGGAATGCGTTACCTAGGGAGGTGGTAGAATCTCCTTCCTTAGAGGTTTTTAAGGTCAGGCTTGACAAAGCCCTGGCTAGGATGATTTAACTGGGACTTGGTCCTGCTTTGAGCAGGGGGTTGGACTAGATGACCTTCTGGGGTCCCTTCCAACCCTGATATTCTATGATTCTATGATTCTATGTCATGCTTAGATGCAGGATTATTGCATCACACTCACAATATTTGCACTGCATGTTATGTCACACCATATCACCGTGATATTTTAATGTGACGTTGTATGGTGACAGTTTGCCTCAATCTCATTAGATATTTGCAATATCATGGTGGCATTTTGACACAGCATGATTGATACAATTGTATTGTGTCATATTATGCACGACACTGTTGTGATACGCTGTAATATATTTGATCCGATGTCATGTGTCAAGCGGGCATTTTGACGTAGTGTGATGCAAAATAGCTATTCTGCCATATGATGAAACTTTTTATGTTTCATGCCTTTCACTGCCCATGTATTTATTATTTTATTTAAAGAATAATCCCCCAATATAGATCATGCATAAAACAGACCAAAAACATTAGTACAAAAACATATCACAATAAATTTTGACCCAATTCAATCAGTTATGTTGCCACATTTCAAGAGAAATTAGACTTAATTAGACTTAATTCTTGACAATGTGAAGTTTTGTCAGAATGTATTCATATTGCCTCCCAATACAATGACATTTTGATACATTGTCGTGTTAGGTTGTATAGTATGGTATTGTAATGCTTTGCTGTACTGTTTTGACATCATGTTATTATCTGATGACCTTCTCATGTACTGTGATGTTCAAAACTAGGTTGTAGCTTCAGTCTCTTTTGCCTCAGCTGATACTTCATGGAAAATTGGAAAATGGTCTATTTAGAACCAATTTTATTTCTGTATCATACAAGTTGTGTGTGTATGTATACGTGTGTGTGTGTGTGTGTGTGTATATATATTTACTCACGAGGACAATAGGATCCCAGTTTAATGTTGCAGGAAAACAAGTTCTTTGTTAAGCTTTGTAACACTTCACCCCCTCTGTCAAGTGCTCTGGGGTACTCGGATGAAGCACAAAGCATTATTATTAATTATTTTATTTGCTCCTGTTGCTCATCTGAAGGTTAAAATCAAAATGTATTTATGGTATCATAGTTCATGCAGCAGTCATTGATGTCACAAATAGTGAGGTTTATGGGACAAATTCTCCAGTGGTGTGAGGAATACAGCTCTGTGAGTTCAAGGTGGAGTTAAAGCTGCAGAAATTTTTGAGCCGTTGAATAACCAAAAGCCCTTTTCTTGCAAGTGATATTAATAACAGAGAGAATGCAAGAAAGAAGAAAATATAGCCCATGGCAACAGAATGAAAAAACATTCTACGTAGAAACCAAAGTTTTCCATGAAGTGTCAGTGACTCTTTAAACCTTCTGTACAAATATGATCATTTTTTGTGCATTATCCCTCTCCACGTAATGGTATAAAAATAGGTCATGCTAATTTTTTATAGTAAAGTGCTGATGCTGTTTTTAATCCTTATCCATGTTATTATTGTACTTATGGTGTATGTTAGGTCTCTCTTTGAAATCATTTCTTGTTGCTGCTCAGTTAGGACCTGATCCAATGCCCATTAAAGTTAATGGAAGACTTTCCATTGTTTTTTATAGGTTTTGAATCAAACCCTCCAATTATCCTCCATTGCCACATATAGCATAGTCTCCCATCTGGAAAGCACAAGTTTCTCTTTTCACAGGGGGTGAAATTTTCCCAGCATCATTTGGTTTGGGCCATGGAAACTCCAGTACTTTCATTATGTGAGAAGGTGGGGTGTTGTGAGTCACAGCTCAGGGGGAAACTCCATACACCATCCACATGATAGAGGTGGGCTCTTCATAGTCTATTGTAGAGGGATAGGGACATGATGTGGAATCCACAAAAGGACTGAGGCATTGCAATGCTGAGTGTCATGGTGCCTAATTGTTAGGCACCTAGAAAATCACAGGAACCATACAGACAGGTTTCAGAGCAGCAGCCGTGTTAGTCTGTATTCGCAAAAAGAAAAGGAGTACTTGTGGCACCTTAGAGACTAACAAATTTATTAGAGCATGCTCGGGGGTCGCATAACTAGTTAGCATGCCAGAGTCTCGTTCGTTATCGGAATTAACCAGACAAATCGCTCCACCAACTAAGAACGGCCATGCACCACCACCCACAGAATCGAGAAAGAGCTATCAATCTGTCAATCCTTTCCGTGTCCGGACTCTGGCATGCTAACTAGTTATGCGACCCCCGAGCATGCTCTAATAAATTTGTTAGTCTCTAAGGTGCCACAAGTACTCCTTTTCTTTTTGAGGAACCATACTGTGATCCACAAGGCTGAGTTAGGCTCCTAGGTTCCTTATACGATGAATGAGGTGAGATAGGTCCTGGAAACAAAGTCCACAAAAGCCAGAAGACTAGGCAGCTCTCTGCCTAACCTAGCCAATGGGAGATGCTGATTTGCTAAGCCCTGCCCCTTCCTTAGAGGTAGGCACCTAGCTGGTGTAGCTACTGCTCACCTTATAACTTTTAGCTCAGTTGTTAGAGCATTCCTCTGGGATGTGGGAGATACAGGTTCAATTACCCCTACTCCCCCTGGCAGAGAGGGAGGAAGTGTTTCCCACCTCTCAGGAGAGTGCTCTAACCACTGAACTATGGCTATTCTGATGTGGGGATCCCTGTGTCTCTCCTGTGGAAGCTCTTCCACTGTGGATAAAGAGTGATTGGAGGAGGGACTAGACCCAGGGTTTGCTGTCCACCATTTGGGTGCCCCAACCACTGGACTACAAAGTCTTTCCCAATCTCTCTCTCTGTGTCCGGCCCCGTTATTCTTTATTTATTTATCTAAGTGGAAGAGTTTCAACAAGAGAGAATGATATTAGATTAACCCATAGCTCCATGGTTAGAGCACTCTTCTGAGAAGTGGGAGATCCCTGTTCAAATTCTTTCACCTTCTCTGCCAGGGAGGGGAGAATTGAATCTGGGTCTCCAACATCTCAGGTGAATGATCTAACTACTGGGCTAAAAGTTATAAGGTGGGCACCATGACCACTTCTTCTTCCTCCTTGAATGTAGAGTGAGAGAGCAGGGTGCCTGTCCAGGTGCCAAGTGAGTGAGTTTGGTGGAAGTTTTGTGGATTGCAGTGGGGGATGCAGGCACCTAAATCTGGGTTTAGGCACCTAAGTAGCTTCATGGATTCCACCCATACCATGATGATTATATGGACCCAGAGGCTGCATGCCCAGCTGAAGGAGCAACCAGGGAGAGTGCCATTCCCCCACCCACTACCCCAGCATAGTTTCCCAGCACAAAGCCTGTTTAATAAGTCCTTGGCTACACACAAACTTTTACCACTTTAACAAAAGGTATGCTTTAAACCAGTTTATTTAAACCAGTACAAAACCCTTATTTGGGTTTAACACTGTCTTATATTGATTTAGCTCAAATTGATTCGAGTCCCAATCCTGCAAAGACTTAGGCACATACAGTTGAATTCAATGGGGCTACTTATGTGCATAAAATTAAGCACATAAATCTTTGTGTGAGTAGTCTTAATGATGTAGCATCTGGTAATAACTCCAAGTGAATGCCACAAAGTATTTACTGAATATGGGTAAATTTCATCAACATTGGGGAAGTATTTTCTGGTAACAGTGAGAGAAATGCATCAGAAACAAAGGTTATGAGGAAGTGACTCAAGCTGAGCCTACTCTATACCGGTAAAATGTCATGAAGATGGAAGGATTATTTTTGTCTTTGTATCAGAACCAGTGGGATAGGACTGAAATATTTATATGGTTCCAGGGAAATTATAAATTGTTCAGACAGTGTGCTAACCACATGCCAAAACCTGTTGCAGTTGTTTTGTATCTGTGAATAAATATGTCACACACAGCAAATTCTGTATGTACATTATTAAAATGTCACACATGGTATCTGTATGACTAAACAGATCATATTCAGCACTTACAGTGTCTCAGCTATTGTAGCTCCTTGACTAAACAAGTCACACTTGGCCGGGTTTTTTTGTTTGTTTGTTTATCATTGCATATGTAAAAGTATTTTAGCTTATTTTGAATAAGGGTAGGTCTACATAGCCCATGGCAGCGAGTCTCCCTCAAGCTCACTGGGCTCATGCTACCCCACTAAAAAGCTGTGTAGACAGAGCTTTGAAGCTGCACCTCAGGCTGGAGCTCAGTCTCTGAAGCCTGGGGAGGGAGCTGAGCTTCAGAGCACAAGCTCCTGCCTGAGACGCAACATCTACACAGCTACTTTTAGCACTGTAGAGCAAGCCCAAGTTTGTTGACCCAGGTTGTGAGGCTTGCTGCTGCAGGCTATGTAGACATACCCTAAGAGGGCTGGATTGAACAAGGCTGCAGACCTTTTGGCTCTAGTACTATAGAGGTAGCATTGAGGCTTTTTCAAGTTACTTACTAGCACTAAGGGGTCAAATCCTTCTCAATGTATATGTATGCCTAAATGCTTTTTGCTGAATTGGGGCCAGAGTGTTTAGCACCTTGATAGATTAAGCCATTGTTTAGTTTGGTATTAGTTTACATTATTATATATATTTCACTGTGAGTTGTTCACCCTGGCATTTTTATTGAATTTGGGGGCTGTTTTGTTGGGGTAAAATTTTCAATAGCTCCTAAGTCCCATCTTCAAATGAGACAAGCATTTAGGGCCAGATTTTTAAAGGTATTTAGGCACCTAACAATGCAGCTAGGCACCAAATAAGATTTTCAATGGGAGTTAGGCACCTAATCTCTTTCGGTGATTTCAAAATTCCCACTAGGCACCTCGATGTATCTTTAGATGTTTAAGTATCTTTATAATTCTGACCCTACGTGCTTGAGTCACTTTTGAAAATGGGACCTTTTACTCTTGGTTCCCTCTTCGCTTCCATTTTGCTTCCTAAGGTTCAGTCACATGCATGATCATAACTGGGAGTCTGACCCTCTTTCCCGCGTTCTTTAATATTTAATTCATAGACAAATTCAGTCAGCAAATAACAGCTCTTATACTGTGCAAACAGACTTTGCCCTCTCTGTGAAACAATGGGCCAGATTTGTTCTGTTTAAAAATCCACAACAATTGTGCTGTTGAATGTTAATTGTTTGTTGTTTTCAGATGCTAATATGCTACATCCAAACAGTGATGAAATAGCTGATTTTTTTGAAAAACAATTTACAGAGAGTGCTATAATACAAATAAAATAATAAGACATACTTTTTACTGATGCCACTAATTAGACTGTTTTCTCTACTGATTATGTAGTAATTCAAACACAAACTGTACTAAATCTGATGGACCCGATTCTTTTCCCATTGACACAGGTTTTAATTCTGATGGAATTGCTCCCTGGCTTACGTTGGTGAGAGTGCATTCAGAATGAGGCTTGCTATGTCTAAGATCCACAAAAGCAGGGAAATTTACAATTAAAGATTAAGTAACCAGTGTGTGATATCCAGATGGTGCACTAGATTAAAACTAGTTTGTACATTTTAGGATACAATTCTGTATGTAAAAGGAGTTGGGTAAAATGACCTAATTGTTCTTTTTCAACTCTAGGCCCTGATTCTCAAGTGATGTAAATTGGCATAGCTCCATTGAAGACAATGGAGCTACCCCAATGTACACCACCTGAGTTTATGGCCCCTAGTTTCTATCATAACATTAAGAATCTGATCCTTGCAATACTTGTGGACTGAAACCTCTCACTGACTTATAGGATGTTTTGGATTCACAAAGATTGTAACACTGAACCTTAATTGTGCATCCTGTAGACCAGGGGTGTCCAACCTGAGCCTGAGAAGGAGCCGGAATTTACCAATGTACATTTCCAAAGAGCCACAGTAATATGTAAGCAGCACCCCATCTGCTATCCCCCTCCAGCCCCCAGCGCCTCCCGCTCACCAGCAGCCCCGCCAATCAGTGCCTCCTCCTCCGTCCCCATGCCTCCCACCTGCCGCAATCAGCTGTTTTGCAGTGTGCAGGAGGCTCTGGTGGGGAGGAGCAAGGGCATGGGCAGGCTCAGGGGAAGGGGCAGGGACTTTGGGGGAAGGGGCGGAGTGGTGGCAGGACCTGGGGCAGAGCAGGGGGTTGAGCAGTGAGCACCCCACACTGGAAAGTTAGCATCTGTAGCTCCAGCCTTGGAGTCAGCGCCTATACAAGGAGCCGCATATTAACCTCTGAAGAGCTGCACATGGCTCCAGAGCCACAAGTTGGCCACCCCTGCTATAGATGTTAGGTATTGGACACATGATAGATGCATGCACTATGAATATCCCTGCTTTTATTTCTATTCACACCCATATACTTCTTTGGGAACTGGATTTGGCCCCTATAATACCTAAATGATGTTTTTGTTAGGTATATTTCCATATTTTTAAACTGATTTATCTTCATACATTTTTTGTTCATAATTTTGTTAAATGAAGCAAACCTATGCTAAAAATCTGTTTTCTTGTCAATTGTCATAAATAGCTTGCTGAGTGAAATATTTTGAATATTAATAAAAATGAATTAATATAGAACACCTGACATTTCTCACAAAACTAGCAATCACTGGGTAAAAATGTGTTTGGAAGCACTATATCATTGTTGATCTTATTATGGTAGGAAAATACTCTGGAAATGGCCTAGTTTTCTCTTTAAGAGATGCACTAAAATCCAGACTCAAAGTGTGAAGCTAGTAATTAAATGTTAAATTGTAGCCAATTATTTCACATATATGAAATATTTGCTTGATCAAATGTGATTAGTTCATCTCAAAATGAAGTCAGCATTTGTGTGTGGAGTGGGAATATTCATACACCAATTATTTCCTCTGGTAGCTGAATTCTATTAAAAGAATTGCCAGTATGGAAGATACTGAGTTCTTTGATATTTGTGAAAAGGAACAGACAGCCGCTACACCATTTTTGGAACAAGGAAAAGATGACGATGACAGTGTAACAGATCAGTTCTGGAATGTGGCGAACCAACCGAAAGGTAAAGGTGAAATATTTTGCTAAAAATACTGACATATTAATATACCAACTCATTTGGCTCTTTGAGACAGTACAATACAGTACAGTCCACACAATAGATTTGGAGTCAAACTGAGATCTTAGTTATATTGGTATAAATCCAGAGTAATTCCATTGACTTCTATGAGGTTACTGCAGATTTATATCAGTGTATCTTATTATAATCTAGTCTTTCATTGTGTATCCTCAGTACCTCTACTTCTCAAATCAAACAGTTGCTCACAGAGATACTGACCGCACTAATCAGGTTTTGACTGTGTAGTTCCTTAGTATCACACAAGGACAGCATACAAATATTTTACTGGATGCGACCTTCTTTTCTGTTTTTGTGCCCTATTACCCATTATTACTCAGAGTGTAGTGCTGGTACTGACCTTAAAATGAAAAATTTCTTAGACAAGCATTTTATTTTTTCATCATCATCCTGGTACATGGAGACCACATAAATATTTAGTGAGAAATCATTCTATTATTGTTGCAGCAAGCTAGAAGAATGAAAAATATATAAATGCATGCAGTGTAGAATAGGTTAGTGTTTGATGACAGCATTTTATTATACTGCCTGCCAAAACCTATCAATGATCCATAAATCCTGAATTCCATTTAGCTAATACAAACTTTCTTCTTATAGCACTTACCTTTGATTGTCAATGACAGTTCTGTAATGAAGGTGGAGAGCATTTGTCTGTTTTATTTCCCAGGTGTAAAATTGCTTTTATGTGTATTTTGTGACGAGAAGTTTTTGATTATACACAGCAATAAAGCTTTTAAGATGTCATCTCCGTGCTGCTTGTCATGTTTTGACTTGGCAGGAAATGTACATTTTAATGTCCAAAGTATCTTTATTAAACTGTTGTTTTTCTTTAATTTTTGTTAGGACACAAGATTGGAGAAGAGTCAGAGGAAGATGATAAAATCAAAAGCAAGGATGCTTCTGAAGGAGTTGGAGAGGACTCTGATTCTAGCGGGTGAGTAATTTGTATATTCAGTCATCAACTATGCTGGTAATTTCTTATATGGTTTTAATTTGCTTTTTGTGGGAGAAGATTTATTTATCACTATCATTTATTAAGCTGTTCTAGTAATGGAAAGCAGCAAGGCATAGACAATAATGGTAAGATGCAGACAAATTTTGGGCCCTATTTATCACATGGAATTTATTGGGATCTGCAAATAAGTGAGACTTTTGTCTGTGTAAAAACACCAGGCTCGGGTCACATGTTGAACAGATAGGCATCAATATAATTGTACTAATGCTACTTTGGGAATGCAAACAAGCGGTACAGCAGATTATTATACTACTAAAATCTCAGTAGACCACAGTTAAAAAAATCTAACACAGGTCACATGTGAAAATGAGTTTGGTGGTTTAAACATGGTCCAATGGAGGTGCTGCTTCACTTTGATCAAAGCAGTTTTAGGCCCAGTTTGACAAGATTGTTAATCTCTTCCCAGGAGTGACCTGGCAAGAGGATAGCAGGAGTGATGAAGATCAGGGAATAAGGTTCATTAGCCTGTTTTCATGTGGAAACTTGCATATCACATATGCTTAGCTATAGGCAGACTTATACGTTCTCAGCATCATAGGCACTGAAACTCAAAGTTCATTGAAATAATTAAGAAAAAGAACCACAACCCCTTCTCTCTATACATTTCATGAGACCTGAATGACAACATGTGATAGTTTATTAATTCAGTGGGACATGAATCACTTAATGTACTGCTTTTAATACATTTTAAGGAAGTCTGAAATGTCCCCTTGTTGGCTTTGAATTACTGTTCAAGAATCTAGCTCAGGACAAAATTTTCAAATTTGGGGGCCTAAAAGTGCCTAAATAAATGGCTTGATTTTTCAGAAGTGCTGAACACACACAGCTCCCTCTGAAGTCAACTGGAGCTGCGTATGCTCAGTATCTTTGAACATCAGGTCACTTCTTTAGTTCCCTAAATATGGATTTGTGCGCCTGACATTGGCTACCCACATTTGAAGTTCAGCTCTGGTTTACATCTGCATAACAAGGATTTTAGTGCTGATTTTGTTCATTTTTTGTTTGTTTTGTTTTTTATGCTCACTGTACATTCATATTCCTGATGGAAACTTAATTTTAAAAACTGAAGGAAAAAAAGCGCAAGTATGTGTTCATATACCCCAAATAACTATTAAACGCCTCAACGTTGTCACAGTGGTTAATCATTTGTCACAGTGGAAGTCTTTTTTTTTTTCAATCTAAAGGGAAAGCCAGGAGCACCACATGAACAATGGTAATAACAATAATAATAAGACCATGAAGTATGCAGACAGAGTTTGGATATTAAACCTGCGCAGAAATCTCAACCAGCTTGACAACATAGCCAAAGAAAAGGCTCTTACCATTGCAAAAGCAAGGTTAGTGTGTAGCCATGGGGTTCAGCTGTCACACAAACATAGATGCACCATAGTTTTTGTTTTGTCCTCCCAAACAAAAATCAAATTCCAGGATATCATTCCTGATGTAACTATTGTTTATCATAGTTTGTATTATTGTTTGGTGAAAGCTGTATTTATCCCAGCAACAGATATATTGCAAACAAGGATGGAGGCTGTAAGGGCACTGTAGGATGCAAATATAGGTTCTGTTTTTCTTGGGTTCTGTAAAACCTTGAAAGCAGTAACTCTATTGATGTAAATGCAGTTGTACCCACTTACCCCAGGGTTGTCTTGGAAAAAAATCTAATTATATTTGGATTTATACATTCTCCGGCAGAATTTGCAATCAAAACATTGCACCATTGTGCTTGTGTGAGAGAACCAGAAAGTTAATTTGAATATAATCCAGGATGAATATTACTAGTTTCTTTTCATTGTCCAAACTGAGAGACAAGTAAATTGGACATTAAAAATTCATTTTCAGTTCATAACTTGTAGCATAGGTGAGGCAGCTTTTGTTTGCTTTTTTTTTTAAAAGGACTGTTAATCTAACAGTGTCCCTTTTTGTGAAGATAAATGCATGTTACAGACTCAGTTGTTGTTCTCAAGTTTTATTCCTCCCTACTAAATCATATAAATAGTTCAAAAGAGACACTTGCTGATTTTACATATGGGGAATAAGAAATGGCAGCAATATGAGTTTAAACTCAGTAACTCCCATGCTATAAATCCATTGTGTGATGCTCAGGACATTAGTTGAATATACTAGCCATTGCTGCGATCTGTGCCAAATCCTGCCTTGATTTAAACCTCTATTAAAATCAACTGGAATTGCTGAGGAAATTGCAGAAAAAAATAGCCTCCTCTAAGATCCTCAGCTAGTATAAGCTGTCATAGCACCACTGATGTGAGTGGAGTTGTGACAATTTACATCATCTGAAGATTGTCCCTTAAGTTTAATGTCATAAACAGATGTACATTGGCAATGCTCTTTGAGGCCTATATATTAAATAACAACATTAATTCCTCCCTTTAAATGGATAAGGCTAAAAAAAGAGTGCTGGACTCATATGAGTTAAACAGGATACAAACAAACTGTGATAAGTATTAATAAAGTGAGGATTTCAATACAAGTGACTAGGAACAGATGCTTCTCTAAGTTACTTCTAAGCAACCCCACTGACCCAACTGGCTGTTGAGAACATCAAGTAGATAATTCAGAGTTTGGTGGTCTACCTAAACCTCTAAAATGAGGACTGCATTTTGCCCTCATATTTCACTAACTACATATTTTCAGGATTTCATTTAATATTCAAAACCACTAATGTGTTGCTATTATCTTTGTGACTAAGCTGCCATGATTCTTTTAAACAAGCTCCCTGAGTTTACGATCACTTAGGGATTTTTAAACAGAATTAATCCTAATTTATAAGAAGCACTAAAAATCCCCTTTTCTGAAATGGAACAAGACTTAATTGTTTGAGAAATTGCTTTTTCATATTGAAAATATTTTCCTATTGCTTTATATTTTATTAGCAATCATGTACAGTCAAATGTGGCCAGCTCATACTGTGTATGCACAATGTGTAATGCAACAAAAGGAATGAGAAAAAAAGGCAAGTTAATCACAAAAGCTATATTAGAGCTGCCAAGAAAAATGTCATCTGCAAGTTATATAGTGAGTTAGGAGTGTTTGGCACTGGGAATTCATGCCTAGGGACCGATAAATGATCAGCAGAGATTATGAAAACTCAAAGAAGGAACCATTATTTCAGCTATTCTGTTGTCTATTCTGATTGTTAATTCCTCCATTCTGTCCCTCAGGACTACATAGTTTAAATATCACGTTAATTTTTTTAAATGAATGAAAACTGAGTTACTCTTAAAAACTAAGAAATTGCAAAATAAAGCAGGTGGCATGCTTTTTGGCAGTGCAAACAGGGCCGACCTTACAGGTGGGTGATGTGGGCAAGCACCCAGGGCGCCGTGGTCAGGGAGATGCCATGGTCAGGAAGTGGGACAGGCCTGGGGTGTAAGGCCGTAGAAGGGAGCTTGGAGCAATGGGGCAGGGGGAGGCAGCGAGGCCTGAGGATAATGGGGGATGGGGAGCGTGGGCAAGCAGCGAGAGCCAGGGGGTATGGGTGGGGAGCTAAGGGAAGAACTGGAGGCCTGGGGTGATGGGAGGGATGGATGGAGGATCAAGAGAGGCAGCGGGGGCCAGGAGTGCCAAAATACAAGTTCGCCCAGGGTGTTACCTGCACAAAAGTCTCTATTACTTGCATGCTATACGGGCACCCACCTTTACCCAGTTTCTAGGGCTCAAGGTGGGGCTCCCTCTTAATTTAGGCACCCACCCTTACCCCGTTCTTAGGGCTCAGGGTGTAACCTTATGCTCTCGTGCACCCACCTTTACCCTTTCATGGGCTCAAGGCGTAACTCTCTTAATTTAAGCGCCCACCCTTACCCTTCCATGGGCTCAGGGTTACACTCTGTGGGTTTGTGGGCTCTTTTACCAGTGAAAGAGCCTTACACAGTAATATCCTTAACCTCCTATTTAACAATGATTACCAAAAAAGAATGCACATGTTAAGCATACAATGCTCACCCCTCCCAATAAGGCAGATGAACTTTTCTTGATGGCCAGTCAAGATCAGGTCATCTGGGGGACTCCAGCTTCTGCTCTATATAGTGTGGTTGGCAGGGTGTTGAAGTCTGGCAGCTCTGGTCTTGGGGCTGTCCTGGAGTTGGTTCCAAAGAACTTCCTTTTGAACCCCAGTTTATATAGTGAAACTTGAGTCTTGCTTAGCTGTACCTTAACCAATCATTTTACTAAATTATTACTAAACAATTTTCTAACTAATCCTAACATATTGTAAAATAATTCTTTAACCAATCACACCCCACCAGCTTAATTGATTTACCCCTAGAAAAATTAATTATTTAACTGACAGAAACAATCAAAGAACCAGACATAGACCATACAGATAATCAATAGAGAAGTGGGGACCATAAAGGCAAAACAATAAAGAAGTAGGGATTTCACAACTACAACTTGTTGATAAGTGATTTCTTGCCAAACATAATGCCATCAAACAAAGTTTTCTTTAACCGTCTTAAGATTTGTTTCTTTATCTGGTGGTGATGGGTACTGTTAGGACAGGATTGCCTTCTTAAAAGCCCGATATTACATTGTTTTAATCTAATTTAGATGAAATGTGAGGATGTGACTTTCTACTTTTTGGTTAATGGCTGCTGCTCTTCTAATATGGCTGTAGACAAAGGCCTTAGGCATTACAATTTGGCTACAGGAAAAGGCCTTATCCTTACGAGAGCGCCATTTTCCCTAAGACTGGCTCTGAGTGTAATGCCAGTACAATGCAACTTTAGAGTTGAAAGACCTTGCAAAAGAAAACTTGACTCTCTGGCCTGGATCTGCAAAGGTACATAGGTGTTGCAATGCTCAGACACTATAAGTGATTCTCAGTCTCTTTCTCTGGCCCATTTTAATATTTTATTAAAGTGGAATGGCTTCAACAAGAGAGACTGAGAGCAACCCATATCAGAGTATCCCACAGTCCTGTGGTTAGGGACTTACCTGAGAGGTGGTGAACCCCTGTTCAACTCCTCCTCCTTAGGCAGACAGGGGAAATTGAACAGGAGTCTCCCACATCAGTACCCTAAGCACTGGGCTGGGTTATAAGGTAGGCTGCCTCTACTTCCTAGTGTTTTGTGTGGAGTTAGGCAGCCTCTGAGCACACTAATGGACTGGGTCCTGCAAGCAAGATAGGTGTAGGAGCTCCTCTCTTCCCCTGGTTTGTTGATCACACTGGGGCTCAGGCATGAGATAGGTGACTGGACACCTAGAATGAGGCAGCAGTGCTCATGCTCAGAAGCAGAAATTTAGGCACCTAGGGGACTTTTACTGCAAAAATTTAGGTGCTGAGAGAGTTTAGGCACCTAAAGGTTTGGGTGGCAGTCAAACAAGGGTTTTGCAGATTGCATACAGTTGGGACTTGGCACCTAAAACTGGGTTTTGGACATCTAAGTCACTTCATGGATCTCGCCCTTTGTTTCTGGACTACTGGCCATATGTTTCCCTGGAGTTGAACAATGCAGCATGCTGGCAATTTTAGCAGAACTTTCAAATGCTCAAGCAATATTTATTAATTATTATTATGAGTATTACTGTAGCAATTAGGAGCCCTAGTCATGGATAAGGACTCTATTGTGCCAGGTGCTGTATAAACAGAACAAAAGAGACAGTCCCTGACCCAAAGAACTTACAATTTACGTATAAAACAAGAGACAACAGATGAATTCAGGTAGATGAGGGAGTACAAGGAATGAGATGGTATTGGTCAGCATTATAAGCAGTGGTCTTAGCACATCAGAAGCCTAATCGTTGCCAAACTTTTGTAGGAATCATGGCAAAAGAGAATTTTAAGGAGGATAATGCATTATTTTTGTGGATGTGTATGGGGAGCACACCCGAAACATGAGAGGCAGCATGAGAAACAATACAAATGTGCTTGTTTGAAAATTTAACAAGGGGCATTGGAGGCTGGCATCATTAACCGATCGTAGCAGAGGATCAACATCTCAATAGTGAATCAGAGATAATAGGTGTGGTGGGGATAGGCCATGAAGAGCCTTGAAGTGAATACAGGCAGCTTATGTTTGATGCAACACAGAAGGGGAAGATGGTAGAAGGAGGCAAAGAGCGGCGTGACATGGTCAAAGCAACAATCTAGAACAGCGGTTCTCAGCTAGGGTCCTGGGTTCCCTAGGAGTCCGTGAACAGATTTCAGGGGGTCTGCCAAAATAAATCAGAGAGCAGGGCCAGCATTAGGCTCACTGGAGCCCAGGGCAGAAAGCCGAACTCCAAGCCCTGCTGCCCGGG
This sequence comes from Dermochelys coriacea, assembly GCF_009764565.3. Classification (NCBI taxonomy): domain Eukaryota; kingdom Metazoa; phylum Chordata; order Testudines; family Dermochelyidae; genus Dermochelys; species Dermochelys coriacea. The sequence goes on along the minus strand of NC_050085.1, from coordinate 17,563,479 downwards.
GCTGAAACCAAAGCCCAAGCAACTTAACTTCACAGGGCCCCCTGTGATGTGGGCAATTGCTCTACTTGCTACCCCCTAATGCTGGCCCTGGCTATTAAGCTACTGAAAAACAGCTGTTGTGGCACAGGTGGGCCATGGAATTTTTATAGCACGTTGGGGGCGGGGGGGAAGCGGGGTTTAGAAAGAAAAAGGTTGAGAACCCTTGGTCTAGAAGATGATTTTTGCGGCAGCATTCTGAATAGATCTGACTGGGGCAACTTTGCATTTGTCAAGTCCAGAGAGGAGGATTTTGCAGTAATCAAGATGCACAATGATGAGAGCTTGGCCAAGATTTTTAGATGTGTGGATGGATAGGAAAGACTGTATCTTAGTGATTTTATGTATAAAGAATCTGCAGCATTTAGACATAATCTGGATGTGAGGACCTAGACAGAGGTCTGATTCAAAAATGACATCCAAGTTACAGGCCTGAGTGACAAGCAGAAAACCAAAGCCTCTGACATAGTACGATGCCAGAACTAATTACAACTAAAAAAGATACTGTGCAGAAGATCTGCAGAATTCAAAAAATGGAACTGTGGTGAGTGGCAGGAATAAAATACAAGCCAGTGGAAAAGACTGTATTATCCTTTTCTGGAAATCTCAGCAGCACACAGCGGGAAAGGTGTGCTCATCCACAACTGCCCAGTCTCCTCCTTTCTCATAGCAGACCCTGTACCCATGGAGTGCACTCCAAGGGGTTTCAGAAGAGAGGGAGATGAAACTTTGGCAGCGGTTGATATTTCCTTTCACATGGGACAGGGAGAGCCATGTATGGAGGGTCCAATTCACCCATGGATCAGGAGTGAGGAACAATCCCACCTGGGGATTTGACTCAATAATTATCGTATTTCAAGTGACTATTCCAAATCATTAGGAAAAAAGAAGTTATTATTTTCAGATTCTGTAACATTGTGATGAAATGAACATAAATTATAATAAAAAGGTAACGAGAAAATTTCAGTTCTGACTATCATTGATGCACTATTGCTATGTAACTGAGAGGAGAAAGTTTTAAAAGAACTGTTTCTGTGAATTTATAAACGGTGCTCTTGAATAGTGAGATGTTGTAACTTAGTATTACGGTTTTCTGCTTTTATTTTCTGTTATATTTCAGGGAACTTTTTTGGAAAATAAATATAAATCTGCAAAGCTCAATATTTCTAGACATTTCCTGCCATTTAGTCATTATCCTCCCAATGTGTGCACTCAAGATGACAACTCGTGTCCTTCCCAATTGTGCAATCATCTTGGAATGGCAGGAAGTTGATGGTTGGGAGTAAAGAGACCAACAGCTGTTTGCAACATTTTTTCATCATAAACAAAAACTAATAATTATCACTGCATCTTCCTTGAAAAGGGGCTTTTATTGGTAAATATCCATGCAATTTTTAAACAGGAAGTGCCATTTACAACTGTACTTGAAGCTCAACTGCATATGACCTACTTTACGGTGACATGCTGTGAAAGATTTCCCTTGTCAATTGCTATTATTTTGCAGAGCTAGGATAACAATCCTTGTACTTCATTATCAAACATAATTCTATTAACAGTTACAAATATTTGGGTGACTGGGTAGCTTAGATTTATAAAGGCATATGGAGTCTTTTAACTTTGGAAAAAAGAAAAGGAGTACCCGTGGCACCTTAGAGACTAACAAATTTATTAGAGCATAAGCTTTCCGATGAAGTGAGGTGTAGCTCACGAAAGCTTATGCTCTAATAAATTTGTTAGTCTCTAAGGTGCCACGGGTACTCCTTTTCTTTTTGCGAATACAGACTAACACGGCTGCTACTCTGAAACCTGTCTTTTAACTTCGGGTCACTGGTTAAAAAATGACCAAAAGTCAACCTTCTGATGACTATTTGGTAGCCTAAACTGGTGTCTCTAGTTCCTAGTGGGCTTCTTTCTGTCTACTCATCAACTAAAATCACTATCATAACTGCAGCAGATTAGACCCCCTTTATTGGCAGTCTTAGCACAATGGGAACAAAGACTAAACTGGCCAGCACACTGAATTTCCTACTTAATGCCCAAGAAGGTCCCTCCAGAATTTAAGGCGGATTGCCACGGTGTCATACGGAAACCTGCACTCTTTCTTCTTGTGCTATACTTGAATAAATAAAAGACTTCAGGTCTTGTGCTGTCAATATACCAATTTATGAGTCTGTGCCAAAGCCCGTAGAAATCAATGGAAAGAATTTCATTGATCTCAGTGGACTCTGGATCAGGCCCCATATCTGGAGCATAACATCACTTACCTTTAATTACATAGGTAGTTTCACTGAAGTCAGTGGGACTACTTGTGTACTAAAAGTTAAGTTAAATGTTTCATTGCATGAAGGCCAAAAAGCATAAAAACCAAATTACAAATATGCTGGAGGAGGCTAAATTTTAAAAATACTCTTTATTTTTTAAGAGTTAAGGTTTTTTAAGGTTATATTTTTTTCTAAATTCCTGATACAAATACTTTAAAGTTAACAAGTACCTCTGAAGAAACTCTTGATAGGATCCAGCTATGATCCTAAGGAGCAGAAATGCTTCAAGAGAAGGAGTGGGAAATGTACCAAATATAAATAAGGATGTTTTGTTTGTTTCAGAGAGGAGCTCAGTGCCTGCCAGCTGCGGATCGAAATGCTAACAAAAGAACGAGAGTGCACAGAGACCAAAATAGAAGAAAAGAAAGAGGCTGGAAATATGTAGGTAGAGCGTATTTCTGGTTGTCACAGATTATTGACATGCTCGGTGTTTACACATGGGGAGGGGAAGGTAATGAGATAATTGTTGTGACCTTTTCCCTCTTCTTGTTGTTGCTGAAAATGTTTGATAACATTATTAAACATGTTCTTGAATCTATCAAATGACACCTAATAGGTCAATGTTTAAAAGTCATTGCCATTATTAGGATAAAAAAACAAGCTGGTTATCTCAGTGGGCCATGCCATCTAGCAAGGAGCATTGCACTGTCATACTGTGCTTGGAGAACCAATCAGATAGGTTAGGTCACAAGTTGGTGAAGACTAAGTGATGCAATTACTCACCAGGCAGCTTATTATTCACATCAACAATACCTTCCAGAGCAGTAGTGCCGTAGCTTGGGAAAGGCTCATCTGTGCAGTTTCCTGTTCAGAGGTAAGATGCTACTAGGCAATTGCTGTGGAGCAAGAAGTGAGGATCGGGGGTTAAAGGAATGTCTCATGACAGCAGATATTTATTAGCTAGTCCTTTGCATTTGGACAACACTGACAAAGTGGAATGACCAAATACAGTATTTTGTAGTAGCTAGAGCAGGGAACTAGGTGTCAGAACTCATGAATTTTTTACTTTGTTTTGTCACTGACTTGTGTGACCTCAGGCGGGTCACTCTGCCTCCATTTACGCATCTATAAAATGGGAGTGATAATTCTTTAGTTATCTGAAATCTGGTCTTGTGAGATCTCATAAGAACGGCCATACTGGGTCAGACCAAAGGTCCATCTAGCCCAGTATCCTGTATCTAGTGGCCAATGCCAGGTATCCCAGAGGGAATGAACAGAACAGGTAATCAAGTGATCCATTCCCTGTTGATCTCATGGAAATTTTCTTTCTCTGTAGCACCTGCTATCTGAGGAGCTCAAAGTAATTTACAAACATTAAACACTCTCGGAAACTGTAAAAAGGTGAAGTGTGAGATAAGTTAAATTTTGAATCTAGCACTGTGTCCTGCAAGTACACATTCAGATCCAGATTCTAATCCAAAATTTTCCAAAAATTTAAGTGTGTGGTATTGTGGGTGTTGGACCCAGAGTTGTGAGTCAGGACCATATTGAATTATGGTAATATCCTAATATTATATATAGGATTTATTGTTCCAGTGGTAAATATGGTCAAAACATTTGCTTCTGAGTTCTGTGTAATTCTCATGCCCCTTATCCCAAACATTTTTTATTTTAGTTGACAAACATATCTTCTGCTCATCTTTAAAAAATAATAACCCCATCAACTAAAGTGCCATACCTTCACTCATGGGATTAATTAAAGTTCACAGTGTTCTTTCAGAAATAATTAGATTGTTCACAATGCCATTAACAATTACAACAAACCAAAGAGGAACAACAGATACTGCGAGTATCCTGTAACATGAAATATCCTCAGACTCATTGTGTCTCCTCTTCAACAAAGTGGCCCAAATTCTGTCTTCATTTACATTGATATAAATCTGGAGGATCTTCATTGGTTTCCAGGTAGTTACTCTGTATTTATACATGGGTTATTGAGGGCAGTGATTAGTCCAGAATCTGCCTGTTCCCTCATATTTTCATTTATTTTTGACTGATGCACATTAAAAATACATATGTGCACTAAGCTAATCTAAAATAGTTTAAAGAACAAATACTGTACCTAAAAGCTATGCACAAATTATGATAAAAAACAAAACAAAAATGATGGCCATCAGATTAGTCATTTTATGAGAGATAATAGTCTCCCAAAGATTTATGGGGACATATCTTGTGATTCTTATAAGAATCACAGGCATTACTGAGAATACAAACATGCCTCACTTGGAGAATCAACCCATTACAACCTATTGTTGTCATCATTTTATCAGTGATGTATCCAATGTACCTGACAGTCTCACTGAAGAATATCATATATACTTTACCAATGAGTTTTTATATATTTGTCTTATACAGATACAGCCTGTGGAGTTTTACAATATAGTCCACAAATGCACTAAATTTTTGTTTGGATGTGTAAATTACTTGTAAATTACTAATCCCAGGATACAATACACTGTCTTAATCAGAGTAACTTCTCATATCAAGAGAGAGCATTGCATGCTGAGACCTGTAGTCCATATGGAGGCACCTTAATATTGAAAGATGAGTTCTAAAAAGAAGGTATATGCAATTTGTTCATTTTACGCAAGTTTGTCATTGTAGCACTCAGCTGGGCAAAAACCGAGTGCCATTGACGCAAGGTCCACAACGAAAATATGATAATCTGACCGATAATTTAATGACATTTGTATACCTTTAACTTTGGTTGACTCTTCCAACTCCCAGGAAAGTCCGTTGATCACGTTCGTCATTTTACATGTGAGAGGACTTTCTCATTTTTTAGCCTTACACAGAGGCTGGAATGTATGAAAGGGATTTTCAGCCTGGGATAAATAAAATGTAGATTTAAGAAATGTATGTGCTATAGTACAAATAAAGTCATCTTAACATATATAGTTAGTCTGGTTTACATTTATCATTCCTTCCACCCACCATTCATTTAATCATCTGGTTAATATGGATCAACTGACATCAGAAGTATGCTATGTCATTTTTAGTTTTGCTATGCTCATGCCTGTTATGACAAGAAACTGGTACTTGTATATTCTGTTTCTCAGTGTCGTGTGTTTGTGAAATGCACAAATGCAATATAATACAACAGCAGCTACTGAGCTACTCTGCTGTGAAGTGGGAGTGCATTTACTGGACCTTTCCAATTTGTTTAAATTGAAAGCAGTGGGTGGTTTGTGTGCTGGTATCCTGTGTATTATGAACCAGCTTTGCAGCTGCCACTGTGCCTTGTACTATTCTTCAGCTTAATAAAATGTCTCAATGAATAACAAACTAATAAAGGTAACTTAGTTGCTAAAACAGAATGGCTAATAATCAGAAACAATAAACTGAGTGGTGACAAGTGCCTAAATGTTTAAGGAAAATGAATTCTTGTGTAATGGAGACTATTCCATAATATATAGTTTGAGTGTAATTGAATTTCAGATTCTTTGGACAAGTAAACATAAGAATTTTTTAAAAGAAAATTATTTTAAAAAAATGTAGTTTGATTGTCTGAAGACTTCAGGGAGTGGAGTTTGCCATGTAATCAGGTGAAATAGCTGAATTAAGACTTTTTCAGTCTTTTGCACTGAAATGTACGCTCTCCAATAACAATGTCCTGTTTGATCCCATATGGCTTCTAGAGTTAATTTCCATAGTTCTTCCTCTGGAAGTCTTTATGGAGTAGTTTTGAGACACTGTATCTTCATGTAATTTATTGTAGAAGAAATATGCTCAGTATTAGATGCCCTATAATTTAAATAATCATTAAACAAATGCTAAGAGCAGCAACATAACTTATGCCAGGCAAAGGTCTAATCTGCAGATATGCTGCTATGTAGCAGTTAGGATAGCAACTATCACAATGGTCCATTAAAGATATTTGCTGCTTAATGGAGTAGGAAGATATACCAAATTCCTGGCTTCAAGACTTAAATAACATGACATTTTAACAGTTGTTAAAATACGAATTATCATTAACTTAGCATTATTGGTACCGATGCAGTGATATTTAGACATAAGTTAATGACAATGTTAAATTATGCTGGAGATGTAAATGAAAAATGTGTTTTCTATTTAGTCAAGTTCAAGTTACTATTCAATAAGCCTGAAATAATACAGTACTTTAGGTTATGGCTACAAGTGAGTTTGTGCCATGTACTGCATCTTATAATGCACTGGTTTTGTTTTTAGGTTGTAGGGCTTCTGTGACCAATGGCAGAATTAGTCACTTCACCACTTTGGGCCTCTGTGTCAGGGCTGGGTAGTGGGTGGCCTGTGTGTATGGGTCAGTTACCATGTTGTGGTCAGGATATGAGCACCAGAGTCAGCGTTGAGCTGGGTCACAATACCAGGAATTCTGGCACTGAGTTACAGGCAGGTGGCAGGGGCAAACTGGGATCAGAAGCTGGAGTCTGGGGTTCACAACAAGTCAAGGTCTGGAACAGACCCAAGCAAGCAGTCTACATCATTGCTCAGGCAGCTCTCTGTGATTACTTCCTGGCTTATATATCAGCATGGGCGAATCAGTGGGCTGCAGGGGGCCACCACCCAGGTCCAGCTGGGCAGTACGTGCTGCAATGTCTTGCTTTACATGGTCCCCCAGCAGAAATACGGCCTCAGCTTCCAGTGATGATATGGAAATGGCAGGAGCCTGAAACCCCTGTACAGTAGAACCTCAGAGTTACAAACAACAGAGTTACGAACTGACCAGTCAACCACACACCTCATTTGGAACCAGAAGTACACAATCAGGCAGCAACACACACACACAGACAGAGCAAATACAGTACAGTACTGTGTTAAATGTAAACTACTAAAAAAATTAAGGGAAAGCAGCATTTTTCTTCTGCATAGTAAAGTTTCAAAGCTGTATTTAAGTCAATGTTCAGTTGTAAACTTTTGAAGGAACAACCATAACTTTTTGTTTAGAGTAATAAACATTTCAGAGTTACGAACAACCTCCATTCCTGAGGTGTTCATAACTCTGAGGTTCTACTGTAGTCCCAGGTTCTAGTGCCATAAGATTCTTGCATTCAGTTTGCTTATTTTTCAAACCTGGGATAGATACTTATCCAGCACAGGTATATGTACAAATTAAATCCCATGTAAACCCTATCTTTAGGGCTTACATGGGACTTAAGTGATGCACTGGCCTTCTGCACAGGAGTGCATTTCATCCTTGGAGAAGTAAGGAGGAGTAGTGGCATATATGAATCATTCATTATAAATTACATTCAAATGGACCAGGTTTCAGACCAGCTGAAAATACACATTTGTGTATGGTTCAGGTTTGAAAGTATGAGTTTTACATTATATTTTGTTGATACAATTTTAATCAGTGTAAGTAATTGCTGTTAAAACAAGCATGTTAAACACAGGACGAAGCTATCTTTAAATAGTATCAGTCATTTTTTATGCTTTCTAAAAAAATTAAGAATCAGTTGATTTTTGACTTCGACAAAGGTAGTCAAGCTAGTTTTGATACTTAGCTCAGTAAAGTAGTAAAGCCCATTTTGGGGTGTACAGAGTAAGAAGCTGGATCATTGTTCATTGAGGAATGTTCAATATGTAGAATGGGACAGAGATTTCAGAATCCATTTATATATCATGACATTTCTTCAACAGATGATATACCATGAACCTGTCCCACAATTGACTTTTCCAGGATTAGCAAGAGACAGATTGTCAGCAGAAAATACTCATTTATTCTGTTTATTACCAGCAGTAAGACAATGCATTCAACTAACTGCAACTGTTGGAATGGCAAAAGACCTGATTGCAAGCACTGAAGGGAGAAAGATGGAAACGAGCGAAATTTATATTAATGGTTGTTATTTGGGTCAGTGAATTAAACACTTCTTTTTCCTGTGGAAAGCTTGATAGATTGGAGACTCAGGGACAGATTCTCTGCTGGTGTAACTCCATTGAAGTCATGGGAAACTCCAGCAGAAAGTTTGGCCTTTTTTTCCATCCTGGAAAGTTACCAGTCTCAGTTCTCCTCTGTTACATCACTGCAACTCAGCTGAAATAACTGCATTTGCACTGATGCAACAAGGAGCAGAATTTATCTACTCTGTATGCCAAAATCTTGGGGTGGTACAAGTAAGGTTGTATTATCATTTTAAAAGCAGACAACAATCTTTGTCCTATTTGTTTTCCTAAAATTAACTACATAAGTGATATTTATCAGCATTAGAAATTACAGATCACTTTAAAATATGGCCGAGTGATGGTAAAATGCTCTCATCTTAATTTTCAATTAACCAGTAGATAGTAGTTTAATAAGATTGTGCCTTTCAGAAGAGAATGGACGCTTTAGGAGCCATTATTGAAACACATTACATCAATATAAATTAGTGGAATTCTAAAACAAATGTCTCAGCCTTATGGCACCTTAATTATTTCTGGAATTTTTTACTTTGCAAGGTTTTAACATACATTATTTCATTTTTTTCTTTTTAAATGTAACAGTGCTGCTGTATTCCGCCTACAGGCAATGCACAGACGACTGTGTGCTGAACTGGGGAACGAAAAGGACCTTGAGTCAAAAATTGCTTTGATGCTGAAAGAAAATGTGTAAGTTAAAAAGTGAGAAAGAACTGAAGGGACTGATCTTCAGCCTAAAGTCCTAAACCAACTTATTGATTGATTCACAGTTTGAAAGGGAGCGAACATAAAGCATGCAAATATGTAACAGCTGATATTTAAAGCTATTGAAAACTTAGAGGCAGCAAAGCTTGTGAAAAAGCTTAAAGGACATAGTCGTCATTTTCTTCCCGTCCTACACCATTTGCAATACTGTCTTAGAAGCCTGAAAATAACATCTCTCTGTATTCATTATGTAGTTTTTGTGGTGAACATTTTTGTGTGTGTGTGTGTGTGTGTGTGTGTGTGTGTTCTGAAAGGAGCTGAAATGCAGACCGTTATTTTAGCAACTACTACTCCTTCACTGTATAGAACAGGTGCCTTTATCAGGCTTAAACAGCGTCATCAGAAATGTGAGCACAGCTGTAGCAATTGCAGACCAAATTCTCTGCTGGTGTAAATAGGTGTAACTCCTCTGTTGGTGACCTTGAGCTGAAGCAGTTTGACCCTTGCAGCTTGAGCAGAAAGACACACATCTGAAAATCAAAGACTTCAGAAACTGACCTTTCGTACTATTCTACTACACCAGCAATATTCCTTTTACATAACAAGTCACTGGAGTTGTGCCCATGTAGATAAACAGAGAATTTGACCTAGGATTTGGTTCGTTGCAGTGATAGTGGAAAGAAAAATATTCTCTCTGTAGATCCCACAAAATAGCATTTATTGCTTTTTCAAATTTTAATGTTTTGGAGCTCATATTTTAATTATGTCTGTGGCAAAGGTGTAGTGGATTTAATAAAATCTCAGGTAGACATTCTGAAACCTTTATTTGTCATGTTAAAAACAGTTTCAAAGTAGATTTTAATTTTGGGCTAACCCAACATCAAAGAGTCAATAAAATCAACAGCAGTGCTTCCATTCACTTCTGTGGGATTGGGATTTGACTACCGATATTAGGGCTGTTTAGTGAGACTATTGCATCCTAAGCTCTGAAATACAGTGAACTTGTATCTTTTACTTAGTGTCTCTTACCAACTTGTTTCAGAGTAGCAGCCGTGTTAGTCTGTATTCGCAAAAAGAAAAGGAGTACTTGTGGTATCTTAGAGACTACCAAATTTATTTGAGCATAAGCTTTCGTGAGCTACAGCTCACTTCATGGGATGCATTCCGATGTAGCTCACGAAAGCTTATGCTCAAATAAATTTGTTAGTCTCTAAGGTACCACAAATACTCCTTTTCTTTTTACCAACTTGTGTGTGCGTTTCCCATAGCAACTTATTGTTAAAGGAATTTTTACTGAGAAAATAAATTTTTAAAAAGTGCTTCACTTTCATAGCATCTCTAGTCAAGTATACAATTAAGTTCAGGAAAGTATCATCACTCTACTTCCATTATAAAGGTACACGAAGTATTGCACCAGGATAGGGCAGGTAACTGCATCTCATCATCAGTTTGCAAAGAGCTGCTGTTTTCTAGTGTACCAGTGGGCCTTATCTAAGGTAGTGTGAATTTTCAAAAGGCATTGCAAGGTTAATCTTGAAGGGACAATGTGACAGTTGTCACCATTATGGATAAGTTGAAGGAAAGTAAATTCTTTGTGTCTTTCAAAATGAAAGATGCCTTATAAAACACTGGTGCAAATGGCCGGAGATTTGACGAGAGACTACGCTTCTGTTGGTGACCTTGAGAAGAAGCAACTTGACCCCCTGGGGCAGGTTTGCACTACAATTGGGATTATTTCTCTCAGTCCAGGTGGACAGCCACATGATAGCTTTGCTTGAGCTAGTGCACTAAAAATAGCAGTGTGGATGTTGCAGCATGGGTGGCATCATGTGCTAGCTACCTGAATATGGACCAAGGGGATCAGATAGGCTTGTACACACATGGCTAGCGTGTGCTGCAGCATCCACACTTCTGTTTTTAGCATGCTGTCTGTCTACCAAGGGCAAGCTTCCACTGCAGCGAAGCCATACCTTAGAGTCTGAGCAGAAAGAAACATCTGAAAAGCAAAGACTTCGGAACCAGACCCTGGATATTTTTGCTACCACATTAGCAGTGTTACTTTTGCAGAACAAGCACTCTGCATATTTATGTGAAGGAAGCGTATTCTATTTTTGTCAAGCTCTCCATCCTGCAGATGCCACAGTTTAAACTTGAGTAGAGTCATTCCTTGGTTGTTACATAAATGTTTTCCTTCAACTTTACGCTGATGTTGGGGCCATGTGGGAAACTGAGTGAATATCTGTCACATTCAGCATAGTGAGCAAAAATTTTGAAAGACACCTGGACACGGAAGGTTAACTTATATGAGTTATAGTCTCTGCTGTCTTTTGGAAAAAACAAATGCTTAATATAGAAGGACCACAGAGTGTCTTTCTGTAAGTTAGGTATTTCATGACTGCAACTTCTCTAACTTGCTCTGACTCGCAAGATGTCTAAAGAATCTCTTTCAGAGGTCAGAACTGATTCTTGTTTACAAAAGAAAGTGCTGCCTGTGCTATTGCTCCACCATTTCAAGCACCTGCATGCTCACTCTTTTGACTTGCTCTTCAGCAATCCTTCTCTTTCTTTTTCAGATGTGAGAAAAACACAGGGGACTTTTCCAAAAATCTCCTAACAGCGTCATTCATAGGTTAACTTGGGTTTCTATTTCTCCCCTATTTCCCTAGCATCCACCATGTACTATCCACAGAATGAGTATGATGCCGCTTGCCAAACATTAATGTCTCCAAATGTTGATTTTATATAAATTAGTATATAATATTTTGGAGTAACTTACGCGAGTTTCCACATAAAGCAAGGGCTTTTGAGAGTAGTGCTTGACCTCACACATACCCATGCAGTTTCCTGCTTTGGAAATGATTTGTGGGCTAGATCCCTAGCTGCTGTAAATCAATATAGCTCTGTTGATTACAGTAGAACTATGGTGATTTACACCAGCTAGGGACATATAGGTCCTTGTCTTATTCTGAAGTAGGAAGAAAGGTGGAGTAAATTAGACATTTCTCCCTGTGATCCTTAATAGGAAGATTCTAACTTCTATCCTTTAATATATTCTTACTGAATACATTATAATGACATTTCCCAGGGCACAATCCGGACTGTTGAACAGCTGTGTCCCCTCAATTTTCCAACCTGGGGTGCCTTCTACACTGCTTCACTGTTGGAGCAAGCACTTCTGGTCTGCACTCACACAGTCTTTAGCATGTAAATTACTTCCAGCTATCCTATTTGAGTGCTATGATCAGCCACCCTTGAATTACACTGCAGAGTAACACCAGCAAATTCCCAGTCCCAGACTTCCCCCAGAAATATGCATCTTATACTGCCCAGCCCTCTCCTGAACAACACAAGCTCACTGGTTTAGATAAAACAATAAAACAAGTTTATTAACTACAAAAAGATAGATTTTAAGTGATTACAAGTAAAGAAGCTGATTACATGTATTTTCAAAAGCTGGATGAGAGAAGTCCATGGGGCTGGATGCACTTCCTTCGAGGGTGCTAAAGGAGTTGGCAGATGTGATTGCAGAGCCATTGGCCATTATCTTTGAAAACTCATGGTGATCGGGTGAGGTCCCGGATGACTGGAAAAAGGCTAATGTAGTGCCCATCTTTTAAAAAGGGAAGGAGAAAGATCCGGGGAACTACAGGCCAGTCAGCCTCACCTCAGTCCCTGGAAAAGTCATGGAGCAGGTCCTCAAGGAATCAATTTTGAAGCACTTAGAGGAGAGGAAAGTGATCAGGAACAGTCAGCATGGATTCACCAAGGGCAAGTCATTCCTGACTAACCTAATTGCCTTCTATGACAAGATAACTGGCTCTGTGGATGAGGGGAAAGCAGTGGACGTGTTGTTCCTTGAGTTTAGCCAAGCTTTTGACATGGTCTCCCACAGTATTCTTGCCAGCAAGTTAAAGTAGTATGGGCTGGATGAATGGACTCTAAGGTGGATAGAAAGCTGGCTAGATCGTCAGTTTGAACGGGTAGTGATCAATGGGTCCATGTCTAGTTGGCAGCCAGTATCAAGCGGAGTGCCCCAAGGGTCAGTCCTGGGGCTGGTTTTAGTCAGTATCTTCATAAATGATCTGGAGGATGGTGTGAATTGCACCCTCAGCAAGTTTGGAGATGACACTAAACTGGGAGAAGTGGTAGATACGCTGGAGGGTAGGGATAGGATACAGAGGGCCCTAGACAAATAAGAGAATTGTGCCAAAAGAAATCTGATGAAGTTCAACAAGGACACTTGCAAAGTTCTGCACTTAAGATGAAAGAATCCCATGCACTGCTACAGACTAGGGACCGAGCGGCTAGGCAGCAGTTCTGCAGAAAAGGACCGAGGGGTTACAGTGGACGAGAAGCTGGATATGAGTCAACAGTGTGCCCTTGTTGCCAAGAAGGCTGACGGCATTTTGGGCTGTATAATTAGGAGCATTGCCAGTAGATCGAGGCACGTGATCATTCCACTCTATTCGGCATTGGTGAGGCCTCATCTGGAGTACTGTATCCAGTTTTGGGCCCCACACTACAAGAAGGATGTGGAAAAACTGGAAAGAGTCCAGTGGTGGGCAACAAAAATGATTAGGGAGCTGGAGCACATGACTTACGAGGAGAGGCTGAGGGGACTGGTATTATTTAGTCTGCAGAAGAGAAGAATGAGGGGGGATTTGATAGCTGCTTTCAACTACCTGAAAGGGGGTTCCAAAGAGGATGGATCTAGACTGTTCTCAGTGGTAGCAGATGACAGAACGAGGAGTAATGGTCTCAAGTTGCAGTGGGGGAGGTTTAGGTTGGATATTAGGAAAAACTTTTTCACTAGGAGGGTGGTGAAGCACTGGAATGGGTTACCTAGGGAGGTGGTGGTATCTCCTTCCTTTGAGGTTTTTAAGGTCAGGCTTGCCAAAGCCCTGGCTGGGATGATTTAACTGGAGATTGGGTTGGACTCGATGACCTGCTGAGGTCCCTTCCAACCCTGATAGTCTATGATTCTAAGCATAGAAGTCAGAACTGGTTACAAAGAAATAAAAGGTAAAACACAACACCTAACTTTACAAGCTAAAATGAATTCAAAGCAAAAGTCTCTCTCACCACATGTTCTAGCAATATTACTGGTTGAATTCTTTTCAGATAGGATAACTTCCTCTGTCCAATGATGCTTCCTTTGTCCTTCAAATGTTGTTGATGCCCTGAGTATAGAGGAAGGAAGACATAACTTGGGGTGTCTGCTCTCCATTTGTGTACTTTTTCCTCTTCTTTGAGAATCATCTCCAGCTGGAGTTCAGGAGACAGAAAATCTGTGGGAACCGGAATCTCCAGCTTATTTCTTTGACAAGATGTATATTTCTCACTCACACCCTTTTTTTCCTGCCAAAGAATGGCCACTTAACCAGGTGATAATCCATTTGATTTCACTGACACCTGGCTGAGGTGCCAGTTTGCCTTTTGTCTCTGAGGAACTGGTTTGTGACTGCTTCCCCAGATTTGGAATACGTTTTAGTAACATCATATAGTAGAATATTATAACTTTACATACAACCTTGCCACACATATTTTACCAGGATAATAATGATCAGCAAATCATGAATTTTCAGATGTTAGTTTACAAGGCATAGTTTTTACAAAATGTATCATAGCCTTGAAAAAAGGATGGACGTAGCGATGCAGACTGTCACGATTATGCACTGAATAATATATAAAGAATTGTATCTATGCATATTTTCTTAGTTTCTAGTTCTTAAAAGGAGGTGAAGGGAAAGCAACATCAGCAACCACAGAAAACTGGTGCTTATAGGTAGCACGTATCAATTAGTGATCACCTCAAGTGTGCAGGTCACTTAGGATAATTAACTCTCCCTGTATCCCATTTGGAACCATTCTTAGTTTGAATATAACAGTGTTGTGTTATTAGCTGCAGTCTCCCAGACACCCCTTAAAGAACTATAATACCAAAATAATAGAGACAGTTTAGTAGCATTCTGTATTTTTCTGCTCATGCTGTTGGTTGATGGATCACACTTACAAAATTATTCAGATGATAAAAAATAACATGATATCTTTGCAGAAGGTAGCAGGCAAACCCCTTTATATTTTTGCATCAGCAGATCAAATACTAATACATCCATATCAAAGCAAAAGCGCAAGCAGGAGCTTATAGATATGCTTAGCTAAATGATTAGCCAGAAAGTAGTATATCCTACTTCAGAATTACATAATAGCTTTAAAAAGCTTCTTTGATGCTTTCATTTGGTGTGTGATTTGCGTTAAACGCATTAAACCTAAAAAAAAAAGTTGTTAAAGATTGTGACAGCCAAACAAGCCAAAAACAGATAAAAATACTTCCTGAAACAAGGAAAAAAAGTGCTAGTTAAGTTGTACTTTCTAATTCCTGATTTCATCTGAAAGCATCAGAATGTCCTAAGACTTTCACTTTGCTGAGAATAATTCTCTCCCCATTCTGTGTCTGCCTCAGTCATATCCTTTTGTAAAATTTTCAAGAGCACCAAAGTGATATCCCATTTAGGCACTTAGGCCCTGATCTGCAAAGGCAGTAGTTTTCAACCTGTGATCTGTGGACCTCTGGGAGTCCAAGACTATGTCTAAGATTTCCAAAGGGGTCCACACCTCCATTTGAAATTTTTTAGGGGTCTGCAAATGAAGAAAGGTTGAAAACCACTGATCAAAAGTATTTAGGGATTTAACTCCCATTGATTTCATAGATCTGGGCCTTTGGAGAATACGTTCTATTGAGTTTTAATAAGACTTCAGCTCCTAAATACCTACATCACTTTTGAAAATGGGACTTTAGGGCTAATTTTACCTGATGTGAATATTGCAATTGCCTGGTCTGGCAGGTTCACATATAACCGGACCCCACACATTTTTCAATCTCATGCAGTTCTAGGACTCCATATTGTCTGTGATCTGCACACAGGTTTCCTAGAGACTTCAATAGGATTTTACCCTAACACCTTGTCTCTGGATGTGAGGGCATGGATATTTACACTTTAATTCAGATTCAATGTCCTGTATCAATCTTAAGCATCCTTAATGCACCCCTCACCATGGTATCTAGGCACCTTGGTCAAAACTCAGAATAGTCAACTCTAAGGACCATCACTGAAAAAGCTTACAAACAAACTAGGTGTTTTTGAATAAAGAAAGCATTAAAAACATTCTTTACTGTCTAGTAAACATTCTGCCTTTTCTTATATTGGGTAAATACCAGCTTGAGGAAAAAGAGGAGTTTGAGGAGAAATAAGTGACATCTCTAAAAATCAGAAGTATTAATACTAGTACTAACAGGATTATTAGCTATTATGTCCTTTGAAACTAGCAGGGCATAGCGTAAAACATGGCTGAACTTCTTTTTCACTATGGAGCTAGTAGCACTGAATATATGTAATTAATTGGTCTGCTTTCCTTTCCCCAACTATCTTTGCCCATTTCATTTGGGTCCCTTTACTTAAAACACCTCACCCTGTGCTTAAAAGGTATGAGATGTGGCAGATAGAAATTGAGCAGGGGAAATTTGGAAGCCTCCGGGAGCAACTTGAACAGGATGAGGAGGAACTAGAGAGAGAGCGCAAAGAGCAGGCGGAACAGAGGATTCAGAAAGAAAAGACTGTATCCCAGCTGGCAGAACGAAAACAACAGGTTCGAAAAAAGTAAGCACAATAACTGATAATCCGCTTTCCTTTCCCCAACTATCTTAGCCCATTTCATTTGGGTATTGGAAAGGTTTCCTAACTCAAAGGATGCTAGTTATGAAGGCTCTTCATGTAAGTACTCACCACAGAATATTTACACAGGGAAACAGTCCACAATCCTGCAGCCCTTGGGCAAGACCCCTTGACTTTAGTGGGAGCTGTTTGTACATCAAGACAGTAGGACTGTGCCCACTTGATTTTTATTTGCGTTTTGCAGAAAAGAAACGGAAGCCTGGGAGGCGTATGAGAGAAGACATCAAAAAGCAGTCGAAGATGCACACAAGAATCATGAGAAAGCGGCTCAGTTTCTGAAAAAATCTATGTCAAGGTTCCATTAGCTTTTCCCCTTGCTAGTATCATAACACAATATTTGAAACGTGATACCTGATCCTCAGCCTTTAAGAGGAAACATTTTACAGCTAGATTACATTGTGACACTTAACCCTTGTCTACACTACAAATTTATGTCCATATAACTACATCGCTTAGGGATGTGGATTTTCCACACCCCAAATGACATAGTTATACTGACCTAACCCCTGGTGTAGACAGCGTTAGGTTGACAGGAGGGACATAGCTACCACCTCTCAAAGAGGTGGACTGTCTATGCTGATGAGAGAAACTCTCCCACTGGTGAAGGTAGCATTTTCACTAAATGCTACAGCGGCATAACAAATGTAGACAAGCCCTTAGAAATCTCCAGCCATACCACCTAGTGCTGTGATCCTGCCAGGTCTCACAAGCTAAACAGGGACTTGAATAAGAGGCCTCTGAGGAAAATCTAGGTGGCTTGTGAAGTAGCTTGTGTGAATCAGTAGTTGGGATCCTTTCTTTTGAGTCTGTTGTGACAATTTTCAGAGTAGCAGCCGTGTTAGTCTGTATTCTCAAAAAGAAAAGGAGTACTTGTGGCACCTTAGAGACTAAAAAATGTATTTGAGCATAAGCTTTAGCTCATGAAAGCTTATGCTCAAATAAATTTGTTAGTCTCTAGGGTGCCACAAGTACTCCTTTTCTTGTTGTGACAATGTCCCACTATGGTCTTAGGGGACACTGTATTGCTGGAGGAGTTGAGTTTTGAGTTAGATGCACTATCTTGGACACTTGTAGGATAGTCATTCCCTTGACACTTTTTAACTGGGGAAAAGCTGAATTCCAAATCAGATGATTACCTATCTAAATTACCTCTGAAGTTTCAAATGGATATGGTAGTTTTCACTGTCTCTAAAACTGCTGCACAGTGTTTCTTTGCACTGTTTCTGTTACCTCTCTGCATTGTACTTCAGTGGTAAATGAGATGAACTCACTCTGTGTTGCTTTATTTATAGTTGTAAATAACTATTGTTAATTTTTATTTTTATGCCAAAAACTCTCTACAAAATATTTGTAAATCAACTTTACGTGTATATTAGAACCTTATACATTGGAAAGGTAATTGTATATTTTCTCTATTACTCTTTAGTTTTTTTCTTTGGCAATATGGACAAGATGCCAATAATTAAGTCCAGTGAATTCATTACTTGAGTGTTCTTGCTGAATCTTATCTCAAGCAAAATATATTGTATCTACTAGAGTGGAATCTAGGATCATAGTAGTTAGAGATGGAAAAGACCAACTGGTTAAAAAATGAACCAAATATATTTTTCTTTATTGTTAATATTTAAATTCATATTAATAGTTATGGGATTTTCTCAGGCTTGATTTAAGGGATACCATGTATAAAAAGGCCCAAATTTAGGGGTATATTTGTAGTCTGTAAACAATAGAGCAACTTATGCAAGCATCAGCCTTTGTTTTAGTAAATGTCATTGTATGTCTTGGTTATATAACCAACACCTAAATCTTTACTATATTTTAGTGGCTAGACGTTGATCTCGATATGGAACACACCTACTGATAGATACTCAAAGTTTAAGAAAATACATTGTTGAACAAACTATCTTTGTGGCCCTTTGAAACTTAAGTGGTTCTAAGTAGAAGATTCTTCCAACTGTTCTATTTTACTGGACCCGTTATCATATAAACACAGTGTAACCTACAGGAGGAACGTTTGGCAATGTTAACAATTACTATTTGCCAGGTTAGCCATTTTAATGGTGAATGCTTCCCAGCAGGACATGAACCTGAAAGGCTTTATTCTACCAACAGAATTCGTCAGAAAGAAGCAAAGGAAGAACTGAAAACTCAGGAGCATATGGAAAAAAGGATGCAAGCTGTGCTGTCCCTGAAAAACAACATAACTTCCAATAGGGTACCTCTGCGACTGCTAAGATTAGTAGTGATGCAGTTGATTCTCTGGAGTGACAGATTTTAATGAAAACAATTTCAATCACAGAATATCAGGGTTGAAAGGGACCTCAGGTCGTCATCTAGTCCAACCCCCTGCTCAAAGCAGGACCAATCCCCAATTTTTGCCCCAGATCCCTAAATGGCCCCCTCAAGGACTGAACTCACAACCCTGGGTTTAGCAGGCCGATGCTCAAACCACTGAGCTATCCCTCCACCCAATATTCCACATGCCCCTGATATAACATGACCTAGGAGTCTAGACACTAAAGGTTACAAAGTCAGACTCACCAGGGCCGGCTCGAGCGTTTTTTCCGCCCCAAGTGGCAAAAAAAAACAACTTGCCGCCGAACAGGGAGGTGGAGTGATGGTGCGGCCACCGAACTGCCACCCGTGACCGAAGAAGAGTTGCGTCCCTGCTGCCGAATTGCCGCCAAGCGCGAAATGCGCTGTGACAGAGCAGCTGCTGAATTCCTGCCACCGCCGAGGGCAGATTGCCGCCCCAGAGCCCAACGTTCTGCCACCCCTTTACATTTGCTGCCCCAGGCACCTACTTGGTTCGCTGGTGCCTGGAGCCGGCCCTGAGACTCACAGGTCCAAATTCAAATACCCTCACTCTCATTGAGTAAGTACCTTATTCCATGAGCAGTTCACTGCCTTCAGTGGCACCACACCTAGAATACAGTATTCCATAAGTAAGGGCGTCAGAATCTGGCCTAGAGGGTGGTTGATTGTATTGCTCTTAATACAGAAATACTTTACAGTATATTAAAATAAAACATTTAACATAACGTAACAGTTAGACTAATTTAAACCAACAGGAAAATGAAGAAATTCAGATTCAAGGCTATCATAATCTTACTTGTTTGAATCCATATATTCCAGAGTCTGAAAAGATGGTCTTAACTATCTTAACTAGCCACTGATTGTATTATAACCACCAATGCCTGCCACACATTGTTGCATAGAGTAACTTGTTTCAGGGGAGGGCCCTGGAGAAGAAGGTTGGAGATCAAGAGACATGGTTCATGCATTTAGTCCTGACCCAGCCACAGCTCTTTGCCAGGAACAGAAGTAATCTGTGTGAGCTGGGGATGCAATTGACTCAAATATTGCAAATAAAATCAGGTACAATTAAAGGATTTTCAAAAACCAAACAAACCCAAAGGCAAGTTCAACCATTAAAAACAAGAAAGCAACCTCTTGGTAGAAAAATCCACCACCAATTTGTAAATAGAGAAAGGGACTAAAAGCAGAGTCCATATTGTGTGAGTAAAATATGTAACTGTTATTTGCATGACTTTGTAGGAAACCCTTCGAACCCTCCAGCTGAGGGACAAAGCAAAGGCTCTTGAGGCAAAAAAGCAAGAGATGAAGATGAGAGGGGATATTTTGGCAGAAGGAGGCGATGTCACCAAGGAGATTTTTCTCCATAAACAACGTATTGAGTTAGAAAGGCACAAGGAGTAAGCAGTCATTTCTTTGTATACTTTTTACTCCAAGTCGATACTCATACAGGAGTGAATCTCCACCTCACTGCACTTAGAAACTGAAAACATGAAATCTATATTGCTGTTAGCCTTGCTACCCCAGGGAACTGAACTGATTCTTGGAGTCTTGTGTAGCTAGAGACTGTCAATCCAATCCTCAGATCATATGAACTGGCAAAGCTTTATTGACACAAAGAAGCTAGGTTGATTTATATCAGTTGAGGATTTGGCTCAACTGTTTTTCCTTATAATTTAAAAAAGTGTGAAGGAGTCACACCATGACCAAACCATGACCCCAGCCTGCCACTGCATCTGTTCAGGTATAACTTACCATGCATAAACAGACCCATTGAAATCAGTGGAGCTCTGCATGGGAGTCAACCCACGTGGATTGAATTGCAGGATCAGGGCCTTTGTTAAGACCAAAATTGTTGCCATCTAAGGATGACTAGGGGCCCACATGAATAGGTCTGAAGTTTTGTCTATTCTCTGGCCAGGTGTCCATGTCCTGAAAACCACCCCAAGCAGATGGAAGTGGAACTCTTATTGATTGATGTACCCCTGAGGCTGTGGATGACTGGCCAGGGAGACTGAGTTACCCTTTAGAAGTGGCCTCTAGATTAGGATTGAAGCAGATTGAGGAGGCAGTGTGGGGACTAAGGACTAATCACTAATGCACTTGATATCCGTAGAAATAGAAGACTTCAGTCTTTGGAGCTGTGAACCCGCCACTTTCACTAGCGCTAAATGCGTATTATAAAAATTAATGAATAAATATTCTGCAGGAGTTATGGATACTCTGTCCTTGAAAAGACTACCTTATTTTTTTAGGTTTAATCCTTCATCTTTTTCACTGTTTCCCCATGTAATTTACATAGCAGTCCAGTGTGGATCACATGTTCTGCTAGACTTGCTATTGGTTATACATGACAGTATGTTCCTCACAACAGTTCCTTTCTAATTTCAGCTATCACTCTGCTAACCTACTATTTCTCCGAGTGCCTTTGTTTTGATCTTAGTCCTTTCTTCCCATAACAGAGAAGATCTGTGCTCTATCTCCTATCTGAATCTCAACCTGAGCATATGTCCCTGAACTATTTGCAGAATAATTAATTCTTTAACCATTAGAATCTGTAATTTAATTTGTACTGTTCAATTTCAGAAAGATAGCAAAATTGCATATCAAATGTGATGTAGGGCTAATATGATGTTTTGTTGTTAAACTTTCTGTAGACTGCACAGTAAACTCATGAAATAATTGTATGGAAGAAAGATGGTCTTTAGGTAAGGCACAGCACTGGGAGTCAAGAATCCTCTGCCATTTCTGGGACTGCTACTTTCCATGCCTCAATTTCCCCAAATGTAAACTGGAAGTTATGCCCCATAACTGCAAGGATAGATTAACTGTTGATAAAGAAATTTGCAATATAAGGGTCAATATATATTTGCAAAAGATTATAATGTCCTGCCTATAGTTAGAATCAGCAATCATTTACACACAAATCAGTTGAAAATGTAAACCTCAGAAGCTAATTGAATCTTTACTATAAATTTCTGTTTCTGAAAATTATATAGAACCTAAAGGAATATAGATGAAAGGAATAGAAATAGCAATTTTTCCTGTGGATTCTGTTAATTCCCTTCTCAACAGAATAGCCCCACCCACACACTCATTTTGTTAGCTTAGGTTAATCATCCTAGACTGCTAGCTAAAGTCTGTACTTTCATAGAATTATAGAATATCAGGGTTGGAAGGGACCTCAGGAGTCATCAAATCCCCTGCTCAAAGCAGGACCAATCCCCAACTAAATCATCCCAGCCAGCGCTTTGTCAAACCTGACCTTAAAAACTTTTAAGGAAGGAGATTCCACCACCTCCCTAGGTAACACATTCCAGTGCTTCACCACCCTCCTAGTGAAAAAGTTTTTCCTAATATCCAACCTAAACCTCCCCCACTGCAACTTGAGACCTTTACTCCTTGTTTTGTCATCTGTTACCACTGAGAACAGTCTAGATTAATCCTCTTTGAACCCCCTTTCATGTAGTTGAAAGCAGCTATCAAATCCCCCCTCATTCTCCTCTTCCACAGACTAAACAATCCCAGTTCCCTCAACATCTCCTCACAAGTCATGTGTTCCAGTCCCCTAAGCATTTTTGTTGCCCTCCGCTGGACTCTTTCCAATTTTTCCACATCCTTCTTGTAGTGTGGGGCCCAAAACTGGACACAGTACTCCAGATGAGGCCTCACCAATATCGAATAGAGGGAACGATCACGTCCCTCAATCTGCTGGCAATACCCCTACTTATACAGCCCAAAATGCCATTGGCCTTCTTGGCAACAAGGGCACACTGTTGACTCATATCCAGCTTCTCGTCCACTGTAACCGCTAGGTCCTTTTCTGCAGAACTGCTGCCTAGCCATTCGGTCCCTAGTCTGTAGCAGTACATGGGATTCTTCCATCCTAAGTGCAGGACTCTGCACTTGTCCTTGTTGAACCTCATCTGATTTCTTTTGGCCCAATCTTCTTATTTGTCTAGGGCCCTCTGTATCCTATGCCTACCCTCCAGTGTATCTACCTCTCCTCCCAGTTTAGTGTCATCTGCAAACTTGCTGAGGGTGCAATTTATATCATCCTCCAGATCATTTATGAAGATATTGAACAAAACCGGCCCGAGAACCGACCCTTGGGGCACTCCACTTGATACTGGTTGCCAACTAGACATGGAGCCATTGGTCACTACCCGTTGAGCCTGATAATCTAGCCAACTATCTATCCACCTTATAGTCCATTCATCCAGCCCATACTTCTTTAACTTGCTGGCAAGAATACTGTGGGAGACCATGTCAAAAGCTTGGCTAAACTCAAGGAACAACACGTCCACTGCTTTCTCCTCATCCACAGAGCCAGTTATCTCGTCATAGAAGGCAATTAGATTAGTCAGGCATGACTTGCCCTTGGTGAATCCATGCTGACTGTTCCTGATCACTTTCCTCTCCTCTAAGTGCTTCAAAATTGATTCCTTGAGGACCTGCTCCACGATTTTTCCAAGGACTGAGGTGAGGCTGACTGGCCTGTAGTTCCCCGGATCCTCCTCCTTCCGTTTTTTAAAGATGGGTACTACATTAGCCTTTTTCCAGTCATCCGGGACCTCCCCCGATCGCCATGAGTTTTCAAAGATAATGGCCAATGGCTCTGCAATCACATCCGCCAACTCCTTTAGCACTCTCGGATGCAGCGCATTCGGCCCCATGGACTTGTGCTCGTCCAGCTTTTCTAAATAGTCCCAAACCACTTCTTTCTCCACAGAGGGCTGGTCACCTCCTCCCCATGCTGTGCTGCCCAGCGCAGCAGTCTGGGAGCTGACCTTGTGGCACCTTAGAGACTAACAAATTTATTAGAGCATAAGCTTTCGTGAGCTACAGCTCACTTCATCGGATGCATTTGATGGAAAAAACAGAGGAGAGATTTATATACACACACACAAAGAACATGAAACAACGGGTTTATCATACCATCAATGGGTTTATCAATGGGTATGATAAACCCATTGTTTCATGTTCTCTGTGTGTGTGTGTATATAAATCTCTCCTCTGTTTTTTCCACCAAATGCATCCGATAAAGTGAGCTGTAGCTCACGAAAGCTTATGCTCTAATAAATTTGTTAGTCTCTAAGGTGCCACAAGTACTCCTTTTCTTTTTGCGAATATAGTCTAACACGGCTGCTACTCCGGGAGCTGACCTTGTTTGTGAAGACAGAGGCAAAAAAAGCATTGAGTACATTAGCTTTTTCCACATCCTCTGTCACTAGGTTGCCTCCCTCATTCAGTAAGGGGCCCACATTTTCCTTTACTTTCTTCTTGTTGCTAACATACCTGAAGAAATCTTTCTTCTTGTTACTCTTAACATCTCTTGCTAGCTGCAACTCAAGGTGTGATTTGGCCTTCCTTATCTCACTCCTGCATGCCTGAGCAATATTTTTATACTCTTCCCTGGTCATTTGTCCAATCTTCCACTTCTTGTAAGCTTCTTTTTTGTGTTTAAGATCAGCAAGGATTTTACTGTTAAGCCAAGCTGGTCACCTGCCATATTTACTATTCTTTCTACACATTGGGATGGTTTGTCCCTGTAACCTCAATAAGGATTCTTTAAAATACAGCCAACTCTCCTGGACTCCTTTCCCCCTCATGTTATTCTCCCAGGGGATGCTGCCCATCAGTTCCCTGAGGGAGTCAAACTCTGCTTTTCTGAAGTTCAGGGTCCGTATTCTGCTCCTCTCCTTTCTTCCCTGTGTCAGGATCCTGAACTCGACCATCTCATGGTCACTGCCTCCCAGGTTCCCATCCACTTTTGCTTCCCCTAGTAATTCTTCCCGGTTTGTGAGCAGCAGGTCAAGAAGAGCTCTGCCCCTAGTTGGTTCCTCCAGCACTTGCACCAGGAAATTGTCCCCTACACTTCCCAAAAACTTCCTGGATTGTCTGTGCACTGCTGTATTGCTCTCCCAGCAGATATCAGGGTGATTGAAGTCTCCCATGAGAACCAGGACCTGCAATCTAGTAAATTCCGTGAGTTGCTGGAAGAAAGCCTCGTCCACCTCATCCCCCTGGTCCGGTGGTCTATAGCAGACTCCCACCATGACATTTAAAGAGACATAGCTTCAAAATCAGATAATTTCAGACAGAAGTGTGTTTTCTGTTGCTACAAGTAATATTTAAGATTACTGTAACCGAAAAAGAATAGAGAAAAAATGTCTTCCGGCTTTTTTTGTTTGTTTACTTTGTGCATTGACTACACTTTGGTTACACTCAGTTTCAGCAATATTTGTGTTGATCTTTGATACAGCACAGGGAAGAGAAAGCACATTTCAAAATATAAGAAAATGTTATTGCAAAAATCACAGAAATTGTCAGAGGGATTTAGGGGCAGGCATAGGATCTCAAATTACTTCTCTATTTTTAAGGTACTTATATGATCTCCATTACCATGGTATCTGAGCACCTCAAACTTTGTACTGTATTTATCCTCACAACATTGCTGTGAGACAGAGTTGTACTAGAACTACTAAAAGCACTAGAACTGCTAGTATTGGAACTGGGGGCTTGTTTACATAGCATGGCAATGCACATTACAGGAGTGTGATTTCTAAAGCACACTAACATGTTGTATACTAATTGTTCCATGTAGATCCTGCTGGTGTGCACTAAAAATTACCTACTGTGCTTTAACATAGTATTGTTGGGTACTTTTAGTATGCACCAGCACCATCTACAAGGACCAATTAGTGTGCTTTAAAAAAATCACACCTCTGTAGTGTGCAATGATATACTGTGTAGATATGCCATAAATGAATCACTCAAGGTCACAAAAAGAAAAGGAGTACTTGTGGCACCTTAGAGACTAACAAATTTATTAGAGCATAAGCTTTCGTGAGCTACAGCTCACTTCATCGGATGCATTTGGTGGAAAAAACAGAGGAGAGATTTATATACACACACACAGAGAACATGAAACAATGGGTTTATCATACACACTGTAAGGAGAGTGATCACTTAAGATAAGCCATCACCAACAGCAGGGGGGGGAAGGAGGAAAACCTTTCATGGTGACAAGCAGGTAGGCTAATTCCAGCAGTTAACAAGAATATCAGAGGAACAGTGGGGGGTGGGGTGGGAGGGAGAAATACCATGGGGAAATAGTTTTACTTTGTGTAATGACTCATCCATTCCCAGTCTCTATTCAAGCCTAAGTTAATTGTATCCAGTTTGCAAATTAATTCCAATTCAGCAGTCTCTCGTTGGAGTCTGTTTTTGAAGCTTTTTTTGTTGAAGTATAGCCACTCTTAGGTCTGTGATCGAGTGACCAGAGAGATTGAAGTGTTCTCCAACTGGTTTTTGAATGTTATAATTCTTGACGTCTGATTTGTGTCCATTCATTCTTTTACGTAGAGACTGTCCAGTTTGGCCAATGTACATGGCAGAGGGGCATTGCTGGCACATGATGGCATATATCACATTGGTAGATGCGCAGGTGAACGAGCCTCTGATAGTGTGGCTGATGTGATTAGGCCCTATGATGGTATCCCCTGAATAGATATGTGGACAGAGTTGGCAACGGGCTTTGTTGCAAGGATAGGTTCCTGGGTTAGTGGTTCTGTTGTGTGGTGTGTGGTTGCTGGTGAGTATTTGCTTCAGATTGGGGGGCTGTCTGTAAGCAAGGACTGGTCTGTCTCCCAAGATCTGAGAGAGCGATGGCTCGTCCTTCAGGATAGGTTGTAGATCCTTGATGATGCGTTGGAGGGGTTTTAGTTGGGGGCTGAAGGTGATGGCTAGTGGCGTTCTGTTGTTTTCTTTGTTGGGCCTGTCCTGTAGTAGGTCACACAAAGGTCACACAAAGCCTATGGCAGAGCAGAGACTTGAACCTACATCTACAAAGTCCCAGGCTAGTGGCCTAGTCACTAGACAGTCCTCCTTTGAGTTCTTTTATTATAAACTGACTAGATTTCAAGTTTACAATATCCCATTAAAGGATAAAGTCTAAGTGAATCGAGAACATTACAATTTGAAAATCTTACATCGCTTTCAGCCTTGGGGAATGGGCCCTGATATCCTTCCCAAACAAGTCTTTTAAAAAGTCATAACTGAAAATATTTAGTCTGTAGAAATATGTAGAAATCATAAAAATCCCATATTATCTTGATATACACAGATCATCACTGCAGTATAGCTTAAGGGCTCAAAAAAATGGACCCTTCGGTAGTATTGTTAGTGCCCAACAATGGCTTCTTTCCTTACTTTCTTTCTAGTTTCTGTTTTTTTTTTAATTCTTGAATACAGAGAATTTACAGAACAGCAGAAATCTAGAAAAACGGAGATTGTAGCTCGGATTTTGCAAGAGGAAGCATATGTAGAGAAGCAGAAAAAACATCAAGCTCGGGCAGAAGCACTTAGGAGTCAGGGTAAACTTCAGGATTCCTTACAATGGAGAATCAAAACATGGCAGTATATTGAGAATGCCTGTGAAGATCCAGCTGCAACAGTACTGCAGGTAAGCAATGCTATTATACCTACAGGTTTCAGAGTAGCAGCTGTGTTAGTCTGTATTCGCAAAAAGAAAAGGAGTATTTGTGGCACCTTAGAGACTAACAAATTTATTTGAGCATAAGCTTTCATGAGCTACATCCGATGTAGCTTATGCTTATGAAAGAAAGCTTATGCTCAAATAAATTTGTTAGTCTCTAAGGTGCCACAAATACTCCTTTTCTTTTTGCTATTGTACCTAACTACCTTTAGAGAATTGGTCAAATGTTTCAGGGCTGCTGTTATCAGAGTGGCAGGGAAAATAGCGTTTGTTCACCCCTGAAAATTAATAGTTTGAGTTGGTGGTTGTGAAAAAGCATTTGCATTTGCTAGAGCCTGGTGCTGTACAGTACAATGTGAGCAGGCAATGGGATAGTTTCCCCATCAGATCTCTCAATAGCCATCAGTCTCAGTCTGCTAGTCCAGTTCTGACACTCTCTTGAGATGACAGGTTTCAGAGTAGCAGCCGTGTTAGTCTGTATTCGCAAAAAGAAAAGGAGTACTTGTGGCACCTTAGAGACTAACAAATTTATTAGAGCATAAGCTTTCGTGAGCTACAGCTCACTTCATCGGATGCATTTGGTAGAAAACTTGAGAAGGAACACTTCCTTATTTAACTCAGAAGTAAAATGTAGTTGTAGACTGAGTTTCAGATTAGCTTGTCCCAAGTGACAAACACAGCTCTTTTTGGAGCCTCTCCACACAGCTTTTACATCAGGCAAGTGGGGTAGTTCTTTCAAGACTTGTGATCCTCCTAACCAATGCCTACAAGTATTTTACCTCCATAATATTCCAGGCTTCCGCTGGCTCAGAAAGGAGGAGAGTGGAGTTTTGTCCTCAACTTAGATCCTCCCATGTGACTTCTTGTCTGGTGTAAGTCTGTTATTTAAAAGAAAGAAAAGAAAGGAAAAATGTATCTGCCAGTGAAAATAGGCACAGTACAACAGTTGTTAAAAACAACCTATGAAATTGGGCTGCATCATTTATTAGAGGTTGAAGCAGCTTCCTGGGAGTACACATTAATGAATACCCTTATGCCTGAACATTAGTTTCCAACCTACTAACTCCTGCAATTGACATGATGATGTGATTTCTTGTAACATACGGTTTTCACTGTGCACAATGTCTTAGAGATTAATTAGCATAAAACTGTCCCAGACATCCATACTTCATAGT
This sequence comes from Dermochelys coriacea, assembly GCF_009764565.3. Taxonomy (NCBI): domain Eukaryota; kingdom Metazoa; phylum Chordata; order Testudines; family Dermochelyidae; genus Dermochelys; species Dermochelys coriacea. The sequence continues at coordinate 17,534,810 of NC_050085.1, read as the reverse complement.
CTATTAAAAGATTATTAAGTGTCTGTTCTTAAGGTATTGCTGCTGGAGTAAAATAATAGTTCCTTGGAATTTTGTTTCTGTCTCATTGTAGAAGTCTTGGCGCACTCCATCAGCTTGTTCCTTAGTTGATGACAAATCTAGTTCTGTGGTGGATTTTTCTAAAAAAGCATTGCAAGATACGATCCATGAAAATGATGATGAAGAGGCGAGTCAGACTCTAGCTGAGCCAGAGTTTACAGGACTTTGGAGTCAAGAATGTAACTTATACAAGGTAAAACTTTTAATTTCTCATTTTATCCCCTGCATTTTTCCCCACTGTTAGTTTCCTAGTAATTGGCCTTCTCACTGCCTTTAGAAGTTTTCTGACCCTTGCTGTCACCATGTGAACGTGCACTCAAAGCCTTGCACGAAGAATTCATTTGAAAGTTTTGTTTTAAAGAAGGTACCTGCACATATAAATCTTCATAGAACCACTAATGTGTTAAAATACTTATCAGTCAAAGCAGTTGAAGTTTGCCACTATATTTTCATACTGTTTGTTCCTTTATATAGAGAAAATTAACTGGCTTAGTTTTAGTTCCAAGATTTGTGGAGACATACATCACTTCATGTTTGCTGGTTTGTTTGACTTTTAAAACTGAACATGACATTCTGTTGAGCTGGTAATGAAGATCATTTCATGTGGAAAACATTTTTTTTAACTTAGTGCTTGGCATAGAAAGCACATATTTCAGTGTAGCAAAGTAACAACATTTAGGGCTCTGATCGGAAATAAATAATGAACATATGCAAAGTAGAAATTGATGTTTTCATAATGCCGCCAAGCACTTGTACATTTTACTAAGGCACATACCTTCCATAGATCTCTTTTTTTAAGTGACATGTGACCTTGAGAAAAGAAAAGGAGTACTTGTGGCACCTTAGAGACTAACAAATTTATTAGAGCATAAGCTTTCGTGAGCTACAGCTCACTTCATCGGATGCATTTGGTGGAAAAAGCAGAGGAGAGATTTATATACACACACACAGAGAACATGAAACAATGGGTTTATCATACACACTGTAAGGAGAGTGATCACTTAAGATAAGCCATCACCAGCAGCAGGGGGGGGAAAGGAGGAAAACCTTTCATGGTGACAAGCAAGGTAGGCTAATTCCAGCAGTTAACAAGAGTATCAGAGGAACAGTGGGGGGTGGGGTGGGGGGGAGAAATAACATGGGGAAATAGTTTTACTTTGTGTAATGACTCATCCATTCCCAGTCTCTATTCAAGCCTAAGTTAATTGTATCCAGTTTGCAAATTAATTCCAATTCAGCAGTCTCTCGTTGGAGTCTGTTTTTGAAGCTTTTTTTGTTGAAGTATAGCCACTCTTAGGTCTGTGATCGAGTGACCAGAGAGATTGAAGCGTTCTCCAACTGGTTTTTGAATGTTATAATTCTTGACGTCTGATTTGTGTCCATTCATTCTTTTACGTAGAGACTGTCCAGTTTGGCCAATGTACATGGCAGAGGGGCATTGCTGGCACGATGGCATATATCACATTGGTAGATGCGCAGGTGAACGAGCCTCTGATAGTGTGGCTGATGTGATTAGGCCCTATGATGGTATCCCCTGAATAGATATGTGGACAGAGTTGGCAACGGGCTTTGTTGCAAGGATAGGTTCCTGGGTTAGTGGTTCTGTTGTGTGGTGTGTGGTTGCTGGTGAGTATTTGCTTCAGATTGGGGGGCTGTCTGTAAGCAAGGACTGGTCTGTCTCCCAAGATCTGTGAGAGTGATGGGTCGTCCTTCAGGATAGGTTGTAGATCCTTGATGATGCGTTGGAGAGGTTTTAGTTGGGGGCTGAAGGTGATGGCTAGTGGCGTTCTGTTGTTTTCTTTGTTGGGCCTGTCCTGTAGTAGGTGACTTCTGGGTACTCTTCTGGCTCTGTCAATCTGTTTCTTCACTTCAGCAGGTGGGTATTGTAGTTGTAGGAATGCATGATAGAGATCTTGTAGGCGTTTGTCTCTGTCTGAGGGGTTGGAGCAAATGCGGTTATATCGTAGCGCTTGGCTGTAGACAATGGATCGAGTGGTATGATCTGGATGAAAGCTAGAGGCATGTAGGTAGGAATAGCGGTCAGTAGGTTTCCGATATAGGGTGGTGTTTATGTGACCATCGCTTATTAGCACCGTAGTGTCCAGGAAGTGGATCTCTTGTGTGGACTGGTCCAGGCTGAGGTTGATGGTGGGATGGAAATTGTTGAAATCATGGTGTGACCTTGAGAGTAGACTTTAGCATCAAAGGGCACCATCACTAAAAATGTATTCTCTTACCATCAAAAAAATAAATTGGAATCAAAGCTCAGATGGCTATAAAGTTAGTTGACTTTGTGGAACAGTCAGTCACTCTGGAAGTCAGAAAAAGACTCACTTTAAGTGGGGAAGAGGCAGTATTGCTGTATACAATAGTCAGAACATAGTGTTGCCCAGGTGCAAAGTACAAAACAAGTGGAAGTTGGGAGGCTGAGTCCAGCTGAAGGGAAGTAGCAAAGAAAGAAGCCAAACAGGGTTGACAAGATTCCAGTCACAGGCTCCTCTACCAACTATGGCTTTCTTCTCTTACAAAATATCCTTTATGAACACATCCAATCAGTTATTTATAGCCCCTGAAGTCCTTGCTTGTTGAAGTCAAGAGAGTTGCATGTCAGGGATAAATTTGGCTCACAGTGTTTCAGATGAACTGGTATGTGTAATAAGATCTTAGCACAGCCTTAGCCTGGTAAGCTTAATTCAGTTCCAAAACTGAGTCTTAGCACAATAGGTTCACTGGAAAGAAATCCCAATATTTTGCAGTGTTTGTAAATTTCTGTAGATGACTAAATCTTTGCATTTGCAATTCCAATTAAATCATTATTTTGTTTAATTGATTGATGGATGTTGGCCTCACTGTAATGCTAGCCAGTTGGCAAGTAAACAACATGGAGAAAACATAGGCCAGTGTAAAAGTTCTGAAGCAGTTTCTCATTCAGTGGTAACAGTACGAATTTCTCTCATATTTCCATTAAGCCAGTCCTACTATTCATACTCAGGGTCAGGTTTTGCTCTTAGGTATATCAGTATAAACCTGAAGTAAATCCACTGACTACAATTTACTGTTAACATAAATCCTGTTCCAAGCTTCCCTCTTTTGAGATCATTTTTCCCAAGGTGCTTTGAGAGCCTTGGCTAACAGGCATCATGAAGTCCAAAATATTCCATTATTGATTCTAATTTCTATGTATACACTGCACTGTCTATCATGTGACCAATTAAACACTATATGCAGTCACCCTGGAAAGCAGTACAGACCCACACCATGAAATGGACATGCTTAACAACAGGAACTATTCTTGAAGTTAATGGAGCCACTCCAGATACACACTGATGTAGCAGATGGCAGTGTCTGTCCCTCTGTCTTATTGACACAAGCAAGGGTGTTTTGCCTGGCTGAGGGCTGTGTAAGGTCTTCTTGATTTGTCCTTGTATTTTCCGAGTGTCTAATGTCTTTGCAGTGGTAAAGAGATTTTCACGTCCAGATGCTGATAACCCAGAATCTCGCATTCACTCTTTACATTATGTTAAACCCAGAGAGTGAGAGGCGGGTGTGCAGCTGTCAACATTTTGTTGCATTTTTTGGCTGGTAGGCAGCTGGGTTTCTGACTCCCTCCGACTCAGAGACTGGATTTATTTATTTATTTTTCACTATATAAAATGTGTTTATAGTGTTGTGACATTACCCAGGGTACAATCTGGACCGATGAACAGCTGTGTCCCCCCAGTTTTCCAACCTGGGGTGCCTTTTACACTGCTTGGCTGTGAGAGCTACCACTCGTGGTCTGCTCTCACACACCTTCCAGCATGTAAAATACTCCCAGATTTACTGTAAGACTTCTATGGCCAGCCACCCTTGAATTACACTGCAGAGAATCACCAGCAAATTCCCAGACCCAGACTTCCCCCCAAATTGTGTGTCTTGTACTGCACAGCTTTCTCCTGGACAATAAAAGTTCATATAAAGTCTATTATTTTATTAATAGAAAATGATATGCACAAATCCTGTTATCCCAAATGGAGGTTCCCAAACACTTCAATCCAAACATACTGCTCTAGATAAAACAATAAACAAAGTTTATTAACTACAAAAAGACAGATTTTAAGTGATTACAAGTAATGAAGCATAAAAGTCATAATGGTTACAAGTAAATAAAGAGTAAAATGCAACTATAACTAACTTAACAAGCTAAGTGAATTCAAAGCAAAGGCTTCTCTCACCATATTTTCTAACAGTCTTACTGTCTGAATTATTTCAGTCAGGATCCCTCCCCCAATCCAAAGCTGTTACCTTTGTTCTTCAAGTGTTGTGGAAACCCTGGGTAGAGAGAAGGGAGGAATACTTTGGGGCGCCTTCTAGCTCTTCTTATAGTCCTTTCTCTTCTTCGAGAATCATCTCCAGTTGAGGTTCAGGAGGCAAAAGTCTGTGTGGACAGGAACCCCCAGCTGTTTCTTTTGTCAAGATGTAGATTTTTGATCACATCCTCTTTCCTGCCAAAGAATGGCCATTTAACCAGGTGGTAGTCCATTTGAATTTGTTGACACTTGGCTGAGGCATTGGCTAACCTTTTGTCTCTGGGGATCTGGTTTGTGACTCTTCCTCAGACTCAGAACATGTCTTTAGTAATATCATACAGTAGAATCCTGTAGCTTTACATAATATGTTGCCACAGATTATTATTATTATTTACTAGGACAATAATGAACAGTAAATTGAGTTTTCAAGTGATACCTCAAAAGGCATACTTTGTATGAAATTTATCATAGCCTTGTAAAAGGGGTGAACACGGAGGTATAGGCTGTCACAAGTGTCTAACATATTAAGCACATGTACATACAGACTATTATCAGTAAATACACTGCTCAGATGCTCTCTCCCACCCAAAATTTCAAACCTGCCCCCCCTCCAAACCTATTTTTGCAACTTGCTCTGGTTAACCATCTCTAAAAAGATCTAGCAGGAATAGAAGAAATTCAGTGAGAAAAACGTTTAGAGGCATGGAAAAAAGAGGAAGAGTTGTTGAAAAGATTGAGACTGTTTAGTTTAGAGAGGAGACAAATAGGAGGGGTATGATAGAGGTACACAAAATAATAAATGGTATGTGAAGGGAAGTCAGGTGCTTGAATTTATTTTTGTGTGTTATACAAGAGTTTGGGGACATTCAATGAAAGAGAAAGACAACACATTTAAAATTGATCAAAGGAAACTTCTATACAGCACACACCTAGGCCCACTGGAAGGTTTCTTTCCCTTACTGATGTTTACATGAAACATAAAATGTCTGATTCCTTTTCAGCTGGCTGAAACCCTGAAGGCACAATTTCTGTCTTTTTGATTTGCATAAACTGAATGGACAGAATTTACCCTCCAGCTTCTGGTCCCCACAATGAGGCAATAGTAAAACTGATGTGATTCTTTATCATGATACCAAAGTATTTTGATTATTAATTGCATCATTTTTGACTATTTTCCACTTGCTTAAACTGCAAGCTATAGTTTGGTAACCAGCAACAAACTGCCATTTGAGCTGTTAGCTCAGTTCGGAATTGAAACAAGGGTGGAGAGGATCAGAAACGGTACATAAAATTCCTCCTCAGTAGATTGTCCCGTAATGATTATCATTATGTGGACGGAACTTCTTGAATAATGCTAGTAATCAGAAAGAGAGCTTAAAACGAGAGGGATGAATGCCTAAATATCTAGTTCAACACTTCCTATCTGTTCGGTTCACTGCCACTTACCTCTTATACAGACGACAGTTTTAGTACTTGTATTCAGCTCTTCCTTTCCTTGACTCTTTAAATGTAAAAAGAGAAAAACCTAAATTATCTAGAGTAAGTGAGAAATGGCCCAAACCACACACTTCCTTGTTGTGCATATATTGGAATTACACATGTTCAAAACTGTGCAGGCACATTTTCTTCATGCTTTTGAAAAACTGGACCTATAGTCTTTTTCTTTTAAATGATAGCTTCTTCAGCTTTTCCTAAAAGGGCCAAATTCTACTTTCTGATAAGTTTATTCATCGCTGTGGAAACATCATGCATGCATCTGAGAGCAGATTTGGCAAATATGTTTTGTTAACCTACAGTATCATTTTCTCTTCTTACTTTCTAGTCTAGAGAATATGTTGAGCCTGATTTTCAAGAGGCCTCAGATTAGCCTTTAATTTTGAATGCATAACCATTTGTCTGTCTACATGCTGCATTTGCACATACAAATCAACCGATTATATACCCAGTTTTCCAATCAGTGCTGCTAATTAAAATATGAAAATTGTGTTTTCTGGAACAGATTTAAGGCACAAATTTGTAAGGTCAAAATTTGGGTTCTGTTCTGAAAATTTGATGGAATACAAGAGTGTACAAAAAAATCTCTGAACTATGGTTTATTATCAATAAATTACCATTTTTATTGGCTTTAATTATTAGATGCCAAAAGATGAAACAGATCCAAAGCCACTAGGTGCAAGTAAAATGGAAAGAAAGATTTTCACTGAAAACTTGGAGAAACTTCGAAGTGGAATTATTCGCAAACAAGTCGTGTCCGGTCATGAATTTAAGGGGTGTCCTTTTTATAGCAAACCAAGTCTTATTCACTTCAAGGTTGGTGCATATTTTGCATTGTGGCTTCATATATTTACTGTATGTACAGACCAGTGTCTCAGTCAAAAGCACATTGCAATCAAAGGCAAGACTCCCATCGACTTAAATGGACTTTCAGACTTTTAGGAATTAAGTCAGAAAGGTCAGCACATAATCTGAAGCTGCCTGAGGAGATACAATTATGTGGTTCTTGTTAGGCTATGTTTCATGCTAATCAATTAAAAGTAAATTACTTACCATAATAACTGTTTCAAGAGTATGTGGTATAAATACAATATTAATGTAATAAAAAGCTGCTTAAAGAAAGTCTTGTATCCCACTGTCAAATATAATTTAATTATTAACAGGAACAAAAGTTTTCTAGTATTTAACAAGTCATGTTCTCCTCCCTTTTCCCTCCCTCTCCCACCATGCACTGTCACGTCTTACAGAGCCAGTTTCCAGGCCATTGTGAAATGTTCCCCAAATAGGCACACTTTAATGACGTTTTGTAGCATCAAATATGAACTCAACTTTTTGGCCAGCCACATCCATATTCATAGTCACTGCGCCAAAGTTTATTCCTTCAAGGCACATGGGTAAGCTATGTGGTGGGTAGATAACTGATGAACAGATATATAGCCCATACTTCCCAAGCTGTATGCCCTGCTCTGGAATACCTCCTACTATAGAGTACGGAGGAGTGGGCTCTCCGTGGGTGTAGAGGGATGGCAGAATTGGGGGGGAAATATCCTCCCTCATGCAGCCTTTCTGCTGTGGCTTTTCATATACATGGGAGAAAACACATAGTAGAACAGGGCTCGTTCTAGTCCTAGCTCTTCTTCATACTTCCTGTGTTATCTTTGGCAAATTACTTCAGTTCCTTAATGCTACAGTTTCTTTGTCTGCAAAAGAAAGATAATACTTCTCCACAGATACCATATATGCCGGATTCTTGCTTCAGGGTGTTAATTCCTTAGCAAACTTCTCTAGCTCTTAGGTATTTTTATGCTTGAGGACAGGTGGAGCATGTGCCACGCCCCCAGTTGTCCCCTGCTATTATAGCTCTTCAATTTTACCAGTTCATTACAATGCTTCCCTTCTCAGTTTTTTGAGAACTAAATATGTTTTACTTAAAGATTTTGATATTCCTTATGAAGTTTTGAACTGGTGACTTCTCAGCAGTGAATTTCAGAAAGCATTTGGCCATACTGGACAGTACCATTTTCCCATTTAAAAACATGCCCAAAAAAAACAGTGAACATGCTAGAAAAGTGAAGTGGCTCTATCCAAGCGGACACACAACTCTCTTAAAATATCAAACTGAAGTCATGGTTCTGGCACGATGCGAGAAGTCTTTTTAAATCTTAAAGTGCATTATCAACAAGACTGAAAGCTCTGCCTTTATGTGCCCTGTCTTTGGCAAACACTCCAGTGATCATTTCATATTTCTTTTCATATGGAAGTAAACAAAGGATGACAGCCTCATAAACAGATGAGGGCTAGAGGAAGAAATCTTTTTACCTTTTCTTGTTGTGGCTGGAATTTCATACACAATTTTAGTAATAAATTATTAGCTCATTCCAAAAATATGGTTTGCGTGAAGTTCCTATTACTTCAGAAAGGTTCACATGGCCCAATTTTTACCCAATTTTCTACTGGTGGGTAAGGAGCCCATTTGAAAATCCTGTCACTCCACATGCCTAAAGGCTGCTGAGCTTTTTTGAAAATCTTATTCTAATTGTGGGTGCTAAGCACTTTTAAAAATCTGACCATTAGATTACATGTGAGATTTAAAAGTATCCCTATGTTTAAAAAGACCAGCAGATCAGCTGTTAACTCTTTTGTAGTTTCCCCTATTCCATTATTACTTCTCTTTTTACTTGCAGAGTAATTATTATTTCCTTTACTGTGACTGCAGGCACACTAAGGGTATGTCTACAGTATGAAATTAGGTCGATTTATAGAAGTCAGTTTTGTAGAAAGTGTTTTTATACAGTCGATTGTGTGTGTCCCCACACAAATGCTCTAAGTGCATGTAGTCGGTGGAGTGTGTCCACAGTACCGAGACAACCGTCGACTTCCAGAGCATTGCACTGTGGGTGGCTATCCCACAGTTCCCGCAGTCTCTGCTGCCCATTTGAATTCTGGGTAGAAATCCCAGTGCCTGATGGGACTAAAACATTGTCGCGGGTGGTTCTGAGTACATATCATCAGGCTGCTGTTCCCTCCCTCCCTCCCTCCATGAAAGCAAGGGCAGACAATCGTTTTGCGCCTTTTTTCTTGAGTTGCCTGTGCAGACGCCATACCACAGCAAACATGGAGCCCGCTCAGCTAACCGTCACCGTATGTCTCCTGGGTGCTGGCGGATGTGGGTACTGCATTGCTACACAGCAGCAGTTTATTGCCTTTTGGCAGCAGACAATGCAGTATGACTGGTAGCTGTCGTCGACGTAGTCCTGGGTGCTCTTTTAACCGGGCGTCTGGGCAAACATGGGAGTGACTCAGCCAGGTCATTTCCCTTTAAGTTTCGTCTCATGGCAATTGAGTCCTACCGGCAGTGCACTGTCTTTTAATCTGCAGCTAGCAGAAGATGATGGCCAGTAGTCATACTGCACCATCTTCTGCCGAGCACACAGGAGATGACTATGGCTAGCGATCGTACTGCACAGTCTGCTGCCAGCAAGATATATAAAGATAGATGAAATTGCTCAAAACAAGAAAAAACAGCTTTGTTTTGTATTCATTTTCTCCTCCCTCCCTCCCTCCCTCCGTGAAATCAGCGGCCTGCTAAACCCAGTTTTGAGTTCTATCCTTGAAGGGGCCATTCAGTTTCTAACAAAGTCACCCCCTTTGTTGATTTTAATTCCCTGTAAGCCACGTAGTCAGTCGCCCCTCCCTCCCTCAGGACAATGGCAGACAATCGTTCCGTGCCTTTTTTCTGTGCAGATGCCATACCACGGCAAGCATGGAGCCCGCTCAGATCACTTTGGCAATTAGGAGCACATTAAACACCACACGCATTATCCAGCAGTATATGCAGCACCAGAGCCTGGCAAAGTGAAACCAGGCGAGTAGGCGACATCAGCACGGTGACAAGAGTGATGAGGACATGGACACAGACTTCTCTCAAAGCACGGGCCCTGGCAATGTGGGCATCATGGTGCTAATGGGGCAGGTTCATGAGGTGGAATGCCGATTCTGGGCTCAGGAAACAAGCACAGACTGGTGGGACCGCATAATGTTGCGGGTCTGGGACGATTCCCAGTGGCTGTGAAACTTTCGCATGCGTAAGGGCACTTTCATGGAACTTTGTGACTTGCTTTCCCCTGCCCTGAGGCACAAGAATACCAAGATGAGAGCAGCCTTCACAGTTGAGAAGTGAGTGGCAATAGCCCTGTGGAAGCTTGCAACGCCAGACAGCTACCGGTCAGTCGGGAATCAATTTGGAGTGGGCAAATCTACTGTGGGGGCTGCTGTGATGCAAGTAGCCAACGCAATCAAAGAACTGCTGATATCAAGGGAAGTGACCCTGGGAAATGTGCAGGTCATAGTGGATGGCTTTGCTGCAATGGGATTCCCTAACTGTGGTGGGGCCATAGATGGAACCCATATCCCTATCTTGGCACCGGAGCACCAAGCCGGCGAGTACATACGCCACAAGGGGTACTTTTCAATAGTGCTGCAAGCACTGATGGATCACAAGGGACGTTTCACCAACATCAACTTGGGATGGCCGGGAAAGATACATGATGCTCGCATCTTCAGGAACTCTCTGGTCTGTTTCAAAAGCTGCAGGAAGAGACTTTCTTCCCAGACCAGAAAATAACCATTGGGGATGTTGAAATGCCTATAGTTATCCTTGGGGACCCACCCTACCCCTTAATGCCATGGCTTATGAAGCCATACACAGGCAGCCTGGACAGCAGTCAGGAGCTGTTCAACTACAGGCTGAGCAAGTGCAGAATGGTGATAGAATGTGCATTTGGATGTTTAAAAGCGCGCTGATGCAGTTTACTGACTTGGTTAGACCTCAGCGAAACCAATATTCCCAGTGTTATTACTGCTTGCTGTGCGCTCCACAATATCTGTGAGAGTAAGGGGGACACGTTTATGGTGGGGTGGGAGGTTGAGGCAAATCGCCTGGCTGCTGGTTATGCACAGCCAGACACCAGGGCAGTTAGAAGAGCACAGGAGGGGACGGTGCCCCTCAGAGAAGCTTTGAAAACCAGTTTCATGACTGGCCAGGCTACGGTGTGAAACTTCTGTTTGTTTCTCCTTGATGAAACCCCTTGCCCCTTGGTTCACTCTACTTCCCTGTAAGCTAGCCACCCTCTCCTCCTCCCTTCAATCACCGCTTGCAGAGGCAATAAAGTCATTGTTGCTTCACATTCATGCTTCTTTATTAATTCATCACACAAATAGGGGGATAACTACCAAGGTAGCCCAGGAGGGATGGTGGAGGAGGGAAGGACAAGGCCACACACCACTTTAAAAGTTTAAAACTTATTGAACGCCAGCCTTCTGTTGGTTGGGTAATCCTCTGGGGTGGAGTGGCTGGGTGGCCGGAGGCCCCCCCACCGCATTCTTGGGCGTCTGGGTGAGGATGCTATGGAACTTGGGGAGGAGGGTGGTTGGTTACACAGGGGCTGTTGTGGCGGTCTGTGCTCCTGCTGCCTTTCCTGCAGCTCAACCATACACTGGAGCATATTAGTTTGATCCTCCAGCAGCCTCAGCATTGAGTCCTGCCTCCTCACATCATGCTACCACCACCTTTCAGCTTCAGCCCTCTCTTCAGCCTGCCACCTCTCCTCCCGATCATTTTGTGCTTTCCTGCACTCTGACATTGTCTGCCTCCATGCATTCATCTGTGTTCTGTCAGTATGGGAGGACAGCATGAGCTCAGAGAACATTTCATCGCAAGTGCGTTTTTTTCACCTTCTGATCTTCGCTAGCCTCTGGAAGGAGAAGATCCTGTGATCCTTGAAACACATGCAACTGGTGGAGGAAAAAAAAAAAGGACAGTGGTTTTTAAAGAGACATTTCATAGAACAATGGGTACACTCTTTCACGGTAAACTTTGCTGTTAACATTACATACATAGCATGTGTGCTTTCGTTCCAAGGTTGCATTTTGCCTCACCCCAGCATGTGACTAGCCCCTTCCCCCTCCCCATGGCTAACAGCGGGGAACATTTCTGTTCAGCCACGAGCAAACAGCCCGGCAGGAACGGGCAACTCTGAATGTCCCCTTAAGAAAAGCACCCCATTTCAACCAGGTGACCATGAATGATATCGCTCTCCTGAGGATAACACAGGGAGATAAAGAACGGATGTTGTTTGAATGCCAGCAAACATACACTGCAATGCTTTGTTCTACAATGATTCCCGAGTATGTGCTACTGGCCTGGAGTGGTTAAGTGTCCTACCATGGTGGATGGAATAAGGCTGCCCTCCCCAGAAACCTTTTGCAAAGGTTTTAGGAGTACATTCAGGAGAGCTGCGAATGCCAGGGCAAATTAATCATTAAACATGCTTGCTTTTAAACCATGTATAGTATTTTAAAAGGTACACTCACCAGAGGTCCCTTCTCCACCTGGCGGGTCCGGGAGGCAGCCTTGGGTAGGTTCAGGGGGTACTGGCTCCAGGTCCAGGATGAGAAACAGTTCCTGGCTTTCAGGAAAACCGGTTTATCTGCTTGTTTGCTGTGAGCTATCTTCCTCATCCCCAAAACCTGCTTCCATGTTGCATCCATCTTCATTGAAGGAGTCAAACCACACGGCTGGGGTAGTGGTGGCTGAACCCCCTAAAATGGCATGCAGCTCATCATAGAAGTGGCATGTTTTGGACTCTGACCCAGAGTGGCCGTTCGCCTCTCTGGTTTTCTGGTAGGCTTGCCTCAGCTCCTTAAGCTTCACGTGGCACTGCTTCGGGTCCCTGTTATGGCCTCTGTCCTTCATGCCCTGGGAGATTTTGACAAATGTTTTGGCATTTTGAAAACTGGAACGTAGTTCTGATAGCACAGATTCCTCTCCCCATACAGCGATCAGATCCCGTACTTCCCGTTCGGTCCATGCTGAAGCTCTTTTGCGATTCTGGGACTCCATCATGGTCACCTCTGCTGATGAACTCTGCATGGTCACATGCAGCTTGCCAGGCTGGCCAAACAGGAAATTGAAAGTCAAAAGTTCGCGGGCCTTTTCCTGTCTACCTGAGTTGAGAGTGCTGTCCAGAGCGGTCACAATGGAGCACTCTGGGATAGCTCCCGGAGGCCAATACCATCTAATTGCGTCCACAGTATGGCAAATTCAACCCAGCAAGGCTGATTTCAGCTCTAATCCCCTTGTCGGGGGTGGAGTAAGGAAATCAATTTTAAGAGCCCTTTAAGTCGAAAAAAGGGCTTCATCGTGTGGACAGGTGCAGGGTTAAATTGATTTAATGCTGCTAAATTCGACCTCAACTCCTTGTGTAGACCAGGGCTAACTGACTGGGAGCCCCCTTCTTAGGAGTCCCAGATGAATCAGTGAATTACTACTATGCTACCTGCACCTTTTAGTAGGATGATGTATAATAGATGGTATTCATATTTGTAAACAATTTGCAAATTAGTGTTAATCTACGGTTTGGGTAATTATTTAGTTTTTCTTGTTAATAATATGTAGTTCATTGATCACAATGTGCCTATAAAATACAATTCTAAAAGGCAGTAAATAATAGCTAACACTTGCATAGCATTTATAATTTTCAAAATTCCATTTGAAGACAGTGGGAACTGAAGCTACACGATCCCACCTTTAGAACTGGGACCCTTAGACCTGGGGAAGGATATGCACTGGGAAAATTTCCTCTAAATCCTAACCAGTTTTTAAAAACTAGCTGGAGCCATAGTGTAGACCATAGTTTAATGACTGATTTCAAAACTGCCTAGGAGTTTCTGGTTCTCAGTCTTGTGCTCAGAGCACTAGACCCTGAATCAAACTTTAATGTAATAATATTCTTATATGCATTCACTGCAGGCAACAAATAAAATGGCTTGGAAACATCAAGTTGTGCACACAGCTGGCTAACGCTACCACATGATCCTATTACTAGTTCCCACTTCCTTCTTGCTGTTTGTTGTTCAATTGTGTCTCTTGTCTTAAATTGGATTGTTTGGGGCAGGAAATCTTCCTAAATGTGGTTGTACAGCACTTAGCATAAAGGGCCATGATCCTGATAGGGACCTTCAGATGCTATTGCAGTACATGTTGTTAAAAAAAAAAAAATCATCATCACATGTGAAAATGCTACCAGCTCCATGGAGGTGTGATTGAATCTGTGTGCTATTTCTAGGATTTTGATGTAGGTAAAACCTACAAAAAGAAGATAATTTTGATAAATGCATCCTACAGTGTTAACTTCTGCAAGCTGGTGGGAGTCAGTGAGCATCTCAAAGATTTCATCAATATTCAGTAAGTAAACAGGCTCAAAATCTGAGAGGATGACTTATTTCAGCCTTAAAATCAAAACAATCTGGTAAAGTTACAATCAGAAAGCTCTTGTATTTATTGCATTTATATTTTATTCTCAGTAGAGTCAGTTCTGTTAAATAGAGCTATAAAAAATTACCTTCCAAAACAAATCTCATCTCCCTTTGCTATTCCTTCTTCCTTTTCCTATCTCTCATTTATGTCACCAAAACGGATTTTACATTAACATAGGCAAAAAAAATTTCTGTCAGCTGCCATCCTCTGTGGTATGGCTCAGGTTAACTTCCTGATTATTGGTAGTTCATATGAAGGCTAAGATGAAAAGAGCTGATGAAATAAAGGAATAGAAATCTTTACAACAAAGATCATTTAAATAAAAATTTCTAGGGATGTCTACATTAATTCTTTAACATAATATTGACAATAGATTATGTTGCAAAATATTTTGTCCAGTTGGGACAGATTCCAATAAACGACTATATTGATAAATTCCTTTGTATACCTATGAATCAGCAAATGAGAGCATCCCAGGTCTGTTTCTTTTTAAGCATCCTTCATGGGCTAATCTTAGATTGAGATGTTCTGAACCCACAAAAATATCAATTATTCCCCCAAGAATTCACTAACTTTAATTTAAAAAAATACCAAGGAAATATCACATTTATTTGGAACTCTATTAAACCAAACAAAAGAAGACCAGTTACGATCAGGCTTAAAAGTAAAAAAAGCCAGCATTGTGTGTGTAAATGCTATTTATTAACAGATGAAACAGCTTGAACCAAACTTGCTTGCTTTGCATATAATTGAAATTAAAAGTTGCCAACTCTTCAGGCTAACCTGAGGAAATAGTTTCTGACATTGATATTTCTGTTGTACCCCAGTGAAGTGACACAATATATTGCCCATTGAAATGAACAAGTCATGTTAATACAATAACTGATTTCATACTCGAGAGATTCTATTTTACAGCTCACTGCCCTCTGCCACTTTGTAGTGATAGGCTGTGCTTTGAATTTCTAGCCACCTCAATAAAATAAGCCATGGGGCTTAACAAACCAACCCCCACCCTTTCAGTCCCTACAACAGTGTATTGGAATATCAATAACATACAGTTACTGAGTGAGCACAACCTTCTAGAGAGCTAAAAGTTCTGAATTCAATCTGCTGTAGAAGCTCTAGTTAAATTTTACCTCTTGCTTTCAAATATCCTTCTCAATGCTGCCTTTCATGGCCCTTTGCAATTTTAATTTAATTTAACACATTTTGAATTAGAAATAGGACATTTGACTCTATAGACTAGTTTAAGCTATTACAGTATCTTGAACATTGTCACATTCATTGTTAAAGGGGAAGAGGTTAGATGCTGAACAATTTAGTCACAGACTCATGGAGAAACAGATGCAAATTTGACCCCAGTTCAAGAAAGCACCTAAGCACATGCTTAATTTTAAACATTTAAAGATTTTAAAAATTTTAAGTGCTTTCCTGAATAGGAGTCTAACTTTATGCCAGTTTTGGAGTCTACTGTACATTGATCTAAAATTTGAACCAATTATTTTAACTATTAAGACTTCTTAATTAAAATTAAATGAATATACTTTTTTATGGATTAGGAAAGCCATTTTCTTACACATCTTTGGATGCTCTTGTGGATTGGTTAATTTTTTCTTCATTTAGCATGTTCATTGAATTGCATATGTAATTCAACATCCCTGATATGTGATTGAAATATAAATTACAACTTGCTAAAAATACTAAATCTTACCTTGGTATAATAGGTTTGTCAAAGTACCTTCCAATTTCAAATTAAGCTTCAGGTACTGTGAGCAAAGTACATTAATGCAGTTTTTGTGAAACTGCATGGAAAAATATATCTGAATTAATTTAGGTTTCAAAAACGAAATTATACTCTTCCCTCTTACATTTACCAAGTAGCTAGCTAGAAATTGTATCTATATATGTTTTTTCCAATAAGACTGTGTAAGATAATATACTAATTGCTTGTACAGCACAGGTCAGATTTGTACATAAGGTGTACTGTGTAATGCTTTTTTACCTTATCTCAAGTAGAAAGCCATAGATTAACAATTTATTACTCCAGCCAATTTTTGCCAAGCATTCGGAAACTACTGAGTAAATCAAAGCTGTCTTAATAGCTGACTTACCTATCTTCCCTTAAGAGAGTCGCTCATGTGGATTTTCTTGCACTGTTAGAATTTTTCCATAAGGCAGGTAGTTTTAAAAATAATACTAGTGATAGAGAGCATTTCCACCAAAGGACAACTATGTTCTCATGCTAATGAACATACTGCACTGCACATGGGAGTCATCAATCAATGAGCAAGTTAAAAACAAACCCATTTATAACTAGAATATGTGTTCCAATTATATGGGTTGTATGCATGCACACATGGCCCATGGCAGCATGGAGTGTCTCCCTCACTGCTACTTCTAGCTATTGCCAGGTCAAACTGCCTCAGACAGTTACTGCTCCCTCATGGGCAGATCCGAGGGCCAATGGATCCAAGGAGTTCACAGACCCCTGACTCACCACTGAGAGTCCTCATCCCTCTACATGTTCCCACAGAGTAGTCTGTCCAGGAGCTCAGCACACAAAGGGTAGCTCTGGAGTCATCCTGGACTTGATCCTGCATCATCCAAGTTAATGGGAGTTTTTTCATTGACTCAAATAGGAGCAGACTCAAATCCCCATATAGCTACCCATATGGAAAAGGGCTGTAGAACTCAATATGGATGTAACCAACATGGTTCCTTAGATATTACTCCAAAAGCTTCTAAAATGTAAGAGTCTTAAAGAGACATTCTGTAGAATTCTATAACAGGGATAGAATTCTCTATTAAGTTCTACAGGACCATTCAAAACCCCAGTTTGAAAGGATCTCAGTTTCTATAATATCCTGTAGGAATTTTCCATAAGGGACTCCATAGCTGTCCACAATACTCTCCCCCATCACACACACACGAACTGCAATAATGCAGCCGTGTTAGGGGTGCAAGGAGATACAGTGTGAATGAATGTACGTAATATGTTGAAGAAGTAAACATTGCAAATGTTTGGACCTTGATGTTGATTACTCTCCAATGAAAGCTCATCATCTTTGCCATTTCCAGGCTGTACTGGCTGAATTTAGGCTACCTTTGCAGTTGAGGGTCCTTGCTAAGAGCGAAGATTAGTCCAGCAAACTTTCTCTAGACTGTAAGCATGTTTCAACCCCAGAAGCTTGAATGGTGTTCCCTTTTTCCAAGTGCGATTGGAGGAAGATTTTTTTAAAATGCTCCTTTAAGTTTTTCTTATGATATAAGGTGTGATTCTAACAGTGCCAAGATAGTCCAGCTTGCCTGGGAACTCCCCTTGCTAATAATATCCAGTTATTTCATTTGCTTAGTTTCCATCTTCTCTGGCATATTGCCAGTACAGACCCTCAGCTGTACTTAGCAGTACTTAGAATGCAGCAGCTAGATTTCTTGTCTCACAAATCCTGTTTCAGTCACAATTGAAAAGAAGTTTAATGGTCTCACTGAAGTCCCTGGTGGACTTTTTCTTCACATCACAAAGACCGTAAAATATGGCACAATTTGAAATGACTGGCAACTTCTACTCAGAGGATAAGATATAAATGTTGCTGTCTGTACAATTTGCAACCGACAACACATACTGTAATATTGTGTGGTCAGCTTGCAACTGCATGGTTCTTTTTAATTTATCTCTTTTTTTTCCTTGCTCTGGAACTTGATTAGCAGAGGTATTACAAGTCAGGATGCTCAACAGACACATGTAGATATTAGGAGAAGCTGTGTCCTAGTAGCTAGAACAGGGGACTGAAGTCAAAAGACTTAGGTTCTATTCTTGACACTGCTACTGGCACTTTGTATGATCTTGGGCTAATCACTTCACCCCCAATGCCTCAGTTTCCCCATCTGTAAAATGGGTACAATAATACTCGTCTTTTTAAAGCACTTTGAAATTTTCCAATGAAAAGCTCTATACAAGTACAAAGTGTGATTATTTATTATTTCTCAGTGTTTGCACAGCCTTTCACTGGCCTGTCACTCTTTCTGACTTGTGTGTAATAAATTCACCAAAGTAAAAATATGTAATTTTCCTGTGAATTTTGGGAACTGGATTTTGATATATAAATCTAACTCAGTGCCATACATTTATGATCTGCACAGCTTTGATCCACCTGGCCAGATGTCTGCTGGAATCTCATGTGAAGTGGTGGTAACATTTAAACCAATGGTAAGTGCACTTTATGCAGCAATTATAATACAGATATGTTAGTTACCAGATGGTGTGAATAATAGTGTTATCCACCCACCTAATTTGATAATAGTATCATTTTAGTACAATTTTGTTTATTGTTAGAAGAGAAACAAAGATAATTACAACCTTAAAAATAATATTCTAATTTAACTATCTTGTACACCACACACTGGCATTTTCTAGTGCAAATTTTTTTTTATAACTCCAAGCATTAAGTATATCTGTAGCATGTATTCTCAGGCTGAAAATTGCTTCAAACTGGAACATGTTAGATGTTAGCTTCCTGAAATAAGTTAAATAATTTGCAAAAAAAGATTGCAGTTACATAGAAACCTAGACACACTAAAATTATGTTACAGTATCCAAGCTTAAGAATGTATTTATTTCTTCTTTACTGTAATTAGTTGGTTTATTAACTTTTTCAGATGACTAAAGATTTAATGATTAATCTGTTTAGATGCATCATTAATTTTTTAAAATTATTTTGTTTAGATAAATGAAGTTCTTGAAGGAAAAGTCACATTTTTAGCTCAGAATGGTTCCTTTTCCATTCCACTGAAATGTACAACCAAGAGATGTGTTGTAAGTCAATTTTTTTAACATTAAATACTTTGGATGAGAGAGTCCAGTGTAAGAGCAAAATGAATATAAATATTAGTGAGAATACTTAGAAATATATACACTTTTCACTTATTCCTCTCTGTCTAAAGTATTCTTTTACCATAATGATTCATTCCTGAATAGATTTTTCTATGAAAGTGCAGCACTGTTAGCATATTTCATAAAGATTTGTTTATAGTTTGTTTACTAACATGCTTACAAAGAACCTTACAACGTCCAACATTTGTGCCTAGTAGATGCATTGTTATATTTTTGAGTTAAACAAGAAATGCTGTTTTTTTAAAGTCTCACGCCCCAAGCTCTACAGAGATTTATGCATGTGCTTATCTTTAAGCATGTGAGTACTCTAATTGGAGTCAGTGGGACTCTTACTACTACTATTTATTAATTATGTGGAATACAGAAGTGCCTAGGTCCCCTAGTCATGCACAAGGATCCCATGGGGCTAAGGGCTGTACAAACACAGAACAAACAGATGTTCTGCCTCCAAAGAGCTTACAAGGTACTCATGTGCTTATAGTTAAAATCTGTTAAAATTATAGTTAAGCCTTTATCATTTGGGTCCTCTAATTAACATGCAAAAAGGGTAGGTAAAATGCGTGGTACATGTAGCCAACACCCATTACTTTTCCTTCTCGTTTTATTTTGAACATAACATTACAAAATGTATTTCATATTTTACTGGAGGGGAAAATAACTTATTGTATGAGAAGACATGCTATCTTACACATTACAATCAAATGCTGAGGGTTTCACTGAGACCTTTACAAAATCACTTTAACATATACAGCTCACCATGAGCTGTGATCTTAACTTCCAGTGGAAATCAGTTGGGAGTTGTTTTAAAAGTTGTGGCACAATATGACAGAAGAGCGAGGAAAGATGTTCAAAGTCACAAACAGAAGTTGCGTACCTTACTTCCTTACGTTTCTTTGAAAATCCAGCCTATGTCTCAGAATTTGTTCATAAGCTTAGCTTTCCATATAGACAAAAAAACATATAACATCTTTAGATCCCTCCATCTATTCATAATAAAACTTATAAACTATCTCTCCTTACGCAAAGTATCAGCCTTTAGAAAAATTTTAAACCTGGTTTTAAATGAGGAACATACACCTATTATATTTAAGCTATGACACACAGTATTTTCACAGGAGGCACTAGTTTTTCTTAAGTGGGGGCATTTGATTTCTCCTGAGCTACTTTGAAGAATGTACTTTGGCAGAGCAATAGCTCTTTTGAAACTTCCTGATCAGATAAGTGAAGATATATCAGTCACAAGATTGCATCACAGACCAAAGGAGATGTGTGCCTACAGACTGACACTAAACAAATCTAGACACTGGATGGAAATGGGTATGCAGGATGATTTTTCCAGTATAGAAGTCTCTGAGGAATGAGGGTCGCATATACAAAATTTGGAGTATTACTAGCAGTCCTTTTAGCAGCACAAACAGGTATAAAAAGGATTTAGACACAGGAGAGCTATCCTGGAGTAGAACTGGGCAAATTATAGATTTTTCAGTTCATTGGCAATTTTAAAATAAATAAATAAAATTGATTATTTTAAAGTTGTGTCAGATCAAACCAAAAATGAAATTTTTCGAAAATTTTCCATTGAATCAAAGAGTTGAAAAAAATTCATTTCAGGTTGAACAAAATGTTTTATTTTCATTGAATTTTTTTTAAAGTTTAATTTTAAAAATAAAATTAAAGGATATTTAAAAATGAAAAATTATTTTGAACAAAAATGTAAACATTTCATTTTGAAAATATCAAAATGTAATGCTTTGATTTGAGGGGTTTTGGGGTTTTTTAAAGATTTTTTTTTTCTTGATTTAAAATGTTAGGCAAAAACAATGTGAATTTACAAAATGTTTCCACGTTTTCAAATTTGCATTTTTTGCTGAAAAAAGTTTCAGTCGAAAACATTTGTTTTGCTCTAGCTTGGAATTTTTAGTATTGTTGTTCAAATTCAGAAAAGTTTGAGCTTGGATTGTTTAAGTTCCTTTATTGCATTGCACATTGAGAGCTCAGCAGACAGCAAGTTTTACTCAGAGATAGTGAAACAAAGCAAAAATAATCAAATACATAGAAGAGGAAAAATAGGAAAATAGAAACTGTGAAAGGAAATGCAGTGAATTATTCAGGAAGTCCTCAATCTATTAAACCACTTAAGCATGTGCTTAAATTTAAACACATGAGAAGTCATTTTGACTTCAGTAGGATTACTTGATACTGAAAGTGGAGCATGTACTAAGGGTATGGCTACACTGGAAACTTCAAAGCGCTGCCGCGGGAGTGCTCCTGGGCAGCTCTTTGAAGTACAAGGGGATTAGCTCAGAGTGCTGGAAGCATAGCTCCCAGCGCTCGAAGCCTGTCCACTCTAGCGCTTTAAAGCGCTCTCACTTGTTGCGCTCAGGGGGGTGATTTTTCACATCCCTGAACCAGCAAGTTAGAGCGCTATAAAACGTAAGTGTAGACAAGCCCTAAGGGCATGGCTACACTTGCAGATGTAGAGCGCTTTGAGTTAAACCAGCCTTTGTAGAGCGCAGTAGGGATGTGCTGCAGTCTGTCCACACTGACAGCTGCAAGCGCACTGGCGTGGCCACGTTAGCAGCTCTTGCAACGGCTACAGAGAGCAGTGCATT
The DNA here is from genome assembly GCF_009764565.3 of Dermochelys coriacea. Classification (NCBI taxonomy): domain Eukaryota; kingdom Metazoa; phylum Chordata; order Testudines; family Dermochelyidae; genus Dermochelys; species Dermochelys coriacea. The sequence goes on along the minus strand of NC_050085.1, from coordinate 17,513,129 downwards.
CTGGTAGCTATCCCAGCATGCAAGTGGCTGCAACGTGCTTTTCAAATGGGGGGGAGTGTGACAGGGAGTGTGTTGTGTGTATGTAGGGGGAGAGAGTGTGGGTTTTTGGGGGGCTGAGAGCATGTCAGCATGCTGTCTTGTAAGTTCAGACAGCAGCAGACTCCCCCTTCCCCCCCGCCTCTCTCTCTCTCTCTCTCTCTCTCATACACATAATTCCACAGTAATGGTTTGCTTTGTCTCAGAGCAGATAAGCAGCCAGCTGTCAGAAACGGAGCTTTCAAAGGGCATATCCTCATTCCTGCAGTGATTCCAAAACAATGACAAGAGTAGCCACTTGACTTAAGGGGATTATGGGACATTTCCGGAGGCTGATCAGACCACAGTAATGCAACACCTCGTTCACACTGATGCCCAGCGTTTTAGCCAAGGCGCACCAAGTGTTAATCTTCTCGCCGAGGTGGAGTACCAGGAGTGCACTAACCGCAGAGTCAGAGCGCTCTACATGCCTTGCCAGTGTGGAAGGGTAGTGAGCTAGGGCACCCAGGGCTGCTTTAACGTGCTTTAACTTGCAAGTGTAGCCAAGCCCTAAGTCCATCATTTTTCTTCAACAAAAGGTGCTTCTAATCATCCCTCTGTTCCTTACAAGTCAAGGTAAAAAAGTCAACCCTTGAAATGAGCAACTTTTTGTTGATTTCCCATAGCCATGAACATAGACGCTGTCTTTATGAGTTGCTGGGGGGTGCTCGACCCCTGCTCCATCGCAGGCCCTGCCCCCACTCCATCCCTTCTCCCAACCCCCCACTCCTGCCCTGTTCCACCCCTCCTCCAAGCGCACCCCACCCTTGCTACTCCACCTCCCCCCAGCACCTTCTGCACACCACTGAACCGCTGATCCGTGGGAGGCACTGGGAGGGAGGGGAGGAGCTGACAGTCAGGGCCACCGGAGGGTAGGAGGTGCTGGGGGGAAGGAGGAAGAGCTGATTGGGGGGGCTATCAATAGGTGCTGAACACCCACTATTTTTTTCCATGGGTGCTCCAGCCCTGGAGCACCCATGAGTTGGTGCCTATGGCCATGAATACTGGTATTAAATATCACTGTAGTGCCTGATTCAGAACTTCACCCCTGACTTGGCAGCAAATTGCCAATAAATAAATTGCCTAATAAATCAGCTGCTCTAATATCTATTTGCTACTAAATGTGAAATTTAGCAGCACAGCAAACCCATAAGAAAATATCTCAGTGATCATAAAGCCTTTGAGTTGTGTATATGGATTTGAAAGAGAAGATGGCCAGTTCTCTGCTATTATAGATTCAATGATTTTCCAGGCCATTACAATTATGTACATTCTGTATTTCACATAACTAGAGTCTTTGTCAACCAAAGTAACTTGCCTATGTCTTTGCTTCATTTAAAGTTGCCTCTTATAAAATGGATTTGTTTTCCATCCCTTTCAAAAGAAATAATACTTTCTATGGGAAAGGGTCAGTGGAAGCTTTAAAGAAAGATGGGGAAAGGGGAAAGTTCTGAACTATAGAATCTTTAAAATTTTACCAATTGAAGTGTAAATTGTATAAAGAAACATTCTGTATGCTTTAAAAGTTTGTGGGAATTCAGTCCACTGTGGTCCGCTAACAGATTGAAGGTTAACAAGTTTTACAAAAGAAAGACTCATTCTCTTCAGCCACTTGATGCTTGAAACTATTTCATATGCCTCTTCCATAAACTTAATTACAAGATCAATGAAAATTCCACCTCTACTAATGAGTCACTATGAGGTTAAAGCTGTTATAGACCTAACAAGCTAGAATGTGTCACAAATTGATCGCGAGTCAATACAATACATTGGACACTCTTCTTTTCCAACATGGTACCAGCAAGATAAGTCCACCTAATTGTGAACAACAATTAAAAAAGAACAACAGCGCCAAAATCTGCCCTGAAAACCAATGTATAAATACAGAATAACTCCCTGGATTTCATGGGAGTTACCACAGATTTATGCAATGATGTAACTAATCACAGAATCTGGCCAACTGTTTCCAGCATCATTTAATGGAGTGAAAGGAAAGTTGTTCACTTTAATATGACTTTGTTGTTCAGATGGGTTGGCTTCTACACAAAAGACAGAAGAGTGCCCATAATTTGTGTCATTATTTGACATTGTCTTTGACGAGGTAATAAGGACTTCAAAATCTTATGCTCAAAATGGTAGGTGTTCATTTAATTGACATTATTGATTACCTAGGTCAGCAGTAATTATGGTTTTTCTCCTTACAGCTGGCACTAGATAAAGAGCTCATTGACTTTGGCACTCACGTGGTGGGGGAGACAATTTCACGGACGATCATCCTAACAAACCATGGCGCTTTGGGAACGAGATTTAAACTTCAGACATCAACGGGTGACAATGGCACATGCACAACAACAGCAAAATCTTCCCTTGAAAGAATGGTGGGTCCAAGGGCATTTCATCAGACTGATTTAGACACTCCAGCCAGTAGAGCTTATTAGATTTGAAAAACAGTTATTCAACATTGACAACTGCAAGCATTCAAAAATAGAGTCTGGGCCTCCCAAAATATCATGGAATCAGTTTAAAAATTATTAAAAAAATGTTTTTAAATAATACATTTTGGGTTTTCTGAGCATTTCAGGTATACACAGGTCACATTTTCATTCTTTCCTCTGCAACCACAAAGTTAGAAGCTTATTTTTTTTTAAAAAAAAGAAAGCTGGGATAATTAGTTGATTCCAGGGTGGCATTTCCAGTGAATCTGTTTTTTTTTTCTCCAGTGTGGTTTTAAAAAAATCATACCAATCATATCATGTCCTGTAACTGCTGTCTTGATTAACAACATTGTTATAATGTAAACTTTTTTTTTTTTAGTCCCACAGTAAATCAATGGGACAATTTGAGGATATTTCATAATCAGCCCAATCTTTATCATCTTTTTATATATTGGAGTTTAATTGGCTCCAAGGTATTTCAAAAGTAATCTCTTTTTTAAATTTTAAGAAAGCGATAGACCTGTTATAAGAGAGACTGTCAAACATAATGTACAATAAAACTGCTGAGCCGACGCTTCACCATGGTTTTCCACTCTAATTCTATCATATAAAAGTGCTATTCATATAAGGAAATTGACGATTTAGAAATGACACCTTCTGAATTCACAACTCTTTGTCTATATTCTCTTTCATATCCACTTTCTTTGCTAACTAAAACAAAGTTTTATCACTCTTTATTCCAGTGCAAACCCAGAACACCGATGAAGTGAGCTGTAGCTCACGAAAGGTTATGCTCAAATAAATTTGTTAGTCTCTAAGGTGCCACAAGTACTCCTTTTCTTTTTGCGAATACAGACTAACACGGCTGCTACTCTGAAACTTAACTAGTAATATGGATTCTATTCTGGCTATGCATTGACAGCAGACTTGCCCAGTTTCAAATGCGGAGTCTTTATCGCTGGTAACAAGTCTTACTGAAAGTAAAGTCAAGCTATGCTTGACTCAGATCCAGGGCTGAATTTTCAGCTTTGGCAGTTAAAGAAAAGCACCTGTTTACTTGTGTGCTTTAGGAAATTTGTTATGAAGTCCTTGAGAACCAATACACAATGTCAATTTTCCTGAGTCATTTTCCTGAACACAGTCGCTCAGTGTTCTAGTGAACTGTGATCACTATATAAATTCCATTTCTGAGCAGCAATAATTGCATCCTACCACCAATAAAACTAGTATAAAGAAGTGTGCACTTTGTATGGAACGCACAGTGCATTTTCTCCACACACAATATATAATGTAGATAGATAATAAGGCTACTTCCTTTTGAAAAGTGGCAGATGGAATTGGAGCTGGATGCAATTAAGTTACATCTTGATATGTTTTATGTTTTAAAATCTTTTCTATAAATCATCTAATTAGGTTAGTCCTGCTTTAGATGGCATCACCTCTGGAGAGAAAGCCAGCAGCAGTCCGGTGGAATCATCTATATATGAAAACAAGGAACAAGTTTATCCTGTCCATACTGAAGAAGTTACCCTACACATAAGCCTGCCTGAGAGCCAGAAGACTGAAAGCAACTTAGGCAGCAGCCATATAGGTGAGACTATGGTTTTAGAAAATTGACCTTCTGCAATTTCTGAGGCTAAGCATTCTCCTAACAGTTTCATTGATTCACATAGGAGACTAGAGCTAAGATGCTTAGTAAACCTGCTCAATAAATGAAACAAATAACCATTCCAGTAGTAATATATGTTTTTGTTTGTATGCTGTCCCAACCTAAAGGCATCTGGGCACCACACAAAAGTGACTAAAAATAATGCACTGGCACCATTGTATATACCAAAAGCAGTGGAGAATGTCCCCAGCAACCTCACTCCTTATCAACTACTAACCTCAGGTAAAAACAAAATCCAACTGAGTTTTCCTGCAGAGACTACAAAATTGTTATTGTTCTTGTCTCATCAACTGAACACCCACCTTTCACAAGAGAACCACATGACAAGTTTATTTTTACAACCTATAATTTTAGGAACAAAATGACATACAGATGAACCTCCTCAAACATTTTTCCTTTCATCTTTTAATCTTTATTTTGTGCTTTATAAGATTGGTGGGGGGGAGACTTACATCCATCAATACAGGTATTGAAGAAGCGAAGTGCTCCCAGTCATTCTGATCATTTTACCAAAATGATCAAAAGACAATGAAAATCATATAAAGATTTCTTTTTTTAATTAAAAAAACAGATTTTGTGTTTTGAACCTAAAAGATTCATTAACAGTTCTTTAGATTGTTTTGTTCCAATTATGATGCTCTCTCTACAACATACAATATCTGTATGCTGTCTTTTGGGTAAGATCTTCTCTGTTCTCCATGCATATTAAAGATCCCATGACATATTGAGCATGAATTTGCTGAGTTGGCCAAAATTACCCCTCTTCCCCCAATTATGAAGTATGTGTAAGCCACACACCTCCCAGGTGTGGTGTTCTGTCCCATGTAGTGGCACTGAGACCACTTAGAGACATAGATTAACGAGTCTGCTCTACAGCCTTAACTAACAGCCACCTGGCTTTTAGCTCATGCATTTAACTCCAGAGGTCCCAGGTTCAATCCCACCAACGATGACCAGGGTCTGTTGGCATTACATATGCAGTCACCAGCTGGTTACTGCCCCCACTCCTGAAGTGGGTACTTTTCTTTGTGCAATATGAGTATAGTTTGAGACACTTTGGAATCTTTTAGGAGGGTAGGTGCTATAATCAATCTAAAGTTACCATTATTAAGGGAAAAAGGAGAATCTGGGGAACTACAGACCAATCAGCCTCACCCCATTCCCTGGAAAAATCATGGAGCAGATCCTCAAGGAATCCATTTTGAAGCACTTGCAGGGGGAAGAAGGTCATCAGGAATAGTCAACATGCATTCACCAAGGGCACGTCATGCGTGACCAACCTGATTGCCTTCTGTGATGAGATAATAGTTTCTGTGGATATGGGGAAAGCGGTAGACATGATATACCTTGACTTTAGCAAAGCTTTTGATGCATAGTATTCTTACCATTAAGTTAAAAAAGTATGGATTGGATTAATGGACTATAAGGTGGATAGAAAGCTGGCTTGATCTTTGGGCAGTGATCAATGGCTCGATGTCTAGTTGGCAGCAAGTATCAAGCGGAGTGCCCCAGGGGTGGGTCCTGGGCCCGGTTTTGTTCAACATCTTCATTAATGATCTGGATGATGTTCACGTTCATGGATGACACTAAGCTTGGGGGGAGAGGTAGATACGATGGAGGGTAGGGATAGGGTCCAGAGTGACCTAGACAAATTGGAGGATTGGGCCAAAAGAAATCTGATGTGGTTCAAGAAGGACGAGTGCAGGGTCCTGCACTTAGGACAGAAGAATCTCATGCACTGCTACAGGCTGGGGACCAACTGGCTAAGAGGCAGTTCTGCATAAAAGGCTCTGGGGATTACAGTGGATGAGAAGCTGGATACGAGTCAACAGTGTGCCTTTGTTGCCAAGAAGGCTAACTGCATATTGGACTGCATTAGTAGGAACATTGTCAGCAGATCAAGGGAAGTGATTATTCCCCTCTATTTGGCACTGTAGCCACACCTGGAGTATTGTGTCCAGTTTTGGGCCCCCCATTACAGAAAGGATGTGGACAAATTGGAGAGAGTTCAGCGGCGGGCAACGGAAATGATTAGGGGGCTGGGGAACATGACTTACGAGGAGAGGCTGAGGGAATTGGGCTTATTTAGTCTGCAGAAGAGAAGAGTGAGGGGGGATTTGATAGCAGCCTTCAACTGCCTAAAGGAGGGTTCCAAAGAGGATGGAGCTAGGCTGTTCTCAGTGGTGGCAGATGACACAACAAGAAGCAATGGTCTCAAGTTGCAGTGGGGCTGGTCTAGATTGAATATTAGGAAAATCTATTTCACTAGGAGGGTGGTGAAGCACTGGAATGGTTACCTAGGGAGGTAGTGGAATTTCCATCCTTAGAGGTTTTTAAGACCCGGCTTGACAAAGCCCTGGCTGTGATGATTTAGTTGGGGTTGGTCGTGCTTTGAGCAGGGGGGACTGAATGACCTCCTCAGGTCTCTTCCAACTCTAATCTTCTATGATTCTATGTTTATATCTGTGCTGACCATGAATCAGCTAATGATCCAAAATGCAGCAGCACATCATGCTTGCAACACAGGTTTTACTGAAAACATCACACTAATATTCTGCTCTCTGCACTACTATCCCCACTGGATACAGAGTCCAATTCAAGCTCTCTGTGATTTGGGGCCCTTCATGGGATTGGACTCAGCTCCCTCTGGGATGAACCTGGCCACCTATCACAGCTACATTCCACTAGACCAATGAAACTCACCCAGTAGCGGGAGGCTCATAAGCGGGGAAGACAGAGCTATCACCTGATTAGAGCAAACTGTCGACTATGAACTCACCCTCAAACAAGATAAGTTAAGAATAACAACAGGTCTTGCTGCATTCTGAACATTTACAGTACGTCTTTAACCATTAAATTGTACCCTCTTCTCTCATGATCATTCATATGAGCAAAGAGAAATCATTCTCTAGATCCCCCATAAATCCCCTCCTCAAAAACCTGAGAGAAGATATGGGCCTTGCATTATTCCCCAAAACTCAAGGGACATGAGTTCTGATGCTTTTAACACAGAGTTAGTTACTCAGGCCAAATATCCGGTTTGTCTTTTAGAACAATTTAGTCAAGATGCATTAATCACCGAGGCAGATCTAGAGACAGAAAATGCACAAAGCCCAGCAGAATCGCCACCTGAAGAAGAACCCATTGAAATTACACTGGGCAAGGTAATGTTTTTACTGAGATATGTACGGACATTCAGCTAGTCCAATTCTTGAGCAAGGAACTGACCATGAACCCAATCCTGCATTCTTTACTCAAGCAAAACTTGTGTTGGCTTCTGTGTGAACACTGATAAACCCATAAGGCTTCATTGTATCACATCATACTTAGTGTGGTTTTATTTTAGGCATTTTATATGTACAGCAGAACCTCAGAGTTATGAACTGACCAGTCAACAAGACCCCTCATTTGGAACCAGAGATGGGGGAGGGAAGGAAATACTGTAAAGTACAGTCCTGTGTTAAACTACTAAAAAATAAAGGGAAAGTTATAAAAAAGATTTGACAAAGGAAGGAAACTTTTTCTGTGCTTGTATCATTTAAATTAAGATGATTAAAAGCAGCATTTTTCTTCTGCATAGTACTTTCAGAGCTGTATTAAGTCAATGTTCAGTTGTAAACTTTTGAAAGAACAATCATAACATTTTGTTCAGAGTTACGAATATTTCAGAGTTATGAGCAACACCATTCCCGAGGTGTTCATAACTGAAGGTTTACTGTATTTGCACTCCATAGTTTGACCTATTTTACATTGCCTTTTTCTGCCTAAAATGTACCATAGCCAGCTGTCAGGAAAGAGTCTACACCTATCTTATACTTTGCACCATTTCAATTTTGGGATCAGCTAACTCTGTATCTTCTATGCCTTTTAAAAATGTACAATGTTTTATGTAAAATTAAATCAAATATTGTAGTCAGATGGGGGAATTTTCATTGAATTTCATCCCCTTTCATAGATTCATCATTATTTCATGGAATTTGCAAACATTCCCACAACTGCATGGGATGTGAAGTCTCATGCTTTCACTGAAATCAGGCCACAGTTTGCTGCTTTTATTTTTATTATTATTCATTATATTGTAGCAGCACTCAAAATGCTCTCGGCCTTGCACAGGCTTAGCAAGACACAGTGCTTGGCTTAAAGAGCTTACAATCTAGAAAGATTTGGCGGGGGTGCGGAAATTCACCAGAGAGAGAGAGAAAGGAGATTATATATATATAAAAATAATATGGCCAGAAACAAGGTTTCAGATTAGAGTGAATATGATGGCAGGAGGCTACCTAGGCTCCTTTCAACTGTGGATGCATCCTGTGTGAGATTGGGGGAAAGACAGTTGCCTCTGAATCCACTCAGAGAGATCCTGGAAGGCCCTGACTTATCCCTGTACTCTCACTTTCAGCCGTAACTGGTGTTGGCTGCTTTGGAGCAGGATCTCCACATGTCCTGGGCTTTACAAAGCCCACCGTAGGTTGCAAGCTTCAGTTGGCTTCTGCTGCTCCCCTTGCGAAGGGGAGTAGGAGAGGCTGTTGAGCCTGCTGCTGTTGAATTCAGTGGGAGGAGGAACAGGCCCTCGAGTGGTAGCACAAAAAAGCATTTCTTCATGTATCACTTATACACCAGCCCAGACAGTGTGTATTCTATCCTCCTTCCATCAAAGGAGATGGCAAAACACATAACTGATATGTCACACTTAGAGTCCATGGCTGAGCACCCTCTGGAAATTGAAGGCACTCCGTAACTCAGATTAGGAGCTCAGTTTTTTGAAGGATCAAGCTCTTTAAGGTACTATTGATACATTTTATACTATGTCCAGCATAGTGCATTCAGTCTGAGAATGGGCAGAGCTATATAACTATATAGATCAATATAACGTATTTATATTTATATATCAATATGTACAAAGATCCAGTAATACAGTACAGGCTCAGATACTACCATGATAAGCACAGTGTACGGTCCTATATAGAATAGAATAATACAGCCAGATTTTAATTAAAAGTTAGTAACACTTTTTTTGCATCATGTTTAGGTTACAGAAGGTGAAATTGGACCCTTCAGCTCAATCAAACTTCAGATTATTTTTACTCCCTGTGTCCCTGGGGATGTACGTGCAGAGTTTGAGATTACATTTGACAACCCAAACTGCAAACCAGTGAGTGTTTCTAAGTGCCAGGATCTGGTCCAACACACTGAAGAAAAGCAATTTTGACATCCTTCTATGTGTAAAAAGAACTACAAGGGGTTGGGAGGTGGGGTTGAAGCTGTGGGAAAGATTAGAGAAAAATAAGTTTATAGTCATCCTGAGAAAGGAGAGTGAAACCACCCATAGAATGCATGATAACTGGGACAGGTGACAACTCTAATTACCACTACAACGTATTTTAATGCTACACTTTTATTTCAGGCCACACACTGCTTGGGTGTTGATCTTAGCAGTTTGGCAGAAAATCTACACTTAGTAGCAGGCTGTCTGCCCCAAACCTGGCACTCCCCCAAATCCACAAAGAAGCAGCTCCACAAAAAGAGCTGCAGAGGAGTAGTCCAGACCCTCATGACTTTGTGGATACCCTTCTTAGGAAGGAAGGAGTATTCCCTCTAGGACTGGGCTGAGTCCTTTGGTGGGGGGTCACTGTGGGAGCAGCTTGCATTGTGCTGACCATGATATGACAGACAGACTGCAGTCTCCAGGGTTATTAATCTTGTAGTGCTAAATTAAAAAAAAAATCCTATATTTTACGTAAAAGTCTAAAATATTAGCCAGTATGACACTCATGTATGCCTTCTATAATGTTTCGACAAAAACTACTATTGTTTGTGTTATATACTGGTAAGTGAAAGCTGCAACATTTTAATTTATAAAGGATATTTTCTTCATTGTGTTTACTTAAAATGACTGTAATATTAATAATAGGATATATGATTCTGCTGTTTATCAGCACAAACCTAATTTTCCTTTATCCTAATTTGTTAGAAATTTTCACTGGCCTCTGGAAAGTAGTAATCATTATTGATTTGTATATTCAAATATATAGCTACACTTTTGTGTCATTGGAGTCTCTGTTGATGTGCCTGTTTGGGTGCCCAATCCAAATGTCGATCTAAAGATCTGTATGTACGACCGGCTCTATCAGGACTGTATCATTATTCGAAGCAGGTAAGCTATCCCATAATACATTCATGATCAGCTAATTAAAATAACTAAATAGTGAGATCATAAGGAATGACTTGTCTCAGAAGAGAAAAAAAAATCAAAGTATCATACTAATAGGTAATGAACTACACTAATATAGTGACCAGTAGTATTTGAATAATTTTTGTTTTAATAAAACCTCATAACACCTAATTAGGCCTTCAAAATTTTCTTGGCCTTACCTTGAGTAGACTGAAAGTCTTTTTTTCCCCATTACCATCCATTGGCTTTTCAATCGTCTCCATTCAGGTAGGCACATAACCACAACCACACCACGAAATACCACGAAATGGTTCCCCTATTGGCTATGTCTGCAGAGAAGCCAAGCACTCAGCAGGCATGAAGATTGAATTACCCCGTCATTTCAGGATTGAAGCACATTGGTTGGTCAATGGGGGAAACTCACACTGCTGCTGCATGTGTTGTACCTGGATGGAAGACTTCAGTCTCTAAGGCAGACACCCAGCATCTTTTGCCAGCACTAAATTCGCACAATATATTTTAGGGAGGGAAGAATGTTAAGCTTATTATTTCATTATACACAAGTACATTTAGTCAGCCTGGGATAGCATACAAAGTACCTTGTATTTTTCATTGTTGTTCTTCCTCTGGCTTTCCCCTGTAGTTGCAATCAATGTCAGAACGAGAAGCCAGCCTCAGGCCAGTTCTGCCTCATAAGATCTATAGGGCAACCACCATGGAGGTCAAGCATATCATTAAACAGATACTATAGTACCTCTGTATAATATAAGCAAACCAATATGGCCTGTTTGTTTCTAAAAGGGCCAGTTGTATTACCCTTAACCCCCACTCCTAGCCTGTGAAGTTCTCACTCTATATTATTAGCTAGATATTTAATTAGTGGAGGTGTTTATAATACACTGTTATGTGTTGGTCTTATTTCAATTTGGATATTGTTGGCTTTGGAAGAAAAGGTCTCCATTCTTTTGGTGAAAAGGTTCACAGCTGCCTTTGTTATTGTTTTTCTCTCCCACTTCTGGCTCTTCTATGCAACACCTCTACTGAAGTCATCCCATGAGGATCATGGTGCTGAAGGGTGGGAGTAGAACCAGCAGTAGCCTCCCCTTCAGATCCTGCTGCAGCAGAACATGATTGTAGATGACTCCTCCTTGCTAGTTTGTTAGGTTTAGTTTGAAACTAACTTTACTTGGGTGACTATTTTTTCCTGGCTTCAGGGTATGTAGCAGAAAGTTAAAAGCAGAAAAAAAATATTCTCATTCAGACTACAGGAGTTCAAAGCTTCCAATACACTTGGCATGATCCATGAGTCATTAATGTTCAGAGCCGTTGTGTAGCATTCTAGGCATATTTTGGGAATATCTACACTGCAAAAAAAAAAAAAAAAAATCCATAGCAGCAAGTCTCAGAGCCCAGGTCAACTGACTCAGACTCACGGGGCTTGGGCTACAGGACAAAAAATAGCAGTATAGACATTCTTGCTTGGGCTGGAGCAAGAACCCCTTGGTGGGTTCCAGAGCCCAGCCCAAAATGTCTACACTGCTACTTTTAGCCCCATACCCCGACCCTGAGTCAGTCGATCTAAGCTCCGAGACTCACTGCTATGGGTTTTGGGTTTTTTTGGTGGTGTAGGTATACCCTTTATTTCCTAGATACTTTACATACCTAGCATGACATCTTGTGGCTAAGGCAGTGGCCTGGAACTTGGCAGACCTGAGCTCTATTCACAGCTCTCCAACAGACTTCCTGTGTGATGTTGGGCAAGTTTTTTTTTGCTTTAGTTTCCCAACTGTAAAATGGGGATAATAAAACTTTCCCCAACTCACACAAATGTACATTCATTAATGATTGGAAGATGCTCCGATGCTGTGGTGCTAGGTCCCATATAAATACATAGATGGACCAAATCCTTATTTCAGAGGATCCTGGATTTTTGTCCAAGTACTTCTATGGCCCTCACCACTGTAATATCTGTGCACTGTCCCATGGTGTCAGAACATATTGCAGTGTAAAGATAGTGCTGTAGATTGTTCGTTTCCTAGAGGTCTCTGCAGTGGCTCTTACCTTTAGAGAATGGTTATGTGAGCTACTCTGTTAATTGACTTCCATGTGCTGTTTTTTTTTCTGTCTAATGCAGTTATTGGCTGCTAGATGCTGAGTATTGCTATTTTAACAATCCCCATATTTTAGATTCTATTTAAAGGCATGCTAATAGGATTGGTGTGGGTGTTTTTTTTGTTGTTTTTTTTTTTACACTATTTCTGTTAGAAGACACATATTCTAAACTTCTTACCAGAATTAGACACTGCAGGGATTCTTCACAGTTGGAAAGAAATAGCAGAGCTGTTATCGCAGATATTCAGCTCACAGATGTGACAAGCACAAGTTATGTAAGAGATTTACTTGCTCTAAAATAACCCACTCCCAGGAACAAGATTATAAATGCAGAGGCAGAATAACTTTTGTCAGTTAAAAGTAATTAACTCTCCCAATGCAAATCCCAGGTTCCTGTTTTAGGAAACTGTCAAGTAGCTTAGGCCAAAATTTGGCCAACCAAGGGGAGCAGTCCTGCAAGATGCTGAGCTTTCCAACTTGCATTGAGTTTAGGGCCCTCAGAACAATGCAGCCTGTCCTCAGCATCTTGGAGGATCAGGTGCTTTACTTAGCCTCCCAGTGCTAGAGAGAATACCTGCATTGTTTAAGCATCAGGTCTGAAATCCTAGTACCATATACTCAGACATTGGCAGTGTTGGCTCAGCCTTTCAGCATGCTGGAGCAGACACTTTCAGTCCCTTTGGTTCACTGTGTGGAGATCTTTCAGATGAAACCCGGACCCTTGCCACCCTCCATGGTCTTTAAAGAGTCTGTGCACATGATGTTGGAGGAAGGATTTACTACTGGTGTCCATTGCTATACAGTGCACCTCACACCACTGATCCAGCAGAATGCATGAGAAACAAGCAGAAAGGACTACAGTTACTCAAAATCAGTCTAACTGATTTGATCAATTACAGTATTAGAAAAGCCCTGGGAAGAAAGCAAATGACTAACAAATGGCTAATTTTGATGCTTTCAGCTGTATGCACCAACCACTTCCAGATTCGTTCCTATCTTATTTCCGTGTTCACACAGGAGAATCTCTGCCTTGCAGTGCTGCAGGTGTAATGCCGACAGACCCCGGTCATCGGCGGACAGGATCAAACTGGGGACCTCTGGAGCTTAGTGCATGAGCCTCTACTGCATGAGCTAAAAGCCAACTGGCTCTTAGCTAAGGCTGTAGAGCAGACTCATTTAACTTTCTCTCTCTAAGTGGTCTCAGTGCCACTAGATGGGACAGAACACCACACCCAGAAGGTGTGTGGGTTACACAGGCATCCAGGCTCAGGGGATTGCTGGGCTTTGATTCATGAGTTAATATTGGGGTTAATACTTGTTTACATTTGTTGATCCTACCCATGCCAGATTACTTTTGCCTAGCAGTGCACAGGCCAACATTGTAGCAAGGCTGTCCCTTCACCTCTGAAATGGTTCCACATGGAATAGAGTCCATGGGTCTCTGTAGCTATTGATTCAGGAAGGAAAAATGTGTGATAGGTACACCAACTGCTTTTATTCTGCAACATTTTGGTTTTGAAGCAGGATGAACTCAAATACAGAAACCCAGATTTGGAAAGCATTGTAGCCTGACAGAGAACATAACTGCATGATTTTGCTTTAACAATTCTATGTGCCCAGTGTCCTGTCCTTCACTTGCAAAGAAAGCTTGGAATAATTCCAAGTGCAACATACAAAACTGAGGTGCAATGGGAAAAGAGAGCTAAAGCATTGAGTAAAGTGTAGCTGTTGAGCTGGCAGCACAAACCCACTCGGGTCTGTCTGATCTATTTGCAGAGCAAAAGCCGCTCTACGCTTGAAGTTTGAAGTATGCAAAGAACTGAGTAACCACATGGAGCTTCTTCCGAAAACAGGTTACATTCAAGCCCAGTCATCCTTCAGTGTGCAGCTGAAGTTCCTGCCCAGGTGAATGAATGATATTAATCACCTACCTGTTTAGTATTTAAGATATTAATTTAGAAAGCCTGTCTGCAAAAAGTCAGAGCAGGTCAATTTTTTCCTCTTATACCCACAGACTGCAATGTCTGGACTTCACGCTGTTGATTTCAGTTCGATTGCGTAGCTGTACTGAACTTGGCCCTTTCAAGCACTCTCCCCTTCTCTCCTCCTCCTTCTCTATTCTTCTGAGATGTCAAAGTCCAAGGAGGAAATTGACTTGGATTACATTTCTATGCAGTAATATTTTCCCTGTGATAACAGCAACAGTGTGAAAATCTTAGCAGTTACAATCCTAGTTGGTTACTTCTGTCATTGTAGGGGAAGCTACTCTTTCAGAACAGTGAGACAAACATCAGTATCACATGGTTGAAAAGGTATTTCACTCTCTCATGGGTGTGCCTTCTAGTCAAAGATCACTAATTAGTTAACCCCTGAACAAGTGGCTACAGAGCACATGCAGAATAGCCAAACCTGCTGCTGCATACTCACATTATTGTATACCTTTCCCCGGAGAGGTTATAAAGGTTTTCACCTCTCATTTTGGGATTCCTTTCTTTATTTAAAATAATACCACCTTCTATTCTCAAACATGTCAAAAGCCTTAGTCCAGCAAGATTCTCTGCCTCCCTTTTACAAGAAGACTATGTATATAAACAGAAGAGAACAGCTACATAAACCAAGAGATCCATTTGGCTCTTTAAATGACATGGTCTTTTACTGACCATGCTCTGACTAAGGCTATAATCACTTTTTAAACAGAATTTAGTGAGTCATTTCCTGTTCAAGTATAAATTGAATGGTTAGGTTCTGATTCTGCTGTCACATCCCTTTGAATCTGTTGTAAAACCAGTTGCATCAGTGAAATTACTCCAGATTTACAGCAGTGATAGTGAGAGTAGAATCAGACTTTAAGTCTGATTTCCATTGGTGCTGAGCATCTGCCTTTCCCATTGACATTATCTGGAGTTGTGAGATAAAAATTCTAGTCTCATTGGATTTCAGTAGGGTCAGATTTTCACCCATTTGCACTCAGCCTCTCCAAAAATTAGACCCTCAGCTCTAAAATGAAAATCTAAAGTCAGACGCCAAAGCTTTTAACAGCATAATTTTCAAAGAAAATATAAATGTTACAATTCTTCCTACATATCCAATTCTATCCTATTACAACAGTTATCACCATTATGACAAAAAGAAAAGGAGTACTTGTGGCACCTTAGAGACTAACAAATTTATTAGAGCATAAGCTTTCGTGAGCTACAGCTCACTTCATCGGATGCATTTGGTAGAAAAAACAGAGGGGAGATTGATATACACACACAGAGAACATGAAACAATGGGTTTATCATACACACTGTAAGGAGAGTGATCACTTAAGATAAGCCATCACCAGCAGCAGGGTGGGGAAAGGAGGAAAACCTTTCATGGTGACAAGCAAGGTAGGCTAATTCCAGCAGTTATCAAGAATATCTGAGGAACAGTGGGGGGTGGGGTGGGGTGGTGTGTGGGGGAGAAATAACATGGGGAAATAGTTTTACTTTGTGTAATGACTCATCCATTCCCAGTCTCTATTCAAGCCTAAATTAATTGTATCCAGTTTGCAAATTAATTCAAATTCAGCAGTCTCTCGTTGGAGTCTGTTTTTGAAGCTTTTTTGTTGAAGGATAGCCACTCTTAGGTCTGTAATCGAGAAAGAAAAAAAAAAAGAAGATTTGATGAGATTAAGGTGGTTCTGACATATGGAATAAGTACCAGGCTGTTCAGTCCTTTCAAACTGATCTGTATGGCACAGCATGGGAGGTGGGGTATGTTTATGGTACACACTTGATGTATAATGCTGAGCTAGTGACACATTTATGCAAATACCTCATTGGTTCAGCACTACAAACTCAGTCTCCTCGAAAGAAGGAATAGTTGATTTATTTTTAAATTAAGCTTTAAATGTGTTGAGCAGGAATGATAAGTGTGCAGACAGAAGACTGGGAGGGCTTGGGGAGCTCTCAGTCTTCAGTGCACATCCCAATAATTAGTCATAGGACATGTACTGTAACTGTACTCCTGCTTGCGACAGTCATGATTTCAGCCTATTTAAAAGCAAGATTTCTCATTTACCAACTACCAGAATTCCCCAAGTATTCTGCTTCTTGGTTTCTTGGAGGTTGGAACAGATTCCATAGACACTGACAGCCTAATGTCTACACTGTAAAAAAAAAAAAAAAAAAAAACAACAACATGGCAGTGGGTCTATAGACTCAGGTTTGCGCTATGGTGCTAAAAATAGCAGCATAGACATTCTTGCCAGGGCTGGTACTTGAGCTCTGAAGTCTGGTGAGGCGAGTGGGTCTCAGAGCCTGCTCCAGCCCAGACAGGAACATATACACTGCTGGTTTTAGCACCATAGGATGAGCCCTGTGAAGCCCAGTCTGTAGACCAATACTCTGAGATTTGCCTCCATGGGGTTTGGTTGGTTGGTTGGGTTTTTTGCCATGTAGAGGTATCCTCAGAGCCCAAGCAGGAATCTCTACACTGCTATTTTTAGCACCATAGCACAAGCTTAAGTAGGTAGACCTGAGTTCTGAGACTTGCTGCCATGTTTGTTTTGTTTTTTTGCAGTGTAGACATACCTGTGTGACTTCACCTAGTGATAGCTTGCAGACCACCTTGCATAAAAAGTAAAATAGAACTATGTATTGCAGAAATGTTAAAAACAATGTGTATTTTTAAAGTCACTCCATATTTATAAAAAGGTAAATAATATCAAGCATACCGAACTCCACTAAGAAGAGATCTCATGAGGTTGCCTCTTCGACAGTTTGAAGTGACCTCCTTTACTGAACATTGTGGGACACAGACGCTAACTTCTCCATTAGAAGATTTAGGAATGCAAAAGAAGAATATTCCCGGAATGTGCATCTATGGAAAATTTGTTTTTGCAAAAACATTTAAAATCTTCAACTCTCAATGCCAGAATATATACCTAACCTTTACAGATTGAAAAGTAAATGCCAATATAAACTAAAGAAAAATACCAACACTACATCACCCTTCTGTTTATGCCAAGCAATCTCATTTGCTCATTAACTAGTCTTTAAGGATACAAACAATAAATGTCATTTTTTGACAGCCTCCATAAACATATTTATAAATGACCCAAGGTTTCACAAAGATTGTGGAATAATCTCATTAACATTGGATTAACTTTCTGTTCTTCGAGTGATTGTTCATATTGATTCCAATTAGGTGTGCACTCGCACTGCGTGCAGTCGTCGGAAAGTTTTCCCTTAACAGCTCCCATCAGGTCGGCTGTGGAACCCCTGAAGTGGCGCCTTCATGGCTCTGAATATATGCCCCTGCCGACCTGGTCCCTCCTCAGTTCCTTCTTACCACCAGTGATGGTCACTGGAACTGCGGTTGCTTGCGTAGCAAGTGCTTCCCTTAGCATATCTTCTTGTTTGTAGCTGTAGTTTCTAGTTCTCAGTTAGTGACAGTTGTATATAGATAAGGTTTGGTAGTGGAGTTTTTCCCCCCAATCCACGACCCCTTCCTTGGGTTCCGTGGCATGCCTCGGTCCCAAGGGTTTATGCCCTGTGGAACCTGCAGCAAGCCTATGCCAACAGGCGACTTCCATGACTCGTGCCTGAAGTGTGTGGAGGGAGGCACACGAGACAGAAAGGTGCAAAATCTGCAGAGCTTTCTACCCCAGGATGAAGAAGGAGCGAGATTTCCATCTTAAACACCTGGAAGCATTCTATCTCCCAGGTTCGCAGAACAAGTTGGCAGACCACCTCAGCAGATCCTTCCACAATCATGAGTGGTCCATCCGCCCAGATGTCATACACTCTATCTTCCAAAGGTGGGGATGTCCCCAGGTCGACCTGTTCATCAACTGGAGCAACAGAAAGTGCCAAATGTTCTGCTCCTTCCAGAAACACAGCCTGTGCTCAATCACAGACGTGTTCCTGCTACCCTGTGGAAGCAACCTGTTGTATGCTCCCCCAATCTCCCTCGAGCACAAGGTCCTACTCAAAGTCCACAGAGATAGAGCGGAGTTAATTCTGGTCGCACCAGCGTGGCCTTGCCAACATTGTTACACCACGCTCCTGGAGGAGTCAGTGGACTCCCCAATCACGTTGCCACTCCTCCCCGACCTGATCACTCAGGACCATGGTTGTCTTTATCACCCCAACCTCCAGGCCCTCCATCTCACAGCCTGAAAGCTTTGTGGCTAAACCCCATGGAGCTTCTCTGCTCGGACCCAGTAAGAGAAGTACTACTCGGCAGCAGAAAACCCTCCACTAGGGCCACTTCCTAGCAAAGTGGAAAAGGTTCACATTCTGGTGTGCTCAGCATTGCACACTTCCACTCCAGGTGCCCATCCCACTCATCCTGGAGTACCTGCTGCATCTGAAACAGCATGGTCTCGCAGAGGACAAGCAGAGGAATTTTTTAATGTGCTACATGGATGTTTAACTAGGAATAACGTGCTGAAAAAAAATTTAGGCTGAATATCAGGAAATCCTTCCTGACCACAAGTTCTGTTAGACAGTGCACTAGTCTCTCCAGGATAGTGGTGAAAGCCCATTTCTTGGGACTTTTAAGAAAACTAGAGAATATATTGCTGGGAGCAATCCTGAATTTGCAAGGATAGGATCAATGAGGGAAAGGGGCACAAACTAAAGAAGGAAGACATATGAAAAACACTATCTTTAAAAAGAGTAGATATGCAATTGCAGTGACAGTTAACAGGGGCCTAAACATTTCTTTGTGAAAAATGTCTTTTTGCCTCACTGTTCTGCAATCAGTGGTGTTTGTGGAGGAACGCTATCTAGAGAGCTGGTAGCAGAAATAGTATCACTGTGGAGACTTAAGTATGAGAAACTATTCACTCCAATGCTCTAAGGGTCCAGGTATTATAAATAGGCACATAGATCTAAACATAATAGAGCCTTTATACTGACTTTGCTTGAAAACTCTGAAATTGGGCTGTACGAGAGTGAGAAGTTTCAGCAACTGAAGCTCACACATTCCTTGCTAATGACAAATCTGGTATGTAATCAGACAAAGGGCTGTTGGTCTTCATGTTTGTTTCATTTCTGCAGCCTATCTTTATTTATGTCTTTCCGTTGTGTTGTGATCCCATTGATACTGACTCAGAGGGACTGGTAATTAATTAACATCAATGTCAACAGGAACAGATTGCCTAGGTTGGTTTACTCATGTACTCATGATTGCGGCCAGAACGCAGGAGGCTTAGATACCGATTACAAAGCAAGTTTTAGTTCCTATTTATGGCCATAAAGGTTTTGCTAGTAAAAAAAAAAATAAAGGGGCAGTTTTGAAAATACTTTACTAAAATGCCTGTAAATAAAACCCTGCTGTATAATCAGCTCCTTTAGTAATGCAGGCAAAACACACATATGGGTCTAAGTTCCATTAGCATTAATGGAAATTTCATGCACCTATCAAACTAGACCCTTTTCATGTCCAGCTTTTTCATTCCAGCATAACATTTAAATAGAAATAAAACAGTAGGAAATAGCCTGGACTAGTAACATTTACACTGTTCATTTGTTGGAATAAATTGCTCCCATTCCAGCAGAGCATTTACTCCTATATCCAGGCATACTAGAAGTTAGGAGAATGTGGGGTTCTGGAATCAACCTTGGTGGCTGTGGCCCATGTCTGTTTGAAAGATTAGTTTTTATGCTTTTTCTAATTTTCCCCACATTTCCTAGCTAAATGCAAAGAAGGTATTAGCCATGAAGAGAGATCACTGAAGCACTAAACCTTCTCTCAAAAAGAAAAGGAGTACTTGTGACAACTTAGAGACTAACAAATTTATTTGAGCATAAGCTCTCGTGAGCTACAGCTCACTTCATCGGATCCATTCAGTGGAAAATACAGTGGGGAGATTTATATACATAGAGAACATGAAACAATTGGTGTTACCAGACACACTGTAACGAGAGTTTCAGAGTAGCAGCCGTGTTAGTCTGTATTCGCAAAAAGAAAAGGAGTACTTGTGGCACCTTAGAGACTAACAAATTTATTAGAGCATAAGCTTTCGTGAGCTACAGCTCACTTCATCGGATGCATTTGGTGGAAAAAACAGAGGAGAGATTTATATACACACACACACACAGAGAACATGAAACAATGCATGTTCTCTGTGTGTGTGTATATATAAATCTCTCCTCTGTTTTTTCCACCAAATGCATCCGATGAAGTGAGCTGTAGCTCACGAAAACTTATGCTCTAATAAATTTGTTAGTCTCTAAGGTGCCACAAGTACTCCTTTTCTTGTAACGAGAGTGATCACTTAAGGTGAGCTATTACCAGCAGGAGAGAAGCTGGGGAGAGGGGAATCTTTTGTAGTGATAATAAAGGTGGGCCAAGAACATCTGAGGAACAGTGGGGGATGGGAGGGGATAAACATGGGGAAATAGTTTTACTTTATGTAATGACCCATCCACTCCCAGTCTCTATTCAAGCCTAAGTTAATTGTAACCAGTTTGCAAATTAATTCCAATTCAGCAGTCTCTCGCTGGAGTCTGTTTTTGAAGTTTTTTTGTTGACTCCAAAGAGAGACTGCTGAATTGGATACAATTAACTTAGGCTTGAATAGAGACTGGGAGTGGATGGGTCATTACACAAAGTAAAACTATTTCCCCATATTTATCTCCCACCCCCCACTGTTCCTCAGATGTTCTTGTCAACTGCTGGAAATGGCCCACCTTGATTATCACTACAAAAGGTCCCCCCTCCCGCGCTGCTCTCCTGCTGGTAATAGCTCACCTTACCTGATTACTCTCATTACAGTGTGTATGGTAACACCCATTGTTTCATGTTCTCTATGTATATAAATCTCCCCACTGTATTTTCCACTGAATGCATCCGATGAAGTGAGCTGTAGCTCACGAAAGCTTATGCTCAAATAAATGTGTTAGTCTCTAAGGTGCCACAAGTCCTCCTTTTCTTTTTGCGAATACAGACTAACACGGCTGCTACTCCTAAACCTTTTCTGTTGTGGTTTGTCCCATGTTTCAAACAGACATTAACTGTGTTATTATGGCCTTTTCAACAGTTTGAAATATTTAGCAATAACCAATTTTTATTAGAGCAATATTGAATTAATTGGGAGCCTAGGGTGTTCCTTACTTTTGAAAATCAGGCCTCTCAAATGCCTAAATATGAACTTAAACCTGGGAGTTTCAAAGTGGCCTCAGAGAATTAGGCACTCAATTCACACTGGAGATGGGGATGGCATCTTCAAAAGCAACTAATGTTCCTTACGAGAACAAGTCCCATTGAGTAATAACGCCCATAGGCTCCTAAACTGGGATTTTTAAAAGGAGCTTGTCTTTGGAAAATTGGGCCTTAGTCAGATCTATTAATACGAACACACATTGCTAATTATCCTCATGAAAGCTGATTTATAGCTTGGACCGCGTCTACCAGCGTAGTGAGGGATGATCTTTCTGTATGAAAGATACAACAAGTCTGCTCTACCTCTGACACAACTGCATTATCTGTCTCTTGGATAGAGGTAAATTCTCCTAGGTTTTTTTTGGTTGGAAACTCCCTCCATGCTCTTCCCCGCATTGGCATATTCAAATTCATACAAAGACTTTAATTTAGGCCCCAGTCCAGTGAAGCATGTAAGAATTTGAGTGGTCTATTTGAATTCAAGTGCTTTGCTGGATTAGAAGGTTGATGAATATACCTTTTGGATCATAACTAAACTCAGTTGTCTTAAACTTGTACTTGTTTCAAAATATAGGCACTGAAGATGCAATTATTCCTCCTTAGCTAGAGAGCAGTTATGTTGACTTTAAGAAAAATAAATACATTTTTCTATTTCAGGCACTCTCTCCCAGAAGATGCAGGAAAATATTTTGACACAGAAACCAGGGTTCTGGAAGTTCCAATGACAATAAAGATTGCTGATAAGGTTAGTGTTATTGTGTGTTGCAAGTAGTAGAAGATTTAAATTTTAACAGGATCTCCACTGTCCAAGCAGCCTAGAATTGCAAAGAGTGTGGAAATCTCAATAATTCTGTGCTGCTTCAGGGCCAGATTCTAACACCTTACAGACAGAAGTTACTCGGTTAGCCATCCCTTTGAAATCAAATCAGTAGGACAATTGATGAAGTACTAATCCTTCCTCTTGCTGATGAATCTAATGGAAAACCAACTCAACAGGGCTACGCATGGAGTCAACTACGGTACTCCTCCAAATGAGTAGGGTGGCAGAATCTAGTCCTCACTGATCCAGAGCATAGCTCTAGTACTGATACTAGATACTCTTTGGGCCAAATTCATACCTGATGCCAGCAGGTGCAATTCCATTGACTTCGGTGGAGTTGCACTTGGTGATACCAAATCTCAGTTTGAACCTTTGTGTATTAGTGGAAGTCTGTGATTAAATTAATTAAAAGATGCTCAAAATGGTATAATAGATGGTTAGTTGTGTAAAGTTATTTTCTATCAAGCATCTTCAAAATGCAAACCCTAGACTTTGAATAGTTAATGAAGGTGCTCACTTATTCACTGAGGCATTATGTTCCAGACAGCTTTTAGGTACTATAGAACACAGTTTTATTCTGAAAATATAAAACATTGTACAGCAAATGTACATGCATCTTAGAATTCATATTTCATACAAATGCAGGTGTGACTACATTCCAACATATGGAATCTGAAATACCTAGTGATTCTTTTGGCAATTTTAATTATAAAATAGGCACGTTTCAATTGCTTGTTGTTAAGAACCATGATAAACTGAAGTTCAAAATCAGAATGCTACTTAAATTAAATTGCTGTCAAGGAATAGAATAGAACATCTTAATTCACAGTGTCTTTTTGGAAATCTTTTCACTTAAATCATATACCCTAGTTTGTGCCCAATGTGCGGTTCTTACTCAGTACTTTCAATCTTGTTTCAGACTAAGCCAGTTGAATTTATTGTCCATGCAATTGTTACTACCTCTGATTTGGAAATCAGCCCAGCTGAAGTGAATTTTGGTTACTGCACTATCTATGAAGCTGTTCAGACAACCATAACTCTAACAAACAAATCCATCCTGCCACAAAAGTTTGGATTTGTTGGACTCCCTGAGGTACCTCGCTGGGTTTTCCCCCCTTTCTTTGTTTTAAATATATTTTATTCTTGTGAAATGTTGAAACTTTGAGTGCAAATTAAGCTTGTGACTTACTGTCATGGATCTTGGACAGGGTTATTGGCCTAATGGATAGAGGGAAAGCAGTAGACATGATATCCTGATTTTAGTAAGTAGGGTTTAGTAAGTAAGATTTCAAGACAAGTAGGGCTCCTGGTTATCATGTCTCAGTGATTCCAGATCAAATTTGCTCAGTTTTCAAGTGACCATGTTTTTCTGACTTCCAGCTCTGCAAGCAACCTGGGCTCTGACTGTGTTCTTTCTGGTTCATGCATTATCACCAGCCTTAAAAATTCTGCAGGACAAACTCAGGCCTCAATTATACCTGCTCAACTCAAATTACCCTGCAACTCCCAATTATCCTCTGCAACCTGGTTGAATGCTAATAAGACTGTGCAGGTCTCAGTGAGGGTATAATTTGCCCTGCAGAATTTTTAAACCAAAGTAATGGTGATATTGGAGCAGGAGTGCACCCAGCTTGACACTCAAACCCCAGGTGAGTTTATGATGTGGCAATTAAAGCAAGCCCTACATCTTTTAAAAGGTTTCTAACCACACAAATCCAAGATGGGGTCCCCAAAAAAGACACAGGACTCCAACAGTGCCACTTCCAGAACAGAGCAGAAAATCTACTTCAAATACTGAACTCTAAGACTGTTTTCAGTGTAGCAGCCGTGTTAGTCTGTATTCGCAAAAAGAAAAGGAGTACTTGTGGCACCTTAGAGACTAACCTATTTATTTGAGCATAAGCTTTCGTGAGCTACAGTTTCGTGCACTCTAAAGTGCCACAAGTACTCCTTTTCTTTTTGTAAGACTGTTAAGGCTGACTTGACAGAGACAACTGCTGGTGTTGCTGATCAAGCTAACATGTATGCTGCAGGCATGCAACAAATCAATCCCTTATTAGAAAGGTGTCTAACTTAACAAGAATGAAGAGAATTTTAATTCTAAACCATCATTTAAGCTGAAGCAAACATTGGAGACCACAGGGTCCTGAGGGCTAAGACTTTTGGGGCCTTTGTGGAAATCAACTACTCAAGCATCAGGTCAAAGGAAGGTGCCTGCTGAGTGAAGCCTCCAGGGCACAGCAGGTTGGGCTGAAGCTTCATTAAGTGCTAGGGAGAACCTGGCAACTTGGGGAAGTGACTCGCTCTCCAGCCTTCTCAGAGAATGAAAACCAAAGAGGCTGCTGACATAAGATGTCAGGATCAGTTGTAGTTATATCAGAGCTTCATTTCTCAGATATGTAGGTGGGGCTGAAGCTTAAGCTGTCATTTATAGCAGCAGCACTGACCATCTCAGACTTCTTGGGATCCTGACTCATACAGCACTGCTTACTCATTTTAAAAAGGATTCTTGCAGGAAAAATTGTCATGCGATCTATTTTAATGGCTGCATACAAATAGTACAGGCCACTCATATGGCTTTTAAACAAGTAGCGATTGTTATAGGAGTCTAATGAAATCTTCCTTCCTTGATCAAACCAGCAGACTCCGGAAGAAGTGTTGTGAGAGCTATATACAGCATATGGGGCCTCATCTATCTGAGCACCTCACAAGCATTAATGGATTTATCCTCACAACTCCCTAGTGAGGTAGGAAAGGTAGTTGATATCTTTCTCGCATCTCATTCAATCTTGCAGGGGGATTGTTATTAGGGCTGACAAGTGATTAAAAAAATTAATCACAATTAATCACGCTGTTCAACAATAATAGAATACCATTTTCAAATATATTGATTTCAATTTCAACACAGAATACAAAGTGTACAGTGCTCAGTTTATATTTATTTTTATTATAAATATTTGCACTATAAAAATATAGTATTTTTCAATTCACATAATACAAGTACTGTAGTGCAATCTCTTTATCATGAAAGTTGAATTTACAAATGTAGAATTATGCACAAAAAAATAACTGCATTCAAAAATAAAACAATGTCAAACTTTAGAGCCTACAAGTCCACTCAGTCCTACTTCTTGTTCAGCCAATCGCTCAGACAAACAAGTTTGTTTACATTTGCAGGAGACTATGCTGCCCCCTTCTTGTTTACAGTGTCATCTGAAAGTGAGAACAGGCGTTCGCATGGCACTATTGTAGCTGGCGTTGCAGGATATTTACATGATAGATCGCTAAAGATTCATATGTCCCTTTATACTTCAACCACCATTCCAGAAGACATGCTTTCATGCTGATGATGGGTTCTGGCTCAATAATGATCCAAAGCAGTGCAGGCCGACGCATGTTCATTTTCATCATCATGAGTCAGATGCCACCAGCCAAAGGTTGATTTTCTTTTTTGGTGGTTCGGGTTCTGTAGTGTCTGCATCGGAGTGTTGCTCTTTTAAGACTTCTAAAGGCATGCTCCACACCTCATCGCTCTCAGATTTTGGAAGGCACTTTAGATTCTTAAGCCTTGGATCAAGTGCCGTAGTACCTTTAGAAATCTCAGATTAGTACCTTCTTTGCATTTTGTCAAGTCTGCAGTGAAAATGTTCTTAAAAAGAACAACATGCTAGGTCATCATCTGAGACTGCTATAACATGAAATATATGGCAGAATGTAGGTAGAACGGAGCAGGAGACCTACAATTCTCCCCCAAGGAGGTCAGTCACAAATTTAATTAACGCATTTTTTTTTAAATGAGCATCATCAGCATGGAAGCATGTCCTCCAGAATGGTGGTCAAAGCATGAAGGGGCATACGAATGTTTAGCACATCTGGCATGTAAATACCTTGCCGACTACAAAAGTCCCATGCGAACGCCTGTTCTCACTTTCAGGTGACCTTGTAAAGAAAAAGTGGGCAGCATTATCTCCTGTAAATGTAAACAAACTTGTTTGTCTTAGCGATTGGCTGAACGAGAAGTAGAATTGAGTGGACTTGTAGGCTCTAAAGTTTTACATTGTTTTGTTTTTGAGTGCAGGTATGTAACAACAAAAATGTGCATTTGTAAGCTGCACTTTCACAATAAAGAGATTGCACTACAGTACTTGAATGAGGTGAATTGAAAAATACTATTTCTTTTATCATTTTTACAGTGCAAATATATGTAAAAAATAAAATAAAATGAGCACTGTACACTTTGTATTCTGTGTTGTAATTTAAATCAATATATTTGAAAATGTAGGAAAACATCCCAAATATGCAATACATTTCAATTGGTATTCTATTGTTTAACAGTGCAATTAAAACTGCAATTAATCGCGATTAATTTTTTTGAGTTCATTGCATGAGTTAACTGTGATTAAAAATCAACAGCCCTAATAGCTACATAAGAATAGGATGGTTACCATGGACAATTAGTCAGAATTTCCTTTCAGGCTTTCTGCTTTCTCAAATGTCAACTCCATTGAAATCTGAGGTGACAGAATTTTACTGCTTGGTCACATGTTGTCCAAGATGAGAAATCAGTTGCAGCAGGAAAGGTAAATTGAAATTGCAACCTTCCAAGTTATTCTAGAACTAGAAGTCTGCACAAAATTCTAGTCACCCACAGACACTATTCCTCAGGTGAGTGTCTCGGGCCTAAGTTCCTCAGGCATGTGTTTCTCGTGCCCTTACCCTTTGTTACATTATAACATACAAGATTTCTTTTTGTCATTTTGAAGTTTGTAGAAATTCAACCGAGTGATGGATTTGGAACTCTCCTCCCCCTGGAAAGCCTGAACCTGGACATAATCTTCAAAGCCAACAAGGCAAAGGAATACAGTTTTGAGCTGACCTGCAAGTCGGAGATTAATAGGTATGTTAAGAATCTGGAAACACAAAGGAGTAAAGGTAGAAGTATTACTCTGAATCAATGGTGGAGTTCTAGAGTCAAGATCAGAGTCTGATAATTAAGTCCCAGAGTCCAGGCTGTCTGTACATTGGCAGAGGCAGGAGCTTTGCGTCGTACAAGAGATGCTCAGTGCCTGCCTGCCAGGTTCAAGTCTTTACTGAGTTAATTTATTGCCTTTTTGCCAGCTCTCCTCCTACCTCAACCAAGTCCATCAATATTATATGCCTCCAGCTATAAATTTGCCTCTTATTTTCTTTACCTGCAACTTCCACGCAACCCCTTTTCTTGGTGGAATTATTGAAGCTTTACATGGGTCCTGTGTATGTTTCTTCTGAAGATGCTCATCATCTGTGCCAAGTGATGCTGCTGTAATAGTGAAGGCGTAAGGCACAAACTTTCAGATTGCATCTCATTGCATTTATATTCAGAAGTTCAGAGAGATAATTCAGGTACAGCTTCTCGAGGGAATTGCTCATTTTAAAACAAATACCATATTTGCCTCATTGTGCCATCCTTAGGAATCCTGCTTGAATAAGAGCTACAGAATCAGATCCCCAGGCTTCTGGGCTGTTTAAGATGCTCTGTTTGTGCTGAGACAATTTATGGTGTGTTTATTTTTAGACAATTCAAGCTGTCATGCAAAGCAATTGGAGTCCACCCACCTCTTGAGTTGTCTCATTCCTTAGTCAAGTTTGCAGCAACAGCTTTAAATGATGTATCTACAGCGACACTGTATGTGATAAATGCACATGTGAGCCTCAACCGCTTTACTCACACTGTCCCAAGGATCGGTAAAGGGGAAATTGCCCCTGTTGGACCCACTTCCTTTGAATTCCTTGTGCCAGAAGATTCTCCTGTGACAATTATGCCTTCTGTTGGGACAGTTTTGCCAGGGAAGGTAAATTCATTCTGAGTATGTCAAATATATAAATACAAATGATAAAATCCTATGATCATCTCTATCCTTACAAATTTAGTACCTATCAGTCCTATAATTAATTCATTTTTGTACCCTGATCTTAAAAGAATACTTTTAATGGAAATCTAGAGCTCAATGATGCAAACAAGTACACATGTAACTTTACTCATGGACAAATTTGCATCAATGTTATAGCATAATTTATTTAGCCAAAAGGAACTTAAATGTAGAAAATTTGGTGGTAATCTAACACTGTTGCAGCCTTTTGAACTTTTTAAAACTCAGCTACTATTAACCTTTTTCTTTAATTCACCTGGCTCCCTTACAAAAAGGGGCCAAGGTATCCAGGGTCAAAATCTGCTCTCAAACTCGTGCTCTCAGCTTCTATTGATTTTGGTGGGAGTTACAAATAAGCAAGGGCCAAGTTCTGCCCTTAGCCACTGATGTTAATTTGCAGCCCAATGTCATTCATTGTGTGCAATCTCTCTACCCCAGAAATGCTTGATACAAGTGTACTTCAGACCAGTGTTGTCAGAACAGCTAATCAGAGAAGAGGCAGTTCAAATGCTGCGTAGGGCAGATGCACAAAGGACGATGTTGAAGAAGATTCATGAATCAGAAATGCAAGTAAGAACAGTTAAAAAAATCAGTGCGCTTAGTTATTCTGCCAACTCTCAAAGGAAAATCAAGCTAATTTCTACAGCACTACTTATTTAGCATAAAATTATTTGCAATTACAAATACAATAAATGAAGCCAAGAATCATATACCAGTGATTAGTGGTACAAAGTGGCAGTTAACGCAATCAGCAGACTGGATAAATAGATAAATAAATATAGGGTAACATTTTCAAAAGCTCCTGACTGACTTTTGAAAATGGACTTTGGTTCATAAGTACCTTAGGAGCTCCTAAGTGCCTAAAAGGGATTTCTGAAAATGGGATGTGTATCTAAGTGACTTAGGCACTTTTGAAAATGGGTCAGATTCCCAGCTAGTGTAAATTAATAAAATTCCATTGAAGTCAATAGAGCTGCATTTATTTACTCCAGCAGAGGATTTGCCCTCTGAGGTTGAGTGAAGCAGCTCTAAGCTTGAATTGTCTAATTTCACTTTATTTTTTATTATTTTATTTGAACACCACCAGCTGGCTGCTGATATGCTGTATCCATTGCTTATTGCCCTAATCATAATTGTATCACTGTTATCTTGTGGTTTTGGTTACATCCATCTGTCACCTCTTTTTATATATTTTGATTGGGAGTTCTCTGGGGCAGAGACTGTCTTTTTTCTGTATGTTTGCACCAGCATTCACACAGTGGAGCCATGATCCCTGACTGGAGCATCTCCACAGAATAATCTATAGCAGTGGTTCTCAAACTGTGGGCCAGGACCCCAAGGTGGGTCTGGGACCTGGTGCTGAAGACAGAGACCAAGCCCCACTGCTCAGGGCCAAAGCCTGCGGGCTTTAGCCCTGGTGGCGAGGCTCAGCTTACAGGCCCCCCTACCTAGGGCTGAAGCCCTGGAGCTTGGGCTTTGGCCCCCCTCCCCAGGGCATGGGGCTTGGGCTTCGTCCCCCACCCCACCCGGGGCGGCAGGGCTTGGGCAGGCTCAGGCTTGGTCCCCACTCCTGGGATCGTGTAGTCATTTTTATTGGCAGAAGGGGGTCGCAGTGCAATGAAATTTGAGAACCCCTGATCTATAATAATTTGTAGCCACCTCTGTGATTTTAATAGGAATTGGTTGTCCAAATTACTGAGGCAGCTTTGAAGTATCACATGCATGTTATATTTATATATACATATAAAATGCTGTATTTATAGAAGAGGAAAGACGAAACTGTTGCAGGAAAGAAAGATGGAAAGAAACCAAGTTTTGCCGCTTTCAGACAGCCTTTGAGGGTCAGAAACAGTAAATATGCAGCTGCTAGCAGTGGCTTTGAGCCATCAAAGCCAGAAGAAATAAAAACCAAGTAAGTCAGTAGCAGCAGCTTCTACTGGGTAGCGAACGAATGCCATTTGCCACACTGGTTTCATTAATCTATTAATCCCTGAGTGTGAGCGAGCAATCTAACTTTAGGGGAGAACTAGCCTTTTTTATTACAAAAGGTATTTCCAAAATTAGCAATGCTTCTAATCTACACTGTCAGAACTTCTCCTGCAAGGCAGAGAATACCTCATTATAGATCAAATAGCAGAGCTGTAGGCTTGAAAGAATGATTAAACGTGGCTGTACTATAACTCAGCTGAATCAATCTCAATACCAATTTAAAAGGACAATTGGCCTGTTTTTCAGATAGGAGACTGATTAAACACTTTAATGACAGGTTTCAGAGTAGCAGCCGTGTTAATCTGTATTCGCAAAAAGAAAAGGAGTACTTGTGGCACCTTAGAGACTATGATTCACCCCTTCCAAATAAATTAGTTGCATTTGTATTGAGTAAAATTCACCCAGGGCAGCACAAGGCTCATGCCCACTGCCCAAGACCCACTGACACCTGAACTTGGCAGTTAAATGGCATATAGTTAAGGACCACCACTAGGATGGGGTGAAATTCACCCATTGGGAAATATAACAGTGCTTTAATTTAAAGCTTCCAGGTAGTCATTTTGCAGCATGCAGGTCAGCTGACAGAAAATCAACATTTATTTCATGTGGTACCTAGCAGTTTATTTATTAGATATATACCATCTAATAAGAAAGTCCAGTGCTTGAGGGCCCTGATCCAACAAAGCACTTAAGCATGTGCTTAACATTAAGTAACTAAGTAGTCCCAAATATCTGGGTAGTCCCACTGAAGTCGATGGAACCACTCATATGTTAAAAGTTAGGCATATGCTTAAGTGCTTTGCTGAATTGGTCCCTACATGCTTTGGACAAGAATTAGACGTTCAGTGTAATCCATTAACTATCAGCATATGAGAAACTTGTATTTTTAATCATGAATTGTTTAACTACACAATTCATTCCGAAGGAAATGCATATTTGAGAATTCTGAGGCATTGCCAGATGTACTCTATCATAGAAATATGTAATTTAGGAATAGTACTGGTATATAAAGAGATGCAATGAAAATGTTTGCAAAATGGATTTTCAGTAAAAAATCCAGCTTGGGAGAATCACACTGAGAAGTCTTTTGTCTTCTCTAGTGTGACATTAAGTATCTGAGTTCATAATTTTTGTTCTCTGTGACAGAAACAGAAAAGAAAACTACTTTTTGAGCAGATCCATTGCTGTGCAACAAATGAGCACACAGCTTTACTGCTAAAGTCTACTTTTAAACAATTAAGGATCAATAAATAGTAAATGCAAATGCTTAGTAGGTCAGGTCTGCAATGTAATATTCTGCTTGCTGGCATTAATACTAGAGTGCTCTGTTACTACATGATTTTTGCTTTCTTCTGATTAAGACCGTATTTTTGTACTCTCTAGCTCTGAAGAATATATTGCAGCTCAGTATTCCCTGATTAGGAATTTCACAGGAAAGTTTGAGAGATACATCATACCTTGTTTTGTTGCAAGTGGAGATATTGATGAAAAGAGAGGATCGGAAAATCTAAAGTACAGGTACTGTATAAATGAGCAGCATGAAACCATATGAATGCAATTTATAGCGGATCAGAAAGGTCAGAAGAAAGTAGGGACACATGTTGAAAAAAGTATTCATTTGTTTTTTGGGGAAAAGGCCAGATTCTGATCTTAATTGCCCCATAAATCAGTGGAATAACTTAGAATGTACACCAGCATAATTGAGATCAGAATCAAGCCTGCCAATATCAAAGCACCTTAGAGAATATTTACTATGTAAAATTTATGTGCCAGATTCTGCTGCCTATGCAGATGCAAGAAAAGAAACCAAGAATTATATAGTCTCTTTAACACTGACATAATGCTTTTTCCCCTTCTGCATAGGGTAAGAGCAGATTTCAAATACCAGATTTTATAATCTAACGGCAATCATTTTTTTTCCATCTCCCCAGTCCTTATAACACCTTGTACCTAGAGTTGCACTGTCCTGCTGTAGCACCATCTGTTGTGGTTACTTCAAATAATGGAAAAAACATGATCAACTTTGGGGAGGTCGCAGTAGGTATGAAGTTAGAATTCAACTTCTGAGGTTTTTCTGCCTGGCTTTAATTCCTTTTAAATGTAGTTTTGTTATGATTTTCTTACTCGCTGTAGGATCAATTTTCAAACATAGGCTCCAAATGGGTAAATAGGAGCCCAGATAACCATTTAAGGTTCTTAAGAGCCCCTTTGATGCCCAGAGATGTAATTAGTAGCCCTAATGGAGACCACCTGTGTTTGTGCACTTTCACTGCACACCAGCCCTAGAAATGGAGTGAACATTTAGCAGAGGGAAAAGTGGGAGTGAAATGTAGCTCTCATATGTACAGTCATGCATAGAGATCTGATGCAGTGGAACATTACTCAAACGACTCCTAACAATTCTTCTTTGAGGTTTTATGGTCTTTTGTAACAACATCTGTTAAAAACAAATCCGCTACTAAAATGGATTGTGAAGATGCATTTTTCCCTCCTGGATATAATTTCCTAGCCAAATAGTGTTTGGAGAATACAATGTGGTCATTGACAGGTCTAGCCTCTGCATGACAGCCTTCTATACATGGAACCTT
This sequence comes from Dermochelys coriacea, assembly GCF_009764565.3. Lineage (NCBI taxonomy): Eukaryota > Metazoa > Chordata > Testudines > Dermochelyidae > Dermochelys > Dermochelys coriacea. The sequence continues at coordinate 17,480,219 of NC_050085.1, read as the reverse complement.
CATCACAACCAGGCTGGCTGTAAAATGTTGATTTATAAATACCACATTCAGGAAATCCCAGTAAGGTAAAAACACAGTAGATGAAGAGTGAAAAGTGTCATAGATTGTAAATACTTTTAAACACCCACCTGAGAGGTATCTGACCTTCTTCCTTGAAAGACTGGGAGACACTAGAAGTGTCACATTTGTTGCTTTCTATCTTGAAAGAAGGGATCAGTCTTTTGCTAACTTCAGAACTTTTTGCTAGCTCATTCTTGGAGTTAACATTGGTGGCTTTATTTCCTGGCCATTCTGTCTCACACTGGAGTGCAATGAATATTGTGACACCATAACTAAAGATGGCCCTGGGCAGCATTGGAGTTAGAAACTGGAGTGTCCAATTTAGTGGTCTTTCTTACTGGTTGATTACAGTAACATTTCTGAAAGTACTGTTTTTATACACTTTAGGCCACAGAATAATCGAACGGATTACAATACAGAACATCTCCCAGGAGCAGCTAGCAGTATCCTTGACTGGAGTGTTTACTCCCCACAACCCACTATTCAGTCACTTTTGACTTTGGCCCTATTTCTGCAAGAATTGTTAATCATTAGGATTCTAAAAGCACCTTTAATGGAGACAGTGTAGTTCAGATGTGGTACCCATCTTTCACAGCTAGATAGATTGTAAAATCTATTTTGCAGGGTTGGAAGAAATGAACTTTGGAAGACCACTTCCGATCTAAATGCTTTTGTAAAATTCTCACTATTCACTTTTCTGCTGGCAAATCTCTATTTAAAAACCAGACTTGAGAGGCTCTTCATGCTCATGCTTCAGCCCTTTCTAAAAGAGCAAAAGCTACTAGCAATGCAGCCAACTCCAGCACCAACATGACACACCCAAGCACAGAGAGCTAAAAGCCAAGTTTTTGCTCAACACTTCTCCCAACTTCTGGAAATCTTCAGTTAGAAAAGGCTGTTCTCTAGGCTACCAGTATTGCCAAGTCTAAACAGGGCCAGAAAAATCAGAGAACAACATCTCTCATATGCTGGTTTAATTTATGTGCTTCCCACCCCAGGCAAAACCTAGGGACAGAGCTGCAGGGAAGTTATTACAAGTTTTTTTTAAACTGAAAAAACCCGTGTTTCAGACATTTGAGTTTTGTGCAAAAAATTGGGTTGGTTTTTATTTTCTTTGGTCTAGCTCACTAACCCTAAAAAAGCTAATAGACCACAGGTTGGCTTGAATTATCTTTAAATCCTGCTCTTGTTCCCTTAGTTTGTCACCTATAAACTTGTATTTCCTTGAGTTGCAACATTTCAGCTAGGATTCTCCATCCTGAACCCCAATGGGCCCTTCCTATTGATCAGTCCAGTTGGCACTCTTGAGCCAGGCGAAAACCAGTTTCTCTTAATTTCTTTTTGTCCAAATGAGAGTAAATTGGTGAGTAAATATTTTATATATATAAGAAGATATTTTACACAATGGGAGACACATGGGTAATAATAAGCAATCAGAAGCATTTAAAAATACAAGACTTGCCCAAAAATATATTTTTAAAATAATGTCACTACTGGTGCACAAATAATAAAATCAAGAATGTTCATGCTGAAGGAGTTCTGAGAGACATTTGACTGGTTAAGACCTGATTTTAGCATTTTTTCCATGGAGAATTATATTCATTTATGCCTGGAATGTCTTTCCTAACAAAGGATCTCAGAATGCTTTGCAAACTACACAGACAGGCCATCCCACAGTGCTTTGCAAACTACAAACAGCTCGTCTGAAATGCAGCCACTTCTGGGTGGAGAAAGTAGGCAGCTGATGCACAGCACGGTGCACAATAGTGGGGTCTAAAGACGTACATAGTGGGCTCTCTATTGTCTATTGGGAATGTGCGTGGCTCTATAGGAGTCTGACCCTTAACAGAACAGTGACAGCAGCTTAACATTGTTCTAGTAATGGGCAGTCAGATAAGCTGTGTTCTTTAGTACATTGGTAACACACTGAGGTCATTCTCCCTGGGCGAGTACATTATAGATCCAGGGCTGGATGCTCAGAAAGAAGTAAAAAGAAAAGGAGTACTTGTGGCACCTTAGAGACTCTAAGGTGCCACAAGTACTCCTTTTCTTTTTGCGAATACAGACTAACACGGCTGCTACTCTGAAACCTGTCAGAAAGAGGTAGGCTCCAAACATCTATTTAACCTACCAACTTCCACTGATTTCACTCTTAACTCATTTTGAGCATCCAGCCCCTCATCTCTCAAGATTTCTTAGACAAGGAAATATAAGCCCCCTCAGAATCAGAATAAGAAAGTAGGGCCAAATTCTGGCTTGCTGTCTAAGTGCCTCAAGCCCAGACACACACATACAGTACTGCAAATCCAGATCCAGTGTGAACCAGCCCTAGCTCCAACTCTAACCCCAACATAGGCAGAATGCTACAGTCAATGGGCATGCCCACAGATAAGTGACCCGATGGCCCCTAAGCCCTGGAACTATCCTCTCCGTAGATATTTCCACAAAGGACCTGGGATGTGATTATGAAGAGCTAGGATGGGGGCATTCCCGTTCCATCCCCATTTCCAGGTGCCTATGCACAGCACCCAGCTGGCATTTAGCCCTGGCTTTGTATTGTACCATAAATTCTAAAGCAAGTGTCTGTTACAGTTGACCAATATGAACATCCTTCTTTGTAGTTCTTTGAAACTCTGGATATCCGGACCATAAAAGCCACCCTGACCCTCAGTATTATTGGCCATGGGGTGGCTCCGTCAATTGCTTGTTCTGTGGAAGGAGAAGTGCTCGATATGGGATATGTCATAGCCAAAGAGAAGGTCACTTCCACATTCAAGGTAAATCCTGACCTTATGGAAACTCCCTTGTGTTGAGTTGAAAGACCTGATTAGTAATGGGTCAGTACCATTGCTAGTTGGTCAGAAGCATGTATGAGAGTTTCCCGACAGGATGTTATGCTGAGCAGTAAGTTGCTTCATTAAACATTTTAGCTTTTAAGCCTGTGATGAACACCCGGGACAAACTGGTAGTTCAGGGAGTTCATTAGAAGCTGAGAGTCTAACAGTACTTCTACCTGGCAGGGGTGCTGAGCTGACTTTGCACTGCTTGGGGGAATTCTGCCTACAGAGCCACTGGGGAGGGGTGAGGGTCTTACAGCACATTTAAAACCACCTCTTGAATGCTCTTCTCCCTGGTTCTGTCCAGTACACAAAGGGTGAGGGAGGCCAGAAATGGCCCCTCAAGCATCAACAGCAGAGTTACTTGCCCTTCCCTCCCAGGTGCTCCCCTTTGTAGCCACCTTGATTTGCTTGCCTCCTGTCTCCGTGGGAGGGGGATGTGCCCTGCTAGGGACTACCAGGATAGGCTAGAGAACAGTTTAATTGATTCGTTCATCTCCTGTAGATTTCCACACTTGCTAATCCCAAATCTAGTGAACAGGCCAAGTGCTAGAAGCAAACTGTTAGTCTATAAAATCTTTCACTGTGCAGGCATCACAAAGCTTTGATGGGAAGCAACTAGCATGTATTTCGTGCAGATGGGTTCCAAGAGTGGAAAAAGCTCTTTGTTGTCTGGCAGGAAGAATGCACTGTGGATAATAGTAACCCATATGCACCATGTATGGCACCTCAGCATGCAGTAAACAATTTCAGCCATTTGCACAATACACATCCTACAGGGTTTTAAAATCAGTTCCCCAGTTAAAATACTGTTGTGTCAATGACTCCCTCCAGATACAGAACACTTCCACTCTGCCCCTGAGATACTCCATCAAACTAGAGTCACTCTCACAAACCAGGCTCAAAGAGCAGCAGAGACTTCCCTTCTTCATCACGTCTCCCCCAGGACGGACAGATTTTGTTGGTAAATAGTTTTTCATCTCACTAATCAAGTACGATATAGGAGCCAAATTCTGCCTTGTGTTTGGTCCATTCAGGTCCCCTGAAGCCTTGCAGTGGTGGGGGTCACAACACTGTAACTAAGGACAGTATTTGCTTCACTATAGCAAATGCGTTAATTATTAATTCCTGGTTGGTACAAGTTTACATAGCCTAAGAGAACGTTCCCAAGTAAGAAGGCTCTATTGTTGAGATCTGGTTAAACCCACTCAGCATATTACCCATCAAGCAGCAAGATCAATTTATGTGTAATTAATACTAGAAAGTAAGAATGGTTTAATGGCACTTCTCCAATTCCTCCACGGAAATGGTTATTTTGAAAAACTTCACGGGTGGTTCCAACTAGGCTTTTTAACACCCAGATTTCCAACTTTGCTGCATAAACATGCACCAGAAATTTTACTCATTTACCATTGGGACGAAAAAGGAAGTGAGATTGAAATATAAAAAGAGAGGTAGAACAGAGCTCTCCTTCTGTCATCCTTATATTTCTGTTGTTTTTTGCTCTTCCAGGTACACAGAACTACAGTGGGTTAAGTGTGTTCAACATATTTCCAGTAGAGGGCGTAATTGAGCCTAGGAAGAGTCAGGATTTCACTGTTACTTTCAGTCCAGACCATGAAAGTTTGTATTATTCTGACTGTCTCAAGGTTGTGCTCTTTGGCAAGGTAAGGCAACCTCAGGGCATCTGGACTGTTAAATTGAAGGCTGCCATATGGCTCAAACTGAATTTATCAGCATGGGCATTGGGATTCTACCAGGAGTGGAAATAATTGTATATCGTTATTAATTCACAATGATTTGGAATAAGATCCCTCTTCTCCGTACATAACCCCACTTTGCAGCTGGGCAAATTGTGGGGAGCCAGCATATACCCTTGTGAATTCCTGATCACAACTTCACATAGGTTCCCAGTGCAGAGAATCTGATGAAGGGACTGGGATAGTAGATCCTTTCCTGCAGAGCCCATGCCCCAAAAGCCCTTCCTAAACAGAGGCTGCTCTTTCTACTGTGAAGCTGCTCTGCTGTTCCTCTGCATGGGGAGGGAGTGGTCCATCTGTGGAGCAGGGACTGGGCTTAGACAGAAGCCAGATGGGCAACATCAGGGGTGATATTCCCATCTCCCAGGAGAGGCTAGCCAACAGTTAGCAAGGAGTGCCACCTAGTGGCTGCTACCAGTACTGCAAGTAAAAAGGTTACTGCAAACATTTCAGGTGAGTTTACATTCCCAGATTTCAGAGTAGCAGCAGTGTTAGTCTGTATTCGCAAAAAGAAAAGGAGTACTTGTGGCACCTTAGAGACTAACACATTTATTTGAGCATAAGCTTTTGTGAGCTACAGCTCACTTCATCGGATGCATTTGGTGGAAAATATCTCCCCTCTGTATTTTCCACCTAATGCATCCGATGAAGTGAGCTGTAGCTCACGAAAGCTTACGCTCAAATAAATCTGTTAGTCTCTAAGGTGCCACAAGTCCTCCTTTTCTTTTTACATTCCCAGAGTTTTGGGTAGGGATAAAGTCAGAAATCTAATTGTGGCCGAGTTGAATTATGCATGGTTTCCGCATCCAAAACCATGAAATCAGTGATGAGTGCCTGAAAACCTGGCCCACGTTCACAAATCTCGGACAGGTCATATTTTATACCAGGTAAGTTTTGCCTGTCTGGGAGGTCTAGGATGAATGGTTTGCCCTGTTATCACAGAGACACTCTGCCACAGAATGAAAGGCAGAGTAAAATATATGTCCCCCACCAAGTCAGCAGCTGATTACAGAATGAAGATGACAAAGAGCTCTTGCATCATGGGATATAATTGCATACATAAAGGAGAGACTAAGCTCAGTTGCCAGTGTGTCTGCAAACAATTGAGACAGATTATACGATCGTTTCTAGGCAGCTATTACAGTTGTGTCGAGATTACTATTACATCAAGACCTGGGCTGTAATCTTCAACTGCAGAATTCTTGTCCTACATAGGAAATAGCTCGTGTGATCTGGCTGAAGGGTGCTGCAAGAAACCATATGATGTTTGTGGAAGGAGGGGATCCATTGGATGTGCCCATGGAGTCTTTGGCTATAACATCACCCATGTCTGAAGAAGCAGCAAAAGGAGGTAACAACCTGCCCTTTTTATTTTTATTCTAATGTGGGAGAGTGCTATCAACATAGATTTGTCTGTCTCCATTTGTGTTAAAAAAAAGTTCACAGGAGATAGCACCTCCAGCATGCGGGTACCAGAGTCAAATGCTAAAGGGCAGATTATTATGGATGGGGTTTGACTCAATATAAAAATGGCAGAAAAACTTGCTATCTGGAAAAGAATTTTCTCTAAATCTAATACAGTAAAAAGAAAAGGAGTACTTGTGGCACCTTAGAGACTAACAAATTTATTAGAGCATAAGCTTTCGTGAGCTACAGCTCACTTCATCGGATGCATTTGGTGGAAAAAACAGAGGAGAGATTTATATACACACACACAGAGAACATGAAACAATGGGTTTATCATACACACTGTAAGGAGAGTGATCACTTAAGATAAGCCATCACCAACAGCAGGGGGGGGAAGGAGGAAAACCTTTCATGGTGACAAGCAAGGTAGGCTAATTCCAGCAGTTAACAAGAATATCAGAGGTTTCAGAGTAGCAGCCGTGTTAGTCTGTATTCGCAAAAAGAAAAGGAGTACTTGTGGCACCTTAGAGACTAACAAATTTATTAGAGCATAGCTTTCGTGAGCTACAGCTCATGAAGTGAGCTGTAGCTCACGAAAGCTTATGCTCTAATAAATTTGTTAGTCTCTAAGGTGCCACAAGTACTCCTTTTCTTTTTAAGAATATCAGAGGAACAGTGGGGGGTGGGGTGGGAGGGAGAAATACCATGGGGAAATAGTTTTACTTTGTGTAATGACTCATCCATTATCTTAAGTGATCACTCTCCTTACAGTGTGTATGATAAACCCATTGTTTCATGTTCTCTGTGTATGTGTATATAAATCTCTCCTCTGTTTTTTCCACCAAATGCATCCGATGAAGTGAGCTGTAGCTCACGAAAGCTTATGCTCTAATAAATTTGTTAGTCTCTAAGGTGCCACAAGTACTCCTTTTCTTTTTGCGAATACAGACTAACACGGCTGCTACTCTGAAACCTGTCATTATGCAAGGCACTGAATTTAGCCGTATAGAGTGGAAATCTGTCAACTTCATGAAAAAACTCGCACAGATACAGACAGACATCATCTTCCTCTCCAAATGCAAACAGATGGACATCATACCGAAAGGACTGAAGGTAAAAAATCCATAACAAACTACATACCACACAGACTATGCTGACAGCTTGTGCCACACACTCTCAAGGAAACTGCGGAACCACCTGATCAACATCCTCTACAGCAAACAGGGAAAGATTAAGAATGAGCTCTCAAAACTGGATACTCTCATAAAGAACCAACCTTCCACACAAACTTCCTCGTGGCTGGACTTTACAAAAACTAGACAAGCCATTTACAAAACACACTTTGCTTCTCTACAAAAGAAAAAGGACACTAAGCTATCTAAACTACTATATGCCACAAGGGGCCACAACAATGGTTCCCGTAACCCACCCAGCAATATTGTTAATCTATCCAACTATACTCTTAGCCCAGCAGAAGAATCTGTCCTATCTCGGGGCCTCTCCTTTTGCCCCTCCACCCCCACGAACATGATACAGTTCTGTGGTGACCTAGAATCCTATTTTCGACGCCTCAGACTCAAGGAATATTTCCAACACACCACTGACCAACATATTAACCCACAGAGACCTTCCTGCCAACACTACAAAAAGAAGGATTCTGGGAGGACTCCTCCTGAAGGTCGAAACAGCAGCCTGGATTTCTACATAGACTGCTTCCGCCGACGTGCATGAGCTGAAATTGTGGAAAAGCAGCATCGCTTACCCCATAACCTCAGCCATGCAGAACACAGTGCCATCCACAGCCTCAGAAACAACTCTGACATCATAATCAAAAAGGCTGACAAAGGAGGTGCTGTCGTCATCATGAATAGGTCGGAGTATGAACAAGAGGCTACTAGGCAGCTCTCCAACACCACTTTCTACAAGCCATTACCCTCTGATCCCACTGAGAGTTACCAAAAGAAACTACAGCATTTGCTCAAGAAACTCCCTGAAAAAGCACAAGAACAAATCCGCACAGACACACCCCTGGAGCCCCGACCTGGGGTATTCTATCTGCTACCCAAGATCCATAAACCTGGAAATCCTGGACGCCCCATCATCTCAGGCACTGGCACCCTGACAGCAGGATTGTCTGGCTATGTAGACTCCCTCCTCAGGCCCTTCGTTACCAGCACTCCCAGCTATCTTCGAGACACCACCGATTTCCTGAGGAAACTACAGTCCATTGGTGATCTTCCTAAAAACACCATCCTAGCCACTATGGATGTAGAAGCCTCTACACCAACATTCCACACAAAGATGGACTACAAGCCGTCAGGAACAGTATCCCCGATACTGTCACGGCTAACCTGGTGGCAGAACTTTGTGACTTTGTCCTGACCCGTAACTATTTCACATTTGGTGACAATGTATACCTTCAAATCAGCGGCACTGCGATGGGTACCCGCATGGCCCCACAGTATGCCAACATTTTTATGGCTGACTTAGAACAACGCTTCCTCAGCTCTCGTCCCCTAATGCCCCTACTCTACTTGCGCTATATTGATGACATCTTCATCATCTGGACCCATGGAAAAGAAGCTCTTGAGGAATTCCACCATGATTTCAACAATTTCCATCCCACCATCAACCTCAGCCTAGACCAGTCCACACAAGAGATCCACTTCCTGGACACTACGGTGCTAATAAGCGATGGTCACATAAACACCACCCTATATCGGAAACCTACTGAGCGCTATTCCTACCTACATGCCTCTAGCTTTCATCCAGATCATACCACTCGATCCATTGTCTACAGCCAAGCGCTACGATATAACCGCATTTGCTCCAACCCCTCAGACAGAGACAAACACCTACAAGATCTCTATCATGCATTCCTACAACTACAATACCCACCTGCTGAAGTGAAGAAACAGATTGACAGAGCCAGAAGAGTACCCAGAAGTCACCTACTACAGGACAGGCCCAACAAAGAAAACAACAGAACGCCACTAGCCATCACCTTCAGCCCCCAACTAAAATCTCTCCAACGCATCATCAAGGATCTACAACCTATCCTGAAGGACGAGCCATCGCTCTCTCAGATCTTGGGAGACAGACCAGTCCTTGCTTACAGACAGCCCCCCAATCTGAAGCAAATACTCACCAGCAACCACACACCACACACCCAGGAACCTATCCTTGCAACAAAGCCCGTTGCCAACTCTGTCCACATATCTATTCAGGGGATACCATCATAGGGCCTAATCACATCAGCCACACTATCAGAGGCTCGTTCACCTGCGCATCTACCAATGTGATATATGCCATCATGTGCCAGCAATGCCCCTCTGCCATGTACATTGGCCAAACTGGACAGTCTCTACGTAAAAGAATGAATGGACACAAATCAGACGTCAAGAATTATAACATTCAAAAACCAGTTGGAGAACACTTCAATCTCTCTGGTCACTCGATCACAGACCTAAGAGTGGCTATACTTCATCAAAAAAGCTTCAAAAACAGACTCCAACGAGAGACTGCTGAATTGGAATTAATTTGCAAACTGGATACAATTAACTTAGGCTTGAATAGAGACTGGGAATGGATGAGTCATTACACAAAGTAAAACTATTTCCCCATGGTATTTCTCCCTCCCACCCCACCCCCCACTGTTCCTCTGATATTCTTGTTAACTGCTGGAATTAGCCTACCTTGCTTGTCACCATGAAAGGTTTTCCTCCTTTCCCCCCCCCTGCTGCTGGTGATGGCTTATCTTAAGTGATCACTCTCCTTACAGTGTGTATGATAAACCCATTGTTTCATGTTCTCTGTGTGTGTGTGTGTATATAAATCTCTCCTCTGTTTTTTCCACCAAATGCATCCGATGAAGTGAGCTGTAGCTCACGAAAGCTTATGCTCTAATAAATTTGTTAGTCTCTAAGGTGCCACAAGTACTCCTTTTCTTTTTGCGAATACAGACTAACACGGCTGCTACTCTGAAACCTCTAATACAGTAGAGTTTCTCATCCACATGAATTGGCGGGCTTTACTTCATGTGGATTAGACAGTTTTTCAGTTTAGTATGTGAAAAAGGAGAAACTAACAGTACAGCACAGAAATGTATTTTAGCTGCATTTCTGTAAATGGCAAGTGAAGGTTTACTTTAAAATGCTTATAAAATTCTCACATATATGCACACTCAGCATTGCTCTGATCAGAGCCTAAGACTTAAGGAGTTGGTAATACATTCAACCCTCCCATTTAGTTTCTGTAAGATAGGGGTTTAAATTCAAAGGAGATATGTAAACTACACCCATTTAAAGATGCAAAGGAATATAAGTGAGTGTAACTTACACACTAAGGGGCCTGAATAGAAGGATGAAACAGAAAAAGCAAGGAATGTATAAGATGACACAATTTAACAAGACCTTACCCTTCTTTAAATTCACTTTTCCTTCCAACCCGTTGGTATGTAAGTCAAAGTGTGGTACGAACTGTTCAGACACTCTTGTTGGTGGACTTTCCTACTGCTACCCTCTCTGCTGGTTCTTTCTGGCATAATTTACACCATCTTAGACCAACTGATCAATAAGTCATTTATGCCTGACTTGGGACCAACATTCATTGGCTGTTCCAAAGTTAACTTGATCCATGTCTGTTTAGAGCTGGAAGAACCAGCAAAGCCCCTTCTCCTGAGCCTGGAGTACATCCAGGCAGAGACCTCTGGGACTCCGGCAGTGAGGGAGCTGAAAATCGGGGCTATACGGACAGCTCAGTTTGCATCGAAGAAGGTAAACAAAATGAAAAATGCACTTATGCACTCAGCTCAGAAATTGAGTCAGCACTTGCAAATGGCTACCAACTGCTCTCGAGAATCCAGAGCCAGCAGAGATCCCACGTTAAAAGAGTTTCTGGATCTCCATTAAGCCTGAAACCATATTATAAAAGCACTAGTATTGTTTGAAAGGATTCACGTTTATTTTTCAATGGGAGACAAGGAATTAGCAGGAGGATATTAGAAAAAGATAATACAATTAGTTGAATATATTTCTCCCCTAATTCTTAAATACATAATGAAAGTATGACTATGGACCACATTAGCAGCTTTCACATTAACAATAAAGTGCTATGGGCAACTGTTTATAAAAACTTCTGAACTTACACTTAGCTGCAGCTTTCAGGGTTGGTTTGTTGAATGATGAAACAGACTGTGGTCCCCACAAGTGAGACTTCAAGAGAACAAGTTAGTTTAATTTCATGAAAAATCTCTACACACTCTCCTTTTAGCCAGAGTGTGCTTGATGACAACCAAGCACATGAAATTCACTGCTTGTTTTCATGTCTCAGGAGCAAAGGCACAAGAGATTTGGCAGGTGGGAGGCACAGTTCTACAGGTTAGGGTGAGGTAGCCTGTAAGCAAAGGTCTTTTGTACCCAGAAGCTGAGCTGGCTATAACTAACAGCGTGTTCTACTTCACTAACTGTGCTTGTTGTTGCTGCAGAACGTAGAGTTCAGTTTGGATAACCTGCCACTCCTGCAGCAGAAGGGATTTACCATCGAGCCTGTTAAAGGAACAGTTGATCGTGGTCAAATCAAATGCATCAGTGTTTCTTGGGTGCCACCTGCTGACTTTGATGTACGTTAAAATTTCCAAAGCATATTGTTTATTGAAATTATTGTATACTGGAGGGAACAGAGCACAGTCTCACTAGTTTTCAGGATCAGCTCAGAAGCAAGTCTTTGAGTCATCATCAGTGCAGCTCACTTTAGACAGAAGTTATAACAATAGACCTGCTTCACTTAGTGTCTGATTTGCATGAAAACAGGACACAGGATCTAGTAGTTAGAGAACAGAAGCCAGGGACTGGCTGTGTCACCTTGGGAGCTTGCTACATAAATTCTGTGCCTCAGTTGATCCATCTATGAGATGAGAATGAAGGGCATAATCATGCATACCTTATATGAGGCATTAAGATCTTTGCACTTACATAGCACGTTTCAGCAAAAGTTTATTAGTATTAAATTAAATTAAAGTCACTGCTTTGGTCAGATTGCTGAGGAGGGAGTCATTTGATAAGTGCTCTCACACTAGATTTCAACAAAGAAAAGATTTTCTGCTGCCCCGATCACATGAAAGCACAGACAAACATAAACGCATGATGCTGCAGTGCCCAGGCTGTGGTAGCCCTGGATTCCTGTCTCTTTGATGGAATCATAGAAATGCAGGGCTGGAAGGGACCTCAAGAGGCCATCTCGCCCATCCCCCCATGCTGAGGCAGGACCAAGTATACCTAGGCCATTGCTGACAGGTGTTTGTCCAACCTATTCTTAAAATCCTTCAATGACAAGGACTCCACAACCTCCCTAGAAACCTGTTCTAGTGCTTAATTATCCTTAGAGTTAGCAATTTTTTTTGGTAATATCCAATCTAAATCTCCCTTACTGCAAACAAAGCCCGTTAATTCTTGTGGAGTTCACTACTTATTTGAGTTTGTTTTTTGACCCACCATAGGTACCAGGGTTTGCCTTGGTTCCTTCTACAGGGCCTTGGTATATGTTCAAGACACTGTCCCTACAAGCTGAGATTTTCCTCCATGCCTCATCCTCACGTGTTTCTTATTCGTTCTCTCAGTTTCCTCTCTCTGCAGGGATCCCTGTCAGGGTGGCAGCATGACTAGCATCTTCCAGAATTAGAAGGCTGCTGTCATTCTGTGCAAAAGGAACTAGAGTTCATGGTATGAGGCCCTGATATTGACTCAGGGCTTCCTGGTGACCAGAGCTGGCTCTTGCACAACTCATGGATAAAGGATCTCCATCTCCTTCCCAAACCCACAGTACAGCACAGTATGCCACACCCACACCCTGCTCGTTGTCATGGCTATAACCTGATGATGACATGCTCCCCACTAGGGAGGGAAGGAGTACCCTGTTATTCCCAGCTTTTATTAGGTTAGCGCAGTTATTAAGAGAGATTCTCTA